>NW_027361684.1:43352500-45985000 GCF_039654945.1 Dendrobates tinctorius
TGTGTATTTTCAGTTCATCTTTTTATGTCGTCTGGTTTTATTGGAGGGATAAATTAACCCATGATTTTGGGTGTTTTTGGAAGTATTTTGTTTAGTCAAGTCTTCGACTAAACTGATTGAGTTGTTTAAGGTGTTTAATTTAATAAAGAGTATTTTAATGATATATAGGTAACCCTCAATAAAGCCTTCCAGCCATCTCACGCCAAAGCATTGTCTGTAGTCTTTATTTTGGCTGATTAGAGTTAAGTTCTAAAATGGGGTCTACAATCCCATGTAGTATGTTTAACATACTCATCTACCGCTGCTCTCTGGTATCCAGCGCCGTTATCATTCTCTTCTCAGTGACGTCACCGTAATTACTACTACCCGGCTCACTCTATGCGTGAGCCGGAAGTCTCTTTTATAATGAAAGCATATGGAACCTCGCTCAGTCTGCAGAGCGGTGACGTCACTGAGAAGAGGAGAAGAATGGCGCTGGGCTGAGTATATTATTACACTTGCACTATATCACATGGACATATACACCCATTTATTAAAAAAAAAATTCAAGGTACTTTATTTTTCAAACTTATATGCATCATCATAATCCACAGCGCTTTATAGACATTATCATCGCTGTCCCCACAGGGACTCACAATCTAGATTTCCTATCAGTATGTCTTTGGACCATGGGAGAACATGGAGGAAACCCATGCAAACATGGTGAGAATATACAAACTGCTTGTAGATGTTGTCCTTGGTGGGATGTGAAACCTTGATCCCAGGGCTGCAACGCAGCAGTGCTAACCACTGAGCTTCTGTGCTATCCTACATTATTTCCACAAGATAATGTTTTCATTGATTTTGCTTTGGTGCCCAGGTATTGTACATTGTGATTCTATTGGGAAGAAAACCATAGTATCATTACAAGTGTTTAACAAAGTTATGATCCACAATTAGACCCATACAAGACAATAGCTAAAGTTTAATATCGGGTAATTTATCCATTTATCACAAGATATAAAGCCTCTGGCCAGCCTAAAGGGGGCTTTACACATAGCGATATCGCTAGCAATATCGCTAAAGTGTCACCGATTTTGTGACGCAGCAGCGATATTGCTAGCAATATCGCTACATGTGATACTTAACTCCGAACGGCTCCCCCACTGGCTATCGCCGATCGTGTGAGATCGTCCAGTTCCATTTCTCGTCGGTTGCTTCCTGCTGGGCTTCCTGCTGGCCCCGACGAGCGACGCGTGGACGCGGGCCGGAGGACGTCATCATCGCCGCGTCTGAAAGGTAAGTAACGACCGCTGCTGCGTCGCTACGTCGCTGTGAGATCTGCCTGTTTGGCAGCTCACTAGCGACCATTTAGCGATGCACCAGCGATCCTGACCGGGTCGTATCGTTATCGGGATCGCTGGGGCATCGCTAAATGTAAAGGGGGCTTTACACTATTCTAATTAGTAGCTAAAATTCTGCAGACTTACGCCCATGGATAGACGATTCTGGTCTCTGAGTCACACCACAATTTATGACTATAGAAGCGTAATTATCTGCAAACATTTCAGTATCCACTATACAGCCACTGCCATATCATTTCCAAGAACAAAGCGCTGAAGATAAGAGGAGGAGGCTTTGATAAGTAATGAAACTGAGGCAGAAAAAAGATTCTGAAGTTGGAAAAGAGAACTATGGATAAAGGATGATGTTTAAATGGATAAAGAAATGAAGAAAGGCAGACATTCATGGAGAAAGGACACGCAGAAAGGATGGGGCTTTATTCATCGGTTTTTGTGCAGTTGACAACAGTTCCACATTGTTAAATAATTTATTGCTTGCCACTTACACAGCGCTCTGCACACCCGGCTATCACCCTGCTTTCTAATAAATATTAGAGTAACCAGGAATTGTTCACTTCACTAAATGTTCAAAGTCTCAAAGAGCAAGAAAAGACGTTTTCATCTATGATGCTGGGTAAGGCGCAGGAAGAGAGCAAGCACACGTTCAATTCACACACAATAAAGCCAACATATAGTACATTCAGGGATTTCTCTTGGAGACAACTACCCAAAATTACAATGAAAAATGGTTTTCAAGAGAGGTGGTCCTCTCCTCTGTAGGGCTGCTCGGTCTCATTTCCAGAGGACTACTTACAATGGTATTAGTTGGAAACAGCAACACGTTCATGTAACAGATCAGGTAGAGAACACAGTTGGGTTCTGAGTAATAGTTTGGACATAGGACACGAGATATATCATAGCATTAATGGGCTTGTCAGAGATGATGATAGGACATGCCTGCAATTATAGTACAATCAAAAAGTGACCCTAAAAATTCTATTCAAGTCCAGTATGGCCATGTGCCACAGGCACCATGAAAGGTGGAGGACATAGCCAACCAGACATTACGAGCCCATGACCCTAAGGAAGGGGCATAGGAGGTAACTGGCCAACAGTGGACCTGTGTCATGTCATGAGATTCATCCAAGTTTTTGCTTTCCAAGATTTAGGGTATGTGTAGATGATCCGGAACTGGCAGCGCTTTGGACCCAGCACTTCTTTGCCGTGTCTAAAGCGCTGCCGCCTATTGAACGCAGGTGAATCTGCATGTGTTCACTGAACCATGTGGATTCACAGCACCCAATACATTGTATGGGTGAAACTGACAGTCTGGAGAGACGCACCGCATGTCCGTCTCCGCAGGTGATCTGCGGGCGTCTGTGGATGCATAGTGGACATGGGATTTCTTGAAATAACATCCACTATGCTGTAACATCTGCTGGTTGGTGCTGCACAATGATATGGAGTCCAACCCGCAGCGTTTACTGATCATCTGCACATACCCTAGGAAGTCTAAAAAAGAAAGCAGCTAAGTCTAGGAATGTTACGTTATTACTGTGTGAGCCATAGTACGTGGCATATGCCTGATGTAATCGTGGCCTCTGAATGCGCCAGTGTCCAATGTGTTAGTGATGTGTGTGTTATTCTTCCATTGTATTATACTGTTATTGTATTAATGTATTATACTAGCCAGATGTGGCATCTGGCTTGTATATTAGTGGCATATCTGCAATGTGTTCCATGTGATTATGGCAGGTGTGGCATTATTCCAGTGTATTAATGACATGTACAAATCTATTAGTTAAATGTGTGCCATCATGTGTGTGAAGCATGCTGCATGTGTTCAGTTTGCTAAAAAGAATCTGTCAGTGGGTTTTTGTGTCCTCATCTGAGAGCAGGATAATGTATGAAAAGAGACCCTGATTCCAGCGATATTTCACTTAGATGTAGCATGTGGCAGAGCTCAAAAGCTGCCCCTGCTCAGAACATAGCTTTGTGTGTACATTGTATATAGGCAGTTAGCTGCTAATCAGTGCTGGGGGCGGAGATGGCATATTTGGCACATGAGCAGTGATAATCTCCTGCTGATAAAATGCTCATTATATTGAAATGTCCAGTTCATCAGTGATGAGTGTGACATGTATTATGTATCTTATCAGTTTTACTGGTCTGGCCAATTTGGTAAAATTTACACAGCTGGTCGAAATCATAATGTCAGTATCTAGTCCTGGAATCTGTTTCTCTTGCCCTTAGACTTGCCCTTAGTTAACATGGATCTTGATGTTTCCACGTCGGCCATCTTGCTTCCTGCCAAAGCTGTATATAAAGCCAGCACCTGCTCTGATTCATTGCTTGTGTATTTTGTATTGGACTTTGTGCCTCTGCAGTCCCAAGCCTGGACTTACTATCCCTGTTGGTCCTCTCTTAACGGCGGAGTCCTCTGCCAACCTGCACGTCTGGATCCCTGCCTGCTGACCGAGTGATTGCTGAACAATTGACTTCAGGAACCTCTGCCTGACTAAACCTGCGGTGAAGTAAGAACTCCAGCCAGCTAGTGTGTTCCTCCGCTCTGCAAGAGTCTGTGTCTTGTGCCCGCATTGCTCAGTGACTTTGCATGCTGTGTCGCAGAGTATCAGCTCTGCTATCATATTGACTGAACATTTATCTGGACTTATATGCTATATTGCATTCAGATCATTAATACAATATTGCTTGCGCAACCCACTGTGTCTGTAGTCTCTTTGACCTAGCCACTGGTGTCCAGTTGTATCCACTAGTATCGTGACAGGATACACAAGCCTTAAAAATGGATGCCGCTGGGTCAGAGACTTTAGAAGTGCGTGTTAAGAAGCTAAATAATATCACTGCCACTGTACACGCTGAAGTGCAGACATGGAAGAGCAGAATAGAAGGCCTAGAGGGGCAGACTAAATATGATATACAAGTACTCAGTCAGACCCTTCAGGAATTGCGTGGCCGAGTTGCGGCTCTGGAGGCACAATCTCAGGCTTCTGTTCCTACCATCCCCAAACTACCGCCATTTAGGTTTGGTGGCGACCGAGACAAGTACCGTGGGTTTCTGAACCAGTGTCGTTTATACTTTGCTGCACATGTCACACAGTTTCCTACAGACCGATCCAAAGTATTGACTATCATCATGTTGCTGACTAATAAGGCCCTTGCCTGGGCAAACCCTCTGATAGAATCACAGGATGCATGTCTGAATGACTTCAATATGTTTATCGCCGCCATGGGGCAGATGTTTGACGATCCGAACCGTGGCCTTGCAGCTGAGACGGCCCTGCTGAATTTGCGTCAAGGTAAACGCCCAGTGACTGAGTATGCTATGGATTTTAGAAGGTGGGCTCAGGACACCACCTGGAATAGTGCAGCGAAGTACTCTATATTTAAGAAGGGGTTGTCCAGTTCCATCAAGGACGAGCTTGCACGTGCGGAGGCTCCCACTGCTCTAGGTGATTTCATCAATCACTGTATTCGCCTAGACGCTCGCATCTCCGAACGAAAACTAGAAAGGTGGTCTGAGATGAACCGCAGCAATAAATCGCTTCTTCCTTTCCTTCCTAAGGAGATTCCGGACCCAAGTCCTCAGGAGTCCACACCTGAGCCGATGCAGGTAAATTCCCTACGAAGTCGAGTAAGTGACGAACGGAAGGAATTTCGCTTCAAGGAGAATTTATGTTTTTACTGTGGGAAGTCAGGACATTTTATTATCAACTGCCCCAATCGTTCTCGCAGAACAACCGCAGCCGTGATAGAACGCGACTTCTCTGAATCATACTCCATGACTTCCGAATCAGGGCCACCCGAAATTGCAGCAACCGCTCCTGATTATGACTTTTCAGATATGAACTCTGTTACATCCGAAACGATACTACCCATTAATGCTGTTATTCTATCTTCTGCAGTTTCATACCCTTGCAATAAGAAAAAAGATTCACATTGTTACCTTCCTATCAAGATCTGGATTGACTCCCGTTGGGTGAACAGTTCCGCCATGATAGACTCTGGGGCTAGCGGTAACTTCATGGACACTTCTTTTGCTAGGGAATATGGAATCCGATCACAGAGAAGAGTGTCTTCAATTCTGATGGAGACTGTGGATGGGTCCCCTTTGACCTCGGGGCCCGTAGACCAGCAGACTGAACCACTGAAGGTCCTCATGGGAGATGATCACCAGGAGAAATTGCCCTTCCTTCTGATTTCCTCTCCACATTTCCCTATTATCTTGGGTTTACCCTGGTTGCAGGCTCAAAATCCCATCATTGACTGGGAGACTAAGAGATTGCGCTTCCCAGCTAAAGAGGTAACTTCTGAGAAATCGACTGATCCATCTCCGGCCAACCCATCATCGGACCTAGAGTTACCGGCAGTTTATAAAGAATTTTCGGACGTGTGCGATAAAAAGAATGCAGATAAATTACCACCACACCGCTCTTATGACTGCCCAATCGAGCTTCTGCCTGCTGCTACCATTCCTTTTGGTAATATTTATCCATTGTCCGGTCCTGAGCTCAAGACTCTCAAAGAATATATCGACGAGAACCTGTCTAAGGGGTTTATACGCCCCTCATCCTCTCCAGCCGGTGCACCCATCTTTTTCGTTAAAAAGAAGGATGGATCCCTCAGACCCTGTGTTGATTACCGGGAAATTAACAAGGTAACCATCAAGAACCGCTACCCCCTGCCATTAATTCCGGAGCTTCTCGAGAGAGTTCGTCAGGCCAAGGTCTTTTCAAAATTGGACCTACGCGGGGCATACAATCTAGTCCGTATAAGACCTGGAGATGAATGGAAAACAGCATTTAGGTCTCGATATGGACACTTTGAGTATTTGGTCATGCCATTTGGACTTTGCAATGCCCCAGCAACGTTCCAACATCTCGTAAATGATATTTTCAGAGACATTCTTGATATTTTTGTCGTAATCTATTTGGATGACATTCTGATTTTTTTCTAGCTCCATGGAGGAACATCAGCAACATGTCAAGACTGTCTTGCAGCGGTTGAGGGAACACCAGCTGTACATCAAGCTGGGGAAATGCGAATTTCACAAGTCGGAGATTCAATTCTTAGGTTATGTAATTTCTCCACAGGGTGTGAGTATGGATAACAGCAAGATCAAGGCAATTCAGGAGTGGCCAATCCCCAAGAACGTCAAGGAGGTCCAACGTTTCATCGGGTTTGCTAACTTCTACAGACGTTTCATCAAGAACTTCTCTGACATCGTCTCGCCCATCACCCGGTTGACACAGAAGAAGACAGCATTTATTTGGTCCCTTCAAGCCCAAGAAGCATTCTCTCGGCTCAAGACCAAGTTCACGTCAGCACCAGTACTGATCCACCCTGACCCGGAACTCGCCTTCATTATTGAAGTGGATGCCTCAAACTGTGCCACCGGGGCTATACTGTCCCAAAGAACAGGTGAGAAGAATTTACTTCATCCTTGTGCTTTTCTTTCCAAGCGACTGTCTCCTGCCGAAAAGAACTACGATGTAGGAAATAAAGAATTACTGGATATCATCGCCGCCTTCAAGGAGTGGAGACATCTTCTGCAAGGAGCCTCACAGCCGATCGTGGTCCTCACGGATCACCGCAACCTTGAGTTCATCAGGTCAGCAAGATGCCTGACCCCACGGCAGGCCCGCTGGAGTCTTTTCCTTAATCAATTCAATTTTACAATCTCTTATAGACCAGGTTCTCACAATGGAAAAGCAGATGCTCTATCCCGGATGTTCTCCACTGACGCTGTTCCAGATGCTCCACCTAAGACCATACTTTCTGATTGCAATTTTGTAGGAGTCATTCAGAATCAAGATTTGCTGCAGGTCATCAAAGAAGCTTACAACTCTGATCTTTTCCTGTCTCAGCCATCTGATGAGGTAAGCCTTCTTTTTAGGAATGGAGTTTGGACCCGGGAATGGCGCCTCTACATTCCTGAAGCCGTGAGGTTAAGAGTGTTGAGATTGGTTCATGATTCCAAGGTTGCAGGGCACAGAGGAATTCAGAAGACTCAAGAATTCTTATCTCGCTTCTTCTGGTGGCCAGGTTTTCGGAAGGATGTCCAGAAGTACGTTTCATCTTGTGAGGTATGTGCCAAATTCAAGGTTCCACGTGCCTCCCCTACTGGTCTGTTACAGCCTTTGCCGGTGCCGTCTCGCCCGTGGGGATCCATTTCTATGGACTTTATTGTAGAACTGCCCCTTTCTGAGGGAAAGAGTACGATTTTGGTGGTGGTCGATCGCCTGACCAAGGCGGCCCATTTCATCCCTTGTTCCGGTTTACCCTCTGCGAAGGACACTGCTGACCTAATTATCCAGAACATCTTTCGCCTGCACGGGGTTCCGGATGAAGTTGTTTCTGACCGTGGAGTTCAATTTACTTCAAAGTTTTGGCGAAGCTTTTGTTCAGCATTAGGCATAGAAGTTAACTTATCTTCTGCTTTCCACCCACAGTCCAACGGGCAGACAGAACGTACCAACCAAACACTAGAGCAATACCTTCGCTGCTATGTTTGCCATTTGCAAGATGATTGGGTAAGGCTACTCCCCTTGGCCGAATTCTCTTATAACAACTCCCAGAGTGCCTCCACCAAACAGTCTCCATTCTACGCTAACCTGGGATATCACCCTAGCATTCTTCCCAGATTACCGGTAGATACATCTTTACCAGCAGTTGCCGACAGGATCTCTTCACTTCAACAGAACCTTGAACTTCTGAAAGAGACTTTGGGTTCCGCACAAGAGAGGTACAAGAATGCAGCTGACAGATTTCGCAAACCAACACCAACATTTAAGGTAGGAGATTTAGTCTGGTTATCTACGAAGAATTTAAAGATGAAGATCCCTTCCCCTAAGTTGGGACAGAAGTACATTGGTCCTTATAGGATCAGTGGTCTGGTAGGTGCTGTTGCATGTCGCTTAAAACTCCCAAGAACACTGAAGATACATCCTGTCTTTCATACTTCCCTACTAAAGACTGTAGTACCAAATCCTTTTCCAGGACGTTCATCTCCTCCTCCCGATCCCGTTCTTGTGGATGGTCAAGAGCAGTTCATCGTTGAGAGGATTCTGGATTCAAGAATCTACAGAAATCGACTGCAGTATTTGATTAAATGGCAAGGCTATTCCTCAGAGGAGAATTCCTGGGAACCCGTGGATAATATTAACGCCTCCCGACTGATTGAGCAGTTCCATCAAAGGTACCCTGGCAAGCCTGGTTTAGGGTCGTCCGGAGGCCGTTCTTGAGGTGGGAGTAATGTCAGTATCTAGTCCTGGAATCTGTTTCTCTTGCCCTTAGACTTGCCCTTAGTTAACATGGATCTTGATGTTTCCACGTCGGCCATCTTGCTTCCTGCCAAAGCTGTATATAAAGCCAGCACCTGCTCTGATTCATTGCTTGTGTATTATGTATTGGACTTTGTGCCTCTGCAGTCCCAAGCCTGGACTTACTATCCCTGTTGGTCCTCTCTTAACGGCGGAGTCCTCTGCCAACCTGCACGTCTGGATCCCTGCCTACTGACTGAGTGATTGCTGAACACTTGACTTCAGGAACCTCTGCCTGACTAAACCTGCGGTGAAGTAAGAACTCCAGCCAGCTAGTGTGTTCCTCCGCTCTGCAAGAGTCTGTGTCTTGTGCCCGCATTGCTCAGTGACTTTGCATGCTGTGTCGCAGAGTATCAGCTCTGCTATCATATTGACTGAACATTTATCTGGACTTATATGCTATATTGCATTCAGATCATTAATACAATATTGCTTGCGCAACCCACTGTGTCTGTAGTCTCTTTGACCTAGCCACTGGTGTCCAGTTGTATCCACTAGTATCGTGACACATAACAAACCAAAACTACAGACTTGAACTGGCATAATACCACTGAACTTTTTGGCACTGAGAAGTTCTTAAAGAGCAATTGTCGTTTTCATTTTTATTTCATATGCAAATTGTCTCTTCAGAGAGGAAGAGGACTAGAACTCTAGCGCCACCTATTGGAAGCAGCGATCCTAAAAGTTAATATTGACTCCTAAACAAGCCTTGTAATATGACTTGGGGTAAGTGCCCATGATCAAGAAGAGCAGCATTTTGTAGGCAGCGCAGGTAAGCTGCATTGTACATAGAAGCACAGTGGATTGGATTTATAGAAATTCCATGACCACTGTGCCTCTATTTAACTCTGGATAAACTCACCCGCGGTGCAGGTTTACGAGCCGCAGCATGTTCATAATCTGCAGCGTCTCTGCTGTTTAGTCTCACCCATAGCCATTCATTAGATGCGGTAAATCTGCATGGTTCACTGACAAGGCCAGACTGGCCATCTGGCAATTCTGGCAAGTGCCAGAAGGGCCTTTGTGTTTGTGGGCTGCCTTGTCTGCTGCGTTGTTGGCAGAATCGTTGTTCTAAAGATATCCATACTGTTAAGAGTTGTGATGGAGCACAAAGTTGTTGACTCAGTATCTTACCCCAGCAGGCCACAGGTATCATTAGAAATATTGGTCTTGTAATAAATCTTGCTTTCCTCCATCCAGGATAATATTAGTAATAAATACCATCTGGTGCTTGGGGGCGGGGACAACATGGGCCTGTGTGATTTCAAATGCCTGGCCTGAATTTCAGCCCCAGTCCGCACCTGTTCACTGAACACATGTGGATTTACCTGCGTGATTAGAACGCAGCGTCTTGGACGCAGTGAAAATACGCTGCATTCCAAAATGCTGCTATTTCCTGATGGTGGGCACATATTACCTCAGGATAAAAGTCAAACCAGAATCTCAATTTGTAGACAGTGTTTTCAGGGTGTTGCCCCTCATCAGTGCAAAGTGTGAGATCTGATTTGAATCGGTGAGATGCTCTGGACTTGGGTTTAAGGAGTAACATTGATTTCCCAGAGGACAAAGCATGGCTTATAAAGTCTCCTCACTCTGACATGCCAGGCTTGGTTTATCACTCTCCACAAAGAGAATAGTTACCCCTTGGAACCCATTTTTATTTCAGAAATCAATAGCACATGTGTAAATAAGTAACCTTGTAATAAATCTTAGCAGAGAGATCTGCTTCTGTCTCCTCCTGGACTGATCATTCATTCTCAAAATGCTCAATTTTGAGATCAAATCTGTCTTCAGTGAATACAGACTTTACTATTACTGAGATAGCATCTCATGAGTAGCAACTATCAACTCCTATAGAGAGGTGAAAGGAGGAGCTGGAAACAGAAACAGACGTTCTGCTGCAAGTTCTCCTGAAACCAGAGTTACACTTTTAGGCTTTGTTCACAAGTTACATTTTTTTCTGCAGGTAAAACAAGCTCTCCTAGCAGTAAAGAAGCTGCATACAAAAATCAGGTTTTACTGCGTTTTTATGGTCTCTTGTGCATGCTGATAAAGTTTAGTGCCACCCCACTGAAAAAAGTGACATCCTGCAGTTTTCGAAAACGTAGCAGTTTTCCAGTTCAGTTAGGAAAATAAATCAAGCTGTGTACATTATTTTTCTGAATTCTCATCATAGACTTTGCTGGTGCTGTAAATGCAGCTTAAAATTTGAATGCAAAAAGGAAAAAAAAAAAAACACAGCAAAAACGTGTGAACATAGCCTAAGGCACCAAAGAGAGAAAAAAAGAAGACAGAACTAATTACATGACTCCAGATAAGTGTCGTGTCCTGCGCACCTAAGTAGGGTGATTTTCAGTGTTTTTAGTGCCCTTTAGTTTTGCATTTTTGAGCTGCACTTGAGATTTATCCTTTTAGAATAAAAACTGCAGATCTTCACCTTTCAGCCACCAGACATGTCTTGGCTCAGCAACATTTCCCGGCCTGCAGATCATCCCTCTGAGAGATGACGTTGCGCGGCCCTGCGTGGGCAGCATTGTAGCAGCTGGGTGCCTATTCAGTAATGTCGGGCCTCCCGCAGTGAGTCACAACCTCCCCGTGACATGCTCAGCAGCTGCCACCTGTACAAAGTCATGATTCACAGACACAAAGCCCTCGCCACCATCTAGCATAGGGAACACCCACCCCCAGCCTTGACACTGCGCGCACTCCCTCCCCTAGTGAATGTACACTCATCCCTTCGCCCCACTTGTGGAATCCTCTCCTGGCATTTCCATGCTTGCATTTTCGGATAAAACAAAAATATTGTTTGATGTCTCGCAAGAGGAATAAACAGCAACTGTTCTGTTAGAGATAATCCTAAGGGAAGCGAAGAAGCAGAGTGATAGCGATGTGCTTTATAGTCACACAGCCGCAGATGCATACTGGGGGGACTCATTACTGGTGCTGTGAGATGCATCTAGGAGACAGGAAAATGGACCACATTTATCAAAATGGCATGCCGGTTTACAGCTGCATCACCAAGAATGTGACTATAACTAGGCATGCAACGGGGATGAGGCAGCATCCTCTACCTCTAGAGAAAAGAAGGTTTCATCATAATCCCAGACACAGATTCTTTACTGTAAGAGCAGTGAGGCTGTGAAACTGTTGGCCAAATAATGTACCGTAGTAATGGTTGATTCACTAAAGTATAATAAGGCCTAGATACCTTTCTTGAAAAATATAATATTACAGTGTTGTGAGTTCATTTTTCCCTTCACCATTGAGGTCTGATGAACTTCCTCCTCTGGTGAAGGAAGGTAGTGAGGCTGATTACCAAACACCTGGGCAACTAGATGATGACTGGGTGGCTGGAATTGAGGACTGGATATAAGGCTGCCGACGCCCTTCTTCCTGGCTGGTGATTTTCCTGCTGGATTCTTGGAGACCAGTCTGATTCCTGCATCTCAAAGCTAAGTTTTTCTGCTCTGCTTTGTAATCTTCAGTTTTGTTTTTGTTTTACCTTGTTTTTTGGGAGTTCTGCCTTCCCCGGCCGGGGGTGAGCTGAATTCCATTTTTGTCTCTGATCTGTTGATCTTTTGCTCTGTCTTCAGAATATACCTGAGTGCTGATATAGTCTTTTGAAGCCTAGCGACTTCAGGGCCTGTTTTTCCTATCAGTTGGTTGGCTCTTTTTGATAGGGTTTTTGCGGATGGCAGACAGCAGCTTTCCTATCCTGTCCTATGTAGTTAGCTTGGGCCCCATCATTTGCTCAACCTATCTTTCTATCTGTGTTAGTGTTTTCATCTTGCTTCACCGTCATTATATGTTGGGGGCTGCCTATTGCTTTGGGGTCTGCTCTGCTCTGGGGCAGTTTAGTTTTTCCCCTTTCTGTCTTTAGGCTATGTAGTTCTCCGGCTGTGATCGAGGGGTCTAGGGCACCGTAGGAACCCCCCACGGCTACTGCTAGTTGTTGTGGATAGGTTCAGGGGTCTGCAATCCGATAGCTACCAACCTCTCTGGTTTTTCTGGACTTAGCAGGTATTTTGTTTTTCCTCCTTCGGTGACTCATCATAACAGAATCACCAGCCATACCGCAGATCCTAGGGTACTCAATAGCAGGAGAGAATTGTAAGGGAAAAAAAAAAAGTGTCAGAATTTTTTTTTTTTTTTTGTGTGCATATTTTTTCCTCTATATCTCTGAGGCCGTAGGGGGAATTTTTCTCTCAATGGAGATGAAGCAATTGTCTGATCGTGTGGAGCAGCTCGCTGCTGAAGTGTGGGGAATTTCCGCCTATCTTGCTCATTCACATGCTGCTGAACCAAAGATTCCCACTCCTGATGTGTTTTTTGGGGATCGGTCTAAATTCTTGAATTTCAAGAATAATTGTAAATTATTTTTTGCCTTGAAGCCTAACTCGTCGGGGAACTCCGTGCAGCAGTTTAAAATTGTCATCTCTTTGCTGCGCGGCGATCCCCAGGATTGGGCGTTTTTCTTTGAAACCTGATGATCCTATTCTGAATAATGTGAACGCATTTTTTCAAGCCTTGGGGTTGTTGTATGATGAACCTAATGTTATTGATCAGGCTGAAAAGACCCTGTTGGCATTAAACCAGGGTCGGGATTCGGCAGAGTTGTACTGTCAAAAGTTCCGAAAGTGGTCGGTCCTTACTACCTGGAATAATGGTGCCTTGGAAGCCCTCTTTCGGAAGGGTTTGTCAGAAACTGTAAAAGATACTATGGTGGGATTTCCTGTTCCCTCTGGTCTTGACGATTCTATGTCATTAGCCATTCAGGTAGATCGGCGTTTACGTGAACGCAAAACTACACGAGAGATGTTGCCACCTGTTGAACAAATGTCTGAACCTATGCAATGTGATAGAGTTTTTTCTAGGGCGCAACGTCAGGAGTTCAGAAGGCGTAATAAGCTGTGTTTTTTTTGTGGAGATGCCTCGCATATTATTTCTGTCTGCCCTAAACGAGAGAAACGTTGTGCACACACGTTTTCTGTGGGTGGTGTTCAACCTAAGTTTCTTCTGGCAATTACTCTGATCTGCTCCCTGTCCACATTTTCCGCCAAGGCTTTTGTGGATTCAGGAGCAGCTCTGAACCTGATGGACTTGGATTTTGCTAAACGTTGTGGATTTCCTATGACCCCTCTGCGGACGCCTATCCCTTTGAGGGGTATTGATGCTACTCCTTTGGCGAAGAATAAACCTCAGTTTTGGACCCAGGTGGTAATGCGGGTCGCCCCAGACCATCAAGAAAATTGCAGATTTTTGGTGTTGCATAATTTGCATGATACCATTGTTCTTGGGTTTCCCTGGTTGCAAATCCATAATCCAGTTCTGGATTGGAAATCTTTGTCTGTGGTGAGTTGGGGTTGTCGGTGTGCCCTTAGTAATGCTCCTGTTTTCTCCACCTCTCCCCAGTCGCATGATGTTCCTGACTATTTGGCTGACTTTTATGATGTATTTAGTGAGAATGAGTCTGCGTCTTTGCCTCCTCATAGGAGTTATGACTGTGCAATTGAGCTGACCCGGGGTGTAAATTCCGCAAGGGTCGGCTTTTCAATTTATCTGTACCCGAGCACGAGGCTATGCGATCCTATATTAAGGAGGCATTGGAGAAGGGTCATATTAGACCATCCTCTTCACCCTTAGGTGCTGTTTTTTTTTTCGTGGCTAACAAGGATGGTTCATTAAGGCCTTGTATAATAAATAATAATAATCTTTATTTTTATATAGCGCTAACATATTCCGCAGCGCTTTACATTTTTGCACACATCATCATCACTGTCCCCGATGAGGCTCACAATCTAAATTCCCTATCAGTATGTCTTTGGAATGTGGGAGGAAACCGGAGTACCCGGAGGAAACCCACGCAAACACGGGGAGAACATACAAACTCCTTGCAGATGTTGTCCTTGGTGGGATTCGAACCCAGGACAACCACTGAGCCACCGTGCCGCCCTGCCCCTTGTATTGACTATTGTGCCCTCAACAAAATTACTATTAAATATCAGTATCCGTTACCCCTGATTTCTGATCTATTCTCCAGAGTTAAAGGTGCTTGCTGGTTTACCAAGCTTGACCTCAGGGGGCGTATAATCTTATTCGCATTAAGCATGGGGATGAATGGAAGACGGCGTTTAATACTCCGGAGGGACATTTTGAGTACCTGGTGATGCCTTTTGGGCTCACTAATGCCCCTTTTGTCTTCCAGTGCTTCATGAACGATATATTTCGAGACTTTGTGGATAAATTTTTTATTATCTATCTGGATGATATTTTGATCTTCTCCAAGAATTGGGACTCTCATGTGGAACATGTTCGGACTGTGTTCCGGATTTTGAGGGAGAATTCCCTGTATGTCAAGGGATCGAAATGCCTTTTTGGGGTACAGAGGATTTCATTTTTGGGATTTATTTTGTCTCCGTCAACTATTGAAATGGACCCGGCCAAGGTACAGGCCATTTATGATTGGGTTCAGCCCACTTCTTTGAAGGCCCTCCAGAAGTTTTTGGGTTTTGCTAACTTTTATCGGAAATTTATAGCTAATTTTTCTGGTATTGCCAAGCCATTGACGGATTTGACTAGGAAGGGTGCTGATGTGCTGAATTGGTCTCCGGAGGCTGTTTCTTCCTTTCAGGAGCTGAAGCGAAGATTCGCTTCTGCTACGGTTTTGCGGCAACCTGATGTCTCACTCCCGTTTCAGGTGGAGGTGGACGCTTCTGAGATTGGTGCAGGAGCGGTGTTGTCCCAAAAAGATCCTGTGACATCTAAAATTAATCCTTGTGCTTTCTTTTCCCGAAAGTTCTCCCCATCCGAACGTAACTATGATGTGGGGAATCGGGAACTGTTGGCCATGAAATGGGCATTTGAGGAGTGGAGACATTGGTTGGAGGGAGCCAAACACCAAGTCGTGGTCCTTACTGACCACAAGAATTTGATTTACCTGGAGTCGGCCAAGCGCTTGAATCCTAGACAGGCTAGGTGGGCCTTGTTTTTCACACGTTTTGATTTTGTGGTCTCTTTTCTTCTGGGCACTAAGAATGTCAAGGCAGACGCCCTCTCTAGGAGTTTCCTTGCTGATTCTCCTGTTGTGACTAAGCCTGCTACCATCTTAGGTGAGGGGGTAGTTCTTTCTGCCATCTCGCCCGATTTGAGATGTGTTCTGGAAGAGTTTCAGGAGGACAAACCTGAGCGTTGTCCCAGTGGAAAGTTGTATGTTCCTGACCAGTGGAGGAAGAGCGTGATGTCTGAAGTTCATTGCTCTGCATTGGCTGGTCATCCAGGTATTTTTGGTACTAGAGATCTGGTGAGTCGATCTTTTTGGTGGCCCGCCTTGTCTCATGATGTCAGGAATTTTGTGCAGTCCTGTGGGACTTGCTCCCGGTCTAAACCTTCTTCTCGCACTAGTGGCTTGTTGATGCCTTTGCCGGTGCCCAGGAGGCCATGGACCCATATTTCAATGGATTTTATCTCTGATATGCCTGTCTCTCAGAGAATGACTGTTATTTGGGTGATTTGTGATAGATTCTCTAAGATGGTCCATCTTGTACCACTCCCTAAGTTGCCATCTTCCTTTGAGTTGGTGCCCTTGTTTTTGCAACAGGTGGTTCGCTTGCACGGGATTCCTGAGAACATTGTATCTGACAGAGGAGTTCAGTTTGTGTCTAGATTTTGGAGGACTTTCTGTTCCAAGCTGGGAATTCAGTTGTCCTTCTCCTCTGCGTTTCACCCTCAGACCAATGGGCAGACGGAGAGAACAAACCAGACTTTGGAGTCGTATTTGAGATGTTTTATTTCTGCCGATGAGGATGATTGGGTTTCATTTTTGCCCTTGGCCGAATTTGCTTTAAATAATAGAGCTAGTTCTGCCACTTTGATGGCACCTTTTTTTTTGTAACTTTGGTTTTCACCCTCGATTTTCTTCAGGGCAGGTGGAGCCTTCTGCCTGCCCAGGTGTTGACACTGCGGTGGAGAGAATGCACCAGATCTGGGATCAAGTAGTGGATAAGTTGTCTCTCTCCCAGGAAAAGGCCCAGCGGTTTTCCAACCGGCGTAGGACCGTTGGTCCCCAGTTTAAGGTGGGTGATATGGTTTGGTTGTCATCAAAAAATATCGCTATGAAGGTGGCTTCTCCTAAGTTTAAGCCTAGATTTATTGGACCTTACAAGATTTTGGAGATTATTAATCCGGTCTCTTTTCGGTTGGCTCTTCCTGTCACATTTAAAATTCATAATGTGTTTCATAAGTCCTTGTTGAAGAGGTTTGTTGAACCAGTAGTTCCTGTGGTGGCACCTCCTGACCCTATATTGGTTGAAGGTAACATGGAATATGAGGTAGAGAAGATACTGGATTCCCGTCTGGCTAGACGGAGACTCCAGTATTTGGTTAAGTGGAAGGGTTATGGTCAGGAGGATAATTCCTGGGTCTCTGCCTCTGATATTCATGCCGAAAGATTGGTGCGTGCCTTTCATCGGGCTCACCCGGATCACCCTGGTGGCATGGATGAGGGTTCGGTGACCCCTCCTCAAGGGGGAGGTACTGTTGTGAGTTCATTTTTCCCTTCACCATTGAGGTCTGATGAACCTCCTCCTCTGGTGAAGGAAGGTAGTGAGGCTGATTACCAAACACCTGGGCAGCAAGATGATGACTGGGTGGCTGGAATTGAGGACTGGATATAAGGCTGCCGACGCCCTTCTTCCTGGCTGGTGATTTTCCTGCTGGATTCTTGGAGGCGAGTCTGATTCCTGCATCTCAAAGCTAAGTTTTTCTGCTCTGCTTTGTAATCTTCAGTTTTGTTTTTGTTTTGCCTTGTTTTTTGGGAGTTCTGCCATCCCCGGCTGGGGGTGAGCTGAATTCCTTTTTTGTCTCTGATCTGTTGATCTTTTGCTCTGTCTTCAGAATATACCTGAGTGCTGATATAGTCTTTTGAAGCCTAGCGACTTCAGGGCCTGTTTTTCCTATCAGTCGGTTGGCTCTTTTTGATAGGGTTTTTGCGGATGGCAGACAGCAGCTTTGCTATCCTGTCCTATGTAGTTAGCTTGGGCCCCATCATTTGCTCAACCTATCTTTCTATCTGTGTTAGTGTTTTCATCTTGCTTCACCGTCATTATATGTTGGGGGCTGCCTATTGCTTTGGGGTCTGCTCTGGGGCAGTTTAGTTTTTCCCCTTTCTGTCTTTAGGCTATGTAGTTCTCTGGCTGTGATCGAGGGGTCTAGGGCACCGTAGGAACCCCCCACGGCTACTGCTAGTTGTTGTAGATAGGTTCATGGGTCTGCAATCCGATAGCTGCCAACCTCTCTGGTTTTTCTGGACTTAGCTGGTATTTTGTTTTTCCTCCTTCGGTGACTCATCATAACATTACAGGTTATGGGAACTAGATTCTGAGAAGGGACGTTGGTCTGATTGACGGATGTGGAGTTAGGAAGGAATATTTCGCCTAATATGGGTCATTATCATCTGCCTCAGGGGTCTTTTGCCTTCCTCTGGGTCAACATGTTGGGATATAGGTTGAACCATGATGAACTTGTGTCTCCTTTTAACCTTAAAACTATGAAACAATTGAAGCATTTTACAACATCCATTTCTCTCAACACTAAAAAGTGTACAACTGTGGGAGTTCTGAAATAAGGCAAGAGTGCCAGAAGGTTGTATGCTGTGTAGGCCACACTGTCCTCCATAAGACCTGCATGAAGCCAAAGATTTGTCCAAGGTGAGCATTTTCAGTGTGACTTGGCTTATATCATCACTATGCAATATCCTGCCCTGTGGCCTCTCTTCTAACACCCGCGCACCTCTCCAGTCCGTCCTTTACTTTGCTGCACGACTAATCTATCTCTCACCTCACTATTCATCCGCTTCTCCCCTCTGCAAATCCCTTCACTGGATCGTAATTTCCCAATGTACCCACTTCAAACTATTAACATTGACCTACAGAGCCGTCCATAATCTGTCTCCTCCATATATCTCCAAACTAGTCTCCCGTTACCTTCCAACAGTACTCTCCAGTCCTCTCAAGCCCTCCTTCTCTACTCCACACTCATACATTGCTCACCCAATCGCCTCCAAGACTTCTCCCTAACATCCCCCATCCTCTGTAATTCTGCGCACCAATACGTCTGATTATCCACCACACTCATAACTTTAAGACGACACTTAAAAACCCATCTCTTCAAGAAAGCCTGCAATGACCCCACTGCCACCTCACACCATTGGAGCTGCCGCAACCCTCCTACTGTCTCCTTCCACATTATCTGGCAGATAGTATTTTGTATGTGACCCCTTCTCATGCACAGCACCATGGAATCAATGGTGCTCTAAAAATAAATAAATAATAATACCCTGTTTCCCCGAAAATAAGACCGTCTTATATTAATTTTTGCTCCGAAAGTTGCACCATGTCTTATTTTCGGGGGTGGAGGGTTGTCTTATTTTCATAAGAAACATTCCAGCGCGCTCTACCCTTACATAAGGAACATTCTGTAACGTAAAACCAGTAGTCAGACATATAGACCGTTCAGCAGAAAAGCAGACAACAAATCAAAGTAACACACTACGGTACGGTACTGTAATTGCCTGACTCCCACACAGGGCCACAAAACATAAGGGCTCTAAAATGGCTCCCACACACTTTCTGGACACTGTACCGCTACCGTAACAATCACCCACAGCAGTTCCTCTACCGTAGCAGCCCCATCATCATTTTGCAGCCGCAAATATTCCCATCATCCCATTGCAGCCCTCATCATCCCTTTACAGTCCCCAATACAGCACCCCCATCATTCCATTACAGCCCCCATCATTCTACAGTACAGTATTGCAGCCTCCCATCATCCCACATCATCCCACTGCAGCCTCCCATCATCCTGGTATCCCACTGCAGCCTCCCATTATCACAGTATCCCACTGCAGCCTCCCATCATCCCGATATCCCACTGCAGCCTCCCATTATCACAGTATCCCACTGCAGCCTCCCATGTGTGTACCGTACACACACACACACACACCCCCATACAGAGACACACACACCCATACACACAGACACACCCATACACAGACACCCACACACACCCATACACAGACACACACCCTTACACAGACACACCCCCATACACAGACACACCCACACACACCCATACACAGACACACACACACACACACACACACCCTTACACAGACACACCCACACACACCCATACACAGACACACACACCCTTACACAGACACACCCACACACACCCATACACAGGCACACACACACACACTTTCACTTTCTTACTAGCTTCCTCCGTGGCGCTGCTTTCAGTGCTTTGGTGGTGCAGGAGCCCTGGGCCAATCACAGCCCAGGAACAATCAAAGGCTATGAATGACGTCAGCTGGCCCATGGTTCCTGCGCTGTGATTGGCGCAGGGCTCATGGGCGGAGATCGGGCACACAGCTCCAAGGCTGTGATTAACTCCTGCGAACAGCGTGGCTGCAGTGGTGGGCCCCTGGACAGCGGGAGCGAGACACAATTGCATGCCCCATGCACAGAACAAGGTATGCCTTATTTTCAGGGGGTGCCTTATATTAGCAAGCACAGTGCTCCCCCTAGCATGCCTTACTTTCGGGGGGCGCCCTATTTATGGGGGAACAGGGTAATAATGTATTGACATTTTATATTTAACACCTTGGGAACAGATTGGCTCTAGGTCACGGTTCCACAATGAAAGAGAAGCTGTCACATAATAAATCTGCATCTGTATAAAACATGTCTATAGCTAATATCCTATAGATATTCTACTATTTAATGAAGGCCAATGAAAATTAAATGAGTCCTATAGATTTATGATCAAGTGTGACCAAACATTTTACATAGGGTTGCTATATTTGGGAAGTTTGATGTAAGTGATCACTCATTGTTAGTGAGTAGCCATCAAGAAAGATCATACTCGCAAATGAGTGTTTCTTAACTCCAGTCCTTAAAACCCCCCCAATAGGTCATGGTTTTAGGGTTTCCATAGTATTGCACAGTTGCACTGGTGATAGAATTATCAAGGCATCCGAAATTTCAACAGGTTCTATGTATACTATACCCCTTATTAATGACCATAACAAATAGGCACTAACCAAAAAGGCCTATTATCTTTTGAAAATTATGGCTGATTTAAAGAATAAAAAAAAACAGAATACACAGGGGAGCAGCAGGAATAAAGTAAGAGCTACTAGCTACTTCTGACCTGGTGTCAAGTACTCTTTATGGGGAATGTCCCATGAAATGTTGCACTATTTGACCCAACTGCGGCAAAATCTTGGTGGAAATATCAGCCTAGAGTAAACTAATCAAAAGATAAGGTAGACTTTGATACACTTGGCTCTTCTTCAGACAGTCTAGTCTAAGTTTACGCCATCTTAAAATTAGGATTAGTAAATTTGCCTCAATATTGTTTCTTACAATGACAGTCAATGGCAGACAATTATTATTATTATTATTATTATTTATTGTTATAGCGCCATTTATTCCATGGCGCTTTACATGTAAGGAGGAGTATACATAAAAACAAGTACAATAATCTTAAACAATACAAGTCATAACTGGTACAGGAGGAGAGAGGACCCTGCCCGCGAGGGCTCACAATCTTCAAGGGATGGGTGATAATACAGTAGGCGAGGGTAGAGCTGGTCGTGCAGCGGTTTGGTCGATCGGTGGTTACTGCAGGTTGTAGGCTTGTCGGAAGAGGTGGGTCTTCAGGCTCTTTTTGAAGGTTTCGATGGTAGGTGAGAGTCTGATATGTTGTGGTAGAGAGTTCCAGAGTAGGGGTGATGCGCGAGAGAAATCTTGTATGCGATTGTGGGAAGAGGAGATAAGAGGGGAGTAGAGAAGGAGATCTTGTGAGGATCGGAGGTTGCGTGCGGGAAAGTACCGGGAGACGAGGTCACAGATGTATGGAGGAGACAGGTTGTGGATGGCTTTGTATGTCATGGTTAGGGTTTTGTAATGGAGTCTCTGGGCAATTGGGAGCCAGTGAAGGGATTGACAGAGGGGAGAAGCTGGGGAATAGCGGGGGGACAGGTGGATTAGTCGGGCAGCAGAGTTTAGAATAGATTGGAGGGGTGCGAGAGTGTTTGAGGGGAGGCCACAAAACATGAGGTTGCAGTAGTCAAGGCGAGAGATGATGAGGGCATGGACTAGGGTTTTTGCAGATTCTTGGGTGAGGAATGAACGGATTCGTGAAATATTTTTGAGTTGAAGTCGGCAGGAAGTGGAAAGGGCTTGTATATGTGGTTTGAAGGAGAGATCAGCGTCAAGGATTACTCCGAGGCAGCGAGCTTGTGGGACTGGGGAGAGTAGGCAGTCATTTACTGTAATTGATAGGTTCGTAGGGGGGGTCACGTGAGATGGGGGAAAGATGATGAATTCTGTTTTGTCCATGTTGAGTTTCAATTGAGGAAAAGATTACAAAGTATTAAAATGAGAAAACTGCACATTTTTTCAGGACAAATAATGTGTTACGCTATGAAATGAGAGCATGGGAATTTATGTCCAAAATGCAAATTCAGTCATAGGGTACTATTCTTACTGAGCTGCAGGGTATTCAACTGTTAGGACCTGGATGATCGCTTACTTCACTCCCATATCAGGGGCATAACAACTCCTAAGTCTACTATGCTTGTCTAGTGACCTATAAATCCACAAATAGTCCTTATATCAAGTATTCTGACACTTCATAAACCACAAAGATACAAAAAATGTCGGACTTATATATTCATGTTGCCAAACTGAAGAGACCCAGAAAAGATAAAAACATTAAATTTATTGAGATAATTTTAAAATAAGTTGAAAAAAAAACAAAATACCCAGCAAGAGGTAGAACACCAAAAAACCAACAGAAATAATTATATATTGTGTAGATAATCTTATACATAAATCCCATATATCCAAGGCAAATCAGCATAAATTAGCGGCTGAAAATACAGACACAATGTTAATTATATTGATATTGCAAATTGCATATAGATCCGGATAATATAATGCACCTATAGTGCCAACACAATATAGGTTGTAATACTAGTTATATGTAAACCTAGGCGCTAAACTCAGTTCCCTCAGCACAATTAACATCATCATGGATAACAATCCTAAGTGCAATAAAGAAAGTGAGGATTATTAAAGGGACAATTTACCTCATGTGAGCAAGCGTCTATAATGGTGCATGGCGTGTCCTCCCCTACCCCAACGCGCCTTTCGCAGTCGCTTCTTCCGGGGAAGCGACTGCGAAACGCGCGTTGGGGTAGGGGAGGACCATTGTTAGACCATGCTGTGCCCTTTTGGCTTAAAGAAAGCAAGAAAAACTGCAAATCTGCAAATAATTTAAAGAGTAATAATATTTTACCTAATTAAAAAGAAACTATTTACTCATAATAGAAATAAATATTTACTGTATATGATAATTGCTTGTTTGTAATATTATCACAGCTTTGCATAGAATTAGTCCCAAAAATCTAAGTGTATCACTTGCATTACGTAACATTCAGAAATAGCAAACTATATCCATGGAACTCAGACTGCTCTTTATACAACATTTATACATTTCCCCATAAGGGCTTTTACTCCTTCAAAGCTTAAAAAAGCACATCCTAACTACCAAGATCTGCATATATTAAAACAGTGAAATGGGTCCCATGGTATCCAGTCTGCAGATGGTACCCAAGTGGGATGGTGCTTAAATAATTCAAGTAGAAAATTGTTGCATGAGCGCTAATGAGAGCCAAAATCTGAAAAGAAAACACTACATATTTGATAGAGCCCAAGGACAAGAAAACTGTCTGGACACTTTAGACTTTCCGAATGTGGCAGCCTGTGCCATTGCTATAAACACTGATCAATTTCAGGTTAACATTTCATTTCTTCTCTTATTTCCTAAATGTGATGGGGGAAAAATACTTCCATAGAATGTTCTATTCCAAAGCAGCTCACAGAAAAAGAGGTAAATGATATACGAGTACCTGGCATAGATCCTACAAAGGGTGACAAGGTCGTATGTGTAAAATGGTAGCAAACATGGAGGCCTGAGGCAGGAAAGCATCTCGCCAGGGAACATAGGGCTAGAAGAGCCTCAAAATCCAATTATACCTTTCAAACAGAGCAGTAGGTGTTATTCTTCTTCTTCGTTCCCAGGCATATACAGTGAAGGAAATAATTATTTGGTCACTTGCTGATTTTGTAAGTTTGCCCGCTGACAAAGACATGAATATTCTATAATTATAATTATAGGTTCATTTTAACATTGAGAGATAGAATATCAAAAAAAATCCAGAAAATCCCATTGTATAAATTATATAAATTTGTTTGCATTTTGCAGTGAGAAATAAGTATTTGATCCCTCTGGCAAACAGGACTCAATACTTGGTGGCAAAACCCTTGTTGGTAAGCCCAGCAGTCAGACGTTTTTTGTAGATGATGATGAAGTTTGCGCACATGTCAGGAGGATTTTTGGTCCACTCCTCTTTGAAGATAGTCTCTAAATCATTAGGATTTGGAGGCTGTCGCTTGACAACTCGGAGCTTCAACTCCCTCCATAAGTTTTCTATGGGATTAAGGTCTGGAGACTGACTAGGCCACTCCATGACCTTAATGTGCTTCTTTTGAGCCACTCCATTGTTGCCTTGGCTGTATGTTTTGGGTCGCTGCGTTGCTGGAAGATCCAGCCATGACCCATTTTTAATGTCCTGGCTGAGGGATGGAGGTTGTCCCTCAGGA
Organism: Dendrobates tinctorius; assembly: GCF_039654945.1. Classification (NCBI taxonomy): domain Eukaryota; kingdom Metazoa; phylum Chordata; class Amphibia; order Anura; family Dendrobatidae; genus Dendrobates; species Dendrobates tinctorius. The sequence continues at coordinate 43,376,897 of NW_027361684.1, forward strand.
TTTTACGGTACATGGCTCCATCCATTCTCCCATTGATGCGGTGAAGTAGTCCTGTGCTCTTAGCAGAGAAACCCCCCCAAAACATAATGTTTCCACCTCCATGCTTGTCAGTGGGGACAGTGTTCTTTGCATAATAGGCAGCATTTCTCTTCTTCCAAACATGGCGAGTTGAGTTACTGCTAAAGAGCTCAATTTTTGTCTCATCTGACCACAGCACCTTCTCCCAATCACTCACAGAATCATCCAGGTGTTCATTGGCAAACTTCAGACGGGCCTGCACATGTGCCTTCTTGAGCAGGGAGACCTTGCGGGCACTGCAGGATTTAAAACCTTTACGGCGTAATATGTTACCAGTGGTTTTCTTGGTGACTGTGGTGCCAGCTGTCTTGAGATCATTAACAAGTTCCCTCCATCTAGTTTTAAGCTGATCTCTCACCTTCCTCATAATCAATGATAGCCCACGAGGTGAGATTTTGCATGGTGCCCCAGATCGATGTCGACTGACAGTCATTTTGTATTTCTTCCATTTTCTTACTGTTGCACCAACAGTTGTCTCCTTCACACCTAGCGTCTTACTTTTGGTTTTGTAGCCCATTCCAGCTTTGTGCAGGTCTATGATCTTGTCCCTGACATCCTTATAAAGCTCTTTGGTCTTGCCCATGTTGTAGAGGTTAGAGTCTGACTGACTAATTGAGTCTGTGGACAGGAGTCTTTTATAAAGGTGACTATGTAAGACAGCTGTCTTTAATGCAGATAACGAGTTGATTAGGAGCATCTAACTGGTCTGTAGGAGCCAGAACTCTTAATGGTTGGTAGGGGATAAAATACTTATTTCTCAATGCAAAATGCAAATAAATTTATATAGTTTATACAATGTGATTTTCTGGATTTTATTTTTGATATTCTCTCAATGTTAAAATTAAACTACCCTTAAAATTATAGACTGTTCATGTCTTTGTCAGTGGGCAAACTTACAAAATCAGCAAGGGATCAAATACTTATTTCCTTCAATGTAAAAAGAAGAGCTCAGAATATCCTAACTAAATGAGAAAGAGTGACAGCCAGTGACAAAACCCCCAAAATCATGTGAGCCTTCATTAATGGCCTCTTTTGACAAGGTTCAAGAACCAAGTGATACAAAACACAGGCAAGTGTGACGGAGTAATGAGTAATCACGACCAAGTTACCCACTCATACTCACGTGCAACAATATTGAAGTCTTACGGACTATTATGATGCTTTCCAGACAGGGAACTACGAAGGAAAGCATTAAATCACCACTCCAGTGTGTTTTTTCAGTGCTGGAGTGGTGCTTCTAATCTAAGGTCCCTGACCGTAGCCCCTATACTTACCCGTCTCCGTCTTCACCTTTTATCCACATCACCATCTTGTAACCGCCACTTCTGATTGACCGTAAGTCAGAAGTAACGGTCACGAGCTCTCAATGTAAGTCTATGAGACGCAGAACGAGCTTCTCAAATATGTGCATTGAAAAGTGACCTCAGGTTCGCTCCATGAAATGCTGGAGCAATCTCTGGCAGGTCACGAACTGAAGGAAACTGAAGGGAGAGGTAGTGATAGGAGGTCAAGACAACAGCGGGTAAGTATAAGACTAAGCGCAGGGACCTTAGATTAGAAGCACCACTCCAGGGCTGCAATAAAAAAATGAGGTGGTGCTTAAAGGGGTTTTCTATCTAGAATTTTTTAGCTCCACGGCTTGCTGTAGTTAAAAATAATAAAATCACCTATATTCACTCTACGTGCTCTAGTATCAGCTCTCCCCAATCATCCTGGTGACTGCTTAAAGTCTGCAGCAATAACATCATGACTACAGATAATGCGACCTCTGCAGCCAATCACTTGCCTTCTACATCAGCATCAACAATGAGCTCAGTGAGAAGCAGTAGACAGCCGGTGTGGGTGCAGAGCAAGGTGAGTGCAGTTGATTTTATTATTTTTAACGGCAGCAAGCCAATGAGGTTACAAAGTGTATAGCATGGAAAACCCTATTAGAAAAGAGATGTGCTTTCATCGCTACTAAAACAGTCTTTCTAAGGGGTCACTCACACGGCCGAATGTGCTAATGACACTCGGATCAAACCCTGACTGAGTCTGAGACAAAGGTTAGTTTACCATGATCATATTCTCTCGCATGAATGATTTGTTTCTCAAGTTCGTAGAAGACTGAGAACTTAATTTCTCCATCTCCTCCATTCTATGTGTCCGCGGTAATCGGACTGCACTCGAATGACATCTGAGTGTAGTTTGATGTTTCACACACGCCCATAGACTTTGCATGGGTGCGCATTGTCCGATTAGTGGATGCACTGGCAGCATGCTGCAAGACATTTTCTCATACTGGATAGGCATGAAAAAAAAATTGCTGATCTGCTGAAAACCCACTGAAAATCCGTAGACATCAGTAGATACGTTCTGTAGACCATTTAGACTGAAGCGGAATAGTTGGCCCAACATCTACCGGTAAAAATGTGTAAACCTTGTATATATGCTTTCCATCCAGATCCAAAAGTCAAAATTTGCTGCATTCGATACCCCAGATTGCCCATTATTTGGCTAGTTAGACAGCCAGAGACCAGGAGTGTCTGAATGGAATGTGAAACTTCCCTTCTTCCCCGTACTAGCCAGACCTTCTCGCCAGGTTTGGCACTTGATGTGAGAATATTGCAATCTACTGCTCAGCAGCTGCCTCCGCCATCGTGCCAGCCAGGTAAACACAATCTGAATGCGCCCATTCGATATCGTAGCGAGGTAGAAGACAAGAAGAAAATAGACGCCAATAGCTCTGGTCTGTTGCAATGTAAAACAAATCCCCCACGCTGCTAGTAGATAGATGTGAGCGTATACCTTGTTAGTGGATCAACATAAGTTAGAAAACATTACTTTACTCCTCAAATGGGGGTTTTCTGTGCAAGAAAAGCAATCAAACTAGAAAACCGACTCCTTTTGTATTCTAATGAGACAAACAAATTATACACGGCTGCCCACACAGAAAACGTCAGCTCGCAAGTCTTACTTCAATACTTTCCACTGGAGCTTAGAAAGGTAACTTAACTAAACAAAAGCTTCAGAAAGTTCCCGTTACTTCATTCAATGGTAAGTTATTTTCTTGTCAATTGTGCAGAAATAGGTAATTGCTTTTCCTCTACATTTCGTTGACTGCATTGAACTCAAACGGGAAGGAGTAACCTGTATCCTAATGTGAGTAGCGTGCAGAGACTCAACACATCTATTGATCTATGATATTCTGAGATTTTCACATGGTAATTAATTTCTAGCACTAATAATCTGTGCACAACGCAAAGTCACCTGTTTTTATACTGGTGACTGTTTTTTTGTAAAACCTACCTTTCTCATGAAAAAAATTGTTAGCATTGTTGCAGATTTTTATTTCTCAGCAGAATCATTAACACCGGCCCGTTTCTTTCTGACTGCTCCTAAAAATCTAGACCCATGCTGCCCTCTTGAAAAAACCTCTCAGCACTAATTGAGCTGGAGCCTATTTTCCGGACTTTACATCACAGAGGCTATCCACCTCGGTGACACATCTCCCATGGAGGACCTGTCCAATTGCTATCCAACAATGGTTACAGGAAAGAAAAATACTGACAAAAACAAAACCTGAGAGGTCATACAATGAAGGCAAGAGAGGAACTACACGCACATAAATAAACTATACGTGCACAAAGTCATAGTACGAAATGGTAAACTGACATTTAAAATTGTACCGTATAAACCTAGAATGCCCTCACACATACAGAGATCTGACTAATTTCTTTCCAGTCAGACCAATATGATTCTGAATTGGTGTGTATCAATGGGAAAGTGATCTCACCTGTCATAGAACTGATCCTATGTGCTTAAAGTGAACCTGTCATGTAATAAAACGCTGTAACTGTGCACTCTGCACTGACTGTCGGCTCTAAAGAAAAGCCTGCTGTCAGTCAGTGCAGGGGGCACAGTTACAGCCGCCACTCTCTATACACAGAGTGGTGACTGAAACCGTGCCGGTGCCACCCCTAAGACTGGAAGATAGACACTGCTGGGGAGAATAAAGTTCATTTCCTCCCGACAGCGGGGCTCTCAGTGCCACTGCCATATGATGCCAGAACGCTAATCACCTGCAGATTAACCCCATATCTGCAGGTTAATAGCTTTATTTTACATGACAGGTTCCCTTTAAAAACCCCTCTGACAATCACAATGAAAGTGCTGTGTACAGCATCTAACATATATCTAAGAAGAAAACTCCATTATAGAGAATATAAAGGTTCCACTTCAGGACGGTCATAATAGATTTGGAAGATGAGAATTGGCTCTATCCTAACAGAACATACAGTTGTGGCCAAAAGTATTGACACCCCTGCAATTCTGTCAGATAATACTCAGTTTCTTCCTGAAAATTATTGCAAACACAAATTCTTTGGTATTATTATCTTCATTTAATTTGTCTTAAATGAAAAAACACAAAAGAGAATGAAGCAAAAAGCAAAACATTGATCATTTCACACAAAACTCCAAAAATGGGCTAGACAAAAGTATTGGCACCCTCAGCCTAATACTTGGTTGCACAACCTTTAGCCAAAATAACTGCGACCAACCGCTTCCATGCTCAATGTGGTACACACAAGGACACAGAACAGAGGTTGAGTCAACTTTAATCCATGTCAACTGGCTGCAAGTGTGATTTAGTTATTGCCAACACCTGTTAGGTGCCACAGGTAAGTTACAGGTGCTGTTAATTACACAAATTAGAGAAGCATCACATGATTTTTCGAACAGTGCCAATACTTTTGTTCACCCTCTTTTTTGTGTTTGGTGTGGAATTATATCCTATTTGGCTTTAGGACAATTCTTTTTGTGTTTTTTTCATTTAAGACAAATTAAGTGAAGATAATAATACCAAAAAATTTGTGTTTGCAATCATTTTCAGGAAGAAACTGAGTATTATCTGACAGAATTGCAGGGGTGTCAATACTTTTGGCCACAACTGTATGTATCTGTACATGGCCAACTTAGATCAAGTTTATCATCTTTCAGATTAGTTTGATTAGTCAGAATTCTGTGTGGGCAAAATCAAGTATAGAGATATTGGAATAATCGTAAAGGAATCTGTTACTCGATTCATGCTGCCGAAACCACGGATAGCATGAATCAGAGATTAGTTGCATGATTGCAGCCAGGTACGTTTTTCTCTGAAATGCTCCAGTGTTTTGCAAAGATCTTGATTAATTGGAGAGGCAGCTGGCAACCATAGGAAAAGATGAACAAGTCTGGTGCCACCCCGGCCAACTTGTCCCTGCACCACTTTACTTAATAGATAGGTCTTTTCCGGTGTACACAAATGGGAGAGACCTGTCCATCAACTAGAGCAGTATAGGGGAAAGCTGGCCAGGGTTGGTGCCGAACTAATCTCATCTAATCTTGGTGTTTCAGGGTAAAACATGCTTGTCTGTAATCGAGCAGCCAGGTTGTGATTCATGCTGCTCGTGGTTTGGGCAGCATGAATCAACTGACAGATTCCCTATAAAGAGTGGACAACTGTGCCTTTCAAAAACATAACTACCAGCTTTCTGAGAAATGACTCTTCATGGTGTCCTATCAAATCTCTACCAACGATGCCAGCCCTGCATGCATAAAGTGCCACAAAAATTACACCTTATACTGGTGTATTCTGGAAGCTACCATATATACTCATGTATAAGCCGGCCCCCTTTAAACCGTCCCCCCCCTAGCCGAGGGTTAATGGTGGTCCAAAAAGATGCTCCATAGATAAATACCCCCCATATGCTGCTGCACAAGGGTTAATGCTGCCCCATAAAATGCTCCATAAATACCCCCCATATGCTGCTGCACAAGGGTTAATGCTGCCCCTTAAGATGCTCCATAAATACCCCCCATAATATGCTGCTGCACAAGGGTTAATGCTGGCCCATAAGATGCTCCATAAATACCCCCCATAATATGCTGCTGCACAAGGGTTAATGCTGGCCCATAAGATGCTCCATAAATACCCGCCCATATGCTGCTGCACAAGGGTTAATGCTGCCCCTTAAGATGTTCCATAAATACCCCCCATAATATGCTGCTGCACAAGGGTTAATGCTGGCCCATAAGATGCTCCATAAATATCACCCATAATATGATGCTGCACAAGGGTTAATGCTTCCCCATAAGATGCTTCATAAATACCCCCCATAATATGCTGCTGCACAAGGGTTAACGTTGCCCCATAAGATGCTCCATAAATACCCCTTATTTGCTGCTGCCGCTGCTGCAATTAAAAAAAATAAAAAAATGACTTACTCACCTCTCCTTCGCTGGGGGTCACAGCAGGAGGACCCGGAGACACAGCGGTGCACGGCGATGGAACGGGGACAGGTGAATATTGCTCTGCCCCCGTCATACTCACCCCCTCCTGGCGCACGGTCTTCTCTGCAGCCCCTGCTTCTCCCTCGGTTGTCTTCTTCCTGCGTTCAGCGGTCACATGGTACCGCTCATTAAACTCATGAATATGCGCATATTCATGAGCTTAATGAGCAATACCAAGTGACCGCTGAACGCAGGAAGAAGACGACCAAGGTAGAAGCAGGGGGGCTGCAGAGACATGCCAGGGAGGGTGAGTATGGTCTCTGACACCTCCGCTCCCCATCCCCCGCTCACCCCGGTATATGACTCGCGTATTAGCCGAGAGGGGGACTTTCAGCCCAAAAAAATGAGCTGAAAATCTCAGCTTATACGCGAGTATATACGGTAATTGTTAGCGATTATCGTTTGTAAGCAGTAGTATTTTATACTTGCTGCACCTCACATGCTGGTAATATGGTGATATGCAGTAATCAGATTGGGTTTGAGATCTGGACATTACATCTGCAATTGCAGGATGGTTTTGATATGTTAACCCCTTAATGCAAAATGACGCATACGTACTGTATGTAATTGTGGGGGCGCCTGGGTGTGGAGCAGGCTGAGGAGCTGAGCTCTCTCCACATGCATGTGATGTCAGCCATAATTCATAGCTGACATCTGTCTCTAACAGCAGCTGCCAGAACTTAGCTACGATTGTTGCTGTTAACCATTTAAATGCCAAGTCAAGCTCTTATGCACTGTCTTCCATCGACCCCTGTGACGCATCTGTGGGCACCTACTAAATGCTTGCATCATGGCCATTTTGGTACTTCTGTGAAGTCTAGCCACAGGCTGAGTAACATAAGAGACTGCGATTTACACTACATACTGCAATAACGTGATAGCGCAGTATGTAGTGTAAGCGACTGAATGATTGCAGGTTCATGTCCCCTAAGGGGATTAACAAATAGCGGAAAAAAAGAAAAATAAAATAAAATTTTTAAAAATATAAAAATTTGAATCCACTTCTTGCCCCCAATAAAAATGAAAAAAATATACATATTTGGTATGGTTGTGTCCATAGAAGGCCATGCCATCAAAATATAACATGTATTTACCTATACGATAGACACTATCAAGAGATAAAAAATCAAGAGGCCAGAATTTGCGTTTTTTTTTCAGTCCCGCTTCCCTAAAAAATGCAATAAAAAGAGAACAAAAAGTCATACAGTATGTACCCCAAATTAGTATAAACTATACTATCAGCTTGCCATGCAAAAAAAACCCCCAAGACTAGCTCCATCGATGGAAAAATAATAACTTTATGGACCTAGGAAAATGACAACACAAGGCGAAAAATTACAAACGTCTGAATTTTTTTTTACCACTTAAATTAAAAAAAAAATAAAAATCTATGCTAGTTTGTTATTGCTGCAATTGAACTTACTGGTAGAATGATGCAGTCAAGTTAATTTTACTATACAATAACAATATGAAAACACAACCCAAAGAACATTAGCAGAACTGTATTTTGTCAACATGCCACTTGGAATTTTCTTTCCCATTGTTCAGTACATTATATGGAAAATAGATGGTGACATTAAAAACTGCAGCTCGTCCCGCAAAAACCAAGCCCTCCGACACTTATGTCAGTAGAAAAATAAAAGCGTCATGACTTAAGAAGGGGAGGAGCAAGCAAAGTGCAAAAATTGTGTGCATAAGCAAGGGGTTAAAGTCTGAACATATAAAAGGAGTAGAAAGGGCAGAGTTGCTCATAATACAATCAGCACAATAGTTATTTATCCTACTATTAAATTAAATAGATGGGTCAGTACTAAACTTCATGTAAACGATATTACTGCAATGTATCAAGTACAAAAAAGTCATGACCAGAACAACAGTTGATCCAGCTGGTGAAATAGTCTGCTACTGTACCATAAAAAATAGTACCATAGTGTTGAAGGACTCCATCATTTACAGGAAACAGACCTTGTCTTTAGAATGACTTCACGTAGGTATGAATTCAATAAGGCTGAGAGATACTTCATCCTGAAACACAGCCCGATACCATACACATGGAGAAAACACCCATGAGACTACTGGAACATGTAAGGAGGAAATTTCTCATGTTAAACTGGACACACAATGTTATAGTGGCTGCAGAGCGGAATAAAATGTTTTTTTCTTTAATTATTTCACTTTAAGCTATGGTGGGGGCGTGTTCTTCTTTCCTTTGAGTGTTGCTGCCTGTTTATGATTGGTCGCCATCATACAGGGAGAAGAAGTACAACACCTCTGGTGAAAAATGTCTGATAACACCTAAATACTGCCATTGTTAGCAACAGATATGTAAAATTAAGAAAATAATAATACTTTTTATTCCCCTCTTTAGCCATGCTTGCATCCGATATCCACTTCAACGTGAAAAATTTAGTGGATTTTGAGGAGTAAAAATCTCGAGCACTCTCCATTATGCAAACCCTTTCTTATCTAGGTTCTCATAATGAGCAGATCAATGACCTATGTTCTTTAATGACGTAAGGAAACTTGCACTGTGTATTATCAAGGCCTTGGGTGAACTTTGAGGTGATTTTTATAATAAGGGGTACCTAGCTTATAAATATAGAGAAACATTAATTTATGATATTCTTCTGACTTGATGTTTACGAGACAGTGGAGTGGACAGGTCTTAGTAGAATGTGCTTGATCAGGAGAAACTAGACCAAAAAAAACCCAAAACATTTTCTTACAAAGGGACATGAGGTATGAATTTCCAGACTGGAGAGTTCTAAAATCAAATTTTAAATAGCCATCCTACCAATATATGCAAATGTATCTTAATAATAATAATAATAATAATAATAATAGTACTTACTCTCATCTGGGTTAGGAGAAGCAAGGATAGCGCTGTGCTTTCTTTTTACTTCTTCTACATTCTCGGATATCTTGTCAATAAAACCTCTGATCTCCTCCACCTGAAAATTTACAGATGGATAATTCTCTTAAAATAAAATTTGCAGCAACATAAATGAAGATATTACAGGATTCTGTTTATAGTGCATCTACACAGTCGGGATAATAATTGTAATTGATCTATGGTGTTCGGTAAATGAATTATGTTTAAAGAGAAGCAAATTCTTTAAATGAATTATTTCTTTATGGAAAATTTTTCTGTTGTAAACAGCGCAATAACTCTGCCCCACCAAGTTATTATTAAACCCATATCACGATAAAAATAATGCTTTTTTGACAGTCAGGCTGGATACACACATAACATCATACCTGTTCAAAGAACTCATCCATGAAACGGTCTCGATCCAAGCTGACAGCCACTTCATCATCTTCATCACTGTCTTTCGCCTACAAGACAAGCAGTTTTCTGTTTACTTTGACATAAAGCAATGCTTTTTTTTATTAAAGTCTTTATATGTCTTCATAAACTATAATTACGGACTTTTTGCATATTAACTGGGAATAATTAGAAGAGTAGTTAGGTAATAGATAGTGGTAAAGTAGAGATTAAATGCATCTATGTGACAATAAGGCAATGAAATTCATGCATTTAAGGCCATCAAAATTATCTGGTGATCATGAAGTTCAACTTGAGGTCAATATTTTTAAATTTATTTATTAATGCTGTTTACACCTTGATCAGTTATATCATTAATACCTAATATTGTGTAAGTCCCCTACAAAGAGGCGGACATATCGTCGATGCAACCTGTAAAGCCGCACATTGGCCCAAGTCGACAGGTCGACACCTATAGGTACCTTGGTGTGATCCTCAATAATAAGCTTGACTGGGCCCATCACTTGGATGCAGTGTACAGGAAGGGCCACAGTAGGCTTTACCTGCTCAGAAGGCTGAGAGCCTTCGGAGTTAGGGGGGCACTCCTTGCATCCTTCTTCAACTCTGTTGTGGCATCAGTCATCTTCTTTGGTGTGGCGTGCTAGGGTAGTGGCATATCAACCAGGGACAGGAATAGGCTGGACAAACTGATTAGAAGGGCCAGCTCTGTCCTGGGATGCCCCCTTGATCCAGTTCAGGAAGTAGGCGACAGGAGGATACTGGCCAAGGTGAGCTACATAGTGCAGAAGGATTCCCATCCCATGCATGAGACCGTGACAAAGATGTGCAGTACTGTCAGTGACCGGCTACTTCATCCTAAATGTGAGAGGGAGCGCTATCGAAAGTCCTTCCTTCCTGCTGCAGTTAGGCTGTATAACCAGCACTATCCAAAACGGGGAACGACCCAAACAGTGAACTGATAGATCCAAAGTTGTGATAGTCCGGTTATATCTTTTTTTTTCGTATATGTACCTACCTACTGTCAATGTAATGCCTTTATGCATCTGTATCTGTACTTGTTCCTGCCTTGCTGCTGTAATGCTCTGAATTTCCCCATGGTGGGACGATTAAAGGATTATCTTAAGAGGTAAGGAGGCCCAATTCCATCTCCAAAGCAGTAAGCAGCTTCTGTCACAGACACATTACTATACTGAACATATACTCATCTTGCACTGGGGCCTTTATTTTTTGTGTCCACCACTGCTTCTATATGTCACCATAACCACTCTGACAAGTCAAGGCTGACCACAAAACCTTTTGTGGCCTGCAGTTCTGTCACTAAGACATCAACCTTAGGATCTTAAAAGGGGTTGTCTGGGGACTCACATATTAATGAATAATCTGTGGGATATATCATCAATATGAAGTTTGTGGGGGTCTGACATTTAACACCCCCACCGATCAGCTGACATCTGCTCTGCCAGTATATGGAGCCAAAACAACGCAGCTCTGTACATTGGTTATGTTCTAACCATTTCATATTCAAAAAATCCTCAAAACCTGACGTTTTGGAGATGCCCTGACCAAGTTGCCCACCCATTACAATAGGGCCACTGTCAGAGTCAGTCTGATCAGTGAATCTGTGAATGTTTTACATCATCATTGTACTTTATGGTAGTGGTAAATTTAGGTCAATATTTTTTGCATTTTGCAAGTTTCATATGTATAATTTTTATGCCCTTAAACCAGATAGTTATATCTCAGAAAATAGTTAATAATAAACATTTACCACACGTCTACTTTACATCAGTGTCATTTTTTAAGCATATTTTTTGTTAGGATGTTAGAAGGATTAAAAGTTAATCAGCAATTTCACATTTTTTCACCAAAATTTACAAAACCATTTGAAGTGATTTTGAGGGGAATATGTGACAGAAAATACCCCAAAGTCTCACCATTTTAAAAACTGCACCCCTCAAAGTGCTCAAACCACAATCAAGAAGTTTATTAGCTCTTCAGTTGCTTTGCATGAATCAAAGCAATGTAGAAGAAAAAAAATGTTGCTTTAGCCCCAAATTTTTCAATTTCACAAGGGTAACAGAAGAAAATTGACCAAACAATTTCTTGTGCATTTTGCTTGAGTACGCCAATAACCTCTATGTGACGTAAGACTACTGTTTGGGCACACGGCATGGCTCGGAAGGGTAAGAGAGCCAATCGAATTCTGACCATAATTTGGGCTGTAATAGATTGAGGATGCCATGTCACATTTGAAGAGCCCCTGACAAGCCAAAACATCAGAAACCACTACAAGTGACCCCATTTTGGAAACTACACCTCTTGAGCAATTCATCATGGGGTGTATGTAGTGGGCATTTTAAAGCCCCAGGTAATTCACAGAATTGTATAACATTGGGCTGAGTCAAGGGAAAATTACCATTTTTCCCACTAAAATGTTGCTTTAGCTCCAAGTTTTTCATTTAAACAAAGGATAATAGGAGAAAGTGAATGATACAATTTGTTACGCAATTTCTCCTAAGTAGAACAATTACTATATCCCTTATGTGGTCAAGAACTACTTTTGAGGCGCAGTGCAAAGCTCAGAAGGGAAGAAGCACCATAATGAGGAGGATGCCATGTCACATTATCAGAGCCCCTGAGCTGCCAGAATAGCGGAACTCTCCATAAGTGACCCCATTTTACAAACTACACCCCCAAATAAATTCATCTAGGGGTTCAATGAGTATGCTGACATCACATGTACCTCACAATTTTATACCATTGGGCAGTGACGAAAGAATAATTACATTTTTTACTACTAAAATGTCATTTTAGACCCAAATTTGTAATTATTATAAGGGCTAATAGTAAAAAATAGGCAGCACAGTTTGTTTTGCAATTTCTCATGATTGCGTCAATACCCTACATGTAATTGGGAAATACATTTCAGGCACAGTAAAAAGTTCAGGCGGAAAGGAGAGCCATATTATAGTGTAGATTTTACTGATATGGATTGCAGATGTCATGACCTACTGAAACAGCAGAACCCCCCATAAGTGACCCCATTTTATAAACTACACCTCTAAATATATTAATCTAAGGGTACAATGATCATACTGACTTCACGGGTGTGTCACAAGAATTTTATACCAATGGGCAGTTAAAAAAAATAATCACATTTTTATCACAAAAATGTTGTTTTGGTCCCAGATGTTACATTTTCCCACGGGAAAGTGAGTAAAAATGGCACCAAAAATTGTCCCACAATTTCTGCGGAATGTGGAAATACCCCATATGCAGTTGTACAGTACTTGCATAACCACACGACGAGAGTCAGGAGGGACAATATTCGACTCCTGGAACATAGATTTTCCTAGAATAGTTTGCGGACTCCATATACAAGGCCTTAAGTGGTAGAAGAGCAGAATCACCCCATTTTGGAAATTATACCCCTCTGGGAATTTATCTACAGGTGCAGTGACGATTTTGACTCCATGGGTGTTTGCCAGAAACAAGCACCAGTGGATGTTGATTAGTGAAAATTGCAAATTGCCATTGTAGTGCCTGTACATTGTAGTGTAGATTTTGCTGATTGTAGTGTGCCTGTACGTTGTATTGCCCAGTACATTATGCCCAGCTCGTGCTTCTGGAGACATGCACCCGAAAATTAAGCTGGCTCTCATCGCTACAGAAATGTCAAACATGTGGACTCTTTATGTGGTTTAGGCACACTGTGGGGCTGAGAGCATTTGGATTTTAGAGGGCAGAATTGACCGAATTTCTTTTTCTTTTGGGGGGGGGGAGGGTGAAAAGCCATAGCTCTTTTTTCAGAGCCTTTGTGATATCGGCAACCTATAAGCCCTTTATATTTCCATTAAAAGATGACCGACTGGGGAAGGGATTTGCTTATTTGGTGGATTGAATTGAAGCTTTTGTTTTGAACATTTTTCATCAAATTTTGGATCACATTTATCTGGCGCTTTACGCTGAGCACTTCCTTTGGGGTTTCCATCTAAATCTCAGAATAATGCGATTCAGATGAAACCCCCGATGGATCCAATCACTATAATGAGGCAGCAGAGTTACTCCTTCTGGCCTCACTGGTGTACTTCTTTTCAGGAGTGCACAAAACTGTGGCCGACCATGCTTTTGTGTACACCTAAAAAGATGGACCAGACAGCATGCACAGTGCCTCCATGTGCTTTATTATAACTAATTTTCTGCCAGGGGTTCCCTCTGAATCACGTGTTTCAGAGATTTATACTGAAACCCCAGTGTAAGTGGTCAGCATAGAGAGAAGAATAAATGTGAGCCAAGCCTTACTGCAATTTTTGGCAAGCAGAATGAACAAATCAACAGCAGGTAAAGAATTGTTTTTATTTATTTTTTACGCGATTCCTCATGCAATATAAGTGATAAGACAACTTCATTCTTCTCATCTATGCAATTTCAGCGATTTGTTTTTCAAAAATTATTTTTTGGCATCGCTTCACTTTGAGAGCTATTATTTTCTATAGTTCTGCTGACAGAGTCATGTGAGGGCTTTTTTTGCGGGATGAGTTGACATTTTTATTTGTACGATTTTCAGGCACATGACATATTGTGATCGCTTTTTATTTCGATTTTTCAGAAGCAGTATCAACAAAAAACAGCAATTCAGGAATTATTATTATTTTTTTTGGTAAATGCTATTCTGTATGTGATAAGGCAGCTGCATTCTTTGGGTCAGTACCATTACAGCGATACCCCATTTATATATTTTTTTATGTTTTGCCGATTTACACAGTACAAACTATTTTATAGAAAATAGAATTTTTTTTGCACTGCTGTATTCTGAGAGCCATAGCTTTTCTATTTCTCCACTGACGGAGGCGGTGTGGCAACTTGTTTTTTTGCAGGGCAAGATGCCGTTTTCAGCTATACTATTTTTATTTGCATTCGTCTTTTTGATCACATTTTATTCGGCGGTATGATGATAAACCATAGCTTTTTGCTTAGTTTTTATTTTTTACCGTGTTCACCGAAAGAGTTAAATAGCATGACAGTTTTACAGATCAGGTAGTTCCAGATGCAGCCATTCCAAATATATGCACTTTTTTGTTTTAACAGAAAAATATGTATTTATGTTTATAACTTTTTTATTTTATTACTTTGTGATTTACAAAAATATATTTTTATAATTTTAATTTTTTTTTTGCTTTTTTTACTTAGTCCGTCTACGTGACATTAACTTTTATCACTCATTTTTCTCTGGTATAATGCGCTGCTATTTGCCAGCACTGCAATGCATTATAAATGTCGATGTTACACTGACAGACGCTTCTTAGAAAATCGTCATCATGGCAATCCAAGGTTGTCATGACGACGATCGGCCCTCCCGATGACGTTGCGGGGGTGCTGATCAGACGGGAGTAGATACTCTCTCCCTCTACTAGCCTCCAAAATGTTGCGAGCGATATCGATAGTGCATTATAAGGGGTTAAACAGCGGGGGGCATTGTGGCAACGCTCTTGGCTGTGAGAGTCGGGGCTTGGCTATCATGTAAGCTGAGTTCCCAGGAGCGATTGCGCAGGCGAAGCTCGCTATGACACACCTATACATCATCGGTTGGAACCCTATCTGACCATGAAGTATAGGTATGCCAAATGTCGTGAAGGGGTTAAAAAGTGGCACATGCATTAATTGCTGCACAAGGAGAGTGGGGGGCTGGCACACTAGATATCTAAACCAAAGGTTAACATAATTTTTGCCAATCACAGTATTTGATATTGGATAATTTATTTTTTACTCATTTGTTTTCGTTTGTTTACCTTTATGTAGTTTTGGGACTTGTGGGAAAATCTAGACATTCCCAGTAATTGTTTAGTCCTGCACACAGGCTTGGGGAAGTTTTAGACCATTCTTCAAAACAAAACAGCTTCAACTCTGAAATGTTGGTGGGTTTTCTCAAATGAACTGCTCGCTTCAGGTACTTATGCAACATTTCTATAAGATAAAGGTCAGGATTTTGAATAGACTATTCCAAAATTTTAACTTTATTCTTTATCAGTCATTTTTTTGGTGGAATGACTTATGTGCTTTGGGTCATTGTCTTGCTTCATGACACAAGTTCCTAACATTTTCTTTAGAATTTACTGCCAAAACTCAAAATTCATTGTTCTATCAATGATGCCAAATCATCCTGGCCAAAATGCAGAAAAACAGGCAAAAACACAATGCTACCACAACCGTGTATCACAGATGGTATGAAGTTTTTATGCTGTATTGCAGTGGTTTTACTTCTCCAAACACAACACTTCTCATTTAAACCAAAAAACTATTTTGGTCTTGTCAGTCCAAAAAAACATTTTTGCAATATCCTCCTTCCTTTTAAGTATGAACGCTACCAGACTTATGATCGCTAGCAGACTGCAGAAGGGCTTCAATGTTCTTTTTGCAGAGCACAGACTTTCTCCTTGAAAATCCCAAGGTAACTATTTTTGTCATTATTATTCAGTGTCCTCCAGATGGTGGAGTCATGAATATTAGCTAATGTGAGGGAGGCCTTTAGTTGTTTAAAGGTTACCTTGGGTTCCTTTGTGATCTTGCAGACTATTATACTGTACATCATGTTCTTGGCATCATTTTTGTTGGTTGACCACTCCTGAGTAGGGCAATAATGGTCTTGAATTTCCTCCATTTGTAAACAATCTGTCTGTGGATTGATTCACAGTTCATATTTGCATCATTCTATTAGGAGGTACTGGCTAAGTTTGTTCTTGTGTAGGTATACTATATATAATTAGCTGAAACTTTCCTCACATCCTAGGACTCTTTAATTAATGCTGGATCCTAACAGTCCATTAAATTTGTGGACATCTGGGCCAGAAGAGGTATGTTTGATAATAATAATAATAAATTTTATTTTTATAGCGCCGACATATTCCGCAGCACTTTACATTTCAGAGGGGATTTGTACAGACAATAGACATTACAGCATAACAATAATCACATACAGAAGATTATAACAAATACCAAGAGGAGTGAGGGCCCTGCTCGCAAGCTTACAGTCTATGAGGAAAGAGGGAGACACGAAAGGTGGGTGGTAACAGTTGCTCTGATTGTATGGACCAGCCATACAAGTTAAGTGTGTAACAGTACAGACACAGAGGGCTAATGGATGCATAAAGCATGTGGGAACATGATGCTGGGAACCTGGTTATGGTAAAACTTTTGGCTCTGCCACACAGGGATAGGTTAGGTTAATGTGTTGAGGCGATAGGCCAGTCTGAATAAATGCGTTTTCAGGACACGCTTAAAATTGTGGGGATTGGGGACTAATCGTATTGACCTGGGAAGTGCATTCCAAAGAATTGGCGCGGCACGTGTAAAGTCTTGGAGACGGGAGTGGGAGGTTCTGACTATTGAGGATACTAACCTCAGGTCATCAGCAGAACGGAGGGCGCGGGTAGGGTGGTATACTGAAACAAGGGAGGAGATGTAGGGTGGTGCTGAGCCATGGAGGGCTTTGTGGGTGAGGGTAATAAGTTTATACAGAATTCTGGAGTGGATGGGTAGCCACTGTAATGACTGGCACAAGGTAGAGGCATCGGTGTAACGATTGGTGAGGAATATGATCCTGGCTGCAGCATTCAAGACAGATTGGAGAGGGGAGAGTTTGGTAAGAGGGAGACCGATTAGAAGAGAGTTACAATAGTCGAGACGAGAATGAATAAGAGAAACAGTAAGAGTTTTTGCAGAGTCAAAAGTAAGAAAAGGTCGAATTCTAGAAATGTTTTTGAGGTGCAGATGACAAGAGCGAGCCAGTGATCGAATGTGGGGGGCAAAGGAAAGCTCGGAATCAAGTATGACCCCAAGACAGCGGGCATGTTGCTGGGGAGTAATAGTGGAACCACAGACGGAAATGGCAATGTCGGGTGTAGGTACATTAGTAGCGGGAGGAAACACAAGGAGTTCAGTCTTTGACAGGTTCAGTTTCAGATATAGTGAGGACATGATATTAGACACAGCGTTTAGACAATCGCCAGTGTTTTCTAGAAAGGCTGGCGTGATGTCAGGAGATGAAGCGTATAATTGGGTGTCATCAGCATAGAGATGGTACTGGAAACCAAATCTACTGATTGTTTGACCAATAGGGGCAGTGTACAAGGAGAAGAGGAGGGGGCCTAGAACCGATCCTTGAGGAACCCCAACAGTAAGGGGAAGGTGAGAGGAGGAGGAACCGGCAAAAGAAACAGTAAAGGAGCGGTCGGAGAGATAGGAGGAGAACCAGGAGAGAACGGTGTCCTTGAGGCCAATGGAATGGAGCATAGTGAGGAGGAGCTGATGATCCACAGTGTCGAATGCTGCAGAGAGATCCAAGAGAATTAGCATGGAGTAATGACCATTTGATTTAGCTGTTAGCAGATCATTAGAGACTTTAGTGAGGGCAGTTTCAGTGGAGTGTAAAGAGCGGAAACCGGATTGGAGAGGGTCGAGAACAGAGTTTTCTGAGAGATAGCGGGTAAGACGGGAGTGGACCAGGCGTTCCAGGAGTTTAGAGATGAAGGGAAGATTAGAGACAGGTCTATAGTTAGCGGCACAGTTTTGGTCGAGGGATGGTTTTTTAAGTAGTGGATGTATGATGGCATGCTTAAATGAGGAGGGAAAAATACCAGAAGAGAGAGAGAGGTTAAATATTTTAGTTAGGTGAGGGGTGACAGCAGGGGAAAGGGACTGGAGGAGATGTGACGGAAATGGGTCACTGGTGCAAGTAGTTGGGCGAGAAGATGCAAGGAGCCTGCTTACTTCTTCTTCTGTGACTGGTTCAAAATCAGAGAGTGAGTTAGATGCAGTGGGGGAGGGAGGACAGTGCATGGTATGAGGGGATTTGGAGATAATTTCCTGTCGGATCTGGTCAATTTTTTCTTTGAAGTAATTGGCCAGATCGTCAGCTCGGAGCTCCGTGGTTGGGGCCTGTACTCTTGGATTGAGTAGAGAATGAAAAGTGTCAAAGAGACGTTTCGGGTTATTGGACAGTGAGATGATGAGGGTGTTGAAATAGGTTTGTTTGGAGAGGTGAAGGGCAGTGTTGTATGTTCTAAGCATAAACTTAAAATGGATGAAATCTTCGTGTAGATTGGATTTTCTCCACAGACGTTCGGCGCACCTGGAGCACCGCTGCAGGAAACGTGTTTGCACCATGTGCCAGGGTTGTCGCCGTCTGCGTTGTGGTGTTCTATTTATAGGGGGTGCAAATTCATCCAGGGCACTTTGAAGTGTTTCATTGTAATGCTTCAATGCAGAATCAGGACATGAGAGGGAGGAGATAGGGGCCAATGAAGACTGCAAGTTCTTCAGAAGTTTCTGGGTGTTAATGGCCTGTATGTTTCTATAAGTCTGGACAGTGGGGGTGACCTGAGCAGCCTGGCAGTTCTTTATAGAGAATGAAAGAAGATTGTGGTCAGAGAGCGGGAGAGGGGAGTTTGCAAAATCATCCACTGCACAAAGCCGAGAGAAGACCAAGTCGAGGGAGTTTCCGTCTTCATGCGTTGGAGAATTAGTAAGCTGCAAAAGGCCAAATGAGGAGGTTAGAGATAAAAGGCGAGTAGCAGATGGGGAGAGGGGAAGAGCAATGGGGATGTTGAAATCTCCCATGATGAGGGTAGGGATGTCACAGGAGAGAAAATGTGGAAGCCAAGTGGCAAAATGATCCAGGAACTGATGGGAGGGGCCGGGAGGACGATACACCACCGCCACTCGCATGGAGAAGGGGGTGTAGAGTCTGACGGCATGGACCTCAAAAGAAGGGAAGACAAGTGAGGGTACTTGAGGGATAACCTGAAAGGTACATTTTGGTGATAGGAGCAGACCAACGCCTCCACCAGCTCTATTGTCTGATCTTGGGGTATGAGAGAAGTGTAGCCCCCCCGTATGAAAGAGCAGCAGCAGCGGTAGTATCTGACTGCTGGATCCAGGTTTCAGTAAGAGCCAGGAGGTTAAGAGAATTAGAAAGGAAGAAGTCATGAATGAAGGAGAGTTTGTTACACACTGAGCGAGAATTCCAAAGTGCACAATTAAGAGAGACAGATGGCATGCAGGGAATATTAATAAGATTAGAGGGGTTTCTGAGTGTAGCAGTGGGGGGGTTTGACTTTCTATAACATGGTGGACCAGGGTTGGGAGCAATGTCTCCTGCAACTAGGAGAAGGAGGATAGAAAGAGTGAGCAGATGGTTAAGTGATTTGTGAGAGCGTCTCTGGTGTTGAATGGTGGGACTGGCTGGATCTGTGCAATTTAACAATGTGAAAAGAGCATGAGTGCTATACATAGGAGAGGAAAGAAGCGAGGGGCCAATATGGATGGAGTGTGGAGAGTTAATGCCAGGGTGGTGGATGTGTGTGAATGCAGCGGCCAGGATAAAAATTACACAAATGCATATGGTATATATTTGTTGTACTCCAAATGTACAGAGAGTAGATGTATATAAATGTCTTACCTGTCTCCTGCCCTGTCTAAGTGCCATGTTATAACTGCCAGAAGTACTTTGATACATGTACTTAGATTACATGTGCATAAATGCCACCCCTGCATAAATGCTCCCCCTAGCTAGGTCTGGATATATAGGAGGTTAAGGCTAAGTTTTTTTTTTTTGTTTTTTTTTGTTGGCTCTCTCTTCTCGTTAATCAATCACACTAAATTGAGACACCAGGACCCAATAAAATGTTGTGGTCAAATAAACACATGTCCAGCACTACATGGATCATAAAGCACTTTGAAAAGTTTCTTGACCTCACAACATAAGGGGACAAGCAGAGTAAGTTGAAAAAAACTATATACCAGATATAAGCTTGCAGAGTTGAAAACACATAGATAGCATTCAGGATTAACTGCTTGCTGACATTGAATGGAGACACAGGAGTGGATTCAGAGCAGAGATTGGAAAAGCTGGTTACCAGATATAAGCTTGCAGAGTTGAAAACACATAGATAGCATTCAGGATTAACTGCTTGCTGACATTGAATGGAGACACAGGAGTGGATTCAGAGCAGAGATTGGAAAAGCTGGTTACCAGATATAAGCTTGCAGAGTTGAAAACACATAGATAGCATTCAGGATTAACTGCTTGCTGACATTGAATGGAGACACAGGAGTGGATTCAGAGCAGAGATTGGAAAAGCTGGTTACCAGATATAAGCTTGCAGAGTTGAAAACACATAGATAGCATTCAGGATTAACTGCTTGCTGACATTGAATGGAGACACAGGAGTGGATTCAGAGCAGAGATTGGAAAAGCTGGTTACCAGATATAAGCTTGCAGAGTTGAAAACACAGAGATAGCATTCAGGATTAACTGCTTGCTGACATTGAATGGAGACACAGGAGTGGATTCAGAGCAGAGATTGGAAAAGCTGGTTACCAGATATAAGCTTGCAGATATAAGATATAAGTTTGATAAATATTAGTACTAGGGTCACATCAGAGAAAGGTTGCGTCGTTGTTTCTGGTGGTCACACACAGAATGGCCAATTTGTTTGCTAAGTACCTTCATTTTATAGGTATAGTCTATGTAGCAGTATTGCAGTTTAAATTTCACATACAGTGGCTTGCGAAAGTATTTACTCTGTTTGGCTTTTTATCATTTTGTTACATTACAACCTGTGTTTAAATATTTTTGTACTCAGATGTGTGTCTGATGCATCAGCACTAAATAGTCTAAGTTGGTGAAGTAAAGTAAGAAAAACTGAAACAAAGATTTCTGGTGCAAGCAATTATCTTCAAAAGTCACATGCTTAGCGAAACGGTGTCCACGTGTGTGCAATCTAAATGTCACATGGTCTGGTATATACACAACTTTTCTGAAAGGCCACAGATGCTGCAACACCATTAAGCAAGATACACCACTAACCGAACACCATGAAGATCAAGGAGATCTTCAAACAAGTCAGGGACAAAGTTGCTGAGAAGCACAAGTCAGGGTTGGGTTATAAAAAAGTATCCCAATTGCTGATGATCCCATAGAGCACCATCAAATCCATTATCATCAAATAGAAAGAACATGGTTTCACAGCAAACCTGCCACCCACCTAAACACTCAGCTTGGGCAAGGAAGACATTAATTGTAAGGTCAAAAGACATAACTTAATTTCCTTCTATGACAGAATCACTGACTGGGTGGATCAGAGAAGTGTTGTAGATATAGTATATTTTGACTTCAGCAACAAAGTATCTCACACCATCCTTATTGAAAAAATGACTAAGTATGGAATGAACAAGGCAACTGTTAAGTGCATTTATACCTGGCTTAGTGATCGACCCAAAGAGTGGTCGTAAATGTCTGCAAATCCAGTTGGAAGAATGTCTCAAGTGTGGTATCACAGAGCGCTGTTCTGGGCCCTCTATTGTTGAACATCTTTATCAATGATTTAGATGAAGGAATTAAGGGTACACTAATTAAATTTGCTGATGACACAAAGTTAGGAGGGATAGCTAATACTAGAGAAGAGAGGATTCAAAAAGATATAAACTGGAGCAGTGGGCAGCAACTAACAGAATGGTTTTAACAGGGAAAAATGCAAAGTACTACATATGGGCAATAAAAATGAAAAAAGCATATACAGAATGGGAGGAATAGGCCTAAGCAACAGAACATGTGAAAAAGACTTGGGTATACGAATAGATCATAAACTAAACATGAGTCAACAGTGTGATGCAACAGCAAAAATGGCAAATACAGTTCTGGGATGTATTAACAGAAGCATACAGTTTAGATCACGTGAAGTCATTATCCTCCTCTACTCCTCTTTGGTCAGGTCTCATCTGGAATACGCTGTCCAGTTCTGGGCACCACATTTTAAAAAAGACATCAACATACTGGAGCAAGTTCAGAGAAGAGCGACCAGAATGGTGACCGGTCTGCAAACCCTGTCTTATGAGGAAAGGTTACAGGATTTGGGAATGTTTAGCTTGCAAATGAGAAGACTGAGAGGAGACTTAATAGCTGTCTACAAATATCTCAAGGGCTGTCACATTGTAGAAGGATCATCTTTATTCTCATTTGCAGAAGGAAAGACTAGAAGCAATGGGATGAAAATGAATGGGAGGAGACACAGATTAGATATTAGAAAAAAAATTATGACAGTGAGGGTGATCAATGAGTGGAACAGGCTGCCACGAGAGGTGGTGATTTCTCCTTCTATGGAAGTCTTCAAACAGAGGCTGGACAGACATCTGTCTGGGATGATTTAGTGAATCCTGCTTTGAGCAGGAGGTTTGACCAGATAACCCAGGAGGTCCCTTCCAACTCTACCAGTCTATGATTCTTTGATTTCCACAGTGAAACATGTTGGTGGCAGCATCATGCCATAGTCCAAGTTGAGGGGAAGATGGATGGTGAAAAATACAGGGATATTCCTGAGCAAAACCTGTTTCAATTTGTCGGTGATCTGAGGCTGGGACGGAGGTTCACCTTCCAAAATGACAGTGACACAAAGCATACTGCTAAAACAACATCACTCTAGTGGTTTAAGGGGAAACGTGTAAATGTTTTGGAGTGGCCTAGTCAAGGGCCAAACCTTAATCCAATTGAGAATCTGTGGTCAGACTTGAAGATTGCTGTTCACCAGAGGAAACAATCTAACTTGAAGGAGCTGGAGCAGTTTTGCCTTGAGGAATGGGCAAAAATCCCAGTGGCGAGATGTGGAAAGTTAATTCAGACTTATCCAAAGCGACTTGCAGCCGTAATTGCTGCAGAAGGAGGCTCTAGAAAGTACTGACTTTGGGGGGGAATAGTTATGCACACCGAAGTTTTCAGTTTTGTTGTCTTCTTCACAATAGAAAGAAAACCAAATGACCACACTTGAAGGTATGTTCTTTACATGAACTGATGCAAACCATCCAAAAAAATGTGATTTTTCCAGGTTGTGTGGTAGCAAAACACGAAAATTGCCAAGAGGGTGAATACTTTTGAAAGAAACTGTATTCAATGTTTCCAAACATCTTAGCACACATAGTGTGCTGAACTACAATTTGGTTTGGGAATTGGCAGAATCCAAATACTTTACAGATGTTTTTATAACCTTTTCCAGCCTGATGAGCATCAACAACTCTTTTTCAGAGTTCCTCAGAAATCTCCTTTGTTCTTGCCATGGCATTTAATTTAATGGCATTTAATTTGGGACACTATGTATACATCCCATTCTAAACCCGTAGGCATTATTATGGAGTTGGTCTCCTTTACAGTTATAACAACTTCACTCTTCCAAGTAGGCTTTCTCCAAGAAAGAACTTGGATTTTTGTCCATTCACCCATAAGAAGATTTGTGAGGTCAGAAATTAATGTTGGGCAAAAGAACAATCTCTCTCCTATTTTGTGAAAAAAGTATTCAACAAGGTTTGAGTCAGGGATCTCAGTGAGGTGTCAATTTCTTCCACAAGAAACTCAGCCAACCATGGCTTTATGGTACTTGCTTTGTGTGGCACAGTCATGCTGGAACAGAAAAGGGCTTTGAACAAACTGTTCACACAAAGTTGGACGCTACAATTGTTCAAAATGTTTTGGTATGCTAAAGTAATAAGATTTTCCCTTCACAAGAACTTAGAGACACAGGGCAACTTCAGAAAAACAACCCTTACCATTATCTTTCCTCCACCAAATGCCCTCCTGGCATTCACCAAACCCAGACCTGTCCATCAGACTTCCAGACAGAGAAGAATGGTTCATCATTCCATAGAACATGTGCCACTGTTCCAAAGTCCAGTGGCAGATTTACACCACACCATCTGACGCTTGCAATGTACTTTTTGATGTAAGGCTTTAAATTCAGGTGCTCAGGATGGAATCTCATGCAATGAAACTCCTGGAGCAGTTTTGCATATTCTATAGGAGGTTGGAACTCTGCATTTATGGAGTCAGTAAAGTGTTGGTGGCTTTTGTGATCTATGTTCCATACCTCGTTGTCATGACTTTTTGTCAATTTGCCACTTCTTGGGTGAGTTGTTGTGGTTCCTAAACATTTCAACTGCATAATAATATTACTCACAATTGATAGAATAGTTAGAAAAGAACTAATTTTATGAACTGCTTTGTTACAACAAAGGCATCTATATATTACAGCACCACCCAATGACCCATTCTTTCACAAATGTTAGTAATGGGGGTGGATTTTATACACATGTGGAAATGGAATGGAATGAAAAAGCTAAATTCAATGATTAAGAGGTGTGCTTCAATACTTTTAGCCACATGGTGTGTGGTGTATATGTCAATGATGGGGGATGTAGCTTGTGAAAGGCCACTTGCTGGTCCAAACACTTTATGTATTATTTGGATATTACTTTGGAGTCGGAGCAATGGGATTCTCTCTGGATATTTGGTGTTATTAGATTCCTGAGAACCTTTTGTACCACCTACTCGCCCTGATGCCAGAAGATTACGGTAATTACACTGATTTATGGGCATATTCCTTTATTTATTAAACCACATAGTTTATCTGCAGTTAAAGAATATGACTAGAATGTAAAAATGAATGGTAAAAATGAATGATGAGATGTATCATTATGGGACCTTAGCAGAAGAACATGTCTCAAAGCACATTCTGTAGTTTAGATAAAGATATGGTGCATACAGTTATGAAACATTATGCTTGTGACATCATCTTGTGAGGCTGTGTGTTTCAGTTCATATTGTTTCATATTGAAGAGATTCTTCTACTGGGAAATCAAAATAGCTGAATTGTAAGATACTAATCATCTGCCGTATAGCAATAAGGAGCAGTGACTTCATTTCTAGTAGCTTCCTATTGGCAGTCTGGTATGTTGGAAACTGTTAGTTCCCATGGGCCAATAAACAATGTGGCTCATATTGTAAAAGATCTCTCATGTAAACCTATAAATACATTATATGGTATCCTAGTGATATATAGTATGCACGTATGTTGTAATTTTCCTTACTACGGAATTGGCCTTTGGGGATTGCTGAGAATTTCCCATCCTGAGAGGAAAATACCATAAGCTTATGTACATAGTATTTTACAAATGGTATAAAGGATTCAATTACAGAAAGTTTTTTTTTCCTTCTCTAAGGCCCCCTGCACACGTCCGTTTTTTAATAGGGCACATGCACACCCATTGTATTCAATGATGTTGCGCACATGACAGGTTTTTCACATGGACTGGGTATACATACGGTATATGGGAACATGGAGACGAGGAGGAAATAAACACATGTGAAACGAACCAGTATATGTATTAAAACTTAGATTTCTCAAATAACCTCCCTTTTACTCTAATGATAGCTTTAGCCACCCTTTGCACCCTCTCAAGCAGCTTACGGCTATGTTCCTACAGAATCTTTTCCCATTCCTCATGCACAATGACCACCTGTATGCTATTATTTTGAGGTCTGTGTATTGCAATCGTCTTCTACAAATGCCACCAAAAATTTTCTATGGGATATAAGTTTGGCAACTATGATGGCCAATCCAGAATCTTTCAGGATTTCTTTGGAAACCAAGGCTTGGTGGACTTTGATGTTTCCTTAGGATTTTTGTCCTGTTAGAAGGTCCGATGACTCTCAAATGTCAACCTCCTATCAGACAGCACAAAATTTGATCCAAAAAGTTCATGATACTTCATTGAATCCACTTTAACTTCTGGGAGTTGTCTATTAAATTACAATATTTTCAAAACTTCTTTCAAAATGGTTGTGTTAGTTTTCATATTTTACTTAGTCAAGAAAGCATACTATATAGTGACCTTACATTATGCTATACGATATGCTAAGCCTGCCATAGTAAAGTGAAATAATTTACTAGAGTCTTCAGTCTTTTTTGCTTCAAGCATTGCAATGATGCCCACGCAGGCTTAGGGCCCACTGGAGCATTCTCTTTTAATTTGACTGTCCAAGCTAAGCCTGGAGCTTTAGTTGAAACCAAAGAACCTAAGAACATGGTTTATTAGCAAAAACTGAATTGCTGGGATGTCTGTAGTGTAAGATAATTCAATGTCAAGGTCAACATAATAGACATATGTGCGTCATCCAATATTAAGATTCTGAACACACAAATATGAGGCTCATTAGTCATGGACTTTTTTTAAGGATTGAATGCCCTTTTTTAAAAGGATAAAATTTAAATGAAACGTGTTTTTTTCTAGGTATTTTAAACTGTTTTGTTTTATAAAAGTCAAAAATATTTAAAAGGTTTCTTTGATAGTGTAGATCTTAAGGAAAACTACTCAAGAAAAACTATCAGCCTACATCACAGGAAGTCATTTCATGTCCTAAAATAATAATCAGCCCATTCGTTCACTAGGAATACACAACTCATGTTGAACTTGATTGACCTTCAGATGAACTCCATTGGGGTTTAAACTTGATTGACCTCAGGATGAATTTTGCAAACTTTATCTTTCACTTGATAGCCCTCAGGTTGAACTTCATGGACTTCAGGGCGAATCTGATTCACTTCAGGTTCAGTTTTACAACCCTTGTTTTGACCTCAATAGATCTCAAGTTAAACTTAACGGATGTCAAGTTGAAGTGATTAGCAGCCTTTTTATTTTATTTGCACCGCTGAAGTCTTGAATTCGAACAAGGACAACATCTGCACGGAGACCGTACTTTCTTCATGTGAGTTCCATTGCGAGAAGCCATTCTGCTAATATACTTAAGAAAGATAAAAACAACTGGGAAGAGAACAGGCAGCTGCCTGAAAATCTCTGGCCCACTGCCCTGTTTATTTCTCAGCTTAACACATTTATTTTTATATCCGCAGCTTAGACCCTACAAGATCATGTCAGCTCTGTTTAACATCCATCAATCTGCCAATCTCCAATTTCGAGTGTGCCACTACCCTCCTCCCGACAATAAGATGCCATCTATTCTTATGATTGTAAAAGGCTCTGTTCACATCGTAAAAGGCTCTGTTCACATCTGTGTTGGGCTTCGCATGAGTTTAACCCCTTAACCCCCAAGGGTGGTTTGCACGTTCATCACCAGGCCAATTTTTGCAATTCTGACCGCTGTCCCTTTATGAGGTAATAACTCTGAAACGCTTCCATGGATCCTGGCGATTCTGACACTGTTTTCTCGTGACATATTGAACTTCATGTTAGTGGTAAAATTTCATTCAAATAACTTGCGTTTATTTGTGAAAAAAATGGAAATTTGGCGAACATATTTAAAATTTCGCAATTTTCCAACTTTGATTTTTTATGCCCTTAAATCACAGAGATACGGCACACAAAAAACTTAATTAGTAACATTTCCCACATGTTTACTTTACATCAGCACAATTTTGGAACCAACATTTTTTTTTGTTAGGAAGTTATAAGGGTTAAAAGTTGACCAGCGATTTCTCATTTTTGCAACACCATTTTATTTTTACGGACCACATCACATTTGAAGCCACTTTGAGGGGTCTATATGATAGAAAATACCCAAAAGTGACACCATTCTAAAAACTGCACCCCTTAAGGTGCTCAAAACTACATTCAAGAAGTTTATTAACCCTTCAGGTGCGTCACAGGAATTTTTTGAATATTTAAAAAAAAAAATGAACATTTAACTTTTTTTCACAAAAAAAATACTTCAGATTCAATTTTTTTTAATTTTACCAAGGGTAACAGGAGAAATTGGACTGCAAAAGTTATTGTCCAGTTTGTCCTGAGTACGCTGATACCTGATATTTGGGGGAAACCACTGTTTTGGCGCATGGCAGAGCTCAGAATTGAAGGAGCGCCGTTTGACTTTTTCAATGCAAAATTGGCTGGAATTCAGATCGGACGCCATGTCACGTTTGGAGAGCCCCTGATGTACCTACTGTAAACAGTGGAAACCCCCCACAAGTGACCCCATTTTGGAAACTAGACCCCCAAGGAACTTGTCTAGATATGTGGTGAGAACTTTGAACCCACAAGGGCTTCACAGAAGTTTATAAAGTACAGCGGTACAATTAAAAAATCATATTTTTTCCACAAAAATGATCTTTTCACCCCCAGTTTTTATTTTTCCAAGCGTAACAGGACCCTAAAAGTTATTGTGCAATTTGTCCTGAGTACGCTGATACCCCATATGTGGGGGTAAACCACTATATGGGCGCATGGCAGAGCTCAGAAGGGAAGCAGCGCCATTTGACGTTTTTGGCTGGAATTGAGATCGGACACCATGTCGCGTTTGGAAAGCCCCTGATGTACCAAAACAGTGAAAACCCCCCACAAATGACACCATTTTGGAAACTAGACCCCCCAAGGAACTTATCTAGATGTGTGGTGATCACTTTGAACCCCCCCGTGCTTCACAGAAGTTTATAACGCCCGGGCGTGAAAATAAAAAAAAACATTTTTTCTACAAACATGATCTTTTAGTCACCAATTTTTTTTATTTTTCCAAGGGTACCAGGAGAAATTGGACCCCAAAAGTTGTTGTCCAATTTGTCCTGAGTACGCTGATACCCCATATGTGGGAGAAAACTACTGTATGGGCACACGTCAGTGCTCGGAAGGGAAGTAGTTACGTTTTGGAATGCAGACTTTGATGGAATGTTCTGCGGGTGTCATGTTGCATTTGGAGAGCCCCTAATGTACCTAAACAGTGGAAACCCCCCCACAAATGACACCATTTTGGAAACTAGACCCCCTAAGGAACTTATCTAGATGTGTGGTGAGCACTTTGAACCCCCAAGGGCTTCACAGAAGTTTATAACGCACGGGCGTAAATATAAAAAAAATCGTATTTTTTCCACATACCTGATCATTTAGTCCCCAATTTTTTTATTTTCCCAAGGGTAACAGGAGAAATTGGACCCCAAAAGTTGTTTTCCAATTTGTCCTGAGTACACTGATACCTCATATGTGGGAGAAAACTACTGTATGGCACACGTCGGGGCTCAGAAGGGAAGTAGTGATGTTTTGGAATGCAGACTTTGATGGAATGGTCTGCGGGTGTCATGTGCGTTTGGAGAGCCCCTGATGTACCTAAACTATTGAAACTCCCCACAAATGACCCCATTTTGGAAACTAGACCCCCCCACGGAACTTATCTAGATGTGTGGTGAGCACTTTGAACCCCCAAGTGCTTCACAGAAGTTTATAATGCCCGGGCGTGAAAATAAAAAAATCATTTTTTTCCACAAAAATGATATTTTTGCCCCAATTTTTTATTTTCCTAAGGGTAACAGGAGAAATTGGACTCCAAAAGTTGTTTTGCAATTTGTCCTGAGTAGGCTGATACCCCATATGTGGGGCTAAAACACTGTTTGGGCGCATGGCAGAGCTTGGAAGGGAAGGAGCGCCGTTTGACTTTTTCAACGCAGAATTGGCTGGAATTGAGATCAGATGCCATGTTGCGTTTGGAGAGCACCTGATGTGCCCAAACAGTGGAAACCCCCCAATTATAACTCCAACCCTAACCCCAACACACCCCTAACTGTCATGAACTCATTTTCTGCTCCACCAGTTGAGAGTTCCCCTTCCGTTCTCCCTCTGGTGGTGACAGGAGGTAGTGCGGTTGGTTTAAGTGGTAGTGATCTGCCACCTGATGAGGAAGATAACGATTGGATCTCTGGAGTATCAGACTGGATATAAGACAGCCGACGCCCTATCCGGGTGCTGGTGATTCAGTCTGCTTCTCAGGTCCTGGACTTCAGCTCTCTTCCAGTCTTCTCAAGTTAAGTTTGTTTTTTGCTAATGTTCACACTTGCGCTTGTTGGTCAATTCATTTTCTTGTGTGGTCAGCTTGCCCCTGCTGGGGCTATGCTGAAATTCCACTCCTATTAATCAGTATTTGCCAATCTGCTTTTTGTCACTTATTAGATTGGCCTCTTTTTTGCTCTGTCTCAGAATATTTCAGAGTGCTGATATAGGTTTAGAAGTCTAGTGACTTCAGGGTTAATTTTGCTATCAGAAGTGTTGGACAATATTTTTGTAGGTTGTTTTTGGCAGGTTGCAGACAGTGTCTTTCCTTTTCTGTCCTTTTTAGTTAGCCGGGCCCCATCGTTTGCTCAGCCTATTTTCCTGCCTTTGATTGTATTTTCATCTTGTTTCACCGTCAATACTTGTGGGGGGCTGTCTTTCCTTTGGGGTCTGCTCTGGGGCAGTTAGTTTTCCTCTTTTCCTGCTTTAGGCTTACGTAGTTCTCCGGTTGTGACGAGGCGTCTAGGACCAATGTAGGAACGTTCCACGACTGCTGCTAGTTGTGCGGTTAAGATCAGGGATCTGCAATCTGCATAGTTACCAACTTCTCTGGTTTTCTGAGACTTAGCTTGTTGTCTTGTTTTTCCTCCTCGGTTTCCCATTCATAACACCTAACCCTAATCTCAGCCCTAACCCTAGCCCTAACCCTAGCCCTGGCCCTAACCCTAATGGGAAAATGGAAATAAATACATTTTCTTTTAATTTTATTATTTTTCCCTAACTAAGGGGGTGATAACGGGGGGTTTGATTTACTATTTATGGCGGGTTTTCATGTTTGGCGGCTGTCACACGCTAAAAGACGCTTTTTATTGTAAAAATAGTTTTTGCATCACCACATATTGAAAGCTATAATATTTCCATATTTTGACCCACCGAGTCATGTGAGGTCTTATTTTATGCGGGACGAGTTGATGTTTTTATTGGTATCATTTTCGGGCACGTGACATTTTTTGATCGCTTTTTATTCCGATTTTTGGGACGCAGAACGAACAAAAACCAGCGTTTCATGAATTTCTTTTGGGGGGTGCGTTTACACCGTTCCATGTGCGGTAAAATTGATAAAGCGGTTTTATTCTTCGGGTCAGTACGGTTACAGCGATACCTCATTTAGGTCTTTTTTTATGTTTTGGCGCTTTTAAGCAATGAAAACAATTTTAAATAAAAAATTATTATTTTTGCATTGCTTAATTCTGCGAGCTATAACTTTTTTATTTTTTTGCGGATGACGCTGTATGGCAGCTCGTTTTTTGCGGGACAAGATGACGTTTTCAGCGTTACCATGGATATTTATATGCGTCTTTTTGATCGCGCGTTATTGCACTTTTTGTTTGGCAGTATGATAATAAATCATTATTTTTTGGTTAGTTTTTTATTTTTATTTTTTAAGGGGTTCACTAAAGGGGTTAACTAGTGGGACAGTTTTATAGGGCGGGTCGTTACGGACGCGATGATACCAAATATGTGTACTTTTATTGTTTTTTTTTTTATTTCCCAAAAATGAATTTATTAGGGAATTTTTTTTTTTTTAGTTATTTTGCGAATTTTTTAAAATTATTTTTACACCTTTTTTTTTTTAACTTCATTACATTGTCCCAGGGGGGACATAGCTGTCAGGTGACAGATCGCTGATCTGTCACATCACAGATCACTGTGACAGATCAGCGATCTGTCACAGGCACTGCACAGGCTTTCCTCATGCCTGCGCTTTGCAGGCACTGAGAAAGCCAGCTCCCTGCAGGCCCCCGAAGGTCCCTGTCACCATCTTGGATTCGGGGACCTGCAGGGATGGAGCCCCCCGCAGCAGCGCTGCACATTGCGCTGCTGTGGGGGGCTCAGGGAAGCACGGAGGGAGCCCCATCCCTGCCGATGCTTCCCTTTAACCCCCGGTACACCGCGATCGTATTTGATCGCGGTGTGCAAGGGGTTAACGTGTCGGGGGTGGTCCGTGACCGCCCCTGACACATTGTGCCGGGTGTCAGCTGCGATCAGCGGCGCTCACCAAGTGGGTGCCGCTGATCGCTGCGATGTACTATCCCGTCTCTGGGAATTAAGTCCCAGAGCACATGGACGGGATAGTATGTCACATGACAAAAAGGAGTTAAAGGTCCTGTTACATTTAGCGATGCACCAGCAATCCCGACAACGATACGACCCGGTCAGGATCGCTGGTGCATCGGTAAATGGTCGCTAGTGAGTTGCCAAACAGGCAGATGTCACCAGCGATGCAGCAGTGGTCGGCAGTCGTTACTTACCTGTCAGACGGCAGCTCTGGTGACGACTTCCTCCCGCGTCCGTGGAGTTGCTCGTCGGCGCCAGCAGGGAGCCGACGACGAGAAATGGACCAGGACAATCTTGCGCGATCAGCGATATCCAGCTTGGGGGCCGGTTGGAGGTGAGTATCACATGTAGCAAGATCGCTAGCGATATCGCTGTTGTGTCACAAAATCTATTTTAAAATCCATTTTTTCAAGTTGGTGTTATAAAGTATTCTAATTGACTGAGATAATGACTTTTGGGTTTTCATTGGCTGTAAGCCATAATCATCAACACTAACAGAAATAAACACATGAAATAGATCACTCTGTGTGTAATGACTTTATATAATACATGCGTTTCACTTTTTGTAATGAAGAACTGAAATAATGTAACTTTTTGTTGATATTCTAATTTAGTGAGATGCACCTGTATTTATTGGAGCTGTCCAACACTTAATCTGTGGTACCAAGTCTCCCAGTTAATTAACAAATTACTGAAGAGGAAGATCACTGTCACCCCAAATGGTCCTTCTTTCTCTTGAGATGGAACACCTCCCCCCTTCATTCTACTACATATATATCTGGTGGTAAAAAATTCAATAGCAGCCTTAGGGAAAAAAACAAATAACTCCCAATCTCAATGACATTATTGCAAAAATATCTCTACATAAAACATATGAATGCAAATCTTATATATACACCATGCCTACAAAAAAATAAACATATTATCACTATAAGGCCGGGGTCACACTTGCAAATGCAACGCGAGAAACTCACGCGAGTCTCTCGCCTCAATACCCGGCACTCGGGAAGGAGTGTGCGGCTGCATGTATTTCTATGCAGCTGAACGCTCCGGTCCCTTGTGCCGGGTATTGAGGCGAGAGACTCGCGTGAGTTTCTCGCGTTGCATTTGCAAGTGTGACCCCGGCCTTATAAACATAAAAGCACGACCCGTGACACACACGTTTTGGAACGAAATTGTTGCTAATTACAATTACAGATATGTCGTAAAAAATGTGAATTTCATTCTTGTCTTGATTGCAGAAATGAAAAGCGTCACGCGTGTCTGATCCAGAAACGATTGTGAAGGATTCCCCGAAGAATCAGTAGCCTTAAATCAATCCCTGTCTGTGGGGGCTCAGTGACCCACTTCCAGAGGTGACGGAATCAGAGAAGCTGTAGACGTGGCCACAGAACACATGAAGGCTGCAGTGGTCCCTGTGAGGAGCTCCAGTGCCGCTCTTGGTGGATTACCGGAGAGGAGCTGTCACTGGGTGCTTGATGTGATGTGGGAAGGCAGTGTTGCTCCCACCTCCCTCACACTACAAGAGAATTACTGGCCCTGAGAGAGCAGAGCTGACACTGTCATATATCATCCGCTCTACAAGAGCTGAACAGGAATCTTTCCTCCCACTTATGTATTACTGTGGATGCTGAAGAGAGGATGGCATGCCAGGGCGGCCAGTTCTACCCACGATACTGAAAAACAAGGCAGCAGAATGCACACCGACACCGCCGGGCAATGCCCACCATAGAATGGCACATCTTCATGTTACACATTATCCACAGATGGAAGTAAGGCACCATGGAGAAAATCAAAATGGGTCCACACCAACCCCTATTTACAGGACACGAGCTAGGCCCATGAAAACGAGAATGTGCCGGAGCCATTTGTCCAGTTCCCACTTTTTTTGTAGGGAGCATAAGCTGGCGCCTTATTTCTTATCACTAATGTCTGACCGTACCTGGTTACTAAGACAAAGGATGCCCATAGTCCATCATGCTTATATTATTATTTAATTGCATATTAATCCATATTTAAAGAGGTTGTCCACTACTTTTACATTGATGGCTTATCCTTAGGCTAGGTCATCAATGTCAGATCGGCCGAGGACCACCACCCGGCACCCCTGTCAATCAGTTGTTATCGGTGTTGGTGGCGGCACTCACTTGCTGAGCTGCTCCAACTACTTGTGGTTGGCGCAGGGTACTGCACATCCGCCTCCTATTGGTTTCAACAGGAGGCGGATGTCAAGTACCATGTGGCGGCTACTACCAGAAGGCGGAGCAGCTCAGCAAATGAGTATCTCCAGCCCGCCGCCGACACCAATAACAGCATATCGGCAGCGGTGCCGAGTGTCGGACCCTGAACGATCAGACATTGATGACTTATCCTAAGGCTAGTCCATCAATGTAAAAGTAGTGGACAACCTCTTTAAGGGATTTTCCACTTTAAACAACCTACTACAATGACTAAATGAATGGGAAAAAAAGTAATCTAAAATCCACGCAATAATTGAGGCAAAACTACGCCTCTTTCCTGTACCCCTCCACAGAATGTGTGCACAAACCCTTATAGACCTGATTTTTTTTTTACTATTTTTTTTTTCCCCTTAGAAAATATATCCAACTATTCACCAACAAAATCAAAATGAATGCTAAAAATAAGGCCTGATTGATCACTGGTGTTTTTTCTTTTAAGTGACTTTTTCCCAACTTCTTTTTCTTGTATTCGTTAATTTTTCTTGCACCAAATTCTTCAAAATGGCGCACAAAGTTCGTGAAAATAAAAAATGGTGAATTAGCTGAAAACATCTGGAAAATCCAAACCTTGCCCACAATGATGAAAATAAAAAAAACCCCAGATGAACACAAATAAAATCGACTTTAAAGAATGCGCAGATTAAAACAAGAGTAAGGTGAAACTGAAAAATAGGCAAAAAACACCAAAAACTAGACAAAAAGCAAATGCAATAATAAATTGGATCCAATAAGTGATTTACGGTATATCTACAGTTTACTGACACTGGTAATAATTCTCCTTTTTTATAGGAGTGTCCAGAAATGATGGACAGCTGGTAGCCCTGGAAGTGAGACATCTTAGGGCTCATTCAGACGTCTGACTTTTCCACATACGAGAAGTACAGACCAATTATTCTGATCAGAGTGTGGTCCGTGTGTCATCTGTTTTTCTCGTACATGGAGAAATAAAAAAAAAAGTGTCTTCTCCTTTTCCAATCTGACGTTAAAAATTGGTCTGCATTCGGATGTCATCTGAGTGTGGTCTGATTTTTGTGGACTATTACAGGTATGAAGATCAGCAGTCTGAATGAGCCCTGAGTAAGTATAATGTTTATTAATTTAGATAGGGGGAGTAGTAGAACAGAACTGCCTGGTATTCACGCTGGAGATATTATTGTAACATAAAATTAGGTTTCATGTGGAAGTCAATAGATTGTGCAAGAAGGAGGCAAAACAAGGCAAAACAATAGCAATCCGATATAAAATAGAGTGCACCTATTACGTAAAAAAAAATTACCAAGCCAAAAAAAAAAAGTGGTAATGAAGGAGTTAACTTGGAACCACTCAGTGTTGGTTAAGGCAGCCTGCAAAATGAAACACCATCTGTCCCAGGGAACATCTGGTGTGGTCCCCCGCCCCGCACGTCACTGGCCTCCTGCTGCAGGTGCTCTCATACACACCTGTGCACCCAGATACTAATTACACCCAGGTAACCAAGAACAAAAGCGCTCTGCTATCTCCCACGTAAGCTGTGTGTCAGGCCGTGCAATGCCCCCCACAGTAGAGGGAAGCTGCCCCCCACAGTAGAGGGAAGCTGCCCCCCACAGTAGAGGGAAGCTGCCCCCCACAGTAGAGGGAAGCTGCCACCCACAGTAGAGGGAAGCTGCCCCCCTACAGTAGAGGGAAGCTGCCCCCCTACAGTAGAGGGAAGCTGCCCCCCACAGTAGAGGGAAGCTGCCCCCCACAGTAGAGGGAAGCTGCCCCCCACAGTAGAGGGAAGCTGCCCCCCACAGTAGAGGGAAGCTGCCACCCACAGTAGAGGGAAGCTGCCCCCCTACAGTAGAGGGAAGCTGCCACCCACAGTAGAGGGAAGCTGCCCCCCACAGTATAGGGAAGCTGCCCCCCTACAGTAGAGGGAAGCTGCCCCCCTACAGTAGAGGGAAGCTGCCCCCCACAGTAGAGGGAAGCTGCCCCCCACAGTAGAGGGAAGCTGCCACCCACAGTAGAGGGAAGCTGCCCCCCTACAGTAGAGGGAAGCTGCCACCCACAGTAGAGGGAAGCTGCCCCCCACAGTATAGGGAAGCTGCCCCCCTACAGTAGAGGGAAGCTGCCCCCCACAGTAGAGGGAAGCTGCCCCCCACAGTAGAGGGAAGCTGCCCCCCACAGTAGAGGGAAGCTGCCCCCCACAGTAGAGGGAAGCTGCCCCCCTACAGTAGAGGGAAGCTTCCCCCCACAGTAGAGGGAAGCTGCCCCCCTACAGTAGAGGGAAGCTGCCCCCCACAGTAGAGGGAAGCTGCCCCCCAGCAGCCGCGCAGTGTCCTGTGCTGCCATTTTCACCCTCTGGGTTGGGTAACGGGGTAAAATAAGAGACTTATAGGTGGGAATGATGTGCAAATCATACACACCTGGGGTATCTGCCACATTCCCTTTGGCCCTGGTACACTGGTGCCATGTCACGAGTTGCCCAATTTGCGTAACCGACAATTTAACAAGAACCTGTCACCTTGAAAAATGCTATTGATCTGCAAATATAGGGTTAAACAGTATTGCAATGCAGCACGGCTGCGAGGAGAAAATCCCTTATACCGCGAGTGTCGCTGTAAGCACACCCTGGAACTGTGATTGACAGCGTCATCTGTGCAGAGCGAGCTGTGTAAGTGCCAGGGTGTGCTTACAGCCGACGCTCAAAGTATAGCGATCGGTGCTGTGAGCGATGGCAGCAATTGCTCTGACTGAAAGCCGGCGGCTCCTGGGAGGAAAGAAGTTCATTTTCTCCCAGTAGTTGCACTTTCAACAAG
The DNA here is from genome assembly GCF_039654945.1 of Dendrobates tinctorius. NCBI lineage: Eukaryota > Metazoa > Chordata > Amphibia > Anura > Dendrobatidae > Dendrobates > Dendrobates tinctorius. The sequence continues at coordinate 43,414,297 of NW_027361684.1, forward strand.
GTGACCAGGCAGCATTGTAATGCTATTTACCCTCAGAGTAACCCCATATCTTCAGGTATATAGCATGACAGGTCCTCTTTAAGGCTGTATTCACACTGTCTTTTTCTGCCAGCCAAAAGTTTCCATTTTTCAAGCAGAAGACTTCTGGAATCGTTCATCTCTTCTGGAGTTTTGCATACCTAAAGCATCTTTTTGGGGCGTTTTTTTTTTTACGTTTCCTTACATATTTTTAGCATTTTTTGGGGGTATTTTTTGGACATCTTTTTACTGGAGTTTTCTGGGTGTTTTTTTTTTTTTTTTTAAATCCATCCATGGAGCAAAAACACTGACAAATTACTAAAAAAAAAAAAAAAACACCCGCCATAGTGTTTTTTTTCACCTTCCTTTTGGCTTCTATTGTAAAATATTGAGTGTCTTCAGAGATTGAAGGCGGCATTTAACAGGTTGACAGCTGCAGGCGGACCATGGCTATTGGACGCAGATCCTGGCTGTGACACGCAGCCATTGTCTGCTGGGTATGTAGCACTCGTTACAATATTATACTATGGAGCAGTGCTGACTAGTGTTTTCTTTTTCTCATGTCGAGGACACCGATACAAGTCTATGGGTGCGTGAAAAACATTGCACCGCACTCTGACGTCATCTGAGTGCAGTCTGATATATACTGACTCAAACAATGGAAAAGATGGAGAAATTAAGGTCTCCATCTTCTCATATGTGATCCATTTCTCCCATGAGAGAATCATTGGATGTTTTATGTTAGTCTGAGCGTACCCTAAGGCCAGGTTCCCACTGTGACTTTTTGGTGAGTTTTTGATTCTGCATATTGTTGCTGACAGTTCCATCCAAGTAAACAAGTTTTAGGCCGGGGTCACACTGGCGAGGAATACGGCCGAGTGAGAGGCGCTAAGAGCACGCATTAGACACGGACCAATGATTCTCTATGGGGTCCCTCGCACCAGCCGTATATTTCTCATCCGTATTCTACGCTCCGTGCCAATCGCAGCATGCTGCGATTGTCAGCGTACTACGGCCGTAGTACGCCAATGCAAGTCTATGGGTGCGCAAAAAATACGGATTACACACGGACCACACATGTGACCTGCGAGAAATATGCACCCGGTGTCTTTTAGCAAAGCCGGAAATTCAGTGCGCAATACAGTAAACTCACACTGACAGGTTTAATAAAGAAAGAATAGATATAGACACCTAGAATATATATATATATATATATATATATACACGCATTCTATGTGTCTATATTTATTCTTTCATTTCTTTATTAAAACTGTCATAGGGCTCCATTATATGTCCATTTTGCAAGCCTGCGAGAAAATCTCGCCATACGGATGCCATACGGATTACATACGGATGCTGACATGCGCAAAATACGCGACCACACCTTGATTACGGATGACATACGGAGCACTGTTTAGGGGTCTGTCATCCGTATTACGCATGTAAAATACTGACCGTATTTTGCGCAGGTTAGTGTGACTCCAGCCTTATAGAAATCTCATGCCTTTTTTTATGCTGTGGAATCGGACCTGTGGGGCAATTTTGAAACATCAATTTCTCTTGCAGATTTTCGTCTTAGATTTGAATGAGATACACAATTTTTACATGACTTCATCAATAAAGTTTTAGCAAAATTATGAACAAGAAATATACAAAACAAGCTTATTTATGTAAAGCATGACATTCAGCACCAAAAGAGACAAAAATTGCAGCTGAAAAAAAATGTATGCAAAAAATAATCCCTACTGCATTGAATAGGAGAAGATTGGCAAATTATTTTTTGCGGAACCTGAAAAAGATGCAGTGTGCGCATAGGCTGCTTTTAGATGTCCATAATATGAGCACGTGTTAGCATCTGTACTATATCCATGGCGCCCAGTCCCATAGGTATCTAAGCCTGGTTCGGTAAAACTGTAGAAAGTCCACACGATGCTGGTCTTAAAAGGAATCTATCAGTAGGTTTTTGCTATGTTACCTGAGTGCAGCCTAATGTACTGGCTGAGGACCTGATTCCAGCAATGTGTCACTTACTGGGCTGCTTGATGCAGTTTTGCTAGAATCCCTGTTTTCTCTGTTGTAGATGTAGCAATGCTGAGTTGTGTATAACCCCGCCCACACCACTGATTGGCTGCTTCCTGTGTACACTATGCATTCTGAGCAAGCCGCTGATCAGTGGTGGGGGCGGAGTTGCACAGATGAGCTGGACTGGCCTGCACATGACACCTAGTCCTGTAGTTATACTCTCCAGCTAATAAAACACTGATTGTATTGAAAGAACAGCAAGCAGCCTTGTAAGTGACACATCCCTATAATCAGGCTCTCTTGCCCTATATTATGCTTCTCTCAGATTAAATAGCAAAAACCTGCTGACAGATTCTATTTAAAGGGAATCTTTCACCAGGGTTTTGCGATCTCTTTTGAGAGCAGTATAATGTAGAGACAGATACCCTGATTCCAGCAATGTGCCACTTACTGGGCTGCTTGCTGCTGGTTTGATAAAGTCACTGTTTTATTGGCCGCAGATCTAGTGTCACAATCCATTTTTGGTTCGATGTCAGGTCTGGATCCTCATATATAACCTTTTTTCCTTTCAGGCCATCGGGGGTTAATATCAGTTTTTGCCGCTGGTGTTACTACAAGTTTAGCTAGTTTGCTGGTGGGTTTTATTCCCCCGGTGGCCGCTGGTGTAATTGCATGGCTGGTCTATCTGTTGAGGCAGGTGGAGACCGCTCCCACCTTCCTATATAAGCTCACCAGGTGCACCAGCTAACTGTTGGTGATATTATTCCTCTTTGGAGACCAACCAAGCTGGAGTCAGGAGCAGGCTGTGTTGCAGTGGAGCTCCAGCTATTTCTTTGTTCTGGTGCCTAACTCTGCTGTTCGGTGCTTAGCAGCAGATAAAGCTAAGTTTTGTTTTTCGGTTGATATAACCGCATGGTGTCTGTTTTTCCTTTGGTTTATTGTGCAATTCACTGTTTTCCCTGTCTCACCTCCTGGGGAGAGGGTTGGGGGTTTAGCTCAGGGCTAAACAGGAGATAGGGACAGGTCAGGGACTTGGGCCTCACTACCATCAAGTGTACCCCCAAGTTAAGGAAAGTCAGGGCACCCCCTTAGCCTGAGGGGCAGTTCAGGGGCCCAGGTTCCTCATCTCCTGTTTTCCCACTACTGCCCCGTGACATCTAGCATTTCACTCAATGCTGAGCACTGTATAACCTCGCCCACTACACTGATTCACAGTATTCTTGAGTTCACAATGCATAGGCAGAAAGCTGCCAGTCAGTGGTGGGGGCAGGGTTACACAGAGTTCATGAATATGGAGGACTACATGACAGCAGGTTTCCTAGTTCTCTAGTGATAACCTGCTGATAAAACAGCGATTTTATGAAAACTACAGCAAGCAGCCCAGTAAGTTACACATTGCTGGAATCAGGGTCTCTGTCCCTTACATCATGCTGCTTTCAGATTAGGTGGCAGAAACTTGGTGACAAATTCCCTTTAAAACCTGAAAATTAAGATTCCTCGCAAAGAAGCCCCTAAACCTATACAAAAGACATTTCAATCTATCACCAAGGACATTACAAAATAATTCCACACATCTATCTTCTGACCGTACGGTACGTGTCCAAAGCTCAAGTAATGGGATAAGAATCTTTCAAGTCATTAGTGGATAAAGGAGCTTATAGAGCGCTTAGTAATTAATGCAATTAAGAAAATGAGGTACATGTAGGCTGCCTACAATAGACTCCTCTGAGTAGTGGAAAGCGGCATACAGGATGCCGCCGAATGTTTGTGATGATTTCTAAAAGCAGAATTAAATATAAACTTCATCATTTGAGCAGACAGATTCACTGAACTGGGTCACAAAGGGTAGAACGCAGTTTTCTGCTAATTAAACCCACGGCGCATCATTAACATATATGTCAGGTATTGTCATTGAAAGGCAAGGGTTAACATGCACTAAGATTAATGAGCGAATTACAGGCATGGGAGCAATGTAGGAAATGATAGGGCTGATTCTAAATACCTACAGATGGTCAGACATAGCACGGCAACGACTATGACGTGGCTATGCCCCACACCCTCGGCTTCATCTACATGTGTTCCCTTAGGCTACGTTCACACAAAGAGTTTTTGGTGATTTTTTTTCATGCTGTGTATTTTCGAAAAAATGCAAGTTACCTATTTTATCTAATGGGCGCAGAAAGGGTGAGAAAATTCTGCAACATCACTCACCAAAAGCGCCTTGTGGGAACATAGCCTTCTAAACCAAGAGTACGGTATATTCCGGCAGCACGAAAATACCGGTCCTATTGTAGTGGAAATTCTTGGCATGGCTGCCTTACAATTAGCACAATTACTACTAACTAGTGAAGTACAACTAAATTCAACCATTGCGAACAGCCAAATGGTTTCCGAACTCGGATGGTGATTTTTTGATGGACTCTGGTATCCACAACTCTTCTCTATTGTAGTCAGTGGCTAATTAAGGTCATTCCGTGCACTCTGATCAAACTCTGATTCCATTTTGATCCAGATGTGAGAATCAAAGCATATTGTGAGGAGAGGATGGAGGACAGACATGGATGGGCGAGTTGCAATGGATGTGGAGGCAAATCGTCCAGGCTGCGATTCTTTTCCTCAGACCACTGTGATGTAAATGTGGTGGAAGAAACATCCAGACAGCATGCCGTTTAACATATTTGGCCACACATATTTTTTCACAGGCAAAACATGTCCAATACCAATGCAGAAAAAAAATTTGCCGCCCTGTTGCATTTTATTGTACTGCATATTGGCAGATACATTAGGCCTCACCCTGAAATTACAAAGTATAATATTGCTGGTCATCAATTTTGGACATTTTGTGATAAATTCCAAAAGGAGAAAAGTTAGTGATGAGCGTGCTTGGATAAGGTGTTATCCGAAATGATCGTGTCCCAATCGAGTATTTTCGGCGTGCTCGAAAAAAAAATGCTCAAGTCACTGCGGCTGATCGACAGCTGTGAAACATGCAGGGATTGTCTGCGTGTGTTGCCTGTCAAGCAATCTCTGCATGTGTTGAACAGCCGCGAGACATACAGCCACGGCGGCTCGAGCATTTTTTTCAAGCACGCCAAAAATACTTGATTAGGACACGAGCATTGATGGATAACACCTTATCCGTGAACGCTCGCTCTCAGAAAATGCTCCTGATAATTTTTTTTTTTTTTAGTAATTTTTTCTGATTTTCTTAAAAAGGTTTTCCTGATAATTTTTTTACAAGGCATAGAAGGCACCGCGGTGCCCGGCAGTCATTCATCTCCCACTGCCTGCATAGAAGTACAGATGAAGCAGACAAGTGGAGGGTGAGCGCTTCACAAATTCCTTTTGTCATCCCCTGTGTACCGCTAAAGCGTTCTCATTTCTGCACTTCCTCATATTCCTCACTGTAATGGCGCCTTCATTATAGCTCTTGGTGCCCATCTGTTCTCGGATTCTGGCCTTGATGGTGTCTTCCCCCAGAGTGCAATGGGATAGCCGGCATCCTCTGTGCAAGCCTGCGGGATCTGCCTTAACCAACCGGGCCTCGCTTGGCTTTTAGAAAGAAAGCAGCCTGTGACCTACTTCTGGATTATAGTGTAGCTGAAATCCGGCATGACAGGATCTTCCTCTGGAATCAGCTCCATCAGTGTGTATATGGCAATAACACTGAGCGCAAAAACGAGACATTCACTCCTCAGCTGCAATCAATATATACAGTGGCAGGACAATGTTATCATAGACATAACATGACGTCAATGCACACAATAAAACCCGCTCCACACACACAAAGAGGAATGCTGACAGTTGTATTTGCAACGACATGAGTTCAGACTTTAGACATTTGAAACCTCTATTTATTAGTATTCATTAAAAAATCTCTCATTAGTTATGATGTTCAGATATGAACACACCCCAAAAACGGGATATATTTGAAAAATAATAAAAATTAAAAATAGAAAATATGCCAGGTGGTCAAGAGTAAAGGGTCGGTCACCATGATATGTCCACGACTCTCATCCCTACCTGTCTGCGGAGGTTGGCATCCTCTTGAATTGCAAATGGCGCCCCTGCTAGCCCTATAAAACCCTATACGGATGAAATAGAAAGGGGACTCACGGTTCAATAATATGGATGAAGACTTAAATCAGACTTAAATACATACAACTTATATTTAATTCTATACACTTTTTCTATTGAAAAAAATCGGTGATCTTTTTTGCTATAACATGCTGGTCTCTTTCTGAATTGGCATTTTCTACCTTCAAGTTACGGCACCAACACAAAGGTATCATTTGAAAGGTAATAAAAAAAAATATTTTGCAGTTTATAACAATTAGTAAAAATAAATAATAAAAAAGAAAGAAAAAAACATTAAGATTAGTTATATTGCTCATACACTGCCAACGTTTAAACTGTACTGTGTTATACTAGTGGGCAGCATATAAAAACTTCACTATATATGAAGACCTGTAAACTATTGATAAGTTAATCAAATTCATGTTGATATTTTAAGGAATTCTCTTAACGTGGAAAATTCGAAAAATTGGGATTACATTAGTGCAAATAGCCAAAAATGACAACCTCAATTTTACACAATGAAAAGACTATATTAGCCAAATAAGGTTTCCCCATAATGCCCTGAAGTTATTTCATGGTGTAGCACAGCTATTAAGGAGGGACTATCGTAGCCCGTAAAAAAGCAGAGGCAAGGAATGCAGTGGCCATTTTGAAATGAATCTAGATTATGAAAGGACATTACCGCTCATAGCTTAGCTACAGAAATAGGGAGAAAAAACTATAAAACATGAACAAATTCTACAAATAGTGTTTGTGATTCAATAGTAGCAGTGAAGATGGTTACCATCCATTTACCCATAGTCATTTATGTTATCATTTTGACATACTAAGGCTGTGTTTGTGCTAAAGAGCAAGAATGATTCCTGGAAGACCTTAGAGTGTCTTACACATCTTTTTAGGGCAATTGGAGTATTTGTGATTCCTTGAGAATAGATTTTTTCTTTGGAAAAATTTGCAGAAGGTTATGAATTTGAATTTCATCTCTACTTTAAAGGGAACCTGTCACTTGGAAAACACTATATATCTGTCACTATAGGATTAATCTGCAGATAAATAGTGTTACAATGCTGTCAGGCTGTTGTGGAGAAACAGCATTGTATCTTAATTAACCAGACGACTATTATTTCAGTAGGCCCAGAGACATGCACTAGAGTTCATGTGAGAATGACTGTTGACCTTTATTGTCATTGATTTAATGTTCAATGGCTGCCAGTTGTTGACTGGCTGCTGATTAGCTATTGTATCTGTCCTAGTATTGCAGTCCTAGTATTGTTCTACTATCTTTGGGAAACAAAGACACAATGTTTCAATGTTTATTAATATGTTGATGACCCATTCCTGCTCTGCAATATGAAGGACAATCTATGCATGTTGTTTGAACACTCCAGCAGTGAGGGATGGCCCCCTACCACCTTCCCTAAGCCCATGTTGGAAGGCCTAAATTAAAAGTTGTGACCTATAGAAAGGAGGATCTGCCTGTGTTCAGAGACACAGAGAAAGAGACAGCCAGAGATTCTGACAAGACATCCAACATCCAGGGGACCCTACAGGACTGCTGCCAATACATCATGGCTCCATCACGAGGGACACGGATCTATCATTCTACTGGAAACAACCTAGGGGACATCGGCCCCAGTTGAAAGAATACAGATCTGTTCCATTGACCATCACTGAACCATGGATATGTTTGGAGTAAGTCAGGATTGGGATCTGACGGTCTCCTGGCTCCATGGAGATGTTCGGAGAAGACAGATTGTGACCGTCAGGTCAACTGGCCTTGTACCTCAATGGACTGTCATCTTCCTACGCTTGTCATTACCTCCTCTCTATGTGCATGCCACAGGTGAGGTAGTCGACCCTGGGAGCTCTGAAGTAAAGGCTTCCGTAATCGCAGTGAATCAGCAAAAGGGTGACTCTGTAATGTGCACCATCTTGGGGTATATTGCAGGGATCTGTTATCTGCCTGTTCTGTGGGTCAATAAAGCATTGCCACACTGTTTTACCCTCGCCCTGTGTTGTCTGAGTAGTGTTATGCCACGTTAAATGGAGAGCAGGCATTCAGTGGGGGTGATTCCTGGTCCTGGCTGATTCAGCTAGCTGACTGGGGCGCCCGCCGACCCCTGTGTCTTCCTAAAAGTGTGGCTACCGGGAGAAAATTCACTAATTTCCTCCCCTGAGATGCTTTCAGTCATAGGAGCATGCATGGAGCAACTACAGGCACCTCTCACTATACTGTGTCGTGACTGGCAGCTGTAGTCACACCCCATCATTTTGATTGACAGCTCGCTCAGCTGCACATCTGTACACAGCCAACTGTCAATGAAAGTATTGGGGAGTGTTTACAGCTGCCGCCGCTCACAGTGGTGAGTAGTGTTGAGCATTCCGATACCGCAAGTATCGGGTATCGGCCGATACTTGCTGTATCGGAATTCCGATACCGACTTCCGATATTTTTTCAATATCGGAATTCGGCATCGGAATCGGAAGTTCAGTTGATTGACGGCCTGACGTCATCATGATGCGCGGTGTGTGCGCATCATGATGCGCCGTCATTTCGGGCCTTCCGGGGGTCTCTGCCGGCCTGCCGGGGGGCTGTGCCGGCCTGCCGGGGGGCTGTGTGGACTGCCCGGGGTCTCTGCCGGCCTGCCGGGGGGCTGTGCCGGCCTGCCGGTGGTCTGTGCACCCTGTGGGGGTCTGTACCGGCCTGCCGGGGGGCTGTGCCGGCCTGCCGGGGGGCTGTGCTGATGTCCGGGGGTCTGTGCAAGCATCGTCCGATGGGACTACAAGTCCCATCGGGCGATGCCTGCTACCATGACAGTGATTGACACATTAGCCAATGATGGGACAGTAGTAGTCCCATCATCCGGCTAATGTGTTAAATGTTAAAAAAAAAAAATAAAAAAAAAAAATACTACATGCATGCTACATACATACTACATGCTACATACATACTACATATATACTACATGCATGCTACATACATACTACATGCTACATACATACTACATATATACTACATGCATGCTACATACATACTACATGCTACATACATACTACATGCTACATACATACTACATATATACTACATACATACTACATACATACTACATGCATGCTACATACATACTACATGCTACATACATACTACATGCATGCTACATACATACTACATATATACTACATACATGCTACATACATACTGCATGCTACATACATACTACATACATACTACATGCATGCTACATACATACTACATGCTACATACATACCACATACATACTACATGCTACATACATACCACATATATACTACATACATGCTACATACATACTACATGCTACATACATACCACATACATACTACATACATGCTACATACATACTACATGCTACATACATACCACATACATACTACATACATGCTACATATATACTACATGCATGCTACATACATACTACATATATACTACATGCATGCTACATACATACTACATACATACTACATACATACAATACATACATAGACATACAGTACATATAACATAGAGTAACATACTTACCAATACTTGTCACATTGTTCCCCGAAGCCATTGTCTTTCTGGAATAAATATTAACATAACAAACCACAAAAATACTCACCCACGATCCGAAGCAGTCCACGAGTGTGTCCCACGACGATCTTGGGTAGAGAACTGCAGCATCAGATGATGCTGCCGTTCTCTACGGGCTGCAGGAATCCAATGACGGAAGGTAGGTATCCTTCCGCACTGTATTCCTCCGCCACTTAAAAAAAAAAAAAGTCCCTAGTCTCACTTTATGCCATTGCTGCGTGGGAATTTCCCACACAGCAATGGCATAAAGTGAGACTAGGGACTTTTTTTTTTTTAAGTGGCGGAGGAATACAGTGCGGAAGGATACCTACCTTCCGTCATTGGATTCCTGCAGCCAGTAGAGAACGGCAGCAACAGCTGATGCTGCAGTTCTCTACCCAAGATCGTCGTGGGACACACTCGTGGACTGCTTCGGATCGTGGGTGAGTATTTTTGTGGTTTGTTATGTTAATATTTATTCCGGAAAGACAATGGCTTCGGGGAACAATGTGACAAGTATTGGTAAGTATGTTACTCTATGTTATATGTACTGTATGTCTATGTATGTATTGTATGAATGTATTGTATGTATGTAGTATATATGTGGTATGTATGTAGCATGCATGTAGTATATATGTAGTATGTATGTAGCATGCATGTAGTATATATGTAGTATGTATGTAGCATGCATGTAGTATATATGTAGTATGTATGTAGCATGTAGTATGTATGTAGCATGCATGTAGCATGCAGTATGTATGTAGCATGCATGTAGTATATATGTAGTATGTATGTAGCATGTAGTATGTAGCATGCATGTAGTATATATGTAGTATGTAGCATGTAGTATGTATGTAGCATGCATGTAGTATATATGTGTTATGTATGATGCATGTAGCATGCATGTAGTATGTATGTAGTATATATGTAGCATGCATGTAGCATGCAGTATGTATGTAGCATGCATGTAGTATATATGTAGTATGTATGTAGCATGTAGTATGTAGCATGCATGTAGTATATATGTAGTATGTAGCATGTAGTATGTATGTAGCATGCATGTAGTATATATGTGTTATGTATGATGCATGTAGCATGCATGTAGTATGTATGTAGTATATATGTAGCATGCATGTAGCATGCAGTATGTATGTAGCATGCATGTAGTATATATGTAGTATGTATGTAGCATGTAGTATGTAGCATGCATGTAGTATATATGTAGTATGTAGCATGTAGTATGTATGTAGCATGCATGTAGTATATATGTGTTATGTATGATGCATGTAGCATGCATGTAGTATGTATGTAGTATATATGTAGTATGTATGTAGCATGCAGTATGTATGTAGCATGCATGTAGTATATATGTAGTATGTATGTTGCATGTAGTATGAATGTAGCATGTATGTAGTATGCATGTTGTATGTATGTAGCATGTAATTTTTTTTTTTTTTTTTACATTTAACACATTAGCCGGATGATGGGACTACTACTGTCCCATCATTGGCTAATGTGTCAATCACTGTCATGGTAGCAGGCATCGCCCGATGGGACTTGTAGTCCCATCGGACGATGCCTGCACAGACCCCCGGAGCCTGCACAGACCACCGGCAGGCCGGCACAGCCCCCCGGCAGGCCGGCACAGCCCCCCGGAGCCTGCACAGCCCCCCGGCAGGCCGGCACAGCCCCCCGGAGCCTGCACAGACCACCGGCAGGCCGGCACAGACCACCGGAGCCTGCACAGACCCCCTGGCAGGCCGGCACAGCCCCCCGAAAGGCCCGTACAGACCCCAGAGAGGCTGTACAAGGGCAGGAAAGGGTTTTTCTTATTCCGATACCGGAAGTCCCATAGACTTGAATGGGACTTCCGGTATCGGAATCGGCGATACCGATACTTTTTTTAAAGATCGGCCGATACCATCCGATACGATACTTTGAAGTATCGGACGGTATCGCTCAACTCTAGTGGTGAGTGGTTCTGTAAGCGGTGACTGTAATTGCTCCCTGCACCTCCCCATGACTGAAAGCCGGCACCTACTGGTAAATAGTAGTTGAACCTGCAGCTCAATGCAGGTAGCATTGTAACGCTACATAGTGGTTTCTGAGGTGACAGGTTCCCTTTGAACGGAATTACCGTATGTTTTATACATGTGTCTCTCTGTACGTCCAGATGAGTCTAAGTTTGTGAAGCTGTGAGAAGTGATTATACCATAGCATGTCAAGATTTAGATGGTCAGCAAGGAAATAAAAATCCATAGTCATTTCCAGTTTAGCTTGCTACTTATTTTGAAGTCTACAGATCAATTCCTGCCTGCGAATAATTTCATTATATCCACAAATGGTTTGCTCAGATTCATGTGGTATGGCAGGTGCTGAAAAAGCGAACCAGGATGAGGAACATATATACCAGGATTGATAGTGTATACAGTGGGGCAAAAAAGTATTTAGTCAGTCAGCAATAGTGCAAGTTCCACCACTTAAAAAGATGAGAGGCGTCTGTAATTTACATCATAGGTAGTCCTCAACTATGGGAGACAAACTGAGAAAAAAAAATCCAGAAAATCACATTGTCTGTTTTTTTTTCATTTTATTTGCATATTATGGTGGAAAATAAGTATTTGGTCAGAAACAAAATTTCATCTCAATACTTTGTGATATATCCTTTGTTGGCAATGACAGAGGTCAAACGTTTTCTGTAAGTCTTCACAAGGTTGCCACACACTGTTGTTGGTATGTTGGCCCATTCCTCCATGCAGATCTCCTCTAGAGCAGTGATGTTTTTGGCTTTTCGCTTGGCAACACGGACTTTCAACTCCCTCCAAAGGTTTTCTATAGGGTTGAGATCTGTAGACTGGCTAGGCCACTCAAGGACCTTGAAATGCTTCTTACGAAGCCACTCCTTTGTTGCCCTGGCGGTGTGCTTTGGATCATTGTCATGTTGAAAGACCCAGCCACGTTTCATCATCAATGCCCTTGCTGATGGAAGGAGGTTTGCACTCAAAATCTCACGATACATGGCCCCATTCATTCTTTCATGTACCCGGATCAGTCGTCCTGGCCCCTTTGCAGAGAAACAGCCCCAAAGCATGTTTCCACCACCATGCTTTACAGTAGGTATGGTGTTTGATGGATGCAACTCAGTATTCTTTTTCCTCCAAACACGACAAGTTGTGTTTCTACCAAACAGTTCCAGTTTGGTTTCATCAGACCATAGGACATTCTCCCAAAACTCCTCTGGATCATCCAAATGCTCTCTAGCAAACTTCAGACGGGCCCGGACATGTACAGGCTTAAGCAGTGGGACACGTCTGGCACTGCAGGATCTGAGTCCATGGTGGCGTAGTGTGTTACTTATGGTAGGCCTTGTTACATTGGTCCCAGCTCTCTGCAGTTCATTCACTAGGTCCCCCCGCGTGGTTCTGGGATTTTTGCTCACCGTTCTTGTGATCATTCTGACCCCACGGGGTGGGATTTTGCGTGGAGCACCAGATCGAGGAGATTATCAGTGGTCTTGTATGTCTTCCATTTTCTAATTATTGCTCCCACAGTTGATTTCTTCACTCCAAGCTGGTTGGCTATTGCAGATTCAGTCTTCCCAGCCTGGTGCAGGGCTACAATTTTGTTTCTGGTGTCCTTTGACAGCTCTTTGGTCTTCACTATAGTGGAGTTTGGAGTCAGACTGTTTGAGGGTGTGCACAGGTGTCTTTTTATACTGATAACAAGTTTAAACAGGTGCCATTACTACAGGTAATGAGTGGAGGAAAGAGGAGACTCTTAAAGAAGAAGTTACAGGTCTGTGAGAGCCAGAAATCTTGATTGCTTGTTTCTGACCAAATACTTATTTTCCACCATAATATGCAAATAAAATGAAAAAAAAACAGACAATGTGATTTTCTGGATTTTTTTTTCTCAGTTTGTCTCCCATAGTTGAGGTCTACCTATGATGTAAATTACAGACGCCTCTCATCTTTTTAAGTGGTGGAACTTGCACTATTGCTGACTGACTAAATACTTTTTTGCCCCACTGTATATATATATATATATATATATATATTATATATATAAAAAAAGGGCAGCACTACCAAAATTATACTATTGGTGCAAAACCTATTCAGCAGCGTCCAAACAGCCAAGTTAATAAAAGTAAAAAAATAGGCAGCACTCCAAATTAAATGTGAAAAAAGGTGGATACTTGATACTATATACACACACACACACACACACATACACACACACACACACACACACACACACACACACACACACACACACACACACACACACACACACCCCAGGATGAGGGACATATATACCAGTATGAAGAGCATATACACCATGATGGAGAGCATATATACTGTATATACCAGAATGGAGAGCATATATATCTATATATATATATATAATCGTCTCATCATGTCTGTCTGTAACCGAAATCCCGCGTCGCTGATTGGTTGATCCCGGCCGGCCGCGAACAATCAGCGACGCAGGATTTCCGTGACAAACAGACAGACAGGTACTGTATGATAATGGGTATGGCGCTGTATATACTTACATACTTACCTCACCAGGAGGAGCGTTGCCGCGGCGCTTCTCTTCTTACGGTGACCGGGGCAGGAGGCTGGGGGAGGAGTGTGGCACTGATGCCGGAGCACACGCATGCGCATAGCGCTATCTGGCGCCATTTTCCTGAAGACACATTTGCATGGTTTCTTCAGGAAAATGGCGCCGGACAGCGCGGTGTGGGCATGCGCGTACTCCGGCGCCAGTGCCACACTCCTCCCCCAGCCTCCGGCAGAATGGGACAGTGCTGGACCACAGGAAAGATGGGTGAGTAGAAATGTTTTTTGTTTTTTTTGTATGTGTGCAGTTTCCTAGCGGTGAGGGGGACCATACATATCAGGAAAGGGGGGTGAAGGGTACCATGCAGACCACGAAAGGGGGGTGAGGGGACCATGCATACCATGAAAGGGGAGTGAGGGGACCATGCATACCACGAAAGGGGGGTGAGGAGTACCATGCATATCACGAAAGGGGGGTGAGGGGTATCATGCATACCACGAAAGGGGGGTGAGGGGTATCATGCATACCACGAAAGGGGGGTGAGGGGACCATGCATACCAGCAAAGGGGGGGTGACGGGACCATGCATACCACGAAAGGGGGTGAGGAGTACCATGCATATCACGAAAGGGGGGTGAAGGTACCATGCATACCACGAAAGGTGGGTGAGGGGACCATGCATACCATGAAAAGGGGGTGACGGGACCATGCATACCACGAAAGGGGGGTGAGGAGTACCATGCATATCACGAAAGGGGGGTGAGGGTACCATGCATACCACGAAAGGTGGGTGAGGGGACCATGCATACCACGAAAGGGGGGTGAGGGGTATCATGCATACCACGAAAGGGGGGTGAGGGGACCATGCATACCAGCAAAGGGGGGGGTGACGGGACCATGCATACCACGAAAGGGGGGTGAGGGGACCATGCATACCAGCAAAGGGGGTGAGGGGGACCATGCATACCAGGATAGAGGGGTGAGAGGACCATGCATACCAGGATGGGGGGGTTAGGGGGATCATGCATACCAGGAAATAGGGAGGGTGAGAGGGACCATGCATACCAGGATTGGGGGGTGAGGGGACCATGCATACCAGGATTGGGGGGTGAGGGGACCATGCATACCAGGAAATAGGGAGGGTAAGAGGGACCATGCATACCAGGAAATGGGGGTGAGAGGACCATGCATACCAGGATAGGGGAGGTGAGGGGGCCATGCATACCAGGAAAGGGGGTGAGGGGGACCATGCATAACAGGAAAGGGGGGTGAGGGGGACCATGCATACCAGGAAAGGGGGGTGAGGGGGGCCATGCATACCAGGAAAGGGGGGTGAGGGGGACCATGCATACCAGGAAAGGGGGGGTGACGGGACCATTCACACCGGCAAAGGGGGGTAAGAGGACCATGCATACTAGGATTGGGGGGTGCATTATTGCATTATTATTAAATCTTCATAAAGAAACTACATACATATTCTAGAATACCCGATGCGTTAGAATCGGGCCACCATCTAGTGTGTGTGTATGTATATATATATATATACACACCAGGATGGAGAGTATATATATACCAGGGTGAGGCACATATATACCAGGATCATGGAGAGCATATTCAGGTGCTTCTCTCAAATTAGAAAATCATCAAAAGGTTAATTTCAGTTCTTCAATATAAAAAGTGAAACTCCTGTATTATATAAAGTCATTACACACAGAGTGATCTATTTCAAGTGTTTATTTCTGTTAATGTTGATGATTATGGCTTACAGCCAATGAAAACCCAAAAGTCATTATCTCAGTAAATTAGAGTACTTTATAACACCAGCTTGAAAAAGGATTCTAAAATCTGAAATGTTGGCCTACTGAAATGTATGTTCAGTAAATGCACTCAATACTTGGTCGGGGCTCCTTTTGCATCAATTACTGCATCAATGCGGCGTGGCATGGAGGCGATCAGCCTGTGGCACTGCTGAGGTGTTATGGAAGCCCAGGTTGCTTTGACTGCAGCCTTCAGCTGGTCTGCATTGTTAGGTCTGGTGTCTCTCATCTTCCTCTTGACAATACACATATACATAGATTCTCTATAGTTACAAGCCATAAAACAAAGAAGAACTGATTAATTTTTTGTTCCAGATGTAGTGTGAAAGACTGGTGGCAAGCATGCCAAGACACATGAAAGCTGTTTTTTAAAAATCATGGTTATTGCACAAAATATTGATTTCAGAATTCTTCCTGAGTTAAAACATTAGTATTGTTGTTTCTAAATGATTATGAACTTGTTTTCTTTGCATTATTTGAGGTCTGAAAAGCACTGTTGGGTTTTTTAAATTTTGACCATTTTTCATTGTCAGAAAAAAAAATACAAATTTTTTTGCTAGGAAATCCAGAGACCTGTTGTCAGAAGTTTATAGACTAAAAGAACAATTTACATTTTACTCAAAAATATACCTATAAAGAGAAAAATCAGACAAACTGAACATTTGAAAGTGGTCTCTTAATTTTTACCACAGCTGTATATACACTCACTGGCCACTTTATTAGGTACACCTGTCCAACTGTGTGTTAAGACTTAATTTCTAATCAGCCAATCACATGGCGGCAACTCAGTGCATTTAGGCATGTAGACATGGTCAAGACAATCTCCTGCAGTTCAAACCGAGCATCAGTATGGGGAAGAAAGGTGATTTGAGTGCCTTTGAACGTGGTATGATTGTTGGTGCCAGAAGGGCTGGTCTGAGAATTTCAGAAACTGCTGATCTACTGGGATTTTCACGCACAACCATCTCTAGGGTTTACAGAGAATGGTCCGAAAAAGAAAAAAAATCCAGTGAGCGGCAGTTCTGTGGCCGGAAATGCCATGTTGATGCCAGAGGTCAGAGGAGAATGGGCAGACTGGTTCGAGCTGATAGAAAGGCAACAGTGACTCAAATTGCCACCCGTTACAACCAAGGTAGGCAGAAGAGCATCTCTGAACGCACAGTGCGTCGAACTTTGAGGCAGATGGGCTACAGCAGCAGAAGACCACACTGGGTACCACTCCTCTCAGCTAAGAACAGGAAACTGAGGCTACAATTTGCACAAGCTCATCGAAATTGGACAGTAGAAGATTGGAAAAACGTTGCCTGGTCTGATGAGTCTCGATTTCTGCTGCGACATTCGGATGGTAGGGTCAGAATTTGGCGTAAACAACATGAAAGCATGGATCCATCCTGCCTTGTATCAACGGTTCAGGCTGGTGGTGGTGGTGTCATGGTGTGGGGAATTTTTTCTGGGCACTCTTTGGGCCCCTTGGTACCAATTGAGCATCGTTGCAACGCCACAGCCTACCTGAGTATTGTTGCTGACCATGTCTATCCCTTTATGACCACAATGTACCCAACATCTGATGGCTACTTTCAGCAGGATAATGCGCCATGTCATAAAGCTCGAATCATCTCAGATTGGTTTCTTGAACATGACAATGAGTTTACTGTACTCAAATGGCCTCCTCAGTCACCAGATCTCAATCCAATAGAGCATCTTTGGGATGTGGTGGAACGGGAGATTCGCATCAGGGATGTGCAGCCGACAAATCTGCGCCAACTGTGTGATGCCATCATGTCAATATGGTCTAAAATCTCTGAGGAATGCTTCCAGCACCTTGTTGAATCTCTGCCACGAAGAATTGAGGCAGTTCTGAAGGCAAAAGGGGGTCCAACCCCTTACTAGCATGGTGTACCTAATAAAGTGGCCAGTGAGTGTATATATATGCAGCCCAGGAGAGACATGTTTGTCCATTATAGTAGGTTTTTAACCAGAAAGTGGCATATACAGAAGGATATGGGAGGGTTTAGACAGGACCCGTCAGAGAAGTGTCACCTTGCCGCGGTTGACGGGCACACATGAATTGGCCAAATCACGCGCTAAGATCCTTCGCTTTTGTAAGTACATCTTGCTGAGGGACAGAGCGTTTGGAAGTTGTTATTTCCATTGACATCATATGTCTTGGCATTCACATGGTGCTGCTGTGCCTTTTTCATATATGTTTTGCAGTCACTGCAGCTTGCACCTATTCACACTTAGGAGGTGCTGGTCAGGTTTTTTGTATAGCTATATATATATATATCTAATATATAAAGCTCAAGTGTGTGTATGTATGTATGCATGTATGTGTGTATGTCCAGGATAGGCATCCGCACCGTCGCAGCTACAGCCACAAAATTTGGCACAGTCACACGTCTGGACCCCGAGAGTGTCCTAAGATATGTTGTGAGGCGAAATTTTAACCCTGCGCGTTCCAATTCACCAAACAATTTTGCCCCTATCTACATACTGGGGAAAAAGTGTGTGTGTATCAAGCCCCGCCCTCATTATGATGTCATAATGGTTGCCATGGCGACGCTGATGTCATCATAAGTTGCAAGCCCCGCCGCTCAATATGATGTCATAATGGTTGACTATGGGATGGAGGATGTGTGATGGGTATATGGGCACGGGACTATGGGATGGCGGATATGTGTGATGGGTATATGGGCATGAGACTATGGGATGGAGGATGGGTATATGGGCATGGGACTATGGGATGGAGGATGTGTGATGGGTATATGGGCATGGGACTATGGGATGGAGGATGTGTGATGGGTATATGGGCACGGGGCTATGGGATGGAGGATAATTATAATTTGCTATAACTAACCACAGTTAGTTACTATGCCCGGGCATTGGACTCTAGTTATGTCACTGCTCAGAACACATGCAAAACACAAGCCGTGGAGACACCATCACATGTTTCTCAACGCAAGCAATGACTAGCCAGGTCTTTCCCCGGGAAGGAACAACCACGGGAAGGGCAATCTCCAATGAAGGAAACCACCTATGCCAAAACATGGTATCCATCCACAGACAGCTGTTTCGGGGTATTGCCCCTCATCAGTGTGGAGTAGGAAACTGGCCAGTAGCAATGCCTAGTAGAAAAAAATGAGGATGAATGAACTCATGGAGATCAACATCCTTACACTGCGGAGACACCATCACAAGGCAATCCACAAATTTGTCCATGATGAACAACAGATCTAAAGAACTGATTTACAGATTGTAGCCTTGTGAAGATGCATACAGTATTATAAGAAATGGCAGGTGATCCAATATAACAACCCTCCCATATCCAAGGTCTCTTCTAAGGGAATAAGGATATGTGCGTGTATATATTGTGTATTTATATCTTTATTTGCATATAATATATCAATGATATTCATCTGTCCTATATCATTCTTGCTCGCCCCTACTTCTTCTTCCAGGCACAGGGAATATCCAGGTAGGATTATTCCAAACTCTTGTATTCTTATGACATCCAGCTGGAACATGAGATCTGGGAAAATGGGCCATGCTATAAATATATTGATTAAACTGCCAGGTTATTTGTGCTCCATTTGCAGGCAGGAGATGAAACAAAAAGAAATGCCGGCTTTAGGAGCAAAACCCTTGTAAGGTGAGTGATTAGATAGGGATTGTGCATGTACCTCCCCCCGCTGATCTGCTACAAGCTTCACAGACAGCGGCCCCATGCTAACGTGCCATGTGTCATGTACTGGGGTTGGACACGACAGACAAAAGCCTGATTTGTGAAATGGCCTTAATCAGGACTAAATATAGGAAAGGGAAATAAAAACCTTTACAATAAATGAATGACAGCACTCGAGAAATATCTATCGTCACAGAATGGTCCTAATGCTGATCAGCATCATGGACATATCCTTGGAGAAAGCACAAATATGAGCTGATTAATAGACCTCATCAGTTTCCATTTTGATAATTTTCTGAAATGTAAGAAAATGAAATTGGTGGGGATCCTGTGGCTCCCAGATGATGCCCAGAATAAAGGGCGCACAGTGCTCAACAAATGTTTGGACTCCTGCTTAATGGGAAGCGTCCAGTTTTCTTTGCCCTCTCACATACCTTACAAAGGCTCCATTTTCCTTCTATATTTCCAGACCCCCACAAATCTTCATCTTAAAGGTGGTTGGGTTAGTTATTATTTTCCCCATTTATTAGAGGGGTTGTCCAGATAAAACAAGTTATTACTAGTGATGGCCGTGTAGCATCGTTGCTCGCGTTTTCCCCGAGCATGCTCGGGAGATCTCCGAGTATTTTGGCGTGTTCGGAGATTTAGTTTTCCTCGTCTCAGCTGCATGATTTGCAACTTGTAGACAGGCTGAATACATGTGGGAATTCCCTAACAAACAGGCATTCCACACATGTATTCAAGCTGTGTAGCAGTTGCAAATCATGCAGCTGAGGCGACGAAAACTAAATCTCCGAGCACACCAAAATACTCAGACCACACGAGCATGCTCGGAAAAACCCGAGCAACGAGTATACAAGCTCACCACTAGTTATTACCTATCTATGATATACGTGATAACTTGCTAATTATTTTTGTCCCACTGCTGAAACCCACGTTGGCTGACTGGGAACCTTTTAATCCCAGTACAAAATGGAGAGGTAGATTGGATGCCCGATGGACGTTTCATTCACTCCCTATGAGGCTGTCAGAAAACGCCACCCTGGGTAGTCCTATGGGGAATGAATGGAGCGCAGATCAAGCATGCACATTGCTGCTCCATTCTAATCGGGATAAATGTGCCCCATTCTACCAACCATCGCAGGTCCCAGAGGTCAGATCCTCACCGATCAACAGGTTATCACTATCCTGATGCTTTTTTGACTATTTTAGGAGTACAAAGAATGCTCCTCTTCATTCATATCTTAATAACTGGTTAAGGACAAAACGTTCAAAATGTGTCCACGGGCAAGTAAGCCGCATTTTCATCATATAAATCCGAAAAGTGATGCAGGTATTGTTAGGGTCGGCGGAACGCACCAGATATAAATAATATAAGGTGCGTTCGCCGCCCGGGGTCCACCGTGCGGTAGATGATAAGACCGCTGCTGGACAATGGCAGATACATCACTAGGTGAAGTTCTGCGCTCGGGTTAACGTCACCCGAACGCTAAGAGCGGCTCTGTTCAGACACAGAGTCGCCTAACAGTAATTAACACAAAGGCGCTGGCCCTGTTAGCCTCACAGGATAACCAGCGGGTGGCGATGCAACCGCCAATGGACGCCGCTACCGCAGCGCGGCAATAACTACAGCCGCTAGACGACGGCGCCGGAAGGCCGGACACCGCCGGACATTAGTGTGCAGTGCAGGAAGCACAGTGGCGCTTGGCTTGCCACTAATGGGAGCTGACTATCACCAACACTCTGTCACCATTCGTAATATCAGAGGGAAGGGGTTTCTTAATAAGTCAGTCACCAGAACATGCATCCATCACCATTCACACTCAGCATAATATGCTACACTAGCGCATGGCCGAGACGCCATGCGGGCTTTTTATAGCCATGAGCTTCCGGGACCTTCCAGTACCCTGGAAGAGACCAATCAGATCCGACGCAGGACCTGAGCACGTGACCCCTGCTCTCCAGTTAGAGGTCAAGTTGCGGGCATGCCCAGTAGCACGGCACAAGGACTTAGCCTCTGGAGCGGTTCCCTGCGGAGCAGGTTGCGCTACCATTGCTGCACCAGAGTGGCAGCAACATCCAGGCTCACAGAACAAGTCTGAGCAACACGCCTGGCTCACCGTGATTACTGATCAGGGCCCTGAGCGGTCGGAGCGGAATGGGAGACCGCTGAAAGTACGGCTCTGGATTCCTGCTGTGCAGAGCCAGAAATCCGACGCCTAACATTACCCCCCCTCCTAGGGCCCCCCCCTCTGCACCTCACTGCGCTCAAAGGCTGCGATCAGGAGCGGTGCGTGGATGTTTTCCACCGGCTCCCAGGTTCGAGCCTCGGGTCCATGACCCTTCCAATCCACTAAATAAAATTTTTTGCCACGGACAAACCTGCGCCCTACGATGGCATTAACCTCAAACTCGTCTGACGATAAGTCAGACGACCCGGCCGATGACTCAGAAAACCGGGTCATGTGAACTGGTTTGAGGAGGGACACATGAAACATGTCCGAAATGGCTAAATGTGGAGGAAGAGCCAGGCGATAGACCACCGAGCTAATTCGCTCGAGGACCTTGAAAGGCCCAATGTAACGCGGCGCGAACTTGGGGGACTCGACCCGCAGTTTGATATTTCGGATGGAGAGCCACACCATGTCGCCAGGGGAGAAGCTTGGAGCGGGTAGCTGATGCGTTTCGGCGGACGCCCTCATCCTTTCCTTAGAAGCGCGGATAGCATTCTGAGTGCGGTCCCAAATGTCCCGGGCCTCCACTGCCCAGTCTGCCACCCTGGAGTCAGTGGAGGACACTGGTATCGGGACAGGGACGCGTGTATGTTGGCCGTAGTTTAAGAGAAAGGGCGTCTGACCAGTGGAATCAGCCACCGCATTGTTTAGGGCAAATTCGGCCCATGGTAGCAAGGATGCCCAGTCATCCTGCCTGGCAGAAACAAAATGCCGTAGGTAGGTGACCAAGGTCTGATTGGCTCTCTCGACCAATCCGTTCGTCTCGGGATGGTAAGCGGAGGACAGATTTAGCTCAATCCTAATTTGGAATAACTCCCAAAGGTACCCGAAAATCAAGAAATCCAGCAATATTACAAAAATATTTTATTATTACAATATTTTCAAAAATAGTAAAAAGCAATGCCCAGTAGAAGACACAAGAAAAACAACACTGTTTAAAGTATCGCCACTATAATCTATTGTATATAAATATACAAAATCATGCAGCATAAATATGTATAACAAATAGATATAAATATTAAAGAACAATGTCTATAAATACTTAATTCATGTGCCACATTTTCCCTAATATAGAGGGACCCAATACATATCACCTCCAAGGCAGTACCCATTATCATTAAGAATCAATCACCATACCCATCAATCACCATACCCCTGGCTATATATAAGAAAATATCATGGCCATGAAAATAAAAAAACACTCTAAATAGCCAGGGTAATTCCAATGTAAGTATAAAAAATGGGACATCACCGATATTACCTCAATTAATGGAGCATAAGTGGCACAGTGTGGCGTGTCCTCCCTCACCCCTACGCGCGTTTCGCACGGGCTTCTTCCGGGGATCTCTTGATTTTCGGGTACCTTTGGGTGTTATTCCGAATTAGGATTGAATTTATGCTTTTAAGTGCCAGCTTTTTGTTTAGCATTTATTGGGACATCTTGAATTTAAGATTTAGCTCGATGCTGAGTAAGCTGCAGAGCTCCCTCCAAAACCGAGACGCGAACTGGGGACCTCGATCACTAACGATTTTGTCCGGCATGCCATGTAGGTGGAATACGTGCTTGATGAACAAAGTGGCAAGACCACGAGCAGAAGGCAACCGTGCGAGTGGCACCAAATGCACCATTTTGGAAAAATGGTCGGTGACCAACCAGATGACCGTACTGCCACCAGACTTGGGCAAGCCAACCACGAAATCCATGCCAACCATCTCCCAAGGTCTATCCGCCACTGGCAGGGGATACAGCAGCCCCGCCGGCCTCTGTCTAGAGGGTCTGTTCCGAGCACACGAGATGCTTGCTTGCACGTATTCCTTGACATCTCGAGCCATATGTGGCCACCAATATGACCTTGCCAGGAGTTCGGTGGTCCGTTTATTACCAAAATGACCACCCACCCTAGAGGCATGTGCCCAGGCGAGGACCTCCGGCCGTAGCTGAGGAGGCACCAAGGTCTTGCCTGGTGGCACTGACTTGAGAGCCACTGGAGCCACGGTCGTAAAACTCTCCGGCGGGAGACTTAACCGAGGCTCAGCCTCCCCTTCCTCTGCCGAAACCACCAAGCGTGAGAGAGCATCCGCATGGACATTCTTCTCTCTTGATAGATAATGCAGGGTGAAGTGGAAGCGGGAGAAGAAGAGCGACCACTTGGCCTTACGAGAGTTCAGGCGTTGGGACGTCTGTAGGTAGACCAAGTTTTTATGGTCCGTGTAGACCTGGAAGGGAAACCAAGCTCCCTCCAGGAGATGTCTCCACTCTGAAAAGGCCAACTTCATGGCTAGCAGCTCCCTGCCACCGATGGAGTAATTCTTCTCCGCCGCTGCAAAGGTCTTTGAGAAGAAGAAGCAGGGATGCTTCCGACCTTGGGCATCCTTTTGGAAAAGGACTCCTCCTGCACCGACAGAAGAGGCATCTACCTCCAGTATAAATGGTTTGTTCACATCGGGACGATGTAAAATGGGAGCGCCAGCAAAATGAGATTTTATAGCGGAGAAGGCCTTGGAGACCTGTTCAGTCCAAGCGTTGGGGTTAGCTCCTTTCTTTGTGAGAGCAACCAGAGGAGCAATCAGTGTGGAAAAGTGTAGTATGAACTGACGGTAATAATTGACGAACCCCAGAAAGCGCTGCACCGCTTTAAGTGAATGGGGTTCTTGCCAGTCCATTACCGCTTGCAGTTTGGCTGGATCCATAGCCAATCCATGGGCCGAGATGATGTAGCCCAGGAACGGCAAGGACTCCTGCTCAAACTGACACTTTTCCAGCTTGGCGAAAAGGGAATTCGCCCGTAAACGGTCGGAGACCCTGCAGACGTCTCTCCGGTGAGTAGTCAAATCTGGCGAGAAGATGAGGATGTCATCCAGATAGACCACCACCGAGGTAGAGAGCATGTCGCGGAAGACGTCATTGACGAAATCCTGGAAGACAGCTGGTGCATTGCACAGACCAAAGGGCATGACAAGATATTCATAATGGCCATCCCTGGTATTAAAGGCTGTCTTCCACTCGTCTCCCTCGCGAATGCGAATCAGGTTGTATGCCCCCCGTAGATCTAGTTTCGTAAAGATCCGGGCCCCTCGCAACCTGTCAAACAGTTCAGAGATCAGCGGAAGAGGGTATTTATTCTTTACAGTTATAGCATTGAGACCTCTGTAGTCAATGCAGGGATGTAACTCTCCGCTCTTCTTCTGAACGAAGAAGAACCCTGCACCAGCCGGCGACACCGACTTTCTGATAAAATCCCTAGCCAGGTTCTCCCGGATATATTGTGACATAGCTTCTGTCTCAGGGAGTGATAGCGGATACACACAGCCTCTAGGAGGTTTTGTGCCTGGCATGAGGTCTATCGGGCAATCGTATGGATGGTGCGGCGGGAGCGTCTCCGCAGATTTTTTGGAGAAGACGTCCGCATACTGGTGGTAGGGTTTAGGTAGTGCGGAGAGATCTGCAGGCACTTCAGTGGAAGCCACCTGAAGACTGCCCCTCAGACACCTTCCCTCACAGTCCTTGCTCAAGGCCAGGATCTTCCCTGTCGCCCACTCGATATGAGGAGAGTGGCAACAAAACCAGGGAACCCCGAGAAGTACCTGATCGATGCCATCTGGCAAGATGAACAGGGACAGAGTCTCATGATGAGAGGGTGAGATAGAGAGCCCAAGTGGAGCTGTCTGATGGGTCACCTGAGAGGGTAAGGCTGTGTGCACACGCTGCGGATTATGTGCAGATTCATCCGCGCGGATTTTGTTAAATCCGCAGGTGAAACCGCAGGTCAAAAGACCTGCGGTTTTACCTGCGGATTGCTCTGCGGTTTTGCCCTGCGGGTTTTCATCTCCTCAATAGTGGAGATGGCAAACCGCAGGAGAATCCGCAGAAAGAATTGACATGTCAATTCTTTCTGCGGATTGAAAACCGCAGATAATCCGCGCGGAAAATTCCGCACCGTCTGCACTGCGGTTTTTGATTCCCATAGGGAATCATGGTACTGTACACCGCAGCAAAAACTGCTGCGGGTCCGCAGCGGCCAAAACCGCTGCGGAACCGCAGCAAAATCCGCAGCGTGTGCATACAGCCTAACGGTGCTCCGTTAACCACCCTGATGGTCAGAGGCTGTGGTAATAGTACCAGGGGAATGGCGTGTTTCTGGGCGAAGGTAGAAGACATAAACTTCCTCTCGGCCCCGGAATCCACGGTAACTTCTGCCTCCCAGGTGGAGGACCAACTGTCTAAGATGCCCCGGAATACCGGTTTTGGTGAGAAGAGTCTCATATTGGACTGCCCACCACCTACGGCCACTGGACGTGGATGTTTTTTCGCCCGCAGTGGACACGTGCTAGCCGGGTGACCAAACTGTCGGCACAGATAGCAACGTGGCATCGGCCGTGGCTTTGAGCCGGTGCGAGACACCTCCATAGGTTCGGAGGGCGAAAGCTCCTGTGCGGGGTATGTTAGCGGCTCGGAGAATGTGGGAGCCAAGTGTACCCTGCGTCTGGATTGTGCCCGTTCCAGCCCGCACTCCGTAAACCGGAGGTCTATGCGGGTGGAAATGGCAATCAGTTCCTCCAAACTTGCGGGAACCTCTCTGGTAGCTAGAGCATCTTTAACGTGCTCAGCTAAAGGTACTGTCACACTTAGCGATGTACCAGCGATCCCGACCAGCGATATGACGCGGTCAGGATCGCTGGTACATCGCTAAGTGGTCGCTAATGAGCTGCCACACAGGCAGATCTCACTAGCGACATCGCTGGGGACGGGGATCGCTACTTACCTGTCACACCAGGCGATCCTGCGTCCTCCCGCCAGGCTCCACGCGTCGCTCGTCCTCACAGCAGGAAGCGCCACAGGAAGCTGACGACGAGAAACAGTCCTGAACGTTCTCGCGCGATCAGCGATAACCAGCGGGGGAGCCGGTCGTAGGTAAGTATCAGACACAGCGATATCGCTAGCAATATCGCTATAACGTCACTAGTTATAGCGATATTGCTAGCGATATCTCTTAGTGTGACATGCCCTTTACCCTCTTCAAAACACCGGGACTAAAGCTTTGTCCGGCCACTCTTGCTGGGTGATTAATAAAGGGTTAAACAAGTTAACATTTAGATAACAAGAAGAGCTCCCTGGCAACCTCTGGATATCTGTAAGTTCATGGCATTACCACAACTTATGCCCAACCTCTGTGTTTCCGTAAGGGTGAAAAAGTTGGGCCCCTAGTGCAAGAATTGTAACAAGGTTAAATGAAAATATATCAATTTTATGGGGATTTTGGCTTACGAAAGTTGCAAATGTTTACTAACAAAAATCTTGATGACGATTTTCAGTATGATAATCTACAATACACCCAAACCTCTCCATATACTAGTCATGCTAGAATCTATGCCAGTAGGGGTTCTGAAGAGATCTGGTATCAGTCACCAAATGACCAGCGCCCCCTCTTAAAACAACTTTTTTTAGGGCACCTCACCATCATAGGTACAGAGCAGGGTTTCACTGACTGAACTGAATGCCCATGAAGCAGCTTTGGGGTAAAGGCTAATGGCGTTCCGGTCATTTCACATGGCTCGCTAAAGGGTCATATATTGAGTTACAGAGTAGCTACCTAGAATTGTAGGGAGTAATAGTCAGTATAGCTATTCACTAGTGTCTAGTCATGTTTTGGCAGTAAAGACATTTCTTTCTCCTATCCCTGGTAATCTGCTAAATCTGATGCACAAATTCTCACACATATTCTGTAATGATTATTTCTTGGGTAGGTGTGCCAATCTGATTTCAGTATTCATGCAACTCCAGTGCCCAAAGGTTAAGATCAGGAATATTTCCGATGATATATTGGAAAAACTCTGTGATTATTACAGTATGGTATTATCAGACATCTGAAGTGCTACCAAAGACATCTGAAGACCAATCACAAGTTCTCTGAATGACTAGTTCTCTAAAGAACGTGACATTTTCTGCATCTTGGGGATGGGTTTACAGATTTATTTGCTAATTTTGCCTTTTTCGAGACTACACTCCACCCAACATTCTGAATGGTTGTTACACAATGAGTGACTTTCATATCACTTGCATTGTTATCCATGTTAGTACCATGTAGAGATCATTATCAGACACGGGAAGAAGAGGTTAACACAGACTTGAATTAAATGTCTTCATCTGCTGCTGTTAAGATGCAGAAAGGTTTTTAGTGGCAGATGAGCCATCTTACAGTCATATGTAAAAGTTTGGGCACCCCTATTAATGTTAACCTTTTTTCTTTATAACAATTTTGGTTTTTGCAACAGCTATTTCAGTTTCATATATCTAATAACTGATGGACTCAGTTATATTTCTGGATTCAAATGAGGTTTATTGTACTAACAGAAAATGAGCAATCTGCATTTAAACAAAATTTGACCGGTGCAGAAGTATGGGCACCCTTATCATTTTCTTGATTTGAACACTCCTAACTACTTTTTACTGACTTCCTGAAGCACTAAATTGGTTTTGTAACCTCATTGAGCTTTGAACTTCATAGTCAGGTGTATCAAACCATGAGAAAAGGTATTTAAGGTGGCCACTTGCAAGTAGTTCTCCTATTTGATTCTCCTATGAAGAGTGGCATCATGGGCTCCTCAAAACAACTCTCAAATGATCTGAAAACAAAGATTATTCAACATAGCTTTTCAGGGGAAGGATACAAAAAGTTGTCTCAGAGATTTAACCTGTCAGTTTCCACTGTGAGGAACATAGTAAGGAAATGGAAGAACACAGGTACAGTTCTTGTTAAGCCCAGAAGTGGCAGGCCAAGAAAAATATCAGAAAGGCAGAGAAGAAGAATGGTGAGAACAGTCAAGGACAATCCACAGACCACCTCCAAAGACCTGCAGCATCATCTTGCTGCAGATGGTGTCACTGTGCATTGGTCAACAATACTGCGCATGCATAACGCCTTTTTGTATGACCAAACAACTCAATCTTTGTTTCATCAGTCCACAGGACCTTCTTCCAAAATGTAACTGGCTTGTTCTAATGTGCTTTTGCAGACCTCAGGCGACTCTGTTTGTGGCGTGCTTGCAGAAACGGCTTCTTTCGCATCACTCTCCCATACAGCTTCTCCTTGTGCAAAGTGCGCTGTATTGTTGACCGATGCACAGTGACATCATCTGCAGCAAGATGATGCTGCAGGTCTTTGGAGGTGGTCTGTGGACTGTCCTTGACTGTTCTCACCATTCTTCTTCTCTGCCTTTCTGATATTTTTCTTGGCCTGCCACTTCTGGGCTTAACAAGAACTGTACCTGTGTTCTTCCATTTCCTTACTATGTTCCTCACAGTGGAAACTGACAGGTTAAATCTCTGAGACAACTTTTTGTATCCTTCCCCTGAAAAGCTATGTTGAATAATCTTTGTTTTCAGATCATTTGAGAGTTGTTTTGAGGAGCCCATGATGCCACTCTTCATAGGAGAATCAAATAGGAGAACTACTTGCAAGTGGCCACTTTAAATACCTTTTCTCATGATTTGATACACCTGGCTATGAAGTTCAAAGCTCAATGAGGTTACAAAACCAATTTAGTGCTTCAGGAAGTCAGTAAAAAGTAGTTAGGAGTGTTCAAATCAAGAAAATGATAAGGGTGCCCATACTTTTGCACCGGTCAAATTTTGTTTAACTGCAGATTGCACGTTTTCTGTTAGTACAATAAACCTCATTTGAATCCAGAAATATAACTGAGTCCATCAGTTATTAGATATATGAAACTGAAATACCTGTTGCAAAAAACAAAATTGCTATTAAGAAAAAAGGTTAACATTAATAGGGGTGCCCAAACTTTTACATATGACTGTATCTATCTGGCAGCATCCCACATACTTGCTTCCGTTTTCAGACCTCGCATAGGATGCGCTTCACATTTACAAGAGTTAGGTTAGGGTCACACCACCATATTTTCTCTCATCCGAGAGAATCGGGCTGATTACATTTATCACACACTGATGAAACTCAGAGTGTGATCATAGTGTGATACGATTTTCCTGGAAGAAAAGCTGAAAAAAATTCTCCATCTTCTCTATTTTGTCAATCCATTAAATTCAGACTGCATTCAGATGTCATCCGAGTGCTGCCTGATTTTTTTCATTGACATGCAAGGTTAAGTGGGACCCGAATATCGGATGCCAATTATGTATGCTGTCTGCGCAGAAAATCGGACTTGTGCGTCGGATCGCACTCGGGCCGAACATACAGCCCAAATAATATACAATGAAGGGAAGCTCCGCAGAAGACTATTCAATGTTTCGAGATGAGCAAAAAGACTTGCTCTACCCTTGTCTGGGATCCATTTTGGTACGCCATGGCAGTGGAACAAGGGCAGTGCAAACCTCCTTAGCCAGAACTGGAATGTCAGCATTTTGTGGACCTCTCGTGATTACTAGGCCTCCCCAATGTCATATTGTCGAATATGGCCTAGTGACTAGGCGTAATTCAACATCATGGGAAGCCAATGACTGAGGACGTTCAAAGTGGATGCCAGACGAGGGTAGTGCGAATCTACTCATCTCTATTATAAAAGAATAGGGACACTCCTAGTCCTGCAGAATAACATCTCTCCAGCATTGTGATAAAGGTACTTGATGTAACTAGTAAATTAGTCATTGTAATTCAAGTCTAATAAAAACAAGACATGTAGCTTTATGGCTGATAATAGAGTGCTGTGTATTATGTATTGTTTGTTATGCATGATATTATAATGTTATTTGGGTTTAATACATACAATGATGCAAAGCTGGACTACCGTATATAATAAAAGTTACCGTAAATGGGGGATGGGGGCTGCTATGAGATAAGAAAGATGACATCCAATAATAGGTTGTATTACAAAGTTTTATGTATTTACACACATGACTGATCATAGGGAAGGTATGCTTTAATTTGCCCTTCTTGGAGGTCATCTTAGATTATCTTTCCATGCATTTTTGTGAAGCATAAAAACTCATGTGTGAATGAAACCATAGCTATACAGTAGTAAAGGCTGATACATGAAAAATGTAAAAGCAACCTAATAGATGCAAATTAATGTGCCAGCTAATTATACATTTGCTTAGTGTTTTAAAATCTTTGGAACTTGCAGAACTCAGCTGTGTCATCAATTATATGGAGTATAACATACAGTGGCATGTACAAGTTTGGGCACCCCTGGTCAAAATTATTGAGAACAGTTAGGCAAGTTGAAGATGAAATGATATCAAAAAGGCCTAAAGTTACAGATGACACATTTCCTTTGCATTTTAGGGAAAATAATAAATATATTGTTGTTTTTTTTCCATTTTACAAGTTACAAAAAGGAAAATGGGCCAAAGCAAATTTTTGGGCACCCTTTCAGATTTGTGTGCTCACAGATAAATTTGACCAAGGTTTCAGACCTTAAATAACCTGTTAGTGTTCTGATTTGTTCACTATCATCGTTAGGGAAGGCAAGGTGATGCAAATTTCCCAGCTTTATAAAAACCCAGCCTCCTCTAACCTTGTTCCAAAAAGCAGCAGCCATTGGTTCTTCTAAGCAGCTGTCTAGCACTCTGAAAATGAAAATGGTGGAGGCCCACAAAGCAGGAGATGGCTATAAAAGATAGCAAAGCATTTTCTAGTTTCCCTTTCCTCAGTTCGAAATTGAATTAAGAAATGGCTGTTAACATGAACATTGGAGGTCAAGATAAGTTCTGGAAAACCAAGCATAATTTCAGTGAGAGCTGCTTGTAGGATTGCTAGAGAGGCAAATCAGAACCCTTGCTTCACTGCAAAAGACATTCAGAAAGATTTAGGAGACTATGAAGTTGTGATACATTGTTCTACTGTTCAAAGACCCCTGCACAAATATGGCCTTCATGGAAGAGTCATCAGAAGAAAACCTCTACTGTGTCCTCACCATAAAATTCAGAGTCAGAAGTATGCAGAAGAACATCTAAACAAGCCTGGTGCATTTTGTAAACAAGTCCTGTGGACCATGAGGTTAAAATAGACCTATTTGGTCACAATGATCAAAGCTATGTGTGGAGAAAAAAGGGCACAGAATTTCAGGAAAAGGACATCTCGACAACCATTAAGCATGGGGGTGGATCAATCATGGTTTGGGGTTGTGTTGCAGCTAATGGCATGGGGAACATTTCACGGGAAGAGGGAAGAATGGATTCAATGAAGTTTCAACAAATTCTTGATGCAAACATAACACCATCTGTGAAAAAGCTGAAGTTGACAAAAGGATGGCTTCTACAAATGGATAATGATCTTAAACACGCGTCAAAATCCATAATAGACTACCTCAAAAGGAGCAAGCTGAAGGTTTTACAACAATGGCCCTCACAGTCCCCTGATCTGAACAGCAATGAAAATCTGTGGCTAGACCTCAAAATAGCAGTGCATGCAAGACGACCCAGGAATCTCATAGAACTGGAATAATTTTCCAAGGAAGAATGGATGAAAATCTCTCTAACAAGGAACCATATAAAAAAAAACAAAATAAGGGGCATAACTCACATAATATACAAAAACCAGAAAAGAGTAGGAAAAAGATCCTACACAGTATATGAACCCAATAAAATAAACTTTATTACTTAAGACAAAATGTACAATATCTAAATAGTAAATAGGATGGTGCTAGAACCACATGCAGACAAACAAAAGCACGTGCAGGTGGTGATTAAAAGTACATGTTGATATTAGGTGAATATAACATAGTCCCTATTTACATAATGTAGTAATATCAGGTATAGCTTTCCCTAACATATATCAAACAGGAAAGGGGCTAAAGTGAAAAAATAGCACTTGCATGTGAATCACACCAGCTGCTTGCAATGTTCCCACCTCCCCAATGCATGTTTAGTTATATCTTCATCAGGTTCTTTGGTCTTACAACCAGTGTCATGGTCAAAGACACCGTGTAGTCTCAGCCCAAGTAAATGACCGGTAAAGTATGGAAAAAACTTGAAGGTTTAAGCAAAGACAAAGAGCACGAAAATGCAGCCAAGAGTTCAAGCCGCAAACAATACGTTCCCACTTTATTTTCTATTTGCGTGTTCCATTTTGAAAGTCCTTCTAGGTTAAACATAAGTATAAATGAAAATGTTTCACAAAATACTCTTTTATTCCCATAGCAAAGTAAAGTTCCCTCCCAGCGTTCCCTTATGTTCATTAATTGCACTGATGCTCCGTGTTCTCGGTAGTGCCTAACTTTCCAAGGTCATGGTTATTCTCCATTGTCATGCATCTCTAGTCTATTCTCTTTGCCAATGAGTCATCAGTTAATTTAACACAATGTATGCATCTCATGGGCATGCTAATAAACGATTTCGCAAATTAAAGCATCACTCCAGTCTTCTTCTTTCCATCTTTTTCTATGGATCACATAACTTTAATGCATGGAGTTACATACTCATCGGTTGGCGTCTTTATCTGTTTTCAGATCCGATACAGTCACGACTGCACCATAGAATGACTTTTGTAAGCCGCCGGATTACTGAGTGTTCCGGAAGTCACTTTTATCAATACCCGTCTTTGGGACTCAGATCAAAGATATAAAACTGGAGTGGTGCTTTAAAGATGCCCTCCCATCAAAGTTTTTATCCTGTTAATATATTGCACTCATCATATATAGCACTGTGTACTTACAATTGCTCGTGTTTCCTTTCTACCCATTAAATTATTCTCTTTTCTCTGCTCTATGTAGAAACAGGAAGTCTCTTTTCCCTGCAGAAATCATTCCACCCTTCCACTCCTGACTCAGCTGCTCCCTCCTCCAGGGACTTTTGCAGTGACTCATGAGTCATGCAGGGAAAATTGACCTCCTATTTCTACATAGAGCTTAGAAGAAGGACCTAATAGAGAAGAATTAGCAGGGTAGAAAGGCAAAATGAGCAATTGTAAGTAGACAGTGCTGTATAATATGATGATTGCGATATATAGAGAGTAAAAACTTTGACAGTGCTTCTTTAAACAAAACATGACTCTTACACTGCTCTATAAGGCTACTTTCACACATCAGGTTTTCGGCGTCAGGCGCGATCCGGCGTCGTGCCGGAACGCCGGATCCGGCAAATGTTTAGTAAAACCGGATGTGACGGATCCGGTTTTCTGCCGGATCCGTCTTTTTCTTGACAGACAAAACCGGATCCGTCTCATCCGGTTCATCCGTTTTTCTATCCGTTTTTCGACGGATTACGCCGGATCCGGTTTTTAAAATTGACCCTTGTGGCCTTCCGAATGGGATTGGCTACTGGAAAACTATATATAGCATGTTCCTACAGCCCTTCTTTGACAGGTTGTCGAGGAGAAAGTGCAGGTTGGAGAGAAGAGCAAGTTACTGGCGAAGATGGATGTTGTCATTGGAAATATTTTGAAGAATTTGGCGGATTTTATAGCGGAGGCGAATCGTTTGATGGTGATTGTTCTGGAGAAGGAGAGAGCGAGACAGCAGCGCATCAGGCATCGTAGCCGACGTTTGTGGATCCACCCCATCACAGCCAAGAGAATGACGCGTGGGGTCTATTCTACACTCTGCATGGACCTTCGACGAAACCCGGATAAATTTTTTGGATATGTTCGGATGAAAATGGAGAATTTTGATTACTTGGTGGAGCGCATTGCACACCTCATAAGAAAAGCAGACACCTATTGCCGCTTCTCTGTTTCACCCGCAGAGCGTCTGATGGTGACTTTAAGGTAAGCCACATTTATTGGATGTGCTCGCATCAGAGCACACTTTCACTGTAATCTTGTTGGTGGTAGTTTGTATCTCCAAGTGTTATAGCTGAGTTTTGGTATGTAATGCTGTGATTTAAAACTAATTGATTGTTTTTTAATTCCCCACAGATTTCTTGCAACTGGAGAATCCCTTTCGTCACTGCATTTCCAGTACAGACTCGGGATTTCCACCATATCAGGAATAGTGAAGTACACATGCCGTGCACTGTGGGACTCCTTAGCTGAAGAGTTTTTACCAGAGCCCACAACAGAGAGGTGGATTGAAATTGCTGACAAGTTTCAACAGATATGTCAGTTTCCCAACTGCTTGGGCGCTGTGGACGGGAAACATATCCGCATTGTAAAGCCAGCCGGATCGGGATCGGAATATTTCAATTACAAGAAATATTTTTCAATTGTCCTCATGGCCATCGCTGATGCGGAATACAAATTTATTGCTGTGGATATTGGGGCCTATGGCCGCTCCAATGACTCTCAAGTTTTCAAACTGTCTGCCATGGGGCGTAAACTGTATGGAAACACCTTCCAGTTCCCACCCCCTAGACCGCTGCCGCAAACATCTGGTCCACCTATGCCATTTGTCTGTGTAGGGGATGAAGCCTTCCAGCTGTCAGAACACCTTTTGAAACCGTACTCTAGCAGAGGATTGACAAGACCAAAACGCATTTTTAATTACCGCCTCACAAGAGCAAGAAGAATGGTTGAATGTACCTTTGGTATTCTGACAGCCAAATGGCGGGTCCTATTGACTGCGATCAACCTCAAGACAGAAACTGTTGACGAGGTGATCAAAGCTTGCGTGGTACTCCACAATTTTGTTATCTGCAAGGAACCCATTTCCATTGAGGACACCTCTGAAGAAACCACCTTGCAAGATTACCATGACATTACCACTAGAAGTTCTGTGACGGTTTCAGTAATGAGGGACAATTTTGCACTATACTTTATGTCACCTCAAGGCAGAGTACACTGGCAGGATGACAGAGTGTGAAAGATTTGTGCCCTAACCAAACTTGTGTACCTTCTGTACCAACAGTATATACCTTTGCCAACCAAAGTTGGCTATCTTGTCATGGTCTCTATTTTTAGCTTTAGGCCACAGGTGTGTACCTGGTTGTGTTTTATGCAAAGTATTTCACCTTTTAACAAAAGTTGTGTACATTGTTATGAAATCACCAACAATAAACACAACTTTTTAGGTGAAATACTTTGCTTCAAACACAACCAGGAACACAACTGTGGCAAAAAGCTAAAATTTACCCACAGTTATATACCTGGTTTTGAATACCTTTTTACCTTTTAAATACCCTGTATTTAACCTTTTTTTTAAACATATTTCGCCGCAGAAAGAAATGACAGACAACCAGTGTAAACAATAATTTAACTTTTTATTTAAAATATTTTTTTGTTTGTAAACTGTTTTTAAAGTTAAAAAAACTTTTTTAATAAAGGTTTGAAAAAAACATGGGCATTTTTATTACAAAACACATCATAAATCTGTGTAGTGTGGGGTGGAAATACTGCTGGAGGGGCTGCGGGACACTTTGACACTGGGAGTGTGGAGAGAGGATTGGGATCGTGGTGGGGAAGGAACAGTTAGAGGTGATGGTGTGGAAAAAGCTACAGAATGGGTGGACATGTGGGAGGCAGAAGAGGTGGTGGGCGGTGGAGTGGAGGGTTGGGCAGGGACTGTAGGAGCAGATGATGTTGATGGAAAGTTGTATGGGGAAGGAGTTTGGTACGGGGAAGGAGTTTGGTACGGGGAAGGAGTTTGATACGGGGCAGGTTGCTGGAAGTGGGGAGATGACTGGTACTGGGGAGGTTGCTGGTACTGGGGAGGTTGCTGGTACTGGGGAGGTTGCTGGTATGTAATAGGAGGGGGAGGATGGAAAGTGGCTGGAGGGGGTGCAGATGTAATAGGAGGGGGAGGATGGAAAGTGGCTGGAGGGGGTGCAGATGTAATAGGAGGGGGAGGATGGAAAGTGGCTGAAGGGGGTGCAGGTGGAGGAACTACAGTGGTGGGAGGTGGAGGTTGGGAGGTAACCTGCTGTAAAGCACCGTGGCACGAATGCATTACATGCATCTGCTGGGTAGGAGATAGTGTTGCCATGCGCTCCACAACAGACCTGAAAAAGGTGTGGTTTGGCGAAGAACTTGCTTCTGAATGCATGGTTTGCAGAAGTGTCTTCACCTCCAGAATGCTGGAGTTGATCTGCTGAAAGCCTGCGGAGATTTGCTCTGACAAGACTTTTAGACAGTTCTGGAAAGATGCATTCAGATGCAAGAACTCTGGCGCATAACTCTTTTCCTGACCCCTCTGCCGCTGCCGCCCAGTACCCGCAGGTGTACTAGAGGTGGCAGGGGCAGAAGGGTGGGGTAAAGGGAAAGCGATCTCCTCACCAGCAGCTTCATGTAATGTAGGCGGCCACGATGCTCCTGTGCTGGTGGATGGGACAGATGGGTCGAATGTGTGGGAAGGCTGGGAAGGTGCAGATGTACCGGGGCGGTCGAAGTGTCCCTCGGTGCCGGTCTCCTCAGGGATCGCCTCAGAAGGGTCCAATCGTGCAGGCTCCCGAGTGCTGCTCACCGTGCTGTGGAATAAAGAGAAAAAAAAAACAATTAAAATAGTGACATGGTATGGCCCTGGCTGAAAAAAAAAAGTTACATCTAAACATTTTTTTGTCACATGTGGTGTGTAATATTTACCTTCTGGTGAGCATTGTCTCCCGGAGGAACGACAGGGCTCGTGCGTACTTGTACTTGCTCCTGCGTCCTCCAGATCCACTCTGGGCCCGCATCTCTTTATTGAACTCCTTCTTGAAACGATCCCTCACAGACCGCCACCGCTTCACAATTCTCTCCCCTGAAACGAGAAAGGACAAAGTGGTTAGTATACAACATCAGTGTTTTCCAAACTCCAGTCCTCATGGTCCCCAGGGGTCATGTTTTCAGGATTTCCAAAGTAAATAGAAATCCTGAACACATGATCCGTGGGGACCACGAGGACTGGAGTTCGGGAAACACTGGTTTAAATCAAGCAACCGGTACTGTATATACTTACGCTCTTTAATCTGGGCCCGAGCTTCGAGGTCCTCCCAGCGGTCCACAAGGAGCGAACAGATTTCCTCCCAGAGTCGTCGGGTAACGATCAGGTCAGCGTGGCGGCGGTCAGCCATATTCCAGAGCGGCTCCCTTTCTCTGATGAGATCGATGAGGCGGTCCACATCAATCCCTCCATCCTCACCGTCAGAGTCGGGAGCACGCTGTGAAGGCTGTTAAAGAAAAAGACAAAAATAACATAATTAGCCTCCACAAAAGAAATGAAATAAAAAGTGCAAAAAAAACAAAGCAAAAATATTTATACTTACACGCTGGTGACCGCCGCGTTGCTGTCGCCGACGACCCTGGGAGGCACTGCGAGGACCTCTTGGCCGAGCACCAGATTGGGAAGACTAGAGAAGAAAACAAAAAATGTTATGTCTTTGGATGTAGGCATTTGTTTGCTGTGTGTGGTCTGCAGAACATTGTTTTCTATGTGTTGTGTGTAGTGTGATGTTGTGTTTCTGCGTTTGATGCAAAAAACTTACCAATTGTGAGCCCACTCCAAGTGTCTGTCCACCCCTTCCTTCTTCTTCTGGGAGCTCCTCTTCATCTTGTGATTCCTGTTTTGAAATGAAAGGCAATGAATACACATATATTACAGAGATGATGGATTTTGGAAATAAAAACTTACCGTCAAACGCTGACGATGCGAGGGAGGGCTCCCAGAAGATGTGCTGTCTTCCTCATGGCCAGACTCCATGGCTGTGGGTGGTGTTTCTGCTGCTGCCATTGCTGCTGCTGCTGCATCTATTGGGCGACTGTTGAATAAAGAGAAACAAAGGGCCAATGAATATCTTGATATTCCATAGCCCTAGTTTGGAGGAATGGGGGATTTGATAATTACCGTCTCTCATCTGCTGCTGGACTCCCCTCCCGTTGTTCAGCATGCTGCTCCATTTGGGGTGGTGCTGATGGTGCTGCTGCTGCAGATGTCTGCTGCCTTCTCCTGCTCCTGGTTCTTGGCTTGGGTGGCATGTTGGGTGTGGCTGAGGGTCCCATTGTCTTGCTTTTATATATGTCCTGTGGGCAGAGCTACTGAGTAGCTCAGACCAAAGAAACCGGATCCGGCCGCCGGATCCGGCTGTCGCCGGATCAGGCGCATTGCGGCGCTCATAGGCTTTCATTGTATGAAAAAGCCGGACACGCCGGATCCGGCGTGTCCGGCTTTTTCGCCGGAGACAAAAAACGTTACAGTAGCCGTTTTTTCCAGACGCCGGATCGCGTCACATTGCCGGATCCAGCGAAAATCGGATGAAACGCATGGCCATCCGGCTCGATCCGGCTCTAATGCAAGTCAATGGGGGGGGAAACCGGATCCGGCATTGCATTTCGCCGGATCCGGTTTTAGTCAAAAGCGCCGGATCGCGCCTGACGCCGAAAACCTGATGTGTGAAAGAGGCCTAAGCAATATCTGGGTTGTATTTTCTTATTTCCACCCCAGAATATGAAAATGCCCCTACTACATGGAGCTGGTCGTCATCAACAACATAATCACAAGAGCAGACATGTCATTGCCTTCCACACGACCGCCTCACTCATCTCCTGGATGATTAAACCTTTGTCCAACACAATGTATGTACTGATAAAACCTTAAGACGTACACGCATTAGATATTTGGCGCAATTATTACTAGTACATTATTATACCAAGGCTGTGTGTAAGTGGGAAATCTTAAAGACTTCAAACTAATTGTATTACTGTTTCCCTGAGCTATGAGGAATTGTAGATTTCTGGCAGTCATTGATTCCTCCATGAGCAGTAATATGCACATTCATCCAAGCCAAATGGCCATGATAATGGAAGATTGGTAATGTTAATTGCCAGCAAAAAGAACTTTCAGCCAGAAATTATTTCACTATACTTCACATTGCTTGAGGATATGTTTTCATATTGTCAGAAGCAGTGACATGTCTAATAGGAAAACTACATATATATACTGAACAGAAAGTGTGTTCTTGTATGTAGAGTGTGACTATCTAATAAAAACAATCTGTTCTCCACATTGCAATTATATTTCTAGCTACAATATGGTCTCCATGTAGAGTAGAAGCAGTCTTTGGATGTTATTTCTACGATCCTTTTTTAACCACAAGATTTGTATGTAAATTACTATTCCAAGTATAGATATCAGTTGTCAGAAGCATTCAGTCAATTTCCAGGTAAGCGCTAACCGGTATATAAAGATTTAAAGAAATGTCGATGAGAATTATGTATTTTTTAAATATCTTCTAGGTTTAAAATTTTTGCTGATTCATTTTTCAAAAAGAATATTTTAGAAGTTTACTGCATGCTGCTCTAGTAGCGTGTCACCGGAAGAATCAGTATACAGTAAGCTCCTCAGCTCCCCCTAGTGGTAGCTACAGGCAGAAATAAATTTAAGGTAATAGTAGAAGAGAATGATCTGTAATCAACTAGTTATAGAGCTGATTAATATATAGCTGTGTGATAAAAATATTGAGTATAGCTGATTTTAATAATTTAAACCTTTGGTTATTCTGGGCTTAGAAGTCCAATGGATGAGCCTATTTATAGATTGGCAGTAGGCTTGAGTGGACACAGGGAAGTTTGGGTTAGTCGAGTTCGATCGAACTTTCAACCAAAGTTCAGTTTGGGTACCAGAACTGTACCTAAATTTGAACCAGAACCTGAACCTCATAGAAATTAATGAAGGCTTGAACTTTGGAGCTGAAAAAAAATCTCTCTCTCTCCAGACTCCTGAACTATAAAACGGACTTCCAAAAGAAATCCATGTTCGGAGTTCAGCTCCGAACACAGTACGGACCCTAAAATTTACAGTTTGGGTTAGCTCATCTGTAATTGTCAGCCTTTCCTGTGTGACTGTGCACACAGAGATAGCTGTCAGTCACTAAGTAAGTAGGTCCACCCACTGGACTCTTAATCGCAAAATGAGCAAAGGCTTCAACAGATAAAATACAAGTTGTACTCATTTGTTTCCACAAAATTACATATCAATCTGTTCAGTTCTTCCTGGTCTATACCATGTTGTCTACAAATGGGATTGCATGTACAACGTGATCGATTCCCTTTAACACTATAGTTTTACAAAGGCTTTTTGAGTTTTGTGTCAGAACAACAGCCATCCATACCCAGCATAGACATCCATGGTCACAACATTGGGAACAAGGGACATTCTCGAATAGAACCTTTTGCAACCCTTAATTAGAAGCCTAGTCACGTAGACCGATCATCTATAACTGAGCGTTCAGAAGAATCCTTTCCTATCACCGTCCCATGTAAATATGCAGCTGATCAATCGATAAAGAATGAAAACTCTAGTTCGTCGGCTGATTGGACTATTTAAGTGGGCCATTAAATTATCATAGTTGGTAGCACATCGCTCTATGGAAACAGGGATGTGATACTGACAACATGCACACCATATGGGGAGGACAACCATGACAATAATTTTTCTGTTCCTGTGCACATTTTTTGGCTCATCTGAATGGGGCCATCAATGAGAACACATAGATTTGTCGATAGTTGATTGGTGCCTGTTTATGGGCAGAAATCGACCAGTTTAAATGGGTCTTAAGAGCTTGGGGGTTTAAATATTTTAGGCTAAAGACTGACATTAGCGTTGCTTTCTCATTGGTTATGGAAACCAATCATATATTGCTTTCACCTGGTCTAAAAATGGAATATATTTGGTTGGTTGGTATTATGGCCAACAGTTTTTGTCAGCTCTTATTTGTACAAATGCGATACAGAGAATCCATAATTCAGCAAACATTCTCTGTCTATGTCAGTAGACGCTGGTAATTTTCTGAGCTGAAAAGATGCCTGATCTGAGATTTTTCAAACAATTCAGTTGCAATTAGCATCAACAGTGAAACAAAGTCATTGTGAAGTCTGCAGGGCCTGACACTGAATGAACAAATACATCTGACAGTAATTTTAAGAACTAGCCATTACGTTGCTTTGTGAAATAGCCCCCATACTTATCAGTAATATGTGCGCTCTGATGGCTTGTGATGGACAAGTGACTGATATGCCCTTATAATTGATAGAACTTGAACATTAAACGGCCAATGGGGCTAAAAGAAACATTAAACCTAAAGTAGGTTATTTATATTCTAGCAGACAAATCCATTAAATTCCAAACTATACTTATTAAAAAAAAATAGAGCAATACTAACAAATGAGGGAGGGAACCATACAGAACAATATATACAATATGAATACGTGCAAATCACTTTCGAATAGATTGTCAATAATAAGAACGGTCTCTATGGTGTCTATTCATGAAACGTTTCCTTAGAGATTGGTGTGGACCAAAAGCAGATCCCAAAAGAGAAACTAAAGAGTCACAAAAAAAGAAGATCTAACCATTATAATACTAAGCATAGTTTATGTCAAGTATAGTACTAATTTTATCAAATCTTCCTATTGTCAATTCTGATGGATCCAATGTGTGTCCTACAACTTTAGAAGTTACTTTAATGACTCCAGATCAAAATGTGGACACTGCACTCCAGGATTAAAATAAATTATGTGCGAAGCATTTTTTCGGATTTCTTCAAAAGCAAAAATCCAGGACAGGCATGTTAAAATAGTGCTGTTCTTCAAGAGTTACCTAGGGGCTGATTTATCAATGTGTTTAGTCCAATGTTCTGTCGTAAAGTACACTGAAAAGTTGCCAAATTTTTGCGCAATGTGAAGTTGCACAAAAACCTTGCGTCTTTTGGCCATTTTCATGCCAGTCCCAGACAGCTCCAGCAATATAGGTAGATGACAGACGGGACTTGCTGCTGCCAGTCGAATTTATCCCTTTAGTGGTGTAACTTACGCCAAAAATGTCACTCCAACCCTTGACTGGATAAGCATTTCTGGCAAGGCACCAGGAGGCGTCCACCACCGAGACGATGGGTCAACTTCATAAAAGTGGTGGTTCTAAAGTCCAACATAATTTTTCTCATATCTGCATAGTGCAATAATCTAATCTATTTTCTAATATACTTTAAAAAGTCCCTATTCTTCCCTAATTACATTATCTAACAAATTCTCTTTTTTTACTACTTCCTTTTTTGATGACGCTTCCTTTGAAAATAGCAGTGCATGCTGGGATACTCCATCGAAGGTCATTGTGGGACAAAAGCTCCAGACTACCTCTTTAAGTTGTGTGCACCTCTCAATGAATTCAGCACAACTTTCCCACACCTCTCCATTAAGATTGGTGTGTAGCTAAATTTTGCTCCATTTAGTCAAACGTGACTTTTTTTTGCTAGAACGTTGCAAAACAAGTTGGAGATAAAATACTACTTTTTATTTTGTGCAAATTTCCTGAACCACGTGCACCTTTTTGAAGAATTTGGTGCAAAAAGGTCAATGAGTACCACAAAACCAATAAAGAAATGTGGCAAAAACGCTAATAGTAAATCGAGCCCTTATACCAAAAAGAAATAAATACATAAAATCTCCATGCAAACATTAAAATAGAAAAAAATCGTACAGTATAACGTACGAGCTCAAAAATGAAAAAAAGCTGAAATACTTGCCATATGCTATTCAAATTCACAAAAAAACTAAACTCAGATAAAGGAAGTAACAATCTAAGATAATGGAAATGTCTAAATCCTGAAAATACTGTGTATAAATAACATAACAATGGAAAGGCAATTGGAAAATATCAGGAGAAATGGATGGATCTCCTAGGTTAAGAGCATTGTGTTGGAAAGTGTCATATTCCTTGACCAAGTATAAAAAACAGAACATCCAAAACTAACATCAGCTTTATACGGAAAGCTCTCAGCACCACCAAAGTCATAAATCCAAATAGTATCCACAGTACACCAGCATACGCAAATCTGAAGGATAACATAAGGTTATCTTCAATGCTATCAACAAAGAAAGTGACTTCCCCCAAAAATGAGAAATATTTCACTTTTATTGGTACAAAATCTCTTTAACATCTCTTGAACAAAAATCATCTTCTCTAGAAGCTTCGGATAACTGGGGTCAGGTTGGAGTCAGGTGTACTACCATTGCATATATTTACAGAATAAAACATACTTTTGTGATTGTCAATGGGCTGAAGATATAATGAAGGTCTTAGTGGGATGCAGCTCAAACTTTGGACATCCAATCCATTTACTGGTCTAAATATTTCTCTAATTGATCATCAGGCATCCAGGATGTCCTCTCAGACTTGTTCCTCTAACATCTTGACTAGCCTAATTCTGATTTTAAGGTATTGAAGATTTAACTTTCCTTACATACGTCAAGCTAAAAATTATCAGCTCACAAAACTTTAAGAGGTTTTCTGAGATTTTATTATTTTTATGATAGACTAAAGGCCCCGTCACACACAGCGAGATCGCTAGCGAGATTGCAGATTTTGTGACGGAACAGTGATCTCGACAGCAATCTCACTGTGTGTGACACACATCAGCGACCGGCCCCCTCGCTGGGTATCGCTGATCGTGCAGCAATGTCCTGGGCCATTTTTTGATCGCTGGTCTCCCGCTGGCCAGCACGCATCGCTGCGTGTGGTAGCGGGAGTCTGACGATCAACGAGCTCCCAGCGCTGTAAGCAAACGCTGGGAGCTGGTATCTAAGGTAAATATCGGGTAACTAAGCGCACGCGTCACTTATTTACCCGCTGTGTACCTTAGATACCTGCGTGCTGCTGCTGGAAGCTGATATCCAAGGTACACAGCAGGTAACTAAGTTACCCGATATTTACCTTAGATACCAGCATCCTAGCGCGAGCACCCTGGTATCTAAGGTACACAGCGGGTAATTAAGTGACGCGCTCGCTTAGTTAGC
Source organism: Dendrobates tinctorius (assembly GCF_039654945.1). Lineage (NCBI taxonomy): Eukaryota > Metazoa > Chordata > Amphibia > Anura > Dendrobatidae > Dendrobates > Dendrobates tinctorius. Next base: position 43,458,902 of record NW_027361684.1, read on the forward strand.
CAATATTTACCTTAGATACCAGTGTCCTAGCTGGTCCTGATCACTGGTGAAGCTGCCTGTTTGGCAGCTCACCAGCGATCATGTAGCGAGGCACCAGCGATCCTGACAAGGTCGTATCGTTGTCGGGATCGCTGGTGCATCGTTTAGTGTGACGGGGCCTTTACAACATTAAATCAGTGCACCCCTCCTCCACCACTGATCAGTTGTCTAAAAGGGCTGCTGAGCTCCTACGAGTATTCGGTACCATCTGTGTTACTTATTACAGCTTTATCTAATTCACTTTCAAATTTCTGATCAGCAAGTGCACAGAGTTGGGTCCTTTAGCAATTATTTGGCAAGGGTGCTGAGAGTTAGGTTCTTCAGCTAATCGGCAAGGGTGCCAAGAGGTGAGTCCTTCAACAATTAATCAATAAGGGAGAGTTGGGTCTTCTACAATCAGCAAGGGTTCCAAGAGTTGGCACAATAAACAGCTATTCCGCAAGGATGCCGAGAGTTGGGTCTTTTCAACAGATGATTAGTGGGTACCCAAGAATTGGACCTCGCTGATCTAATATTGATGGCCTATTCTAAGCCTAGGCCATGAATCTTAAAATTTAGTAAACTCCATATAAATTTAAAGACTTGTAAATGTTTTACTATAGCAAGATTCACGAAGGCTAGAAAAACACATCACAGCCCTGCAGCCTAATTTCTGCTGGTCGTAAAAGCTATTTTATCATCACATCTTTATAATGAATGCTTAGGCCAACTCACAAGGGAGAGAAAGCAGACATGTTCAGTAGGTGTATGAGCGATGAGCTGCTTAGCCTACTTTCTGATCTGTTAAATAAGAACATTTTATTTGGCCTGAATACTACTGAGATGATATATATAGACTTTGCCTTCCACATGTATAATCATTTCTTTTTGCTCTCATATGTTCACCCATGTAAGCAGGTCAGTGCTAAGTTAAATGTTACCTATAATATCACTTACACATGTAATTTTAATTAATATAAAAAATGTATATTCCCTGTAGACTTTTACATTATTAAGTTACCTGTTCTGTAACACTTTCAGAAAAATTTCTACGTACGTTAGAAATTTGCATTTTGATTAATAATACCAGTTCAGATATGACTAATCAATTGTTCTTCTGTAAAATTATACTTTGGACATGATCATGTATAGGTACAGCAGCAATATCCTCTAGGTTTGGTAGAAAAAAAAATATTTTATTCCATAACAACAGAAGATTTTGAGACGAGAGACCAGTGGTTTTCACTCGATGCCAGGACTTGCCAAGAAAGGCAATGGTCCACTTGACTTATTGCAGAGCAGGACTGGTCAGTTGCTAACTTCTCAATGGTTTTAGGTTTCTAAGCGAAAAATATATTTATGCCAGTGATTTCGAAACTTCTTACAATGAGGAACCCACAGAAAAATGTTTCCACTCTGGAGAAACCTCCAACTCAAGCTTTTTTAAGACTTGTCTAGTGCTATGTTCCGGCAGAGATATGTTGACTCTTTTTATAATCATCTCTGACCTCAGTCTGCCATCTTTACTGACCAGGTTGCAAGGATACCAAGGCTCTCTGGAAAAACTGGTAAGGAATCACTTATTCCAGGATTTCAACTGGTTTACAGACATTTGCATGGATAGATGGATGGATGCCTGGAAAGATCTCTACAACATAGGCTAATTTCATGAGCCCCGATGTGAGTTGAGAAAGGTTTCACAGATACACTTCTGTATGACCTAACCTTGTGCAGCAATGTCTTCATCTGGCTGGTAACTGGCCTTGTAAGTATGACCTTTTTCCGTGATCTATTGCTGTAAGGCAAAATTTGGGATATCCTCAACCTTAGATACCACAATATATATCCCTCAGGTCTCCAGCACTGTAATTTGCTGAGTTTCCACTGTGTGGGATTTGTGTATTCTCATTCTCTTCTACAGAAGTAATTCCTGGACCAGATCTACACCAAACAATCTTAGCTTAATAACAGCTTTTAATCTTTAGCTGCCAGTGTGACTTTATTCCATGTAATGAAAATGAAATTGATGCAATCCAGATCTATAGGGTGGAAGAAATGAAACAACAGTGACCAGAAACTGCTTTGTGTCTACACCCCACGCTTAATCCAGCTCTGCCTTCACATACTTCTGTTATTACATAGGTATATTATAGTGAGAGAATCCCACTGAGATAAGAGGAGGTAAAAAGGCTTCTTTTGTTGTAAAAATATAACGAAAATATAACTGAACCACGTAACTAGATGAGAAAATGATTGGGGCTTTTGTCTGGTTATTTGCTAAATTTCCTACAATAACATATAGTTACACCTATAATAATGGTATGCTGAGCGCAAAGTGGACTGTTTAATTTTTAATCACCAGTGGAAACTGAGTATGACATTAGTTACAACAGCGAAGCTCATGAGGTCGGAGACATATATTGCACTATAAACCATGGCCATTAACAACTTAGTCTATTAAAGTGGAGGTCTGGTGAAAACAAGTTATCACCTATACACAGCACAGATAACTTGTTGATCCGTGGGGGTCCGACTGTTGGGATCCACATGGTTAATCAGAATAGGGAACCTTAATGCCTGATAGAATGGAATGGCAGTGTGCATGCTCCATCTCCGACCCACTCATTCCCAATGAGGCTATCGAGCACTGCTCTCGGCTCTTTCCTGCAGTCCCATAGAGACTGAATGGACTGTCAGTCAGGTGTCTAACCTGCAACACTATTTTGTAACAGGAATAAAAGTTCACAATCCAGCAGTGGGAGACCAACCGATCAACAAATTATCACCTATCATTTTTTTAACAACTCCTTTAATGAGTTATGTACCCCTCTGATTGGCTCAGATTGACCCATCAGGAAGTTGGTGATTGCCCCAGGAAATGCCAGGACCAAGAATTGGTATCCCTCTAAAATGAAAGTTTCTGCTGGTGCTGCCACCATTCCTCCACCATCTTTCTCTATCCAAAATCATCCCTCCTTAGTGTCACAAACTAGATCCTGCTCTACTAGTAAATGTTCCCCTTCAACCCCCCCATGATGTCAAGAGTAGGAGGAAGCAATATATGTAAAAAAAAAAAAAGACACAGTCAGCTCACCAGCAGAACTAACACCTGGGCCATGGAGCGGAACAGCCACAGGAAGCCGCTCAGGTCAGGACTGCAGCAGCAGAAATAGGAGAAAGAGCTCTCCAGCGATGAATCCTTAGGGGAGTAAAACATTTATTTAAGAAAAAATAAAATCCAAAAATATTGAAATCAGGAATAGCAGTACAAAGCAGACCAGACTACAGGGGTAATGCCACAACCTATGCATGACCTGTGTGCAGCCATAATGTGAGCACTGGAGTTTGAGAAACACTGTTCTACAGTAACCAAAGAATGTGATAAAGTAATATTTAGGCTGTGTACCCACGTAAGCGTTTTTTCGCATTTTTTAAGCGTTTTTACCGGCAAAAACGCTTAAAAAAAACACTTACAGGAAGCATCCCATTCATTTTTGCACTTTTTTTGTACATATTGATAAGTTTTTTTCAGCGAAAAAAGTGCATCGCGGTAAAAAAACGCAGCATGCTCATTAATTTTGCGGAGAAATCCGCATTTCTAACTATTTTCTATGAGACTGGGGACACTCAGGAAAAAAGTCATAAAAAACGTGAGGGAAAACGCACGTAAAAAAACGCACGTTTTCTAGGTAGGAGTCCGGTTTTCAGTCCGGAATTTTCTGCATACGTGGGTACAAAGCCTTAAGGTGAGAAGTTCCAAGGACTGAAAATAGAGACACAATTATGAGATTTGGAGACTCGTTTTCCTACGGCATTGACAAGTGGAGGTTTCGTAAAAAGTGGAAAATCAGTTCTAGGTGGAAGTTTTACATCTAACGATGCACCAAATGTGCCAAAAGCGACAAGGAGAACACAAGGAAAAGAGATATAACAGGTTCCTCACTTGATAAGTCTAAAATTAGGTGCAACAATTTGTGCCAAAGTTCCACAATTTTGCACATTTTATTCCAAAGTCATGGCATGTCTACAATAGTAAATCTGCTGCATTATATATAAAGTATAACTTTGGCTTTGGCAACTGCTTTACATTAAATCTGGGGCTACCCTATCTGCCCATCTATTTATCTATCATCTTATCAATCTTCATTGTGTGCAGAATTATTAGGCGAATGAGTATTTTGACCATATCATAATTTTTATACAGATTTTCGGCCTAAGGATACAATATACTCTATCAAAGTGTGCAGGGAAGCCAGCTTGTTTTCTTCAGGCAAAATGGACCAAAAAAGAGATTTACCTGACTCTGAATAGTCATCAATTGTTACAAGTCTTACAGAGGGATTCAGTACTCTTGAAATTGCAAAAATATTGGGTTGTGATCTCAGAACTATAAAAAGTTTTGCTGATAACGTGGTGGATTTTAATTGCAACAGGGTCCTACCTACCTATAAAATCAGACTTTGAATAGTGGTATTCACATCTACCCAGGAATTCAGACTTCAGTCTTAGGGAGGTATTCACACTAGACACATTAGGACCCAGCAGATTTGAGACCACCTTGACGTTGGTTGATGGGCGTGCATGAATTGGCCAAATTATGTGCTAAGCGTCTCATTTTTCCTAATATTCAATTGCTATTCATAGTTCACATATTTAATATTGACATGCTTTAGCACTACAGAGTGCAACTTTTTTTGCTTATTGTATATGGAGATGGCTGCTCCTAGTATGCATTGTTCACATTAGCTGGGAAGTGCCAGTCAGTCTTTTGTCATATGTTTTTATTTATTTTAGGAGTATTAAAGGAGTTGTCCAAGTTTGTGATGAGTTTGCAGTCATTCTATGTGACTGCAGACTTCTGAATTCTCACAGTGCGCACTGCATGCTGTCAGTGTGTGATTTCCATACATACGGTCATGTGACAACTAGACATGCGTGGTCTCACTCAATGAAAATAAATTGAGCAAGGTGGGACATATATAGTTGGACTGTGGCCAGAAGTATACAAATCACATACTTGTGCTCAAATGATCGTCCACTCTTTCCACCATCAAGGGAGAATCCTAAAAGTGTGCACAGCATGCGTTGTGAAAATTCAGAACCCTGCAAACACCTAGAGTGACTGTAGACTCTCAGCTCAAACCTGGACAAGCCCTTTATAAAATGAAGCCCCGTAGCCAATCCTAACCAACATGTAATATATGCACTGTCAAGATTCAGCTCTGCTTGCAGGTTCCATCAATCATCACATGGACACTTATGGTCACATGACAATGAGCTTCTCTTCCTGCTTCTCTCAGTATTTCACTGAACACTGAATTGTGGAGATCAGCTCGTAGGAACATGACTAAGGCCATGGTCACACTTGCGTGTGTAATGCGAGAAACACACACGGGTCTCTCGCATCAATACCCAGCATTGCCGCCAGCACTCGGGACCGGAGTGTGTGGCTGCATGTCTTTCTAAGCAGCCGCACACTACTGTCCAAGTGCCGGCTGCTGCCGGGTATTGATGCGAGAGACTTGCGCGTGTTTCTTGCATTACACACGCATGTTGTGAATTCTCTCTCTGGCTTCCCTCTGGTTATGTCTGAAGGTAGTGGAGCTGGTCAGATGGACAGAGGGGTTGCGAGTTCTCTTTCTGGACTCCCTCTGGTGGTTACTGGAGGTAGTGGAGCTGATCTGATTGACAGAGGCTTGCCACCTGATAATGAGGAAGATGATTGGAGATCTGGGGTTTCTAATTGGGATTTAAGACAGCTGACTCCCTCTATCCCTGCTGGTGATTTTCTTCCTGTTCCTTCTGAGATCTGATGTCTCCTGCTCTTTCCCTGCATGTTCAGCTAAGTGGTTCATTTGTTATTCTGTTTGCATTTGATCTGGTTTTGTTTATCTCTTGCTTTGTGCAGGTCAGCCAGCTCCGGCTGGGCTGTGCTGAGTCACCGCCCATATGTTACTGCATGTGCCAGTTTGTTTGTCCCCCGTTATATTGGTCTCTTTTTACTTTGCTTTCAGAATATACCAGAGTGCTGCTATAGTGGGGGCGAAGTCATGCGACTTTATTGTTTTTGTGCATCAGACGTGTTGGACTTTTTGCAGGGTTTTTTGCGTGATTGCAGACAGTTTCTTTCCTTTCCTGTCCTGTCTAGTCAGTGTGGGCCCCATCGTTTGCTTAGTCTATTTTTCTGCCTGCGTTTGTGTTTTCATCTTGTCTCAATATATGTTTGGGGGCTATCTATTCCTTTGGGGTCTGCTCCGGGGCAGATTAGATTTCCCCTTTCTTGCTTTAGGCTTAGTTAGCTCTCCGGCTGTGCTGAGGCGTCTAGGATCATCGTAGGCACGCCCCACGGCTACTGCTAGTTGTGTGGACAGGATCAGGGGTCTGCATCCGCTTAGTTGCCAACCTCTCTGGTTTTCTGTGGCTTAGCTTGGGCCTGCTTTCCTCCTCGGTGCCCATTCATAACACACGCAAGTGTGACCCCCGCCTAAGTCTGCAAATTGCATATGTGCTTGGGAGGATGTGAGGGAGGGCAAACTAAATTCTTGCACAGGGTGCTGGAAGTCCTAGATACACCTCTAGATACAATACTTCTGTTTCTAACACCCCACTGGAATGAGTTTACAATTTTTTTGTCATAAAAAAAGGCAAAAGTCAAAAGGTTTCGTTCAAAACTGGTATATAACAAAGTTTGCTACTTTTTGATGTCAGAAAACTGCTGGAAAGCCTTTAATAAGCCTACTTAGACTGGATTTTCTAAAGATGCTACAGAATTATTAAACAGTACAAAACACAATGATAAATCTGGCTCATTTTTAGACTGTTTAGTCTAAATTTGCACGGTCCAAAAATTAGACATTATTAATAAATCTGCCCCAATATTAAGGTCTTAAAGTGAATCTCAAGTTAACAGGCAATATGGACTTCAGAAGAGTTGAAGAGGTTGTCCGGTCTAAAATTACAAATCTACAGTCACAGTGATTATAGACTTGTGAATCAGCATACGGTGCGCACTGCGATCATAAGCATGCGATATGCATACTCCTGGCCAGCTGACGTGCCACTGCCTAGCCATGGAAGCTCAAGCATTGAATCTTCTTGTGCAGTTTTTGAGTTGATATTAATGCCAGAGAAGGATTGAGCTCTCCCGTTATTAGGTCAGCAGAGGGTTAGGGATTTTTATACACTTAGGTTCCAGTTCATTAAGACCAATGTTTTTTCATGACGGTCTTGATGAGGGTGCGGAGTGGAGTGTGAGGCATCTGATTCATTAATAAGCACACACCTCTTAAGGAATCTGTCACTCTGAGAATGGAGGATTGTAGCGTAATGAACACCACTGCTAGACATGAATTTGACAATCAGGGGTCGCCACTCGCCACACCAGGATCACACCCCCTGCAGCATAAGACAGCCGACAGCACAGCAGGAATGAGGATGCAAGCTCCAAGTTCATGAACCCAAGTAAACAAAAATATCCAGAGAAAAAGAAAGAGAGCAGCATCCAATCCAGGTGAAAAATCGTGTCAAAGATTTATTCTGCCAGTGAAAATTACAACGTTTCGGCCATATTGTGGGCTTTTTCAAGTACTTCACTGGCAGGATCACACCCCCTGTCTTGACCCAGCACCACACACTTTGTCAGAGCTGGGTGAAAATAGCATGAAATGGTCCAAAGCCGCAAAATTTTAAAGCAACTTTCGCAGTTTTCTGGCTTAAAAGCTTTGATAAATTGGGGCCTATATGTCTCACAAGTAAGCGACCTCTGTAACATGTGGTCTCCACTTCGTGACCGAGTTGCTGTGATCCCTAAATCAGGGGTCTCAAACTTAATTTACCAGGGGGCCGCTGGAGGTAGAGTCGGGGCCGCTGGAGGTAGAGTCTGGGCTGCATCAGGTTTTCCACAAGAAAAGCTCTTACAAAAACATTCCAATGTTATCAAATGTCTTATTTTTTCATCTTATTTTGTGTTAAAAAATTAATTAACAAAATCATAAGAAAAAAATAAATCAATCAGTAATAAAATGAAAATGATAATAATACAGCAGATATAGAAGACTGACGAAACCACATATAGTTGCTGACTAGAGAAATGTCATTATTATTCAGATGTCTGTAATAACAGTTCTTTAACATTTAACTTTCTGAACATGAATGGAACATTGAACATAAACTGTTTTGAACATGGCTTCTTCTGCCTACTTCTTGCTGATAGAGATATGGCAGCGCTTACTCTAGAATAGCCGAGCCACATTTGGCTTAAGGGAGGAAGCAGTCGAGACCCTCAGTAGGGCTTGAAGATGCTCATCAGTAAGTCTGGACCTGTACTTGGACTTATTGAAGTTCAAGGTAGAGAAGAGCTTTTCGCACAAGTATGTGCTCCCAAAAAGACACATGGTCCGCTTGAACATTCGGTAAAGCTCAGGGAAGCTGGAGGGCAATTCTCTCAAAAATTGCCCGAGCTTGTCTGCTTTTCCACTCACCTCCCTGAACTTGGCTTTGAGTTCAGAGTTGCACTGCAGGTCAATGAGCTCCATTTGAAGCACAGGAGGGGCATCTTGCGCATCAAAGGAGAAGGGGTCCGCAAAAATTTGAAATGTGGCTCTGTGCGCCTTGAAGTCTGCAAATCTGTGATCAAATTCCTCCTGTAGCTTCAAAATGACATCCATATACTCCTCACCACTGAATGGTGTGCCTGCTTCCATGAGTGCCTTGCATGATGGGAAATGGCAAAGGTTTGTCTGAGAAAGCTGGGCTTTCCATAACATAAGTTTTGTAGAGAATGTTCTCACGTTGTCATAGGCAGCACTGACAAGTTGGCAGAAAGGCTGATGTTGCTAAACTGACCTTTCTTTTCTGGACAGACAATACTTGCAGCCTGTAATATGCACTTTTTTACAAAGTCACCTTCTTTGAATGGCTTTCCTGCTTTAGCAATCATCTCACTAACCACGTAGCTAGCTTCGACTGCTGCAGCATTGGTTGCTTTCTTAATGAAATCTTGTTGCTTCAGTAGATATCTTTTAAGACTAGCAACCCGGTTGGCTCTTTCATCTCCTTGGTATTTTGCATACTCCTCAGCATGTCTAGTTATCTAATGACGTTTCAAATTGTATTCTTTGCGCACTGCAACTTTCTCTGTGCAAATAAGACACGTCGGGATGCCCCTGTGCTCAACAAAGAAATATTGCACTTTCCACTTTTCCTGAAATTGTCTGTGCTCATCACCAACCTTTCTCTTCACTGCAGGCTTTGAAAAGGACATCTTTGGGGCTGTGTTCCACTTGGTGTCACTGTTTCAGTGTTAGCCGATCCGTCTTTTCCGCTTCTTTTCTGTCCCGCTGAGCAGCAATTTCCGCGGCCGCCTCCGCTTCTGAGCCCGGGGTAATGGCGCAAGTTTGCAATAAGGCCGGCTGATGTTCCGCCTCCGAGAGCAATATAACGCACCACGCCACCGCTCATTCTGAACCCGGCGCACCTGAGTCTGTAGCGCGGTCCGGTCCCTGCTCGGCTGCTCCTGCTGCATGTGTTGTGAGTGTGACTCATACGCCTTGCCTGCTGACAGCAGGCTGCTGTGACTGTCTAGCCATCATCATACTCACCTCCTCCTGCTGCAGCTCCGATGGTCCAGCGCCGACATCTTCTTCCTGTATGAGCACGCGGTCACACGTCATGTGGTACCGCTCATTAAGCTCATCAATATGTGTGCTACGCCTATGAGAGTGGAGTGGCGTCCATATTCATAACCTTAAGGAGCGGTACTACGTGTGACTGGGATTTCACATGCGAGACTCGGCTGTGTTTCTTGCATGTGTGAACGCCAGAAACTATTGTCCGGAGGGCCCATGAGGTGTGGGCCACAAACTATTGTCCCTAGGGCCGCAGTTGGCCCGCTAGTCTGAGACCCCTGCCCTAAATGCTTCAATAATACAAGAAATCATGTAATATTTAGAAGGGAAGAAATTTTAGGAGCTGACATGTTACATCGGTCACATCTTATTATAGAACCATGCTGCTATGAGCTCTTTAGAAGGAGCCATTCTTTCACAAATGTTAGTAAAGGCAGCCTGCATGGCGTGGGGCTGAATATTATAGCCTGTGGGATGGCAGTGAATGAGACCATAGAGTTTAATGATTAAAGGGACTCTGTCAGGAGGTTTTTGCTATGTAATCTGAATACAGCAGGAGACAGAGGCTTACACACAAATTTCAGGGATGTGTCACTTGTCAAAGTGCCTGCTGTTTACTAACGGTGAAGGATTTATCATTAAGAGATTAACATTACCAGACTAGTCCAGCAACTAAGCACCTCACTGTCTATAGACTTTGTACATGGAGAGCCTGGGGTGGGCAGAGTTGGCTATGGTGTGGGTGGGGTTAGCTTTCTCAGCTCCGCTTCATTCTAAATCTAAAAGCTCTGATTTTCTGAGAACGGCTGCACTGAGTAATCTAAGTGATACATCGTTGGATTCAGGGTCTCTTTGCCTACATCATGCTGCTCTCAGATGAGGTAGCAAAAACTTGCTGACAGATTCCCTTTAAGATGTGTGTCCCAATACTTTTGTCCATATCGTGTATGTTTTATGCATGAGAGTAACATCCTCCTGGCATTATAGCTTGTAATTCAGTTCTCAATCTGATGGGATTAGTGATGAGCGAGTATACTCGTTGCTCGGGTGCTCTGAGTATTTGGAAGTGCTCAGAGATTTAGTTTCTGTTGCCGCAGCTGCACAATTTGCAGCTATTTGACAGCCTGAATACATGTGAGGAATACCTGTGTGTTAGGGAATCCCCACATGTATTCAGGCTGTCAAGTAGTTGCAAATCATGCAGCTGCGGCGACAGAAACTAAATCTCTGAGCACATCCAAATACTCGGAGACCACCCGAGCAATGAGCATACTCTCTCATCACTATTTCTATACAATATGTAAATGTTCAAACAAACAAATCAATGTATCACCAATATCAAATTTATTTCTTGATCCAAGTCAGGGACATGTTTCTAATTGAAGGATTGAATGATCTTCTGGGAATGTTGATATTAAACCTGTCATACTAGAACATACTGCTCTATCTGCAGGCAGAATAATAAAGCTGTAGGAGATAAATTCATTGATATAAAGGTTTTTCAAGAAAAAAAAAATCTGAACAAATTGTGATTTATTGATTTAAAGAGGAGGACATGTCTTCATATCAAAAGTAGTGAGATTCTGCTCTTATCTTAATCCCTCTGATCCCTGAGCATTACGTTTTTTAATTTTCCACCATATCCCCCATACGGTTTCAGAGATATTATCCTTTTTAATTTACTGCTCCTTTTTAAGGTCTTCACAGGGGGTGTGGCTCATAAGGTAATTATGCATTGCAGCCTAAAGACACGCCCTCATAGAATCTTGTGAGACACTCCCACTTGGAAAAGAACATGAAAATTAGCACTGAACTAAATTGCCCATCTCTCCGGGCCCGTATGGCAGGTTCAAAGAAAACAAAAAGTGGCATACTCAAGGGAGTAGGAGAAAAAGAACTAAGAGCAAGAACTGGCCACTTTATATCTGATTATAGGACCTTTTTAACTAGCTTCTTACTCTGTGCTGAGGAGTCCAGTGGGCGGTCCTACTCAGTGATTGACAACTACCTTATTATGAACACTCACGGGGAGGATGTTCCTCACAGAACCGCCCACTGGACTAATAAAGCCTAAAATGAGAATAAAATTAAAATGAATATATTACAAAATATACTAAATCTTTTGCTACAAAACTATATATCATCTCCTCCAGCTCTATAACAGTTCCCGGCAACAAATAAGGCAAAATTTGCGTTGGCCATTATTTTCTAGAACATGCAGATACACATATTTTTGAATAAGAGAACATATACTTTTTTTTAGTTTTTTTTGCCCTTTTTCTTTCTTGTTACCTGAATGAACAGAATATCTCCCAGATCTTTAAATGAATGGATATACGGAGATGAGTCATGGTAAATTGCATGTAAAAATGTGCAATTTGTTTCCCTCTAGTAATTAGACCTCTTACTAGGCAAGATGCATTAATGGTTTAAAAATGGTGCCCTTCTGTATTGACATAATGGAGTCTCACAGGTAACTGTGAGACTATAACAGTGGCCATTACCGAATCACTCTACCGTGTCCACAGCATACAGGCTGCTGCTTCCATCAGCCACCCTGGTTGAAAAGAAGCTGCCCAGGCTTTATGCAATGGAGTGCTATTCCTGTGAAGATATTCTCTAGAACGCAATCAACAGGTAAAATTGATTCTCGCGCTGCACGGGGCAGCATGGAACTCCATGCAAGAACGAGACTATAAATGGCCATAACAGTCATTATGAACCCATTGACTTGAAAGTGTTTATGTTTGTCAGAAATAGTGAAATACAGAAGGTGAAAAATTGCTGTCCATAGAAACATACTGAAAATCGCAAGATCGGCGCAACCGGCTAGTGATTTTTTTTCTTCAATTGCTGATTGAAGTATGACTTTTCCATCAAAAGAATACAATGGAATATGAAGATGTCTTGAAAATCACATTAAGTGTTAAAACACCACTCTAACGGGTTTTTTTTAAATTTCAGAGCTGGAGTGGTGCCACTAACGTAAAGGCCCTTCCCCAAGGATTATACACATCAGCCACTGTTTCCGGCGTTGCTTCAGTCCCGCGCCGCCATCTTGTGACACAAACTTCCAACTGACCAAAAGTCAGAGGTTACGGTCTCAAGCTGTCAATGTAAGTGTATGAGACCCTCGTTCTGGCTCTTGTAGACTTACACTGAGTTGTGACTTCTGGATTGGCAAGAAAACACTGTATCCAGCAAGTCACAAACTGGTGGAAACCTGAGCGGAGCGGCGCCAGAGAACAGATGAAGATGGTGGCTGGTAAAAAGGAGACTAGGGGTAGGAAACTTATGATTAATGGCACCACTACAGCAGTAAAACAAAGAAACAAACACTGAAGTGATGCTTTCATATTTTTGTAAGGGGAAAAAGTCGAGTCATGCATGTACTGAGAGGTGTGCAGCCATAACACAACATCAGCTGAAATCTAAGGACCCCACTGTATCTCTATATGGCTCGTGAAAGGTACCAAAATGGTGACAGAAAAACAGCCTTTCTGGCTCAAAAGAAAGTAAACAGGTCATACACAGTCCTACCCTCTGGGACAACACATATCGCAGCTCTCGCAGGAGCTTCAGTCTGGAGGCTTCCTTCCTCCACACAACACAGACAGAGCAAAAAAATCTGGTTGCACATTTAACTCCCTCCAGCCACACCCTGGAGGTGGATATATGGTGGTAGGCGTCACGCCCATCTCTGACCGACCCACCATAAAAGCCAGGCCCATATAGCAACTGGATTGCTCCCAGCACATATCATGCTGGAGAAAACACTTATGGCTTTCACATCACGCAGGAAAAAAACCTGTTACACATATGGGTCGCCCTCCCAGGGCTGTGGGGTACTCGGTACTGGGCCGGTATCAGCGGGATCTGTCACAGCAGCGGGGATGTGGGGGAAGAGGAGAGGCACCAGCGGTGTAGAAGCTGGTACCCAGATGCAGCGGGGCTGGATGCGTTGGCGCAAGAATGAATGGAGGACACCAGGGCTTGCAGCTCCAAAGCTTTACTCACAGTCTGTAGTACACACAGGTGCCTGCCTCCGTGCCGTGTCCTCTGGGTCAGGGACTCAGTCAACCTCCAGGCAAGATGGAATGCTCCCTTCCAACGCTCCGCCAACATGTGCCTTTCTGAACGTTTCCTCTATAGCGCCTTTAAGTGTGAAGTACTCCCAGTACTGAGTTACACTGGAGTGCCTCCTGACAGATGTTCCCAAGAACTCTACTTGTACGGCAGACAGCTGTAGCCTGCTTCGGGGACTCCCTACTCCTGAGTCCCGACTCACTATCCAAGTTGCTGTTGTGCCCCCAAGTCTTAGATGGGAGTAGTGCATTTACAGCCCACTACTCCGCCGGTGTCTGCTGCAGAACCATTAGTGTCCATACAACCTCGGGGACCGGGCCCCGGCCTTGCGCTTAGAACTTCTAGGCAGGGTTCTTCCTCTAACCCACGTCCTCTCTGTTCCCTTTTACTCCTTCGTTCCGTTCTAATCTCTCTCTCTTATGGAAGATCAGGTTTCAGTTCAATGTCTTTCTCCTTGTTTCCTTTCCCGTGCCAGCAGACCCAGGTCTCCTTCCTCCATCCCTCTCTCAGGGATCTTCTTTTCTCACTCCTCTCTGAGTGGCTTCCTCTCCTAGACTGACCTGTAATTCTAAACCTTCCCGCTCTTTTATGTATTTTCAACTCCACCCGCCTCCCAGCACGTTTCGTGTTCAAAGCAGGGAACCACCAAAGGTGCTCTGCTACATTCCATGCAGGGAGCCGCAATGTGGCTTTGCTGAACTACCCTGTTGTGTGGGGTGCGAGTGTTGGAGCATGGTCAGGAGCCTCCAACTTACCTGGATGGTGGGGCACTACACCCCAGGAGGAGGTGCAGTACCTCTGTGGCGACTGAGCCTCAGGGGCGCCACACATATCTCCCCTCATGTATGGCACCAGTGACCCTGTCACAGGCTCTAACATTTTACAGGCGACCCTAGTAGTAGCATTTATTACTGCATGACAAATAATGGCAGTATTATTCCCTAAAAGCATTATTTTTTTTATTTTTAGAGACTATGTCCATAATATGGAACTTTAGTCAGGTGCCACAGCTGTACATCACAGGTCAGTATGATGTGCATGGGAGGGGGGTGGTATGATAATGAACACAGGAGGCAGAGAATGATTCCGGGCACCGCACGCCCTGGAGCCTGGAAGAAATCATTAACATAAAAGATTAAAATTCAATTTATCAACATCTACACCGCAGCTATGAAGCACACGTGTAAGACTAATTTAACCATTCTATTACCTGTATGCCCATAGTAAAAGCTTATAAACGTCCCAAGGGTGAGAGATTCCCTTTAAATAACAATATCCTGCTATGATCTTCTATCTGGGGTCTGGACAGACTTACAGCTCTTTCATGGAGTGTGAATTTGTTAATTGTGAATTTTCTTGTATAATCTGCAGCTTTATAATATTGTGTAGCCTGCCAGTGTCACACTGGTGTCTGACTCTTACATGGTCACTGTATGGTGGGATTACTGGGTGTATTGGTCTTTGTATACCAGTGGTATACACCTGTCCCTGACTGTGTAGCATTGTATTTGTACAGTCCACTTTTATTTTAATTCTTGTGTTTTCATTCTTGACATTTATAAGTGAGCGGCGAGGAGCGTGACCAAGCATAGAGCTATTTGACGCATATTGTTTGATTGTAGGGAAATAGAGGCTTTATGACATTATCCTTGTTGGCACATTTTCCTAGAAACTGCCCTGGATTGGTGTCCTAGAGGTATTATTTGCACCTATAACACATTTATCATGAATCTGATTATTAAAATATATATTAGAAAATTCCTCACAGTAGATTATTATTACCGTAATTTCCGGTGTATGAGACGACAGGGCGTAAAAGACGACCCCCAACTTTTCCAGTTGAAATATAAAATCTTCTCAAAAGTCGGGGGTCTTCTTATACGCCACGTGTCATCTTATAGGGCGGTGCGGACCAATCTGCATATGGTGGGGAGGAGTAGTCCCGATGACGAGGTGAGGGGGCGCCTCACCGTGAAGGTGTAAGTGAAGGATCCCTATTACCTCATTGCAGCGGCGGAGCTCGGGAGACGAGATCTGAATCTGAGCATGCGCCGTCCCCAGCGGCCATTTTCCCGGAGGCCACTCCATCTCAGCAATGGAGCTGCGGGGGCTTCTGGGCTTTGACAAAATGCTGGCGGAGCCCCCACGCTGCACAAAGAGGAGCCGGAGCCGCCGCCGGAGCCCCCCCTGCACCAGAGCCGCACAGCGCCCCGCTGCTGCAGATTGGTCCGCACCGCCCAGTAAGACGACATCCAATGTATAAGACGACCCTTGACTTTTAAGAAGATTTTCAGGGGTTAAAAATTCATTTATATGCCGGAAAATACGGTATATTACCTGCAAGCAATTTAAATGTATCGTACATTCTTTGTGAGTAGCTAGTTATCCGCCTCAGTCTTTGGACTTAAGAGTTACATATCACAACTATAAAACCTTTACATGTAATCTCTAACCTCTATTTTTTGGGCTGTCTATGGGAAGCCATAATGATAGGCGCCTGCTTGGTAACAAGTGCAGTTTAATTGCCTCTACAGTGAAGTGAATTGCCAGTGGTCAAAGGGTTAATACTTGGGTCCTGCATCAGTAATAGCCCCTGTAGTAACCATGACAACTGTTATGAGGTCATAAACACGTGTGATAAAGAAGATTCCATAATAGAAGGGCGCGCTGCCACGATCAGCGCCATTACTGATGCGCCTGAGGACGTTGAGCTTGACCACCCCACGTAATGTGCCGACCTTGGTGAAATTTGGAGGTTCTAGCAGGGAAAGGGGTTGTCTGCTTTAGACACCCCCAGGGCATGGGAAGGTAACAGAGGGGGGTCCCCAGCACAGGATCCCCTTCTATTACCCTCTACAAAGAGCTGCTCTCCTTTGGGAGTTCATGGAAGCACCTATGACTTTAATGGGTGATAAATTGGGGTGGAGGAAGGGGGGAGGGGATATTTCTCCTATTAAGGATTATTCATTATGAACAATCCCAGTAACCAAAAGTCTAAATTTTTGAGAGTTGGACCTGGATCTATAAGGAAGAAATGGTTCATCCATCTGGGCAATCAGATCAACTAAATTGGGTCTAGCAACCAATGTGGTGACCGATATCGCAGCCAGATCTCTCCCACATCCGGTTATCACATTTATCTTCTATATTTGTTATTTCGTTCTCTGTAAATTTAGTAAAATGTACAAATTGTAAAATTCTGCAGTTACATCTGCTATATCGGCACTAACTCTCTAAGCCCAAGGGAAGGGCGATCCTCCAGCCATGGTTCCCTAGAGGTTTCCACCACAGGGGGTTTTTCCTCTCCTGAGTGCTGGAGGGTGACTCTTCGTGAGTCGGGGGTTGTGCCATTTTCGGTGTCATGTAAATTTAAATAAAGTTGAGAACGTTTGACACCTAATTACAATGCTTTGTGTATTTATTTTGTGTGCTTCTGATTCATTTTTGGGAATCTGGGTCCACCACATATCACAATGTCATACGTCCAGACATCTGCGGCCGCACAGCACCCTCACCTATTCGGTAATACATTTTGCCCCGGAGGTTGCTCCTGTTCTGGTGATGATGATGGAGAAGGGGAGACAAGGTTTACAGCACAATTCCTGGACGTGTGATCTCATTATTGGAAAAAAGGATTTTATTACAGCAGAATTATAAGCAGATTGGCTGCAAAGTATATGGCTGCATACAAGATGGTCTGTGGGAACAGCGGCTACACAGAATCTTCTTTATCCCGATAGGTGAGGGCAGAGTAATTCCTGCCACCAGATGGGAGCTGCACCCCCATCCTGGGGGCCAACATATTTCTGACACAAGACTCAATCCACTCTCTGAGCAACTGGGTCCTTGGAGAGAGTCCACCTGAGAAGCCTAAATTCATTCTTAAAAAGAACTTGTCATGTCAAAAAATGCTATTAACCTGCCAATATAGGGTAATAGTGTTCTAAAGCTGCGGTCCTATAAGGCAATGATTGACCCTTTATATAACCTAGCAAGATAACTTAGGATACTAAAGGGGTATTCCTATCTCCCATATTCACTCCCTCTGAAAAAAAACAAACAAACGTAGATTTTTTCAGAATTTTTTTTTTTTACTTTATAGGTTTCAGCTGTTGAAAAATATAATGGCTGCTGTTAAAATTGGTTAAGTGGTTAAAATCGCACCATGCCTTCTTGTGCTCTATATTTGCTCTATGAGTTGATACATATTTTATGTAAATTTATGGGTAAACATTACAGTAAAAAATACATTTTAGTAAAAGACTTATGTGATTAAAAACAAAAACTGCCAAAAATCACAAATTCAGATACAGACCCCCTTAACCCAAGTAACAGGAGAACTATTAGGGAGTTTTTGGTGGAGTTTATCTTTTGCTGCAGAGGTTTTGTAGTGGTTTTAAAGGGTATTTTCACACAATCTTTTTTTCAGGCACTTTTTTTTTTTTTTTTTAGCTCTGAAAATGTTTTAAAAAAATCTGCCTATATATGTCTATAGAAAACCTACATAGTTGTTTATACATTTTGGCTTTTTAGTGTTTGTTAACAGCTTTAAGAGTTCAAAACACCAAGTGGTTAAAAGAAGTGAGCATTTTTCACCATGAAATTGCTTGTTTATTCTACGTCTGAAAATTCTTTATAAAAACAGATAATAAAATATTAAGTACCCCAAAATGATACCAATAAAAACATCAATTTATCCGGCAAAAAAAAAAGCAAGCCAGTAAATAAAAAAGATAAAGTAGGAAGATTGTCAGCTCACTCAACAGCTGTTATCGGGAGGAATCCAAAGAAGAGTGCGCGGAAGACTCGAGTGCTTTCAGTTACAAGTGGCAGAAGGAGGATGTACTTCCAGCTAACAGGTCCACTTGGAAAAAAAAATCTCTACAACTATATTTTTTTTCCTTCAAATGTTTTTTTTCTCTTTTTTTTTTATGAAAGTGTCTGGGAATGGTTAAAATGTGTAAGTGAACACCAAGGAAATTATATAAATGTGTGAATAGTTTATTTACAAATATCCAACGATTAAGGACAGACGTCCGAAACGCGTGTGCATTTACGATTTTAAATATATTCAATAAAATAATAGTTTTTTCCAAGTACACCTGTTTGCTGGAAGCACATCCGCCTTCTGCCAATAAATCAATAAAGATATAAATAATAGTTTTTAGTATACAAAAGTAATAAAATATTAAAAAAAACATGAATTTGGTATTCCTGTAACAGTACTGACCCGAAGAATAAAGCTGACTTGTCACATTTACATACCTGGATAAAATTGTTGGTACAGTAAGAAAACCCACAGTGCTCATAGGAGTGAGCAGGAATAAGCATCGCTCCTTTTGCCTGAGATGAAAGGGAATCTGTCACCTCATTTTTCTACTATGAGCTGCCGGCACCGCCATCAGGGGCTTGTCTACAGCATTCTGTAACGCTGTAGATAAGCCCCCGATGTAACCTGAAAGAGAAGAAAAAGGAGTTATATTATACTCACCGGAGGACGGTCCGGTCTTGGTCCGATGGGTGTTGCGGTCCGCAGAAGGAGGATGTACTTCCAGCTAACAGGTCCACTTGGAAAAAAAAATCTCTACAACTATATTTTTTTCCTTCAAATGTTTTTTTTCTCTTTTTTTTTTATGAAAGTGTCTGGGAATGGTTAAAATGTGTAAGTGAACACCAAGGAAATTATATAAATGTGTGAATAGTTTATTTACAAATATCCAACGATTAAGGACAGACGTCCGAAACGCGTGTGCATTTACGATTTTAAATATATTCAATAAAATAATAGTTTTTTCCAAGTACACCTGTTTGCTGGAAGCACATCCGCCTTCTGCCAATAAATCAATAAAGATATAAATAATAGTTTTTAGTATACAAAAGTAATAAAATATTAAAAAAAACATGAATTTGGTATTCCTGTAACAGTACTGACCCGAAGAATAAAGCTGACTTGTCACATTTACATACCTGGATAAAATTGTTGGTACAGTAAGAAAACCCACAGTGCTCATAGGAGTGAGCAGGAATAAGCATCGCTCCTTTTGCCTGAGATGAAAGGGAATCTGTCACCTCATTTTTCTACTATGAGCTGCCGGCACCGCCATCAGGGGCTTGTCTACAGCATTCTGTAACGCTGTAGATAAGCCCCCGATGTAACCTGAAAGAGAAGAAAAAGGAGTTATATTATACTCACCGGGGGACGGTCCGGTCTTGGTCCGATGGGTGTTGCGGTCCGGCGCCTCCCATCTTCTAACGGTGACGTCCTCTACTTTGCTGCCTTTCATGGCTCCGGCGCAGGTGCACTGCTCTGCCCTATTGAGGGCAGAGCAGAACACTGTAGTGCGCAGGCGCCGGACCTCTTCCGGCGCCTGCGCACTGCAGTACTCTGCTTTGCCCTCAATAGGGCAGGAGCCACGACAGGCAGCAAAGAAGAGGACGTCAACGTTAGAAGATGGGAGGCGCCGGATCGCGACACCCATCGGACCAAACCGGACTCGGACAGCCCCGGGTGAGTATAATATAACTCCTTTTTCTTCTCTTTCAGGTTACATCGGGGGCTTATCTACAGCATTACAGAATACAAACAGCATACTGTATACATGATAATACATAATAATACACAGAAATAGACTGTAAAACACACTAGAGATGATATATCTGTACTGCGTTGTACAACAGGTGATATACGGTAAGTATAAAAAAAAGTAAATGCCAGCCTACTCCTACCCACATTTATCAGCCTGGGATTACACTACTTTATGATGATGAGGGACCGACATATGGTGAAAACAGTAAGAGTCCATAAATCCACCCTGTTTATTGCCAGGAATACAGTGCTAGCAGTGTGGGAGTGTAATAGTGAAAGATGCATTTCTAAGGGACACATTGGATCTCCTGTGGGAAGGGTAAACATTGTCTGTCAATGTTCTTTTACTGCAAGATAATACTCCATGGCACAAAGCTAAAAAAGGTCCTGGAATGGTTCCAATAACGTGACAGTTTTCAGCTTACTGCAATGGCCTCCCCAGCCAGCATGGTGCAAACTAACAAATCATCTGTCACAATACACGATCTGGAGTAGACAACAAGTGTCAGCTAATTTATAACACCCATATACAGCAGAAGTCAAAATGAAAGGGGTTGTCTCATGAGAGATATTTATGGCACATCCAAATGATGTGAGTCCAACTTCTGGGACTTGGGTCTACCTTCAGAATGTGGTTTTACTGATTTCCCCCCCCCCACCATGGCTAGAGTCCAACCACTTGTGAGAGGTGGTGGTCCATGTGCAGGGTCTTTAAAGGGGTTTTCCCCATGAACGAAAGTTCCTTTTAAAGGGAACCTGTCACCAGTTTTGGCCGATATAAGTTACAGCCATCACCTTTCAGGGCTGATATGCAGCATTCTATAATGCTGTATACTGTATTATGATATTTAAAGTCAACATCTAACAATACTGACTAAAGGCACGATTCAAATGGTCATCAACAGCCTTATTTCTACACATATAGGCTCCAGTAAAAAAACGGAGAAGGCCCAGTCTAGACAATAATGGTATATCTCCAGTAGTAAAGCCAGTTTGGACTCTGACCTTTTCCATTGTGTTTTGTTTTGTTAACTGATTGGTTATGTCTCACGGTTATGAGACATAACCACTCACAACATGTACTATGCATTGGTTCTGTTCATGTTACCTAGAAAATTAAGTACTGGAAAACCTCCCTTTTTAGGGCTATCAAAACCCAAAGACAGGGGTGATCCTATAAGCCAAATATGGCATTCTGTTTAATTCTTTCACTTTGCTAGCATTTAAAAGGGTTTTCTGAAACAAAATTGTATTTTAATCCTGAATCTCCATCTATTAAATGTCATAATCTCATCTTTTTTCTAAAAAGACTTTAATTAAAAAGTCCCTATCATTCCCTCACTATTCTTCTCAGTGCAGTGACAATGCGCTCTCTTGCCGACTCGGATGAAATGTGACGAGCCAGTAAGAGAACACACATTCAGGGCTCATTGTAAGTATATAATTAGCGAGCATAGACCAGCCCCAACCTCACTAGTGTCATCACTTGTGGATTCAGCTCTGGTTGTTCCCTTACAATGAACACTGTCCATCTCTTCTCATCGGAGCCAGCGAGAGAGTGCACTGTCACTGCACCAAGAAGAAAAGTGCATAGTGAAAAGCTCCTACTGAGCATCCGTCGGCATAGACGTCTGATGCATGCTCAGTAGAGCAGGGACTAGCCCAGACCCTGAAAAAGATGTCACTGATGACCCTTCATTTCAGGGTGGGGTCACAGGCTGCAGCATGCACTTGGATTCTCCTCGTCACACAGGAAGTAAAAAAAAAGCAGTTAGTGAGTGAACAACAGGGACTTTTTAATTACGGTATATTAGAAAAAAAATAGATTATGACATTAAATAGAGATTTAGGATTAAAATAAATTTTACTTTTGGACTCAGTCAATAAAGTTTAAACATATTTCCAAAATTATATATTATAATAAAAACTATGCCAAGTCATGTTGTTATCTGTAACTATCTTTTCTGAGAATTAAGACTTTGGGGAACTAATTAAATAGATAAGCTCTCTCTGAGCCTATATCTGTGCACTTTCCCAATATTGCGAATGACTGATGGACTGAAACTCACATATATACTGGTGAAGTCTGAAGGCCTCCTAGAGCTGTGGAGCCTAAATCATGGCCAGTCAAATCTATTCAATACACGTCTCTGCTTATTCTCTCTGGATCAGAAGGGTCACAGACCGCTCCATCACTGATTTTAGCACAGAAAGAACAGAGTGTTTCTAATATATGAAGTCTACAACGACAGAAAGAGAACATTAGAAATATTGGGAAATGGAGCAACATACAGTACAAGTGGCGCAATTGTTCACATGAAATAAAATGACGCAGCTTTTTTAGTTTTATTTTCCATTCAGTCAATATGTGCTATCATTTACCTTTATCAATCATCATCTACAGTGGGGAAAAAAAGTATTTAGTCA
The DNA here is from genome assembly GCF_039654945.1 of Dendrobates tinctorius. Lineage (NCBI taxonomy): Eukaryota > Metazoa > Chordata > Amphibia > Anura > Dendrobatidae > Dendrobates > Dendrobates tinctorius. The sequence goes on from NW_027361684.1 coordinate 43,481,645, forward strand.
GTCAGCAATAGTGCAAGTTCCACCACTTAAAAAGATGAGAGGCGTCTGTAATTTACATCATAGGTAGACCTCAACTATGGGAGACAAACTGAGAAAAAAAAATCCAGAAAATCACATTGTCTGGTTTTTTTTCATTTTATTTGCATATTATGGTGGAAAATAAGTATTTGGTCAGAAACAAGCAATCAAGATTTCTGGCTCTCACAGGCCTGTAACTTCTTCTTTAAGAGTCTCCTCTTTCCTCCACTCATTACCTGTAGTAATGGCACCTGTTTAAACTTGTTATCAGTATAAAAAGACACCTGTGCACACCCTCAAACAGTCTGACTCCAAACTCCACTATGGTGAAGACCAAAGAGCTGTCAAAGGACACCAGAAACAAAATTGTAGCCCTGCACCAGGCTGGGAAGACTGAATCTGCAATAGCCAACCAGCTTGGAGTGAAGAAATCAACTGTGGGAGCAATAATTAGAAAATGGAAGACATACAAGACCACTGATAATCTCCCTCGATCTGGTGCTCCACGCAAAATCCCACCCCGTGGGGTCAGAATGATCACAAGAACGGTGAGCAAAAATCCCAGAACCACGCGGGGGGACCTAGTGAATGAACTGCAGAGAGCTGGGACCAATTTAACAAGGCCTACTGTAAGTAACACACTACGCCACCATGGACTCAGATCCTGCATTGCCAGACGTGTCCCACTGCTTAAGCCTGTACATGTCCGGGCCCGTCTGAAGTTTGCTAGAGAGCATTTGGATGATCCAGAGGAGTTTTGGGAGAATGTCCTATGGTCTGATGAAACCAAACTGGAACTGTTTGGTAGAAACACAACTTGTCGTGTTTGGAGGAAAAAGAATACTGAGTTGCATCCATCAAACACCATACCTACTGTAAAGCATGGTGGTGGAAACATCATGCTTTGGGGCTGTTTCTCTGCAAAGGGGCCAGGACGACTGATCCGGGTACATGAAAGAATGAATGGGGCCATGTATCGTGAGATTTTGAGTGCAAACCTCCTTCCATCAGCAAGGGCATTGAAGATGAAACGTGGCTGGGTCTTTCAACATGACAATGATCCAAAGCACACCGCCAGGGCAATGAAGGAGTGGCTTCGTAAGAAGCATTTCAAGGTCCTGGAGTGGCCTAGCCAGTCTCCAGATCTCAACCCTATAGAAAACCTTTGGAGGGAGTTGAAAGTCCGTGTTGCCAAGCGAAAAGCCAAAAACATCACTGCTCTAGAGGAGATCTGCATGGAGGAATGGGCCAACATACCAACAACAGTGTGTGGCAACCTTGTGAAGACTTACAGAAAACGTTTGACCTCTGTCATTGCCAACAAAGGATATATCACAAAGTATTGAGATGAAATTTTGTTGCTGACCAAATACTTATTTTCCACCATAATATGCAAATAAAATGAAAAAAAAACAGACAATGTGATTTTCTGGATTTTTTTTTCTCAGTTTGTCTCCCATAGTTGAGGTTTACCTATGATGTAAATTACAGATGCCTCTCATCTTTTTAAGTGGTGGAACTTGCACGATTGCTGACTGACTAAATACTTTTTTTCCCCACTGTATTTCATCCCTCCTACAAGTCAAAGATGGCTTTTATCTTCCACAGCTGCTGGACTGTACATAATTTACCTCAGCCAGGTGTTAGCGGGATCCTGCTCCCATACAGTGCGTGACTTTGATGTATCCTCTGAATATAAACTAAGCTACACAAATATCCAGACTCATTTATGTTCACACTGAGCTTAAAGCGACAGTTGCCACTTTTATGAGCTTTGCCCTTCCTGTCTGGCCTTGTGCATAAATGACTTTTCATTTTCTGTTAAAAATATCATAGTAATATAATAATGCATTACGTCCGATCTGTGGCAAAATAACCTTGATACCTAAAATGTGGGTACGATATCAGAATCACTTAAGGGAATCACCAATGTTCACAACAGCACAATAACTGCACATCAGAAGACACGTCCATCAACATGTTCACTTTAAAGGGAACCCGTCTTGTCTGACAATACTATTAACCTGCAGATATAAGGTTAATCTGCAGGTTAATAGCATTATGAAGGTGCCCAGTCGCTGAATGGAAAATTGGAAACACAGGAGAAAAGGAACTTTATTTCTCCTAGAAGCCGCCGGCTTTCAGTCATGTAGGAGGGCCCTGGAGCAAATACAAGCACTGAGAGCAGCGGCACATCCTGGCACTGACTAACAACTCGCTCTCTACTGGTGCACTACTAAGCTCAGTTAGTGCCAGGATGTGATTACAGCTGCCACTCTCAGTGCTGTGAGCAGTGACTGTCATTGCCCTAGGACATCCCTGCATGACTGAAACCCGGCAGAGCTGTGAGCAGTGAATGTCATTGCCCCAGGCCGCGCCTGCATGACTGAAAGCCGGCGGTGCTATGAGCAGTGACTGTCATTGCCCTGGGCCACGCCTGCATGACTGAAAGCTGGCGGTGCTGTGAGCAGTGACTGTCATTGCCCCAGGCCACTGCTATGAATAGGTCACCGAGGAGGATAGCAGGCCCAGGCTAAGCCATAGAAAACCAGAGAGGTTGGTAACTAAGCGGATTGCAGACCCCTGATCCTATCCACACAACTAGCAGGAGCCGTGGAGTGTACCTACGATGATCCTAGACGCCTCGGCACAGCCGGAGAGCTAAGCCTAAAGCAAGAAAGGGGAAATCTAAACTGCCCCGGAGCAGACCCCAAAGGAATAGATAGCCCCCCAACATATATTGTCGGTGAGGCAAGATGAAAACACAAACGCAGGCAGGAAAATAGACTGAGCAAACGATAGGGCCCACACTGACTAGACAGGACAGGAAAGGAAAGACACTGTCTGCAATCACGCAAAAAACCCTGCAAAAAGTCCATCACGTCTGAAGCACAAAAAACACTGAAGTCGCACGACTTTGCCCCCACTATATCACCAATCTGGTATATTCTGAAAGCAAAGAAAAAAGAGACCAATATAACAGGGGACAAAACAAACTGGCACAAGCAGTAACATATGGGCGGTGATTCAGTACAGCCCCAGTCGGAGCTGGCTGACCAGCGCAAAGCAGAGATAGACAAAACCAGATCAAATGCAAACAGAATAGTAAATGAACCACTTATCTGTACCATGCAGGGACAGAGCAGGAGACATCAGACCTCAGAAGGCACAGGAAGAATATCACCAGCAGGGATAGAGGGAGTCAGCTGTCTTAAATCCCAATCTGAAACCCCAGATCTCCAATCATCATCCTCATTATCAGGTGGCCAGCCTCTGTCAATCAGATCAGCTCCACTACCTCCAGTAACCACCAGAGGGAGCCCAGAAAGAGAACTCGCAACCCCTCTGTTAATCTGACCAGCTCCACTACCTTCAATAATAACCAGAGGGAGACCAGAAAGAGAATTCACAACAGTCCACGCCTGTATGACTGAAAGCCGACGGCGCTGTGAGCAGTGACTGCCATTGCTCCAGGCCACACCTGCATGACTGAAAGTCAGCGGCCCCAGGAGAAACAATGTTCATTGTCTCCCGTGTGCCACACTATCCGCACTGTGGCTGAGCACCTTTATAACACTATTAACATCCAAACTAATCCCCATATCTGCAGAGTAACAGTATTATCAGACATGACAGGTTCCATTTAAAGGGTTATTCCCCAAATCACAAAGGCAATAATTTAAAAGGAATCAGTCATCAGGTTCTTGCCACCTAATCTGAGATCAGCATAATGTAGGGGCAGGGACCCTGATTGCAGCGATGTTTCACTTACTGGGCTAGAGTAGTTTAATCAGCGCAAGGAGATTATCATTAGAGGACCAGTAAACCTACTGCTAGATATTCACACACCATCATGAACTTTGTTTAATCCATCCCCTACCAGTGATAGTCTGCTTTCTGTGATTTCTGTGCATGGGCAGAAAGCTCCCAGTCAGTGGATCAAGCGAGATTTGTACTTGGCTCTGTCTGGCAGTCTCATACACCTAATGTTCAGAGTTCCAGAAACCCAATGTCAGCATTGTGGTGAGTCCCACTGTTTGACCCCACAGCAGTCAGCAAGTTATCTCCTATGCTGTAAATAATTTGTGTTTTGTTTTTTTTTAATATCCCTTTAAGGCCGATGGCCTATTCTTCATGCATATATTTCAAATCTGCATACTTTGTCATACATGTTATGTTTGAGAACCAAATAACTGAATATTTGACAATTCAAAGTCAAGTGAAAAAACATTTCCAAACAATAAAACAATAATTTTTTAAACCTTTTTGTCTATTTTTTATTTTTCTGTAACCTTTAAATTCCTTAAAGGGAATCTGTGATGATGTTTTTGCACTATAATCTTTGAACATCATTATGTAGTAGCTGAGACACAGATTTCATGGACATGTCACTTATTAGGCTGTTTGTTCCATACAGTGAAGGTTTTATCACAAGGACATTATCACTGCTTGGACCACAGTGCACTAGAGCCCTGATCCGACCACTCCCCCTCCTCTGATAATCAGCTTGTTGTCAATAGACAACGGACACAATAAGCTGTGATGTGTGTGGGGTTAGCTTTCTGAGCTCTGCTCCATGCTACATCTAAAAATTCTGATTGTGTCAGAATGGCTGCACCCAGTATACTAAGTGATATATTGTTGTAATCAGGGTTTCTTTTCCTACATTATGTTGCTATCAAATGAGGTTGCAAAAACCTGCTGAAAGATTTCCCTTAAAAAAAAAATCTTTTGCTTTTTTTAGCTTTGGGACCCTTTAAACAAATGAATGGCTGATCATGTCATACAGTAAATGCATGAGTTAGGTCTACCAGAGTAAAAGTTTCTCTTTGATAACAGTGTGCCCCAGCAATGTGTGGCAAATCAGTGCATAGTTTACGGCAAATTGCTGCAGGTTCAACGTAAGTACAGATGAAATGTATAGGTGAAAAGTACAGGTGAAAGTATAGATTAAACGTATAGGTGAAAAGTACAGGTGAAAAGTATGGGTGACAAGTACAGGTGAAAAGTATGGGTGACAAGTACAGGTGAAAAGTATGGGTGACAAGTACAGGTGAAAAGTACAGGTGAAAGTATAGATGAAAAGTACAGGTAAAAAGTACAGGTGAAAGTACAGGTGAAAGTATGGGTGACAAGAACAGGTGAAAGTATAGATGAAAAGTATAGGTAAAAAGTTCAGGTGAAAAGCATGGGTGACAAGTACAGGTGAAACATACATGAGAAAAGTACAGGTGAAAAGTATATGTGAAAAGTACAGGTGACCGTATAGATGAAAAGTACAGGTGAAAAGTATAGCTGAAAAGTACAGGTGAAAGTATAGATGAAAAGTACAGGTGAAAAGTATGGGTGACAAGTACAGGTAAAAAAATACAGGTGAAAAGTGTTAGGGCTGGCGGAAGGCACCTAATTATAAATAATAGTAGGTGCGTTCGCAGCCCGGGGTCCACCGTGCAGAGGTGGTACACTGCTGCTAGGTAATGGCGGAAGAATAGAGCGGCGTGAAAACAGTCACACGTGGGTTACGTCACCCAGTGTGAACAGGAGTGAACTCTGTTGACTCACAGAGCCGCACAACCGCTGAACGCAAATACCGGAGCCTTTTTAGCTCACAGAGCCCGGCCAAAAAGCGCACAGAAAGCCGCCACAGAACTCTACCCCAAGGACACGTTGTTAGAGTTTCTCTAGGCCCTCTGAGCGCACGGCGTCGCTGCCGCGAACGCCGCTATAGACGCTGGCTACGGAGTGTAGAGCACGTGCACTGAGGCGTGCTGAGTCACTGATGGGGACTAATGCCTGACTCCGACTTTGCCCTACCTACACCTAAGCCTGGGCACTAGCAGGCTAGGCTGTACAACACATGCGTACCAAGGGTAGGGGTTTCATAATGAGTCAGTCACCAGAGACATTCATACGTGCATACCCCACTCACTTCTCATAGTCTGAAAATACAGTGTATACTAGCGCATGGCCGAGCGGCCATGCGAACCTTTTATAGCCGTGCGCGGCCGGGACCTTCCTGGCTTCTCGGATGGGCCAATCCGAACACGTGCAGCACCTGAGCACGTGACCTTCGATCTCCAATAAGACATCACTCCACGGGCATGCTCAGTGGCTCGACATGGGGACTTAGTCCCTGGAGAAACTCGCTGCTGAGCAGCATGCATTGCCAAAGCTGTGCCAGAGGTGGCAGCAGGAAGCTAACCTACGGAGCTGGTCAGGGCAGAGCGCCGGGACCGTCGAGTTTGCTGAGCAACCTCCTCTGCGGCTGGGGAAGAATGGGAAACCGCCGGAGGCAAGGCTCGGGATCCCCGCTGTGCAGCGACGCCTAACATTACCCCCCTCCTAGGGCCCCCCTCTCTGAGCCTCGCTCCGCTCGAATTCCGCAATGAGAAGTGGAGCGTGGATGTTCTCCACTGGTTCCCAGGACCGAGCCTCTGGACCATGACCCTTCCAATCCACCAAATAAAACTTTTTGCCCCGCATCATCTTGCATCCCACAATGGCATTGACCTCAAACTCGTCAGACGACAGGTCTGATGTCCCGGCAGATGGCTCAGAAAACCGGGACATGTGAACCGGCTTAAGGAGGGACACATGAAACATGTCAGAAATAGCCAAGTGTGGTGGAAGGGCCAGGCGGTAGACCACAGGATTGATCTGCTCGAGGACCTTGAAAGGGCCAATATAGCGCGGTGCGAACTTAGCGGATTCAGCCCGCAGCCTGATGTTTCGGGCAGAAAGCCACTCTAAGTCGCCAGGGGCGAAGGTCTGAGCAGGACGCCTGTGCATCAGCGGAGGCCCTCATTCTCTCCTTGGAGGCCTGAATAGCATCCTGTGTGCGATCCTAAATGTCACCTGCCTCCACCGCCCAGTCTGTCACCTTAGAGTCGGTGGATGACGGGCACGGGCATGGGCACGGGGACGCGTGGATGCTGGCCGTAATTTAAGAGGAATGGGGTCTGACCGGTGGAGTCGGCTACAGCATTGTTCAAAGCGAACTCCGCCCACGGCAGCAAGGATGCCCAGTCATCCTGCCTGGCCGAGATAAAATGTCGCAGATATGTCACCATGGTCTGATTGGCTCTCTCAACCAACCCATTCATCTCGGGATGATAGGCCTAGGAGAGATTTAGCTCGATGCTGAGCAGAGAACAGAGCTCTCTCCAGAAGCGAGACGCAAACTGAGGACCCCAGTCGCTGACAATCTTATCCGGCATGCCGTGCAGGTGGAAGACAACGCTGCCAGGCCCCGTGCACAAGGCAGCCGCGAGAGTGGCACCAGATGCACCATCTTGGAGAAATGATCGGTGACCACCCAAATGACAGTGCTGCCACTGGACTTGGGCAGACCCACCACAAAGTCCATACCGACCATCTCCCAGGGCCTGTCCGCTACCGGCAGGGGATAGAGTAACCCAGGGAGGACCGATTCTGGGCGCAAGAGACGCACGCCTGAATATAGTCCCTGACGTCACGGGCCATATGCAGCCACCAGTACGTCCTTGCCAGGAGATCAGAGGTCCGTTTGGTCCCAAAATGTCCCCCCACGCTGGACGAATGAGCCCAAGAGAGGACCTCCGGTCGCAGATGGGCAGGAACAAAAGTTTTGCCCGGAAGTACCGACTCGAGAGCAACCGGAGCCACGGTCCTCAGGCTCTCCGATGGGACTATCAGCCAAGGCTCCTCCTCCGATGACACCACGGAGCGAGAAAGAGCGTCGGCCCGGACGGTCTTCTCCCCGGAGAGAAAATGCAGGGTGAAATGGAATCGGGAGAAGAACAAGGACCATCTGGCCTGGTGAGAATTCAGCCGCTGGGCTGTCTGTAGATAGACCAAATTTTTGTGGTCGGTGAACACCTGGAAAAGGTGGCGAGCCCCCTCCAGGAGGTGTCTCCACTCTGAGAAGGCCAGCTTTATTGCTAGCAACTCCCTGTCCCCGATGGAATAATTCCTCTCCGCCGGCGTGAAGGTCTTAGAGAAGAAGAAGCATGGGTGCTTTCGACCTTGCGAGTCCTTCCGGAACAGGACCGCTCCAGCACCGACAGATGAGGCATCCACCTCCAGAATGAAGGGCTTATCTACATCGGGGCGATGTAGAATGGGAGTGCTAGCAAAGTGGGATTTAATTGAAGCGAAGGCCTTGGAGACAGTTTCCAACCACAGTTTGGGGTTTGCACCCTTCTTGGTGAGGGCTACCAAGGGCGCTACCAAAGTTGAGAAATGGGGAATGAATTGGCGATAGTAATTTATGAACCCCATAAAGCGCTGCACCGCTTTGAGAGAGTGGGGTTCTTGCCAATCCATCACCGCCTGTAGTTTGGCAGGATCCATGGCCAAACCCTGGGCAGAGATGATGTAGCCCAGGAAAGGCAATGACTCCTGCTCAAACACACATTTCTCCAACTTGGCATAAAGGGAGTTTTCCCGCAGGAGATCGAAAACTTTGCAAACATCTCTCCGGTGGGAGTCAATATCTGGAGAGTAAATGAGAATTTCGTCCAGATAGACTACTACCGAGGTGGTAAGCATATCCTGGAAGATATCGTTCACAAAGTCTTGGAAGACGGCTGGAGCATTACATAGCCCGAAGGGCATTACCAGGTATTCATAGTGCCCGTCTCTGGTGTTAAATGCCGTCTTCCATTCGTCCCCATCACGGATGCGAATCAGGTTATAGGCTCCCCGCAGATCAAGCTTAGTAAACACTCTCGCTCCCCGTAGCCTATCAAACAGTTCTGATATCAGGGGCAGAGGATATTTGTTCTTAACGGTTATGGCGTTAAGACCCCTGTAATCGATGAACGGACGTAATTCTCCATTCTTCTTTTGGACTAAGAAGAATCCCGCTCCCGCTGGAGACACCGACTTCCTAATGAATCCTCTTGCCAGATTCTCCCTGATATACTGAGACATGGCCTCTGTCTCTGGGAGAGATAGGGGGTAGACCCGACCCCGAGGAGGCTCAGCACCGGGCAAGAGGTCAATAGGGCAGTCGTAAGGGCGGTGCGGCGGAAGGGTCTCTGCCGCCTTCTTGGAGAAAACGTCTGCATACTGCTGATACGGCTTGGGAAGCGAGGAGAGATCTGTGGGAACCTCAGAGGTAGCGACCTGTACGCAGTCCCTCAGACACCTACCCTCGCAGGACTTGCTCCAACCGAGGATTTTTCCCAAGGACCACTCTATGTGAGGAGAGTGAAATCGTAGCCAGGGAACCCCTAGGAGGACCTGGTCGATACCTTCGGGCATAACAAGAAGAGACAGCATCTCCTGATGAGAAGGAGACAGTGAGAGTCTCAGTGGAGCCGTCTGGTGGGTGATTTGGGCCTGGAGTGTCGCACCATTCACCACTCTGATAGTGACTGGTTGAGGTAGTAGGACCAGGGGGATTGCGTGTTGTTGGGCGAAGGCAGACGACATGAAATTGCCCTCCGCACCAGAGTCCACGCAAACCTCCACAATCAAAGTGGAAGAATTGAACTCTAATGCCCCTTTAAGCAGGAGCTTGGAGGAGAAAGTCGCTGTGTCTAGTAGGCCCCCTCCGATAACCACTAGACGTGAGCGTTTCCCGACCGCTGTGGGCACTGGATAGCAACGTGCCCAGTCTGCCGACAACGGAAAAAGACTGGAGATACCCGCGCAGGCCGGGACTTGGACCCCGTGCGGGACACCTCCATGTCCTCTGGAGGCTCGGGCGGCTGACCGGGAGATTCCAGCGGTCTAGCAAAATTTGGAGCCAACCTATATCATTGGCTGGACTTGGAGCGCTCCAGCCCTCGCTCGGTGAAGCGAATGTTAATGCGGGTGGAGACCATAATGAGCTCCTCCAAAGTGGTGGGCACCTCCCTGGTAGCCAGGGCGTCTTTGACATGATCAGCCAGGCCTCTCCAGAATATAGGTATGAGAACCTTATCTGGCCACTCCAGCTCGGAGGCCAGAGTTCTGAAGAGGATGGCATACTGGCTGACCAGAGATGGACCCTGGGTTAGGGCCAGCAACTGAAGTGCGGTGTCGTGCGTGACCCGAGGCCCCAGGAACACCTGCTTCAGAGTGAGCAGAAAATGGGTGGCACTCTGTACCAGGGGATCACCACGCTCCCACAGCAGGGTGGCCCACTCCAAGGCCCTGCCCGACAGGAGGGAGATGATAAATCCCACTTTGGCCCGCTCAGAGGGAAATCGTGTGGCCAGCAACTCCAGGTGAATGGAGCACTGACTCACGAAACCCCTGCATGATGCACTATCACCCGAGAACTTCTCGGGCAGCGGGAGGCGAGACAAGGTCAGGACAGGACTGGCAGTGGAGGCACAAGCGACAGCCTCTGTAGCTGCTTGAACAGCGACCGAGGTAACATCCGCAGGTGAGGTGGAACGCTCTAGCGCTGCCAACCTACCCTCCAGCTGCTGGATGTACCTGTGCAGTCGTTGTTCGTCCGCCATTACTAGCCAGACCCTGGCGCTAGTATAATGTTAGGGCTGGCGGAACGCACCAAATTATAAATAATAGTAGGTGCGTTCGCAGCCCGGGGTCCACCGTGCAGAGGTGGTACACTGCTGCTAGGTAATGGTGGAAGAATAGAGCGGCGTAAAAACAGTTACACGTGGGTTACGTCACCCAGTGTGAACAGGAGTGAACTCTGTTGACTCACAGAGCCGCACAACCGCTGAACGCAAATACCGGAGCCTTTTTAGCTCACAGGGCCCGGCCAAAAAGCGCACAGAAAGCGGCCACAGAACTCTACCCCAAGGACACGGGGTTAGAGTTCCTCTATGCCCTCTGAGCGCACAGCGTCGCTCCCGCGAACGCCGCTATAGACGCTGGCTACGGAGTGTGGAGCACGTGCACTGAGGCATGCTGAGTCACTGATGGGGACTAATGCCTGACTCCAATTCTGCCCTATCTACACCTAAGCCTGGGCGCTAGCAGGCTAGGCTGCACAACACATGTGTACCAAGGGTAGGGGTTTCATAATGAGTCAGTCACCAGAGACATTCATACGTGCATACATCACTCACTCCACATAGTCTGTAATTACAGTCTATCTTAGCGCATGGCCGAGCGGCCACCATGCAAACCTTTTATAGCCGTGCGCGTCCGGGACCTTCCTGGCTTCTCGGATGGGCCAATCCGAACACGCGCAGGACCTGAGCACGTGACCTTCGATCTCCAATGGGAGATCACTCCACGGGCATGCTCAGTGGCCCGACATGGGGACTTAGTCCCTGGAGAAACTCGCTGCTGAGCAGCATGCATTGTCATAGCTGTGCCAGAGGTGACAGCAGCAAGCAAACCCACGGAGCTGGTCTAGGCAGAGCACTGGGACCATTGAGTTTGCTGAGCAACCTCCTCTGTGGCTGGAGAGGAATGGGAGGCTGCCGGAAGCAAGGCTCGGGATTCCTGCTGTTCAGCGACAGGAACCCGACGCCTAACAGAAAAGTATAGATGAAAAGTACAGTGCACTGCAACTGTACTTGCTGTGGATCCCAGGCAATCCCTTGTAAACCGCTTCCAGTTTTGAACTGCGGTTCTTGGCCACATGGCATGCTACTGCCATTATCCTCAATGTGTGAGCTCAGGCTTACACAACAACATATTTGAACATCTACACCTATATCCTTAGTGCCATTTGAAAAGGTGTATTTCAATTAACAGCAAATATTAAGTACACTGAATGCACTCTTTTTATCTATGGCAATAATTCTGATTTTTGGGGAGACAGATAGATCCCAGGATCCCACCTTCCTTCACTGTACATAGTATGAGAATGGACGATCCGACTTCCACAACCATTACTAAATAAGAGAGTGCTGAAATGGGTCATGCCTTTCTTTGCGCTGAGTCTATCTAGTTACCTGGGTAAAATAACAATATATTTTATCAGCACGCAGCACCAGACATGTAACAGCCTCGGAAATATATGTATTTAATATTCAAGAATACAGTTGGGAAGGGATAAATAAAAAAGGGGAGAAGCCAGCACTGCTTGTGGTCAGAACGCAATACATAAAGTGCATACGCACATATTAATTTCTTACTGTATTGCTGGTCAGGAGAGTGTGGAGGTTAAACCTGAAATGTCTATTTCCAGACGTGGTCAGCCTTTCCTGGCTCCATGGGAATGATTCAGAAACGCTTCAGGTACAGTTTGCATTTAATGTGGTTTTGCTTTTAATACATTTAGGAGGCCGTAATGGCACAGCGAATATAAAAAACGTAGAGTAGGACTGCCCCATATGAGATTGCCTTGGCGTGGCGGGGTGGCTCAAATGATTGATCAATTTTTTGCTAATTGTCTCATTTTGAAATACAGTTAGAAATCAGTATGTGCCTATGCACTTTATGTATTGCGTTCTGACCACAAGCAGCGCTGGCTTCTCCCCTTTTTTACTTGAAGTTGGGAAGGGATGCAGGACCTCTGGGTTATTTGGCCTGTACATTGTACAAAAATGTGGTTAGGTTACAATATACAGTATCGATCGAAAGGATGGACACACTCGTCTCTTCAGTGGTTTCCTTGTTCATATTGGAATGGGCTTCTTTGCCTCATCTCTGTTGTACAACTCATCCCAATCTTGCAGTCAGGCAATTGCAGAGGCCATGTCATCTGATGCAGCACTCCTTCCATCTCCATCTTGGTCACATAGTCCTAACACAGCTTTGTGGTGAGTTTTAGGTCGCTGTCCTGTTGCCACAACAAATGATTGTCCCAGTAAGTGCAAATCAGAAGGGGTAGCACATGGTTGCTGAATGCTGTGATAGCCATGTTGGGTGAGTGTGCACTCCACACCATTACACCTTCCCCTTCTCCGTGTTCCACGGTGGGAACCACACGTGTAGAAATCAGCCACTCACCTTAATCATAGAATCATAGAATCGTAGAGTTGGAAGGGACCTCCTGGGCCATCTGGTCCAACCCCCTGCTCAAAGCAGGATTCGCTAAATCATCCCAGTTAGATGTCTGTCCAGCCTCTGTTTGAAGACTTCCATTGAAGGAGAACTCACCACTTCTCGTGGCAGCCTTTTCTGTGTCTTTCAAAAACATCACAGTTGGTGCAAAAAAATCTCAAATTTTCACTCCTCAGACCACAGTCCAGATTTCCACGGGTCTACTGTCAAGTCCTTGTGTTGGTTGCTCCAGACACAATTCTTCTTCTAGTTCGTGGTGCTCAGCAGTGAGTTCTTTGCTTACTGCAGTCTCCTCCGGACTGTTAATATTGAGATATGTCTGTGCATCATTTATGAGGGCTGTTATCTGACGTGCTATCAATTTGTGGTTTCTTCTTGTTATCCTCAGCAGCTGAGGTAATTCCTGGTTTTTCTTTCCTATGGTGGTTCTCATGAAAGCCAGTTTCATCATTTTTATCATATCAATTAGTGGTTTTCATGACTACTCAAGGATACCTTCAAGGTTCTAGCAATTTTCTTAATTTACCTTTATGTCTTAAAGTAATGATGGACTGTTGTTTCTCTTTAGTTTGGTGGTTCTTTCCATATTTTGCCTCTAAACATTTGTGGATTTGGGCTGAGCACTGTATGGAAATGTATAACAACACTGTCTCTGCAAAACACACAAGATGGTCGCAAACGCTTTCTGAAGGCTGGTGATTCTACACATGAACTCTTGACGAGACACACCATACCTGTTTATTGCATGCCATTCCAGATCATTACCTGGTGAAACTGCTTGAGAAAATGCTAAAGACGGGGTTCACATGACCAGTTTTTCCATCTACGTGAAAAATGGACTGGTTATGCCGATCAGATTTTATTCAAGGTTTGATCAGAGTGGCATAAGATTTTTTAATAAGTGGAGTGAGAAAAAAACGTCTGATTTTTTTCAAGGACCCATAGACTTGCATTGTCAATTTTGATCTGACCCCCCCCGGATCAAAATCGGACATGTCTCCCAATCCTTTCCGTGGACCACTCAGTGGACTTCAGCCTGCTCTGCTGCCTTCAGCCTGAATCTACAATGTGCATAGGCCTAGATGAACGAGGAAACCATTACATCAGCAGATGACTCCAACCTTTTGACCAGTACTGTATATGGCAAAATACGGTAACACCCATGAAAAATTGCAAATCAATAACCACCAGTCCACATTTTCGTACAATGTACAGGTCAAATAACGCAGAAGCCGCGTAGCTCTTCCCAAGTGTACGCTTGAATTTTAAATTAATATATTTCCATGGCCGTTACATGACACCGCAGTATTAACAAAACCCTACGGTATAATAAGAGATGACAAATAAGGCTGCAGAAATCTCAGTGCAGTCACTTACACATGGTCAGCGATATTCCATGTCTTCAGATGGAGCAGAATCTATGAGGAATGTGCTAGGTATGCAAATATACCTTAATTAGTGCACCGGGAGAGGGGTAGGGCGGATATTAACTAGTGCTTAAAGGTACGGGATAATGTGTTATTAGACGGATCTGGAGGACGGTATATATTTATAGCTTGGCTTTGGTTATATCATTCAGATGTGGTAGAGCTGAGTTTGTCAGATATAAAAAATGCTGAGCATGTTGTGTGTCAGTATGTATACCCATTTTTTTTTTTCATTCAGTTTAGGACTAGACATTGTGGCGTGCCAAATTATTTTTTGCTTGCCAGCCAACAAATAAGATCTAATTGCGGCACGTAATACAGACTTTAAGGAGTATACATCAGGTACAGATGTTTTATCGGATAGCACTCGGACCAATGTTATAGTATGGGGCAGTGCTGATGCAAAATATTTCTGACTTACAGAATCTGTCAGTGCAACAAGTCGTAGTCATGCTGAAATCGAATGCCACTTATTCAAGTCTATGGGAGCGTGGAAAACATCCGGCTGCACTCGGATGACATCTGAGTGCAGTGCGATTTGCGCAGACTGACGGAAAGCAGATGGAGACATTTTGTCATTTTGTTCTCCATCTTCTCCTCATAGTGTGCTCCGATTCTCTCACCCGAGAGAACCAGACCACACTATGCTGAGCCTCGGATCAAACTCTGTTCCGAGTGTCACTTGCCAAATTGGCTCGATTCTCTCTGGTGACCGTAGCCTTATAGTAAAATCCAAGCTTTCCAAATCTGTTTTGTACAAAAGACCATTGGGAAAGTGCTGCAAGGAGTTAAATAATGGGTCCAGCTCTGCTACATCTGTATGTAACAAAGACTATTTACTAATATGTGTAAAGAAGAGTAAATACAACAACTTCCTTTCTTATTTTAAATGGCCAAGTTCAATAATGCAAAGCCGCCATGGACTTAGCATTAATGTGCCGGGTAACCTTTCACGAGCAATGTAAATGCAGCACTCCTCTCCCATAGAAATGGATAAGCTTAGGGGACAACGTCTGCACTGTAATGTGACAGCGATCCAGCATGTATACCGCCTGCAGCACACAGGCGTGACTGGCATGTAAGAGCCAGGTCTCTGCACTACAGCACATCTACATGCCACAGCCTGACCGAGGTCCAGTCTGGAACGCTGACACTAGTTGTAGGTATAAAACCCAATGGTCTGAACAGCGGCCGATCTATACCGCCCTGTACTTACTGTAATAGTGGCTCTGCTGTGTAGTCACAGATACATGCATGCAAACACCGCGCTGCCATTTCACAGGGAGGGGGAGGTGAATGCACAGCGCAGATGGCATTGCTAGGGGAATTTAAATCTATAGGAGTCATGGGTGCAGAAGGCTGCAGAAGAGCATTACCGGCGCACTTGGCATTCACTTGCACTGTGGGATCTCATTTTTTTGTCACCAGCTATGATGAAACCCCCCCCCATATAAACATGGGCATTCGGGGGTCTTCAGACCAGCAGGGCAGGGCATTGAAGATACAATAGTAGGATCCATGATTAGATCCAAAGAATATTGGGGAAAAAAATAAAAAAAAATGTGGCTAAAAATATATTTCAGACGAAGACGATGAACTCTTGGGTCAAATATTGGAGATGAAGGAGCCAGGAGACTGATGGAAAGTAGATCTGACAGGTCGGATACTTGCAGCCGTGACTTGGAGGCTATGGTTTGTATTTGGGTTTTATGGTGGAATGAAGAAAATCTATTTCTCAAGAAGAGCACGCAGAAATGGAAAAGGGCGGAGAATGGCGCGTTTCGCATGAAATCCTCTGCACGCGCAGGAGACAACGGGGGCTAATATTCGGAAGCCTAGCTGGTCAACGCCATCTGAATATTACTATGTGTTCCCTGTGGCTCTCCATCTGATTAAGGACTACATCTCCCAGCATGCCTCGTCTGACCGCGTCTCGGGGCGTGATGAATGCTGCGGTTCTGCAGCAGCTTAGGGAACGGTGGCGTGCGGCTACTAACCGATATGTCACCTAGTCAGGACTTCAAAACACTAATTGAAAGCTGGTTGTAAGCAACAGGCATCTGTTACCCTGTAATTATAGGTTGTGGTGTGCTGCAAGCGGTGGAGAGGAGGACGAGGGAGGCGACTACCCTGACAGCAGCGCACACAATATATCAGAGCCCCGCTCCGTCACATAAGGCAGCCAGAGCTGAATATAGAATGGATATTTAAAGGTGACACTTCATATGGAGCCGATGATCTGGATCACATCCTGCTAACGAGCCAGCAGCGTGTGATGCGAGACGTTTAACCCTCCAAAAATGCAAAGGGGCGATTAATAAAAACCGTACAGAACGCAGCAGAATGAAGTTAGACGGAGACACTGAAGTCTAGAAAGTAGCTGCAGTGCTGGTCGTTATCTGCTCCATTGCAGGATTGGGCACGTAGATGACTGGCTGGATGTGGATGGTCCTTGGACAATTTTATGGTGCCCATTTGTAATAATGATCATTTTTCGCCATCACGCCCAACCACAGGTGATAACCTCCTAGTAACGGCCAAAAATACCGACTATCTACTTCTCATCTATTTCTGATGGTAATCGTTATTATAACAGGTTTCCAAAATGTTTAATACAGCTCATGTTTCGCCATCACGCCCAACCACGGGTGATAACCTCCCATTGATGGCCAACTATCGACTTGTCACCTTCTTCTGATGGCCGTCATCATTTCCGCCAGGCTTTGGTAGGATTAGTCTGATCTGTCCCTGCTTCATGGCATGAGGAATAGACACAGCCCTAAAAATGCAATAATCATCAGAGACCATGAAAAATACCAACCACCTTGTAGCCTGCAGATGATGCCATGCTCCCCGGGCATTCCCCCATGTCTGGGCACCTCTGAGGGGGCAACAAGTACAGGGTAAGCAGGAGGGCTACTCACAGCACGCAGCTCCCGGGTGCGATCCTTCATCCTCACCCCCTCAGACGGCTATCGGGCGATCTGGTCGGAGCCGAGCGGTGACAGATCTCTGCTGGAGCTCTCGCTAGGGCGGGCTGGCTCTCGGCGTCTAGCGCTCACACTGGATGGACATCTTATGGATGAAGACAGGTCAGGGGTCTGTATATACTCTCGGCTTCTGAGCGATCCGGTCTGTCAGACAGGCCGCCCACACATGCTGCACTGGATCGGATGGCTACAGATGGCTGACCTGCATGCTGCCCCTCTAGCACAAAGCAATCACATCCCGTGTGCTGAGCCCAGCGCTCTGCTGCGATCACATCCTCCCCTATCAGTCCGGGGATTGTGGGTAGAGGTGGGGCGTCTGCTGCTCTGTGTGCACGGTGTGCTCCTCGCCAGCCTGTGTGTATGGGAGACATCACTGGTCCTACCCCGGGAGTGCAGGCTGAGCCCTAGGAGCTGGCCATGGTGCTGAGCACCATCATGTCTGCATGCAAGAGTCACAGTGCAGCTCAGCGCATAGGAGAAAGCCATGCAGACAGAACAAGACTGCTACCATCCAGCCCCAACCATAGAAACAGGCATGGGGTCTGCTGGGGAGAGGCCAAAATCACCTGCACACAAAATCTAGCGCAAGAAAACCATTGTGAGTGAAAATAATAAAAGATAAGGGATACTGCTGTGGCAGGTACGCGGGATGCAGTGACGAGACACGAGACCGATTGAACTTCCAGTAATAACTTTTATGGTTTGATGCCGGTAGCGCTTTCCTAAGCAACCAAACAAAATAACAGCAATTGTCCTCGCAGCGACCCAATACAAGCAAACACTGGTTATAAGAACACGACTACTCCGGCAAAGGCCGGTCACTATAGGGCCGCGATATAGCCGACTACGGGTCCTTAGTTATGTAGTGTCACTTATCCGTCCTGACGTCCCTCGGCATCCTGGACGATGGTGCTTCGGCGTCGCAGCTGCTAGGCCCAGCTGCTGAGGATCTGGCATAGTCTTCGGGTGTTCCGACGCCCAGGCGAAGCAGGGGCAAAACAGGCCCCAGAAGGGTTCTTTGGCGGAGTGTTCCCCGGTAGAGACAGCGGGACACCACCAGGGAGTGGGAGAGTCGAGACCGCAGCCCCTGAACGGGGACAGGCAGCGGCGGGGCTGAGTGGCGGTTGGTAGGCCACCGACGCAGCCAGCGGCTGCACTAGGGAACCCGTGGAGGGCGTCGGGCTGGCCCTTGCCACGGACTGGAGCGGGGCGGTGGCGGCTGTGAGCGGCAATGGACAAGCCGCAGCTGCGGTCAGGAGTGAAGCGGCAGTGGCTGCAGGCAGCAGCGGGCAGGCCGCAGCCGCGAGCTGGAGTGAGGCGGCAGCGGCCACCGGTGACTGCGGCCAGGCCGCAGCCACGAGCTGGAGTGAGGCGGTAACGGCTGCGGGTGGCTGCGGGCAGGCCGCAGCCGCGAGCTGGAGTGAGGTGGCAACGGCTGCGGGCTGGAGTGAAGCAGCGGTCTTCTGTCAGTCGGCTCGGCACCGACTTTCTGTAGTCCACCGTGAGTCTCCCTCCTGTCGCTGTCCTCCTCTCTGGTTTCTGCTCATGATTCTTGCTCCCTGGTGCTCCCACGGTCTCCTGCTCCTTCTCTCCCGTTTTTCTGACTGGCGTCCTCTGCCCCTTTTATATAGGCTCCGCCCCCAACCATCCTGTCAGTCTCAGCGGTCCGTCCCCTAACTCTGCCCCCCGGAAACAGACCCCCTGGGAACTTAGATGACGGTCCCCTTGGTTCCGGCCCGGACACTCGGCGGGGGCCCTTCCTCCTACACTGCTGTAAAAAAAACATTTCACCAATGGGCATCACATCGGAGATTGCAACTTTAAAGGGTATCTGTCAGCCCATTTTTGCTCTATGATCTGCGGCCACCGCTATCAGGGGCTTATCTACAGCATTCTGTAATGCTGTAGATAAGCCCCTGATGTAACCTGAAAGATAAGAAACATGAGTTAGATTATACTCACCCAGGGGTCCGATCCAATGGGTGTCGCGATCTGGTCAGACGCCTCCCATCTTCTAGCGATTACTTCCTCCTTCTTACTTCTGCCGCAGCTCCTGCACAGGTGTACTGATTTGCGCTGTTGAGGGCAGAGTAAAGTACTGCAGTGGGCAGGCGCCGGACCTCTCTGACCTTTCCCGGCGCCTGGGCACTGCAATACTTTACTCTGCCCTCAATAGTGCAGACATAGTACGCCTGCGCAGGAGCCACAGCAGAAGTAAGAAGGAGGACGTCAACCCTAGAAGATGGAAGGCGCCGGACCGCGACACCCACTGCACCCGACCACGCCCCCCGGTGAGTATAATCTAAGGCCTCTTTCACACATCAGGTTTTCGCCTTCAGGCGCGATCCGGCGCTTTTGACAGAAACCGGATCCGGCGAAATGCAATGCCGGATCCGGTTTCCCCCCCATTGACTTGCATTTGCGCCGGATCGCGCCGGATGGCCATGCGTTTCATCCGGTTTGCGCCGGATCCGGCAATGTGTCGCAATGTGTCGCGATCCGGCGTCTGGAAAAAACGTCTACTGTAACGTTTTTTGTCTCCGGCGAAAAAGCCGGACACGCCGGATCCGGCGCGTCCGGCTTTTTCACACAATGAAAGCCTATGAGCGCTGCAATGCGCCGGATCCGGCGAAAGCCTGATCCGGCGGCCGGATCCGGTTTTTTGGTCTGAGCATGCTCAGTAGCTCTGCCCACAAGACATATATAAAAGCAAGACAGTGGGACCCACAGCCACACCCAACATGCCACCCAAGACAGCAACCAGGCGCAGGAGAAGGCAGGAGACATCTGCAGCAGCACCATCAGCACCACCCCAATTGGAGCAGCATGCTGAACAACGGGAGGGGAGTCCAGCAGCAGATGAGAGACGGTAATTATCAAATCACCCATTCCTCCAAACTAGGGCTATTGAATATCAAGATATTCATTGGCCCTTTGTTTCTCTTTATTCAACAGCCGCCCAATAGATGCAGCAGCAGCAGCAGAAGCAATGGCAGCAGCTGGAACACCACCCACAGGCATGGAGTGTGGCCACCAGGAAGACAGCACATCATCTTCTGGGAGCCCTCCCTCGCATCGTCAGCATTTGATGGTAAGTTTTTATTTCCAAAATCCATCATCTCTGTAATATATGTCTATTCATGGCCTTTTATTTCAAAACAGGAATCACAAGATGAAGAGGAGCTCCCAGAAGAAGAAGGAAGGGGTGGACAGACACCTGGAGTGGGCTCACAATTGGTAAGTTTTTTGCATCAAACGCAGAAACACAACATCACACTACACACAACACATAGAAAACAATGTTCTGCAGACCACACACAGCAAACAAATGCCTACATCCAAAGACCTAACTTTTTTTGTTTTCTTCTCTAGTCTTCCCAATCTGGTGCTTGGCCAAGAGGTCCTCGCAGTGCCTCCCAGGGTCGTCGGCGACAGCAACGCGGCGGTCACCAGCGTGTAAGTATAAATATTTTTGCTTTTTTTTTTTGCACTTTTTATTTCATTTCTTTTGTGGAGGCTAATTATGTTATTTTTGTCTTTTTCTTTAACAGCCTTCACAGCGTGCTCCCGACTCTGACGTTGAGGATGGAGGGATTGATGTGGACCGCCTCATCGATCTCGTCAGAGAAAGGGAGCCGCTCTGGAATATGGCTGACCGCCGCCACGCTGACCTGATCGTTACCCGACGACTCTGGGAGGAAATCTGTTCGCTCCTTGTGGGACGCTGGGAGGACCTCGATGTTCGGGCCCAGATTACAGAGCGTAAGTATATACAGTACCGGTTGCTTGATTTAAACCAGTGTTTCCCGAACTCCAGTCCTCGTGGTCCCCACGGATCATGTGTTCAGGATTTCTATTTTCTATGGAAATCCTGAAAACATGACCCCTGGGGACCATGAGGACTGGAGTTTGGGAAACACTGATGTTGTATACTAACCACTCCTTTCTCGTTTCAGGGAACAGAATTGTGAATCGGTGGCGGTCTGTGAGAGATCGTTTCAAGAAGGAGTTCAATAAAGAGATGCGGGCCCCGAGTGGATCTGGAGGACGCAGGAGCAAGTACAAGTACGCAGAAGCCCTGTCGTTCCTCCGGGAAACAATGGTCACCAGAAGGTAAATATTACACACCACATGTGAAAAAAAATGTTAGATGTAAATTTTTTTTTCAGCCAGGGCCATACCATGTCAGTATTTTAATTGTTTTTTTTTCTCTTTATTCCACAGCACGGTGAGCAGCACTCGGGAGCCGGCACGATTGGACCCTTCTGAGGCGATCCCTGAGGAGACCGGCACCGAGGGACACTTCGACCGCCCCGGTACATCTGCACCTTCCCAGCCTTCCAACACATTCGACCCATCTGTCCCATCCACCAGCACAGGAGCATCGTGGCCGCCTACATTACATGAAGCTGCTGGTGAGGAGATCGCTTTCCCTTTACCCCACCCTTCTGCCCCTGCCACCTCTAGTACACCTGCGGGTACTGGGCGGCAGCAGCAGAGGGGTCAGGAAAAGACTTATGCGCCAGAGTTCTTGCATCTGAATGCATCTTTCCAGAACTGTCTAAAAGTCTTGTCAGAGCAAATCTCCGCAGGCTATCAGCAGATCAACTCCAGCATTCTGGAGGTGAAGACACTTCTGCAAACCATGCATTCAGAAGCAAAATCTTCGCCAAACCACACCTTTTTCAGGTCTGTTGTGGAGCGCATGGAAACGCTCTCTCCTGCCCAGCAGATGCATGTAATGCATTCATGCCACGCTGCTCTCCAGCAAGTTACCTCCCAACCTCCTCCTCCCACCACAGTAGTTCCTCCACCTGCACCCCCTCCAGCCACTTTCCATCCTCCCCCTCCTATTACATCTACACCCCCTCCAGCCACTTTCCATCCTCCGCCTCCTATTACATCTACACCCCCTCCAGCCACTTTCCATCCTCCCCCTCCTATTACATACCATCCACCTCCAGCCACTTTCCATCCTCCCCCTCCTATTACATACCATCCACCTCCCCAGCACCATCCACCTCCCCAGCACCATCCACCTCCCCAGCACCATCCACCTCCCCAGCACCAGCAACCTCCCCAGCACCAGCAACCTCCCCAGTACCAGCAACCTCCACAGTACCTGCAAACTCCCCAGTACCAGCAACCTCCCCAGTACCAGACATCTCCCCACTTCCAGCAACCTGCCCCGTACCAGACATCTCCCCACTTCCAGCAACCTGCCCCGTACCAGACATCTCCCCACTTCCAGCAACCTGCCCCGTACCAGACATCTCCCCACTTCCAGCAACCTGCCCCGTACCAAACTCCTTCCCCATACAACTTGCCATCAACATCATCTGCTCCTACAGTCCCTGCCCAACCCTCCACTCCACCACCCACCACCTCTTCTGCTTCCCACATGTCCACCCATTCTGTAGTTTTTTCCACACCTTCACCTCTAACTGTTCCTTCCCCACCACGATCCCAGTCCTCTCTCCACACTCCCAGTGTCGAAGTGTCCCGCAGCCCCTACAGCAGTATTTCCACCACACACTACACAGAATTATAATGTGTGTATTTAAATAAAAATGACCAGTTTTATGGTTTCAGTTTTATAGTTTCAAATTTTTATTAAACATGTTTATTAACATTTTAAAAAAGTTTACTAAAAAAAACATTTTTCAATAAAAGTTAAATTATTTTACACTGGTTGTCTGTCATTTCTTTCTGCGGCGAAAAAGGTTAAATACAGGTTATTTAAAAGGTGAAATGGTATTCAAAACTAGGTATATAACTGTGGGTAAATTTTAGCTTTTTGCCACAGTTGTGTTCCTGGTTGTGTTTGAAGCAAAGTATTTCACCTAAAAAGTTGTGTTTATTGTTGGTGATTTCCTAACAATGTACACAACTTTTGTTAAAAGGTGAAATACTTTGCATAAAACACAACCAGGTACACACCTGTGGCCTAAAGCTAAAAATAGAGACCATGACAAGATAGCCAACTTTGGTTGGCAAAGGTATATACTGTTGGTACAGAAGGTACACAAGTTTGGTTAGGGCACAAATCTTTCACACTCTGTCATCCTGCCAGTGTACTCTGCCTTGAGGTGACATAAAGTATAGTGCAAAATTGTCCCTCATTACTGAAACCGTCACAGAACTTCTAGTGGTAATGTCATGGTAATCTTGCAAGGTGGTTTCTTCAGAGGTGTCCTCAATGGAAATGGGTTCCTTGCAGATAACAAAATTGTGGAGTACCACGCAAGCTTTGATCACCTCGTCCACAGTTTCTGTCTTGAGGTTGATCGCAGTCAATAGGACCCGCCATTTGGCTGTCAGAATACCAAAGGTACATTCAACCATTCTTCTTGCTCTTGTGAGGCGGTAATTAAAAATGCGTTTTGGTCTTGTCAATCCTCTGCTAGAGTACGGTTTCAAAAGGTGTTCTGACAGCTGGAAGGCTTCATCCCCTACACAGACAAATGGCATAGGTGGACCAGATGTTTGCGGCAGCGGTCTAGGTGGTGGGAACTGGAAGGTGTTTCCATACAGTTTACGCCCCATGGCAGACAGTTTGAAAACTTGAGAGTCATTGGAGCGGCCATAGGCCCCAATATCAACCGCAATAAATTTGTATTCCGCGTCAGCGATGGCCATGAGGACAATTGAAAAATATTTCTTGTAATTGAAATATTCCGATCCCGATCCAGCTGGCTTTACAATGCGGATATGTTTCCCGTCCACAGCGCCCAAGCAGTTTGGAAACTGACATATCTGTTGAAACTTGTCAGCAATTTCAATCCACCTCTCTGTTGTGGGCTCTGGTAAAAACTCTTCAGCTAAGGAGTCCCACAGTGCACGGCATGTGTACTTCACAATTCCAGATATGGTGGAAATCCCGAGTCTGTACTGGAAATGCAGTGACGAAAGGGATTCTCCAGTTGCAAGAAATCTGTGGGGAATTAACAAACAATAAATTAGTTTTAAATCACAGCATTACATACCAAAACTGACCTATAACACTTGGAGATACAAATTACCACCAACAAGATTGCAGTGAAAGTGTGCTCTGATGCGATCACATCCAATAAATGTGGCTTACCTTAAAGTCACCATCAGACGCTCTGCGGGTGAAACAGAGAAGCGGCAATAGGTGTCCGCTTTTCTTATGCGGTGTGCAATGCGCTCCACCAAGTAATCAAAATTCTCCATTTTCATCCTAACATATCCAAAAAATGTATCCGGGTTTCGTTGAAGGTCCATGCAGAGTGTAGAATAGACCCCACGCGTCATTCTCTTGGCTGTGATGGGGTGGATCCACAAACGTCGTCTACGATGCCTGATGCGCTGCTGTCTCGCTCTCTCCTTCTCCAGAACAATCACCCTCAAACGATTTGCCTCCGCTATAAAATCCGCCAAATTCTTCAAAATATTTCCAATGACAACATCCATCTTCGCCAGTAACTTGCTCTTCTCTCCAACCTGCACTTTCTCCTCTACAACCTGTCAAAGAAGGGCTGTAGGAACATGCTATATATAGTTTTCCAGTAGCCAATTCCGTTCGGAAGGCCACAAGGGTCAATTTTAAAAACCGGATCCGGCGTAATCCGTCGAAAAACGGATAGAAAAACGGATGAACCGGATGAGACGGATCCGGTTTTGTCTGTCAAGAAAAAGACGGATCCGGCAGAAAACCGGATCCGGCACATCAGGTTTTACTAAACATTTGCCGGATCCGGCGTTCCGGCACGACGCCGGATCGCGCCTGACGCCGAAAACCTGATGTGTGAAAGTAGCCTAACTTGTTTTTCTTCTCTTTCAGGTTACATCGGGGGCTTATCTACAGCATTACAGAATGCTGTAGATAAGCCCCTGATGGTGGTGGCCGCAGCTTATAGTGCTAAAATGGGGTGACAGATTCCCTTTAAAGTGAACCTGTCATGTAAAAAACGCTATTAACTTGCAGATATGCAGCATTAGAGGTGGGTTTCAGACAGCGACGAGGGGAGGGCGTGCAGGTACAGCATCCGCTTAGTACGCACCGTAATAGCTGAAAGTCCGAAGCTGTTGAAGGGAATAAAGTTAATTTCCTCCAGGCAGTGGGGCTTTCAGTGCCGGCAGCGGGCAGCTTCAGAACGCTAATTACCTACAGATTAAAAGCTGCAAGTAGCCGAATGCAATGGGGAGAAAATGATCTTTACTCTTCCCACCACCATCATTCAGTACTCAGTCATACGGGCAAGGACGGTGCCGGTTCAGTCATCGTTCTGACATTACTGACAGCCAGGCGCAATGTAGAGCCACTGTCAGTCAGGGGCGGGGGCGGTTACAGTGGCCGCTCTGTATACTCAGAGTAGTGACTAAACTGGTACCACCTTACTCCTATGACTGAATACCGAATTCAGTACCCACCCTACCCTTATGACTAAATGCCAAATGCTGGCGGGAAGAAAAAAGATCATTTTCTCCCCGCTGCATTCGACTGAGTGCAGGCGCCGGACAGCATTATCCGGCTTGTCGTCGGTGAAATGTCGAACGGGCATGTCTGATCTCAGACTGCCAATTGCTGAATTCACTCAAAGATAGGCTGCAGACAGAAATGTCTGTCGGTGGCTTTCTCAGAAAGCACAGGAGCACTCAGCTGATCAATGTATGGGAGAGATATCTGTGTGGGAGAGATGGCCGAAATGGCTGTAGACTGAACAATTGGCCAAAGCATTATTCGACCAAGTTGTCTCTTGAGCAGCTCACAACTCTGCAGCCTCCTTACATCCTGGTTTCTTGCAGGGTGGGCACTTTTCTTTGAGTGGCAAAACAATTTTATTAGTATTACTATAAAGCTCAGCACAAGTTCTGATGTAATACATTCATTTTTCATATCAATTGAGACTGATCTATATGCAGATGAATTGTATGTATTATCTTTCTTGTGCTCAGTGCAATAAAATAAAATGGGTTTTCTTGTAGTTTCTAGTAGTGGACAACCCCTTTAAACATTATTTGTCAGTAGATTATTTAGAACTTTCAATAAAATTTGTTATAAGAAAAGCATCCAGGCTCCAGCCCTTTAAAGTTGATATGATACCTGCCATAAACATTCCTTCCTGTATAGATGCGTTATCACCTTTCCTCCATGTGTAATAAACCTCCCCTGGTCTTTTTCAAGGTCTTAGTAAGGAATAAGGAAGGAATAAATGAGTTACCAGTTCTTTGTATTGACCTCAAGGTATTTGTACATGTAAATGAGATCACCTCAGTGGCTCTTTTGCTTTATAAAGCTGGACAGGTCCAATTTTTCTAACTTCTCATTATGAGAAAGGTGATTCATTCCTTTTAATAATTAAGTTGTCCACCTTCAAAACCCAAACTAGCCTTTTTTTTAGAATCGGGAGCTCAGGACTGAATTCTAAATTCAATATATTATCTTAAAAGTGATTTATTGCGAGGTACTATTACATAAGAGTCATGGGTTATTATCACTCCTTTTTTGCACCTGAAAATTTATTTGCTTTTGCAGCTGCTGCTTGACATTGAGTGCTGCTGCTTAGCTTACAGTATTTGTAACCTGGATACCCAAGTACTTCTCCTTTTCTGTTATTCCCAGTTTAAAATTTTTTTTTGGGGGGCGTATATTTTATTTACTGCTACTGTATGGTTGTACTATACTGGAGCTGTCCCCTTGCCTGCATCTGTTAGGGAGCAAAATGGAGGACCTTTACTAATATGGAGGACATAGGACTTAATATACACAATGCTGCTATTGTCTTTATATTTCTGATAAGCAGTTATGCTATTCCTATATATTATGACTAGAAAGGATATTCGCAATCTTTGAATTTTCTTGTCAATTACTATACTTAGAATAACTAACATCATTAGACGATAATTTTTTTTAATATATTTAAATATTATTAAATATATTTTATTTTTTTCGTATGAACTATATTAATGCATTAAACTGTGGGTATATGTGTCAGTCAAAATACTTCTGCATGTAAGTTAAGGTTTTTACACATTACAGTTAAGTTTTGTCTCACCCTTTTCTTATGGAAGCCCACCATTACTTGCATGCAGTACACTGTACATTTATATAATCTATGTATAGTGTCAGAGATCAATTTTAGTTAAAGAGGATGTCCTCTACCTTAACATGAATGGCCTATCCTTAGAATAGATCATTGATGTCAGACCGGTGGGGGTAGGACACCCTGCACCCTCACTGATCAGCTGTTCTCCAAGTGTCGGCCAGAACTTCTCAGTGCACACAGCAGAGCTCTGTCGATGGAATAGTGGCCGTGGCCAGGATCTGCCCCTTGATTTGAATAGGGGTCAGATCTACAATACCCGGTCGCGGTCACTATGGAAGTGACAGAGCTGTGTTGTGCAACTATGTAACTGAGCTGTTCCGGCCGCAGCTGACACCACCGGGAACAGCTGATCATCAGGAGCGCAGTTTGTCGTACCCCCACCAATCAGATATTGATGACCTATTATAAAGATCGGCCATCAGAGTTAAAGTAGTGGACAACCTCTTTAAGTCTAGTCTTCCTGCAGTTGCTCTTACTTGTGTTTCCACCTCAGTGACGGACATTATTAGTTACTATGTTCCAAGCAATTTAATCAGTAAATATTTTATGAGCTGTTCTGTTGCGGAGATTTAGCCAGCGTAATCTGATGGAATAACATGTGCGGCTGAATGTACATAGAGAATAATCAGCTCTGTATACAGACAGATATATAAAAGCTGAATCCATGAGCAAAGAATGACTACTAGATGATACAAGGATCGGTTTTCAATTTATGGAAGCGAGGGATTTTATGTTGTAAATACTCTTCAAAGCAAACTTGATGGTCTTATTTTGCAAGGAAAAGCTGAGCATTAGATTCTTGTTGTTTAGTCGGGTCACTAGTGGCTTGGAAACTTTATTTCGCGACAAGTGTAGCAGTGTGAGAGTTTTAATTGTCTTATCTTTTCTTTTCTTCATTGTTGCCTTATGAAACCTGTTATGACTTGTTGATACATATTGTTTTGTTTGATGAGTTGTCATTTTCACCCCCACCTTTGTATGGTACCTTTAATGTATTCATTAACTTTCTGGAGGAAAACGAAAAAGAACAAGACTTCTGCCCTTTTACATTATACATGTTGTGCTTTTCACTGCATAGAAGCACATGAGCCAGTAGGATTCCAGCAATACCAAATGTCTGTGCTCTAGGTTTTTATGTTTTAATACTTTTACACCATAAATACACTTTGAAAATTATTTGTTTTGTGTCAGCATAATCATTTATTTTTTACATTGGCACCATTTTGGGCTGCTTGCAGTTTTTGATCACCTTTCAAGTGTTTGCTTATGACGTTGATCACGTAGAACAAATAATGCACTTGGTTTATAGCACAAGTTGTTGTGAATGTGACTATACCAATTTAGTAATTTATTGTCTATTTATTTATTTTTATAAGAAAGCATTCTTTTAAATGGAAAGGTTTTTGTGTGGGATCACTATGGCACTTGCTCACTAATATGTACCACTGCAATACTTCTGCACAGTAGTGTAGTATGCCCGTCGAGTATGCTCTGTCAGAGCCTAAATGGGGAGGACGGAAGAGATATCAGACTTGGGAGCCTTCATTAAATGGAACCTGTCAGCAGGAATAATGCTGCTAACCTGCAGATATGAGGTTAATCTGTAGGGTAACAGCGTTATGATGCTGCCCGGCGCCTGCATGCAGCCAAATGGGAGAAATGATATTTATCCTCCCCGCCAGCATTTGGTTTCAGTCATGAGAAGTGCTGCCGGTTCAGTCACCGCTCTGAGTATACAGAACGGCTGTTATAATTGTGCCCCCGGTCCTGACTGTCACTGTCTCTACCTCGAGGCTAGCTGTCAGTCAGGCATAGCGAAATGGCGTCCGCTATCGATTCCAGCTAATTTTGCATTTGAAAAATCAAATGGCACCTGTTCCCTTCCAAGCCCTGTGAACAAACAGTAGTTTTCCACCACATATGGGGTATCGGCGTACTCAAGAGAAATTGCACAACAACTTTTATACTGCATTTCGTCCTGCTACCCTTGTGAAAATACAAAATTTGAGGCTAAAGTAAAACTTCAGGGGAAAAAGTAAATTTCATTTTTTCCTTCCATATTGCCTTAGTTCCTCTGAAGCGCCTGAAGGTTTAATAAACTTCTTGGATGTGGTTTTGAGCACCTTGAGGGGTGCAGTTTTTAGAATGGTGTCACTTTTGGGTATTTTCTGTCATGTACACCCCTCAAAGTGACTTCAAATGTGATCTGGTCCCTAAAAAAAATTGTTTTGTTAATTTTGTTGGAAAAATGAGAAATCGCTGGTCAACTTTTAACCCTTCTAACTTCCTAACAAAAAGAAATATGTTTCAAAAATTGTGCTGATGTGAAGTAGACATGTGGGAAATGTTATTTATTAACTATTTTGTGCAATATGACTCTCTGAATTAAGGGCATAAGAATTTTGAAAATTGCAAAATTTTCAATTGTTTTGCCAAAATTCCGATATTTTCAGAAATAAACGCAAGTCATATTGAAGGAATTTTACCATTATCATGAAGCACAATATGTCACGAGAAAACATTCTCAGAATTACTGGGATTTGTTGAAGTGTTTCAGAGATATTACGTCATTAAGTCTAAGTTCACATTTGCGTATATGTGCGCAGCTTATCATCTACATGCACAAATACATGTCAAAACGCGTGCAAACGCATGCTGACGCAGCGTTTTTTTATCCGCATCAGCTTACGCATGACGCCAAAAATACGCTGCGTGTGGATGAATTTGCATGCGTTTTGGTATGCGTTTGCGTTATTTATGTGCATGCGTTCAATAGGACAATGTTTTTCCAGGAGAATTTCCTTGACACAAGCCATGTCCAATGAGCGTGTCTCATGGAAATTCTGTGTATAGACCCATGTACAGATGAAATCCTCAATGTTTGCTGCTGTATCCAGCTGCAAAATGGATCTTGGAATGGAGAGCTTCTATCATAATCTGGATTGTGACTTGAAATTGGCTGTTGCCTTTGCTGTGGCTTGTAAAGAAGAAAGAAGAAGAGAACAATGGAGAAGACGTCGTCATTGCTACTGGCAACACCCCATCGTTGAAGTCTGAGAGAGCCGTGGAGCCTATCACTCGTTGTACACCGAGGTGCGTGCAAGCCCTCAGAAGGTTTTTGAGTACACAAGGATGTCGGAACAGACCTTCGATGATTTGCTGCTATGTGCCCGAGGATCCATCACCAGGCAGGACACACAAGGAACGTCTGTTGGTGACCCTAAGGTACGTAATTTTGAAAAAGAAACACTTGTCTAATGTTATTGTTATAAAAGCCATGTACTGATTTTTTTTCCCATTTTCTGTTCCACAGATTCCTGGCTACCGGAGAGACCTTATCATCTCTACATTTTAAATTCCGCATTAGAGTGTCCACCCTTTCTGGGATTGTTGGAGACACCTGCCGTGCTTTATGTGACGTTCTGCGTGAGGAATTCCTCCCCCAATCCACAACTGAACTCTGGCTGGAAAATTCTGCAAAATTCAAGGACATTTGTAATTTTCCTAACTGTTTGGGGGCTGTGGACAGCAAACACATTCGGATTAGGAAACCTGTTGGAAGTGGAAACAAGTATTTCAATTACAAAAAATATTTTACTATTGTTCTCATGGCGACTGCAGATGATGACTGTCGATTTGTCCCCGTGGACGTTGGCTCATTTGTATGAGGAAATGACTCACAGACTTTCAAAAACTTTGACATGGGCCAACGTTTGTATTGTAATAATTTCAATTTTCCAAAGCTAAGACCTCTTTCAAACACTGAAGGACCGCTAATGCCGTTTGTTGTGGTTGGGCGTTTCAAATGTGTGCCAACCTCATAAAACCATACTCAAGTCGGGACTTGAATCACACCAAACGGATTTACAACTACCGTCTGACAAGGGCACGAAGAACTGTGGAGTGTGCCTTTGGTTTGCTGGCATCTAAATGGCGCATTTTGGGGAAACCCATCAATCTAAAAACTGAGACAATTGATGAGGTTGTGAAAGTGTGTGTTGTTCTGCACAATTACATCCTGGATTTCCAGTGTCCACACCCTCTTTTTATACAGCTTTGTTTTGGGGGTGGCTGAAACCAGTTCATGGACCTGCTCATTCTGAAGTATGCATGCGTATCAAACACATGCGTTCGCACGTCCTTGCGTACCAATGCGTTCCCATAGACAGCAATGCGTTGTTTTGACGCACTTCATTCTCACTCATCCGCATGCATATCGCTGCCAAAAAAATGCAACATGTTGCGTTCGCCGCACACCGCGAAACAATGCATGCTTACGCATCCGCAAGCGAACGCATGCAAACGCATGTCCCTGCGTACACCATGTTAAAGATATGTATGCATGATGCATGCGGATCCATGTGGATCAAACGCTGTGCACAGATACGCAAATCTGAAACCAGCCTAAGAGACACTCGTCAGAATTGTAAAAATTGGCCAGGTCACGAACGCGTAGACCGACTCTGGTGTGAAAGGGTTAAATGTAAATGTTGAAAAATATTACTAAGTAGAGAGATGCCAGGATAGTTTTGGCATCTAAAGAGGTAAAAATGGTCAATGGTTATTTCATATAAAGTAGAACCGAGGTATCAAAGGATATGTCTAAAGAGACTAAAAGTAGGAAAAGGAAATACTGAGAATCGAGTTTTTGGAAGATAGTTCATTTCATTCTAGCCAGAAATGGATTTACATCTCCGGAGCCTGCAGGCACAAAATGATTTCCAAACTCTAAACTTTTAGCATTATTGGACAATGTAGCAAAATATCCTTCTACTGTACATTAATGAGAAAAAAATGAACTTACTAAATAGCTGCAATGAAACAAAGAGTGAAAAAATGAAAGGGGTCTGAATACTTTCCGTATCCACTGTATATTTTCTCAAAAAGGGTTTAGCCTGTACCAAGGAATATATAATATTTATAGATATATGGTTATGGAAATTCAGGTAGGAGGAAGAGAGAAAATATAAGTAAGAAGGCTGCCTGAATCCCTATACACATATCCTTTCCTAACTCTGGAGATTAGCACCCTAAAATGTGAAGGCCCCTCCTTGATGGTTTCCCCAAGAAAACAAGGTCAGTACCTGAAAGCTTAAAAGCAATCACAACAGACAGGTGAAAACATAATCAGATTATTGCTTGAGCAAATATCCTGTAGTAAGTAAATACATAAATAATAATAGTACATACTGTATGGATAACATAGGGCACTATGTTGATCAAAGTCATCCCTACGCTGCAAGGTGTATCCAATCAGGATGTTACATCTGCACAAAAAGAGGGAACCACACCCCTGTATGTCTGAAGTACAAGAAACTAATGCAGAAATGAAGAAATGGGCTGGCACACATGTTAGTATAAGTGCAATGTGTAGATGCACATTCAACTACCATATTTTTTGGACTATAAGACGCACTTTTTTCTTGCAAAAACGTGGAGGAAAATGGGGGAGGGTGTCTTATAGTCCAGATGTACCGGCTCTGGCTGTGGTGGGGAGGTGAGGGAGCGGTTTCAGCGGAGTAGCGGGTCACAGAGGCAGGAGCTGGCTAAGATTTGAACCCAGTACCCCAATGCTGCAAGGCTGCAGTGCTAACCATTGAGCCACCGTGCCTCACGCATATTCTTTTCTTTTTAATGGCATCCTGGTATCATTGGCCTCCATCCCGGTTCTGGTATGATTGGTCCCATCCTTTCCTTATCTTGGTATACTTGGCCCCCACCCCCATCCTGGTATGCGTGGTCCCTTACCCTGGTATGATTGGCCCCATCCCGGTCCTGAGTGTTCATTGCTCTCTAGCATGCACAGTGTCAGCCTGAGACTTCCTGCAGCTGCCGACAGTCACGTGTGCCAATACTTAAGAGAAATGAATATTCATCCCATGCCATGAATATTCATTTCTCTTAAGTATCGGCACACATGACTGCCGGCAGCAGCAGGAATGCTCGGGCTGACAATGTGCTCGGTAGAGAGCAATGAATACTCAGTGCTTTGCGCTCTTACAGTCCCGGCGTGCAGAGCATTGAGTATTCCAGCAGCTGTCCTTCAGCTTGCAAGCAGCGCATGACATCCCTGCCATGCGTTGCTTACAAGCATTAAGCAGCTGCTGGCATGGGAGCAGGACGCTGTGAGGGAGTGCCGGGGAAGGTAAGTGTAATGGTTTGTTTTTTTAATGCTTTCTGCTGGGGCCATGCATAACAGGACTGGGATGGGGCCAATCATACCAGGATAAGGATGGGACCATGCATACCAGGACCGGGATGGGGCCACTCATACCAGGACAGGAATGGGGGCCAATCATACCAGGTTAAGGATGGGGCCATGCATACTAGGAGGAGATAGGGGCCCTGCTTACTAGGATAGGGATGAGTGCAATCATTCCTGCCAGGATAGGGATGAGGGGACAATTCCTACCAAGATAGGGATAAGGGGGGCATGCATACCAGTCTAGGGATGAGGAGGCATGCATACCAGGATAGGGATGAGGGAGATCATTCCTGCCAGGATAGGGATGAGGTGGACCATTCCTACCAGGATAGGGATGAGGGGGACCATTCCTACCAGGATAAGGATAAGGGGGACATGCATACCAGTCTAAGGATGAGGAGGCATGCATACCAGGATGGAGATGAGGGCCATGCACACCAGGGTAGGGATGAGGGAGCCATGCATACCAGGGTAGTGATGAGGGGGGCCATGCATACCAGGGTATGGATGAGTGAACCATGCATAACAGGGTAGGGATGAGGGGGGGCATGCATACCAGGATAGGGATGAGGGGACTGTATATACCAAGATAGGGGATATTAAATACAGAATTGACAACATTTTTTGCTTCAATTTTTTTTCCCCTAATTTCCTCCTTTAAAACCTAGGTGTGTCTTATGGTCTGATTTGTCTTATAGTCCGAAAAATACGGATAAGTACCCTATGTTATTTACATATACTATTACTATTTATTAATTAACTTTCTCTTGGGTATTTGATCATTTGTTTTTGTCCTAGGTTACGTCTGTTAAATGGCCACAGTTTGAACACCTACATATTGCACTTATGCCAACATGTGTGCCAGCCAATTTCTTCGGTTTTGCTTTAGTTTTTTTGTAGTTTGTACTAACAGGAGCATGGTTCCCACTTTTTGAGCTGTGCATTCTGTTGTCTACATAGATTTCCATAGGCAGATGCTGGAACAGTCAGGTCTGCGCAAAGCTCTGCTCCCATCTATTTTGAGGCCTGATGACGTGTAACGAGGTGCACTGCAAGAGTTAGGAACCATCCTCATTGCGTACACCTTTTCGCAGTGTGATAGCTTTTAACACCATTTTGATAAAAATAAAGTCAGCTAAGTACCCTATGTTATGTACCTGCATTACTACTATTTATTTACTTACTGTAGGAAATTTAGTCAATTGTTTTTATCCTAGGCTCGGATTGCTAAGGATGCCAGAATGCTGTCAAGGCAGCATATGGCCAGAAAACAGCTCTGCGTACTGTACGAGTCGTCAAAACTCCGTAATTCAGCTCATTAGATACACTACAGGATATACAGTACATATTGTGTACAAGCCATACACATATATAACAATAATTACAGCTAAATATTAATAGAAAATTTCTCTAAAGGCACATACCACCAGACCAATACTCTGTTTGCATTACATTTCATCAGTGCATTTGGGGTTTAATGCGGCCATAGGCTGCAATCACACAATCAAATTCAAATGAACTGTTTTTTTTAGAAAGTGCTCATCTGTCTTGATGGGCACAGAAAACACAGTGTGAACATAACCTAAGGGGGGAAAACTTGCAAACCAAAATTTAAAAAACCTTAATTGGCAAAATGTTAAACATGTTTCTGTTCCAATTACAATCTGTTGCTTTTCAGAAGCTCCAGCTGAGCCTCCCGTGTGCTTTGGTGAAGAAAAAAAAAATCACCATCCTTCTGCCCGTCTACAAGTTTAGGGGATTCTCATACTATTTTTCACACAATCATGCTCATACACAATGAGAGGGCATACTTAGGAACTAGATTAATTAGACAAGTTCACATTGCTAATTTCAACATAAGAGCAGCAATCACTTTACCCAGAAGAGAACATGCAAAGTCTTTTGTGTCACAAGAATTCAGAGGAAATGAATCATTCCACACCATTGTCTCCTTTTTATCAAATTTTCCATGATTTTTTGTTCAAAGAAATAATAAAACGTTGCATGGGTATTGCAGTTATAGAATATCAAAAAGTTTATTGATTTCAGTTCTTCAATACAAAAATTGAAACTCATATATTATATAGTCAGTACACACAGAGTGATCTATTTCAAATATTTATTTCTGTTAATGTTGATGATTATGGCTTACAGCCAATGAAAACCCAAAAGTCATTATCTCAGTAAATTAGAATACTTTATAACACCAGCTTGAAAAAATGATTTTAAAATCAAATCTGAAATGTTGGCCTACTGAAATGTATGTTCAGTAAATGCACTCAATACTTGGTTGGGGCTCCTTTTGCATCAATTACTGCATCAAATCGGCATAGCATGGAGGCGATCAGCCTGTGGCACTGCTTAGGTGTTATGGAAGCATCCACAATCAATGATGGTTTGGGGAGCCATGTCATCTGCTGGTGTAGGTCCACTGTGTTTTACCAAGACCTATGTCAGTGCAGCCGTCTACCAGGAAACTATAGAACTCTTCCTGCTTCCCTCTGCTGACAAGCTTTTGGGAGATGGAAATTTCATTCTCCAGCAGGACTTGGCACCTGTCCACACTGCCGAAAGTACCAATACCTGATTTAAAAACAACAGTATCACTGTGCTTGATTGGCCAGCAAACTAACCTGACCTTAACCCCATAGAGAATCTATAGGGTATTGAGAGACAACAGACCCAACAATGCAGTTGAGCTGATGGCTGCTATCAAAGCAACCTGGGCTTCCAGAACACCTAAGCAGTGTCCAGCGTCGGACTGGAGCACCTTGGGCCCACCAGAGGAAATCATTTTTGGGGACCACTATGTAGTTACATAGAAATAAATACAAGACATCCAATTTTGTGGTAAAACACACTAATATCAGGGTATAATATAAGGTTGTACACGTCTTAATTATGTAGCAGGGGTTGGGGTAGAATCATAGAGGGGTAGCCCCCTCATAGAATATAATGTAGTCTGTCTCATAGATTATAATGTAGCCTCCCTCATAAAATATAATGCAGCCCACCTCATAGGGTATAATGCAGCACCCCACAAAATATAATGCAACCCCCTCATAAGGTATAACACAGTCCCCACCATAGAATATAATGTAGCACCCTCATAGGGCATAATGCAGCCCCCCTCATATAGTATAATGCAGCACCAACACAGAATATAATGCAGCCTCCCCATAGAGTAATAATAATAATAATACATTTTATTTTTATAGCGCCGACATATTCCGCAGCACTTTACATTTCAGAGGGGATTTGTACAGACAATAGACATTACAGCATAACAATAATCACATACAGTAGATTATAACAAATACCAAGAGGAAAGAGGGCCCTGCTCGCAAGCTTACAGTCTATGAGGAAAGAGGTAGACACGAAAGGTGGGTGGTAACAGTTGCCCTGATTGTATGGACCAGCCATAATGTTAAGTGTGTAACAGTACAGACACAGAAGGCTAATGGATGCATAAAGCATGTGGGAACATGATGCGGGAAATCTGGTTATGGTAAAACTTTTGGCTGTGCCACACAGGGATAGATTAGGTTAACGTGTTGAGGTGATAGGCCAGTCTGAATAAATGCGTTTTCAGGGCACGCTTAAAATTGTGGGGATTGGGGACTAGTCGTATTGACCTGGGAAGTGCATTCCAAAGAATTGGCGCGGCACGTGTAAAGTCTTGGAGACGGGAGTGGGAGGTTCTGACTATTGAGGATACTAACCTCAGGTCATCAGCAGAACGGAGGGCGCGGGTAGGGTGGTATACTGAAACAAGGGAGGAGATGTAGGGTGGTGCTGAGCCATGGAGGGCTTTGTGGGTGAGGGTAATAAGTTTATACTGAATTCTGGAGTGGATGGGTAGCCAGTGTAATGACTGGCACAAGGTAGAGGCATCGGTGTAACGATTGGTGAGGAATATGATCCTGGCTGCAGCATTCAAGACAGATTGGAGAGGGGAGAGTTTGGTAAGAGGGAGACCGATTAGAAGAGAGTTACAATAGTCGAGACGAGAATGAATAAGAGAAACAATAAGAGTTTTTGCAGAGTCAAAAGTAAGAAAAGGTCGAATTCTAGAAATGTTTTTGAGGTGCAGATGACAAGAGCGAGCCAGTGATCGAATGTGGGGGGCAAAGGAAAGCTCGGAATCAAGTATGACCCCCAGACAGCGGGCCTGTTGCTGGGGAGTAATAGTGGAACCACACACAGAAATAGCAATGTCGGGTATAGGTACATTAGTAGAGGGAGGAAACACCAGGAGTTCAGTCTTTGACAGGTTCAGTTTCAGATATAGTGAGGACATGATATTAGACACAGCGTTTAGACAATCGCCGGTGTTTTCTAGAAAGGCTGGCGTGATGTCAGGAGAAGAAGCGTATAATTGGGTGTCATCAGCATAGAGATGGTACTGGAAACCAAATCTACTGATTGTTTGACCAATAGGGGCAGTGTACAAGGAGAAGAGGAGGGGGTCTAGAACCGATCCTTGGGGGACCCCAACAGTAAGGGGAAGGTGAGAAGAGGAGGAACCGGCAAAAGATACAGTAAAGGAGCGGTCGGAGAGATAGGAGGAGAACCAGGAGAGAACGGTGTCCTTATGGCCAATGGAACGGAGCATAGTGAGGAGGAGCTGATGATCCACAGTGTCGAATGCTGCAGAGAGATCCAAGAGAATTAGCATGGAGTAATGACCATTTGATTTAGCTGTTAGCAGATCATTAGAGACTTTAGTGAGGGCAGTTTCAGTGGAGTGTAAAGAGCGGAAACCGGATTGGAGAGGGTCGAGAACAGAGTTTTCTGAGAGATAGCGGATAAGACGGGAGTGGACCAGGCGTTCCAGGAGTTTAGAGATGAAGGGAAGATTAGAGACAGGTCTATAGTTAGCGGCACAGTTTTGGTCGAGGGATGGTTTTTTAAGTAGTGGATGTATGATGGCATGCTTAAATGAGGAGGGAACAATACCTGAAGAAAGAGAGAGAGGTTAAAGATTTTAGTTAGGTGAGGGGTGACAGCAGGGGAAAGGGACTGGAGGAGATGTGACGGAAATGGCTCACTGGTGCAAGTAATTGGGCGAGAAGATGCAAGGAGCCTGCTTACTTCTTCTTCTGTGACTGGTTCAAAATCAGAGAGTGAGCTAGATGCAGTGGGGGAGGGAGGACAGTGCATGGTATGAGGTGATTGGGAGATAATTTCCTGTCGAATCTGGTCAATTTTTTCTTTGAAGTAATTGGCCAGATCGTCAGCTCGGAGCTCCGTGGTTGGGGCCTGTACTCTTGGATTGAGTAGAGAATGAAAAGTGTCAAAGAGACGTTTTGGGTTATTGGACAGTGAGGTGATGAGGGTGTTGAAATAGGCTTGTTTGGAGAGGTGAAGGGCAGTGTTGTATGTTCTTAGCATAAACTTAAAATGGATGAAATCTTTGTGTAGATTGGATTTTTTCCACAGACGTTCGGCGCACCTGGAGCACCGCTGCAGGAAACGTGTTTGCACTGTGTGCCAGGGTTGTCGCCGTCTGCGTTGTGGTGTTCTATTTATAGGGGGTGCAAATTCATCCAGGGCACTTTGAAGTGTTTCATTGTAATGCTTCAGTGCAGAATCAGGACATGAGAGGGAGGAGATAGGGGCCAATGAAGACTGTAAGTTCTTCATAAGTTTCTGGGTGTTAATGGCCTGTATGTTTCTATAAGTCTGGACATTGGGGGTGACCTGAGCAGCCTGGCAGTTCTTGATAGAGAATGAAAGAAGATTGTGGTCAGAGAGCGGGAGAGGGGAGTTTGCAAAATCATCCACTGCACAAAGCCAAAAGAAGATCAAGTCGAGGGAGTTTCCGTCTTCATACGTTGGAGAATTAGTAAGCTGCGAAAGGCCAAACGAGGAGGTTAGAGATAAAAGGTGAGTAGCAGATGATGAGAGGGGAAGAGCAATGGGGATGTTGAAATCTCCCATGATGAGGGTAGGGATGTCACAGGAGAGAAAATGTGGAAGCCAAGTGGCAAAATGATCCAGGAACTGATGGGAGGGGCCGGGAGGACGATACACCACCGCCACTCGCATGGAGAAGGGGGTGTAGAGTCTGACGGCATGGACCTCAAAAGAAGGGAAGACAAGTGAGGGTACTTGAGGGATAACCTGAAAGGTACATTTTGGTGATAGGAGCAGACCAACGCCTCCACCTGCTCTATTGTCTGATCTTGGGGTATGAGAGAAGTGTAGCCCCCCGTATGAAAGAGCAGCAGCAGCAGCGGTAGTGTCTGACTGCTGGATCCAGGTTTCAGTAAGAGCCAGGAGGTTAAGAGAATTAGAAAGGAAGAAGTCATGGATGAAGGAGAGTTTGTTACACACTGAGCGAGAATTCCAAAGTGCACAATTAAGAGAGACAGATGGCATGCAGGGAATATTAATAAGATTAGAGGGGTTTCTAAGTGTAGCAGTCGGGGGGTTTGACTTTTTATAACATGGGGGACCAGGGTTGGGAGCAATGTCTCCTGCGACTAGGAGAAGGAGGATAGAAAGAGTGAGCAGATGGTTAAGTGATTTGTGAGAGCGTCTCTGATGTTGAATGGTGGGACTGACTGGATCTGTGCAATTTAACAATGTGAAAAGAGCGTGAGTGCTATACATAGGAGAGGAAAGGAGTGAGGGGCCGATATGGATGGAGTGTAGAGAGTTAATGCCAGGGCGGTGGATGTGTGTGAATGCAGCGGCCAGAATAAAAATTACACAAATGCATATGGTATATATTTGATGTGCTCCAAATGTACAGGGAGTAGATGTATATCAATGTCTTACCTGCCTCCTGCCCTGTTATAACTGCCATGTTATAACTGCCAGTAGTACTTCGATTACATGTGCATAAATGCCCCCTGCATAAATGCTCCCCCTAGCTAGGTCTGAATATATAGGAGGTTAAGGCTAAGATTTTTTTTTTTTTTTGCTCTCTCTCTTCTCGTTAATCAATCACACTAAATTGAGACACCAGGACCCAATAAAGTGTTGTGGTCAAATAAACACATGTCCAGCACTACATGGATCATAAAGCACTTTGTAAAGTTTCTTGACCTCACAACATAAGGGGACAAGCAGAGTAAGTTGAAAAAAAAAACTATATACCAGATATAAGCTTGCATAGTTGAAAACACATAGATAGCATTCAGGATTAAATGCTTGCTGACATTGAATGGAGA
Source organism: Dendrobates tinctorius (assembly GCF_039654945.1). Lineage (NCBI taxonomy): Eukaryota > Metazoa > Chordata > Amphibia > Anura > Dendrobatidae > Dendrobates > Dendrobates tinctorius. The sequence goes on from NW_027361684.1 coordinate 43,522,439, forward strand.
CACAGGAGTGGATTCAGAGCAGAGATTGGAAAAGCTGGTTACCAGATATAAGCTTGCATAGTTGAAAACACATAGATAGCATTCAGGATTAACTGCTTGCTGACATTGAATGGAGACACAGGAGTGGATTCAGAGCAGAGATTGGAAAAGCTGGTTACCTGTATGAAGAGAATAGAGATGCGTGTCACATTCATCCATGTTATAACTGCCAGTAGTACTTTGATACATGTACTTCGATTACATGTGCATAAATGCCCCCTGCATAAATGCTCCCCCTAACTAGGTCTGAATATATTGGAGGTTAAGGCTAAGATTTTTTTTTTTTGCTCTCTCTCTTCTCGTTAATCAATCACACTAAATTGAGACACCAGGACCCAATAAAGTGTTGTGGTCAAATAAACACATGTCCAGCACTACATGGATCATAAAGCACTTTGAAAAGTTTCTTGACCTCACAACATAAGGGGACAAGCAGAGTAAGTTGAAAAAAAAACTATATACCAGATATAAGCTTGCATAGTTGAAAACACATAGATAGCATTCAGGATTAACTGTTTGCTGACATTGAATGGAGACACAGGAGTGGATTCAGAGCAGAGATTGGAAAAGCTGGTTACCCGATATAAGCTTGCATAGTTGAAAACACATAGATAGCATTCAGGATTAACTGCTTGCTGACATTGAATGGAGACACAGGAGTGGATTCAGAGTAGAGATTGGAAAAGCTGGTTTCCTGTATGAAGAGAATAGAGATGCGTGTCACATTCATCCATGTTATAACTGCCAGTAGTACTTTGATACATGTACTTCGATTACATGTGCATAGAGTATACTGTAGCCCCCTAATAGGGCATAATGCTGCCCCCTTATATAGTATGATGTAGTCCCCCCCCACAATATAATGTAGTCCCCTGAGAGAATAATGCAGCCCCTCCACAGAATATAATGCAGCCCCCCCATAGAGTATACTGTAGCCCCCTCATATAGTATGATGTAGCCCCCCCAGAATATAATGTAGTCCCCTGAGAATAATGCAGTCCCCATCAGAATATAATGTAGCCCCCTCATAAAGTATAATTCAGCCCCTCTCCACCCCCATCATTGTCCTCATCACCACCTCCATCATTGCCTCCTCCCCACCACCCCTATCATTTTCCCCTACCACCCCATCACTGCCCATTCCATCACCTCAATCATTGCCTCCTCCCCACCATCATTTTCCATTTCATCACCTCCATCATTGCCTTCCCCACCACCATCATTGCCCATCACCTCCATCATTGTCTCCCCCACTGCCATCATTGCCTCCCCCAATATCATTGTCCATCACCTCCATCATTGCTTCCCCCACCAATATCATTGCCCATCACCTCCATCATTGTCTCCCCCACTGCCATCATTGCCCATCAGCTCCATCATTGTCTCCCCCACTGCCATCATTGCCCATCACCTGCATCATTGCTTCCCCCAACAATATCATTGACCATCACCTCCATCATTGCCTCCCACCACCTCTCACACACACATACACACACACACAGACAGCATCGGTCCGCATCACTCACTCACATAGCAACTCATCACACACACAGCACCGTATCACTCTCACACACACACAGCACCACATACACATGCAGGCACACAGCACAACTCACCTCCCCGCAGCAGCAGCACATCCCGGAAGCCTCTTTCTCTCCGGCAGCTTTCCCTCTGATACAGCACGCTGGATGATGACGTCATCCAGCTGGGCTGTCACAGACAGGAAACGCCCAGAAAGCAGGAAGCCGGGATGTGCTGCGACTGCGGGGAGGTGAGATGTGCTGTGTGTCTGCGTGTGTATGTGGTACTGTGTGTGTGAGTGTGAGATTGCTACGGTGCTGTGTGTGTGGTGTGGTGCTGGGGATGGGCTGCCCGCTATTAAAGAGGAATGGTATTCACGCCTCTCCACGCCCATATGGGCAATGAAGAAGCGTGAATATTCATTTCGCTTTAGCATCGGGGACAGGAACTTGTCTCCCGCTGCTGCTAGCTGGCACAGGGCGGGACCCCTTGACTCAGGGGCCCCATACCCACTGACTTGGGGGCCCCTCGAGCAATGGGGGCCCTTGGAGCAGTGGGGGCCCTAGGCACTTGCTGGCCAGTATGCCAGCAGGTGTAAGTGCCTGGGCCCACCGGAGAATCCTCCGGTTCTCCGGTGGGCCAGTCTGAGCTTGGCAGTGCCACAGGCTGATCGCCTCATGATCCAGCTAAAGCAACAGTCCTTTTAAGGACTAATTCGGTAGTATATAGGTTCCAGTGTTAGGTAGGCAGGGTAGTGTACGTCGTGCTATACACATCAGTTCAAGGCCTGCAGGCACTGTATGTGTGTATATAGATCATTGCATAAATCAAGAGGGTCCATTCCCTTCCTGTGTTCTGGTGCTGCTACCTGTAGGATATATTAGTCGTATATAGCTAGCACCAGGTGTAATTGGAATACAGGCCACACATTTTTTGGTGTGGTATCTCTGTGCCAGCTCATATGTGTGCGCTCTCAAAGTTTTGCCAGTTTACGGCAGTTTTCTTTTTTTGTCCTGGGTGAAACTTTACTTATATACAGCACTAGTTAGCCCAAAAATAAAAAAAAACAGGGCACACATTTGTCGTAGTGCTATCTCCGTGCAGCTCATATCTGTGTGTGCTCAAAGTTTTGCCAGTTTATGGCGTTTTTCTTTTTTTGTCCTGGTTGAAACTTTACTTATATACAGCGCTAGTAGCCCAAAAATAAAAAAAAACCAGGGCACACATTTGTCATAGTGGTATCTTCATGCAGCTCATATTTGTGTGTGCTCAAAGTTTTGCTAATTTACGGCGGTTTTCTTTTTTAGTCCTGGGTGAAACTTTACTTATATACAGCACTAGTTAGCCCAAAAATAAAAAAAAAACAGGGCACACATTTGTGGTAGTGCTATCTTCGTGCCAGATCATATTTGTGTGTGCTCAAAGTTTTGCCAGTTTACAGCGGTTTTCTTTTTTAGTCCTGGGTGAAACTTTACTTATATACAACACTAGTTAGCCCAAAAATAAAAAAAACAGGGCACACATTTGTCATAGTGGTATCTCCGTGTCAGATCATATCTGTGTGTGCTCAAAATTTTGCCAGTTTACGGTGGTTTTCTCTTTTTGTCTTGGGTGAAACTGTACTTATAGACAGCACTAGTTAGCCCAAAAATAAAAGAAAACAGGACTTACATTTTACAGTGGGGTCTATCTGTGACACGCCTCATACTTCCGTGTGACAAAAATTGAGGCATTTTAGTCCTAACTTCCCTTTTTTGGGCAGTCTGTCACTCTTGTTATATCCAGCAGTCTTTTTTATCCAAAAACTAAAAAAAAAAATTATACAGTCTGTTATCTCAGGCTGAGGCCTGGTGTATCTGTGATGTAAAAATCTTTGCTTCGCAGGCATACGTTGCATTGTTCTGTCTGCTAGCCTTGTTTTACTCATTATTTTGTGTTTTCAAAAATTAACACAAAACCTAAAAAACAATTACCGTATATACTCGAGTATAAGTCGACCCGAGTATAAGTCGACCCCCCCCTAATTTTGCCACAAAAAACTGGGAGAACTTATTGACTCGAGTATAAGTCTAGGGTGGGAAATGCTCCATAGATTATTCCCCCATATGGTGTCCTCAGAAGAAGCTCCATAGATTATTCCCCCATATGCTGCCCCCATAAGAAGCTCCATAGATTGTTCCCCCATATGCTGCCCCCATAAGAAGCTCCACAGATTGTTCCCCCATATGCTGCCCCCATAAGAAGCTCCATAGATTGTTCCCTCATATGCTGCCCCATAAGAAGCTCCATAGATTGTTCCCCGATATGCTGACCCCAGAAGAAGCTCCATAGATTGTTCCCCCATATGCTGCCCCCATGCTGCTGCTGCATGTAAAAATAAAAAAAAGACATACTCACCTCTCCGTCGCTGGGTGTCAGATTCTCACCTGTCCTGCGTCCATGGCTGCTCACCGCTATCTGCCACGTCATCAGTCAGTGACGTTCAGACTGCAGGGGGCGCGGCGCGCACTAACCACGTCACCGCACCCTCTGCTGTCTGAAGTCACTGACCGATGACAGACAGCAGCAAGCAGCCATGGACGCAGGACAGGTGAGTATCGCTATACTTACCCGTCCTGACGCTGTGTCTTGAGCCCCCAGCTTCTCCGCGCTCTCTCTTCCTGCCTTCAGCGGTCATGTGGTACCGCTCATTAAAACTCATGAATATGCGCATATTCATGAGTTTTATTGAGCGGCACCACGTGACCGCTGAAGGCAGGAAGAGAGAGCACGGGGAGAAGCTGGGGGCTCAAGACACAGCATCAAGACGGCTAAGTATGACCTGACACATCCGCCCCCTCCGACCCCCTTTGTATATGACTCGAATATAAGACGAGAGGGGGACTTTCAGCCCAATTTTTTGGGCTGAAAATCTCGACTTATATTCGAGTATATACGGTAATACAGTCTGTTATCTCAGGCTGAGGCCTGGTGTGGTGGAAAAATCTTCGCTTTGCAGACATACTGATCACATATAATTTTTCTCCAAATAAATCCATTTGTATTGAGCTTTTCAAATATTTCAGTAGTCCATTTAAAATGGGCGAGACAAGAGGCAAGGGACGGGGAAGTAGACATGATGCTGATGGTGCATGTAGAGGACAAGGCCGTGGCCAAGCTGAAAGTGGGCCACAGCAAGACCCACATCTTCACGCCCGACCTTCCTGTCCCAGTTTCTAGGGGACCGAACCACAACACTACTGAAGCCAGAGCAGTGTGAAACGGTTGTTGGTTGGATAGCGGATAATGCTTCCAGTCACTTAGCCACCACCACCACCACCATGTCTTCCACACGGTCAACTCCCACCATGCCAAGTGCCCTGAGACAACTGATCTCACACTCGGACACTCCGAAGAGCTGTTCAGTTTTCCATTTGGAGATTCATGCCTCTCGCCCGCTCCACTTGAAGCGGGGCAAGATGATATTCCATGTAGCGATGCACAAATCTTTGAGCAGCCACGGTTGCAAGAGGTGGACGATGATGAGACACAATTGCCAGAAAGTCAGGATGAGGAGCAGGCAGGAGGACATGCAGTGCAAGGACAGCAGCACACATGGGGAAGGAGACATATCACTCAAACAGGCAAGCAGCGTGGTGGCCGCAGATAGAAGGCGTGCATCCGTTCCCCCGTAACACCAACAGGACGGAAGTTGCCATTCCAACTGTTAGATCTTCCTGAGTCTGGTTATCTTTTTAAAGATTCTGCCGATAACCCCAAACAGGCCATTTGCAGCACTTGTCATGCCCGCATCAGCAGGGGTAGCAAAACTACCAGCCTGACCACCACCAGCATGATTAGGTACATGGCAGAAAAGCACCTGACTTTGTGGGCCGAACCCCAGGCTCCAGGAATACTGTCTGCAGGTGACAACACTGCTTCTTCCACTGCTTTGCTTACAAGCCAATCCCCAGTTCACCATACCTGTGAAGATGCCTTGGGACCTGCACCTGTTGTTGCCCACAGTCAACCAGCACCATCATCAAGCCCGTCCACATCCTTGTCCCAGCCCAGCCTTCAGTTGTCTATACCCCAGTTATTAGAACGCAAGCGTAAATACCCAGCCAATGCCCCACAGGCCACAGTACTTAATTTGCACATTTCTCGTCAGCTTGCGCTCTAGATGTTGCCTTTTTGGCTCGTTGAGACGGAAGCTTTCCGCAACCTGATGGCGGTGGCGGTCCCAAGGTAATCGGTCCCCAGTCGCCACTATTTCTCCCGTTGTGCCGTATCGGCATTACACCAGCATGTGTCCCTCAATATTACCCGTGCCCTCAACAATGCTGTTAATGGGAAAGTCCACCTAACCACGGGCACGTGGACAAGTGCCTGTGGGCAGGGATGGTACATCTCACTGATGGCACACTGGGTTAACATAGTGGAAGTCGGGACCCAGTCAAACCTTGGGATGGAACACATCCTCTCCACGCTGAGGATTGCAGGCCCTGCGTCAATCAGGGTTGCCCCCACAGTCTACAGCTCCTGCACCTTCTCCTCCTCTTCTTCTTCAGCCTCCATCTCTGAAATGAACACATAAGTCAGAAGCTGGAAGCAATGCAGCACTGCCTCAGCCAAGCGGCAACAGACTGTGCTGAAGCTAATCTGCATAGGTGACATACCGCATAATGCAGAAGATTTGTGGACAGCACTGAAAGAGCAGTCAGATATTTGGATGACACAGCTGAATCTATAGCCAGGCATGGTCATGTGTGACAATGGCCGGGACTTAGTGGCGGCTCTGAGGCAAGGTGAGCTCACACACGTACCTTGCCTGACCCATGTGCTTAAACTCGTGGTTCAACATTTTCTCAAAAGCTACCCGGAGCTGCCGGATCTGCTAGTGAAAGTTCGTCATCTGTCTGCCCATTTTAGAAAGTCAGCTACAGCTTCAGCCGCCCTTGCCGTGCTTCAGCAGCATTTGCAGCTTGCGGCTCACCAACTGGTGTGTGATGTCCCCCTGTGCTGGAACTCTACTGTGACGACTCCTGGAGTGGACCCTCTGGGGCTTGATACCAACCCACCCTGAGCGAGCTGACCTAGTGAGGACCACCCCCTATACAGGGAGTGTCAGGGGCAGACCCAGGTGGGCATAGTACCACGACTGCTGGAACTAGGTGGCCGTCTCACAGAAGACGCCAGAAAGCGTGTCTAGCAAGGTGCAGGCGGGGACGCGCAGGATACAGGAGTGTGCAAAGCCTGAACACAGGGGCACGCAGGGTACAGAAGTGTGTGTGAAGCGTGGACACACGGACACGCAGGGTACAGGGAATGGCAGGGCGTATACATGGGGGCACGCTGGGTACAGAAGTGCGTATATCATGCGCTGACAAGCACGCCCGGGTACGAGGCAAAACAGAGCGCGTGCTGGGAAGCATACCTGGGCACAGGGCCAAAGCAGGGCGCATGCCAGGGAGCATGCCTGGGTACAAGGCAGAGCAGAGCGTGCACTGGGAAGCACGCCTGGGCACAAGGCAAGGCAGAGTGCGTGCAGGGAAGCACGCCTGGGTACAAGACAAAGCAAAGTGCATTCAGGAAGCACGCCTGGGTAAAAGGCAAGGCAGAGTGCATGCTGGGAAGCATGCCTGAGCACAGGGCAAGGCACCTAAGTACAAAGAGCGGCCAAGCAGGGACCAAGCAGGTCTAGCAAGGAAGCCAGAATGATAATCAGGTCTCGCCTACAGGAAGAGGAAGCCTGATATAGGGCATGTGAGCAGGGACTTCTGGGTCATGTCCTTTTGGACCATAGACACGTCAGAGATGGTGCGGCTGCAGTCAGGCTATGGGGAAGCGCATGCGCGCTCACTAAAGTCATGGAGTCGAGTGAACAACCACAGAGTCAAGCGCGGCAGGTGCGCGCGCGCACTCGTCGAGACCCCCGGACCAGCCACGATACCGGAAGTGATGACGTCGGGCGCTGAGCCCCGGCTCCGGGGGAATGCGGTGAGCGCAGCATGACAGTACCCCCCTCTTTACGCCCCCCTTTTCTAAGGCTGGAAAGGAAATTAGACAAAATCTGAGGTGCTTGGATATTTTCCCGGGGTTCCCAGGATCTTTCTTCTGGGCTAAAGCCCTTCCAGTCAATTAAGAAAAGGGTTTTCCCTCTTACCTTCTTCATGGCCAGAATATCATTTACCTCAAATTCATCCCCCATGCCAACAGGGTGGGGTGTTTGGCCTGGAGAATGATGAAACCGATTGAGCACCATGGGCATGAGGAGGGATACATGGAAGGAATTGGGAATGCGGAGCGAGGTGAGTAATTTCAATTTGTAGGCCACGTCATTAATACGCTTGAGGACCTCAAAAGGACCAATGTATCGGGGCCCAGTTTGTAAGATGGTACCTTAAGGCGAATGTATTTGGAGGAAAGCCACACCTTGTCACCAGGAGAAAAAGGAGGAGAGTCCAGGCGCCTTTTATCTGCATGTAGTTTCATCCTATCCCGTGCTTTTTCAAGAGCGCATTTGGTCTCCTGCCATACCCTGGAGAACTCCATGGACAGAGAGTCGGCCGCAGGCACTCCCGAGACAGAAGGTACCGGTAGAGGCACACTGGGGTGTTGTCCAAAGACGATGAAGAAGGGAGACTTGGAGGAAGATTCGCTGGTGTGGTTATTATATGCAAACTCTGCCCAAGGAAGTAAACTGACCCAGTTGTTCTGGTGAGCATTCAAAAAGTGACGGAGATAAGATGTAAGGATCTGATTTGTTCGTTCCACCTGCCTGTTGGTTTGGGGATGGTAGGCAGAGGAAAAGTCCTGTATCACTTTCAAGAGTCCATAAAGAGCTCTTCAGAACCGAGAGGTGAATTCAATCCCTCTGTCCGACACGATGTGCAGAGGGAAACCGTGAATTCTGAAGATGTGAGTGATGAAAATCTTCGCCAATTCAGAGGGTAGACCGGGGAGAGGAATAAAATGGGCCATCTTAGAGAATCGATCCACAACCACCAGAGTCACAATACAACCGGAGGAACGAGGCAGGTCGGTGATAAAATCCATGGCTATATGCTGCCATGGAGGTGTAGGTACAGGAAGAGGAAGCAGAAGACCGGAAGGGGTTTGGGTACCTTGTTCTTGGCGCAGGATGGACAAGCGGCCACAAAGTCTTTTACAACCTGGGAGAGAGATGGCCACCAGTAGTAGCGGGACAACAGGGAGAGAGTCTTCTTGACTCCTACATGACCGGTAATTTTGGATGAATGTCCCCAGCATAACACTCGTTTTCGATTGCTCTCAGCCACAAAGGTTTTTCCCAGGGGTTAGGAAGTCAAGTTGACAGGAGCCACGGTAATTATCTTGAACGGGTCGATGATATGTGAAGGTTCCTCTTCAGTATCAGTCGACTGGAAAGATCTCGATAAAGCATCAGCTTTAATATTTTTATCGCCAGGCCGGAAATGGAGTTCAAAGTCAAAACGGACGAAGAACAATGACCACCTGGCCTGCCGGGGATTGAGCCTTTGTGCTGACTGAATGTACGCCAGGTTTTTATGGTTTGTGAAGATCTTGAATGGATGTATGGCACTTTCTAGTAAGTATCTCCATTCCTCCAATGCCAACTTAATGGCCAATAACTCTTTGTCACTAATGGAGTAATTTCGCTCAGACAGGGAGAATACTTTAGAAAAGAAGTCACAGGTGACTAGACGTCCTGAAGAAGACTTCTGCAAAAGAACAGCAGCGGCCCCGGTAGAGGATGCGTCTACTTCAAGGATGAAAGGTTTACTAACCTCTGGACGGTGAAGCGCTGGAGCAGTGGCAAAAGCTTGTTTCAAGGATAGAAAGGTGTCCTCTGCCTCTGAAGACCAAGCATTAGGGTTAGCTCCTTTGCGGATAAGAGGCGAGGTAGGCCGAACCAAAGAGGAGAAATTGGGGACGAACTGCCGATAGTAATTTGCAAAGCCAAGGAAACATTTGATTGCCTTCACCCCATGGGGCCGTGGCCAATCGAGAACGGCAGACACTTTCACCAGATCCATGCGTAGACCAGAGTCCGAGATAATGTACCCCAAGAGCGGCAAGGACGTTTGTTCGAAGACACATTTCTCGATCTTGGCGTAAAGGCTGTTCTCCCTCAAACGCAGGAGTAAATGGCGTATGTTCTTTCTGTGGGCAGACAGGTCTGGAGAAAACACGAGGATATCATCCAGGTAGACCACTACGCAGGAGAACAGCATATCCCAGAAAACATCGTTCACAAACTGCTAGAATACCGCTGGAGCGTTGCAGAGGTCAAAGGGCATAGCCAAGTATTCGTGGTGACTGTCTCGAGTGTTAGAGGTGGTCTTCCACTTGTCACCGGAACAGATACGGACCAAGTTGATGGCCCCATGAAGATCCAGCTTGGTGAAAATTCAGGATCCTCTTAGCCGGTCAAAGAGCTCCGGGATCAGTGACAGCGGATAATTGTTTTTGACCGTGATATTGTTCAGCCCTCGATAATCTATGCAGGGACGGAGGGAGCTGTCCTTCTTTTTGACAAAGAAAAACCTCACACCTGCGGGCGAGGAAGACTTGCGGATGAAACCTCTAGCCTGATTCTCCTGGATATACTCCGACATGGCTTGGGTCTCGGCAGGAGATAGCGGGTATATTCTACCCCTAGGTGGAGTAGAGCCAGGAATGAGGTCAATCGGACAGTCGTATGGTCGATGTGGAGGCAGGGTCTCGGCCTCCTTCTTGTTGAAGACATCTGCAAAAGACCAGTAAGCCGATGGCAGACCTGCAGGTACCGAAGATGGACAGGCTGAAGCCATCGGACGGATGGACTGCAGACACTTCTGATGGGATGGTCCCCAATGGAGTATCTCGCCAGATCGCCAGGGTGGAGCTGCCCTAAATACTAGAGGCCTCTTGGTAATTGGCTGGGAACACCATAGGCAGGTGCACACTGATTCCATAAGAACCAGAGAGTACCGGCACCGCCTCCCTATGCACACAGCCAGGAAGTATGCAGAGAGCAAGCAGGAGGTAAGAGGCATACAGCATGGAGCCGGCAGCAGACAGAACTCACAGCATGGCCCGGAATAGTGAGTAAGGCAGGTGGGGGATGGGAGGCCATGCAGTGATGCCGGCAGAGTTGTTACAGTACCCTGTTGTGAATTCACTTTCTGGCCTACCTCTGGTTACTAGTGAAGTTAGTGGAGCTGGTTATATTGACAGAGGGGTCGCGAGTTCTCTTTCCGGGCTCCCTCTGGTGGTTACAGGAGGTAATGGAGCTGATCTAATTAACAGAGGCCTGCCACCTGATAATGAGAAGGAAGATTGGACATCTGGAGTTTTTGACTGGATTTAAGACAGCCGACTCCCTCTATCCCTGCTGGTGATTTTTCCTGCCTCCTGAGGTCTTAGTTTCCAGCTCAGTCCCTGCATGCTCAAGCTAAGTGTTCTTTTGCTATTCACATTTGATTTGGTTTTGTCTATTCAGTTTTGTGTGGTCAGCCATTCCCTGCTGGGGCTGTGCTGAATTTCCATCCTTATGTTGCTGCTTGTGCCAGTTTGTTTTTGTCCCTTATTAGATTGGCCTCTTTTTTCTCTGCTCTCAGAATATGCTAGAGTGCTGATATAGTGGGCGAAGTCAAGTGACTTCAGTATTTCTCTATCAGACGTGTTGGACATTTTTTGCAGGGTTTTTTTGCGTGATTGCAGACAGTGTCTTTCCTTTCCTGTCCTGTCTAGTTAGTGTGGGCCCCATCGTTTGCTCAGCCTATTTTCCTACCTGCGTTTGTGTTTTCATCATGTCTCACCGACAATATATGTTTGGGGGCTATCTATTCCATTGGGGTCTGCTCTGGGGCAGTTTAGATTTCCCCTTTTTGCTTTAGGCTTATTTAGTTCTCCGGCTGTGTCGAGGCGTCTAGAATCATTGTAGGTACGCTCCACGGCTACTGCTAGTTGTGTGGATTGGATCAGGAGTCTGCAATCCGCTTAGTTACCAACCTCTCTGGTTTTCTGTGGCTTAGCTTGGTCTTGCTTTCCTCCTCGGTGACCCAATCATAACAGTACCCCCTCCTTTACAACCCCTCTACTTCAATAGTGAGTAAGGCCGGTGGGTGATGGGAGGCCATGCAGTGATGCTGGCAGGGTTGTTACAGTACCCCCTCCTTTACGGCCCCTCTTCTTCAAGCCTGCTAGGATGACCTGCATAAGGAGTATGGGACAACACACAGTCCAGGCCTACACGACATCCTTCGGGTAAGGTGAAGTAGGCGTGCCATCAGGAATCACAGAGTGCCAAGTCTCTTGTTGCCCGACGGGGTAAACCTCTCCAATGACCTGTGCCTCTTCCTCTAGACTGGTGGAAAGCAGAGATGAACAAATTTCTGTCTTGGGATCTTCACCAATCGGCCTCATGGAAGCAGAAGGCATACATTCAGGAAGCATCTTCAGCCTGTTACCCTGAAAAAACTGGACCACCTCTTCCGGGGTAGAGGATGAGTAAACCTCTGTCTTGGTATCTTCACTCACTGGCCACATGGGAGCAGAAGGCACACACTTAGGACCCATCTTCAGCCCGCTATCCAGGGGAAGACAATCTAGAGGCAGGGATGCTCCGGCGAGCAGATCACTGGTATAGTCACTGGAGACGTGTGAAAAGAACGCCACCGCTTTCCCTTCTTTGGAGACGTCATCACACCTTGACTCGACGACTAGCAGACCAGATGAAGAAGACGACATTGCTGACTGACTCTGATGCAAGGGAACCAGACACCTCTTGTCACTTGGTTGTTTCAACCGAAGCACCTTGCTTGGTCTCCAGACCTGAACGGGTACAGGAATTCCTGGCTCAGAATGACCCATGGGCATACCAGACTGCAAATGGAAGATACGCTTCTTCGTGTACAATGCTCCGACTTGGAGCTGTAGTTGTCCTTGCAGGACTAGACTGTTCTTGAATAGAGCTCGGCCATCTCTAGACAACGCCCGTGCCAGTTTCTGGAGCTACAAAACAGAGACCACATACCGACTCCATATGACTGGCGGCTTAAACACACCAAAGCTCCCAGAAGGCAGAGAAACAGTAATTGACTTTATTGAAGAGGAAGTACTCTTACCCAGGGCAGTCTCTTCTACTGGCCCAGGGTTTTGGAGTAGAGGCTTCACAGGGCAGAGACCATCAGGATGTTCCTTCACAAGACCAGATTCTGGCTGCAACTTTGCCAGCCCCTTTTTAATAGACCACTTGGATCTTACACGGGAGGCCGCCTTGACAGGCTGTGGAACAGGTGAGTCATGGACGGTCACAGGCGGATGAGACAATTTACCCACAGGTTTCTTTCGTCTGGTCCATTTCTGGAAGCTTGGGGGGGAAGACTTTTCTGGAGACGCTGTACTAGCCTTATCGAAGGCTTTTCTGAAGGCCACCAGGAAGGCCGAAAGACTCGAGGTGATGGGATAAGCCACTCCAAGGCATTTCCTGTTAGGTAAAACATTAGCAACCCTACCTTTACCCGATCAGTGGCGAAGAAGGGAGCATGCCATTTAAAGTAGCGCAAGCACTGCTCCAAAAAGACATGACACTGCTTAGGATCCCCATCGTATCTTGATGGATCCGGAGGGGGTTCAACTTTGGGAAGGTTAGCCTCAAATTGAGCAAACAGCTCATTAGAGATTACGATGGTGGGTGGAGCAATGAAGGATCGGACTTCAGACCAGGTAAAGTTATTCGGTTGCCCATATTGGCAAAAAAAGTTCATCTCACTCCGAGAGCGAAAAGACATGAGACTCAGCGGGAACCATGGCCTGAGCAAACTGTAACGCTCGTGCCCTGACTGGTTGGTGCGAGCGTGGGGTGTGTGACCCCACTGGACAACAAACCAGACTACCCTGGAAGGGGCGAAAGTAAGCAGATACCTTGGTGTTCACTGGAGCCTCTCATGGTGAGGTCAGGCTTGTGCGGCAGGTAGCTGCCAGGTGCCACTCCAGGGTGGTGTCTGGCTGTGGCTGCTGATCCCACTGAGGGACTGGATACTGCGAGCAGGTGTGGGTTAGTACAAACTGACACGACTGGTACTCTAGTGGGCACGGCTTGAGACACAGGCAGGCACGGCTGAGGCACTGGCAGGCAGGCGGGCACGACTGAGGCACTGGCAGGCAGGCGGGCACGACTGAGGCACTGGCAGGCAGGCGGACATGGCTGAGGCACTGGCAGGCAGGAACTGACTCGGTAGTGACAGGAGAGAGACACGGACTGGGACAAGAAGGATATGTGAACAGATAGGGGCTGTTGACACTGGAGGTGCAGGAATTGTTCGGGAAGAACAGAACACAGACAGATATAAATGGTGTGAGGGAACAGGTAGAGAATTGTTTACACAGAAGATGCAGGAACTGGTTCAGGAAGGACGGGAAAATAGACAGGTATGAAGGTATGAGGAAACAGGTAGAGAGCTGTTCACACAGAAGATGCAGGAACTGGTTCAGGAACCAGTACAGACGGGTAGGACAAGGATCCACAGGATACGGAATGGAAATGGAGCAGAACCGCAGGATTGCGGAGCAGAGAAGAACTGCAAGGAACAGAGCAGGGTAGAACCACAAGTAGCGTAGCAGGATAGAACCCCAAGGCTGCGGAGAGGAGCTGCAGTTTGCAGCAAGAGGTTCTGCAGCAGCAGGTGCCACAGAAAAGGAGAGCAGAGCAGAACCGCAGGTATGCGAGGAGAAACTGCAGTTTGCAGCGAGAGGTTTTTTGCAGCAAGAGGTTCTGCAGCAGCAGGTGCCACAGAGAAGGAAAGCAGAGCAGAACAACAGGTATGCAAAGAGGAGCTGCAGCAAGAGGTTCTGCAGCAGCAGGTGTGAAGCAAGGTGGAACTGCAAGGTATGTGGAGAGAAGCTGCAGCAAGAGTTTCTGCAGCAGCAAGAGCGAAGCAAGGTGGAACTGCAAGGTATGTGGAGAGAAGCTGCAGCAAGAGGTTCTGCAGCAGCAAGAGTGAAGCAAGGCGGAACTGTAAGGCATGCGGAGAGAGGCTGCAGCAAGAAGTTCTGCAGCAGCAAGAGCGGAGGGGAGCAGAACTGCAGTAGCAGCAAGACAGAGGGAGTAAAGACAAGAGTACCCAGAGCAGGGAAGGAAAGACCACAGACTGGGATAAAACAGACACAGGTATAGCACAGAGATCAGACTAGGCAATGTACAGAGCAAGGCACAGAGACAGGGATAAGACGGACACAGGTATAGGACAGAGTTCAGACAAGGCAAGGTACGATTCAATGCACAGGAACACAGACACAGACCAGGATATTCTGCCTCCTGGTGGGCGGAGTGAGAAATGCACAAGGCACAGAGACAGGGATACAGAGACCAGGATATCCTACTTCCTGGAGGGTGGAAAACACAAAGCACATGGAAACAGATCTGGGTATAATGCCCCCAGAGCAGGCAGAGACAGGACAGGACCTGGCAACTCAGCAGCAAGACACGGACTGAGTAAAGGCGTTGCTCAGGCAGCTTCCACTGGGTGGAGCTGCCCTAAATACTAGAGGCCTCTTGGTAATTGCCTGGGAACACCATAGGCAGGTGCACACTGATTCCATATGAACCAGAGAGTGCCGAGCGCCGTCCCCCTATGCACACAGCCAGGAAGTATGCAGAGAGCAGGCAGGAGGAAAGAGGCATACAACATGGAGCTGGCAGCAGACTGAACTCACAGCATGGCCTGGAGTAGTGAGTAAGGCAGGTGGGGGATGGGAGGCCATGCAGTGATGCTGGCAGGATTGTTACAACCTCTAGTGGGGTGGCAAGTAAGAGGGTGAACTGTGATTACACCAGGAGAGCACTAGGACCCTGTGATGTTTGCCTGCTGCAGCTATGAGCAGGTGCTGTGAGTGCACGGGAGTCTGTGCGTGCTGAGGGGTGGGGCCCAGTGTCGGCTGTCTAGAGCTGTAAGGAAGCTTCCAGAATCAGAGAGACTGCCCATAGAGACACTGTGTGTGTGGAGAAGCTTGTGATAAGCAAGGAGTCTGGACACTGTAAGAGAGTGTTTACTGCAACCCCTTCATCTTGGGAGCCTGAGGCCTAGCTGTGGAACAAATACAGCACGTTCCTGAGAGCTGTGTGACTGTGGAGCTCTGTGGAGTCCCTGTTGTGATGAGCTGAGAAGCAATATTGGACAGATATTTTATATAGAAACAGTTGTATTGCTTCTAGGAGAATTTGTGAGGACTACAGGAAGAGAGACGGCATTTTGAGGCTACAGAACTATAAGTCCCTGGCGTTTGGGCTCGGCACCGGCCGACAAGACGAGGAACCTTGTGTTGCTGCAACTGATTGGCGCCGAAGATTTGGGACTGGCTGCAGCCTATGCATTCTATATGCCTGAGAGGAGAATCACCTCAGGTTAAAGGTAGCATAGTCATAGATACCCGGGTTTCCCTAGTGGAAGCGCTTAAGGACCTTTGTATTATATTTATATGTACTGTTATTGTAGGTTTTTGTAGGTTATACTCGGTGTGCCATTCCAGGGGGTCGCTTGATATCACTACATTTGATTTACACCTGTTCTCTGAGTACCTGAATTGACCTTTCTGTTAGGTAATTTTTTTTCAAATCCCAGTGTAATACACTCTTCATGGAACCTGGGATTGGCATAGTGATTTCAGCTCCGGCTGAGTGAGTGTACTGTATAAGGGTATTTCAATCTGTTTCTTCCACATACTAAGTTCTACTTTATCTGCTGTTTGAGTAAAGATACTTTTGGGATTTCTGCCTCAGTCTCGGTTTGTGACCCACTGGATCTTATTCGGACCTCTGGTCATTACAAATTCAACACACCTCAATTTTTGTAGTAAAAAAGTAGACATGTCCAAGAGCGGTAAAGGATCCAGTTTTCAGAATATCATTTTTTTTAATTTAATACATTAAAAAAGTGAAAAAATATACAAACTTTGCAAAAGGTTGAAGTGAACACTTTCTGTAAGAACCAACGTGTTTCAAACGTTACAACATTCTTAGTCCTGGTACGAAATGCGTCGTTTTTTATGAAGGGTGTTCAGAAGGTGAAATCTCTGTTCCCCTGTACTTTACACACTCTCCCCTGCGCCAGGACTGAATCTCTGGTGCCACTCATTGTGTCTGTTTCTGTCTTAGCGCTGACTTCACATCGACAGCGCTGCTGGCGATTAGTGAGCTCAGCAGCTTATGTTATCAACTTGAGCAGAGTCATGGAGATAAGTTACTGTCTGCAGCGCTGTCATCAATGTAATGATGAAGACAGTAAGGATTTAGTGCTCTTTTACATGGAGATATTTTGCATCAGTATTTGTTAACTGACTCCAGGAATGGATCCAAAACACAGATGAGGTGAAAGTGATTCAGTTATTTTTTTCTCTGTGTTTGCTCCTGTTTTTTAGCTTCCAAATACTGATGTAAAATACTGCCCCAAATACTCACTGTGTGAATGAGGCGAGGAAGTTGCTTGTTATCCTGCTGTAATATAAGTCCTTATTCCAATGATGAGTGCACACTTGCTTGTCTTCTCTGCTCCATGATATTCAGCAGAGCAGGAGCAACACCTGGGGCAAAACTGTGGCCGGCAGATGTCCAGCCCTATGGCCCAGTGACATGTGATAGACCCCAACTCCTAAACAAAATGAATCTGAAAGACGCACACAAAATAAATACACAAAGCAATGTAATTAGGTGTCAAGCGTTCTCAATTTTATTTAAATTCATGACACCAAAAATGGCACAACCCCCGACTCACGAAGAGTCACCCTCCAGCACTCAGGAGAGGAAAAACCCCCTGTGGTGGAAACCTCTAGGGAACCATGGCTGGAGGATCGCCCTTCCCTTGGGCTTAGAGAGTTAGTGCCGATATAGCAGATGTAACTGCAGAATTTTACAATTTGATCATTTTACTAAATTTACAGAGAACGACATAACAAATATAGACTATAAATTTGATAACCGGATGTGGGCGAGATCTGGCTGCGATATCGGTCACCACATTGGTTGCTATACCCAATTTAGTTGATCTGATTGCCCAGATGGATGAACCGTTTCTTCCTTATAGATCCAGGTCCAACTCTTAAAAATTTAGACTTTTGGTTACGGGATTGTTCATAATGAATAATCCCTAATAGGAGAAATACACCCCCCCCCTTCCTCCACCCCAATTTATCACCCATTAAAGTCATAGGTGCTTCAATGAACTCCCAAAGGAGAGCAGCTCTTTGTAGAGGGTAATGGAAGGGGATCCTGTGCTGGGACCCCCCTCTGTTATCTTCCCATGCCCTGGGGGTGTCTAAAGCAGACAACCCCTTTCTCTGCTAGAACCTCCAAATTTCACCAAGGTCGGCACATTACGTGGGGTGGTCAAGCTCAACGTCCTCAGGCGCATCAGTAATGGCACTGATCGTGGCAGCGCGCCCTTCTATTATGGAATCTTCTTTATCACACGTGTTTATGACCTCATAACAGTTGTCATGGTTACTACAGGGGCTATTACTGATGCAGGACCCAAGTATTAACCCTTTCATAAATGGTAATTCACTTCATTATCGAGGTAACTAACTGCGCTTGTCACCAAGCAGGCGCCTATCATTATGGCTTTCCTTAGGCACCATAAGAAATACAGATTAAATGTGCAATTGTTTCAGGAGGGTTTTGCACTTTTTTGATCCAGGGATTGGGTTTATAGCTAGCACGTTACACTGAAAAAAATAAGGGAAATTCTTAGAAAATAATATTATAGGGAATTGCATTTCAAGCATTTTCCTAATGTACAGCTTACATAATTACATAGGTGGAAGTTGATGATTCTAGGTCTTTTTTCAACCTGGGTTTAGTAATGGATTTTTTTCCTCTACTTGATCCATAAATAAAACGTATTTTAATTGCAGTTATTTCAGGTAGCGGGGTAAATATTCTCCAGTCACAATTACATAATGTTATCCCTGGATTAAAAGAGGCAGAGGAACATAAAACATGCAAATGATCCCAGATGGTGATTTGTTCTGGTTGAGCATTAAAGGGAATCTGAGAGCAGTATGATGTAGGGGCAGAAAGCAGCCAATCAGTGGTGGGCGGGGTTACAGAGAGATCATGAATAAGGAGAAAGGTCACATGACAGCAGGTGTATTAGGCTATGTGCACATGATGCGGATTCTGCTGCGGATCCGCAGCGGATTTGGCCCTGCGGATCTGCAGCAGAACTGCAGGTGATGTACAGTACCATTCTAGCCTATGGAAAATTAAAACCACTGTGCAGACGGTGCGGATTTTTCCGCGCGGCTTTTGCTGCAGTTTCAAATCCGCAGAAAGAATTGGCATGTCATTCTTTTCTGCGGATTCCGCTGCGGTTTGCCATCTCCTCCATTGTGGAGGTGATAAACCACAGGGCAAAGCTGCAGGCTAATCCGCAGGTAAACTGCAGGTCTTTTGACCTGCTGATTTACCTGCGGATTTTGCAAAATCCGCGCGGAAAAATCCGCGGGTGAATCCGCACCATGTGCACATAGCCTTAAGGTACTGTCACACTTAGCGATGTACCAGCGATCCCGACCAGCGATATGACGCGGTCAGGATCGCTGGTACATCGCTAAGTGGTCGCTAGTGAGCTGCCACACAGGCAGATCTCACTAGCGACATCGCTGGGGTCGGGGATCGCTACTTACCTGTCACACCAGGCAATCCTGCGTCCTCCCGCCTGGCTCCACGCGTCGCTCGTCCTCACAGCAGGAAGCACCGCAGGAAGTGACCGACGAAAAACAGTCCAGGACGTTCTCGCGCGATCAGCGATAACCAGCGGGGGAGCCGGTCGTAGGTAAGTATCAGACAGAGATATCGCTAGCAATATCGCTATAACGTCACTAGTTATAGCGATATTGCTAGCGATATCTCTTAGTGTGACAGGCCCTTTAGTCCTCTAGTGATAATCTCCTGCTGATAAATCAGTCATTTTATAAGAATTATAGCAAGCAGCCCATTAAGTGACATATCATTGGAATCAGAGTCGCTGCCCCTGCATTATGCTGCTCTCAGATTACGTGGCCAAATCCTGGTGACAGATTCTGTTTAATGGCAGTAAAATAAGTTTTTTAATATTTCTGGAAGCACAAAAAAACAAGCAAAAAATGCCTGTTTAATGTGTGAAGGGGTTTTATAGAGAAACGTCTCAGCTACCAAAATTGAAAACTGACTGTTGCTGATTACTTGAATCCTCTGTCCAGTCAGATCAAAGAGCGATTACACCATCATGTGCTGCCAGAGGAAGATCAGGAAATCAGTGATACTGCTCTGTTGTCCTTTAGCACCATAGAATGGATTCATTAGGCTAAGTGCACACGTACCGGAACTCTCGCGGAAATTACCGCGAGAATTCCGGAATTCCAGTCCGCGGGAAAATCGCATTTTAAATTCCTGCGATTTTCCCGCGGAAAAACTAGCATTTTGCAAGCGGAATTAGCTTGCAGAATGCTATCGTTTTCCAAGCGATCTGTAGCATCGCTTGGAGAACTGATTGACAGGTTGGTCACACTCGTCAGACATAGTGTTTGACAAGTGTGACCAACTTTTTACTACTGAGGCCGCCAATGCAGCATCAGTAGTGAAAGATAAAATGTAAAAAATAATAAAAAATGGTGTTATTCTTACCCTCCGACGTCCCGCGCAGCCGTTCCCAGTAATCCTTTGCGAAAATGCCCGCGATGACGTCCGTTCTCGCGGGATCGCGATGTCTCGCGGTAATTCGCGATGACGTCGCGCGAATGACCGCGAGACTTCGCGATCCCGCGAGAACGGATGCCATCGCGGGCATTTTCGCAAAGGATTACTGGGAACGAGAGCGTGGAGAGAGGCGGGAAGCCTGCGCGGGACGTCGGAGGGTGAGAATAACAATATTTTTTATTTTTAAATTCTATTTTTTACAGGGATATGGTACCCACAGCCCGGAGGACAGTCTCCTCTCCTCCGGACAGTGGGTACCATCCGCAATTGTTCTGCTTACTTTCCGCATGGTGTGCACAGCCACATGCGGGAAGTAAGCGGAACAATGCATTCCTATGGGTGCGGGATCGCCGCGATTCCGCAAATTAATGAGCATGCTGCGTTTTTTACCGCGAAGCGATTCCACCGCGGCAAAAACCGCAGCATTAGCACAGCATTGCGGAATCCCATAGGAATGCATGGGATGCTTATTTTTCGCGTTTTCGCGGCAAAATCGCGCGGTTAAAACCGCCGCGGAAATGCAAAAAAAAGCCACGTGTGAACTCAGCCTTATACAGCGCTTATTCATATCCGTGGATTGTCGGACACTGCTGGGTATAACAGCCGTCATGGCTTTTATGCTATATTTGATCAAATACAGTATTACTAAGAACTCTGTATTACTTACATGTACTTTTGCTTTTTATTTATTTAATTACAGCAGGGTTTTTCTCATTTTGTCTTTTGTAGGTTTTGTATGCTTTATGGCCAATGTGAACATGCGCTTATATGCTGCATGTATACCAACTCAAACCAAGCTCAATTTTTGTGTTTTTAAGCCATGAATGTTTGTTTGTTCCCACACCATGACAAATATTTTTGTTATTGTGATCAGTGCCGGGACAAAGGCTAGGCAGGATAGGTACCCGTTCAGGGTGCTACCTCTTGCTTCACTGAGGGGTGCCCACTTTGAAAGAAAACTCAAAACAAGTGACATTGTTGAATGCCTGTGGCCACCCCGCACCTTCCTCTGGCTGCAGACATTCAGCACACTGACCTCCTGGGTGCAGGCACATAATGTCAGTGAGTCCTTGGCACCACTCTTCTTGTGGCCCAGCCATTGTTCATTCTCTGCACTCAATTGTACTTAAGTCCATTAGACACGAACAGGTTTGGACTGACCCACAGGAGAATCCTCGAGATGGCCCCTGTAAAGGACTTCTGATAAGTGTGGCTATTGTACTTGATTCACAATTCGCAATTAATACATTACACAATCTAGAAAATTAATCTATTTATATAATTGCCTTGTAATGTTTTAATTTCCTGTTCTGTCCAGATGTCATCGAATCCCAAAATTCCAAGCAGAGGAAGTTCACCGACTGCCATATTGAGACACCCAAGTGATGGGAGTCTCAATATGGAAACTGCTGCTGGTACCAACCTATTGTACTGTGCCACAGCAGAACACCATCGCACCACATACACACACACACTCTATATGCTGTGCGCTCTACACACACACACACACACACACACTCTCACATTCACACTCTCACACTCTCATAAACTCAATCAGACTCACACTCACAAACTCACACACACTCACTCACATTCACACTCTCACATTCACAGTCACACTCACACACTCACACTCACTCACACACTTACAGTCACACTCACACACACACACTCACACTTACACTCACACACTCTCACACTCACACACTCACACACTCATACTCACACTCTCACACTCACTCTCACACTCAGATTCACACACTCACTCACGTACTCACACACTCACACTCATACACTCACACACTCACATTCTCACTCTCACACTCACACACTCATGCTCACATTCTCACACTCACACACTCTCACATTCACACTCACACACTCACATTCACACTCACACATTCCCATTCACAGTCTCACTCTCACAGTCACACTCACACTCATACACTCACACACACTCATACTCACACTCACACTCTCACACTCACTCACATTTACATTCACACTCCCACACTCACATGCACACACTCACACTCTCACGCTCACACTCTGACACTCACACCCTCATACTCACTCTCACACTCACATACTCACATTCACACACTCACATTCACGGACTCACACTCACACTCACTCTCACACACTCACGTAGCCTCTTGCGTGGAACACCGTTGCACTGCGCCTGCACGAATTTCATGCAGGCGCAGTGAATCATTCGGCTGATCCCAGCATCAGATGCATGATGTGTCTACAGGCAGAAGAAGCCGGTCACATTAAAGGGGTTTTCCCACGAACAAAAGTTCATTTTAAAAATTGTCTATGTCTGACCGTATACGGAGCATACCACATTTCCTGGGCAGGGGAGAAAAGACAATACTGACATTACAGCAGAGGATCGTAAAGGATTCATTTTGTGAGGTAAAATATTTCACTGACTGTTTTTAAACAATATTTTACCTCACAAAATGTATCCTCTGCAATCTCCTGCTGTAATGTCAGTATTGCCTTTTGCTTCCTCCCCTGCCCAGGAGCTGTGGCATGTTCTGTACATGGTCAAACACAGGGGGTGAGAGAGACAGAGCACAGGGGGAGACAGCTCAAATGGGACAACACATGAGGGGAGAACACAGCACAGGAAAGAGAGAGACAGCAGACAAGGGGGATAGCATATAGGGAAGACAGGTCAAAGAAGAGAGCACAGATGGGAGAAGTCAGCACATGAGGAAAGAGAGAGTGGATAGGTGGGTGAGCACATGGGGGAGAGATTCTCAACGCTGCAAAGCTTGCCCCCATCATGACATTACCGCCCTCCCGATGCGATAGTATCGGGCCTCCATCTAGTCTAATATATAAAGCTCAAAGTGTGTATGTATGTATGTATGTATGTATGTGTGTGTGTATGTATGTGTGTGTGTATGTCCGGGATAGGCATCCGCACCGTCGCAGCTACAGCCTCAAAATTTGGCACAGTCACACGCCTGGACCCCGAGAGTGTCCTAAGCTATGTTGTGAGGCAACATTTTAACCCCGCGCGTTCCAATTCACCAAACAATTTTGCCCCTATCTACATACTGGGGGAAAAAGTGTGTGCGCGTCAAGCCCCGCCCCTCATTATGATGTCATAATGCCCCTATTTGCATACTGGGGAAACAGTGCGTGCATATCAAGCCCCGCCCCTCATTATGATGTCACAATGGTTGCCATGGCGACGCTGATGTCATCATAGGTTGCAAGCCCTGCTGCCGCTCATTATGATGCCATAATGGTTGACTATGGGATGGAGGATGTGTGATGGGTATATGGGCACTGGACTATAGGATGGAGGATATGTATGATGGGTATATGGGCACAGGACTATGGGATGGCGGATATGTATATGGGCACAGGACTATGGGATGGAGGATGTGTGATGGGTATATGGGCACTTGACTATAGGTTGGAGGATATGTTTGACGGGTATATGGGCACGGGACTATGGGATGGCGGATATGTATATGGGCACGGGACTATGGGATGGAGGATGTGTGATGGGTATATGGGCACTTGACTATGGGATGGAGGATATGTATGATGGGCATATGGGCATGGGACTATGGGATGGAGAATATGTATGATGGGTATATCGGCATGGGACTATGGGATGGAGGATGTGTGATGGGTATATGGGCACTAGACTATAGGTTGGAGGATATGTTTGACGGGTATATGGGCACGGGACTATGGGATGGCGGATATGTATATGGGCACGGGACTATGGGATGGAGGATGTGTGATGGGTATATGGGCACTTGACTATGGGATGGCGGATATGTTTGATGGGTATATGGGCACGGGACTATGGGATGGAGGATATGTATGATGGGTATATGGGCATGGGACTATGGGATGGAGAATATGTATGATGGGTATATCGGCATGGGACTATGGGATGGAGGATGTGTGATGGGTATATGGGCACTCAACTATGGGATGGAGGATATGTATGATGGGTATATGGGCATGGGACTATGGGATGGAGAATATGTATGATGGGTATATGGGCATGGGACTATGGGATGGAGAATATGTATGATGGGTATATGGGTATGGGACTATGGGATGGAGGATGTGTGATGGGTATATGGGCACTCGACTATGGGATGGATGATATGTATGATGGGTATATGGGCATGGGACTATGAGATGGCGAATATGTATGATGGGTATATGGGCACTGGACTATGGGATGGAGGATATGTATGACGGGTATATGGGCACGGGACTATGGGATCGCGGATATGTATATGGGCACAAGACTGGGATGGAGGATGTGTGATGGGTATATGGGCACTGGACTATGGGATGGAGGATATGTTTGATGGGTATATGGGTACGGGACTATGGGATGGCGGATATGTATATGGGCACGGGACTATGGGATGGAGGATATGTATGATGGGTATATGGGCACTGGACTATGGGATGGAGGATATGTATGACGGGTATATGGGCACGGGACTATGGGATGGCGGATATGTATATGGGCACAAGACTGGGATGGAGGATGTGTGATGGGTATATGGTCACTGGACTATCGGATGGAGGATATGTTTGACGGGTATATGGGCACGGGACTATGGGATGGCAGATATGTATATGGGCACGGGACTATGGGATGGAGGATATGTATGATGGGTATATGGGCACTGGACTATGGGATGGAGGATATGTATGAAGGGTATATGGGCACGGGACTATGAGATGGCGGATATGTATGATGGGTATATGGGCACAGGACTATGGGATGGAGAATATGTATGATAGGTATATGGGCATGGGACTATGGGATGGAGAATATGTATGATGGGTATATGGGCATGGGACTATGGGATGGAGGATGCGTGATGGGTATATGGGCACTCGAGTATGGGATGGAGGATATGTATGATGGGTATATGGGCACAGGCCTATGGGATCGTGGATATGTATGATGGGTATATGGGCACGAGACTATGGGATGGAGGATAATTATAATTTGCAATAACTAACCACAGTTAGTTATTATGCCCGGGCAGCTCCGGGCTCTTCAGCTAGTATTATATAAAAGCAAAAATATGTGCACTAGGGTGGGCCCAAGAATCAATGTTATTGATGGCCCGTTGCCAACCCAGAACAACGTTGGAGACAAATACAATTGATGTAAGCACTGCCCAGTAGCAGAGGAACTGTAATCAGCTCCGAGAACTCCATCACAATGCAGGCTACTTCTGGCCCATGCATTGTTGGAGACTGCAAATGCAGGAGACATCAGGCTGCGCGATGATGTCACTGCATCATGTCGTCCAGCGCTGTACCAGATATAAGAAGAGACAGTGGCCCTCCTAGTACAGGGAGTCTGGAGAGGTGAGCATATATATTTTTTTTCTTATATTTTGCCACTGAATGGGAGACATCATAAAAGGGGTTGTGAAGAACATTACAAGAGGGACTGTGGGGAAAATACCTGAGACTGTGGAACACATTATACTTGGGGCTGTGGGGGACATTATACCTGGGCTGAGATAACGTCATTCTATATAGGGAGCTGTGGAGGGCATCATACTGTATGGGAATCTGTGGTGATCATATTGATATTGTATAGGGGCTGTAGTGAACATCATACTGTATAGGGGGCTGTGGTGGAAATCATACTGTATAGGGGACATGAGGGACATTAAACTGGGGCTTTGGTGACCATACTGTATAGGGGGATATAGGGAACATACTGTGGTCCATACTGTATTTTGGAGGTCATACTAGATTGGGGAGCTGTTGGGGAGCTTATATTCGGAGCTGTGGTGACCATACTGTACTGATGATGATTTTGGTTTTGTATTCATGTACTGATGATGGTTCTGCTGATGAGTAGGGCACCAGAACCATCATCACTACATGAATACATCACCAGAGCCATCAGTAGTACATGAACACAGCACCAGAACAGCCATCACTCCATGAATACCTTACCAGAACCACTATTATTATTATAAACTAATGGTGTCAAATTCTATTTGTCACATGACGAGCGCAAAAACGATAATACGTATCGCTCTATGATAGGGTTTCTTTAGTTTCCATTAGGGTATCGGCAAAATGCTGGTGTTCTTAGTTCAAACCTAATGGCCCCTATTATAGTTTAGCTATATTAATTTCTATGACTGTCATTGGATCTGACATTTAAAATATAGGATTCAGGGACAAATTTAGCTATTTGTCCATTGTATTGTGGAAATGGTCTGTGAAATTGCATTCCCTGCTGAGCATCACCTCTAAAGTACACCATTTTTTCTTACTTTTGCTGGTATATTTGGTGACAATGGTAACAATTCTAGTGATTGTCAGAATTTGTTACCTGACCAATTGGAGATGGAGATTGCATTAGGTGTCCTGTTACTTTTGTATCTAACCCATTCCTTTGGGTCTGAGGGATGGTGGGATGGGGGATGCCATTGTTGGCTTTATCTACATTGTCCCCGCCCTGATTGTGATCTCTCATGGTCTGTCAGTACATTCGCGAAATCAGTGGCAGGATTAGGGCTAAAAAAGTTTTAGTTTTAGTCCCTCAAATAGTTTTAGCCCCTTAACTCACCAAAAACTCATAGTGGGCACACAGCTTTATCATCAGGTTATCATGGTAGCAAGTGGCCTAACAAATGTCTCCAGTTAGGCCACGTAGGTTGCCTGTCACTTTAACATTAGCACTTGGAATAATATGTATTTTAAAGCATTATATAAGCAAAGATACGGCTGTGGAACTGATACACACACAAAACGATCTTCTCCCACAACCTTACAAAAAACCCTTTTCATTAATATTTTTAAACAAATCAAGTTAATATTTTGTACTCAATCAAAACACCAAATAAAATAAAGTGAACCTATTATTTATACTGTATGGAGTATGGCGTAAAAAAATATTTTAAGCCCCCCTCACAAAAAATTTTCTAGTAGCCTAAAATCATCCCTGAGCCCTTAAATGCCTACATTAACAGAAAAAAAAACATTCTTGTGGTGGATGGAAGCAGCATCTCAAAGATATACTTGTTTTCAAAAGATGCAACCAATTAATCAAAGGCATCCCAGCCGGTTTGAGGCATCATAAACTGGGTCTTTTCACCGTTGACATTGTTCTCACCATCACAAGCCCAGTGAATTCCCTTCATGAATTATCTGTGTTAATTAATAATTTCTCATTTATATCTCATTATAAAATTTATGAGAAAAAAGTAAAAAATCCTAAGTTTTAATTTAGACCAAGAAGCAGTGAATGTGATAAAGGATGAATTCTCTTACTCATGGGGAACATTAGAGATTTCCTTTTTGGGAATTAATTTAACAATCCCTTTAAGCCGAACCCTGGAGACCAACTTATTGAAAATATTTCAGGTCATTCAAATATTACTAGATAAATGACAAAACGAATACCTCATTGTTGGGTAGGATTGTGATTTACAAGACGCTGATCCTTAATAGACTTCTATATATTTTTAGGAATGTCCCTTTAATTATCTCTTCATCCTGGATTAAAAAATTTCACAATCAACTATCATGCTTCATTTGGCATAAAAAACACCAAGAATAAGTAAAAATATCCTTTTTAAGGATAAAGGGGGGTATAGCCCTCCCTAATTTACAAGCTTATTATGAAGCAAATATTATCCTACAGGGTGGAAAGTGGCTTATACCCAACATGAAACACAATTGGGTTGCTTTGGAAAAAGACCAAAATAATCAAAAGTCATTTATATCCCTAATTTTACTACATCTATTGGTACCCTCCCTTCCACTGCCTTCCCATCCATTGTTAAACGCCACAATTACACAATGGAAAAAAGTATATTAACATCTCAAAATCTATCCTCTTTTCCACCAGAAAAAGTGCCATTGCTTATTTTCTTTCCCATTTTTCCATAAAGTAAATGGTCTAAACTAGGCATCAAAGAATGTTCGTGTCTACTTACAGGTCCAAATAAAGATATTATAGAAAATTTTCAAACTTTAAAATTTGCATTCGGTCTACCAGCTGAGGAACTCTACAAGCTCCTAGATCTTAGAAAATTTATTAGGCCGGGATCACATACAGCGAGATACGGCCGAGTCTCCCAGGTTAAAACCAAGCTCTGGCGCCCCCACTCTGGAGCGGAGCGTGCAGCCGCACAGCAATACATGGAGCTGCACGCTGCGCTCCGGAGTGCCGGTGCCAGAGCTTGGTTTTAACCTGCGAGACTCGGCCGTATCTCGCTGTAGTGTGACTCCGGCCTTAGAAGCAAAATATCTCTCCCTTTAGGCTAGTTTCACACTAGCATTCTTTGGCGCAGCGCATGTCCGCCGCTAAGCCCCGCCCCGGCCGCGCCCCCTCCGGTCAGTTCCTCCTCTGATCGCATAAGGCTGCATGCGATCAGCGTATCCTATATTTAGCGTTGGATACGCTGATCGTGCGCTGACCGTGCGCTGGCCTGATTTTGCTAGTGCTGCGCCCTTTTGGCGCTGCGCCCAGAGCACAAAAATGCAACACAGCTGCGCCCTTTTGACGCTGCGCCAGCAAAATCAGACCAGCGCATGGTCAGCGCACGATCAGCGTATCCAATGCTAAATATAGGATACGCTGATCGCATGCAGCCTCATGCGATCAGAGGAGGAACTGACCGGAGGGGGCGCGGCCGGGGGAGGGGCTTAGAGGCGGCCCTGCGCTGCGCCCAAGAACGTTAGTGTGAAACTAGCCTTAGCTTTACCTAATTAATACTCTTTTAATAAATCCCCAAAATATATATACTCTTTTTAATTCAGACACGGAATTTGCCAAGCAAAATCACATAATCAAATGGAACAAGATGTAAATAAAAAATTTTCTAATAAAACTTGGTAGCAAGCCTTTAAATTGATGTAATAAAACAATATCAACTCTAATATTCAGGAAAATTATTTTAAAATTCTTGCAAGATGGCATCTTACCCCTGTTAGGCTCAACTCAGCTTTTCCGTCTCATCCAGACACATGTTGGACATGATGTGGATTTAAAGGCAACATAATAAACATTTTATGATTCTGCCCAAAAATAAAACCCTTTTGGACGGAGGTTTATGATCTCATTTTTAAAATAGGGAAATACAAATTAATTACGGTATGTCTCCTCAGCTCTCATTTTTGTCCCTAGACTCTGACTCTCTTCCTAAAGATATTAAATTACCGTAAACTCCTTTCATGTTTTCTCAGTTGCCAAAATGCTTATACAGTGAGTACGGAAAGTATTCAGACCCCTTTAAATTTTTCAGTCATT
Organism: Dendrobates tinctorius; assembly: GCF_039654945.1. NCBI lineage: Eukaryota > Metazoa > Chordata > Amphibia > Anura > Dendrobatidae > Dendrobates > Dendrobates tinctorius. The sequence continues at coordinate 43,551,994 of NW_027361684.1, forward strand.
GTTTCATCGCAACCATTTCAAAAAAGTTCATTTTTTTTCCTCATTAGTGTACACTCTGCACCCCATCTTGACTGAAAAAAAAAACAGAAATGTAGATATTTTTGCAAATTTATTTAAAAAACCCCCCTGAAATAACACATGGCCATAAGTATTCAGAGCCTTTGGTCAGTCACTCATATTTATGTCACATGCTGTCCATTTCCTTGTGATCCTCCTTGAGATGGTTCTACTCCTTCATTGGAGTCCAGCTGTGTTTAATTAAACTGATAGGACTTGATTTGTAAAGGTACACACCTGTCTATATAACACCTCACAGCTCACAGTGCATGTCAGACCAAATGAGAATCATGAGGTCGAAGGAACTGGCCAAAAGAGCTCAGAGACAGAATTGTGGCAAGGCACACATCTGACCAAGGTTACAAAAGAATTTCTGCAGTACTCAAGGTTCCTAAGAGCACAGTAGCCTCCATAATACTTAAATGGAAGAAGTTTGGGACCACCAGAAGTCTCCCTAGACCTGACCGTCGAGCCAAACGTAGCAATTGTGAGAGAAGAGCCTTGGTGAGAGAGGTAAAGAAGAACCCCAACATCACTGTGGCTGAGCTCCACAGATGCAGTAGGGAGATAGGAGAAAGTTCCACAAAGTCAACTATCACTGCAGCCCTCCACCAGTCAGACGTTTATGGCAGAGTGGCCAGACGGAAGTCTCTCCTCAGTGCAAGACATATGAAAGCCTGCATAGTGTTTGCTAAGATTCTCTGGTCTGATGAGACAAAGAGAGAACTTTTTGGTGACAATTCTAAGTGGTATGTGTGGAGAAAACCAGGCACTGCTCATCACCTACCCAATACAATCCCAACAGTGAAACATGGTGGTGGCAGCATCATGCTATGGGGGTGTTTTTCAGCTGCAGGGACAGGATGTCTGGTTGCAATTGAAAGAAATATAAATGCGGCCAAGTACAGAGATATCCTGGATGAAAACCTCTTCCAGAGTGCTCTGGACCTCAGACTTGCCCGAAGGTTCACCGTCCAACAAGACAATGACACTAAGCACACAGCTAAAATAACAAAGGAGTGGCTTCAGAACAACTCTGTGACCATTCTTGACTGTCAAAACCAAGAGCCCTGACCTAAACCCAATTGAGCATCTCTGGAGAGACCTGAAAATGGCTGTCCACCAACGTTCACCATCCAACCTGACGGAACTGGAAAGGATCTGCAAGGAAGAATGGCAGAGGATCTCCAAAACTAGGTGTGAAAAACTTGTAGCGTCATTCCCAAGAAGACTCATGACTGTACTAGCTCAAAAGGGTGCTTCTACTCAATACTGAGCAAAGAGTCTGAATACTTATACTCGGACGTGTCCGCTCTTCGTCAGTCATTACACTGGCTGCACATTCATTATAGGATCCAATTCAAAGTACTTGTTCTCACCCAGAAAGCTCTCCACAGTGCGGCACCCCCCTACATCTCCTCCCTCATTTCTGTCTATCGGCCTAGCCGATCGCTGCGCTCTGCAAACGACTTTCAACTAACCTCTGCACTAAGCCGTACCTACCACTCCCGACTCCAAGACTTCTCCCGTGCTGCTCCTATCCTCTGGAATGCTCTACCCCAAGAAATTAGGACTAACCACAATTTGCATAGTTTTAGGCGCTCCCTCAAAACACATTTGTTCAGAGCGGCCTATCACGTTCAATAATCAAAGTCATTCTATGTGTAAGTGTGCATGTGTAGCCCATTCACTATCTCCATCCATCCCTCACTCCCTCAAGATGGCTAGACCATCATTGTAAATACACACCTGTACTTTGTATCTCCCCCACCTCATTGTAGATCGTAAGCTCTCATGATCAGGGTCGTCTTATTTTGCTTTAATTATTGTATTGTTAACGTTGTTACTTATGACTTGTGTTTTGAAACTGTTAAACGGTAAAGCGCTGCGGAATATGTTGGCGCTATATAAATAAAGATTATTATTATTATAATTACTTATGACCATGTGATATTTCAGTTTAGTCTTTTTTAATAAATTTGCAAAAAATTCTATATTTCTGTTTTTTTTCAGTTAAGATAAGATGGGGTGCGGTGTAGAGTGTACATTAATGAGAAAATATTGAACTTTTTTGAATTTACCAAATGGCTGCAATGAAACAAAGAATGAAAAATTTAAAGGGGTCTGAATACTTTCTGTACCCACTGTGGGTGCCAGGTGGAAATCCGATACCATTCCCAGTCTCAATATGCTGATGGATAGATTAGCATCCCATAACACAAAGAGAAGAAAGTTCGTTCAGCATACCAGCATAAATGAAAAAACTTTATTAGGCTATTATGCCATATTTAAAATGCAGAAAAACACCTAAGTGGTTCCTTGCAACGATACAGATCACTCCAGGATTGAAGTTCCCAAGAAAAGAAAAGAAAAATTTTTTTTTAAGTAAATAAATCATACAGTCAAACATATAATTAGTCAATATTAGACAGATCATACTTGAATTTTATACAACTGGAGAATACATAGAAATTTTTTTTCTGCAATAATATAAATGGATATATCTAAAACTAATTAGATTACTCCAAAATGATCTCCAATGGAAAGTGGCTTTTCAGCACAGAAATAAATGGTTCCATGTGAAGGGTGTGAATGAGTGCCTCCGAACAATATATAGAATTAGTCAGAATCGGAAGAAATTTTTTAAACATCAAGAATAATTTATAGATACGCAGGAATAAACGGTTCCATGCAAGAGGTGTGAATGAGTGCCTACAAACAATATATGGAATAAGTGACAATCAGATGGAGTTTTTCTGCACATAAAATGGCTTTTCAGAGCAGAAATAAATGATTCCATACGAAGAGTGTGAATGAGTGCCTACGAACAATATATAGAATTAGTCACAATCAAAAGGAATTTTTGGCACATGAAAAAAAATCTGACTAATATTGACTAATTATATGTTTGACTGTATGATTTATTTACTTAAAAATTTTTTTTTTTTTCTTTTCTTGGGAACTTCAATCCTGGAGTGATCTGTATCGTTGCAAGGAACCGCTCTCTTTTCCTTTCATGTGTTGACACTCTTTGCAATTAATTGCAAGCTTTGTGATTGGTTTGTAACCTGTATATATTTTTCTATGCATCTTGTTTTTATTTACCTATGACTAAGGGTGCCTTTGTGCACCAGAAATGCGTCAGGTGTTTTTCTGCATTTTAAATATGGCATAATAGCCTAATAAAGTTTTTTCATTTATGCCGGTGTGCCGAACGAACTTTCTTCTCTTTTTGGATGTCTGCTGTGCTCACCAGCGAATTCGTGCACCCATCAGTGGATTAATGAACTCAGCCCAGGGTGGTTTTCCATTTGGATGCGATGCAAGCTCCCAGTCCTCCCTCTCCTGCATCCCATAACACCTTTGAATTAGTTTTTGCCTTGAATAACAACTCCCTTTCAAAGTATAAATCTAAATGGCCATTATGGAATTCATTTTTTCTCCACATGCAGAGTCCTCTACAGCTGATTGATATGGATCTATAGCCAGTGGATATATCAAGAAGAAATCTTTTAAGATTGTTGCTCTTTACTGTGTCACTATTGTTCTGTTCTGTTCCCTCTTCTTTCCCTTGTTTTATCCCCAATTTCCCCTTTAACCTCCCATATCCAATTTCACCACCTCCCCCTTCTACTTCCCTTTTTTCCCTTTCCTCTTTTCCCCATTATCCTGTCTAAATTTGTATTATTATCCTTCATATAGTTTCTATGGTATTTTTCGTCATACTCCAATAATATTAGATATGTTGAATTTCAACTCATGTTATATTGTCGTATATAACCTGTTCCCCTTCTCTACCTTGATTATTGTAAAATTTCCCCAAATAAAAATGATTGAAACAAAAAAATAAACTTGTTTTCCAGCAAACATGCTTTTTTATAGTGCAAAAGTACTAAAAAACTATAAATATTTGGTGTTGTTGCATTAGTACTAATCTGAAAATGAATCCAATAAGGTACGTGTACTTTAAAATGATGTATTTGAAAAAATGCAACTTGTGCTGTAGGAAACAAGCGCTCAGCTGCATCGTAAAGTAAAAAAAAGTTATGTCTCTTGGAACGTAAGGGTGAAGAAAAAGAAAGGATTTCGGACAGTCTTTCAGGGTTTAAGACAGAATTGAGCGTGTTTTTTCATATACATGATAATTGTGCCTAAATAACTACGCACATTTGAGGCGTAGACTTTTGTGAGTCCACCAGGATTATTGGACTTTACTGTACTCTCTCTGTGCACTTGTTATGTGAGTCGCGTTACTGGATAGCTTTTTTTCAGGTTGCTTTGAAATACAAATTCCAATGTGTCTTAGAAGCAACGATGTTGCCAACCTTTTCGGCATGGAACAAATGTAACAGTCCACTGGCAATGAATACATTCATCTTGGTTCTTTGACAGCCATAATAAGCCCTTTCTGTGGCCATTATGCAATTCTATCGTGAACAGGGAAATCAATGGGGAAGAAAAAACTTGTACCTAGTGATCCCAAAGATAAATGGTCACCAAGTGAGATAGAAGGCAAAAGGCAGCTGAGCTGGTGAATAGCAGACGCAGATTATTATCACTGTAGTTAACGTACTGTTGAGGGCAGTAGAAGTATCATCAGAGACAGCTGCTGATATTAGAGATGGTTACAGAGATTCAAGGCACTAATGCCGCTTCTATCTCTATGACTTTGGCGCTCCTGCCACATGATCCTGTGTGGCTATGGTTATTTTCACAAAATAATTGTAACTGATGGCGATCCCATACATATAGAGGTGCAACATTTCCAGATTGAATGCACAGCCTTCATTAGGTGCACAGACCTTGTGCTCTTGTGTTCTGTGTTGTGGAAAGTCATTATGTTGTGTGACCTGTGTTTTTCTGGTTGAAAAATTCACATATAGGAGCTACTTTTCAAAGGCACTTTTTTTTCGCTGTTTTGTGTCCTGATGAAGAAGATGAAGAACCAGGGTCTTCAAAATGTTTAGGTTTTTGGCCTCAGCAAAACTCTGTACCTGGCAGTCAGTGTCATCAGGTGCCTCTTCGCTACAAGCATCATGGTTTCCAGGGTCACTACAGTCTTGAGCACCCTGATCCACCAACATGTCACAAGGAACATGCGAGGATTTATTTTCTGTAATGGACCACTTCACACAGGACTCCACTTTATATAGGACTATACGGACGTTTCCGCTTTGGACCCTCTAACATCACAATGGCAGTAAGTGGACACTTTAGGATATTTCAGCAAAAACATTATTCCGGGATCTTGCATACCGAGTACCCAGTTATAGCCACCACCTGTTTGGTATATTGGTTGGTCACCTGTTAACATTGGAGTCATTGTGCTTTGTGACGCATACCATTAACGATGAGCAATCCTATACTGTATATGTGTTCTTAGTGAGGATCTATTTAACCTTTCAAAACAGAAATGTATCACTACTTTTAATCCTACACCTATTATACTGTTTTTTATTTACATGCGGCGTATTGGGTTTTCATTTACCAGGAGGTTCATATATGCAGCTTTATTGGTAATACTGGGCCCTTTATTTAGTCATTTTCCATTGTCCAGTACTATTACACCCATCAGATGCTGGGACCATACATGATAGCTCATTAGTTAGCTGCTCACACTGCTGTCTACCCTGCCTTTCTTATCTAATGCTGAAGATACCAGTGGTGCAGATGTAGGAAGAGACAACTGACACATCTGTCCTTCTCTTTCTGATCTAATACTAGAGATACTAGGGGTGCAGATTTGAGATGGTGCAAATCAATTTGCAGGACCTGGTCAAGTGAAATAAGCATTGGTTTACAAAGCTCCTATCCAGTTGTCAGATATTACCGACGTAGCTGCTGGATCATCTTCTGAAAATCCATTTGTGCCATCTCTAATACAGAGGTAAGAAGAGTCTGCTCACACTGCTGTCCACCCTGTCATTGTGATTGAGCACTGGAGATACCAGGGATACAGAGTTAAGAACAGGCTGCTCACATTGTTGTCCACTCTGTGTGTCTGATCTATTACTGGAGATTCCAGCGGTGCAGATGTAAGAAGAGGCTGCTCACACTGCTGTACTTCCTGTCTTTCTGACCTGATACTGGAAATACCAGTGGTGCTGATGTAAGAAGAGGCTGCTCACACTGCTATACGCCCTGTCTTTCTAATCTAACACTGGAGATACCAGTGGTGCTGATTTAGGAAGAGGCTGCTCACACTGCTGTCCACCCTGTCTTTATGATTTAGTACTGGAGATACCAGGGATACAGAGGTAAGAAGAGGCTGCTCACCTTGTTATCCACTCTGTGCATCTGATCTATTACTGGAGATAGCAGCTGTGCTGAGGTAAGAAGAGGCTGGTCACAGAGCTGTCCACCATATATTTTTGATCTACTACTGGAGATAAGAGGGGTACTGCGACAAGAAGATTTCACTCACACTGCTGTCCACTGCTGAATGCTGAGCAGTTGCTGTTACTTGGAGATTACCTATATCACATACTGTCAAGCTATCTCCAGGAAGCGGAGTTTTGCACACGCTCACAAGAATCTATCCGACTAACATTCTAGGACAGGCTTCTGTCAGAGAAAGTCATTTTCATGTACTACAGTGATTATATCCCTAAACAAAATGAGTGTGAATTGCTAATTGAAGGTATTTAAAAAATTTATTAATTAACAAATGTATTACCGTAATTTCTTTTTTTTTTCATTTTGTTTTCTCTAATTCTAGAGAACCCCTTTAAACAGATGACCTTTATGGGTTAGTGGTGAACTATTTTAAACTATCTAATATATTTCCCCCATTGCATGTGGTGATATTTATCACATTTGTGGTCAATTGTTTTATTTGGATATTTTCTGATTTCAGATCACTGACTTTAACAATATGAGTCATTTTATTTTCAAACGTGTTAAATGTAGTGAGGGAATGCAGAGGCATAACTAATGAGAACTACAGCACATAACTATACAAAGTGTCTAATAACACAAGTGTCACTAAAATGATTGTTCAGTGTAAATCATCACCGCATTCAGAGCACACATTGGCATCCTCACTATAGCTGGTACCATCTTGCTGCATTTAATTATATTGGGCTTCTTCATATTGAGCATTGTAACATGCACAAAGAACTTGAATGGCAAATGCATATGCTAGCATTATGCTGACCGTTCATTTTGTAACAAACACAACACAGTTAGTGATAGACTACATTAGAGTTAATGAACCTGAATAATGATACAATGAATAATGGAGCCAAAATATTTCAATATATGCACAAAATGAGTTAATAACCAAATAATACATCTCGGGATCCAAGCGCAGTACTATCAATAAATGCTTGGTATCCATAAGAGCAGAATGCCAAGGTGTACATCTATTTATTCAATCACTTGAAAAGATTTGTTTTTTTTTGAGAATGTAAATAAAGAGTGTTATCTTTTGGTTGAGAAATATCCATTAAATGAATCAGGAATGTAGAATAATGAAAAAATGATTTACTTTGCCACTTTTATAAAGCTATATTAGATGGTGTGCATGGTTTTAATCCTCTTAACATGGATTGGGTGTTATATCTCCTCCACCATTCCCTCCTCCATCACCACCACCTCCATCTCCACCATCTCCTCCTCCATCGCCACCACCTCCATCTCCACCATCTCCTCCTCCATCACTGCCACCTCCATCTCCACCGTCTCCTCCTCCATCGCTGCCACCTCCATCTCCACCGTCTCCTCCATCGCCGCCACCTCCATCTCCACCGTCTCCTCCATCTCCACCATCACCTCCGCTATTGCCTCCGTCTCCTCCACTATCACCTCCATCTCCCCCTCCACCATCACCTCCATTATCACCATCTCCACCTCCTCCACTATCACCTCCATCTCCTCCATCTCCATCTCCACCATCACTCCCACCACCTTCATTATCTCCTGTACAATCTTCAACAGGCTGTATGAGGATGTCACTAGACTGACAATCTCCTCTGCACAGTTGTTGCCAGTAAATTCCAGAGCCAGTATTTAGATTAGCGAATCTACAGTTGTCATACCACCATCCACCACCACCAATATATGCACAATTTGACCCTGATAAATCATTGTCTCGGTCCTTTGTGGAGAATTTCATATTATCATGTCCGGCATTTGGCTCTCCAGATGTCATAGCGTCACCGGCAGTACCTGAGTACCGTCCCAACCTAATCCGATAGCAAAGATTTTCACCCTCAAGTGAGAATGAGTCATAATTTGCTAGGTGTTGTAGTCCAGATGCAGAACGCAGGCGAAACCGTGCACGGTGTAACTGTTGAGTACTCAATAAGTGGATATGCTCATTACCTAGCCAATGGTCAGCTTTTAGATCTCCAAAACCTTTCTTATAGCAATCCCAAGTAGTGTCCCATATCCTTGGATTTTTATGACAATTCTTTTGAATGACAGTCCAACCTCCATCTTCCCCACCAAGGTCACACCATACCAACAGGCGCTTGTTTGGTACAGGCTCCACCACATAGAGGCCACTTTTTCCTTCTTTTATTGCCGTGCAGCTCTGAGGATATTTTTTACCTGTCAATCAAAACATTATTAATCATTTAGAAGTATAACATTACCAGAAATCTCATGCACACACATAGTTTTTTTCCCCTGACTGAATTGGAAAACTACTGTTTTTTTTAAACTGCACTATAGCAATTCTTTCAGCGTTTTTTCATCCATAGAAAACAAAAGGTAATTGCAAAAAGGCAGCAAAAATGTTTTAAATCAAAATGTCTTGGTATCATCACCTGAGATTGGCATTTAGGACTAGTATAGTTTAATTAAAATAGTGAATTGTGCTAAAGTAAACATTGCTTGATCATCTCAATGCCCGACCGATCTGTAAAAGTAAACAGTGCCTGACCAGTGTGTTAGGTCCCGTTACATTTAGCGATGCACCAGCGATCCCGACAACGATACGACCCGGTCGCTGTTACCTTTCACACCGCAGTGATTCTGACGACATCCGCCTGCATCCATGAGTTCTGCGATGTCGCTAGTCGGCGCCGAGCACAGCGATGCATGCCGGCCAGCGGGACGCCAATGATGAAAAAATGGCCCAGGCCATTCCAGCACGATCAGCGATATCCAGCGTGGGGGGCCGGTCGCAGGTACGTGTCACACAAAGTGAGATCGCTGGCGAGATCGCTGTTGCGTCACAAAATCGATGACGCTTTAGCAATATCGCTAGCGATCTCGCTATGTGAGAAAGGCCCTTAAAATTGAACAATATCTGACTAAAGGCCCCATCTCACATAGCGAGATCGCTGAAGCATCACCGATTATACCCCATGAGGGGGCTACATTATATTTTATGAGGGGACTGCATTATACCCTGAGGGGGCTACATTATATGGGGGGGCTGCATTATACCCTATTAGGGGGTTGCATTATATTTTATGGGGGGCTGCATTATACACTATGAGGGAGCTGCATTATACACTATGAGGGGGCTACATTATATTCTATGAGGTGACTGCATTATACCCTGAGAGGACTACATTATATTCTATGGGGGTTGCATGATACTATATGAAGGGGCCTGCATTACACCCTATGAGGGGGCTACATTAAATTTTATAGGGGGCTGCATTATACACTATTAGGGAGCTGCATTATACCCTATGAGGGGGCTACATTATATTCTATGTGGGGGCTGCATTATACCCTATGAGGGAGCTGCATTATACACTATGAGGGGGCTACATTATATTCTGTTAGGAGTGGTGGAAGGCACTAAAAAAAATAAATAATTAAAGTGCCTTCGCCACTCGGGGTCCACCGTGCGGCAGGTGATATGACCGCTGCTAGAGAAGCAGAGCACTGTGGCGTTAATGTGCACGGGGTTAACTGCACCCAGAGTGCACCAAAGCAAGCTCTGTTGAGGACACAGAGCTGCAAACTTAAAGCACACAAAAACGCTGTGTCTGTTTAACTCACAGAACAACAGCGATATAGACACGGAATTAACAAGTCACAGGAGTAGCCTTAAACGTCAGGACTACTCCCGAAAGGACCTACCGTGAAACAGAGGTGCGTGGCGTCGCAACTGCGAACGCTCGGAGAACTGCAATCGCAGCGCTGTGTGAACGAAGCCAAAGAAGAGGCTACGCAATATCGCTGGCGCGATGCAGGACGCTAGCTGCTGAGACAGATATAGCTGGAGCACGCTGGTGCAAGCGCTGCTACTGGCGGCTGCCCAATCACTCACACATTCGTATTATCCGAGGAAAGGGGTTTCATAATAAGTCAGCCACCAGTCCAAGCATCCGTCACCATACACACAGCAGCAGTATGAAATACTAGCGCATGGCAGAACAGTCATGCGCGCTTTTTATACCAAACGGGACCTTCCGGAGATCTCCCAAACTCCAGGAGGAGCCAATAGGATTAGACACAGGACCTGAGCATGTGACTTCCGAACTCCAATGGGAGCTCGTCCCATGAGCATGCTCAGTGGAGGGAACAGAGGACTTAGCCTCTGGAGAGAGTTGCTGCAAAGCACTCTCCTCTGCAATCTCCTTTACAGCAGATGAACCGCCGGAGACTGCAGCATGTAAGGGTCTAGATTTCACCATAGAGAAGGGAGAAATCAGACTCCTAACAATATTCTATGAGGGGACTGCATTATACCCTGAGAGGACTACATTATATTCTATGGGGGGTGCATGATACTATATGAAGGGGCCTGCATTACACCCTATGAGGGGGGCTACATTATATTTTATAGGGGGCTGCATTATAAACTATTAGGGAGCTGCATTATACCCTATGAGGGGGCTACATTATGTTCTATGTGGGGGCTGCATTATACCCTATGAGGGAGCTGCATTATACCCTATGAGGGGGCTACATTATATTCTATGAGGGGACTGCTTTATACCCTGAGAGGACTACAATATATTCTATGGGGGGTGCATGATACTATATGAAGGGGTCTGCATTATACCCTATGAGGGGGCTACATTATATTTTATAGGGGGCTGCATTATACACTATTAGGGAGCTGCATTATACCCTATGAGGGGGCTACATTATATTCTATGTGGGGGCTGCATTATACCCTATGAGGGGGCTGTATTAAACTCTATATGGGGGGTTGCATTATACTCTATGGGGAGTGCTGAATGATATTCTATGAGGGTGGCTGCTTTATACTACAGTATATTAGGGGGACTGCATTATATTCTTTAGGGAGGGCTACATTATACCCTATGAGGGGGCTGCATTATACCCTATGAGGGAGCTGCATTATACTCTATGAGGGGGCTACATTATATTCTATGGATGGTTGCATTATACCCTATGAGGGGCCTGCATTATACTCTATGTGAGGGCTACATTATATTTTATGAAGGGGGCTGCATTACATTATATGAGGGGGCTACATGATATTCTATAAGGTGGGCTACCCCAACCCCTGCGATATCATGAAGACGTGTACTACCTTAAATTATACCTGGATATTAGCATGTTTTACTGCACCATTGGTGTCTTGTATTTATTTCTATGTAGCTACATAGTGGGCCCAAAAAATAAATTTCTCTGGTGGGCCCAAGGTGCTCCAGTCTGACGCTTCTCATAGAGAACCTTACCTACTGAAAAATAAAGAATTCCCTTGCCCTTGATCCTTCTGGGGAAACAGCCATTGCTCCCTCTTTCTTCTCTACTAAGCAAGGGGTCCTGAATTCAATAAAATCAGGGGAACATCAGCACCAAGTTTATATGTTCTCCTTCTGCTTGTTTCTTATATATCAAACAGCCATAGTAAACAGGCATAATAGTAAAATAAGATCATAAGCCCACTGGGAAAAGGCACTAATATTACAGTTAGGTCCATATATATTTGGACAGAGACAACATTTTTCTAATTTTGGTTCTAGACATTACCACAATGAATTTTAAACAAAACAATTCAGATGCAGTTTAAGTTCAGACTTTCAACTTTCATTTGAGGGTATCCACATTAAAATTGGATGAAGGGTTTAGGAGTTTCAGCTCCTTAACATGTGCCACCCTGTTTTTAAAGGGACCAAAAGTAATTGGACAATTGACTCCAAGGCTATTTCATGGACACGTGTGGGCAATCCCTTTGTTATGTCATTCTCAATTAAGCAGATAAAAGGCCTGGAGTTGATTTGAGGTGTGGTGCTTGCATTTGGAAGGTTTTGCTGTGAAGGAAACATGCGGTCAAAGGAGCTCTCCATGCAGGTGAAACAAGCCATCCTTAAACTGCAAAAACAGAAAAAACCCATCCGAGAAATTGCTACAACATTAGGGGTGTCAAAATCTACAGTTTGGTACATCCTGAGAAAGAAAGAAAGCACTGGTGAACTCATTAATGCAAAAAAGACCTGGGGGCCCACGGAAGACAACAGTGGTGGATGATCGCAGAATAGTCTCCATGGTGAAGAGAAACCCCTTCACAACAGCCAACCAAGTGAACAACACTCTCCAGGAGGTAGGCGTATCAATATCCAAATCTACCATAAAGAGAAGACTGCATGAAAGTAAATACAGAGGGTTCACTGCACGGTACAAGCCACTCATAAGCATCAAGAATCAAAAGGCTAGACTGGACTTTGCTAAAAACATCTAAAAAAAGCCAGCACAGTTCTGAAAGAACATTCTTTGGACAGATGAAATCAAGATCAACCTCTACCAGAATGATGAAAAGAGAAAAGTATGGCGAAGGCGTGGTACAGCTCATGATCCGAAGCATACCACATCATCTGTAAAACACGGCGGAGGCAGTGTGATGGCTTGGGCATGCATGGCTGCAAGTGGCACTGGGTCACTAGTGTTTATTGATGATGTGACACAGGACAGAATCAGCCAAATGAATTCTGAGGTATTCAGAGCCATACTGTGTGCTCCGATCCAGCCAAATGCAGCCAAACTGATTGGTCGTCGTTTCATACTACAGATGGACAATGACCCAAAACACAAAGCCAAAGGAAAGTGGAATATTCTTGAATGGCCAAGTCAGTCACCTGATCTCAACCCAATTGAGCATGCATTTCACTTGTTAAAGACTAAACTTCAGACAGAAAGGCCCACAAACAAACAGCAACTGAAAACACCGCAGTGAAGGCCTGGCAGAGCATCAAAAAAAGAAACACAGCGTCTGGTGATGTCCATGAGTTCAAGACTTCAGGCAGTCATTGCCAACAAAGGGTTTTCAACCAAGTACTAGAAATGAACATTTTATTTACAATTATTTAATCTGTCCAATTACTTTTGGTTTCTTTAAAAACAGGGTGGCACACGTTAAGGGGCTGAAACTCCTAAACCCTTAGAAAAATGTTGTCTCTGTCCAAATATATATGGATCTAACTGTATACAAGCACAGCACTGCAGGAAATCATATTCTATAAGATATTGCACATCCACTTCTGGGACCTGCATCTATCTTCCAAACTGGGCCTATTTCCATGCCATTATAAATTAATATGTGCATGGACTGTTTGGAAGTATGTTTGAGTGTCTTCATTTATCTATTTAGTTTGTCTCACCTTTTCCTTCCCCTTACCCCTTCCTGTAGTCTGGGAACGTGTTGAATGATTGCTGTTTCTTTTATCCTTGTTTGTTTCCCTCTGTGTTTTTATGTTAGAGCAGGACTTGCGTTCCTGCTGCCCTGCACATTAGGCAGGGTCATTCTCAGGGTAAGACCGGTATAGGAACGTAATTGCTGCATGTGGTGAAAGAACCCTTCTAGGGATGCTAGGGAGCTTAGGGTTGTACAGGGCAACTGTCAAGGGTGCCCCCGTTTAATCTTTCCCTAGTGGCAGAGCTCCCCTGCCCTTCTGTCTTGCCATGCCCCATCTCGTTTCTAGCAAAAGTGTGACGGACACATGCAAACATGGCCTAATGGCAGTAGATGATTGTTTTAAGACAAATTACGGGAAGGAATGTGCAGTCATTGTTAACAGTCACTCACCGCTGTTCGGGTGGTTTAGGATATCTTCTTCAGCGATTCCATTTAACATATGGCTGTTCTGAAGGTTTAATATTGAAGACAGTTCCAGCTTATACCCATAAGCAGCACATATTACCCCACCGATCAGGAGTAAAAGTGTCAGAGACCCATGCTTCCCTTGGACCTCTGGATGAAAAGAAATATTAGTGCAATCAATTTTAATAAATGCAGCAATATCGTTTAAGTGAATATATAACTTGTTTCCCAGCATAGTTACCTCCATTAACAAATGCACCTATCTGTCTTTTAAATCCATCTGTATCTACACATCCGTCCGTCCATCCATCCACAAATCTATCTATCTATCTATCTATCTATCTATCTATCTATCTATCTATCTATCTATCTATCTATCTATCTATCTATCTATCTATCCATCCATCCCAGTAGGATTCTTACTCATCTATGTAACATGTAAGACGTTAGACTGCGGCATACAAATGTCTGTATGCTTGTTAATATTGGCATAATTAGCATACAGTGGGGCAAAAAAGTATTTAGTCAGTCAGCAATAGTGTAAGTTCCACCACTTAAAAAGATGAGAGGCGTCTGTAATTTACATCATAGGTAGACCTCAACTATGGGAGACAAACTGAGAAAAAAAAATCCAGAAAATCACATTGTCTGTTTTTTTTTCATTTTATTTGCATATTATGGTGGAATATAAGTATTTGGTCAGAAACAAGCAATCAAGATTTCTGGCTCTCACAGACCTGTAACTTCTTCTTTAAGAGTCTCCTCTTTCCTCCACTCATTACCTGTAGTAATGGCACCTGTTTAAACTTGTTATCAGTATAAAAAGACACCTGTGCACACCCTCAAACAGTCTGACTCCAAACTCCACTATGGTGAAGACCAAAGAGCTGTCAAAGGACACCAGAAACAAAATTGTAGCCCTGCACCAGGCTGGGAAGACTGAATCTGCAATAGCCAACCAGCTTGGAGTGAAGAAATCAACTGTGGGAGCAATAATTAGAAAATGGAAGACATACAAGACCACTGATAATCTCCCTCAATCTGGTGCTCCACGCAAAATCCCACCCCGTGGGGTCAGAATGATCACAAGAACGGTGAGCAAAAATCCCAGAACCACGCGGGGGGACCTAGTGAATGAACTGCAGAGAGCTGGGACCAATGTAACAAGGCCTACCATAAGTAACACACTACGCCACCATGGACTCAGATCCTGCAGTGCCAGACGTGTCCCACTGCTTAAGCCTGTACATGTCCGGGCCTGTCTGAAGTTTGCTAGAGAGCATTTGGATGATCCAGAGGAGTTTTGGGAGAATGTCCTATGGTCTGATGAAACCAAACTGGAACTGTTTGGTAGAAACACAACTTGTCGTGTTTGGAGGAAAAAGTATACTGAGTTGCATCCATCAAACACCATACCTACTGTAAAGCATGGTGGTGGAAACATCATGCTTTGGGGCTGTTTCTCTGCAAAGGGGCCAGGACGACTGATCCGGGTACATGAAAGAATGAATGGGGCCATGTATCGTGAGATTTTGAGTGCAAACCTCCTTCCATCAGCAATGGCATTGAAGATGAAACGTGGCTGGGTCTTTCAACATGACAATGATCCAAAGCACACCGCCAGGGCAACGAAGGAGTGGCTTCGTAAGAAGCATTTCAAGGTCCTGGAGTGGCCTAGCCAGTCTCCAGATCTCAACCCTATAGAAAACCTTTGGAGGGAGTTGAAAGTCCGTGTTGCCAAGCGAAAAGCCAAAAACATCACTGCTCTAGAGGAGATCTGCATGGAGGAATGGGCCAACATACCAACAACAGTGTGTGGCAACCTTGTGAAGACTTACAGAAAACGTTTGACCTCTGTCATTGCCAACAAAGGATATATCACAAAGTATTGAGATGAAATTTTGTTTCTGACCAAATACTTATTTTCCACCATAATATGCAAATAAAATGAAAAAAAAAACAGCCAATGTGATTTTCTGGATTTTTTTTTCTCAGTTTGTCTCCCATAGTTGAGGTCTACCTATGATGTAAATTACAGACGCCTCTCATCTTTTTAAGTGGTGGAACTTGCACTATTGCTGACTGACTAAATACTTTTTTTCCCCATTGTATACACTTAATGTCTGCCTTTTCATGATAGGTATTTCCCATCGACCAATGTTCCATCTGAACGATTTAAACACCTAGTGAAGTCTGTGCGGTGGAGACATACTAAGGCTAAATAAAGTCCAATAGATCGGTGTCTACAATATAGCGGCCATTTCATAGAACATAAGCACATAAAACTATTCTGCACATTCTACCGACTGGTATTTTATAGTTATGCTCTAATAAAAATACTGATTGTTTCCATAACTGCTGCAGATAAAAATGGTGAAATCACTAGTAATTGAACTGCATATGATCCGACCCATAAGACATCTTACCCATTTTTGTCCAAGTAGAGTTGGGCTCTTCAGCTCATCTTGCCCGACAGTCCTATTTATACCATATAGACCATGGGGAGGGGATGTAACAGATCTATCAGAACAGCTGTGAACCAGGGGTAAATGATGTTTAATAACTAGGTGTGAAGGCGACTTCTGTCTGTTTGAGGAACTGAAGGATTTATCTAGATTACACAAATATACAACATACTTGGGATAGGACTGCAGTGGTGAACACAGAAGATTAGGCCAAGACGATGATTCAGCTGATGTATTACGCACAGGGAGAAGCAGTGTTATATATCGAGGATGGAACAGCGTGAGAAATGATCATACATCCTACAGCGACAGCGGGACGGAGGGGAGCGGCTGACGAGCAGCAGTAACAGATGGTTGGAGAGCAATATATATCTGTGAATTGTGTTTTATCAGAAAAGAGCAAAGTGAAGAAACGGTCTTTAGTGTATTGTGGCTGCGAACAGAATCAGAAGTGTATGGGGTCTGAGTACTGGCAGCAGAACAATGGAAGCTTGACGCTTATTAACAAGCAGCTGTGAGACGCTGTTTGACATCTCCTTGGTTCTTCTTGTTTTTGTTATCTCCCTGCTATTTTGAGGGGTATGTTTCTATTAAAATTGCCGTGGTCACATTAACTACCAATTATATCTACAAAAACCATTTACTTTACATCTTTTTTGCAGAGAAGGAGCTATGGGTTTAACACGTGGTACCAAAGACCACTCAGTGGACCCCTAACCCAGAACACACATGTTTAGAAACTACAGAGGAGCATCCTAATTCTAGCGGTTTATTCTTGGGTCAGTACGGTTGCAGATATGCTCAATATATGTCATTTCATATGTTTCTAATTTAAATATACGGTATATATATATATATATATATGCTGTATATAATGGAGCTGCTACTAAGCTGAGTATTCAGATTTAGGATAAGGCTATATGGCGACTATTTCTATGACACCTGTTGCTAAAGATCGCAGTATGGCAATGCTATATTGCAACATAATGAGGTCATATAGCAACAAATTGGAGAAAATATGACAATTACGTTGCAAGAAATCCAAACCTGTTAGACTTCTTGCAGCTTGTGTTCACATTGGCCATTAAATAGACAACTAAACTGAAAAAAATGAACTGGCATATAAGTTAGAATGCATGCAAAAATAGAACACATACATTCAAGTTCGGACTAATATCGCTATAGCTGAATGAAGAGAACCATGAAGTTAAAACTTAGTAAATCTGTATTTAAATAATTAAAAAACAATGTAAAATATAAAATATAACAAAGTGCCTGGTAGGGGGGATACCAATCTATCCTATCGATATACTGCTATATGGGCGAACCAATCAAGTTCGAAAGGAGAATATAAATAACAAGAATATAAAAACTATTTAGGTCTAGTGACCTCCTAGCTTGTGGTATAATGCTTGAGATATACAAATTAGCAGTTTAACAGTCATATTGATAGAGATATCACATTGCTACTGGTTGTTTGCAAATACAAAAGAATGTAATCCTATTACTTGCAGTATAGACTGATTAGGTCACTAGACTGATACTTTTTATATTCTCCTTTTGAATTTGTTTGGTTCACCCATACAGTATAGCAGTATATCGATAGGATAGATTGGTGTCTCCCCTACTGGGCACTTTGCTATTTTTTATATTGTTTTTTAATGATTTAAATAAAGATTTACTAATTTTTAACTTTATGGTTCTCTTCATTTAGCTAAAATGATGTTAGCCCGAAGTTGAATGTATACATTGATTTGAAGTGCCACTAACTTTAGATATGGAAATCATTTGATAATTGATGCAAAAATAGAAGCATGTTCACACCTGGTCCTGCTCAGCCCTTATTCACACTAATGTCACTTTGACGCACGGTAAGGTTTTAATATTAGAGGTTATGACCATCCCAAATTCGGGTACACCTTGACGCTAGTGAGATGGCTTATACAATGATGTTTACGAAGTACCCAATTTATTTATAAGCACTATTGCTTTTACTTGTTTACTTGCAGCAGGGTGTATGTTTGTCATAGAAAATATTAAAATCTCTAAGCCCCTAGTGAAGGGAGCACTTGCCCCCCTTCTCTGCTACAGTCTCTCTTTGCAGTAGGACAAGAGCTGGCAAAAAACAGCTGACAGTTTGAATGTCCTAGAATCAGATTGGTACACTAAGCATAAAGGAGGAGAAAATCTTAATTAACATGCAGGAGCTCCTTTTAGGACAAAAGACCATGGCAGTACCAACCAGAATGTCTTTTGTGTGTAGACAAAGAGTTATAGTCCATGAGCCGGGCCAGATATCCATACTACCCGGAGTGACTAATTCTCTTTGGTGTTTTTAGGTAGATGCATGTCTGTAGTTTATGTTTTGATATGATAGCCCTTGCACATCAGTAGCTTAACCCCTTCAGGCGTATTTGTACCCAAATGCCTAGGCCATTTTTTGTAAATCTGACCTGTCACTTCATGCGGTAATAACTTTGGGACGCTATCACCTACCCACGCCATTCTGAGATTGTTTTCTCATGACATATTGTACTTCATGGTAGTGCTAATTGTGAGTCAATAGATTTATAGATTTTACCTTTCTGCATAAAAAATTACAAAATACACGAAAATTTGGGAAAAATTCGCTATTTTTGAACTTTGAAATTCTCTACTTTTTACAAAAATGCTGATACCCCCCATAACAGTTATTAGTTTACATTCTCCACATGTCTACTTCACATTGGCATCATTTTGGAAATTAAATTTTATATTTTTCGGATGTGATAAGGCTCATAGTTTTATACGCAATTTTTAAAGTTTACGACTAAATTTCCAAAACCCATTTTTCCAAGGACCAAGTCAGTTCGGACGTCACTTTATGGGTCTTGTATAACAGAACCCACCCATACATTACCCCATTTTGCAAACTACACCCCTCAAGGTGTCCAAAACGGATTTTCAAAACTTTGTTAACCCCTTAGGTGTTGCACAGGAATTCAAGCAAAATGACAGTGAAATATCAAAATTTCAATTTTTTGGCAGATATTCCATTGTAATCCAATTTTACCTGCAACCCAGCAAGGATTAACAGCAAACCCAAACCCAAAATTGGTTACCCGAATTCCGCAGTTTATAGAAACACCCCACATGTACACGTAAACTAAATTATGGGCGCGCCAGAGGGCTCAGCACAGAAGGAGAGCTAGGCGGTTTTTGGGATAATAGATTACACTGGAAGAAATCCAGTGGGCCATGTCGTATTGGAGAGACCCTGAGGTACCCCCAGAGTGGAAACCCCCAAAAGGTTACCGCATTTTGGAAACTACACCCCCTAAGGAATGTTTTAGGGGGTATAGTAACCACTTTGACCCAACAAGCGCTCCATTGGAGTTTCATGCACTTGGTTGAGGAAATTGAAAAGTACGTTTTTTACCGAAAAATGTCGCTTTAGGCCCACATTTTTCATTTTGAAAAGGGGGACCAGGAAAAAGTACACCCCACTTTTTATTCCCCATTGTCTCCCGAACACGGCAATACCACAAGTGTTGTCTAAAACCACAGTATTGGCGCACGGCAGGCTTCGTAAGCGAAGCTGCGGCAAAATTCACTGTAAGAAATCTATGGGGCCATGTCACATTTGGAGACACACTGAGGTCCCGCACAGTGGAAACCCAAAAAAGTGACCCCATTTTTGAAACTACACCCCCTAAGGAATGTTTTAGGAGGTACAGTAACCACTTTGCACCGGGAACCGGCTCCCGACCCGCGGCGATCGCCCGGCATATGATCTGGGTACGATTCGCCGTACCGCTACGGCGGCCGGCGCGAAGGGGTTAATGGTATTTTTCACCTTTTGAATAGATCCTACCTATATTTCCAAAAAATAATGATTAAAGGTCGATTTAGGGGAAATGCCAAAATGTCAATACAATGCATGCAGTATTTGTAACAAAATTTAATCCAAGTTGTGTAAATACACACTGAACATGTCATGGGCTTGTCCATACTAATGTGTGTGTGTGTGTAGGTGTGTGTGTGTGTATATATATATATATATATTGTGTGTGTATGTATAATTATATAACGTTACTCCATAATATCTTCAACATCAGACTCTGAATCTGACTGTTGTTCTACTGGCTCGTCTTCAATACCCTTGTTCTGGCATGTCTGTAACCTGCACATGTCCGTGCACTTCAGGCCATTGCTGAGGCAAGTACACTGAGGAAGTTCGCATGACCGCACACACTTGCAGGACAGTAGCTGGTTAATAGCTTCTGGTGCTGGTGCCCCTCGCATCCACTTGACAACAAGCTTTCCGTCATTATTTATCATCCAACCGCAGTCTGTTGGGTTTGCAACAAATGGCTGGCTCTGCAGACGTCTCCTCCAGATCGCAGCCTGGTAGTTTGCACGCAGTGCATGCATGAAAAGGCAGTCTTGGCAAGGAGGGAGTTGACTTGACTCTACCACTCCACGTCTGGCACAGAACAGCTGATACCGGATCCTGTTTACCTCAGTTGTTTGGGTAGTTGGCAGGTACATGTGGCAGGTGATTTCCTGTAACTTCTCAAAGAGTTCGGGAGACACTTCCCATGAACGACCAACTTCCTGAAAGGCATCCTGGTATGTCTTGTTCATCTTCAACTGCTTGAGTGTCGTCATCTTCCCACGGCCAGTGAATGCACTGACTGTGTCACAGCCTGTAAATGCATGCATACCAATCAATGAATCACACACGCTGCCTCCCAATGTTCTGCTCAGAGTGGTGATATCCAGGAATCTTGTCCGGTTCTGTGTACCGCATTTCTGGAACAGGTGGGATGGGATTTTGTGACACATGCCCAGACACAGGACCATGACATCAGTATCCTCTGAAGTGATGATGACAGACTTGTAACCAGATGCTGCTGCATGAAGAGCATGGAGAAGGAGGCGTGTGTCTGCTTCTTCTTGACTTGACTTAAGGTCAGCAGCCTCTTCCCACTGTTCTTTGGTGATCTTAAAGCAGAGCTGCTCACATGTGACATACATCTCCTTCTCTTCAAGCTTCTCCCTGTGGTGTTTCGCCTTCCATTCTTCTACCAGAAACTTTATGAGACTTGCCTTGTTGGAGGAATTACTTGGTAGCTTTCTCCACTGCTGGATGTTGTGCCCATGTTGAATGTTCTTGAAATGGATCCCTGTGCCTTCATATCTGTTGACTCTTTCTGTATCTTTGATGGATGTCTCCTTGTAGACGTCAAAGACAATATCAATGCGCTTGCTCTTAGCACCCTCATGGATAGCGCGACTCATTGCTGTGCCTGCTAGCTGGGCAAATGTTGCATCGTTTCCCTTCAGTTTCTGAACCAGGCTCATCCCATCAATGATGGTTGCAGAGGGCTCAGGGATCACCTCTGCAGGAGGATCATTCCTCTCCAACTCCCTTGCTAGGGCAGCCTTGTTGGTCTTGCGGATAGACCCATCACCGTTGGCAAGTGCCCATGGCAATGGCACCAGGGGATGAGTCAAGACATCACTCATTTGTAGCTTTCTGTTCTCAGCTACAAGTATCATCTGGCCAAATAGGCTCCTGTCAGCCTTCAAAATTACCTCCTTGCCAAGGCCTTGTCTGTGTGTCTTCATTCTGATGTTAGAGAACCTTTTAAGATTGTTCTTCGTCATCTTGTCATGAAACAGTGTAGTTGGCGTATCGGTACCCAAACGCTCATCCTTGAATGTGTGATATGCATCCTCTCCTATACTGTATGCCCCTAGAAGGTCTTTGGCTACATCTGGTGGTGCTGCAAAGCGCTGTTGATAAACTGATAAGTTCACCATTATGCTCTTTGTTGAAGGGGTTCAACCAACCAATCTCCAGCAGTTCAACAAAAGATCGGACATCGGCTTCATCTCTTCTAATCCTGGACACCTGTAGGTCTGAATGACTGAAGTCAGTATATTGTTGGCCTACTAGGGCCCTCAGCTGCCTCAAGTACATGCTGCGGTACTCCGATGTCAGGTAGAATCTGGCGACAGCTCCAACTTTGTGGCTGAAGCCTTTTGTGCCCCCTGGTGTCTGGGTGTCTTTGTTGATTGTTTCTTCGATGGTCTGGTCCACAGGAATCCGTCCAAAAGGATTCTTGCTACCGATCTGGACCGAAAAGCCACCTTTCATGAAGTATTCATGGACCTCTGGGTGGTCTATGGGCAGCCGAGACATCATAGCATAGTAATAGGTTAGGTATCGGGCATAATTGACCTTGTCATAGGCAAAACACCACGGTATCATCTGTCGGATTGCTCCTAGGTGAAGCATCCAGTTGCCTTCTCTTGAAGCTCGAACCAGGGCCAGCATGGTCTTGACCATGTCCAAGTATGACATCCAGAATGCTGAGAGTTGTTCATTTCTGAAGGTCTCAAGATAAACTTGAAAGAGCTTCAGGGTAAGTGTGCAAGATTCATTATCCAAGAACTTTTCGAAGGGTCCCTGCGACACACTGATGCGAAAGTTTGTGATGTTCTTCAGTGTTTCATCCAGATGGTGAAGGTCCCTTGCATGGTTTTCTTCTAGCCATGGAAGGAAGTTTTTCCATGCAAGCCTCATAAGTGCTTCATAGACCAGCTTGTGTAGTCTCTCTGCTCTGTTGTACCTCCGGCCGTCCATCACTCCAGACACTGATCCTTCAGCGATGACACAGGATTCAACACACAGATCTGCATCCTGAAATCTCTTACCTATGATGGAGAGGAGACTACAGATTGTGTGGAAGACACCCATTCTAATTATAATGTTCTTGAACTTCTCCTGTTTCCAGATAACCTCGGCAGCTTTGGCATAGAGTGCTTGATCAAACACGCACACAATTCTGTTAAGCTTCAGGGTCTGCATGATGGCATGTGTTTGCTCCAAGACTTCATTCACAGTGGACATGGCTGTTGCAGGAGCATTGATAGTGGGCAGGTAGCTTACAGTGTCCTGGGCCATTACAATGTCGCTGCGGATTTGGATGTTGAACCCAGTCCAACTGCTAATGGTCTGATCCTCATGGTCTGACATTCTAGCCAGAAGCCAGATATGGTTCTTGGTTTTTGAATCCTGGACCTCCTCGGTAGTGTTAACATTCGCAGTCTCAATCCTGGGTGGCCCTCCCCGCCGCCCAACATTGTATATTGGTAGCATTAATTCTGTCGGAATTATGCTTCTTTTCTTCGACTTGGATACATCTGGCAGGACTTTTGTCACAGAGCATGCAACATTGGACTGAACAGCGATGCCATTGACACTATGAGATGTACCTGCTCCACTTAGTGTCTCCTCAAGTCTGTCAATGTTATCCCAGGCCAAGGTTGTGAACACACCAGGATAGATATTTGCTGGCATTGGGATGTCATCCGTTGAACATTCCAACTTCTGGATACAAAGGGCTGTATCGATCTCCTCAGCCGTTGAATATGACACACAGTGGCCAAGACGATTCAGAGTTCGAACCAGTTCTGTATTGCCGGTCAAAGACTTAATTGCAAAGGACAGCAGTACGTGCTTGGGTGGCTTTGTCTTTCCATTGGTAACAGCAAAAACCAAGTCACTGCCGAAGGATGTGGCAAGACGTTGAGCTCTTTCAGAGGGAGTTTGGCACTCACAATCTCCTGTAAGCAGGGTTTGCAGGAATTGAGTGACTAATGCAGGAACGACATTGTATCTGTATCGGGAGGCCATGGCTGACTCACATCTTGCTTCTTGATCTCATTCCTCAGCTGCATTGCTGCTTTGGTTACGACATCTCCAGAGTTAGCGGCTCTTGCTTCTTGCAGATCTTTTGTCATGCTGTGTGCTTGCCGGGCAAGGTCGTCCATTGATAGGCTATATGGATAGACTAGAAGCTTACCTTTCTCATCGGAGAGAAAGCGGAGTGATTCACCAAACTCTGTTTCAAGTTTTCGGCGAACATGTTTCTTTGTCGATGGTTTCAGTTTGATGATACCACGGGACATCATGCATCTCTGAAGCCTAGATATGAGGTTTATCATAGGCAGTACTTCTGGGTTTGGGAACAATTCAGTAATTATATACAAGAAGAGTTCCTCAAGGGCTTCTCTCTCTGCCTCTCCGTAGCGTACTTCCTTGCTTTCTTCCTGATTTTCTGCTGCACCAGACCTACAGGCCACTTGGGAATCATCTTTTGTGAATAGTTTGTAGCACGACTTGTGGTAGTGCCCCTCTGAAGCAACAAGGTCTCTGCTAAGTAAACCAAGGATTCTCTGTGTGCCTTTCCTTATCGCTGCTCTGCGGATCGCTTCATCTGCTCGTAGCTCAACACACTGGACGATTGGCTCCCTTGTTTTTTCTCCTTTGAGATACTTGCTTGACTTCTCGCAGAACATACATACTTTGGCATACACCCTGCTATCACTGGGGGTACCCCTCGGTAGCCTCCCCCTGGGGATTTCGCTTGCTGTTTCGACATTGACACCCTTGGCAAGGATAGAATCCAGTGACTTCTTCATTGTAAAGAGACTACGACATTTACGGTGATATTGTATGTGTGGTATTTCTCGTTCTTCAAGGCCCTTAGCTGCTTCCAGGACGGATTCATGCTGTCTGATCTCTGCAGCCCTAAGCAATGTTTTCCAGGAGTCCAAATCCTGTAGGGACGCCAGATCATCACTGTCATCATTAGAGCAGTGTGTTATGAATGAGTCACCGTAGGAGGCAAAAGCAGAAATACAAGCTAAGTCCAGAAAACCAGAGAAGTTGGCAACTATCAGATTGCAGACCCCTGAACCTATCAACACAACTAGCAGTAGCCATGGGGGGTTCCTACGATGCCCTAGACCCCTCGATCACAGCCGGAGAATTACATAGGCCTAAAGAAAGAAAGGGGAAATCTAAACTGCCCCAGAGCAGACCCCAAAGCAATAGGCAGCCCCCAACATATAATGACGGTGAAGCAAGATGAAAATACTAACACAGACAGAAAGATAGACTGAGCAAAGACGGGGCCCAAAACTACCTAGATAGGAAAGGACAGGAAGGCTGCTGTCTGCAATCTGCCAAAACCCTATCAAAGACATAAGCCAACAAGCTGATATGAAAAAGGCCCTGAAGCAGCTAGGCTTCAAAAACTAAATCAGCACTCAGGTATTTTCAGAAGACAGAGCTAAATGAATTCAGCGCACCCCAGCAGGGAATGGCAGAAATCCAGAAAAACAAAGCAAAACAAAGTCAAAGCACCAAAGCAAAAGGCCGAGCAGCAAACTTAGCTTTAGAGGAGCAGGAATTCAGACTGGTCTCCAAGGATCCCACAGAGAAATCACCCGCAGGGCAGAAGGGCGTCGGCAGCCTTATATGCAGTCAGTAACTCCACTCAGCCAGTCATCATCATCAGCCTCAGGTGTTTGATAATCAGGCTCACTACCTTTCTTTACCAGAAGAGGGAGTTCCTCGGGCCTCAGTAATGAAGGGGAAAATGAACTCACAACAGTACCTCCCCCTTGAGGAGGGGTCACCGAACCCTCAACTACGCCACCAGGGCGATCAGGGTGAGCCCGATGAAAGGCACGCACCAATCTTTTGGCATGAATATCAGAGGCAGAGACCCAGGAATTATCCTCCTGACCATAACCCTTCCACTTAACCAAATACTGGCGTCTCCGTCTAGCCAGACGGGAATCCAGTACTTTCTCTACCTCATATTCCATGTTACCTTCAACCAATACAGGGTCTGGAGGTGCCACCCCCGGAACAACAGGTTCAACAAATCTCTTCAACAAAGATTTATGGAACACATTATGGATTTTAAATGTGACAGGAAGAGCCAAACGAAAAGAGACCGGATTAATAATCTCCACAATCTTGTAAGGTCCAATAAATCTAGGCTTAAACTTAGGAGAAGCCACCTTCATAGCAATATTTTTTGATGATAACCACACCATATCACCAACCTTAAACTGGGGACCAATGGTCCTATGTCGGTTGGAAAACCGCTGGGCCTTTTCCTGGGAGAGAGATAACTTATCCACCACTTGGTCCCAGATCTGGTGCATTCTCTCCACCACAGTGTCAACACCTGGGCAGGCAGAAGGCTCCACCTGCCCTGAAGAAAATCGAGGATGAAACCCAAAGTTACAAAAAAAAGGTGACATCAAAGTGGCAGAACTAGCTCTATTATTTAAAGCAAATTCGGCCAAGGGCAAAAATGAAACCCAATCATCCTGATCAGCAGAAATAAAACATCTCAAATATGACTCCAAGATCTGGTTTGTTCTCTCTGTCTGCCCATTGGTCTGAGGGTGAAAAGCAGAGGAGAAGGACAACTGAATTCCCAGCCTGGAACAGAAAGTTCTCCAAAATCTAGACACAAACTGGACTCCTCTGTCAGATACAATGTTCTCAGGAATCCTGTGCAAACGAACCACCTGTTGTAAAAACAGGGGCACCAACTCAGAGGAAGACGGCAACTTAGGGAGTGGTACAAGATGAACCATCTTAGAGAACCTATCACAAATCACCCAAATAACAGTCATCCTCTGAGAGACAGGCATATCAGAGATGAAATCCATTGAAATATGGGTCCATGGCCTCTTGGGGACAGGCAAAGGCATCAACAACCCATTAGAGCGAGAACACGATTTAGACCGGGAGCACGTCCCACAGGACTGCACAAAATTCCTGACATCATGAGACAAGGAGGGCCACCAAAAAAACCGACTCACCAGATCTCTAGTACCAAAATACCTGGATGACCAGCCAAAGCAGAGCAATGAACTTCAGACATCACTCTCTTCTTCCACTGGTCAGGAACATACAACTTTCCACTGGGACAACGCTCAGGTTTGTCCTCCTGGAACTCTTCCAGAGCACGTCTCAAATCGGGCGAGATGGCAGAAAGAACTACCCCTTCGCCTAAGATGGTAGCAGGCTTGGTCACCACAGGAGAATCAGCAAAGAAGCTCCTAGAGAGGGCGTCTGCCTTGACATTCTTTGTTCCAGGAAGAAAAGAAACCACAAAATCAAAACGTGTAAAAAACAAGGCCCACCTAGCCTGTCTAGGGTTCAAGCGCTTAGTCGACTCTAGGTAAATCAAATTCTTGTGGTTAGTGAGGACCACGACTTGATGCTTAGCTCCCTCCAACCAATGTCTCCACTCCTCAAATGCCCATTTCATGGCCAACAGTTCCCTATTCCCCACATCATAGTTACGTTCAGATGGAGAGAACTTTCGGGAAAAGAAAGCACAGGGATTCATTTTAGATGTTACAGGATCCTTTTGGGACAAAACAGCTCCTGCACCAATCTCAGAAGCATCCACCTCTACCTGGAATGGAAGTGAGACATCAGGTTGCCGCAAAATCGGGGCGGAGGTGAATCTTCGCCTGAGCTCCTGAAAGGAAGAAACAGCATCCGGAGACCAATTTAACACATCAGCACCCTTCTTAGTCAAATCAGTCAATGGCTTGGCAATACTAGAAAATTTTGCTATAAATTTCCGATAAAAATTAGCAAAACCCAAAAACTTCTGGAGGGCCTTCAAAGAAGTGGGCTGCACCCAATCGTGAATGGCCTGTACCTTGGCCGGGTCCATTTCAATAGTTGACGGGGACAAAATAAATCCCAAAAAAGAAATCCTCTGTACTCCAAAGAGGCATTTAGATCCTTTGACATACAGGGAATTCTCCCTCAAGATCCGGAACACAGTCCGAATATGTTCCACATGAGAATCCCAATCCTTGGAGAAGATCAAAATATCATCCAGATAGATAATCAAAAATGTATCGACAAAATCTCGGAAAATATCGTTCATGAAGCACTGGAAGACAGAAGGGGCATTAGTGAGCCCAAAAGGCATCAACAGGTACTCAAAATGTCCCTCCGGAGTATTAAACGCCGTCTTCCATTCATCCCCATGCTTAATGCGAATAAGATTATACGCCCCCCTGAGGTCAAGCTTGGTAAACCAGCAAGCACCTTTAACTCTGGAGAATAGATCAGAAATCAGGGGTAACGGATACTGATATTTAACAGTAATTTTGTTGAGGGCACGATAATCAATGCAAGGTCTTAATGATCCATCCTTTTTGGCTACAAAAAAAAAACCCGGCACCTAAGGGTGACGAGGATGGTCTAATATGACCCTTCTCCAACGCCTCCTTAATATAGGATCGCATAGCCTCGTGCTCGGGTACAGATAAATTGAAGAGCCGATCCTTGGGAAATTTACACCCCGGGCTCAGTTCAATTGCACAGTCACAATTCCTATGAGGAGGCAGAGACGCAGACTCATTCTCACTAAATACATCATAAAAGTCCGCCAAATAATCAGGAACATCATGCGACTGAGGAGAGGTGGAAAACACCGGAGCCTCACTAAAGGCACACCGACAACCCCAACTCACCACAGACACAGATTTCCAATCCAAAACTGGATTATGAATCTGTAACCAGGGAAACCCCAGAACAATAGTATCATGCAGATTATGCAACACCAAAAATCTGCAATTTTCTTGATGGTCTGTGGCGACCCGCATTACCACCTGGGTCCAAAACTGGGGTTTATTTTTAGCCAAAGGAGTAGCATCAATCCCCCTCAAAGGGACAGGCGTCTGCAGAGGTGTCATCGGAAATCCACAACGTTTAGCAAAATCCAAGTCCATTAGGTTTAGGGCTGCTCCCGAATCCACAAAAGCCTTGGCGGAAAATGTGGACAGGGAGCAGATCAGAGTAATAGCCAGAAGAAACTTAGGTTGAACACCCCCAACAGAAAACGTGTGTGCAAAGCGTTTCTCTTGTTTAGGACAGACAGAAATAATATGCGAGGCATCTCCACAGAAAAAACACAACTTATTACGCCTTCTGAACTCCTGACGCTGCTCTCTGGAAAAAACTCTATCACATTGCATAGGTTCAGACATTTGTTCAACAGGTGGCAACACCTCTCGTGCAGCTTTGCGTTCGCGCAAACGCCGATCAACCTGAATGGCTAATGACATAGAATCGTCAAGACCAGAGGGAACAGGAAATCCCACCATAGTATCTTTTACGGCTTCTGACAACCCCTTCCGAAAGAGAGCAGCCAAGGCATTATCATTCCAGGTAGTAAGTACAATTCTGCAGAATCACGACCCTGGCTCAATGCCAGCAGGGTCTTTTCAGCCTGATCAATGGCATTAGGTTCGTCATACAACAACCCCAAAGCTTGAAAGAATGCATTCACATTAGTCAGAATAGGATCATCTGGTTTCAAAGAAAACGCCCAATCCTGGGGATCGCCAGGCAGCAAAGAGATGACAATTTTAACCTGCTGCGCGGAGCTCCCTGACGAGTTAGGCTTCAAGGCAAAAAATAATTTACAATTATTTTTGAAATTCAAAAATTTAGACCGATCCCCAAAAAATACATCAGGTGTAGGAATCTTTTGCTCAGCAGCATGTGAATGAGCAAGGTAGGCGGAAATTCCCCGCACTTCCGCAGCGAGCTGCTCCACACGATCAGACAATTGCTTTATATCCATTGAGAGAAAAAAAATTCCCCCTACGGCCTCAGAGATATAGAGGAAAAAATATACACACTTCTTTTTTTTTTTTTTTTTCTACAATTCTTTCCTGCTATTGAGTACCCTAGGATCTGCGGTATGGCGGGTGATTCTGTTATGAATGAGTCACCGTAGGAGGCAAAAGCAGAAATACAAGCTAAGTCCAGAAAACCAGAGAAGTTGGCAACTATCAGACTGCAGACCCCTGAACCTATCAACACAACTAGCAGTAGCCGTGGGGGGTTCCTACGATGCCCTAGACCCCTCGATCACAGCCGGAGAATTACATAGGCCTAAAGAAAGAAAGGGGAAATCTAAACTGCCCCAGAGCAGACCCCAAAGCAATAGGCAGCCCCCAACATATAATGACGGTGAAGCAAGATGAAAATACTAACACAGACAGAAAGATAGACTGAGCAAAGATGGGGCCCAAAACTATCTAGATAGGAAAGGACAGGAAGGCTGCTGTCTGCAATCTGCCAAAACCCTATCAAAGACATAAGCCAACAAGCTGATATGAAAAAGGCCCTGAAGCAGCTAGGCTTCAAAAACTAAATCAGCACTCAGGTATTTTCAGAAGACAGAGCTAAATGAATTCAGCACACCCCAGCAGGGAATGGCAGAAATCCAGAAAAACAAAGCAAAACAAAGTCAAAGCACCAAAGCAAAAGGCCGAGCAGCAAACTTAGCTTTAGAGGAGCAGGAATTCAGACTGGTCTCCAAGGATCCCACAGAGAAATCACCCGCAGGGCAGAAGGGCGTCGACAGCCTTATATGCAGTCAGTAACTCCACTCAGCCAGTCATCATCATCAGCCTCAGGTGTTTGATAATCAGGCTCACTACCTTTCTTTACCAGAAGAGGGAGTTCCTCGGCCCTCAGTAATGAAGGGGAAAATGAACTCACAACAGCAGTGTATGATACAGTCGATCCGTGATTTCTTCCTCGCTGGTACTTCCATCATGCCATTAGATATGTCAGTAAACACCTGCAAACACAAAGAAAAACATTAAAACCCTTGGCACCGAGCGCCGTACGAGTACTGCTCTCTCGTCCTGGACCAAAGGACAAGAGCAGTACTAGTACGGCACAACCCCTTTAGCGTCCCCGCCGCTAATCGCGCGGGGATCGAGGGTAGATGGCCGCACTTACCGGCAGCAGGGCTTGTCCCCTCGCCGTGTGTGGCCATCGCGCCGACCCCCTGCAGCTAGAATCACTGTGATTCGCTGGGCTATATAGCCCAGCGAATGGCAGCATGCCTTGTAAAACATGGCGTGATTCGCTGCAGGGGTTCGTGCCTGTGGAGCGATTGGTGCATTTACCAGTCACTCCACAGGCCAGGGGGAGGATGTCAGTGTCTGATCTCCTCCCCCTGTGCTGCGATTGGCTAGAACATCATTCTAGCCATAGCAGCGATGTAGCAGGGCTGACACAGTGTCGCCTCTGCCTGTATGAGATCCTGTCAGCACAGGGTCTCATACAGGGATGATCGCTGCACTGTGCAGGCTGGCCGGACCTGCCTGCCCTCGCTGGAACTTGTGGTACCACAAGTCCCAGCAAGTCTGGGCAGGCAGGCAAAAAGTGTAATAGAAAGTTAAAAAAAACCAAAACACTACACTACACATCCCCCCTCCCCCTCCCATATGCGCCAATACTGTGGTTTTAGACAACACTTGTGGTATTGCCGTGTTCGGGAGACAATGGGGAATAAAAAGTGGGGTGTACTTTTTCCTGGTCCCCCTTTTCAAAATGAAAAATGTGGGCCTAAAGAGACTTTTTCCGGTAAAAAACCGTGCTTTTCAATTTCCTCAACCAAGTGCATGAAACTCCAATGGAGCGCTTGTTGGGTCAAAGTGGTTACTATACCCCCTAAAACATTCCTTAGGGGGTGTAGTTTCCAAAATGCGGTAACCTTTTGGGGGTTTCCACTCTGGGGGTACCTCAGGGTCTCTCCAATACGACATGGCCCACTGGATTTCTTCCAGTGTAATCTATTATCCCAAAAACCGCCTAGCTCTCCTTCTGTGCTGAGCCCTCTGGCGCGCCCATAATTTAGTTTACGTGTACATGTGGGGTGTTTCTATAAACTGCGGAATTGGGGTAACCAATTTTGGGTTTGGGTTTGCTGTTAACCCTTGCTAGGTTGCAGGTAAAATTGGATTACAATGGAATATCTGCCAAAAAATTGAAATTTTGATATTTCACTGTCATTTTGCTTGAATTCCTGTGCAACACCTAAGGGGTTAACAAAGTTTTGAAAATCCATTTTGGACACCTTGAGGGGTGTAGTTTGCAAAATGGGGTAATGTATGGGTGGGTTCTGTTATACAAGACCCATAAAGTGACGTCCGAACTGACTTGGTCCTTGGAAAAATGGGTTTTGGAAATTTAGACGTAAACTTTAAAAATTGCGTATAAATGAGCCTTATCACATCTGAAAAATATAAAATTTAATTTCCAAAATGATGCCAATGTGAAGTAGACATGTGGAGAATGTAAACTAATAACTGTTATGGGGGGTATCAGCATTTTTGTAAAAAGTAGAGAATTTCAAAGTTCAAAAATAGCGAATTTTTCCCAAATTTTCGTGTATTTTGTAATTTTTTATGCAGAAAGGTAAAATCTATTGACTCGCAGTTAGCACTACCATGAAGTACAATATGTCACGAGAAAACAGTCTCAGAATGGCGTGGGTAGGTGATAGTGTCCCAAAGTTATTACCGCATGAAGTGACAGGTCAGATTTACAAAAAATGGCCTAGGCATTTGGGTACAAATAGGCCTGAAGGGGTTAAGCTACTGATGTGCAAGGGCTATCATATCAAAACATAAACTACAGACATGCATCTACCTAAAAACACCAAAGAGAATTAGTCACTCCGGGTGGTACCGATATCGTCAAAATTGGCTCTTGGCTCATGGACTATTACAGTTTGATCAGGTATTTGAGACAGGAGAACTCTTTTCAGACGGCTGGACAACAATAGCGTACATGTGTTTACACATAAATAACAAAGTGGAAGGGAAATGCATTCCCCTGTCCCCAGGAAATGCATTTTGAATTAAAGTGACACTGTGGTTTACTGCAAGGGAAATGCTACAGTAGCTAGCTCAGACGTATGTCTCCGAAAGAAAATGATGAATAGTGGAGTTTGTATAAATCCGATAGTGATGGGACATACATTTGCACCTTCAGGGGGAAGAATATGCTTATAAGCCCCAAATCAATAGTAGCCAGATAACTGACACCAGCCATGTCATGCTTGATCTCTGGGTAATGTAATCTTAATAAAAAATATGGCGGCAATTATTTAACCCCTTTCCGACATCGGGGATAATAATACGCCGATGTCGGACTCCCCCTGTCTGGTACGGGCTCTGGCGCTGAGCCCACACCTTTTCAGGCACATATCAGCTGATATATGCAGCTGACATGTGTCCACAACAGCCAGCGGCATTTAACACGTGCTTAGCAGATGTGTGTTGGAATGGAAATCCCGCCCATCGGTGACTGCGTCACATTATCGCAGGTCACCGATGGGTCTGCATGACAACCAGAGGTCTCCAGCAGACCGCTATGCAGAATTGCTATGAGCAAGTGAGCATTTCTGCTACAAACAGGCGATCTGATCATCGCCTGTGTGGCAGAGGAGATCAAAGTAGTGCAGCTTCTAGTTTCCCATGGAGACTATTGAAGCATGCAAAAGTAAAAAAAAAAGGTTTTAAAAGTATATATAAAAAAAATAAAAGTTCAAATCACCCACCTTTCGCCCCATGCAAAATAAACATTACAAAAATCAAATATGCACAAATTTGGTATCACTGCTTTCAGAATTGCCTGATCTATCAAGATAAAAAAAGAATTAACCTGATCACTAAACGGCGTAATGAGACAAAAGTAAAAACGCCAGAATTAAGTTTTTGTCACCGCAACATTGCATTAAAATGCAATAACTGGCGATCAAAAGATCGTATCTACACCAAAATGGTATCTTTAAAAATGTCAGCTCGGCACGCAAAAAATAAGCTCTGGGTATCGGAAAATGGTGCATTTTTTTCTTTTTTTTTTAAACAAACTTTTGAATTTTTTTTCATCACTTAAATAAAATGAACCTAGATATGTTTGATGTCTGTGAACTTGTAAAGACCTGGAGAATCATAATGGCAGGTCAGTTTTTGCATTTAGTGAGCATGGTAAAAAAACAAACAAAAACAACTGTGGAATTGCACTTTAGTGCTAGGATAAGTAACCTGTTTCCTGAAATTAGTGAGTGAAAAGTTAGAGTCTGAAGAAGTGAAAAGTCTGCAGTGCTGCCGTTTGGGTGAACTACAGCAAAGGAGACAATGGGACAATGAGGTAGCATGACTAGGAACTGTCAGAAAAAGCCTGAGTGGCCTTCTACGTTAAAGGGGTGATTGGATAGGACAATTTATCACAAGAAACCCTGTGCGAGATAAATGCTTAAGAAAATATGGACCTAAAGAGAACTGAGACTGTGGGACTAGTGAGGGCCCCGAGTGGTACATCCAGTGCATTCATAGAGATATGACGAGGAGCAGTAGATTGGGTGTAGAGAAACTTGCTGAACTATACTGTGGCGACAAGCTAGGCTGTGATGAAGTAGGGCAAAGCAGGGTGCTATACCGGTCCGGGAGTAGACTACAGTGGAAGGACGATGTCAGTGAAAAGGCTTCTTGCTGTGAATGAAAAGTGCTTAAGATTGTGTACTCGCTATCCCCTGTATATAACCCTCACCAAGTTCAATAAAGATCCCATGTCTGATCAGAAGTCTGTGTAACTCATGGTCCTGGCCAGCCAATATCATCGACTACCGATGGTCTGCCCAGGCACAAGGCCCTCACAACTCAAACACCCAGCCAGGACTCAGAATTGTTAGTTGGATGCCAAAAGCAAGTGGGGACAGAAGCTCGCCCACGACTACCTCGTATGGGCATCTTACACATCCATGTGGCCCTTTCCACAGAATTGAAAGCGACTTACTGCACTGATGCCCGACCACTTGTTACGTTGGAGGATGAGTAAGTGGGATGGTTAGTGCACACAGTCAGTGAACCACCCCAGCACATCTCAGAAGTTGATGAAACACAGGTGTCAGCTGCGGAGTCTTTCTTCAGTGTGCAGATCGGCAAGAAGGACAGTGGTGAGTACTGGCTGGAAGATGATGCGAGGGATGATGAGGTCCTAGACCCCACAAGAAGTGAAGACCATCCTCGAGGTGGGGAGACGCCATCTCTATTTGCACAAGGTAATGACCTGAGCTTTTTTTGTATGTGCTGCGTGTTCATGGGTTGGTAATCTCTCCTCACAGTGGGATAATTTCCTATGGGTTACTGAGTTACAGTGACACTAGTGTTGAGCGATACCATCCGATATCGTGGTCTTCCGGGTCGTCGTCTTCAGGGTCATCGTTTTCGTGGTCGTCGTCTTCTTCGGGGTGGTCTTCAGGGTCGTCGTCTTCAGGGTCGTTGTCAGGGAGATCCAGAGTGATAACCAAAAAACCATTTCCAAAAGCTTGAACTTGGAAATGTAGCAGAAGGTACAAGAATCATAGAATCATAGAATCATAGAATCGTAGAGTTGGAAGGGACCTCCTGGGCCATCTGGTCCAACCCCTTGCTCAAAGCAGGATTCGCTAAATCATCCCAGTCAGATGTCTGTCCAGCCTCTGTTTGAAGACTTCCATTGAAGGAGAACTCACCACTTCTCGTGGCAGCCTGTTCCACTCATTGATCACTCTAACTGTCAAAAAGTTTTTTCTAATATCTAATCTGTGTCTCCTCCCATTCAGTTTCATCCCATTGCTTCTAGTCTTTCCTTGTGCAAATGAGAATAAAGTTGATCCTTCTACAACGTGACAGCCCTTTAGATATTTGTAGACAGCTATTAAGTCTCCTCTCAGTCTTCTCTTTTGCAAACTAAACATTCCCAAATCCTGCAACCTTTCCTCATAAGACAGGGTTTGCAGACCGGTCACCATTCTGGTCGCTCTTTTCTGAACTTGCTCCAGTTTGTTGATGTCTTTTTTAAAATGTGGCGCCCAAAACTGGACACAATATTCCAGATGAGGTCTGACCAAAGAGGAGTAGAGGGAAATAATGACTTCACGTGATCTAGACTGTATGCTTCTGTTAATACATCCTAGAATTGCATTTGCCTTTTTTGCTGCTGCATCACACTGTTGTCTCATATTCAGTCTGTGATCTATTAGTATACCCAAGTCTTTTTCACATGTGCTGTCACTTAGCCCTATTCCTCCCATTCTATATATGCTTTTTCCATTTTTATTGCCCAGATGTAGTACTTTGCATTTCTCCCTGTTAAAAACCATTCTGTTAGTTGCTGCCCACTTCTCCAGTTTATTTAAATCTTTTTGAATCCTCTCTCTCTCTTCTCTAGTATTAGCTATCCCTCCTAGCTTTGTGTCATCAGCAAATTTAATCAGTTTACCCTCAATTCCTTCATCTAAATCGTTGATAAAGATGTTGAACAATACAGGGCCCAGGACAGAGCCCTGTGGTACCCCACTTGAGACATTCTTCCAACTGGATGTGCAGCCATTTACGACCACTCTTTGCGTCCGATCACTAAGCCAGTTATGAATCCACCTAACAGTTTCCTTGTCCATTCCATACTTAATCATTTTTTCAATAAGGATTGTATGAGAGACTTTGTCAAATGCATTGCTGAAGTCAAGATATACTATATCTACAGCATTTCCTTGATCCAACCAATCAGTGATACCGTCATAGAAGGAAATTAAGTTAGTCTGACATGACTTATTAGAAGGCTGAGGAACTGCCAATAACCAACTGACGGTACTGTAACCCGGATGGGTAGCAGAAGGAACAAGAGCCAATGGCACTACCGAGGACCAGCTGACGGTGCTGGAACCTGGTTACTAAGCAGGAGGTACCTGTGCTAGAAAGCACTACCAAGGACCAGCAGACGTTGCTGGAACTCGGATACCGAGAAGGAGGCACCTAAGCCAAAGGCACTGCCGAGAACCAGCTGACCGTACTGGAACCCGAATGGGTAGCAGAAGGTACCCATGAAAAACAAAGTTGCAAGGCCGCGAGCCGGCCGCAGTTACCAAAACCCACAGTCCTACAGGGGGTGTGTGTCCTATTGGCACTACGGAACCAGCCTTTGTTGCCAGATCCCGCAGCCCACATAGGAAGCCCATAAACTGCAGGCACCATAGACTCAGCTAACCCAATCGCAACACGACAGGACAACGTATTGGTGGCTAAGTGACATTGACACTACCCGGAAACAGCAGGCGTGCTGGAACCAGGCTGGGCAGTAGGGAGTACCTGTGCCAAAGACAATGCCAGGAAACAGCTGGTGGTGCTGGAACCCAGGGAAAATACTACAAACAGAGTGGAGAGAGAGGCCTAATTGGAGCAAGTTTAAAATCTGTAGTTGTGTGAGTGTGGACAGAGCAGGAGAAATTGCTGGACACACAGCTGGGGATCAGATGACATTTCTGAACCCCAATAACACTGGAGCATATGTTGACTGTGCAGACGGCACTTCTGAGCAGCAACTGGCGATGTTGGAGCCCAGGGTCAATCAGGGTGTAGGCTGAGGCCTAATTTCATCAAGTTTAATATCTGTTGTAGACTACTACTGATTTTAAACGTGCTTCAATTAGGCCTCTGGCTCCACTCTGTCTCTAGTATTTACCCTGGCCTCCAACACCGCCAGTTGCTGCTGAGAAGTGCCGTCTGCACAATCAACACTTGTTCCTGTGTTACTGGGGTTCAGTAACGTCAGCTGATCCCCTGATGTGTGTCCGGCAATGTCTCCTGCTCTGTCCACTTTCCCACTAATAGTAGTGGGAAAGGCACTTCTGAGCACTTCTGAGCACTTCTGAGCAGCAACTGGCGGTGTTGGAGGCCAGGGTAAATACTAGAGACATAGTGGAGCCAGAGGCCTAATTGGAGCACGTTTCAAATCAGTAGTAGTGTGAATGTGGAGGCAGCAGTAGACATTGCTGGACACACAGCAGGGGAGCAGCTGGCGTTACTGAACCCCACTAACACAGGAGCTAGTGTTTTTCTCTGTGCAGACGGCACTTCTGAGGAACAACTGGTGGTGTTGGAGCCCAGGGTCATTCATGGAGTAGGCTAAGGCCGAATTGGAGCAAGTTTAATATCTGATGTTGGGATGAATGTAGAGGCAGCAGGAGACTTTGTCAGACACACAGCAGGGGAGCAGCTGGCGTTACTGAACCCCACTAACACAGGAGCTAGTGTTTTTCTCTGTGCAGACAGCACTTCTAAGCAACAACTGGCGGTGTTGGAGCCCAGGGTCATTCATGGAGTAGGCTAAGGCCGAATTGGAGCAAGTTTAATATATGATGTTGGGATGAATGTGGAGGGAACAGGAGATATTGCTGGACACACAGCAGGGGAGAAGCTGACGCTACTGAACCCCACTAACACAGGAGCATGTGTTTTTCTCTGTGCAGACGGCACTTCTGAGCAACAACTGGCGGTGTTGAAGCCCAGGTATTACAGTTCAGGTGGTAGAAACATGAACACAACAGGAGACCTGGATACTGTTGCCAACCAATTATTTATTCGTGAAGAGGACTGGCAAATTCCGGCGAGATCCAGGTCTTGTTCATTTTCAGAAAAGTAAGCTGGTCAACGTTATGGGAGGATACTCGCGTGCGACGGTCTGTTAGTACTCCACCTGCGGCACTAAAGACGCTTTCCGATAATACACTAGCAGCAGGGCAAGCCAGCACCTCAAATGCATACTGGCTAAGCTCTGGCCATGTATTCAGCTTAGAGACCCAAAACTTGAAGGGGGAAGAGCCGTCTTGGAGTACACTGAGAGGGCAAGACATGTAGTCTGTCACCATCTGACGGAAACGTTGCCTCCTGCTGACTGGAGCCGTCTGTGATGGTGTAGACATTTGTGGCGGGCACACAAAACTTTGCCACATTTGGGCCATACTGGTCTTGCCTTGTGCTGAGGCGCTGCCTGTGCTCCCTCTTTGTGCAGAGCTTCCTCCACTGCCTCGACGCACAGAGATGCTTTGTAAAGCACTAGCAGCACTGCTCTCGGGTGGAATGGAGAACATGATAGAATGCACCAGTGTGTCTTGGTACTCCCGCATTTTACGCTCCCGGTTCAACGGTGTTATGAGGCTTTGTAAGTTGTCCCGGTAGCGAGGATCTAGGAGGGTGTACACCCAATAATCAGCCGTGTTGAGAATGTGGGCGATGCGGCAGTCGTTTCTCAGGCACTGCAGCATGAAATCAACCATGTGCTGCAGACTCCCAACTGTCCAAGAAACGCTGTCCCCTGCTTGAGGCGTCATCTCTGCCTGCTCTGCATCACCCCACCCTCGCTCTACATACTGACTGCTAGAGCATTGTGTACCTCCCTCCTCTGGAGAGATGTCTTCCTCCTCCATTGACTCCTCCTCATCCTCCTCACAAAGTGTCCCCTGCCTAGGCCTTTGTGAGGAACCACGTTGCGCAGACTGTCCAGAAGCAGATGACATTTGTGACTCCTCATCCTCCACCTCTTCCAAAACCTCCTCCCTTAGTGCTTGCAGTGTTTTTTGAAGCAGGCAGATAAGGGGGACAGTCATGATGACTAGTGCATCATCTGTACTCGCCATCCACGTAGAATGATCGAAGGCACGCAAAACGTGGCAGATGTCCTTCATAGAGGCCCACTCAGTGGTGCTGAAATGTGACCGGCGCACAGGGCGACTTGTTTGCGCCTGGTGCAGCTGGTACTCCATTACTGCTGCCTGCTGCTCACACAACCGCTCCAACATATGTAACGTTGAATTCCACCTGGTGGGTAGGTCACATATGATGCGATGTTCCGGAAGGCGGAATCGGCGCTGCACAGCTGCAATGCGCGATCTTGCCATGCTGGAACGCCGCAAGTGAGCGCACTCTATGCGGACCTTGTGCAGCAGTGCATCAAGATCCGGATAGTCCCTCAAAAAGCTCTGCACGACCAAGTTGCGCACATGTGCCAGACATGGGATGTGAGTGAGGTTGCCTAGGCCCAGAGCTGCCACCAGATTTCGGCCATTGTCACACACTACCAAGCCTGGCTGGAGAATCGCTGGCACAAACCACACGTCGCTCTCCTGCTTGATGGCATTCCAGAGCTCCTGCGCTGTGTGGCTTCGATTCCCCAAAGAAATTAATTTCAGTATGGCCTGTTGACGTTTGGCCATGACTGTGCTCATAATGGGTAAGCGTTCACGGGTCCATATGGAGGTAGACCGTGACGGCTCCTGCAGCGCTGATTCTGAGGAACTGGAGTATGAGGAGGAGTCAATGTGTACAGACTGGATTCCTGCAATCCTTGGAGTTGGCAGAACACGTACAGCGCCACTCTCAAGATCTGTACCCGGCTCCACAACAGTAACCCAATGGGCAGTGAGGGAAAAGTATTGTCCCTGTCGATG
This sequence comes from Dendrobates tinctorius, assembly GCF_039654945.1. NCBI lineage: Eukaryota > Metazoa > Chordata > Amphibia > Anura > Dendrobatidae > Dendrobates > Dendrobates tinctorius. Next base: position 43,592,463 of record NW_027361684.1, read on the forward strand.
GTTACTGGTCCACGCATCGGTGGTCGGGTGGACCTTGCTACTGACGGCGTTTAGTAGCGCATGTTTAATTTTTCCCTCCACATGCTTTTGCAGGGCAGGGACGGCTTGCCTGCTGAATTAAAAGCGGCTGGGCACGGTGTATTGTGGGACTACCAATGCCATGGAGTTATGGAAGGTGTCAGTCTCCACCAGCCTGAATGAGAGCATTTCAAGGGCCAGTAGTTTTGCAATGCCAGCATTCAGAGCCTGTGCTCAGGGATGGTTTGCCGAGTATGGCCGCCTTTTCTCCCATGCCTGTGCTACCGATGGCTGTAGAGTGGCCTGGGAGTGTGAGGATGACAGGGAACGTGGTGCTGTGGGTGGAATGTCACTGGGTCTCTGGACAACAGTGCCAGAGGTTCTTCCATGGCGATCCTGTGAGGAAGCCGAACCAGCTGTGTGTGACCTGGAGGAAGAGGCTACAACACAAGCTGAAGAGGTGGTAGGTGGTGCTGTAGGTTGGCCTACGTCTTCATCTGCAACTGTGTCAAAAAAGGACCACGCACTGCAAGTCCTGGGAGCGCCCGTGTTGGGTTTTGAAAGAGGAATGCTCCTAATGGGTGGGGTGCCGAAGTGGAGGCTACAGGCAACCAAGTCTGTTCCCTCCCTCTCCCTCCTGTTTTGGCCGTTTGGGGAATCTCTTCCTCAGAGCTGCTCCCACCAACTTCCTGTTCCTCACGCCATGATGGGTCAAGGACCTCATCATCTACACTCCCCTCTTCAAACACCTGCTTCTCCTGGGTAGTCTCGCCAGCACAGTACGCACCAGAAAGTGGCACCTGAGTCTCATCATCTGATGCGTACTGAGGTGTGCTGACCATAGGCACTGGCCCACCCGCCTCTTCAGATTGAAAGGGACAAAGCAGTTGCGCATCACTGCATACTCCCTCTTCTTCACATTCTAGAATGCTGCTTGGCTGGCCCCCTGTTTCCAAGCCAAAAAATTCAGAGAACAGAAGTAGAGATGGCTCCTGTCCAGGGCTCTCTGACTGCCTGGGCAATTTGGCAGGTGGTGAAGAGACAGATGGTTGCTCTTCAGTGCTCTGGCCCTGAGAGGATGTGGAAGTAATTGAAGTCGATGCGTTAGCTGCCATATATCCGACAACGGCTTCAATTTGTTCGTTCCGCAGCAGTGGGGTACGGCGAGGTCCTACAAAGCTGCGCATAAAGGACTGCTGCCTGGTTAAACTGGGGGATGCTGAGTCACTGGTGCCCGCAGCAGGCACAGAATCCCCAAGTCCTCTCCCTGCTGAAACTCCACGCCCACGACCACGTGCCTTACTCCCTGCCCTCTTCATCTTGGTAGACTGATAAAGATAGGCAGAAAAGTACAAAGGGGGGGCTTATTGTGCTTATTCCTGAACAGCTGCTAACAGGTATAAGAAACACTAATTTTATAAAGTGTGTGGACTACACTTTAATATGAGCTAATGTGGCCTACACAACTGTCAAGTGGAGTGTTTGGTGAACTTTATTTATGTGTTTTTTTTTTCAAAAAAATAAAAAGGATGTGACCAAAGATGTGAAAGCGATAGTATCACAAACTTTTTGGAGCTATTACAATGCAGGAAGGTAACCTACAATGCAATAGATGAGGCTCCAAAAAATAGGCTAATACTAATCTGGCTGCGGCTGCAGGGCACAAGCCAGAAAAAAGGCTCCTCTATCTACTCCTACATAGTGTTTGCAACCAACCAATGTAGATGGATACGGATGGAAGCACACTAATAGGAGATAAAAATCAGGAAAAATGAGCTGCAATAAAACAAAAAAAGGACTATGTATGAGGCAGTGATGCACGCTGAGCGGACTACAACCAGAGGTGGCTGCAGAACACACTACGACGTGAGCTGCACTCACACACAGAGACCTCACAGACAGCCGTGAACAGTGCAGAGAACTGGGCACTAGCACTGAAAGCCTGCAGAAAGGCTCCGCTGTCTACTCCTATAGTGTTTGCAACCAATGTAGATGGATACGGATGGATGCACACTAATAGGAGAATTAATGAAAAATGAGCAGCAATAAAACAAAAATATGTATGAGGCGGCCTACAACCAGACATGGCTACAGGACACACTACAGCGTGAGCTGCACTCACACAGACCTTGCAGACAGCTGTGAACAGAGCTGCAAGGCAAAAGAAAGCTACAGTGATTGATAATGTAGCCTGGGTAAAGCACAATATTATATAGCAAATTGCTATCTCTAACTGTCCTTCAGAGTCTTGAACAGCAGCCTGTCCCTAACTGAATTCACAGCAGAGTGAACACTAAATGGCGGCGGCGGCTTTTATAGTGCATCATGACATCATTTCAGCAGCCAATCACAGCCATGCCATTAGTTAACATGCCTACATGCCTAATAGGATGTTCCCACACTTCTGAGTATTCTTCATTGGCTGAATCAAATCAAACTGGCTCATAGCATTATGGGAACTTCCGATTCCGGTATTTGATATGCAAAAAGTATCGGAACTCAGTATCGGAATTCCGATACCGCGCATATCGGCCGATACCCGATATTTGCGGTATCAGAATGCTCAACACTAAGTGACACGCATGCTTGTACTGTCTACTTTTTTGCATGGGTATCTTGGACTAGTGTTAATTGCTAACTTGTGTTATTTGCTAACTACTGTCATACAGGGACATTATTTCATTTACCTCATGCTATTTAATTATCATCTGTCTTTATACATTGCAATTTGTGTACTTTCTTATTTATCTGCCTATACATTTTTTACCTCTGCATATACTATTATTTAGGAGTTCATGTCCTATAGGTATTATTGGGAATATATGGCGTTCTCCTTGTGAGGCACTCTGCTTTTTTTTTTTTTTTTTTACCTTTTTCACTTTTTTGTTATAATAATTTTAAATGGAATAAATTTATCTATATTTTATCTGGACGGATCTCTTTGTGGTTTTGAATCATATTGTTATGAAGTGCCACTGAAATTGAACTAGCATATATGGACACCCTTTGTTTAAAATGCTTTTTGAATATGTCTCGAAGGTGAGTGTAATTTGATTTTTATCGCCTGTCATATCTCTCGGATAAGACCCTATTTTTGCGCTGATCTCTCCTAAAGCTCTGTGATTATACCTACACTGCTAAGCGAATCTCCACTTCCATTTAGACCTATGTCTCCTGATTATAAATTACTAGTTTTAGATTTGTTAACAATAGGCTGTTTTGAATCATCTCCATAAAAAAAATCCCAAAAAACAAAAATAGAAATAAAAAACACTAAAAAAAATAAAAAAACAAAACCAGTTTTGGATTACTCCTATCTTCCACCTACACCGCAAACCTCTTTCACCTACTCCAGCTCCTCCTCCACTTGGAGCTCTTCTTCCTGGTTCAAGATTATAATTTTTGATTTCTGCTGTTTAGTGTAGGAACAGGACGCAGCTGTAGTGAGGGATAGTATTTGTATGAGGGTTACACTGAGGGTTTTGTGTGTGCACAGTTTTAAAAAAAACTCTCTATGTGTACTCTGCACCCCTGTCTGTGATAGTACTGTGTGTGCCCAAAAGTTTTTCTAATCTGCAACGTGTCTGTGGGAGTCATGTGCATCAAAACAAATTTTCCTATTCTTATGCATCCGTGTCTGTATTAGTACTGTGCGTACCCAAAAGTTAAAAAAAAGGAGCAAAGCATCAAGCAAGGGACGTGGATATGGCCAACAAGTTCTTGCTTTTTGACATCATGATTTGTTTCTTCTTGTTTCAGATCGGTATCATCTGCTGGAAATGAGCATTTACTCTGTTCACATACATCTCTTCCACAGTCCACAACATACTAGCTGCTTTCATGCATTCATTTACCAGTTCATAATTTTACAGCGATCTGTAGCCAGAAATGTAATAAAAGTAATCCAAATTAACTGATTTTATGACCATTCACAGTTTCACTGTACCATCCATGTGTATGCAGTAGCCATGGTATAGGGCGTCATCTTCAAAAATTTTTTTAATCGAATCCACTTCACAAACTTTTTAAATTCATCCCAAAATTTGAAGAATTTGGAAAATGGGTAATTTGCGCACCTGTTGCCCTTCCTTGGATGTGGTGCCTGTTTATCAGGCTCTCTCCAGATACAAACCCTGATTCACTATACTCTATGGAAACGAGCATGTAATGGAGCCCGTAAGGCACGGTTGTCGCTGTGCGGGCAGGTCCAGAAGCGGCAGGCATAGAGAAAACACCCCTTGCATGGAGAGGTAAATGGTTCTTCGCTTAGCTCTGGTTACTCGGTTCTTCACTCGGATCTGGTTACTCAGTTATTACTCAGTTATTCACTTGGATCTGGTTACTTGTAATGGCGTCTACAGTCAACTCCACTGTACCGCATGTCCGTCCTGCTACAGGTCCAGGTGCCGACTTCTCCCCTTCTCTAGGCTTTTCATAATTAATAACTGTGCCCCAGTGGTCACCTGACCTAGTTTCACCTCCAATCTCTTTCCCTCAGGAACCATGTACTTCGCCCTACAGTTCCTGTTGATGCAGTTCTTGCTACCTTCTTGCATGCTTGCTTGCCAACACTCTGTTAGGCCTCAAACTGTGGAATTCTCCCAGTTGTTAATCTCCTTACTATTGTAGAACTCTCACACTTTGACTTACCCCATGATTTGCTGTGCTGGAAGGGGTGGTATCTTTTGACATGTCACTTTGACAAGTCAGATACAGTTAGGATGGATCTCCTTTTAATTCCCTGCAGATGTGAAGGGTGCAACGTGTTTAAGTTTATAGTGTGATAAGCATATAATGGGCTTAAGAATGCTTTTGTAGTAACACTTGCTGAACACGTTCCACAATCTGAGATTCAGTTTTTGTCACAGAGAAGAAAACCAGTTTGAGCTGATTTTCAGACGTTCTCATTATGCATTTTCTCATTAGAAAGCACATTCTCATACTTGTTCAGCAGGGATTGTTTTAATCTTTTTCTCATCCTTTGAGGTCAATAAATATCTGTTTTTTTTTCTTTCATGCTGTTTCCTGAGCAGCTGTAATAAAAGGAATGTTGTATTAGAGAATTTGTGAAGTAAAATTCAGTGATAGATCCCTTTTATTAAGACATTGCAAAACCCTTTAGATTAATCTTCGTTGTACCCATTGCTGTAAAGCATAAAGGGCTCAAGAACTTTGGATATACTGTAGATACAATGTATAGTTCAGCCATCTGATTTCATTAAACCCCTTTTTACTTAAAGTTCTCAACTCTAATTCATGCTAATTTGTTGTATGAGGTTTTTTTTTTATATTACACCCACATTATGAGCTGCCCACTTATCAATATAAATAGTTCTTTCTTCTATTGAACCTTAAGACGTTTTGGTAAAATATCAGGCAGACCGTGACTGTGCCAATCAGATGTCTATTCTGTCAATAATATAGTAACAGAAAAATTACCTTTAATTAATTAATTAATCTTTATTAGACAGACTCATTAAAAATACCCAAATAACACCACAAAACTATACATATAAGTGTTTGGGGTACAAGGGTACAAGAAGATACCCTCAAAGAGCAATAGGGTAGGAAGGGGAAAGGGCATCTACAGTATCCCTGTAAGACATTAATACTTAGTTGCCCCTATCTGAGCAGCAGGGATTGGCACTTTACAAATGGGTAATGGCACGCCTGCTCTACGTAGGCTAAGCACTATTATTCCCTCATAAGGCATCTAAAGGCTAGAAAAGGCAAAATAGCAGTTAAATAATTACTTTTCCTATTGATAAGAGGGGTGGTGAGTCCAAACAGAGGCTGGACAGACATCTGTCTGAGATGGTTTAGTGAATCCTACATTGAACAGGGGGTTGGACACAATGATCCTGGAGGTCCCATCCAACTCTACCATTCTATGATTTCATGATAATGCTCTGGGAATTACAAACAGGACAGCATACAGTATAGATCAGTGATGGCGAACCTTTTAGAGACCGAGTGCCCAAACTGCAATCCAAAACCCACTTATTTTTTGCAGAGTGCCAACACAGCAATTTAACCTGAATACTGAGGTTTTAGATTAGAAAGACAACGAGTACATTAGCGCCCTATAGAGTCAATATTAAAGAGCTTGTAAGTGCTGCACTCCAAGCCTAAGATACTAGCCACCAATTGTAGTGTTCTTGAGAATGGAGAGGATTTTTAATCAAAAGTAAAATTGCAAATTTGTTTGTTTTTACAACCTCTTTGCAATTGCACCCTTTATCATGATGAGAACAAACCCTTTAAGGCAGAGATATCAAACTCAAAAACGCAGAGGGCCAAAGTTAAAAGCTTGCAGAAAGTTGCAGGCCAACCTTGATATTTGTTAAAAAAGTCTACAATTGAGGAAGGTATTCCTTATCAAATAAAACATTTAACTAATGGAATTATAGCGGAATAATATAATATGTTAGGTAACAGCAGTTATGACCCAATTTAAATATGTAATAACAAAGGATAAAAAACCTTGACTAAAACAGATAATAAAGTATGATGCAAGCAAAAGTGCTCCCAAACACAGTATGATACCCCCACAGTGAAATCCTCCACACGCACTGTATGATGACCCTACTGTACCCCCTCCCTCAGTTCCCCAACAAATAATGGTGACCCCATTGTAAGAAGATGAGCCAGGACAGAGTTAGTGGCTCCCACTACACTTTGGGCCCGGAACTATCGGGATTGTCACCACTGTTGCCGGGGGGACGATTCTTCTGAGTGGGGAGGACCTTTGCACTGGACAGCAGGGGGCGTGGGGAGATAAAAAGGGCTGAGCGTGGGAACGAGGGAGATTTGGCAGGAAGGCGACAGTAGAACAAGGAGAAGGATGACTCCCTCCCCACTGCTCCGACTGCTAACTCCTCATCATCTATCCCCCAGCAGTTTGACTTGCCCACTGACTGTGTCCTTACTGAGCTGTCCATGGACCTTCCTTTACTGGACGGCTCCTTCCCGCTCTCAGTGAAAGATAATCTGACTCACTCTGCTCCTGGCAACTACTTCAGAGGTTCGCACGCTGCTGTGGCCTGTGAGCGTGCATGCTGTTTGTGTTCTGCGCCATTCCAGAGGAATCAACAAAAGAGACTGTTTCTACATCCCAACGCACTCAAGCCCAGTGAGCCCGGGAACATCGGCACAGTCGGGAGACAGTGCTTTTTGTACCTCCGTAACAGAGCCAGAGACATTGTCCATGATTTACGACGCCTGTGGGAGATATTTCAGCCTCTCCCCAACAAGAACTGCAAGCGATAAGTTATCTTTTTCATACACTTTTTTCCAAATATTGTGTTTTTGTGCAAATTCTGTTGTTGTGCTCAGTGTTCCCGCGTTTTCCCACTGTTGATTTCAACGCTCTGCAAGGAGTATTCCTTGTACGACCATAACCTGTTGTAGAAAATCCTGTTAACCCCTTCTCTGCCTCCGGCTCTTCACTGCATTCAATGAACCTCATTTCCAGTGCCCTCTTACACCATCACAGTATGATTTTCCAACTGTAATCACCACACAGCCCTTCATACAGTATAACAGGTACATAAAGTCCTCCATACAGTACAATGGCTTAAAATAGATCTACATAAAGTATAATGGCCCCACAAAGTCCTCCATACAGTGTAATGGCCCTCACATAGTCCTGCATAAAGTGTAATGGGCCCCACATAGTGCTCCATGCAGTATAATGGCCCCAAACAATGCTTCATAGTATAAAATGGCCCCACATAGAGCTCCATACTGTATAATGGCCCCACATAATGCTCCATACTGTATAATGCCCCACACAAAGCTCCATACTGTATAATGGCCCCATGAGATGCTCGATACTGTATAATACCCCCACATAGTGGTTCATACTGTATAATATGCCCACATAGTGCTCCATACAGTATAATGGCCTCAGATAAAAAAATAAATGCCATATATACTCGTGCACCGAGTATAAGTTGAGGCACCTAATTTTGACATGAAAAACTGGGAAAACTTATTGACTCAAGTATAAGCTGGGTATGCATTGTCCCCTAATCGCTATTCTGATGTGCATGGTTCCTCATCCCCAACCTTGTCTGTATGGCTCCTTATCCCCATCCTCGTCTGCATGGCTCCTTATTCCCATCCTTGTGTGAATGACTCCTTATCACCATCCTTGTATGCATGGCTCCTTATCCCTAACCTTGTCTGCATGGCTCCTTATCCCCATCCTTGTCTGTATGGATCCTTATCCCTATCCTTGCATGCATGGTTCCTCATCCCTATCCTTGTATGCATGGCCCCTTTTCCCCATCCCTGTCTGCATGGCTCCTCATCCCTGTTCTGGTATGCATTGCTCATTATCCCCATCCTTGTATGCATGGTTCCTAATCCCCATCCAAGCATGCATGGCTCCTTATTCCCATCTTTGTCTGCATGGCTCCTTATATCCCCATCCTTGTCTGCATGTCTCCTTATTCCCATCCTTGCTTATGGCATTATAGCCTGTTTCAGCTTTGTGCAGGTCTATGATCTTGCCCCTGACATCCTCATAAAGCTCTTTGGTCTTGCCCATGTTGTAGAGGTTAGAGTCTGACTGATTAATTGAGTCTGTAGACAGGAGTCTTTTATAAAGGTGACTATGTAAGGGCCCCGTTACACGTATCAATGTCCCAGCGATCCCACCAACGATCCGACGTGGATGGGATCGCTGGGACATAGTTAGCTGATTGCTGGTGAGCTGTCACATAGACAGACCCACCAGCGATCAAGGCCAGCGAGCAAGCTGGTTTCCAATGTAAACAGCGGGTATCTAAGAGCTGCGCGGCTCTTAGATACCCGCTGTTTACATTGGAAACCAGCTCCCAGCGTCGCTGATTGCTGGTCTCTCACTGCCACACGCAGAGATGCGCGCTGGCCAGCGGGAGACCAACGATCAAAAAACGGCCCAGGATGTTCGAGCGCGATCAGCGATATCCGGCAGGGGGGGCAGGTCGCTGATCCATGTCACACAGAGCGATCTCACTGGCGAGATCGCTGTGGCGTTACAAAATCAGCTATCTCACTGGCGATCTCGCTCTGTGTGACGGGGCCTTAAGACAGCTGCCTTTAATGCAGGTAATGAGTTGATTAGGAGCGTCTAACTGGTCTGTAGGAGCCAGAACTCTTAATGGTTGGTAGGGGATCAAATACTTATTTCTCACTGCAAAATGCAAATAAATTTATATAATTTATACAATGCGATTTTCTGGATTTTATTTTTGATATTTTTACTCTCAATTTTAAAATTAACCTACCCTTATAATTATGGACTGTTCATGTCTTTGTCAGTGGGCAAACTTACAAAATCAGCAAGGGATCAAATACTTATTTCCCCCACTGTATGTCTAATAATGACAGAGAGTGGCAGTTATAGTTCATAAAAGTGGACAGTATAAAGACAGTATAAACACAATAGGAGAAAGTATATAGAAGAGAAGTGTGAGGAGGGGGCACAGTATAGAAACTGGGCCATATATAAGGGGGACACAGTGTAAGGACACAGTTTGAGGTGGGGCCCAGTATGCAAAGGAGGCAGCGTGGTGGGAGACGCTTAAGATGGAGACAGTATGGTGGTTATGTTTAATAATGGTGGTTATAGTTCATAAAAGCGGACAGTATGAAAACTATTTTATAGGAGAAGGAAGTGTGAAGGGAATGGATCATAAGAGAAACAGAGGGTCATTTTTTGTGCAGGGAGCACAGTGAGGGGCAATTATTTTCTTAGCAGCACAGCATAGGTTACAGTGAAGGAAATAATAATTTGATCCCTTGCTGATTTTGTAAATTTGCCCACTGACAAAGACATGAACAGTCTATAATTTTAAGGGTAGGTTAATTTTAACATTGAAAGATAGAATATCAAAAATAAAATCCAGAATTCACATTGTATAAATTCTCCTGTAGATATTTTATTCAGGAGCATTATAATGACACTTTAATTTTTAAGGGCACTGTTTCATGGTTTGCTGCAGAAGAGAAGACGGAAGACTGCATAGACGAGCTCTTGATGTTGAAAAAGAGAAGCAACTCCAATAAGAAAATGTAATCTATAATGTTTCTGGATGTAAATATTCATTGTGATACTGACTGCGTCTCATCAGTACTGTTCCTGTATGTTCTGCAGCCTGATGATGGCTGTTAACAACTTTCATCATCTCCTTACGATTTTTTAGGACATACTGAGAGTTGTAGATTCATACAATACAATTAATTGTATATGACACCGACCTGACACTTGATCGCTGTCCTAAGCTTGGTGATGCATTCTTCTCCAAATGATGGTTCTGGTGATATATTCCTGTACAGATGGAGATTCTGGAGATATATTAATACACTGATTTTTCTTCTGGTGATGTATTCCTGTACTGAAGCTCGTTGTAGTGCTAGTTTTCTGTACAGTTGTTGGCTCTGGTGATGTACAGTGTGTCCGTAAAGTCATGGTGCACTTTTGACCAGTCACTGGAAAGCAACAAAAGGCGATAGAAATGTGAAATCTGCTCCAAATAAAAGAAAAACTCTCCCAGTTTCATACCTATTCAGTGCAGTTTGATGTGGGCTCCATTTGTTGTCCTGCACAGATCCAAACGATAGTGAAGTTCTTGCCACACACGGTTAAGGACGTCTGGTGTAACAGAGTGAATAACGTCTGTGCTTCTCTGTTTTAAGTGATCAATGTCGTTGATACGTTCAATATACACATGTTGCTTCACATAACACCAAAAGTAAAAGTCTAAGGGTGTCAGATCCAGGGATCGTGGTAGCCATGGCTTGACAGAACCCCTGCCTATCCACCAGGGCCGCCATCAGGGCATTACCGCCCTGACTGGCTTATGGGGCCCGGTGGGCAGAGGGGGCCCGCATCGGGCCCGGTCTCCTCTGCTCACTGGGCCCCTACCGGCAGGTAAACCGGGCCCTTAGCGCGGCGCTGCGAGCGGCAGCTAAATGCTATTGACATGTGGGCCCGCCGGCCCGCACGTCAATAGTTAACAGCCGCCAGTCAATCGGAGGCTGGCAGCTGACGTCAGCGGCAGCGCACACATCGCCGGCGTCTGGCATCACTGACAGTCGCCGGCTAGAGCGCACTTCAGCACTGCAGTGTGGAGGGACGGAGCCCGAGCCTTGCCCGCCGCTGGAGCGCGGCCAGGTAAGGAGAACTTGTTTTTTTTGACAGCGGCGATCCGGGGGGCTGGGGGCAGAATGCTGGACATGGGGCAGTATGCTGGACTGGGGCAGAATGCTGGACATGGGGCAGAATGCTGGACTGGGGCAGAATGCTGGACGGGGCAGAATGCTGGACATGGGGCAGAATGCTGGACTGAGGCAAAATGCTGGACTGGGGCAGAATGCTGGACATGGGGCAGAATACTGGACCGGGGCAGAATGCCGGACATGGGGCAGAATGCTGGAGACTGGGGCAGAATGCTGGAGACTGAAGCAGAATGCTGGAGACTGGGGCAGAATTCTGGACTGGGGCAGAATGCTGAACATGGGGCAGAATGCTGGAGACTGGGGCAGAATGCTGGACATGGGGCAGAATGCTGGAGACTGGGGCATAATGCTGGACATGGGGCATAATGCTGGACATGGGCAGAATGCTGGAGACTGGGGCAGAATGCTGGACTGGGGCCGAATGCTGGACATGGGGCAGAATGCTGGACTGGTGCAGAATGCTGGATGGGGCAGAATGCTGGACATGGGGCAGAATGCTGGACTGAGGCAGAATGCTGGACATGGGGCAGAATGCTGGAACAGGGCAGAATGCCGGACATGGGGCAGAATGCTGGACATGGGGCAGAATGCTGGAGACTGGGGCAGAATGCTGGAGACTGAGGCAGAATGCTGGAGACTGGGGCAGAATTCTGGACTGGGGCAGAATGCTGAACATGGGGCAAAATGCTGGAGACTGGGGCATAATGCTTGACATGGGGCAGAATGCTGGACATGGGGCAGAATGCTGGAGACTGGGGCATAATGCTGGACATGGGGCATAATGCTGGACATGGGGCAGAATGCTGGAGACTGGGGCAGAATGCTGGACATGGGGCAGAATGCTGGACTGGGGCAGAATGCTGAACATGGGGCAGAATGCTGGGGACTGGGGCAGAATGCTGGAGACTGAGGCAGAATGCTGGACATGGGGCAGAATGCCGGACATGGGGCAGAATGCTGGAGACTGGGGCAGAATGCTGGACATGGGGCAGAATGTTGGAGACTGGGGCAGAATGCTGGAGACTGGGGCAGAATGCTGGACATGGGGCAGAATGCTGGAGACTGGGGCAGAATGCTGGACATGGGGCAGAATGCTGGACTGGGGCAGAATGCTGGACATGGGGCAGAATGCTGGACTGGGGCAGAATGCTGAACATGGGGCAGAATGCTGGAGATGGGGCAGAATGCTGGAGACTGGGGCAGAATGCCGGACATGGGGCAGAATACCAGACATGGGGCAGAATGCTGGAGACTGGGGCAGAATGCTGGACATGGGGCAGAATGCTGGAGACTGGGGCAGAATGCTGGACATGGGGCAGAATTCTGGAGACTGGGGCAGAATGCTGGACATGGGGCATAATGCTGGAGACTGGGGCAGAATGCTGGAGACTGGGGCAGAATACTGGACATGGGGGCAGAATTCTGGACATGGGGCAAAATGCTGAAGACTGGGGCACAGTGCTGGAGACTGGGGCAGAATGCTGGACATGGGGCAGAATGCTGGACATGGGGCAGAATTCTGGACATGGGGCAGAATTCTGGACATGGGGCAGAATGCTGGAGACTGGGGCACAGGGCTGGAGACTGGGGCAGAATGCTGGACATGGGGCAGAATGCTGGAGACTGGGGCAGAATGCTGGAGATGGGGCAGAATGCTGGAGACTGGGGCAAAATGCTGGAGACTGGGGCAAAATGCTGGACATGGGGCATAATGCTGGAGACTGGGGCAGAATGCCGGACATGGGGCAGAAAGCTGGCCATGGGGCAGAATGCTGGTGACTGGGGCATAATGCTGGACATGGGGCAGAATGCTGGAGACTGGGGCAGAATGCTGGAGACTGGGGCAGAATACTGGACATGGGGGCAGAATTCTGGACATGGGGCAGAATGCTGAAGACTGGGGCAGAATGTTGGAGACTGGGGCAGAATGCTGGAGACTGGGGCATAATGCTGGACATGGGGCAGAATGCTGGAGACTGGGGCAGAATGCTGGACATGGGGCAGAATGCTGGAGATTGGGGCAAAATGCTGGAGACTGGGACAGAATGCTGGAGACTGGGGCAGAATGCTAGAGACTGGGGCAGAATGCTAGAGACTGGGGCAGAATGCTGGAGACTGGGACAGAATGCTGGAGACTGGGGCAGAATGCTGGAGACTGGGGCAGAATACAGGACATGGGGGCAGAATGCGAGACACTGGGCAGAATGGAGATACAGGGCATGATTGGAGACAGATGGGGCAGGGTTGGAGACAGATCGCACAGGATCATGGGGCAGGATGGATATGATGGAAACAGATGGGGCAGGATGGGGAGATCATATGGGGCAGAATGGATACTCATGAGGGTGGGATGGGAGAACATATGGCTGAAGCCAGGAATGAGACACATGGGGGTCAGGATGGGGGATATTATTACCATAGGGGCTAATTAAGGGATATTATTACTGCAGTGATGTATTTAATTTTTTGAGGATACTGTTTTAAATGGGGGGGCGGTCCTGTTACTGTGCAGAGCGACACTATGTCGCCTTTTTTTCTTCATGTGGTGTAATGTAGAAGTTGGGAAAAAATAAGTAATGTGTTCTGCAAGTGGAGCTCTAGATAACTGTGTTATTTCCTGCAGAGACTAGCCCTGGCTGGAAGACGTGATGGCGATCTGTGCTGGATGAATGAAAAGCAAGGATGAAGGACTTCACCTAAAGACATCACTGGTGAGTTAGTGTGTTACCTATACACAGACACTTTACATTGTATACTATATACAGAGGTCCTGTGTATAATGTCACCAGTGATCACTGTGTACATTATATACAAAGCTCCTATGTATAATGTCATTGATCACTATATTACCTGTACACAGACACTGCATACTAAGTACAGATCTCCTGTGTATAATGTCACTTATGGTGATAGTATTATGCTTTTTTATTAATGATCAGTATTGTAGTATTCAGTCACCATGTGGTGGTAATATGTGGTCTGGGCATGGTGCGGTGGTATTTGTCCCTTGTATGTGCTATTATTTGGTCACTTTGTGGTGGTAATATGTGGTCTGGTCATGGTGCGGTGGTATTTGTTCCTTGTATGTGATATTATTCGGTCACTATGGTAGTAATATGTGGTCTGGTCATGGTGTGGTGGTATTTATTCCTTGTATGTGGTATTATAGGTCACTATGTGGTGGTAATATGTGGTCTGGACATGGTGTAGCGGTATTTGTTCCTTGTATGTGATATTATTAAATATTAAAAATAAATAAAAATATACCTAAATTGTATTGCATATTTTAACAAATATTTAATAGGTTACAGTAGAGTAGAGCTCGGCCAAAAGTGGTTATGGTGGCGGCTTAAAAAAATCTTTTGTCCAAAGCAAAAGCTGCCGGTTATATGTGTGATCTGGTGATGGGAACTGTTAATGTGTGATTGATGAGAAGTGGAGTTTTTCCAAGAGAGAGCGGTGGGACTGTGGACAGTTTGAGGGGTGGAGGCAGGGCTGGGTGGAGCCTGGGCGGAGTCTCAAGGGGGCCCCGAAAATTTTGCCAGTATGGAGCCCCGAAATTCCTAGTGGCAGCCCTGCTATCCACTGCTGGGGGAATGTTCTATCCAGAAGCTCATGAAAAATGGCGTATTGTGGAGGAGCGCCGTTCTGTTGAAAGATGACACCTTCTGGAAATTGCGGCCCTGCATACAATTCCAAATGTCAAGATGCTGTCACAGACTGCTCCGTGAAAAAAAATGGGCCTATCACCTTATCATGCATCAGCCCACCCCACCTGTTCACTTTAGGGGTGTTACATTCATACTCAAAGTAGGCATGAGGATGTTCAGCAGCCCATATTCGGATGGTATGGCAATGAATATGTCCACAGATATGGAAGGTTGCCTCAACGCTAAACACAATCTTATGCAAAAATTCTGCATCATTGTTAATCTCATGAAACATATCTGTAGCAAACGCGCATCGTTTGGTTTGTCCACCAAACTGCGAGTTTCCTTCAACTGTTTATCCCACCGAGTAATGTTATTCCTATGTGGTAGCGCTTCGTTATAAACGCACCGATATTCACGTAGCACTTTGGTCAAGGATTCTGAAAAACTGAAAACTGGGAGGGTTTTCCTTTTATTTGGCGCAGAATTTACATTTCTCATCTTTTGTTGCTTTCATGTGACTGGTCAAAAGTGCACAATGACTTTACGGACACACTGTATTTCTGTACTTCTGGTTCTAGTGGTTATCACTCATATGTGATTTTCATACTTCGGTCACGTGCCAACTAGCTTCTCTTCCTTTTTCTCTCAGGGAAGCAGGGGCTTTCGTTTTTCAGTAAACATTTTAAGAATTAGGAAGAACTGCTAGTCAGCATGTAAATGTAAGGTTGGAGTCACACACAAGGTAGAAAAATACGGACCATATTTTACGTTCGTAATACGCATAAATGGTCCCTAAATAGTGCTCCGTATGTCATCCGCTGTCAGGGTGTGGCCGCGTATTTTTCTTATGTAAGCATCCTTATGTAATCCGTATGGCATCCATATACCGTTTTTTCTCGCAACCTTGCAAAATGGACATTTAACAGTTTTGAGGCCTGCACATTTAAATCATCAGCACCAACCCTATTTATTGCCTCAACATCAGGTGGCAGCCTCCAATCTGCCCATTTTGGTGCTCTGCTTGTGTGGGTGTCTTGCTGGTTGTTAGCAAACATGTCTGACACACTTCAGTTCACCCCAACTGACCGTGTTCTCTTCAACTGGGTTTTGTCCAGGCGCTTGTGGGTGCATCCGCATTTGAGACAATGCCTCAATAAAGGCCAAAGGCCATTTTCACAGGCTTTATGCAGCTCTGAGGACACATCCTGACTAGAGTTGAGCGAAAAGGATCGAAAAAATTCAAAAGTCGCCGACTTTCGCCAAAGTCGGGTTTCATGAAACGAAACCTGACCTTAGCGTGAGGTCGGCCACGAGGTCGGCGACCATCGCGCCAAAGTCGCGTTTCAAAAGATGCGTTTTCGCCCTTTTTCAGCCAATCAGGAAGAACGGACACTGTGGGCAGCGTGATGACATAGGCAGCGGTTACCACCATGTTTGTGAAGGGCATGCAAGTGATTGGCTTGCTTTGTGTGGCGTCACAGGGGGTATAAAAGGGCGTGCACGCCGACCGCCATGTTACTTATGCTGATCTCAGAATAGGGAGAGCTGCTGCTGCTGATTCTGTAGGGAGAGCGTTAGGCAGGGAAGAAGATACCGAAAACTACTTCTGCTGCTAGCGATTTTGCCTGTACAACACACCAGTTACCTTGCAGTGCAAGGGGAGACTATATTTTGGTGCATCAGCTCTGTTGGTTATTAGGCTGCCTTTTAAGGCTCCCTGATAGCTGCACTGCTGTTTTCACTTTGCTGAGCAAACTGCTTTTTTTCAAAGCAATCCAAATTTTATTGTTTTGTCCTGGTGAGTTACTGAGCGTTCATTTTTTCACACACCGTACAGCGGTGTACGCTCCTCACACAGTACCGTGTACCGGCTGTTATCACGGCCAAATTGAAGCTATCTGTGTGTGACTCTGTAAGGAAAAGCCGAGGAGTTTGTCCGTTCTTACAGACCTACACTCTAGGGAGATTCCAATTCTGCCCAATTCTATATACACCTTGTAGTTAGTCATACATTAGGCAATTTCTGCCTGTCACATTGCGGAGTAATCTGTCCTGGGCCAGAGACAATAGTTCAGCGGCCAAATTGAAGCTGTGTGTGACTCTAAGAAAAAGCCGAGGAGTTGTCCATTCTTACAGACCTACACTCTAGGGAGATTCCAATTCTGCCCAATTCTATATACACCTTGTAGTTAGTCATACACTAGGCAATTTCTGCCTGTCACATTGCGGTGTAATCTGTCCTTGGCCTGAGACAATAGTTCAGCATCCTCCAATCTACAGTGAGCTTCAAATTCTCACCAATACCATATACATCTTCAGCCTTCTCATACACCTGCCAATTTCTGCCTTTCACATTGCGGTGTAATCTCTACTGGGCCTGAGACAATAGTTTCAGCGTCCTCCAATCTACAGTGAGATTCAAATTCTCACCAATACTATATACAGCTTCTGCCTTCTCATACACCAGCCAATTTCTGCCTGTCACATTGCGGTTTAATCTCTACTGGGCCTGAGACAGTTCAGCATCCTCCAATCTACAGTGATTCTCACCAATACTCTATAGATCCTTTACCTTGTTTTACAGTACCATATAGCTGTTGTTATTTTGGGTACCTTTTTAAAAAAAATGAAGAAGTATGGTGGAAGAGGCCGTGGAAGTGGGCGGGGGTTGCCAGCTGGTCCTGATGGTGGTGTTGGTGGTGGTGCTTCTGCTGGTTGTGGCAAAAGCACAATAGCACCTAAGGCAGGAGGTGGTGAGCCGGCGTCATTGTCTGGCTCCACAAGGCCTCGTAGGCTCCCTTTTCTGGGAGTAGGTAAACCGCTTTTAAAGCCGGAGCTTCAGGAACAAGTTTTGGCTTACATTGCTGACACAGCCTCCAGCTCTATTGTCTCCTCTTCTGAAGTTTCAAAAAATAAAAGCACTGCGTCGTCAGTGGAGGCTCCTGGTCAGGAACAACACCTTTCCTTGTGTCCTTCACCCCTACCAAAAGTGAAGGATGCGGCAGGCCACACTACAGATTACTCCATGGAGCTTTTATGATATCATGCCTGGGTTATCAAGTCAAATCGTGAATTCCCCAGTCCAAGATGAATCTGACATGGAGTGCACTGATGCACATGTGGCGCCCTTGAGGCTCAGTCGCCACAGAGGTACTGCACCTTCTCCTAAGGTGTAGTGCCCCACCAACTAGGTAAGTTGGGAACTTCATTCCATGCTCCAACACCTGCACCCACACACAGGATAGTTCAGCAATGGACCAGATTGCGGCTCCATGCTTAGAGGATAGCAGAGCACCTATCATGGGTCCTTGCTTCGTAACACGAGATGTGCTGGGAGGTGGGTGAAGTTAGATATAAAAGAGTGGGAAAGTTTAGAATTACAGGTCAGTCTGACGGGATGTCAGTCGAGAGAGGAGGCTAGGGGATCAATTAGTCAGGAGAGACTGAGGACGGACCTCTCGAAGGAAGGATGGAGGAAGGAGTACTGCAGCTGCCTCAGTGACCTTAGCCAGCTGGCACAGGAAAGGAACAGAAGGAGAAAGACGTAGAACTGCAACCTAAGCTTCCATAAGAGAGAGAAGGAACAGCGTGGAACGAAGGAGTAGGATCACAGAGAGGAGTTGTGGGTTGGAAGAGGAACCCTGCCTATAGGTTCTCAGCGCAAGGCCAGGGCCCGGTCCCCGAGGTTGTATGGACACTTATGGTTCTGCATTAGACACCGGTGAAGTAGTTGGCTGTAAGTGCACTACTCCCATCCAAGACTTGGGGCTCAACAGCATCTGTATAGAGAGACGGGACTCAGGATAAAGGGAGTCCCCGAAGTAGGCTACAGCTGTCTGCCATACAAGGAAGAGTTGTTGGGAACATCTGACAGGAGGAACTTCAGAGTACCACGGTACTGGAGCTCTTCACGCTAAAAGGCGCAATAGAGGAGTCATTCAGGACAGGTACATGTTGGCGGAGTGTTGGAGAGGAGAAGCCTGACTTGCCTGGGAGGTTGATTGAGTCTCTGCCCCGGAGGACACGGTACAGAGGCAGGCACCAGTGTGTACCACGAACTGTGAGTAAAGCTTTGGAACTACAAGCCCTGGTATCTTCCAGTCATTGTGCACCAACACCGTCAGCACCGCTACATCTGGGTATCCTCCTTTACACTACCTGCGCCTATACACTGCCCTGGGGATACAGATTCACCTGTGGGGAGCTACACCATCTATGCTGCAACACACCATCAGCCCCAGAGGATCTGCACGCAGCGTTGGCTTAACATCTTGCTTGCCAAACACCACAGGTGGCATCACGAACTATTTCATCACATAAACTATATCACAAACCACCATTACTTGGGCGCCCAGGGCCACAGACCGGGTCACTGCTGCTGTGACACATTCCCCTCACACCGGCCCGGTACCGAGTACCCCACAGTCCTGGGATGGGGGCGACCCACACAGCCACTGCTAGATTTATCTGCTGGTACATTCACTCAGAGCACTACATTGTCCTCGCAGTGTACTGAGCCAGAATCTGACCCTTATGAAACTCAGGTGCCCCTTCCCGCATTCTATGCCACCATACACGGTGACACAGAGGAAGGTGCACATGACATTGAAGAGGAGGTGATGGATGACCCAGTTGTTGACCCAGATTGGCATCCATTGGGGGAAGAGGGTGCAGGCATCGACATCGCAACAGCTGTTATCTGGCAGGCCCGGAGCAGTCCAAAAACGGGTTACAAAAACCAAAAGAGTTGCAGGACAGCTTGGCCAGACAGTCAAAATAGCACAGTGTGCAAGGCCTCAAAATGTCTTCCATAGTAGGAAGAGTGCAGTGTGGCACTTTTTTGAACAAAATCCTAATGATCAGGCAAAGGTTATCTGTAAGAAGTGTGTAAAGACCTTTAGCCAAGGGAAAAAATCGGAGAAATTTGAATACCAGTTGCATGCTTAGACATTTAACCACCATGCACTTGCAAGCGTGGACAGACTGCCAAACCTCGCGCACCACATGTGCAACTGCTCCCAAAGAAGGTAGTCAGGAAAGCTACATTGTTTCCCCCACTGTAAGTCCACCGGTTAGCACACCACCAGCAGCAAATGTTGAGGTGTCGTCACAAGGCCAAAGCAGTCAGGGAATCACAATGTTATATCAACGAAAGACTGAATCTAGGCCATCAGAAAGAACACCAACTCCATCACCATCACCAACCCTCTCTCAGTCCACCATGTCCACCGCTAGTTCCACCATATGCAGCTCTCAAGTCCAGCTCACCTTACCAGAGACTATGAGTAGGACAAGAAAGTACTCATCCTCTCATCCGCGTACACTGGGTTTGAACGCCCACATTGCCAAACTAATCTCGTTAGAGAAGATGCCCTACCGGTTGGTTGAAAGCGCAGCTTTCCGTGAACTCATGGCCTTCGCAGTACCATGCTATGACCTACCCAGTCGCCACTTCTTTTCTCGCAAAGCCATCCCAGCCCTCCACCTTCATGTGAAAGACCGCATTGTCCATGCACTCAAGCAATCAGTGAGTGGAAAGGTGCACCTCACAACTGATGCATGGTCCAGTAGGCATGGCCAGGGCCGTTACGTATCCATCACTGTGCACTGGGTTAATGTGGTGGATGCAGGGTCCACATGGGACAGCGGTGATGGCACAGTGCCGCCTAGCCCACGGTATAGGAAACAGATGGCTGTAGGCGTTCGACCCTCCTCCTCCTTCTCCAGAAGCGAAAGCTCATCACAGAGCACAGTCGCACGAGCACTCCATCCGCAGCTGCTAGTGTTGCACATGAGGTGTCCCCCTATCGATCAGCTAGTGGACAGCATCAGCAGGCTGTGTTGCAGATGATGTGTTTGGGCGACAGACACACCGCGGAGGTACTGGCCAACTACTTTCAGCGACAAACTGCGTCATGGCTGGGCAGTCTACATCTTGAGGCAGGCAAGGTAGTTAGTGATAACGGATGGAATTTTGTGGCAGCCTACATCTTGAGGCAGGCAAGGTAGTTAGTGATAACGGCCGGAATTTTGTGGCAGCCGTAGCCCTTTCAAAACTCAGACACATACCTTGCATGGCTCACACCTTGAACCTGGTGGTGCAGCAATTCCTCAATAATTATCCGGAGTTAACAGGCCTGCTCCATAAGGTTCGAAGACTGTGCTCACACATCCGCCGGTCACCGGTACACTCCAGTCGTATGCAGACGCTGCAGCAATTGCTCCACTTTCCCAAGCACCGCCTAATTATCGACGTTGCAACAAGGTGGAACTCCACCCTGCACATGGTTGAGCGGCTGTGCGAACAGAGGCAGGCCATAATGCATTTGTGGGAGGATACACGGGCAGGCACTTTGAGTGCAGACATGGAGTTGACAGGTGTGCAGTGGTCGAAGCTGAAAGACCTCTGAAAAGTCCTTCAGTGTTTTGAGGAATGCACACAGCTGGTAAGCGCAGACGATGCCATCATAAGCATGAGCATCCCTCTTATGCGTCTGCTCATGCAAACTTTGACGCACATTAAGGAGCAGGCGACTGTAGCCGAGGTAGATGAGGAGGAAGAGGAGGAGGGAAGCCTTGATGACAGTCAGCCATTGTCTGCTCCAGGACCTCTCCTGGACGAGGTGGAGGAAGAAGAGGAAGAGGAGGAAGAGGAGGATGATGATGGGGATGATTATTTAGGGGAGGAGGATGCTTCTCGTGGGGCAAGAGAAAATGTTGGCGTGGCAAGGTCAGGTACAGGGTTTGTGCATGACTGGAGGGATGTGGATTTGCCAGAAAGTGCTCCTCCACCCAGCACTCGCAGTGCATCATTGACACTGGGAACATTGGCCCACATGCCTTGCAGATGCTAAAAAGGGACCCCTGCATTGCCAAAATGATGAACGATGACGACTACTGGTTGGCCAGCATCCTGGATCCACGCTATAAAGGCAAATTCCAAAACATAATGCCACAGGAGAACCTTGACCTAATATTGACTAACAAACAAGCAACTCTGGTCTTGGTTGAGGCATTCCCAGCACACAGCAGCGGTGATGGTTCTCACACGAGCCGTAGGGGCCGGGGCAGCTTGGAAGAGGTGTTCGTGGTGCACACATCAGAAGTGGCGTTGGAGACAGGGGTTTCATGACCATGTTGTGGACTGATTTTTCAAGTCCCGCTCACACAACTGGTAATACTGCATCGATTGAAAGTGACAGGAGACAGCAGTTGTCAACTATGGTTACAAACTACTTCTCGTCCCATATCGATGTTCTCCCTCACAGGTCATTCCCATTTGACTATTGGGCCACTAAACTGGACACCTGGCCTGAATTTGCACAATATGCCTTACAGGAGCTCGCTTGCCTAGCTGCAAGTGTGCTATCAGAAAGAGTCTTCAGTGCAGCTGGATCAATCCTGACAGAAAAAAGGACCCGTCTGTCGACCCAAAATGTGGATGATCTAACCTTCATTAAAATGAACCATGCATGGGTTTCCAAGGATTTTGTCCCACCTTACGCTGATGACACATAGGTTGCCAGAAAAATGGCTTGCTTTGGTCCTCCTCTTCCTCGGACTTGACCAATTTCGCCTTTAGCAGCAGCTGAATGTCCCAGATCAACATATGCCATTTTGTAAACCTCCCTAACTGGGCTGCCTCCCCCCCATGGCCGGGGTCACCACCTAGCGCACACAACCTTGCGAGTGCCGCTGCCCTGGACAGGTGGGTAGGCCGACTCTTGGGCGCGGGCACTGGCACAGGGTCCCACATAGTGCAATCAAGTGTCACTGATGGTGGGGATGCACACCCGCCATCAGACACACCGCCGTACTATGAGGGGCCCAGTGCCAGTACTGACACCCACGAGTGTGCCCCCCTTGCTTGGGCAGGGCCACAGCATTTGCAATATTTACCTCTCCCTACTCCTCCGCTGTGTAGTCTGGGCTGTCAAATCCTTCACTGGGACTGCCACTACAAATTTGTTGAACCGATCATGGTTAAGACGTAGCTATGCCCTGTCCCGCTGGCCAGGCTCTAGCTTCAGATGATCAATGGCTTCCATTTCTTATGGACGTCGACTCACAATGACATGCAGTGGTGGTTTATCATCAGCTTTCACAGTTTTCCTACTCACAGACGTGTGACATTCCGGCGCATATTTTTAAATGTGCCCTCTCATGCCAATCCCATAGATTCGCCTACGGCCTGTGGCTTCTGTCTTTTGCACTCCAAAGTTACGTGACAGATCATGATAGGCAGTGAGCAACATGTTTACATCTCTCCCTGTGATAAAAATTTGATGGAGATGAGTAACGCTGATGGGATCAACGGTACTGTGATACAGCAACACTTTCTTCACAAAGTTATGTTTTTGCTGTCTCCACACACAAATTAATTGAGAGTCAGCATCGCCTCTGAGAATTGTGACGGAAGTTTTTCCCGTGATTATTAATTCCTAGATTTCTGCAATCACTAGACTTTATGTCAGTAATTGTGTGCATCTCATTTCCTATTGCGGAGAGGCTGGACTGTCTTACTGAGACAGAAATATATATGAAGATTTAAAAATACCACCAAAAGTGTATACTGGTATACGCTTCAAAAACAATTCCTTTTTTCTACTTTTTAGATTGTTGTCTAATCCATACTGAGAACATGGAGATTTTAAATATTTAAACTATGCTATATATACCTGCTATCCAGTGATAATGTACCCTTTCTCACCTTTGTCCAATCACGTCTAATCCATACTGGGCCTGAGACCATCTGAGCCTGCCTCCTGATCTATAGACATAGGTTTTTAATGTGTAAACTATGCTACATAAATACGTGTTATCCGGTGAAACTGTACCCTTTATCAACTTTCTACAATATTGTCGAATACATACTGGGCCTGAGAACGGCTGCCGAGCTGTTAAGCAAGCTACAGCACCTTTCAGTGTAGCTCGCATGCAGCCCCGGACATGTAAGGGCATGATAGACCTGTTATTGCTCGATCTCGCGTACCAGAGCCTCGCGTATCCCTCTAGTAAGCTTGACGCGTACCGCGGGGGCATGCTGGAGTCCCGGTCATTAACGGAATAAAGCTGAGAAATCGCTAGCACAACTGCAAACGGTCATACCACACCACACACAGAATCGACAAAGCTTGCAATCTGTCCATCTTTTCTGTAGCTTGTATGGTTGTGGTTTCCCGGGTGGAGTCCAATTAAGCCACAGGCTCCACTCCTGGTGGTGCCTTTTTGGACATTCCTTTAAGATTCAGCTTTGCAATCATACAGCCCCCGGAAACCAAACACTTTGCCTTTATGGACGCAGTTTGGAGGTTCGTGGGAATAACGCTGCCCCATCGGCAGTTGGCATAATTTATTGGTGGGAAGTCCGACGGTATATGATCGTGTTCGATTTCAGAATTTTTTTTTTTTGGTTTGTATTTTACATTTTTATTCCAGTCTTTCTTGTTTTCATAAGGGCATGACAAGCCTATATCTGTGTCTCCTCCACCTCCTCCTTTTACTCCTCCACCTCTTTTCTAAATGTAGTTGCCCTTTTCCATATGTTATTTTTGTCTTCTGAGCATTTTGTCTGCTTTGGGACACCTTTAAAGGTGTTTTGTAATTGTTTTCTATGTGTCTGTATGTGTTTGTGTTTGCCTGCCATTGTTTTCAATGGGGTTGGCCGGTGTTCTTCGAACGTTCGACGAACATTTGACGAACTTGCCTCCTGTGTGACGAGCCTAAACACTAGCGGGGTGGCTCAACACTACTCCTGATATATAGAAGTACATTGTTAATGTTTAAACTATGCTATATATACCTGGTATCTGGTGATACTGTACCCTTTCTGCCAGGAAGTCCTCCTCCAACCAACACTCTAAGTGTATCATTGACACCTGGAACATTGTCCCACATGTGTGACTATTTCTTGCGGATCTTTGTGTTATATTGTGGTGTGATCCATCCTGAGCGTGTGAGTGTCTATGGGTTACTCCTGCAATTTAGATGTACATTTAAAAATTACCCCAACACTGTATAAAGCTCTATGCTTGGGATACATTACCCATTTACTGCTTGTTATATTCTGGTCTAATCCAAACTGACCAAGTGAGAGTTATTTTCTGACTGTGGAAATAAATACTGAAATTGACAACAATGACATCTACACTATGTACAGCTGTACTCTTGAGATCCATTACCGCTTTACAGCTTTTTAGATTGTGTTGTAATCCAATACTGAGCCTGAGAGTGTCTGTGTGTGCCTCCTCAAATATCTACGGAGATTTAGAATGTTTAAACTATACTATATATACCTGCTATCTGATGATACTGTACACTTTGTCTAATTTTTATATTCTTGTCTAATCAGACACACCGCCACACACCGCCGTACTATGAGGGGCCCTGTGCCAGTGCCGTCACCAACGAGTGGCCCCCTGCTTGCTCCGGATCACAGCACTTGCAAAGTGGAAATACTTACCTCTCCCTTCTCCACCGCCATGACGTCTTCCGCGTGTCCTGACGGTGATATTCTGATCAGAGAGCGCGATGACATCACGTCTGTACGCCCTCTGCTTAAACAGCCAAGTGCAGTGAGATGGAAGATGGGGACGACGAGGAGTCCAGATTAGTACAGGGATTCCCTAGCGAGGAGACTTATTTAATTGTTTTCAATGTTGGGACAGCAATTTTTGGGGAGCACTATACACTGGAGAATGATATATGGGGCCCACCATACACTGGAGCATTCCAAAGGTGGACATCAGACACTGGAGCAGCATTTACAGGGCCCATTATACACTGGAGCATTAGAAATGGGGCCCATTATATATGGAGCATTATTTGGGCCCATAAGACAGTGGAGCTTCATCCATGGGGACCAACATATACTGTAGCATTATGTGGAGCTCATCATATACTGTTTCAAACATTATATGGGACCAATGATTCTGTATGGAGAAATATATGGGCCTTATTACTCTGTATAGCGCACTATGCGGTGCCCATAATACTATATGGAGTAATATACTGTCCGTTTTTGGAGCTATTGGAGAATTTAAAATCGATATCAGTCATGAGATGTAAAAAGTGAAGTATTTTTCATTGTAATATACCGCTATTTCTCTACCGTAACGGAGCATCATGAGTTGTGGTATGTGTTAAAGGGGTGCTCTTTGGCCCAGGGCACATGAAAACCTGGAGCCAGCCCTACCCCTCCACAACTTTAGCCAAATAATCCCCAGGTTTCAGTGTGTAACTACTATTATGAAGTAAATTAAGGTTGACAAGCTTCAGTAATAAAAATTGATGTTTTTGCCATTCAAATTGGCACTGTAGGTGTGTTTAATGTTCTCTACTCCCTGCCGTCTTTGCTTCCCCATTGACTTGCATTGGGTTTCATGTTTCAGTCGGCCTTCGACTTTTCACGATAATCGGCCGATTTCGTTCGACCCGACTTTTGAAAAAGTCGGGTTTCATGAAGCCCGACTCGACCCGAAAAAAGGCAAAGTCGCTCATCTCTAATCCTGACAAGTTTTTCCTCTATTGTCGGATGTCCGTTTCTACCTTTGATGCTTTTTTGGAGACAGTGCGCCCAGGGATCACCTTCCAGGACACCCGGATGCGCAAATGTATCTCTGCGGAGGAGCGCCTTCTCCTTACGTTACGGTATGTATTTCTCAGCTACAGAATGTATGTAGATGATTATTTTCTCAAATAATTATCTTACTCAGTACCCCCTTTTTGGCCAAGAAACATTAGGTATTGGTACCAAATATATGCTCTGAAACTTAGAACACTTTGATGTGTTATTACACATTACATAGCCGTGGGACATGTGTATATGTATTTTTCGCCTAGCTTCTTACTTACACACTGTTCTGGTGATCTATATGTAATGTGTGCATCCTTGAGCATGTATTTTAATGTATATATTTTCTACATTTGTTTAATTGTAGGTTTCTCTCAACTGGCCTTTCTTATGCAGCACTCCATCTGGAGTTTTTGATTGGGCAATCGACATTATCCGGCTTCGTTCATGCTACATGTTCGGAAATCTGGTCCAGAGTTCATCATCTGGTCATGCCAGAGCCCAAGATGGTAGACTGGTTGAGGATTGCCAGGGGATTTGAGTTGCACTGCCAATTCCCCTATTGTATTGGAGCCCTGGATGGGAAGCACATCCGTGTGCGTAAGCCACCGAACTCATGGTCCCAATTCTATAATTATAAACAATATTTTTCTGTAGTTTTGTTGGCTCTGGTTGACAGCAACTACATGTTTAAAATTGTAGACATTGGGGCTTATGGAAGAACTGGAGACTCTAGAGTCTTCAGTTCTTCCATTATGGGTCGGCGGCTGCGCAATAACCTGTTGGACCTACCACCACCACGTCAGCTGCCAGGCTCAAATCAAGAAGCGGTGCCTATGTCCTAGTGGGGGATGAAGCCTTCCAATTGACCAGGCATGTCATGAGGCCATAACCGCGCAGAAACCTTGACCACCGGCGCAGGATTTTTAATGTGCGCCTTTCACGTGCCCGAAGACTGGTGGAGTGCGCCTTCGGCATTCTTTGTGCCAAATGGCGTGTCCTCCAGTCTGCCATTCAGCTGAGTGAAGCCAATGTCAATGAAGTCATCAAAGCTTGTGTGGAGCCCCTGAGGCTCAGTTGCCACAGAGGTACTGCACCTCCTCCTGAGGTGTGATGCCCTACCATCCAGGTAAGTTGGAGGCTCCTGACCACGCTCCAACACCTGCATCCCACACAACATGGTAGTTCAGCAAAGCCACATTGTGGCTCCCTGCTTGGAGTGCAGCAGAGCACCTTTGGTGGCTCCCTGCTTGGAAATGAAACATGCTGGGAGGCGGATGGAGGTAGAATATATAAAAGAGCGGGAAGGTTGAGGATTTGAGGTCATTCAGTCAGTCAAAGAGTCACTCACAGAGGAGTGAGGAAAGAAGATCCCTGAGAGAGGGATGGAGGAAGGAGGTGCTGCAGCAGACCTTAGTGATCTGGGTCTGCTGGCACAGGAAAGGAAAGGAGAAAGACATTGAACTGAAACCTGATCTTCCATAAGAAGGAGAGACTAGTACAGAATGAAGGAGGAAAAGGGAACAGAGGACGTGGGTTAGGAGAGAACCCTGCCTAGAAGTTCTAAGTGCAAGGCCGGGGCCCGGTCCCCGAGGTTGTATGGATATTAATGGTCCTACAGCAGACACCGGTGGAGTAGTGAGCTGTAAATGCACTACTCCCATCTAAGACTTGGGGGCACAACAGCAACTTGGATAGTGAGCCGGGACTCAGGAGTAAGGAGTCCCCGAAGCAGGCTACAGCTGTCTGCCGTACAAGTAGAGTTCTTGGGAACATCTGTCAGGAGGCACTCCAGTGTAACTCAATACTGGGAGTACTTCACACTTAAAGGCTCTATAAGAGGAGACGTTCAGAAAGGCACATGTTGGCGGAGCGTTGGAAGGGAGCATTCCATCTGACCTGGAGGTTGATTGAGTCCCTGACCTGGAGGACACGGCACGGAGGCGGGCACCTGTTTGTGTACTACAGACTGTGAGTAAAGCTTTGGAACTACAAGCCTGGTGTCCTCCATTGATTCTTGCGCCAACACACCCAGCACCGCTACATCTGGGTACCAGTTTTTACACCGCTTTTGCCTCTCCTCTACCCCCTACATCTACTCTGCCCTGGGGCTACAGCTCCACCTGTGGGGAGCTTCACAATCTTGGCTGCAACACACCACCAGCCCCAGAGGATCTGCACGCAGCGTCGGTTCAACATCTCCCTTGCAGAACACCACAGGTGGCGTCACAAACTATTCCATTAACTATTAAATTCAAAGAAAACACAGATAAACGGCACCAAGGCACTAATCCACCAGCAACTAGTCCAATCACGGGCACACAGTATGCAACACGCTGCTATGGATAACGGTGCTCTGCATCAGAAAAAACATGTAGAATTTTTTAAACGGAGAAAAAGAGATGCGGCACTCACCCAATTTGCAGTGCAGTGTTTCTTTATTCGACCATTACAGGTCACACAATAGAGGAAGGACAGATAACATGAGGCATGCGAGGAAAAAGCGCTTTTTCCTAGCATACCGAGTACCCCACAGCCCTGGGAGGGCGACCCACTTGTGTGGTCCTCCTTAACTTCCCTAGACTGCATGATTGCTCCTCATCTGATGTGACTGAAGGTGTGGTGGACAATGGGGATAGGCCTACGCCACATGTGCTCCCTTTATGGCATCCTCTCACAGGACTCAAAGTACGTGATGTGTTCACCCATTTTGTTTCACCTCATGGTTCTACTACCTGGCAAGATCAGGCTGTATCTATGTTGTGATGTTCTTACGTGTGTGTATATAATTTTTTTTTGTTTGGTCTTCTCTGATTTGTGTTGTCTGTTTATACAGTGGGGCAAAAAAGTATTTAGTCAGTCAGCAATAGTGCAAGTTCCACCACTTAAAAAGATGAGAGGCGTCTGTAATTTACATCATAGGTAGACCTCAACTATGGGAGACAAACTGAGAAAAAAAATCCAGAAAATCACATTGTCTGTTTTTTTTTTTATTTTATTTGCATATTATGGTGGAAAATAAGTATTTGGTCAGAAACAAAATTTCATCTCAATACTTTGTGATATATCCTTTGTTGGCAATGACAGAGGTCAAACGTTTTCTGTAAGTCTTCACAAGGTTGCCACACACTGTTGTTGGTATGTTGGCCCATTCCTCCATGCAGATCTCCTCTAGAGCAGTGATGTTTTTGGCTTTTCGCTTGGCAACACGGACTTTCAACTCCCTCCAAAGGTTTTCTATAGGGTTGAGATCTGGAGACTGGCTAGGCCACTCCAGGACCTTGAAATGCTTCTTACGAAGCCACTCCTTCGTTGCCCTGGCAGTGTGCTTTGGATCATTGTCATGTTGAAAGACCCAGCCACGTTTCATCTTCAATGCCCTTGCTGATGGAAGGAGGTTTGCACTCAAAATCTCACGATACATGGCCCCATTCATTTTTTCATGTACCCGGATCAGTCGTCCTGGCCCCTTTGCAGAGAAACAGCCCCAAAGCATGATGTTTCCACCACCATGCTTTACAGTAGGTATGGTGTTTGATGGATGCAACTCAGTATTCTTTTTCCTCCAAACACGACAAGTTGTGTTTCTACCAAACAGTTCCAGTTTGGTTTCATCAGACCATAGGACATTCTCCCAAAACTCCTCTGGATCATCCAAATGCTCTCTAGCAAACTTCAGACGGGCCCGGACATGTACAGGCTTAAGCAGTGGGACACGTCTGGCACTGCAGGATCTGAGTCCATGGTGGCGTAGTGTGTTACTTATGGTAGGCCTTGTTACATTGGTCCCAGCTCTCTGCAGTTCATTCACTAGGTCCCCCCGCGTGGTTCTGGGATTTTTGCTCACCGTTCTTGTGATCATTCTGACCCCACGGGGTGGGATTTTGCGTGGAGCACCAGATCGAGGGAGATTATCAGTGGTCTTGTATGTCTTCCATTTTCTAATTATTGCTCCCACAGTTGATTTCTTCACTCCAAGCTGGTTGGCTATTGCAGATTCAGTCTTCCCAGCCTGGTGCAGGGCTACAATTTTGTTTCTGGTGTCCTTTGACAGCTCTTTGGTCTTCACCATAGTGGAGTTTGGAGTCAGACTGTTTGAGGGTGTGCACAGGTGTCTTTTTATACTGATAACAAGTTTAAACAGGTGCCATTACTACAGGTAATGAGTGGAGGAAAGAGGAGACTCTTAAAGAAGAAGTTACAGGTCTGTGAGAGCCAGAAATCTTGATTGCTTGTTTCTGACCAAATACTTATTTTCCACCATAATATGCAAATAAAATGAAAACAAAACAGACAATGTGATTTTCTGGATTTTTTTTTCTCAGTTTGTCTCCCATAGTTGAGGTCTACCTATGATGTAAATTACAGACGCCTCTCATCTTTTTAAGTGGTGGAACTTGCACTATTGCTGACTGACTAAATACTTTTTTTCCCCACTGTATATGATAAAGTTGACTTACTTATTCGAATGCCTAAAATAATTCAGGAAGAAGGCCAAAGATGCATTTTCAAAGGTTTTATAAATTAAAAAAATAGCTTACAATACGGTGTACCATATTTTTGTAATATGGCAGATACTGCCCATGTCATTTAGCCTTTTCTGTATATAACATTGTCATTTTTTTTTGACACACAAAGAGGTAACAAGAAATTATAAATACCAACAAAATTTTTTTTCAAAACAATTAGATATTTTATAACTGCTGGTAGCTTGGCGGAGGTGATGGTGGGAGGCCTTCATCTTTTTGTTGGGGGTTGGGGTGCCCAGCTTGACCATCACCCTGTTGGGGTGGATGATCTTGGCCCTGTGGGAAGATGTGGCCATGTTCCTGCAGCTGCGCACTAAAGAGACCATAAGGATACTGTTGATTATAATCCTGTGGCTGATTGTAGCCACGTCCATCATACCCCCCAATATGACCTTGTCGTCCAAACCCAGGTTGGGGCCAGCCTCCAACACCAGGTCTGTACAAGTGGCCATATTGGGCAGGTTGGTTATAGGCTGCCATTTGGCCCTGTTGAGGCCAAGGTTGGTTTGGGGGGGGGAATGGGTGGAGGTGTAGGCACACGTGCAGGCGGACACTCAGATCCTAATTGAGCATGCACAGCTGGTTGTCGGACAAGGCGGACACGGTTACGGGTTGAGAGCTGCCACCTCTCAAGATATTCAAACAACTCATATGGGTCATTGGGGTGTGTGCATGCATCAATTAGGATCTGAATGGATCCGCGCACATGTAGCCTCACCTCACGGGGTAGGGGACGGAGGTACTGGGCCAGGCTTCGGGAATATGCCTCTTCACCCTCATCCTGGGCAGCCCTGGACAGGTAATTTAGGACACCTGTGTCTACATGCCTCCAGGTATCAGAGGCAGTGTTGTCCCTTCTCCGTCTCCCACGGCAGCCTACGGCTGCAAGCTGGGGGGACCCTTAAACACGGCCAGTAGGGCTGCTGCTGTTGCCAGGGTCTTCTAAGTTGCTGGCTGCTGGTGGCGCTGCTGGTGGACCAGGTGCAGAACCTGATGCTGGACCTGATGCTGGTGGAGCTTGGGGGTTGCAAAAGCTCTGGTCAGAAGATGGGCCAGCCATCTCTTCACATCCCCCGTCTATAATGGTCTCAGTATCCAACCCTGTCTCCCTCTCTGTGAGGTTGAGTTTTGTTAGGGAATGTACAAAAAAACAAATATAGCTCTGACCCTAAAAAGCATATGTGTCATGTGGTGTGATGTCTGTACTTACGGTCTGAGATCCATACTGAGTGCCAAAAATGCCAAGCGGTCAAAATAGATGTATTTCCGCTTGGTCGGTGCTGCTGCCCCACTCCTGGCCCTCTGCTGTCTTTACCGCTGGTACTGGTCGCGGATGCTGCGCCAGCGTCTCATCACATCCTCAACTGCAATGTGAAGTGAAAAGGGACTGTAACCTTTGGGAATTGTGCCAAGCAATATTCCTAACATTTCACATAGTCACGTGGCCTAGTAGGGGGTGGTTTTGATGTAATTTTTTCTTTAGTAAACAGGGATACCTACATACACAGTCTAGGATTGTAGGGGCTACATTTAAATAAGCTCACTTATGGCCTTTAAGCTGATTGGTAAAAATTACATTTACTTACGAATGTATTGTTGCTCCTCACGTGGCCGTTGAGCATAGTCTGGGAATAGGTGCACACAGATGCGCCTCCATGCCGCCTCTTTGTGGCCCCAGTCAGAATAATGGGCATCCCGTTGGTCCCAAAGTTCGGCCTTTCCTGTCCCAACACAATTAGGAGCTCCACATTAATGTGGCCAGACATGACGCTGCAGGACTCCGTGGAGGCGTACTTCCTGGATGTCTGGAGCGCTATTTGAGCTAATTTGCATGTCTAAGCTTCCTGATGATGGATTGGCCCATTTCCTGTGAGCAGGAAAAGTCTTGCGTATTTCTCGCAAGTCACACGGGTGGTCCATGTGTAATGCGATTTTTTTGCGCACCCATAGACTTGCATTGGCGTACTATGGTCGTAATACGCTGACAATACGAGAGAAAAATATGGCTGATGGGAGCTACCCCATAGAGAATCATTGGTCCGTGGGCAATGCGTTTTTTTATCGCCTCTCACTCGTCCGTATTCCTCTCTAGTGTGATGCCGGCCTAAGTATGCAAATCCCATAGTGGTCAAATGACGACTATTGAAACTGCTTAAGCTGTGTATAG
This sequence comes from Dendrobates tinctorius, assembly GCF_039654945.1. Taxonomy (NCBI): domain Eukaryota; kingdom Metazoa; phylum Chordata; class Amphibia; order Anura; family Dendrobatidae; genus Dendrobates; species Dendrobates tinctorius. The sequence goes on from NW_027361684.1 coordinate 43,625,631, forward strand.
GCGGGAGTACCAATCTGAATTTTGGCCTTGTGTGCACAAAAACTTAAATTCACGTCTGGCAAAAGTCAAACCGGTCAGTGTGCCTTTCGCCCATGATAATCCATCATCCAGTAAAAACACCTACATTATGCATGAGAGTATCATAACGGGACCATTGAGCAATGGAAGAAGGTGTACTGGTCTGATGAATCATATTTTCTTTAAAATCATGTGGATGAAGGGTGCATGTGGTTTTACTTTGAGAAAGATATGGCATCACTGTAAGGAGGCAAATGGGCAGAAACTGTGTGATGCTTTGAGCAATCTTCTACTGTGAAAGCTTGGGTCAATGTTATTTTGACACGTATCACCTACTTAGACATTGGAAAACAAGTACACGTTTTTATGGTAGCATTGTTCCCTTATGGGAGTGGCTGTTTTCAGGAAGAAAATGAGCCATGCTACATGGCAAAAAATGATCAGGAATGCTTTGTGGAACAAGAGTTCAAGGTACTTACTTGGACTCAATATCCCCAGAGCTCAAACCAATCCAGCATTTGTAGGATGTGATGAAAAATTACTCTTATCCCCAGAGGTCCCAATTCACAATTTACGGGACTTAAAGACATTAATTGCTATCTTCAGAAGTCGATGGCCCTTAGGAAGTCTATGCATTGACTGGTCAGAGCTGTTTTGGTGGAATGGAGGACCTATATAATATTTGGCAGCTGATTTATTGTTCTGGTGAATTCGTCTGAACAGTTTTATGAGAACATATAAAAGAATCACACATGAAAATTATGCACAGAAAAAATCTAGCCACATGAAATATTGCCCATATTGAAAAATGTCCACATGTATGTTCCATGTCCTGCAAGATCAAAAACTATTTTGAACAAAAAGCCTACTGAATTTTTCTGCTAATATACTGTCAGGAAAATTGTAAAAATTAGCACCAAACAATGAGACTGCGCAGTTCTAAAAATGATAAAAACGACTTCTCTAATATGTCAAGAACGAAAAGGAATAAATGCTCAGTTGTTCAAAATGGAAAGTGTATTGTGTATTTGCCAAAAATGTTAAACTACAGCCAAATATAGAAATGATTACCTGGCTGCCCTTAAAGAAAATGTCATCTACATTTTTAAGATCTTTTTCTGCAGTAATGCATGTTTTTATTCAAAGGACATTTTGGCTCAGATAGTCATAAAAGAGCAAATGCCAAAGATAAAGCACAGTTCATATAGACCTAAATTAAATTCGTATGGCTGCTTATTTTATGTATCCTTGTTAGGAAATATTTCTGCAGTCTAATTTAGGAAGAAAAAAAAGGTACAGTTTCTGATCAAAATAATAAGTAAAAGAAACTCAGGATGCAGGAAAGACATAGTTAGAAAAGACAGGCGGCACATTGGCTAACATCAAAATGGTTCCACATTATAGTGTTCATTTTCACCATACAGAACTGTAGGGGATAGTGTTTGATCCTCCATACTATTTCTCATTAATTTGTTTGCTAAATGCAGCTCCTTTTGAATTCTGTACAGATTCTCGCCCTACTATCTTCACGGGCCATATTCCCTGCCATAAGGAAGAATGAAGTGGAAAACATCTCCAGAAGAAAGATTGTTTCCTGCCCAGTAGCAGAGGCAAGCATAGCATGTATATCTGTTATGATTGAGTCACCGTAGGAGGCAAAAATAGAAATGCTAGCTAAGTCCAGAAAACCAGAGAGGTTGGCAGCTATCGGATTGCAGACCCCTGATCCTATCCACAACAACTAACAGTAGCCGTGGGGGGTTCCTAAGATGCCCTAGACCCCTCGATCACAGCCGGAGAATTAAATAGGCCTAAAGAAAGAAAGGGGAAATCTAAACTGCCCCAGAGCAGACCCCAAAGCAATAGGCAGCCCCCAACATATAATGATGGTGAAGCAAGATGAAAACACTAGCACAGACAGAAAGATAGACTGAGCAAAGACGGGGCCCAAGCTAACTAGATAGGAAAGGACAGGAAGGCTGCTGTCTGCAATCCATGAAAAACCCTATGAAAATAAGAGCCAACAGACTGACAGTGAAAAAGGCCCTGAAGACGCTAGGCTTCAAAAAAGCTATGTCAGTACTCAGGAATATTCTGAAGACAGAGCAACCGGCAAAAGGAGATTCAGCTCACCCCAGCAGGGAATGGCAGAATCCAGAAAAGCAAGGAAAACAAAAACAAAAAACAAATGCTAACAGGCAAAGCAGAAAACTTAGCTTTAGAGGAGCAGGAATCAGACTGGTGTCCTAGAAGTCCACAGAGAAATCACCCACAGGGCAGAAGGGCGTCGGCAACCTTATATCCAGTCCGTGACTCCACTCAGCCAGTCATCCTCATTAGGCTCAGGTGCCTGATAATCAGGCTCATTACCTTCCTTTACCAGAATAGGGAGTTCACCAGACCTCAGTGACAAAGGGGAAAATGAACTCACAACAGTACCTCCCCCTTGAGGAGGGGTCACCGAACCCTCAACCACGCCACCAGGGCGATCAGGGTGAGCCCGAAGAAAGGCACGAACCAATCTTTTGGCATGAATATCAGAGGCAGAGACCCAGGAATTATCCTCCTGACCATAACCCTTCCACTTAACCAAATACTGGAGTCTCTGTCTAGCCAGACGGGAATCCAGTATTTTCTCTACCTCATATTCCATGTTACCTTCAACCAATACAGGGTCTGGAGGTGCCACCCCAGGAACAACTGGTTCAACAAACCTCTTCAACAAGGACTTATGGAACACATTATGGATTTTAAATGTGACAGGAAGAGCCAAACGAAGAGAGACCGGATTAATAATGTCCAAAATCTTGTAAGGTCCAATAAATCTAGGCTTAAACTTAGGAGAAGCCACCTTCATAGCAATATTTTTTGATGATAACCACACCATATCACCAATCTTAAACTGGGGACCAATGGTCCTATGTCGATTGGAAAACCGCTGGGCCTTTTCCTGGGAGAGAGATAACTTATCCACCACTTGGTCCCAGATCTGGTGCATTCTCTCCACCACAGTGTCAACACCTGGGCAGGCAGAAGGCTCCACCTGCCCTGAAGAAAATCGAGGATGAAACCCAAAGTTACAAAAAAAAGGTGACATCAAAGTGGCAGAACTAGCTCTATTATTTAAAGCAAATTCGGCCAAGGGCAAAAATGAAACCCAATCATCCTGATCAGCGGAAATAAAACATCTCAAATACGACTCCAAGGTCTGGTTTGTTCTCTCTGTCTGCCCATTGGTCTGAGGGTGAAAAGCAGAGGAGAAGGACAACTGAATTCCCAGCTTGGAACAGAAGGTCCTCCAAAATCTAGACACAAACTGAACTCCTCTGTCAGATACAATGTTCTCAGGAATCCCGTGTAAGCGAACCACCTGTTGCAAAAACAGGGGCACCAACTCAGAGGAAGATGGCAACTTAGGGAGTGGTACAAGATGAACCATCTTAGAGAACCTATCACAAATCACCCAAATAACAGTCATTCTTTGAGAGACCAGCATATCAGAGATGAAATCCATTGAAATATGGGTCCATGGCCTCCTGGGGACCGGCAAAGGCATCAACAACCCACTAGAGCGAGAACAAGATTTAGACCGGGAGCAAGTCCCACAGGACTGCACAAAATTCCTGACATCATGAGACAAGGTGGGCCACCAAAAAGAGCGACTCACCAGATCTCTAGTACCAAAAATACCTGGATGACCAGCCAATGCAGAGCAATGAACTTCAGACATCACTCTCTTCTTCCACTGGTCAGGAACATACAACTTTCCACTGGGACAACGCTCAGGTTTGTCCTCCTGGAACTCTTGCAGAGCAAGTCTCAAATCGGGCGAGATGGCAGAAAGAACTACCCCTTCGCCTAAGATGGTAGCAGGCTTGGTCACCACAGGAGAATCAGCAAAGAAACTCCTAGAGAGGGCGTCTGCCTTGACATTCTTAGTTCCAGGAAGAAAAGAGACCACAAAATCAAAACGTGTAAAAAACAAGGCCCACCTAGCCTGTCTAGGGTTCAAGCATTTAGCCGACTCTAGGTAAATCAAATTCTTGTGGTCAGTGAGGACCACAACTTGATGTTTAGCTCCCTCCAACCAATGTCTCCACTCCTCAAATGTCCATTTCATGGCCAACAGTTCCCGATTCCCCACATCATAGTTACGTTCAGATGGAGAGAACTTTCGGGAAAAGAAAGCACAGGGATTCATTTTAGATGTTACAGGATCCTTTTGGGACAAAACAGCTCCTGCACCAATCTCAGAAGCATCCACCTCTACCCGGAACGGGAGTGAGACATCAGGTTGCCGCAAAACCGGGGCGGAGGTAAATCTTCGCTTCAGCTCCTGAAAGGAAGCAACAGCCTCAGGAGACCAATTCAACACATCAGCACCCTTCTTAGTCAGATCAGTCAATGGCTTGGCAATACTAGAAAATTTTGCTATAAATTTCCGATAAAAATTAGCAAAACCCAAAAACTTCTGGAGGGCCTTCAAAGAAGTGGGCTGAACCCAATCATAAATGGCCTGTACCTTGGCCGGGTCCATTTCAATAGTTGACGGAGACAAAATAAATCCCAAAAATGAAATCCTCTGTACTCCAAAAAGGCATTTCGATCCTTTGACATACAGGGAATTCTGCCTCAAGATCCGGAACACAGTCCGAATATGTTCCACATGAGAATCCCAATCCTTGGAGAAGATCAAAATATCATCCAGATAGATAATCAAAAATTTATCGACAAAGTCTCGGAAAATATCGTTCATGAAGCACTGGAAGACAGAAGGGGCATTAGCGAGCCCAAAAGGCATCACCAGGTACTCAAAATGTCCCTCCGGAGTATTAAACGCCGTCTTCCATTCATCCCCCTGCTTAATGCGGATAAGATTATACGCCCCCCTGAGGTCAAGCTTGGTAAACCAGCAAGCACCTCTAACTCTAGAGAATAGATCCGAAATCAGGGGTAACAGATACTGATATTTAATAGTAATTTTAAATTACGATAATCAATACGATAATCAATACAAGGCCTTAAAGAACCATCCTTTTTGGCCACAAAAAAAAAAAACGGCACCTAAGGGTGAAGAGGAAGGTCTAATATGACCCTTCTCCAACGCCTCCTTAATATAGGACCGCATTGCCTCGTGCTCGGGTACAGATAAATTGAAGAGCCGACCCTTGGGAAATTTACACCCCGGCCTTAGTTCAATTGCACAGTCATAACTCCTATGAGGAGGCAAGGACGCAGACTCATTCTCACTAAATACATCATAAAAGTCCGCCAAATAGTCAGGAACATCATGCGACTGAGGAGAGGTGGAAAAAACCGGAGCCTCACTAAAGGCACACCGACAACCCCAACTCACCACAGACACAGATTTCCAATCCAAAACTGGATTATGAATTTGCAACCAGGGAAACCCCAGAACAACGGCATCATGCAGACCATGCAACACCAAAAATCTGCAATTTTCTTGATGGTCTGGGGCGACCCGCATGACCACCTGGGTCCAAAACTGAGGTTTATTTTTAGCCAAAGGAGTAGCATCAATCCCCCTCAAAGGGATAGGCGTCTGCTGAGGTGTCATCGGAAATCCACAACATTTAGCAAAATCCAAGTCCATTAGGTTTAGCGCTGCTCCCGAATCCACAAAAGCCTTGGCGGAAAATGTGGACAGGGAGCAGATCAGAGTAATTGCCAGAAGAAACTTAGGTTGAACACCACCAACAGAAAACGTGTGTGCAAAGCGTTTCTCTCGTTTAGGACAAACAGAAATAATATGCGAGGCATCTCCACAGAAAAAACACAGCTTATTACGCCTTCTGAACTCCTGACGTTGCGCCTTAGACAAAACTCTATCACATTGCATAGGTTCAGACGTCTGTTCAACCGGTGGCAACACCTCTCGTGCAATCCTGCGTTCACATTAGTCAGAATAGGATCATCTGGTTTCAAAGAAAACGCCCAATCCTGGGGATCGCCACCCAGCAAAGAGATGACAATTTTAACCTGCTGCGCGGAGCTCCCTGACGAGTTGGGCCTCAAGGCAAAAAATAATTTACAATTATTTTTGAAACTCAAAAATTTAGATCGATCCCCAAAAAATACATCAGGTGTAGGGATCTTTGGTTCAACAGCATGCGAATGAGCAAGGTAGGCGTAAATTCCCCACACGATCAGACAATTGCTTTATCTCCATTGAGAGAAAAAAAAAATTCCCCCTACGGCCTCAGAGAAATAGAGGAAAGAATATACACACACTTTTTTTTTTTTTTTAAACACAATTCTTTCCTGCTATTGAGTACCCTAGGATCTGCGGTATGGCGGGTGATTCTGTTATGATTGAGTCACCGTAGGAGGCAAAAACAGAAATGCTAGTTAAGTCCAGAAAATCAGAGAGGTTGGCAGCTATCGGATTGCAGACCCCTGATCCTATCCACAACAACTAACAGTAGCCGTGGGGGGTTCCTAAGATGCCCTAGACCCCTCGATCACAGCCGGAGAATTAAATAGGCCTAAAGAAAGAAAGGGGAAATCTAAACTGCCCCAGAGCAGACCCCAAAGCAATAGGCAGCCCCCAACATATAATGACGGTGAAGCAAGATGAAAACACTAACACAGACAGAAAGATACACTGAGCAAAGACGGGGCCCAAGCTAACTAGATAGGAAAGGACAGGAAGGCTGCTGTCTGCAATCCATGAAAAACCCTATGAAAATAAGAGCCAACAGACTGACAGTGAAAAAGGCCCTGAAGACGCTAGGCTTCAAAAAAGCTATGTCAGTACTCAGGAATATTCTGAAGACAGAGCAACCGGCAAAAGGAGATTCAGCTCACCCCAGCAGGGAATGGCAGAATCCAGAAAAGCAAGGAAAACAAAAACAAAAAACAAATGCTAACAGGCAAAGCAGAAAACTTAGCTTTAGAGGAGCAGGAATCAGACTGGTGTCCTAGAAGTCCCCAGAGAAATCACCCGCAGGGCAGAAGGGCGTCGGCAGCCTTATATCCAGTCCGTGACTCCACTCAGCCAGTCATCCTCATTAGGCTCAGGTGCCTGATAATCAGGCTCATTACCTTCCTTTACCAGAATAGGGAGTTCACCAGACCTCAGTGACGAAGGGGAAAATGAACTCACAACATATATCTATATCTATTGTAGGAAAACCAGGTAGGACTGGCTTAATTCCTAGCACTGCAGGTCTTAATTGGGTGCTTCTAGCTATGTCTAGAGGGCCAGGCTGGGTGTTAGAGAGTTACTGAGTTGAGCAGTCTGGTGTAAGAGAGGAAAAAACACTGTTTAATGGTGGATTGTCTACCAGAGCCTGAGAGGTGTTGGAGCTGGTGAGTAACCAGCGAATATGAAGCACACCGAGCTTGGTGTGGAACTCTGGCATTCTTTATCCTGGAGTGAGAGAAGGACTGAATTCTCAACCGTTGATCCCCTCTGGTAGTCGTTACCTGCTGGTGCATGAACTCTTTATTTTGCTATTATACCTTTGTGCCTAGAAGAGGGTATTTTGTTTTGAATTCCTTGGACTGCTTATGTTTGGACCAGACTGCATTGTCTGTGTGAATGGTACCTTATGGTGATTGTGAATCCCTTCATCTATCTATCTATCTATCTATCTATCTATCTATCTATCTATCTATCTATCTATCTATCTATCTATCCAGTATACTTTATTTTGCGGACTATAAGATGTACTGAATTTTAAGACGCACCTCAAATTTTGGGAAGGAAAATAGGACAATTGTTTTTAAAATAAAATGGTGGTGCGTCTTATGGGGGCACTATTGCATTACCTTAGGGTGCCAACCTGTGAAGCCAGGCAGGGATAGAACAGGGTCAGAGTAAGGTTTTTCCTAGCTTCTTGGTTTGAATGATACCCCTGTGAATGTGCTTTGGCAGTCATAACATGCAGCCACCGCTTTGTTTATTGTCTATGGGACTGATGAAAATAGCCAAGCACTGAGCTCAGTAGTCCCATACCAAATGAATGGGGCAGAGGCAGAGTGTAACAGCACATGCACATCTTCACTTCATTCAGGATGGGGCTGCAGAGATCTGTTCATGTGATCACTGGGGGTTCCAGCAGTTGGAGTTCAATCAATAAGTTATCCCCTATACTATGGATAGGAAATAACTTGATTTTTTGGCAATAACCCTTTAATAAGTAACATTTCCCAATCAAACTTTTCCTTTTTATCTAATAACTTCTCCATGCTGTAACAAGGGTGGTGGAACCACTGTGTTGTGGTCCAAGGAGAGCCAAGAGGGGCATGACTAGGTGAACTCCTGACTTTTCACTACAGCCACTGATAGTGGGGTTAGGCTTGGCTCCCGATGAACATCAGGTGCTACCGCAGGAATGGTGTAGCTTATATACAAGTTGCAGAGCGGACTGGCTAATATACAGACAGACACAGCAAGTGCTGACAGGTCTGGTTGATATACAGATAGGCACGGCAGTGCAGGATGTCCGGCTGTTATACAGACTGGTACGACAGGTGCTTGCGGGTTCTGGCTGATATACAGATAGGCATGACAAGTGCAGAATGTCTGGCTGTTATACAGACTGAAACAGCAGGTTTTGGTGGGTCCGGCTGATGTACAGACTGACACGGCAGGTCTGGATTTAATAGAGACTGACAAGGCAAGTATTAGCAAGGAGGTTAAGGAAGAAGAGACACTAGCGGGACTAGCGGTAACTAGTAGACTTGGACCTGAGAACTAGCAAGCGTGTTTGGGAACAGACTAATAATGTTGCACATGCACCTCCATGCAGGTGGAGGTGCCTTAGATAGTAAGTGTCTCACAGCCATTTGCTGGAGACACTTTAGGACGGCGCATGGCCCCATTAGGAAGGAAGGAGAGTGCGCGTCCTAAGCATGGTATCCGAGGATCTGCATGCGTGCTCGTACGCCGTACAGCGGCCGACGAGGAAGGGGGAGAGAGAGCTGGACAGGGGCTGTGGTGGTCAGTAAGTCGGCATCCCTGCCGGGGGGAGAGGGGTAGCATGCAGGGACGCCTGCGCTACACATTTAGCATTGTGTAAGCCATTATTATTTATGTATCGTGGAAATGACGTTTTTCCTTCTATTATTATAGTGCTCATATTTCTAGTCATGCTGGTTATGACTTATGTAGGATATACCACACCTATTATAACAAGTAGATATACTAAAGCTTGCACCTGTTGTATTTATGTATCTTCTCTATCTTATCTACTCATTCCTCCTACTGAGCAAACACAAAGAATTGAGCCTATTTTATCACTGACATTTTTAACATGTGCACTTTAGTTCATGTTTCTTGTCACAACTGTAGCAACTTATGGCCAAAAGTGAACACTTACATCTCGCCATCGCACCACCTACTTGATCTTTTTGGTCATTCCTTGGGCATTAATTTGGTCAAATGCCATCCTTCTAGGAGGGCTTTGAAATGTAGAGACTCAAAAAAAACAACCAGAGACATCCACCACGTATCTTTCTTCCTATGTAAAGTTTACTGATCAATAATGCATTTAATGATCAGCAAGTGAGAGCAAGGTTTAATAATTCTTCTGTCGGCTTATGCCATTTACCTAGGACACAATAAGGGGATATTAAGTGTTACCAAACTATCAATAAATCACAATATAATTGTCATATCTTCTTTCTCATACATAAAAATTATTGGTTAAGAAACTGGGTACATAAAGTGATTAGATTTGCTATGGATAACATGAAACAAAACATGAGGTCAGGTGCACATGGCCGTATTTTTTATCATCCTAATTGGGTTGATTATGCAAATGACACTCTGATCAAACTCTGATCATAGTAAGATCCGATTCTCCTGGATGAGAAGACAGACGGTCAGTGCGCGGAAATCGAACAGCACTCCGATGTCATCATTTTTTTTTCCACGCACTCATTGACTTGCTTGTCTGGTTATGATCTGAATATCGGATCAAACTTGGTCATGCAGCTATTTTTTTCCTCAGACAATCCCTGTCTGAGGAAACAATCAGAAATGTGAACGACCCCATAGATGAACATTGGCCCGAGAGCTACCCAATGTTTTGTCAGATCGCACTCGGACCAAACACTTGCATTGGCCCTAATTCTAATAATCCAATTTAGATTAGCCTGATATTAAGGAACAGATTATAGACTGCATTAGTCTCAGTACCCAATACTCTGACACAAATAAATATCTGACTCCGTTTTCTCTTATTTTCGGCCATTAGGCACTGGTGTTGGAAGAGATGGTCTCGTTAATAATCAGGTTTTCAATTCATCACAAAAGTATTTAATGCAGTTGAGGTCAGGGCTCTGTGCCTCCACTCAGCTTGCTCCACACCTTATGAAATCATGGCCCCCTACTCATCAAGATCTGAGTTGTTCACACCGCTATTGATGGGGGTTGGGTGGAGTGAGAAGCACCTGATTCATTTGGCGAGGTGAGAAGTGGCAGTTGCTTCCGTGTGCCAGAGACTATAATAATAATAATCTTTATTTTTATATAGCACTAACATATTCCACAGCGCTTTACAGTTTGCACACATTATCATCTCTGTCCCCGATGGGGCTCACCATCTAAATTCCCTATCTGTATGTCTTTAGAATGTGGGAGGAAACTGGAGCACCCGGAGGAAACCCACGCAAACACGGGGAGAACATACAAACTCCTTGCAGATGTTGTCCTTAGTGGCTAACCACTGAGCCACTAAGATATGTGGCAAAAATGGTGTGAAAATGGCAAATGTCACACATTTTTGGCGCAGCCTCTCATTGCACAAAAAATTTGCGAGTTTTTGAACATTTTTATGACAGTTTTTAGTGTACAATCTTTTATGAATTGGGTCCTTAATCTCATTTAAATATACTGCTCGGATTAGTGTTTTTATCATGGACAATATCTCAGCATTAAAAAAATCACATCATGCACTAGTTTTTTCCATATGTCGGATAAGACTTGCCTATTCAAGTCTATGGATGAGCAAAAATGATTGAATCCCATACACATTTATTATATAGCATCCACTTTCTCCAAGTACATTGCAATTCTTTAACAAAGGAAACTGTATTTGGACTACAATACTGTATTTACTGTAGAGATGAGCGAGCGCTAAAATGCTTGTTGCTCGAACCAAGCAATTCCTAACACTTGAATGCTCGTTTCGAGTAACGAGTATAATGGGAATCAATGGAAAGCCAAGCTTTTTTCCACAGACCCTACAAAAATGTCTGGGGGTCAGTGAAAATGTTCAAATAGATGGGAAAAATGCTGAATGGAAGGAGAACAGCATGGGGAAGACGCCTGGAAGCATCTCTGACTCCCAGATCATTGCTGAGAACAATGGTGTCACACTTTTACTCCACTTTAAGGAGTGACAATAAAACTGAGGAGAAATTGTATATTTTTTCCTGTAGAATGACTTGTATATAAGGCAAAATTTAAAAAGGATTTTAAAAACATTATAATTTAAGTAAACCCTCCAAAATTTTTTATTCAAAAATAGGAAATTTCAGTTTAATTTATGAAAGAATCAAGAGCTTCAGAAAATTAGTTACTCAGATACACCCTGTATTAGACATAATGGAGGGCCTCATACACATTCTGTTCAAATTGTCATATATTGGTACTCCTAGACTGATAAAGGCTATGCACTTTTGTGGGTTATGTACGAAGAAAATGTCCTCCAGACCACGGAATAGTCTATGGGTGAGAAATATAATACCACTAGCTAAAGAGCCCAGCATTGCTCAGGCAATGTAACTAACTTTGGTTAGTTATAACAAATTATAATGATTATATATATATATAAAGCTGAGTGAAGAGCCCGCCCACTCCGCATAGCCACACTCACTATAATATCCCACATCATCCCGTCAGCCAGAGCCACTGGACTACTACCCCTAATATCCCACATCATCAGTCAGCCAGAATCACCAGACAACTACCCCTAATATCCCACATCATTCGGTCAGCCAGAGCCACCGTACTACTACCCCTAATATCCTACATCGTCCCGTCAGAGCCAACCGAATACTACCCCTAATATTCCACATCATCCCGTAAGCCAGAGCCACCAGACTATTACCCCTAATATCCCACATCATCTTATCAGCCAGAGCCACTGGACAACTACCACTAATATCCCACATCATCCCAACAGAGCCACAGGATTACAACCCCTAATATCCCACATCATCCCATCAGAGCCACCGGACTACTTCCCCTAATATTCCACATCACCCCGTCAGAGCCACTGGACTACTACCCCTAATATCCCACATCATCCTGTCAGCCAGAGCCACCGGACTACTACCACTAGTATCCCACATCATCCAGTCAGAGCCACCGGACTACTACCACTAATATGCCACATCATCCCGTCAACCTGGGGTCAGAACCAGAGTGCTGAGTGGGACGGTCCTAACTTCCATATTGGGGATCCCTTTAAGAGAGGCCTAGGGTCAGAACCAGAGCGCTGAGTGGATTTGCCCTGACTTGCATACCAATGATCCCTGTAATAGAAGTCTGGGGTCAGAATAAGAGCGCTGAGTGATTTGCCCTAACTTTTATACCGGAGATTCCTTTAAGAGAGGCCTGGGGTCAGTACCAAAGCGCAGAGTGGATTTGCCCTCACTTCCATACCGGGACCCCTTTAAAAGGGGCCTGGGGTCAGAACAAGAGCACTGAGTGGATTTGCCCTAACTTCCATACCAATGATCCCTTTAAGAGAGCCAGGGGTCACTACCAGAGCGCAGAGTGGATTTGCCCTGACTTTCATACCAATGATCCCTTTAATAGAAGTCTGGGGTCAGAATCAGAGCGCTGAGGGATTTGCTCTAACTTCCATACCGGGATCCCTTTAAGAGAGGTCTGGGGTCAGAACCAGAGCGCTGAGTGGAATGGTCCTAGCTTCCATACCGGGGATTCCTTTAACGGAAGTCTGCGGTCAGAATCAGAGCGCTGAAGGATTTGCCCTAACTTCCATACCGGAGATCCCTTTAATAGAAGTCTGGGGTCAGAACCAGAGCACAGAGTGGATTTGCCCTGACTTCCATACCGGAAATCCCTTTAAGAGGGAAGTGCCAATGGGACTATGGGATGGAGGATGTGTGATGGGTATATGGCCACGGAAGGGAGTGATTCATTTCTGTCATGTGCTCTCTGCTCCTTTCTGGGGGACAGACAATGGCTGGGAGCTTATGTTCCCAGTGATGTTAGATTTCTCCCACCCGGTCAGTGTCTGCTGAGGTGTTGTGGAGTGGGAAAACTGTTGCTCATAGCAACCAATCATAGCCCAGCTTCTTTTAAACAGCTCTGATGAAATGAAAGATGCTTAGTGATTGGGTGGGGCTATGTGGAGTGGGCGTGGCCGGTACACACACACATACGTTCATTTATATATATATAGATTTCTGCACCTCTTGGCAAAAAAAAAACATTTGATGCATTTTTACCTAGTTTTTGCCTGTGTTTTTGATTCATTTGAGTGAAGTCAATGGTGAAAAATGCAGGGCAAAAATGCACAGAGAATTGACTTGCTGCAGATTATTTTTTTCACCAAATCTGCTCAAAAATGCTCAACATGTGCATGACACTTCAGGTTTCTCATTCACTTTGCTGACATCAGGTTTTGCTTCAGGTTTTCTCACAAATACGCACAGAAAAATCACAACAAAAACACACTAAATCTGCAATGTGTGCACACATCCTAAAATTTTGAACAATTTTTTGAGGCTTATATAGCAATGAACTATACCCAAAAAGATTTAATACCCTATGGATGAGCAATACAACACCTATAATTTTTTTTGCAGGGTTATTGAGGGTTTTATACCAACAAAATGTACTCCAGACCACAGAATAATCTATAGGTGAGCAATATAGTGCCGATAAATTTTTTAATAAGTTTTTTGAGGATTAAATAGTAAGAAAATATACCCAAAAAGATTAAATAACCTATGGATGAGCAATATAATACCTATACATTTTTAAATATGTTTTTTGAGAGTTATATACCAACGAAATGGACTCCAGACCATGGGATAGTCTATGGGTGAGCAATATAATACCGATACATTTTTAAACAAGTTTTTTGAAGGAAATGTACACCAGACCACAGAATAGTCTGTGAATGAGCAAAATGATAACAATACAATTTTAAATAAGTGTTTTGAGGCATATATACCACTGAAATCTACCCAAGAATATGTAAAAAGTCAATGGATGTGCAATAAAATACTGATACATTTTTAAACAAGTTTTTTTTAAGGTTTATATACCAGCATCATGTACTCCAGACCATGTAATAGTCTATAAATGAGCAATATAATACTAATAAATTTAGAACAAGCTTTTTAAGGGTTATGTACCCAGCAACACATAATACTCTATGGCTGCAAAATTTAACCCAGCTAAATTTAACACTTTTTTAGAGTGTTATATATTACAAAAATGTACCGCAGACCACAGAATAGTGTATGGGTAAGAAATGTAACCAAGCAAAATATTTAAATGCTTTTTTGGAGTGGTATATATTCAAAACCTATAACCCAGAACACAGAATAGTGTATGGGTAAAAAATGTAACCAATGCTAATTTTTTAAGCTTTTTCTACTGTTATATATCACCAAAATGTGATAGAAAACACATAATAATCTATGGATGAGTAATTTAATCCAGAAATCTTTTTCAATGCTTTTTGTAAGTTTTACATACCACAGTAATGTAACAAGCATGGTGTTATGAATGACTCACTGAATCCATGAAAAAATGTAGAACGTAAATATTTTGAAAGTGTAACTGATGTACTTAAAACTCTTTGCAAAAAGTGGAAAGCCAGGCAAAAATTATAAGTAGGGTCATCCTGAAAGGCAACAACTGGTGGGCATCATTAAAATATTAAAAAAACTTTATGTGCTGCAGTCATCTGACAGTGTGGAAAAGTATGGGCTAATCCAGGCTTTGTTCATTTTTATGAGAGTGAACCTGTCAGCATCCTCAGTTGACAGGCAAAAGCACCTGTCTGTTATGACTTTACTTCTACAGCACTAAAAAAATGCTCAGACAAGATGCTAGCGGCAGGGCAGCACAACACCTCTGAGGCATAGAGAGACAGGTCATGAGAGGTGTCCAGCTTTGAGACCCAATAGATGAAAGTTGCAAGGAAAGTAGGGAGTACATTGGTTTGGTCGGCCAGCTATTGCTTGACCATCTTTAAAAATGTTTCCCTCCTTGTCAAAAATACCCAGCCATCAGGTCGTGGACGCTGGGTTGGTGACATGAAAATGGCCTATGCCTTTGACAGTGTACTCTTGCCTCTGCTGTGTGGCTGCCTGGCCTCTCCTCCTTGGTTGGCCAGGGAAGCTTGCCCCCTGCCGCTAGTGTTGTCTAATGGCGATTGTTTCTACATATTTTCCACAATGGCCTTCTTGTATAGCACCATCTTAGAAGACCTCTCACCTCAGGAAGAAGAGATGCAAAGTTCTCCTTGTAGTATGGGTCTAACGGGGTGAACAACCAGTCCTATTTTTGGCCAATAAATATAACACGAGGGTCACAGGAAAGTCAGTGGTACATAAAGTCGGCCATATGTGCCAAGCTCCTTACAGCCAACACTTCCCTGTCTCCACCATGATGACGACTCTCCATCTCCTCCCCATTCCCATCCTCAGCCCATCCACATTGGAAAGACAGGACAAAGTTTGTGTGGCCGCTAGCCTTATTTTTGATAGCCACAAGCTCCTCTTCCTCCTCTTCCTCCGCATCCACCTCCTCACGGTTACCCAATCCACACTGAGCAGATGAGATGAGGCTAGGCTGGCTAGAATCTCTCTGTGTTATGTCTTCCTCCATCCACACCTGGTCTGCATGCAATGTTTCTTGTTTAATTGTGAGCAGTGACTGTTTAAGTAGGCACAGAAGAAGGGAAAGTTGTGCTGACTATGACGTCATCGCCGCTCACCATCTTTGTGGAGTCCTCAAAGTCTTGGAAAAATGCACAAATGTCAGACATCCATGCCCACTCTTCAGTTTTTATGTGCGTAGGCTGACCAGAATACCAACAGGCGTGTTGAAGCTGTTACTCAACCTCTGGCCTGTTTTGCTGACAAAGCCTTGCCAGCATGTGCAGTGTGGAGTACCTGTGTGTGGTGTTGTTGCTCAACAGTCAATGATTGAGCTGGCACTTGCATGCTCTACTGCAGAGCTGCCAGAGCGGCTGCAGCTGTAGCCGACTTGTGAAAATGGGCGCTGACACGGCGTACCTTCACCAGAAGCTCTGGCAAATTTGGGTAGGTTTTCAGAAACCATTGAATTACCAAGCTAAGCACATGTGCCAAGCATGGTACGCGTGTGAGCTTGGCAAGTTTCACTGCTGCCATGAAGCTACTCCCATTATCACACATGACCATGCCTGGTTGGAGGTTCAGTGGCAAAAACCCCAGATCTGTCTGGTCTGTTATTCCTTTTAGTAACTCTTCCGTGGTGCGCGGTTTCTTTCCTAGACAAATTAACTTCAGCAGAGCCTGTTGCTGCTTCACTGACGCAGTGCTACAGAGCTTCCGGCTGCTGTGGGCGACATGTTTTGAGGTAGCACAGATGGAGAGCGAGAAGGAGCAGGAGGGTGTGCAGGAACTGCTGTTGGAGGTGGAGGAAACCCTGCTCGAAGTAGGGCCAGCAATCCTCAGAGTTGGGAGCACATATGCCATGCCAGGGTGTGACTCGGCCCAGTCTCCACAGTGTTCACCGAGTGTCGGTTGAAAACCTCCATTTCAACAAGTGGAAACAGCAACATTTCCACAGGCAAGCAGCCTGGAAATATGTCTGTTTAGCCTTTGGGTGGTCCAAGGCCTGGGGTAGAGACAGCTGGGACAAGGATTTGGAATTGCCTGATGATGGTAAGTAAGGATAGGTGCAGGGCACAAGGCATCTGCCGCAGTGGTTTGGACACAGGATTGGGAAGCACCTAGCACAAGGGAAGAGGCAGTGGTGTCACCTGATGGCACCAATTGTGGACCCAGGCGGTGTCACTAATCCTGCTCCTGCAACTCTCTCTCCCTCCCTATGCTAAATGCAGAGTGCATGTGCTACAAACAGCAAAGCAAACGATTAACCCTTAGAATGTCATGTCCGCCATGTCTGTCATGCCGCAAGATGCCTTACCTCATGACTGCACGCTGTTGCTGGGTAACCATCCGTCTCTGTCTGACTCTGCAATCCGCTGTACTCCTGGAAACCCCTGATCATATGACCTTTCCTATGTTCCAGCCCTGCTCTGATTTTGCAATCCGCTGTATTCGTGGAAACCCCTGATCATGTGACCTTATCTATGGTTCTCCCCAGGCTGTTCTAGCAATGCTCTCTATGATGCTGGCGGATTTGAACCCAAAGTCCCTCCCTGGTCCTGACCTGGAAGTACTGGTGCTATGGTGCTATATCAGACCGCCCCTCCCTATAGTCAGGGCCTGATTACCGTGTTGCTTCCCTGCATGGCTGTTTGGTCTGCTCGGTCGCTCCCCGTATTCTGTGCCCCTGCACTCTGCCCTGTCGTGCGTCTCTGCACATGCTCTGTGCTTGTACTCTGCCTCTTGTCTCGTGCCATGTCTTGTGTTGTCTCTCGTGCCATGTTTGTCCTTGCCTTGCTTTGCCTTGTAGTACTTCCGCTGTTCTCTGCCATAGCCTGTTTCGCCATGTCTGGTCTTTGCTATTCTGAGCCTTGTAGTACTTCTCATGTTTCTTGTCTCTGCCTGGTTTTCCGTACTCTGCTAGACTCTGTCCTATCGTGCTCTCTTGCACATTTCCACACTAGTCTCAAGGTGCTCCCTTGACCCGGTTCTGGGCTTCGGCCTATGCTCCGCTGCTAGCTCTGTTCTCTCTCTGACCCCGCTCTGTGCTTCTGCCTAGGTTCCGCTCCTTGCTTTGTCTTCTCCTTGCCCTGTCTGGTTTTCCCTTCTCCTTGTCTTGTTGTTTTAGCACCGACCTGTTGGTCGCTTCACACAGGACAGTGTCACGTGTTAGTCTTGTTGTCTTAGTTACCGGCCTTCGGGTCATGTCACACAGGACAGGCATACGTGACAGATTGCCCCTTGCCCGCCTACTGTGCCTTAGTCGTGCTGCGTGCTTGTGTCTCAGCTGTGTGCACTGGCCAGTGATGCATGTCTCCAGCCTTGAACCCTGGCGTGGCTCCTAGCACGCACCCTGCCTCGAACCCTGGCGTGGCTCCTAGCTCGCACCCTGCCTTGAACCCTGGCGTGGCTCCTAGCACGCACCCTGCCTCGAACCCTGGCGTGGCTCCTAGCACACACCCTGCCTTGAACCCTGACCCTGGCGTGCCCCTCTGCACGCGCAGGACCCTGTCTTGTATGTTGAACCTGACCCTGGCGTGCCCCTTGCATGCGCAGGACTCTGCCTTGTACCTTGTGCCTTGACGTGTCTCTACACACGCACCCTGTCTTGTTTGTTGAACTCTGAACCCTGGCGTGTCCCCTACACACGTACCTTGCCTTGCACCTTGCTTTGAACCCTAGCGTGTCCCCCACACACGCACCTTGCCTTGCACCTTGCTTTGAACCCTGGCGTGTCTCCTACACATGCACCCTGCTCTGGGTGGCACAGCCAAAGGTTTTACCATAACCAGGTTCCCCGCATCATGTTCCCACATGCTTTATGCATCCATTAGCCCTCTGTGTCTGTACTGTTACACAATTAACATTATGGCTGGTCCATACAATCAGGACAACTGTTACCACCCACCTTTCGTGTCTACCTCTTTCCTCATAGACTGTAAGCTTGTGAGCAGGGCCCTCATTCCTCTTGGTATTTGTTATAATCTATGTGATTATTTTATGCTGTATGTGATTATTGTTATGCTGTAATGTCTATTGTCTGTACAAATCCCCTCTGAAAGGTAAAGTGCTGCGGAATATGTCGGCGCTATAGAAATAAAATGTATTATTATTATTATTGCACCTTGTCCTGGACCCTGGTGAGCCCCTTGCACGCACCCTGCCTGGAATCCTGCCTTGGACCTCGGCGTGTTGCCTAACACGCACCGTGCCTGGAGATCTGTCGTGCCTCCTTGCCTGAACCCTGGTTTGCCTGCTGGATGCCCGGAACATGCCGATCGCTGCCAGAGATCGTAAGCCTGAAGACTGCGGCCTCATGTCCGGAGCTGATGTCCGCAGCCTGATGCCCTGATCATGTCGATCACTGCCAGCTGTCCGGAGTCCGATGCCATTGTGCCTTTGCCTGTACCCAGGCGTGCCACCTGGCACGTACCATGTATGGACCTTGGCGTGCCCACGCATGCACCTTGCCGTGTTTGCTTGTTCTCACGTTTTTGCACTGAATGCTATCCTGAAGTTGTCTTAATGAAGATACCTTGAACTTACATCTTGTCTTGCTTCCTGCTCGTCCTTGTCGTCAGACACTCGCACATAGTGTCCCCTTGAGCCGGCCGTCTGGTCCCAGCAGTCGTGGTGGCTCACCCCCTTGGTCTTGCCCATGACACTCCCTGTATAGGGGGTGGTTCCTCACAAGGTCAGCTCGCCCTCGGTGGGTGGGTGCCACGACCCAGAGGGTCCACTCAAAAAATGGGCTCAGCAGAAGCTGAGTTCATCACATAGAAGGGCTGTTAGTATGATGGTTCAGCTTCAGCACCAGTATCAACACTATAGTCCTCTTATTCGTTATGCTGTGCACACACAGGCCTAGACAAGCACTCTCTCACTACATTATGAAGTGTCACAGAGCTGTGCAATGGCATCAGTGTGTCGAGTCGGGCGGCGCCTGTTCTTTTATAGCCCCTTATGACGTCACATGGCAAGCCAATCACAGTAATGCCACAACCAAGATGGCCAAGATATGGAATTATAGTTATGCTCAGGCAATTCCAGCGTGCTTGTTGGTTGTGTATCAGTCACCAAAAATGTGGGGCGGGGATTCAAATTTTACATAGAGCTCCACCCATTACTCGCTGAGTAACGAATACATCTGAGAACCGTGATACTCGAGTGATAACCGAGTATCACCGACCACGTTCACTCATCCCTCATTCACTGCTGATTTGTAAAACAGGATGCCATATGGATTGCCTAAGGTTGACAACATGAAATTCACCCTTTTTTTCTAGATGAAAATAAAATAATTTATTTTATATGCTCTTGTTAAATTCTTGTCTACAAATGGAAATATCCAGAATGATCACACGAGAATGGACATTTTTCATGGAATTTGGGAAAAATTGGGAAAACAAAATGAAATGCTAGGTGAAATGCTGAGAGACAAAGAAAACCCTATATTAAGGGTCACCAATCTAACACAAGAAGAGGTGTGAAACGGGCTAAATAAGATTAAAATAGATAAATCTCTGGGTCCGGATGGCATACACCCACGAGTACTAAGAGAACTAAGTACTGTAGTAGACAAGCCATTATTTCTTATATTTAGGGACTCTATAGTGACGGCGTTTGTTCCACAGGACTGGCACATAGCAAATGTGGTACCAATATTCAAAAAGGGCTCTAAAAGTGAACCTGCAAATTATAGGCCAGTAAGTCTAGTCTCTATTGTTGGTAAAATATTTGAAGGGTTTCTGAGGGATGTTATTCTGGATTATCTCATTGAGAATAACTGTTTAACGCCATATCAGCATGGGTTTATGAGGAATCGCTCCTGTCAAACCAATCTAATCAGCTTTTATGAAGAGATAAGCTATAGTCTGGACCAAGGTGAGTCATTGGACGTGGTATATCTTGATTTTTCCAAAGCGTTTGATACCGTGCCACACAAGAGGTTGGTACACAAAATGAGAATGCTGGGTCTGGGAGAAAATGTGTGTAAATGGGTAAGTAACTGGCTTAGTGATAGAAAGCAAAGGGTGGTTATAAATTGTATATTCTCTATCTGGGTCACTGTGACCAGTGGGATACCGCAGGGGTAGGTGATGGGACCTATTCTCTTCAACATATTTATTAACGATCTGGTAGAAGGTTTACACAATAAAATATCGATATTTGCAGATGATACAAAACTATGTAAAGCAGTCAATACAAGAGAAGATAGTATTCTGCTACAGATGGATCTAAATAAGTTGGAAACTTGGTCCGAGAGGTGGCAGATGCGGTTTAACAATGATAAATGTAAAGTTATACACATGGGAAGAAGGAATCAATATCACGATTACACACTGAACGGGAAACCACTGGGTAAATCTGACATGGAGAAGGACTTGGGGATCCTAGTTAATGATAAACTTACCTGGAGCAGCCAGTGCCAGGCAGCGACTGCCAAGGCAAACAGGATCATGGGGTGTATTAAAAGAGGTCTGGATGCACATGATGAGAGCATTATACTGCCTCTGTACAAATCCCTGGTTAGACCGCATATGGAGTACTGTGTACAGTTTTGGGCACCAGTGCTCAGGAAGGATATAATGAAACTAGAACGAGTACAAAGGAGGCAACAAAATTAATAAAGGGGATGGGGAAACTACAATACCCAGAGAGATTAGCAAAATTAGGATTATTTAGTCTAGAAAAAAGACCACTGAGGGGCGATCTAATAACCATGTATAAGTATATAAGGGGACAATACAAATATCTCTCCGAGGATCTGTTTATACCAAGGAAGGTGACCGTCACAAGGGGGCATTCTCTGCATTTGGAGGAGAGAAGGTTTTTCCACCAACATAGAAGAGGATTCTTTACTGTTACCCTGTCTGAGGAGGTGATGATGGCGAACTCAGTCGAAGGGTTCAAGAGAGGCCTGGATGTCTTCCTGGAGTGTAACAATATTGTATCTTACAGTTATTAGATTCTTTAGAAGGACGTAGATCTGGGGATTTATACTGATGGAATATAGGATAAACTGGATGGACAGATGTCTTTTTTCGGCCTTGCTAACTATGTTACTATGTTATGTTACTATGTTGTTGGATTAACAGTTCTCTCCTGTATTACTGGCATTTCTTTACCAAAGATATGTTTTTTATTCGAGGTAACTTTTACTTAAGACAGAGTTACATCTGAGCAATTCCAGAGAACCCTATGATGATAATACAATTGCAGTCAGTAATGATGTTTTAATTATTTTAATCAAAATACCATTATATTTTATAATGAAGAGTGCTTACAAGAATCATAAACGTTCCTATAGTTGGAGCTATTAATGTCTGACAGTCATCACTGCAGCGCACTCCTCAGTTTAGTTGCTTGTCTCAACTATTGTGCCTTATACTGTATATGATAGCTATAGAGTATATCACTGATTGTTTCAATGATATTTTATTATGAATGTTTTGTTATAACAAGAAACCATTTGATTATTTGCAATGAAGGGAAACTTCAGGAAAAGTCAGAATTCCTTAGGGAAAAATTATTTGATGACTCTGGGTATAGCCTGCAGGCAGCGCACATACATCTTCACTCTCTAGAATCCTCTTCTCTTAAATATGCTCTCAAAAACTCATTGTTTGGAGTTGGATTATGGCCAGAGCTGCTCAGTTTTGTCTATATGGATAAGAATATAATAAAATACATGTAATATGATTTGTGCTTTATACAAAGCCTACATGAATTATGAGGAGCACTGCAGCATATCAGCAGCTGCCCCCATGTCATGCTGCTCTCAGATGGGGTAGTAAAATCCTTGTGACAGATTCCCTTTAATGGGATTCTGTCAGCACAGAATGACTGTTCATGCCAAGTACAGGCGCTTGGTGCATCATGGTGTGGCCAAACATTTATATACACCTTCCTACCTTCTTGTTTTCATCTATCTCCACCCTTCTCTTGCTCTTGTAACATAGTAACATAGTTAGCAAGGCTGAAAAAAGACATTTGTCCATCCAGTTCAGCCTATATTCCTTCAGAATAAATCCTCAGATCTACGTCCTTCTAAAGAACCTAATAACTGTAAGATACAATATTGTTACGCTCCAGGAAGACATCCAGGCCTCTCTTGAACCCTTCGACTGAGTTCGCCATCACCATCTCCTCACGCAGGGAATTCCAGATTCTCACTGCCCTAACATTAAAGAATCCTCTTCTATGTTGGTGGAAAAACTTTCCTCCAGACACAGAGAATGCCCCCTTGTGACCGTCACCTTCCTTGCTATAAACAGATCCTCGGAGAGATATTTGCATTGTCCCCTTATATACTTATACATGGTTATTAGATCGCCCCTCAATGATCTTTTTTCTAGACTAAATAATCCTAATTTTGCTAATCTCTCTGGGTATTGTCGTTCCCCCATCCCCTTTATTAATTTTGTTGCCTCCTTTGTACTTGTTCTAGCTCTATTATATCCTTCCAGAGCATCGGTGCCCAAAACTGTACACAGTACTCCTTGTGCGGTCTAACCAGGGATTTGTACAGAGGCAGTATAATGCTCTCATCATGTGCATCCAGACCTCTTTTAATGCACCCCATGATCCTATTTGCCTTGGCAGCCGCTGCTCCAGGTAAGTTTTTCATTAACTAGGGTCCCCAAGACTTTCTCCATGTCAGATTTACCCAGTGGTTTACCGGTCAGTGTGTAATGGTGATATTGATTCCTTCTTCCCATGTGTATAACCTTACATTTATCATTGTTAAACTGCATCTGCCACCTTTTGGCCCAAGTTCCCAACTTATCCAGATCCATCTGTAGCAGAATACTATCTTCTCTTGTATTGACTGCTTTACATAGTTTTGTATTGGGTCGCCCTCGCAGGGCCGTGGGGTAATCGGTACCGGGCTAGTGTCAGGGGGATGTGTCACAGCGGTGGCGGTGACCTGGTCCGTGGCCCTGGGCGCCCAAATCAATGGTGGTTTGTAGTTAATGGAATAATAGTTTGTGACGCCACCTGTGGTGTTTGGCAAGTAAGATGTTAAGCCAACGCTGCTTGCAGATTCGCTGGGACTGATGGCGTGATGCAGCAAAGATGGTGTAGCTCTCCACCTCCACAGGTGGAGCTGTAGTCCCAGGGCAGTGTAGGTGCAATGGATCTGGAGAAGTGCAGGATAGTGTGGATGCTTGTACCCAGATGTAGCGGTGCTGAAGGTGTTAGCGACGAAGGAATGGAGGACACCAGAGCTTGCAGTTTCAAAGCTTTACTCACAGTTCGTGGTACACACTGGTGCCTGCCTCCGTGCCATGTCCTCTGGGGTAAAGACTCAATCAACCTCCCGGGCAAGTCAGGTCTCTCCTCTCCAACACTCCACCAACATGTACCTTTCCTGAACGACTCCTCCAATGCGCCTTGTGGTGTGAAGCACTCCAGTACTTAGTTACCCTGGAATACCTCCTATCTAGATGTTCCTAGAACTCTACTCGTATGACAGACAGCTGTAGCCTGCTCGGGGATGCTCCTGGATCCCGGCTCTCTATCTGTGTTGCTGTTGTGTCCCAAGTCTTGGATGGGAGTAGTGCATTTACAGCCAATTACTCCACCGGTGTCTGCTGCAGAACCATAAGTGTCCATACAATCTCGGGGACCGGGCCCCGGCCTTGCGCTGAGAACCTATAGGCAGGGTTCCTATCCAACCCACTCCTCCTCTCTGTCCTCTTTACTCCTTCATTCCGTACTTGTCTTTCCTTCCTATGGATGCTTAGGTTACAGTTCTCCGTCTTTCCACCTTTCTTACTTTCCCGTGCCAGCTGGCTCAGGTCACTGAGGCAGCTGCAGCACTCCTTCCTTCATCCCTTCTTCCAGGGATCCTCATTCCTCTCTCTGAGTGACTTCCTACTCCGCCGACCTTCTGTCAGACGGCCCCCTAAGGGACTGACCTTTAATTCTAAACCTTCCCAACCTTTTATATGGATCTAAACTCCACCCACCTCCCAGCACATCTCGTGTTACGAAGCAAGGACCCACGAAAGGTACTGTGCTACCCTCTAAGCATGGAGCTGCAATCTGGTCCTTTGCTGAACTATCCTGTGTGCGGGTGCAGGTGTTGGAGTGTGGAAAGGAGCTCCCAACTTACCAGGATGGTGGGGCACTACACCTTAGGAGAAGGTGCAGTACCACTGTGGCGACTGAGCCTCAGGGGCGCCACAGTATCATCTGTATCATCTGCAAATATCGATATTTTATGTGTAAACCTTCTACCAGATCGTTAATAAATATGTTGAAGAGAATAGGCCACAACACCGACCCCTGCGGTACCCTACTGGTCACAGCGACCCAGTTAGAGAATATACCAATTATAACCACCCTCTGCTTTCTATCACTAAGCCAGTTACCCATTTAGGCTATGTGCCCACGTTGCGTGTTAAAACGCAGACTAAAATCCGGACTCCTTCCCAGAAATCGCGCGGGTTTTTCTGCGCGATTTCACCGCAATTTTACAGCGATTCTGTTCGCGATTTTGCCATGATTTTCTCAAGCGCTTTCCAAGCGATTTGAAGCATCGCTTGGAAAGTGATTGACAGGTTGGTCACACTCGTCAAACATAGTGTTTGATAAGTGTGAGCAGCTTTTTACTATTGAGGCCGCCTATGCGGCATCAATAGTAAAAGATAAAATGTTAAAAATGATAAAAAAATAAAAAATCGGGGTATATTTACCTTCCGACGTCCCGCGCTGCCATCCCGGGCCACAGCGTTCCCAGTAATGCCTTGCGAGACCTGTGATGACGATGGTCTCGCATTACTATAGCGATCTCGCGAGACCGCTAGAGTCACGCGAGACTACGTCATCACAGGACCTTGCCGCAAGGCATTACTGGGAACGCTTAGGCCGGGAATGCAGCGCGGGACGTCGGAAGGTAAATATACCCCGATTTTTTACTTTTTATTCTTTTTTTTACAGGGGTATGGTACCCAGGGCCTGGAGGACAGTCTCCTCTCCTCCACACCGTGGGTACCAACAGCACATGAGACGCTTAACTTCCCGCATGGTGGTCATAGCCACATGCGGGAAGTAAACGATTCTCATGCATTCCTATGGGTGCGGAATCACGGCAATTCTTTGCGATTCCGCACAAAAGAATTAGCATGCTGCGATTTTTTCCGCGATGCGATTCCGCTGCGGAAAAAAGCGCAGCATTAGCACAGCATGTGCGGAATGCCATAGGAATGCATGGGGTGCGTCATGTACAAGATTTTTAAATGTTTTTGCAGCGTTTTCGCGCCGAAAATCGCAGCAAAAACGCTTAAAAATCGCATCGTGGGCACACAGCCTTACACACATTTTCCCCCAGACCCAGCATTCTCATTTTGTGTACCAACCTCTTGTGTGGCACGGTATCAAACGCTTTGGAAAAATCAAGATATACCACGTCCAATGACTCACCTTGGTCCAGGCTATAGCTTACCTCTTCATAAAAGCTGATTAGATTAGTTTGACAGGAGCGATTTCTCATAAACCCATGCTCTATGAAGCCTGGGCTGTCAATCAAAGTTGGGGAGTGGAGATTGAGGGAAAACAAGCAGATGGGAAGGTGTATATAAATGACTGGTCCTGCCATGATGCACCGAGTCGTTCTGTGCTGACAGAGTCCCTTTAAACAACAATAGGTAACATCGATACAGATTCTTGTGAACAGCAGAGATCCTAATCAATGGAACTTGCATAGCCTATACATCTGTGTGAATGTCTTTTGTCAATATAGAACTTTAGGGAGAAGCAATTGTTTGGATTTTATTTTCAAAGTAAATGTCATGTTTGTAAAGGTGTTTTAATGCTGATTAAACCCTCCCTTTCTTGTAGAAATCTGGTTTGCTGTTTTAGAGAAATCCATAGTTAAAACTGTATGCTAAGTGCACAGGGCGGGCTCTGCACTTGCAACTATTCTGCTTCTCTGCATTTTCCCCGCCTGCTCCTTCCCTTTTGCCTCTTACTGACAGGTCACTGAAACATAAATAACCTAGATACAGACGGTAAGCAGCGGGAAGGAGAGAGGCAAAAAAGCTGTGAGTACACTGCCCTCCTTATTGCACTTGTGGCTCATTAGCATACAATTTCAACAATGGATTTCTCAAAAACAGCAAAACAGATTTTTGCAAGAAAAGTAAGGATTTAATCAACATTAAAGCAGCGTTATATACATGCTATTAGTTTGGGGCGTAAAAATCTGATGACAGGTTCTCTTTAACACAAATTGGGATTGACACTGCATATCTTTGGGAACAAACTTAGCTCTTTAATATTAAAGCTACCTGACATCCTGGTGTTGATATAACTTCAAGTTGTGCAGAAAAAGAAGCAAATTTATGCCATTTCAGACAGTTTTAAGGCAAATCTCTGATGGATCCAGTTCCAGGTGTCTGCGGTATACATGTAAAAGACACATTTTATTATGTTCTTCTTAAGTTATGCTTTTGCGTCGGATCCATCATCATATAATAGACAGTGAGGCTCTGATATGTATCACCGGTCAGAATGATGATGGCTCCTCTTCCTGCTCCCTCCTCTCATGGAGCATTTATCTCTCACTGCTCAGCTGACTTTATGATCCCAGTTTAGCAGCTCCCTCCTTCTTCCTATTCCCTGCCCAGCCGGTCACCCTGAGCACAATACACTATTAGCCGAGATAATAATATCCTGTGCAGACTGCAGTCTTTCCCATAACGCTTTATAGAAATGAAAGCATTCAGAAATATGATTAAATGCTTTCTCTTCAGGCTTCCATTGCTTAGTTCGGAACTGCTGATAATTTATTTCTAAATGTAAATGACAATACCATTGTTAATTACATTATAGTGTCTGTTTATGTATGAGCTCAAATGGGCTGTTACACTACCCCACAATCCCATTATCCGTGTTCCCTAGACCAAAGGATCGAGCTGTGATGCCCAGCAGTCAGCTATTAGAGAATTGCTGTGCCAGACATCAGAGTGCACTATATCACAGGCTTCCATACACATCATTGGGTGGGCATTGCGCTCAGAGGATATGGTTTGGTTTTCAAGTGAATCCAATGAGTATTTATAGGGAGTATCTACTTGTAAGGGCCGCTCATCACACCATGTACAAAGGAAACAAACTACAAATCAGAGTCTGCACAATAAATATTCTAAAAATGTAGATGGTCTGGTTTCAAAATTAAAGTGGTTTTCCACTACTTATGTAAGAGTTCACAAAGGCTGTTTTAAGCCTCACGCATGTCCCGGTAAACGTTGATAAATGTTACTGTTTTACTCTGTATATATGTTTATGTAACTTAATGCTGCTATGAGTCCATTGTATATAGGGAGAGTGCAGTACTTAAATTAGCCCACTAGAGGGGGGCACATTAGGATTAAGGATAGCAATTAGTTAATATAGGAGGGGCCAACTGTGGGTAAGCCAGTGAGTTCCCGGACCCTGTAACGTTAATCAAGAAGCCCAGCTCGTCCAGGGCTTAAGAGTAGTGAAACACCAGAAAAGGGAAGGAATGCAGGACAGCTACATCATGAAGACCGTCAGCTACATAGGCAGACGTCTGAGTGTCTGGGGCGAAACAGACAGGGAACTCCTAAAGCTGGTCAGACTGGTCTGATGGATAGCTGCGGTGCTGGGAAGTACTGTTATGATTGAGTCACCGTAGGAGGCAAAAACAGAAATGCTAGCTAAGTCCATAAAACCAGAGAAGTTGGCAGCTATCGGATTGCAGACCCCTGAACCTATCAACACAACTAGCAGTAGCCGTGGGGGGTTCCTATGATGCCCTAGACCCCTCGATCACAGCCAGAGAAATAGCTAGGCCTAAAGAAAGAAAGGGGAAAACTAAACTGCCCCAGAGCAGACCCCAAAGCAAAAGGCAGCCCCCAACATATAATGACGGTGAAGCAAGATGAAAACACTAACACAGGCAGAAAGATAGACTGAGCAAAGACGGGGCCCAATCTAGCTAGATAGGAAAGGACAGGAAGGCTGCTGTCTACAATCCGTGAAAAACCCTATGAAAATAAGAGCCAACAGACTGACAGTAAAAAAAGGCCCTGAAGACGCTAGGCTTCAAAAAAGCTATGTCAGTACTAGGAATATTCTGAAGACAGAGCTACAGGCAAAAGGAGATTCAGCTCACCCCAGCAGGGAATGGCAGAATCCAGAAAAGCAAGGAAAAACAAAAACAAAACACTAATGCAAACAGGCAAAGCAGAAAAACTTAGCTTAGAGGAGCAGGAATCAGACTGGTGTCCTAGAAGTCCACAGAGAAATCACCCGCAGGGCAGAAGGGCGTCGGCAGCCTTATATCCAGTCCGTGACTCCACTCAGCCAGTCATCCTCATCAGGTTCAGGTGCCTGATAATCAGGCTCATTACCTTCCTTCACCAGAATAGGGAGTTCACCAGACCTCAGTGACGAAGGGGAAAATGAACTCACAACAGTACCTCCCCCTTGAGGAGGGGTCACCGAACCCTCAACCACGCCACCAGGGCGATCAGGGTGAGCCCGATGAAAGGCACGCACCAATCTTTTGGCATGAATATCAGAGGCAGAGACCCAGGAATTATCCTCCTGACCATAACCCTTCCACTTAACCAAATACTGGAGTCTCCGTCTAGCCAGACGGGAATCCAGTATTTTCTCTACCTCATATTCCATGTTACCCTCAACCAATACAGGGTCCGGAGGTGCCACCCCAGGAACAACTGGTTCAACAAACCTCTTCAACAAGGACTTATGGAACACATTATGGATTTTAAATGTGACAGGAAGAGCCAAACGGAAAGAGACCGGATTAATAATCTCCAAAATCTTGTAAAGTCCAATACATTTAGGCTTAAACTTAGGAGAAGCCACCTTCATAGCAATATTTTTTGATGATAACCACACCATATCACCAATCTTAAACTGGGGACCAATGGTCCTATGTCGATTGGAAAACCGCTGGGCCTTTTCCTGGGAGAGAGATAACTTATCCACCACTTGGTCCCAGATCTGGTGCATTCTCTCCACCACAGTGTCAACACCTGGGCAGGCAAAAGGCTCCACCTGCCCTGAAGAAAATTGAGGATGAAACCCAAAGTTACAAAAAAAAGGTGACATCAAAGTGGCAGAACTAGCTCTATTATTTAAAGCAAATTCGGCCAAGGGCAAAAATGAAACCCAATCATCCTGATCAGCGGAAATAAAACATCTCAAATATGACTCCAAGGTCTGGTTTGTTCTCTCTGTCTGCCCATTGGTCTGAGGGTGAAAAGCAGAGGAGAAGGACAACTGAATTCCCAGCTTGGAACAGAAAGTCCTCCAAAATCTAGACACAAACTGAACTCCTCTGTCAGATACAATGTTCTCAGGAATCCCGTGTAAGCGAACCACCTGTTGCAAAAACAGGGGAACCAACTCAGAGGAAGATGGCAACTTAGGGAGTGGCACAAGATGAACCATCTTAGAGAATCTATCACAAATCACCCAAATAACAGTCATTCTTTGAGAGACCGGCATATCAGAGATGAAATCCATTGAAATATGGGTCCATGGCCTCCTGGGGACAGGCAAAGGCATCAACAACCCACTAGAACGAGAACAAGATTTAGACCGGGAGCAAGTCCCACAGGACTGCACAAAATTCCTGACATCATGAGACAAGGTGGGCCACCAAAAAGAGCGACTCACCAGATCTCTAGTACCAAAAATACCTGGATGACCAGCCAATGCAGAGCAATGAACTTCAGACATCATTCTCTTCTTCCACTGGTCAGGAACATACAACTTTCCACTGGGACAACGCTCAGGTTTGTCCTCCTGGAACTCTTGCAGAGCAAGTCTCAAATCGGGCGAGATGGCAGAAAGAACTACCCCCTCACCTAAGATGGTAGAAGGCTTGGTCACCATAGGAGAATCAGCAAAGAAACTCCTAGAGAGGGCGTCTGCCTTGACATTCCTAGTTCCAGGAAGAAAAGAGAACACAAAATCAAAACGTGTAAAAAACAAGGCCCACCTAGCTTGTCTAGGGTTCAAGCGTTTAGCCGACTCTAGATAAATCAAATTCTTGTGGTTAGTGAGGACCACATCTTGATGTTTAGCTCCATCCAACAAATGTCTCCACTCCTCAAATGCCCATTTCATGGCCAACAGTTCCCGATTCCCCACATCATAGTTACGTTCAGATGGAGAGAACTTTCGGGAAAAGAAAGCACAGGGATTCATTTTAGCTGTTACAGGATCCTTTTGGGACAAAACAGCTCCTGCACCAATCTCAGAAGCATCCACCTCTACCTGGAACGGGAGTGAGACATCAGGTTGCCGCAAAACCGGGGCGGAGGTAAATCTTCGCTTCAGCTCCTGAAAGGAAGCAACAGCCTCCGGAGACCAATTCAACACATCAGCACCCTTCTTAGTCAGATCAGTCAATGGCTTGGCAATACTAGAAAATTTTGCTATAAATTTCCGATAAAAATTAGCAAAACCCAAAAACTTCTGGAGGGCCTTTAAAGAAGTGGGCTGAACCCAATCATAAATGGCCTGTACCTTGGCCGGGTCCATTTCAATAGTTGACGGAGACAAAATAAATCCCAAAAATGAAATCCTCTGTACTCCAAAAAGGCATTTCGATCCTTTGACACACCGGGAATTCTCCCTCAAGATCCGGAACACAGTCCGAATATGTTCCACATGAGAATCCCAATCCTTGGAGAAGATCAAAATATCATCCAGATAGATAATCAAAAATTTATCAACAAAGTCTCGGAAAATATCGTTCATGAAGCACTGGAAGACAGAAGGGGCATTAGTGAGCCCAAAAGGCATCACCAGGTACTCAAAATGTCCCTCCGGAGTATTAAACGCCGTCTTCTATTCATCCCCCTGCTTAATGCGGATAAGATTATACGCCCCCCTGGGGTCAAGCTTGGTAAACCAGCAAGCACCTCTAACTCTAGAGAATAGATCCGAAATCAGGGGTAACGGATACTGATATTTAATAGTAATTTTATTGAGGGCACGATAATCAATACAAGGCCTTAAAGAACCATCCTTTTTGGCCACAAAAAAAAAAAACGGCACCTAAGGGTGAAGAGGATGGTCTAAAATGACCCTTCTCCAACGCCTCCTTAATATAGGACCGCATAGCCTCGTGCTCGGGTACAGATAAATTGAAGAGCCGACCCTTGGGAAATTTACACCCCAGGCTTAGTTCAATTGCACAGTCATAACTCCTATGAGGAGGCAAGGACGCAGACTCATTCTCACTAAATACATCATAAAAGTCCGCCAAATAGTCAGGAACTTCATGCGACTGAGGAGAGGTGGAAAAAAACGGAGCCTCACTAAAGGTACACCGACAACCCCAACTCACCACAGACACAGATTTCCAATCCAAAACTGGATTATGAATTTGCAACCAGGGAAACCCCAGAACAACGGCATCATGCAGACCATGCAACACCAAAAATCTGCAATTTTCTTGATGGTCTGGGGCGACCCGCATGACCACCTGGGTCCAAAACTGAGGTTTATTTTTAGCCAAAGGAGTAGCATCAATCCCCCTCAAAGGGATAGGCGTCTGCAGAGGTGTCATCGGAAATCCACAACGTTTAGCAAAATCCAAGTCCATTAGGTTTAGCGCTGCTCCTGAATCCACAAAAGCCTTGGAGGAAAATGTGGACAGGGAGCAGATCAGAGTAATTGCCAGAAGAAACTTAGGTTGAACACCACCAACAGAAAACGTGTGTGCAAAGCGTTTCTCTCATTTAGGACAAACAGAAATAATATGCGAGGCATCTCCACAGAAAAAACACAGCTTATTACGCCTTCTGAACTCCTGACATTGCGCCTTAGGCAAAACTCTATCACATTGCATAGGTTCAGACGTCTGTTCAACCGGTGGCAACACCTCTCGTGCAATCCTGTGTTCACGTAAACGCCGATCAACCTGAATGACTAATGACATAGAATCGTCAAGACCAGAGGGAACAGGAAATCCCACCATAGTACCTTTTACGGCTTCTGACAAACCCTTCCGAAAGAGAGCAGCCAAGGCATTATCATTCCAGGTAGTAAGGACCGCCCACTTTCGGAACTTTTGACAGTACAACTCTGCAGAATCTCGACCCTGGTTCAATGCCAACAGGGTCTTTTCAGCCTGATCAATAGCATTAGGTTCGTCATACAACAACCCCAAAGCTTGAAAGAATGCGTTCACATTAGTCAGAATAGGATCATCTGGTTTCAAAGAAAACGCCCAATCCTGGGGATCGCCACGCAGCAAAGAGATGACAATTTTAACCTGCTGCGCGGAGCTCCCTGACGAGTTAGGCTTCAAGGCAAAAAATAATTTACAATTATTTTTGAAACTCAAAAATTTAGATCGATCCCCAAAAGGTGTAGGGATCTTTGGTTCAACAGCATGCAAACGAGCAAGGTAGGCGGAAATTCCCCGCACTTCCGCAGCGAGCTGCTCCACACGATCAGACAATTGCTTTATCTCCATTGAGAGAAAAAAAAAATTCCCCCTACGGCCTCAGAGATATAGAGGAAAGAATATACGCACACCTTTTTTTTTTTTTTTTTTTAAACACAATTCTTTCCTGCTATTGAGTACCCTATGATCTGCGGTATGACGGGTGATTCTGTTATGATTGAGTCACCGTAGGAGGCAAAAACAGAAATGCTAGCTAAGTCCAGAAAACCAGAGAAGTTGGCAGCTATCGGATTGCAGACCCCTGAACCTATCAACACAACTAGCAGTAGCCGTGGGGGGTTCCTACGATGCCCTAGAACCCTCGATCACAGCCGGAGAAATAGCTAGGCCTAAAGAAAGAAAGGGGAAAACTAAACTGCCCCAGAGCAGACCCCAAAGCAATAGGCAGCCCCCAACATATAATGACGGTGAAGCAAGATGAAAACACTAACACAGGCAGAAAGATAGACTGAGCAAAGATGGGGCCCAATCTAGCTAGATAGGAAAGGACAGGAAGGCTGCTGTCTGCAATCCGTGAAAAACCCTATGAAAATAAGAGCCAACAGACTGACAGTAAAAAAAGGCCCTGAAGACGCTAGGCTTCAAAAAAGCTATGTCAGTACTCAGGAATATTCTGAAGACAGAGCTACAGGCAAAAGGAGATTCAGCTCACCCCAGCAGGGAATGGCAGAATCCAGAAAAGCAAGGAAAAACAAAAACAAAACACTAATGCAAACAGGCAAAGCAGAAAAACTTAGCTTAGAGGAGCAGGAATCAGACTGGTGTCCTAGAAGTCCACAGAGAAATCACCCGCAGGGCAGAAGGGCGTCGGCAGCCTTATATCCAGTCCGTGACTCCACTCACCCAGTCATCCTCATCAGGTTCAGGTGCCTGATAATCAGGCTCATTACCTTCCTTCACCAGAATAGGGAGTTCACCAGACCTCAGTAACGAAGGGGAAAATTAACTCACAACAAGTACGGTGCGATCCGGCAGCGTTCCAATGTAGGCAAGGGACAGCGATTGTCATACTGTGTAAAGAGCTGAGTGCTATATCCAAATGTGAAATGGACGAGCTGTGTCAAGTATTGAGTAAAGTTAACTGTTTAAGTTGGACCTGAACTCTGCTTTGTCAAGTAACCGAAGCAAGGAACCCTCGCCGACTCAGAGAGGACCCTGAGGGCCAGTCAGAGGGACTTTGTGTGTATGTCGTGGGTGGCCAGGGTGCGACTAAACAGCTATCATTGCAGGCCACGACTACGGCCCCGGCTCTCCTCACATTAGACAAGCCCTTCTGAATCCCTATGTTTTCCCCCAATAGAATAACACTTATACTCACCTCCAATGCCGGTGCTGTTGAAGCAGTGTTGACTCTGGCTTTCCTGGGGCTCGTGTGACATTGTTATGTAATGTAATACCTGCGGTCAATAAGCTGCCACTTCACTCTCCTTTTATACGGACGTAATTGACATTTGAGGGAGACAGCAGCAGCAGCTCTCATTTCCTCCTAATGTATTGATTTGTCTGAAGGAGGGTAGTGAAGTCAGTGCTATTTGGCCGCAGGGATCGTGTGACATAACAATATCACGTGAGCCCAGAAAGAGTCAGTGTCAACACCATTGGAACGATGGCAGCACCGGAGGTGATTATAAGTGTTATTTTATTGGAGGGAAACAATGATTCAGAACTGTTTATCATAGTCGACAACCGCTTTAATGTAAGGGTACCGTTACACTAAGCGATGCACCAGCGATCCTGACGATATGGATCGCTGGTGCATCGCTAAGTGGTCGCTAGTGAGCTGCCTTGTAGTTGCTACTAAAGAAGA
This sequence comes from Dendrobates tinctorius, assembly GCF_039654945.1. Classification (NCBI taxonomy): domain Eukaryota; kingdom Metazoa; phylum Chordata; class Amphibia; order Anura; family Dendrobatidae; genus Dendrobates; species Dendrobates tinctorius. The sequence goes on from NW_027361684.1 coordinate 43,660,784, forward strand.
GGTCCGGAGTGCTAAAGATGAGAATTGGTCAAGCAGTAAGGACAGTCCCTGGGAGACCAAAAGGGAAGTTCAGCACTGGTGAATGGCCCTGAGCCTGAGGCATGCCTAACAGTGAATAGAAGCATCATAAAGAGCTTGAAATGGAACCTCTAAATACTCAAGGAACTCCGAAGAAGTAGAAAATGTATGTGGGCTTTAGGCTTTGTGCACATATTGAAGATTTGCGTTCAGAATTTTCTGCACAGAATCTGCATGTCTTGGCAGAATCCACAGGTCAAAATCCACGCTTTTTTTGTGGATTTTGTTCATTTCTTGTGCGGATTTCCTGCGGATTGGCATGCGTTTTTACCCATGCTGATTTCTATAATGGAATGGGTGTAAAAACGCATACGGATCCGCAAAAAGAATTGACATGCTGCTTAAAATAATCTGCTGCGGATTCCGTGTGGATTTTTCCGCAGCATGTGCACAGCTATTTTTTTCCCCCTTGATTTACATTGTACAGTAAATCACTTGCGGATCTGCAGCAAATCAACAACGTGTGCACATAGCCTAAAGGGCCTGTCACACTAAGCGATATCGCTAGCAATATCGCTATAACTTGTGACGTTATAGCAATATTGCTAGCGATATCGCTATGTGTGATACTTACCTACAACCCGCTCCCCCGCTGCTTATCGCTGATCGCGCGAGAACAGGCTGGACTGTTTCTCGTCGGGTGCTTCCTGCGGCGCTTCCTGTTGTGACGACAAGCGACGTGTGGACGCGGGTGGGAGGATGCAGGATCGCCTGGTGTGACAGGTAAGTAGCGACCCCCGTCCCCAGCGATGTCGCCGGTGAGATCTGCCTGTGTGGCAGCTCACTAGCGACCACTTAGCGATGCACCAGCGATTCTGACCGCGTCATATCGCTGGTTGGGATCGCTGGTGCATCGCTAAGTGTGACAGCACCTTAAAGGTTACATGTAATTGGAGGGAATACACAGCACCTATACCAAGTTAGTTATATACTCTGAGTCTAAAATCTCAAGTGACTTTGTGCAGAAGGCCCTGCAGATCTGGAATATGGAGCCACAGGGACTTTTTTGCATTTATAGTTTTCAGGAGTCAGTACCCTTCCGTGCTTCTAGGTCGCAATCATTTATATTCTGAATATCACCTGTTCCAGATTACTGATATCACACGGAGAGAACATTGGCATAGCAGAGGGAATGCTTTCCCTGTAATCTCAGATTCAATGAAGACATGCAGAGCATCTCTACAACAGAGTTGTGTGTGTGACAGAAATGTGCACTTTTGGAATCAGCTCTATTTGTTTAAATGGTTCCTGCCATCTTTAAGATTTCATTCTCTAAATTAAGTTAGATAATTAGGTGTAAAACTGTTTTGGCATGAGATGAAAAATCTCAAACATCTTTTCTTACATGAACAAATATATGAATGGACAGTATAGAGGTCTTTCTAATGATCTTTTTACACCTTAAGGCCTCTTTCACACATCAGGTTTTCGCCGTCAGGCTGGAGTCACACACAACCAATAAAAAAATCGGTCAGATTTTAACGGTACGAAATCGCACAAAGGTTTCTTGGACAGATATCCGTCTCTCATCCCATTTTCCGGCGACGAACCGATTTTATTCGCATCTAGGCATCAAATTGACATCCAATGCCAATGCCTGATGCTCTATCCTGTAGACCTGGAAAAGTCTTGCGATTTTAATCGCAAGTCACACGTGTGGTGCGTTTTCCATGCGATTTTTTATCGCATCCATAGACTTGCATTGTCGAATCCGATCCGAAAATCGGTGACAGCATGCTGCGATTGTCTCGGTCCGACGTTCGGATGTGATAAAAAATCGCATGATGTGAGCTGCCCCATAGAATAAAATGGGTTCGAATGCAATGCGATTTTTTATCGCATTGCATTCGACCGTTTTTATCGCTAGTGTGACTCCGGCCTCAGGCGCGATCCGGCTCTTTTGACAAAAACCGGATCCGGCGAAATGCAATGCCGGATCCGGTTTCCCCCCCATTGACTTGCATTAGCACCGGATCGTGCCGGATGGCCATGCGTTTCGTCCGGTTTTCGCCGGATCCGGCAATGTGTCGCAATCCGGCGTCTGGAAAAAACGGCTACTGTAACGTTTTTTGTCTCCGGCGAAAAAGCCTAATTTTGATATTTTTCTCTTTTACTTTAACAGCCTTCACAGCGTGCTCCCGACTCTGACGGTGAGGATGGAGGAATTGATGTTGACCAGCTAATCGATCTCGTCAGAGAAAGGGAGCCGCTATAGAATATGGCTGACCGCCGCCATGCTGACCTGATAGTTACCCGACGGCTCTGGGAGGAAATCTGTTCGCTCCTTGTGGACCGCTGGGAGGACCTCGATGCTCGGGCCCAGATTAAAGAGCGTAAGTATATACAGTACCGGTTGCTTGATGTAAACCAGTGTTTCCCGAACTACAGTCCTTGTGGTCCCCACGGATCATGTGTTCAGGATTTCTATTTACTATGGAAATCCTGAAAACATGACCCCTGGGGACCATGAGGACTGGAGTTTGGGAAACACTGATGTTGTATACTAACCACTCCTTTCTTGTTTCAGGGGACAGAATTGTGAAGCGGTGGCGGTCTGTGAGGGATCATTTCAAGAAGGAGTTCAATAAAGAGATGCGGGCCCCGAGTGGATCTGGAGGACGCAGGAGCAAGTACAAGTACGCACGAGCCCTGTCGTTCCTCCGGGATACAATGGTCACCAGAAGGTAAATATTACACACCACATGTAAAAAAAAATGTTTAGATGTAAAAATTTTTTTTCAGCCAGGGCCATGCCATGTCACTATTTTAATTGTTTTTTTTTCTCTTTATTCCACAGCACGGTGAGCAGCACTCGGGAGCCTGCACGGTTGGACCCTTCTGAGGTGATCCCTGAGGAGACCGGCACCGAGGGACACTTCAGCCGCCCCGGTACATCTGCACCTTCCCAGCCTTCCCACACATTAGACCCATCTGTCCCATCCACCAGCACAGGAGCATCGTGGCCGACAACATTACATGGAGCTGCTGGTGAGGAGATCGCTTTCCCTTTACCCCACCCTTCTGCCCCTGCCACCTCTAGTACACCTGCGGGTACTGGGCGGCAGCGGCAGACGGGTCAGGAAAAGACTTATGCGCCAGAGTTCTTGCATCTGAATGCATCTTTCCAGAACTGTCTAAAAGTCTTGTCAGAGCAAATCTCCGCAGGCTTTCAGCAGATCAACTCCAGCATTCTGGAGGTGAAGACACTTCTGCAAACCATGCATTCAGAAGCAAGATCTTCGCCCAACCACACCTTTTTTCAGGTCTGTTGTGGAGCGCATGGAAACGCGCTCTCCTAGCCAGCAGATGCATGTAATGCATTCGTGCCATGGTGCTCTCCAGCACGTTACCTCCCAACCTCCTCCTCCCACCCCAGTAGTTCCTCCACCTGCACCCCCTCCAGCCACTTTCCATCCTCCCCCTCCTATTACATACCAGCCACCTCCCCAATACCAGCAACCTCCCCATTACCAGACATCTCCCCACTTCCAGCAACCTGCCCCGTACCAAACTCCTTCCCCGTACCAAACTCCTTCCCCATACCACTTTCCATCCACATCATCTGCTCCTACAGTCCCTGCCCAACCCTCCACTCCACCACCCACCACCTCTTCTGCCTCCCACATGTCCACCCATTCTCTAGCTTTTTCCACACCTTCACCTCTAACTGTTCCTTCCCCAACACGATCCCAGTCCTCTCTCCACACTCCCAGTGTCGAAGTGTCCCGCAGCCCCTCCAGCAGTATTTCCACCCCACACTATACAAATTTATAAAAATGTGTGTTTTTAAATAAATGACCAATTTTCTGGTTTAAAAGGTTTATTAAAAAAGTTTTAAAATTTCAAAAAAGTATTCTAAAAAAAAAAATTTTCAATAAAAGTTTAATTATTGTTTTACACTGGTTGTCTGTCATTTCTTTCTGCGGCGAAATATGGTAAAAAAAAAGGTTAAATACAGGGTATTTAAAAGGTAAAAAGGTTCTCAAAACCAGGTATATAACTGTAGGTTAAAGGTAAATAAATTTTACCTTTTTGCCACAGTTGTGTTCCTGGTTGTGTTTGAAGCAAAGTATTTCACCAAAAAAAGTTGTGTATCTTGTTGGTGATTTCCTAACAATGTACACAACTTTTGTTAAAAGGTGAAATACTTTGCATAAAACACAACCAGGTACACACCTGTGGCCTAAAGGTAAAAATAGTTAAACCAGGACAAGATAGCCAACTTTGGTTGGCAAAGGTACAGTATATACTGTTGGTACAGAAGGTACACATGTTTGGTTAGGGCACAAATCTTTCACACTCTGTCATCCTGCCAGTGTATGACATAAAGTATAGTGCAAAATTGTCCCTCATTACTGAAACCGTCACAGAACTTCTAGTGGTAATGTTCTGGTAATCTTGCAAGGTGGTTTCTTCAGAGGTGTCCTCAATGGAAATGGGTTCCTTGCAGATAACAAAATTGTGGAGTACCACGCACGCTTTGATCACCTCATCAACAGTTTCTGTCTTCAGGTTGATCGCAGTCAAAAGGACCCGCCATTTGGCTGTCAGAATACCAAAGGTACATTCAACCATTCTTCTTGCTCTTGTGAGGCGGTAATTAAAAATGCATTTTGTTCTTGACAATCCTCTGCTACCATACGGTTTCAAAAGGTGTTCTGACAGCTGGAAGGCTTCATCCCCTACACAGACAAATGGCATAGGTGGACCAGATGTTTGCGGCAGCGGTCTAGGGGATGGGAACTGGAAGGTGTTTCCATACAGTTTACGCCCCATGGCAGACAGTTTGAAAACTTGAGAGTCATTTGAGCAGCCATAGGCCCCAATATCAACAGCAATAAATTTGTATTCCGCGTCAGCGATGGCCATGAGGACAATTGAAAAATATTTCTTGTAATTGAAATATTCCGATCCCGATACGGCTGGCTTTACAATGCGGATATGTTTCCCGTCCACAGCGCCCAAGCAGTTCGGAAACTGACATATCTGTAGAAAATTTTCAGAAATTTCAATCCACCTCTCTGTTGTGGGCTCTGGTAAAAACTCTTCAGCTAAGGAGTCCCACAGTGCACGGCATGTGTGCTTAACTATTCCAGATATGGTGGAAATCCCGAGTCTGTACTGGAAATGCAGTGACGAAAGGGATTCTCCAGTTGCAAGAAATCTGTGGGGAATTAAAAAACAATCAATTAGTTTAAAATAACAGCATTACATACCAAAACTCAGCTATAACACTTGGAGAAACAAACTACCACCAACAAGATTGCAGTGAAAGTGTGCTCTGATGCGAGCATATCCAATAAATGTGGCTTACCTTAACCCCTTCACCCCCAAGGGTGGTTTGCACGTTCATGACCGGGCCAATTTTTACAATTCTGACCACTGTACCTTTATGAGGTCATAACTCTGGAACGCTTCCATGGATCCCGGTGATTCTGACACTGTTTTCTCGTGACATATTGTACTTCATGTTAGTGGTAAAATTTCATTCAAATAACTTGCGTTTATTTGTGAGAAAAACGGAAATTTGGCAAAAATTTTGAAAATTTTTGCAATTTTCCAACTTTGAATTTTTATGCCCTTAAATCACAGAGATACGGCACACAAAAAACTTGATAACTAACATTTCCCACATGTTTACTTTACATCAGCACAATTTTGGAACCAAAATTTTTTTTTGTTAGGAAGTTATAAGGGTTAAAAGTGATTTCTCATTTTTACAACACCATTTTATTTTTAGGACCACATCACATTTGAAGCCACTTTGAGGGGTCTATATGATAGAAAATACCCAAAAGTGACACCATTCTAAAAACTGCACCCCTTAAGGTGCTCAAAACCACATTCAAGAAGTTTATTAACCCTTTAGGTGCGTCACAGGAATTTTTTTGAATATTTAAAAAAAAATGAACATCTAACTTTTTTTCATAAAAAAAATACTTCAGGTTCAATTTTTTTTATTTTACCAAGGGTAACAGGAGACATTGAACTGCAAAAGTTATTGTGCAATTTGTCCTGAGTACGCAGATACCTGATATGTGGGGGGAATGACTGTTTCGGCGCATGGCAGAGCTCAGAATGGAAGGAGCGCCGTTTGACTTTTTCAATGCAAAATTGGCTGGAATTCAGATTGGACGCCATGTCACGTTTGGAGAGTCCCTGATGTACCTAAACAGTGGAAACCCCCCACAAGTGACCCCATTTTGGAAACTAGACCCCCCAAGGAACTTATCTAGATATCTGGTGAGAACTTTGAACCCACAAGGGCTTTACAGAAGTTTATAACATAAAGCCATACAATTAAAAAATCATATTTTTTCCACAAAAATGATCTTTTCACCCTCAATTCTTATTTTTCCAAGGGTAACAGGACCCTAAAAGTTATTGTGCAATTTGTCCTGAGTAAGCTGATACCCCGCATGTGGGGGTAAACCACTATTTGGGCGCATGGCAGAGCTCGGAAGGGAAGCAGCGCCATTTGACGTTTTTGGCTGGAATTGAGATCGGACACCATGTCGCATTTGGAAAACTCCTGATGTACCAAAACAGTGGAACCCCCCACAAATGACACCATTTTGGAAACTAGACCCCCTAAGGAACTTATCTAGATGTGTGGTGAGCACTTTCACCCCCCCAGTGCTTCACAGAAGTTTACAACACCCGGGCGTGAAAATAAAAAATTCGTATTTTTTCCACAAACATGATCTTTTAGTCACCATTTTTTTATTTTCCCAAGGGTACCAGGAGAAATTGGACCCCAAAAGTTGTTGTCCAATTTGTCCTGAGTATGCTGATACCCCATATGTGGGAGAAAACTACTGTATGGGCACACGTCGGGGCTCGGAAGGGAAGTAGTGATGTTTTGGAATGCAGACTTTGATGGAATGGTCTGCGGGTGTCATGTTGCCTTTGGAGAGCCCCTAATGTACCTAAACAGTGGAAACCCCCCACAAATGACACCATTTTGTAAACTAGACCCCCCAAGGAACTTATCTAGATGTGTGGTGAGCACTTTGAACCTCCAAGGGCTTCACAGAAGTTTATAATGCCAGGGCATGAAAATAAAAAAATCGTATTTTTTCCACAAACATGATCAATTAGTCCCCAATTTTTTTATTTTCCCAAGGGTAACAGGAGAAATTGAACCCCAAAAGTTGTTGTCCAATTTGTCCTGAGTACGCTGACACCCCATATGTTGGATAAAACTACTGTATGGACACACGTCAGGGCTTGGAAGGGAAGTAGTGACGTTTTGGAATGCAGACTTTGATGGAATGGTCTGCGGGTGTCATGTTGCCTTTGGAGAGCCCCTAATGTACCTAAACAGTGGAAACCCCCACAAGTGACCCCATTTTGGAAACGAGACCCCCTAAGGAACTGATCTAGATGTGTGGTGAGCGCTTTGAACCCCCAAGTGCTTCACAGAAGTTTATAATGCCCGGGCATGAAAATAAAAAAATCGTATTTTTTCCAGAAACATGATCAATTAGTCCCCAATTTTTTCATTTTCCCAAGGGTAACAGGAGAAACTGGACCCCCAAAAGTTGTTGTCCAATTTGTCCTGAGTACGCTGACACCCCATATGTGGGAGAAAACTACTGTATGGACACACGTCGGGGCTCGGAAGGGAAGCAGTGACGTTTTGGAATGCAGACTTTGATGGAATGGTCTGCGGGTGTCATGTGCGTTTGGAGAGCCCCTGATGTACCTAAACTATTGAAACTCCCCACAAGTGACCCCATTTTGGACACTAGACCCCCCACGGAACTTATCTAGATGTGTGGTGAGCACTTTGAACCCCCAAGTGCTTCACAGAAGTTTATAACACTCGGACGTGAAAATAAAAAAATCATTTTTTTCCACAAAAATGATATTTTTGCCCCCAATTTTTTATTTTCCTAAGGGTAACAGGAGAAATTGGACCCCAAAAATTGTTTTGCAATTTGTCCTGAGTAGGCTGATACCCCATATGTGGGGGTAAAACACTGTTTGGGTGCATGGCAGAGCTTGGAAGGGAAGGAGCACCATTTGACTTTTTCAACTCAGAATTGGCTGGAATTGAGATCAGACGCCATGTTGCATTTGGAGAGCCCCTGATGTGCCCAAACAGTGGAAACCCCCAATTCTAACTCCAACCCGAACCCCAACACGCCCCTAACCCTAACCCTAGCCCTAACCCTAGCCCTAACCCTAGCCCTAACCCTAACCCTAGCCCTAGCCCTAACCCTAACCCTACCCTAACCCTAACCCTAGCCCTAACCCTACCCCAACACACCCCTAGCCCTAACCCTAGCCCTAACCCTAATGGAAAAATGGAAATAAATACATTTTTTTTATTTTATTATTTTTCCCTAACTAAGGGGGTGATAACGGGGGGTTTGATTTACTATTTATGGCGGTTTTTATGTTTGGCGGCTGTCGCACGCTAAAAGACGCTTTTTATTGTAAAAATAGTTTTTGCATCACCACATATTGAGAGCTATAATTATTCCGTATTTTGACCCACCGAGTCATGTGAGGTCTTATTTTTTGCGGGACGAGTTGACGTTTTTATTGGTACCATTTTCGGGCACGTGAAATTTTTTGATTGCTTTTTATTCCGATTTTTGGGACGCAGAATGAACAAAAACCAGCGTTTCATGTATTTCTTTTGGGGGGGGTGCGTTTACACCGTTCTGCGTGCGGTAAAATTGATAAAGCGGTTTTATTCTTTGGGTCAGTATGGTTACAGCGATACCTCATTTAGGTCATTTTTTTATGTTTTTGTCGGTTTTATGCAATGAAAACTATTTTATATAAAAAATAATTATTTTTGCATCGCTTTATTCAGCGAGCTATAACTTTTTTATTTTTTCGCTGATGATGCTGTGTGGCAGCTCGTTTTTTGCGGGACAAGATGACGTTTTCAGCGGTACCATGGATATTTATATGCGTCTTTTTGATCGCGCGTTATTACACTTTTTGTTTGGCGGTATGATAATAAATCATTATTTTTTGCTTCGTTTTTTATTTTTATTTTTTAAGGGGTTCGCTAAAGGGGTTAACTAATGGGACAGTTTTATAGGGCGGGTCGTTACGGACGCGGCGATACCTAATATGTGTACTTTTATTGTTTTTTTTTTATTATTTCCAAAAAATGGATTTATTGGGGGAATATTTTTTTTTTTTTCTAATATATTTGGCGATTTTTTTAAATTATTTTTACACTTTTTTTTATTTTTTTTTTTACTTTATTAAATAGTCCCAGGTGGGACATCACTGTCCTGTGACAGATCGCTGAACTGTCACATCACAGATCACTGTGACAGATCAGCGATCTGACACAGGCACTGCAGAAGGCTTCCTCATGCCTGCGCTTTGCAGGCACTGAGGAAGCCAGCTTCCTGCAGGCCCCCGAAGGCCCCCGTCGCCATCTTGGATTCGGGGGCCTGGAGGAAAGGAGTCCCCCGCAGCAGCGCTGCACATTGCGCTGCCGTGGGGGGCTCAGGGAAGCACGGAGGGAGCCCCCTCCCTGTCGATGCTTCCCTTTAACCCCCGGTACACCGCGATCGTGTTTGATCGCGGTGTGCAAGGGGTTAACGTGTCGGGGGCAGTCCGTGACCGCCCCTGACACATTGTGCCGGGTGTCAGCTGTGATAATCAGCTGACACCCGGCCGCGATCAGCGGCGCTCACCACGTGGGCGCCGCTGATCGCGCCGACGTACTATCCCGTCCATGGGCATAGGGGCCCAGGTCCCATGGACTGGATAGTACGTCGGATGGCAGAAAGGGGTTAAAGTCACCATCAGACGCTCTGCGGGTGAAACAGAGAAGCGGCAATAGGTGTCCGATTTTCTTATGAGGTGTGCAATGCGCTCCACCAAGTAATCAAAATTCTCCATTTTCATCTGAACATATCCAAAAAATTTCTCCGGTTTTCGTCTAAGGTCCATGCAGAGTGTAGAATAGACCCCACGCGTCATTCTCTTGGCTGTGATGGGGTGGATCCACAAACGTCGTCTACGATGCCTGATGCGCTGCTGTCTCGCTCTCTCCTTCTCCAGAACAATCACCCTCAAACGATTTGCCTCCGCTATAAAATCCGCCAAATTCTTCAAAATATTTCCAATCACAACATCCATCTTCGCCAGTCACTTGCTCTTCTCTCCAACCTGCACTTTCTCCTCTACAACCTGTCAAAGAAGGGCTGTAGGAACACGGTATATATAGTTTTTCAGTAGCCAATCCCGTTCAGAAGGCCACAAGGGGCCTTTTTAAAAACCGGATCCGGCGTAATCCGTCGAAAAACGGATCGAAAACCGGATGAACCGGATGAGACGGATCCGGTTTTGGCTGTCATGCGCAAGACGGATCCGGCAGAAAACCGGATCCGTCACATCCGGTTTTACAAAACATTTACCGGATCTGGCGCTCCGGCACAATGCCGGAACGCGCCTGACGGCGAAAACCTGATGTGTGAAAGTAGCCTAAGGCCTCTTTCACACATCCGGTTTGTGCCGTCAGGCACAATCCGGCATGTGTGTAAAAAAACGGATCCGGTTTTTTTTACCGCCGGATGCGTTTTTTTGTCATTGAGAAGCACATGCGCCGGATCGCGCCGCATGTGCTTCCATTTGTTCCGGTTTTTACCGGATCCGGCTGAATTCCTCTGTCCGGCGGCCGGACAGGACGGGTGCTGCAGCGTTTTTTTGTCCGGCGAAAAAAGCCGGACATGGACGTATGCGGCCCTTCCGGCTCTGCGGGACAATGTTTCTCAATGGCACATTCCGGCCGCCGGATCAGACTTCTACCTGATCCGGCCACCGCATGCACGGTTTTACCCTGTGCGCATGCCTGGATATCTCTCTCTCTCTCTTTAACCCGTTCTCTCTCTCTCATACCCCGGTCTCTCTCTCTCTCTTTCATATCCCGTTCTCTCTCTCTCTCTCTTTCATGCCCCGTTCTCTCTCTCTTTCATACCCCGTTCTCTCTCTCTCTCTTTCATGCCCCGTTCTCTCTCTCTCTCTTTCATACCCTGTTCTCTCTCTCTTTCATACCACGTTCTCTCTCTTTTTCATACCCCGTTCACCGGCTCCTGGATCCTTTTCTTCCCTGGTGACCCCTTTGCAACATAGCCGTGTCAGGCGCCGTAAGATGCGCCGCATATACTTCCGGTCCCTCCGTTCACGGCTGGATCCGGCACTCCATCTTTTTGCCGCATGGCGCCGGAATGCCACCGACGGACATGTGAAAGTAGCCTTAGACCAGAGGAAAAAATGCTAAATCATCATCAGAGACGTCGATTCTTTACTATACGAGAAGTAAGACTATGGAACTCTTTGCTAAAACATGTAATGGTTGATTTTCTATACAAGTTCAATGAACTTCTGGATACATATAATATCATCAATTATGAGCGCTAGATTTTTTAGATGGGACATTAATTCACGGAACTAGCCTGGATGATAGGTTATAGTTTGAACTCGATGGTCATGTGCTATTCACCTATCCCAGCAACACCACCTATCCCAGCAACACCACCGATCCCAGAGCCCTTGCCATATGGTCAATTCCCTTTGCTGTAATCCATGTAGAAGTTTGTTAGGTTGCCTTATCATGGAAGGCCTTTTATGGCTGATTCAAAAATCTGGTGCTGTCTGAATATTCATTAAGTTTTGCTTTTATTTGCAAAGTGTATTTCTGGTGTTTGCCTCAAGGACCATTTCTCTCAACTGGCTAATAATCTCTTCAGTGAATTTGTGCTTGTTTATCATCTATCTGCATTTATTTTCCTGCTTAGACTTGCAGATAACCATTTGTTTGCTGTAACCATATCAAACTGAGACTCTTCTTACTACAATGCTGCTGCAACAGTGTGTGATCTTTTCTCCAAATAAGTGTCCAGTTTGTCTGCTCATCACTTCTGCCTGCAGTTATCAATTTGTTTGCTGATTGCTTGCCTACATATCTGCTATTTCATCTGTCCTTTGAGAGCATGCAACTTTGCCATTAACTATTTATTTGCTGTACGTCTAGGACTTACCATACATCACCGATTCCTGAGTATATCCCCATTTCTTGCTCTCAGTCTTCTGGTTTATCTTTGCTTCCATTGTCTGTCCACTATCCTCCATACTCTTATGTCATAGTCCTCGCTGATTCTCGTGCTACCCGGCACTTCCTGCCCATTGTGCCTGTGCCAGTGTTTTTCAACCTGACTTAGAGAATCCATCTTACCAGGTGAAAACATGCAAACATGTGTCTTCTTTCAAACTTAAAACTATATTCCTGATAGGTCTCAAAAATGTTACTTTTGTGAGTGACAACAAATAATAATATTACAATGAGATGAAGAATAGTACAAGATGGGACATCACCACATTGTGGCAAGGCCGTAATAGGTATGGCCAACAAACATAATTAAGTCTAACCAAATTATGTTTCCAACTCACCTGTCACAAGACATGAATTAAGCTCATGAAAAGGTTCCTTTCCTTTTTTTCTTTGAAGATAGGAAACAGAGTAGCTCATGTAAAATCACAACAGGCCACCACATTGATATCACAGTTCCATAAGATTGTTGAAAATCTTAGGCACTTTCCCCATTCTACCTCCCTTGGGACCTGCTTGGTTCTGGACAAATTGTCAAAATGTCCAAACCCTTTATAGGAGGATTTTATCATTCTAATTGAAGTGTAGTTACCTGTTTCAGATTTTTCTCTATAATCAGGATCTGCTGGCAGTGAAAGTGAACATTTTTATGCATTCAAAGGATAAAACTTTTCTTATGCCAGGTCGAATTGATTACCAATCCTTAATTGGCAAGAAAGGATCCTCACAGGTCATAAGTCACCATCATTAACCACTCATCCACTTCTCCAAGTCAAAAATGTCTCAATTATCAACTTATATTAGCTATACCCAGCCTATACCTCATATGGCAAATCGCATATTGCCCAAAATACATCAAACCTCAATCCCATTGGTCAGCGGATTGCTGTCGGTGTGAACTTCGAAATGCACCCCATAAAGGTAGTCATGTAGCCTGTCCACCACAGCACAAGTTAATGCTAGGAACTCAAGTTTATGTGCTGGGAAATTGCGCTCACTTGGAGTCAATCCTCGACTGATATATTAGACAGGTCGCAGGATACCACTGTGCTCCTGGTACAAAACTGCTCCAAGCCCCTCAAAAGAAGCATCCACATTAAGTAAATATGGTTTATTGACATCCGCATAGGCCAACACTGGTGCCTGTGTCAAGCAGGTCTTAAGTTTTTCAAAGGACTCATTACATGCTGGTGTCCATATCTCTCCGAAGGGCTCATTTACCTTGAATTAGGTCTTTATTGCAGGCTTCTTAGAGCGAGCTGTCCCTCGTGAAGGGAGATACCTTTGGGTGAGAGCAGTTAAACGCTTCGCTATCTTGGAATAGTGTTGCACAAATCGTTGGTAGTACCTGCAGAATCCTAGAAAACATCTGAGCTCCCACAATTTGGTGGGTTTGGGCCACTCAACCACAGCTTCTACTTTAGCCGGATCTGTAGAGAATCCTTCCTAGCTGACAATGTATCAATACAAAAATGGTGGGGGGAACAAGAGGCGCAATAGTGCCCTATCACTAGTGACACTAGAAGTATGAGCGGTATAATACAGTTCCACTCACCTATTCCAGTTGTGTAACCCACAACTGGCTTGAGAGCATATCACAGAATCAGCTGCTGCAGGACCTCCACCAACCACTCGCACGTGGAAAAACCTTCAGAAAGTTGTGGGAAGCAGGGTGTGTTGCAGTCCGCGCTGCCGAGATTCACAAATCACCTGGGATGCAAGATGTTGTAGCAGTGTACTCCTTTATTTCCTCCTACGCGTTTCGGCGCCCTTCCTGGCACCTTCCTCAGGGATAACTCAGAATATCCCTGAGGAAGGTGCCAGGAAGGGCGCCGAAACGCGTAGGAGGAAATAAAGGAGTACACTGCTACAACATCTTGCATCCCAGGTGATTTGTGAATCTCGGCAGCGCGGACTGCTACACACCCTGCTTCCCACAACTTTCTGAATAGCTGACAATGTGTCCTATATACATACATACAGCCTTTTTGGCAGAACCAGCCCTTCTCAAGAGGTAGCCATATTCCAACTAATTCTAGCTAATCCAACACCTTAAATAACCTCTGATTGTGCTATTCCAAGGTGAACCCAAATATAATCAGATCATCTAGGTAGACCAGAATCTCACAAAATTTTGTCTCCCATCATTTTTTCCATGCACCATGAATCTTCTCTTGAACCTCCTTGATGATGAGTAACTGGTAGCATCCACTCCAGAGATCTAGCATAGAAAACCGCTGGCTGCCCTGCAGGCAATCTAAGGCTTTGTCAATCCTAGGCACAGTATACAGTACTGTGCGCTTGTTCAGAGTGCAATAATCCACACACACCCTGATAGCCCCACACTTCTGAGCCCCACTCTTCTGATGCATACAAGCTATTGGAATCTATGATGACTCCAGTGTCCAGAAAAAAACATAAGTACTGTCTGACGTCCTCCACATCTGCAGGAGCCAACCTTCGGGATCTCTCTTGAAACAGCTTTTCCGATGCCCAGGTCCCAATTGCCCAATGTGAAGGCCCGACATGCTTCATCATACCCATATTCACAGATTGCTTTTCCTGCTTCTTCAAGTCACCACCTTCAAAGCAGGGGTCAAAATGTTGAGGATGTACCTCCCTCCTTTCCTCTTCCTTTTTCTTCTCATAAGTAGCCAGACAGGATGAACTGTGAGGGCCTGCAAATATCTATCACCTCCAACTTCTCAACACCACTGTGCCAGAGTATGGGAAAGGTTTGCATTCATGCCCAATATAACAGCTACTGTTCCCCAGTCCTTGCCCACTTCTGGATAGACTAGTGCTATGATGGGTAACTATCCACCCCATCTAAGGTCTCTGGAAATGGAAGCATGACAGACACATGTCCTTTGTAGGGCTAAATGCTTTCACTTAATCTCTAGACCCCAAGTCCAGATAGGGGCTGCAGCGGCACGTCCGACAAGTATTTTTCATACAATTTCTCAAAAATAATGGACACTTGAGATCCACTATCCAGCAACACAGTGCAAGGCTGGCCATTGATACAGGCTGGTAGATGTGGTGCTGGTCCCCCGAGACCTTTAGGAATTCGTCCTGACTGAGCAATCTTAGATGGTGTTGTAGAGTGTACCTTTGCTCTTGTTGAGGGGAAAATATGGGTCTCTACTAGCTCCCTTCCGAATCTGCCTTTTCTGAGGATGGCTGGTTTCTGAGATTTCTTTGAATGCCATAACTTTGAGCACTGACAAGCCACTTGATGGGCACTTCCACAGACAAAGCACACTTCTGATTTTGTATCTTCCACCAAACTCTGGTCATCACTCACTAATTTCAAAGGTTGTTGCTGGATCTTGAAAGCTGATTCAACAATTTGCTTTAGACGCTCTTTCTCCACAGCCTGGGCAATTGGGATTTGGGGAATCTGTTCCCCTTGCTTCTCATTGTCCTTCACTTCACAAGTTCTCCCTCTCGCTGGCTTGACTTGGGATTTACATTGACAGCAGCCACTCGCTTGGTCACTTGTTGTCTGGCTGCCAGGATGGCTTCCTATTGTCGCAATTCCTTAATCAGCTGATGGAATGAACGAGGAATCTGCTCTTTGTCACAACACCTCAGTTGTTGAGCAATGAGATCGTGAGTAAGGGCTCCTTATAGCACTTGATCCAGATGACACTGGTCAACTTGTCCACCTTTGGATAGTATTCTATGCACCAGCTTAACCAGTACATAGAGGTAGTCTGACATCTTCACAACAGAGTACTGGTAAGTGATGTGAGTTTATAAAGGAGATCTGTGGCATCCTCTGGGGACCCAAAAGCATCTTCTACAGCCATCATGTCGTCTTTAAATGTTGTTTCCAACTGGTTTCTCATAGCAGACTCTCCTCAATTCTATGTTTCTCCACAGCATTGGTGCACTGCCATTCTTCTTGATACTGCAGAGCAACATCCGCCACATCTCATACCCTTCTTCACCAGCTGGGAAGGCAGTGACACCTGAAAAACTTCTCAGCCGATGGTGGGCCCCTTCAGGCTATAATTAGGCAAACTAGGCAACAAACTTCTCCATGGCTACCACCACAACCACAGTAGTGGCAGTTTCTTTAGGCTTGTCCCTTGTGGGGGTCGGAGGTAAACTTCTACTAGACCTCCTAGGCTGTGTGCTTATCTTTGGACATGACCCCAGTCCTCTCAAGCCAGATGACTTTACAATGTTATTCATGTTTTAAGGGCACAGTAATTACTGTTGGGAAGTGCTCCTTTTCTAAGGTCCTTTCAGAAGTAATGAGGGCCGCTGATGATTGGCCCCTTCTATACATCCGTGTATCAACCACTCTGATGTTAACAAGTTCATGGAGTTGGTTAACGCTCTGTATCACCTCTTCTACAAACCAGACAGGCCCAAATGCATCTGTACTAATCCAGGGTGCAGCGGACCCAAGTAAAATGGCAGCTGCACAGGTGCATAAATACCAAATGAAACAGCCAACCTACAATCAGGGATTGGCCGTGTGGTACACCAGTGCAGAAAAAATAATCCGCATGCGGCAGTGTTCACACAGGGAATGCAGGGCTTCTGGCTAACAACCTCTTAGTAACACCATATAGGGGGGCTGCCCAGTGCCAACTAGAATGCATCCCGTGTGAACAGAGGCCACAAGTTTGCAGAACCATTTGGGTCCAACTGCACCCTGGAAAAAATATAAAAAGTGCACAAAAAACATATCAATATACACTCACTGGCCACTTTATTAGGTACACCTGTCCAACTGTGTGTTAAGACTTAATTTCTAATCAGCCAATCACATGGCGGCAACTCAGTGCATTTAGGCATGTAGACATGGTCAAGACAATCTCCTGCAGTTCAAACCGAGCATCAGTATGGGGAAGAAAGGTGATTTGAGTGCCTTTGAACGTGGCATGATTGTTGGTGCCAGAAGGGCTGGTCTGAGTATTTCAGAAACTGCTGATCTACTGGGATTTTCACGCACAACCATCTCTAGGGTTTACAGAGAATGGTCCGAAAAAGAAAAAAAATCCAGTGAGCGGCAGTTCTGTGGCCGGAAATGCCTTGTGGATGCCAGAGGTCAGAGGAGAATGGGCATACTGGTTCGAGCTGATAGAAAGGCAACAGTGACTCAAATTGCCACCCGTTACAACCAAGGTAGGCAGAAGAGCATCTCTGAACGCACAGTGCGTCGAACTTTGAGGCAGATGGGCTACAGCAGCAGAAGACCACACTGGGTACCACTCCTCTCAGCTAACAACAGGCATCTGATGGCTACTTTCAGCAGGATAATGCGCCATGTCATAAAGCTCGAATCATCTCAGATTGGTTTCTTGAACATGACAATGAGTTCACTGTACTCAAATGGCCTCCTCAGTCACCAGATCTCAATCCAATAGAGCATCTTTGGGATGTGGTGGAACGGGAGATTCGCATCAGGGATGTGCAGCCGACAAATCTGCGCCAACTGTGTGATGCCATCATGTCAATATGGTCCAAAATCTCTGAGGAATGCTTCCAGCACCTTGTTGAATCTCTGCCACGAAGAATTGAGGCAGTTCTGAAGGCAAAAGGGGGTCCAACCCGTTACTAGCATGGTGTACCTAATAAAGTGGCCAGTGAGTGTATGTAAGGTAATGGTTGATATTAAGGCCTTAATACGGAAGCTGACAAACTTCGTCAAAGTTCCTTACACTTGTCAGTCCCTACTCTAACATGAAAACCTCAGAAAGAGGAAAAAAAAATCCTCCAAAAAATTCAGTTACAAACTTCTGCAAACTTGTGGCCTCTGTTCACACGGGATGCATTCTAGTTGGCACTGGGCAGCTCCCCTATATGGTGTTACTAAGAGGTTGTTAGCCAGAAGCCCTGCATTCCCTGTGTGAACACTGCCACATGCGGATTACACGGCCAATCCATGATTGTAGGCTGGCTGTTTCATTTGGTATTTATGCACCTGTGCAGCTGCCATTTTACTTGGGTCCGCTGCACCCTGGATTAGTGCAGATGCATTTGGGCCTGTCTGTATCACCTCTTCGTCAGATGTTTCTCCTCATGGATACTTGTGCTTCAGTTAATGTTAATGTACCTGTCTTGATCAATATCAGCAGCACCTCCACTGTAACACCCCTTTAAGTCTCTTCCGTGGGCAGGGTATCTAGTAGTTCTCACCTCAATATGGCACCATACGTCCACCTGAATCTTGCTGGGAGCAGTAGTGGGATGCAGGAGGGTCTTCCTCTTCTGCCAGGGGTTGACTCTGGAAACCCTGTCCACACTCCACAAGAAATGAGGTTGGAACATTTAACAAATTTATTTATAAAGTGGTAAATGGTGAATATGGTAAGAGGAAGAGCGAATAACAATAAAACAAATAGTATTATACAATCTACAAGTACAAATGCAATATATTCGTAGAGCTTTGCAATTAACCTGAATGTTAGGGATGATGCGTCCCCTTTAACTACAACAAGCACACTCCTAAATAATACTGCTTAAACTATAAATAGCTGTAGCAATGGAACAACAAAGCTCAATATTGAGGCCCCATTGCCGAGGGTGATGGCACACTGGCAAAATCTATTGGTGCACATAACGTAACAGGAATAAAATCCCCTCCACGACTGATAATATTATAACTTCAAGTGTGTTGAACCATAAGTCCCAGAAATGCTCTCTCATAGATAATTCTTATATACTTGTCCCCTGATGAAACACGAGTCCCAGCAAGCAACTGACTCTTTAATGTTGCAGTTCTGCAATCACACATGGTTCCAGCCTTGGAATTTATGATTCAGTTACTTAGGGATGGAATGCAGAGTTCATCTCCTTGATGGAAAGCCAGGAGGAGGCGGGCAATCCCAGGCAACCTGGCTATTTATGAGCAATGTAATACTGATAAATTTTTGAACAATTTTTTTTAGGGTTATATACCACCAAAATCTACTGAAGAACATGTGAAACTCTATGAATGAGCAATGTAAAACCAATAAATATTTGAACAATATTTTGGGAGGATTAGATACCACCGAAATGTACCTAAGAACATGTAATAGTGTGTGGATGAGCAATATAATACCGAAAAAATTGTTTTGAGGGTTAGATACCACCGAAATCTGCCCAAGAACACGTAATACTCCATGGATGAGCAATATAAAACCGATACATTTTTGAAAAATTTTTAAAGGGTTATTTACCATCTAAATCTACCCAAAAACATGTGAATCTCTATTTATGAGCAATGTAATACCGATAAATCTTCATGGGATGTCTGGCAGCAGCTCCATTCATCTTCTTTGGGGGCTTCCAGAAAAAGCCAAGTGCAGCCCATTAGGGAATGACTAGATCAGTGATCGAGTCGCACATGACGCGCCATACTAATGGGGATAAGAGTTAACATTCTACAGATCGGTGTAGGTCCCAGCAGTCAGACCCTCACCAAGCTATAATTTATCACTTAATCTTTGGCCACGTTCACACGTTCAGTATTTGGTCAGTATTTTACATCAGTATTTCTAAGTCAAAAGCAGGAGTGGAACAATCATAGGAAAAGTATAATAACACATCACCACTTCTGCATTTATCACCCACTTCTGGTTTTGGATTACAAATGCTTAAACAAAATACTGACCAAATACTGAATGTGTGAACATGGCCTTAGGATAGGTGAATACTTGTTTTCACGGTAGAACCACTATAAGTGTCTATTTGATACTGTGTAATAGTCACAGGACAGGGAGCGGTTAACCGACCAAGTATTTAATCTCTATTGGAAATCAAGAATCTTCTTATTGATATCAGGAAGAACAAGTGACCTCCATACACAACACCCTATACCAAGACCAATAATACCACATACAAGGAACAAATACCACCACACCTTGACCAGACCACATATTACCACCACATAGTGACTGAATAATATCACATACAGGGGACAAATGCCGCCACACCATGACCAGACCACATATTATTACCACACAGTGACCAAATAATATCACATGCAGGGAACAAATACCGCCACACTATGACCAGACCACATAGTGACCAAATAAAACCACATACAGGAGACAAATACTGCCACACCACATATTACCACCATATAGTGACTGAATAATACCATATACAGATGGTTAATACAGTCACATCATGACCGGGCCACAGTGACCTTATAATACCGCATACAGGGGATTAATGCAGTCACATCATGACCATAGTGACCAAATACTACCACATACAAGAGAAATACCACCAAATCATGACCAGATCACATATTACCACCACATAGTGAGAGTGCTACCATACTGATCATTAATAAATAAAACACAATACTAATAACACTAATATTACCACTAGTGACATTATACACAGGAGCTCTGTATTATTGTGTCAGTGTACAGGTAATATAGTGATCACAAGTGACATTATCAAGAGGAGCTCTGTACATAGTATATACAGTAGATAGTGTAAGTGTACAAGTAACACACTGGCTCACTGTAGTTGAAGTCTTTCATCTTCATCCAATTCAGACCGCTATCAATTCCTGTAGCCAGGACTCGTCTCTGCAGGAAATAATACAGTTATCTATAGCTGATCGCTTCCAGAGCACATTCCCCACTATTTTAACAAACTTCTACACTATGTCAGATGAAGAAAATAAACATAGTGCCGCCCTGCACAGTAGCAGGATCCCCTTTTGTTCTCCCCCATGGAAGACAGTAACCTCAAAATTAAATTAAATTACCGCAGTAATAATGTCCCCTGTTTGGCCCCTACAGTAATTATGTCCCCACTTGCCACCATAAACTAATAATTTATGTTCCTCATCCTGACTTCCAAATAGTAATTATGTCATCCCTTTATTTAATATGGTGCCAGATCATGGGCCCCTTTATTTAATGTCTGGGCTGGGCTCCTTCCAATACTAATGTCCCCATCCTAGGCCCTTATGTCCACTTTAATAATGTCCCCTCACTGTGCCTCTATGTCCGCCCCTATGGCCACTACCTTGCCCAATCACAGGGGGGGTTCTCCTCACCTTCTTGCGCTCCCCGGCGTCCTCTTGTGGCTTCATATTTGGCGTGGTCATTAAAATGGCTGCTGACTGCAGCTGTGACAGGGTGCTCTGCTCTGTGACAGGCCACGCACTGACATCACATAGCAGTAACATTGAAAGGCCGCTGGCCTATCAAAGGCTGCAGGAGTCATTTAACATAACTGCTATGTGATATCGATGCATGGCCTGTCACAGAGCAGAGTGCCCTGTCATAGCTGCATTCATCTTGATGTGCGTCGTCGCAAGGCTCAGCTCCAGGTTTTCATGGACCTCGGGCAAAAGAGTATCAGTGGGCCCCTTTAACACATGCCATGATTCAGGATGTACAGATAAAATATACAGGTATAGTACAATATATGGGCACCACATAGTTCTCCATACAGTATTATGGGCACCACATAGTGCTCCATGCAGTATTATGGGCACCACATAGGCCGTCATACAGTATTATGGGCAACCACATAGTCCTCCATACAGTATTATGGGCACCACATAGTCCTCCATACAGTATTATGAGCACCACATAGTCCTCCATACAGTATTATGAGCAACCACATAGTCCGCCATATGGTATTATGGGCACATCATAGTCCTTCATACAGTATTATGGGTAACCACGTTGTCCTCCATACAGTATTATGGGCCCCATATAATGCCCATTCTTACAGTATATCACGACTGCATATAATGCTCCTCCATACAGTACATCACAGGCCCCATGTAATGCTCCTCCATATAGCACATCATGGGCCCCATGTAATGTTCCTCCATGCAGCACTTCATGGACCCCATGTTATGCTCCTCCACATAGTACATTATGGGCCCCATGTAATGCTCCTCCATACAGTACATCATGGGCCCCTTGTAATGCTCTTCCATACAGTACATCATGGGCCCCATGTAATGCTCCTCTATACAGTACATCATGGGCCCCATATAATGCTCCTCCATACAGCACATCATGGGCCCCATGCTCCTCCATACAGTATTATGTGCCCCATGCTCCTCCATACAGTATTAAAGGGACTCTGTCACCCATATTTAGTGATATAATGTAAAGATATCACTAAATTGTGCATCCCATAAGGATTCTAGTAGGGCTTTTGTCTCCCCCCGACCCCGCACCTTTGAGGCATAAATACCTTTTCAGCTTGTTGGGGATGCATGCAAATCACCGTGGTCTGGTCCGATGGACGTGGCTTAGTGGTCTTCTCCCCCCCACCTCCTCAGCTTGCTTCACGTAATCTTCGTCTGTGAATACCACAGACGCCGTTGGTTTCCGCGCTTGAGCAACGTAAAGGCCCCCGGCGCCTGCGCAGTATGCTTTGCCCAAATCATAAAGTATAAAATCGCTACTGCACAAGCGCCGGTATTTTCCAGTGGGGTCTATGTCCCGGAAGTCTTCACATGCAGGACACACTTCCGGGGCATAGACCGCGCTGGAAAATACCGGCGCTTGCGCAATAGCGATTTTATGCTTCACCCACAGTTGGGCAAAGCATACTGCGCAGGCGCCGGGGGCCTTTACATTGCGCAAGCGTGGAAACCAACGGCGTCTCGGGTATTCACAGACGAAGATTACGTGAAGCAAGCCGAAGAGGTGGGGGGGAGAAGACCACTAAGCCATGCCCATGGGACCGGACCTCGGCGATTTGCATGCATCCCCAACAAGCTAAAAAGGTATTTATGCCTAAAAGGTGCTGTGTCGGGGGGAGTAAAAAGCCCTACTAGAATCCTTATGGGACGCACAAATTAGTGATTTCTTTACATGATATCACTAAATATGGGTGACAGATTCCCTTTAAGGACCCCATGATCCTCCATACAGTATTTTGGGCCCCATGTTCCTCCATGCAGTATTATGGGCCCTATGCTCCTCCATACAGTATTATGGGCCCCATGCTCCTCCATACATTATTATGGGCCCCATGCTCCTCCATACAGTATTATGCACCCCATGTAATGCTGCATACATTAAAAAAAAATCAAATACTCACCTCAGTCATTCCCGCCGCAGGTCAGGTACACTTACCGACTCTCCCAGCTCTACAATGACAAAGCGTGCTGAGCGTGCAGTGATGACATCATAGCTCCCTCTGCCCTGAGACATTGCAGAGTCAGAGAGTGCTGCAGATAATACAGCAGCTTCCGGGAATGGGAGTATTAGAGGGGGGCCCGTGTCAGCGCTGGCACTGGGCTCCCCCAACTCACGGACCCCATAGCGTGTGTCCCACCTACCGTTCGCCCAGGGCTCCCAGCACTTACCTGGGTTTGCCGGGTGGTGCTGCCAGCCCTGGTCATTGTGGTGGGTCTGGACTGCATGCATGCGCCTGCGCGCACCTCTGCCTCCTGCAGTTTTAAAGGGCCCGCGTCCCTAAATATATTTTTTCCTTCTTCCTCCTTCTCCCTGGGGCCCACCGGGCATTTCACTGGTGTCCTGGTGGACCAGTCTGACGCTATACTCATCCCTAATCAATGAAACATTGGGCACAGAAAATCTTCCAAAAATAGTTGTTTGCAGGAGATTTCGTGTAGTGTGTGTGGGGGTGTGTGAGTGTGGGGAAGGGTGGATGCTTGGTGGCACTGGGAGAATTTCAAACTCTGGGTAGTCTTGGAGGTCTCCTGCTTTTCCTAGAGTGTTCCAGATCTTCCCAGATAGATAGCAAATATGCTTTAAAATAGCTCGTACTTTTATATATATTGTGAAACATTGTTACATAGGTTGAAAAAACACCTAGGTTCATCAAGTTCAAACTTTCTCCACCAATTATACATTTTTTCACTAAATTAACTATAAGGGTCCCGTTACATTTAGCGTGCACTAGCGATTCTGACAATGATACGACCTGGTCAGGATTGCTGGTCGCTAGTGAGCTGCTAAACAGGCAGATCTCACCAGCGACGCAGCAGCAATAAGCGATCCGTCGGGGGTCGCTATTACCTGTCACACCGCAGCGATGATGATGACTTCCGCCTGGATCCATGCGTCGCTAGACGACGAAAAAATGGACCAGGACATTCGAGCGCCATCAGCGATATTCAGCGGGGGGGGTCAGTTGCAGGTATCTGTCACACAAAGCGAGATCGCTGTTGCGTCACAAAATCGGTGACGCTTTAGCGATATCGCTAGCGATCTCGCTATGTGTGAATGGTCCTTAACGAGTCATAATCGTGTATTGAGGAAATCATGCAGCTTCTAATCGGTTAATTGGGAGAACTTTACCTTGTTTTCATATGTTTATGCTCCAATATTAAAAGGTAAAACATGATTAAAGCTAAATTTTGCCTGCACTCTTTTTTTTAGTCAATATGTCACCAAACTTTACAATTCAAACTTCCTCTATTATTATTATAGCTCTTAGACCTGACTAGGTTGGTGTACTTAATTTGCAAATGGCTATATAGTCTTCATATTAAAGTGAGCAGTCTAGCTGGAGCTGAGTTCATAAAATGTTACTTAAAGTATCAGGCAGGAAAAATTTTCAAAGCAGATTTTGCATTCATTCTGACATCAATTTTCAAAGTAAGTACATAAGACTCATTAGGTTTGTGAGATCAATTAAATATCATATGTAATTTGTATTGTGCAATCTAGTTACTGATTTACCTTACCCATGCAATGGTAGGCACTGTACTGTATAAGGAGTGCGCTTCTGACTGCGATGCCCCCTCCCCTATTGTTACTATGGCACGCTCCTGCTCCTCCCCACCCACTCCTATGTTAAGGGGGTGGTAATTAAATTGTGGGGCCAATGAAAATGGGAAGTGGCTAGTACAGCCCCTTCCTGGTGCTTATATTGGGGCACTGAGCCTTTTCTCCTCCTCTTCCACCTGTTCCGGTCCCGGAGATGCTTGTTCCACCCTCACTTCCCTTTCTTGTTGTAATTATATGATTATTAAAATATGTATTATTTTTTCTATAATTAAAATCACAGCAGTAAATCAAAGAAAGGACATATGGTTACATCTTGTTGGCTGACTTGCCTGTGAATATGTAGTACGTGTGCCAACTGGAGTGGTCCCTTTTTGCCGCAAACAGACTGGAGACAGAGACCGACGTGCGTTCAGACAGATTTCTCTTTAATGGCCGTCCTCCCGATGACCACAGCAACACGACAGCAACACGACAGCTTCTACGCACAGGCCCGGGTACTTTCCACCTCCTGCTTTCCCTTAAAACGACGTCCCTCGCGGTTCTTTCACTGTGGCTGCCTTAGGCCCACCACCACAGCGCTTCCCCTGGCCGAGTCTGTCCATCTGGTACCTCGGGTTTCCTCTGTCCTGCGGCTATCATGTCAGGGCCACCCCCCTGACTGTCTCTCCTTCCAGTCCCTTCCTGAGCTCTTCCTTCTTCAGTCTCTTCCTACGCTGAACTCCTCCTCCTGGACTGGCTTCCTGGGGTTCTCTCTCTCTCTCTCTCTCTCCCTTTTTATTCCTCTGCCTGGGAATTCCCCTCTCTAGCCCCCATAACTCCACCCACCATGACTTTGCGGTTTCTTTAGCATTAGCTGCTGTTGAGTCCTTTTCCTGCTTTCTTCTGTCTCCCTCTAGTGGCCAAACCTTAGCATCATGGTTTGACCAGGGTTCTTGCCCTGCACTCACAGGATTAAGTGTACGTGGCCTCTTTCTGGATCTGGGAGGGATATTTATACTCACTCTTTACCTGGGTTCTCTGTCAGCTATACTGTTATTCTGGCTGTTTGTCTGACGCCCCTGGTGTGCTTGTATATTGCATTGCTTGTTTGATTCCCGTGTATGACCCGGTCCGTCCCCTCACTCTGCAGTCCGTCTCTTGTTTTGGTACTATTGTCTTTTCCGATTCTGATTCTGACCTCCTGGCTTGGATATCGTTACTCCGTTACAGTTTGTCCCTATTGTACCGTCTATTGCCTGTTCTGGTTTTCTGATCTATTGCTACGTCCCGACTATCCATTCTGTCTAACCCTTTGGTACTGTCATGCGATCTCGTGCTTTGACCTCGGCTTGATCTGGTTTCTGTCTCTGTCTACGCCCCTTGGTAACATTGTCCAGTAGTTACCTTTCTAGGAGTTTCCCTGCAGCTCCTAGCTCTGTGGAGCTTAGGCCACGCCCCCCAGCACTCACGTGCTTCAGGTCCTGTGAGCCTGGAGCATGCATCGTCACCACTGCTGTCCCGCTCCGCTGGTATCTTTGTGCACAGTTTTTGTACTCAGGACACGCGCACTGGCTCTGTGAGCAAGTGCAGTGCGGTGTTCCTGACACTTAGTACTGTACTGGCTCCTTTTTCTGCTGTTCTTTGTCTCCCCCTAGTGGCCAAAACCCATTACTTCACCATCTTTCACTATTTCTAGCTGTCTTCCCACTTGTATATACAAATTCACTTCAAAGATGTTTACTGCACATTTTACATTCACTGTTCCTCTTCAGATAGGTCCATAGGTCAGTCCATTTCCCTACATATATGCAACAGGGCATTTGACGACGAACGCGGTTAATAAATTTAGAAAGATGTGTATTTGGGGGTGTTAGTACTCCTATAGGGATACCCGCCGCACGACAGAACAACACACCACACTGTTGTTAATGAAGAAAACCAAGTATTTCCGAAAGAAATTGGTCCGTAGTACTCGCTGGATCCCATCACGTGACTGTTGACGTCACGAAGGTCCTGCAGCTACCTCGCAGCCGGTAGCATACCGCTGTGAACCATGCTGTGAAGCACGCTGGCGCACCGAGGGAGCAGTGAGTAACATAAGAGACTGTCACTGTCTGGGACAGTACTCTAGTGACTAACTGTTGGTAGTGACTTACCTCGCTTTGCTTTTAAGAAAAATACAGCATCGCACGTAGGAGGGGCAGTTTTCCAGTAACTACCCAAGTGATGGAGCTTTAATTCTGTTCAGCTCCAAGGCAAAGGCTACAGGTCTCTCCTCGTCATGTGAATTATAGCATTGTGTTGGACTTATTCGAGGTAAATCCCTAATTGGGCACTTTTTTTAGTGTCCCCATAACATATAGCTACATAATATCTCTTATTCTATTCATTTTTTCTTGAAACGCCTCTGCACACACATACATATTTTTACTCCTTGGTAATATATCGATTGATTGTATTTATCATTGTAGAGGCTCATAGTTCTGTTACTTGGTCCGGTCTTTAAATTGAAGGTGGGAATAGTGCGTATATTTCAGCGCAGACATATTTTAATGGTTAATAAATTTGAGTTCCTTCCTAATGTTTAACCCCTTCACTCTCGGAGCTCTATGAGACCTGTAGTTGTCCAGGCAACGCGTCGCCGACCCCCGATCATGTGACGGGGTCGGTGATGAGCTCACTTCCGGACCGACGGCCGGAAGTGCTATGTAAATGCCCGCTGTCAGCTTTGACAGCGGGATTTAACTAGTTAATAGGCATGGGCGGACTGCGATTCCACTCGCGCCTATTGCGGGCACATGTCAGCTGTTCATAACAGCTGACATGTCGCGGCTTTGAGGTGCGCTCACCACCGGAGCCCACCTCAAAGCAGGGGATCCTTACTGATGACGTAGTATTCCGTTATCGGTAAGGAAGGAGTTAAAATAAAATACTTTAAGAAAAGCTGTGGCCAACCTTCACCCATGAATTAGTGTTCTTGTATTATTTTATGTGTAGTAGTTGTGGTTTGGAAGGCGTGCTGGTGAGTTATGTTCGGGTCGCTGCAGTCAGCAATCGTGTAACTTTGAGCTGTGCACTGTATCAGGAATAGTCTGTATGTTGTCATCTCACTACATAAAACATATTTCAGATTGATATCTTCTCTTTTTGGCAAAAGAGTTCTTTTGACAATGTCAACATAGAAGATCTTTGCTAAATTTTGCTGACAATATGTATTATGTATTTTGTAAAACAAACGCAACAAATCTAACATACTTTATGCAAAGTGGGTTTTTTTTATGAGCCTGTCGCACATCAAGCTGCTGACAAAATGTGTGAACGGATTGTGTTGACAAATTGCATTGAGCTAAATGTCTGTTCTTAATTATAGCAATGGCAAAATAATGCAGATATTAACTGAAGAATATATGGGCCACATTTTGCAAAAGCATATATGTAAAGTGCCCACGAGAGGTAGTCATGGGCGAGTTGCTTCCCCCACTTGCTCTAGCACTCTACAGACAATACGTGTCCCCGTTCCTCTGTGCTGCTGTGTGTGGGGTGCATCACACTTACTTGTGGCCTGCAGGCCTCCATTGGCCACAGGTTTTCCTCTTGTGGAACCTTGGCAGCAATCAATCCATCGTACACAGGTTTTGTAAAAGCAATCAAACTTTTACTGGACAGTTGGCAGTCTTTACAAACAGGCAGTGGCGTAGCTACTGTTTGTGGCGCCCGGGGCGGTCGAAAAATTTGCCGCCCCTTTGGTCGTTGATAATCCGGAAGCATCCAAAGAGCCCACACTACACTCAAAGATCTAATTTTTAGTCTGCTACTAACTCTGCTGTTATTATTCCTAGACTTTCATCTTCTTGCAGTTCTCTATATATATATATATATGTATGTATTAGCTTGATGATGCTGGATGAATACCTAATGGCTTTTTAATAATAATTTTTAATAATGTGGCAGACCTTACATATTGGATTATATAGAGCCCTGTTTTTTATTACATACCGTCCTGTCTTTTTAGCTGTATAATGCAATGATGGCTGATGGAGCATGGGAAAGCTTCCTTTCTAATGGAGGATCTGATGGACTGGTAGTTTGGTCACCGGCTCCTCGATCAGCAGTCATTTTATATCTAAAAAGAGAGGGGACTATGTAATAAAAGAGGGCGCTGTAAATAACAAAATTAACAAGAATACACTATGTAAGAGACAGCACTGTACATAACAGCAGAGGAAGCTATATAATAAGGGATGGCATGATATATAACTAGAGAGGATGGTACGTAATAAGGGATGGTGTTATACATAATAAAAGAGGAAACTATGTAACCAAGGATGGTGTTATACAGAATTAGTGAGTCCATTATATACTAAGGGACTGTGTTAGACATAATAAACGATATAATGTCTTCCTCCACCTCCCCCTGTTCCTAAGGCCATTATAAGTCCCCCTTCCTCCCATCCCAATCCCCCACACCCCTCATTGTCCTCCTCCCCTCACACCCCATTATTGTCCTCTCCCCCACCCCATCATTGCCCTCTTCACCACCTCCATCATTTTCTTCTCCCCCACCACTATCTTTGCTTTCTCCCCCACCACTCCCATGATTGCCCATTCCACCACCTCCATCATTTCCTCCTCCTCCACCACCCCCATTTATTGCCCTTTCCACCACCACTGTCAATGCATTCTCCCCCACCACCCCATCATCATTTATTTTTCCCCCACCACCCCATCATTGCCCTCTCCATCACCCCCATCATTGCCTTCTCCCCATCACCCCCACCCTTGCCTTCTCCCCATCATTGCCTTCTCCTTCACCCTATCACTGCCTTCTCCCCATCACTCCCATCATTGTCTGCTCCATCACCCCCATCATTGCCTGCTCCATCACTCCCATCATTGCCTTCTCCTTCACCCCATCACTGCCTTCTCCCCATCACTCCCATCATTGCCTGCTCCATCACCCCATCATTGTCTTCTCCCCATCACTCCCATCATTGCCTTCTCCATCACCCCATCATTGTCTTCTCCCCATCACTCCCATCATTGCCTTCTCCATCACCCCATGACTCCCATCATTGCCTGCTCCATCACCCCATCACTCCCATCATTGTCTGCTCCATCACCCCATCATTGCCTGCTCCATCACTCCCATCATTGCCTTCTCCTTCACCCCATCACTGCCTTCTCCCCATCACTCCCATCATTGCCTGATCCATCACCCCATCATTGTCTTCTCCCCATCACTCCCATCATTGCCTTCTCCATCACCCCATCATTGTCTTCTCCCCATCACTCCCATCATTGCCTTCTCCATCACCCCATCACTGCCTTCTCCCCATGACTCCCATCATTGCCTGCTCCATCACCCCATCACTCCCATCATTGTCTGCTCCATCACCCCATCATTGCCTGCTCCATCACTCCCATCATTGCCTTCTCCTTCACCCCATCACTGCCTTCTCCCCATCACTCCCATCATTGTTTTCTCCATCACTCCCATCATTGCCTTCTCTGCATCACCCCCATCATGGCCTTCTCCCATTACCCCCTTATGGCCTTCTCCCATCACCCCAGGCCCAGGCAGTATGGCCTTCTCTCTCCCCATCACAGTCTTCTCATGTCCCCATCTCCTCCAGGGCCAGGCTAACCTACACACACACAGACACACACACACACACACAGACATACATACAGACACACACACACACACATACACACAGACAGACATACACACAGACACCACCTCTCTCCTCTCACCTGTCCGCAGCATCGCCTGCGCTTCCTCGCTCACACAGCAGCGGCCGCTGAATGATGACGCCATTCAGCGGCGCTTCTGTGTCAAACAGGAAGCGCGGCCTCCGGACAGGAAGCGCGGCCACCGGGCAGGAAGCAGGACGGACCCTTGCAGCTCTGCTCCTGCTATTCATGCTTGCAGGCAGCGGAGCTGCTGTGATTGCTCCCTGCCCGCCGCTGCACTGCACTGTGCCTCACTGCCTCCGCGCTTCACCCACAGAGAGAAATTGCTGCTGCTGCGCTGCCCCCACACATGTGCCGCCTGGGGCGGACCGCCCCCCCCGCCCACCTCACGCTACGCCGCTGCAAACAGGCATATAGGATAAGGCCCAACGGGTTCTCATCTTTCCTACATGTACCGGACACAACTTCAACCCTGGTTCTCGACATAGGTAGGGTTCCTCTCTTGCTATCTTCACTAGCACTAGGAAGTCTTCTCCACCATTAGCAGTGCACTCGGATTACAACACCTCCCGCCTCACAGAGTCTGAGTCCATCTTTCCCTGTAGCTTCACAAGATGAGTGCGCCGAAGGCCTCTGACGTCTATCTCAAGATTCCTCAAGGCTGGTAAACGGAATCACACAGAAGGGAATTTTTGCAAACCACTGCCTCGAGTATTAGGCCCACGTTGTCCCTAGCAGCCCAATGTGTGTGACTGCTACTATCACTTGTAAGGTAGCGCTGTTATTCAAGTAGGGGATACTCTCTTAGCTGCCACAAAACCAGATCCGGCACGGGTTTTCCATAAACAATCATAGTCCATGTGGTTTATTTTGCATCATAAACCCACAGCAGCAACATAAAGTTCACTTAATCAGCATAGCGTCCATGACAGAGTTCATCTCTGTAATCCCTGTGGTCACGCAGGTTATGCATACACAGGCTCTTCAGCCTCAGTTATCTCACCCACGTCAGGGTCTCATGATTCCTTCACCATGCTGCAGACGTCCATTCCCTCCAGGGAATCATCAGGCATGTGCAGCCATTCAACACAGTGTTCCTTGCTGTCAGGAAGACAGACCCCATCTCTCCCAGACGGGGCCTTCCAAAACGGACCAACCAGGTCCCTGCATTCATCTCATGTGACCTACCCTGGCCACCTTATATAGTCCGTAGCCACGCCCACCGGGTCACATGGCTATGACCTCATCATGGGTCCTTGAACTACTCATACCCATTTTACAATAGTGTTCTTAACCACACCCCTGGATGGATTTGTAGGTAACTGATCCCTGACACTTTGAAACAGCACCTCAGCAGTATCACTGCTGATCCACACACACATGTCTCCATCTCAAGGCCACCCACCTTGGGATACATAACGGTCATTATCCTACACCTATCAGGACCCTGGAAATGCTTATACTCTCGTCCTAGGACATCCACACAGCGCCCCCTAGCAGACACAGTGGTCACTACACCACACACTTCACACTACTGTCCTTCACTGAACCTGGCATTATCTCTCAGTTTCCCCTCCTCAAACTGGGCCAGCCATTACAGCTAGCCATGCCAAGGCTAGACTGCAGCCCCAGTGGTTGTTACCCTTGAAAACATGCATTAATATAGAATACATTTAAACATTTGAGATACAGTTGTGTTCAAAAGTTAACATACCCTGGCAGAATTTTTACTTTCTTGGTCTTTTTCAGAGAATATGAATGATTACACCAAAACTTTTTCTCCACTCATGGTTAGTGGTTGAGTGAAGCCATTTATTGTCACACTACTGTGTATTCTCTTTTTAAATCATAATGACAACCCAAAACATCCAAATGACCCTGATGAAAAGCTGATATTTTCTGGTGATTTTGGCCTGATAACATGTACATAAGTTGACACAATTAGGTTTGAAAGGCTACTAAAGGTAACATCCTCACCTGTGACCTGTGACAAATGGCAGGAAAATTGTTCTGGTGCAAAGAAAAACCCACAAATAACATTAGCTGAAATAGTGGACTCTCTGAAAACTAGCGTTGTGGCTGTTTCAAGATGCACAATAAGGAGGTACTTGAAGAAAAATGGGCTGCATGGTCGAGTCACCAGAAGAAAGCCAAATGACTCTGATCAAATGTTCACATACCCCATTTCTTAAAACCGTGTATTGCCCCCTCTAACATCAATGACAGCTTGAAGTCTTTTGTGGTAGTTGTGGATGAGGTTCTATATTTTCTCAGATGGAAAAGCTGCCCACTCTTTTTGCAAAAAGCTTCCAGTTCCTGTAAATTCCTGGGCTGTCTAGCATGAATTGCACGCCTGAGATCTCCCCAGAGTGGCTCAATGATATTGAGGTCAAGAGACTGAGATGGCCAATCCAGAACCTTCACTTTGTTCTGCTGTAGCCAGTGAGAGATTGATGACTTGGCCTTGTGATTTGGATCGTTGTTGTGTTGGAAGTCCAAGTTTGTCCCATGTGCAGCTTCCGGACTGCTGAAAATTTGACTCCAGTATTTGCTGATAACGTGCTGCATTCATGTTTCCTTCAACTTTGACCAAGTTTCCTGTTCCTTTGTAGCTCACACATCCCCAAAACATCAGCAATTCATCTCCGTGCTTTACATTAGGAATGGTGTTCCTTTCATCATAGGCATTGTTGACCTCTCTCCAAATGTAACGTTTATGGTTGTAGCCAAAAAGTTCAAATTTGGTCTCATCGCTCCAAATTACCTTGTTCCAGAAGTTTTGAGACTTGTCTCTGTGCTGTTTTGCATACTGTATGCGAGATACTTTGTGGCATTTGCGCAGTAATGGCTTTCTTCTGGCGACTTGACCATGCAGCCAATTTTTCTTCAAGTGCCTCCTTATTGTGCATCTGGAAACAAACAGCCACACCGCTAGTTTTCAGAAAGTCCAGTATTTCAGCTGATGTTATTTGTGGGTTTTTCTTTGCATCCCAAACAATTTTCCTGGCATTTGTCACAGGTCACAGATGAGGATGTTACCTTTAGTAGCCTTTCAAACCCATTTGTGTTAACGTCTGTGCATGTTATCAGGCCAAAATCACCAGGGTATGTGAACTTTTGATCAGAGTCATTTGGATATTTGGGTTGTCATTGTGATTTAAAAAGAGAAAACACAGTAGTTTGACAATAAAAGGCTTCACCCAACCACTAGCCATTAGCGGAGAAAAAGTTTTGGTGTTATCATTCATATTCTCTGAAAAAGGCCAAGAAAATTCAGCCAGGTATGTAAACTTTTGAGCACAACTGTATGAAGGCGTGGAACATCACCTCCACCACTCCTACATATACACTCCTCAGCTCTAAAATTGCAACACCAAGAAGAAAATTCCTTGGAGTGATGAAAATCACAGGGTCAATGACACGATAATGGTATGCAAATGGTGAAAAAACAGAAAACATTTTCAAAACATCTTAATTTATTCAGCATTGAGTATTAGTGCCACGCTCAGAAATCCCCACACTTACATGCCTTGGCATGATATTAATGAAATTAATAATGATTGTCTGAGAAATGATCTGCCACGAAGAAAGATCTGTGCACTCAGAACATCAAGATATTCCCTACTGAAAGCTCCCTTTATAATTGCTGACCAATTACATATTAGATGTGTTAGCCTGTGTGCACATGTTCAGGAATTGACAGCCCTTTGGACGCAGCACATGTCCGCTGCGTCCAAAGCGCGCTTCTGGCTATTGAACACAGGTCAGTTACACATATGACCCTTTGCTTGTTCCTAGCTCATCATAATGCACAATGCTTTGGAGGATGAAGTGGGCCTCTTATCTCTTGATTCCCTGTATGGCACAGTAAAAGGTTCTCATTAAAACCATATTTTATATGTGGAAGAAGAGGTGAGTATATGGTTTTAAAGAAGACCTTTTACTGGATTTTCTCTTTTTCTTTTGTGCTCCTCTGTTCCAAAGTTATGTCTCCATTGTGGTTGTGTCCTGAGGAAGAAGCTAGATAACTTTGAAACGCGTAGACATTATAACCACTCAGTAAATATTGCGTTTTAATCTTCTTCATCTCCTGAGTTCATTTGTGGGATTCCACTAGCAGCACAAGGAAAATTGTCTGATTTCCGCACAGATTATTTTTTGGTCTGATGACCCCTGGTTTGCAGCAGCTGGTACATGCCTAAAGATTGTTGCAATTGCAAAACCACCAGCAGGAGCGAAAACTGACATTTTTAATTTACATTTAACCGGATAAAGCCGTACAGTATTTGAGCAACCTTTGCTCCCCAGTTCCTCCTGATCATAGTCTGATTTTAGTCTGTTTTGTTACATTGTCTTTTTTGTTCTGTCTTTTCTGTTTTATTTTTGATGAATTGTAAACATAGATTTATCTCTTGTAGTAACTGATGAAGGTCAATTTGCTGTACTACCCATTGTGGACTGAATAAAATATTCCTCTTTTGCATTGAAGTTGAGCGCCAGGTTCTTGTATTTACCTCTGTGCCTGTGGACTGCATCCTGCCGGCTATGCCAAGTGTAAGCAGGTTGATAGATGTGTAATATCACGGCCACCGGGGGGTAGCCTCTTGGGTCGCTCCGGTACTCACTGTGCTGGAGGCTGTTCCATCTCCAGTATGCCGTTCACCTTTGAGACTCAAATGACTGCAGACAGAGGCTGGAAACATCTTAAACAGTTCAACTTTATTCTCTTCAGGGCATATCAAGTCCACAACGGCTTCAGGACACATTACACAGTACCAGCAATACATCTTCATCTACAGCAGCACTCTACCTCCTCTTCTGCTACACACGGTTGGAACAGACAAAAAGCGAGCATGCCACATGGAACGTGGTGAACACGGCACTTTGATCCCTCTTCCTGCGACCAACTTCAGCCCACGAAGGTACCTGTCTACTCCGTTATAGCTCACCCCTTTACGGCACTGTTGCTCCTGCATGTCTCTTAGGCTTGTGGCTCACTAGACTCTTAACACAGCTCCTGCACTCCAGCTGTCACTTCCACAGGGGGCTCACCCACTGACCACCCTGTCTTGACCAATTCCAGACACGGGCTGATTTCCACAGATTGACTTGGCTGTCACTTCAGCTTTCCGCTATTTACTGACTTGACTTCTGAGGCTCTTCCGTTAGCCTCCCTAATTCTTCAGCTCCCAGTCTCCAACTGAAGGAACCCCAGTGACCTTGCTCACTGGCTGCTGCTGTAGGCACAACACTGCACTTCACTGCTCAGAATAGCTGAGAGACTCTACTACACTTTGTGTTTCAATCAGCCATGCTTAACAGGACTTCTGCCTCCTCTCCAGGACTTGAGGCTACACCCGCCTACTCTGCTCTCTGCTCTCCTTGTAAACAGGAAATCTCTCTCCTTTTTGCTCCCGGCTAGCCACTCCTCTAATTAACCCTTCTAAAGGCTCCCATCTAATTGTGTTCAGTGCCCCCTTCTAGTGTCCCTTTTCTAATACTAAACTTATCTCTAAATATCTATCTAACTAATGTCATGTGGCCGCAAACACACACATACACATTACATACATACTGCTCATAGACATGTAAGGAAAACACCAAATATACACTTCTGGAAAACCGGAGAAACTGGAGTCTAGGCTAGTTAGCAAAAAATTGACAAATTTTTATTAATCATAAAAAATGACATAAAATGTCAATACGAACAAGAAAACACGCTGAACATAGTATATAAGTGAGCAGACAGTATGAAAAAGAAGTACTTATATGATTAAAAGTGACCTCAAAAACCCTAGAACGTTGCATAAATATCCTGGAATCACGCTTAGTGCATGTGGGGCAATATGGGTATATGTATGCTGCCACCAATCACTGTCGTCTAAATGGACAAAATAGTCCCAAGTATAACAGGCATAGTGCTATACCCCAGGTACCGGAGTTCCTCCCATTATAATCAATGTCATAGGTAGACAAAACCGACAATACTAAAATAGTATGGGGGGGCTCCGGACACTGCGGCACATACAGGGACTAAGAATCCATCACTAATAGAAAAGTGTATGAGGCAGAACAGTTGGAAAAAATGAACCAACCAAATTACATTGCTAATGTGTAGTTACCCGTCATGCTTCCAGGCGTGAAGGCAGGAGGAAAAACCCCAATGCAAGTTTCGATGTGTAAATCTTCCTCAGGGGGCGTGGCTTTAATATGCCAAGGTTCCCATTTAAATACCCTACTAATTTGCGAGATAGCCAATAGAAATGTAATAGAGCGCCTAAATGTCAATGTAACCGTCCATAGAGGTCACACATAATCCCAAATCAAATGTGTCAGCCAGGCAACAGAGGCGAAAGAAACACCTCCACTAATAGTATACTCAGGCGTCAGCGCTGACAGACAGGAAGTGAGGGCGTGAACCCTCACTCCTGCCAGTAAAGTACACACACATCACTTCCGCCCTTAGTATGGGGCGGTGAGTGGCAGTGCAAAGGAGGAGCGTGCTGCTGATGAACCCGCACGTCACTACCACTCTGCTGCTGCGTCACGTGGGACGGCCGGCGCCTAGCCGTCACCAGGCAATGCAGCCGTGCAGGAGATGGAAGGAACGCACTGAGAACATTCAGCAGTAGATGTGAAGGACGCATTGAGGGCATCACATGGTGAGGGGGACATGCAGGCATTTCGACCATAATCAAATTGCTGAAGGGAATAATGATGGTATAAAGAATATAACATAAAAATTGACATGAGAGCAAATCCACTCAAGCATGGGCAGATATAATTAAATATACGGTGAGTATAATGAGGCAAAAATGATGACAATATTGCCTTGAAGCAAGCATGGAATAAAACAATATGCAATCATATATCTGCATCGTTAGTAGAATGTATAGGAAAACATATATACAGGTAAGCAGATAAAGTATATGAATATATGCATGTACAAATAAAGTACCAATACATTATACAAATAGGAATAACCTGCAGACCAAAAGGGGCCAAGCAATACTATCTGCACAGACATAGTGTTAGCTATTAGGCCTTGCTAAATTACAGATAGTCCATGCAATGATCAGGCCAAGCCAGCTTTACATGATGCAAGTATTTCCTTGATGACATGATGTCCGTGTGCCTGAAGTTGACATCTCATCCGCAAATCTTGATGATACTGGTCTTAAAATGACTGTAGGGACATCAAATGGGATCACCTAAATGAGGCTGAAGATGTTGGTCACTAAAAAGGACAGAATACAAACAATGAACAACAAACAATGACTATAAAAAAACAACAAAAATGAATAAAAGCCAGACTAAAATCATGGTGGTAGGTAGAATAACAAAACCTCATAAGACAAAAAGGATAGAACAGACCATAATAGAAAACAACGAACAAGAGGGGGTAATCCAAAACGTTCACAGGAAAGAGGCAAAACCCTGTGATTCATTTAAACCATGAGGGGACATTGTTCCTAGAATGGTGATCCACCTACACTCTTTTTGTGCTAGTAGGCGTTGTATATCACCACCTCGTATTCCAATGTGAACGTGTTGGATACCCCTAACCATGAATGATTTAGGGTTACATTGGTGGAATTGTTTATAGTGCTTAGGTATGGTCTTTAGAGTCGAGAGGTCTGTGACGTCAGCTGCTGCCATGATGTCATGAACGTGCTCCCTTGTACAGGTTCGAAGTTGGCGAGAGGTGAGGCCTATATAGATTTTTTGACAGCCACAGGTAGCATAATATATCACCTGTGTTGTGGTACAGGTGATATGTTGTTTGATTGAAAATTGCTGAGAACCATCGGCAGATATAAAAATGTTAGTACGCATGATGTTTTTACAGGCCACACAATTCCCACACGGGAAACATCCTTGTGGTGGACCCATTGAATTAAAGGGATTTTTTGTCCGTGGGGCATAGTAACTATGCACAAGGGCATCCGACAAATTATAACCCCTTCTAGCTGTCATGAGTGGCCTTTCAGACAGAAGGGGTGCTAAGGCTGGATCCGTTTTTAGAATATTCCAATGCCGTTGTAGGCATTGCCGCATGGTCATCCATTCTCCATTGAATTTGGAAATGAACCTGACTTGATCTTCAGATTGTTTGTGTATCCTATTAGTGGAATGCAAGAGGGACGTCCGTTGACTCTTCTTTGCCCTCATGTATCCATATTTTACACTTCTATTGCTATAGCCACGCATCTCAAATCTATTTTTAAGGTCTCTTGCTTGATTCTCAAATCTTAGATCAGAAGAGCATACCCTTCTCAGTCTTAAGAATTGTCCTGTGGGAATTGCCCTGACAGTGGCCCCTGGATGGCAAGAGCTGGCATGCAATAGTGCATTCACCGAGGTGGGCTTACGATATATATCAGTTTGCAACTGTAGATATTCATCTACCAAGATCTTGATATCTAAAAAGTCCACCTCGGTCTTGCTATAAGTGTACGTCAATTTAATGTTATAAGGGTTTTGATTTAGACTTTCCATGAACCCATGTAGTTGTTGTTCCGTGCCCTGCCAGACCATGAGCACGTCATCTATATATCTCAGCCAGCACTGCACATGGTCAGCGGCCATTTGATGAACGAAAATCTTGGCTAGTCCAGGAGCAGAAGGAAGACCGCTTAAAGGGATAAAATGTGCCATTTTGGAGAAGCGGCCCACAACCACTAGAATCACCGAACAGCCGTAGGAGCGGGGCAAATCAGTGATAAAGTCCATGGCGACATTCTCCCAAGGTGAAGTAGGTACCGGCAGAGGATGCAGCAGACCAAACGGAGGCCGACGAGGTGTTTTATTCCTAGCGCTGGAGGAACAGGAGCCAACAAAGTCAGCTACATCTTGGCGGAGAGATGGCCACCAATAATACCGGGATATGAGAGCAAGGGTCTCCTGGATTCCGGCATGACCAGCCAATTTAGAGGAATGCCCCCAAAGAAGAATTTTTCTTTTGGCACTCTCCGGCACGAGAGTCTTGCCAGGAGGTGGAGAAAGCAGCCTCAGCGGTGCCACGGTGATAATCTTCGCGGGCTCGATGATGTGGGACGCTTCCTCCCCGACCTCAAGCGGTTGAAAGACTCTGGACAGGGCATCGGCTTTGGTGTTCCTGTCCCCTGGGTGAAAGTGGAGCTCGAAATCAAAGCGAGCAAAAAACAAGGACCATCTGGCCTGTCGAGGATTAAGTCTCTGGGCGGACTGAAGATAGGCCAGATTCTTGTGGTCCGAGTAAACGACAACTGGGTGAACTGCTCCCTCCAGAAGATGGCGCCACTCCTCCAAGGCCAATTTGATGGCCAAAAGCTCATGGTCGCCAATCGAGTAATTACACTCAGAAGAGGAGAAGGCTTTGGAGAAGAATCCACAAGGCCGCAGGCGACCAGAAGAGGTCTTCTGGGATAAGATAGCCCCGGCTCCTATAGTTGGCGAATCCGAGGAAACGTTGGATGGCTCTTAGGCCGACAGGACGGGGCCATTTGAGAACGGCGGACTGTTTCTCTGGATCCATCTGCAGCCCGGCGTCGGAGAAAATGTAGCCCAGAAATGGCAGCGAGGTTTGCTCGAATAGGCATTTCTCCATCTTAGCATACAAACGATTCTCCCGAAGGCGCTGAAGGACCAGGCGGACCGTCCTTCCTATGGGATGGAAGATCAGAGGAGAAGACAAGGATGTCGTCCAAGTACACTACCACACAGGAGTACAGGAGGTCCCGAAAGATCTCATTGATGAATTCCTGGAACACTGCCGGAGCATTGCACAGACCAAAGGGCATCACCAGGTACTCATAGTGACCATCACGTGTGTTAAAGGCGGTTTTCCATTCATCGCCGGCACGGATGCGGATAAGATTGTATGCTCCCCTGAGATCCAACTTGGAGAAGATCCGTGCCCCTCTGAGACGGTCAAACAACTCCGGAATGAGTGGGAGGGGGTACCGGTTCTTGATGGTGATGTTATTTAGACTCTATAGTCGATGCATGGGCGTAGCGACCCGTCCTTTTTTTTAACAAAGAAGAAACCGGCTCCTGAGGGGGAGGAGGACTTCCGAATAAAACCCTTGACAAGATTCTCCTGGACGTATTCAGACATGGCGGCAGTCTCCGTGGGAGAGAGTGGGTAGATTCTACCCCTAGGCGGAGTGGAACCGGGGATTAACTCGATAGGACAGTCGAAGGACCGGTGTGGTGGAAGGACCTCCGCCTCCTTTTTGTCAAAGACGTCTGCATAGGCCCAGTAAGCAGAAGGCAGCCCCGAAAGCTCCAGGGGTGAACGCGCGGCGACAGATGGACGAATGGGTTTCAGGCACCGGCCCTGACACGCATCTCCCCAGCGCAAAACCTCTCCTGAAGACCAGTTGAGAAACGGCTGATGAGTCCGTAGCCACGGGAGCCCTAGCAGAATGGCGTGAGACAGATCAGGCAACACGTAGAAGGCCACTCTCTCCCGGTGGAGGGCGCCGATTTGCAAAACCACCTCCTCTGTGACTGCCATGATGGGTTCCTGTAGTGGTCTGCCGTCCACCAAAGCGATTAGTCTGGGATTCTTCAGGGTAACCAGGGAATCCGGTATTTGTCCACCACTTCACGCCGGATGAAGCTACCTGCAGCGCCCGAATCCACGTAGGCCACCTCGGACCCAAGCCTCTCCCCTGAAAGTAAAAGAACAGATAACGTGAGAGCTTGAGAGGAGTCATTTACACCTACGGAGGCCTCTCTTACCTGACCTAGGTGGAAGAGTTTCCCAGTCTCTCAGGGCAAGAACGGATGAAGTGGGATGCTCCTCCACAATAAATACAGATACCCTGCACCCGTCTCTCTCTCTGATGTGTCTCAGCCATCCAGACCTGAT
The DNA here is from genome assembly GCF_039654945.1 of Dendrobates tinctorius. Lineage (NCBI taxonomy): Eukaryota > Metazoa > Chordata > Amphibia > Anura > Dendrobatidae > Dendrobates > Dendrobates tinctorius. Next base: position 43,702,182 of record NW_027361684.1, read on the forward strand.
CTACCTGCATGGGCTCGGGAGGCGAAGTGTGACCGGACCCAGCTGGTCGCGGACTAAAGGAACGAGTAGTGGTCAGAGCTGGCCTAGTGGGTCTCCTGTCCCTAGCAGACTCCCTCGCTCGCTCCTGGAACCGGAGGTCTATTCGAGTGTTCAAAGAGATAAGGTCCTCGAGGGTGGTAGGAGTATCCTGACCCGCTAATTCATCCTTTATCCTGCCCGACAAGCCACGCCAGAAGGCTCCGACCAATGCCGAGTTATTCCAACCCAATTCAGAAGATAACGTGCGGGACCGGATGGCGTACTGACCAACCATCAGGTTGCCCTGGTGAAGGTTGAAAAGCGACTCGGTGAGGAAGGCTACCCGTCCCGGCTCATCAAACACTCTACGAAAGGTGTCCAGAAAAACCAGAATGTTTGAAACCATGGGGTCATCCCTCTCCCAGAGCGGATTCAGCCAGGATATATCTTCCCCCTCTAGATGGGACATGATAAAGGCCACCTTGGCCCTATCGGAGGGATACTGGTGAGGCTGAAGTTCGCAGTGCAGGCTACATTGGTTTAAGAACCCTCTACACTGTTTGGGGTCACTACTGTACCGAGGGGGCTTGGCCAGGCGAGGAGAGGGAAGCGAAGCGGGACCGGGGGTAGTGGCTGCAGCGGCGGACTGGAGAGCCCCCAAACGGTTGTCTACAGAGGCCATATAGGACAGAATATGGGACTGGGCATTGTGCTGTTGACCCAGTTCCTGCCGGAGGTTGGCCAACTGAGCGGCGTTCCCTGGATTGGCAGCCTGTAGGGCAGACAGGTGTGACTCCATGGATTTCATTACAGACATGATGCGCCCCTGGTTCTCCCGTAAGTAGAGCAACTCCTTTTGACCGGGAGCCGAGGCACCGGCGGGATCCATGGCCTGATCGTACTGTTAGCTTTGTACTAGGCAAGGCGGACTTCCCGGAGTGGACCCTCTGGACCGTGACACCGAGGGACCCCGGACGAGCAACCAGGTGGAACCGACCCCTATACAGGGATCGTTAGGAGCAGGTCCAGGGGTTTGAATGCCACGGCAGCCGGAACCAAGAGGGGCGGCTCGGAGTGGAGTGCGGGGACTAACACGGGAAGACAGGTCTGGAGTAGAACAGTAGATACAAACACGGGTAGGCTGGACTGGAACAGGACTGCAGGTGTGGACACAGACAGGCAGGACCGGAGTAGGACAGCAGGTACGGACACGGGTAGGCTGGACTGGAACAGGACTGCAGGTGCGGACACGGACAGGCAGGACCGGAGTAAGACTGCAGGTATGGACACAGGTAGGCTGGACTGGAACAGGACTGCAGGTGCAGACACGGACAGGCAGGACCGGAGTAGGACTGCAGGTATGGACATGGGTAGGCTGGACAGGAACAGGACTGCAGGTGCGGACACGGACAGGCAGGACCGGAGTAGGACTGCAGGTACGGACACGGGTAGGCTGGACAGGAACAGGACTGCAGGTGCGGACACGGACAGGCAGGACCGGAGTAGGACTGCAGGTATGGACACAGGTAGACTGGACTGGAACAGGACTGCAGGTGCGGACACGGACAGGCAGGACCGGAGTAGGACTGCAGGTATGCAGGACTGCAAGGAAGCACAAGGCAGTGAGAGGGAGTGGAAGCTGCAAGGCAATCCACAGGACCTGGATGGATGTCAGAAACAACAATGATAAGGCGCCTCCATTAAGGGAGGGCGGCCTGATATAGCTGCAGATGTGCCCCCATTGGTCCGGCAGTGCTACCGGGTCAGGGCACCGCCGGCCGATAAGATCATAGGCAGAGGGCCGGCCGCGGCCTATGGTGCATGCGCAGAGCACGCAATGACGTCACAGGCCGCAGGCCGGTCAGAGGAGGACAGCGACGCTGGAGCAGGGGAGAGCGAGGCTGCGGCACCAGGTAAGAATGAGCGCTCGCGACGGGGGGGCAGCGCGGCGCATAGCTGGAGGCACAGGGGGCCGTGACAATATTGATGATTTGGTGTTTATTTGGGATAAAAATGTTTTGGGAGATACTTTTATTAGTGATTTTTTTCAACTATCTAGATACCAATGACTATAATCTTAAATTTACCAGCTCAGTACATAATTTTTCGGCCAATTTTCTTGACTTGACTCTAATAGGTGATATGATCACACATCAGATTAATATTTCACCATATAGAAAAAATCCGTATTGTAATAGTATTCTAATGGCTAATTCCAATCATCCCAAACATACTATTAAAAACATTCCTCTTGGTGAATTGATTCGCCTAAAAAGAAATAGCACACAAGAACTCATCTATAAAAAAGAAGCGGATTTAGCCTGCACCAGATTAAGGCTGTGTGCACACGCTGCGGATTAGGTGCGGATTCATCCGCGCAGATTTTGTAAAATCTGCAGGTGAAACCGCAGGTCAAAAGACCTGCGGTTTTACCTGCGGATTGCTCTGCGGTTTTGCCCTGCGGTTTTTCATCTCCTCAATGGAGGAGATGGCAAACCGCAGCAGAATCCGCAGAAAGAATTGACATGTCAATTCTTTCTGCGGATTGAAAACCGCAGATAATCCGCGCGGAAAATTCCGCACCGTCTGCACTGTGGTTTTTGATTCCCATAGGGAATCATAGTACTGTACACACGCTACGGAACCGCAGCAAAATCCGCAGAGTGTGCACACAGCCTTAGTGAATGAGGTTATCCCAGTTATTATCTGGAAAGAGCAAAAAAAACTGGTAGATAATATGGATAGAACCCATTTGTTGTACTCTAAAAAAAAAAAAAAGACAAAATGCAATAATATTGGTAATGGTTCAAATAAAGTTACTTTTACTACATCTTTTAGTCCCCAGTATCATAATATTGTTGCGATTATTAAGCAATATCTGCCCATTCTGTGTCAAGATAAAATCTTAAAAACACTGGTAGATAGTGAATCTATTTTGTTTGTTGCTAAACGTGCCCCCACTCTAAGTTCACTTTTATCTTCTAGCCTTTTCAGGGATCCCTTGTCTCTTAACTCACAGGACACCAACTGGTTAAAAACCAAAGGTTTCTATGGGTGTGGAGCTAATGTGTGCAAATGTTGCAAGCATGCCAAAAAATCTAAAACATTTATGTCTATGCACAATAATAAGACTTTTGATATTCTTTCATATATTAATTGTAATACTGCCAATGTTATCTCTTTAATTAATTGTGAAATTTGCAACAAACAGTATGTAGGTTGCACTATGAATACTTTCAAAAAAAGGATCAGAAAACATCTTTCTGATGCGGTTAATTTGCCACCAGCAGGAGCCTCTGTAGTTTCCCGACATTTTTCCCAAATACATGGGGGTGATGTCAAGGGTTTTTCTTTTATAGGTATTGAACCAGAAAGAGGGGGGAATTATCACAAAAAAATTCTTGCAAGAGAAAGCAAATGGATGTTTCTTTTAGATACAAGGTTACCGCATGGATTCAATAATAGAATGGATCTAGCAATACATTATAAATAATTTCTGATCTCATGTTTTTCCAAGTAGTGTTATTATATCTCAGTCATAATATTTTCATTATATAACACCGTTGTATTAATGTAATAATGTGTGGTTTTAATTATTTCTTTATCCTGGTCAGATAACATTGTTAGCGCAGGTACTGTGCACACTGATGCTTTTTTTCTCTACTTGTTTCCGGAAGCTATAGAGTTAACATTGAAGGATGTTATCCACACCTGTTACTACTTCTTGATTATGAGGTTAAGAAATGTTTTTTCTACTTAAGAATGTTGGAGTATTCCAGAAGCAGTTTGAGACCGTGAAGAAGGCGGCAGCTGTTACCGCCGAAACTCGTAGTCTGTTCAGCATTATGTCTGCATCTTGTTACTGAACTCTGGATTTTTTAAATTATCTGCAATAAAAATTCTTGGATTTTATTATACCACCTGAAGTTTCCGCTTGCTGGACTTTTCTGCCTTGATTTCTACATTGTTGGACTTGTTCCCAGTCTTGGTCCGTGCAACACAGAGGAAGCAGGTTTTTACCATCCAGAGCTCGGAGGTTAGCTGGTCTATGTGTTGTTTATATATATATATATATATATATATATATATATATATTGTATAGAAATGTACACGAGCACCATCTTGAGGTTATTTCTGGTTATTTCTCAGACTACACAAGAACCCCTGGATCTGTTAATTTTTATTACTGTACTTTGGTCTCGCAAAGTGTTTCATTTATGCATTTATTTTATTGTGCTTCACTGGATACGTTTTGAAAAATTACTGTATGTATATGCAACAAAGATTTGTCATGTACTATATAACTCTTTGTCCCTTTCCCCAATCGTCCCTGTGCAACTGAACCGAATGCACAGCAATAAAGAGGACTTGTCAGTTGCCACAAACGTGCTTTTTTTGGCCTGCTGTTCTGAATCTGGAGTTTTTCTCTTTTGTTTCTATGCTTCTCTGTTCCTGAAAAATTGCCCCCACCTACCTGTATATACAGTGCCTCGCGAAAGTATTCAGCCCCCTGGAACTTTTCAACTTTTTCCTGCATATCATGCTTCAAACATAAAGATGCCAAATGTAAATTTTTGGTGAAGGATCAACAACAAGTAGAACACAATTGTGAAGTTGAACGAAATTTATTGGTTATTTTACATTTTTGTGGAAATTCAAAAACTAAAAAGTGGGGCGTGCATTATTATTCAGCCCCTTTAACTTAATACTTTGTTGCGCCACCTATTGCAGTGATTACAGCTGCAAGTCGCTTGAGGTATGTCTCTATCAGTTTTGTACATCGAGAGACTGAAATTCTTGCCCATTCTTCCTTGACAAACAGCTCGAGCTCAGTGAGGTTTGATGGAGATCGTTTGTGAACAGCAGTTTTCAGCTCTTTCCACAGATTCTCGATTGGATTCAGGTCTGGACTTTGACTTGGCCATTCTAACACCTGGATACGTTTATTTGTGAACCATTCCATTGTAGATTTTGCTTTAAGTTTGGGATCATTGTCTTGTTGGAAGACAAATCTCTGTCCCAGTCTCAGGTCTTTTGCAGACTCCAACAGGTTTTCTTCAAGAATGGTCCTGTATTTGGCTCCATCCATCTTCACATCAATTTTAACTATCTTCCCTGTCCCTGCTGAAGAGAAGCAGGCCCAAACCATGATGCTGCCACCATCATGTTTGACAGTGGGGATGGTGTGTTCAGGGTGATGTGCTGTGTTGCCTTTATGCCAAACATATCATTAGACATTGTTGCCAAAAAGTTCGATTTTGGTTTCATTTGACCTGAGCACCTTCTTCCACAGGTTTGGTGTGTCTCACAGGTGGCTTGTTGCAAACTTTCAATGACACTTTTTATGGATATCTTTGAGAAAAGACTTTCTTCTTGCCGCTCTTCCATAAAGGCCAGATTTGTGCAGTGTATGACTGATTGTTGTCCTATGGACAGACTGTCCCACCTCAGCTGTAGATCTCTGCAGTTCTTCAAGAGTGATCATGGGCCTCTTGGCTGCATCTCTGATCAGTCTTCTCCTTGTTTGAGATGAAAGTTTAGAGGGATGGCCGGGTCTTGGTAGATTTGCAGTGGTAAGATACTCCTTCCATTTCAATATGATCGCTTGCACAGTGCTCCTTGGGATGTTTAAATTTTTGGAAATCATTTTGTATCCAAATCCAGCTTTAAACTTCTCCACAACAGTATCACGGACCTGCCTGTTGTGTTCCTTGGTCTTCATGATGCTCTCTGTGCTTCAAACAGAACCCTGAGACTATCACAGAGCAGGTGCATTTATACGGAGACTTGATTACACACAGGTGGATTATATTTATCATCATTAGTCATTTAGGATAACATTGGATCATTCAGAGATCCACATTGAACTTCTGGAGTCAGTTTGCTGAACTGAAAGTAAAGGGGCCGAATAATATTGCACGCCCCACTTTTCAGTTTTTGAATTTCCACAAAAAATTAAAATAACCAATAAATTTCGTTCAACTTCACAATTGTGTCCCACTTGTTGTTGATTCTTCACCAAAAATTTATATTTGGTATCTTTATGTTTGAAGCATGATATGTGGGAAAAGGTTGAAAAGTTCCAGGGAGCCGAATACTTTCGCAAGGCACCGTAAATCTAGTCTTTTCACCAAGTCAACAAGACAGCCAAGGACTGTCATGGAGGAGAGTTGAGGACTACTCCCATTTGGATAAATATCCTACATTTGTAGACAGTGACAAAGGCCAAAAAGAAAAGCAACTCCAAATTCAGGAAAACGCTGGCATTTACATCAGTTAAGACTGTCCCTGCTGTCAAATGATTAGTAACACCCAATGCAATAAACTCAGACATTCTCTCTAGAGGTGACTGCAGTTTGCTAATGGTATTTTTTTTTATTTTTAATAAATCTAGGTCTAAGAGGGGGATTTAGTTCTCATATGAAAAAATGACTTAACACTTACTGTGTTGCATATTTCAGAATGTGAAATTGAACATTTATAGTTTGAGGAATGTGGCTTTTAGTTTCAGGAAAGTTGATAGAGCAGGGACATGTTTTAAAAGTTTATCAAGCTACTACTAATTACATTTCTCTAAAAATAGTTATTTCAGGGTCCTATCAGTATTTGGCTTACTTAATGTATTTAAACTGTATTTTTATTAAGCAGATCAAGAATAGCTTACTGTTAAAATCTATGGAATCTAAAACATTAGAAGTGGAAATCATCTCATAATAACAGTATTACCACACAAATTAAAGCGATTACACTATTTTCCGGCATATAAGACGACCCCCAACTTTTCCAGTTAAAATATAGAGTTTGGGATATAAGCACCGTATAAGACTTCCCCTCTTCCAGTGTTTGCTGCGCTGTAATGTGCATGACAGCGCGGCAAACACCACTTCTGATCAGCGGGGAAATCATCCCCGATTGTCAGAGAACCACAGTTCCCATGCTGTCAAAAGAGAGCGTGAGCCCGCAGCTGTGATCGGAGGTATAAAGGTTACCTCTAGTCAGTGGTGTCTGCTGATGGGATAACCGCTCCCATCATCCGACACCTATAGCCGCTAATTACAGTGAGTGCAGGAGCGGCAGATGGGAGCATTCATCTGCTGCTCCTGCTCTGTAAATAAAAAGGATAACTTAAAAAAAACAGCGTGGGTTCCCCCCTATTTTTGATAACCAGCCAGACAAAACTCACAGCTGGGGACTGCAATCCTCAGCTGTCAGCTTCAGCAAGGCTAGTTATCAAGAACAGAGGGGTCCCCACACTGTTTTTTAAAATTATTTAAATAAATAGTTTAAAAAAAAAACGGCATGGAGGTTCCCCCAATTCTTGACAACCAACCTTGCTAAAGCCGACAGCTGGGGGCTGGTATTCTCAGGCTGGTAAGGGCCATGGATTTTAACCCCCCCAGCCTAAAAATAGCAGCCCGCTGCTGCCCAGAACAGACACATCTATTAGATGCACCAATTCTGGTGCTTTGCCCAGCTCTTCACACTTGCCCTGCAGCGGTAGCAAGTGAAGTTCATATTTGTGGGGTTGATGTTACCTTTGTATTGTCAAGTGACATCAAGCCCACAGCTTAGTAATGGGGAGGCGTCTATAAGACACCAATCCATTACTAATCTTGTAGTTGTATGGTAAATAAAGACACAGCCAGAATAAAGTCCTTTTTTAGAAATAAAACAAAACACAGTTTTCCATTTTTATTTAAACGCCTAATTCCAGCAAAGCCCTCATTCTCCTGTAATAAAAGTAAACTAGCAACTTATTCACCAGTGGTTTTCAGCCTGGACAGACGCATCTTGGCACTGTCCAGGTTGAAAACTGTTTATCCCCCAAACATGGATTACGACGTGAGACAGAACGATGGACAGGTATGGTATATTGTTGTTTTTTTCATTTTTGGTTTATTACAGGAGATCCAGGGCTTCAGTGGAATTACGCAAGGTTGTAAATATGGTTTAATTGAGATTATTAAAGGAGTCTCTGTCATTCTTTCAATTAAAGAACTTTTTTCTGGCTGTCTGTGTTTATTTACAATGTGACTATTGGATTAGTAATAGATAGGTGTCCTATTGATGCCTCTCCATTACTAAGCCATGGGCTTGATGTCACCAGACAATACAAAGCTGACATCAACCCCCACAACTATCACCCCACTTGCCACCGCTACCGGGCAAGTAGGAAGAGCTGGGCAAAGCGCCAGAATTGGCGCATCTAATAGATGTGCCTTTTCTTGGCAGCTGCGGACTGCTATTTATAGGCTGGGGGCCAATTTCCATGGCCCCTTACCAGCCTGAGAATACCATCCCCCAGCTGTCAGCTTTAGCAAGGCTTATTGTCAAAAATTGGCGGGACCCCATGTTTTTAAAAATGTAAATAATTTAAAAAATATGGCTTGGGGACCCCTCTATTCTTGATAGCCAACCTTGCTGAAGCTGACAGCTGAGGGTTGCAGCCCCCAGTTGTGAGTTTTGCCTGGCTGGTTATCAAAAATACAGGGGGACCCAAGCCATTTAAAAAAAAATATTTATTTACAGTGCAGGAGCGGTTGATGGATACTCCCATGCGCCGCTCCTGCTCTCACTGTAATTAGTGGTAGCAGGTGTCGGATGATGGGAGCAGTAGTCCCAGCAGCTGACACCAGTGACCGGAGGTAAACTTTATACCTCTGATCTCAGCTGAGTGCTCACGCTTTCTTCTGACAGTGTGGAAACCATGGCTCTCTGACAGGCGGGGATGATTTCACTGCCGATCAGAAGCGGTGTTTGCCGCGCTGTCATGTGCATGTCACCTGGTGTTCAGGCAGCGGAATCCAAATAGTACGTAACTTTCCTGTTTGGGTTCGCCCATCTCTATTTCTGAGGACTGCAGTGAAGTGGCATAGGCCGCTCTCTCTTTTCTCCATAACCCGGGCATCACAGACCCCTGTAGCTTGCTTCACTAAAGATGACACCTGGCGTATAAGACGACCCCCCCCGACTTTTGATTTTCAGGGGTTAAAAAGTCATCCTATACGCCGGAAAATACGGTAGTTATAAGTCTTACCACTCCCTGTGGTCAACTGCTGGTAAAAAACAGACACCTGTCTCCAGTCTGTGTTCAGCATCTTTTTCTGGTGCTTCCAATGTTCACGAGCACTTCTATGGGAGAATCTTGTGGGAACAATTTTGTGTAATCTACATCTGTCTTCTTGTATACTGTTATACTGCATGAATTGATGAGTTGTTGTCCATAAAACACAATACACACAGCAAAGAAGCTTTCTAAATATAAGTATTAATTTTCTCCTGGCCAATAATTATTTCTGATGAATAGTACACTGGTAAGGTCATGGGAGCTAAATGTTCCCTCAGTTAGGCTAATCTGTTTATGGCTCAGTCTGAGTCAATCTATAATGATCAAAGACAAATTCTGATGAAAAGATTTGAAGTAACAAGTTACCCTAGTGAGGAATTGGATAAGGACAGTAAAATAAAGGGATAGGGAAAACATGTTGAGATGTAAATATGTCAATCAAAAAGGCAATAAATGGTTGATGTGTTACATAATTTCATTACTGATATTTTGAGAAACATAAAGATAATTAGGAAAGAAGTTTAAAAATACATATTTTTAGATGCAATAGAAATCAAGTCTCATAGTAATGAACCAGGGAAGTGATGGTGGCTTTTAGATACACATGTACAATACAAGACCATCTAGTGCAGATTTGTGTACAAGTAAGTGAAATGAATAGCATCAACTTATTAAGAGTTTTTTATCCTTGTACGTGATAAAAAAAACCTGTAAAACATGAAATCCGAAAAAGCAGGATTCATGCGAAACAGGACCAACATAAAATACATGAAGGATAGGATGGATAGAGTAGATGCAAATAATGTTGTCTATTTACTTCATTGTATTTGCTGCCACCAGAACAAGAGATGTACAGGCTGTAAGATGAAAACTAGATTATACTAACATATTAGAAATATTGGGAACAAAGTGCTTCCACATAGTATATCAGCTTCCTTTCAGTACTATTATTGTGGTTATCTGAAAAATTTCAGAGCAATGGGGATTTGCCTGCTAAAAAGGGATTAATGGCAATGCCATTAGGGCTCTGTGACAGGAAAAACAGAGCATATTTTTAAGCTGAACACCGTCACCTAATGGACTGCATACAAAACGTGATATTATTATTATTATGCATTTATATAGCGCCATTTATTCCATGGCACTTTACATGTGAGAAGGGGAAATATAGACAAGTATAATAAACATGTGTAAGACAAGGGACACACAAGTACATAAGGAGAGGAGACCCTGGCTGCGAGAGCTCCCAGTCTACAGGGATGGGTGAAGATACAGTAGGAGATGGTAAAGCAGGTCGTGTGGTGGTTCAGTAGACCAAGGATCATTGCAGGCTGTAGGCTTGTCGGAACAGGTGGATCTTCAGGTTCTTCTTGAAGGTTTCCGTTGATGGTGAGAGTCTGATGTGTTGCGGCAGAGAGTTCCAGAGTATGGGGGAAGCCCGGGAGAAGTCTTACTTTATTGTGAAATAAGTATTGTATTATGACTTTAAGTTGTATATAACCTGGAAATACTGTTACAAGTGTATACATAACAAGCAGTGGAAACATGGTGGCTCCTTGACTTTTTATGTAATGATATGATTTAAAGGGAACCTGTCACCTTGTTTTTGAGCTATCAGCTGTGGCCAAAACAAGTTTTATTATATTCACCGGGGGGGGGGCGGTCCTGTGCGGTCCGGTCTGATGAACGTCGCAGGTCCAGCGCCTCACATCTTCATGCAATGTCGTCATCTTCCTTGCTTCGTGTTGTGGCTCCTGCACAGGCATACTGATCTGCCCTTTTGAGGGCAGAGCCAAGTACTGCAGTATGTAGGCGCCGGGAAAGGTCAGGGGGCCCATCGGACCGGACCACATAGGACTCATACTTGACATTGAAGATGGGGCAATACCCCAAAACACTGTCTGCAAATTGAGATTCCGATTTGGCTTTTATCTTAAGTCATATTGCAAGACTCGTTAAAGGGTCGATATTGACTTGTAGGATGGCTACTTCCAATCAGTGGCTCTAGAGTTCAAGTCCTCTTTCTCTCTGAAAAGGTAATTTGCATATTTAATTTCCCAAAGGAGAATGCAAGGCATTTAAGTCTCCTCATACTGATGAGCCAGACCTGGCATGTCACTCTCCACAAGGAGAAACTTTACTTCTTAAGGTACCGTCACATTTAGCGATGCACCAGCGATCCCGACAACAATATGACCCGGTCAGGATCGCTGGTGCATCGCTAAATGGTCGCTAATGAGCTGCCAAACAGGCAGATCTCACCAGCGATGCAGCAGCGGTCGGTGGTCATTACTTACCTGTCAGACGCGGCGATGAAGACGTCCTCCCGCCCGCGTCCACGCGTCGCTCGTCGGTGCCAGCAGGAAGTGGCCAACGAGAAATGGCCTAGGACGTTCTCGCGCGATCAGCGATAACCAGTGGGGGGAGCTGGTCGGCGGTAAGTATCACACATAGCGATATCGCTAGCAATATCGCTGCTGCGTCACAAATTCTGTGACGCATTAGCGATATCGCTAGCGATCTCGCTTAGTGTGACGGGCCCTTAAGAAGTAATCTTTTGTTTTATAAGCTTCCACACAGTATTCCTTTGTCTTGCTTTTTTGTATTCTTAGAGAGTGCCCACAATAGGATTACATTGTGCACAAAAGTCTCCTTTGTCCTTCCACTACCACTGGTGACAACAATACAAATGGTGTAGCATACACACAAATTGGCTTGTAGAAACAAGGAGGCATCAGTTAAAATAAGCTTAACACAGAAAAGACACAGGTTTGACATATTTGCCTAGTGGTAACTAGACTGTTGTGTGTCTTAGGTAGGAGACAGAAGTAAGGAGCTGCAGACGCTATCCAGGCAATGATTGAGTACATAGAGTCCAATTCAAAAACTGGGTGGGTGTTCTATCCGCTGGTGAGCACAGCAAAAATTGGAAAGGAAGGAGGAAGTGAAAGCATTCCAACCCAGGAATAAAAGAAAAAAAACTTTATTTCGGCACGTCAAACCAAGTTAGAAGCATAAGAAACACCTGACGCATTTCATGCGCCAGAATCGCGTCACGTGCTTCTTATGTTTTTAACTTGGTTTGACGTGCCAAAATAAAGTTTTTTTTTCCTTTATTCCTGGGTTGGAGTGCTTTCACTTCCTCCTTCCTTTCCAATTTTTGTTGTGTGTCTTAGTACTCTAAGAAAATTGCTAAAAATATTAACCCCATTCCTGTGCATATCCTTATACTTAGTTGTAATTTAAATAAAATCAGTGCTCATACAAATAATTATTTTTAATAATCACAGTTGTACAGAACACTGTGGAATATTATTTCATTATAGCATATTTAGCATTCAAAACTGAGAAAACAACTTGATTCTTTCAGCCATTGTTTAAGTCATTTTGAAGACAAAGGACTACTTTGGATTGCTGTAAATCTGTCCATTGAAAGCAAACGATTCCTTTTTTGTTGCTTATTTAAAGTTAATGATACAGAAATCCGAGGAGGCCAGAAGGCAAAGAGTGAGCGCACCGCCCTCCCTATAGGTTTACTGTTGAAATTAAAAAACATGAAGAATTGGTAGTTAGATGATCATTTGGAAAGCAAAATTGTATTGTTTTGCAAAGGGAAAAATCTGCAGTGACAATTTCAAACGAATCTGATTGGGTAGTTTTTCTAAAATCTTTGCTTTATTTTTATTTGAGATGTGTTTAAGTAGTAAATAAACTCTTTGCAAAAAAATATAGGGATCATTTAATATTTCAGATAATGAAATTGCGTAACACACTTTTATTATCAGAAAAAACTCTATATGGAATCGGGGGAAGAATTGACCATGTAGCAAGACGGTAGTTGGAAAAGCTCCTTGATATACATGCAGTTCCCTAAACTTAAATGGGTTTTCTCATTACCTATTTATAGAAAATGCCATAGATGTATAATTACTAATAATCACTTGAAAATAGGACTGACAAAAACTGCCATGCTCAGCTGTCCCTAGACATTGAATAAAGCAGAATGGTGCAGTAGTGTCCACAGCTTAATTCAAACTTCTCTTTAAAATGGTCCTGGGAGAGAGGCCCCCAGTGATCAGAGTTATTGACATGCTTAAAAAAGATTCTACAGCTAGACCAAAAGTTGTTTCAATGTGCGTAAAATGAAAAAATATTAAACTTACTAATATACTTGAATTAGGAAAGCTGTCCTGTTCTCTAGATATTAGCGCTAGTCCAAGATCCTGGGAACTCAACTTTCTGTTTTAATTTTACATGGAAAAGAGCTTCCTCCCCTCCCAGTGTTGTGATGTAATGAAGGGGGTTGGCTGAGTGACTCATTTTTACTAACTAAGCTTGGGAAGAAGTTCTTTCCTGTGTTGAAACAAAACTGGAAATGAACATTCCAGACCTCTGGACCATCACTAATTTGATGAGCTATCATAATCAAAGTATATTCGGAAGTTTAATCTTTCTTCACTTTACACACATTAAGCTTTTTTTTTTTCTAGCTAGTGAAACACTTTAAGGCTATGGGCCCACGTAGCGTTTTAAAACGCACAATGAAAACCAGACTCCTTCCCAGAAATCGTGCGGTTTTTTCCGCGCGATTTCACCGTGATTTTACAGCGATTCTGTTTGCGATTTTGCCGCGATTTTCTCAAGCACTTTCCAAGCGATTTGAAGCATCGCTTGGAAAGTGATTGACAGGTTGGTCACACTCGTCAAACATAGTGTTTGACAAGTGTGACCAGCTTTTTACTAATGAGGCCGCCTATGCGGCCTCAATAGTAAAAGATAAAATGTTAAAAATGATAAAAAAATAAAAAAATCGGGGTATATTTACCTTCCGACGTCCCGCGCAGTCTCAGCGACTCTCCCGAGACCTGTGATGACGTTGGTCTCCCGTTACTATAGCGATCTCGCGAGTCTGCTAGAGTCACGCAAGACTACGTCATCACAGGACCTTGCCGCAAAGCATTACTGGGAACGCTGAGGCCCGGGAATGCAGCGCGGGACGTCGGAAGGTAAATATACCCCGATTTTTTATTCTTTTTTTTTACAGGGGTATGGTACCCAGGGCCTGGAGGACAGTCTCCTCTCCTCCACACCGTGGGTACCAACCGCACATGAGACGCTTAACTTCCCGCATGGTGGGCATAGCCACATGCGGGAAGTAAGCGATTCTCATGCATTCCTATGGGTGCGGAATCGCGGCAATTCTTTGCGATTCCGCACAAAAGAATGAGCATGCTGCGATTTTTTCCGCGATGCGATTCTGCCGCGGAAAAAAGAGCAGCATTAGCACAGCATGTGCGGAATGCCATAGGAATGCATGGGGTGCGTTCTGTACAAGATTTTTGAACATTTTCGCGCCGAAAATCGAGGCAAAAACGCTTAAAAATCACATCGTGGGCACACAGCCTAAAACTACAATCAGGATTTGTGTGTTTCAGATTCCAAATACACTAATGTAGATGAGGCCTTTACACTTGGAAGTGTCTTCTTTATGATAGAAGCAGCTAACACCTTTGCCCACTGAAAACTGAAATCTCTTGTGTATAGTACCCATAATGGCTAAAAATTAGGCTCTCAGTTATGCCTATTATCAATATATATACACAAGAAATTGGTGACAGAATAGATTTTTAACTGCTCTGCTTCATCTAAAACAGGGATGTCAAACTCAAATCACTGGCCAACCTTGATATTTTTTTAAAACCATGTCTACAATTGAGGACGTTCTTCCTCAAGCTCAAATATAACAATGAACTTTTTCATATGGAAACAAATGCAAGTTTTGCTTAAACAACGAATCTGGAGCAAGCAAAGCTTAAAGGGAATCTGTCACCAGGTTTTTGCTACCCCATCTAAAGGCAGCATAATCTAGGGGCAGAGACTCTGATTCCAGCTATGTATCACTTACTGGGCTGCTTGATATAATTTTGATAAAATCACTGTTTAATCTGACGCAGATCTAGCATTGCTCTGAATGCATAGCTCTGTATAACCCCACCCACAACATGATTGTCAGCTTTCTGGCCAAGTACAGTGTACACAGAAAGCTACCATTCAGTGGTGGAGATGGGGTTATACAGAGCTCATGAATATGCTTGACTACCTGGCAGCAGGTCTACTAGTCCTCTAATGATAATCTGCTGAAAAAAAAAATTGGGTGAAAATCCTAATTTGCAATAAATACTTTAGATTAGATTATTCTATATATGTATATAATCTAATCTGTTTATGGCAAATTAGACTAGTCATTTTTATTCATTACCCCTTAAAATAAAATAACATTTTAATATAGAACAATAAAAGTTATACTTTATTGACTTGCTAGAGAGGGGTCATTTTAGGATTAGACAACATACCCTTCCCAGGTCATGCATCTCCATTTGTGTTTTTTTTAAAGCTGTATTAAATAATGGCATGAGCGCACTGGCTCAATAGCGTACCTGTGCCCAGCTTGTGGAGGAGACAGAGGGTAGTAGGCGCTATGCACGCTGAGATGTATGGGAGAGCTCAAGGGAAGTGCGCACTGATGTAGGGAGAAGAGGAGGAAACTTCCTTCTCATGGGAATGCCGCTCAGGAAGTACGTCATAGCTGGGGAGCGCCTTACTACGAGGTGTGCTGTAAACAGCTTGTAATAACCAGGAAGCGTTCTGGACCAGAAGCGCGGTGTTTATAATATTAGAAAACGCTATGTACTAATAGGTCAGCTTTAGTAGACATTTGTTATTTCCTAGCGGGCCAAACATTTGGCTGGCGCACCTCAGTTTGACATTTATAATCTAACAAAACCTAAAATGTTAGAATTAATAATTGCAGCTGGAAAAAAGTGACACATAGTGCTATATTCTAGCTTCCTAAAGGGCCTGTCACACTAAGCGATATCGCTAGCAATATCGCTATAACGTCACTGGTTTTTGTGACGTAGCAGTGATATTGCTAGCGATATCGCTATGTGTGATACTTACCACCGACCGGCTCCCCCGCTGATTATCGCTGATCACGCGAGAACGTCCTGGGCCGTTTCTCGTCGTCAGCTTCCTGCTGGGCTTCCTGTGGCGCCGACGAGCGACGCGTGGACTCGGGTAGGAGGACGTCAGGATCGCCTTGTCTGACAGGTAAGTAACGACCCTCGACCGCTGCGATGTCGCTGGTGAGATCTGCCTGTGTGGCAGCTCACTAGCGACCACTTAGTGATGCAACAGTGATCCAGACCGTGTCTTATCGTTGTCGTGATCGCTGGTGCATCGCTAAGTGTGACAGTACCTTAAGAGTTCATATACTCTTCAGCAGATACCTGTAGGCCGGACCATAATCATTGACTCAGTACAATCTCCAAGGCAAACATTTTTCCAGTAGATATAACCTTTGGCATTCAGTTGGACAAGGTAGCAATTGTCATACCACCACCCACTGTAGGTATTGGCACAGTGAGAACTACTCCGATCCTGATCTTTGTCTTTTGTAGAGAATTTCATGTTGTCATGGACAGTGTTTGAGTCATAAATAGTTAGACTGTCTGGTGCGGTGCCTGAGTGCCTTCCTAGACGCAGTGCATATCCATTCACTTCTTTGTCTAGGCTGAAGATATCATAGTCAGCATGCCACTCCTTATCATTCTTATCCTTTAGAACGAAGCGCACCATGTAGGCCCTCTGAGCTGTGAGCAGGTGAATGTACTCATTACCCAGCCAAAATTCCTTCATCACGTTTCCGAATCCATACTTGAATGTGGTCCAAGATTCATGCCAAGTAATTTCAGTAGTTTTGGAGTTTCTCTGGACAATGGTCCAATGTTTACCATCTTCATCTGCATGACAATAAACTACTAGAGGAGGTGTTGATTGGGGCTTGATCACATACACACCACTAGGGCTGTTTTTTGGCAGTTTATCACAGTCTATGGGGAAATCTGAAAAAAAAAATCTGAATCTGTCAATGCCATGTACCAAATCTTAACACGTGGTAACACATTACATGGAATACCTTACTTTGAGTGGAATTGTATAATTAAAAAACATTTTTAACCATGCTACACCCCATGACAGAATCTATTAAGATATCTAATATTAATATATATATATACATACACTGCTCAAAAAAATAAAGGGAACACTTAAAACAACAGAATATAACTCCAAGTAAATCAAACTTCTGAGAAATCAAACTGTCCACTTAGGAAGCAACACTGATTGACAATCAATTTCACATGCTGTTGTGCAAATGGAATAGACAACAGATGGAAATTATTGGCAATTATCAAGACACACTCAATAAAGGAGTGGTTCTGCAGGTGGGACCACAGACCGCATCTCAGTACCATTGCTTTCTGGCTGATGTTTTGGTCACTTTTGAATCTTGGTTGCGCTTTCACACTCGTGGTAGCATGAGACGGACTGTACAACCCACACAAGTGGCTCAGGTAGTGCAGCTCACCCAGGATGGCACATCAATGTGAGTTGTGGCAAGAAGTTTTGCTGTATCTGTCAGCGTAGTGTCCAGAGGCTGGAGGTGCTACCAGGAGACAGGCCAGTACACCTGGAGACATGGCGGGGGCCGTAGGAGGGCAACAACCCAGCAGCAGGACCGCTACCTCAGCCTTTGTGCAAGGAGGAACAGGAGGAGCACTGCCAGAGCCCTGCAAATGACCTCCAGCAGGCCACAAATGTGCATGTGTCTGCACAAACGGTTAGAAACCGACTCCATGAGGATGTTCTGAGTGCCCGACATCCACAGATGAGGATTGTGCTCACAGCCCAACACCGTGCAGGACGATTGGCATTTGCCAGAGAACACAGTGTTTGGCAGATTTTACATTGATGCCTTGTGCTCATCACAGATGAGAGCAAGTTCACACTGAGCACTTGTGATAGACATGACAGAGTCTGGAGACACTGCAGAGAATGTTCTGCTGCCTGCAACATCCTCCAGCATGACTGGTTTGGTAGTGGGTCAGTAATGGTGTGAGGAGGCATTTCTTTGAAGGGCACCACAGTCCTCCATGTGCTAGCCAGAGGTACCCTGGCTGCATTAGGTAACAGGATGACATCCTCAGACCCATTTTGAAACCACATGCAGGTGCACTGGGCTTTGGGTTCCTTCTGATGCATGACAATGCTAAACCTCATGTGGCTGAAGTGTGTCAGCAGTTCCTGCATGATGAAGGCATTGATGCTATGGACTGGCCTGCCCTTTCCCCAGACTCATTCCATCCATCAACACCACTGTGCACCACAGACTGTCCAGGAGTTGTCTGTTGCTTTAATCCAGGTCTGGGAGGAGATCTCTCAGGAGAACATCTGCTGCCTCATCAGGACCATGCCCAAGCATTGAAAGGAGGTCGTACAGGCATGTGGAGGCCGCACACTACTGAGCATCATTTCCTTGTCTTGAGGAAGTTGGATCAGCCTGTAATTTGATTTTCCACTTTGATTTTGAGTATCATTCCAAATCCAGACCTCCATGGAATATTAATTTTGATTTACATTGATCATTTTTATGTTTTATCATTATCAATGCATTACACTATGAATAATGAATAAGGATTTATAACCGGAATATTTCATTCAGTGACATCTAGGATGTGGTATTTTTGTGTTCTCTTTATTTTTTGAGCAATATATATACACATGCGGTCAAAATTGTTGGTACCCCTCGTGTAATCACAGAAAAACCCACCATGGTCACAGAAATGACTTAAATCTGACAAAAGTAATAATAAATAAAAAAATCTATGAAAATGAACAAATGAAAGTCAGACATTGCTTTTCAACCATGCTTTCACAGACTTTTTTAAGAAATAAATCTCATGAAATAGGCCTGGACAGAAATGATGGTACCCCTGTCACAAAAGGGACATGTTAAATCAAGGTGTGTCCTCTAATTAGCATCACAGGTGTCTACAATCTTGGAATCAGTAAGTGGGCCTGTATCGAGGGCTACAGATACTCACTGTGATGTTTGGTGATATGGTGTGTATCACACTCAACGTGGACCAGAGGAAGCGAAGGAAAGAGTTGTCTCAGGAGATTAGAAAGAAAATTATAAAAAATTCCTTTATTTTGCCATGATAAAACCATGATCAGCTTCTTAGACAACATCAAGGCAAACGTAAGGATGAGCTACGCGTTCCGATCGCTGCTGTGATCTTTATCAAACGTGTAGCTCGTCCTCACATGTGCCTTGATGTTGTCTAAGAAGCTGATCATGTTTTTATCATGACAAAATAAAGGAATTTTTTATGGAAGAGCTGGAACAATTGGTCTTCAAATTTCACATGAATGCGTCTCATCAGGATGAGGTTCCATGCACTTTCTGAAGATCAGTGAGCTGGCATTTTTTTTCTTTATACTAAAGAAAATTATGGACAAACATGTTAAAGGTATAAGTTATAAGACCGTCTCCAAGCAGCTTGATGTTCCTGTGACTAGAGTTGCACATATTATTCAGAAATTTAAGATCAAATGGACTATAGCCAACCTCCCTGAACGTGACCGCAGGAGGAAAATTGATGACAAATCAAAGAGACGGATAATATGAATGGTAGCAAAAGAGCCCAGAATAACTTCTAAACAGATTAAAGGTGAACTTCAAGTTCAATTAACATCAGTGTCAGATTGCACCATCCATCGTTGTATGAGCCAAAGTGGACTTCTTAGGATACATCCAAGGAGGATACCATTGTTAACAAAAAAACATAAAAGCCAGACTGGAATTTTCCAAACTATATATTGACAAGCCACAAAGCTTCTGGGAGAATGTCCTATGGACAGATGAGACAAAAATGGAACTTTTTGGCAAGGCACATCAGCTCTATGTTCACAGATGGAAAAATGAAGCATATCAAGAAAAGAACACTGTCCCTGCTGTGAAACATGGAGGAGGCTAAGGGTGTCTAGAATCTGTGCAGGGTACA
This sequence comes from Dendrobates tinctorius, assembly GCF_039654945.1. NCBI lineage: Eukaryota > Metazoa > Chordata > Amphibia > Anura > Dendrobatidae > Dendrobates > Dendrobates tinctorius. The sequence continues at coordinate 43,722,174 of NW_027361684.1, forward strand.
ATGAAATCTCAAGACTATCAAGGGATTCTAGAGAGAAATGTGCTGCCCAGTGTCAGAAAGCTTGGTTTCAGTCACAGGTCATGGGTCTTGTAACAGGATAATGACCCAAAACACACAGCTAAAAACACCCAAGAATGGCTAAGAGGAAAACATTGGACTATTCTGAAGTGGACTTCTATGAACCCTGACCTAAATCCTATTGAGCATCTTTGGAAAAAGCTCAAACATGCCGTCTGGAAAAGGCAACCTTCAAACACGAGAAAACTGGAGCAGAAGTCTCATTGACAGTTACAGGAATCATTTGATTGCAGTGATTGCCTCAAAAGGTTGTGCAACTAAATATTAAGTTAAGGGTACCATCATTTCTGTCCAGGCCTATTTCATGAGCTTTATTTTTTGAAAAATTCTGTGGAAGCATGGTTGAAAAGCAATGTCTGACTTTGAAATCAAGTCCTATCAGTTTATTTAAACAGAGTTGGACTCCAATGAAGGAGTAGAACCATCTCAAGGAGGATCACAAGGAAATGGACAGCATGTGACTTATATATGAGTGTCTGAGCAAAGGGTCTGAGTACTTATGATCATGTGATGCTTCAGTTTTTCTTTTTTTATACCTTTTCCAAAATTTCTACATTTGTTTTTTTTCAGTCAAGATGGGGTGCAAAGTGTACATTATTGAGGAAAAAAAATGAACTTTTTTGAATTTACCAAATGGCTGCAATGAAACAAAGAGTGAAAAATTTAAAGGGGTCTGAATACTTTCCATACACAAGCAGGAGACTTGCCAGCAGAAGGGGACTACACTGTGGGGCCAGAGCAGTGAGCATGCCAGTGTCCCTGTATGAAGCGGAAGGGAAACCATGCAGGGGCAATAGCATTACATATTGCTTGATTTTCTTCTGCTGGAGAAAGCATTTTCATTTGGAGTAAAGCAAAATACCATACCTTGTTTTCCACCAAGACCATTGCCTGTGCTAATTGAGTGCCTACTTCTGAGCATGAATCCCTAATATATATATATATATATATATATATATATACAGTGGGGCAAAAAAGTATTTAGTCAGTCAGCAATAGTGCAAGTTCCACCACTTAAAAAGATGAGAGGCATCTGTAATTTACATCATAGGTAGACCTCAACTATAGGAGACAAACTGAGTAAAAAAAATCCAGAAAATCACATTGTCTGTTTTTTTTTTCATTTTATTTGCATATTATGGTGGAAAATAAGTATTTGGTCAGAAACAAAATTTCATCTCAATACTTTGTGATATATCCTTTGTTGGCAATGACAGAGGTCAAACGTTTTCTGTAAGTCTTCACAAGGTTGCCACACACTGTTGTTGGTATGTTGGCCCATTCCTCCATGCAGATCTCCTCTAGAGCAGTGATGTTTTTGGCTTTTCGCTTGGCAACACGGACTTTCAACTCCCTCCAAAGGTTTTCTATAGGGTTGAGATCTGGAGACTGGCTAGGCCACTCCAGGACCTTGAAATGCTTCTTACGAAGCCACTCCTTCGTTGCCCTGGCGGTGTGCTTTGGATCATTGTCATGTTGAAAGACCCAGCCACGTTTCATCTTCAATGCCCTTGCTGATGGAAGGAGGTTTGCACTCAAAATCTCACGATACATGGCCCCATTCATTCTTTCATGTACCCGGATCAGTCGTCCTGGCCCCTTTGCAGAGAAACAACCCCAAAGCATGATGTTTCCACCACCATGCTTTACAGTAGGTATGGTGTTTGATGGATGCAACTCAGTATTCTTTTTCCTCCAAACACGACAAGTTGTGTTTCTACCAAACAGTTCCAGTTTGGTTTCATCAGACCATAGGACATTCTCCCAAAACTCCTCTGGATCATCCAAATGCTCTCTAGCAAACTTCAGACGGGCCCGGACATGTACAGGCTTAAGCAGTGGGACACGTCTGGCACTGCAGGATCTGAGTCCATGGTGGCGTAGTGTGTTACTTATGGTAGGCCTTGTTACATTGGTCCCAGCTCTCTGCAGTTCATTCACTAGGTCCCCCCGCGTGGTTCTGGGATTTTTGCTCACCGTTCTGGTGATCATTCTGACCCCACGGGGTGGGATTTTGCGTGGAGCACCAGATCGAGGAGATTATCAGTGGTCTTGTATGTCTTCCATTTTCTAATTATTGCTCCCACAGTTGATTTCTTCACTCCAAGCTGGTTGGCTATTGCAGATTCAGTCTTCCCAGCCTGGTGCAGGGCTACAATTTTGTTTCTGGTGTCCTTTGACAGCTCTTTGGTCTTCACCATAGTGGAGTTTGGAGTCAGACTGTTTGAGGGTGTGCACAGGTGTCTTTTTATACTGATAACAAGTTTAAACAGGTGCCATTACTACAGGTAATGAGTGGAGGAAAGAGGAGACTCTTAAAGAAGAAGTTACAGGTCTGTGAGAGCCAGAAATCTTGATTGCTTGTTTCTGACCAAATACTTATTTTCCACCATAATATGCAAATAAAATGAAAAAAAAAACAGACAATGTGATTTTCTGGATTTTTTTTTCTCAGTTTGTCTCCCATAGTTGAGGTCTACCTATGATGTAAATTACAGACGCCTCTCATCTTTTTGAGTGGTGGAACTTGCACTATTGCTGACTGACTAAATACTTTTTTGCCCCACTGTATATACTAGATGGTGGCCCGAGTCTAACGCATCGGGTATTCTAGAATATGCATGTGGTTTATTTCTGAAGTTTTAATAATATTGCAATAATGCACCCCCCAATCCTGATATGCATGGTCCTCTAACCCCCAACCCTAATATGCATGGTTCCCCTTCCCCCTATCCTGGTATGCATGGTCCCCTCACCCCCCCAATCCTGGTGTGTATGGTCACCCTCACCCCCCAATCCTGGTATGCATGGTCCTCTCACCCCCCTTTCCTGGTATGCATGGTCCTCTCACCCCTCTTTCCTGGTAAGCATGGTCCCCTCACCCTCCTTTCCAGGTATGCATGGTCCCTCTCACCCTCCTTTCCTGGTATGCATGGTCCCGTCACCCCCCTTTCCTGGCATGCATGGTCCCCTCATGCTCCAATCCTGATATGCATGGTCCCCTCACCCCCCAATCCTGATATGCATGGTCCTCTCACCCCCAATCCTGATATGCATGGTACCCCTCACCCCCCAATCCTGGTAAGCATGGTCCCCTCACCCTCCAATCCTGGAATCCATGGTCCTCTCACCCACCAATCCTGGTATGCATGTTCCTCTCACCCCTCTTTCCTGGTAAGCATGGTCCCCCTCACCCCCCTTTCCTGGTATGCATGGTCCCATCGCCCCCCTTTCCTGGTATGCATGGTCCCCTCACTTCCCTTTCTTGGTAAGCATGGTCCCCTCACCCCCCTTTCCTGGTATGCATGGTCCCCCTCCCCCCCTTTCCTGGTATGCATGGTCCCGTCACCCCCCTTTCCTGGTATGCATGGTCCCCTCACCCCCCTTTCCTGGTATGCATGGTCCCCCTCACCCCCCTTTCCTGGTATGCATGGTCCTGTCATCCCCCTTCCCTGGTATGCGTGGTCCCGTCATCCCCCTTTCCTGGTATGCATGGTCACCCTCACCCCCCTTTGCTGGTATGCATTGTCCCCTCACCCCCCTTTGCTGGTATGTATGGTCACCCTCACCCCCCTTTGCTGATATGTATGGTCACCCTCACCCCCCTTTGCTGGTATGCATGGTTCCCTCACCCCCCTTTGCTGATATGTATGGTCACCCTCACCCCCCTTTGCTGGTATGCATGGTTCCCTCACCCCCCTTTGCTGGTATGCATGGTCCCGTCACCCCCCTTTCCTGGTATGCATGGTCCCCTCACCCCGCTTTGCTGGTATGCATGGTCCCCTCTTTCCTTTTATGCATGGTCCTCCTCCCCCCCTTTGTTGGTATGCATGGTCACCCTCACCCCCCTTTGCTGGTATGCATTGTCGCTTCACCCCCCTTTGCTGGTATGTATGGTCACCCTCACCCCTCTTTTCTGGTATGCATGGTCCCCTCACCCCCCTTTGATGGTATGTATGGTCACCCTCACCCCCCTTTGCTGCTGTGCATGGTCCCCCTCCCCCCCTTTGCTGGTATGCATGGTGCCCCTCACCTCCCTTTCCTGGTATGCATGGTCCCCTCACCAACCTTTGCTGGTATGTATGGTCCCCTCACCCCCCTTTCAAGGTATGCATGGTCCCGTCACCCCCCTTTCCTGGTATGTATGGTCTCTGTTAAAATAAAAAATAGTTATATACTCACCTTCCGACGGCCCACGATCTCTACTCCACTCACCCGGCCTCATGGTCCCAGTAATGCTTTGCGCGAAACACCGCTGATGACGTCGTGCTCTCGCGATAGTGGCGTCATCTCTGGTCTAAGGCACAAAGCATTACTGGGATCGCGAGGCCGGGCGCGTGGAGTGGAGACCATAGGCCGTCGGAAGGTGAGTATTACTTTTTTAAATTTAATTCTCTTTTTTTTACAGAGCCCTTCACCCGATTGAGCGCTGTGCCCGACTGCGCCTGTCACTGATTAGTTGCAGCCGCAGGTCAGACTGGGGGCTTATTTACAGCATTATAGAATGCCTTAGATAAGCCCTGAAAGGCAGTGACCGCATCTTATAGCGGCCAAAACAGGTGACAGGTTCCCTTTAACTCACATCCAGAAGCCCCCTACAGAATAATCGCAGAGAATATCCCTGAGTCACTGAAAGGACCGCCCAATTGTTTGAAATGCCAAGAATGAGCAGAGATTTAAATGAATAAAAATAAGTTACATACTATATATTGCATACTGTATATTTTCCTCTAAAACTATATATCAATCTGTTGAGCTCCCCCTGCTCTAGAACATGGTGTCTGCAGATTGGGCTGCATTTTCATAGTGACAGATTAATTTTAACAGCATATCCTCATTTTACATCAACTGTTATCACGTTATTGCAATTATTACAATGTCTACAAGATTATTAAATATACTATTGATTAAAAGTAGTCAGACTTCTGCAAAGATTCTCAATAAATGGTGATTCCTAAATACATTTTTATTACCAAGACCAAAAAAAAAGTAATTTTAGGGCTGTGGGAAAAGTATACAGAAGGCAGCTTGTAATTTGCAAGATGGCCACAGGGAATGGACCTTGTAGCTAATGAGAATAAAGCTGGTAACGCCATGGTGGTAGAGTGTGCTCACCTTGTTTAAATGGTTCTTTTGCAACTTCAAGATCATCTGCTAAAACCAGAGTCAGGCACAAGATAGCAGCAACCCAAAACCAACCACTTGCTTCAAATTGAGGACCTACAACAGACATTGTAGAAGTTGTGCCAACAGTGACTTGGAGGGAATACAATAGGGGTAACATATATAATAACATGACCATATTCTCACAGATCTCTGCAATTGCTTATAATAATATTTAGTAAGAAACAAATCAATGTCTATGGAACGTTAGATCTCACCCATTGTCTACCACGGTGATTATAAATATAACCAGGAAGTCGCTTTAGGTTTATGTAGAAGAGGTAATGTCTCCTCCCAAATTACAAAGTAGAAAGCCTGAAGAAATCAGGGCTATTAAGAAGCAGGGTGTTACAAAGTTCAGGCAGGAGGATTCTACTCAAAGTTGTTTGCTTTAGTTACATGCTTAAAGAGACAGTAAAGATTTCAATGAAATGTTTGAATAAATATTAGCTTTTTTTTTTAGCATGGTCCCCTCACCCTCCAATCCTGGAATGCATGGTCCTCTCATCCCCCAATCCTGGTATGAATGTTCCTCTCACCCCTCTTTCCTGGTAAGCATGGTCCTCTCACTCCCCTTTACTAGTATGCATGGTCCCCCTCACTCCCCTTTCCTGGTATGCATGGTCCCGTCACCCCCCTTTCCTGGTATGCATGGTCCCCTCACCTCCCTTTCTTGGTAAGCATGGTCCCCTCACCCCCCTTTCCTGGTATTCATGGTCCCCCTCACCACCCTTTCCTGGTATGCATGGTCCCGCCACCCCCCTTTCCTAGTATGCATGGTCCCCTCACCTCCCTTTCTTGGTAAGCAAGGTCCCCTCACCCCCCTTTCCTGGTATGCATGGTCCCCTCACCTCCCTTTCTTGTTAAGCATGGTCCCCTCACCCCCCGTTCCTGGTATGCATGGTCCTCCTCACCACCCTTTCCTGGTATGCATGGTCCCGTCACCCCCCTTTCCTGCTATGCATGGTCACCCTCACCCCCATTTGCTGGTATGCATGGTCCCCTCACCCCCCTTTGCTGGTATGTATGATGACCCTCACTCCCCTTTGCTGGTATGTATGGTCACCCTCACCCCCCTTTTCTGGTATGCATGGTCCCCTCACCCCTCTTTCCTGGTATGCATGGTCCCCCTCCCCCCTTTGATGGTATGCATGGTCACCCTCACCCCCCTTTGCTGGTATGCATGGTCCTCTCACCCCCTTTGCTGGTATGTATGGTCATCCTCACCCCCCTTTCCTGGTATGCATGGTCCCCTCACCCCCCTTTGCTGGCATGTATGGTCACCCTCACCCCCCTTTGCTGCTATGCATGGTCCCCCTCCCCCCCTTTGCTGGTATGCATGGTCTCCCTCGCCTCCCTTTCCTGGTATGCATGGTCCCCTCACCCTTCTTTGCTGGTATATATGGTCCCCCTCACCCCCCTTTCCTGATATGCATGGTCCCGTCACCCCCCTTTCCTGGTATGTATGGTCTCTGTTAAAATAAAAAATAGTTATATACTCACCTTCCGATGGCCCACGATCTCTTCTCCACGCACCCGGCCTCGCGGTCCCAGTAATGCTTTGCGCAAAACACCGCTGATGACATTGTGCTCTCGCGAGAGTGACGTCATCTCCGGTCTAAGGCGCAAAGCATATTAGCTCTTTTTTTTAAGCAAATTTTGTCTGTTTCCTGAATTACGCCACATCATGAATGACAGCTGGGGGGGTCGCGCAGATCCCACCGCTGCCGCCAGTTTGTCACAGAGACGCAATTCCACTGCCTTCAACCATCAGGACAGTTATGAAATTGACTGTGAAGTGATGGACGAGGCTGCGGCTGGTTACACTACTAGACCAGTTATTGGAGAACTCATAGTGAACATATGGTATATACACCTCCGATTCCAGCTCATGGAATATATGTATATACCCCAGGATGCTAACTGCCATCTCCACAATAACAAAAGTACTACTAGCTGCTACCACCAATCGTTTATACAGGCCTATTGGACACCTGTTACAGGTAGCATATGATTTCAGGGAAGCAGTTTACAGGGCAAGAGGAACAGAGCTATTCAATTTGATATATTTAATCCAGAAACCTAGGCAGTGTTTATAAAAAAAAGTATACAAGGATGATACAAAATGGCAACAAAACAATACAATATATACAAATACATAAAATAAAAAGGAATGCGGTAACTAAAGAAAATTATGAAACCTGATGTCACAGAAGTGGCTTATAGCTTGATGGAGTGAAGTACTCCTTAGGAAAATTGACAGAGCACAGCAAACTGTACCTTCCAGGGCTGAAAAAAGACCAAACCTAAATTCTGCTCTTTATTAGTTCAAGGTTAAGCCCACATAGCTCCCCTTAATGAGGTCATATGGGTGCTGGTTGTGGGATTTGCTAGGTCCTTTAGAATTTTTTGAGATCCCCAACTTACAGGATATCTTTACCCCTAGAGATAGATATTATCATCATTTTTCTTATTGTGATTTTTTTCTTTCGATAGGGATGAAGCATGACATGGATAGCATCATCGTTCAGACCAATATAACGTTGGAGAAGTTAGGAGGGCCCTATGGTGAAAATATATTTTCTGTAAATATTAGATAGATGCAAAACCCTAATATTCATCATGGACCATCAACTCCAAAAAATCTCAACACAGTTCTTTGATAACAGGAAGCTCTTTACTGGGAAAGTGTAATTCCCCACTTCTGCATAAACAAATCTCAGTCTTGCTGTGTTTTTCTCAAAACATTTCTATGATGTAATTGTCTGATCACTGCAGGAGGTCCCTACTTTAATGAAGGTTGAACTGTTAAAGGGAATCTGTCACCAAGTTTTTGGCCTATCCACATGTATCTGTTGGTTCCACCAAAACCAATATAATCCCATGCATGCCTTGAGCTGCCTCTTTTCAGCTGACTTTTGTGGAACTGATCCAAACAGGTATGGTTGACAAAAACTTGTTCCTAGAGATCTTGTGTTACAAGCAGCATTTGAAGATTGAGGATAACTGTCTTGCCTCCTGGCTGGTCTCAGCTAGTATACCTCTAATCTTTACTAAGCTCTGAATTATTGTGCTTTCTAAAGGTACTGTCACACTTAGCGATGTACCAGCGATCCCGACCAGCGATATTACGCTGTCAGGATAGCTGGTACATCGCTAAGTGGTCGCTAGTGAGCTGCCACACAGGCAGATCTCACCAGCGACATCGCTGGGGACGGGGGTCGCTACTTACCTGTCACACTAGGCGATCCTGCATCCTCCCGCCCGGCTCCACGCGCATCGCTTGTCTCTCCACAGGAAGCGCCGCAGGAAGCTGACGACGAGAAACAGTCCTGGACATTCTCGCGCGATCAGCGATAAGCAGCGGGGGAGTGGGTCGTAGGTAAGTATCAGACACAGCGATATCGCTAGCAATATCGCTATAACGTCACAAGTTATAGCGATATTGCTAGCGATATCGCTTAGTGTGACAGGCCCTTAAGGGCCTGCTGACTGCATGGTGCTAACTACCACTATTAGCCTTAAGGCCCAGTCACACATAGCGACTCACCAGCGATCCCGACAACGATATCAACTTGTCAGGATCGCTGGTGAGTCGCTACATGATCGCTGGTGAGCTGTAAAACAGGCAGCTTCACCAGCGATCAGCACCAGCGACGCCGAACGTGCGGCGTCGCTGTGTACGTTAGTTACCAGTGCGCTGATGCAGGGAGCTGGTAACTAAGGTACACATCGGGTTTCTAAGCGGCGTGCATCACTTATTAGAAACCCGATGTGTACCTTGGTTACCAGCACCCTGCATCAGCACGCTGGTAACTAAGGTACACATCGGGTTTCTAAGCACCGCACGGTGCATAGAAACCCTGCGTTTACCTTAGTTACCAGCACGCTGATCGCTGGTCTCCCACCTGTCACACGCAGCGATGCGTGCTGGCCAGCGGGAGACCAGCGATAAAAAAATATCCTGGCTATTCCAGGACGATCAGCGATAACCGGCAGGGGGGCCGGTCGCTTGTCAGTGTCACACACAGCGATCTCGCTGGTGAGATCGCTGTTGCGTCACAAAACTTGTGGCTCAGCGAGATCGCTATGTGTGACGAGGGCTATAGTTTTACCTTTAAGATAAGATAACCCTTTAATCGTCCCACCATGGGGAAATTCAGAGCATTACAGCAGCAAGGCAGGAACAAGTACAGATACAGATGCATAAAGGCATTACATTGACAGTAGGTAGGTACATATACGGGGAAAAAAAAAAAAATGTAACCGGACTGTCACAACTTTGGATCTATCAGTTCACTGTTTGGGTCGTTCTCCGTTTTGGACAGTGCTGGTTATACAGCCTAACTGCAGCAGAAAGGAAGGACTTCCGATAGCGCTCCCTCTCACATTTAGGATGAAGTAGCCAGTCACTGACAGTACTACACATCTTTGTCACGGTCTCATGCATGGGATGGGAATCATTCTTCACCAAGTAGCTCACCTTGGCCAGTATCCTCCTGTCGCCTACTTCCTGAACTGGATCAAGGGGGCATCCCAGGACAGAGCTGGCCCTTCTAATCAGTTTGTCCAGCCTATTCCTGTCCCTGGTTGATATGCCACTACCCCAGCACACCACACCAAAGAAGATGACTGATGCCACAACAGAGTTGAAGAAGGATGCAAGGAGTGCCCCCTTAACTCCGAAGGCTCTCAGCCTTCTGAGCAGATAAAGCTTACTGTTGCCCTTCCTGTACACTGCATCCAAGTGATGGGCCCAGTCAAGCTTATTATTGAGGATCACACCAAGGTACTTATAGGTGTTGACTATCTCAATGTCATTTCCCTGAATGTTCACCACTACTGGTGGATTTTTTCCCTTGCGAAAGTCCACCACCAATTCCTTGGTCTTCCCGGAATTAATCCTAAGTTGGTTCCTCTGACACCACTCCACAAAAGCTTGGTTAGTATCTCTGTACTCTCTTTCATCTCCTCCTGTGATGAGGCCTACTATTGCAGAGTCATCAGAATACTTCTGCAAGTAGCAGCTAGATGAGTTGCACTTAAAATCCGCAGTGTACAGTGTGAAGAGAAAAGGGGCAAGAACTGTACCTTGAGGTGCCCCTGTATTGCAGATCACCGTGTCTGACACACTGTCCCGAACCTTTATAAACTGAGGTCGGTTCGTGAGGTAGTTAAGGATCCAGGTGGAGAGTTGGAGGTCCACGCCAACAAGGCCCAGCTTGTCTCTCAGTAGATCTGGCTGTATGGTATTAAAAGCACTAGAGAAATCGAAGAACATTATTCTCACAGTGTTCCCAGGTTTCTCCAGGTGAGAGAGAGTCCTATCAAGAAGGTGGATAATGGCATCATCCACATCAATGCCCGGCCTCTAGGCAAACTGGAGAGGGTCCATATCCGAGCTCACAAGAGGACGGAGACGTGTGAGAACCAATCTCTCTAGTACCTTCATCAGGTGTGATGTCAATGCTACAGGTCTATAGTCATTAAGGTCTTTCGGATAAGGTTTCTTCGGAACTGGTACCACACACGATAATTTCCACAGTTGTGGTGCTATACCTATTCTCAGGCTCATATTGAACAGATATGTAATGATCTCACTCAGCTGGTGGCCGCAGGTTCTGATTACCCTTGCACTGATGCCGTCAGGACCTGCAGCCTTCAAAACTTTGATCTTATCCAGTTCTTTTGCAACCTGGGTACTTGTGAAGAACAGACCCTGGCTCAGTTGACAAGTTGCAGCAGGGGGTGAGGTTATTGTAGCAGAGAGGTGTGAATGCTATGCAGGGGCAGGAGCAGCCAGTGTGTGATTAAATCTGTTAAAGAATAGATTAAGTTCATTAAGCCCCTCTTTATCTACAACCATCCTGGAGACAGTCTGTCTATGCCCAGATATAGACTTTAGACCCTCCCAGACTTCATGAATCCTTATACCACCTAAGGTGCTTATACCACCTAAGGTGCTTACTGTCATAAAAAAATCATGGTAAGTAAGCACCAAGCACTTTTAATTAATCTTCTCACCTCTGAGTCCATTTGGACAATTGTCTGATGGAACAATTAGTATGGTGGGTCTGTCCAGCAGGCTCTCACCATTTCTCCAAAGCCCTGGTGACCATTAAGGGCCCTTTACACATAGCGATATCGCTAGCAATATCGCTAAAGCGTCACCGATTTTGTGACGCAGCAGCGATATTGCTAGCGATATCGCTACATGTGTTACTTACCTCTGACCGGCTCCCCCGCTGGCTATCGCTGATCGCGCGAGATCAGCCTGGTCCATTTCTCGTTGTCGGCTTCCTGCTGGCGCCGACGAGCGAGCCATGGACGCAGGCGGAAGACGGACACCCTCGCCGCTCTGAAAGGTAAGAGCGACCGCCGACCGCTGCTGCATCGCTAGTGAGATCTGCCTGTTTGGCAGCTCACTAGCGACCATTTAGCGATGCACCAGCGATCCTGACCGGGTCATATCGTGGTCGGGATCGCTGGTGCATCGCTAAATGTAAAGGCCCCTTTAGTGTCTGCAGTCTATTCAGTTAATGAAAAAGATAAAGTCTCCTGTTTTGGTGTCTTTGGCATACATCTCTCCCCATGCTTGTTGCCCTCTGAAACTGGCACCTCTTCTTCTATGCACCAGTCATTCCCTAAGGAGCAGCAGTCTGCTTATATCTCTTCCGGAGCTAAGTTATTTTTTTATGGTCTTGTGGGCATGTTAGATCCTATCCATCCTGGAAGACCTCCTCCAGGTGCAGACATCATAGCACTGCTGGGTATAAACATTAACGTTCCTGGCAGGAGAAGTAGGTGATCAAAGTGATCTAGGTCTTCCAGGTGGTGTTCTTCATCTTTATCAGTTGTGAGTTCCTGCAGTTCATCACTCTCAGACAGGGTGTTTTAGAGAAACAGCAAATTGCGAAACCTACCCATTGGACCAAAAAGTAATTCTTCTGAGTCGGTCAGAGCAGCGGGGTTCCAAATATTCAACTACAGTTTCTGTGGACTTTGTCACGTTTGCATTTTTCCAGAATCATCAACAGCAGGTCCATCAGTGGATCCCTCAGTGAGGTGATTTCAGTTTTTTAACACTTGAGAATGGTAGGAGAAAAGCAAATATTTAGTCCTTGACTTTAATGCTTGTTACTGTATTTGGTGCTCCTTGGTTGTCAGGTGTAGCCATGTTAGACAGTTTCATTGGTGACAATTCAGTACACAGCTTACTGTACTCAGACAAGCACACTAGGAAGACAATGAAAAAAAAAATCAATATATAGTTAGATAGGAATCAAAACGTCTTGTAGACAACAGGTTTGGGATGACTGGTTTTGGGGCAGATATCTTAGGTGTGATGCTAGTCACTACTCATCGACTAGCCATAAGGCAAAGTGGTCAAGAGGTCCAAAGTCAAAAGCGAGGAAAGTTCATCTTAAACAGAAAGAAGAGACAAAGGCGTTGTCAGGTAACGTTCCGAGGTCCAAATACCAGACGAATGGTCAGAACAAGGTCCAAAGTCAGGCAACAAGAGATCTATAAACAGAACACATGGCAGAGAGACAAAGCACACAGCAGATGAATGTGCATCTGGCAGATGTCTTGGAGTAATAGCCCAGTTAAGTAGCCTGGCAATCACTTGGTATAAGAAACAGCTGGAGAGAGCTAGCACCTCCCATTCTCATACTGAATGCCTGAGATGTCAATAAAAACACTGACAGCTCAGCATGCCCCTACTCCAGACTGGATGGCTGAGATGTCAATCATAGTATTGACAGCTTCAGTGCGCCCCTCTACCAGATTGGATGGCTGAGCCATCAGTAACTGCATCCCAGACACACTGAGGGGTGGAACCGTGACATCATGGTAAGTGCTCATTAGAAGTCAAAGAGTTTGCTATGGTGTAGGGAAGGTAGCTAAATCGTATATTGCATGTTTAACATGTGTGAGCTTGGATTTTGAGCATCTCCATTGCTTAGAGTCTTGCTTGCTCAGTTGAGAGTTTATCAGATTTTAAGTCTGAGGGTACAAGGTAAACATCCCTATTCAGGTGTGAAACTTTAATGGGCCTACATCCAAGAAGTGAGGCTTAGGTATAAAGCCTTAATCTAGATAAACACAGCTCTAATCAACCTTTTATGACTCAACCTTTATACCAACATGTTGCATGTTGTTCCAGTTTGTTGTTTTTTTCCTCTTGTATTATTCCAGTTTACATGTTTTTCTGGTAAACATAAGATTAACAAAGAGGTGAGGACACCTTCCCAAACCTCTGAGTCTACATATTGAGATAGTCCTTAAAGGAATTGTCTGGCCTAGGGCTACAAGTCTGAAGTCACTCTTTGTGATTTCAAACTTGTGGACCCTCAAGGTGTGCACACTGCATGCTGTAAGGATTTTCTGGTGCTGACACCAGGAGTGGTGGGTGTGTGACTGCAAATATGTGATTTGCATACAGTCAGTTACATGTCGACTAGACGGGTGTGGCCTCCCTCAATGCAACTGTGTTGAGTGAAGCCGGATGCATCTAGTTGGAATGTAACCAGAAGTATGCAAGTAACATGACTGTCCATTCCAGGCATAGCGTGCTCTGTGTGCATTCACAAGTCTGCAGTCACAAAGCCAGGCAACCCCTTCAACCCCTTTCTGCCATATGACATACTAATCCATCCATGTGCCCTGGGACTTACTACCCATGGACGGAATAGTACGTCATATGTGATCAGCCGCGCTCACGGGGGGAGCGCGGCTGATCGCGGCCGGGTGTCAGCTGATTATCACAGCTGACACCCGGCACAGTGTGCCAGGAGTCGTCACGGACCGCTCCTAGCACTTTAATATGATCGCAGAGTTCTGGGAGCAGGCAGAAGGGCTGTTAGCTGTGACAGCCCCTCTGCCTTTGGATCGAAGACCCCGCGGCATGATGCAGGGTCCTGATCGCTGCCATGGAGACCCGATGTCGTCATGACGACATCCGGTTCTCCATTGCTGAGAGACATCCTGTCATGCGCAGTGATGACCAGCAAGTCACTCAGGTTAGTGTTCAACTTTGTGCAGCGCTGACAGCTTCTGTAGCATGCAGATCTGCATGCTATAGAAGCGATCAGCCTGCCCGAAATAGTGGGACACAGTGTAAAAGTAAGAATCAAATTTTAAAAAAATGTTTTAAATAATTGTAAAAATATTTTTTTTTAAATAATAAAAAATAATAAAAAAATCCATATTTATTCAATCAATAAATAAATATTTAAATAAAAAAAATCTACACAATAAAAGTACACATATTTAGTATCGCCGTGTCCGTAACAACCCGCCCTATAAAACTATCCCACTAGTTAACCCATTTAGTGAACACCATAAAAAAACAAGGCAAAAAAGCAATACTTTATCATCATAGCGCCGAACAAAAAGTGGAATAACACGCGATCAAAAAGACAAATATAAATAAACCTGGTACCGCTCAAAACCTAATCTTTTCCCGCAAAAAATAAGCCCCCATACAGTGTCATCAGCAAAAAACTAAAAAGGTTATAGCTCTCAAAATAAAGTGATGCAAAAATAATTTATTACTGCCATGTCCGCCCGTGCTCCCCGCGCTCCAGTCTCTTGACGGGCTGCTGGGATCGGGGTGCTTCTGTGGATGACCGTCTCTTATCCCTTCAGTCTGCCGCCTCAGCTTCTGCACAAGCTCTGTCTCGTAATCCCGATCCCATACTGCACCCTCCACCCCGCCTTGGTAAACCACCCCGGTATAATGGCGATCCCAAGCTGTGCCAAGGTTTTTTGAATGAATGCTGTCTACATTTTGATCGGCCTAAGGTGGCGTTTGTGGTTTCTCATTTAGAGGTGGAAGCTCTGGCTTGGGTTAATCCTCTGTGGGAGTGGGATGATCCCATAACCTCTCAGCTGTCAACCTTTTTGGAGACCTTACGCAGAGTGTTTGACAAATCGGGTCGCATAGCCTTGGCCACTGAGTCCCTCTTTAATCTACACCAAGGCACTCTCACCGTTGGTCAATATGCCATTCGTTTTCATACTCTGTCCTCAAAACTGAGGAGGAATAATGATCCGCTGGTAAGTGCATTCTGGCGAGGGTTGTCGGGCCGAATTAATTAAGGATGAACTTATGGGTCGGGATGCTCCTACCTCCCTAGAGGATTTAATTTCCCTGGCCACACGTATTGATCTACGTTTCCTGTAGCGTTCTCGGGAGTCCGCTTGAGAGAGAAGGTACCATCGTCCAGTTCTTGCCATTCATAAGCCTCGGCGTCCCCTTCCGTTCCTGCACCTGAACCTATGCAAGTGGATCGGGTCAAAATGGCGGATCTGCGTCAGAAGGAGAGGGTCACGCAAGGACTTTGTTTTTACTGTGGTAGTGCCTCGCATTTCCTCCGTTCTTGCCCCGAGTGGCCGGGAAAGTAGGTGTGTGTGACTACTCTCTACCCTTAACCATGTCTGTCCAAATAATTTTTGAGAATAGGCACTACTCTGAGATGGCGTATGTGGATTCGGGCGCGGCAGGCAACTACGTCCTGCCCAATTTGTCCCCTGCAAATCTTCTCGGGCTACCCTGGCTGAGGGTGTATGAACCTATCCTTGACTGGCGCTCGGGGGAGTTCTACATTGGGGTCCGCACTGCCATGATCGTTGACTGTTACCGATTCGTCTATTCGGAGTGTCTCAACCTGTCTCCAATCCTGTCGGATTACCAGTGGCTTATTTGCTCTTTGCGGATGTCTTCTGCAAGAAATAGGTGGAGAGACTTCCTCTGCATCGGCCATACGACTGCCCGACTGAACTCATTTCTGGCTCTACACCCCCAGGGGTAGAATCTATCCTCTATCTCAAGTGGAGATGCAAGCCATGTTGGAGTATATGCAGGAGAATCTGGCCAAAGGCTTTATCTGAAAGTCCTCTTCACCCGCAGGCGCTGAATTCTCATCGCCACACAGTAAGAGAAAAAAGAATGGATCTACCTGTGGCAAAACATTTTTGTATGCCTTATCACAGCACCACGGACATAAAATTACTGGTATTGAAAGGTGACTTCACATCTCAGAGAGACAGAAGAATCTGTCAGTACAAACTCATGACGACTTTTGACACACTCAATGCAGGAATGAAGGTGTCGCATGGATTTATGTCTTTTTACATCAATTAAGGAATTTGCTCCTAAGACCTTGTGGGGGCATCACACAACACATAACCAGACCCCAATCAGAGGACAATAAAACTGTCACTCCTTATCTATGAACTGGTCCAATATTTATGGCCATAACTGTCTATCACTCCCCCATAATGATAGTTCTGCTTCACGTCACTTGTCTTATCTATTACATTTTTTCTGTGCTGTGTTGTGCATAAATATGTGATTCTTCAGATTTTGTATTAGTCAATGCCTGATGAAGAGACCTGAGTAGTCTCGAAAGCTTGCAATTTGTTACCATCTTTTCAGTTAGCCATTAAAAGGTATCAACCACTGAGGACTCTTAATTCTGAATATTTTTCTATCTACTGGCTAACACGGTACAAAGATATACATCTTTTCTGTATAAAGCGAGGTGGAATTAATGGCACTACACAAGTGTGTAAAATAAATAAATAAATTTACAATGACTCTTTGTTTCCTGTCTTTTAGCCAATTCCTTAACCATCTGCATATAGTTTCCCCCGTCCTTGCTTCTAGAGTTTCAGTATAAGTTTGGTATGTGGTACAGTATCAAATGCCTTTACAAAGTTCAGTTAAATCACATAAGCCACATTACCAACGTACAGATTTGCACTTACCTCCTTATAGAAACCCAACATTTCTTTTTTACATTTGTTACTGAGATCTTTATATTCCTGAAATACTTTTTCTGTATTCTCGGCCTCCAGGATTTTGAATGCCCTTTGTTTTTGTCTTATTAAACTTTGTACTGATTTATTTATCCATAATAGTTTATTTTTATTCCTGGACATTGTATTACTAGAGGGTATACGTTTTCTACAGGATTCTAATAGTATTTACATAGACATGCCCCACTTATTTTCTGTTTCCCAAGTTACCATGTCATGACATGTCTACACGATTAAGCTCTTCTCTTAATTTGTTGAAATCAGCTTTCCTAATGTTCCACATTTTTGCATTTCCACTTTAAAATGTTTTATTGAATATTATATTGAAACTTACCATATTATGGTAGCTGCATCCCACATGCTCCAGAACCTATAGATCTGAAATTGTATCTGGTCTATTTGACAGGACAAGATTCAACAAAATATTGTCTCTGGTTGGTTCGTAAACCAACTGAGATCAGTAATCATCTTGAACTGCGGAGAAGAACTTGCAGCTTTTAGCACAATTATTTTTACAAAATGCCAAATTATTATCATCACTTAAATGTAAAAAAAATCTAAGCATGTTTAATACAGTATATCTATAATCGGTCTGACCTGGACAATCATGTTTCCAGGTAATTTTCATTGCACAATGAAAACCTTAAAAACATAACCCAAAACATAATGGCGGAATTGCATTTTTTTTATCGCTTTATTAAACTTGGAATTTTTTTCCTGTGTTTCATTACGTTATTTTGTAAAATGAATGGTGACAAAACTACAATTCGTCTCATAAAATAGTATGCTCGCACAAGTTTATGTCTTCACAAAAATAAAAACGTTATGGCTCTTGAAAGACGGAAAAAAAATGAAAAAGCCCAAAACTTAAAGATTTTCTGGTCCTTAAAGAGTTAATGAATTCAGCCCATCTTATTCCAACCTGCTGCTGATTATCAAGACTGGCATTCAAAGCACTGGTATTGATAAATCGGGGGCCATTATGTGAGCTGGTTAAGATATTTATGAGAGCTCCAGAGAGCCTAAATCTGTCCATACACATTTTGAAATTTTTGCAAAACCTCCAATTTAGGATGAAATAACCGATGATCTAATGTTCATGGAGGATGGAAAAAACAAATATAGGGAATATTGATTTTTGACATGCCTGATCCTTCGCTCCTATTAGAGAGAAGCCTCTACATGAAGTGTCTGTCACCATCCAATTCCCTTGATGAATTTATGTCTCTTTAGAAAATAATTTATAATAAAATATCAAAGTCCTTATGTTTTTATGATTCTTAAGAAAACCATGTATAATATATAAAAGTCTTCAGGTATTTATGATTCTTATAAAAATAAAGTATAATACAGTATCAAAGTCCTCATGTGTTTATGATTATTACAGGGAATCTGAAATCTGGTTTGTGCTGCCTGAACTACCTTGCTAGTCGGGCTGCTTATCAAGAAGCAAGTTCTCAGTGACTTCTCCTAGCGTCTCTACCTTTGGGTGGCAGGGCTTGTCACTGATGTAGAACGGGGCTGTCATGATCCCAGTGCAGGTTTTTGACCTGCACATCAGGGGTTAATGTCTTGAGCTCAGTGCAGGCTTTGACCTGCATGCCTGGGGTTAATTATTAGGGCCTCTCTTTGGTTCAGGGAGAGCTTTTTATAGCACTGAGAAACTCCAATCCCTATCAGTTATACTTTTGCCTTTGGCCGAGTGTTTTGACCCCTGTGTGCCTGTTCGTTGTCTTATAGCTTGCTTATATGGTTCTGATCCGGTTCTGTCCCCCGTTGTGAGTTTGCCTGTTGATTCTGTACTGTATATCTGCTTCTCTGGTTTCTGACTTCTTGGCTACGTCTTGACTATCCGTTCTGTCTAGCCCTTTGGTAATTGTCGTGCTATCTCGTGCTTTGACCCCGGCCTGATCTGGTTTATGTTCCTGTTTATGCCAATTAGTAACTTTGTTCCGTAGTTACCATTCTAGGAGTTTTCCTGCAGCTCCTAGCTCTCTGGAGTTTAGGCCATGCCCCCAGCAGTCACATGCTTCAGGTCCTGTGGGTCTGAAGCACGCATCTTCTCTGCTGCTGCCCGCTCCACAGGTATCTCTGAGCACAGTTTGTCTTACTCAGGACACGCGCACTGGCTCAGTGAGCAAGTGCAGTGCGGTGTTCCTGACATTATAACTGACCGTGAACTTTTTTTTTCCTCACTTCTGCCAGCATGGACCCAATGCATGCTTTATCTGAGCAGGTGAAATGCTTGAATCAGTCACTGCAGAAGCTAAGTTTGGAACACCGAGCTCTGGCCCAGTCCCAATGGCAGGTTGCAGACTCAGTTCAGGGGGCGCTTTCCGCAGGCTTTCAGCAGTTGGGGAATAGAGATGTCATTTTAGTCCCACCTGAATCCCCGGTTAAGTTACCAGATACATTTGCTGGTGACAAAAATGAATTTAGAGCATTTAAAGAGGGTTGAAAACTCTTTTTCTCCTTGAGACCCCGTTCCTCTGGGGATGAGAAACAGAGGGTGGGGGTGGTTATGTCCCTGCTTAGGGGGGCCCCACAAGCCTGGGCATTTTCTCTTTCCTCTTCTGCCCCGGAGAGAATGACTGTGGATGCGTTTTTTGAGGCCTTAGGGCTTATTTACGATGAGCCAGATAGAGTGCGTTTGGCTGAGGACAAGGTGATGAGTGTCTGTCAGGGGAAGCACTCGGCCGAGTGGTTCTGCTCTGAATTTAGATGTTTGGGCAGCCGAGATTTCTTGGAGTGATGCCGCCCTTTGGGGGCTGTTCCGTAGAGGCCTGTGTGAACGTCTGAAGGATGCCCTGGCACTCCATCCTCCACCTGACTCCCTGGAGGATGCCATGCCATGACCCAAGCGGTTCGCATGAGGTGTTATGCAACTTGAAACATCATTATTCTCCAGTGGAGTTGAGACCCGGACTCCTCCAGTGGCTATGGAGGTGAGCGCTGTCACCTGTGAGGAGAAGGAAAGAAGACACCGCCGGGAGAAGCAGTTGTGCTTCTATTGTGGGGAATCTGGACATTGGAAGAAGGACTGCCCCTCCTGTCCGTCATCCTCCTAGGTGGCGGGAAACGACTAGGACTGGGTAGTAGTCGAGGAGGCTACCCAGACCTTCAGGTACCTTTTTCCTCACTTGCAAAAATTGTGCGTCGGGTGGAACTGGAACTTGGTGATGGTCCTGTTCAGACTTCCGCCTTTGCTGACTGTGGCTTTGCTGTTAACCTGATTGATGCCCAGATTATGACTCTTAATAAGATAGGGACAGTCAGGCTTCAGGATCCTGTTAAACTTGCGGCAATTAACTCGTCCTCTCTTACCCGGGACTGTATCTATTTCAGGTCTGAACTTTTTTCTCTGAAAGTGGGTTCCACTCATGTGGAAAAACTAACTTGTCTTGTGTTAGATAACTTGCCTGCAGGACTGGTACTGGGGATGCCTTGGCTACAATGCCATAATCCTGCCATTTATTGGGTGACGGGAGAGATCACTCAATGGGGATGTAAAGATAAATCTTGTAACCTGGGGCCTCTTGTTAACTCTGTTAAAACCATATCTGTGCCATCTGTCGGTCAGGAAGGTATTCCGGAGTACCTGAAGGATTTCGAAGACGTATTTTCCGAAAGTGAGGCTGAGGCGCTGCCACCACATAGACCCTACGATTGTGCCATTGAGTTAGTACCCGGAGCCAAGTTACCTAAGGCTCGATTGTTCAATTTGTCTGGGCCTGAGCTCCAAGCCATGAAGGAGTACATAGCTGAGAGTCTCCGCAAAGGGCATATCAGGCCTTCTGTGTCACCCATGGCAGCAGGATTCTTCTTTGTGAAGAAGAAAGATGGTGGTTTGCGGCCGTGCCTCGACTTTCGGGAACTTAACAAGATAATGGTTAGGAACACTTATCCACTTCCTCTCATCCCAGACCTATGTAACCAGTTATCTGGGGCCCAATGGTTCTCCAAATTAGATCTCTGGGGGGCCTACAATCTGATAAAGGTTCGGGAAGGGGACGAGTGGAAAACTGCGTTCCTCACATCAGATGGACTCTTTGAAAACCTGGTTATGCCCTTTGGGTTAACTAATGACCCGCTATTTTCCAGAACTTTATCAATGTTGTGTTTTCTGACTTGATAGGCCGTTTTGTTGTAATTTATTTGGATGACATTTTGGTGTATTCCCCAGACAGTCAGTCTCACTTACAACATCTACAGACAGTTCTCCAGAGACTCAGGGAGAACCACTTGTTTGCGAAATTGGAAAAATGTTCGTTTTTCGTACAGGAACTGTCTTTTTTGGGGCTGATTGTATCTTGTGAGGGGTTTCGTATGGACCCTAAGAAGGTGCTGGCGATCGCAGACTGGGTTCTGTCTCGTGATCTCAAGGGGTTCCAGCGCTTCTTGGGATTTGCGAACTATTACCAGAGGTTCCTTAAAGGTTCTTCTCAAGTGGTTAAACCACTCACAGATCTTACCCAGAAGGGGGCTTATGTAAAAAATTGGTCGGAACTCTCTAAGGAGTCCTTCTCAGCTCTTAAGAAATGTTTCATGTCCGCCCCGGTGTTGGTCCAGCCAGACTCGTCCAAACCATTTATTGTGGAAGTGGATGCTTCTGAAGTAGGGGTGGGGGCAGTGTTGTCCCAGGGTCCGGCCACCCTTACTAATCTCAAACCCTGTGCCTTCTTCTCCATCCGCCGAGAGAAACTATGATGTAGGCAATAGAGAACTTCTTGCGGTCAAGCTGGCATTCAAAGAATGGAGGCACTTTTTGGAAGGGGCAGCTCACCCTATCACTGTTATCACTGATCACAAAAATTTGGCATACCTTGAATCTGCTAAGAGGCTTACTCCTAGACAAGCCCGTCACTTTTTTTTTCACGCCTTCAGTTCTCCAATACTTTTCAACCAAGGTCCAAAAATGTTAAAGCGGATGCCCTGTCCAGAAGTTTTGATCCGGTGTCTCCCCCCGAGCTGCCGTCCTCCATTCTTCCCCCAGGGGTGGTTGTTATGAATGAGTCACCATAGGAGGCAAAAACAGAAATACTAGCTAAGTCCAGAAAACCAGAGAAGTTGGCAGCTATCGGATTGCAGACCCCTGAACCTATCAACAACAACTAGCAGTAGCCATGGGGGGTTCCTACGGTGCCCTAGACCCCTCGATCACAGCCAGAGAACTAAATAGCCTAAAGACAGAAAGGGAAATCTAAACTGCCCCAGAGCAGACCCCAAAGCAATAGGCAGCCCCCAACATATAATGACGGTGAAGCAAGATGAAAAAACACTCACACAGATAGAAAGATAGGCTGAGCAAATGATGGGGCCAAAGCTAACTAAATAGGACAGGATAGAAAAGCTGCTGTCTGCAATCCACCAAAACCCTATCAAAACAAGAGCCAACAGACTGATAGGGAAAAAAGCCCTGAAGACGCTAGGCTTCAAAAAGACTATATCAGTACTCAGGTATTTTCTGAAGACTGAGCAAAAAGGAATTCAGCTCACCCCAGCAGGGAATGGCAGAAATCCAGAAAAACAAGGCAAAACAAAACCAAAACACAAATGCAAAAAGCAGAGCAGAAAACTTAGCTTTTGAGGAGCAGGAATCAAACTGGTCTCCTAGAATCCCTCAGGGAAATCACCAGCAAGGCAGAAGGGCGTCGGCTGCCTTATATCCAGTCAGCAATTCCAGTCACCCAGTCATCATCATCCTGCTCAGGTGCTTGGTAATCAGCCTCACTACTTTCCTTCACCAGAAGAGGGAGTTCATCAGACCTCAATGGTAAAGGGGAAAATGAACTCAGAACAGTACCTCCCCCTTGAGGAGGGGTTACCGAACCCTCATCCACGCCACCAGGGCGATCAGGGTGAGCCCGATGAAAGGCACGCACCAATCTTTTAGCATGAATATGAGGCAGAGACCCAGGAATTATCCTCCTGACCATAACCCTTCCACTTAACCAAATACTGGAGTCTCCGTCTAGCCAGACGTGAATCCAGTATCTTCTTTACCTCATATTCCATGTTACCTTCAACCAATATAGGTTCTGGAGGTGCCACCCCAGGAACAACTGGTTCAATAAACCTCTTCAACAAGGACTTATGAAACACATTATGGATTTTAAATGTGACAGGAAGAGCCAAACGAAAAGAGACCAGATTAATAATCTCCAAAATCTTGTAAGGTCCAATAAATCTAGGCTTAAACTTAGGAGAAGCCACCTTCATAGCGATATTTTTTGATGATAACCAAACAATATCACCAACCTTAAACTGGGGACCAATGGTCCTATGTCGGTTGGAAAGCCGCTGGGCCTTTACCTGGGAGAGAGATAACTTATCCACCACTTGGTCCCAGATCTGGTGCATTCTCTCCACCACAGTGTCAACACCTGGGCAGGCAGAAGGCTCCACCTGCCCTGAAGAAAATCGAGAATGAAACCCAAAGTTACAAAAAAAAGGTGACATCAAAGTGGCAGAACTAGCTCTATTATTTAAAGCAAATTCGGCCAAGGGCAAAAATGAAACCCAATCACCCTGATCAGCGGAAATAAAACATCTCAAATACGACTCCAAGGTCTGGTTTGTTCTCTCCGTCTGCCCATTGGTCTGAGGGTGAAAAGCAGAGGAGAAGGACAACTGAATTCCCAGCTTGGAACAGAAAGTCCTCCAAAATCTAGACACAAACTGAACTCCTCTGTCAGATACAATGTTCTCAGGAATCCCGTGCAAGCGAACCACCTTTTGCAAAAACAGGGGCACCAACTCAGAGGAAGATGGCAACTTAGGGAGTGGTACAAGATGAACCATCTTAGAGAACCTATCACAAATCACCCAAATAACAGTCATTCTCCGAGAGACAGGCTTATCAGAGATGAAATCCATTGAAATATGGGTCCATGGCCTCCTGGGGACCGGCAAAGGCATCAACAACCCACTAGAGCGAGAACAAGGTTTAGACCGGGAGCAAGTCCCACAGGACTGCACAAAATTCCTGACATCACGAGACAAGGCGGGCCACCAAAAAGACCGACTCACCAGATCTCTAGTACCAAAAATACCTGGATGACCAGCCAATGCAGAGCAATGAACTTCAGACATCACTCTCTTCTTCCACTGGTCAGGAACATACAACTTTCCACTGGGACAACTCTCAGGTTTGTCCTCCTGGAACTCTTCCAGAGCACGTCTCAAATCGGGCGAGATGGCAGAAAGAACTACCCCTTCACCTAAGATGGTAGCAGGCTTGGTCACCACAGGAGAATCAGCAAAGAAGCTCCTAGAGAGATCGTCAGCCTTGACATTCTTAGTGCCAGGAAGAAAAGAGACCACAAAATCAAAACGTGTAAAAAACAAGGCCCACCTAGCCTGTCTTGGGTTCAAGCATTTGGCTGACTTCAGGTAAATCAAATTCTTGTGGTCAGTGAGGATCACGACTTGATGTTTAGCTCCCTCCAACCAATGTCTTCACTCCTCAAATGCCTATTTCATGGCTAACAGTTCCCGATTCCCCACATCATAGTTACGTTCAGATGGAGAGAACTTTCGGGAAAAGAAAGCACAGGGATTCATTTTAGATGTTACAGGATCCTTTTGGGACAAAACAGCTCCTGCACCAATCTCAGAAGTGTCCACCTCTACCTGGAACGGGAGTGAGACATCAGCTTGCCGCAAAACCGGGGCAGAAGTGAATCTTCGCTTCAGCTCCTGAAAGGAAGAAACAGCCTCCGGAGACCAATTCAACACATCAGCACCCTTCTTAGTCAGATCAGTCAATGGCTTGGCAATACTAGAAAATTTTGCTATAAATTTCCGATAAAAATTAGCAAAACCCAAAAACTTCTGGAGGGCCTTCAAAGAAGTGGGCTGAACCCAATCATAAATGGCCTGTACCTTGGCCGGGTCCATTTCAATAGTTGACGGAGACAAAATAAATCCCAAAAATGAAATCCTCTGTACCCAAAAAGGCATTTCGATCCCTTGACATACAGGGAATTCTCCCTCAAGATCCGGAACACAGTCCGAACATGTTCCACATGAGAATCCCAATCCTTGGAGAAGATCAAAATATCATCCAGATAGATAATCAAAAATTTATCCACAAAGTCTCGGAAAATGTCGTTCATGAAGCACTGGAAGACAGAAGGGGCATTAGTGAGCCCAAAAGGCATCACCAGGTACTCAAAATGTCCCTCCGGAGTATTAAACTCCATCTTCCATTCATCCCCATGCTTAATGCGGATAAGATTATACGCCCCCCTGAGGTCAAGCTTGGTAAACCAGCAAGCACCTTTAACTCTGGAGAATAGATCCGAAATCAGGGGTAACGGATACTGATATTTAATAGTAATTTTGTTGAGGGCACGATAGTCAATACAAGGCCTTAATGAACCATCTTTTTTAGCCACGAAAAAAAACCCAGCGCCTAAGGGTGAAGAGGATGGTCTAATATGACCCTTCTCCAATGACTCCTTAATATAGGATCGCATAGCCTCATGCTCAGGTACAGATAAATTGAAAAGCCGACCCTTGGGAAATTTACACCCAGGGCTCAGCTCAATTGCACAGTCATAACTGCTATGAGGAGGCAAAGACGCAGACTCATTCTCACTAAATACATCATAAAAGTCCGCCAAATAGTCAGGAACATCATGCGACTGGGGAGAGGTCGAGAAAACAGGAGCATCACTAAGGGCACACCAACAACCCCAACTCATCACAGACACAGACTTCCAATCCAAAACTGGATTATGGATTTGCAACCAGGGAAACCCCAGAACAATGGTATCATGCAAATTATGCAACACCAAAAATCTGCAATTTTCTTGATGGTCTGGGGCGACCCGCATTACCACCTGGGTCCAAAACTGAGGTTTATTTTTCTCCAAAGGAGTAGCATCAATCCCCCTCAAAGGGATAGGCGTCCGCAGAGGTGTCATCGGAAATCCACAACGTTTAGCAAAATCCAAGTCCATTAGGTTCAGGGCTGCTCCCGAATCCACAAAAGCCTTGGCGGAAAATGTGGACAGGGAGCAGATCAGAGTAATTGCCAGAAGAAACTTAGGTTGAACAACACCCACACTCTCGTTTAGGACAGACAGAAATAATATGCGAGGCATCTCCACAAAAAAAACACAGCTTATTACGCCTTCTGAACTCCTGACGTTGCTCCCTGGACAAAACTCTATCACATTGCATAGGTTCAGACACTTGTTCAACAGGTGGCAACACCTCTCGTGCAGTCCTGCGTTCATGTAAACGCCGATCAACCTGAATGGCTAATGACATAGAATCGTCAAGACCAGAGGGAACAGGAAATCCCACCATAGTATCTTTTTCGGCTCCTGACAAACCCTTCCGAAAGAGAGCTGCCAAGGCATTATCATTCCAGGTAGTAAGGACCGCCCACTTTCGGAATTTTTGACAGTACAATTCTGCAGAATCTCGACCCTGGCTCAATGCCAACAGGGTCTTTTCAGCCTGATCAATAGCATTAGGTTTGTCATACAACAACCCCAAGGCTTGAAAAAATGCGTTCACATTAGTCAGAATAGGATCATCTTGTTTCAAAGAAAACGCCCAATCTTGGGGATCGCCACGCAGCAAAGAGATGACAATTTTAACCTGCTGCGCGGAGCTCCCTGACGAGTTAGGCTTCAAGGCAAAAAATAATTTACAATTATTTTTGAAATTCAAAAATTTAGACCGATCCCCAAAAACACATCAGGAGTAGGGATCTTTGGTTCAGCAGCATGTGAATGAGCAAGGTAGGTGGAAATTCTCCGCACTTCCGCAGCGAGCTGCTCCACACGATCAGACAATTGCTTTATCTCCATTGAGAGAAAAAAAAGTTCCCCCTACGGCCTCTGAGATATAGAGGAAAAAATATACACACCTTTTTTTTTTCTTTTTTACAATTCTTTCCTGCTATTGAGTACCCTAGGATCTGCGGTATGGCTGGTGATTCTGTTATGAATGAGTCACCATAGGAGGCAAAAACAGAAATACTAGCTAAGTCCAGAAAACCAGAGAAGTTGGCAGCTATCGGATTGCAGACCCCTGAACCTATCAACAACAAATAGCAGTAGCCGTGGGGGGTTCCTACGGTGCCCTAGACCCCTCGATCACAGCCAGAGAACTAAATAGCCTAAAGACAGAAAGGGAAATCTAAACTGCCCCAGAGCAGACCCCAAAGCAATAGGCAGCCCCCAACATATAATGACGGTGAAGCAAGATGAAAAAACACTCACACAGATAGAAAGATAGGCTGAGCAAATGATGGGGCCAAAGCTAACTAAATAGGACAGGATAGAAAAGCTGCTGTCTGCAATCCGCCAAAACCCTATCAAAACAAGAGCCAACAGACTGATAGGGAAAAAAGCCCTGAAGACGCTAGGCTTCAAAAGACTATATCAGTACTCAGGTATTTTCTGAAGACTGAGCAAAAAGGAATTCAGCTCACCCCAGCAGGGAATGGCAGAAATCCAGAAAAACAAGGCAAAACAAAACCAAAACACAAATGCAAAAAGCAGAGCAGAAAACTTAGCTTTTGAGGACCAGGAATCAGACTGGTCTCCTAGAATCCCTCAGGGAAATCACCAGCAAGGCAGAAGGGCGTCGGTTGCCTTATATCCAGTCAGCAATTCCAGTCACCCAGTCATCATCATCCTGCTCAGGTGCTTGGTAATCAGCCTCACTACTTTCCTTCACCAGAAGAGGGAGTTCATCAGACCTCAATGGTGAAGGGGAAAATGAACTCACAACAGGTGGTAGTGGCGGGGGTCTCATCAGAGTTGGAACAAGAAATTTTGAGGGCTCAGGCCCTAGCTCCGACGACCAGGCCGGGGGATAAATTGTTTGTTCCAGATTTATTGCGGCCTAGACTTCTGCAGGAGTTTCATGAGTCTAGGCTGAGTGCTCATCCCGGGATCATGGCCACTAGAGAGGCAGTAGCCAGGGTTTTTTGGTGGCCTTCACTGGGGTCCGATGTCAAGAAATTCATTGCTGCTTGTGGAGTTTGCGCCTGTTCCAAAAGCTCGCATAACCGGCCGGCTGGGGAACTCATACCTTTACCGGTTCCTGATAGGCCATGGACTCATCTCTCCATGGATTTTGGGTCGCCCTCCCAGGGCTGTGGGGTACTCGGTACCGGGCCGGTGTAAGCGGGATGTGTTACAGCAGCAGTGACCCGGTCTGTGGCCCTGGGCGCCCAAGTATTAGGGGAGATTGAATGGTGGAATGTAGTTAATGGAATAGTTCGTGACGCCACCTGTGGTGTTCGGCAAGTGAGATGTTAAGCTGATGCTGCATGCAGATCCACTGGGACTGATGGTATGGTGCAGCAAAGGTGTAAAAGCTCCCCACAGGTGAAGCTGTAGTCCCAGGGCAGTGTAGATGCGGTTGGCACAGGGATGTAGCAGTGCCGGAAGGGTAGGAAGCAGACAAAGACACAGCGGGGTGCAATTTCTGTACCTTTACTTGATAAATGCAGTCAAGGGTCCTGATTACAGATGGTACTGGAGCAGGCTAGCCTGGAAGCAGTTCAGGGATTCTCTCTCAGCAGATGGGCTGTGCAGTCTCCTTCTTAGCGCTTATTTGAGTGAAGTACTCCTATTACTGAGTTACACTGAAGTTCCCCCTAATTCTCTTCTACTAGCACTCCTCGTATGGCAGACAGCTGTAGCCGCTATTTCTCTCTTGGCTCACTCCATGCTGTTGTGCCTCTGAGTCTTAGATGGGGGTAAGGCATTTACAGCCTCCTACTCCTCTGGTGTCTGTTGCAGGACCATTAGTATCCGTACAACCGTGGAGACCAGGCTCCAGTTCATGCGCTCTCGCTATGAGGGAGCTCTCTTTCCTCAGCTCGACCTCCAGCTTCTCTCCACACATCTGCACACGTGGATCTCCTCACACTAACTGACCACTCCTTCCTCTTGGCCCTCAAAGAGCACTCCTCCCTTCAGTTCTGGTTCAGAGTCCCCCCTGCTGGCCTGGAGTGGAACTGTAATGCATGTATAGGTTAACTGCGAGAGAAACTCTTCACTGCTTCCAAGCCTGGCATTACCCTCCCTGGAGGAAGGCAAAGCCACTGTGGCGGCCATACTCCTGGGGGTGCCACATTCCCCCTAGTGCAAGTCAGCACTCCTGGGCTGAACAAAACATATAAACATATAACAAATATAGTTGTACAAGATTTTGAAAAATGAAAAATGCACAAAAACCACGAGCTCCAAAAACAGTCCTATGATGAAAAGTCCAAGCATCAATGTCCATGGTCCATTCCTGGGCAAATGGTGAACTATTTACAAGTTGGTGACCACACAAGTCCTGTGGTCCAATGTCCATAAAACAAAACTGGCAAATTCCAAAGGAAACTCTTACAGATTACCTGTAGGCACAAAACTTGAAAACAGTTACACATATACACAATTTCAACATTTACATTTGCTTAGCTATATACGATATCTGATGGGTGGTATACCTTGTGTAGTACGGGTAGACCTGCGTAATACTGGTGTAGTGTGTAATGTGCTGGATACACTGCTGGTGGTCCTGCATGGCACAGGGATACTAGATTGTCTGCAAACTCTTAGACTCACCAGGGGAATAACAGGTTCACCACTGGCAGGGCGAGGGTTCTCTGGCTCCACTGCTGGTGTGGCATCTGCTGCCTGATTTTCCTGATCTTCAGGATTTTCTTGAGTCACTTCTTCCTGTGCTACCAGTTGGGGAAAGGTCAACACTGGCACCACTATTGCATCATTTACTTTAGTCCAATTTGCAGGGAATTCTCCAAGTATGGTGCTGACCTTTTCTTCTTCTATGGGTTGGATGTTATCTTGTTCTTCCATTCTTTATTTTAGCTGATCAGGGCATAATTTCAAATAATCTCTTGATATTGCTGTTGATGTCTCTCCTCCATCTTTGCTAATAAGGCACACCTTGGTATTGTCAAAGTTTGAGGGTACAATGGTGTAGGGTTCAGCTTCCCATTGATCATCCAGCTTATGCAGCCTTCTTTTCCTCTTGAGGACTTGTTCTCCTGGTGACAAGGGAACTGCAGATGCATGCTGATTGTAGTGCCTTTCTTGCTTTTGTCTTGCCTGAGCTAAACTCTTTTCCACACATTCTTGTACTCTTCTGTACTGTTGCTGACTCTCTGTATCCCAGTCAGCATCTGGTGATGTTACTTCTGGTGTCAGGACTCTTATGTCCAAATCAATAGGCAGTTTCCCAGGCCTTGCTCTCATTAGGTAGGCTGGAGTACAGTTGGTGGAATTCACAGGAATGTGGTTGTAGAGGTCCA
Source organism: Dendrobates tinctorius (assembly GCF_039654945.1). Lineage (NCBI taxonomy): Eukaryota > Metazoa > Chordata > Amphibia > Anura > Dendrobatidae > Dendrobates > Dendrobates tinctorius. The sequence continues at coordinate 43,752,538 of NW_027361684.1, forward strand.
CCAGATCTGGCAACTTTTCTGGCCACAGATTCCTCTCCTCCAAAGGCAAGGTCTTCAGTAGGTCAATCACTACCTGGTTCATCTTCTCACACATGCCATTGGTCTGTGGATGGTATAGTGTTGTCCGGATCTTCTTACAACCATACAAGTTACAGAATTCCTGGAACACTTCGGCCTCAAAAGCGGAACCTTGATCTGTAAGCACTCGCTCAGGGTATCCATGTGGTCTACAGAAGTGCTGTTGAAAGGCTCTGGCTGCTGTCCTGGCTGTTTGATCTTTGACAGGCACAACTACCAGGAATCTTGAGTAGTGGTCCACGATGGTAAGAGCATAGATGTAGCCCGACCGGCTTGGGACCAACTTCACAAGGTCCAGGGCAACCAACTCCAGTGGCTGCTTGGTCACTATTGGCTGCAGAGGAGCTCTCTGGCTGTCTCGATCCTTTCTGCGCAGGTTACATTGTCCACACTCCCGGCACCACTTTTCAATGGCTTTCCTCATACCAACCCAGTAGAATCTCTCCCGGAGCAATGCTTCCAACTTCTTCCATCCAAAGTGGCCAGCTCCATTGTGGTATGCTTCCAGGACCATTGATGACTCTCTATTTGGGACTACTACCTGCCAGACCAGCTCATGAGTGCGGGCATTGATACTCCTCCGACACAGCTTCCCTTCATAAAGGAACAGCCGACCTCTTTCCTTCCACAACTGCTGGGTTTCTTCAGGAGCATTCGACTTTGGGCGTGAGTCAGCTTGTGACAGTAGCTCCTTCACCAGGCGGACTGCGGGGTCATTATCCTGAGTTTCTGCCCAGTCATGATGGGGCAATGGATTTAGGGTGACCTCTTTCAAACCAGACCGTCTGTTTCTCACTCCTTGAGCACACTGGGCCGCAAGTGGCCGGTGGAAGGGAGGTAACTCTATTTCTTCAAGAGCCTCAGGGTCTTCTCCTGCATCTGGCAGATTAGGCATTCTGGACAGCGCATCAGCATTGGCATTCTTGTGCCCTGCTCGGTACTTGATGGTAAACTCATAGTTAGACAGCCGAGCCATCCATCGCTGCTCCAGTGCACCTAGTTTTGCAGTGTCCAAGTGAGTCAACGGGTTGTTGTCCGTAAAGATGGTAAACTTGGCTTAAGCTAGGTAATGCTAGAATCTTTCAGTCCCAGCCAGACTATGGCAAGGAACTCCAGCTTGAAGGAACTGTAGTTGTCAGGGTTCCTTTCAGTGGGACGAAGCTTCCTGCTGTCGTAGGAGATCACTCTTTCTCTGCCATTCTGTACCTGTGACAGTACTGCTCCCAGTCCCACGTTGCTGGCATCAGTATACAACACAAAGGGTTTGTCATAATCTGGGTAGGCCAGAACTTCATCCCCTGTGAGAGCCATCTTCAGTCTGGTGAAGTATCTCTCCACCTCCTCAGTCCATTCAAATGTGGAATTCTTCTGTTTGGCTATTTTGGACTGCCCCACCAGAAGATTTGGCATAGGAGTGGCTATTTCAGTGAAGCCTTTGATGCACCTTCGGTAGTAGCCTACCAACCCGAGGAATTGGCGTACTTCATGGAGGTTGCTGGGCTTTGGCCAGTCCCGGATGACTGTGACTTTGTCCGGATCTGGTGCCACATCTTCTGCACTCACTACATGACCAAGGTACTGTACCTTGGGCTTCAGGAGGTGGCATTTGGAAGGCTTCACCGTCAGGCCTAAATTGGACAAGGCTTCAAACACTTCAGCCAGGTGCTCCAGATGGTCTTCATAAGTCTTGGAGAAAACAATGACATCATCAAGGTACAACAGGACTGTCTCAAAGTTCATGTGTCCCAGGCAGCACTCCATCAGCCGTTGAAATGTTCCTGGGGCAGTGCAAAGCCCGAATGGCATATAGTTGAACTCACAGAGACCCATTGGAGTGGTAAATGCTGTTTTCTCCTTGTCTGCCTCTGCCATGGGAACCTGCCAAGACCCACTGGTGAGATCCAAGGTGGAAAAGTAGTTAGCAGTTTTAAGTGCAGCTAATGACTCTTCAATTCGGGGTAATGGGTAGGCAATGGGCATCTTTATGTGTAATGCTGTTAATTTTCCTGTAATCAACACACATTCTCATGGTACCATCCTTTTTCTTTACAAAAACTATTGGAGCTGCCCAGGGGCTACAACTTTCTCTGATGACCCCTGCCTCCTTCATCTCTCTCAACATACCTTTGGCACATTGGTATTGTGTTGGGGGTATAGGCCAATACCTTTCTTTAATGGGTGGATGATTTCCAGTGGGGATATGATGTTGAATCCCTTTTGCCTGCCCAAAATTTAGTGGGTGTTTACTGAATACCCGCTCATATTCTTGTGTCACTCTGTAAACCCCATTTTTCTGGTATGAAGGTGTAGTCAGTCCCCACCTGCAGTTGCTGGCACCACTCCTCCATCTGCTTCACAAAGCCATTGTCCTCTACCTGGTCGGATGAGACCAAGGGCTCTGCTGCCTGCAATGAGTTGTTATTGACAGTGAGCAGCTTAGCAACTGTGGTGTACCGAGGTATTGTGGCCTCCTCCTCCCCATGATTCAAAAGGCGTACAGGTACTCTCCCTTTACGTACATAAACCACCCCTCTGGCTGTCAGGACAGTGGGCCTGCTATCAGAATATACTGGTTCTACCAATGCCTGGTAATATTTCCCTCTGAGGCCTATGGCTGCCCGACACCAAATCAGCATTTCACATCTGGGGGGTATTACAATGGGGAAAGCATCACTCACTCTGACACTACTAATTTCTCCGACAGAGAGTTCTACCTGTTGTCTTTGCATCAGGGCCTTGATCTCCTTCTGCAGGACTCATTGTTCACTGGAACCAGCAGTCTCAGCCACCTGTTGCAACAAGACAATAACCTCGGAAAGACAACTTTCAATTACATTTGTACCAAGAGTCATCATGGGATTACATTCACGTCAGTCAATATCCACAACTATCAGACCTTGAGATTTTAACTCCACTCTCCCCACTTTAACAGTAATTTCTTTACATCCCACTTGTGGTAAAGACTGACCATTACTGGCAACTACTGTTAGTTCATCAGTTGGGCCACGGGTGAGTTCAGAGTCAGCCCAATACCGCTTGTAGAGGATATAGGGCATAGTGGTCACCTGGGAGCTAGTGTCCAGAAAATCGTTCATGGGGATGCCGTCAATCACCACAGGAAGGACCGGTCTCCCTCCAACATACTTGGCTCGCCAGTTCCTTGGGCCTTGTGGTCCTACTCCTGGGGGTTGGCCCTCTGCCCCAGGGGTTGCTCGTTTAAAGGACAAAATCTTGCAAGATGACCTGCCTTGTAGCAGCGACGACAGATGGGACGTCCGTCCTGGTCATAGCGGTCGTTGTTCCTTCCTCGAAGTGGTGGGGTTCTCCTCCTCCGGAGCCACAGACATCCTCTGGACTGGAATCAAGCTGGATCTTCTCTTTGGAGGACACCTGCAGAGACTGCACGGTTTTAGTGAGTGCAGCCATACCCCTGGTCAACTCCTGGACCTGAAGACGCAGCTCCTCAGTTGGATCTTTATCCAGAGTCTGTGCATCAGCCTCCACAGAGATGGAAGGAAAAGGAGTTGCTTTCTGATGGTAGGTGATCGCTGGGCGCCTAGGGGGCGCTGGATGGCTATCGGTTGATTCCTGCAGGACCCAAATAGCCCTGTCCTTAAAATCAGCAAAGTCCAGATCAGGGTTTTGCAGGGTTATGATGCGCAACTGTCCTCTGTGGGTACTGGATAGGAGTCCTTCAATGAACTGCTCCTTTAACAGTTTATCTTCCTACTTCACACTGTCAGGATCAACTTGCTTAACTGCTCGCAGCGCCTCCTGCAGGTTAAGAGCATAGTCCCTTATACTGTCCTGCATTCTCTGCTAACATCCAATGAATCGCATCTTGATTTCAGCTGCAGTGTGGGTATCAAAGGTGCTTCTCAGTTTGGCTAGAATATTTTTAACAGTCTCTTTGTCAGTGTCCTGCCAGGCTTTCACCTCTCTCTGTGCTGCACCCGTTAGCTGTCCAATAAGGATGTTCACTTTCTGGCTTTTGGACAGAGGGTATACTTTAAACAAACTGCACAGTCTCTCTTTAAATTCACTCAGGGTATGTGATTCACCCGAGTACTGCGGTAGCCAGGCCGCTCCAGGAAGGTAGGGCATAGACAGCGGCATTATGGGGACCGCTGCGGCGGGCGCTACTCCTTGCGGCGCTGAGGGGTTGGCGGCGGCATCCGCCGCTGCATTGCTGCTTGGCACAGACATTCTCTTCCCCCCCTAGTTAACATTAGCCAGGGCCGGGGGTTGTGTGAGCTTACCGGCGGTCGCTTTGCAGGCCCGATGCTCCGGGCTCTAGGCCTCAGCTCCTCCCCTTCTCGCACGCTGTCCTCTCTTCCCGCGCGGCACTTCACTTTGCGCTCTGTGGCAGGCTCCACCCACAAAGGCCCGCCTCTTTTTTTTCCCACGCGCGCTAAGCAGCGCAGCAATGGCGGCCATTGGCGCCAACACAGTCTTTTACACAAACACAGTCTATGGCACACAGGACCCGGGGGGGTACCGGGCTCCGTAATCCTGTTCGTGACGCCAAGTTTTTTGTCGCCCTCCCAGGGCTGTGGGGTACTCGGTACCAGGCCGGTGTCAGCGGGATGTGTCTCAGCAGCAGTGACCCGGTCCGTGGCCCTGGGCACCCAAGTATTAGGGGAGATTGAATGGTGGAATGTAGTTAATGGAATAGTTCGTGACGCCACCTGTGGTGTTCGGCAAGTGAGATGTTAAGCCGACGCTGCATGCAGATCCACTGGGACTGATGGTATGGTGCAGCAAAGGTGTAAAAGCTCCCCACAGGTGAAGCTGTTGTCCCAGGGCAGTGTAGATGCGGTTAGCACGGGGATGTAGCAGTGCCGGAAGGGTAGGAAGCAGACAAAGACACAGCGGGGTGCAATTTCTGTACCTTTACTTGATAAATGCAGTCCAGGGTCCTGATTACAGATGGTACTGGAGCAGGCTAGCCTGGAAGCAGTTCAGGGATTCTCTCTCAGCAGATGGGCTGTGCAGTCTCCTTCTTAGCGCTTATTTGAGTGAAGTACTCCTAGTACTGAGTTACACTGAAGTTCCTCCTAATTCTCTTCTACTAGCACTCCTCGTATGGCAGACAGCTGTAGCCGCTATTCCTCTCTTGGCTCACTCTGTGCTGTTGTGCCTCTGAGTCTTAGATGGGGGTAGGGCATTTACAGCCTCCTACTCCTTTGGTGTCTGTTGCAGGACCATTAGTATCCGTACAACCGTGGAGACCAGGCTCCAGTTCATGCGCTCTCGCTGTGAGGGAGCTCTCTTTCCTCAGCTCAACCTCCAGCTTCTCTCCACACGTCTGCACACGTGGACCTCCTCACACTAACTTTCCACTCCTTCCTCTTGGCCCACAGAGAGCACTCCTCCCTTCAGTTCCAGTTCAGAGTCCCCCCTGCTGACCTGGAGTGGAACTGTGTTGCATGTATAGGTTGACTGCGAGAGAGACCCTTCACTGCTTCCAAGCCTGGCATTACCCTCCCTGGAGGAAGGCAAAGCCACTGTGGCGGCCATACTCCTGGGGGCACCACAATTTTTTACCAGTCTTCCACCTTCCAGGGGCAATTCCGTGATCTGGGTGGTGGTGGATAGGTTTTCAAAACAGGCCCATTTCATTCCCTTGGCAGCACTACCCTCAGCAGAAACATTGTCAAGGTTGTTTGTGCAGCATTTGGTCCGATTGCATGGGGTACCCCTGAATGTGGTGTCTGACAGAGGTGTGCAGTTTGTGGCCAAATTTTGGAGGGCATTCTGTGTGAAATTGGGCATCTCACTCTCCTTCTCGTCGGTATATCACCCAGAGAGTAATGGTCAGACAGAATGCACCAATCAATCCCTGGAACAAATTCTCAGGTGTCTGACCTCCGCCAGACAGGAGGATTGGTGTGATGCGTTACCTTTGGCGGAATTCGCTTTTAACAACCGTGTGAGTCAGTCCTTCAACATGTCCCCATTTCTAATCAATTATGGGTTTAACCCTCATTTTGGGGAGTTTTCACTGGTGGATTTCGGTTGTCCAGGGGCAGAGGGGTCCGTCCAATGGTTAAAAAAACCTCTGGACTGAAGTCCAGAGTAATATCTCTCGGGCCCAGGGGAGGTACAAATATTTTGCTGACAAAAAGAGGGCCCCAGAACACGTTTCAGGTGGGGGAGAAGGTATGGCTTTCCACACCTAACATCAACTTGAAGGTACCGTCAGCTAAATTAGGACCAAAGTTCATTGGTCCGTACGAGATTGTGGAGATAGTCAACCCGGTGGCATATAGGTTGCGTCTCCCCGCCTCCTTAAAGATATCCAATGTGTTCCATAAATCTCTGTTGAAACCCATGGGGTCTGTCAAGGAGGACTCCGAGTCTGTTGTTCCTCCAGTGTTGGTGGAGGGTCACTTGGAGTATGAGGTCGGATACATTGTGGACTCTCGGCGGGTGCGCCGCTCTTTGCAGTACCTGGTCCACTGGAAGGGATATGGACCGGGGGATCGCTCATGGGTCCCTGCTCACTCTGTACATGCAGATCGCCTGGTTCGGGCTTTCCTTGCCAAGTACCCGTGGAAGCCTGGGGGTCCAGAGGCCCCCCCGTTGAGAGGGGGTACTGTCATGATCCCAGTGCAGGTTTTTGACCTGCACATCAGGGGTTAATGTCTTGAGCTCAGTGCAGGCTTTGACCTGCATGACTGGGGTTAATTATTATGGCCTCTCTTTGGTTCAGGAAGAGCTTTTTATAGCCCTGAGAAACTCCAATCCCTGTCAGTATACTTTTTCCTTTGGCCGAGTGTTTTGACCCCTGTGTGCCTGTTCATTGTCTTATAGCTTGCTTATATGGTTCTGATCCAGTTCTGTCCCCCATTGTTAGTTTGTCTGTTGATTCTGTACTGTATATCTGCTTCTCTGGTTTCTGACTTCTTGGCTACGTCTTGACTATCCGTTCTGTCTAGCCCTTTGGTAATTGTCATGCTATCTCGTGCTTTGACCCGGCCTGATCTGGTTTATGTCCCTGTTTATGCCAATTAGTAACTTTGTTCCATAGTTACCATTCTAGGAGTTTTCCTGCAGCTCCTAGCTCTCTGAAGTTTAGGCCACGCCCCCAGCAGTCACGTGCTTCAGGTCCTGTGGGTCTGAAGCACGCATCTTCTCTGCTGCTGTCAGCTCCACAGGTATCTCTGAGCACAGTTTGTCTTACTCAGGACACGTGCACTGGTTCAGTGAGCAAGTGCAGTGCGGTGTTCCTGACAGGGGCAAGGACAAGCGGCCAGGAACCTGCCTCTTCGACTAATCACGCGAGCATGGTCCCAAGGCTTTTTAGAATGAAACATTTCTAGAAAGAATTATGGAGCCAGTGCTGATTCATGCTGCCCATGGTCCAGGCAGCATGGATCAGTGGTAAGGTTCACTTTAAAGTGGATCTGTCATTTGCCAGAAATAAATAATATTTTACCTAGTTTAATTGCCGCTATTCACCTGAATCTGTTTTGCTGTTCCTGAAATATTGCCCCTTCTTCCCTGCATATAAACCTAACTTGGATAGCCAAGTAGGTGTAAGCCTCAATTCTTCTATGCAGGCATCTTTTTGAGTTTCACACCTCCTTGGCTAACAAGACAAGATTTACATCCAATGATGAGGGGTCATATCTCAGAAACCGAAAGGAGTAGAACAAAAACAAAATATCAGATTCAGGAGAACAGCGGCATTTACACCAGGCAAAAAGACTTACTATGGCAAGATACAGATCCTCGTTAAGCAAATAATGTATAATACAGTATTAAAGTCCTAATGTCACTCGAAGTAGTAATCAATATAACAAATCCCTGAAATTCTCTTCTTGACTTTTAGTCATGCCTAACCGTCCTGTTAAATCCATGTTTTGTTTGTTCTAAGCTATTTCAACCAGGGGTCGGGGTTGGGTGGTAGTAAATAGCTTCCAGGCTACTTTAGCCCTGCTTATTTTGTCCGGGAAAGGTCAGAGAGGTCCGGCGCCTGCGCACTGCAGTACTTTTCTCTGCCCTCAACAGTGAAGATCAGTACGCCTGCGAAGGCGTCGCGACAAGAAGCAAGGATGAGGATGTCATTGCTAGTAGATGGGAGGCACCAGACTCAGACCTGCGACGCCCATCGGACCAGACCGCCCCTGGGTGAGTATAATAAAACTTGTTTTTCTTCTCTTTCAGGTTAGATCGGGTGCTTATCTACAGCATTACAGAATGCTGTAGATAAGCTCCGAAAGGCAGTGGCCGCAGCTTATTGCGGAAAAGCGAGCTGACAGGTTCCCTTTAAAGCGATGAGAGTGGAAACCAAAAGTTTTGCTTTTTTTTTTACCCCTTAAGGACCAAGCGACTTTGTAGGTTAATGACCAGACCTTAATTTTTAAAATCTGGCCACTGTCACTTTGTTGTTATGACTCTGGAATGCTTCAACATATCACACTGATTCTGAGAATGTTTTTTCATGACATATTGTACTTTATGATAGTATTAAAATTTCTTCAAAATTTCTTGTGTTTATTTGTGAAAAAAATGTAATTTTGGCAAAAATTTTGAAAATTTTACAATTTTCACATTTTTAATTTTTATGCCCCTAAATCAGAGCGTTATCTCACACAAAATAGTTTATAAATAACATTTCCCACATGTCTACTTTACATCAGGACAATTTTTGAAACATAATTTTTTTGTTAGGAAGTTATAAGGGTTAAAATTTGACCAGCGATTTCTCATTTTTTCAACATAATTTACAAAACCATTTTTTTAGAGACCACATCACATTTGAAGTCACTTTGAGGAGTCAATATGACAGAAAATACCCAAAAGTGACACCATTCTAAAAACTGCACCCCTCAAGGTGCTCAAAACCGCATTTATTAACCCGTCAGGTGCTTCACAAGAATTGAAGCAATGTGGAAGGAAAAAATGAACATTTAATTTTTTCGCAAAAATTTTACTTCGGACACAATTTTTTTATTTTGTCAAGGGTATCAGGAGAAAACGAACCACAGTATTTGTTGTGCAATTTCTCCTGAGTACACTGATACCCCATGTGTGGAGAAAGACCACTCTTTAGGAGCATGGCAGGGCTCGGAAGGGAAGGAGCATCATTTGAGGTTTTGAACATAAAATTCGATAGAATCGAGAGCGGATGCCATGTCACATTTGGAGAACCCCTAATGTACCTAAACAGTGGAAACCCCCCATAACTGACCCCATTTTGGAAACTAATGGGGAAATTATTTGGCTGTGTGGTGAGCACTTTGAACCCCCAAGTGCTTCACAAAAGTTGATAACATAGAGCCGTGAAAATAAAAAATCATATTTTTTCCACAAAAATGATCTTTTTACCCCCATTTTTTTATTTTCCTAAGGGTAACAGGAAAAATTGGACCCTAAAAGTTGTTGTGCAATTTGTTCTGAGTATGCTGATACCCCATATGTGGAGGTAAACCACTGTTTGGGCTCATGGCAGAGCTCGGAGGGAAGGAGTGTTTTTCTTCTTAAACGCAAAATTGGCTGGAATTTTAATAACTGTACTGCCGCCTTATTTTGTTTGAATAAAAAGAAAAATATTAAAAAAAAAAAAAAAATTGACTGGAATTGAGATTGGACGCCATGTTTCATTTGGAGAGTCCCTGATGTGCCTAAACAGTGGAAACCCCCCCACAAGTGACACCATTTTGGAAACTAGACCCCCCGAGAAACTTATCTAGATGTGTGGTAACTTGAGTACTTTGAACCCCCAAGTGCTTCACAGAAATTTATAACGTAGAGTTGTGAAAATAAAAAATCATATTTTTTCAACAAAAATTATCTTTTTGCCCCAATTTTTTATTTTCCCAAGGGTAACAGGAGAAATTGGACCCCAAAAGTTGTTGTTCAATTTGTCCTGAGTACGCTGATACCCCATATGTGGGGGTAAACCACTGTGATGCCTTACTGAGATCTTTGGGAGGCAGAATGAACAAATCCACAAAAGGTGAAGAATTGGTTTGATTTTTTACGCCGTTCCTCGTTCAGTATAAGTGATAAGGCGACTTTATTCTTCGGGTCGGTACAATTACAGCGATACCAGATTTATATCCTTTTTTATGTTTAGCTTCTGTCACGCACTAAAAGACGCTTTTTTTTAAGAAGATTTTGCATCGCCATATTTTGAGAGCTATAATTTTTCCATATTTCGGCCCACAGAGTCATGTGAGGTCTTGTTTTTTGCAGGACGAGCTGACGTTTTTATTGGCATCATTTTTGGGCATGTGACATTTTTTGATTGCTTTCTATTCTGATTTTTATGGAGGCAGAATGAACAAAAACCAGCAATTCAGGAACTGTTTTTTTCCCCTCTGTTCCGCGTGTGGTAAAATTGGTAAGGCAGCTTTATTCTTCGCGTCACTACGAATACAGCGATACCTCATTTACATTTTTTTTATGTTTTGGCGTTTTTACACAATAAAAACTTTTATTGAAAAAATAATTATTTTAGCATTGCCTTATTCTGAGAGCGATAACTGTTTTATTTTTCCGCTGATGGAGCTGTATGGCGGCTTGTTTTTTGCGGGACAAGAAGGCGTTTTCAGTGATACTATTTTTATTTACATTGTCTTTTCGATCGTGTTTTATTCCACTTTTTCCAAGCGGTATGATGATAAAGCATAATTTGCTACTTTTTTGCGTTTTTTATGGCGTTCACTGAAGGGGTTAACTAGTGTGACACTTTTATAGATCGGATTTTTATGGAAGCGGCGATACCAAACGTGTAGTTTTTTTTGTTTAATTTTTTCACATAAAAATTGCATTTATTAGTTGATTTTTTGTTATTATTTCTATTATTTTTTTTAAAAAAATTCATATTTTTTTAAAAAAGTTTTCTTTTTTACCTAGTCCCTTTATGGGACTTTCACTTTTTTTTACTTTGATTGCAGGTATAATACATTGCATTGCACTAGCATTGCAGTGCATTATACCTATGCTGAAAGCTTCTGACACCATACTGTGAGCATGGTCTCAGATGTTTTCCGTAGCTTGGTGACCCGGGGGTCATCATGACGACCCCGGGTCACCAAAGCAATGATCAGGCCCGGCGACGATGTTGCGGGGACGCCGATCTGAAGGCAGAGGGAGCTCCCGTCCCTCTGCCTTCCTCCTGAATAACATCAATTAAGGGGTTAACAGCTAGGGGCGGCGCTGACGCCGCTCCTGGCTGTTAGTGCAGAAGCTCAGCCACTGGACTACCACTGCGTGTTTACACGCAGGGGTAGTTTAAATGCATGAAGGACACAGTCCGTCCTGGTGCGGGAACTTACAAACCTGGCCATGACGGACTGTGCCTGTCAATGGACGTTAGGGGGTTAAAGTGTGATTACGTCTGTTGTTGTGATGCCATTTTCCTGGTGATGAATTGAAAGTGCATGAAGTTGTCATCATGCAAGACCTTAATTTTAATCAAAATGCTTTAGAATTTAGGTATGGTCATTTAATGAAAGAAAACTGACTTCCAAAAGTTTTACATATACTATTTATTGTTCACAACATAGAGAGTAATTGATTGCTTAGGCCTCTTTCACACATCAGGTTTTCGCCGTCAGGCGCGATCCGGCGCTTTTGACAGAAACCGGATCCGGCGAAATGCAATGCCGGATCCGGTTTCCCCCCCATTGACTTGCATTTGCGCCGGATCGCGCCGGATGGCCATGCGTTTCATCCGGTTTTCGCCGGATCCGGCAATGTGTCGCGATCCGGCGTCTGGAAAAAACGTCTACTGTAACGTTTTTTGTCTCCGGCGAAAAAGCCGGACACGCCGGATCCGGCGCGTCCGGCTTTTTCACACAATGAAAGCCTATGAGCGCCGCAATGCGCCGGATCCGGTTTTTTGGTCTGAGCATGCTCAGTAGCTCTGCCCACAGGAGATATATAAAAGCAAGACAATGGGACCCTCAGCCACACCCAACATGCCACCCAAGCCAAGAACCAAGAGCAGGAGAAGGCAGCAGACATCTGCAGCAGCAGCACCATCAGCACCACCCCAAATGGAGCAGCAAATGGAACATGCTGAGGAGGGGAGTCCAGCAGCAGATGAGAGACGGTAATTATCAAATCCCCATTCCTCCAAACTAGGGCCATGGAATATCAAGATATTCATTGGCCCTTTGTTTCTCTTTATTCAACAGCCGCCAAAGAGATGCAGCAGCAGCAGCAGCAGCAGAAATGGCATCACTGGCAGCAGCAACAGCAGCAGCAATACCCACAGCCATGGAGTCTGGCCATCAACAGGACAGCACATCTTCTTCTGGGAGCCCTCCCTCGCATCGTCAGCGTTTGACGGTAAGTTTTTATTTCCAAAATCCATCATCTCTGTAATATATGTCTATTCATTGACTTTTATTTCAAAACAGGAATCACAAGATGAAGAGGAGCTCCCAGAAGAAGAAGGAAGGGGTGGACAGATACCTGGAGTGGGCTCACAATTGGTAAGTTTTTGGCATCAAACGCAGAAACACAACATCACACTACACACAACACATAGAAAACAATGTTCTGCAGACCACACACAGCAAACAAATGCCTACATCCAAAGACATAACATTTTTTGTTTTCTTCTCTAGTCTTCCCAATCTGGTGCTCGGCCAAGAGGTCCTCGCAGTGCCTCCCAGGGTCGTCGGCGACAGCAACGCGGCGGTCACCAGTGTGTAAGTATAAAAATTATTGCTTTGTTTTTTTGCACTTTTTATTTCATTTCTTTTGTGGAGGCTAATTATGTTATTTTTGTCTTTTTCTTTAACAGCCTTCACAGCGTGCTCTCGACTCTGACGGTGAGGATGGAGGGATTGATGTGGACCGCCTCATCGATCTCGTCAGAGAAAGGGAGCCGCTCTGGAATATGGCTGACCGCCGCCACGCTGACCTGATCGTTACCCGACGACTCTGGGAGGAAATCTGTTCTCTCCTTGTGGGCCGCTGGGAGGACCTCGAAGCTCGGGCCCAGATTAAAGAGCGTAAGTATATACAGTACCAGTTGCTTGATGTAAACCAGTGTTTCCCGAACTCCAGTCCTCGTGGTCCCCACGGATCATGTGTTCAGGATTTCTATTTACTATGGAAATCCTGAAAACATGACCCCTGGGGACCATGAGGACTGGAGTTTGTGAAACACTGATGTTGTATACTAACCACTCCTTTCTCGTTTCAGGGAACAGAATTGTGAATCGGTGGCGGTCTGTGAGGGATCGTTTCAAGAAGGAGTTCAATAAAGAGATGCGGGCCCCGAGTGGATCTGGAGGACGCAGGAGCAAGTACAAGTACGCACAAGCCCTGTCGTTCCTCCGGGAAACAATGCTCACCAGAAGGTAAATATTACACACCACATGTGAAAAAAATGTTAGATGTAACTTTTTTTTTTCAGCCAGGGCCATACCATGTCAGTATTTTAATTGTTTTTTTTTCTCTTTATTACACAGCACGGTGAGCAGCACTCGGGAGCCTGCACGATTGGACCCTTCTGAGGCGATCCCTGAGGAGACCGGCACCGAGGGACACTTCGACCGCCCCAGTACATCTGCACCTTCCCAGCCTTCCCACACATTCGACCCATCTGTCCCATCCACCAGCACAGGAGCATCGTGGCCGCCTACATTACATGAAGCTGCTGGTGAGGAGATCGCTTTCCCTTTACCCCACCCTTCTGCCCCTGCCACCTCTAGTACACCTGCGGGTACTGGGCGGCAGCGGCAGAGGGGTCAGGAAAAGAGCTATGCGCAAGAGTTCTTGCATCTGAATGCATCTTTCCAGAACTGTCTCAAAGTCTTGTCAGAGCAAATCTCCGCAGGCTTTCAGCAGATCAACTCCAGCATTCTGGAGGTGAAGACACTTCTGCAAACCATGCATTCAGAAGCAAGATCTTCGCCAAACCACACCTTTTTCAGGTCTGTTGTGGAGAGCATGGCAACACTATCTCCTACCCAGCAGATGCATGTAATGCATTCGTGCCACGGTGCTCTACAGCAGGTTACCTCCCAACCTCCACCTCCCACCACTGTAGTTCCTCCACGTGCACCCCCTCCAGCCACTTTCCATCCTCCCCCTCCTATTACATCTGCACCCCCTCCAGCCACTTTCCATCCTCCCCCTCCTATTACATACCAGCAACCTCACCAGTACCAGCAACCTCCCCAGTACCAGACATCTCCCCACTTCCAGCAACCTGCCCCGTACCAAACTCCTTCCCCGTACCAAACTCCTTCCCCGTACCAAACTCCTTCCCCATACAACTTTCCATCAACATCATCTGCTCCTACAGTCCCTGCCCAACCCTCCACTCCACCGCCCACCACCTCTTCTGCCTCCCACATGTCCACCCATTCTGTAGCTTTTTCCACACCTTCACCTCTAACTGTTCCTTCCCCACTACGATCCCAGTCCTCTCTCCACACACCCAGTGTCAAAGTGTCCCGCAGCCCCTCCAGCAGTATTTCCACCCCACAGTACACAGATTTGTAATGTGTGTTTTTTGTAATAAAAATGCCCATTGGGTTTAAAACCTTTATTAAAAAAGTTTTTTGCACTTTAAAAACATTTTACAAAAAAAAAAAAAAATTTAAATAAAAGTTAAATTATCGTTTCACAATGGTTGTCTGTCATTTCTTTCTGCGGCGAACTATGTTTTAAAAAAAGGTTAAATACAGGGTATTTCAAAGGTAAAAAGGTATTCAAAACCAGGTATATAACTGTGGGTAAATTTTAGCTTTTTGCCACAGTTGTGTTCCTGGTTGTGTTTGAAGCAAAGTATTTCACCTAAAAAGTTGTGTTTATTGTTGGTGATTTCCTACCAATGTACACAACTTTTGTTAAAAGGTGAAATACTTTGCATAAAACACAACCAGGTACACACCTGTGGCCTAAAGGTAAAAATAGTAAGACCATGACAAGATAGCCAACTTTGGTTGGCAAAGGTATATACTGTTGGTCCAGAAGGTACACAAGTTTAGGGCACAAATCTTTCACACTCTGTCATCCCAGTGTACTCTGCCTTGAGGTGACATAAAGTATAGTGGAAAATTGTCCCTGAAACCGTCACAGAACTTCTAGTGGTAATATTTCCAATGACAACATCCATCTTCGCCAGTAACTTGCTCTTCTCTCCAACCTTCACTTTCTTCTCTACAACCTGTCAAAGAAGGGCTGTAGGAACATGCTATATCTAGTTTTCCAGTAGCCAATCCCGTTCGGAAGGCCACAAGGGTCAATTTTAAAAACCGGATCCGGCGTAATCCGTCGAAAAACGGATAGAAAAACGGATAGAAAAACGGATGAACCGGATGAGACGGATCCGGTTTTGTCTGTCAAGAACAAGACGGATCCGGCAGAAAACCGGATCCGGCACTTCAGGTTTTACAAAACATTTGCCGGATCCGGCATTCCGGCACGACGCCGGATCGCGCCTGACGCCGAAAACCTGATGTGTGAAAGTAGCCTTACACAATGCCGTAACTTAGTATTTTTTGCAGCATGAATGCTTGCTTTAATTACTGCACCACACCAACGGGGCATTGAAGCCACTAGGGTATTCAAGAAATTCTAAGGGATGTTCCATTCCATTTGCAAATCTGCAAACAATTCATTTTTATTGCTATGGGTACGGGCCCCAACTCGTCACCCTTACTCATCCCAAAGGTATGCTATAGGGTTTAAATCAGGTGATTGCCTTGGCTATTGCAACAGGCATTTTTCTTTGCTAACCAATTTTTTACTAAATTAGATGTGTGCTAGAATCATTGTCTTGCTAGAATTTTCAGACCCTGCCGACTTTGGTTTTACCAAGTGGCAGCATTACATTCTGTAGTATATCCTTGTACATGGTAACGTTCATGTTTCCATCAATTCTATGCAGAGGGCCAATGGCAGACACAGAAAAGCAGCCCCAAATATGACATTGCCACCACCATGTTTCCATGTAGGTGTTTTGTACATTACATCATTACATTTTCCAATTGGGCAGTATATACAGTATAGTGCTTGCATCACTACCAAACAGATTGAACTTGGATTCATCTGACCACAATGCCTTAGACCAAGCTGTCTTTTTTCATTGGTTATGTTCTTTGGCAAACTCAAGTTGAACCTTCTGGTTCTTTGCAGAGATGAAAGACTTCTTGATTGGAACTTGTGCATTCAACCCTACTGCTCTTAGCCGTCGCTCCACAGTTTGGCGATTCACTTTGCCCACATTTTGTTTGCTCATTTTGTGCAAAATCTGTACAGCACTTTTATGGACATCAGATACTGACATTTTCTTAATAATGTGATCAACTTTGGAGGATGTTTTCCGTGGTCGTCCACTTCTAGGTTTGTGAGCTGTTCCATAACCTTCTTTTTCTTTATTATACACTAGCTGAAGAGCCCGGAGCTGCCGGGCATAGTAACTAAGACACCAGAAATGCATTGAGAACGCAAGCATCTATATCTTCTATGCTGGCATTTTAACCTCTACCCTGAATCGATTGAAGTGAATAAAAGAAATTTGTTTTCACTACATCGTGGAGCTGGACAACCTTTTTCCATGTCAGAACCAGAGCGCTGAGTGGAACAGTCCTAACTTCTGTACCAGGGATCCCTTTAAGAGAGGCCTGGGGTGAGAATAAGAGCGCTGAGGGATTTACCCTAACTTCCATACCGGGGATCCCTTTAAGAGAGCCTTGGATCAGAACCAGAGCGCTGAGTGGATTTGCCCTGACTTGCATACAGGAGATCCCTTTAAGAGAACCTGGGGTCAGTACCAGAGCATTTGAAGGCAATTGCCCTGACTTCCATACCGGAGATCCCTTTAAGGGAGGCCTGGGGTGAGAATCAGAGCGCAGAGTGGATTTGCCATGACTTCCATACCGGGGATCCCTTTAAGATAGCCTGGGATCAGAACCAGAGCGCTGACTGGATTTGTCCTGACTTGCATACAAGAGATCCCTTTAAGAGAGCCTGGGGTCAGTACCAGAGCATTTGAAGGCAATTGCCCTGACTTCCATTCCGGGGATCCCTTTAAGAGAGGTCTGGGGTCAGAACCAAAGCACTGGATGGATTTGCCCTGACTTCCATAATGGAGATCCCTTTAAGAAAGGCCTGGGGTCAGTACCAAAGCGCAGAGTGGATTTGCCCTAACTTCCATACCAATGATCCCTTTAAGAGACCCTGGGGTCAGAACCACAGAGCTGAGTGGAACGGTTTTAACTTCCATACCGGGGATCCCTTTAAGAGAGGCCTGGGGTCCAAACCAATGTGCTCTATGATCCTTTCTGTGGGGCAGACAATGGCTGGGAGCTTATGTTCCCAGGGATGACAGATTTCTCCCACCCAGTCAGTGTCTGCTGAGGTCTTGTCAAGTGGGAAAACTTGCTCATAGCAACCAATCACAGCTCAGCTTCTTTTAACCAGCTCTGGTGAAATGACAGATGCTTAGTGATTGGTTTCAAGGAAAACTGTTGCTCATAGCAACCAATCACAGCTCAGCTTCTTTTGAACAGCTCTGGCGAAAGATGCTTCATGATTGGTTGGTGATACACACATACTGTACATACATTCAGTTTTATATATATAGATGACACTTGACTCTGAGAGCAGTTGAATTCCATAGCTGCTCTTTTTGACTTTTGTCTGACTTCAATCTCAGAATAATAAACTTCCTGACATCTGGTGATAAATTTGCCTTTGCCATGTTTTAACTGAAAAACACATAAACAAAAAAATAAAAATGTAGGCAAAATTCGACCACGCATTACAAAATATGCAAAGCATTTGGTTCAGCAAATGTTGAAAACTAACACATAAAGGGATAAAACAATGTCAAACACAATTTCCATCCTTATAGCTGACACCATTTGCTTCCGGTTTACTAGAATCACCAGGAAAATGGCATCACAACAACCAGATAGAAGTAATCACACTTTAAAAAAAAATCGAAAACTTTTAGTCTCCACTGTATATCAGGAGTGTTGGAGAATGACATATATTTGTGGGTGACCTAATCAGTTGGAGGATCGTTCTGACCTAAATATAGACCCTCAAGGAGAGACTGTAAACCTTGCGTTTGTATGCCTCAAATTGCAGTAAAATCAGTTTTAGTGTCCACCATTGGATCCTCATGTGAGTAGATTTGGTTGTGGCCAGGGGCCATAAAAAATGACCCTCTTACTGTAGGTGCATTTCTTTGTTGACAGTTCAACCAATTCTTCCAGGAAGAGTTAAATAACGTACGTTGTTCCGTAATACTTTCAAAACACCTGAGGACTTTGCACCATTTAATTCTTTAGGCAGCAGGAGAATTTTCTTTAGCTGATAGAGAAGTAAGGAAATTGGAAAGATCTTCATGAGCGTGTAGTGCAGAAGAAGCAAGACAAGATGGGTAAGTGGAGGAAACCCTGATTACAGGCTGCAGTATTAGTACAGAGAAGACCACCAGCATACTGAAAAGGGGGGCAGAAAAAATGTGGAAAGATCTGATTATAAGTACACTTCCATTACCAGCACGTATGAATTCACCTTAAGGCATCTGTATCATAAAGGTTGGTCAAGACAATAATTAATGTCCATGGTGTATGTAATTTACTATTTCAAACTCCAGATACTCAGCCAAAATAAAAATGACATAATCAATTCATTGATGTTGAACTTGAAAAAGCTCATATCCTCTCTGCCATACTGCATGGGCAATACTAGGGGGACTGGAAAGGTATGTGTCCCAAGTTCTGGGGGTGGGAGGTGGGGGTCTGACATACTACTCTGCCATGAGTAGAGTATTTAGTATAGACGGGGATTCAGGCAAGAAAATTAACTATTCACCCTAAGGAAAGACTAACAGAAAATCTGCCATGATGTGTGGCTGCTTTCATCTTATAACGGCAGTATGTTCATAAATGTGAAATTTTGATATTATGAATGTCTTCATTGTTTATTTTTTTTTTTTAGATATGTTGGAATTTGATTTGCCTTTTATAATAGAACCAATGCCTTGTCCCTACCGTTGTTTACCAGGCACATCCCCTAATTTACTAGAAAAGGACTGAGCTGCAGACGTCTGTAGCACCAGGCACTACTAAATGGACATACAGTTGTGGCCAAAAGTATTGATACCCCTGCAATTCTGTCAGATAATACTCAGTTTCTTCCTGAAAATGATTGCAAACACAAATTCTTTGTTATTATTATCTTCATTTAATTTGTCCTAAATGAAAAAACACAAAAGAGAATGAAGCAAAAAGCAAAACATTGATCATTTCACATAAAACGCCAAAAATGGGCCAGACAAAAGTATTGGCACCCTCAGCCTAATACTTGGTTGCACAACCTTTAGCCAAAATAACTGCGACCAACCGCTTCCGGTAACCATCAATGAGTTTCTCACAATGCTCTGCTGGAATTTTAGACCATTCTTCTTTGGCAAACTGCTCCAGGTCCCTGATATTTGAAGGGTGCCTTCTCCAAACTGCCATTTTTAGATCTCTCCACAGGTGTTCTATGGGATTCAGGTCTGGACTCATTGCTGGCCACCTTAGAAGTCTCCAGTGCTTTCTCTCAAACCATTTTCTAGTGCTTTTTGAAGTGTGTGTTAGGGTCATTGTCCTGCTGGAAGACCCATGACCTCTGAGGGAGACCCAGCTTTCTCACACTGGGCCCTACATTATGCTGCAAAATTTGTTGGTAGTCTTCAGACTTCATAATGCCATGCACACAGTCAAGCAATCCAGTGCCAGAGGCAGCAAAGCAACCCCAAAACATCAGGGAACCTCCGCCATGTTTGACTGTAGGGACTGTGTTCTTTTCTTTGAATGCCTCTTTTTTTCTCCTGTAAACTCTATGTTGATGCCTTTGCCCAAAAAGCTCTACTTTTGTCTCATCTTACCAGAGAACATTCTTCCAAAACATTTTATGCTTTTTCTGGTAAGTTTTGGCAAACTCCAGCCTGGCTTTTTTATGTCTCGGGGTATGAAGTGGGGTCTTCCTGGGTCTCCTACCATACAGTCCCTTTTCATTCAGACGCCGACGGATAGTACGGGTTGACACTGTTGTACCCTCGGACTGCAGGGCAGCTTGAACTTGTTTGGATGTTAGTCGAGGTTCTTTATCCAACATCCGCACAATCTTGCTTTGAAATCTCTTGTCAATTTTTCTTTTCCGTCCACATCTAGGGAGGTTAGCCACAGTGCCATGGGCTTTAAACTTCTTGATGACACTGCGCACAGTAGACACAGGAACATTCAGGTCTTTGGAGATGGACTTGTAGCCTTGAGATTGCTCATGCTTACTCACAATTTGGTTTCTGAAGTCCTCAGACAGTTCTTTGGTCTTCTTTCTTTTCTCCATGCTCAATGTGGTACACTCAAGGACACAGGACAGAGGTTGAGTCAACTTTAATCCATGTCAACTGGCTGCAAGTGTGATTTAGTTATTGCCAACACCTGTTAGGTGCCACAGGTAAGTTACAGGTGCTGTTAATTCCACAAATTAGAGAAGCATCACATGATTTTTCGAACAGTGCCAATACTTTTGTCCACCCTCTTTTTTATGTTTGGTGCAGAATTATATCCAATTTGGCTTTAGGACAATTCTTTTTGTGTTCTTTCATTTAAGACAAATTAAATGTAGATAATAATACCAAAGAATTTGTGTTTGCAATCATTTTCAGGAAGAAACTGAGTATTATCTGACAGAATTGCAGGGGTGTCAATACTTTTGGCCACAACTGTAGCTATGCTTTAGTATAAGAACTGGGATTGATGTGAGTTTATCTCCACGCAATCTAATATTGATGGCCTATCTAAATCTTCATTAATTTTAAACAACTAGATAACCCCTTTAATTTTTTCTTGCTCTTGTCATTTACATTGCTTCCCTCTTTCCTCTGAGGTGCCTTGAATAGCATAGGTGAGCCATTCAGTTGTGTCAACCATGCTTTCTTTTCTTATAGTTATCTCCATTAATTATTCACAAGAAAAAACACATTAATTCTATTGGGCAGCGTGTTTATATATTTCATCTGTAATGTTTTTAGGTATTTTTTACTGCCTCTGGATTTTGGCCCTCGTGTGCACAGTAGCAACTCGTCATCGTAGAAATCCAAAACGTGGAGACAACTTTGCCAAGAATAGTATGTATTATAGTAGTATAAATTGTTGATGCAATTAAGTCAGCATGATGTTCAAATCATCAACAGTTAGTTACAGTATTAATAACATTTTATTGGACAAACCTCCCAATGATAACAAGATTTTTTTCAAAACTCTAAAAACTCAAAATGTGCGGTTCCAAATTATTATGCACAACGGAGTTTGCAAACAATTTATAGATTGGAAAGAACTGAAAATGTTAATTTGTTGAATTTGCAGCATTAAAGAGGTGGGCCGAAGGCAAAGCGTTTTTCCTAACTCCATATCTATTTAGTTCCGTAATTCTAAGCAATTTTCTAATATACTTCCTCACCAACTAATTTGTACCAACAAAAAGTATATCGTATTTAGAGCAATTCACAGAAAAAACACGTAGAAAATAATAACATTATTTGTTATTCTTTATATATCTTGTCTGGCTAAAAACCATTAAATACCTACTGTCACACATCAATATCTCTCTAGATTATTTCAGAACACTATAGATGGAACTAGAGTTGAGCGAAACGGGTCGAAAAATTTCAAAAGTCGCCGACTTTTGGCAAAGTCGGGTTTCATGAAACGAAACCCGACCCTAGGATGAGGTCGGCCACGAGGTCGGCGACTTACGCGCCAAAGTCG
The DNA here is from genome assembly GCF_039654945.1 of Dendrobates tinctorius. Lineage (NCBI taxonomy): Eukaryota > Metazoa > Chordata > Amphibia > Anura > Dendrobatidae > Dendrobates > Dendrobates tinctorius. Next base: position 43,774,371 of record NW_027361684.1, read on the forward strand.
CGTTTCAAAAGTTTGTTTAGCGCTCTTTTTCAGCCAATCAGGATCCACGGACACTGTGGGCAACGTGATGACATAGGCAGGGGTCACCACCATCTTTCAGAAGGGCATGCAAGTGATTGGCTTGCTTTGGTGGGCGTCACAGGGGGTATAAAAGGGCGTGCATGCCGACCGCCATCTTACTTCTGCCGATCTCAGTATAGGGAGAGGTTGCTGCTGATTCTGTAGGGAGAGCGTTAGGCAGGGAAGAAGACAAAAAACTGCTTCTGCTGCTAGCGATTTGGCCTGCACAACACACCAGTCACTGTGTGTGCAGTGCAAGGGGAGGCTATATAGTGGTGTATCAGTGGTGTTGGTTGTTGGGCTGCCTTCTAAGGCTTCCTGACATTCCTGCATTGCTGTTTACCCACTGCTCCGCAAACTGCTTTTTTAAAAGCAATCCCAATTTTTTTTTTTTGTCCTGCTGAGAAGAAAAAAAAACTGCTTCTGCTGCTAGCGATTTGGCCTGTACAACACACCAGTCACTGTGTGTGCAGTGCAAGGGGAGGCTATATAGTGGTGTATCAGTGGTGTTGGTTGTTGGGCTGCCTTCTAAGGCTTCCTGACATTCCTGCATTGCTGTTTACCCACTGCTCCGCAAACTGCTTTTTTAAAAGCAATCCCAATTTTTTTTTTTTGTCCTGCTGAGAAGAAAAAAAAACTGCTTCTGCTGCTAGCGATTTGGCCTGCACAACACACCAGTCACTGTGTGTGCAGTGCAAGGGGAGGCTATATTGTGGTGTGTCAGTGGTGTTGGTTGTTGGGCTGCCTTTTAAGGCTTCCTGACAGGCTGGCATTGCTGTTTACCCACTGCTCTGCAAACTGCTTTTTTAAAAGCAATCCAATCTCCCTTATCCTCTAGTCACTTTTGTCACAGCTGTGCCATCGAGCCTGTGACATAGCGCTCAGATATCAGTGGGCCTCACACAATCCAAAAGTGTCCAGTGTCCACAAGTGTCTGCAGAAATTCAAAATCTCCCTTATCCTCTCGTCACTTTTGTCACAGCTGTGCCATCGAGCCTGTGACATAGCGCTCAGATATCAGTGGCCCTCACACAATCCAAAAGTGTCCAGTGTCCACAAGTGTGTGCAGAAATTCAAAATCTCCCTTATCCTCTAGTCACTTTGGTCACAGCTGTGCCATCGAGCCTGTCACATAGCGCTCAGATATTCATTGGGCCTCACACAATCCAAAAGTGTCCAGTGTCCACAAGTGTGTGCAGAAATTCAAAATCTCCCTTATCCTCTAGTCACTTTGGTCACAGCTGTGCCATCGAGCCTGTCACATAGCGCTCAGATATTCATTGGGCCTCACACAATCCAAAAGTGTCCAGTGTCCACAAGTGTGTGCAGAAATTCAAAATCTCCCTTATCCTCTAGTCACTTTTGTCACAGCTGTGCCATCGAGCCTGTCACATAGCGCTCAGATATTCATTGGGCCTCACACAATCCAAAAGTGTCCAGTGTCCACAAGTGTGTGCAGAAATTCAAAATCTCCCTTATCCTCTAGTCACTTTGGTCACAGCTGTGCCATCGAGCCTGTCACATAGCGCTCAGATATTCATTGGGCCTCACACAATCCAAAAGTGTCCAGTGTCCACAAGTGTGTGCAGAAATTCAAAATCTCCCTTATCCTCTAGTCACTTTGGTCACAGCTGTGCCATCGAGCCTGTCACATAGCACTCAGATATTCATTGGGCCTCACACAATCCAAAAGTGTCAAGTGTCCACAAGTGTGTGCAGAAATTCAAAATCTCCCTTATCCTCTAGTCACTTTGGTCACAGCTGTGCCATCGAGCCTGTCACATAGCGCTCAGATATCCATTGGGCCTCACACAATCCAAAAGTGTCCAGTGTCCACAAGTGTGTGCAGAAATTCAAAATCTCCCTTATCCTCTAGTCACTTTGGTCACAGCTGTGCCATCGAGCCTGTCACATAGCACTCAGATATTCATTGGGCCTCACACAATCCAAAAGTGTCCAGTGTCCACAAGTGTGTGCAGAAATTTAAAATCTCCCTTATCCTCTAGTCACTTTGGTCACAGCTGTGCCATCGAGCCTGTCACATAGCGCTCAGATATTCATTGGGCCTCACACAATCCAAAAGTGTCCAGTGTCCACAAGTGTGTGCAGAAATTCAAAATCTCCCTTATCCTCTAGTCACTTTGGTCACAGCTGTGCCATCGAGCCTGTCACATAGCGCTCAGATATTCATTGGGCCTCACACAATCCAAAAGTGTCCAGTATCCACAAGTGTGTGCAGAAATTCAAAATCTCCCTTATCCTCTAGTCACTTTGGTCACAGCTGTGCCATCGAGCCTGTCACATAGCGCTCAGATATTCATTGGGCCTCACACAATCCAAAAGTGTCCAGTGTCCACAAGTGTGTGCAGAAATTCAAAATCTCCCTTATCCTCTAGTCACTTTGGTCTCAGCTGTGCCATCGAGCCTGTCACATAGCGCTCAGATATTCATTGGGCCTCACACAATCCAAAAGTGTCCAGTGTCCACAAGTGTGTGCAGAAATTCAAAATCTCCCTTATCCTCTCGTCACTTTTGTCACAGCTGTGCCATCGAGCCTGTGACATAGCGCTCAGATATCAGTGGGCCTCACACAATCCAAAAGTGTCCAGTGTCCACAAGTGTCTGCAGAAATTCAAAATCTCCCCTGTCCTATAGACACCTTGTACCTTGTTTTACATTACTATATAGTTTGTTGGATTTTGTCTACATTTCTACCAAAAATGAGGAAGGCTGGTGGAAGAGGCCGTGGAATTGGGCGGGGGTTGGCAGCTGGTAATGATGGTGTTGGTGGTGGATCTGATGGTAGTGGCAAGAGCAAAATAGGACCGAATGCAGGAGGTGTTGAGCCTGCGTCATCGTCTGGCTACATAAGGCCTCGAACGCTTAGTTTTCTAGGAGTTGGCAAACCGCTTTTAAAGCCAGAGCATCAGGAAAAAGTTTTGTCTTACATTGCTGACTCAGCCTCCAGCTCTATCGCCTCCTCTTCTTCAGTTGTAAAAAGTAAAAGCACTGAGTCGTCATTGGAGGCTCATGTTCATGAACCACACCTTTCCTTGTGTCCTTCACCCCAACCAAGATTGAAGGATGACGCAGGCCATACTACTGATTACTCCATGGAGCTGTTTTCACATACCATGCCTGGATTATCAAGTCAAATGGTGAATTACCCAGGCCAAGATGAATCTGACATGGAGTGCACTGATGCACAGCCGCTGATGGATGATTCTGCTGGTACATTCACTGAGAGCACTACATTGTTCTCGCAGTGTACAGAGCCAGATTCTGACCCTGATGAGACTCAGGTGCCCCTTCCCGCACACTATACCACCATACACGGTGACACAGAGGAAGGTGCACATGACATAGAAGAGGAGGTGATGGATGACCCAGTTGTTGACCCAGATTGGCATCCATTGGGGGAAGAGGATGCTGCTTCCAATAGCTCAGATGAGGAGCATCCACAGCAGACATCGACATCGCAACAGCTGTTATCTGGCAGGCCCGGAGCACTCCAAAGACAGGTTCCAAAAATCAAAAGAGTTGCTGGACAGCTTGTCCAGAGGGTCAAAACATCACAGCGTGCTAGGCCGCAAAATGTCTGCCAAAGTAGGAAGAGTGCAGTGTGGCACTTTTTTGACCAAAATCCTCATGATCAGGCCAAGGTTATCTGTAAGAAGTGCGCAAAGACCTTTAGCCGAGGGAAAAATCTGAAAAATTTGAATACCAGTTGCATGCTTAGACATTTAACCAGCATGCACTTGCAAGCGTGGACACAACACCCAACCTCAAGTGCCACATGTGCAACTGATCACAACAAAGGTAGTCAGCAATGCTACATTGTTTCCCCCACTGTAAGCCCACCGGTTAGCACAGCAGCAAATGTTGAGGTGTCATTGCAAGGCCACAGCAGTCAGGGAATCCCACTGTTATATCAACGAAAGACTGATTCTAGGCCATCAGAAAGAACACCAACTCCATCACCATCATCAACCCTCTCTCAGTCCGCCCTGTCCACCGCTACTTCCACCATATGCAGCTCTCAAGTCCAGCTCACCCTCCCAGACACTATGAGTAGGTCAAGAAAGTACTCAGTCTCTCATCCGCGTACACTGGGTTTGAACGCCCACATTGCCAAACTAATCTCGTTTGAGATGATGCCCTTTCGGTTGGTGGAAAGCACAGCTTTCCGCGAACTCATGGCCTATGCAGTACCACGCTATGACCTACCCAGTCGCCACTTCTTCTCTCGCAAAGCCATCCCAGCCCTCCACCATCATGTGAAAGACCGCATTGTCCATGCACTCAAGCAGTCAGTGAGCGGAAAGGTGCACCTCACAACTGATGTATGGTCCAGTCGGCATGGCCAGGGCCGTTACGTGTCCATCACTGCGCACTGGGTTAATGTGGTGGATGCAGGGTCCACAGGGGACAGCGGTGGTGGGACAGTGCTGCCTAGCCCACGGTATAGGAAACAGTTGGCTGTAGGCGTTCGACCCTCCTCCTCCTCCAGAAGCGAAAGCTCGTCCACAGAGCGCAGTCGTACGAGCACTCCATCTGCAGCTGCCACTGTTGCACACGATGTGTCCCCCTATCGAGCAGCTAGTGGAAAGCGTCAGCAGGCTGTGCTGCAGATGATGTGTTTGGGCAACAGACACACCGCCGAGGTGCTGGCCGAGTACTTGAAGCGACAAACTGAGTCATGGCTGGGCAGTGTACATCTTGAGGCAGGCAAGGTAGTTAGTGATAACGGCCGTAATTTTGTGGCAGCCATAGCCCTTTCAAAACTCAGCCATATACCTTGCTTGGCTCACACCTTGAACCTGGTGGTGCAGTGCTTCCTCAAAAATTATCCGGAGTTAACAGCCCTGCTCCAGAAGGTGCGAAGACTGTGCGCGCACATCTGCTGGTCGCCTGTACACTCCGTTCGTATGCAGAAGCTGCAGCGATTGCTCCACCTTCCCAACCACCGCCTCATTATCGACATTGCAACAAGGTGGAACTCCACCCTGCACATGGTGGAACGGCTGTGCGAGCAGAGGCAGGCCATAATGCATTTGTGGGAGGATACACGGCCAGGCACTTTGAGAGCAGACATGGAGTTGACAGGTGTGCAGTGGTCGAAGCTGAAAGACCTCTGTAAAGTCCTTCAGTGTTTTGAGGAATGCACACGGCTGGTAAGCGCAGACGACGCCATCCTAAGCATGAGCATCCCACTTATGCGTCTGCTCATGCAAACTTTGACGCACCTTAAGGAGCAGGCGTCTGCAGCCAATATTGATGAGGAGGAAGAGGAGGAGGGAATCCTTGATGACATTCAGCCATTGTCTGCTCAGGGACCTCTCCTGGACGAGGTGGAGGAAGAAGAGGAGGAGGAGGAGGATGATGGGGATGATTACTTAGGGGAGGAGGATGCATCTCGTGGGGCAAGTGAAAATGTTGGCGTGGCAAGGTCTGGTACAGGGTTTGTGCGTGACTGGAGGGATGTGGATTTGCCAGAAAGTGCTCCTCCAACCAGCACTCGCAGTGCATCATTGACACCGGGAACATTGGCCCACATGTCAGATTATGCCTTGCAGATCCTAAAAAGGGACCCACGCATTGCCAAAATGATGAACGATGACGACTACTGGTTGGCCAGCATCCTGGATCCACGCTATAAAGGCAAATTACAAAACATCATGCCACAGGAGAACCTTGACCTAATATTGGCTAATAAACAAGCAACTCTGGTAAATCGGTTGCTTGAGGCATTCCCAGCACACAGCAGCGGTGATGGTTCTCACACGAGCCGTACGGGCCGGGGGCAGCTTGGCAGAGGTGTTCGTGGTGCACACAGCAGAAGTGGCGTTGGAGACAGGGGTTTCATGACAATGTTGTGGACTGATTTTTCAAGTACCGCTCACACAACTGGTAATACTGCATCGATGGAAAGTGACAGGAGACAGCAGTTGTCAACTATGGTTACAAACTACTTTTCCTCCCATATCGATGTTCTCCCACACAGGTCATTTCCCTTTGACTATTGGGCCGCTAAACTGGACACCTGGCCTGAATTGGCACAATATGCCTTACAGGAGCTCGCTTGCCCAGCTGCAAGTGTGCTATCGGAAAGAGTCTTCAGTGCAGCTGGATCAATCCTGACAGAAAAAAGGACCCGTCTGTCAACCCAAAATGTGGATGATCTAACCTTCATTAAAATGAACCACGCATGGGTTTCCAAGGATTTTGTCCCACCTTCCTCTGATGACACATAGGGTGACAGAAAAATGGCTTGCTTTGGTCCACCTCTTCCTGGGACTTGACCTATTTCACCTTTTGCATCAGCTGAATGTCCAACATCAACATATGCCACTTTCTAAAACTCCCTAACTGTGCTGCCTCCCCCCCCATGGCCGGGGTCACCACCTAGCGCACGACACCGTGCGAGTGCCGTTGCCCTGGACAGGTGGGTAGGCCGACTCTTGGGCGCGGGCACTGGTACAGGGTCCTTCATAGTGCAATCAAGTGTCTCTGACGGTGGTGGTGCACACCCGCCGTCAGACACACCGCCGTACTATGAGGGGCCCAGTGCCAGTACCGACTCCCACGAGTGGGCCCCCCTTGCTTGGGCAGGGCCCCAGCATTTGCAATCTTTACCTCTCCCTGCTCCTCCGCTGTGTAGTCTGGGCCGTCAAATCCATACTGTGCCTGACACCGTCTGAGCCTGCCTCCTGATGTATAGACATATATTTTGAATGTGTATGCTATCCATACATGTTATCCGGGGAAACGGTACCCTTTCTAACCTTTGTGCAATCACGTGCAATCCATACTGGGCCTAACACCGTCTGAGCCTGCCTCCTGATGTATAGACATATATTTTGAATGTGTACGCTATCCATACATGTTATCCGGGGAAACGGTACCCTTTCTAACCTTTGTGCAATCACGTGCAATCCATACTGGGCCTAACACCGTCTGAGCCTGCCTCCTGATGTATAGACATATATTTTGAATGTGTACGCTATCCATACATGTTATCCGGGGAAACGGTACCCTTTCTAACCTTTGTGCAATCACGTGCAATCCATACTGGGCCTAACACCGTCTGAGCCTGCCTCCTGATGTATAGACATATATTTTGAATGTGTACGCTATCCATACATGTTATCTGGGGATACGGTACCCTTTCTAACCTTTGTGCAATCACGTGCAATCCATACTGGGCCTAACACCGTCTGAGCCTGCCTCCTGATGTATAGACATATATTTTGAATGTGTACGCTATCCATACATGTTATCCGGGGAAACGGTACCCTTTCTAACCTTTGTGCAATCACGTGCAATCCATACTGGGCCTAACACCGTCTGAGCCTGCCTCCTGATGTATAGACATATATTTTGAATGTGTACGCTATCCATACATGTTATCTGGGGATACGGTACCCTTTCTAACCTTTGTGCAATCACGTGCAATCCATACTGGGCCTAACACCATCTGAGCCTGCCTCCTGATGTATAGACATATATTTTGAATGTGTACGCTATCCATACATGTTATCTGGGGATACGGTACCCTTTCTAACCTTTGTGCAATCATGTGCAATCCATACTGGGCCTAACACCGTCTGAGCCTGCCTCCTGATGTATAGACATATATTTTGAATGTGTACGCTATCCATACATGTTATCTGGGGATACGGTACCCTTTCTCACCTTTGTGCAATCACGTGTAATCCATACTGGGCGTGAGAACGGCTGGCGAGCTGTTAAGCAAGCTACAGCACCTGTGGTTTGCACACGTAAGTTTTTCATTTTTTCAGGAATGACGGTTAGGCCTAATTCCGGAACTGCGGTTGACCTGCACTTACTGGGAAATCATTGTTTGCGGGTAATAATTGTAATCAGTGATCCCCATCACTAACGTTGTTCAGCGGGTTATCTGCACCTGTAAGCGACAAACGCTGGCCTTTTCAGTGTAGCGCACATGCAGCCACGGACATGTAAGGGCATGACACACCAGTTATTGGCCAATCTCATGTGCCAGAGCCTCACGTGTCCCTCTAGTAAGCCGGACTCGGACCGCGGGGCATGACGGAGTCTCGTTCGTTAACGGAATTAAGCTTGCAATGTGTGCATCTGTTCTATAGCTGTCATGGTTGAGGTTTCCCAGGTGGAGTCGAATTTAACCATAGGCTCCACTCCTGGTGGTGCCCTTCTGGACATTCCTTTAAGGTTCAGCTTTGCAACCATACTGCCCACGTAAAACAAACACTTTGCCTTCATGAACGCTGTTTGGAGGGTCATGACTCGTGGGAATAACGCCGCCCAATCAGTTAACCTGCTAGAGAGATCGTTCGTTGCTCCCAAGCATGACATCACACTCCCTAGGAAGAAGGTAATGCCACTGTGGCGACCGTACTTCTGGGGGCGACACAAGTGCACTGATGCCCAGCCACTGCTCGATGAATCTGCTGGTACATTGACCCAGACCACTACATTCCCCTCGCACGCTACACGACCTGAATCTGACCCTGATGAAACTCAGGTTACCCTTCCCATATACAGTTCCATCTTACACGGTGACAAAGAGGAAGCTGCAGATGAAAGTGCAGGTTCAGCCCACCCGCCATCAGACACACCACCGTACTATCAGGGGCCCTGTGCCAGTGCCGTCGCCAACGAGTGGGCCCCCCCTGCTTGCTCAGGATCACAGCACTTGCAAAGTTGAAATACTGTGCAGTGAGATGGAAGATGGGGACGACGAGGAGTCCAGACAAGTACAGGGATTCCCTAGCGAGGAGACTTATTTGATTGTTTTCAATGTTGGGACAGCAATTTTTGGGGAGCACTATACTCTGGAGAATGATAGATGGGGCCCACCATACACTGGAACATTCCAAAGGTGGACATCAGACACTGGAGCAGCATTTACAGGGCCCATTATACACTAGAGCATTAGAAATGGGGCCCATTATGTTTGGAGCATTATTTGGGTCCATAAGACAGTGGAGCTTCATCCATGGGGACCAACATATACTGTAGCATTATGTGGAGCTCATCATATACTGTTTCAAACATTATATGGGACCAATGATTCTGTATGGAGAAATAGATGGGCCTCGTCATGAGATGTAAAAAGTGAGGTATTTTTCATTGTACTATACCGCTATTTCTCTGCCGTATCGGAGCATGATGAGTTGTGGTATGTGTTAAAGGGGCGCTCTTTCGCCCAGGGCACATGAAAACCTGCAGCCAGCCCTCCCCCCCCACAACTTTAGCCAAATAACCCCCATTTTTCAGTGCGTAACTTGTATTATGAAGTTAATTAAGGTTGACAAGCTTAAGTAAGAAGAATTGATGCTTTTGGCATTCAAATGGGCACTGTAGGTGTGTTTCCTGTCCTCCTCTCACTGCCGACTTTTATTCCCCATTGACTTACATTGGGTTTCGTGTTTCGGGACGACCCCGACTTTTCCCTATAATCGGACGATCTTGCTCGACCCGACTTTTGGAAAAGTCGGGTTTCACGAAACGAAACGCGACCCTAAAAAACCAAAAGTCGCTCAACTCTAGATGGAACCATTGGATATACCATCTAGTTTGTTAAATGTTCTTTATACGATTGGATAGTAGAACACTTTGGAATGTCTTGCATATATCTTCTGGTTACATCACTTACTATTTGTTATATACAGTCATATGTAAAAGTTTGGGCACCCCTATTAATGTTAACCTTTTTTCTTTCTAACAATTTTGGTTTTTGCAACAGCTATTTCAGTTTCATATATCTAATAACTGATGGACTCAGTTATATTTCTGGATTCAAATGAGGTTTATTGTACTAACAGAAAATGTGCAATCTGCATTTTAACAAAATTTGACCGGTGCAAAAGTATGGGCACCTCAACATAAAAGTGACATTAATATTTCGTAGATCCTCCTTTTGCAAAAATAACAGCCTCTAGTCGCTTCCTGTAGCTATTAATGAGTTCCTGGATCCTGGATGAAGGTATTTGTGACCATTCCTGTTTACAAAACAATTCCAGTTCAGTTAAGTTTGATGGTCGCCGAGCATGGACAGCCCGCTTCAAATCATCCCACATATGTTCAATGATATTCAGGTCTGGGGACTGGGATGGCCATTCCAGAACATTGTAATTGTTCCTCTGCATGAATGCCTGAGTAGATTTGGAGCGGTGTTTTGGATCATTGTCTTGCTGAAATATCCATCCCCTGCGTAACTTCAACTTCGTCACTGATTCTTGCACAGTATTGTCAAGAATCTGCTGATACTGAGTTGAATCCATGCGACCCTCAACATTAACAAGATTCCCGGTGCCGGCATTGGCCACACAGCCCCAAAGCATGATGGAACCTCCACCAAATTTTACTGTGGGTAGCAAGTGTTTTTCTTGGAATGCTGTGTTTTTTAGCCTCCAATGTGCATAACGCCTTTTTGTATGACCAAACAACTCAATCTTTGTTTCATCAGTCCACAGGACCTTCTTCCAAAATGTAACTGGCTTGTCCAAATGTGCTTTTGCATACCTCAGGCGACTCTGTTTGTGGCGTGCTTGCAGAAATGGCTTCTTTCGCATCACTCTCCCATACAGCTTCTCCTTGTGCAAAGTGCGCTGTATTGTTGACCGATGCACAGTGACACCATCTGCAGCAAGATGATGCTGCAGGTCTTTGGAGGTGGTCTGTGGATTGTCCTTGACTGTTCTCACCATTCTTCTTCTCTGCCTTTCTGATATTTTTCTTGGCCTGCCACTTCTGGGCTTAACAAGAACTGTACCTGTGTTCTTCCATTTCCTTACTATCTTCCTCACAGTGGAAACTGACAGGTTAAATCTCTGAGACAACTTTTTGTATCCTTCCCCTGAAAAGCTATGTTGAATAATCTTTGTTTTCAGATCATTTGAGAGTTGTTTTGAGGAGCCCATGATGCCACTCTTCATAGGAGAATTAAATAGGAGAACTACTTGCAAGTGGCCACTTTAAATACCTTTTCTCATGATTTGATACACCTGGCTATGAAGTTCAAAGCTCAATGAGGTTACAAAACCAATTTAGTGCTTCAGGAAGTCAGTAAAAAGTAGTTAGGAGTGTTCAAATCAAGAAAATGATAAGGGTGCCCATACTTTTGCACCGGTCAAATTTTGTTTAAATGCAGATTGCACATTTTCTGTTAGTACAATAAACCTCATTTGAATCCAGAAATATAACTGAGTCCATCAGTTATTAGATATATGAAACTGAAATAGCTGTTGCAAAAACCAAAATTGTTATAAAGAAAAAAGGTTAACATTAATAGGGGTGCCCAAACTTTAACATATGACTGTATTTGTCTCTACAATTTGTCCTTAGACCATTTTTTCATATTGGGCTTTTTTCACAGATTACCGGGGTAAGCCATCGTGGATTGGGGCGCCACATGCAAACTTGGGTGCCAATCTCCGTGGCCAGGCAGAACTGAAAATAATTCTTACTAGGGTCATCTTCCCTGAGTATACGTGACAGTCCTGGGTTTGCATTGCTCTTCTTCCAAATCATCTTTTTTTCACCAGAGTGATGTTGATGTGGGACAATAGGTATATAATAGTTTTCAGCCAGACAAGGTTTTAAAATAATAACAAATAAAGTAATTATTTATAAGTGTTTTCTGTGAATATTTCTAATATATTTGCTTTAAAACAAGTGACAGTGACCATAGACTCTGCCCAACTGATGATGGTTTGTTTGATACTGAAACGAATTGTCAATCATCATCACACAGGAAATAGGAAAAAAGAATACAAAAGCGGTTAGATAATGTAGTTTGGAAACGTAAGGGGAATTTTTTAAGCAATTATATTAGAAAATAGCTTAGCATTATGGGGCAAAATAGATAGGGAGTAAGGCGATGTCATATTTACTGAAATAAAAAGCTTTTCCAATCAAAAACGTCATAACAGGTAAAGTTACATGTTAACATAAGACCCATTCTTTGATATCCTGTTCACCATTCTTGCATGCATTGAACTTGTCAGTTTTTGAACCAAAAGAATTTTAGTATTGTGTTTTCCTGTTTTGACCTCGACTTTCATTTTTTGTGGGAAAAATGTGGTTTTTTTTTAATTTTCACGACTCAATGTTATAAACTTCTGTGAAGCACCTAGGGGTTCAAAGTGTTCATCACACATCTAGATAAATTCTGTGAGGAGTCTAGTTTACAAAATGGTGTCACATATGGGGGGTTTCCACTGTTTAGGAGCATCAGGGGCTCCCTAAACACAACATGGCATCCACTAATCATTCCAGCAAATTTGCATTTAAAAAGTCAAATGGCGCTCATTCCCTTTCGAGCCCTGCCATGCGCCCAAACAGTAGTTTTCCCCCACATTTGGGGTATTGGCATGCTCAGAAGAAATTGCACAACAAATTTACTCTTCCATTTTTTCTGTTACCCTTGTGAAAATAAAAAAATGTAGAGCTCAAGTAAAATTTTTGTGAAAAAAAGTTAAATGTTCATTTTTCACTTACACATTCTAAAAATTCTGGCGAAACATCTGAAAGGTTAATAAACTTCTTGAATGCGGTTTTGAGCACCTTGAGGGGTGCAGTTTTTAGAATGGTGTCACTTTTGGATATTTACTCTCATATAGATGCCTCAAACGCACAGTAATGTGGTCCCTAAAAAAAGGTTTTGTAAATTTTGATGAAAAAATGAGAAATCGATGGGCAACTTTTAACTTTTATAAATTCTTAACAAAAAAATTGTTTCAAAAATTGTACTGATGTAAAATAGACATGTGGTAAATGTTATTTGTAGACTGTCTTGCATGACTCTCTGATTTAAGGCCATAAAAATTAAAATTTTGAAAATTGCAAAATTTTAAAATTTTTTACCAAATTTATATATTTTTTATAAATAAATGCAAGTCATATCTAAGAAATGCTACCATTATCATGAAGCATAATATGTCATGAAAAAATCATTTCAGAATCAGTGGGATCCATTGAAGCGTTCCAGAGTTATTACACTGGACAGAATTGTAAAATTTGGCCTGGTCAAGAAGGTGCAAACAACCTTGGGAGGGTAAAAAGGTTAAATAGCCCTGAGACACAATATCATCCTTGAGTTTATTTGAAAAACAAAAAATACATCTTTATGACACTTAAATTTAAATTGCATAATAATTTGGAACTGGGTGTATACATATATGAAGAAATGGCCATACCTGTTGTGAATTCACTTTCTGGCCTACCTCTGGTTGCTGGTGAAGGTAGTGGAGATGGTTGTATTGACAGAGGGGTTGCGAGTTCTCTTTCTGGGCTCCCTCTGGTGGTTACAGGAGGTAATGGAGCTGATCTAATTAACAGAGGCCTGCCACCTGATAATGAGGAGGACGATTGGACATTGGGAGTTTCTGACTGGATTTAAAACAGCTGACTCCCTCTATCCCTGCTGGTGATTTTTTCCTGCCTCCTGAGGTCTTAGTTTCCAGCTCAGTCCCTGCATGCTCAATCTAAGTGTTCTTTTGCTACTGTTCACATTTGATTTGGTTTTGTCTATTTCAGTTTTGTGTGGTCAGCCAGCTCCACCTGATGTTACTGTTTGTGCCAGTTTGTTTTTGTCCCTTATTAGATTGGCCTCTGTTTGCTCTGTTTTCAGAATATACCAGAGTGCTGATATAGTGGACAAAGTCTAGTGACTTCAGTGTTTTTCTATCAGATGTGTTGGGCTTTTTTTGCGGGGTTTTTTGCGTGGGCGGTGTCTTTCCTTTCCTGTCTTGTCTGGTTAGTTTGGGCTGCATCGTTTGCTCGGCCTGTTTTCCTGCCTGCGTTTGTGTTTTCGTCTTGTCTCACTGACGGTGTATGTTTGGGGGCTGTCTATTCCTTTGGGGTCTGCTCTGGGTCAGTTTGGATTTCCCCTTTCTTGCTTTGGGCTTATTTGGTTCTCCGGCTATGTCAAAGCGTCTAGGATCGTCACGGCTACTGCTAGTTGTGTGGATGCAATCAGGGGTCTGCAATCCGCTTAGTTGCCAACCTCTCTGGTTTTCTGTGGCTTAGCTTGGTCTTGATTTCCTCCTCGGTGACCCAATCATAACACATACCACTGGTTCTGCAACTAAATCAATGTAATGTCAAGCTGTTAGTCTAGCTGAAATGAATACTAGAGGAGTTTGGTTACTGTACCCATAATCCTGGGAGTAGGAGCATTGACATGCCCGCTTTAAGGTACCTCTTCAAGGCATCTCACCAAAAAGGACATAAAATTAAAAAAACTCACACAAAAAGGAGGTTATATTTACTAACACCAAGATGAAAATTAACTCATTGAAGGATAGCAACAGGTTTCCATCATAAGGTGGAGGAAGCACAAGTGCAAAATACAATCACTTGACTACTATTCATGGAGGGGGTAGTTGCCTAGTCTTATAAGTGCACATGAAAAGGCTTGTATAGGGTGACAGTCACCCTGCTAAGTGTAGTTTACAATGTCTAGCTTACAGTCTATTAGTGACGTCGATAGTATTTGACCAGGCGGTCTGCCTAGCACTATATTAGTGCACCCCGCAAGAATGGACACCCCATTTCCCCAAGCCAATATTAAAAATCCTGGCTGCACCCTGCAACAGATGAAAAATGTGGAACAAAAAAGATGAAAAAGATGTGTAATATATAAAGGGTATTGTCAATATGTTGACCAAAATATGCAATCATGCAACCCAAGTGAAGGGCTCCTACACTAAAATTCAAAGCAACTCAACGAAAAGGACATAAAATTCAAAAGACATCACAGAAAAAAGCCAGATGGAAACTAGAACAGAGCAAAGTAGGCTGAAATGGAGGTCTATCCCCTTTAATAATGAATCCTCCTTTTGTCTTGAACGCAATGAGATTAATTAGGAGAACATGTTGCCAATGCCTTGAGTAGGTCTTCATGAGGGAACATATTCTTTGTTCTCATCCATTGAGCATATCTGGGACATCAATGAACAACAATTGCAAAGGGAGCTCCCAGCAGCGGATCTTGATAATTTGCCCAACTGCATTCATCTTGGCAAAACATTCCTCAGATAACTATTAATAAACTTATCGATAGCAGCCAAGGCATGTATGTTGCAAGTATTTCTTCTCATGTTGCGCATATCAAATACTGAATAAATCAAGATGTTTTAAGAATTTTGTTTCCAGTTTTTCTATCATTTGAATATCCACAACATATCTGTCAATCCTGGAATTTCCATAATTCTACGAATTTTCATTCTTGATGTTGCAATTTCAATGTTGAATAATGTAGATAGATAGATAGATAGATAGATAGTGTAGCAAAGCTATGTACGCTAAAGTTAAATCCTAGCACTGCAAGTCTGTATGTGTTTACCTAGGAGCTCTCTTTCTGCTGGGGATGTTGTTGAGTAGAGTAGAGTGTGTTGAAGCTGGTACATGCAGAGATGTATCTAGGCTTTCTGGCACCCGGGGCAAGAAGTCGGTTCGGCGAACCCCCCCCCAGTACTTATGCGATTTCCAAACTTAGTCATGTACTGACGAGCTGCTCTCCCTAATGATCTCAATGTTCAATGAAAAACTGAAAGAAGCAGGAAGAGAAGCTCGTTGTCACAGGACCATAACTATGAAAATCGCATATAAGTGAAGTGTCCATGTGATGACTACTGGAACCTGCAGAGCTGAATCCTGACATTGCAGCTTCTGAATTCTCACAACAAATGCACTGCACACTTAGGATTCTCCTGTACCGGTGGCAAGATGGCAAGAGTACACGGTCATGTCAGCACAAGTAT
Organism: Dendrobates tinctorius; assembly: GCF_039654945.1. Taxonomy (NCBI): domain Eukaryota; kingdom Metazoa; phylum Chordata; class Amphibia; order Anura; family Dendrobatidae; genus Dendrobates; species Dendrobates tinctorius. The sequence continues at coordinate 43,790,204 of NW_027361684.1, forward strand.
GTGATTTCTATACATCTGGCCACATTCCGACTAGACGTACCCGGCCTCGCTCCGTTCATTTTCATTGAGTGAGGCCACACATGTCTTGTCAGCATGTGACCGCATGTATGTAAATTACCAGCACGAGAGAATCCTGACAGCGTGCAGTGAGCACTGTGAGAATTCAGAAGTCTGCAGTCACATAGAATGACTGCAGACTCAGCACAAACCTGGACAACCCCTGTAATGCTCCAGACATAAATAAAAATATAAGAATTAGTCAGTATCACGAATAATATTTACATCCAGGTACCTGATAGATGACGTCGTCTCTGGAGTTGTTCTTCTTTTCTTCTTGTCCAGACCCCATGATGAGTTTTCTCATCCACAGCCATCTCTGCAGACTTCCATATTCTCCGGTCTTCTGCAGCAAATCTCCACACGATCCCCTTAAAGATAGAAGTGTCATTATAATGCTCCTAAATACAAATATCTGCAATATACTGTCACCTCACACTATTCCCCTCATCATACTGTCTCCTCTAACATCCCACCTGTTCACCATACTGTCTCCTCATATATTTACCCCCTCACTCTCTATACTGCCTGCTCACACATACCCCTGACTCCCCATACTGTCTCTGCACACATCTCATCACCCTCACTCCCCATATTGTGTCCACATAGATTTTTTCCATCTCTACTCATACTGTGTCCACATACATTTACCCGTTTGGCTCCCCATACTGTCTGCACTCATCCCCCACTCACCATACTGTGCCTGCACCCATCCCCCATACTGTTTCCTCATACATACACTCTTCATTTGTGTCCTCAAATCTCCCCACACACATAAGTATCCCCCATCCCCACTCCAAATCCTCCCACACATTAAATATCCCTACTCCAAATGCCCTCACACATTATGTTCCCCCATCCCCACTCAAAATCCCCACACACATTATGTTCCCTTATCCCCACTTATCCCTATAATGTCCTCAGGTTTCCCCCATAATGTCCTCAGGTTTCCCCATAATGTCCTCAGGTTCCCCCATAATGTCCTCAGGTTTCCCCATAATGTCCTCAGGTTTCCCCCATCATATTCTCAGGTTCCCCCATAATGTCCTCAGGTTTCCCCATAATGTCCTCAGATTCCCCCCATAATATCCTCAGGTTTCCCCCATAATATCCTCAGGTTTCCCCCATAATATCCTCAGGTTTCCCCCATAATGTCCACAGGTTTCCCCCATAATATCCTCAGGTTTCCCCCATAATATCCTCAGGTTTCCCCCATAATATCCTCAGGTTTCCCCCATAATATCCTCAGGTTTCCCCCCATAATGTCCTCAGGCTTCCCCCATAATGTCCTCAGATTTCCCCCATAATGTCCTCAGGTTTCCCCCCATAAAGTCCTCAGGTTTCCCCCATAATGTCCTCAGGTTCCCCCATTATATCCTCAGGTTTCCCCCATAATGTCCTCAGGTTTCCCCCCCATAATGTCCTCAGGTTCCCCCCCATAATGTCCTCAGGTTTCCCCCTTAATGTCCTCAGGTTTCCCCCTCCACCCCCCATTTGTTCCTCAATCTTTCTCCACCAAATCACATTAATATGTCTGCACCCTGGGCCTGGCCTTGCTCCGAGTCCTCCTCACACACTGTCCTCAGTAAATTAACTCCCCCTGCTCCCTCCCTATCCATTCCATGGGACTCTGCAGGCAGCCATCCCCCTATCTTCCCTTGCACAGTCATCGGTGGTGTCTTCAGCTCCATTACCCGTCTGGACTCGAGCACTTACCGCACCAACCGCTACGCTGCCTCAGTTTGCCTCTGAAGAGCCGGCTTGTGACGTCGCAGTGTGATCATGTGACCTGATCATGCTGCTGGCGCACGGGCGCAGCGGCGCTTACACCTTCACAAGTGAGTCAGAGACAGAGTCTGTCAGACAGTCTGAAGATGCTAGTACACAGACACGCAGCACTTTCTCTGCACCAGCTGTCAGATTGACAGCCGGCTCAGAGAACGGGAGAGTGAGTGTGGGGGTGGCAGAATGCCGCCGACAGGGAGTCTCCTCCTTGGACCGCCGCATCACGCAGCCCGATGGCGCCCCCTGTCGGCTGCGCCCAGGGCACGTGACCAGCCAAAATGTGAGGTGTAGCTGGGAGAGACAAAGCTAGAGTCTCTCTCTCTTTCTGTAAAGTTTGCTCTGGGAGAATGGACTGTATATATCACCTTATTGAATCTGGAAGGAAGAAAACATTTCCGGTGGTGTCAGTCTCAACCAGAAGGTGAGAGGGAGATGACTGCAATCTGTTGAGCCTGCACTTACATATATGTTCCTGTTGAATGAACTGTTTATTTGTTATTATACCTTTGTGCCCAGAAGAGACTGTTTTGGTTTTGAATCCCTTGAAGTTTTATAAAAGAAAAAACTGCACATTTCTACCAAACAGCATTGCCTGTGTGAATGCTACCTAATGCCTGCTTGAGAACATGAAGACCTACAATCGATGTATGCCTAATTAATATTTTTTTTTTTGTTACATCCTAGATGGTGAAAACAACCATGGCAATGAAGGGGGTAAGCTTAATATTTGGCTTTTTACCTTTTATGCAAGCCATATGATTTATTAAAATAAAAAAATCTCTTGATGGAGGCATGGGTGGAGAGGCGACAAATAAGGTTTCATACTTACAGTATGAAAGTATAAGGTCTGCGCTTGGAAAGGTAAAAATACATGTTACTATGCATGCTAAATGAGACAACACATGGTAAACATGACATATTAATAAAGGTTTAGGAATTCTAACGGGATACAAATCTAAATCATGATCCTCTGAAATATAATTATACTTTCTGTAGTGGAGGATCTGGATAATGTAACCGATTTACTGTGCCTTTCCTAGAGAGTATAAATACATACATCTCTCAATTTTAGTCTAACAATAGGATCATTAGAGTGCAGGGGTGCAGGAGAGGTGTATGACTTGATGACTGCTTCAATAATAATTATAATTATTAATGACCGTTCTGCAGATCTTACATTGCAAGATGTAAGATTTTCAGACAGATTTTTAATGACCAGATCCAATCGGACAAGTATTATATTTCAGTATTTGGAATATATCATGAAAGGAAAATATTATTCCTTTTTTAATTGAAATAATTTTATCCTACATTCCTTCTTCTTAGCATTACCAAAAGACTGCGGTGAAATCCCAAGACTCTACAAGAGTGGAATCTATGCAATCCATCCTGATGGTGTGCACCCATTGATTGTATACTGTGATATGACTACAGAGAGTGGCGGCTGGATTGTCATTCAGCGTAATAGCTTCAATTCGGAGATAACTTGGGATGAATCCTGGACCACTTACAAATATGGCTTTGGGAATGTGGAAAAGGACTACTGGCTGGGCATAGAGTATCTCCATCACATTACTAAGCAGAAAGTCTACCAGGTGCGGTTTGTGATTCTGGACAATAATAATGAAGAGAAATATGCCGATTACAACCTCTTCAGTGTAGACGATGAGGCTAATGGCTACAGATTGAGACTGGGAAGCTACACAGGTACAGCTGGAGATGCCATGTCTTCAATTCTAGCTGGAACCACACACGATAACATGAAGTTCACAGCAAAGGACAAAGATCAAGATATCTACTCTGCGAACTGTGCAACCAGCTATGGTGGTGCGTGGTGGTATGCTGCCTGCTTTGCCTCCAAGCTCAACAACAAAAATGGCATTCAGTGGTACGGACTGTGTTCTGGTAACTGTAAAGGATCCACTGTAATGATTCGTCCAGCAGATTACTGCGTATATTAAAATTTCAGAATAAAAAAAAATTATTAAAAAGGAAATTAAAAACAAATCTTTAAAATAAAGACATATGTTGATAATTGAACTACTGTTCATGGAAATCAACACATACCCATCATCTACAATCACTCTTGTAATTACGAGGTCTGTACATTAGTCAATAATACTTAGCATTTAGTGACATAGCGTAGAAGGGTTGGACCACCAAGCTACCAATCAGCCCTAATGTGGATTTCACAACTGGTTTCAATTCAAGGATTCTGGCCAGTGAAACGCCAACATTTTTTGGCAGCAGTGTGACTGTCTCTGTTCAGCTGTAGGATCTCTGTCTGCCACAGCTCTGGGCACAGCTGTATGAGCCATGACAGAGAGCTTCTCTATAAGGGCACAGACAGATGACCTTATAACTCATGCAATGATCACATCATATTGCATGGACTGGCCCGTCACCTCTCCTGACCTGAGCATGACAACATGACAGTGGCTCCAGAATCATCCATATATTACAGGGGTCGCCACTCTTCCCAATGGGCATCATGAAATACTACATTTTCACTGCAATGTCTACTGCAAACATAACATCTGTCAAGCATTTGTTTCCCCCCAGCAAAACCTGCTATTTTCCTGTTGCCAGTGCCAGGAATGGGAACCTCAATCAGCTGATGTTCTAGGCAGCTCCAATGTATAAGGGGTTTTCTGTGATGATACAACCTTTTAAATAATAACGGGAACTGTAAGCTAAGCAATTCAGCACACTCCACTATTAATTAATTCTGACTAAACAATGGTTTTTGATTTCTAATTTTTACATTAAATTTATGATTTCAAAAAAAAACAAAAAAACGAGAATATTCTGATTTCTTTCAATAGTCCTAATGCCTGTGTGATACATGTAAGATGTAAACAAAGGAAATATAAAAGAGAATCAATAAGGTAAAAAAAGTTTCCTCATCTGCACAATCCCTTTTCTGCAGGCTTCCATAAATGGGCTCCTTCAAAGAATATTACGATCAGCCCCCTTTAAGGTTACCTGAGTTCACAGCCACAGGGCTCTAGTGACAGACAGATGAATGCCAGACTGCCGCGTGCTGGACTTGCTATTGTTCAACAGTTCGGCACTGGCACTTGCAAAGAAAAACAGCTGCTGTAAACTCAGGTGACCTTACAGTACTTGCTATTAAAAAAAAAAATGACGTGGGGTCCACCGTAATTTTCATAAGTAGCTGAGGGAAAGCCAATGGCTAGGGGTTGATGTTAATATTCTGGGAACGGGCAAATATCTATAATGGTTCCAAGGCTATTAATATTCAGCTCACAGTTGTTTGCTTTACCTTTACTGGTTATTATAGGGGAGACCCACCAAAAATAGATAGGGTCCCCCCTATATTCAATTACTAGCAAAGGGTAAGCACACATCTGTGGGCTGATACAAATAGCCTAAAAAGGGGCCATGGATATTGACCCCCTCCCAGACATATAACATCAGCTTCTAGCCACCTCAGAAATGGCACATCCATAAGTTTATAAAGTTCTCTCACAGCCATTGCTAACATAATTGAGATAACTGGAGTTCGTCTACTATGAACGCCGCTCACTTATTGACATCACCGCTTGGTGTTGCAGTTTTCAGGCTTAGCTCAGTGTCTCCTGGATTCACAGCTGAGCAGTCACATCATGCCACTGCTCACCCATGAAATCCGGATGTAGCAGATTTAGAGTGCATCGTGGGACGTATGGATTATCTTATTGTCGGACAGGTGAGGAATATGGTGTTTTATTATTTATAATTTTACAATAATAAATACAGCTCTGTGCAAATTAATTGGGACAAAGCATTTGTTTAAGTAAAATCGGAAGTTGGTTACCAGTCAGTGATTCAAACCAGTTTTAACTGCTTTGAACAGGCAATTAATTCATGAAAGAGGGTGGGAAGTGTTTCTTTCAAATAAAAGGAGTATGTGTTTTTATTTCAAATAAAGGACTTTTCTCTGTGCCTGTGTTTTTATTATCTTTGACTATAGGGTTAGCAATGGGAGTGTCTTATAGAAGCCTCTCCATTACTAACCTGTAGGCTTGATGTCAAGCTGTATCACGCTGCTGCAAATGCAGGTAGGAGCTGGCTCTGCTAGAGGGCGAAAGAGTGGAGAGAGGTCCAGCACACAGATGAATCAGACCAGTCATGCAGCAGCGAAGCTACCACCAGGTGGCAGCAGAGAAGTCAAACAAGCCGGGTCAAATCCTAGACTGTAGCGCAGTACCAAAGGAATAAGCAAACTCAGGGTCAGAGACAAGCCAGGGGATCAGTAATGGATATGCCAGAGAAAAGAGACAAAAGCAGGTCAGGGTCCAAGCCGAGTTCAAGTACCAAGAAGTCCAGACACACAGGGGACACAGAGTCGGGACAGGGAGCAGGGAATAACACAGACACGGGTCCAGTCAGGAATAACAGCAGAACAAATCAGGATGTAACAGAGTCAGCTACTCACGCCATAGGCAGAACTATAACTGACATCGCCTGCAGGAAGCAGCAGTGATAAATAGCAAACCTGAACCCAGACAGAGGCTGAGAAAGATTAACTCCTGAAATGACCAGACCGGGAACATGGAAATACAGAACTCAAAACCAGGTCTGGATCATGACAAGCTGACACTAAAAGCTGACATCAACTCCACAAATATTACCCCACTTGCCACCGCACCAGGACAAGGGGGAAGAACCGGGAAAAATGCCAAAATTGGTGTATCTAATAGATGTGGCTTTTCTGGGGCACTGCGGGCTGCTATTTTTAGACTGGGGGCCAATATTTATGGCCCCTTCCCAGTCAGAGAATACCAGCCCCTAGCTGTCTGCTTTACCTTGGCTAGTTGTCAACAATGATAGGGACTAGTGTTGAGCATTCCGATACCGCAAGTATCGGGTATCGGCCGATACTTGCTGTATCGGAATTCCGATACCGACTTCCGATATTTTTTCAATATCGGAATTCGGCATCGGAATCGGAAGCTCAGTTGATTGACGGCCTGACGTCATCATGATGCGCGGTGTGTGCGCATCATGATGCGCCGTCATTTCGGGCCTTCCGGGGGTCTCTGCCGGCCTGCCGGGGGGCTGTGCCGGCCTGCCGGGGGGCTGTGTGGACTGCCCGGGGTCTGTACCGGCCTGCCGGGGGGCTGTGCCGGCCTGCCGGTGGTCTGTGCACCCTGTGGGGGTCTGTACCGGCCTGCCGGGGGGCTGTGCCGGCCTGCCGGGGGGCTGTGCTGATGTCCGGGGGTCTGTGCAAGCATCGTCCGATGGGACTACAAGTCCCATCGGGCGATGCCTGCTACCATGACAGTGATTGACACATTAGCCAATGATGGGACAGTAGTAGTCCCATCATCCGGCTAATGTGTTAAATGTTAAAAAAAAAAAAAAAAAAAAAAATACTACATACATACTACATGCATGCTACATACATACTACATGCATGCTACATACATACTACATGCATGCTACATACATACTACATGCTACATACATACTACATATATACTACATACATACTACATACATGCTACATACATACTACATATATACTACATGCATGCTACATACATACTACATGCTACATACATACCACATACATACTACATACATACTACATACATACTACATGCTACATACATACTACATATATACTACATGCATGCTACATACATACTACATGCTACATACATACCACATACATACTACATACATGCTACATATATACTACATGCATGCTACATACATACTACATATATACTACATGCATGCTACATACATACTACATGCTACATGCATGCTACATACATACTACATACATACTACATGCTACATACATACCACATATATACTACATACATACAATACATTCATACAATACATACATAGACATACAGTACATATAACATAGAGTAACATACTTACCAATACTTGTCACATTGTTCCCCGAAGCCATTGTCTTTTCCGGAATAAATATTAACATAACAAACCACAAAAATACTCACCCACAATCCGAAGCAGTCCACGAGTGTGTCCCACGACGATCTTGGGTAGAGAACGGCAGCATCAGATGATGCTGCCGTTCTCTACGGGCTGCAGGAATCCAATGACGGAAGGTAGGTATCCTTCCGCACTGTATTCCTCCGCCACTTAAAAAAAAAAAAAGTCCCTAGTCTCACTTTATGCCATTGCTGCGTGGGAATTTCCCACACAGCAATGGCATAAAGTGAGACTAGGGACTTTTTTTTTTTTTAAGTGGCGGAGGAATACAGTGCGGAAGGATACCTACCTTCCGTCATTGGATTTCTGCAGCTCGTAGAGAACGGCAGCAACAGCTGATGCTGCAGTTCTCTACCCAAGATCGTCGTGGGACACACTCGTGGACTGCTTCGGATCGTGGGTGAGTATTTTTGTGGTTTGTTATGTTAATATTTATTCCGGAAAAGACAATGGCTTCGGGGAACAATGTGACAAGTATTGGTAAGTATGTTACTCTATGTTATATGTACTGTATGTCTATGTATGTATTGTATGAATGTATTGTATGTATGTAGTATATATGTGGTATGTATGTAGCATGTAGTATGTATGTAGTATGTATGTAGCATGCATGTAGCATGCAGTATGTATGTAGCATGCATGTAGTATATATGTAGTATGTATGTGGTATGTATGTAGCATGTAGTATGTATGTAGCATGCATGTAGTATGTATGTAGCATGCATGTAGTATATATGTAGTATGTATGTAGCATGTAGTATGTATGTAGCATGCATGTAGTATATATGTAGTATGTATGTAGCATGTAGTATGTATGTAGCATGCATGTAGTATGTATGTAGCATGCATGTAGTATGTATATGGTATGTATGTAGCATGTAGTATGTATGTAGCATGCATGTAGTATATATGTGTTATGTATGTGGTATGTATGTAGCATGCATGTAGTATGTATGTAGTATGTATGTAGTATATATGTAGTATGTATGTAGCATGTAGTATGTATGTAGCATGCATGTAGCATGCAGTATGTATGTAGCATGCATGTAGTATATATGTAGTATGTATGTAGCATGTAGTATGTAGCATGCATGTAGTATATATGTAGTATGTAGCATGTAGTATGTATGTAGCATGCATGTAGTATATATGTGTTATGTATGTAGCATGTAGCATGCATGTAGTATGTATGTAGTATATATGTGGTATGTATGTAGCATGCAGTATGTATGTAGCATGCATGTAGTATATATGTAGTATGTATGTTGCATGTAGTATTTATGTAGTATGAATGTAGCATGTATGTAGTATGTAGTATGAATGTAGCATGTATGTAGTATGCATGTTGTATGTATGTAGCATGTAATTTTTTTTTTTTTTTTACATTTAACACATTAGCCGGATGATGGGACTACTACTGTCCCATCATTGGCTAATGTGTCAATCACTGTCATGGTAGCAGGCATCGCCCGATGGGACTTGTAGTCCCATCGGACGATGCCTGCACAGACCCCCGGAGCCTGCACAGCCCCCCGGCAGGCCGGCACAGCCCCCCGGCAGGCCGGCACAGCCCCCCGGAGCCTGCACAGCCCCCCGGCAGGCCGGCACAGCCCCCCGGCAGGCCGGCACAGCCCCCCGGAGCCTGCACAGACCACCGGCAGGCCGGCACAGACCACCGGAGCCTGCACAGACCCCCTGGCAGGCCGGCACAGCCCCCCGAAAGGCCCGTACAGACCCCAGAGAGGCTGTACAAGGGCAGGAAAGGGTTTTTCTTATTCCGATACCGGAAGTCCCATAGACTTGAATGGGACTTCCGGTATCGGAATCGGCGATACCGATACTTTTTTTAAAGATCGGCCGATACCATCCGATACGATACTTTGAAGTATCGGACGGTATCGCTCAACTCTAATAGGGACCAATGCCATTTTTTGTGATAATTTATTTAAATAATAAAAAAACTTATTTGGGACTCCTCTTTTTTTGATAACCAGCCAAGATAACACTGATAGCTGAGGGTTGCAGCTGCAACTGTTGGTTTTATCTGTGCTGGTTAGCAAAAATAGAGGATACCCAATGCCAATTTTTTATTCTATTTATTTATTGCACAGGCACCGGCTGACAAATACGCTCATCATCGTGTCAGCAAGACCGGGAGTACGATGATGAGCGTAGTACTCTCATTAGCCAATGCCTGTGACTGGCGATAACTTTTTTACTGCTGGTCACAGCTGCTAGCTCACACACTGTCATCTGTATGATAGTGTGGGAACCTCAGAGCTTTCACTGGCAGCAACAAACTTATCACCAATCAAAGCCAGTATTTCTTGCACTGTCACACTAATGGCAGCATGGCAAACAACAGATGTTTTGAGCTGCCGAACCCAAACAGTAACACGGACTTCAGTGAGAAGTCTGTGTTCGGAGTCCACGCACGGACACTAGGTGTTTGGTACAGACCCTCAACTTTACCATTCAGGTTCTTCCATCCCTATCCCTGACTCTTAGGCTCATCTGCCTCCGTCTACACCTTTCATCATTGACAGTCAGTTTCCACCAGTTTGTGACCTGATGGATTTCTCCAGTGCTGCATGTAGCGAGCTGAAGGTCATAACTCACAACTCTATACAAGTCTATGAGAGCCTTGATCTGGCTCTCATAGCCTTAATTTGAGAGCTTGTGACATAACTTCTGACTTCATCCCCACCTATAAGACTAAAGCAGTGAGCATTAAGACAAGCCAGCACTTTTCAGTATATATATAAAAATTGTTTTTTCAAGTAATATGCTAAAGTGGTTGGCCTATTAAATGAATCCCTGAATACATTGAAAGCATTTTGAATAAAATATAACTTAGAAATGGTTGTTTTTATAGTTAAAATACTACCAAGAAATTTTGAGAAGTGTTGGCTATATGCATCTCACAGTTTGAATTGATATTCCCTCATCGGAAATATATGACATATCCACAGTGTATAACTAACAAATTAAAGCTGCATTCTGTAACGCTATAGTATGTATTCATGGAGTATGTGAAATTGGAATTGCATTGCTGCTCTAGAAAATAGGTTAAAATGAAGATATTTAGCTCATAAATTGGTCAATTCATGTGTGCCGAATAGCCATTGACAAGGCGACCTTCTTTGCTGGGAACCTAACATAATATGATACCTCTCCTGGGCTGAATAGCCCACAATTACATGGGTAGGTAGGATGAAGTTGTAATTAAAAATGCCATAGGCTGATGGGTAGAGTGCTCAGTTAGAAAGCCTTTGTATACAAATATCAAGACTGTCACTTCCAAACAGAAAATTGGTGTGAACAGGTGCAAGCTAACGGAGCTACTTCCATATGTAACTAACAAATGAAAGCTTCTCTCTGTAACGCTATAGTATGCAAACATAGAATATGCCCCGACGCACGTTTCTTGTTAAGTTTAGGGGGGTTGTCTGAGCTGGTGTGTGCTGTGGTGTAATATATACCTCCTCCCCATGTGTATGGACTTACAACCGCGATGTAATGAACACATGGGAGCTGGTCTCCGGCCATGATCATGTCACTTCCGGCAATCCCGGTGACAGTGTGGGTCAAAGGAAAAGTTTCCTATGACGTCAGTGGCCCGCACTTTACCATATGGATGCCTTGGGAGACGTGAGCCAATCAGGGATCTGTCGCGCATGCGTGCACCACGGTGGCCATTTTGAAGCAGGGACCAAGTGTGGGCAAAACTCTCAGAAAAAACAATGTGAAAATTGCATGGGCAAGTGTGAATAATTGCTAAGAGTAAAAATAAAACAAAATAAGAAGAGTAAAAAGAATGAAGAAAGAGAAAACTGACCAAAGGAAAAAGTAATCAAAAACAGTGTTCCGTGACAAAAATATATAAAGAATAATAAATAAGGTTGATAAAAAAAATAAATAAATAATGGTGACATATTATGCAAAAGACAAGTAGATAATAGAGTCCCTCTTTAATGCATAATGATAATATCCATAGATGATCTAATGGAAGAGCTCTCTTAGCTTGCTTCTTTTCACACCCGTTTTTCTGTTTATGGAAGTGACGGTCATTCTTTAATATTCATATAAACAGTATTTGACAACCACATTTGATAGAGTGAAACCAACATTTATCAGAATTGCCATACTATATCAGACCTCACAGCTCACAGTGCATGTCAGTAGGGTCGGTGTTAGGGGCAGGCAGACCAGGCAGCTGCCTAGGGCCCTCGCTCCCCCAGGGGCCCCCAGCTAACGGCACATGACGCAGCTGCTATGGGGCCCCTGTGAGGCAGGGGGGCGTGCCTGCCCCCAGCGCCGACTCCCCCTGCCACCGCATTGAACTATACTGGCGTCTCATATGTGTGGTGGCATGCTGCAGCCAGGGGCGGGAGACGAAGGAGAGCATAGCGCGCTCTCTCTGCCTACAAAGAACGTTCTTAACCCCTATGTGCAGGGCACCCGGCCACTGACTCACTGATGCTTGCGTGAGCATGCGCACCTGTAAAGCCTCCGTGCCCAAAGATTTAAAGGGCCCGCAGCTGGCAGCAGGAAAAACACGCCGGTGGCCGCATCAGCGGGCAAGTGGCCAGATGAGTAAGCGCTGCCAGCCAACGGCCCCCTCGGGACACAAACCACATTTGCCCAGCGGCGGGAAAATGCCCGGTTGGGCAGATTATCACCCCGGGCCTTCTCAGACAGGTGGCGGTGGCCATCATGATAGGTGCGCGACTGCGCACCCCTGCTTCTGGGGGGGGCAGCTCTCCCCTGCCCCTCGGTGGAGACGCCCAAAGTCTGAATCTATTCTATTATTTCTAAACACTGTTTTTCTGTGATTTCTTTATATCCCCAATCATACTGCACCCACACACAAATGATACACCATTTGAAAGGTAAACTTGCCCCCTTCAGCAAGAAAATAGCCAAATAAACCACACATCCATGATTTGATCACAAAATACAGTTTAAACATTAATTTTCATCAACCTGCAGTAAGGAAAATTGACCTGCAGGTGGCACCACAGTACCCAAAAGCACACTACCAACACATTTGCATACATGCACTGCTTTTTCGGGGATTACTTCGCCCCACACACACACACGATACACCATTTGAAAGGTAAATTTCCTCCCTTCAGCAAGAAAACAGCCAAATAAACCACACATTCACAATTTTATCACTAAATGCAGTTTAAACATTCATTCATAAACCTGCAGAAAGACACAATGACCTGCAGGTGGCACCTCAACCGGAAAACATTTTTTGGCCTCTACTTATCAAAAAAATTTATTGCGTTACCAATCTACATATATAATATAATAAGAGAAAACAAAAAGCAAAAACACAAATATCCTGAACTAAAAGTAAAAAATATACTGCAAATAATGCATAAAGGTAATAATAATAATAAGGGTATTTAGTAAACATAATTTTGATCAAAATAATGTACAAGCCATCCCGCCACGTCACGGCAACCCTTGTGGGACAGTCCCTACTCTAGTATTTAAAACCTTTTCACTTGCCAAGTGGCGTGAATGTGAATAAGGGTCGAGCGGCTGAACCACTAGTAACAGCTTAGGCCAGACAGGATGGCTTTCCCAGCTCAGAAAGAGGGCGGTCACACCCATATATGCACTGAATGCAAAATGGTTTATTCAATTATTTTGATCAAAATTATGTTTACTAAATACCCTTATTATTATTATTACCTTTATGCATTATTTGCAGTATATTTTTTACTTTTAGTTCAGGATATTTGTGTTTTTGCTTTTTGTTTTCTCTGATTAATGGTCATGTGTTAATATGCACTTACATTGTGCATACACATTAACTTACTTTTCTCAGTTCAGATTTGTTTTTTTATTCATTTCATTTTGCATTCAGTGCATATATGGGTGTGACCGCCCTCTTTCTGAGCTGGGAAAGCCATCCTGTCTGGCCTAAGCTGTTACTAGTGGTTCAGCCGCTCGACCCTTATTCACATTCACGCCACTTGGCAAGTGAAAAGGTTTTAAATACTAGAGTAGGGACTGTCCCACAAGGGTTGCCGTGACGTGGCGGGATGGCTTGTACATTATTTTGATCAAAATTATGTTTACTAAATACCCTTATTATTATTATTACCTTTATGCATTATTTGCAGTATATTTTTTACTTTTAGTTCAGGATATTTGTGTTTTTGCTTTTTGTTTTCTCTGATTAATGGTCATGTGTTAATATGCACTTACATTGTGCATACACATTAACTTACTTTTCTCAGTTCAGATTTGTTTTTTTATTCATTTCATTTTGCATTCAGTGCATATATGGGTGTGACCGCCCTCTTTCTGAGCTGGGAAAGCCATCCTGTCTGGCCTAAGCTGTTACTAGTGGTTCAGCCGCTCGACCCTTATTCACATTCACGCCACTTGGCAAGTGAAAAGGTTTTAAATACTAGAGTAGGGACTGTCCCACAAGGGTTGCCGTGACGTGGCGGGATGGCTTGTACATTATTTTGATCAAAATTATGTTTACTAAATACCCTTATTATTATTATTACCTTTATGCATTATTTGCAGTATATTTTTTACTTTTAGTTCAGGATATTTGTGTTTTTGCTTTTTGTTTTCTCTGATTAATGGTCATGTGTTAATATGCACTTACATTGTGCATACACATTAACTTACTTTTCTCAGTTCAGATTTGTTTTTTTATTCATTTCATTTTGCATTCAGTGCATATATGGGTGTGACCGCCCTCTTTCTGAGCTGGGAAAGCCATCCTGTCTGGCCTAAGCTGTTACTAGTGGTTCAGCCGCTCGACCCTTATTCACATTCACGCCACTTGGCAAGTGAAAAGGTTTTAAATACTAGAGTAGGGACTGTCCCACAAGGGTTGCCGTGACGTGGCGGGATGGCTTGTACATTATTTTGATCAAAATTATGTTTACTAAATACCCTTATTATTATTATTACCTTTATGCATTATTTGCAGTATATTTTTTACTTTTAGTTCAGGATATTTGTGTTTTTGCTTTTTGTTTTCTCTGATTAATGGTCATGTGTTAATATGCACTTACATTGTGCATACACATTAACTTACTTTTCTCAGTTCAGATTTGTTTTTTTATTCATTTCATTTTGCATTCAGTGCATATATGGGTGTGACCGCCCTCTTTCTGAGCTGGGAAAGCCATCCTGTCTGGCCTAAGCTGTTACTAGTGGTTCAGCCGCTCGACCCTTATTCACATTCACGCCACTTGGCAAGTGAAAAGGTTTTAAATACTAGAGTAGGGACTGTCCCACAAGGGTTGCCGTGACGTGGCGGGATGGCTTGTACATTATTTTGATCAAAATTATGTTTACTAAATACCCTTATTATTATTATTACCTTTATGCATTATTTGCAGTATATTTTTTACTTTTAGTTCAGGATATTTGTGTTTTTGCTTTTTGTTTTCTCTGATTAATGGTCATGTGTTAATATGCACTTACATTGTGCATACACATTAACTTACTTTTCTCAGTTCAGATTTGTTTTTTTATTCATTTCATTTTGCATTCAGTGCATATATGGGTGTGACCGCCCTCTTTCTGAGCTGGGAAAGCCATCCTGTCTGGCCTAAGCTGTTACTAGTGGTTCAGCCGCTCGACCCTTATTCACATTCACGCCACTTGGCAAGTGAAAAGGTTTTAAATACTAGAGTAGGGACTGTCCCACAAGGGTTGCCGTGACGTGGCGGGATGGCTTGTACATTATTTTGATCAAAATTATGTTTACTAAATACCCTTATTATTATTATTACCTTTATGCATTATTTGCAGTATATTTTTTACTTTTAGTTCAGGATATTTGTGTTTTTGCTTTTTGTTTTCTCTGATTAATGGTCATGTGTTAATATGCACTTACATTGTGTATACACATTAACTTACTTTTCTCAGTTCAGATTTGTTTTTTTATTCATTTCATTTTGCATTCAGTGCATATATGGGTGTGACCGCCCTCTTTCTGAGCTGGGAAAGCCATCCTGTCTGGCCTAAGCTGTTACTAGTGGTTCAGCCGCTCGACCCTTATTCACATTCACGCCACTTGGCAAGTGAAAAGGTTTTAAATACTAGAGTAGGGACTGTCCCACAAGGGTTGCCGTGACGTGGCGGGATGGCTTGTACATTATTTTGATCAAAATTATGTTTACTAAATACCCTTATTATTATTATTACCTTTATGCATTATTTGCAGTATATTTTTTACTTTTAGTTCAGGATATTTGTGTTTTTGCTTTTTGTTTTCTCTGATTAATGGTCATGTGTTAATATGCACTTACATTGTGCATACACATTAACTTACTTTTCTCAGTTCAGATTTGTTTTTTTTTTTATTCATTTCATTTTGCATTCAGTGCATATATGGGTGTGACCGCCCTCTTTCTGAGCTGGGAAAGCCATCCTGTCTGGCCTAAGCTGTTACTAGTGGTTCAGCCGCTCGACCCTTATTCACATTCACGCCACTTGGCAAGTGAAAAGGTTTTAAATACTAGAGTAGGGACTGTCCCACAAGGGTTGCCGTGACGTGGCGGGATGGCTTGTACATTATTTTGATCAAAATTATGTTTACTAAATACCCTTATTATTATTATTACCTTTATGCATTATTTGCAGTATATTTTTTACTTTTAGTTCAGGATATTTGTGTTTTTGCTTTTTGTTTTCTCTGATTAATGGTCATGTGTTAATATGCACTTACATTGTGCATACACATTAACTTACTTTTCTCAGTTCAGATTTGTTTTTTTATTTTTTTTTTTTTATATATAATATAATAATAATAATAAATTTTATTTTTATAGCGCCGACATATTCCACAGCACTTTACATTTCAGAGGGGATTTGTACAGACAATAGACATTACAGCATAACAATAATCACATACAGTAGATTATAACAAATACCAAGAGGAGTGAGGGCCCTGCTCGCAAGCTTACAGTCTATGAGGAAAGAGGTAGACACGAAAGGTGGGTGGTAACAGTTGCCCTGATTGTATGGACCAGCCATAATGTTAAGTGTGTAACAGTACAGACACAGAGGGCTAATGGATGCAAAAAGCATGTGGGAACATGATGCTGGGAACCTGGTTATGGTAAAACTTTTGGCTCTGCCACACAGGGATAGGTTAGGTTAATGTGTTGAGGCGATAGGCCAGTCTGAATAAATGCGTTTTCAGGACATGCTTAAAATTGTGGGGATTGGGGACTAATCGAATTGACCTGGGAAGTGCATTCCAAAGAATTGGCGCGGCACGTGTAAAGTCTTGGAGACGGGAGTGGGAGGTTCTGACTATTGAGGATACTAACCTCAGGTCATCAGCAGAACGGAGGGCGCGGGTAGGGTGGTATACTGAAACAAGGGAGGAGATGTAGGGTGGTGCTGAGCCATTGAGGGCTTTGTGGGTGAGGGTAATAAGTTTATACTGAATTCTGGAGTGGATGGGTAGCCAGTGTAATGACTGGCACAAGGTAGAGGCATCGGTGTAACGATTGGTGAGGAATATGATCCTGGCTGCAGCATTCAAGACAGATTGGAGAGGGGAGAGTTTGGTAAGAGGGAGACCGATTAGAAGAGAGTTACAATAGTCGAGACGAGAATGAATAAGAGAAACAGTAAGAGTTTTTGCAGAGTCAAAAGTAAGAAAAGGTCGAATTCTAGAAATGTTTTTGAGGTGCAGATGACAAGAGCGAGCCAGTGATCGAATGTGGGGGGCAAAGGAAAGCTCGGAATCAAGTATGACCCCAAGACAGCGGGCATGTTGCTGGGGAGTAATAGTGGAACCACACACGGAAATGGCAATGTCGGGTGTAGGTACATTAGTAGCGGGAGAAAACACAAGGAGTTCAGTCTTTGACAGGTTCAGTTTCAGATATAGTGAGGACATGATATTAGACACAGCGTTTAGACAATCGCCAGTGTTTTCTAGAAAGGCTGTCGTGATGTCAGGAGAAGAAGCGTATAATTGGGTGTCATCAGCATAGAAATGGTACTGGAAACCAAATCTACTGATTGTTTGACCAATAGGGGCAGTGTACAAGGAGAAGAGGAGGGGGCCTAGAACCGATCCTTGAGGAACCCCAACAGTAAGGGGAAGGTGAGAGGAGGAGGAACCGGCAAAAGAAACAGTAAAGGAGCGGTCGGAGAGATAGGAGGAGAACCAGGAGAGAACGGTGTCCTTGAGGCCAATGGAATGGAGCATAGTGAGGAGGAGCTGATGATCCACAGTGTCGAATGCTGCAGAGAGATCCAAGAGAATTAGCATGGAGTAATGACCATTTGATTTAGCTGTTAGCAGATCATTAGAGACTTTAGTGAGGGCAGTTTCAGTGGAGTGTAAAGAGCGGAAACCGGATTGGAGAGGGTCGAGAACAGAGTTTTCTGAGAGATAGCGGATAAGACGGGAGTGGACCAGGCGTTCCAGGAGTTTAGAGATGAAGGGAAGATTAGAGACAGGTCTATAGTTAGCGGCACAGTTTTGGTCGAGGGATGGTTTTTTAAGTAGTGGATGTATGATGGCATGCTTAAATGAGGAGGGAAAAATACCAGAAGAGAGAGAGAGGTTAAATATTTTAGTTTGGTGAGGGGTGACAGCAGGGGAAAGGGACTGGAGGAGATGTGACGGAAATGGGTCACTGGTGCAAGTAGTTGGGCGAGAAGATGCAAGGAGCCTGCTTACTTCTTCTTCTGTGACTGATTCAAAATCAGAGAGTGAGTTAGATGCAGTGGGGGAGGGAGGACAGTGCATGGTATGAGGGGATTTGGAGATAATTTCCTGTAGGATCTGGTCAATTTTTTCTTTGAAGTAATTGGCCAGATCGTCAGCTCGGAGCTCCGTGGTTGGGGCCTGTACTCTTGGATTGAGTAGAGAATGAAAAGTGTCAAAGAGACGTTTCGGGTTATTGGACAGTGAGATGATGAGGGTGTTGAAATAGGTTTGTTTGGAGAGGTGAAGGGCAGTGTTGTATGTTCTAAGCATAAACTTAAAATGGATGAAATCTTCGTGTAAATTGGATTTTCTCCACAGACGTTCGGCGCACCTGGAGCACCGCTGCAGGAAATGTGTTTGCACCGTGTGCCAGGGTTGTCGCCATCTGCGTTGTGGTGTTCTATTTATAGGGGGTGCAAATTCATCCAGGGCACTTTGAAGTGTTTCATTGTAATGCTTCAATGCAGAATCAGGACATGAGAGGGAGGAGATAGGGGCCAATGAAGACTGCAAGTTCTTCAGAAGTTTCTGGGTGTTAATGGCCTGTATGTTTCTATAAGTCTGGACAGTGGGGGTGACCTGAGCAGCCTGGCAGTTCTTTATAGAGAATGAAAGAAGATTGTGGTCAGAGAGCGGGAGAGGGGAGTTTGCAAAATCATCCACTGCACAAAGCCGAGAGAAGACCAAGTCGAGGGAGTTTCCGTCTTCATGCGTTGGAGAATTAGTAAGCTGCGAAAGGCCAAATGAGGAGGTTAGAGATAAAAGGTGAGTAGCAGATGGGGAGAGGGGAAGAGCAATGGGGATGTTGAAATCTCCCATGATGAGGGTAGGGATGTCACAGGAGAGAAAATGTGGAAGCCAAGTGGCAAAATGATCCAGGAACTGATGGGAGGGGCCGGGAGGACGATACACCACCGCCACTCGCATGGAGAAGGGGGTGTAGAGTCTGACGGCATGGACCTCAAAAGAAGGGAAGACAAGTGAGGGTACTTGAGGGATAACCTGAAAGGTACATTTTGGTGATAGGAGCAGACCAACGCCTCCACCAGCTCCATTGTCTGATCTTGGGGTATGAGAGAAGTGTAGTCCACCATATGAAAGAGCAGCAGCAGCGGTAGTGTCTGACTGCTGGATCCAGGTTTCAGTAAGAGCCAGGAGGTTAAGAGAATTAGAAAGGAAGAAGTCATGAATGAAGGAGAGTTTGTTACACACTGAGCGAGAATTCCAAAGTGCACAATTAAGAGAGACAGATGGCATGCAGGGAATATTAATAAGATTAGAGGGGTTTCTGAGTGTAGCAGTGGGGGGTTTGACTTTCTATAACATGGGGGACCAGGGTTGGGAGCAATGTCTCCTGCAACTAGGAGAAGGAGGATAGAAAGAGTGAGCAGATGGTTAAGTGATTTGTGAGAGCGTCTCTGGTGTTGAATGGTGGGACTGGCTGGATCTGTGCAATTTAACAATGTGAAAAGAGCATGAGTGCTATACATAGGAGAGGAAAGAAGCGAGGGGCCAATATGGATGGAGTGTGGAGAGTTAATGCCAGGGCGGTGGATGTGTGTGAATGCAGCGGCCAGGATATAAATTACACAAATGCATATGGTATATATTTGTTGCACCCCAAATGTACAGGGAGTAGATGTATATAAATGTCTTACCTGTCTCTTGCCCTGTCTAAGTGCCATGTTATAACTGCCAGAAGTACTTTGATACATGTACTTCGATTACATGTGCATAAATGCCACCCCTGCATAAATGCTCCCCCTAGCTAGGTCTGAATATATAGGAGGTTAAGGCCAAGTTGTTTTTTTTTGTTTTTTTTGTTGTTTTTTTTGTGGCTCTCTCTGCTCGTTAATCAATCACACTAAATTGAGACACCAGGACCCAATAAAATGTTGTGGTCAAATAAACACATGTCCAGCACTACATGGATCATAAAGCACTTTGAAAAGTTTCTTGACCTCACAACATAAGGGGACAAGCAGAGTAAGTTGAAAAAAACTATATACCAGATATAAGCTTGCAGAGTTGAAAACACATAGATAGCATTCAGGATTAACTGCTTGCTGACATTGAATGGAGACACAGGAGTGGATTCAGAGCAGAGATTGGAAAAGCTGGTTACCTGTATGAAGAGAATAGAGATGCGTGTCACATTCATCCATGTTATAACTGCCAGAAGTACTTTGATACATGTACTTAGATTACATGTGCATAAATGCCACCCCTGCATGTAAATACCTGTCTGTGATCATCAGCTCGTGAAATACATTTACATTTGACCAGCTTGCTTTTTCTGAAATTGCCAGTGCCCCCCGACGACCAATGTTCGCAAATTTCGCAAGGCCAAGCTAGTAATTATGAAATGTGATATTTCAGTTTTTCTTATTTAATAAATTTGCAATAATTTCTACATTTCTGGGGGGTCTTTTTTAGTCAAGATGGGGTGCAAAGTGTACATTAATGAGAAAAAAATGAACTTTTTTAAATTTTCCAAATGGCTGCAATGAAACAAACAGTGAAAAATCTATAGGGGTCTGAATACTTTACGCACCCACTGTATGGGAAATACAAATTCAAGCATTTCAAGAGCAATCTATCCACTAACATTTAGTTTCATCTAATTTTTTTGCTCATCATGGAAAATGATGAACAAAAGGTTTGGATGAAAACATGAAAATGCACCATGCATTTTTATGCAACACTTCCCCTTTCTGTAGTAAAAAAAATTAGTAGAATATGTTAAGGAGTTAAAGCAATTCATTTTATATCTCGAAAACATGCAGGGACTTTGTACTCATGCTTATTTCATGGTGTGGCACAATCTGTCCGTCTAGCAATTCAGGACAAGTAAAAAGAAAGTACTGCAGATTAGCATTAGACAGCAGAGCTCAGGGGGTGAGTAGATGAACGAACAGGACGATGGGTGAGTAGACTGATCAGCACTATTAGATGATGTCCATGTAGCATTAGATCTGTTGTCATCCATTTAGGATTTCTATGTGTGCAGGAAAAGCACAGATGTGAGCCTCATTCAATAAGGGTCTGCAGATTTTCCTACTATAGGATAATGTCCACCATGAGACCTGACATACCTTGTAGACGGCTTGTATGTAGGTGTGGTGGCACACGCAGGTATTATATTATGTCAGGTCTGTGTACGAGTAATTAAATATCTGTAATGATACCTGTCACATGTGAGTGAACACTGAGTTGTTCCCTGAGTTCTGTGGCAACATTCAGGCAGTACAGCAACTTGTACGAGTCTTCAATGTTTCCTTATGCGAAAGAAAGTTGCAAGGAACTTTGTAATAATTACAAAAATCTATTAGTTATGTTAACTTATCAAACTAAAACCATAATTTGTGTTCCGTTCCCAGTAGGATTTTTGGGAGCGCATATGGCTGCTTCACTAAGTACAGGCTCCGGAAAGGGATGTGGGGCAGTAGGTTTCTGCTCTCCGTACAGTGAGGAGGTTGGCAGGATGCTGCTCACCCCCTAAAAAGTCCACAGCCGGATCCTGTATTAGGTCAGCAGCCCCTCTGCCGAGGCTCATTGAGATTCATTGCAGCAGCTTGAACTTGATTAGGTCATGCAGTCAGTGCAAGGTCATCGGCGCCAGCATCACCAGATCTGCAGAAAAGTTCAGTCCGCACAAATAAATCACCCCATACCTCAGAGTGAACAAAGACACAATCCTGCACTGGACTGATGGACCCTAAGCCTAGTTATGTAATGTTATGTAATATCTATCCTATCTATCTATTCAATCCTGAATCCAAATTCGGGATTGATCAGTCCAGTGAATATAACCAGTGGCGTAGCTAGGGGTTTGGTTCATGTAGGGGGGTGCGAAACTTCTGAGTACCTGACCAGGTAAACCTGATTACAACTATGGTGGTGATCCCTAAGGGTATGTGCACACGTTGCGGATTCGTGTGCGGAATTTTCCACGCGGAATCTGCTATTTTTGGCAGAATCCACAGGTGAAAATCCGAGCGTTTTTCCTGCAGATTTCCCAAGGATTTATTGCGGATTTCCTGCAGACTTTGTGCGGATTTGGCATGCGTTTTTACACCTGTGGATTCCTATAATGGAATGGGTGTAAAAACGCTGCGGAATCTGCACATAGAATTGACATGCTGCGGAAAATAAACCGCTGCGTTTCCGCAGCATGTGCACAGCGGTTTTTATTTCCCATAGATTTACATTGTACTGTAAATCACTAGGAATTTTGCAGCAGATCCGCAACGGCAAATCGGCTGCGGATCCGCTTCAAATCTGCAACGTGTGCACATACCCTAATAGTGGATGTAGGAGAACCACAGCAGATGACTGCGCTGTTACTAGACAAATCTCTATAAATAAGACCAACACTGATATTCCTGCCATATGGTGACCACAGAATTGTGGTAGATAACAGTCCTGCAGAACATGTAAAAGATTACAGTACAGTTATAGATAGTGATTTACAGCTGACATTATTTCTATTAGGGCTCATACTTGGGAGAGACTCACACGATTCTCGTGCGAGTCTCTTGCATGAAAACCTGGCACTGCTGACGGCACTCGGACTGGAGCGTGCGGCTACATGTATTTCTATGCAGCCGCACGCTCCGGTCTGAGTACCGGTGACTGTGCCAGGTTTTCATGTGAGAGACTCGCGAGTCTATTGCAAGTAAGAGCCCTTAGAGTCATTCACTTTTTACGTCTTTTCTTTCTGGCCCAGACCGCCATAACAACTTGTTCCAGCCAGAGATTACAGTAAATGTGACTTTTCACATTTCCAACACCATCCACATCTATCCCCAAGCTGCACTCCTTAGCTTGCTAATACCCCAATGTTGAGCCGCTGCTGCAATATGTGTCCCTATTACTGCTTGGCAATCCGGAAGTCACAAATCAATGTAAGTCTATGGGAGTCAGAAAGAGGCCACAATGAGGCGCTTATAGACTTACACTGCAAGCTTGTATCCGTAACTCTGACTTCCGGTCAGTCTGCAGCTGCCTTCACAAGATGGCGGTGCGGGATCGGCGAGGTGCCAGGAAGAGCTGAAGACAACGGTTGTTGAGTTTAATGCTAGGGGAAGGGAACTTAGATTAGCAGGAACCCTTCAGCTCTGAAATTAAAAACAAATGCTGGAGTGGTGCTTTAACTGCAGTAAAGTATGCTCAAGAAGCTTTTCTGCAGCATATCACCTATAGCACCATATAAGTAATATAGCATTGAGGAGAAGGCTCATGTTAGACATCAGTATATTATTACATATGTGCTTTCACTGTCATGATTCCAGAAAAGTCCATTTCCTTCAAATAAGAGAACTGACCTTTAGTCCTGTAACATGTAGACCAAAGTAAACCCAGCAAGAACCTTACAATCTAACATTAGCTCTGCAGAATGTGCTGTTTTTATGAAAATGCACAATTATTTATACAAGAATGGATGAAACATATACTATACGATGCTGTAGTATACTGACATGTGTATGAGTTTTCTGTACTTTCCTCTGTTAGGGATTTTGCATTACCTGTGGATACTAGTCTTGGTTTGTGCAGTCTCAACACGTCATGGTCATCGAAGACCAAGAAATGAAGATGAAGAGCTGTTAGAAAGTAAGTTCTGCCTTGATGGAAATATGACACTACAGATGTACATCATACTGTCAGGATGCAAAGCTAAAATATAGTAAAAACTTATTAATCCAATCTCCAGCGCTCTGCCATTTCTCTATGTCATTGTGTTGGCAGCGGATTATTCAGGATACTCTCCAAGTGTGTGACAACAGAGCAGCCTTCTGCTGTCAGGCTAGTGTAAAGTCCTCCCTTCACTTATAATAAGTCCTGATCTGTTGCATATGTCAACACCCTTTCTCAACAGTAAGGACTTATTCAATCAAACCCAACTTTTTTATTAGTCTCCGGTGTTTATCAGCATTCAACGCCTTAGTGAAGATGTCTGCTGTCATTTCTTCAGTAGGACAATATTCTAAATTCAAGACTCCTTGCTCCTGATGATCTCTCAAGAAATGATACTTCACATCAATATTGTTAGGCTGGCGGAATGCACCAAATAATATAGATGTCAATGCAAGAAAGCGGACGGCACCGCTGTTACCGTGCTAAGGTCCGTGGCTGGCAGCAGGCGGAGAGCTCACACCCAGGACTCCCGGGTGCTTGACCTCGTAGCAAGACGAATGTAGTTTCCAAGATAAAAAGGTCGCACTCTGCGGGATAATGATGAATGTTTATTGACACTGAATTACATGTCACGTCGGAGATGTGAAGGAGAGTGTGTCAAATGGCTGACTACGGCAGTTTCACGCTACTCGAGCGCTTCCACGGGTCCGGGTAATATAGATGTTAATGAGGTGCGTTTGCAGCCTGGGGTCCACCGTGCAGCGATGGAAACTGCTGCTAGACAATGGCGGATAGTAGCACGCTCGCGTTACCTCACCCGGAGTGTGCGAGGCGAACCCTGTTACTTCACAACGTCGCACTAATATAATGTGAGCGCAAGCGATGTGGTCACAGAACTCTGTCCAGAGGCATGGAGTCTGAGTCCTTCTAGACCCACTTGCACACAGAGCCGCTGCAGCGGTGCTAGAGAGTGATGCTAGGAAAGTGCTGTGCCCTGTTAGGCCGGTTTCACATTTGCGTTAAAGGCCGCAGCGTCGGCCTGCGCACGGCCGCCGCTAAGCCCCGCCCCTGCCGCACCTCCGCCAGTAGCTCCGCCAACAGGCGCATGACGCTGCATGCGTCATGCGTCCCCTATCTTTATCGCTGAGGACGCAGGGCGTGCGCAGTATGCGTTTTGGCGGCGCCTGCGTCCTCTTGACGGTGCGCTGAGCGCAACCAAATTGCAACAGGTTGCATTTGGCGCTGGTCGGCGCACCGTCAAATGGACGCAGGCGCCGCCAAAACGCATACTGCGCACGGCCTGCGTCCTCAGCGATAAAGATAGGGAACGCAAGCAGCGTCATGCGCCCGGAGGCGGAGCTACTGGCGGAGGCGCGGCAGGGGGCAGAGCTTAGTGGCGGCCGTGCGCAGGCCGACGCTGCGGCCTTTAGCGCAAATGTGAAACCGGCCTTAGCACATGGCCGAGCGGCCACGTGAACTTTTTATAGCAGCGTCCTTCCGGGACCTTCCTGACCTTCCTGATGGTCCAATCCAAGCTGGAGAAGTACCTGAGCATGTGACCTCTTGATCTCCAATGAGAGATCGTCCCATGGGCATGCTCAGTGTCCTCTTTCAATTTTGTCGGTTCCAACTGTGGTTGTCCTAAGTCTGTCAACAATTGTCTTAACCACAGAACTTCTTGACTTGCATGTGCTGCGGCAGCATACTCTGCTTCTGTTGAAGGCAGTGTCACACTTGGCTGTTTCTTACTTGTACAACTTATTGGTCCACCTGAGAGGAAAAAAATGTCCACTGGTAGATCTTCTGTCAGTTGGATCTCCAGCCCAATCTGCATCAACGTATCCTGTTAGAATGCAATTATCACTTGTGGGTAGTTTGAGCTTAACATTGCTCGTTCCTTTCAAATAAGGCATTACTCTCTTCACAGCATTCCAGTCAGCTTTATTTGGTTTTGACACCTTTCTACTCATGAATCTTACTGCTGCTGCGATGTCTGGTCTTGTAACAGACGCTAGATACATTAGCTTTCCTATTGCTGTTCTGTACTCTTCATTATTTGGTACCATATTTTTCTCACTATTCATCTCTTTAAGATGATTAGTTTCCATTGGAGACTTTACTGTTTTTGCATCCTTCAATCCAAATTTTTCTGTTATGTCTTGAATCATGTGATTTTGTTTCAGTATGAAACTTCCATCTTCTTCTCTTTCTACCTGTATTCCTAGGTACTGTTTCACAATTCCCAAGTCTTTGATTTCGAAATGTCACTTCAGGATTTTTAGAATATTTTCTTTATCCCTTTCTTGTCCAGAACAAATCAAAATGTCACCTACATATATGAGTACATAAATCCATCTATTCATCAGCCTTTTTGTGTACAAGCATGTATCAGCTTTGCTTCTTTGAAATTTTTCCTTTGTTAGCACTTCCATGATTTTGTCATTCCACGCTTTAGCTGCTTGCTTTAATCCATATATGCTTTTCTGTAATTTGCAAACCATGTTTGGGTTTCTTTCATCTTTGAATCCTGGAGGTTGTTCCATGTAAATGTCTTCTGTTAAATCTCCATTCAAAAATGCTGTCTTTACATCCAGATGTATCAGTTCCATCTGTTTCATTGCTGCAACTGTAAGTAAAGTTCTTATTGTAGTATGTTTGGCAACTGGAGCAAATGTCTCATCATAGTCTTCTCCATATTTTTGAGAATACCTTTTAGCTACGAGTCTTGCTTGGTATCTTTCAGGTGTGCCATCTGTTTGGTATTTTATTTTAAAAATCCATTAACATCCTATGGCTTTTCTTCCTTTTGGTAAATCTGTCAGTGTCCATGTATTTGAGTCATGCATGGATTTCATATCTGTTGCTTCTATCTATTTATTAACTTCTTCTTTAGGGAGTTTAGATATGTCTTCCCAAGAGGTAGGTTCATAAATTTCACTTGTGCTTGTCTAGTATGAGAGACGTTTTGGTGGTTTACCTTTGTTTTCTCTCATTGAACGTCTTGGTTATGTGTCTGTAGTTGTATTTCTTCATTTTCAGTATTCTGTTCTTCATCAATTTCAACTACTTTCTCATCAGATACCTCTTCAGCTATGTCACTGCTGTTTTACTCATTTTTTGTGTCAATTGAAATCATGACATCTTAATTTAAGTTTTCAATGAATGTCACACTGTTACTCACCGTGACTCTGTCTGTTTTATGATCTAGGATTCTGTGTCCTTGCAGTTTTCACTATATCCAACAAATATTCCCTCCATGGATCTGTTTTGAAGTTTCAAACATTTTTCTGTTGGAATGAATATAAAAACTTTACATCCAAAAACTTTTAAATGATTGACACTTGGTTTCAAACCTTGCCACAGTTCATATGGAGTTTTCTTCAGTTTTCTGGAAAAAAGTCTGTTCTCTAGATATGTAGCTGTCATTGCTGCCTCACTCCAATATTTCTAATATTTCTCTGGTAGTTTGGAATCTTTCAGCATACATCTTATCATTTCTGTCAGAGTTCTGTTTTTCCTTTCTGCTACTACATTTTGTTCAGGTGTGTACGGAACAGTTTTCTGGTGTTCTATTCCATTCTTTCTTAAGTAGTTTTCTGTTTTGTGACCAGTAAATTCACCTCCATTATCACTTCTGATGACAATTGGCTTCCTTTGAAAATTGTTACTCGACCTTGTTACGTAGTCTACAAGTTTATCAAAAACTTCACTTTTATTCTTAATTAAGTATGTGACTGTGTATCTTGAGTAGTCATCTATGAAAGTCACCATGTATCTATTTCCTCCTAATGTAGTCACTTGCATGGGTCCACATACGTCAGTATGCACCAAATCAAGTGGTCTTTTGCTTTTCATCTCACTTTCTTTTGGAATAGATATTCTTGTGGCTTTAGATTTTATACAACATTCACATCTTACGGTAATTGAGCAATCTAATATCTTTAGATCTTTTGTCAATTCTTTTCTTTGTAGTTCCCTTATACTGTCAGGGTGTCTGTGTGCTAGACGTCTATGCCACATGTGAATACAGTTCTTGTGATCATGTGTACATACCTTCATCTGTTCCTTTGGTGTGTCGAGATGATATAATTGTTCATCTGCCTTGAAATTGGTAATAACCTAGTTTCCTGCTTGAATTGCATATTCATTGTCTTTGAATTTTACAGTGAGTCCATTGGCTGTTAAACACTTCACAGATAATAATACGCCTTCCAATTTTGGAAGATACAACACATCTTGTACAAGTATGTTTGAATCTTGTCCGAACTTGTTTGAACAGTTTAGCATACCTTGTCTGATACCTTCTGCGGTTATTTTGCTTCCATCTGCAAGATAAATGGCTTCTTTCTTATCTAAATCAAGATCAGTGAAGAAATTCTTGTCACTTGTCATATGACTCGTTGCTCCTGAATCTTGATGATTTCTTGTCTGTTACTTTAAATGTGCCATGCCAATTATTCTCACATGAATCAGAAATTGTGTTTTTCACTTTCTGTGTATGCTCTTTATGTTGTAATTTTTGTTGTTCTTCTTTTGTTATTTTCTTTAAATGACCTTTTTTCTTATATCTGAAACATTCTCTTTTCTCTTTATTATAGGTTTTTTAAAATTCTGTAGCTTTAAGAGCGTTTCCACTGTCCTTTTCAGTAGAATAATCATTTGTTTGTTCTTTTCTTCTCTGATATTCATCTATTAGTCTTGTTTTCACAAAATCTAATGTAATGTCCGTTCCTGGTCTTGTCTCAAGGGCATTTATCAAGGCTGTATACGAATCTGGTAAACTGCACAATAATATTGCTGCTACATGACTTTCTTTAATGTCTTCACCAATAGACCTTAGCTGTGATATTACTTCCATCATTGAGAATATGTGCTTCTGCATGTCGTCATTTGTACTCAATCTCATACTGTAAAGCTTTCTTAATAGATATAACTTGTGATTTAAACTGGGTCTTTCATGTAATTTTCTTAATGCTTCCCACATTCCGTTTGCTGTTTCTTCATTCCTTATGTGTATTAATTGAGCATTATACACTAATAAGCTAATGGTGGCTCTCGCCTTTCTATTTTTCTTATCCCATATCTGATTATCTTCATCAGGTCTATCTGTAATGATTACTTCCCATAAATCTTCCTTAGATAGCAACATCTCTACTTTGAATTTCCATAACTGATCATTTTCACTGTTCAGCTTAGCTACTGTGAGTTTCAGCTCAGTGCTGCACATCATTTTTATATAGTCTTACTTGTTTTAGAGAGTTGTAGTGAAGATATTCTTCTTTCTTCTTGAGAGTTCCTGTATATCCTGTGTGTGTGCTGATTCTATGTAATTATCTCCAGTGTGCGGCCCTCCAGTTCCTGGGATCATGAATTCCTTTGTCCCTCTGTATCTGGATTTTTTTCAGCCTCCGTTCACTGGGTTTTATCTCCTTCTGTTTACAGAGCTTATCTGAGGTTATTGCCTGGGGCTATTGCCTGGGATTCTCTGTGTGTCTGGGCCCATAATTTGTAACTGAGTGCATCTTCTGAGAATCTCCACCGAAACATAAGAGAATTTCACTGAGCAAGTTATCTTGATTAAACAATATTTACTTCTTATGGGTAAACATGAGATAAGAATTCAGTAGTACACAGTCCATGCTGCTGCCATAACACACTCAAAGCAAAAGTAAAAAGAACAACAACAATAGGGAGCTTCTCTCCCCACAATACAGAAAACATATAACTTTACACTATCGCCATCTGATGTCAGGCTAGTGTAAAGTCCTCCCTTCACTTATAATAAGTCCTGATCTGTTGCATATGTCCACAAAAGTCAGGAGTGAGTGATAAATACTGAAATCGTGACGTGTTTCTATTATACTTTTCCTCCGATTGTTCTTCTCCTGGTTTTGGCTTTGAAATACTGACCAAATACTGAATGTGTGAACGTGGCCTAATGAAAAAAATCAGCTTTCTTTTTCTTTAACTATAAATCTAAAATAAAAATAACATTTAAATGTTAAAGGGAACCTGTCACCAGCAAAAGCTAATTTGAACTTAATCCGCAGGTTAATAGCCTTACTAACCTGCCCGGCATCTGCACTTAGCAGAACACTGTGGGGAGAAAATAAACTTTATTCTCCCCGGCAGTATTCAGTTTCAGTCATGGCAGTGACGCTGGCTCAGGTTCAGTCACCGCTCTTGGTGGCTGTAACCACGCCCCCCAGCCATAACAGACACTAGCTCTGCATTGGGAGCAGCTGTCACCAGTAACCAGTGATCAGCAAAGTGGAAGCCCCCTATATTTTCATTGACAGATGACGGACCTGAGTGGGGACTTACGTTTTTGTGGATTGAGTTAAAGCTTTTATTGGGAACATTTTACATAATATTTTGGATCACATTTATGCTGAAGATTTACATTGGGGGTTTCCATCTAAATCTATGAGTGATGTGATTCAGATGAAACCCCGCAAGAGATCCGTTCACTATAATAAGATAGCAGAGTTACTCCGGACTCTGTCTGGCATCTGTTCAGTGGTGTTCTTTTTCTATTCAGAGGTCCACAAAACTGTGGCTGTCAGTGATTTTATGCATGCTTAAAAAGACAAACACAGGTCAGATAGTGTCTATAGTGTCTCCATCTGCCTTATTATAGGACATCTTCCACCAACGTTTCTGGCCGTATCACATATTTCAGAGATTTACACAGAAACCCCGATGCAAGAGCTCAGCAAGGAGCACAGGATAAATGTGCGCCGAGCCTTACTGCGATCTTTGAGAGGCAGAATGGACAAAGCAACAGCAGGTCAACAGTTGCTTTTATTTTTCTTCACACCTCATGTGGCATAAGTGATTAGATGACTTTATTCTCCGGGTCGGTGCAATTACAACGATACCAGATTATATATTTTTTTATGTTTAGCTGCTGTCACACACTAAAATACTCTTTTTTTCAAAATAAAGTTTTTGTATCGCCACATTTTGAGAGCTATAATTTTTCTATATTTCTGCCAACAGAGACATTTGAGGGCTTGTTTTTTGTGGGACAAGTTGACGTTTTAATTGTTACAATTTTTGGGCACATGACATTTTTGATTGCTTTTTATTCCGATTTTTGGGAAGCAGAATGAACAAAAACCAGCATTTCAGGAATTGTTTCATGGAGTTTTTTTTATGCCTTTAACCACATGGTAAAATTGATAAGACAACTTTATTCCTGGGGTTAGTGATACCACATTTATATCATGTTTAAAAAATATTTAGTTGGTCTTACACAATAAAAACTTTCACAAAAAAAAGAATTGTTTTTGCATTCTGAGAGCTATAACTTTTAGGGTATGTGCACATGTTGTGGATTTGTGTGCGGAATTTTCCACGCGGAATCTCCTTTTTTTGGCAGAATCCGCATTTCAAAATCTGTGCGTTTTTTATGCGGATTTCCTGCGGATTTATTGCGGATTCATTGCGAATTTTGTGCGGATTTGGCATGTGTTTTTACACCTGCGGATTCCTATAATGGAATGGGTGTAAAAATGCTGCGGAATCCGCACAAAGAATTGACATGTTGCGGAAAATAAACCGCTGCGTTTCCGCACGGATTTTTCCGCAGCATGTGCACAGCGGGTTTTTTTCCCCATAGAATACCATTGTACTGTAAATCACTAGCAAATCTGCAGCGGATCCGCAGGGCCAAATCCGCTGCAGATCCGCAGCAAATCCGCAACCTGTGCACATACCCTTATATTTCTCCTCTGATGGAGCTGTATGGTGGCTTCTTTTTTGCAGGAAAAGATGACGTTTTCAGTGATACTATTTTTATTTACATTCGACTTGCTGGCCGTGTCTTAATTTACTTTTTTTGGGCAGTATGATGAAAAAGCAGTTTTTTTGCCAAGTTTTTTCAAAAAACATATTTTACGAAATCCACTGAAGGATTTAATAGCGTGATAGTTTTATAGGTTGGGTCGTGCCAATGCAGCCATACCAAACATGTGTATTTTTTATTTGTGCTTTTTTGTTTATTTTTCTTTTTAAATAAATATACCTATTTATTAGTTTAATTTTTTTTGCTTATTTTATTTTTTACAAATTTATAATTTGTTTTACTTTTCTTTTCAATATTTACTTAGTCCATCTATGGGACTTTAACTTTTATCACTCTGATCACTGATATAATGCATTGCAATGCCCTAGAACTGCAATTCATTATATCTATCAGTGCTACACTGAATGCTTCTTAGATCATGCTCTCAGCTTGCCATAGCTGGGTGACCCCGATGTCATCATGACGACCTCAAGTTGCCGTTGCAATGATTAGGCCCTCGAGATGATGTAGCGGGGGTGCCGATCTGAAGGGAGAGGGCCCCTCCTGCTCCATGCTTTCTAAATGTTGCAATCGTTCGTGGCATTTAGGGGAATAAATGGCCTTGGGTGGTGCTATATCTTACGCCGAGCTCCCGATGACAATCATACGGGCACAGCTCCTGTGCTCACATGATCACTATGACGTATATATACGTCATTTTGCTGGAACCCCTTCCCGACCATTGCGTAAACTTACGTCAAATGTTGTGAATGGGTTAATAATCAAGCTTTATTTTACAATCTGACCAGTGTCACTTTATTTGGTAATAACTTTCGGGTGCTTATATATATGCCGGGGATTCTAAGACTGTTTTTTTTTTATTTCAGTCAATAAGTTTTTTTTGTGAAAATATAAAAAAAAATAGAAAAATTAAGGATTGTCAAACTTTGCATATATCATAAAACCAGATCGTCATGCCACACAAAATAGTTAAAGGGAATCTGTTACCAGTTTTGTCATGTAACAGCTAAAACTATCATCTTATTCAGCACCTGTGCTGAATGTCATATATGCTTATATCACCCCCTGACTCCCTCTGCATAAACCCCCAAAACGGTTTTAAGTTCTCCGGTGTTGTATAGTAATCGTGTTGATCCGGTCCAATGGGCATGTTTGGGATTTCTCCATCCCCCCCCCGGCTGCTGCTCTCTGCCATCCTCCTTCTTTAATTGCGTCCTCCACATTGCCGGGTGAAATCTTGCGCCTGCGCACAGAAATTGCAGCTTGCACCTGTGTACTATGCTTTTTGCTACTGCTGGCGCTTGTGCACTTACGTTTTTGGCTTAACCTGGGTGGCTCAGTGGTTAGCACTGCAGCGCTGGGGTCCTGGGTTCAAATCCCACCAAGGACAACGTCTGCAAGGAGTTGCTATATAAATGAGTAAAATAAAAATAAATAAATAAATAAATACCCTCAGTAGGGCAACGCTTAGTGCGCAGAAATGATGTGATTTCTGTGCACAGACATCATCAATATGAATTAAAGAAAGAGGAATGGTGAGCAGCAGGGGAGGGATGCAGAGGCCCGAAACCATGCCAATCAGATCGGACGACCCGATTACTATACAGCATGGGAGAATTTAAAAGGCTTTTGTAGGTTATGCAGGGGGAGTCAGGGTAACCTATAAGCATTTATGGAATGCAGCACAGACGTTGAATAAGGTGATCATTTTAGTTGACAAAACTGGTGACAGGTTCCCTTTAATAACTATTACATTTCCCATATGTCTACTTTATAGCAGCATCACTTTTCAAACATTCTTTTATTATGCTACAATGTTAGAAGGATTAAAATGTAGCAGCATTGTTTTTTCTTTAAGGAAATTTACAAATCCTATTTTTTACAGATCTGTTCAGCTTTGACGTGACTTTGAGGGGCCAATAATTAAAGGATTGCTCCACTACTTTTAGGCCTGGCTCACAGGAGCGTATAACTTAGATGAATGCAAATCCGATAAAAAAGGGATTGAACTTGGTCCAATGTTATTCAATAAGGCAGTGCAGATCTGCTTATTTTTTTCTCAGCTGTATTCGGTGTGAGAAAAAAAAATCACAGCTGTAATTGGAGGTATAAAAGTTTACCTCCGGTCACTGGTGTCAGCAGATGGGACAACTGCTTCCATCATCCGACACCTGCTGATGCTAATAACAGCAAGAGCAGGAGCAGCTGATGACAGTATTCATTAGCCGGCTCCTGCACTGTAAATAAATAATTAAAAAAAATAACCTGGCATGGGTTCCCCTGTATTTTTGTTGACCAGCAAGGCAAAACTCACAGCTGGGGGCTATGACCTTCAACAAGGCTGGTTATCAAGAATATAGGGGTTTTAAAATAAATAATTTTAAAAAATGACATGGGTCCCCCCATTTTTGACAACCAGCCTTGCTAAAGCTGACAGCTGGGGGTTGGTATTCTCAGGCTGGTAAAGAGCTATGGATATTGGCCCCCCAGCCTAAAAATAACAGCCCGTAGCTGCCCAGAATAGGCAAAGGCACATCTATTAGATGCGCCAATTCTGCCACTTTGCCAGGCTCTTCCCACTTGCCCTATAGTGGTGGCAAGTGAGGTTAATATTTGTGAGGTTGATGTCACCTTTGTATTGTCAGGTGACATCAAGCCCACGGATTACTAATGGAGAGGCGTCTATAAGACACCTATCCATTACTAATCCTATAGTTATATGGTAAATAAAGACACAGCCAGAATAAAATCTTTTAATAGAAATAAAACTAAACACAGTTTTACTATAACAAACACAGTTATACTCACCTAACGCCTAACTCCATCAAAGCACTCATTCTCCTGTAATAAAACAAAAATAAAAAAAAAACAACATCCCTCACCTGTCTGTATTTCTGTCCTACACCGTAATCCATGTCTGGGGGAAAAACAGTTTTCAACCTGGACGGTGCCAAAATTCGACCGTCCAGGCTGAGAACCACTCGTGACAGCTGTGCTCAGTGACCGGCGGTGATGTCATTGAGGTTACCTCCGGTCACGGAGGCTGCGTTCCCGGCCGGGCTGAACTGTGATGACCTTTGTGAGATCTCCACTAGCACCGCGAGAAAAACTATTTCTGATATTATTAACTTTGAAAATCAGAAAATTCAAGTTTATCGAACCACTTGCTCCACCTTGATACCACCTCTGTGGTATTATCTTTGTCTGCAACGATGCAAATAACTTTTTTCTGTGTATTTTTGATCATAGGTTTACCAAAGGACTGCAGTGAAATACCACTATACAAAGAGAGTGGAGTCTACATTATACGTCCCAGAGGATTGCACCCATTGATTGTGTACTGTGATATGACTACCGAGAGCGGAGGCTGGATTGTCATTCAGCGTAATAGCTTCAATTCGGAGATAACTTGGGATGAATCCTGGACCACTTACAAATATGGCTTTGGGAATGTGGAGAAGGACTACTGGCTGGGCTTAGAGTATCTCCATCACATTACTAAGCAGAAAGTCTACCAGGTGCGGTTTGTGATTCATGATAATACCAATGAAGAAAAATATGCCGATTACAACCTCTTCAGTGTAGACGATGAGGCTAATGGCTACAGATTGAGACTGGGAAGCTACACAGGTACAGCTGGAGATGCCATGTCTTCAATTGCAGCAGGAACCACACACGATAACATGAAGTTCACAGCAAAGGACAAAGACCAAGATATCTACACTGCTAACTGTGCAGCCAGCTATGGTGGTGCGTGGTGGTACGCTGCCTGCTTTGCCTCCAAGCTCAACAACAAAAATGGCATTCATTGGCAAGGGCTGTGTAATGGAAATTGCCAAGGATCCACTGTAATGATCCGTCCAGCAGATTACTGTGTCTATCTTTAATAATTACGGAGCTAGTGCTAACAGAAAATATCATAGCTTCTCTTCTGTAGTGTACTGTAATGCAATATTTTTCATTTTTGTGAATTTTTCTAATAATAAGAAATGAGCGCTATTGAAGGTAAATGTTCTTTTCTATGTATGTCAGATTTATATATAAATATATTGTACTTTGATAATAAAGTGCTTGTCCATGAGAACAGTGCCAAGAATACGTAGAGCCACTGTCTCAGCATAACTTAGTGTATATTTCCCAGTATAAAATTTTATAAAATTAGGGGGTAAAAAGGAGTTCACATAAAGTATGTAAATCTACAGTATAGATTTAGATTTGTCGTTCTTTTGTCATAAGATTGATTTCACCTGTTTACATCAGATAATAATAACTGTGTTTTCTGACCTGAATTCTCAATTTAGTCATGATGGAGGTCTTTGGACAAAAATTTGAAGAATCTATGTTCCCCAGTGTCATAAAAATCATGATGTCTTTGCCACTTAGATTTAGATAAATAGCAAGAGATGTCTTCAGGATCTCACAACAATGATGACCTATACGAGGGCTGCCTTTCTGTCCAACAATGTCAGCTGCTGGGGAGGCAAGGGTTGTAATATTGGATCTGAATATGTTTGACTCTCTGTTTAAAGGAGTTGTCCTATTTCATAAATAATTGAGTTTTTACTTACCCTCCCTGGTTCGAGTGCTGTCTCTCCTCTGCTGCTCCTGCCCTTTATTGATTGGCTGCTGTGTTGACGTCACGTTTTCTCTCCTCTGCTGCTCCAGTCTTTTTTTGATTGGCTGCAGTGTTGCCGACATGTTTTACAGTGACTCGGCCAATGAAGATGGCATGAGCTGCTGAGTCCAGCAATTGGCTGCAGGATTCTATATAAGTTTGGTGTTTTGTCAGTGCTGAAGCCTATGGACTATATAAACATGAAACGGTATAACCCTTTTAACTAAAATATGCGACTTGAAGGTATCTCATATTTTCTTTACTTCTTCTGCTAAGGCAAAATACACCAACACTCTCAGGAGACCTTCTAGTTAGCAGAAGGGGCACATGGGACTTCTGTTCTGTATACAGAAACTGAAACTCTAAACTTTCCCAATGAAATACTAGTAAAAGCTGCATATTTATCCCATCTATCACATATTAAGGACTTATATAATAGAGCGCTTTCTCCAAAATTCTCCAGTGGATTTTTAAACTAAAGAGATGTCACCTCTTAGCGCAGTCCCGTACAAAGACCTCTGCTTGATTTGGTGACAATGTCGGAGCTGACAGACTCCCTCCTTCTTTCCTGTTAAAGTGCCCATATACATTAAATATAAGTAAGCCAAAACTATTGACTTTATTGAGACACGTTAACTATCTTATGTGTACAGGTTTCCCCAACTAACCCCATGGCAGATGTGGGGAGAAGAAGGGAAGAAGGGAAGGATGAAACATGTTAGAAGAAGGATCAAACATGTTGATTTTCCATATACCTGATCCTGTTATAAGGAGAGACAAGCTGCTATCAGACGAGTCCTATTTCCATTTTCCCATTTATAAATCCCATCTATGCTTAGTTGAGTGAAAGGCACCAACTATTAGTTCTTCAGAATGTGAGTGGCACTAATGTTGCAGGACACGTGCACCTGGTAGTGGATCTGCTAACATAATGTTATCCGTAAATAAGCAGACTTGGACAACTCTTAACATAGATATATCTTACAAGTGTATTCAAATCTTGATAGGTCATGTTAAATACAGTGTATTTGCAATATACATCTATTAGAAAGTGTTCGGTTTTGTATGTACATTACACTATCACCGGTAAAAATCCCAAAAATAGAGAGAGCATTTCAATTAAAAAATTTTTTTAATTTCAATGTAATTTTTTTTTTTTAATACACCTGATGCAACTGTAAAACCATCGCTGGGGGGTAGGCACTTTCCGTATTCACTGTGCTGTCTGCTGCTTCTTCCCTGGTGCATCCCACGTTCTTCCTGGAGTTCAAATAACTGGAGGCAGAGCCCAGGATAATTTCAAACAATAAAGATTTATTTTCTTCAGGACACAGCACATCCAATACACCTTTAGCACAATTGATACATTACCAGCAATACATATTCTTCAGCTTTCCCTAGCTTCTTCAGCTACACCAGAATGGACCACAGAGTCACTACGGGACGAGGAGCCCGGTGAAAACAGCACTTTCGCACTTTGACCTATCTCCCTGGAACTGATTTCAGTCCTGACACGGAAATAATCATCTACTAGGTCGTCCACCCACTTTTGGTTATTCTGCCCAAGCACTCGCTGGTGGCCCACTTGACTACTTCTTCAGCACCCAGACTTCGGCTGACACTTCCTCAGTGACTTCTTCACTGGCTTCTTTACTACGTTTCTGAAGATACCATACTCCACTTCACACATTGTGTGGCAGCTATGCAGCTCAGGCATCAGACCATCTGAGCAGCACCAGGGGTCTACCCCTGACTGACTATAACCAGGAAAGACTCTCTAGCTTATTCCCAGCTACCACTCCTACAATTAACCTCTAAAGTGTCGTACAACTGTGCTCTATTATGCAGTGTGCTCAGTGCCCCCATCTAGTGTCCTTTTTCCTAACTACACTGTCCCTAACCTACATATAGTAATATGACCATAAACACATATATACAGCTTACACATAAGACAAAGAAACGTAAATACTACACATTCAAATATGGCAATCATATGCAAGTAAACAGCAGTATCAACATTTAAAGGGCTAGGTCCTGACCCTCTTACACAACATTTAGATTAAGACAGCCTTTCCTAAGTTGTGTTAGTTGAAAGTTACATCAGGTGTATTGAATGGAACCTTTTTTCTTTATGCGTGGGGCTGTTGGACCAGGTCTTATTGAGGTTCAGATTAGGATTTATATTTTCTTTACAGTGCTGCCATCTCTATTTGTTTTACTATATTTTCATGA
Source organism: Dendrobates tinctorius (assembly GCF_039654945.1). Lineage (NCBI taxonomy): Eukaryota > Metazoa > Chordata > Amphibia > Anura > Dendrobatidae > Dendrobates > Dendrobates tinctorius. The sequence continues at coordinate 43,829,048 of NW_027361684.1, forward strand.
GTGCTAACACCCCATGCTATTTACCTTGAAGCTGAAATATTGGCCCATTTTCATCTCCATTCAATGGTAACTGAGAGATGCGACTGCTTGCTACCCAACAACAAGTGAGAGAGGACTATAGCTGCAGACAATTTATTAAAAAGGCTATCCTCTTGGTGTATATGTAAGGGAAGGCCAGGACTGTAGTCATGACCAGAGACACTGAAGCATCTGTGTCCCAACCTTCCCTCACAGAAAACTGCACTACTCTTCTCAGCATACCTGCATCTCCAAGTTCAGGTCCCCACGGGCACTTCCCAGGCAGCGACGGTCCCTCTTTCAGACGACCCCCAGGAATGGAGACACAGTCCAGGATAACTTGAATATTCTCCTTACTGAATACTTCACACCCACAGTGGACACATCAAGGAATTCACTTGTTTCCTCATCTTTCCCTCCTTTGCTGTCGCTTCTGTGCAGCACACACCCAGACCGTACCATCTTAGACTGATCCCCAGTTCCTTCCTGGCCTAACCTTGCCATGATGACAACTCCTTCTATCTGTTTCGCCCCAGACTCAAAATCATCAGTCACCAGGTTTGGCTGCCTCTGGTCCCTCTGTACCGTTCTCGTTGAAGCTTCAACTTCCTTCATCTCCTCAGTCCAACCGACTCCTGCCCTAAAGGCATCCGCCAAGATGATGAGTCGCCACATCTTTCCTTCTGTGTTCTGGCCCACTGCTATGATGCACAGTGACCGTAGATAACGTGGGCTGCAGCAATTTAACGTTACGTGGCTGCCAAGCTGTCCGGATCTAAGCACCAAACTGAGACGTGGACGGGAGCTGGTGTTCTTCCGCCCGGACAGAACAGGGTACGTCCACTCGCACATTCGTGTCGGCCCCATTTGTGGTCCCCCGCGCTCGGTGAACAAGCGACACATCCCAGGAACCATTTTCAGAAGTAGACAAGGAAGGGATGGGCCAAACCCTGCGGAGTCGGAGCTGGGGTGTACTCACCACCTCCCTGTAGAAAATCTTGCACACTCCAGTCCCACGGCTGTGGTCTTCCACTGCACCGGCGGCCTTATGCCATGACTCCAAGAGACGCAGCACCGTAGCCCTTGGTTCCAGCGGTTGAGAGAGAGACTCCTTGTTCTTCCAAAACAGCTCCGGAGGTTGAAAAAACTCAGACTCCACTGGGGAGAGCTCTTCTCCCCACTGGCTGTTTGACTCCCGCTTCTACATCTCGTCAGCATACTTCAGCCAATCCCGATAGACACGGCCATACACAATTTGTTCCTTCAGTTCCCACCCGCTTCCAGGTGAGACCACCTCCAGCTGCTCCTCCCATCCATTGTTGTTCAGTGGAAGGGGGCAAGGTTTCCTCCTCTTCATCTGCACATACCAGGGTGGACCAAGGCATACTGACAAGTAGGTTTTGGCACCAAGAGATGATGGCAACGACCAACAAGGACACGGTTCTCATTGTTATTTGATTCTTCTCCACCATCTCCCGCCATTCTCACTGCCATCATCTTGGTCACAGTAAAGATGTTAGATTTTCTTTTCCAATCAGTCAAGTTCAATTCAGTAGTCAAGTCCAGTGTTGTCACAAATCTGTAGTAGGCAAATCCACTGTTTCTTTCACAAAATCTTCAGGCACAGCAACTACTTGCTCTTTCTACCGGCCATCTTCCAGGGGCACAGCAGTCACACACATCTTCATCATCATTTCTTTCTGTGGGTTCTTTGCACGGTGAGGTAGTTGCATCCTGCCGACTACGCCAATTGTAAGGGGAATCCAGGACTGTAGTCACGACCAGAGACACTGAAGCATCTGTGTCCCGATCTTCCCTCACAGAAAACTGCACTTCTTTTCTCAGCGTACCTGCATCTCCAAGTTCAGGTCCCCACGGGCACTTCCCAGTCGGCGACGGTCCCTCTTCCAAGCGACCCCCAGGAGCAGAAACACAGTCCAGGATAACTTTGAACATTCTCTTTACTGAATACTTCACACGTTACATCCACAGTTGACACATCATGGAATTCACTTGTTTCCTCATCTTTCCCTGCTTTGCTGTCACTTCTGTGCAGCACACGCCCGAACCGGACCATCCTAGACTGCTTCCCAGTTCCTTCGTGGCCTAACCTTGCCATGCTGACAATTCCTTCTGCCTGTTTCGCCCCAGACTCAAAATTGTCAGTCACCAAGTTTGGCTGCCTCTGGTAAAGCATCCAGCCCGTCCGTACCGTTCTCGTCGAAGCTCCAACTTCCTTAATCTCCTCAGTCCAACTTTTCCTGTCCTGACCCACTGCTATGATGAACAGTGACCATGGATAACGTGGGCTGCAGCGAATTAACGTTACATGGCTGCCAAGCTGTCCAGGCCTATAGCCCATGTGGACACTTCGGGCAACCTGGCCCCGTCTGATCTAACTTCCTAGAAACTCCTGTCTTACCACCTGGCAGCCCCTCTTACACTTAACCCCCTATAACCATACTATAAACTATGCCTACAATGCACACTAGTATGCCCCCATATAGTAGTCAACAAAGGAACTACACCTACCCTTATCTATAAGAACTATAGTACTAAGGTGCCCTCCTCTATTGTCCTAAAAGGATACACTTTACTTTCCCTAAACTGTACATGAGCATTAGTACACATCATCACATTATATTATATACAGTATTAGGCCGGGGTCACACTAGAGAGAAATACGGACAAGTGAGAGGCGTAAAAACCACGCATTGAACATAGACCAATGATTCTCTATGGGGTAGCTCCCATCAGCCGTATATTTCTCATGCGTATTTTACTGTCCGTGCCAATCGCAGCAGCGTATTCTGGCCGAAATACGCCAATGCAAGTCTATGGGTGCGCAAAAAAAACCTCATTACACACAGACCAGAAGTGTGACTTGCGAGAAATACGCACTCGGTGTCCTTTAACAAAAGCCAGCAATTCAGTGCGCGATACAGTAAAATCACACTGACATGTTAAATAAAGAAACAAAAGAGTAGATATATACACATAGAATATATAAATATATATATATACACATACATGTCAATGAGACACATATATATATTTATATTTCATAGAGTTCTACATAGCAGAATAGCTGCTAATTCAATTGCCGGCTTCTGTAAAATCAATTTCAAACCCGACATGAAATGACACATGGTTTACATACAGTAAACCATTTAATTTTATGTATTTTTTTATATGTCCCTGACTAATAATTCGATTAGGGTTTGTGTGTAAAATTTGGGACATCTAGGTGTTAAATTAATGGGTTAATTCATTGGAAAAAAATGTGTGGGCTCCCACGGCTAAATCGCAACCAGAGAGGTAAAGCAGGTGAGTGAGGGCAGATTTTACTAGCCTTGAGAGGGACCATTGTTTTTGTCCCCCCCGGCTACAAAAATCTGCCCCCAGACACCCCAGAAAAAGTGCATCTATATGATGCGCCTTTTCTGGCACTTATCCTCTCTATTCCCATTGTCCTGTAGTGGTGGTTAATGGGTTAATATGAATAGGTTAATGTCACCTTGCAATTGGAAGGTGACATTAAGCCGATTAATAATGGAGAGGTGTCAATAAGACACTTATCCATTATTAACCCTAGACTATTAAACGGTTAAAAAACACACACAGACATTAATTAAAAATTATTTTAATGAAACAAAGACACCTAGTTTTTGACAAAATTTATTCCTCTGCTAATCCAAAAATAAACCATCGACCTGTAACAAAAATAAAGCAAAAAAGCAACCATATCCTTACCTCTCCGCTGCTCAGTAAGGTCCCCCGTTGCAAGGGTTAAGTGGTTTACACAGGGACCGTGTCACGATCCATGCTGGATTGTGACAGATAAAAGCACAGGTAACCTTTTTTTTCCTTTAATCTGTTTGCTTAAAGTTAGTTTTGCTCCCGGTGGCCATTAGGGTCATTGCACAGTGGTGTCTTTAGTTCTAGTTTTGTCCCTGGTTGTGGCTAGTATTATTACACGGGAATCACTAGCAGGTGTGATTGCTCTGGCTCTTGCCTATAAATGAGTCAGGTGGTCTCACTCACTGTTGGTGATATTGGTCATTTCCAATCATCCTTGGTGGAGGAAGGAGCTAGAGAAGAGTTCCTCGCAGCTCAGTCAACAATGAGGAGTTCCTTGCAGCTTTGACAAAGCTTTGGTGAAGTAGCAGCTATTCAGGAGGAAAGCTGCACTCAGGTGCTGGACTCTGTTGCTGGGAGCAGCAGCTATTCAGGAGGAAAGCTGCACTCAGGTGCTGGACTCTGTTGCTGGGAGCAATAGCAACAGAGCAAAGCTAAGTGGTTTTTCCCTGTTTGTAACTTTTCTTATGTGTGTTTTAGTGCAGTGGTGGGATTAGTTTCTGCACCGTCCAATTCATTAGAAAGGGATAGGTGCAGAGCGAGCTAGGGTTTTTAGGTATCCTGCTCATCGCAAGGTGCAGAACCTGCCTAGGGACCGTCAGGAGTGTAGAGACACTGACTCAGGGGAGTGCAGGAGGTCTCCACGTCCCCGTTCCCTATTGCAGGGTCCTCCATTGTATCGGTTTCCCTGGTGTTTCCCTGAACTCTGTAAATTCGCCCTGCTGGAGGTGGTGTATCCAGATACACGTGTAATTATTGAAATTCGCCTGCTGGAGGCGGTGTATCCGGCTGCACGTTACATTGTTTAAATTCCAGGGTCACGGGTGTCATAGAAATTCACCCTGCAGTAGGCAGAGTAATGCGACCAGCCCAATGTAAACCACTGAGATGAATTATTTCATCTCTGCGCAGCCTCCCCGGCTGACCAGAGATGAACTAATAAGAGTGGGAAAGTTTCTGCATTCTTTCCCACGCTCATTAGTTTGCCTAAGGTCAGCCAGTGACATCAGTGAGGCTGCGTGGAGTCCCCTGGCTGACCTGAGGTGAACTAATGAGCGTGGGAAAAAATGCAGAAACTTTCCCATGCTCATTAGTTCATCTCTGGGCAGCCAGGGAAGCTGTGCAGAGATGAAATAATTCATTGTGGCAGTGGTTTACATCGGGCTGGTTGCATTAGCAGCGGTCCCTGTGTAAACCACTTAACCCTTTCTGATGGATTGCAACGGGGGACCTGACTGAGCAGCGGAGAGGTAAGGATATGGTTGCTTTTTTGTTTTATTTTTGTTACAGGTCGATGGTTTATTTTTGGATTAGCAGAGGAATAAATTTTGTCAAAAGCTAGGTGTCTTTGTTTCATTAAAATAATTTTTAATTAATGTCTGTGTGTTTTTTAACCGACTAATAGTCTAGGGTTAATAACGGATAAGTGTCTTATTGACACCTCTCCATTATTAATCGGCTTAATGTCACCTTCCTTATTCATATTAACCCATTAGCCACTGGGGAATGAATGGAGCAGCCAGCGCATGCTCAGTAACTAGCGGTGACGTCACCGCTCATCACTGAACCTGGCTCTGCTCCATTCATTCCCCAGTGATTTACAGTCGGGAGCGGCTGTGTTAGCAGTGCTCCGACTGTAAATATATTAACCCCCGAGATGGATTTACGCCGTGGAACGTGACTGAGCGCCAGACAGGTCATGTATATTTTTGTTTTATTATTTTCAACTTTTTTTCAGAAGAACGAGGGCTTTGCTAAGGAATTACCAGTGTAATAAAGATTATAAAAATGTGTGTGTTGTATTTTTTCATTAAAATAATTTGTTCTTATTGTGTTTGTTTAACCCTTTCTTTACTGTAGGATTAGTAATGGATCGGTGTCTTATTGACACCTCCCCATTACTAATCCGGGCTTAATGTCACCTTATAATCGAAAGGTGCCATTAATCCTTTATTATCCCACTTGCCACTGCTACAGGGCAAGTGGGAAGAATCGGGCAAAGCTCCAGAATAGGTGCATCTAATAGATGTGCCTTTTCTGGGCAGCTGGGGGCTGCTGTTTTTAAACTGGGGGGCCAAGATCAATGGCCCTTTACCAGCCTGAGAATATCAGCCCTCAGCTGTCGGCTTTAGTCAGGTTGGTTGTCAAAAATAGGGGGGGACCCCACGCCGTTTTTTTTCATTCCTTATTTAAATAATTAAAAAAACAGCGTGGGGACCCCTCTATTCTTCACAACCAACCTGGCTGAAGCTGACAGCTGAGGGTCGCAGCCCCCAGCTGTAAGTTTCGTCTGGTTGGTTATGAAAATGAGGGGAACCCCATGTCCGGTTTTCATTCATTCTGCTCTCCTGCCGGCAGAGCAGGAGAGCAGAATGACAGCCGCGGTCAGCACCAGCCGCCGGGAACAGTGCTTACAGTAGCCGCTTCTTCCTGGCGGTCGTCCGTGAGCACAGAGGACTGTGTGAACAGTTCTCCGTGTGCACATGTGCAGCACGTGTTGTGGGCCATGTGTCCGTGTTAAAACGGACATGTCTCCGTGATCTGCACACAGACACATGGCCCGTGAAAACACGCTGACATCTGCACAGACTCATTCATATGAATGAGTCTACGTGTGTCAGTGTCTCCGGTATGTGAAAACTACATGTACCGTAGACACTGACGTGTGAAACAGGCCTTACATATATAGACATACCTGAACGTCTTGCCGGGGTTGGCATGTGTGGATCACGCTCAGAAGAAGACACGCCGCAGATGCTGTTTTATGCAGCCAGCATCAGAAGCGACTAGAGCTGGCTCTACGTTTCTGTTTAACCATTCATTTACGGAATTTAAATAGCTGTAACATGATCTTGAACCTGTCCGACAAGATACCAATAGTTTCCCATGGCAGCTAGAGCCCTGCTAAGACACCTGTCATTGTCATCTTTTTAGTCCTGTGAAGCCCAGCCATATGCTCAGCTTCAAAGGAAATCCCGTTTTTCACTATATACTGCAATACTGTAATATTAGACATTATGCAGCAATGATTGCAATTTTAAGTCACCTAAGGAGGACTAAAAAAGCAGTAAAAAATATATCAAATATTTTTAAGTATAAAAAATATAAAAGTTTGAATCATCCACCTTTTCCAAGTTTAAAAAATAAAGTAACAAAAAAATGAAAATAACATATTTAGTATCACCTTAAAAGTATAAATTAGCAAAATATAAGATTAATGAAACTATAGTAAATGTCGTAAAGAGAAAAAAAAAATCTAACTGTCAGAATTGCTATTTTTCAGTCGCAACAAGTCCCTTCAGCAATACAATAAAAATCTAAATGTTCTATGTACCATAGTGTAGTATCAAGAAAAACCTACAGCTTGGTGTTCTTTATAAACACAATATAAGAAGGTTACGAGTCTCAAAAATTGGCAACAAAAATCACATTGCTGTTTTAGAATACTATTCAGACACTAAAGTGATAAAAAATTAATACAAATTTTCTATTGTTGTACTCGTACAAACCTGAATAATCATCTTACCAGGTCATTTTTTATCATACAATGAACACCACAAAAATGTAAACTAAAAAACAATGGCTGAATTGCATTTCTTTTTCACCATTTCATGCCACTAATTTTTTTTCAGTTTTTCAGTACATTATATGGTAAAATAAATGAGGTAAATATGTCAAATATTACTATGTCAATGCATCTGAGGCTCGATGCAGCAGGCGTTATGATGTTACTAAACTGCACCGGCTGTGTGGAGTCTCAGACCACAAGCTGCACAGAGCAGACCAGCTCATGGGGGGGAACATGACTAAGAGAGTAGTTGTTTTTTTATATTTTGTTAGTCTGTATTTGTGGAGGCACTGAGGGCCTCATAATGTGTATATAGAGGCACTGAGACCAGCATACTATGTATAGGGGGCTATGCTGTCATTGTCATTATACTGTGTATAGCGGCTATGTGACTATTATACTATGTATAGGGGGCAATGAGGTCATCATAATGTTTAAAGGGGGCTATGGGGCCATCCTACTGCATTTTGGGAGCTAGGGGGCCATCGCTGTATGTTTAGGGGGTTGTGGTGACATCATACTGCTTATAGGGGGTATGTGTAAACATCATACTGTGTACAGGGCGCTGTGGGGACATTATACTTTGTATATAGGGCTGTCTCAGCATCATCCTGCTCATACAGTGTGGGGGGGCTATGGGGGAATTATACTGTATATGTGCAAGGAGGGGGATCACTGTTGTCATTATTTGGTAGGAGGGCTCACTGTGAGGAACTAATATTGTGGGGGTCACTGTGGGGACATCATGTTCTGTTGGGGTTTCATACTTTACTGGGGTCATCATCCTGTGCTTGTGGATAATGAGAGGAACATTGTGTGGGAGAATTCACTGTGGGATTGTCGTACTGTATTTGTTGGTAGGCATTTTGGGGTACATCATACTCTATGGGGACCATTACAGGGGTATGGTAGTGGGTGAAAACACTAAGGGCACAATACCTGTCTTAAGGCCCTGTCTCACAAATCGAGATCGTTAGCGAGATCTCTGAAACGTCACCGATTTTGTGACGCAACAGCGATCTCGCCAGCGATCTCGCTACGTGTGACACATAGCGGCGACCAGTCCCCCACACTGGATATCGCTGATCGTGCTCTAATGTCCTGGGCCATTTTTTGATCGTTGGTGTCCCGCTGGCCAGCAAGCATCGCTGTGTTTGACGCCAACGAGCGACCTCTTTGGTGACGCAGGCATGAGTCGTCAGAAAAGCTGCTATGTGACAAGGTACCAACGACTGCCGAGGTCATTATACGGATCACCATATTATTGCTGCGTCGTTGAAGAGATTTGCCTGTTTGGCAGCTCACTAGCGACCAAGTAGCGACGCACCAGCGATCCCTACCAGGTCGTATCTTTGTCCGGATCGCTGGTGGTTCGCTATGTGAAACGGGACCCTTAGTTTCGCAATACATATCCTCTTACCAATCTATAAAAGATGGATGGTATTGCCATCTCTTGACTGCGTGTATGTGCCATTATCCCGACTACTCTGTGACCCCTAATTGGGAGGGCCAAATTAGGACATTCACTACGCTCGCCATTGGTTCTACAACTGAAAATTGGGAACATTTTGACAATAGGTATTGACCTTCATTATGTTACAACTGGTATGACAACAAAAAGAAGCACAAGACTGTAAGAAGGTGAACAATGTTTAATATGCTGTAACCAGGAAATAGTAGGGTAGGTTTGGTTGCTTCCTTTATTAATACAGCTTTAATTACAAGCAAACATGAATTCTGAGGCTTTGGTGTAAAAAGACATGCAAGAATCAGCAGGCCACCAGGCATATCAGAAAGGCAGCCATTTTTAAGGTCCAAGTAAAATAAGAAGGTGGTTTTCACAAAGCTGGTGGTTGTAGTGTTGTCCTTTCACGAGCCTGAGAACTTCTAGCGAGCGAGACCTGGTTAATTAATGTCGGGTGAAGCCAAAATTTCAAGTCTACTCATACAAATCTAATAAATCCCTGGTAGTAACTGTTGGTGAGAAATCAACCTCCCTGGTAAATCCATGTTGTGCATGTCAACCCTTAAATCCTAAAAAGAAGTATCAAATCACCAGATCTGATCCCCCTGACGAGCCAATTATTAGCCCAGCAACCTAGTAGTCAAAAATATGTATACTTCAGCCTTCAGGAGTGTAGCCTAACCCCAAACCAAAGCTTCCTAGAATTTGCAAATGGGTTAATTATAAGATTACAATATTTTCTATGCCAAAAGGTAAAAAAGACAACTTCTTATAATGCAGGGCTAAAACAAAGGGTAAACAAAATACAACTATATTTCAGAGTAAAAAAGTAAATTATATATTTTTGGGTCACTGCCAGGATAATCGGATGATGAGGCATTATTCCGTGTTTCCTGATGATGTGAAACCACATATATGGGTGGAATAAGGATGTTGTATAGGTAGATTATATATGTAAGCAATACAAAACATCATCAATAGCTCTACATGGGCTAAAAGGCCACTAAATGTAAAAATAAACTGGATTGTATAAAAGGCTATACAGAACACTCACATATATGCCAGTATATGAAAACGATTTATAACTGAAGGTATTTCGGATCCTGGGACTGGTCTTTCCCTACGCACATTAGACTTTCTGGGATAACAACCACTGAAGAGGATTGCAGCCATGATTTTCCCATACAGACAAGCAATGGCTTACAATGCAGAATGTGTGTGCATGCGATCGGCTTCACTGTTACTGTGATGTGAAATAGATCAATATAAAGTCGTGTAATCCACATTGGGGTTTTCTCTGCTGTCACCTTAAATGAATGAGACTAGAATTAAAGGGAAGCTTAACCTTGATGCTCCAGTGATCACAACCTTATCTTGCATTAGTTATGCGCATTATCGGGAATTGCAAAGGAGAGATCTCAAATTGTAAGACTTTTCTGGAGAAACTAAACAATAATCTGGAATAAAGGAGATTGCAGCCAAGTTGGAATCCCACGACAAGAGTTATATATGGCCAGGCAAATATATTCCTGCCTGCACCTCTGGGGTCACAACAACGGCTGAACCCTACGTCACAGACCGCAGAGAACTTTTCTATATTCTGCATTGTGCGAGAATTGCCTACGTCTCAACTGCTTTTCCTCTTTCCCATAGATGTACTGGGGGATTTACTGACCCTGTCTATCAGTAAAACTGTCTTTAATTGCCTATAGCAATAAAGCTTCATTGTGGTTGGTTGCTCTAGACCAGGGTTCCCCAGCTCCAGTCCTCAAGGCCCACCAACAGATCATGCTTTCAGGATTTCCCTTGTATTGGACAGGTGATGCAATTATCACCTGGGCAATACTAAGGAAATCCTGAAAACATGACCTGTTGGTGGGCCTTGAGGACTGAGAGCTGGGGAACCCTGCTCTAGACAAGAAAGACAGTTTAATTACTGTAAGATTTTAAGAAAGGAGTCCCATAGAGATTCCTGTAGTTTGTACTAGGGGGCGATCACTTTACAGAAATTTTATATCTCCCTTTGAGTTCAGGAATATCCTTAGAAATTCAAATGCAATGAGCTCCCCCTAGTGGTGGCTTCTGGCAGTCCGAGTTTAATCATGGGCTGTGTAAAGAAATCAAGATTTGGAGCTCCATGTGGAAGATTTTTCATGCAAATTGTTCTGTCATTCTATAGATATAGCAAACTAACATCCTCTGCGTTTACTATTTAAAAGGATTTTCCAATTTTAAGTTTCTGGCCTCCAGCAGCGACTGCTAGATTAAAATAATAAAATCAGATATTCCACAGTCTCTCCACTGCTGCTCCCGATTTCGGTTTACTGGTTGCAGTAGTGACATCATGACGACAGCACACCGCACCACTGCAGCCAATCACAGAGCTCAGCGGCTGCGATAACATAGGTGGCACGAGTCGCTGAGGCCAGTGATTGTCTGCAGCGGTAATTCAGTAAACAGAGACTGAAGAAGCAGTGGAGAGACAGCACTGAACATGGGGAGAGTAAGTACTATCTGATTTTATTATTTTAACCCAGTGCTGGTCATTAGAGGCCAGGAACCAATAACAAAACCCGTTTCCGAGCATAGAGCGATGTTCTTATACTTGTATTGACAGAGAACTAAGTAATACCATAGACATTAACAGCACAGTATGCAACACCTGTGCGTTGGGTCTAGACGTTTCGATATGAGGCCCTATAATTTATGGGGTCCCGGGATTTCTGTTTATCAGCACATTCCAGTAGATCTTAATGCAGTTTAGCATTACATGAAAAACTTCCACTTGTGAAGGGAGTAATAAGTAAATGTTAGAACATTTTTGACAATGTCATTCACTCTTATGTCATTTAAGGTGACTACAATGTGGAACATCACTGTAATCAGGGTAACCTAGAGAGCAGACGGCTTTTCTTGCATGCAATCTACTCGCATCTTCAAAGTGGGCCAAGTTTTCCATCTAGTTGCCATCATACCAACCGTACTGTCTTACCAAGGAACCTACAGTAACAGATGTGCTTTATTCTTAGCTGATCTATTTTCTAGCCTATATCTTCCTCTTTGCAAGCACCAGAACTTTTGTAATTCTAGATCTTGGATTTGGTCTTAAGGTGGAAGAAAAATAATTGGAGAATTTGAGGTATTATGATGAGTGGAGGTGGCAGTGCAAAGATTTATTGAGAGTCTTTCATTTGCTTCTGCATCTTCTGCAGCACCTCTTGCATCCTCCGCAACTGTAAAAGAGAGCAAAAATAATGTGTTCAGTAATGTCCAGTCCTAAGGAAACAAAGATTAGAAGTGGATGCTACAGATGATTCTCGAATTTTAAAAAAATTCATATTCTCCAGAAAAGGGTCATTTTGTAATTCGCTGTACTTTCCGAAAAATGGAGGACAGCTGCATATGCCATTTAACTGACCATATGAGGGCTAAGCAAACAGTAAAAAAAAACCCTCACCTCTCTTGCCAGCCACGCAGCCCACCTTCTTTTCCTTAGTTGCACTCATCCTCTTTGGTCTCTTCACTTCAGGCCAGGCCTTCCGGCATAACTTGGCCTCTGACACCTTTGCAAGCCGTTGTGGAGCACGTTGTGACCTTTCATATTAAAACGCTCGTCATCTAAGTGACAGCAAGGTACGTATTGAGGACAGAGGCCTAGATGTGCCGGAAGCCTGAGTCTGGAGGGAAGCCTCAAGAGGGAATGTGCACGATGGGGAAGGGAAAAATAAGATACGAGGTCCTGACGGCAGGATGCGAGGATGACAGCACAGGTAGACATCAAGGAGAGTGTTATTTTTTTAACATCCTACGTCCATTGTGAGTATAATAAGGAACATTCAATTCAAATAGAATAACTTTGCTGCAAATCAAAATTAAAATTTAAAAATCTAAAATCCGTGTGATTTACCAAACATGACCCAGATTCGCTCATCTCTAGGAAATGCACGGAATATCTGATCACTAACTCATTAGCTCATATATTGCAATATGAGGACCAAGCTTTGATTAGAGCCAAGCTTGAAAAGAATCATAGAATCCTAGAATGTTAGAGTTGGAAGGGACCTCCTGGGTCATCGTGTCCAACCCCCCGCTCAATGCAGGAGTCACTAAACCATCTCAGACAGATGTCTATCCAGCCTCTGTTTGAAGACTTCCATTGAAGGAGAACTCACCACCCCTCATGGCAGCCTGTTCCACTCACCCATGGGGCAAGGAATCAGCAGAAAAAGTAATTTTTGCTATCTGTTTTCTGTGAACACTGAATGATAGTATCCTCTCACCTCCTCATCCTTCTCACGGATGAGTTTCATCGTCTCATGCTCTGGTGATGGAGGCACGCTGGGAATTGGAAAATCTGTACCGCTTTCTCGAGTCAGTTTACTGTAAGAAGAAAACACAAGAGCTTAAAAATAATTTCTTTATTGATTGCCGGAGTGAGCAGATAAGGGCACAAATGATCATTCATACAAATGTGTCCTTCCTTACCTTTACGCTCGTCGCAACATATTCTAAGCTGTGTGGTGCGAGATTATCAACTTAAAAAAAACAAACATGATTTTGTAATACTCTGTCACAAGATGTCTATCTATCTGTCTATCTATCTATCTATCTATCTATCTAGGCCTTAGTGTGTCGTGTGTCAGTCTGTAAACAAAATATTGCCAGCATGTACCTGGATGACCGCATGACACGCTAAGACATTTACATATGTGGGTCAACAGAGTGGGACACGATCCCTATTTGTTTCTATTGTAGAGTACGCTGTGACCTGCACTCATCAGTTGGGCGGTGTGGCTTAAAGGAAATCTGTCAGGAGGTTTTTACTACCTCATCTGAGAGCGGCATGATGTAGGCAAGGCGATGCATCACTTAGTGCAGCAGTTGTGACACAATCAGAGCTTTTACACTTAGCAATGTAGCAGAGCTGAGAAAGCTAACCCCGCCCACACCACAGCCAACTCCGCCCACACCACAGCCGAACCCGCCCACACCAGGCTCTGTATGTACAATGTCTATAAACAGTGAGTGTGGAACTAGGAGACCATTGCAAGCAAATAAAATCTCAGATAAGAGAGGCATTGCTAAAATCTGTGTTTTAACCCCTACAGTATGCTGTCTGCAGATCACATAGCAAAAACCTTCTAACAGATTCTCTTTTTTAAGGGAGACCGATGATGTACTACCCGCTCTCCAGTGTACCGGAGAGTGACTCATGCTACATTCATAGACAGCACCCACTTCAAAGTGCTATACTGGAATAGACAGTGTGATATGGGCACTGGCAAGCACAAGGGGGTCCAGACTTGAATTCTGCCTTTAAAGGGTCTCTCCGGTCTTTTGATAAAAGCCTGCAGTTTATGTGACTGCAGACTTCTGAATCCTTACAGAGCATGCACCGTGAGAGTGGGTGCGGGCGAGATTGGGCGTCACATGCCCGCTAGTGCGAGATTTGGATACATGCAGTTATGTGCAAACTAAATGTTGTGGCCTCGCTGAATACTACTGAATTTAGTGACGCCAAGAACATCTAGTTTGAATGCAGCTGAAAGTATGCAATTCACATTCTTGTGGTCACAGTGAAAGAAATCAGGAGACAACCCATTTAAGTAGATACATTTTCTACTCCATCCTGGGACAGACTATCTATTATTATATTGTGTGTATCTGTGGCCACCTGGTGGTTGTTATATATATTGCAGCCTGTCAAGAGCTTTTATAACATGTCACACTACTGTTTTTAATTTGCTTCTGGGGAAATTGGAGTGCTTAAAATTTGAGCTAAGAGAATGGTAGACACATCTGCCTGCTGTATTTCTTCATTCGCTGGGCTTCAAATCACTGTAGTACTCCTGTACTACTGTAGTAACATAAATATATAGCATATGCTCAATACTATCACAATAGTAAGACATTCTATAGGTCAAATAAAAGCCTGTCCGCAGTGTCTGGGAACTTATAATTTTCATTTATCCAGAACAAGGGAAACCAGGCACACGTAGATAATAATGTATTTGCGTTGGACCTGTTAGCGGAGTTACATGCACTTACTTGCGATTCCGTTCTCTCACTACCCGTTGTGTCAAGCTCTGGATACACTGCGCCCGGTAGTTTTCATAGTGGGTCTCTCTTGTCACATCTTTAAGGTCCTGCATGTGAGTACGGATCAGCATTGTGCGCAGCTTGACAAAGTCACAGTGTTGCTCATTTTCCACTAAGACCAAATCAATGAGTGTTAGAATAGGCAGCTCATGGAAAAAGAAGTTGGAACTTACAGACAATACGCTTCACTTAGAGAGGTGGAGAATAAGACAGTTATCACATCTTATTCTTATAGATGAACATTAATGTAATTGACTCTAGGGATCCAATTCTGCCTACCCTCAATCTATCCTTGCCTGCTGCCCCTTGTAACATTATCTCATTCATATTTGTATAAGCAGAGCATTTAAGAAACTTAGAAATTAGAGGGGATCTTCCAGGAGAAAATAGGGCAACTTTTCTTGAAGCTTTTCCTTTGGAGGAAATATCCCAGCTTTCCTCTGAACGTATCCAATTCTGCTTTTAGCATAAAATATGCGATACTTACATGGTCTGTTCATACAGTCACGCTAAATGGAATCTTAATTCAGCCATTTCTTTTGCACCACTGAAACATTGTCATTCCACTATAGCTCATAAGACCCAATGATGCTCCATACCTTCAACAACTCCCCAAGGATACAGACGGCCCCTGACACGCTTTCCATTTTTCTCCACAATCGTATTGGAACCAATTACAGCGAAAGGAATGCTTTTCTGAAAAGAAAAGACAAATACATTTAGTTATTTATTGAATTTGCACAATGCACTGTTATGCTTTATAGCAGGGGTGGACAATTATTTTTCCTAAGGGACCAGATGAGAGACTGTGGATGACGGGGACAGCCAAACTTAATTAGGCTCATTATTATTCTACTTTAGTTTTATATGAATTTTTATGAAGTTCTTACACAGTCCCTCAAACAGTTATGCTGTCCTCACACAGCTCATCAAACAGTATGATGTCCTCACACAGCCCCTGAAACAATGATGATGTCACCACACAGCCCCTGAAACACTTATGATGTCCTCACACAGCCCCTGAAACACTTATGATGTCCCCACACAGCCCCTGAAACACTTATTATGTCCTCACACAGCCCCTCAAACACTTATGATGTCCCCACACAGTCCCTCAAACACTTATGATGTCCCCACACAGCCCCTGAAACAGCTATGATGTCACCACACAGCTCCTCAAACAATATAATGTCCCCACACAGCTCCTCAAACAGTAGTGTTTTTAGGGTTTATCTGGGAGAAAGGTGAAGATGGCATGTTCCCTTGAGACATATTGATAGTGGTGTCTCTGGTTAGCCACCTTGCACTTCAAGCCTAATTTTGGTTGCACCTACTTTGACCATGAAAAATTATTACACCAAACATTAAGAAGGGCATCATAGGATAAACAGATAAACAAAATAAGCCCTTCTTACTGTATGTACAATGCTGTTCAGGAGAAACTGGAAGTTCCTAGGCCCCAATGTAAAATCTATAATAGGGCCCGCAAACCAATATGTGCTATTTATCACATTGAAATCTTTTCACATCTTGATTGCGACTGCTACATCGGCAGCCTCTATAACTATATTTCTCATTTTTTATCTCTGTCTGCACATTTAAGCCCTCTACCTATCATATTTAGGATTTTGGAATACTTTACTAATACTTAGGGATTAGAAATCAACAGTGTGAAACTTTTCAGATTTGATAATTTTTGCATCAAAATAAACTTTAGGCAAGACTTTTTTCACACATAAGTATTTTTGATCAATATTTCTATGGCAAAGCCAGGGAATGTCTCCAAAACACAGAACAGGTGTCAATCTTTCTAGTATAGTTTTTCTATGTAAGTTACACTCCAGGTTTTGGCATACAAACACGTGCTTTTAAAATACTGACCAAATACTGACATATGAATAAGCCATAAGTGTGCCCCTTGGATGACCATTTTGTTTTTCTAGGAAGATCCAAAATTGCAAACTAATTAGTCTCAGAATGTATCTCTATATGGGATGAAGCCCTGTTTCCAGTCTTTTTGGTGCAAGTTTTCTCTTTAAATCAATATACAGTATATTTGTGGTACCTTTAGTTCCATATCTTGAAACTTAAAATCTTCATCTTGATCAGAGTCACACTCTGGAAACTGATAGATGCGAATTCCATAATGATCCAGTTCTTCACGGATCTAGGAAAAAAGAGGCTGAGTTGAAGACAAATTTTGAGATAGAAAATTCTTTATTGTAGTAAAGTTTCTTTAATAAAAAACAGTTTAGCTTAGGCCTCTTTCACACTTCCGTTTTTGACAATCAGTCAAGATCCGCCAATTTTGAAAAAAAACGGATCCGCCATTTTTCTTTGCGGATCCGTTTTTTTCCCCATTGACTTTCATTATTGGCGGATCCTGACTGATTGCCGTCCGTTGCATCCATTTTTTTGAGGATCCGCCACAATGTTAGTGTCCGTCAACATCCTCAATGATTTCCAAACGGAGCTTGCAACGTTTTTTTGGCCGGCGGAACCTCCAGACACTGAATTAACCCCAAAATCTGTGTGGGTGCCGGACAAAAAAAATATCTCTCTCTCTCTCGCGGTTCCTTTAAATTTCCTCATTTTCAGGATCCGTCTACAAACGGATCCTGTGCCATCCGTTTACATCAGTTGAGAACGGATCCGCTTGTCTGCCTTTTTGGCGGATTTTAACTGATGCAAATAACTGAAGTGTGAAAGAGGCCTTAGCGCTTAGGTTAAAATTGAATTGACCCTTTAAAATGAAAGAAGCTGTGGAAAACAGGGAAACATGGCGAGAATTAGTGTCCAAGGGTAGGGCACAACGGAATGAATGGAATCAGAAATAAGAGGGAAACACATACTGTATTTTATTTTAATAGGTGTTGAGATCCTTTTCAGGGATGAGCAATGTGTGGAATTGATTAAAAAACATGGAAAAGAGATACTGTGGAAGCAAACAGTCCTACATTGTAGTAATAAGCAACACCAGGAGGCTTCTCTCTAGTCCAGATCGCTCAGTGCGCCTCATTTACGTTAGTCTGCCTGTGTAAACCGGCTATTAAACGCCTGCCGTATCTTGCCCCTGGTCGAGAAGCGTAAACGGACCCTTACGTATAATGGCAAGCCAGCTAGAATAACGTCAGTGTTTCTTGACTGAAGGAAACATTTCCATAAAAGCCTGGCTAAGATCTGGCTTACATCTGATCATGTAATTATGAGGATAAGTATACATCTGTGCCTTGCATAACCAGGATAGAAGAGTGGAGTATATTTCTGAATGCTTTATGTTTGCTTTATTACTTGTCTTTTATGCTATTTCATTAAGACATCAATCAAAAGAATCTGCAGCCGCATCTCCCTCCAGCCCCCTTCTCTCTGTCTACATAAAGTTTTCGGGTTTTTTTTGGTACTGAACATGCAGTTGATACAAAAAGATACAAAAAGAGTTACAGACTGCTGGAAGGCAAGGAAGATGCCGCTTCATCCTAATTAGAGTATTTCCTATCAGGAATTAATATGAATGCTCTGCTTCTTGTATTTCCACCATGTGTTTACTGTACAATTTTTGCATCTTTCATTTCTTGTACCCTGTGGTACAGCAAAGGCTCCTCATGAATAAATGATGCCATGTCTATAAACGTATTTCTTGTTAAACTCGTGCAGAGAAAGGTAACTCTGTGACTTTATATCAGATAATGAGATATAAATGTCAATGGTGTCTGTCGCTACCGGGCATTAGTGATATCGTATCATCAGACCAGGAACTAGAACACTGTGATCCACAGTAACACAGTAACAACCATTGATTTATCATATCTTTCATCAACATCACAGTACAGGAAAAATCCTATGTGTTCAGTGTCATTATCTGGGCTATGTAAGGCATCTTTCTGTAGGATTATATATGATATTTAGAATCAAGGTGAAGAAAATGTTGCATTGCTATACATTATAAGACCAATGTTATCGTTCTGTATCGTGTTCATACTACCTAGTGGTGGTGGGGTGTGGGATATGCAGCACTGGAGATAAAGAGGGGAGCATAGAAAGGATTCAATTGTAAAATTTCTTGTTCTGAAAGTTTATCCCATCAATCAATACTAAGGATCAGGAGAGAAAAAAAACTTTGGGACAGGCTGGATCATGCATTATGGATTTACCTATAGGCAATTCTCCATTTTTTGTTCTTTAGTTTTTACTTCCCCTTCTACCACCTATCATTTTATTTTTTATAATTTTTTTTTTTTTCACCGACATAGCCGTATGATGACTTGTTTTTTTTGGGGATGAGTTGTACTTTGAAATTACACCATTCATTTCATCATATGTTGAACCCGGAAGCGTGAAAAAATTTCAAGTGCGGCGAAATAACGAAAAAAAGCACATTTTTTCCTTTTTTTGGGGGGGTTTGTTTTTGTTGTGTTCACTATATGGTAAAAATCACATACGGTAGCTTTTTTATTTGTTTAAGTGATGAAAAAAAATCTGTAATGCTTATATATGTTTATATATTAGGTTAGTGGCACAAAATCATGACCACAACACAGTTCTTAAAGTAAAGATAAACCTAATTAATTTACAACTGTGAACAAAGAGATTTACTATTAACTATTAACTACGTGAACTCCCAGTGCTTGAATTAATTTTAGATCGGGGTCACACTTGCGTGTGTGATGTGAGAAACTCGCGCGAGTCTCTCGCATCAATACCCGACACTGTCGCCGGCATTCGGGCTGGAGTGTGCGGCTGCATAGAAATACATGCAGCCGCACACTCCGTTCCCGAGTGCCAGCGGCAGTACCGGGTATTGATGCGAGAGACTCTTGCGAGTTTCTCGCATCACACTCGCAAGTGTCACCCCCGGCCATATTGTTACATTTCCCCATTTTGATTGCTATGCCTCCTGCAAAGTATCCAGGTGTTCTCTACTCACCCTTTCCTTTTTTTGAAGGAGCTCTGTCGGCGTCAGACTGTCAGCTTTTCCCAGAATTGGAACAATGTTTACTCTATCATGAAGTGCTCGTAGGAATTCGATGTCTAGAGGACGCAGTCTGCAAAACACAATAAAATGCAGATCTCATATTCTGAGAAATGATGTATGGAAAACAGAGACCAAAAATATTTGGAAAGCGAGGCAGCCTAAAAGAAAACTCTGTTATTTTACAAAGTACATTAAAAGCAACTTGATGAGCATGATTATGGGATTATGATTCTACTATAGATTGACATATATATACATATATATATATACAGTTGTGGCCAACAGTATTGACACCCCTGCAATTCTGTCAGATAATACTCAGTTTCTTCCTGAAAATGATTGCAAACACAAATTCTTTGGTATTATTATCTTCATTTAATTTGATTTAAATGAAAAAAACAAAAGAGAATGAAGCAAAATGCAAAACATTGATCATATCACACAAAACTCCAAAAATGGGCCAGACAAAAGTATTGGCACCCTCAGCCTAATACTTGGTTGCACAACCTTTAGCCAAAATAACTGCGACCAACCGCTTCCGGTAACCATCAATGAGTTTCTTACAATGTACTGCTGGAATTTTAGACCATTCTTCTTTGGCAAACTGCTCCAGGTCCCTGATATTTGAAGGGTGCCTTCTCCAAACTGCCATTTTTAGATCTCTCCACAGGTGTTCTATGGGATTCAGGTCTGGACTCATTGCTGGCCACCTTAGAAGTCTCCAGTGCTTTCTCTCAAACCATTTTCTAGTGCTTTTTGAAGTGTGTTTTGGGTCATTGTCCTGCTGGAAGACCCATGACCTCTGAGGGAGACCCAGCTTTCTCACACTGGGCCCTACATTATGCTGCAAAATTTGTTGGTAGTCTTCAGACTTCATAATGCCATGCACACGGTCAAGCAGTCCAGTGCCAGAGGCAGCAAAGCAACCCCAAAACATCAGGGAACCTCCGCCATGTTTGACTGGAGGGACCGTATTCTTTTCTTTGAATGCCTCTTTTTTCTCCTGTAAACTCTATGTTGATGCCTTTGCCCAAAAAGCTCTACTTTTGTCTCATCTGACCAGAGAACATTCTTCCAAAACGTTTTAGGTTTTTTCAGGTAAGTTTTGGCAAACTCCAGCCTGGCTTTTTTATGTCTCGGGGTAAGAAGTGGGGTCTTCCTGGGTCTCCTACCATACAGTCCCTTTTCCTTCAGACCCCGACGGATAGTCCGGGTTGACACTGTTGTACCCTCGGACTGCAGGGCAGCATGAACTTGTTTGGATGTTAGTCGAGGTTCTTTATCCAACATCCACACAATCTTGCGTTGAAATCTCTTGTCAATTTTTCTTTTCCGTCCACATCTAGGGAGGTTAGCCACAGTGCCATGGGCTTTAAACTTCTTGATGACACTGCGCACGGTAGACACAGGAACATTCAGGTCTTTGGAGATGGACTTGTAGCCTTGAGATTGCTCATGCTTCCTCACAATTTGGTTTCTCAAGTCCTCAGACAGTTCTTTGGTCTTCTTTCTTTTCTCCATGCTCAATGTGGTACACACAAGGACACAGGACAGAGGTTGAGTCAACTTTAATCCATGTCAACTGGCTGCAAGTGTGATTTAGTTATTGCCAACACCTGTTAGGTGCCACAGGTAAGTTACAGGTGCTGTTAATTACACAAGTTAGAGAAGCATCACATGATTTTTCGAACAGTGCCAATACTTTTGTCCACCCTCTTTTTTATGTTTGGTGTGGAATTATATCCAATTTGGCTTTAGGACAATTCTTTTTGTGTTTTTTCATTTAAGACAAATTAAATGAAGATAATAATACCAAAGAATTTGTTTGCAATCATTTTCAGGAAGAAACTGAGTATTATCTGACAGAATTGCAGGGGTGTCAATACTTTTGGCCACAACTGTATATATATATATATATATATATATATATATACACTGCTCAAAAAATAAAGGGATCACTTAAACAGCAAAATGTAACTCCAAGTCGGTCACACTTCTGTTAAATCAACACTGATTGTGATTCAATTTCTCCTGCTGTTGTGCCAATGGAATAAACAACAGATAGAAATGATAGGAAGGTCACTAACATCCATGTGTCTGATCAGTAAGAGTGTCTATCTAGTGTTCCCTTTATTTTTTTGAGCAGTATATATATATATATACCGTATATATATATATTTCTACTTTATTTGGGGGTGAAGTTTTTTCATTTTAATTTTACCTGTTTTTATTTATTAAGACTATGTTCCCATTTGTGCTTTGGTCTACATTAAAAACTACAAATGATAGCCTGACAATAAGCTTTTTTCCCCCTGAGTTAGGCTACTTTCACACTTCCTTTGTTTTGCAGCGCGTTTTTCCCGCAAAAAAACGCATGGAAAAAACGCATACAAAAGTATACAAATGCTGCGTTTTTTTCAAGCATTGTTATGAGCATGCATGAAAAAAACACAGTGTTTTTATGCGTTTGTATGCGTTTTTAGTGCGTTTTTACCGCGTTTGCGTTTTTTTCCAACATTGGTTGGCCCCTCACACTAACCCAAACCATGACTTTACTAACCCTAACCCTAACCCTAACCCTTAACCAAACCATACCCTAACCCTAACCCTAACCCTTAACCAAACCATACCCTAACCCTATCCCTAACCCTGACCCTAACCCTTAACCAAACCATACTAACCCTAACCCTAACCCTTAACCAAACCCTACTAACCCTAACCCAAACCCTAACCCTAAACCCTAACTAACCCTAAACCCTAACCCTTAACCAAACCATACTTACCCAAACCCTAACCCTAAACCCCCTTAACTAACCCTAACTCTAACCCAAACCCCTAATTTCCATTGTCTAACCAATGGTCAACAAAAAAACGCATGCACAAAAAAACGCATACATGAGCATGCCAATGCGCACATATGCGCACCCATAGACTTATAATGGGTGTCTTGCTGTAAAAAAACCGCATTGCGCGCGCATGCGTTTTTTTGAGGCAAGTCGGACGCCCAAAAAATGCAACAGGATGCATTTTGTGCGCCCGAGCGCACACCACAAAAAAACGCATGCGCGTAAAAACGCATACAAACGCATGTGTATGCGCACATAAGCGCATCCCATGCAAAATATAGGAAAAAAAGAGCATGCGTTTTTTAGCGCTAAAATACAGCGCAAAAAAACGCAAGTGTGAAACCAGCCTTATCAGGGCAGGAATAACATACTGGCCCGGATTTACTATGAACGCCTTTTGTACGCCAGTCTTAGTGAAGGGTGTGCAAGAAAAAAATGCACCAATCCATTACCAAGTGCACAACACTTAATGAATTTGACGATTCTAATCAGAGGCGAGCGCCTATTGCAGAAATATTACTCCAGGCAAGGACTAAAGTAACATTTCTGACATAATGTATTTTGCCACTGTCAGTTTACTTGACAGGCCGGCATAGCTGCCTTTTCTCAACACAGCTCCTTCCATTTTTTTCTGAGCTACTTGAAACTAGCATAAAAGCATCAAAAGGCACAAAATTTTGCAACTTTTCAAAGTGTTTTACACCACCTTAGCTGAACTGCTCCAATCTATGCTACCCCTAAACAGATCATACATTATAACATTATAAATATCCAAAGATCACTGGTTATGTATTCAGGAACCGACAGAGGAAAAAAGATTTTCCAGCACTTCCATCCGTAAAATAATTTTTTTTAATAGAAATTAATTTAAAAATAGAAGGATCCACCATGAAGATAAAACCTTATGCATTTCTGGCGTACACTATGCCTTTATTCATGGGAATATTCCTAAGTGCGTAGTGTCTAATGGTATTGAACCGCCGGAAAATCAGTTTTTCTTCATTGGTTCTACAATAAGCGGAGCTTCACCAGCAGGAATAGGCACCCATTCGTCAACTTTTCGTTGTATCCCTAATAATATTGGCATGGCAAGCTTCTTTATTTCCTTTTTCTGGGTATGTATTCACCATTAGATCCATGATCTGTACAAAAACTTGAAGGACCTGCTTCATCATCTGCGTTTGTTTTTAAGCAACTTTTCTATTCTTTTTCTTGTGGTATTCACTGATGTCTTGCGCCAAATTAATCAAAATGGCTGACAAAATTCAATGAACTTTAAGCAAAATATTTAGTTTTAGAGGTTTTTTTTGTTTTCCAAAATGACACAAAAAATGCTTAAAAAATTCTGGTGCACATAAATTCACTCCAGTGAGGGACTGGAATACATTTGCTACAAATTTAACAAATTTTGGAAAAGTTGCAAGTGATGACTATGGCAAAAACATCTGGAAACCCTAAAGCCCCCGTCTCACATAGCGAGATCGCTGAAGCGTCACTGATTTTGTGATGCAACAGTGAACTCACCAGCGATCTTGCTACACGTGATACATAGCGGCGACCGCCCCCCCCGCTGGATATTGCTGGTCGTGCTCGAATGTCCTGGGCCATTTTTTCATCATCGGTGTCCCGCTGGCCAGAGTGCATCGCTGTGTTTGACCCAATGAGCGACCTCGTTGGCGTCGCAGAACTCCGGGACGCAGGTGGGAATCGCTCAGAAAAGCTGCTGTGTGACAAAGTACCAACGACCGCCGAGGTCGTTATATGGATCGCTGGATAGTTGCTGCATTGTTGAATAGATATGCCTGTTTGGCAGCTTACTAGCGACCATTTAGCGACGCAGCAGCAATCCTTACCAGGTCGTATCGTTGTCGGGATCGCTGGTGCGTCGCTAAGTGAAACGGGACCTAAGTCTGTTCACAGAGTGGTGAACTTAAAAACAAAAAAGGTAAACGCGTATTATATATTATATAGACTTCAGAAAAGGTGCAAACGGAAAGATAATTTTGGTGTAAAAGAAAAGAAAAAATAAAGGCGCACAATACCAAAAACCTCAACAAAAAACAGGTACAATGCAATAATAAATCAAGCCCTAAGTCCCTTTATCATTGCCATTGCCTAATGTGATAAACAAAAGGTCATAATGTCACAAATGATGTCCTTGGCCAGAATGTGAATTTCACTTTTGTGAAAGGTAACTGAGTATTTCCGATCCCTTTTACTTCGCAAGGATCAGGGTGATTCAGATTTTAGATGAATTTATAGGATATATATTCAGTATACCGTAAGTTTCATAAAATGAAAATGTCACATATCCTCACTTCATTTATGAAACCTCCAAACTGTTTTACATTATCTGGTGTCACAAACAGCGATGTAATATGTAGGTTAGTCTAGGTTAAACATTTGGTTAATTATTCTAATAAATATTTCTCCCAATATCGCTCATACCCGTGTCCCAGAGGTGACAGGAAGTACAGACAGCAGTGGACACGCGTGTCCTGGAGATTCTTGCGGTTTAGGCCACTCTCATCTCTGAAGTATTGCTCAAATTGTTGATCAATGTAATCAGCCACTGGCTTCCAACTGTAGGGCAAAAAAGCAGAAGGATCCGTAAAGATGGATCTGTTTGTCACTTCACGTTGTACATGAAAAGATGCTGACTTTGTGAGAAATATTACCCTTAGAAATATATCACTTAGATCACTCAAACCCCAAAATTCAACATAAAAGTCACATAAGGCACATACATACCACTCCTCGTTATTTACGGCATCCCCATAGCCTGGTGTGTCTACAATTGTTAGACGGAGTCTGACGCCCTTCTCCTGAATGTCCACTGTCTGCTTTACAATCTCTATAGTTTGTGTTACCCGCTCTATAAATGAAAAAGCACATGTAAGGACTAAATGTAAGAAAAAAAACTAAAAATTTTTTTTATCAAATATACTGTATTTCATTATATGGTTCAACAAATCAATGAAAAGTACACCTTGGGATATGAGCTTAAAACAAGGAAGAAAAAAACGTTTAGGACTCCTTGATTTAAGGTCCATTTACACTGTGCAAATGCCAGCGTTAAACGACTGCCGACTAGCAACGTGTTTGGGCGGTGGTCATTGAATTGCCTGTTTACTGTGCACTAAACGATCTGTAATAGATCATTTAGTTGACATAGACTTCCATTGTTCTCGGCAGCAAAAGTCATGCTTACATAGGACAATGTTGTCACGATGACCCGTCCTGTGTGACGCGACCAGGAGGCCGGTAATTAAAACAACAAGACACGGGGAAAGGGGAAACAGTAACAATGGTGGGCCCTGCGATAGGGAAAGGGGACGTGGAGACCTCCTGCACTCCCCTGAGTCAGTGTCCCTAACGCTCCTAATGTTCCCTATGCCGGTTCCGCACTGGGCGCCGATCACGAACCTGTCGCCCTAGCACACCCTACACCTATCCCTTGCTAGGGAACTGGGTGGCGCAGGCACTGGCCCCACTGCTGTACTAATACACACTAAGGAAAAACACAAACAGGGAACCACCACTTAGCTTTACTCTGTTGCACTTGCTCCTGGCAACAGAGTCCACCACCAGAATGCAGCTCTCCTCCAGAATCGCTGCCACCAAGCTCTGTCAGAGCTACAGGGAAATCCCCAATGACTCCTTCCACACCAGGGCTAAGACAGTGCTGCAAGAAACGCTCTCCAGCTCCTTCCTCCACCAAGGATGGTTGAAATGAACACTATCACCAACACTGATTGCAACACCTGTGACTCTTTTATAGCAGAGCCAGAGCAATAACACCTGCATTATAATCATGTGCACTTAACTAAAGAAATCAGAGTGCAATGATGCTCACCACCACCGGGGGCAAACTTAGAACAAGCGACACCACAGTGCAATAATCCTAATGGCCACCGGGGGCAAAAACCAAACTTAAGCACAGCTTAAGAAAAAAAAAGGTTACCTGTGCTTTTTATCAGTCCTGATCCAGCATGTATCATGACAGTACCCTCCCCTTAATGAGGGGCCTCTGGACCCTCAAGACCACTCCTCATCAGGGAACCACCTACAGAGGGGACGCCCAGACCCAGAGTTCACCCCAGCAACTACCTGCACTTCAGGTTGATGACAAATGAGCCCACTGGTATTGGCAACGTTTTTGGAGGCACCACACATCTACGAAGCGCCGACCTGGGGAATGAGTTGTGTATGTGTATGTTTGGTATGAGCTGTTAACACTCCACAGCACACTTCCACTGGATTTTTTTGGTGGCCACCCATACACGCTCGTTCACATACAGGTCCGGACCTAAACGTTTATTGCCACTCATTCGTTTGTCACCATTTGGAAAACGCTTTCTGAGATTGACAACAGAGGCGTCCCCCTGTGTCACCACACTCCCGCACTTCCCCAAGGGGTACACCCCCCTCCAACCCCTTCCACCACGAGGTCTGCGCCTCCCAGGGTTGGCTAATGGCGAGGGTTGAGACTTGCCCCTACTCTCCTGCAGCACATCTGCTGCTCTCACCGGAGAGGAAGGGGTCCGTTGAAGAGAGATGGCAGAGACAGTAGTTCTTAGGCAGCGACCCTCACACGAGTGCCCCCAGCTGACTACTTCCTTCGTCCGCCAATCTATTACCAGGTTGTGTCTTTTCAGCCAAGGGAGGCCTAAAACAATAGGTACTGGCATTCCCTCCAAGACGAAGCATGACAAGAACTCCTCATGATGTCCTATCCGCAGATGGATATTCTCTATGACTTGGGTCAAGCTCCCCTGGCTCAGTGGAACAGAGTTTATGGCCTGGACGCTTATAGGTTGGGCTAGCGTCCTACTCCTCAGACCATGAGTCTGGACAAAGCGAGCATCCACCAGACTGACTCCTGCTCCGCTGTCTACAAGCACCGGTATCACCTCCGGTACCCCGCCAGCCAACACCTCTGCTGACATGATACCTTGGAAGGGAAAATGGAGGAAATGTATACTCTCTGGTCGCCTCCCTCCAAGCGACCAGGGGAATGCGGCTTCTCAAATGGCACAGATAATTTGGCGCACAATTGGCAAGCCTTCAGGACATGACCAGTCTGCCCACAGTACGAACTTGCAGACACCACTCCCCAAACCGTAGGCAGCTCCGAATACAAACTAGCTCCTCCTACTTGCATAGGTTCGTCAGGAGGCTTGGCATGAACTGGGCAGGCTCTCATAAAATGGCCAGGCTTCCCACAGGAAAAGCATACCCCCCACCACGACGAGCCACAGACACCCCATGTTTTGTATCAACAACACCGGGCTGTCTGGGTTCCTCCGTCCGCACTGGTGGGTCCTCCTCCCTAGCGAGGACATCAGGGGGCACTTTTTGTATATGTCTTTCCCTGAGGCATCTATCCACCCGGATGGCAAGGGACATGGCAGCCTCCAGCGACCTGGGGGCGGCGTACTGCGCCACAGTATCCTGCAACTTTGGAGACAAACCCTGTACAAATTGACTGCTAAGTGCATGGTCATTCCACTGAGTGTTAGTGGCCCCTCTCCTAATCTCTGAGCAGTACTCCTCAGCAACCCGGGCTCCCTGTTTACACCTACGGATTCGGGATTCCGCCAGGGCGACGCCATCAGGATCAACATACACAAGAGCCAAAGCCGCAAAAAACTCATCCACGGACACCAATGATGGAGAATCGTCCGGTAGGGAGAAGGCCCAGGATTGGGGATCCCCTTTAAGAAGGGACATAATGATTCCCACTCGTTGCTCTTCACTCCCTGATGAACGCGGGCGCAGCCTGAAATACAATTTACAGCTTGTTGAAACACCAAGAATTGATCTCTCCCTCCAGAAAATCTGTCAGGGAGGGATATCTTGGGTTCTGGCTGAGCCTGTCTCTGAACCAAGCCCCAAAGCCCACCAACTGCTGCAGTTGCTGCACCAACTCACCACACAGCCCCCTAATCTCCTCAGTAAGGGTCTGCAGCATTTGGGCAAAGGTCTGAACTGGGTCCATGGCTCAGCAGAAAAAAAAAGTTATTGGTTAGTGATAATGTCACGATGACCCGTCCTGTGTGACGCGACCAACAGGCTGGTAACTAAAACTACAAGACACGGGGAAAGGGGAAACAGTTACAACGGTGGGCCCTGCAATAGGGAAAGGGGACGTGGAGACCTCCTGCACTCCCCAGAGTCAGTGTTCCTAACGCTCCTAACGTTCCCTATGCCGGTTCCGCACCGGGCACCGATCACGAACCTGTCGCCCTAGCACACCCTACACCTATCCCTTGCTAGGGAGCTGGGTGACGCAGGCACTGGCCCCACCACTGTACTAATACACACTAAGAAAAAACACAAACAGGGAACCACCACTTAGCTTTACTCTGTTGCACTTGCTCCTGGTAACAGAGTTCACCACCAGAATGCAGCTCTCCTCCTGAATCGCTGCCACCAAGCTCTTTCAGAGCTACAAGGAAATCACCTATGACTCCTTCCACACCAGGGCTAAGACAGTGCTGCAAGAAACACTCTCCAGCTCCTTCCTCCACCAAGGATGGTTGAAATGAACACTATCACCAACACTGATTGCAACACCTGTGACTCTTTTATAGCATAGCCAGAGCAATAACACCTGCATTATAATCATGTGCACTTAACTAAAGAAATTAGAGTGCAATGATGCTCACCACCACCGGGGGCAAACTTAGAACAAACGACACCACAGTGCAATAATCCTAATGGCCACCAGGGGCAAAAACCGAACTTAAGAACAGCTTAAGAAAAAAAAGGTTACCTGTGCTTTTTATCAGTCCTGATCCAGCATGGATCATGACAGATGTGCTGCCGAGAATGATGATTTTTTTTGTGTGCAAAACAAAAGATCATTTCACCGAACCAATAGGTATTTTTCTTGTGACATTGTGTACACATTGGTTACAAATTTAACATTCGTCAACATGTCCTGTGTCACACTATAACGATGTCGCCTGCCTGCACTATTTGAGTACTACTAAGTGAATGAGAACAGCTCTGCTACACAAATGCTAAATACAAATGTTGCCTTTCTTAAACTAATAGATAAGAAAGACATTGCCATTCAGAAAGTTAAAGGTGTTCTGTTCTCCATCATTTGGACAAGCCCTTCTTCAATAAATGCTTAAGTCCACTTAAGTAAAATAATAAAAAAAAACCTTATACTCACCTCTCACACCAGCGTCATTAAAGTCAGAACCAGGACTCATAGATGCTCATGTGACATTGTTATACTACATGAGTGCTGCAGCCAATCAGGAGTGCTCACACCACACACCAAGTTTCATGCTAGGAGACTGCAAGTACTTCAAATGTATAGCGGCTGCTGACTGGCTGTCATAACAATGACACGCAAGCACCAGGAGATAAGTATAAAGCTTTTTCATTTACTTGAGGGATTACAGCACTTATAAAAGGGTTCTCTAATTAGTGGACCACCCTTATAACATTTAACACTTAACACTTTAGAAAGATTGTGTTTCACATGCTGAGCAGCAAGAAAAAAAAAAAGAAGCAAAGTCTGTGATCAACCGAATACCTGAGCCGATAGGGAGTAATTACAGTGCTACCTTACAAACGGTAGTAAAGGCATACAGACAGCTGAAAGGGGAAGGGGTGGATTCATGGGAACTAAAGTTCTTAATAGAGTTGAGCGACTTTTGGTTTTTTATGGTCGAGTTTCGTTTCGTGAAACCCGACTTTTCCAAAAGTCGGGTCGAGCAAGATCGGCCGATTATAGGGAAAAGTCGGGGTCGTCCCGAAACACGAAACCCAATGTAAGTCAATGGGGAATAAAAGTCGGCAGTGAGAGGAGGACAGGAAACACACCTACAGTGCCCATTTGAATGCCAAAAGCATCAATTCTTCTTACTTAAGCTGGTCAACCTTAATTAACTTCATAATACAAGTTACGCCCTGAAAAATGGGGATTATTTGGCTAAAGTTGTGGGGGGGTAGGGCTGGCTCCAGGTTCTCATGTGCCCTGGGCGAAAGAGCGCCCCTTTAACACATAATACCACAACTCATCATGCTCCGATACGGCAGAGAAATAGCGGTATAGTACAATGAAAAATACTTCACTTTTTACATCTCATGACGAGGCCCATCTATTTCTCCATACAGAATCATTGGTCCCATATAATGTTTGAAACAGTATATGATGAGCTCCACAAAATGCTACAGTATATGTTGGTCCCCATGGATGAAGCTCCACTGTCTTATGGGCCCAAATAATGCTCCAAACATAATGGGCCCCATTTCTAATGCTCTAGTGTATAATGGGCCTGTAAATGCTGCTCCAGTGTCTGATGTCCACCTTTGGAATGTTCCAGTGTATGGTGGGCCCCATCTATCATTCTCCAGAGTATAGTGCTCCCCAAAAATTGCTGTCCCAACATTGAAAACAATCAAATAAGTCTCCTCGCTAGGGAATCCCTGTACTAGTCTGGACTCCTCGTCGTCCCCATCTTCCATCTCACTGCACAGTATTTCAACCTTGCAAGTGCTGTGATCCTGAGCAAGCAGGGGGGGCCCACTCGTTGGCGACGGCACTGGCACAGGGCCCCTGATAGTACGGTGGTGTGTCTGATGGCGGGTGGGCCGAACCTGCACTTTCATCTGCAGCTTCCTCTTTGTCACCGTGTAAGATGGAACTGTACACTCACTGGCCACTTTATTAGGTACACCTGTCCAACTGTGTGTTAAGACTTAATTTCTAATCAGCCAATCACATGGCGGCAACTCAGTGCATTTAGGCATGTAGACATGGTCAAGACAATCTCCTGCAGTTCAAACCGAGCATCAGTATGGGGAAGAAAGGTGATTTGAGTGCCTTTGAACGTGGCATGATTGTTGGTGCCAGAAGGGCTGGTCTGAGTATTTCAGAAACTGCTGATCTACTGGGATTTTCACGCACAACCATCTCTAGGGTTTACAGAGAATGGTCCGAAAAAGAAAAAAAATCCAGTGAGCGGCAGTTCTGTGGCCGGAAATGCCTTGTTGATGCCAGAGGTCAGAGGAGAATGGGCATACTGGTTCGAGCTGATAGAAAGGCAACAGTGACTCAAATTGCCACCCGTTACAACCAAGGTAGGCAGAAGAGCATCTCTGAACGCACAGTGTGTCGAACTTTGAGGCAGATGGGCTACAGCAGCAGAAGACCACACTGGGTACCACTCCTCTCAGCTAAGAACAGGCATCTGATGGCTACTTTCAGCAGGATAATGCGCCATGTCATAAAGCTCGAATCATCTCAGATTGGTTTCTTGAACATGACAATGAGTTCACTGTACTCAAATGGCCTCCTCAGTCACCAGATCTCAATCCAATAGAGCATCTTTGGGATGTGGTGGAACGGGAGATTCGCATCAGAGATGTGCAGCCGACAAATCTGCGCCAACTGTGTGATGCCATCATGTCAATATGGTCCAAAATCTCTGAGGAATGCTTCCAGCACCTTGTTGAATCTCTGCCACGAAGAATTGAGGCAGTTCTGAAGGCAAAAGGGGGTCCAACCCGTTACTAGCATGGTGTACCTAATAAAGTGGCCAGTGAGTGTATATGGGAAGGGTAACCTGAGTTTCATCAGGGTCAGATTCAGGCCGGGTAGCGTGCGAGGGGAATGTAGTGGTCTGGGTCAATGTACCAGCAGATTCATCGAGCAGTGGCTGGGCATCAGTGCACTTGTGTCGCCCCCAGGAGTACGGTCGCCACAGTGGCATTACCTTCCTCCTAGGGAGTGTGATGTCATGCTTGGGAGCAACGAAGGATCTCTCTAGCAGGTTAACTGATTGGGCGGCGTTATTCCCACGAGTCATGACCCTCCAAACAGCATTCATGAAGGCAAAGTGTTTGTTTTACGTGGGCAGTATGGTTGCAAAGCAGAACCTTAAAGGAATGTCCAGAAGGGCACCACCAGGAGTGGAGCCTACGGCGTAATTTGACTCAACACGGGCAACCTCAACCATACCAGCTACAGAACAGATGCACACATTGCAAGCTTAATTCCGTTAACGAACGAGACTCCGTCATGCCCCGCGGTCCGAGTCCGGCTTACTAGAGGAACACGTGAGGCTCTGGCACATGAGATTGGCCAATAACTGGTGTGTCCGTGGCTGCATGTGCGCTACACTGAAAAGGCCAGCGTTTGTCGCTTACAGGTGCAGATAACCCGCTGAACAACGTTAGTGATGGGGATCACTGATTACAATTATTACTAGCGAACGATGATTTCCCAGTAAGTGCAGGTCAACCGCAGTTCCGGAATTAGGCCTAACCGTCATTCCTGAAAAAAATGAAAAACTTACGTGTGCAAACCACAGGTGCTGTAGCTTGCTTAACAGCTCGCCAGCCGTTCTCACGCCCAGTATGGGTTACACGTGATTGCACAAAGGTGAGAAAGGGTACCGTATCCCTGGATAACATGTATGGATAGCGTACACATTCAAAAGATATGTCTATACATCAGGAGGCAGGCTCAGACGGTGTTAGGCCCAGTATGGCTTGCACATGATTGCACAAAGGTGAGAAAGGGTACCGTATCCCCGGATAACATGTATGGATAGCGTACACATTCAAAAGATATGTCTATACATCAGGAGGCAGGCTCAGACGGTGTAAGGCCCAGTATGGCTTGCAAGTGATTGCACAAAGGTGAGAAAGGGTACCGTATCCCCGGATAACATGTATGGATAGCGTACACATTCAAAAGATATGTCTATACATCAGGAGGCAGGCTCAGACGGTGTTAGGCCCAGTATGGCTTGCACGTGATTGCACAAAGGTGAGAAAGGGTACCGTATCCCCGGATAACATGTATGGATAGCGTACACATTCAAAAGATATGTCTATACATCAGGAGGCTGGCTCAGACGGTGTAAGGCCCAGTATGGCTTGCAAGTGATTGCACAAAGGTGAGAAAGGGTACCGTATCCCCGGATAACATGTATGGATAGCGTACACATTCAAAAGATATGTCTATACATCAGGAGGCAGGCTCAGACGGTGTCAGGCACAGTATGGATTTGACGGCCCAGACTACACAGCGGAGGAGCAGGGAGAGGTAAAGATTGCAAATGCTGGGGCCCTGCCCAAGCAAGGGGAGCCCACTCGTGGGTGTCGGTACTGGCACTGGGCCCCTCATAGTACGGCGGTGTGTCTGACGGCGGGTGTGCACCACCACCGTCAGAGACACTTGATTGCACTATGAGGGACCCTGTGCCAGTGCCCGCGCCCAAGAGTCGGCCTACCCACCTGTCCAGGGCAACGGCACTCGCACGGTGTCGTGCGCTAGGTGGTGACCCCGGCCATGGGGGGGGAGGCAGCACAGTTAGGGAGTTTTAGAAAGTGGCATATGTTGATGTTGGATATTCAGCTGATGCAAAAGGCGAAATAGGTCAAGTCCCAGGAAGAGGTGGACCAAAGCAAGCCATTTTTCTGTCACCCTATGTGTCATCAGGGGAAGGTGGGACAAAATCCTTGGAAACCCATGCATGGTTCATTTTAATGAAGGTTAGATCATCCACATTTTGGGTTGACAGACGGATCCTTTTTTCTGTCAGGATTGATCCAGCTGCACTGAAGACTCTTTCCGATAGCACACTTGCAGCTGGGCAAGCGAGCTCCTGTAAGGCATATTGTGCCAATTCAGGCCAGGTGTCCAGTTTAGCAGCCCAATAGTCAAAGGGGAATGACCTGTGTGGGAGAACATCGATATGGGAGGAAAAGTAGTTTGTAACCATAGTTGACAACTGCTGTCTCCTGTCACTTTCCATCGATGCTGTATTACCAGTTGTGTGAGCGGTACTTGAAAAATCAGTCCACAACATTGTCATGAAACCCCTGTCTCCAACGCCACTTCTGCTGTGTGCACCAAGAACACCTCTGCCAAGCTGCCCCCGGCCCGTACGGCTCATGTGAGAACCATCACCGCTGCTGTGTGCTGGGAATGCCTCAAGCAACCGATTTACCAGAGTTGCTTGTTTATTAGCCAATATTAGGTCAAGGTTCTCCTGTGGCATGATGTTTTGTAATTTGCCTTTATAGCGTGGATCCAGGATGCTGGCCAACCAGTAGTCGTCATCGTTCATCATTTTGGCAATGCGGGGGTCATTTTTTAGGATCCGCAAGGCATAATCTGACATGTGGGCCAATGTTCCCGGTGTCAATGATGCACTGCGAGTGCTGGTTGGAGGAGCACTTTCTGGCAAATCCACATCCCTCCAGTCACGCACAAACCCTGTACCAGACCTTGCCACGCCAACATTTTCACTTGCCCCACGAGATGCATCCTCCTCCCCTAAGTAATCATCCCCATCATCATCCTCCTCCTCCTCTTCTTCCTCCAACTCGTCCAGGAGAGGTCCCTGAGCAGACAATGGCTGAATGTCATCAAGGATTCCCTCCACCTCTTCCTCCTCGTCAACATTGGCTGCAGACGCCTGCTCCTTAAGGTGCGTCAAAGTTTGCATGAGCAGACGCATAAATGGGATGCTCATGCTTAGGATGGCGTCGTCTGCGCTTACCAGCCGTGTGCATTCCTCAAAACACTGAAGGACTTTACAGAGGTCTTTCAGCTTCGACCACTGCACACCTGTCAACTCCATGTCTGCTCTCAAAGTGCCTGGCCGTGAATCCTCCCACAAATGCATTATGGCCTGCCTCTGCTCGCACAGCCGCTCCACCATGTGCAGGGTGGAGTTCCACCTTGTTGCAATGTCGATAATGAGGCGGTGGTTGGGAAGGTGGAGCAATCGCTGCAGCTTCTGCATACGAACGGAGTGTACAGGCGACCGGCGGATGTGCGCGCACAGTCTTTGCACCTTCTGGAGCAGGGCTGTTAACTCCGGATAATTTTTGAGGAAGCACTGCACCACCAGGTTCAAGGTGTGAGCCAAGCAAGGTATGTGGCTGAGTTTTGAAAGGTCTATGGCTGCCACAAAATTACGGCCGTTATCACTAACTACCTTGCCTGCCTCAAGATGTACACTGCCCAGCCATGACTCAGTTTGTCGCTTCAAGTACTCGGCCAGCACCTCGGCGGTGTGTCTGTCGCCCAAACACATCATCTGCAACACAGCCTGCTGACGCTTTCCACTAGCTGCTCGATAGGGGGACACCTCGTGTGCAACAGTGGTAGCTGCAGATGGAGTGCTCGTACGACTGCGCTCTGTGGACAAGCTTTCGCTTCTGGAGGAGGAGGAGGAGGAGGGTGGAACACCTACAGCCAACTGTTTCCTATACCGTGGGCTAGGCAGCACTGTCCCACCACCGCTGTCCCCTGTGGACCCTGCATCCACCACATTAACCCAGTGCGCAGTGATGGACACGTAACGGCCCTGGCCATGCCGACTGGACCATGCATCAGTTGTGAGGTGCACCTTTCCACTCACTGACTGCTTGAGTGCATGGACAATGCGGTCTTTCACATGATGGTGGAGGGCTGGGATGGCTTTGCGAGAGAAGAAGTGGCGACTGGGTAGGTCATAGCGTGGTACTGCATAGGCCATGAGTTCACGGAAAGCTGCGCTTTCCACCAACCGATAGGGCATCATCTCAAACGAGATTAGTTTGGCAATGTGGGCGTTCAAACCCAGTGTACGCGGATGAGAGACTGAGTACTTTCTTGACCTACTCATAGTGTCTGGGAGGGTGAGCTGGACTTGAGAGCTGCATATGGTGGAAGTAGCAGTGGACAGGGCGGACTTAGAGAGGGTTGATGATGGAGATGGAGTTGGTGTTCTTTCTGATGGCCTAGATTCAGTATTTCGTTGATATAACAGTGGGATTCCCTGACTGCTGTGGCCTTGCAACGACACCTCAACATTTGCTGCTGTGCTAACCGGTGGGCTTACAGTGGGGGAAACAATGTAGCGTTGCTGACTACCTTCGTTGTGATCAGTTGCACATGTGGCACTTGAGGTTTGGTGTTGTGTCCACGCTTGCAAGTGCATGCTGGTTAAATGTCTAAGCAAGCAACTGGTATTCAAATTTTTCAGATTTTTCCCTCGGCTAAAGGTCTTTGCGCACTTCTTACAGATAACCTTGGCCTGATCATGAGGATTTTGTTCAAAAAAGTGCCACACTGCACTCTTCCTACTTTGGCAGACATTTTGCGGCCTAGCACGCTGTGATGTTTTGACCCTCTGGACAAGCTGTCCAGCAACTCTTTTGATTTTTGGAACCTGCCAGATAACAGCTGTTGCGATGTTGATGTCTGCTGTGGATGCTCCTCATCTGAGCTATTGGAAGCAGCACCCTCTTCCCCCAATGGATACCAATCTGGGTCAACAACTGGGTCATCCATCACCTCCTCTTCAATGTCATGTGCACCTTCCTCTGTGTCACCGTGTATGGTGGTATAGTGTGCGGGAAGGGGCACCTGAGTCTCATCAGGGTCAGAATCTGGCTCTGTACACTGCGAGGACAATGTAGTGCTCTGAGTGAATGTACCAGCAGAATCATCTATCAGCGGCTGTGCATCAGTGCACTCCATGTCAGATTCATCTTGGCCTTGGTAATTCACCATTTCACTTGATAATCCAGGCATGGTATGTGAAAACAGCTCCATGGAGTAATCAGTAGTATGGCCTGCGTCATCCTTCAATCTTGGTTGTGGTGAAGGACACAAGGAAAGGTGTGGTTCATGAACGTGAGCCTCCAATGACGACTCAGTGCTTTTACTTTTTACAACTTCAGAAGAGGAGGCGATAGAGCTGGAGGCTGAGTCAGCAATGTAAGACAAAACTTTTTCCTGATGCTCTGGCGTTAAAAGCGGTTTGCCAACTCCTAGAAAACTAAGCCTTCGAAGCCTTATGGAGCCAGACGATGACGCAGGCTCAACACCTCCTGCATTCGGTCCTATTTTGCTTTTGCCACTACCATCAGATCCACCACCAACATCATCATTACCAGCTGCCAACCCCCGCCCAATTCCACGGCCTCTTCCACCAGCCTTCCTCATTTTTGGTAGAAATGTAGACAAAATCCTACAAACTATATAGTAATGTAAAACAAGGTACAAGGTGTCTATAGGACAGGGGAGATTTAGATTTTCTGCAGACACTTGTGGACACTGGACACTTGGATTGTGTGAGGCCCACTGAATATCACAGCACTATGTCACAGGCTCGATGGCACACGTGTGAAAAAAGTGACTACAGGATAAGGGAGATTTTGAATTTCTGGGAGATTTTGAATTTCTGCAGACACTTGTGGACACTGGACACTTGAATTGTGTGAGGCCCACTGAATATCACAGCGCTATGTCACAGGCTCGATGGCACAGGTGTGAAAAAAGTGACTACAGGATAAGGGAGATTTTGAATTTCTGGGAGATTTTGAATTTCTGCAGACACTTGTGGACACTGGACACTTGGATTGTGTGAGGCCCACTGAATATCACAGTGCTATGTCACAGGCTCGATGGCACAGGTGTGAAAAAAGTGACTACAGGATAAGGGAGATTTTGAATTTCTGCAGACACTTGTGGACACTGGACACTTGGATTGTGTGAGGCCCACTGAATATTACAGTGCTATGTCACAGGCTCGATGGCACAGGTGTGAAAAAAGTGACTACAGGATAAGGGAGATTTTGAATTTCTGGGAGATTTTGAATTTCTGCAGACACTTGTGGACACTGGACACTTGGATTGTGTGAGGCCCACTGAATATCACAGTGCTATGTCACAGGCTCGATGGCACAGGTGTGAAAAAAGTGACTACAGGATAAGGGAGATTTTGAATTTCTGGGAGATTTTGAATTTCTGCAGACACTTGTGGACACTGGACACTTGGATTGTGTGAGGCCCACTGAATATCACAGCGCTATGTCACAGGCTCGATGGCACAGGTGTGAAAAAAGTGACTACAGGATAAGGGAGATTTTGAATTTCTGCAGACACTTGTGGACACTGGACACTTGGATTGTGTGAGGCCCACTGAATATCACAGTGCTATGTCACAGGCTCGATGGCACAGGTGTGAAAAAAGTGACTACAGGATAAGGGAGATTTTGAATTTCTGGGAGATTTTGAATTTCTGCAGACACTTGTGGACACTGGACACTTGGATTGTATGAGGCCCACTGAATATCACAGCGCTATGTCACAGGCTCGATGGCACAGGTGTGAAAAAAGTGACTACAGGATAAGGGAGATTTTAAATTTCTGCAGACACTTGTGGACACTGGACACTTGGATTGTGTGAGGCCCACTGAATATCACAGCGCTATGTCACAGGCTCGATGGCACAGGTGTGAAAAAAGTGACTACAGGATAAGGGAGATTTTGAATTTCTGCAGACACTTGTGGACACTGGACACTTTTGGATTGTGTGAGGCCCAATGAATATCAGAGCGCTATGTCACAGGCTCGATGCAGCAGGTGTGAAAAAAGTGACTACAGGATAAGGGAGATTTTGAATTTCTGCAGACACTGGACACTTTTGGATTGTGTGAGGCCCAATGAATATCAGAGCACTATGTCACAGGCTCGATGCAGCAGGTGTGAAAAAAGTGACTACAGGATAAGGGAGATTTTGAATTTCTGCAGACACTTGTGGACACTGGACACTTTTGGATTGTGTGAGGCCCACTGAATATCAGAGCGCTATGTCACAGGCTCGATGGCACAGGTGTGAAAAAAGTGAATTGTAGAATTGGGCAGAATAGGAATCTCCCTAGAGTGTAGGTCTGTAAGAACGGAACAAGTCCTCCACTTATCCTTCCACAGTGACACACAGATAGCTTCACTGTGGCTGTGATAAC
Organism: Dendrobates tinctorius; assembly: GCF_039654945.1. NCBI lineage: Eukaryota > Metazoa > Chordata > Amphibia > Anura > Dendrobatidae > Dendrobates > Dendrobates tinctorius. The sequence goes on from NW_027361684.1 coordinate 43,868,656, forward strand.
AGCCATTACACGGTACTGTGTGAGGAGCGTACACCGCTGTATGGTGTGAATAAATGCACGCTCAGTACCTTAGCAGGACAAAAAAAAAATTGGGATTGCTTTTAAAAAAGCTGTGGGGAAACAGCAATGCAGCTGCCTTAGAAGGCAGCCTAACAACCAACACCGCTGATCCACCACAATATAGCCTCCCCTTGCACTACACACACAGTGACTGGTGTGTTGCACAGGCAAAATCGCTAGCAGCAGAAGCAGTTTTTTTGTCTTCTTCCCTGCCTAACGCTCTCCCTACAGAATCAGCAACCTCTCCCTATGCTAAGATCGGCAGAAGTAAGATGGCGGTCGGCGTGCACGCCCTTTTATAACCCCTGTGACGCCCACCAAAGCAAGCCAATCACTTGCATGCCCTTCTGAAAGATGGTGGCGACCCCTGCCTATGTCATCACGTTGCCCACAGTGTCCGTGGATCCTGATTGGCTGAAAAAGAGCGCTAAACAAACTTTTGAAACGCGACTTTGGCGCGTAAGTCGCCGACCTCGTGGCCGACCTCATCCTAGGGTCGGGTTTCGTTTCATGAAACCCGACTTTGCCAAAAGTCGGCGACTTTTGAAATTGTTCGACCCGTTTCGCTCAACTCTAGTCCTTAATATTGATAAGCAAGCTCAGTCAAAACAAGGGTGTACCATCAAGATGGGCTTAAGGAAAAAATACATAGTTCTCAACTATAATAATGCTTTTCAGTAATGTCAGACCCAAAATTGTGGTTTATTTTACACTTGGAAATGTCTTTATACTAAGTACCTTCTGGGCTTGGTAGCTGACGTCCCTGATACAGATCTGTCAGAAAAAGACTGTTTATAAGGGTGGACTTTCCCAGTCCAGACTCGCCTGAATGAAAAAAGAGAATAATCAGAAGCTTCTACATCAAGGCTGATTACATCCTATCATTTTCGCAATTTGCTAAGACACATAGCTTGGTTAACATTCAGATTCTGACTTGATTTTGTAGGCTATGTCTAATACTATCGAGCTTTGTGGACACATTTCTAGTCCATAGACTCCTAATATGCCAGAGGAGCAGAACAGGTAATGCTAATATATTCACAGGGATATTTTTAACATACTATAAATCTCAAATTCTGATAAGAAAAAGTTTCAGATCTTTGGAAATTCTCTATAACTCACCAAAGCCACACTTGTTGTATCAGAAGTTTTAGCTGACTTACTTTAAATATAGTCGAGTAACCTAATTAAACTCCATAGTTAATCTGTGTGTCTTGATTTTTGTTGGAAATTTTATTTATAAATTTGGAGCACATTCTAGTCACTTTTAAGGGGGTCATCTAGTTTTATTGAAAAATAACCCCTAAGCTGGATTTGTTTTAATTGAGCACTTTAAGGATTCTTTTTAATTTCTCTCTTTGCTAACAATCAAGTGTGTATCTGTAATGAATGCAGTAACTACTCACCGGTTGTCATCTTCAATGGTAATCTGGTTGGCACCGGCACCGGCATCACGTGACCGTATTTGTGACCTTCTGAATTTCTGAGTCTAATAGACTTACATTTAAAAATTAGCTCCACACATAAGACACAGTGTGATCCTGCAGGTAAAAATGCGGTCACATTGTGCTGGATTAGAGTGGAGCAATGCTGAACACGGCTGAAGATGAAAAATAAAAAAAATCACCAAAGTGCTTCCTTAAAATAACAAAACAAGCAGTTCTTCCCTTCAGCATCACCTCTCCACTGCGCCTCGCTGGTCTATGATTACCCGCCTGCAGCAGTGATGTCCCATGTACAGCACATGATTGTCACAGTCAATTACAGGGCTCAAAGATGCAGAAGTAGATGGCACAGTATTGATGGGGTCAATGATTGGCTCATTTCAGATCTCTACATTGTAATCACATAATTAAAAAGTGATGAAATCTTATTAATGTGCTAAGGGAGGTGATAGAAAAATGACCTATCAGGCTTGCAGTCGCTGATTGGCTGCAGCATTCACATTTCTTCTGAGCTGAGCTGGGTGAAACAGTGCTCCTTCTGGCTCAGCTAGGATAAAACGCTGCAGTAGATCCGCAATCACTATGCTCCAGTGCTCAAGTGAAGCCTCCACAAGATATTGATGAAGGAGACTGATGGGTGAATCAGTCTGAATACCGTATTGTGGAGTGGTGCCAGGTCGGGAGGTATTTTTTTAACCCAAATTTTCATATCCTTTTTAGGTCTGCAGACCAGAGCTGCACATTTGATCTTCATTATATCTTTCCCAACAATTTATCCCAAATCAAGGACCACTCACTCTTTTTACAGACAGATGATAAAACCATAATAAAATATTTGATAATAAATGTGTCTGCTGCTTAGAATGCTGAAATCAAGTCTTACAGTAAAGCATTCACTGTGAAATGTAACATCATACATGGTAACTACTATCACAATAATCTGCACAATCTTTTCCATGTTCAAAAAAATTTTGTACAGTGGGTGGAATTTTTTTTTTATTTCTACAAACTGTCTAGGAATTTGTCGATAGTTGGTAACCTGATGGAGACTTCTCATTTGAGGTTTCTGATCTGTTGTGATCTTAATCAATGTTGGCCATTCCGGTAAAGTGATAATAACTGCATCTGCTGTTTTACCTCCTCAGTTTAGCATGCATTTGGCCTCAAAAATATATATTTCTAAAGACAACTGTGTCACATTATGAATGTATTTTATAATATCTGCATACCAATCTTAAAACATCATCTTTTTCTCATTACCTGCAACCATAAGAGTGAATTCAAAACCTTTCTTCACATACTTCCGATGAACCTGGTTGGGGAGAGTAGCAAATCCAACGTATTCTCTCTCCTCCTACATGTAGGAATGACAAGCTGGTGACTAGAACATATGCATAGTAAAAACTAGTGCTTTGTGTAAAGGCAGACAATAAAGACCAAAAGCTGTTACCAGCAAATAGGCATCAATAAATGCCAGAAAGAACCAATATACACTACCGTTCAAAAGTTTAGGGTCACTTAGAAATGTCCTTATTTTTGAAAGAAAAGCACAGTTTTTTCCAATGAAGCTAACATTAAATGATTCAGAAATACACTCTATACATTGTTATTGTGGTAAATGACTATTCTAGCTGCAAACGTCTGGTTTGTAATGCAATATCTTCAAAGGTGTATAGAGGCCCATTTCCAACAACCATCTCTCCAGTGTTCTTATGGTACTTTGTGCTAACTGTGTAAGAAGGCTAATGGATGGTTAGAATACCCTTGAAAACCATTGTGCAAGTATGTTAGCACAGCTGAAAACCGTTTGGCTGATTAGAGAAGCTATAAACCTGACCTTCCTTTGAGCTAGTTGAGAATCTGGAGCATTACATTTGTTGGTTCCATTAAACTCTCAAAATGGCCAGAAAAAAAGAACTTTCATGTGAAACTTGACAGTCTATTATTGTTCTTAGAAATTAAGGCTATTCCATGCGAGAAGTTGCCAAGAAACTGAAGATTTCCTACAACTGTGTGTACTACTCCCTTCAGAGGAGAGCAAAAACAGGCTCTAACCAGAGTAGAAAGAGAAGTGGGAGGCTCAGCTGCACAACTGAGCAACAAGACAAATACATTAGAGTCTGTAGTTTGAGAAATCGATGCCTCACAGGTCCTCGACTGGCAGCTTCATTAAATAGTACACGCAAAATGACAGAGTCAAAGTCTACAGTGAAGAGGCGACTCCTGGATGCTGGCCTTCAGGGCAGAGTGGCAAAGAAAAAGCCATATCTGAAGCTGGCTAATAAAAGGAAAAGATTAATATGGGCAAAAGAACACAGAAATTGGACAGAGGAAGATTGGAAAAAAGTGTTATGGACAGACGAATCCAAGTTTGAGGTGTTTGGATCACACAGAAGAACATTTTTGAGACACAGAACAACTGAAAAGATGCAGGAAGAGTGCCTGACACCATCTGTCAAGCATGGTGGAGGTAATATGATGGTCTGGGGTTGCTTTGGTGCTGTTAAAGTGGGAGATTTGTACAAGGTAAAAGGGATTTTGAATAAGGAAGGCTATCACTCCATTTTGCAACGCCATGCCATACCCTGTGGACAGCGCTTGATTGGAGCCAATTTCATCCTACAATAAGACAATGACCCAAAGCACACCTCCAAATTATGCAAAAACTATTTAGGGAACAAGCAGGCAGCTGGTATTCTATCTGTAATGGAGTGGCCAGCGCAGTCACCAGATTTCAACCCCATTGAGCTGTTGTGGGAGCAGCTTGACCGTATGGTACACAAAAAGTGCCCATCAAGCCAAACCAACTCATGGGAGGGGCTTCTGGAAGCATGGCGTGACATTTTTCCAGATTAGCTCAGCAAATTAACTTCTAAAATGCCAAAGGATTGCAATGCTGTAATTGCAGCAAAGGGAGCATTCTTTGACAAAAGCAAAGTTTGAAGGAGAAAATTATTATTTCAAATAAAAATCTTTTTTTCAAACCTTGTCAATGTCTGGACGAGATTTTAAATTCATTTGGCAACTCATTTGATTAATAAAAGTATGAGCTTTCATTGAAAACACAAAATTGTCTGGGTGACCCCAAACTTTTGAATGGTAGTGTAGGTAAATTTATCTCCTGTTCTACTTAAATTGTTTCTGCTTGAAAACAGAATGAATAAAGGAATACATTGAGTATATTATTCATTTACTGGGTATATATCTTACTAATAGAGATGGGTGAACCCGAACAGTAAAGTACATGGACTTCACCAGGAAGTCTGTGTTACTGTTCTGGCTCAAGCCCCTGAACACTAGATGTTTGTTGTGCTGTCACGACTGCGTGGCAAACGCTGCTTCAGTAAGACTTTCTCACTGTGCTAGCGGTGATCTCTTCGAAGTCACTGCAGTTCATTTGCCCGGCTGGGTAACCGCGATGACATCACCGCTAGTCACTAAGACTGAGCTCGCAGCAGCTCATTCCCCAGTGGTTCTCAGCCTGGACAGTTGTATCTTGGCATATTCCAGGTTGAAAACTGTTTATCCCCCAGACATGTATTATGGTGTGGGAAAGAACGACGGACAGGTAAGGGATATGGTTGTTTTTAGGTGACGAGGGATTCAATGGAATGGGCGTTAGGTGAGTATAACTGTGTTTGTTATTTGTAAATAAAAAACTAAAAGTGAGTTTTGTTTGTTTTTTCAAATAAAGACTTTATTCTGGCCGAGTGTTTATTTACAATATAACTACAGGATTAGTAGTAATAGAGAGCCGCCTTATAGATGCCTCTCCATTACTAATCCATGGGCTTGATGTCACCTGACAATACAAAGGTGACATCAACCCCGCAAATATGAACCCCACTTGCCACCGCTACAGGGCAAGTGGGAAGAGCCAGGCAAAGCGCTAGAATTGGCGCATCTAATAGATGCGCCTGTTCTGGGCAGATGGGGGCTGCTATTTTCAGGCTGGGGGGATCAATATCTATGGCCCCTTACCAGTCTCAGAATACCAACCCCAGCTGTCTGATTTAGCTTGGTTGGTGGTCAAAAATGGGGGGGACCCCTCGTTGTTTTTTTAAATTATTTATTTACAGTGCAGGAGAAGGCTTATGAATTCTCCCTTCTCTGTCTGACCAGAGGTAATGATTTTACCACCAATCATAAGCTATGTTTGCTGTGCTCTCATGCGGGATTGGGATCGGGTACTGTTCTGGTACCCAAACTCAAACTTTTTGTAACTGTTTAGCCGAACCCACCAGACCTGAACCTCCCTATGCCAACCTTCTCCTAAAAATAAATTTTACCCATTATATCTATATTGGAATCACATGAAACCCCCTTAATACAAAGAAAAGCCAACAAAAAACTCATTACGAATGAATATGTATACCTCGCTGGAGTCATAAGGGTCCAGTTTTCCCCATGGGCTTTTAGGTCTAGAGGGACTTGGAGGTGGCACCAAAGGTGGACATCCCCAACCTGAAGGCAAGACAGGAAGGGTCTGGCTTGTATCATCTTCATCATCATTGTTCTCCTTAACATGCCTGATGGAAAACAGCTCAGGCTCTAGATGGGACTGCATGGCATCATTGCATAAATGGTGTACAATCGGATCTGTGTAATATTTTTGCTGATCTGTATTGTGCTTCTCAGTTTCTTGTTTCCACCAAAGCCTTTCCCCTGACTCTTCTATGTGTAGTTTCCCATCTAGCTGCTCATGAAAGAATCTATTTTCTGGTAGACGATCTCTGCGTTGCCACTCTTCTTCTTGTTGCTCTCTTCGTAGTGTTTCTTCCTGATATTGTCTATGGAGTCTTTCCTCTTCCTCACATTGTTGCTCCCTGCGGAGCTTTTCATCCGCTTCACTCCGCTCTCTGCGAAGCTTTTCTTCCTGATGCTCTCTGCGGAGCCTCTCTTCTTCCTCTTCTTGATGCTGTTTAACAAGGTTCTCTTCTTTGTGATCTCTGAACAAATGCTCCTCCTCTTTATGCTTCTGTCCAAAATGTTGGTCTTCTTCTTGTGCGTTGATCAGTTGGGTTCTTTCCTTCTCCTTTCGGAACCTCACCTCTTCTTGCTTTCTTTGAGTAGTAATTTGTTGCTGTGGTAAATAGGACTGATCTCTTTGCTCTTGTGCTCTCTTGTTACTTTCTCTAGGAATTGTATGAATTACCTCATTCAGTTCCTCTTCATCTGAGTCATTACACAGAAAAGTTTGGATCTGTTAGGCAGACATGAAAAAACAATAGGAAACATGTAAATATTCAATTCCATAGTAACACAAGACCCAATTATAAATAAATGTTTAAATAATACAATACATAAAGAAAACAGACAAATATGCATTAAATAGGCCCCAATGTTTATTAATGGGGTAACCCAAGAATAAAATAACATGAATAAATATAAATCAAACTTTAATAAAATAATAATTAAATTTCCAAACCATTGTGATAAAAATAAAACATGGGGAAGGGAGGGAAGGCGCTGATCTTTCTTCAAGACAGGTACAGAACCCCCTCAGTGCCAGGTATTTAAGGATAAATTCTTCCCAACAATTTTCACTGGACCAATTGAAGAACAGCTGACAAATAACATCTTCCTTGCTACCAAGGGTTAAAAACAGGACCTTCCCAAGTTGGTGCACAGTTGACCCATCCAAACCACCAATTAGATGGGGTCCTAAAATCTGCCCTGATACCACTACAACCTTGTAGACACCTTAGGTTAAAATTACCTCAAGAAAAACTAACTGTAAAGAAACAGAGAAAGAACAAAAATTGGGGAAGGTAGGAGAGCAAGCACCATGAAATAAAACAAAGGCAATAGCCATCAAATAAACCATATGGGATACCATGTGTCTCGCTAGGCTAAACACCAAAGGGGGGGTCCTGTCATGGTTACTTAAGTCCCAATCATAAATAAATAATGAAATAATACATTAAATCAAGAACACAGACACCAAAGTATGGATGAAATAGTCTGCACTGTTTATTAATGATGTAACCCAAGAATAAATAGCACATGTATAAATATAAATCAAATAAATATATAAATATACAAACCATGAATCAATCAATAACCAAGACCACCCCACAAGCCATGTCACTAATGAGACATGGCCATCCCAAAACATTGCATCCATCTCTCAATGATGTTTTGTAAATCCACATTAAAAATATCAATGCCCACTCCTGACATGTAGACATGTAGACTAAGTCAGATCTATAGAAACCACTCGAAAATCCTTCCAAATCCACATGCCTGTATGAAAATCCACCTAAAGAAGGAATTAATGTTTCTACAAATCAGTTTATCCTCTTTCTTATGCCTTCCAAAAACTGGAATTCTTTTTAAACCCAGGACAGATGTGGCACAATTTCAAAAAACACTAAAAAAAAGTGTTAGGCAAGATACATTTTAATAAAGCGAGAGCATTTCTGATTTCTCACAAAAATTCAATGGTGTTAACCTTCTCCGGGTCATTGCCAACAAAATGTATAATCAGAACATCTGGATTGGGCCACAACATACAGAGTTTCTTATTTTCAAGAACCACTCTCTTCCTTTTCCATCATGCCAGAGAACCGAAAATAGCTTCCGAGATAAGTTCTCAGAATACATTGCCTGCAATGTGCTCTTCTGTGCCCCAAAAATATGAGTGGCCCAAAATCCAGACCACAAAATGCTTACCTAAAAGAGATGAGAAAAAAAGCTAAAATATGCAAGTCAGGGAGGATATGCACTCTAAATATGTTTGACTCCGATCTAACCTCATAGTCATGCTATCATCTAAACACTTCGGTAGCTGCCCCAAACCTAAAAGAATAAGTTGTAATTCTGCTATTACTCAAACGTAGCAAAGCTAAACACTTCTGCAAAACCGAACTAAATTGAAACTTAGTTAGCGGAAAACCATCTTGATGCAACAACAAATCATGACCATCCGTAGGCCTTAATCTCAATTATTCTTTTAGATTAGCTACTTAAAACAGAACCCAATAAACTGTTTAAGATTATCCAACTTCCTCTACTTAATTGGTCCATCTTTCCATCTTTGACTTTTTAAAATAAATTAAGACATTAGAATCTTTGCACTGAACATCAGGAAAGGAACTCAAAAAACCTAAATGCAACAAAAAATGCTAGAACAAAGGCAGTTCTAAAAAGAACTACTTAGAAAACATTGAAACAAACCTGATGCCATATTTCCCTTATCACACTGAGCTTTTAGGGAATGTGAGAATAGGTTGTAATTTGTAGTATACAGGAAGAAAAAGATTTTTCCACCATCAGGAGCAAAACAGTAACAATACAATGACATGACAAAAATCTGTATAACTAATCATATGCAAAATAGTTGCAAGACAAATTTGTGCATGAGATAGCCAAGATGATTGTCTATAAAATGATGGTAGTCTCACGTTTGGAGCTGTAGTGGATGGTGAGATCTGGAGCCTGAAAGTCAGATGTTCAAAACATTATTTTTTTGTTAGTTGGTGTACCAGACTTGACTGTGGAGGAATGGGGAGAGGGGGAAGATACACTTTATTCCTCAGTGTTGAGTGCTGGGGACTATTCGATCCAGACAAAATTTATAAACAGAGTTTACTACACTCAGGGAAAGGTTCCAGAGGATTGAGAAGGCTCTGGATGATTTGTGTTTTCATTATCATTTGGTGGTGAGCTCTTTCTGCACTCAATTTGGCCGTGTCCAAAAATTCTTCCATTCTGGTCTCAGCTACTTCTGTTTATTGGCAAGAACTTTGAATTCCGTAGGGTGTTATGCCCTAAAGTGTGCTTGCAAGGTATTATAGATGAGGTTACTGATGGGTCCTACGATAGACTATTATTTAGATTTATGTTATTCAACTAGAAAAATAATTATAATGGCATGGAAATCCACAGAAGTCCCATGTATGCTCCACTGGCTGCAATTATATTATTATACAGGGTGGGCCATTTATATGGATACACCTAAAGAAAATGGGAATGGTTGGTGATATCACCTTCCTGTTTGTGGCACATTAGTATATAGGAGGGGGGAAACTTTTCAAGATGGGTGGTGACCGTGTCGGCCATTTTGAAGCTGGCCATTTTGGATCCAACTTTATTTTTTCCAATGGGAAGAGGGTCATGTGACACGTCAAACTTATTGAGAACTTCACAAGAAAATCAATGGTGTGCATGATTTTAACATAACTTTATTCTTTCAAGAATTATTTACAAGTTTATGACGACTTATACAATGTGTTCAAAGTGCTGTCCATTGTGTTGGATTGTTAATGCAACCCTCTTCTCACACTCTTGACACACTGATAGCAATTGGCCCCCTCCCTTATACTAATGTGCCACAAACAGAAAGTTGATATCACCAACCATTCCCATTTTATTTAGGTGCATCCATATTTTTAGAAAAATATTCAGGATTGAGAGTCCTCAGTAGTTGATACCTTTTAATGGCTAACTGAAAAGATGGTAATACATTGCAAGCTTTCGAGACTACTCAGGTCTCTTCATCAGGCTAGACTAATACAAAATCTGAAGTCACATATTTATGCACAATACAGCCTAGAAAAAATGCAATAGATAAGACAAGTGACGTGAAGCAGAACTATCAATATGGGAGAGGGAGAAACCTAAATATAAACATTGGACCAGTTCATAGATAAGGAGTCTGGATGTTTTATGGTCCTCTGATTGGGGTCTAGTTCTGTGTTGTGATGCCCCGCAAGGTTTTAAAAGGAAATTCCTTAATTGATGTAAAAAGACATAAATCCATGCGACACATTCATTCCAGCACTGAGAGTGTCAAAGTTCGTCATAAATTTGTACTCCCAAACTCGTTTCTCTCTCTGAGAATTGAAGTTACCTTTCAATACCAGTAATTTCATATCCACATTGCTGTGATCAGGGATACAGAAATGTTTTGCCACAGGTAGATCCATTCTTTTTTCTCTTATTGTGTGACGATGAGCATTCATCCTTGTTCTAAGCTTTTGCCCTGTCTCCCCCACATACAGACCCCCAGTTGGACATTTAGTACAAATAATTAAGTACACCACATTAGATGTAATGCAGGTGAAAGTACCTGGGATCTTGTAGTCCTGATGTGAGTTGGGGATCTTTATCTTGTCCGTGGTCATTATAAATGGACAGGTTTTACATTTTTTCTGGTTGCAAGGAAAGGTTCCTGCAGCTGTTGGAGACCCCAATCAGAGGACCATAAAACATCCAGACTCCTTATCTATGAACTGGTCCAATGTTTATATTTAGGTTTCTCCCTCTCCCATATTGATAGTTCTGCTTCACGTCACTTGTCTTATCTATTGCATTTTTTCTAGGCTGTATTGTGCATAAATATGTGACTTCAGATTTTGTATTAGTCTAGCCTGATGAAGAGACCTGAGTAGTCTCGAAAGCTTGCAATGTGTTACCATCTTTTCAGTTAGCCATTAAAAGGTATCAACTACTGAGGACTCTCAATCCTGAATATTTTTCTATCTACTGGCTAACACGGTACAAAGATATACATCTTTCCTGTATCCATATTTTTATTGTTCATTCACCTTTAGGTTTAATATTACTTAAAAAGAAATCTTCAGTGTGTTTTTTTATTTTCCATTTGACTTTTTTTTCCAGGCCATATTAACTCCATCACTACCTGTAATGAAAGATCTTGGTTGGGAAGGGGTTCATGCCCGATGATATAAACATACATCATAGGAACCTCCGATCACCATGTCTTCTGATACGATGATTGAGGCAAGGTGCTTGCTAGCCTGCTACACATGTGGTCAAAATTATTGGTACCCCTCGTGAAATGACAGAAAATCTCACAATGGTCACAGAAATAACTTGAATCTGACAAAAGTAATAAATAAAAAATCTATGAAAAAGAACAAATGAAAGTCAGACATTGCTTTTCAACCATGCTTCCACAGAATTAAAAAAAAAAAATAAAACTCATGAAATAGGCCTGGATAGAAATGATGGTACCCCTGAAAATAATGTGACAAAAGGGACATGTTAAATCAAGGTGTGTCCACTAATTAGCATCACAGGTGTCTGCAATCTTGGAATCAGTGAGTGGGCCTGTATATTGGGCTACAGCTACTCACTGTGCTGTTTGGTGACATGGTGTGTATCACACTCAACATGGACCAGAGGAAGAGAAGGAAAGAGTTGTCTCAGGAGATTATAAAGAAAATTATAGACAAACATGTTAAAGGTAAAAGTTATAAGACCATCACCAAGCAACTTGATGTTCCTGTGACTACAGATGCACATAATATTCAGAAATTTAAGCTCCATGGGACTGTAGCCAACCTCCCTGTACGTGGCTGCAGGAGGAAAATTGATGACAAGTCAAAGACATGAATAATACGAATGGTAACAAAAGAGCCCTTAAAAGCTTCTAAGCATATTAAAGGTGAACTTCAAGCTCAAGGAATATCAGTGTCAGATCGCACCATCCGTCGTTGTATGAGCCAAAGTGGTCTTCATGGAAGACGAAGAAGGAGGACACCATTGTTGAAAAAATCAAACGTTCCAGCTCCTTAAAAATTAGAACTTCTTTAGGCTATGTGCACACGTGCAGAAATGCTGTGGAAATTTCCGCAACTCCCACCGTGCGTACAAACATTTTTCGGTTGCAGAATGCTTGCGCATTCCAAGTGATTTCAAGCATCGCTTAATGCTTGACAAGTGTGACCAACTTTTTACTATTGATGCTGCCTATGCAGCATCAATAGTAAAAGATAGGATGTTAAAAACAATAAAAAAAATAAAAAAAATTGTTATTCTCACCTTTTGACGGCCCCCAATCTGCGGCGCTCCCCGGCATCTTCCGCACCCAGTAATGCTTTGCGTGAAGGACCTGAGATGACATCACGATCAGCGGTCATTCGCGCAAAGCATTACTGGGACTGGAAGATGCCGGGAGCGTGGTGAGAGGCGGGAAAGACTTCGGGGGCAGCTGGAGGGTGATTATATCTCTATTTTTTATTTTTATTCTATTTGTTACAGGATTATGGTACCCAGGGCCTGGAGGAGAGTCTCCTCTCCTCCAGGCCCTGGGTACCATCCGCACATTGAACGCTCACTTTACACATGGTGGGCATAGCCACATGCGTAAAGTGAGCGTTTCAATGCAATCCTATGGGTGCGGAATTGCCACGATTACGCAAAAAGAGTGAGCATGCTGCGTATTTTTCCACTATGCGATTCCGCAGTGGGAAAATCCGCAGCATTACCACAGCATTGCGGATTACCATAGGATTGCATAGGATGAGTTTTCTTTGCGTTTTTGCGGCGATTCCGCAACGGAAAAATGCAAAAATAAAATGCAATGTGTGCACACAGCCTTATTGAACACTTCTTTTCTTCATAAAAACATCATTGCTCTGGGACAAATCAGCAAGCAAGACAGGATGACAACGCTTTGTCATCCTGTCTTGCTTGCTGATTTGTCCTAGAGCAATGATGTTTAGTATGAAGAAAAGAAGTGTTCAATAAAGAATTTCTAATTTTTAAGGAGCTGGAACGTTTCTTTTTTTTTCCATTTGGAGTTAATCGTCTGACCAGGATGGAGTTCCCTGCACCTGATCCTCATTGTTGGTGAGCTGGCTCTTTTTTCATTTCCACTGGCAATTGCTGCTGGAATGTAAAAGGCTATGTGCAAACGTTGCAGAATTCCTGAATTCCATTCCACGAAAAATATGCGAGCAAATCGCATTTTAATTACCGCCTATTTCCCGCGGAAAAACTAACGATTTGCAAGCGTAGTTAGCTTGCAGAATGCTAGCGTTTTCCAAGCGATCTGGAGCATCGCAAGAAGAACTGATTGACAGGTTGGTCACACTCGTCAAACATAGTGTTTGACAAGTGTGACCAACTTTTTACTATTGAGGCCGCCTATGCAGCATCAGTAGTAAAAAGATCAAATGTTAAAAATAATTAAAAAATAAAAAAATGTTTTTTTCTCACCTTCCGGCGTCCCACGCAGCGTTCCCGATCATTGCGATGCTCCCGTTCCAAGCAATGCCTTGCGAGACCTTTGATGATGTAGCAGTCTCGCGATACTGTAGCAGTCTCGCGAGACCGTTACGTCATCACAGGTCCTTGCCGCAAGGCATTACTGGGAACAGGAGTTGGCGGGAGCATCGGTAAGGCTGCGCGAGACGCCATAAGGTGATTATAACCAGATTTTTCATTTTTTATTCTTTTTTTTACAGGGATATGGTACCCACAGCCTGGAGGAGTCTCCTCTCCTCCGGACCGTGGGTACCATCCGCAAATGTTCTGCTTACTTTTCGCATTGTGGGCACAGCTAAATGCGGAAAGTAAGCAGAACAATGCATTCCTATGTAGGCGGAATCACCGCGATTTCGCAAAATTAATGAGCATGCTGCGTATTTTTCCGCGATGCGATTCCATCGCGGAAAAATCCGCAGCATTAGCACAGCATTGCGGAATCCCATAGGATTGCATGGGATGCTTTTTTTTGCGTTTTCGCGGCAAAATCGAGCGTTTAAAAATGCTGTGAAAATGCAAAAAAAACGCTACGTGTAAACACAGCCTAAGAGGGGGCTCAGGAAACTGAATTGCTTTATGGCAGATCTATTACAGGGAGATACAAGTGGGGACATCTGAAAGTTATTGCACAGTTGTGCACATGTGGAGCGACTTGTGAGAAATGTTAGGCTTTGTGCACACCTTGCATTTTTACGTATGTTCCCTGCTTCCAAAGCACTGCTGTCTATTGAACGCAGGTAAATCCACGTGTTCACTGAACTGTGTGGATTTACCGCAACCAATACATTCTATTGATGTGATTTCTTTTGTGGAGACTCACGTCTCCGCAAGAGAAATTGACATGCTGCGGTCCTGAAAGACACGCCGCATGTCAGTGTCCGCGGGGGATTCGCAGGCGACTATGCACACATAGTGGGTATGGGATTTCTAGAAGTCCCATCCACTATGCTGTAACATCAGGCAGCTGCGCGTTTGACACAACGTCAAACCCGCAGTGTTTACGGATCGTGGGAACGTACCTGAAGTGTAATTTGTCTACAATACATGTTGAAGAAAGTTAGTTGTACTCACCAAAACACATGCGGTTTTGTACAGTTTTTACACTTTCTCATTGCTTTGTATGGAAACGCTGCAAAAATGCTGAAAGGATAGACATACTGCAGATTTAAACAAATACTTCAGTTTTCCAATTCAGTCTGGTAAAAAACAAGCATGCATATGAGATTTCTGGAAACTCATTGCTTTGATTGGTACTGTAAAAAGCAGCTTCTAATTTGCATTAAAAAAAATACTAGTGAAATACTAAGTCTTGCATAGCAGGAACAGTGGAAAAGGGTGTTGAGACAATAGAAGACAGATGAAGATGTGTCTGCCTAGTGTATCTGTTTGTGTAACTGGCGTGAAATTGCTCAAAGTTATCCTGTCACCTGATTCCTGCTGACCAAACTGAGGGCAGCAAGAATCAGAGCTCGACTGCACAACTGCAGCCAGATATATAATTCCTTGATACGCTCTGGTGACACCAGGTCCGTGGGGTAGTCGGAATCGGGCCAGTCGGTTCTGCAGCTAGGTTACGGTGGCTGTGACCCGACTCCGTGATCCAGGTCATGCCGTTAGTTGATGTGGGGTTATTTACAGGGAATAACGTGATGCCACCTGTGGTGTTCGGCCAAAAAAAATAAAAAATAAATGGCCGATGCTGCAGGCTAAGACCACTGGAGCAGATGGTGATGCAGCAAGAATGTTTGGCTCCCCACAAGTGGAGCGGGTGCTCCAGGGCAAAAAGCACAGTCTTTTTCAGGTGGTGGCAATTGAGGTGCAGGACTGAGGGTGCAGTGAATAAGCAAGGGATACAAAATAGTGCAGTTTTCTTTACTTTTTACTTCGTGGCAAATGATTATGCGATCCGGGACACTAGTTACAGATGATAAAAAGATTCCGGTTAACCTGGAAGCATTCGGGGGTCCACCTCATCAGGTGGGATTGGAGGCCTTCCTGATGTGCTCTCTCTTCAGGACCCTGCTGCCTGTAGCTACACTGCGGCCCTCTCCTGCATGTTGATTCTGACCTTTATGGCAGACAGCGTGAGCCCCTCACGGGGACTGCTTTACCACTGGTAGCGCCAGACTCATAGAATCATAGAATCATAGAATCATAGAATCGTAGAGTTGGAAGGGACCTCCTGGGCCATCTGGTCCAACCCCCTGCTCAATGCAGGATTCGCTAAATCATCCCAGTCAGATGTCTGTCCAGCCTCTGTTTGAAGACTTCCATTGAAGGAGAACTCACCACTTCTCGTGGCAGCCTGTTCCACTCATTGATCACTCTAACTGTCAAAAAGTTTTTTCTAATATCTAATCTGTGTCTCCTCCCATTCAGTTTCATCCCATTGCTTCTAGTCTTTCCTTGTGCAAATGAGAATAAAGTTGATCCTTCTACAATGTGACAGCCCTTTAGATATTTGTAGACAGCAATTAAGTCTCCTCTCAGTCTTCTCTTTTGCAAACTAAACATTCCCAAATCCTGCAACCTTTCCTCATAAGACAGGGTTTGCAGACCGGTCACCATTCTGGTCGCTCTTTTCTGAACTTGCTCCAGTTTGTTGATGTCTTTTTTAAAATGTGGTGCCCAAAACTGGACACAATATTCCAGATGAGGTCTGACCAAAGAGGAGTAGAGGGAAATAATGACTTCACGTGATCTAGACTGTATGCTTCTGTTAATACATCCTAGAACTGCATTTGCCTTTTTTGCTGCTGCATCACACTGTTGACTCATGTTCAGTCTGTGATCTATTAGTATACCCAAGTCTTTTTCACATGTGCTGTCACTTAGCCCTATTCCTCCCATTCTATATATGCTTTTTTCATTTTTATTGCCCAGATGTAGTACTTTGCATTTCTCCCTGTTAAAAACCATTCTGTTAGTTACTGCCCACTTCTCCAGTTTATTTAAATCTTTTTGAATCCTCTCTCTCTCTTCTCTAGTATTAGCTATCCCTCCTAGCTTTGTGTCATCAGCAAATTTAATCAGTTTACCCTCAATTCCTTCATCTAAATCGTTGATAAAGATGTTGAACAATACAGGGCCCAGGACAGAGCCCTGTGGTACCCCACTTGAGACATTCTTCCAACTGGATGTGCAGCCATTTACGACCACTCTTTGGGTCCGATCACTAAGCCAGCTATGAATCCACCTAACAGTTGCCTTGTCCATTCCATACTTAGTAATTTTTTCAATAAGGATTGTATGAGAGACTTTGTCAAATGCTTTGCTGAAGTCAAGATATACTATATCTACAGCATTTCCTTGATCCACCCAATCAGTGATACCGTCATAGAAGGAAATTAAGTTAGTCTGACATGACTTATTAGTTACAAACCCATGCTGACTCTGTTTGATCACTTCATTCTTATCCAGGTATTGACTTACATGTTGTTTAATAATTTGTTCAAAGATCTTTCCTGGTATAGAAGTCAGACTCACCGGCCTATAGTTGCCTGGGTCCACCTTCTTCCCCTTTTTGAAGATAGGAACAACATTTGCTCTTCTCCAGTCTTCTGGCACTTCTCCTGTTCTCCAAGAATTTTCAAAGATTATGGAGAGTGGTTCAGAAATTTCTTCTGCTATCTCCTTCAGTACTCTGGGGTGTAATTCATCTGGACCTGGAGACTTGAATTCATTTAGGTTAGCTAAGTGTTTCCTCACTATCTTTCTGTTTATAGATATCCTGGATTCTTCTATTCCCTTAATAGGACAGTGAATAACAGTTGGTGTTACATTTCCTTTCTGAGAGAAAACAGATGCAAAATAGGAATTTAAAAGTTCAGCCTTCTCAACATCCTGTCTTACCATTTCATCATTTTCATCCTGTAAAAATCCTATAGCATCTTTGACTTTTCTTTTACTTTTGACATATCCCCAAAATCCTTTATTATTGCTTTTGACATCTCTTGCAAGCCTCAATTCATTTTCAGCTTTAGCTAATCTGATTTGTGCCCTGCAGATTCTGCAGACAGCATTATATTCTTCTTTAGATATGCCTCCCTCTTTCCATTTTATAAACATTTTTTTCTTCCTTTTTAGCATGTGCTTAAGTTCTGTGTTCACCCATCCTGGTTTCCTTAACTCTTCATCTGCTGTGATGCCTCCGGGTGTATGGTGTGGCCAGAGGGCTTTCAGCCCCCTGACCTCCAGATTCGGCTGACCTCAAATTTCCAAGAGCCCTTGTCTCACCTCCTCTCTCCTCTCTCACCTTCAGCCAACTCCTCTAACCAACCTAACTGCCACCTCCTCCTGACCAGAGAGAGCAGCTCCCTACAGTCGGGTTGAAGCGCTCCCTCTTCTGGCCTGAAGTAGGAATTGTGTTGCATGCTGTGTATTACCTGACATGGGAACCTCCTCCTGCTTCCAGGCATGACATCACCCCCCTGCGAAGGAGGCAATGTCACAATGGCAACCAGACCCTGGGGTGCCACACTGGCATTTCTGAAAAAAATACAGTATAAAGATCCCGCCGGAGACCATAATCAGAGACAAGTTTAGTCTGGTGACATCTCTGGCCGCTTCTACAGTTGAAACCTGAAGTTTACATACACTATATAAAAAGACACATATTCATGTTTTTCTCAAAATCTGACAAGAAATCAGAATAAACCTTTCCTGTTTTAGGTCAATTAGGATTAATATAATTATTAATATTTGCCAAATGCTAGAATAATGAGAGAGAGAGAGAGAGAATGTTTTAAGTCATTTTATTACCTATTGCAAAGTCAAAAGTTTACATACACTAAGAATACTATGCCTTTAAACAATACTGTTTTGTGTCCCAGAGATGAGCGTATTTTGGTCCGACATGTGCATATCAACCCATGGACAAAAGCAAAACACCTTGTGAAGATGATGGCGGAAGCTGGTAAGATTGTGTCAATATTCAGTGAAACGAGCAACTGTATCAACATGGGCTGAAAGGCCACTGTGCCAGGAAGAAGCCATTACTCCAAAAGGAACATAACGAAGCCACATTAATGTTTGCAAATGCACACAGGAACAAAAACCTTAATGTTTGGAGACATGTCCTGTGGTCTGATGAAACTAAAATTGAACTTTTTGGGCATAATGACCATTGTTACATTTAGAGGAAAAAGGGAGAAGCCTGGAAGCCTGAGAACACAATCCCAACTGTGAAATACGGGTAGCATAAGGTTGTGAGATTGTTTTGCTGCCTGAGGGACTGGTGCACTTCACAAAATAGATGACATCATGAGAAAAGAAGATTATGTGGTAATACTTAAGCAACATCTCAAGACATCAGCCAGGAAGTTAAAGCTTGGGCTATTGAAAATATATGGGAAAAGCTGAAAAGACAGGTGTGAGCAAGGCGACCTACAAACCTGGATCAGTTACACCAGTTTTGTAAGGAGGAATGGGCCCAAATTCCGACCAAATATTGTGAGAAGCTTGTGGAAAGATATCCCAAACATTTGACCCAAGTCATTCAGTTTAAGGGCAATGGTACCAAATAATAATGAAATGTATGTAAATGTATGACTTTGCACTAAGTAATACAAATCTCTCAAAACATTCTCTCTCTCTCATTATTCTGGCATTTGGCAAATGTTGATCATTATGGTAATCCTAATGGACCAAAAACGGGAAAGGTTTATTCTGATTTTATGTCAGATATCGAGAAAAACATGCATCTGTCTTTTTATATAGTGTATGGAAACTTCTGGTTTTAACTGTATCTAGAGCCAATGCAGGTGATTGAGAGGTCAATATGAAAAAGAAGTTACAGAGAAGTGGCCACTGATTAGCTGGAGGGCCCACATGGCATAACAACAACGCACAAGCCCTGGTGCACACATCGCTGGAACAGTGCCAGCATCAGAGATGTCGCCCGAGTAGTGGACAATCCCTTCAACCCCTTCCTTACATTGGACGTACTATTCCGTCCATGTGACCTGAGACTTAAGTCCCATGGACGGAATAGTACATCAAACGCAAACAGCAGCCCTCACGGGGGGAGCGCCGCTGATTGTGGCCAGGTGTCAGCTGATTATTGCAGCTGACACCCGGCACTACGTGCCAGGGGCGGTCACGGACTGCCCACGGCACATTAACCCCTGGCACACTACGATCAAACATGATCGCAATGTACCGGGGGCATAGGGAAGAATCATGCAGGGAGTGGGCTCCCTGCATGCTTCCCAGAGCCCTCGGAACCCGTGCTAGGCTGAGGGCCTTCTCCCTGAGAGCAGGTGCTGAGAAAGCCTCCTGCACTGCTTGTCAGATCGCTGATCTGACACAGTGCACTGCAAAGTGTCAGATCAGAGATCTGACACTTTATTGTACAGTGATGTCTCCACCTGGGACAAAGTAATAAAGTAAAGAAACAAAAAAAAGATAAAGTGTAAAAAAATCTTTTAAAATTCCTAAACAAATAAAAAAAAAATTCCCTAATAAATTCTTTTTTTGTAAATAAAAAAAACAATAAAAGTATACATATTTAGTATCGCCACGTCCGTAACGACCTGCCCTATAAAACTGTTCCACTAGTTAAACCCCTTTAGTGAACCCCTTCAAAAAAAAGAAACAATGCTTTATCATCATACCACCGATCAAAAAGTGCAATAACATGCGATCAAAAAGACAAAAATAAATAAACATGGTACCTCTGAAAACGTCATCTTGTCCTGCAAAAAATGAGCCACCATACAGTGTCATCAGCGAAAAAATATAAAAGTTATAGCTCGCAGAATAAAGCGATGCAAAAATAATTATTTTTTATATAAAATTGTTTTGATTGTATAAAAGCGCCAAAACATAAAAAAGATATAAATGAGGTAATCATGTAATCATACTAACCCGAAGAATAAAACTGCTTTATAAATTTTACCATACGCGGAAAGATATAAACGCTCGCCCCCAAAAGAAATTCATGAAATGCTGTTTTTGTTCTTTCTGCGTCCCAAAAATCGGAATAAAATGCAATAAAAAAAGTCACATGCCCGAAAATGGTACCAATAAAAGCGTAAACTCGTCCTGCAAAAAATAAGACCTCACATGACTCTGTGGGTCAAAACATGGAAAAATTATAGCTCTCAAAATGTGGTGATGCAAAAACTATTTTTACAATAAAAAGCGTCTTTTAGCGTGACAGCTGCCAAACATAAAAACCCGCCATAAATCGCAAATCAAACCCCCCATTATCACCCCCTTAGTTAGGGAAAAATAATAAAATTAAGACATTTCCAATTTCCGATTAGGGTTAGGGCTAGGGTTAGGGCTAAAAATGTATTTATTTCCATTTTCCCATTAGGGTTAGGGCTAGGGTTAGGGCTAGGGTTAGGACTAAGGGTGTGTTGGGGTTAGGGTTGGAGTTAGAGTGGTGGGTTTCCACTCTTTAGGCACATCAGGGGCTCTCAAAATGCAACATGGCTTCTAATCTCAATTCCAGCCAATTCTGCGTTGAAAACGTCAAACGGTGCTCGTTCCCTTCCAAGCTCTGCAATGCGCCCAAACAGTCGTTTACCCCCACATATGTGGTATCAGCTTACTCAGGACAAATTGCAACACAACTTTTGGGGTCCAATTTCTCCTGTTACCCTTAGGAAAATAAAAAATTGGGGGCAAAAATATCATTTTTGTGGAAAAAATATGATTTTTTTTATTTTTATGGCTCTACGTTATAAACTTTTGTGAAGCACTTGGGGGTTCAAAGTGCTCACCATACATCTAGATAAGTTCCCTGGGTGGTCTAGTTTCCAAAATAGGGTCACTTGTGGGGGTTTCCACAGTTTAGGCACATCAGGGGTTCTCCAAACGCGACATGATTCCCGTAGACCGTTCCATCAAAGTCTGCTTTCCAAAACGTCACTACTTCCCTTCTGAGCCCCGACGTGTGCCCATACAGTAGTTTTCTCCCACATATGGGGTATCAGTATACTCAGGACAAATTGGACAACAACTTTTGGGGTCCAATTTCTCCTGTTACCCTTGGGAAAATAAAAAATTGAGGGCAAAACCATCATTTTTGTTGGAAAAAATATGATTTTTTTATTTTTACGGCTCTACGTTATAAACTTCTATGAAGAACTTGGGGTTCAAAGTGCTCACCACACATCTAGATAAGTTCCCTTGGGGGTCTAGTTTCCAAAATGGGGTAACTTGTGGGGGGGTTCCACTGTTTAGGCACATCTGTGGCTCTCCAAACTAGACATGGCGCCCGATCTCAATTTCAGCCAATTTTGCGTCAAACGGCGATCCTTCCCTCCCGAGCTCTGCCATGTGTCCAAACAGTGGTTTACCACCACATATGGGGTATTAGTGTACTTAGGACAAATTGCACAATAACTTTTGGGGTCCTGTTTCCACTGTTTAGGCACATCAGAGGCTCTCCAAGCGTGACATGGCTTCCAATCTCAATTCCAGCCAATTTTGCATTGAAAAACTCAAACGGCGCTCCTTCCCTTTCGAGCTCTGCCATGCTCCCAAGCAGTGGTTCCCCCCACATATGGGGTATCAGCGTACTCAGGACAAATTGCACAATAACTTTTTCAGTCCAATTGCTCCTTTTACCGTTGGTAAAATAAAAAAATTGGACCTGAATTAATTTTTTTTGTGAAAAAAAGTTAAATGTTCATTTTTTTAAACATTCAAAAAATTCCTGTGAAGCCCCTGAAGGGTTAATAAACTTCTTGAATGTAGTTTAGAGTACCATCAGGGGTGCAGTTTTTAGAATGGTGTCACTTTTGGGTATTTTCTATCATATACACCCCTCAAAATGACTTCAAATGTGATGTGGTCCGTAAAAAAAATGGTGTTGTGAAAATGAGAAATTGCTGGTCAATAGAGTTGAGCGAAACGGGTCGAACAATTTCAAAAGTCGCCGACTTTTGGCAAAGTCGGGTTTCATGAAACGAAACCCGACCCTAGGATGAGGTCGGCCACGAGGTCGGCGACTTACGAGCCAAAGTCGAGTTTCAAAAGTTTGTTTTGCGCTCTTTTTCAGCCAATCAGGATCCACGGACACTGTGGGCAACGTGATGACATAGGCAGGGGTCACCACCATCTTTCAGAAGGGCATGCAAGTGATTGGCTTGCTTTGGTGGGCGTCACAGGGGGTATAAAAGGGCGTGCAAGCCGACCGCCAT
Source organism: Dendrobates tinctorius (assembly GCF_039654945.1). Taxonomy (NCBI): domain Eukaryota; kingdom Metazoa; phylum Chordata; class Amphibia; order Anura; family Dendrobatidae; genus Dendrobates; species Dendrobates tinctorius. The sequence continues at coordinate 43,891,334 of NW_027361684.1, forward strand.
CTTACTTCTGCCGATCTCAGTATAGGGAGAGGTTGCTGCTGATTCTGTAGGGAGAGCGTTAGGCAGGGAAGAAGACAAAAAAACTGCTTCTGCTGCTAGCGATTTGGCCTGCACAACACACCAGTCACTGTGTGTGCAGTGCAAGGGGAGGCTATATAGTGGTGTATCAGTGGTGTTGGTTGTTGGGCTGCCTTCTAAGGCTTCATGCAATTCCTGCATTGCTGTTTACCCACTGCTCCGCAAACTGCTTTTTTAAAAGCAATCCAATCTCCCTTATCCTCTAGTCACTTTTGTCACAGCTGTGCCATCGAGCCTGTGACATAGCGCTCAGATATCAGTGGGCCTCACACAATCCAAAAGTGTCCAGTGTCCAAAAGTGTGTGCAGAGATTCAAAATCTCCCTTATCCTCTAGTCACTTTGGTCACAGCTGTGCCATCGAGCCTGTCACATAGCGCTCAGATATTCATTGGGCCTCACACAATCCAAAAGTGTCCAGTGTCCAAAAGTGTGTGCAGAGATTCAAAATCTCCCTTATCCTCTAGTCACTTTGGTCACAGCTGTGCCATCGAGCCTGTCACATAGCGCTCAGATATTCATTGGGCCTCACACAATCCAAAAGTGTCCAGTGTCCAAAAGTGTGTGCAGAGATTCAAAATCTCCCTTATCCTCTAGTCACTTTGGTCACAGCTGTGCCATCGAGCCTGTCACATAGCGCTCAGACATCAGTGGGCCTCACACAATCCAAAAGTGTCCAGTGTCCAAAAGTGTGTGCAGAGATTCAAAATCTCCCTTATCCTCTAGTCACTTTGGTCACAGCTGTGCCATCGAGCCTGTCACATAGCGCTCAGATATTCATTGGGCCTCACACAATCCAAAAGTGTCCAGTGTCCAAAAGTGTGTGCAGAGATTCAAAATCTCCCTTATCCTCTAGTCACTTTGGTCACAGCTGTGCCATCGAGCCTGTCACATAGCGCTCAGATATTCATTGGGCCTCACACAATCCAAAAGTGTCCAGTGTCCAAAAGTGTGTGCAGAGATTCAAAATCTCCCTTATCCTCTAGTCACTTTGGTCACAGCTGTGCCATCGAGCCTGTCACATAGCGCTCAGATATTCATTGGGTCTCACACAATCCAAAAGTGTCCAGTGTCCAAAAGTGTGTGCAGAGATTCAAAATCTCCCTTATCCTCTAGTCACTTTGGTCACAGCTGTGCCATCGAGCCTGTCACATAGCGCTCAGATATTAATTGGGCCTCACACAATCCAAAAGTGTCCAGTGTCCAAAAGTGTGTGCAGAGATTCAAAATCTCCCTTATCCTCTAGTCACTTTGGTCACAGCTGTGCCATCGAGCCTATGACATAGCGCTCAGATATCAGTGGGCCTCACACAATCCAAAAGTGTCCAGTGTCCAAAAGTGTGTGCAGAGATTCAAAATCTCCCTTATCCTCTAGTCACTTTGGTCACAGCTGTGCCATCGAGCCTGTGACATAGCGCTCAGATATCAGTGGGCCTCACACAATCCAAAAGTGTCCAGTGTCCAAAAGTGTGTGCAGAGATTCAAAATCTCCCTTATCCTCTAGTCACTTTGGTCACAGCTGTGCCATCGAGCCTGTCACATAGCACTCAGATATCAGTGGGCCTCACACAATCCAAAAGTGTCCAGTGTCCAAAAGTGTGTGCAGAGATTCAAAATCTCCCTTATCCTCTAGTCACTTTGGTCACAGCTGTGCCATCGAGCCTGTCACATAGCGCTCAGATATTCATTGGGCCTCACACAATCCAAAAGTGTCCAGTGTCCAAAAGTGTGTGCAGAGATTCAAAATCTTCCTTATCCTCTAGTCACTTTGGTCACAGCTGTGCCATCGAGCCTGTCACATAGCGCTCAGATATTCATTGGGCCTCACACAATCCAAAAGTGTCCAGTGTCCAAAAGTGTGTGCAGAGATTCAAAATCTCCCTTATCCTCTAGTCACTTTGGTCACAGCTGTGCCATCGAGCCTGTCACATAGCGCTCAGATATCAGTGGGCCTCACACAATCCAAAAGTGTCCAGTGTCCAAAAGTGTGTGCAGAGATTCAAAATCTCCCTTATCCTCTAGTCACTTTGGTCACAGCTGTGCCATCGAGCCTGTCACATAGCGCTCAGATATTCATTGGGCCTCACACAATCCAAAAGTGTCCAGTGTCCAAAAGTGTGTGCAGAGATTCAAAATCTCCCTTATCCTCTAGTCACTTTGGTCACAGCTGTGCCATCGAGCCTGTCACATAGCGCTCAGATATTCATTGGGCCTCACACAATCCAAAAGTGTCCAGTGTCCAAAAGTGTGTGCAGAGATTCAAAATCTCCCTTATCCTCTAGTCACTTTGGTCACAGCTGTGCCATCGAGCCTGTCACATAGCGCTCAGATATCAGTGGGCCTCACACAATCCAAAAGTGTCCAGTGTCCAAAAGTGTGTGCAGAGATTCAAAATCTCCCTTATCCTCTAGTCACTTTGGTCACAGCTGTGCCATCGAGCCTGTCACATAGCGCTCAGATATTCATTGGGCCTCACACAATCCAAAAGTGTCCAGTGTCCAAAAGTGTGTGCAGAGATTCAAAATCTCCCTTATCCTCTAGTCACTTTGGTCACAGCTGTGCCATCGAGCCTGTGACATAGCGCTCAGATATTCATTGGGCCTCACACAATCCAAAAGTGTCCAGTGTCCAAAAGTGTGTGCAGAGATTCAAAATCTCCCTTATCCTCTAGTCACTTTGGTCACAGCTGTGCCATCGAGCCTGTCACATAGCGCTCAGATATTCATAGGGCCTCACACAATCCAAAAGTGTGCAGTGTCCAAAAGTGTGTGCAGAGATTCAAAATCTCCCTTATCCTCTAGTCACTTTGGTCACAGCTGTGCCATCGAGCCTGTCACATAGCGCTCAGATATTCATTGGGCCTCACACAATCCAAAAGTGTCCAGTGTCCAAAAGTGTGTGCAGAGATTCAAAATCTCCCTTATCCTCTAGTCACTTTGGTCACAGCTGTGCCATCGAGCCTGTGACATAGCGCTCAGATATCAGTGGGCCTCACACAATCCAAAAGTGTACAGTGTCCAAAAGTGTGTGCAGAGATTCAAAATCTCCCTTATCCTCTAGTCACTTTGGTCACAGCTGTGCCATCGAGCCTGTGACATAGCGCTCAGATATCAGTGGGCCTCACACAATCCAAAAGTGTCCAGTGTCCAAAAGTGTGTGCAGAGATTCAAAATCTCCCTTATCCTCTAGTCACTTTGGTCACAGCTGTGCCATCGAGCCTGTCACATAGCGCTCAGATATCAGTGGGCCTCACACAATCCAAAAGTGTACAGTGTCCAAAAGTGTGTGCAGAGATTCAAAATCTCCCTTATCCTCTAGTCACTTTGGTCACAGCTGTGCCATCGAGCCTGTCACATAGCGCTCAGATATTCATTGGGCCTCACACAATCCAAAAGTGTCCAGTGTCCAAAAGTGTGTGCAGAGATTCAAAATCTCCCTTATCCTCTAGTCACTTTGGTCACAGCTGTGCCATCGAGCCTGTCACATAGCGCTCAGATATTCATTGGGCCTCACACAATCCAAAAGTGTCCAGTGTCCAAAAGTGTGTGCAGAGATTCAAAATCTCCCTTATCCTCTAGTCACTTTGGTCACAGCTGTGCCATCGAGCCTGTCACATAGCGCTCAGATATTCATTGGGCCTCACACAATCCAAAAGTGTCCAGTGTCCAAAAGTGTGTGCAGAGATTCAAAATCTCCCTTATCCTCTAGTCACTTTGGTCACAGCTGTGCCATCGAGCCTGTCACATAGCGCTCAGATATTCATTGGGCCTCACACAATCCAAAAGTGTCCAGTGTCCAAAAGTGTGTGCAGAGATTCAAAATCTCCCTTATCCTCTAGTCACTTTGGTCACAGCTGTGCCATCGAGCCTGTCACATAGCGCTCAGATATTCATTGGGCCTCACACAATCCAAAAGTGTCCAGTGTACAAAAGTGTGTGCAGAGATTCAAAATCTCCCTTATCCTCTAGTCACTTTGGTCACAGCTGTGCCATCGAGCCTGTCACATAGCACTCAGATATCAGTGGGCCTCACACAATCCAAAAGTGTCCAGTGTCCAAAAGTGTGTGCAGAGATTCAAAATCTCACTTATCCTCTAGTCACTTTGGTCACAGCTGTGCTATCGAGCCTGTCACATAGCGCTCAGATATTCATTGGGCCTCACACAATCCAAAAGTGTCCAGTGTCCAAAAGTGTGTGCAGAGATTCAAAATCTCCCTTATCCTCTAGTCACTTTGGTCACAGCTGTGCCATCGAGCCTGTGACATAGCGCTCAGATATTCATTGGGCCTCACACAATCCAAAAGTGTCCAGTGTCCAAAAGTGTGTGCAGAGATTCAAAATCTCCCTTATCCTCTAGTCACTTTGGTCACAGCTGTGCCATCGAGCCTGTCACATAGCGCTCAGATATCAGTGGGCCTCACACAATCCAAAAGTGTACAGTGTCCAAAAGTGTGTGCAGAGATTCAAAATCTCCCTTATCCTCTAGTCACTTTGGTCACAGCTGTGCCATCGAGCCTGTCACATAGCGCTCAGATATTCATTGGGCCTCACACAATCCAAAAGTGTCCAGTGTCCAAAAGTGTGTGCAGAGATTCAAAATCTCCCTTATCCTCTAGTCACTTTGGTCACAGCTGTGCCATCGAGCCTGTCACATAGCGCTCAGATATTCATTGGGCCTCACACAATCCAAAAGTGTCCAGTGTCCAAAAGTGTGTGCAGAGATTCAAAATCTCCCTTATCCTCTAGTCACTTTGGTCACAGCTGTGCCATCGAGCCTGTCACATAGCGCTCAGATATTCATTGGGCCTCACACAATCCAAAAGTGTCCAGTGTCCAAAAGTGTGTGCAGAGATTCAAAATCTCCCTTATCCTCTAGTCACTTTGGTCACAGCTGTGCCATCGAGCCTGTCACATAGCGCTCAGATATTCATTGGGCCTCACACAATCCAAAAGTGTCCAGTGTCCAAAAGTGTGTGCAGAGATTCAAAATCTCCCTTATCCTCTAGTCACTTTGGTCACAGCTGTGCCATCGAGCCTGTCACATAGCGCTCAGATATTCATTGGGCCTCACACAATCCAAAAGTGTCCAGTGTACAAAAGTGTGTGCAGAGATTCAAAATCTCCCTTATCCTCTAGTCACTTTGGTCACAGCTGTGCCATCGAGCCTGTCACATAGCACTCAGATATCAGTGGGCCTCACACAATCCAAAAGTGTCCAGTGTCCAAAAGTGTGTGCAGAGATTCAAAATCTCACTTATCCTCTAGTCACTTTGGTCACAGCTGTGCTATCGAGCCTGTCACATAGCGCTCAGATATTCATTGGGCCTCACACAATCCAAAAGTGTCCAGTGTCCAAAAGTGTGTGCAGAGATTCAAAATCTCCCTTATCCTCTAGTCACTTTGGTCACAGCTGTGCCATCGAGCCTGTGACATAGCGCTCAGATATTCATTGGGCCTCACACAATCCAAAAGTGTCCAGTGTCCAAAAGTGTGTGCAGAGATTCAAAATCTCCCTTATCCTCTAGTCACTTTGGTCACAGCTGTGCCATCGAGCCTGTCACATAGCGCTCAGATATTCATTGGGCCTCACACAATCCAAAAGTGTCCAGTGTCCAAAAGTGTGTGCAGAGATTCAAAATCTCCCTTATCCTCTAGTCACTTTGGTCACAGCTGTGCCATCGAGCCTGTCACATAGCGCTCAGATATCAGTGGGCCTCACACAATCCAAAAGTGTCCAGTGTCCAAAAGTGTGTGCAGAGATTCAAAATCTCCCTTATCCTCTAGTCACTTTGGTCACAGCTGTGCCATCGAGCCTGTCACATAGCGCTCAGATATCAGTGGGCCTCACACAATCCAAAAGTGTTCAGTGTCCACAAGTGTCTGCAGAAATTCAAAATCTCCCCTGTCCTATAGACACCTTGTACCTTGTTTTACATTACTATATAGTTTGTTGGATTTTGTCTACATTTCTACCAAAAATGAGGAAGGCTGGTGGAAGAGGCCGTGGAATTGGGCGGGGGTTGGCAGCTGGTAATGATGGTGTTGGTGGTGGATCTGATGGTAGTGGCAAGAGCAAAATAGGACCGAATGCAGGAGGTGTTGAGCCTGCGTCATCGTCTGGCTACATAAGGCCTCGAACGCTTAGTTTTCTAGGAGTTGGCAAACCGCTTTTAAAGCCAGAGCATCAGGAAAAAGTTTTGTCTTACATTGCTGACTCAGCCTCCAGCTCTATCGCCTCCTCTTCTTCAGTTGTAAAAAGTAAAAGCACTGAGTCGTCATTGGAGGCTCATGTTCATGAACCACACCTTTCCTTGTGTCCTTCACCCCAACCAAGATTGAAGGATGACGCAGGCCATACTACTGATTACTCCATGGAGCTGTTTTCACATACCATGCCTGGATTATCAAGTCAAATGGTGAATTACCCAGGCCAAGATGAATCTGACATGGAGTGCACTGATGCACAGCCGCTGATGGATGATTCTGCTGGTACATTCACTCAGAGCACTACATTGTCCTCGCAGTGTACAGAGCCAGATTCTGACCCTGATGAGACTCAGGTGCCCCTTCCCGCACACTATACCACCATACACGGTGACACAGAGGAAGGTGCACATGACATAGAAGAGGAGGTGATGGATGACCCAGTTGTTGACCCAGATTGGCATCCATTGGGGGAAGAGGGTGCTGCTTCCAATAGCTCAGATGAGGAGCATCCACAGCAGACATCGACATCGCAACAGCTGTTATCTGGCAGGCCCGTAGCACTCCAAAGACAGGTTCCAAACATCAAAAGAGTTGCTGGACAGCTTGTCCAGAGGGTCAAAAGATCCCAGCGTGCTAGGCTGCAAAATGTCTGCCAAAGTAGGAAGAGTGCAGTGTGGCACTTTTTTGAACAAAATCCTCATGATCAGGCCAAGGTTATCTGTAAGAAGTGCGCAAAGACCTTTAGCCAAGGGAAAAATCTGAAAAATTTGAATACCAGTTGCATGCTTAGACATTTAACCAGCATGCACTTGCAAGCGTGGACACAACACCAAACCTCAAGTGCCACATGTGCAACTGATCACAACGAAGGTAGTCAGCAACGCTACATTGTTTCCCCCACTGTAAGCCCACCGGTTAGCACAGCAGCAAATGTTGAGGTGTCGTTGCAAGGCCACAGCAGTCAGGGAATCCCACTGTTATATCAACGAAAGACTGATTCTAGGCCATCAGAAAGAACACCAACTCCATCACCATCATCAACCCTCTCTCAGTCCGCCCTGTCCACCGCTACTTCCACCATATGCAGCTCTCAAGTCCAGCTCACCCTCCCAGACACTATGAGTAGGTCAAGAATGTCTCTCATCCGCGTACACTGGGTTTGAACGCCCACACTGCCAAACTAATCTCGTTTGAGATGATGCCCTTTCGGTTGGTGGAAAGCAAAGCTTTCCACGAACTCATGGCCTATGCAGTACCACGCTATGACCTACCCAGTCGCCACTTCTTCTCTCGCAAAGCCATCCCAGCCCTCCACCATCATGTGAAAGACCGCATTGTCCATGCACTCAAGCAGTCAATGAGCTGAAAGGTGCACCTCACAACTGATGCATGGTCCAGTCGGCATGGCCAGGGCCGTTACGTGTCCATCACTGCGCACTGGGTTAATGTGGTGGATGCAGGGTCCACAGGGGACAGCGGTGGTGGGACAGTGCTGCCTAGCCCACAGTATAGGAAACAGTTGGCTGTAGGCGTTCGACCCTCCTCCTCCTCCTCCAGAAGCGAAAGCTCGTCCACAGAGCGCAGTCGTACGAGCACTCCATCTGCAGCTGCCACTGTTGCACACGATGTGTCCCCCTATCGAGCAGCTAGTGGAAAGCGTCAGCAGGCTGTGTTGCAGATGATGTGTTTGGGCGACAGACACACCGCCGAGGTGCTGGCCGAGTACTTGAAGCGACAAACTGAGTCATGGCTGGGCAGTGTACATCTTGAGGTAGGCAAGGTAGTTAGTGATAACGGCCGTAATTTTGTGGCAGCCATAGCCCTTTCAAAACTCAGCCACATACCTTGCTTGGCTCACACCTTGAACCTGGTGGTGCAGTGCTTCCTCAAAAATTATCCGGAGTTAACAGCCCTGCTCCAGAAGGTGCGAAGACTGTGCGCGCACATCCGCCGGTCGCCTGTACACTCCGTTCGTATGCAGAAGCTGCAGCGATTGCTCCACCTTCCCAACCACCGCCTCATTATCGACATTGCAACAAGGTGGAACTCCACCCTGCACATGGGGGAGCGGCTGTGCGAGCAGAGGCAGGCCATAATGCATTTGTGGGAGGATACACGGCCAGGCACTTTGAGAGCAGACATGGAGTTGACAGGTGTGCAGTGGTCGAAGCTGAAAGACCTCTGTAAAGTCCTTCAGTGTTTTGAGGAATGCACACGGCTGGTAAGCGCAGACGACGCCATCCTAAGCATGAGCATCCCACTTATGCGTCTGCTCATGCAAACTTTGACGCACCTTAAGGAGCAGGCGTCTGCAGCCAATGTTGATGAGGAGGAAGAGGAGGAGGGAATCCTTGATGACATTCAGCCATTGTCTGCTCAGGGACCTCTCCTGGACGAGGTGGAGGAAGAAGAGGAGGAGGATGATGATGGGGATGATTACTTAGGGGAGGAGGATGCATCTCGTGGGGCAAGTGAAAATGTTGGCGTGGCAAGGTCTGGTACAGGGTTTGTGCGTGACTGGAGGGATGTGGATTTGCCAGAAAGTGCTCCTCCACCCAGCACTCGCAGTGCATCATTGACACCGGGAACATTGGCCCACATGTCAGATTATGCCTTGCAGATCCTAAAAAGGGACCCCCGCATTGCCAAAATGATGAACGATGACGACTACTGGTTGGCCAGCATCCTGGATCAACGCTATAAAGGCAAATTACAAAACATCATGCCACAGGAGAACATTGACCTAATATTGGCTAATAAACAAGCAACTCTTGTAAATCGGTTGCTTGAGGCATTCCCAGCACACAGCAGTGGTGATGGTTCTCACACGAGCCGTACGGGCCGGGGGCAGCTTGGCAGAGGTGTTCGTGGTGCACACAGCAGAAGTGGCATTGGAGACAGGGGTTTCATGACAATGTTGTGGACTGATTTTTCAAATACCGCTCACACAACTGGTAATACTGCATCAATGGAAAGTGACAGGAGACAGCAGTTGTCAACTATGGTTACAAACTACTTTTCCTCCCATATCGATGTTCTCCCACACAGGTCATTCCCCTTTGACTATTGGGCCGCTAAACTGGACACCTGGCCTGAATTGGCCCAATATGCCTTACAGGAGCTCGCTTGCCCAGCTGCAAGTGTGCTATCGGAAAGAGACTTCAGTGCAGCTGGATCAATCCTGACAGAAAAAAGGACCCGTCTGTCAACCCAAAATGTGGATGATCTAACCTTCACTAAAATGAACCATGCATGGGTTTCCAAGGATTTTGTCCCACCTTCCCCTGATAACACATAGGGTGACAGAAAAATGGCTTGCTTTGGTCCACCTCTTCCTGGGACTTCACCTATTTCGCCTTTTGCATCAGCTGAATGTCCAACATCAACATATGCCACTTTCTAAAACTCCCTAATTTTGCTGCCTCCCCCCCCATGGCCGGGGTCACCACCTAGCGCACGACACCGTGCGAGTGCCGTTGCCCTGGACAGGTGGGTAGGCTGACTCTTGGGCGCGGGCACTGGCACAGGGTCCCTCATAGTGCAATCAAGTGTCTCTGATGGTGGTGGTGCACACCCGCCGTCAGACACACCGCTGTACTATGAGGGGCCCAGTGCCAGTACCGACGCCCACGAGTGGGCCCCCCTTGCTTGGGCAGGGCCCCAGCATTTGCAATCTTTACCTCTCCCTGCTCCTCCGCTGTGTAATCTGGGCCGTCAAATCCATACTGTGCCTGACACCGTCTGAGCCTGCCTCCTGATGTATAGACATATATTTTGAATGTGTACGCTATCCATACATGTTATCTGGGGATACGGTACCCTTTCTAACCTTTGTGCAATCACGTGCAATCCATACTGGGCCTAACACCGTCTGAGCCTGCCTCCTGAGACATATATTTTGAATGTGTACGCTATCCATACATGTTATCTGGGGATACGGTACCCTTTCTAACCTTTGTGCAATCACGTGCAATCCATACTGGGCCTAACACCGTCTGAGCCTGCCTCCTGAGACATATATTTTGAATGTGTACGCTATCCATACATGTTATCTGGGGATACGGTACCCTTTCTAACCTTTGTGCAATCACGTGCAATCCATACTGGGCCTAACACCGTCTGAGCCTGCCTCCTGAGACATATATTTTGAATGTGTACGCTATCCATACATGTTATCCGGGGATACGGTACCCTTTCTAACCTTTGTGCAATCACGTGCAATCCATACTGGGCCTAACACCGTCTGAGCCTGCCTCCTGAGACATATATTTTGAATGTGTACGCTATCCATACATGTTATCCGGGGAAACGGTACCCTTTCTAACCTTTGTGCAATCACGTGCAATCCATACTGGGCCTAACACCGTCTGAGCCTGCCTCCTGATGTATAGACATATATTTTGAATGTGTACGCTATCCATACATGTTATCTGGGGATACGGTACCCTTTCTAACCTTTGTGCAATCACGTGCAATCCATACTGGGCCTAACACCGTCTGAGCCTGCCTCCTGAGACATATATTTTGAATGTGTACGCTATCCATACATGTTATCTGGGGATACGGTACCCTTTCTAACCTTTGTGCAATCACGTGCAATCCATACTGGGCCTAACACTGTCTGAGCCTGCCTCCTGAGACATATATTTTGAATGTGTACGCTATCCATACATGTTATCTGGGGATACGGTACCCTTTCTAACCTTTGTGCAATCACGTGCAATCCATACTGGGCCTAACACCGTCTGAGCCTGCCTCCTGAGACATATATTTTGAATGTGTACGCTATCCATACATGTTATCCGGGGAAACGGTACCCTTTCTAACCTTTGTGCAATCACGTGCAATCCATACTGGGCCTAACACCATCTGAGCCTGCCTCCTGATGTATAGACATATATTTTGAATGTGTACGCTATCCATACATGTTATCTGGGGATACGGTACCCTTTCTAACCTTTGTGCAATCACGTGCAATCCATACTGGGCCTAACACCGTCTGAGCCTGCCTCCTGAGACATATATTTTGAATGTGTACGCTATCCATACATGTTATCTGGGGATACGGTACCCTTTCTAACCTTTGTGCAATCATGTGCAATCCATACTGGGCCTAACACCGTCTGAGCCTGCCTCCTGAGACATATATTTTGAATGTGTACGCTATCCATACATGTTATCCAGGGATACGGTACCCTTTCTAACCTTTGTGCAATCACGTGCAATCCATACTGGGACTAACACCATCTGAGCCTGCCTCCTGATGTATAGACATATATTTTGAATGTGTACGCTATCCATACATGTTATCCGGGGATACGGTACCCTTTCTAACCTTTGTGCAATCACGTGCAATCCATACTGGGCCTAACACCGTCTGAGCCTGCCTCCTGAGACATATATTTTGAATGTGTACGCTATCCATACATGTTATCCGGGGATACGGTACCCTTTCTCACCTTTGTGCAATCACGTGTAATCCATACTGGGCGTGAGAACGGCTGGCGAGCTGTTAAGCAAGCTACAGCACCTGTGGTTTGCACACGTAAGTTTTTCATTTTTTCAGGAATGACGGTTAGGCCTAATTCCGGAACTGCGGTTGACCTGCACTTACTGGGAAATCATTGTTCGCGGGTAATAATTGTAATCAGTGATCCCCATCACTAACGTTGTTCAGCGGGTTATCTGCACCTGTAAGCGACAAACGCTGGCCTTTTCAGTGTAGCGCACATGCAGCCACGGACATGTAAGGGCATGACACACCAGTTATTGGCCAATCTCATGTGCCAGAGCCTCACGTGTCCCTCTAGTAAGCCGGACTCGGACCGCGGGGCATGACGGAGTCTCGTTCGTTAACAGAATTAAGCTTGCAATGTGTGCATCTGTTCTGTAGCTGGCATGGTTGAGGTTTCCCAGGTGGAGTCGAATTTAACCGTAGGCTCCACTCCTGGTGGTGCCCTTCTGGACATTCCTTTAAGGTTCAGCTTTGCAACCATACTGCCCACGTAAAACAAACACTTTGCCTTCATGAACGCTGTTTGGAGGGTCATGACTCGTGGGAATAACGCCGCCCAATCAGTTAACCTGCTAGAGAGATCCTTCGTTGCTCCCAAGCATGACATCACACTCCCTAGGAAGAAGGTAATGCCACTGTGGCGACCGTACTCCTGGGGGCGACACAAGTGCACTGATGCCCAGCCATTGCTCGATGAATCTGCTGGTACATTGACCCAGACCACTACATTCCCCTCGCACGCTACCCGGCCTGAATCTGACCCTGATGAAACTCAGGTTACCCTTCCCATATACAGTTCCATCTTACACGGTGACAAAGAGGAAGCTGCAGATGAAAGTGAAGGTTCGGCCCACCCGCCATCAGACACACCACCGTACTATCAGGGGCCCTGTGCCAGTGCCGTCGCCAACGAGTGGGCCCCCCTGCTTGCCCAGGATCACAGCACTTGCAAAGTTGAAATACTGTGCAGTGAGATGGAAGATGGGGACGACGAGGAGTCTAGACTAGTACAGGGATTCCCTAGCGAGGAGACTTATTTGATTGTTTTCAAAGTTGGGACAGCAATTTTTGGGGAGCACTATACTCTGGAGAATGATAGATGGGGCCCACCATACACTGGAACATTCCAAAGGTGGACATAAGACACTGGAGCAGCATTTACAGGGCCCATTATACACTAGAGCATTAGAAATGGGGCCCATTATGTTTGGAGCATTATTTGGGCCCATAAGACAGTGGAGCTTCATCCATGGGGACCAACATATACTGAAGCATTATGTGGAGCTCATCATATACTGTTTCAAACATTATATGGGACCAATGATTCTGTATGGAGAAATAGATGGGCCTCGTCATGAGATGTAAAAAGTGAGGTATTTTTCATTGTACTATACCGCTATTTCTCTGCCGTATCGGAGCATGATGAGTTGTGGTATGTGTTAAAGGGGCGCTCTTTCGCCCAGGGCACATGAAAACCTGCAGCCAGCCCTCCCCCCCCACAACTTTAGCCAAATAACCCCCATTTTTCAGTGCGTAACTTGTATTATGAAGTTAATTAAGGTTGACAAGCTTAAGTAAGAAGAATTGATGCTTTTGGCATTCAAATGGGCACTGTAGGTGTGTTTCCTGTCCTCCTCTCACTGCCGACTTTTATTCCCCATTGACTTACATTGGGTTTCGTGTTTCGGGACGACCCCGACTTTTCCCTATAATCGGACGATCTTGCTCGACCCGACTTTTGGAAAAGTCGGGTTTCACAAAACGAAACGCGACCCTAAAAAACCAAAAGTCGCTCAACTCTACTGGTCAACTTTTAACCCTTATAACTTCCTAACAAAAAAAAATTTGGTTCCAAAATTGTGCTAATGTAAAGTAAACATAAGGGAAGTATTACTTATTAAGTATTTTGAGTGCCATATTTCTGTGATTTAAGGGCATAAAAATTCAAAGTTGGAAAATTGCAAAATTTTCAAAATTTTCTCCAAATTTCCACTTTTTTCACAAATAAACGCAAGTTATATGAATGAAATTTTACCACTAACATGAAGTACAATATGTCACGAGAAAAAGAATGTCAGAATCACCAGGATCCATGGTAGCGTTCCAGAGTCATTACCTCATAAAGGGACTGTGGTCAGAATTGTGAAAATTGGCCCGGTCATTAATGTGCAAACCACCCTTGGGAGTAAAGGGGTTAACTGTGAAATATGTACATCTTTTTTTACCACTGTAAATATTTCTAAACATTGTGACTACATTGCTCACATAACAGATTTCTATGAATGCAGTAAGGTTTTCTCTGTAAATAAATTCTTACTTTTATGTAAGTTATATACTGTACATCATAATGAATCGGTAAATCTGTAAGAGCAAGTCTGACACCTCTTATATGTAAGCTACTAAAATAAAAGCAGGAGCTTAGTCTGTCCTCTCGCATCTTTCCATCCACTATCCAGCCACAATTGACTTATTGATTGGCGCCCTGTCCTTTCTTTCTGACCTTCACACTGTCTAACCTCATAAGCTTTATTTCACATCCCGCTCTGTAGCCCTCATATCTGGTCCTACAGATCAATCTAGTACATTCAAAAAGTCAAAAAAGAAAGAATATTTTGAGATTGTTTTCAGACTTTTCTACTAACCGACATTGAACACAATGTAATAATAATACTTTATTTTTTAGGTGTTATCATATTTCTCATGGCTGTACAGTAGGGAATATACATATGCCCATTGCCCACCCATAATTTTTCTTAAATTGTATTGCTATAAAATTTGTGCTGTACAATCCATTAAGAGATATGCAGATAAAAGCACAGAAACAGAGACGCATCAACCTTTTACTATTCTTAAAGGGTTTATTTGGGAATAGAAAAAAAAAAAGAAAATATCTTTATGAATAAACTAGCTGAAGAGCCTGGCGCTGCCCGGGCATAGCAACTAACTACAGTTAATTATAACAAATTATAATGATTATACTTATATATATATAAAGCTGAGTGTATAGCCCCCGCCCACTCCACATAGCCACATTCACTATAATATCCCACATCATCCAGTCAGCCAGAGCTACCGGACTACTACCCCTAATATCCCACATCGTCGTGTCAGCTAGAGCCACCGGACTACTAATATACCACATCATCCCGTCAAAGCCACCGGACTTCTACCCCTAATATCCCACATCATCCCGTCAGCCAGAGCCACCGGACAACTACCACTAATATCTCACATCATCCCGTCACAGCCGCTGGACTATTACCCCTAATATCCCACATCATCCCATCAGTCAGAGCCACCGGACAACTACCACTAATATCCCACATCATCCCGTCACAGCCGCCGGACTACTACTCCTAATATCCCACATCATCCTGTCAGCCAGAGCCACCGGACTACTACCTCTAATATCCCACATCATCCCATCAAAGCCACCGGACTTCTACCCCTAATATCCCACATCATCCCATCAGTCAGAGCCACCGGACAACTACCAGTAATATCGCACATCATCCCGTCACAGCCGCCGAACTACTACTCCAAATATCCCGCATCACCCTGTCAGAAAGAGCCACCGGACTACTACCTCTATCCCACATCATCCCGGCAGCCAGAGCCACCGGACTACTACCCCTAATATCCCACATCATCCCATCAGCCAGAGCCACTGGACTACTACCCCTAATATCCCACATCATCCCATCAGCCAGAGCCACCAGATAACTACCACTAATATCTCACATCATCCCGTCACAGCCGCTGGACTTCTACCCCTAATATCCCACATCATCCCATTAGTCAGAGCCACCGGACAACTACCACTAATATCCCACATCATCCCATCACAGCCGCTGGACTACTACTCCTAACATCCCACATCATCCTGTCAGCCAGAGCCTACGGACTACTACCTCTAATATCCCACATCATCCCGGCAGCCAGAGCCACCGGATTACTACCCCTAATATCCCACATCATCCCATCAGCCAGAGCCACTGGACTACTACCCCTAATATCCCACATCATCCCGTCAGCCAGAACCACCGGACTACTCCCCCTAATATCCCACATCATCCTGTCAGCCAGAGCCACCGGACTACTACCCCTAATATCTCACATCATCCCGTCAGCCTGTTGTCAGAACCAGAGAGCTGAGTTGAACGGTCCTAACTTCCATACCAGGGATCCCTTTAAGAGAGGCCTGGGGTGAGAATCGGAGCGCTAAGGGATTTACCCTAACTTCCTTACCGGAGATCCCTTTAAGAGAGGCCAGGGGTCAGTACCAAAGTGCAGAGTGGATTTGCCCTGACTTCCATACCGGGATCCCTTTAAGAGAGCCTGGGAACAGAACCAGAGCGCTGAGTGGATTTTCCCTGACTTGCATACAGGAGATCCTTTTAAGAGAGCCTG
Source organism: Dendrobates tinctorius (assembly GCF_039654945.1). Lineage (NCBI taxonomy): Eukaryota > Metazoa > Chordata > Amphibia > Anura > Dendrobatidae > Dendrobates > Dendrobates tinctorius. Next base: position 43,907,542 of record NW_027361684.1, read on the forward strand.
GGGTCAGTACCAGAGCAATTGAAGGTAATTGCCCTAACTTCCATACCGGGGATCCCTTTAAGAGAGGCCTGGGGTCAGAACCAAAGTGCTGGATGGATTTGCCCTGACTTCCATACCGGAGATCCCTTTAAGAAAGACCTGGGGTCAGTACCAAAGCGCAGCGTGGATTTGCCCTAACTTCCATATCAATGATCCCTTTAAGAGACCCTGGGGTCAGAACCACAGAGCTGAGTGGAACGGTCCTAACTTCCATACCGGGGATGCCTTTAACCCCTTTACCCCCAAGGGTGGTTTACACGTTCATGACCAAGCCAATTTTTACAATTCTGACCACTGTCCCTTTATGAGGTAATAACTCTGAAACGCTTCCATGGATCCTGGTGATTCTGACATTGTTTTCTCGTGATATATTGTACTTCATGGTAGTGGTAAAATTTCATTAAAATAATTTGCGTTTATTTGTGAAAAAAACGGAAATTTGGCAAAAATTTGGAAAATTTTGCAATTTTCCAACTTTGAATTTTTATGCCCTTAAATCACAGAGATATGGCACACAAAAAACTTAATAAGTAACATTTACCACATGTTTACTTTACATCAGCACAATTTTGGAACCAAAATTTTTTTTGTTAGGAAGTTATAAGGGTTAAAAGTTGACCAGCGATTCCTCATTTTTACAACACCATTTTATTTTTACGGACCACATCACATTTGAAGTCACTTTGAAGGGTCTATATGATAGAAAATACCCAAAAGTGACACCATTCAAAAAACTGCACCCCTCAAGGTGCTCAAAACCACATTCAAGAAGTTTATTAACCCTTCAGGTGCGTCACAGGAATTTTTTGAATGTTTAAAAAAAATGAACATTTAACTTTTTTTCACAAAAAAATTAATTCAGGTCCAATTTTTTTATTTTACCAAGGGTAACAGGAGAAATTGGACTGCAAAAGTTATTGTGCAATTTCTCCTGAGTACGCTGATACCTGATATGTGGGGGGAACCACTGTTTCAGCGCATGGCAGAGCTCAGAAGGGAAGGAGCGCCGTTTGACTTTTTCAATGCAAAATTGGCTGGAATTCAGATCGGAAGCCATGTTACGTTTGGAGAGCCCCTGATGTGCCTAAACAGTGGAAACCCCCCACAAGTGACCGTATTTTGGAAACTAGACCCCCCAAGGAACTTATCCAGATATGTGGTGAGAACTTTGAACCCACAAGGGCTTCACAGAAGTTTATAACGTACAGCCGTACAATTAAAGAATCATATTTTTTCCACAAAAATGATCTTTTCACCCTCAATTTTTACTTTTCCCAGGGTAACAGGATCCCAAAAGTTATTGTGCAATTTGTCCTGAGTACGCTGATACCCCATATTTGGGGGTAAACCATTATTTGGGTGCATGGCAGAGCTTGGAAGGGAAGCAGCGCCATTTGACTGTTATGGCTGGAATTGAGATCGGACGCCATGTCACGTTTGGAAAGCCCCTGATGTGCCTAAACAGTGGAAACCCCCCACAAATGACACCAATTTGGAAACTAGACCCCCCAAGGAACTTATCTAGATGTGTGGTGAGAACTTTGAACCTCCCAGGGCTTTACAGAAGTTTATAACGTACAGTCGTAAAATTAAAAAATCTAATTTTTTCCACAAAAATGATCTTTTCACCCCCAATTTTTATTTTCCCAAGGGTAACAGGACCCTAAAAGCTATTGTGCAATTTGTCCTGAGTATGCTGATACCCCACATGTTGGGGTAAACCACTATTTGGGCGCATGGCAGAGCTTGGAAGGGAAGCAGCGCCTTTTGACTTTTTTGGCTGGAATTGGGATTGGACGCCATGCCGCGTTTGGAAAGCTCCTGATGTGCCTAAACAGTGGAAACCCTCCACAAATGACACCATTTTAGAAACTAGACCCCTTAAGGAACTTATCTAGATGTGTGTTGTGCACTTTGAACCCCCAAGGGCTTCACAGACGTTTATAACGCCCGGGCGCAAAAATAAAAAAAATCATATTTTTTCCACAAATATGATCTTTTAGTCCCCAATTTTTTTATTTTCCCAAGAGTAACAAGAGAAATTGGACCCCAAAAGTTGTTTTCCAATTTGTCCTGAGTACGCTGATACCCCATATGTGTGAAAAAACTACCGTATGGGCACACGTCGGGGCTTGGAAGGGAAGTAGTGACGTTTTGGAATGCAGACTTTGATGGAATAGTCTGCGGGTGTCATGTTGCATTTGGAGAGCCTCTGATGTGCCTAAACTGTTGAAACTCCCCACAAGTAACCCCATTTTGGAAACTAGACCCCCCACGGAACTTTTCTAGATGTGTGGTGAGCATTTTGAACCCCCAAGTGCTTCACAAAAGTTTATAACGCCCAGGCGTGAAAATAAAAAAATCATTTTTTTTCCACAAAAATTATGCTTTTGCCCCCAATTTTTTATTTTCCTAAGGAGGTAACAGGAGAAATTGGACCCCAATAGTTGTTTTGCAATTTGTCCTGTGTAGGCTGATACCCCATATGTGGGGGTAAAACACTGTTTGGGCGCATAGCAGAGCTTGGAAGGGAATAATAATAATAATAATCTTTATTTATAAAGCGCCAAAATAGTCCGCAGCGCTTTACAGTTGAACAGTTTCAAACACAACAGTCATAAGTAACAACGTTAACAATACAATAATTAAAGCGAAATAAGATGACCCTGCTCGTGGGAGCTTACAATCTACAATGAGGTGGGGGAGATACAAAGCACAGGTTTGTATTTACAATGATGTATTTACAATGATGGTCCAGCCATCTTCAGGGGGTGGGGGTTAGATGGAGATAGTGAAGGGGCTACACACACACAAACATAAAATTACTTTGATTACTGAATGTGATAGGCCGCTCTGAACAAATGTGTTTTGAGCGAGCACCTAAAACTATGCAAATTGTGGATGGTCCTAATATCTTGGGTTAGAGCATTCCAGAGGATTGGCGCAGCACGGGAGAAGTCTTGGAGTCGGGAGTGGGAGGTACGGATTAGGGCAGAGGTTAGTTGAAAGTCATTTGCAGAGCGCAGCGGTCGGTTAGGCTGATAGACAGAAATGAGGGAGGAGATGTAAGGGGGTGCCGCACTGTGGAGAGCTTTGTGGGTGAGAACAAGTACTTTGAATTGTATCCTGTAATGAATGGGCAGCCAGTGTAACAACTGGCGAAGAGCGGACGCGTCCGAGTAACGATTAGCCAGATGGACAACCCTGGCTGCTGCAATAAGGATGGACTGGAGAGGGGAGAGTCAAGTGAGGGGGAGGCCAATTAATAGAGCGTTACAGTAGTCCAGTAGTTGTAGGAGCATTGTTTGACTTTTTCAACGCAGAATTGACTGGAATTGAGATCAGACGCCATGTTGCGTTTGGAGAGCACCTCATGTCCCCAAACAGTGGAAACCCCCCAATTCTAACTCCAACCCTAACCCCAACACACCCCTAACCCTAATCTCAGTCCTAACCCTAGCCCTAACCCTAGCCCTAACCCTAACCCTAGCCCTAACCCTAGCCCTAACCCTAGCCCTAACCCTAATGGGAAAATGGAAATAAATACAATTTTTTAATTTTATTATTTTTCCCTAACTAAGCGGGTGATAAAGCGGGGTTTGATTTAATATATATGGCGGGTTTTTATGCTTGGCAGCTGTCATACGCTAAAAGACGCTTTTTATTGTAAAAATAGTTTTTGCATCACCACATTTTGAGAGCTATAATTTTTCCATATTTTGACCCACCGAGTCATGTGAGGTCTTATTTTTTGCGGGACGAGTTGACGTTTTTATTGGTACCATTTTGGGCATGTGACATATTTTGATCACTTTTTATTTCGATTTATGGGATGCAGAATGAACAAAAACCAGCATTTCAAGAATTTCTTTTGGGGGGTGCGTTTACCCCGTTCCATGTTTGGTAAAATTGATAACGCAGTTTTATTCTTCAGGTCAGTATGATTACAGCGATACCTCATTTATGTTTTGTTATGTTTTGGTGCTTTTATGCGATAAAAATAATTTTATATAAAAAATAATTATTTTTGCATTGCTTTATTCTGCGAGCTATAACTTTTTTATCTTTTCACTGATGACGCTGTATCGTGGCTCGTTTTTTGTGGGACCAGATGACGTTTTCAGCGGTACCATGATTATTTATATCCGTCTTTTTGATCGCGCGTCATTGCACTTTTTGTTCGGCGGTATGATAATAAAGCATTATTTTTTGCTTTGTTTTTTATTTTTATTTTCTAAGGGATTCGCTAAAGGGGTTAACTAATGGGACAGTTTTATAGGGCGGGTCGTTACGGACGTGGCAATAATAAATATGTGTACTTTTATTGTTTTGTTTTTTTTATTTCTAAAAAATGAATTTATTAGGGAACAATTTTTTTTTTATTTATTTAGCGATTTTTTATAAATTATTTTTACACTTTTTTTTAACTTTATTACAATGTCCCAGGGGGGACATAACTGTCATGTGACAGATCGCTGATCTGTCACATCACAGATCGCTGTGACAGATCAGCGATCTGTCACAGGCAGTGCTGCAGGCTTCCTCATGCCGGCGCTTTGCAGGCATGAGGAAGCCGCCTCCCTGCAGGCCCCGAAGGTCCCTGCCACCATTTTGGATCCGGGGACCTGCAGGGAAGGAGGCCCCGCAGCAGCGCTGCACATTGCGCTGCTGCGGGGGTCTCAGGGAAGCACTGAGGGAGTCCCCTCCCTGCCGATGCTTCCCTAAACCCCCGGTACCCTGCGATCGTGTTTGATCGCAGTGTGCCAGGGGTTTACGTTTCTGGGGAGTTCCATGACCACCCCTAACACATAGTGCCGGGTGTCAGCTGTGATAATCAGCTGACACCCAGCCGCGATCAGCGGCGCTCACCACGTGAGCTATGACGTACTATCCCGTCCATGGGCATAGGGGCCCGGGTCTTATGGACGGGATAGCACGTCAGATGTCAGAAAGGGGTTAAGAGAGGCCTGGGGTCAAAACCAAAGTGCCCTGTGCTCCTTTCTGTGGGGCAGACAATGGCTGGGAGCTTATGCTCCCAGGGATGCTAGATTTCTCCCACCCAGTCAGTGTCTGCTGAGGTGTTGTCAAGTGGGAAAACTTGCTCATAGCAACCAATGACAGCTCAGTTTTTTTAACCAACTCTGGTGAAATGAGAGATGCTTAGTCATTGGTTGCAAGGAAAACTGTTGCTCATAGCAACCAATCACAGCTCAGCTTCTTTTGAACAGCTCTGGTGAAATAAAAGATGCTTCGTGATAGGTTGGTGATACACACATACATACATTCAGGTTTATATATAGATTCCTTAAAACCTTTAAAGATCAAATCACACTCATTCTACAGAAGTAATCATTATCGCACAATAAATGTTAATTGTTATGTGGACACAAGCCACTTCCAGAATGTTGGGATAGGTCAGGTGCCTGTGAGCATGTGCAGTAGGAAGCTCCGCTGCTGTGATTGATCTGTGACAGTGTAACAAGACAGAGGACATTTTAACCCATTCCCGGAAGAAAACGTAAAAGTATGTCTTATTCGGGAAGGTGTGCCCACAAATGGACATACTATTTCATCATGGTGAATGTATTTGCCTGGTGTGATCACCACGGGAGTTAGGCTTAGCAGATAGTCGAGCTTCTGTAGTAACAGCCAGGACCAGTATCAGAAGGGCCGGTGTAAGGGGCAGGCAAATTAGGCAGCTGCCTAGGGCTCCTGCTGCCCCAGGGTTTCCCAGCCAGGGGCGGACATACTGCCGATGCAACTGCACTGGGGCCCGAAGGTGTAGGGGGGCCCCTGCAGGCAGGGGTGTACTGCCCATAGCGGCAGAGTAAGCAGCCACTATTGGGCCACTCAGTCAAGATTATGAGTGGGATTGAGAAGGGCACGGTGTCATGTAGCATCAGGCCCCTCTCAGTCCCTCCCGTAATCGTATGACTACCCAGAGCCGGGGGGAGAGCGGCACATGCCACGCAGAGTGCAGGAGTTCAAAAAGGGGGCATGTCATGCAGGGAGAGACGCTGGCCAATGAACGCTTTCCTCACCAGACTGCTGAGAGCGCTCACTGGCTGCCGTCTGTCTTCCTGCATGGCGCGTGTAAGGGGTATACCGGGACCGTGTGGTGCTCCACCCCTTTGACATGTAAATGTATTATATTATGTGGTACTTGTATAAATGTATATATATATATCTGTTTTGCTATGTAATATAGTATTGACATAGGGAAAGTTCGGTATCCCAATTTAGCCACAAGATGGTGTACATTGCAGTTTTAGGTATAACAGCGTATATAGTATGGTAGGAGCTCCATATAGTAAATAGTTAATTTAGGAGGGGTCACTGCAGTTAAGATAGGGAAGACTTCCTGTTGAGACTCAGATGGGCCACGGTGCCCATACCGCCTGCACAGGCTTAAGTGCCCAGGATTATAGCACAGACTTAAGTGTCCAGAATCATAGCAATCACCACGTAACGTTATAATAAGTGAGGAGCCCAGCCATCTGCAGCAACAGGTCAGGAAAGCAGCAAGACAGAACTACAGTGGGCTACAGCAGTGTGGTGCAGAAAATGAAGGAAATGAAGGAAAGGCCAGAAGAGCACAGGGACCAAGGAGCTCCATAATGTGATGATGTGGCAACTTATCACATGGGCTGATGCCCTCAGATGCGTTACCGTTAGAGGCGGTAGGTCCCCGTAATGTACTGAAGTTGTTCAGTTTCAAGTTGAAATGGACTGAGTCTCAATTCATGTGAAATTGTCTGCAGACAGCCTTCTGTGGCATAGAAGAGATTCTGATGATGTTGGAACTGAAGTCACAGGTATGCTGACTAATGGAAATCATTTTCATGTGATGGGAGGCCAGGGCCTAGAAGCCCCGGTGTCCTCGGCCATGGCTACAGCCCTGGCCCTCCCTCACAAGTGCATGGTGAGTGTTCACCTGTAGTCAGGGGCGCCGGCCATACAGCACACAGGGATAGCAGTGGAGGAAGAACAGGACTTACAGGGGGTCTTCCACTCCCTCCACTGTTCTATTCCCAGCAGGCTGCAGCATCTCCTCACATAGAAGAGGTTGGGGGAGGAGGGCTCACTGCAGGGGACAGCACGGCAGCAGCAGGGGCAGATATCAGTTCTCTCTACTCTGTGTCCCCATCCCCTACAGTGGGTTCGCTGTCCTCTCCAGCTGATCTCTGCACTGTGTGGCCCACCTCCTCCAGGGCTCATCTGAACACCTGATATCACAGATTAGTGTATGCGTGTATGTATGTGTGCATCTGTGTATGTACAGTATGTGTGTGTATCTATGTGTATGTATGGTATATGTGTGTGTATTGTAAGACAGCGCTTACTGCATTTGTTGGGGACAGTTGCTTAGCAACGGGATGAAGGCACACGGGTTCTTTTTCTCCACAAAACAGTCTATCCGGGTTTATTTTACTCAGCATAAACCGCCATGTTGCACATCACAGACCTCACATACTCCATAGCACTTCATAGTAAACAGCTTTAACTCGCAGTCCCTAGACACGACTTCATTGTCCAGTTACCATGGGCAACGACACGCCAAACAGTTCATTAATGTCCATGGAACACAACAGGCACCAACAGATGACATTAAGTGCAGCCTCTAAACATGCTGTACCTTGCTCCATCCAGTTACCATGGGTGACCGCACAGTTCATAAATATCCATGGAACATCATAGGCACTAACAGTCTGTTCCAATGGCAGATACTTGTCTGCCCATAGCCCCCTTGCCTGGAGTTACCTTACAGGAGCTCCTGCTCCACACGCTGACTACCTCATCAGTCCTCTCTCCTGGGGAAACTGCCTTACAGGGATAAGGGCACTCCGGACAGTTCCAGACCCTCAGAAGGTTGGTAGCTTCCCAAATGCACTCTGCACACACACGGTCTTACCCTGTGCTCTTCAGGAATCCAGTCCCCATGTGGGACCTTCCAACCCAGCGACCATGCAGGTACACAGCCTCCCTGTGTGCTATTTGTGTGATATTCAAGATGTCCGTCCACTGATAGGACCACCCAACACACAGGCTTTCAGGTCTATGGCCTCTCCATGTGCTCTTCAGGAATCCAGTCCTACTCCCAAGACCTTACAACACACAGGTCATCCAGGACCTTACACACTGACCATGTGACCAGACCTCAGTCACATTATATCACTGAGACACAACAAGAAAACAGATTTGCAAAAAATACTCTGCAGTAAAATATATGACAGTAATCAGCAAGTGCTGGATAACAAATACAGGGTATTTAGTCGATACGTTTTTTTGCAAAAAAATGTATACCAAGCTGCTTCACCGCGTCAAGGTTTTCTTGTTGTCTCAGTTAGTGGGTGGTGTGAACGTTGTTTTACCGACTTGTTCAAGAATGCCAGAATGTCATCATCATAAGCAGCATACTGGGCAGTGAGGGGGGCCCAGACACATTTTTTGCACAGGGGCCTATTAGTGTCCGCTTCTGTCCTCATCCAGTGGCGTGTTGCTAATAGTGGCACATCATGCAGCTGCTATGGGACCAGTGAGTCAAGGGGCCCCCCCGATGTCAGCTAAAACGCAACGGAGCAGCGGGTTACAGGATTCAGGAGCTGGCTGTTGCGGCTAAAGCATGTGCCCGCTGCTAAAGAAAATATATCTATGGGGGACTGCATTATATTCTATGGGGGACACCATTATATTCTATGGGGGGCTACGTTTTACTATATGAGGTCAGAGTTATATTCTATATGGGGACTGCATTATACTCTATGGAGGACTATGAGGAATGTATTATAATCTATGAAGGACTGGTAACTCCCCCTTCATGTAAAATAATCTCTGGAGACAGAGTCATCTTCCAGGCAGCATCCTCTCCAGAACCTGGAAGAGGTCATTTATATGAAATGATAAGAGATGATTTATCCACAACAATGCAACTGATATGAGATACACAGTTATGGCTTTTTTCACCATTCTGTAACCTGTATGCCCATATTAATAGTTTAGATAGGTCAAATATGGTGACAGATTCCCTTTAATAAAGAAAAAATTAAAGAAATACAGGAGAAAGAGCAAAAAAGTCATAGAAAAATGTTTTGCTGGTAAAAATGCATTTTTAATGTAAAAACAAAAAGAAGGAAAAAACATATACGCATACACGGTATCAACATAGCCAGAACAACCCGATCTATAAAACTGACACATTATTTAACCTTTACAAAGATCTGTTTAACCCCTTTATGACCACAATACACATTAAAACGGCGGTCATTGAAGGCACTTATTCCCTCATTGCCGTTTTGAAAATGCAATGGGGAATAAGGGACACGCTGCAGCATCGGACCTGGACGGTTTTGCGACTGATGGGGGCCGATTAATCCCTTAAATACCGCTGTCAAGCGCAGCAGTGGTATTTAAGTTGTTGTTAGTAACCATTGGACCCCCGTGAAGAGAATCGTGAGTCCAGATAGTTACCATGGTACCCTGAGGTCATGTGATGATCCCAGGGTATGGTGGCATTTGAGATCCAGCAATAAGCTTAGTCTCTCAGGCACAGTCAGTGAGACACTGACATTCTCATACACTGCTGTACATGAGTACAGCAGTGCATTAAACAAGTGAACAAAATAAAAATTATACATGTCCCACTGTGGGGCTAAGTAAAAAATTGAAAAAAGTAAAATAAAAGATGTAAAAAAGTAAAAAAAAAAAAAAAAAAAAAAAAAGAACACAAAAAAGTGCATGCAAATCACTAAAATCCATTTTGCCACTCAACATGCAGCTTTTGTGATAAAACAAGAATAAACAAAAAAAGTACACATAATTGGTATCACCGCATGCGGAACGACCCACTCTATAAAACTGGCATGTTATTTATTCCGTTTAATGAACGCCGTAAAATAAAAATAATAAAAACATGCCATCATCATACTGACTCACAAAAAAGTGAATAAAAAGCGATCAAAAAGTCATATGTAAAAAAATGGTATAAATCAAAATGCCAAACCGTCCCGCAAAAACAAGCCCTAATATAGAAATTTCGGCCAAAAAGTAAAAAAGTTACAACTCTCAGAATACGACGATGCAAAAACAAATTCATTTTTGCAAAATATTGTTTATAGTCTGTAAAAAGAGCAAATCATAAAAAAATAATATAAATCTAGTATTCCTGTAATCGTACCGACCCAACGAGCAAATCGTTCTTATCACTTTTACCGCACGGTGAATGGCACAAAAAATAAAAAATAATAACAACTCAATTGCTGGTTTTGTTTCTTCTGTGTCTGAAAAATCTGAATAAAAAGTGATCAAACAATTTTATGTGCCCCAAAATGGTACTAAGAAAACTGCAACTCGTCCTGCAAAAAATAAGCCCTCATGCAGCTCTGCGTGCCAAAAAGTAAAAAAGTTACAGCTCTCAGAATATGGCGACAAAAAAAACTACTTTTCATGAAAAAAGAATTTTAACTGGGTGTTAGCATCAATACCTAAAAAACCCTGATATAAATCTGACATCGCTGTAATTGGACATACCCAAAGAGTAAATCTGCCTCATCACTTATACTGCACAGTTAACCGCGCAAAAATAGAAATAAGAACTATTCTTGTAATGCTATCTAGTTGTTCATTCTACCTCGCAAAATCGGAATAAGGCTCTGCTCACAGTTATCCTGCGCTCTCCACTGAGTGCTAACGTCTGGCTTCCGTGTAAATTCCCCAAAACCGCAATTCAAACATAACCTCGGACGAGACCACTCACTTATGAGGCAGATAGAGTCATATTGAACTGGTCTGTGTTCTAACAGTGTCCCATAATTTTGGGCATCTTTTTAGTCCACAAGTGTGGGCGACCACAGATCTGTGCACGCCTAAAAAGTTGGATACCACAGGAGGAGACACCAAACGGAGTACAAAGTGTCTCCACCTGCCTCATGGTGGGTGGTTCCTTTGGAGGTTTCGACTGAATTGTATTTTTGTGGGATTTACATGGAAACTTGAGGTAAGTGCTCAGCGTAAAACACAAGAATGTGATCCTAGCCTTATTCCGGAAATGATCGAAAAATATAATGCATCCCAAAATGTTACCGATAAAACCCCTAATTTATCCCGCACAAAACCAGCCCCTACTCAGGTCTATCATCTGTCACTGGAACTATAGTGAGTTCCCACTTTACTGGTAAAACGAAGACTCTGAAAAAGCAACATGACTACCACCCCCTCAAATAAAATCCAGTGAATTCTAAGCTCCCAAATCCAAATGTCCCCTTCCTTCTGAGCCCCACTGTGCCTAATCCACAATAAGTGGCCACATGTTTGACATTATTGTAATGTAGAGAAGGCACTTAATTTACAGGGTGTGTATCGCCAGAAGCACAAGTTGGGCACAATGTATGGGGGCACTACAATAAATGGGGGCTCTACACTGTATGAGGACACAATGTATGGGTACTAGGCTGCAGAGTTGCAATTCTCCAGAAAAAAAACCTGGCATGGATGTTACAAAATAGTCACTGTAGCCCTAGATTAATTCATTGAAATTTGCAGTTTCTACAATGGGGTCACATTTAGAGGTTTTCTGCTGCTTTGGCACCTTAGGGGCTCTGCAAATGTTGCCCGTAAACTATTCTAGCAAAATCTGTGCTCCAAAAGCCAAATAGCGCTCCTTCCTTCTCAGCCCTGACGTGTGGCCTAACAGTAATTTCTGACAACATATGGGCCAGCACCACATTTGGGAGAAATTGTGCAATAAATTGTGGAGTCCGGTTTCACCTATTAACCCTTGTCTGACAAATTTGCAGCAATGAAAAAAATTACATTTTTACCATTAAAATGTAATATTTCCACATCTCAATGTTTTAAAATTCTGTGAGAAACATGGGTTCAAAATATTCACCTCACCCCTAGATGGATTTATTTTCCATTTCTTCTGTTATCCATGGTGAAAATTACAATTTTGGAGCTAAAACATTTTTGTGAAAAAAAATGAAATTTTTCATTTTTTATGAACCCAACCTGTGGGTACAAAATGGACACCATACCCCTGGATAAAATCCTTGAGGGATGAAGTTTACATAATGGGGTAACTTGTGGGTGGTTTTCACTGTTTAGGTAGATCAGGGCTCTCCAAACGCAACATGACGTCCACAGACAATTCCATGAAAGTCTGTGTTCCAAAACGTCACTCCTAACTCTCTGAGCCCTGACATGTGTCCAAACAGTACATTCCTTAAGTACAGATACATTCCTTAAGGGGTCTAGTTTCCAAAATGTTCCACTGTTTAGGCACATTGGGGACTCTCCAAACGCGACATGGCATCTGCTCTAGAGTGTTCATTTTTTCCTTCCACATTGCTTTAGTTCTTCTGAAGGACCGGAAGTATTAATAAACTTTTTGAAGGTGGGTTTGAGTACTTTCAGGGGTGCAGTTTTTAGAATGGTGTCACTTTTGGGTATTTTCTGTCATATAGACCCCTCAAAGTCACTTCAAATGTGATATGGTCCCTAAAATATGGTTTTGTAAATTTTGTCAGAAAAATTAGAAATCTCTGTTCAACTTTTAACTCTTCTAACTTCCTAATAAAAACAATTATGTTTCAAAAATTATGCAGCTGTAAAGTAGACATGTGGGAAATGTTATTTAGTAACTATTTTGTGTGACATAACTTTATGATTTAAGGCCAAAAGTTTGAAAATTGTGACATTTTTGAAATTTTTGCCAAATTCACGATATTTTCACAAATAAACGCAAGTCATATCCAACAAATGTTACTAATATTATGAAGTAAAAACCTCAAAAGATAATGGATCAAATACTCTAAGAAGACACCAAGATAGCAGCAAAAAAAAAAAAAAAAAAAAAATTTGATCCTAAAAATTAACTTTTATTCCAATATTTAAAACCTGGATGATACCAGTATAGGGATCAGGGTACAGGATATTTTTAACATACAAAATATGCAATGTATCAGGGCACTACACTTGCCCTAGTAGGCCCTAGTGCGTCCCTTCCTTGCCGCGGAGGTTGGCACCCTAATATATGCGATGTGGCGCCCCCGCTCAACGTCAGTAACCCTAATAACACCCTAAAAAACCCTAATCCACGACAAGGATACACAAAAAAAACACAAACACACAGAATTCCCGAAAAAATGACCCCTGGTGGAGAGACTATATACTAATATAGTATAGACAGTATATAGTCTCTCCACCAGGGGTCATTTTTTCGGGAATTCTGTGTGTTTGTGTTTTTTTTGTGTATCCTCGTCGTGGATTAGGGTTTTTTAGGGTGTTATTAGGGTTACCGACGTTGAGCGGGGGCACCACATCGCATATATTAGGGTGCCAACCTCCGCGGCAAGGAAGGGACGCACTAGGGCCTACTAGGGCAAGTGTAGTGCCCTGATACATTGCATATTTTGTATGTTAAAAATATCCTGTACCCTGATCCCTATACTGGTATCATCCAGGTTTTAAATATTGGAATAAAAGTTAATTTTTAGGATCAAATTTTTTTTTTGTTAATATTATGAAGTACAATATGTCACGAGAAAACATTCTCAGAATCATTGGGATCTGTTGAAGCGTACCAGAGTTATTACCACATATAGTGACACTGGTCAGATTTCAAAGATTTGGCCTGGTCATTAAGGTCAAAATTGGCTGGGTCTCTAAGGGGTTCAAAATAAAGAAATATCCAAAACTTTTTTTTACTAATACTGAAACACAAAAAGTGAAATAAAATGTTATCAAAAAGTTGTATATAATGAAAAATGATATAACTGAAAACGTCATTTTGTCCTGCAAAAATCAAGCCCTCACATAGCTCTGTCGGCTTAAAAATAAAAATGTTAAACCTCTCAGAATATGGAAATGCAGGAACAAATAATTTTTTCTAAAGTAATTTTTACAGTGTGCAAAAGTGGCAAAACATTATAAAAACTATACTGTATATGTGTTATCTCTTATGTGACTGTGAGCCCTCACGGGCATGGTCCCCTCTCCTTATGTACTTGTGTGTCCCTTGTCTTACACATGTTTATTACACTTGTCTATATTTCCCCTTTTCACATGTAAAGCGTCATGGAATAAATGGCGCTATATAAATGCATAATAATAATAATAATGTGTAATCATACTGACAGAAAAAAATACTGCTGTCATCACTTTTATCGTACGGTGAATGATGTCAATGTGTATAAAAACAATTCTTGAACTGACTTTTTTTTGTTCATTCTGCCTGCCAAAATTTGGAATAGAAAATGTTCAAAAAATATTATGTACCCAAAATGATGCCAATAAAGAAATCTTTTTTCGTGGAAAGATAAAAAAATTTTTTTGTTAAAAAAGGTGTTTTTTAGTAAAAATAGAAAAACATAAAAAAGAACAAACTAAAGGATAGGAAATTGTGACATATACAGTGGGGGAAATAAGTATTTGACACACTGCCATTTTTGCAAGTTTTCCCACTTACAAAAGAAAGGAGAGGTCTGTATTTTTTAATGTAGGAACACTTCAACTGTGAAAGACAAAATCTTAAACAAAAATTCAGAAAATCATATTGTATGATTTTTACATAATTAATTTGCATTTTATTGCATGAAATAAGTATTTGATACAATAGAAAAATAGAACTTAATATTTGGTGCAGAAACCTTTGTTTGCAATTACAGAGGTCAGACGTTTCATGTAGTCATTGACCAAGTTTGCACACACTGCAGCAGGGATATTATCCCACTATACAGATCATCTCCAGATTTTTCAGGTTTTGTGGCTGTCACTGGATACTGTCAGAGACACCGCACTGAACTTTCTCACTGAGCCAGTGCGCGTGTCCTGAGTAAAGCGAACAGTGCTCAAAGCTATCTGTGCAGTCAGCGATCGCCAGGACCTTCTTAGGATCCATACGAAACCCCTCACAGGACACAATCAACCCCAAAAAAGACAGCTCCTGTACAAAGAACGAACATTTTTCCAATTTGGCGAACAATTGGTTCTCCCTGAGTCTCTGGAGAACTGTCTTTAGATGTTGCAAGTGAGATTGACTGTCTGGGGAATACACCAAAATATCATCCAAATAAATAATAACAAAACGGCCTATCAGATCAGAAAACACAACATTGATGAAATTTTGGAAAATAGCGGGTGCATTAGTTAACCCAAATGGCATTACCAGGATTTCAAAGAGTCCTTCTGATGTGAGGAATGCCGTTTTCCACTCGTCCCCTTCCCGAACCCTTATCAGATTGTAGGCCCCCTGCAGATCTAACTTGGAGAACCATTGGGCCCCAGCTAACTGGCTACATAAGTCTGGGATGAGGGGTAAGAGTTCCTAACCGTTATCTTGTTCAGTTCCCGAAAGTCGAGGCACGGCCGCAAACCACCATCTTTTTTCTTCACAAAGAAGAACCCTGCTGCCACAGGTGACACAGAAGGCCTGATATGCCCTTTGCGGAGACTCTCAGCTATGTACTCCTTCATGGCTTGGCGCTCAGGCCCAGACAAATTGAACAATCGAGCCTTAGGTAACTTGGCTCCGGGTACTAAATCAATGGCACAATCATAGGGTCTATGTGGTGGCAGCGCCTCAGCCTCACTTTCGGAAAAAACGTCTTCGAAATCTTTCAGGTACTCCGGAATACCTTCCAGATCGACAGACGCCACAGACACGGATTTAACAGCGTTAACAAGATGTCCCCGGTTACCACATTTATTATTGCATCCCCATTGAGTGATTTCTCCTGTAACCCAATCAATGGTAGGATTATGGCGCTGAAGCCAAGGCATCCCCAGTACCAGTCCTGCAGGCAAGTTATCTAGCACCAGACAACTTAGTTCCTCCACATGAGTGGAACCCACTTTTAGAGAAAAAAGTTCAGACCTGCAACAGATACCATCTTGGGTAAGAGGAGATGCGTCAATTGCCACAAGTTTAACAGGATCATGAAGCCTGACTGTCCCTATCTTATTAAGAGTCATAACCTTGGTATCAATCAGGTTCACAGCCGAACCGCTGTCAATAAAAGCAGTAGTCTGAACAGGACCATAACCAAGTTCCAGTTCCACCTGCAGCACCATTTTTGCACATGAGGAAAATTGTACCTGAAGGTCTGGGTAGCCTCCTCGATTACTACCCAGACCTAGTCGTTTCCCGCCATCTTGGAGGATGACGGTCAGGAGGGGCAGTCCTTCTTCCAATGTCCAGATTTCCCACAATAGAAGCACAACTGCTTTTCCCAGCGGCGTCTTCTTTCCTTTCCCTCACAGGTGACAGCGCTCACCTCCATAGCCATAGGAAGAGTCTGGGTCTCATCTCCACTGAAGAATAAGGGCGATTCCGGTTGCATAATGCCTCTAGCCCGCAGCCTGCGATCCATGCGAACCGCTTGGACCATGGCATCCTCCAGGGAGTCAGGCGGAGGATGGAGTGCCAAAGCATCCTTCAGACGTTCACACAGGCCTCCGTGGAACAGCCCCCGAAGGGCGGCATCACTCCAGGAAATCTCCGCTGCCCAACAGCTGAATTCAGTACAGAACCATTCGGCCGAGTGCTCCCCCTGACAGACATTCATTACTTTGTCCTCAGCCAACCGCACTCTATCAGGCTCATCATAAATAAGCCCTAAAGCTTCAAAAAATGCATCCACAGACATTCTCTCAGGGGCAGAAGAGGAAAGCGAGAATGCCCAGGCTTGTGGGGACCCCCTAAGCAGGGACATCACCACCCCCACCCTCTGTTTCTCATCCCCAGAGGAGCGGGGTCTCAAAGAAAAAAAAAGCTTACAGCCCTCCTTAAATGCCCTGAAATCATCCTTGTTACCAGAACATATATCTGGCAATTTAACCGGGGATTCAGGTGGGACTAAAATGACATCTCTATTCCCCACCTGCTGGAAGCCTGCGGAAAGTACCCCCTGAACTCAACCCGCCGTTGGGACTGGGCCAGAGCTTGGTGTTCCAAACTAAGCTTCTGCAATGACAGTCAAGCTTTTCACCTGCTCAGATAAAGCACACATTGGGTCCATGCTGCAGAAGTGAGGAGAGAAAAAAAAAAATTGTAGGTCAGTTATAATGTCAGAGACACCGCACTGAACTTGCTCACTGAGCCAGTGCGCGTGTTCTGAGTAAAGCGAACAGTGCTCAAAGCTACCTGTGGAGGGGGCAGCAACCGAATAGATGTGTACTTCAGAGCCGCAGGACCTGAAGCACGTGACTGCTAGAGGCGTGGCTTAAACTCCACAGAGCTAGGAGCTGCAAGACAATTCCTAGCAGAGTAACTGTGAGACAAAGTTACCAAGGGGCATAGACAGTGAGAATAGTCAGGACATAGCCAATGAGTCACACACAGAGATAGCTGCAAGGTACCAGAGGGGCGAGCAGAGAGTAGTCAGGTCACAGGCAATGAGTCATACACAGATAGTTGCAAGGTACAAGAGGGGCAAGCAGAGAGTAGTCAGGTCACAGGCAATGAGTCATACACAGATAATAACGCAGTACAAAATCAACAGGCAAACTCACAACGGGAAACAGAAACGGGGTCAGAACCATATAAACAAGATATAGCAACAAACAGGCACATGGGGGTCAGCAAACTAGGCCAAAGGCAAAAGTATAACTGTCAGGGATTGAAGCTACCCAGGGGTTTATGAAGCTCTCCCAGAACCAGAAAGAGGCCACAATCATTAACCCCAAGTGTGCAGGTCAAAACCTGCACAGAGCTCCAGACATTAACCCCCGGTGTGCAGCTTAAAAATGTGCACTGGGATCATGACAGATACATTGAGTTTCAGCTTCCTTCAAAGATTTTCTATTGGGTTCAGGTCTGGAGACTGGGTAGGCAGCTCCAGAACCTTGAAATGCTTCTTACGGGGCCACTCCTTAGTTGCCCTGGCTTTGTGTTTTGGGTCATTGTCATGCAGAAAGACCTAGCCATGACCCATCTTCAATGCTCTTACTGAAGGAAGGAGGTTGTTGGCCAAAATCTCGTGACACATGACCCCATCCATCCTCCCTTCAATATGGAGCAGCTGTCCTGTCCCCCCTTTGCGTCCCCCACCATGCTTCACGATTGGGAAGGTGTTCTTGGGGTTGTACTCATCCTTCTTCCTCCTCCAAACACAGCATGTTCTATTTTGGTCTTATCCGACCACATGACCTTCTCCCATGCCTCCTCTGGATCATATGGATATTCACTGATGAACTTCAAACGGACCTGGACATGTGTTGGCGTGAGCAGGGGGACCTTGGTGCCCTGCAGGATTTTAATCCATGATGGCGTGAGAGCCAGAATTTTTGCTGGGTGGTAGGTGATGAAATACTTATTTCAAGCTATAAAATGCAAATTAATTATGTAAAAATCATACAATGTGATTTTCTGGGAGTTCACAGTCAATGAACTCACTTCACCTATCTGACGTCAGTGGGAAATTTCTCACGCTCGCGGTACCATCAGACAGGTAATAGGAGTTCATATGGGGGACCCTAAATCATTTTTTTTGGGGGGTTGACACATTTTCATAGCCAGTAAAGGCTAAGTATACAGCTGTGAGATGATATTAATAGCCTGAGAACCTCCATGGGTATTACCCACTTTCCAGGCTATAAACCACTGCCCTCAGCCATTGGCTTTCCCCCTGCTGGTTATGAAAATTATGCAGGAGCCCACGCAATTTTTTTCAGATAAATAACCTTTTACTAATTAAATACATGTACAGTAAGCTGCGCACACACTGTACTAATTGTATGTGTCACTGACATCTGTATACCGTATATACTCGAGTATAAGCCGACCAGAGTATAAGCCAAGGCCCCTAATTTTGCTGCAAAAAAAAGGGAAAACTTATTGACTCGAGTATAAGCCTAGGGTGGAAAATGCAGCATCTACTGGTAAATTTCAAAAATAAAAATAGATACCAATAAAAGTAAAATTAATTGAGACATCAGTAGGTTAAATGTTTTTTAATATTCATATTGCATCAGGAGCCCCATATAATGCTCCATACAGTTCATGATGGCCCCATAAGATGCTCCATAGAATAATATGCCGAATATAATGCTCCATAAAGGTTGATGGCCCCATAAGATGCTCCATAGAATAATATGCACCATATAATGCTCCATAAAAGTTGATGGCCCCATATGATGTTCCATAGAATAATATGCCACATACAATGCTTCATAAAGGTTGATGGCACCATAAGATGCTCCATAATACCACCGCCATGCTGTGCCGTGTCTTCCAGGTCCTCTTGCTGTGACTGTTCAGGCAGAAGGTGCGCACTAACCACGTCATTGTGCTCTCTGACTTGAAAGTCACAGCCAGAGGTCGCGGAAGACAGCACAGCACGGTGGTGGAACGGGGACAGGTGAATATTGCATGGCTTCCCATGTCCTCCCCGTCATACTCACCCACTCCTGGCATGGCCTGGGGCAGTCTCTGCACTTCTTGCTTCTCCATTGTCGGTTGGCAGCTCTTTCCAGTGCTCAGCAGTCACATGGTTCCGCTCATTAAAGTAATGAATGTATGCTCCACGCCTATGGTAGTGGAGTCGTGTGCATATTCATTACTTTAATGAGCAGTACCATGTGACCGCTGAACACAGGAAGAGCTGCCGGCGCTGGAGACCATCTGAGAAGCAGAGAAGTGCAGAGACCGCACCAGGAGGGGGTGAGTATGATGTGACAGCCATCGGCTCCTGACACTCACCCTCCCCCACCAATCCCCTGGGACAATGACTCGAGTATAAGCCGAGAGGGGCACTTTCAGCCTAAAAAAATGGGCTGAAAATCTCAGCTTATACTAGAGTATATACGGTATCTATTTTATGTGTATTTACTGTATGTAATCTATCTATTCTAACCTGTCAGCTCCTGCTGTGTTTTTGCAGTACGTGGCTGCTGAATTTCCAGGTTTTATCCTATCTGTGTAATACATATACATTTAATATATATGTGTGCCACTGACATGTATTTATCTATTTTATGTGTATTTACTGTATGTAATCAATCGATTCTATACTGTCGGCTCCTGATGTGATTTTACAGTACACGGCTACTGAATTGCCGGCTTTTCCAGTAAAATCGCAGCGTGACAGGTTCTAATAGAATAGATATATACACATAGAATGGATAGATAGAAAGATGTCAGTGACACAAATATATATATTTGATAGACAGATAGATAGACAGAAGTACGCGGCACATGAATTGACGGCTTTTGAAAGGAGATCGGTGTGCAAAAAGCGGAGAGCACTTGCATGGTCCGAGTGCTGTGCGATTTTTTCTCGCACCCATTGACTTCTATTGCAGGATGCAATCCGATTTCCGATTACAATCACAGCATGCTGTGACTTTTTTCCAGTCCAATCGTGATCTGATCCGAGCTGGAAAAAAACGCAGAAAAACACACAATGATAGAATAACATTGGTCCAAATGCAAACTGATTTATAATAGGATTGCATTTGTCCGATTTCATCGCAAGTGGGAATGAGCCCTTAGAGGGGACTTGTACAGACAATAAAGACATTGCAGAATAACATATAACTCAACAGATACCAAAAGAAGTGAGGGTCCTGTTCGCAACTTTACAATTCATGAAGAAATAGGGGAGACACGATAGGTAAATGGCAAAAAAAAGTATGAATTTAGTTTGCTGAAATACAAAATTAATTACTCTCTTTTTCTCAAACTCTTACAGTAAAGGGACTGTTGCAAGTTCAAGACCCACTAGAATGTCGAGGATAAAGCGACCTCCAATTCAGTCCCAAAATACTTATTTAAACATGTATGTTTTTGTAATATAAGGCAGTTTCTAATTAAGGAAAAGTTGCTCCATTACTGAAAAAGCAATGTTTTATACCATATGCAAATAAAGATAAAGTTCTATTACTATTCATAATCATGTCAAGAAAAAAATACAACCAAAAATAGAAACATTCAAGACAAACATGAATAGTCTTTGACTGGAGTAAGATTGGCATAAGGACTATAGGACTATGACAACTTATTATGAATTAGACAAGCTGTGGCATACCGCCACTGCTGTGCCTCATCCCATCCCAGCTCAGTCATTTTCACAGAGCCGTGAGAAACCCCAAAAGTTCCAAAATTTTTGTGCAACTCTGAATTGCCCCCCAAAAATTGTGACTTTTCAAAGGAACTTATTTCTTAATTCTGACGAAAATAATTTGATGAATTTGGACACTAGCATATTTTCCAAATGGGGATCTGATTGGTTGCTGTAGAGTAGTGCCACAGTTTTATTTGGCTTCACTTGCAATAAATCTCCACCATTGGGTCACTCTTGATTTGTAATGCTAAAACCAAGATATAGATTCTGTAACAACGGACCATATAAAAAACAATTGGAAGGAGAAAGACTGACACACTGTCCTTTTAAAAGAATGAGGTGCTTGAGGAAGGGACTCGTGGTCCAGACTGATTGAGGTAGGAACCTCAGCCCCATGGCGTACACCTGTTTACTGCATTCCCTGATTCGCGGCTACTGCTCCACACACACACGTCCTCCTTGACATGAAAGAGATCTTAATATTTACTTTATTGCTCTACTAGATTTCTGCCTACCTGCTCCCGCAACAGATGACCCTGACAAAGACCTTCTCCAGGTCGAAACATTGGACGATACCTGCATTTGACTCCTTGCCAGATAAAAATAAATTTAGATTGCAGCAAGACCTATAGTCTGGTTTTCTTTTGTGATGCTGAGGTTCCTACCTCAATATAAAAAGCTATTATCAAAGGAATTATTACTGTCACAAAATCAATATCGGCAAACGACATCATTATCAAATAAAAGCAAAGCGCCAACAAGTATGAAACTAGCACACTAATAATCTTGTAATCTTGTAAAAATCAAAAGGGGAAAATTACAGGAACACAATTCTTAATAATTTTACAATTTGTATCCAGGTAAAGCACCTATAATAAAGATGCCTAAGAGATGTAACGTGCAGTAAGAGAAAGTTCTGAGGCTATGTAGTGATATTATACACTAACCAAACATAGAAGAGTGAGAAGAATCAATCTAGATAGAGGGATGTTCCTTTTACCTGGCTCTCCTCCTCTCCATCACTCCCTGTCTCCTCGCTGCTGCTTTCCATATCTATGAGCTGTTTCCCAAAGGATCGTTACTGTTTATATATAGAGCAGCACAACCACAGCAGGCATCATGACTGCCCCAAGACACACTATTTCATGTACCCTCCCCCATTCATCAATTTCACTATGACACCGTGGTATAGCTAAGTATAGAATGGTCAACATTTTCTATGGGTTAGGATGTGTTTAATTCATTGCAAATAGCAACTTCACCCGGTAAACCCAGGCATTTTCAAAAAGTTCTTTGTATTATTCATTGTTTGAAATATTAATGCAAAAATACCTAAGAATAATTTCACACTGTATCTATTCAGTAGCAAGCGTATAGTCTAAAGGATCACTGGCAGGATATGAAAACCAGTTTCAGATTAGCGTTCTGTCGACTCACTAGCTGAAATTACTCTGATGGCTCACACTCCATCCATAGGGAACGTATTCATATTCGCTTTTTTTTCTTTTTTTTTTTTTAAGAAAATATTTATTAAAGTTTTTTTTTTAATAACAAAGAAAGGGTACAATACAATAGACCATAAACTACCATTATCTGAGTAATTAAACATTATTTAAGTATGGAAGTAGAGAAAAGAAGAGAAAGACATGAGGGAGAAGACATAGTAGTAAGAGTAAGGAAAAAATAGGTATGGGGATATAGGGTAAGGGAAGGAAGAAGGGGGGGATTATAGCCCATCAGTAAAAAATAATAATTTAACTTATTTAACTCAAATCATCTAAATTACTCGGGAGCTAAATATGTATCCAGTTGGCAAATTCCGGACTCTCTTTGAATGAATGCCAAGGAAACCAAGTGTGTCCCTGTCTAGATGTGGAGCCCCTATCTTGGGACATCAGTGATTCCATACGCTCCAATCTGTCCATCTCCACCACCCATTCCATCACAGAAGGGACCCTCATGGATCTCCAATGCCTGGGTATGATCATTCTTGCTGCTATTAGGCAAAATCTCCAGAGGCCCCTTTTAATTGTTTTTAATGGGCCAGGGATTAGAGAAAGGAGAGCAATCTGAGGAGATGGTTCATACCTGATTCCAGAAATGATATAGAAAATCTGGAAGATCGCCAACCAAAATGGCTTCAGCAGACGACAGGACCACCAGACATGTAGCATGGAGCCCCCGTCCTCTCCGCATCTCCAGCATAAATCAGGGACCCCCGGATAAATCCTGTGCAGCATGTCAGGGCATCTATACCATCTAGTCAAGATCTTGTAGTTCTTCTCCTGTGACTCACAAGAGATAGACAACTTATGAGTCAGGGTGAAGATTTTATGGCGATCCGCATCGGAAAAGTTAATCTGCAGATCTTTCTCCCATGCAGTGATGAAGCGGGGCGTGTCTGTAGATTCCAAATCAGAGATCAGGCCATAGAGGAGTGAGATCACATGAGCAGGGCCCTCCGTTAGCTGCATAAGGGTCTCAAATGGTGTCGGCAGGCCAAGATCTATCTTTGAAAAACAGCTCTTGAGCTGAATAAATTCAAGCCAGGGTATCGATCTCCCCGGGCAGGCCGTCCTCATATCCCCCACCACAGGGAATCCTGCAATCTTGTCTGCAGCCTGGCCCAGACTAACCCGGTCGTCAGAGTCCCAACAAAGAAATGAAGTCCGTGTCGTGGCAGGAGGGAAGTCTATGTTATTAAAGAGGGGGCCTAATCTACTTGGTCTGTTAATGATTTTCATTTTGGTGCTATATTTGTACCAGAAATTTATTACCACTTGTGTGAGCGGTGGGAATTCAGAAACTGTGTAGTTCCGAGGATCATAGGTCCAAGGGAGCCAATACAATGAATGTGGGGACATCAGCTTTTCAATGATCACCCATTGTTTATACAGGTCACCATATCTCCAGTCCACCAGTCTGGAAAGAAGAGCAGACCGGTAATATGTTTTAAAATTAGGAAGACCCATGCCACCCCTCGACTTAGGTCTAATCAGAGTGGAGAACCCAAGTCTTGGTTTTCTTGTGCCCCAAACAAAACTGTTAATTGCTGATTGGAGACGGTTAAAGAAATGGTCAGGAACAAAAATAGGGACTGTCTGGAAAAGATAAAGAAAACGGGGAAGAATGTCCATTTTGACTGCATTAATACGGCCAAACCAGGAAAGTTGGGATCTATTGTATTTCTTCAAGTCAGCTAGGGTAGTATGGAGGAGTGGGATATAATTAAGATTGAGTAGATCATTGGAGTTTTTAGGAATCATAACTCCCAGATATTTAAGTGCCCTGTCCTCCCACCTAAAAGGGAAGGAAGATTGGAGTCTATGGGCCTCTTCCTCGGGGAGAGTTATGTTCAAAACTTCTGTTTTGGAGTAATTAACTTTAAAGTTAGATACCTCCCCAAATTTTAGGAACTCTCGCATGAGCACTGGAAACTCAATTGTAGGGTTTGTCACGTATATTAATAAATCATCTGCGCATATTGATAGTTTAAAATTATTGTGGCCAATCTGTATGCCCTTAATGTCAGGAGCGCTCCGCAGTGCAACTGCCAGGTGCTCCATGGCAATTATATAAAGCAGAGGGGACAATGGACACCCCTGTCTGGTACCATTAGATATGCTCAAACAAGATGAAAGAGTACCGTTGACTCTAATACGAGCCGTGGGGTTTTGGTACAAAGCGAATATTCTCCCCAACATTGTAGACCCCAGTCCCAGTTGTGTCAATGAAGAACGTAAAAAGGTCCACCCAAGGCGATCAAAAGCCTTCTCGGCGTCGATAGATAAAAGGCAAGCTGGAATCTTGTGTCTGCGTACATAAGATGCGAGCAGTAGTGTTTTAACCGTGTTGTCTTTGGCCTCTCGTTTCTGCACGAATCCGGCCTGATCACCATGGATGGAACCCGAAAGTAGAGGGCTCAACCTGTTAGCCAACACCTTAGCAAAGACCTTCATATCCACATTAATAAGTGAGATGGGAGGATAATTTGAACACATCGAATGGTCCTTACCAGGTTTAGGTATCACCGTAATTGTGGCGGCCAAGGTCTGTCTGGAAAAAGGACAGGTCTCTGAGATAGAATTGAATAGTTTAGTTATAATGGGTACTATATTAGGTGTAAATAATTTATAAAAGGAAGCTGGGAACCCGTCGGGTTCGGGACTCCTACCATTAGCCATAGATTGAATAGTATCTGAGATCTCCTGATCTGTGAATGGTTCCTCCATGGCTGCTGTATCTGCCACTGGAAGAGGAGGGAGCGGGGTGTTGTTAACATAGTCGTCCACCCTGGCCTGGAAGTTAGTCTGGGACATATCAGCTATTGGCCCCCTGAGATTGTATAAGGAATCGTAATATTCTTTGAAGGAAGCCGTGGTTTCTTCTGGATGATGTAATAGTTTACCAGTTTTAGATTTTATGGTAGGGATGTGAGTAACAGGAATACGTGGGTGCAGGAATCGTGCTAAAGCCTTACCAGGCTTATTGGAGAATTCATATAAATATCTCCGAAAACGGTCTCTTTGCCGTGCTGATGCCGTATCCAACAGGGAGGTAAGGTCTTTCCTGGCCTTTAAGAGGTCAGCCAAGGTTTGAGAATTGTGGGTATGCTTATGATCTAGCTCCAGCTTTTGAATGCGTGTGAGTAGATCGTTGATTGCGAATGCTCTTTCTTTCTTTAACCGCGCTCCCTGTTGGATAAACACTCCTCTAATTACTCCCTTTAAAGCCTCCCACTGATAGGGAAAGGCTGTGTGGTCTGATTTGTGGAAGTCTATGAAGTCAGTGATGGCCGTTCGGAT
Organism: Dendrobates tinctorius; assembly: GCF_039654945.1. Taxonomy (NCBI): domain Eukaryota; kingdom Metazoa; phylum Chordata; class Amphibia; order Anura; family Dendrobatidae; genus Dendrobates; species Dendrobates tinctorius. The sequence continues at coordinate 43,933,445 of NW_027361684.1, forward strand.
TGCTGTCTGGCATGTGGGGTCTTTAAGGAGGCCAGGGTGTAACGACCACGTCCATTCCGTAGGGGCCAGGTCCGGTAGTCGTATGGACAACAAAACAGAGGCGTGATCTGACCAAATCATCGGTCCAATCTGAGTCTCTGGGTGATATGTTAATAGTTTGTGACTGATCAGGAAGAAGTCTATCCTACTATAGGAGTCATGTATAGCTGAGTAGTAGGTGTAGTCGCGTGTAGTGGGATGAGTCAGTCTCCAAACGTCCACTAGTCTAGACTCCACTAATTTGGTCTTTAGGCTCTCCAGTTGGGACGGGGGTATGGACGACCTACCAGACGATGAGTCCACGGACCTGTCAAGTACAAGATTGAAGTCCCCACCGCCAATCACCAAGCCCTCGGCGAACGTTGCGAGGCAATTCAAATATGCTCTACATGTCCGAGCCTGATCCTGATTAGGAAGATAAAAATTAGAAATAGTGAACACACCAGCAGCCATTTTCAATTTTAGAAATAAGAACCTGCCATGGGGGTCCAATTTAGAATCCAGTACCTGAGCCTGAAGGGATTTATGAAGTGCAATACTGACCCCCTTTGATTTAGATTCTGGGTTGGTACCATGGAACCACTGTGTGTAGTACCTATTCTTAAGGGCCGGTATGCGGTCTGATCTGAAGTGGGTTTCCTGCAGCAGGAGTACATGGATATGTTTCTTATGCATATGGTAGAGCACTTGGGAGCGCTTTTCAGGAGTGTTAAATCCCCTAACATTCAGTGAACACAGATTTAAAGTTGCCATATCAATATGCTATCCGAGCCGAGGGAATAGTAACAGCGGTGGTTGGTAAAAGGTTGGAGGGGGAAGGTTTACACAAGAGGGAAGAAGAAAGATGGGAAGAAGTGGAAAGAAAAAAGAAGTAGTAGATATTAACAGACGAACAGCAAGAAATTTTCAGACAGGAGGAACTTTCCTGTCAAGACAGCTCCCAGGTCACTATGCCTGGGAACTGGAAACTATACAGAGGATACTCTGTAACGTAGTGTCCTTAGACACTCCCTAAAGTGGGGACTGACTGGACCAGGGCACTGAGACTCAGCCAAGCCCCCGCAGCAATTCAATAAGACGTTTAAACATAAACACGATTAACTGTAGACCGGCATAAAGGCAAACTGTGTTAGTAACTGTTCCTATTAACAAATATCAGAGAGCTATGAAACAAAACCACAGTCTAAAGTAAGTAACGGGGCCGCAAGGTGATCTACAGATCATATTAGTATATGGAGACTATATAATAACCAGAAAATATAAAATTGGTAATAAGATAGCATAATAATAATAATAATAATTATCAGCTCTTCTCTGGTCACCAGCAGGAACAGAACATCTGTATTGCTCCCGATTTATCAGCCCAGGGTATAATTCCACCAAACAGAGCGTAGTTCGAGATCTTCAGGTAAGGTGGAGAAGAGGGGTCAATGGGGGGAGAATTCCCCTTGAGTCGATCTAAATAAAGTCAAGGGACCCCATCTTGGGCTCCAAAATCGTGCCTCGGGCCACGTCTCCTCTTCCTATTAGGTCCCGATGGTGGTCTCCCCCCTCCCTGTCCTCCCCACAACAATAAAGGTGATGGTCGAGGCCACTCTCCCAGCTGCACCAAGGGTAAATCCAGAGCAGAAGAAAAGGTTGATAAGTCCGCCGGTGTCCTCAATATCACTGGGCCAGCTTCTCCGCGTACTTGTAGTTGAAAGGGGTATCCCCATGAGTAGTTGATGTCTTTAGTGCGAAGAGCCTCCAGGAGTGGCCTGAGCGCCCGTCGTTTGGCCAGGGTCAGGCGAGAGAGATCTGCCATAAGCTGAATGTTAGAGTCATTGAATTCAATAGCCTCTTTCTCCCTGGCCCTTTGCATAATTTCTTCCTTTTGTCGATAGAAGTGGATTCTGCATATCACATCTCTTGGTTTGTTGGAGTCAGGATTTTTGGGGCCAAGGGACCTATGTGCTCTGTCCATTTCAATATGATCGCCTCCAGGTTTGCCTAGAAGCGAATTAAAGATGTTTTGGATGGCAGGGACCAGGTTTCTATTAGTCACTGTTTCCGGAAGTCCACGGATACGAATATTATTCCTCCGGTTCCTATTTTCGGAGTCTTCCATCATATCAAACACCAGCTGGAATGTCTGGGAGTGATGATCTAGGAGTTCATGTTGGTTATGTAGTTGAGATGCAAGATCCTCCACTTTAGATTCCAAGGTAGTGATTGTACCCTTAAGCTGTGACACTTCCTCTTTAAGTGAGCTAATTTCACCTTTACATACTGCTTCAAGGCGCTGGATATAACCCTCCATGTCAGATTTAGTAGGTATAGCATTCAGCCGGGCATATAGAACCTCATAGCTCATGTCACAGGATGGGAGTCCTCGAGGTGTCTCTGGAGTGATTGAGGATAGCACCATCGGGTCCACAGACTGCATATCTGATATGTCGTGGTTAGGGGACTGTAAATTCTGCATCTCAGTGGTGTTTTGCAAATGAGCCAGGGCCCCAGTAATGGGCTGAGGAGGCAAAGTTACCTCCTGCTGGACTGGGGAGGAAGGGGTTACACTGCTTGCTTTTTCAATTGCGAAATGGCTGCCTCCTCCCTCCTGCTCTCTGAGACCTGCTGCAGACATTGAATGTTTAAGTGATGAATATGTGGCAAGGGGGGGATGGGAGCCCCCACTCACTTCATGGGGCTGTTGCTTACAAACTTCTCTGGCCTTTCCCGGGGAGAGCCCTGTCAGAAAGGAGGTCTCTGGGGACCCTCGTAGATCTGGGGAGGGTCGGGACATGCCGCTCACCTTTCCCTGCTTATGCTGAGCATTCTCCCCGAGCGATCCATAATGGGTTTCTCCAGTCACGATTGAGGTACGGCTGGTGACTTTTCCAGAGGACTGGCGTCGCTCTGCACTGCTGCGCTCCCCTCCTTTGTCCACAGGAGAGGAGCGGACCCCTCCTGTTTGTCCTGCTTTTAGTGTCGCTCCAGGAGCCATCATGGCCGCACGGGTAGTAGTTTTTCCCGCTCTCCCCGAGGATGCCAGAAAGCGGGTAATATCTCCATTTGTGGTCCCCGTCGGTGGTTCCTGTGATGCCTGGGATCTGAGGCCACCTTTGCCCTTCATTTGGGAAGGTTAATGTGTAAATTAGTGCTAGATTTCAGCTGCAGGGGCTCAGAAACTGAGGAGCTCTCAGAAGGCACGTCCTCCCAGCACCATGTCCAGGCCACGCCCCTTCATATTCACTTTTAATTACAACATCATTTTTTTTGCTATTACAGCACAGATAGAACCATTGTCGGACTGGAGTGCCAAGGGCCCGCTATTAACCAACTCCAGATCCCCACTTTTCAGCTACATGCAAATGTGACATTATCCTCAATCACAAATTTATATAACAATGAATTGGGTAGATTGTTAAATGTTAAATACACAACAAATAATAAGAGAAAAATAATTTTAAAAAGCCTTTAACCCCTTTTCCCCCAAGGTTAATGACCAGGCCAATTTTTACAATTCTGACCACTGTCCCTTTATGAGGTAATAACTCTGGAACGCTTCCATGGATCCCGGTGATTCTGACCTTGTTTTCGTGTGACATATTGTACTTCATGACACTCATAAAATTTTTTTGATATGACTTGCGTTTATTTGTAAAAAAAAATGGAAATTTGGCAAAAAATTTTAAAATTTCGCAATTTTCCGACTTTGAATTTTCATGCCCTTAAATCACAGAGATATGTCACATAAAATACTTAATAAGTAACATTTCCCACCTGTTTACTTTACATCACCACAATTTTGGAACCAATTTTTTATTGTTAGGAAGTTATAAGGGTTAAAACTGAAACAGCGATTTCTTATTTTTACAACACCATTTTTTTTAAGGGACCACATTTGAAGTCATTTTGAGGGTCATGTGATGGAAAATACCCAAAAGTGACACCATTCTAAAAACTGCACCCCTGATGGTGCTCAAAACCACATTCAAGAAGTTTATTAACCCTTAAGGTGCTTCACAGGAATTTTTGGAATGTTTAAAAAAATGAACATTTAACTTTTTTTCACAAAAAATTTAATTCAGATCCAATTTTTTTTTACCAAGGGTAACAGGAGAAATGGACCCCAAAAGTTGTTGTACAATTTATCCTGAGTACGCTGATACCCCATATATGCAGGTAAACCACTGTTTGTGCACATGGCAGAGCTCGGAAGGGAACGAGCGCCTTTTGATTTTTCAATGCAAAATTGGCTGGAATTGAGATTGGACGCCATGTCACATTTGGAGAGCCCCTGATGTGCCTAAACAGTGGAAACATCCCTCCACAAGTGACACCACTTTGGAAACTAGACCCCTAAGGAACTTATCTAGATGTGTGGTGAGCACTTTGAAGCCCCAAGTGCTTCACAGAAGTTTATAACGTACAGCCGTAAAAATAAAAAATCATATTTTTTTCACAAAAATAATTTTTCTCCCCCAATTTTTTATTTTAACAAGGGTAAGAGGAGAAATTGGACCTCAAAAGTTGTTCTCCAATTCGTCCTGAGTACGACAATATCCCATATGTGGGGGTAAATCACTGTTTGCGCTCAAACCAGAGTTAGGAAGGGAAGGAGCACAGTTTGACTTTTTCAACGCAGAATTGGCTGGAATTGAGATCGGACACCATGTCGCATTTGGAGAGCCCCTGATGTGCCTAAACAGTGGAAACTCCCCAATCATAACTCCAACCATAACCCCAACACTCCCCTAACCCTAATCTTAACCATAACCCTAACCACAAACATAACCCTAACACACCCCTAACCCTAATCCCAACCCTAACTCTAATCCCAACCATAAACGTAATCCAAACCTTAACCCCAACCTTAGCCCTAACTTTATCCCCAATCCTAACTTTAGCCCCTACCCTAACCCTAACTTTAGCCAAATTCACTTTAGCCCAACTCTAACTCTAATGGGAAAATGGAATTAAATAAATTTTTTTATTTTATTTTTCCTAACTAAAGGGGTGATAAAGGGGGGATTGATTTACTATTTTTCTTTATTTTGATCACTCTGATAGGGTCTATCACAGTGATAAAAATGAACTAATAGGAAAAAATCTACTGCTGCCTGGTGCCGGCAGATCTCGGCGGGTGCACTATCCATGCGCCCGTCATTTTCTCCAGGAAGAAGCCGGTGGCCCAGGGGACTTCAGTGGAACCTGCAGGGACAGTGGAGGTAGCAAGGGGGGTGATTGGGGGACCCTATTTCTCTCTCCTCTGATGTGCGATCACATCAGAGGAGAAATTAAATGGAAAATCAGACTTTTTTTTTTTTCGCGGTCGCCGTTATACTATATATAACGGCGATTGCAACACCGGGGTCGGTAAAAACCGACCTGAATCATGTTCTTTGGGGTCTCGGCTACCCCGGAGAAATTCCGACGCTGGGGGGCAATATATAACCTTAAACCTCAGCGCCGTTAAAAAGCAGCACTGTGGTTTAAGTACCCTTAACTGCCGCCGTTAAAAGGCATATTGATGGTCGTTAAGGGGATAAATGTAACTCTCATCATTCTACCCTGCTCACGCCGATTGCCCGCAGAGCAGGGGAGAATGATGAGAGCCATGTTCAGCATCCAGCGCCAGGGAACAGCACTTACTGCAACGCTTCTTCCCTGATGCGGTACACACATGCCACTCGTGTGCCACAAGTATTACACACATGGACACTGACATCTCCGTTACCGGAAATATCAGGAGGTGTGAAAAAGGCCTTATAGCGGGTTTTTATGTGCAAATTCCAAGAAAGCGTTTTATTGGTTTTTTTGGTAGTATTACATGTAGGGAAAAACACACTAAAAGTTTACCAAGATAGGGTTACCACAAAGGGTCCAAATGTGATGTCAAAAAATATGGCCGCCAAAGCTGTAAAATGTTAAATGCGACTCGCCTTTCAGTGTCTATCATATTTCTTTTACAATTACTACTATTATTATATTTATTATTTAATGATTTATTTATCTTCTTTTACAGAGCTGAGAATGATGGAAAGTCAAGAAACTTGCCCCTTATGCAGCCATGAAGTAGAAGATGACGGAGAAAGAGTGGTGATTGGTGCGAAAGGAGCTGAAGGGATCAATAAAGCCAGTATTGAGAGGGGCGTTAGCACTGTGGTAGCTGCTGGAGCAGTGGTGCACAAGAGATGTCGTATGAACTACATAAACAAGAAGCAAATAGACTTGCATAAGAAAGCTACTTCCGTTCACCGTTCACCTGCCAAGAGAGGTACACGGGTGTCTACTGGATCCTATGATAGCACGACGCGGTGTTTGTTCTGTGGACATGAAGTGGTGAAGACAAGATCTAGTAGTGATTTCGATGACTATAGCTTTGTTAAAATGGATGGATTTGTATGGTCCATCTTGTCACATTGCCAACAGCGTAATGATGACTGGGCAATCACCATTCAAGGGAGAATCGCGTACTTTGAGAAGGACTTACATGCTGCAGACAGTCTGAATCATCGTTCATGTGACATTAACTTTCGACAAATTACGGAATTCCTATGCGTCATGGTGGTGGATCTACTACAAAGAAACCGCGGAAGGGAGGGAGGCCGATGAACATGGATCAAGAGTAAGCGTTCTTGAGAATGTGTGCATTTCTCGAGGACAACGATGAAGAGCAACTGACTGTCACAGATCTTGCAAAGAAAATTACGGAGTATCTTGTAGAAGGAGACAGTGCTGCCTATAGTAATGAATGGCTGAAGTATAGGCTGGAGGAGAGGTATGGCGATTCGCTATTCAAAGCAGAGTGTGAAGGGTTGCCTAACATTGTAACGTTCCGTGAAAAGACCAGAATAATCCTGAGGGACTATTTCCATAGTCAGGAAACGGATGAAGAAGCCCAGAAGGGAGCCATCATAGAGACTGCGGCCAAACTAATCAAGAGCGATATCAAGTCTAAGATCCCATTTTCAACCGATGAATATCCGAAGACTTCTTTGCTTGAATATCAGTCTGCCTTAGATTATCTCCCCCTGAGTTTGCTTTGCTTGCTTGAAACCCTCTTCATTGGAAAGGACATTCACAGGAAGGTCGCAAGAATTGGACAATCAGTTGTTCAGGCTGTACGTCCCAGGGCTGTAGAAGCTCCATTGCAGCTTGGGTTAGCAGTCCAGCTCCATCATCATTTCAGGTCTCCATTTCTTGTAGACAGTCTCTCAGCCGTGGGATATTGTTCATCATATTCGGAAGTTCAGCGATTCAAGGAAAACGCTGCCGCTTCTGTTGGCCAGGATGTACTCGGTGGTACCATAGACAGACTGGATACGGCACTGCTGTTCGCTGCGGACGTCAATCATAATATCATCACGTTAGATGGAAAGGGGACTTTCCACGGCATGGATGGTAGCTACTGTGACTCCAGTAAGGAAGGTCAGTCGCACTGTTCTCAGACGGAAGACTGCGGACTTGGAGATAGTTGAACAAAGCAGAGTTGATGTAAGGGAATACCGTTTCGCAAATCACACTCGCCGAAACATAAAATTCAAGCCCTTGCCATTTCTCGACGCCATTGACCATCGTGTTGATGTATTGTGGGAGATGTCTTTACGCTTCAAACAGCCTGCACCGAGCTGGAATGGAATGATGCACATGCTACATAAAGACTGTGATCATCCGGGGTCGTCTTCGGTAATCTTCCTGCCCATCATTGACATTTATTCCGGAGACAAGTCATGCATCTTCTCTACTCTTGAGTATCTGTGCAACCTTGCTGATAAACACCGATCCGCTGCAGTTGTTACATTCGATCAGCCACTCTACTGGAAAGCGTCAGAAATCAAACACGAGGTGCCTGAAGACAGCCCGGTTCGAGATGTTGTCCTGATGCTGTGGAGCTTCCACACATTGATGAATCTTATGGGTGCCATAGGAACGTTGATGGATGGGAGTGGAGTCAAAGAGATCTTGGGAACAATTTACGGTGACAATGCTGTGCAACACATCATGACTGGAAAGGCAGTTCAGCGTGCAGTTCGTGGCCATCTTCTCCTTGATCAGTGTCTTACTCAGCAAGTTGCAGACAAAGTACTTTGCGACCTTGCTGGTTTTGCAGACCTGTTGCAAGAACTTGAGCAGTTGTATGCTCGGACACTGACAGGGGAGAGTGACTTGAGTTCGGTCATCACTTCTACCTGCCTTAGTGAAATTGTCCACCTCTTGTCCACCAAAAGAAAAGGATTATCCACTCACTCTCGCACCAGTAAACTATGGCTGAATTACCAACAGATGGTTGGAATTGCAAGGGAGCTTATCGAGGCCGATCGTACAGGATCCTGGCTGATGCACCTTCATGCTGTAGCCGAATGTTTGCCCATTCTTGCAGCTGCTGGGCATGGGAACTATGTGAAGGCCGCCTACCTTTACCTCCAGTCTATGACCACTCTGGAAGATGATATGCCATCAGTCTTCCATAGATTTATGAATGGCTTGCATGTTGTATGGCGGACTGATCAGTACTGGGCAGGCCTGGGTTGCGACCTAGTCATCGAGCAAGCTCTGATGCACTCCCTAAAAACTGCAGGAGGACTCACCAAAGGAAGTGGAATGTCCGAACATCAGAGGGCCTTGTGGACTCTGTCCGTGCCAGTGTCCTCTTCCTACAGTGATGCAATGCAGGGTTTCACTCGCCAGAGCTTTGTCACCAGTGAACAACACAAGCAGGCAAGAACGTCAAGGACGAGAAGAGATCGTGAAGACCTGGAGCAAATTGCAGATAAACTCGAGACCTTTTCACCTTTCTCTGATTAAGTGTTTCTTCGCAACATTATCATCGGTGTCAATGCAAATAAGGATGTGAATGTCCATAACCTGTTCACCATTGACAGAGAAATAGTGTCAACAATGGAGGGTCAATCACTGTTTTCAGTTAAGTACAAGCGTTCAATGAAAGCCAAGACCCTGGCATCCAGTGAGGCTATTGACGTTGCTAAGGACAAAACAATAGACCCCGCTCTTTTGTTCCAAAGGTTTCTTGTGGTGTCTCAAACTGCTGATCTTTCCCCTGATGAGGTGATGGCCTATGAACTTTCACCATACCCACCATCCCTCTTTGAGGCAAAACATCTCTTACGCAAACCAAACAAAGCACAACTGATGGCTGCTATAAAAGAACAGAGTTCAGATGACGCAGTACTCAAGGATGTAACAGAAGTGGAACATTATGTTCTTGACGGAGGTTCTCTTCTCCATCAACTGAAGTGGTCAGAAGGAAAGACATATTGTTTAATCGCTGAAGACTATGCATCTTTCACACTAAAGCACTATAGTAAGGCTACAATAGTATTTGATGGTTACATTGGAGGACCAAACACTAAGGACATTATCCATCAGCGACGGCGCAAAAAACGAACAAGTAACAAAGTGAACATTGCTGAAGGAACGAAATTTGTCGGGAAAAAGGAGGACTTCCTTTCGAATGTGGAGAGCAAACAGTCTCTTATCAATCTCGTTTCACAGCGCATGAATGACAGAGGTTGCCACGTAATACAATCAGAGGGGGATGCAGATGTGGAGATTGTTAAGGCAGCAGTGTCAATGTCATCCAACAAAAGTACTAGTCTCATTGGCGAAGATACAGATCTTTTGGTGTTGTTACTTCATCACGCGTCAACCAGCGATGGCAACAAGCTTTATTTCTACTCGGATAAAGGGAGTCCTGCAACAGTATACGACATTAAGGTGATGAAGAAGTTCCTGGGAAGCCATGTCTGCAGCAGTCTTCTGTTCCTTCATGCATTCACGGGTTGCGATACCACTTCTGCGGTTTTTGGAATCGTTAAAAAACTCGGTCTACACAAGATTTTGAAGGGAGTCTCGGTCTTAAATAGCTGTGCTAAAATCTTTTCCACACCTAACAAAAACAGAGCTGAGATTGAAGACGCTGGGTGTAAAGCGATGGTGGCATTGTTCGGGGGCAAACCTGGAGACAATCTGTCTGCAATGAGGTATTCTACTCTCTGCAAAAAAGTTGGTTCAGCTAAAATCTTTGTTACATCTGAACGACTGCCACCGACCTCCTCTGCAATGAAGTATCATGCCCTTCGGAGTTACCTCCAAGTGATGCTTTGGATGGACAATGGTGAGGTCATGGACACTACTGAATGGGGATGGGAATTGCTGAACAACAGTCTAGTTCCAGTGATGATGGATACTTCACCCATGCCAGAAACACTTCTGAAAATAATTCACTGCAATTGTTCTCGTGGTTGTAGTACACTTCGGTGCACTTGCAAAAGACACGGACTTACCTGTTCACAGGTATGCGGACCATGTCAAGAAGGGCATTGTGACAATATGAGTGAGGAAGCAGTGTCTGATGATGAAAATAGTGACTATTGACCTGACACGCTTATTCAGTGATGAAGTAGGTCTTAAAATGCACTGTGTATTAATTCTATAATTTCTAGAAATGTACATATGTCATGACATATGTCATTGTACAAAATTGTTATATGAAAATATATAGTATAGAAAATGCAAACTCTTCTGTAACCTAAAGCTACAGCTTTGAAATAGGGAAATATTCGTTATTTTTAGTGCGATGGCTGTCATCGTCTTATGACGTCATAGTTAGGACCTTTGTGGTGATCAATTTTTGGAAAACTTTTAATATGTTGTTCCCCACATATAATAGTAATAAAAAAAATCATAAAATGCTTTCTTGGAATTTCTTCCGTATTTTGGGAGACAGAATGAGCAAAAACCAGAAATTCATGAATTTCTTTTTTTTTTTGGGGGGGGGCGTTTATACCATTCCATGTGTAGTAAAATTAATAAGGCAGTTTTCTTCTTCTGGTCAGTATGCTGACAGCGATACCTCATTTATATCTTTTTTTATGTTTTGGTGCTTTCATATAATAGAAACTATTTTATTGAAAAAATAATTGTGTTTGCATCACTTTATTCTGACAGCTATAACTTTTTTATTTTTTCGCTGATGACACTGTATGGTGGCTTGTTTTTTTGCGGCACAAGATGATGTTTTCAGTGGTACCATGTTTATTTATATCCGTCTTTTTGATCGCGTGTTATGCCACTTTTTGCTCATCGCTATGATGATAAAGAATTTCTTTTTTTATGGTGTTCACTAAAGGGGTTAACTAGTGGGACCGTTTTATAGGTCAGGTCATTACGGACGCGGCGGTACTAAATATGTGTACTTTTATTGTTTAGATTTTTTTTCATTCAAATATTTATTTAGTGATAGAGTAAATAGTGATTCTTTTATTATTATATTTTAATTTTTTAAATATTTTTACAATTATTTAAAACATTTTTTTTTTACTTTATTCTAACTTTTACACTTTGTCCCACTATGGCATAATCATTTTTTGCAGGCTGATTGCTTCTATAGCATGCAGATGAAGCAGCATCTGCATGCTGTAGAAGCTGTCAGCGCTGCACTCAGTGCACACTGACCTGAGAGACTTCCTGACATGCACTGCGCATGACAGGAAGTTTCTCAGCTCTGGTAACCCGGATGTCATCATGACATCAACATCGGGTTACCATGGCATCGATAGGACCTCTGCGTCACACAGTGAGGTCTCCAATCCAAAGGCAGAGGGACTCTCAGCCCTCTGCCTACTCCCGGAATGCTGCGATCGTGTTTGATTGCAGTATTCAAGGGGGTTAAAGTGCCGGTAGCAGTCTGAGACCGCTTCTAGCACTTAGTGGCGGGTGTCAGCTGGGAGAATCAGCCGATACCCGGCTGCGATCGGCCACATACCACCCGTGTGTGCGGCCAATCGCTATGACGTACTATACCGTCCATGGTCAAATTGTGTCGGGTCACACAGACGGTATAGTACGTCCAAAAACCTCTTTCCCTGCCCACATCATCAATATAGAGAGAGGAAAAACAAATCGGTGAGAAGATGCACTTAAATATTTGGCCCCACCTGAAACATTGAGCACCTGTACTTGGTTTGATCAGATAGTCTGTGCTGACAGACTGTTTTAAACTTCAGTACCCTCCAAAATATCAATACCTTAAAGGGACTGTCAGCACAGAATAACTGTTCAAACCAAGTACAGGTGCTCGGTGCTTTACAGAGTGGCCAAAACGCCTTCCCACCTGCTTGTTTTCCATATACGTATCTCCTCCCTTCTCTGGCTCTATGAAGCCAGAACTGTCAATCAAAAAAGAGGGAAGTAGAGATAGAGGGAAAACAAGCAGGTGAGAAGGTGTACATAAATGAATGACCCCACCATGAAGCACCGATCGGCGGGACTTAGTTTGAAAAGTCATTCTGAGACTCTTTAAATGCCATCAGAACCCTACTCTGTCCTAATGAGGAAAACAACTCCAGTGCAGTGCTGCCTACAGACAGGTTCCTCTGGTTTCACTGAGATAATAGTTTAGGGCTCTAAATGAAGAGTGTCAATTAGGTTCAGTACATTTTCATAATCCTGGTTAAAACAAACTTTTCACTGATCTCAGGAAATCCTTATGTCAAAGAGCTTGTCTCTATGTGTTGTATATTGGCTCACTCAGCTGCTCCAGGAGGTAGTTACAGCAACATTTTTCATTTAAGTTTTCAACTGGTTTATTAAACACGTACTGCATAAACCAGTGCAAAGTTAAGTAAATAAACACGGCCCTTCTGGCATAACAGGAAAAGCAAAATGACATACAGTACAGTCTGTGTGCTGCTGGGATCCACCAGATCACAGAAAAAAAACAAGGTTCTGTCCTCTTTAATATAAGCTCTCGTCTCCAGACACACCAAATACTGAATGAAACCAAAGACTCTACATTTAGATTCTGAATGACACCCTGGGGTGGAGATGTGGTGAATAGCCTCCCACCTTCTCTTCACTGTTCACTAAACCCAGCCTTTAACATGGCAGATTAACCGCTCTCAACACTTAGTATGCTGGAGTATTTTCCTTCTCATAGTGTTACCATCTTAAGTCCGATTGAATATGTCAGAAACATGGTTGTTGGGTATAATCTGATCAGGGGAGAACACAGACAGAAGAGGCCCCCTATGCAAGAACAGTAAATGTGCCTTTTTCATTGTAAAAGTTCATGATAATGCACAATCCTGCCTGCTGTGGAAGTGGGCCCCCATAAACTTCAGGTACCTGTGCAGCTGCACAGGTTGCACCAATGGTATGTGTGACATGCAGAAATAGCGCTAACTGCTGTTGCTTCAAAAGCATCCAGCAACTAGAGGGTTTAACACAGTCACAGGAGACAGGGAGTGATTAGCAGAGCCCCAGGGGGATTATGGGAAACTTGTTTACATTCTGACAGCAGCCGAAAGGGATGAGTGGTGTATGATCTGTCTCTAAAATACATTCATGCAAGTGAACCATAGGGATACAGGATTCCATTACAGAGTGGAGCTGGGCTAACCCCTATACTGCTACTGGAGAAAGTCTATCAGGAGCAGGAAGATAAGCAAGATAGGAAGTTATGTTACAGGGATAATCTCCCTCAGAAAACCCTCCCCCTCCTCCATCTCACTGTGCTAGAAATGATGCTGTGTACTGCTGTGTCTTTGTAGAGTCTTGATCTGTGCTGAACTGTGCTAACAAAAGTGACTGTTAGTCAATGTGCCTCTAAGAAGCAGTTGTACTGTTATAAAGCCTGTGATTAAGAGACATGAATTGTACTGAATGAGTTGTGACATTAAACTATATTGTTCATGTTCATGAGGACTTTATTAGTTGTATCTGTGTGAGCAAGTGAATCCATCTTGTGCCTGAGGAAGCTGCGGTACATGGTTACCCAGAGTAATGGTTCCCCCAGAGTTCCAAAGAATTCATGAGACCTGTTCCGCTCCTATCTGAACCTAGCGGTGTGCACATAACATTGGTGGCCTGTGCGGGGAACTCTGAGCGGGAATTAGCGTGTAGAGGGAAAAGAGGCAAAGTGACTGGAAAATACAGTAGCACATCACCTCAACTCAACTCTGCTACACCAGAGTTCCAAAGAATTAATGAGACCTGTTCCGCCCCTACCTGAACCTAGTGGCGTGCACGTAACACATGTCCCCCTCTTAATCTAATCGATGTGCAGCCAGATAGTAGACTATACTAGCTATAGATGTGCTGATGTTATGCCCTATTATGATAACATATACTATATAATAAATCATATAATAAAATACATCACAAGCAGTAATTGTCACTTTTAGTATGCTGTAATAATGTAATGCTGCAACAAAGGCAGTAAAAAAGTACATTAATAATATAACAATGCCATACAACAACGGGTGTCACCTGCACATTATTAGGATATATTAACAGTGTCATTACTAAATGAGGGTATTTTCTCTGACAACATCACCACTGCTAACAGCGCATCTAAGTGAAATCCTATAATCTGCTTTGTGTACACAGTCGCCATAACTGAAATTTCCAATAACCCTTCAGTACTGGTCATGTGTTAAGACCACCTGGGAATCCAGCACTGTTCATTAGATATACCGTACTTACTGTAATAGGAAAGTGCTCTCCATACACACATAGTTTCAGATTTTCTTTGTACCTGTGGGAGAGGTGAAAACTTAGCAGAGTTGGAGGGGCCACATCATCATCAAGTTTGCAGCATTTTCTTAATTAATAAGGACAGGACTAGGCACAATTATTAACATATATGAATATCTGATCACAGCAAACATTGATTACAATTTCTGTATTTAAGACACTACAAAATGTACCAAACTTAATAAAAGATGTGTAATTCATAAAAAAAGCCTTATTTCATTTTGAAACTGATCCAATAGTCTTATGAATGTTCTCTCCCTGTAGCGTACATACATGACCTATGGCTAGGATTATTCTTCTGAAAGAACAGGCAGCCATGATAGTGTCTATTTATGGTGCTCCCTTGTGTGCTGTCGATGACCACATCTTAAAAGGAGCCTGTCAGGTCCCAAGGCCTTCCTAAACCACCATAGTTATACACATGTATTCTCCTGGATTATAAGATGTATCTTTAAGTACCATACAATTTTTGCTAAATCTGAAAACTCAAGTTATAAATCTAGTTTGTGGTATACAAATTAGCCAGGACTGGTACGGTGGGGAGTTGATTCCCCAAGACTAATTCTGCTTTGGATGTTGTAATCTTGCCAAGGTGTAGCGATTAACATCCACCACATAGGCGCCAACACCATCATGAGTGTGACATACTGTCTTCCTTGTCATAAACTATGAAGCTGGATTACGCTCCATCAGCACACAGCGCATGTCCAGGTAGCCATAAGTGTGGCGTCCCTGAGGGTTCAGTCGCCACAGAGGTACTGCACCTCCTCCTGAGGTGTGGTGCCCCACCATCCAGGTAAGGTGGAGACACCTGACCACACTCCAACACCTGCACCTCACACCACAAAGTAGTGTGGCAAAGCACCTTCGGCGGCTCCCTGCTTGGACTGTAGCATAGCACCCCTTGGTGCCTCCCTGCTTGGAACACGAAACGTGCTGGGAGGTGGGTGGAGCTGAGTTGAGTTTGCACTAAAAGAGCGGGAAGAGGATAGGATATGGAGAGAGTTGGTCACAGGAGTCTGACGAGGTCAGTCTGGGAAAGGAGATCCCCTGTGTGGGACAAAGGAAGGAAGTGCTGCAGCCGACCTCAGTGATCTGGGTCCGCTGGCACCAGAAAGGAACATTGAAAGAAAGCCTGTCTCTCCATAAGAAGGAAAGGATTAGTATGGAACGTGAGGAGAATAAGAGAACAAGGACCAGGGTTAGAGGAGAACCCTTCCCAAGTTCTAAGCGCAAGGCCGGGGTCCGGTCCCCGAGGTTGTATGCATACTAATGGTCTTGCAGCAGAC
This sequence comes from Dendrobates tinctorius, assembly GCF_039654945.1. Lineage (NCBI taxonomy): Eukaryota > Metazoa > Chordata > Amphibia > Anura > Dendrobatidae > Dendrobates > Dendrobates tinctorius. The sequence goes on from NW_027361684.1 coordinate 43,949,314, forward strand.
ACCGGAGGAATAGAAGTTGTCACAACTTTATTCCCACTCAAGACTTGGGGGCACAACAGCAATGTTAGTGAGCCGGGACTAGGCAGAAGGAGTCCCCGAAGTAGGCTACAGCTGTCTGCCATACAAGTAGGATTCTTAGGAACACCAGACAGGAGGAACTCCAGTGTAACTCAGTACTGTTGTGAGTTCATTCTCCTCTTCACCTTTGATGTCTAATGAACTCCCTCTGCTGGTGAAGAGAGGTAGTGAAATTGATTGGGATGGGAAGAACCTGTCATCTGAAGTCTCTGTTAAAGAGGTTTGTTGAGCCAGTAGCTCCTGTGGTGGCACCTCCTGACCCTGTATTGGTTGAAGGTAATGTGGAATATGAGGTTGAGAAGATACTGGATTCTCATCTGGCTAGACGGAGACTCCAGTATTTGGTTAAATGGAAGGGTTATGGCCAGGAGGATAATTCTTGGGTCCCTGCATCCGATATTCATGCCGAAAGATTGGTTCGTGCTTTTTATCGGGCCCATCCTGATCGCCCTGGTGGCGTGGATGAGGGTTCGGTGACCCCTCCTCAAGGGGGAGGTACTGTTGTGAGTTCATTCTCCCCTTCACCTTTGATGTCTGATGAACTCCCTCTGCTGGTGAAGAGAGGTAGTGAAATTGATTGGGATGGGAAGAACCTGTCATCTGAACAGGCGGAGTGTGATTGGACATCTGGAATTTCTGAGTGGATATAAGGCAGCCGACGCCCTGCAGGGCTACTGGTGATCCTTTCTGCTCTGAGCTCTTGCATCCAGCTTAGTTCCTGTCTACTAAAAGCTAAGTTTTTGCCCTGCTATTATTCCATGAGATTTTGTCTGGTTTCCTTAGTGTTTGTTTCAGCCAGTCCTGGTTGGGACTGGCTGAATTCCATTTTTGTCTCTGATCAGTTGATCTCTTTGCTCTGTTTTCAGAATATACCTGAGTGCTGATATAGTGATTTTGAAGTCTAGCGACTTCAGGACCTTTTTCCCTATCAGATGGTTGGGACATTTTTGGTAGGGTTTTTTGCAGACTGCAGCCAGCATCTTTTCTGTCCTGTCCTATCTAGTTAGTTGGGCCCCATCATTTGCTCAGCCTGTCTTTCTGTCTGTGTTTGTGTTTTCATCTGTTTTTCACCGACAATACATGTTGGGGGCTGTCTATTGCTTTGGGGTCTGCTCTGGGGCAGTTTAGATTTCCCCTTTCCTCCTTTAGGCTTATGTAGTTCTCCGGATGTGACGAGGGGTCTAGGGCACCGTAGGAACCCCCACGGCTACTGATAGTTGTGGTGTATAGGATCAGGGGTCTGCAATTCGATAGCTACCAACCTCTCCGGTTTTCTGGACTTAGCTTGTATTTTTGTTTTCTTCTCCGGTGACTCATTTATAACACAGTACTGTGAGTACTTCACTCAAAGACGCTAAGAGGGAGACGTTCAGAAAAGGCACATATGTTGGCGGAGTGTTGGAAAGGAGTACTTCTTCTTGCCTGGAGGTTGGCTAAGCTCCTGACCCGGAGGACATGGCACGGATGCGGGCACCTGTACCTGCAACAGACTGTGAGTAAAGTTTTGGAACTACATGCCCTGGTGTCCTCCACTTATTCCTGCACCAACCTGTCCAGCACTGCTACATCCCTTGCGCCCGACACTACACCATCTAAGTGTCACTTCACCTACTCTGCCCTGGGACTACAGCCCTGCCTGTGGAGGGCTATAATATCATTGCTGCACCACACCATCTGTCCCAGAGGATCTGTCTGCAGCGTCGGCTTACATCTTCATTGCCGAACACCACAGGTGGCGTCACAAATCACTTATAAACTTTCACCACCATAAGCACACTGCAACAGCCCCTTTTGTAATGGAGCCCCAGGGCCACGGACCGGGTCACTGCTGCCGTGACAACCCCAGTTGAGAAGATCAACCGGCCCGGTACCGAGTACCCCACGGCCCTGGTGAGTGAGGGCGCTCCATAAGTGTAAGGGGGTGGTGTTGTTATGGACAGTAAGAGACATGCTGCCACTTTAAGAGACAGCACCCCCTTGGTTGGTGTGATGGTACGTTGTGCTCTCCCCTGCAAAAGACTGTGTGACGTTCTGCCAAGGCTGGAGAGGGGAGGAGTTGTGTGCGTGCTGAGCTGAAGTTTCTGCAGAGAGCTGCAGTGTATGGAGCTGTGAGAAGAGGATGCACAGCCTGAGACTGACTGGACTTCGACTTCTGAGATTGTATAGACTTTTCTGGGATAGCAAAGGTGGCTCTCCTGTGCTGTTGTGAGAAGCCAAGAAGAGACCGAGAAGGGAATCTACTGTTTCCTGGAGCATCTCCAGGATCCTCAAGCAAGGAGAATACCACGTTTCACAGATCTTACAGACAGACGTGTGCACCATTGTACAGGACTGCTGAGGGCCCCCGGGACTGGACTGAGTCCCCAATGTTACTGGGAGTTTAACCCCATTTGTGCACATGTTAGGGCCTAGAGTAAGCTTCATTAGACAGAGCATATCAGCCTTGCGGCCTGTGTAGCAGAGGCCAGGGAGGCTACAGTTAGAGTAGCATCATCCTGTGTTCATTGTGTTGTTTTGCCTGTTTGAAACATACTGATCTGTAATAGTTGGAGCACCGTGCTATTTGACGGCCCAGCTAGAGAATACCACTATTGTAAATTATCTTTTGCCATTGCATACCCGTTTGCACCTTCCTTATCCACTTCATTCCTTGCCTTTCAATAAATTTACCCTTTGTTGTTTGCACCTCATCTTGTGTACCGTAGTCTCCCTGCACTGTGGTGGATCCCCCGGCCATCGCTTTATAAGTGACACCGATCTCGTTTTTCGTCCAGCCTCAGTGAAGATGGATCGGTATCAATAATTTTCACGTAGGTATAAGCAGTATATTTCTGAAGCTGGGGAATGTAAACCCGGCTTCATTGTGCATGATCAGAAAGGCAGAACGTTGCATTCATGCAAAAGAGTTATTGAGCTATTGACGCACATGGGTGTAGTTACAAGATCCGAGAGAGAACTAGTGTGGGGGAATTAGCGTCCACCAGACTACTCCAGGATACCTTAGTATACCAGAAGCCAGATTTATGAGTTAACAGTATCACAGTCTCCTATGAAGCTCAACTAGTGGCTGAGCTTTACAGGGGTACCAACATGGCAGCAATAAGTGCTTCAGCAGGTCGTCGTGTGCCATGGTAATCCATTTATTGCATTGTGGCTGTCTGATGGGAGCAGAAATGTGTGTATACACTGGCAACCAATCCATTTTCACACTGCTGCCAAAGAATGACTGCAGCATTTAAATGGTTAACAGGAGCAATCAGCGTTAGCTGTAGTCTGATCATACCACATCTCCTGGGCAGGGTAGGAAGCAAAAAAGAATTCATATGGGGCAGCAGAGGATCACAATGATTCTTTTTTTGAGGCAAAACATTTCACTGCCTGTTTTTAAGCAACGTTCTACCTGAAAGAAAGCATCAACTGTAATCCCCTGCTTTCCTGTCTGTATACTCTCCTTTGTGTCCTCCCCTGCCCAGGAGCTGTGGTATAATCAGACCACGTTGCTGCACGGTCAGACACAGTCATTACACAGTACACAGCAGGGGCACATTTATAAGATTATCTCAGCACAGGAACATTTTTTTTTAACACATCCAACTGTGGAAATTATTATTCTAAAAAGATTTAGTAATTAAAATGCTGATCAAAAGTAACTTTGTTTGTAGGAAACCCTTTTAAGAACCGCATTTAGCGTAAAGTTGAACAAAGAGTCCTTCCTGGAAGTGATGATATGGCCCCTACAGAGCCCTGATCTCAATAACTTTGAGTCTGTGTGGAAGTATATAAATATAAATATGTCAATTAGCTACATGGTGTACATATGAAATTTTTACAAACTGAATGTACATGGCCCAATGTATCAAACCAACTAATCATCTATTCCGATTACACTTAAACACAAAAACAGTTATATTGAGATGAAAGTGACGCCCCAGATATGTCTGCTTTTGTGCAGCTGAATTTATAAGTTTACGTACACTTCGGATGAAGTCATTAAAACTCATATTGTCGCAAACAAAAGTTAACAAAACAGATCATGTCAATTTATAATTCACCATATTAAAACCTTTACGACTGATGACACACATTTACGTCATGTCCTTGCCTTTGATGCGGGCTCCGGCACTGAGCCATCAATTTCCTCTAACAGACGTGGGTGGATCCAAGATTCTTTTGTGGCCGTTGGCCATTTAAATGCCGCTGATGATCACTGACAGCTGCATTTAACATGTGTCAGCTCTAAGCACGTCACAAGGCTGGCGCCCCTGTCACGTGATCGTGGGGCGCTGATGGGTTGTCATGACAGCCGGGGTCTGAAGAAGACCGCTGTGCCTGTCATCACTGGAGATTGTGTTCTTTGCTATACATAGCAGGGTTGAGGCCTTGCTAAGTATAGCACAGGCGATCGGATGATCGCAGCTTCAAGTCTCCTAAGGGAACTGTTCAACACAGTAAAAGGTAAAAAAAAGGTAAAAAAGAAAAAAAAATAATTAAAAAAGCAATAATTCAAATCACCCCCCTTTGCCCCATTAAAAATAAAACAATAAAAAAAATGCACATATTTGGCATATCTGAATTCAGAAATGTCCGATCTATTAAAATATAAAATAAATAATTCTGATCAGTTTATTGCTTTATGAGAAAAAAATCAAAATGCCAGAATTACTTTTTTTGGTCGCCGCAACAGTGCAATAAAATGCAATATAGGTGATCAAAACATCACATGCACCTCAAAATGGTATTAATAAAAACATCAGATCAAGACGCAAAAAATAAGCAATCACCCAGCCCTAGATCCCTAAAAAAGGAAGTGCTACATGTCTCGGAAAATGGCGATGAACGCAAAACATTTTATCATTTAAATTTTGGAATTTTTTTTCACCACTTACGGTAAGTAAAAAAGAACCTATACATGTCTTGTATCTGCAAACTCGTACTGACCTGGGGAATCATATTGCTAGATCAGTTATATCATATAGCGAACATGGTAAATAAAGAAAAAAACAATTGTGGAATTGCAATTTTTTTGCAATTTCACCTTACTTTTTTCCCGTTTTCCAGTACTCTATATCGTAAAATCAATGGTGTCACTCAAAAGTTCAACTCGGCCTGCAAAAAATAGAATCATAGACGGGTAGTGTTGGAAGGGACCTCCTGGGCCATCTGGTCCAACCCCCTGCTCAAAGCAGGATTCGCTAAATCATCCCAGTCAGATGTCTGTCCAGCCTCTGTTTGAAGACTTCTATTGAAGGAGAACTCATCACCTCTCGTGGCAGCCTGTTCCACTCATTGATCACTCTGTTAAAAAGTTTTTTCTAATATCTAATCTGTGTCTCCTCCCATTCAGTTTGATCCCATTGCTTCTAGTCTTTCCTTGTGCAAATGAGAATAAAGATGATCCATCTTCAATGTGACAGCCCTTGAGATATTTGTAGACAGCTATTAAGTCTCCTCTCAGTCTTCTCTTTTGCAAGCTAAATAGCTAAATAGTCCTCATACAACTAAATTGATGGAGAAATAAAAAAGTTATGGCTCTTGGAAGAAGAGGTGGAAAAACGAAAAAGGAAAATCGTCCTAGGATGAAGGAGTTAAAATCCAATGGGTCAGAAATTAATATGCACCAAGAAGAATATGTAATGTTTATTGCTGTACCTTGTCCTGTTTTCTTGCTGTAAGCTCAAGACAATTCAGAGTCGTGACAAAACTAGTCAAGCGTATGTAAATGAACCTCTTCCTGAAATCTGCAGTATATATATGTCATCGTTAGGAAGTATTTCCAAGTTTGTCTGTCGGTGCTCCTGCATTCCTATATTTTACAAGCAATCTTTCTGCAAAAAGTGAAAGTCCCACAGTGGGACAAAGTAAAAAAGCAAAAAAGTAAAAAAAAGTGTAAACAAAATTGTTGAAATATAAAAAAAAATCACAAAATAATATATACAGTAGAGACCAAAAGTTTGGACACACCTTCTCATTCAGAGAGTTTTCTTTATTTTCATGACTATGAAAATTGTAGATTCACTCTGAAGGCATCAAAACTCTGAATTAACACATGTGGAATTATATAATTAACAAAAAAGTGTGAAACAACTGAAAATATGTCTTATATTCTAAGTTCTTCAAAGTAGCCACCTTTTGCTTTGATTACTGCTTTGTACACTCTTGGCATTCTCTTGATGAGCTTCACCGGAAATGGTTTTCACTTCACAGGTGTGACCTGTCAGGTTTAGTAAGTGGGATTTCTTGCCTTATAAATGGGGTTGGGACCATCAGTTGTGTTGTGCAGAAGTCTGGTGGATACACAGCTGATAGTCCTACTGAATAGACTGTTAGAATTTGTATTATGGCAAGAAAAAAGCAGCTATGTAAAGAAAAACGAGTGGCCATCATTACTTTAAGAAATGAAGGTCAGTCAGTCCGAAAAATTGGGAAAACTTTGAAAGTTCCCCCAAGTGCAGAGACAAAAACCATCAAGCGCTACAAAGAAACTGGCTCACATGAGGACCGCCCCAGGAAAGGAAGACCAAGAGTAACCTCTGCTGCAGAGGATAAGTTAATCCGAGTCACCAGCCTCAGAAATTGCAGGCTAACAGCAGCTCAGATTAGAGACCAGGTCAATGCCACACAGAGTTCTAGACGCAGACACATCTCTACAACAACTGTTAAGAGGAGACTTTGTGCAGCAGGCCTTCATGGTAAAATAGCTGCTAGGAAACCACTGCTAAGGACAGGCAACAAGCAGAAGAGACTTGTTTGGGCTAAAGAACACAAGGAATGGACATTAGACCAGTGGAAATATGTGCTTTGGTCTGATGAGTCCAAATTTGAGATCTTTGGTTACAACCACCGTGTCTTTGTGCGACGCAGAAAAGGTGAACGGATTGGACTCTACATGCCTGGTTCCCACTGTGAAGCATGGAGGAGGAGGTGTGATGGTGTAGGCGTGCGTTGCGGGTGACACTGTTGGGGATTTATTCAAAATTGAAGGCATACTGAACCAGCATGGCTACCACAGCATCTTGCAGCGGCATGCTATTCCATCCGGTTTGCTTTTAGTTGGACCATCATTTATTTTTCAACAGGATAATGACCCCAAACACACCTCCAAAGTGTGTAAGGGCTATTTGACCAGGAAGGAGAGTGATGGGGTGCTACGCCAGATGACCTTGCCTCCACAGTCACCAGTCCTGAACCCAATCGAAATGGTTTGGGGTGAGCTGGACCGCAGAGTGAAGGCAAAAGGGTCTACACGTGCTAAGCATCTCTGGGAACTCCTTCAAGACTGTTGGAAGACTATTTCCGGTGACCACCTCTTGAAGCTCATCAAGAGAATGCCAAGAGTGTGCAAAGCAGTAATCAAAGCAAAAGGTGGCTACTTTGAAGAACTTAGAATATAAGACATATTTTCAGTTGTTTCACACTTTTTTGTTAATTATATAATTCCACATATGTTAATTCATAGTTTTGATGCCTTCAGAGTGAATCTACAATTTTCATAGTCATGAAAATAAAGAAAACTCTTTGAATGAGAAGGTGTGTCCAAACGTTTGGTCTGTACTGTATATATATATTATTTTGTGATTTTTTTTTTTTTATATTTCAACATAAAACCCATAAATATTTTTTTATGAAAAACAAAACAAAAAAGTACACATATTTGGTATCACCACATCCAGAACAACCTGACCTATAAAACTGTCCCACTAGTTAAGGCCTGTTTCACACTTCCGTTTTTTGACGTCAGTCAAAATCCGCCAATTTTCAAAAAAAACGAATTTGCCAAAAAAGGGGAGGATCCGTTTTTTTCCCCCATAGACTTACATTGGTGGCGGATTTTGACTGACGGTCATCTGTTCCACCCATTTTTTGACGGATCCAACAAAATTTTAGCGTCTTCCGGGTGGATGGGACGAACTCTGCAACGTTTTTTCCGAGCGAGGGTCAGCTAATTTATATTGCACATGCCCGGCAGATTCGCTGGAGCAGAGCTTTTCCGGAACAGCCATGCAAAGAAAAAAAAATTCTCTCTCTCGCCTAACCCGTTTAGTGAACGCCGTAAAAAAAAGGCAAAAAATTATGCTTTATCATTATATGCCAAACAAAAAGTGGAATAAAACGAGTTCAAAAAGACAAATGTAAATAATTATTGTATCTCTGAAAATGTCATCTTGTCCCACAAAAAACAAGCCGCAAACAACTCCATCTGCGTGAAAATAAAAAATTTATAGTTCTCAGAATAAAGTGATGCAAAAATAATATTTTTTTCTATAAAATAGTTTTTATTGTGTAAAAGCACCAAAACTATATAAATGTGGTATCGCTGCAATCGTACTGACCTGAAGAATAAAACTGCCCCATCAATTTTTTACCACAGGTGGAACAGCATAAAAAAATACAGAAAACAATTCCTAAATTGCTGTTTTTGGTTTATTCTGCCTCTAAAAAATTGGAATAGAAAGCAATCAAAAATGTCATCTACCCGAAAATGGTACCAATAAAAACGTCAACTCGTCCCACAAAAAACAAGCCCTCACATGGTTCTGTCAGTCAAAATGTGGAAAATTCATAGCTATCAAAATATAGCAATGCAAAAACAATTTTTGCAAAAAGATAGGTTTTTAGTATGTGACAGCAGCCAGACATATACAAACAAGTATAAATATGGTATCACTATAATTGCACCAACTCGAAGGATAAAAGTTGTATAATCACTTATACCGCACGAGAAACAAAAATAAGGAAATCCAATTCCTCACCTGCTGTTGATTTGTTTATTCTGCCTCCCAAAGATTACAGTAAGGCTCAGCGCACATTTATCCTGCGCACAACGCTGAGCGCTTACACCAAGGTTTCCATGTAAATCTCTGAAATATGTGATTCAGACAGAATCTCTGGCTGAACATTACCTATAATGAGGAAAATGGAGGCAATATGGACTCTATCTGACCTCCTATGATCCGGCGGTGAACTTCTGAAACAAAGGACAATGCTGAACAGAGGACAGAGTCCAGAATAACTCTGCTGCCTCATTATTGTGCGTGGATATTTCTCGGGATTGAGATGAGAACCCCAAATAAAGTGCTCAGCGTAGAGCACTAGATAAATGTTATCCCAAATGTTGTATAAAACGTTCTCAGCAAAAGCTTCAACTCAATCCACAAAAAAGCAAGTCTCCACTCAGGTCCATCATCTGCTAACAGAAATATACGGGGATTCCATGTAGTTCAAAGGCTCTGGAAAAGTGAAATGGCTTCTCACCCCCCAAAACTTGCTTCTTCTTATGTTATTTAAAATGGGATGCCAACTCTAGATACAAGCACCACGGAGATTGAGCACCTAATGGAATTGATGTTTATTTGCTACATACTTAGTAGAAATATTCAAATGCTTTAAGGTACTGCGGTCATCTCTTCAAACAGTAGTCTGCATGGTTAGGCTACTTTCACACTTCAGGTTTTCGGCGTCAGGCGCGATCCGGCGTCGTGCCGGAACGCCGGATCCGGCATATGTTTCTGAAAACCGGATGTGACGGATCCGGTTTTCTGCCGGATCCGTCTTTTTCTGGACAGACAAAACCGGATCCGTCTCATCCGGTTCATCCGTTTTTCTATCCGTTTTTTCGACGGATTACGCCGGATCCGGTTTTTAAAATTGACCCTTGTGGCCTTCCGAACGGGATTGGCTACTGGAAAACTATATATAGCGTGTTCCTACAGCCCTTCTTTGACAGGTTGTAGAGGAGAAAGTGCAGGTTGGAGAGAAGAGCAAGTTACTGGCGAAGATGGATGTTGTGATTGGAAATATTTTGAAGAATTTGGCGGATTTTACAGCGGAGGCGAATCGTTTGAGGGTGATTGTTCTGGAGAAGGAGAGAGCGAGACAGCAGCGCATCAGGCATCGTAGACGACGTTTGTGGATCCACCCCATCACAGCCAAGAGAATGACGCGTGGGGTCTATTCTACACTATGCATGGACCTTCGACGAAACCCGGATAAATTTTTTGGATATGTTAGGATGAAAATGGAGAATTTTGATTACTTGGTGGAGCGCATTGCACACCTCATAAGAAAAGCGGACACCTATTGCCGCTTCTCTGTTTCACCCGCAGAGCGTCTGATGGTGACTTTAAGGTAAGCCACATTTATTGGATGTGATCGCATCAGAGCACACTTTCACTGCAATCTTGTTGGTGGTAATTTGTATCTCCAAGTGTTATAGGTCAGTTTTGGTATGTAATGCTGTGATTTAAAACTAATTTATTGTTTTTTAATTCCCCACAGATTTCTTGCAACTGGAGAATCCCTTTCGTCACTGCATTTCCAGTACAGACTCGGGATTTCCACCATATCTGGAATTGTGAAGTACACATGCCGTGCACTGTGGGACTCCTTAGCTGAAGAGTTTTTACCAGAGCCCACAACAGAGAGGTGGATTGAAATTGCTGACAAGTTTCAACAGATATGTCAGTTTCCAAACTGCTTGGGCGCTGTGGACGGGAAACATATCCGCATTGTAAAGCCAGCTGGATCGGGATCTGAATATTTCAATTACAAGAAATATTTTTCAATTGTCCTCATGGCCATCGCTGACGCGGAATACAAATTTATTGCGGTTGATATTGGGGCTTATGGCCGCTCCAATGACTCTCAAGTTTTCAAACTGTCTGCCATGGGGCGTAAACTGTATGGAAACACCTTCCAGTTCCCACCACCTAGACCGCTGCCGCAAACATCTGGTCCACCTATGCCATTTGTCTGTGTAGGGGATGAAGCCTTCCAGCTGTCAGAACACCTTTTGAAACCGTACTCTAGCAGAGGATTGACAAGACCAAAACGCATTTTTAATTACCGCCTCACAAGAGCAAGAAGAATGGTTGAATGTACCTTTGGTATTCTGACAGCCAAATGGCGGGTCCTATTGACTGCGATCAACCTCAAGACAGAAACTGTGGACGAGGTGATCAAAGCGTGCGTGGTACTCCACAATTTTGTTATCTGCAAGGAACCCATTTCCATTGAGGACACCTCTGAAGAAACCACCTTGCAAGATTACCATGACATTACCACTAGAAGTTCTGTGACAGTTTCAGTAATGAGGGACAATTTTGCACTATACTTTATGTCACCTCAAGGCAGAGTACACTGGCAGGATGACAGAGTGTGAAAGATTTGTGCCCTAACCAAACTTGTGTACCTTCTGGACCAACAGTATATACCTTTGCCAACCAAAGTTGGCTATCTTGTCATGGTCTCTATTTTTAGCTTTAGGCCACAGGTGTGTACCTGGTTGTGTTTTATGCAAAGTATTTCACCTTTTAACAAAAGTTGTGTACATTGTTAGGAAATCACCAACAATAAACACAACTTTTTAGGTGAAATACTTTGCTTCAAACACAACCAGGAACACAACTGTGGCAAAAAGCTAAAATTTACCCACAGTTATATACCTAGTTTTGAATACCATTTCACCTTTTAAATACCCTGTATTTAACCTTTTTCGCCGCAGAAAGAAATGACAGACAACCAGTGTAAAATAATTTAACTTTTATTGAAAAATGTTTTTTTTTGTAAACTTTTTTAAAATTTTAATAAACTTGTTTAATAAAACTTTGAAACTATAAAACTGAAACCATAAAACTGGTCATTTTTATTTAAATACACACATTATAATTCTGTGTAGTGTGTGGTGGAAATACTGCTGTAGGGGCTGCGGGACACTTCGACACTGGGAGTGTGGAGAGAGGACTGGGATCGTGGTGGGGAAGGAACAGTTAGAGGTGAAGGTGTGGAAAAAACTACAGAATGGGTGGACATGTGGGAAGCAGAAGAGGTGGTGGGTGGTGGAGTGGAGGGTTGGGCAGGGACTGTAGGAGCAGATGATGTTGATGGCAAGTTGTATGGGGAAGGAGTTTGGTACGGGGCAGGTTGCTGGAAGTGGGGAGATGTCTGGTACGGGGCAGGTTGCTGGAAGTGGGGAGATGTCTGGTACGGGGCAGGTTGCTGGAAGTGGGGAGATGTCTGGTACTGGGGAGGTTGCTGGTACTGGGGAGTTTGCAGGTACTGTGGAGGTTGCTGGTACTGGTGAGGTTGCTGGTGCTGGGGAGGTTGCTGGTGCTGGGGAGGTTGCTGGTGCTGGGGAGGTGGATGGTGCTGGGGAGGTGGATGGTGCTGGGGAGGTGGATGGTGCTGGGGAGGTGGATGGTGCTGGGGAGGTGGATGGTGTGTAATAGGAGGGGGAGGATGGAAAGTGGCTGGAGGTGGATGGTATGTAATAGGAGGGGGAGGATGGAAAGTGGCTGGAGGGGGTGTAGATGTAATAGGAGGGGGAGGATGGAAAGTGGCTGGAGGGGGTGTAGATGTAATAGGAGGGGGAGGATGGAAAGTGGCTGGAGGGGGTGCAGGTGGAGGAACTACTGTGGTGGGAGGAGGAGGAGGTTGGGAGGTAACTTGCTGGAGAGCAGCGTGGCATGAATGCATTACATGCATCTGCTGGGCAGGAGAGAGCGTTTCCATGCGCTCCACAACAGACCTGAAAAAGGTGTGGTTTGGCGAAGATCTTGCTTCTGAATGCATGGTTTGCAGAAGTGTCTTCACCTCCAGAATGCTGGAGTTGATCTGCTGATAGCCTGCGGATATTTGCTCTGACAAGACTTTGAGACAGTTCTGGAAAGATGCATTCAGATGCAAGAACTCTGGCGCATAAGTCTTTTCCTGACCCCTCTGCCGCTGCCGCCCAGTACCCGCAGGTGTACTAGAGGTGGCAGGGGCAGAAGGGTGGGGTAAAGGGAAAGCGATCTCCTCACCAGCAGCTTCATGTAATGTAGGCGGCCACGATGCTCCTGTGCTGGTGGATGGGACAGATGGGTCGAATGTGTGGGAAGGCTGGGAAGGTGCAGATGTACCGGGGCGGTCGAAGTGTCCCTCGTGCCGGTCTCCTCAGGGATCGCCTCAGAAGGGTCCAATCGTGCCGGCTCCCGAGTGCTGCTCACCGTGCTGTGGAATAAAGAGAAAAAAAAACAATTAAAATACTGACATGGTATGGCCCTGGCTGAAAAAATTTTTTACATATAACATTTTTTTTCACATGTGGTGTGTAATATTTACCTTCTGGTGAACATTGTTTCCCGGAGGAACGACAGGGCTTCTGCGTACTTGTACTTGCTCCTGCGTCCTCCAGATCCACTCGGGGCCCGCATCTCTTTATTGAACTCCTTCTTGAAACGATCCCTCACAGACCGCCACCGATTCACAATTCTGTTCCCTGAAACAAGAAAGGAGTGGTTAGTATACAACATCAGTGTTTCCCAAACTCCAGTCCTCATGGTCCCCAGGGGTCATGTTTTCATGATTTCTATAGTAAATAGAAATCATGAACACATGATCCGTGGGGACCACGAGGACTGGAGTTCGGGAAACACTGGTTTACATCAAGCAACCGGTACTGTATATACTTACGCTCTTTAATCTGGGCCCGAGCTTCGAGGTCCTCCCAGCGGCCCACAAGGAGAGAACAGATTTCCTCCCAGAGTCGTCGGGTAACAATCAGGTCAGCGTGGCGGCGGTCAGCCATATTCCAGAGCGGCTCCCTTTCTCTGACGAGATCGATGAGGCGGTCCACATCAATCCCTCCATCCTCACCGTCAGAGTCGGGAGCACGCTGTGAAGGCTGTTAAAGAAAAAGACAAAAATAACATAATTAGCCTCCACAAAAGAAATGAAATAAAAAGTGCAAAAAAACAAAGCAAAAATATTTATACTTACACGCTGGTGACCGTCGCGTTGCTGTCGCCGACGACCCTGGGAGGCACTGCGAGGACCTCTTGGCCAAGCACCAGATTGGGAAGACTAGAGAAGAAAACAAAAAAAGTTATGTCTTTGGATGTAGGCATTTGTTTGCTGTGTGTGGTCTGCAGAACATTGTTTTCTATGTGTTGTGTGTAGTGTGATGTTGTGTTTCTGCTTTTGATGCAAAAAACTTACGAATTGTGAGCCCACTCCAAGTGTCTGTCCACCCCTTCCTTCTTCTTCTGGGAGCTCCTCTTCATCTTGTGATTCCTGTTTTGAAATAAAAGTCAATGAATAGACATATATTACAGAGAAGATGGATTTTGGAAATAAAAACTTACCGTCAAACGCTGACGATGCGAGGGAGGGCTCCCAGAAGATGTGCTGTCCTCTTGCTGGCCAGTCTCCATGGCTGTGGGTGGTGTTACAGCTGCTGCCAGTGAAGCCAGTGCTGCTGCTGCTGCTGCTGCATCTCTTGGGCGGCTGTTGAATAAAGAGAAACAAAGGGCCAATGAATATCTTGATATTCAATAGCCCTAGTTTGGAGGAATGGGGGATTTGATAATTACCGTCTCTCATCTGCTGCTGGCCTCCCCTCCTCAGCATGTTCTATTTGCTGCTCCATTTGGGGTGGTGGTGGTGCGGATGGTGCTGCAGTGGTCTCCTGCCTTCTCCTGCGCCTGGTTGCTGTCTTGGGTGGCATGTTGGGTGTGGCTGTGGGTCCCACTGTCTTGCTTTTATATATGTCTTGTGGGCAGAGCTACTGAGCATGCTCAGACCAAAAAACCGGATCCGGCCGACGGATCCGGCTTTCGCCGGATCCGGCGCATTGCGGCGCTCATAGGCTTTCATTGTGTGAAAAAGCCGGACGCGCCGGATCCGGCGTGTCCGGCTTTTTCGCCGGAGACAAAAAACGTTACAGTCACCGTTTTTTCCAGACGCCGGATCGCGACACATTGCCGGATCCGGCGAAAACCGGATGAAACGCATGGCCATCCGGCGCGATCCGTCGCAAATGCAAGTCAATGGGGGGGAAAACGGATCCGGCATTGCATTTCGCCGGATCCGGTTTCTGTCAAAAGCGCCGGATCGCGCCTGACGGCGAAAACCTGATGTGTGAAAGAGGCCTTAAACACCATGGTTTTGATTAATCAAGACTGATGTTCGCCTCGTCATGATTCAGGAGTGCCTGAAGAGTGGCGTACATCTCTGTGTGCCTCGCCACAAATCTTACCAAGCATTTACAAAAGTAAGTGATGCAACTCTTAATTAGGATTAAGTAATTGGAGCGGAGTTGACTTTTTTTAATTGGTCTCCCTAAAATGATAGAATACTGAAGGCTCAAAAGAGTAAAAATAGATGATGTAACAAGAAAATAATGATGATTAATAATAGAGACACATTTTTTCTACAAGTCTTAACCTTGATATTAGTAAAGCAAGGAGTGTGGTCTAAAAAGTGTTCTGTCAGTTTAAAAAGATAAAGTCTCATAGAGGGACTAAGTAAAAAGGTAAAAAGAAAAGTAAAAAAAAAAATATTAAAAAATATATTTAAAAAATCACAAAATAATAAAAAAATGAAAAAAATATTATACCCACCAAAAACGTATATTTATGTAAAAACAAAAGTAAACGAAAAAACTACACGTGTTTGGCATCTCCGGGTCCAGAATGGCCTGATCTATAAACTGTCACTAGATAATATCTTCAGTGAATACCTTAAAAAAATGTAAAACATGGCAAAAAATTAGGGTTCATCATACTGCCAAAAAAAAGGATTAAAATGCGGTCAAAAAGTCAAATGTAATTAACAATGGTATAATTAAAATGTCATTTTGTCCCGCAAAACACAAGGCGCCATACAGCTCCGTCAGCAAAGTTGAAAAAAAAAGAAGTTATAGCTCTCAGAATATAGCAATGCAATTTTTTCTATAAAATAGTTTTTTATGTAAAAGCGTCAAAACATAAAAAAATCTAAATGTTGTATCTCTGTAATCGTACTGATCTGAAGAATAAATCTGCCTTATCACTTTTCCCACATGCAGAACGGTATAAAAAAAATCCTGAATTGCTGGTTTTTGTTCCTTTTGCCTCCCAAAAATTGGAATAGAAAACGATAAAAAAAAGTTATGTGCCCGAAAATGGAACCAATAAAAATGTCAACTCGTCTCACAAAAACAATCCCTCACATGAGTCTGTTGGCAAAAATATCGAAAAATTATAACTTTCAGAATATGGTTATGCGAAAACTTGTTTTTTCAAATAAAGCGTCTTTTTGTGTGTGATAGTAACCAAACATTAAAAAATACATAAATCTGGTATCGCTGTAATTGCAACTACCAAAAGTACAAAATTGTCTAATCGCTTATACCGCAAGAAAAACTGTAAAAAAGTAAATAAAACCAATTTTTGACCTGCTGTTGATTTGTTCATTCTACCATTCTGCTACCCTGAAAGCACAGTGAGGCTCGGCTTACATTTATCATGCGCTCTACGCTGAGCACTTACACTGGAGTTTCTGTGTAAATTTCTGAAATATGTGATTCAGAAGGAACCCACAATGGAAGATTCCCTATACTGAGGTAAATGAAAACACTGTGGATGCCGTCTGGCCTGTGATCCAGCGGGGTCAGTCTTTGAAGTGTACATAAAAGCACGGTAGGGCATAGTTTTGCGCACCTCTGAAAAAAGGACACCACTGAACAGAGGCCAGACGTAGTCCAGAGTAACTCTGCTGCCTCAGGGGATTCATCTGAATCACATCATTTGGAGGTTAAGATGGAAACCATGATGTAAGTGCTCAGCATATAGCACAGGATAAATTTGATCCAAAATGTTATGCAAAATGTTCCCAATTAAAGCTTCAGCGTAATCCACATAAAAAGAAAGTCCCCACTCAGCTCCATCATCTGTCAATGGAAATATAGGGGGACTTCCATTTTACAAGTAGCATAAAGACTTTGGAAAAGCATTATAGCTACTCAACCCCCAGTGAATCCAGTGAATTCTGATTCCCAAATTCAAATGCCCCTTTCTCTTCTGAGCTCCATAGTGTGCCTAAACCACATTTAGAGTCCACATTTGGCGTTTCTGTAGCAATAAGAGTCCGCTTAATTTACGGGGGGGGTGTCTCCAGAAGCACGGGCTGGGCATAATGTATGGTCGCTACAATGTACTGGGCACTACACTGGCATATTTGCAATTTTCACTTGGCAACATCCACAGCTGCTTGTTTGTGGAAAACACTCATAGGCTGGAGTCACACACAACGATTAAAAAATCGGCCCGATTTTTACAGTACGAAATCGTACAAAGGTTTCTTGTCCAGGGATCCGTCTGTCATCCGACTTTCCGGCGATGAACCGATTTTATTCGCATCTAAGCATCAAATTGACTTCCAATGCCAATGCCTGATACTCTTTCCTGTGACATGGAGAAGTCTTGCGACTTTATTGCAAGTCACACTTGTGGTCCGTTTGTAATCCGATTTTTAATCGCACCCATAGACTTTCATTGGCGAGTCCGATCCGAAAATCGTGTCTCGGTCCGAGGAAACGTTCCGACAAAAAATCGGATGATGGGAGCAGCCCCATAGAATAACATTGGGATGAATGCAATGCGATTTTTTATCGCATTGCATTCGTCCGATTTTTTCGCTAGTGTGACTCCAGCCATAGAGTCAAAAAAGTCACTACACCTGTATATAAATTCCCAGAGGGGTGTAATTTCCAAAATGGGGTCACTTGAGGGGGTATTCTCATCTTCTGGCACTTATGGGCTCTGCATATGAATTCCAAGCTATTCTACAAAAATTTGTTCTTCAAGAGTCAAAATAGCACTTTGTCCCTCCCAACTCTCACTGTGTGGCTAAGCAGTACTGTACAGCCACATAAGGGTTTTTCTACATTTAGCAGAAAATGTCTGACATATTTTGGTGCCATTTTTACCCATTTCCCAGTGTAAAAATGTAAAATCTGGGGCTAAAACAACATTTCTGTAGTAAAAATGTAATTCTGTTTTCTTCCAAATGGTATAAAATTCTGTGATAAACCTATGGTGTCAATATGATTACTGCGCTCTTAGACAAATTAATTTAGAGGTTTACGCTTCAAAATGGGGTCACTTAGGGTTTTATATTTGCTGTCCTGGCACCTCAGGGGCTCTTCCATTAGGTCATGGGTGCACCAGCAAACAATAATAGCAAGTTCTGCACTACAATATGGCGCTTCTTCCCTTCAGAGCTTTCCATTGTGCCTGAAAAGTGTGTCCCGATTACATGTAGAATATTGACGCACTCAGGAGAAATTGCACAACAAACTGTGAAGTCCATTTTTTTAGCCCTTATAAAAATTAAAGACTTGGGGCTAAAAAAACATTTCAGTGGTAAAAATTTTATTATTCTTTCTTTATTTCTCAACTGTGAATTAGCACACTCAAACAATTACAGGAAAATATGAACACTAATATGGCGCTTCTTCCCATCTAAGAGTTGCACTGTGCCTCAAAAGTACCGTATTTTTCAGACTATAAGGCGCACTTTTTTCCAAAAATTTTTTGGGGAAAAAGGGGGTGCATCTTATAGTCGGAATATACTTACAAGTATTGTGGCAGCAGCAGGAGTTGGGCAATTCTGCGACAGTCCGACGCTGCAAGGCGATGATCACACTTCCTTCCCAGGCTGGTGCGGCAGGTTCGGCGGTGATCTGTGGTTCGGGGGCTGCGCCCGCATTTTGTAAAAGCCCAGAGGTCCCGCACATCCATTGCTGCGATGCAGTGGCCTCCGGTAAATTGGCCGCCAGGGGCGGCACATGCTCAGATTGAGATTTCAGGGCAAGATTTCACGCCGAGATCTCGGCCCTCGATATTTTGGGACGAGATTCCGTTGCTAGATCTCAATCTGAGCATGTGCTGCCCCCAGAGGTCATTTTACTGGAGGCCACTGCATCGCAGCAATGGATGTGTGGGGCCTCCGTGCTTTCACAAAATGCAGGTGCAGCCCCCGCACCACAGAGCTCCGCCGAACCTGCCGCATCAACCTGGGATGGGATTTCCCGAAGACCACCGCATCACAGCAATGGATGTGTGGGGACGCCTGGCTTTCAGAAAATGTTGACAGAGCCCCTGCACCTTTAGCACCACCGAAACTGTTGCATCAGTCTGGCATGGGAGTCATATCGCCGGACCACCAGCGCTGTCAATCCCCTTGTAAGCTGAATTCAGACTGCAAGATGGCCCCCATTTGGCACGTTAATTTTTTTCCCTATTTTCGTTCTGAAAATATGAGGGGCGTCTTATGGTCAGTGCGTCTTATAGTCTGAAAAATACTGTAGTTTTCAGCCACATTTAGAGTACTGGCGTACTCAGGAAAAATTGGGCAACAAATAGTACCATTCATTTTTTTCCTATTATTCCTTTTGAAAATTAAAAACTTACAGCCAAAGCAACATTTTAGTGGAAAAAATGGTAATTTTCCATTTACTCAGCCCAATGTTATACTATTCTATGAATCGCCTGAGTTTTAAAAATGCTCAATACACTCCTAGATTAATAACTTGTGCAATTTTTTCCTATTTTGGCATGTCAGGGGCTCTTCAAATGTACATGGTATCCCCACTCTATTTCAGCCAAAATTACACTCCAGAATTCAATTGGCGCTTCTTCCCTTCTGTGCCCTGCCGTGCGCCCTAACAGTAGTTATCCATCACATATGAGCTATCAGTGTATTCAGTGAAATCGCAGAACATATTGTACAGTCTGTTTTCTACTGTTACCCTTGTGTATTCCAGTGAATTTTGTGCTCAAAATGTCAAATGATGCTCCATCCGTTTTGAGCCCTGCCATGTACCCAAACAGTAGTTTTCTACCACATATGAGGTATTGGTGTACTCAAAAGATATTGAACAACAAATTGTAAAATGAAATTTGGGGCTAAAGCAACATAGTAACCTATTTTTAAATGAAAGGATGGGCCAAAAAAGCTTACCATATATACTCGTTCGTGTATAAGCCAAGTTTTTTTTTGTGCAGAAAAGGGCCCCCCTTGGTTTACACAGGTGTCAATGGTCCCAGAGGGCTGGCGGGGGAGGGGAAGCGGTGGAGCAGCAGGTCACAAGAGGCAGGAGCCAGCGGCTGCGGCTGTAACTGTGCCCACTGCTAAAATTAAATTAATATTCATTTCTCTTATAGTGCGCACAGTGACACCCGCAGCCGCCGGCTTCCAGAACACATCCTATTCACCTTCCAGCGCACCCTCGCTGCATCTCGTTGATTCCGGTGCCAGCAGCATTTCCGGCCGAGCGATCACGTGGCTCCGCTCAGGCTGGTTTTAGAATTACGTTGAGGAGGGCAGCCTACTTCCTCCGTGAAGCTCCGCCCATGCTCCGCCTACTGCCACATGTGTCTAGCATTTCTGTGCGTACCTATCTTTAACATTGGGTACACAGGTACATGCATTGTATGTGGATGCATACGCATGCGGCGATTTGATGTGTGCGATGACCGCACGGAAACGCAAAATTTATACAGTCAGACTCATCTGCAATACCCTAGTCATGTTGTTTCTCAGCAGCCGACCATAAAACTCTACAACACATGCTGCAGTTACTGCAGAATCTTGTCCCTAAAGTTATCCAAAAGACACTGTTAGGCTGCTACGTTCGCATGGCCATATTTTGGTCAGTTTTTCACATCAGTAACCTCCAACTTGCACGCAACCTCCGATCCTCACAAGATCTCCTTCTCTACTCCCCTCTTATCTCCTCTTCCCACAATTGCATACAAGATTTCTCCGGCGCATCACCCTTACCTGGAACGCTCTACCATAACATATCAGACTCTCGCTTACCATGGAAACCTTCAAAAAGAACCTGAAGCCCTACCTCTTCCGACAAGCATTCAACCTGCAGTAACCACCAATCCACCAAACCGCTGCACAACCAGCTCTACCCTCGCCTTCTGTATCCTCAACCATCCCTTGTAAATTATGAGCCCTCGCGGGCAGAGTCCTCTCTCCTCCTGTACCAGTTGCGACTTGTATCGTTTAAGATTACTGTACTTGTTTTTATTATGTATACCACTCCTCATATGTAAAGCGACATGGAATAAATGGTGCTATAATAATTACATACCTCCCAACTTTTGAAAATAGGAAAGAGGGACAAAGGCAGCAAATTTTAGGACATGCCCCGACCACACTCATTTCACAACTAGTCACACCAGTGTCCACGCCCAACCGCACCCATTTTAGCACTGCTGATCACACTGACTGGTACTGAGGGCACAGTGGCTGGCATTATGGGCACAGTGCCTGGTACTGTGGGCACACTGACAGGTACTGAGGAAAAGAAAGAAATCAGAAAGAGAAAAAAGAAAACAGAGAGAGAGAAAGAAAGGAGAGCGAGAGAGAAAGAAAGAACAGAGAGAGGAAGAACAGAGAGAGAAGAAAGGACAGAGTGAAAAAGAAGAAAGAACAGAGAGAAAGAAAGAGGGGAAAGAAAGAACAGAGAGGGAAAGAAAGAGGGGAAAGAAAGAAAAGAAAGCGAAAGAAAGAACAGAGAGAGAGAAAGAAAGGGGAAAGAAAGAACAGAGAAAGAAAGAGGGGAAAGAAAGAACTGAGAAAACAAAAGAAAGAAAAAGAGAGAAAAAACACAGAGAGAAAGAAAGAGGGGATGGAAAAAGGAACAGAGAGAAAGGAAGAACAGAGAGAGAGAAAGAAAGAGTGGAAAGAAAGAACAGAGAGGGAGAGAGAGAAAGAAAGGGGAAAGAAAGAACAGAGAAAGAAAAAAAAGAAAGAAAGAAAGAAAGAGGGGAAAGAAAGAACAGAGAGAGAAAGAAAGAGGGGACAGAAAAAAAGAACAAAGGGAGATCGAAAGAAAGAGGGGAAAGAAAGAAAGAACAGAGAGAGAAAGAAAGAGGGGAAAGAAAAAAGAAAGAAAGAAGAGAGAGAAAGAAAGAAGTAAAGAAAGAAAGAGAAAGAACCGAGAGAAAGAAAGAAAGAGAGGGGAAAAATAGAAAGAAAGACAGAAAGAAATAGGGGAAAGAAAGAACAGAGTGAAAACAGAAAGAAAGAACAGAGTAAGAGAAAAAAGAACAGATTGAGAAAGAAAGATGGGAAAGAGAACAGAAAGTGAAAGAAAGAGGGGACAGAAAAAAGAACAGAGGAAGAGCGAAAGAAAGAGGGGAAAGAAAGAAAGAACAGAGAGAGAATGAAAGGGGAAAGAAAGAATAGAGAGAGAAAGAGAAAGAAAGAAAGAATAGAGAGCGAGAAAGAGAAAGAAAGAAAGAGAAAAAAGAAAGAAAGAACAGAGAGAGAAAGAAATAAAGAGGGGAAAGAAAGAACAGAATAGAGAGAAAGAAAGAGGGGAAAGAAAGAGAAGAGAGAGAGAAAGAAAGAGGAAAAAAGAAAGAAAGGAAGAAAGAAAGAAAGAAAGAACAGAGAGAGAAAGAAAGAAAGAACAGAGAGATAGAGAGAAAGAAAGAGGGGAAAGAAAGAACAGAGAGAGACAGAGAAAGAACAGAGAGATAAAGAAAGAAGTAAAGAAAGAACAAAAGGGAAAGAACAGAGAGAAAGAAAGAAAGAAAGGAAAGAAAGAACATGGAGAGAAAGAAAAAAGAAAGATTAGAGAGAGAAAGAACAGAGAGAGAAAGAAAGAACAGAGAGAGAGAAAGAACAGAGAAAGAAATTAACAGAGAGCGAGAGAAAGAAATAAAGAAAGATTCTATAAAGATACTATAGCAGCCCGACTCCCATTGTAATGCCCACTTGAGCCTCCCGATGCAGGACATATCATGATTCACTCACATGGCCGGCATCCCCGATTCCAAGGCGATCCCGCTGTCAGAGGAGGACATGGTGATGGATCTGAAGCATTCCCTGAAGTGCCTCCATGGTTCCGTCACAATCTCCTCATTTCTGGTCAGCTTCCAGCACATCACTTCCGGTGGAACGTCATGTGCGAGTTTCAAAGTGCTCCTCAGTGCTGCGCCGTGTACTCCTGTGTCCGCGGGAAAAGCCTGCTTTGTATGCCTTGTATACACTTGGCTCCGCTCCGTACACCTCGTACACGCATGGCAATGCACCGTACACTTCATACACACACGGCTCTGCTCCATACACTTCGTACACACACGGCTCTACTCCTTACACCTTGCATACGCACGGCTCTGCTCCGTACACACACGGCTCTGCTCCGTACACTTCATACACGCTCGGCTCCGCTCCGTACACCTCGTACACACATGGCTCTGCTCCGTACACCCCATACACACACGGCTCCGCTCACCTCATACAGACGCGGCTCCGCTCCGTACACCTCATACACATGTGGCTCTGCTCCGTACACCTCGTACACACACGGCTCCACTCCATACACCTCGTACACACACAGCTCTGCTACATCCACACTGTAAACCCCTCCTGACCCCACACAGAAACTTCACCTCATCCAGCACAATGACAACCAGCACAGCAGAGTACAGACACGGAGGCCCCTGATCATGTGACCCCTGACTCCTCCCTTCCTGTGACATCATCACAGGTCCTGTGCTCATAGAAAAGAACAGCCTAGGACATCATTAGAGGCTGCGGGGGGTCTCTGGGAAGGTGAGGATGGGGTCGGTGCACGGCGGCTCAGTGCAGTGCGGGAAAAACAGAGTCCCGGGCAGGACGCAGGTGGTGGTGGGGGTCAAAAATGGGACTGTCCCGCGAGAATCGGGATGGTTGGGAGCTAAGTAATTAATAATAGTAATCAGTATTTATAAGCCTAAATCAGGACTGGGTAAAAAATACAGAAGTGGTGACATGTTTCTATGATACTTTTCCTCTGTTCCACTTCTGATTTTGGCTTACAAATACTGATGTCAAATAATGACCAAACACTTCTGTGTGAACATGGCCTAAAAGAGATGATCAGTACCTTTATAAGACCATTCTACATATTCATCAGGATAAGGAAGCTGTGACCTATCCTGATTAGAGTTGAGCGAAACGGGTCGAAAAATTTCAAAAGTCACCGACTTTTGGCAAAGTCGGGTTTCATGAAACGAAACCCGACCCTAGGATGAGGTCGGCAACGAGGTCGGCGACTTACGCGCCAAAGTCGCGTTTCAAAAGTTTGTTTTGCGCTCTTTTTCAGCCAATCAGGATCCACGGACACTGTGGGCAACGTGATGACATAGGCAGGGGTCACCACCATCTTTCAGAAGGGCATGCAAGTGATTGGCTTGCTTTGGTGGGCGTCACAGGGGTTATAAAAGGGCGTGCACGCCGACCGCCATCTTACTTCTGCCGATCTTAGCATAGGGAGAGGTTGCTGATTCTGTAGGGAGAGCGTTAGGCAGGGAAGAAGAAAAAAAAACTGCTTCTGCTGCTAGCGATTTTGCCTGTGCAACACACCAGTCACTGTGTGTGCAGTGCAAGGGGAGGCTATATTGTGGTGGATCAGCGGTGTTGGTTGTTAGGCTGCCTTCTAAGGCTTCCTGACAGCTGCATTGCTGTTTCCCCACTGCTCTGCAAACTGCTTTTTTAAAAGCAATCCCAATTTTTTTTTTTGTCCTGCTGAGGTACTGAGCGTGCATTTATTCACACCATACAGCGGTGTACGCTCCTCACATAGTACCGTGTAACGGCTGTTATCACAGCCACAGTGAAGCTATCTGTGTGTCACTGTGGAATGATAAGTGGAGGACTTGTTCCGTTCTTACAGACCTACACTCTAGGGAGATTCCTATTCTGCCCAATTCTACAATTCACTTTTTTCACACCTGTGCCATCGAGCCTGTGACATAGCGCTCTGATATTCAGTGGGCCTCACACAATCCAAAAGTGTCCAGTGTCCACAAGTGTCTGCAGAAATTCAAAATCTCCCTTATCCTGTAGTCACTTTTTTCACACCTGTGCCATCGAGCCTGTGACATAGCGCTCTGATATTCAGTGGGCCTCACACAATCCAAAAGTGTCCAGTGTCTACAAGTGTCTGCAGAAATTCAAAATCTCCCTTATCCTGTAGTCACTTTTTTCACACCTGTGCCATCGAGCCTGTGACATAGCGCTCTGATATTCAGAGGGCCTCACACAATCCAAAAGTGTCCAGTGTCCACAAGTGTCTGCAGAAATTCAAAATCTCCCTTATCCTGTAGTCATTTTTTTCACACCTGTGCCATCGAGCCTGTGACATAGCGCTCTGATATTCAGTGGGCCTCACACAATCCAAGAGTGTCCAGTGTCCACAAGTGTCTGCAGAAATTCAAAATCTCCCTTATCCTGTAGTCACTTTTTTCACACCTGCTGCATCGAGCCTGTGACATAGCGCTCTGATATTCAGTGGGCCTCACACAATCCAAGTGTCCAGTGTCCACAAGTGTCTGCAGAAATTCAAAATCTCCCTTATCCTGTAGTCACTTTTTTCACACCTGTGCCATCGAGCCTGTGACATAGCGCTCTGATATTCAGTGGGCCTCAAACAATCCAAGTGTCCAGTGTCCACAAGTGTCTGCAGAAATTCAAAATCTCCCTTATCCTGTAGTCACTTTTTTCACACCTGTGCCATCGAGCCTGTGACATAGCGCTCTGATATTCAGTGGGCCTCACACAATCCAAGTGTCCAGTGTCCACAAGTGTCTGCAGAAATTCAAAATCTCCCTTATCCTGTAGTCACTTTTTTCACACCTGTTGCATCGAGCCTGTGACATAGCGCTCTGATATTCAGTGGGCCTCACACAATCCAAGTGTCCAGTGTCCACAAGTGTCTGCAGAAATTCAAAATCTCCCTTATCCTGTAGTCACTTTTTTCACACCTGTTGCATCGAGCCTGTGACATAGCGCTCTGATATTCAGTGGGCCTCACACAATCCAAGTGTCCAGTGTCCACAAGTGTCTGCAGAAATTCAAAATCTCCCTTATCCTGTAGTCACTTTTTTCACACCTGTTGCATGGAGCCTGTGACATAGCGCTCTGATATTCAGTGGGCCTCACACAATCCAAGTGTCCAGTGTCCACAAGTGTCTGCAGAAAATCTAAATCTCCCCTGTCCTATAGACACCTTGTACCTTGTTTTACATTACTATATAGTTTGTTGGATTTTGTCTACATTTCTACCAAAAATGAGGAAGGCTGGTGGAAGAGGCCGTGGAATTGGGCGGGGGTTGGCAGCTGGTAATGATGGTGTTGGTGGTGGATCTGATGGTAGCGGCAAAAGCAAAATAGGACCGAATGCAGGAGGTGTTGAGCCTGCAGCATGGTCTGGCTCCATAAGGCTTCGAAGGCTTAGTTTTCTAGGAGTTGGCAAACTGCTTTTAACGCCAGAGCATCAGGAAAAAGTTTTCTCTTACATTGCTGACTCAGCCTCCAGCTCTATCGCCTCCTCTTCTGAAGTTGTAAAAAGTAAAAGCACTGAGTCGTCATTGGAGGCTCATGTTCATGAACCACACCTTTCCTTGTGTCCTTCACCCCAACCAAGATTGAAGGATGACGCAGGCCATACTACTGATTACTCCATGGAGCTGTTTTCACATACCATGCCTGGATTATCAAGTGAAATGGTGAATTACCCAGGCCAGATGAATCTGACATGGAGTGCACTGATGCACAGCCGCTGATAGATGATTCTGCTGGTACATTCACTCAGAGCGCTACATTGTCCTCGCAGTGTACAGAGACAGATTCTGACCCTGATGAGACTCAGGTGCCCCTTCCCGCACACTATACCACCATACACGGTGACACAGAGGAAGGTGCACATGACATTGAAGAGGAGGTGATGGATGACCCAGTTGTTGACCCAGATTGGCATCCATTGGGGGAAGAGGGTGCTGCTTCCAATAGCTCAGATGAGGAGCATCCACAGCAGACATCGACATCGCAACAGCTGTTATCTGGCAGGCCCGGAGCACTCCAAAGACAGGTTACAAAAATCAAAAGAGTTGCTGGACACCTTGTCCAGAGGGTCAAAACATCACAGCGTGCTAGGCCGCAAAATGTCTGCCAAAGTAGGAAGAGTGCAGTGTGGCACTTTTTTGAACAAAATCCTCATGATCAGGCCAAGGTTATCTGTAAGAAGTGCGCAAAGACCTTTAGCCGAGGGAAAAATCTGAAAAATTTGAATACCAGTTGCATGCTTAGACATTTAACCAGCATGCACTTGCAAGCGTGGACTCAACACCAAACCTCAAGTGCCACATGTGCAACTGATCACAAAGAAGGTAGTCAGCAACACTACATTGTTTCCCCCACTGTAAGCCCACCGGTTAGCCCAGCAGCAAATGTTGAGATGTCGTTGCAAGGCCACAGCAGTCAGGGAATCCCACTGTTATATCAACGAAAGACTGAATCTAGGCCATCAGAAAGAACACCAACTCCATCACCATCATCAACCCTCTCTCAGCCCGCCCTGTCCACCGCTACTTCCACCATATGCAGCTCTCAAGTCCAGCTCACCCTCCCAGACACTATGAGTAGGTCAAGAAAGTACTCAGTCTCTCATCCGCGTACACTGGGTTTGAACGCCCACATTGCCAAACTAATCTCGTTTGAGATGATGCCCTATCGGTTGGTGGAAAGCGCAGCTTTCCGCGAACTCATGGCCTATGCAGTACCACGCTATGACCTACCCAGTCGCCACTTCTTCTCTCGCAAAGCCATCCCAGCCCTCCACCATCATGTGAAAGACCGCATTGTCCATGCACTCAAGCAGTCAGTGAGTGGAAAGGTGCACCTCACAACTGATGCATGGTCCAGTCGGCAAGGCCAGGGCCGTTACGTGTCCATCACTGCGCACTGGGTTAATGTGGTGGATGCAGGGTCCACAGGGGACAGCGGTGGTGGGACAGTGCTGCCTAGCCCACGGTATAGGAAACAGTTGGCTGTAGGCGTTCCACCCTCCTCCTCCTCCAGAAGCGAAAGCTCGTCCACAGAGCGCAGTCGTACAAGCACTCCATCTGCAGCTGCCACTGTTGCACACGAGGTGTCCCCCTATCGAGCAGCTAGTGGAAAGCGTCAGCAGGCTGTGTTGCAGATGATGTGTTTGGGCGACAGACAAACCACCGAGGTGCTGGCCGAGTACTTGAAGCGACAAACTGAGTCATGGCTGGGCAGTGTACATCTTGAGGCAGGCAAGGTAGTTAGTGATAATGGCCGTAATTTTGTGGCAGTCATAGCCCTTTCAAAACTCAGCCACATACCTTGCTTGGCTCACACCTTGAACCTGGTGGTGCAGTGCTTCCTCAAAAATTATCCGGAGTTAACAGCCCTGCTCCAGAAGGTGCGAAGACTGTGCGCGCACATCCGCCGGTCGCCTGTACACTCCGTTCGTATGCAGAAGCTGCAGCGATTGCTCCACCTTCCCAACCACCGCCTCATTATCGACATTGCAACAAGGTGGAACTCCACCCTGCACATGGTGGAGCTGCTGTGCGAGCAGAGGCAGGCAATAATGCATTTGTGGGAGGATACACGGCCAGGCACTTTGAGAGCAGACATGGAGTTGACAGGTGTGCAGTGGTCGAAGCTGAAAGACCTCTGTAAAGTCCTTCAGTGTTTTGAGGAATGCACACGGCTGGTAAGCGCAGACGACGCCATCCTAAGCATGAGCATCCCACTTATGCGTCTGCTCATGCAAACTTTGACGCACCTTAAGGAGCAGGCGTCTGCAGCCAATGTTGACGAGGAGGAAGAGGTGGAGGGAATCCTTGATGACATTCAGCCATTGTCTACTCAGGGACCTCTCCTGGACGAGGTGGAGGAAGAAGAGGAGGAGAAGGATGATGATGGGGATGATTACTTAGGGGAGGAGGATGCATCTCGTGGGGCAAGTGAAAATGTTGGCGTGGCAAGGTCTGATACAGGGTTTGTGCGTGACTGGAGGGATGTGGATTTGCCAGAAAGTGCTCCTCCAACCAGCACTCGCAGTGCATCATTGACACCGGGAACATTGGCCCACATGTCAGATTATGCCTTGCGGATCCTAAAAAGGGACCCCCGCATTGCCAAAATGATGAACGATGACGACTACTGGTTGGCCAGCATCCTGGATCCACGCTATAAAGGCAAATTACAAAACATCATGCCACAGGATAACCTTGACCTAATATTGGCTAATAAACAAGCAACTCTGTTAAATCGGTTGCTTGAGGCATTCCCAGCACACAGCAGCGGTGATGGTTCTCACACGAGCCGTACGGGCCGGGGGCAGCTTGGCAGAGGTGTTCATGGTGCACACAGCAGAAGTGGCGTTGGAGACAGGGGTTTCATGACAATGTTGTGGACTGATTTTTCAAGTACCGCTCACACAACTGGTAATACAGCATCGATGGAAAGTGACAGGAGACAGCAGTTGTCAACTATGGTTACAAACTACTTTTCCTCCCATATCGATGTTCTCCCACACAGGTCATTCCCCTTTGACTATTGGGCCGCTAAACTGGACACCTGGCCTGAATTGGCACAATATGCCTTACAGGAGCTCGCTTGCCCAGCTGCAAGTGTGCTATCGGAAAGAGTCTTCAGTGCAGCTGGATCAATCCTGACAGAAAAAAGGACCCGTCTGTCAACCCAAAATGTGGATGATCTAACCTTCATTAAAATGAACCATGCATGGGTTTCCAAGGATTTTGTCCCACCTTCCCCTGATGACACATAGGATGACAGAAAAATGGCTTGCTTTGGTCCACCTCTTCCTGGGACTTGACCTATTTCGCCTTTTGCATCAGCTGAATGTCCAACATCAACATATGCCACTTTCTAAAACTCCCTAACTGTGCTACCTCCCCCCCCATGGCCGGGGTCACCACCTAGCGCACGACACCATGCGAGTGCCATTGCCCTGGACAAGTGGGTAGGCTGACTCTTGGGCACGGGCACTGGCACAGGGTCCCTCATAGTGCAATCAAGTGTCTCTGATGGTGGTGGTGCACACCCGCCATCAGACACACCGCCGTACTATGAGGGGCCCAGTGCCAGTACCGACGCCCACGAGTGGGCCCCCCTTGCTTGGGCAGGGCCCCAGCATTTGCAATCTTTACCTCTCCCTGCTCCTCCGCTGTGTAGTCTGGGCCGTCAAATCCATACTGTGCCTGACACCGTCTGAGCCTGCCTCCTGATGTATAGACATATATTTTGAATGTGTACACTATCCATACATGTTATCCTGGGATACGGTACCATTTCTCACCTTTGTGCAATCACGTGCAAGCCATACTGGGCCTAACACCGTCTGAGCCTGCCTCCTGATGTATAGACATATCTTTTTAATGTGTACGCTATCCATACATGTTATCCGGGGATACGGTACCCTTTCTCACCTTTGTGCAATCACGTGCAAGCCATACTGGGCCTAACACCGTCTGAGCCTGCCTCCTGATGTATAGACATATATTTTGAATGTGTACGCTATCCATACATGTTATCCTGGGATATGGTACCCTTTCTCACCTTTGTGCAATCACATGCAAGCCATACTGGGCCTAACACTGTCTGAGCCTGCCTCCTGATGTATAGACATATCTTTTGAATGTGTACGCTATCCATACATGTTATCCAGGGATACGGTACCCTTTCTCACCTTTGTGCAATCACGTGCAAGCCATACTGGGCCTAACACCGTCTGAGCCTGCCTCCTGATGTATAGACATATATTTTGAATGTGTACACTATCCATACATGTTATCCTGGGATACGGTACCCTTTCTCACCTTTGTGCAATCACGTGCAAGCCATACTGGGCCTAACACCGTCTGAGCCTGCCTCCTGATGTATAGACATATCTTTTGAATGTGTACGCTATCCATACATGTTATCCGGGGATACGGTACCCTTTCTCACCTTTGTGCAATCACGTGTAATCCATACTGGGCCTGAGAACGGCTGGCGAGCTGTTAAGCAAGCTACTGCACCTGTGGTTTGCACACGTAAGTTTTTCATTTTTTCAGGAATGACGGTTAGGCCTAATTCCGGAACTGCGGTTGACCTGCACTTACTGGGAAATCATCGTTCGCGGGTAATAATTGTAATCAGTGATCCCCATCACTAACGTCGTTCAGCGGGTTATCTGCACCTGTAAGCGACAAACGCTGGCCTTTTCAGTGTAGCGCACATGCAGCCACGGACATGTAAGGGCATGACACACCAGTTATTGGCCAATCTCATGTGCCAGAGCCTCACGTGTCCCTCTAGTAAGCCGGAGTCGGACCGCGGGGCATGACGGAGTCTTGTTCGTTAACGGAATTAAGCTTGCAATGTGTGCATCTGTTCTGTAGCTGGCATGGTTGAGGTTTCCCAGGTGGAGTCGAATTTAACCGTAGGCTCCATTCCTGGTGGTGTCCTTCTGGACATTCCTTTAAGGTTCAGCTTTGCAACCATACTGCCCACGTAAAACAAACACTTTGCCTTCATGAACGCTGTTTGGAGGGTCATGACTCGTGGGAATAACGCCGCCCAATCAGTTAACCTGCTAGAGAGATCCTTTGCTGCTCCCAAGCATGACATCACACTCCCTAGGAGGAAGGTAATGCCACTGTGGCGACCGTACTCCTGGGGGCGACACAAGTGCACTGATGCCCAGCCACTGCTCGCTCCTGCTTGCTCAGGATCACAGCACTTGCAAGGTTGAAATACTGTGCAGTGAGATGGAAGATGGGGATGACGAGGAGTCCAGACTAGTACAGGGATTCCCTAGCGAGGAGACTTATTTGATTGTTTTCAATGTTGGGACAGCAATTTTTGGGGAGCACTATACTCTGGAGAATGATAGATGGGGCCCACCATACACTGGAACATTCCAAAGGTGGACATCAGACACTGGAGCAGCATTTACAGGGCCCATTATACACTAGAGCATTAGAAATGGGGCCCATTATGTTTGGAGCATTATTTGGGCCCATAAGACAGTGGAGCTTCATCCATGGGGACCAACATATACTGTAGCATTATGTGGAGCTCATCATATACTGTTTCAAACATTATATGGGACCAATGATTCTGTAAGGAGAAATAGATGGGCCTCGTCATGAGATGTAAAAAGTGAAGTATTTTTCATTGTACTATACCGCTATTTCTCTGCCGTATCGGAGCATGATGAGTTGTGGTATGTGTTAAAGGGGCGCTCTTTCGCCCAGGGCACATGAAAACCTGGAGCCAGCCCTACCCCCCCACAACTTTAGCCAAATAACCCCCATTTTTCAGTGCGTAACTTGTATTATGAAGTTAATTAAGGTTGACAAGCTTAAGTAAGAAGAATTGATGCTTTTGGCATTCAAATGGGCACTGTAGGTGTGTTTCCTGTCCTCCTCTCACTGCCGACTTTTATTCCCCATTGACTTACATTGGGTTTCGTGTTTCGGGACGCCGCCGACTTTTCCCTATAATCGGCTGATCTTGCTCGACCCGACTTTTGGAAAAGTCGGGTTTCACGAAACGAAACTCGACCCTAAAAAAACAAAAGTCGCTCAACTCTAATCCTGATGATTCATTGATCAGTGTGAAGGAAAGCCTTGCTACAACTCTGCAGGATGGTAGCACCCATTGCAGTGCTCTCCAGGATGCAGTACAAAACTGTATTGCACATAGTTAGCTTTAAAGTTGGGATGTATTTTAGGCTGGGTTCACACTTGCGTACCGGGGTTCTGTGGATGGCTGCGTACTTCCTCCCTGAAGCTCTGTCCACTTCC
Source organism: Dendrobates tinctorius (assembly GCF_039654945.1). NCBI lineage: Eukaryota > Metazoa > Chordata > Amphibia > Anura > Dendrobatidae > Dendrobates > Dendrobates tinctorius. The sequence continues at coordinate 43,981,827 of NW_027361684.1, forward strand.
GCACTTCCGTTTAGGTCCGCCAACTTCTGCACGCGTCCTGCGTACCTATCTTTAACACTGGGTAAGCAGGACATGCAGATGTGTCGTTTTGACTTCACGGGAACACAACAACAAAACGACGCGTCCGCATACATCCACATGTCCTGCGTACACAATGTTAATGATAGGTACGCAGGACGCCTACAGAAGTAGGCGGACCTAAACGGATGTGCGGAAGTGGGCGGAACGTCAAGGAGGAAGTACGCAGCCGTCCACAGAGAGCCCTGGTACGCAAGTGTGAACCCAGCCTTAGATAAGGGTAACTGACTGTTCTGCTTTCTAGGAGGTGATGAAAATATCTTGCCTTGCTGCTGTTCTAGCTTTTTTCATGTTGCCTTACCTGCATTTTTTATATGCATACATGTATACTTATAGTAATGCATGCAACTTCCTTTACAATATATGTGTGTTGACCCCAAATTATAATACTGCACATTCATTAATAAGGCCATTTATTGATTTTTTTTTCTTTTCGTGTTTTTTTTTTTGCAGCAATGAACCGACTTTATCTGAACCCAGTAGTGAAATGCAGATCTCTGCAGCATCTATGATTACAGACTGAATGTTCTGTGTTTTCTGTATGTCCGTTATGTCCGTAACCTCGTTAGCACTGGCGAAGTCATGAGAAAATACTTTTAATGTATTTCGCGTATTGACATAATCCGTAGAATCATTCTCAGGATCAATAACAGTAACATGTACAGAATAAACTCTCTGACAACCCTGCACAGTGGCTGGAAACCTCCACACAAACCTCCACATAATCTGCCAGTTCAATGCAGACTAAATAGGCCTCATTATACATAATCCCACCAGGATTTTATAATAATCTCCCCCTGTAGCTCTGGCAAGAGAAGAAAAAAACAGAAGACGTCCTTACCATTTGCTGCAGTGTGAGACTCCTCTCTCTCTTCTTCTATCAGCCCTTCAATTCCTATCCCAGAGTACGTCACAGTGCCAAGTGTGTTATTCTACCCCCTGTGCCCTGATTCCTCTTCCCTGGGCATGATATACACCTTACAGGGTGCATTCCAGCAAAACACTAAAGTGAGTTTGTGCTCGTCCCTCTGGCTATTCTCTGCATCCATGGAAGACTCTGACTTGCCTATGCATACCTCTACTTGGACTGATTAGAAGGGGGCTGGGAGGGATGGTAGCTCCTTAGATTGCTGAGTCTATTGCTTGGCTCTGGGTCACTGACAGCTGCTTTATTCCGCCTGGTTCTATCTTTCATGCTCTCCTTATATCCATCTCTCTCCTGTATTTATTTCTACCTTTCATGAAATATTGCAGATTAGGCATCACACTGCCTTATAAAGTGATGTAAAACCATGATACTAATATTATAATACCGCACTTCATTGTCTTCACTATCAGAGGATTTATTTATTATACTTTGCTTATATAGCACCATTAATTCTACAGCACTTTACAGACATCATCATTGCTGTCCCCATTGTGGCTCACAATCTAGAATCCCAATCAGTATGTCAAAACAACAGTGCTAACTACTGAGACACCGTGATGCCTAGGTCTATGGGGGAGAAATATATACTTTAAGGATATGTGCACACATTCAGAATTGCCGCGGATATTTCCACGGCAATTTCGCAACTCCATGCCGTGGGAAATACACATGCGGAATCGGCATATGTATTCCCGCTAAAAACTAGCGTTTTGCAAGCGTAATTAGCTTGCAGAATGCTATAGTTTTCCAAGCGATCTGTTGCATCGCTTGGAAAACTGATTGACAGGTTGGTCACACTTGTCAATAGTCCAGTCAAAATACGGTTTGACCCGGAACAAATTCCAAGAAAGCGTTTGATGATTTTTTTTTATTACTATTATATGTGGGGAACAACATATTAAAAGTTTTTTCAAAAATTGATCACCACAAAGGTCCTAACTATGACGTCATAAGACGATGACAGCCATCGCACTAAAAATAATGAATATTTCCCTATTTCAAAGCTGTAGCTTTAGGTTACAGAAGAGTTTGCATTTTGTATACTATATATTTTCATATAACAATTTTTATACAAAGTTTTATACTAACTACATGGACAGGCGAAGTCATGACGTCATCAATGACGTCATGCCATATATGTACATTTCTAGAAATTATAGAATTAATACACAGTGCAGTTTAAGACCTACTTCATCACTGAATAATATAAAACAAAACCATATGGAACCAATTAATATATACCCCAATGGAGTCACATACTTTGTAGTATTGACTCAAGGGGAATTGAGGATGGACACTCCTGCATAGCATGTTACACAAAGAAAAGGAAGTACAAGTCCAATATAATGAGAAAAATATCAAATTTATTAGACATATAATAGTACTGACATAACCACATAATTACAACAAAAGGATCAGGAACTATGAGCTGCTTTAGTCCTAAAGATAAAATGTAAAGTGCATAGTGCTTATGGTGGATATGGGCAATATATCAGGGAATCAAAAGTAAACGGAGGTCACAACCAGGTGCGCATCCTGTGAAGAAACCCCCCTTATCCCACGCAATAGTGCTTACCCATAATGAATTCCACCAGGACTTATGCAGCGCCGCCACCGACGCGCGTTTCGCCTCTTTTTCAAGATGCGGTCACCTTGAAAAAGAGGCGAAACGCGCGTCCGCGACGGCGCTGCATAAGTCCTGGTGAAATTCACTATGCACTTTACATTTTATCTTTAGGACTAAAGCAGCTCATAGTTCCTGATCCTTTTGTTGTAATTATGTGGTTATGTCAGTACTATGTCTAATAAATTTGATATTTTTCTCATTATATTGGACTTGTACTCCCTTTTCTTTGTGTAACATTCATCACTGAATAAGCATGTCAGGTCAATAGTCACTATTTTCATCATCAGACACTGCTTCCTCATTCATATTGTCACAATGCCCTTCTTGACATGGTCCGCATACCCGTGAACAGGTAAGTCCGTGTCTTTTGCAAGTGCACCGAAGTGTACTACAACCACAAGAACAATTGCAGTAAACTATTTTCAGAAGTGCTTCTGGCGCGGGTGAAGTATCCATCATCACTGGAACTAGACTGTTGTTCTGCAATTCTAGTCCAGTCAAAATACGGTTTGACCCGGAACAAATTCCAAGAAAGCGTTTTATGATTTTTTTTTATTACTATTATATGTGGGGAATAACATATTAAAAGTTTTCCAAAAATTGATCACCACAAAGGTCCTAACTAGGACATCATAAGACGATGACAGCCATCGCACTAAAAATAACAAATATTTCCCTATTTCAAAGCTGTAGCTTTAGGTTACAGAAGAGTTTGCATTTTGTATACTATATATTTTCATATAACAATTTTTATACAAAGTTTTATACTAACTACATGGACAGGCGAGGTCATGACATCATCAATGACGTCATGACATATGTACATTTCTAGAAATTATAGAATTAATACACAGTGCATTTTAAGACCTACTTCATCACTGAATAAGCGTGTCAGGTCAATAGTCACTATTTTCATCATCAGACACTGCTTCCTCACTCATATTGTCACAATGCCCTTCTTGACATGGTCCGCATACCTATGAACAGGTAAGTCCGTGTCTTTTGCAAGTGCACCGAAGTGTACTACAACCACGAGAACAATTGCAGTGAATTATTTTCAGAAGTGTTTCAGGCGCGGGTGAAGTATCCATCATCACTGGAACTAGACTGTTGTTCTGCAATTCCCATCCCCAGTCAGTAGTGTCCATGACCTCACCATTGTCCATCCAAAGCATCACTTGGAGGTAACTCCGAAGGGCATGATACTTTGTTGCAGAGGAGGTCGGTGGCAGTCGTTCAGATGTAACAAAGTTTTTGGCTGAACCAACTTTTTTGCAGAGAGTAGAATACCTCATTGCGACAGATTGTCTCCAGGTTTACCCCCGAACAATGCCACCATCGCTTTACACCCAGCGTCTTCAATCTCAGCTTTGTTTGGTGTGGAAAAGATTTTAGCACAGCTATTTAAGACCGAGACTCCCTTAAAAACCTTGTGTAGACCGAGTTTTTTTCCAATTCCAAAAACCGCGGAAGTGGTATCGCAACCCGTGAATGCATGAAGGAACAGAAGACAGCTGCAGACATGGTTTCCCAGGAACTTCTTCATAACCTTAATGTCGTATACTGTTGCAGAACTCCCTTTATCCCAGTAGAAATAAAGCTTGTTGCCATCGCTGGTTGACGCGTGATGAAGTAACAACACCAAAAGATCTGTATCTTTGCCAATGAGACTAGTACTTTTGTTGGATGACATTGACACTGCTGCCTTAACAGTCTCCACATCTGCATCCCCCTCTGATTGTATTACGTGGCAACCTCTGTCATTCATGCACTGTGAAACGAGCTTGATAAGAGACTGTTTGTTCTCCACATTTGAAAGGAAGTCCTCCTTTTTCCCAACAAATTTCGTTCCTTCAGCAATGTTCACTTTGTTACTTGTTCGTTTTTTGCGCCGTCGCTGATGGGTAATGTCTTTAGTGTTTGGTCCTCCAATGTAACCATCAAATACTATCATTTCCTCACCATAGTGCTTTAGTGTGAAAGATGCATAGTCTTCAGCGATTGAACAATATGTCTTTCCTTCTGACCACTTCAGTCGATGGAGAAAAGAACCTCCGTCAAGAACATAATGTTCCACTTCTGGTACATCCTTGAGTACTGCGTCATCTGAACTCTGTTCTTTTATAGCAGCCATCAGTTGTGCTTTGTTTGGTTTGCGTAAGAGATGTTTTGCCTCAAAGAGGGATGGTGGGTATGGTGAAAGGTCATAAAGATCAGCAGTTTGAGACACCACAAGAAACCTTTGGAACAAAAGAGCGGGGTCTATTGTTTTGTCCTTAGCAACATCAATAGCCTCACTGGATGCCAGGGTCTTGGCATTCATTGACCGCGTGTACTTAACTGAAAACAGTGATTGACCCTCCATTGTTGCTACTACTTCTCTGCCAATGATGAACAGGTTATGGACATTCACATCCTTATTTGCATTGACACCGGTGATAATGGTGCGATGAGACACTTCATCAGAGAAAGGTGAAAAGGTTTCGAGTTTATCTGCAATTTGCTCCAGGTCTTCACGATCTCTTCTTGTCCTTGACGTTCTTGCCTCCATGTGTTGTTCACTGGTGACAAAGCTCTGGCGAGTGAAACCCTGCATCGCATCACTGTAGGAAGAGGACACTGGCACAGGCAGAGTCCACAAGGCCCTCTGATGTTCGGACATTCCACTTCCTCTGGTAAGTCCTCCTGCAGTTTTTAGGGAGCGCATCAGAGCTTGCTCGATGACTAGTTCGCAACCCAGGCCTGTCCAGTACTGATCAGTCCGCCTTACAACATGCAAGCCATTCATAAATCTATGGAAGACTGATGGCATATCATCTTCCAGAGTGGTCATAGACTGGAGGTAAAGGTAGGCAGCCTTCACATAGTTCCCATGCCCAGCAGCTGCAAGAATGGGCAAACATTTGGCTACAGCATGAAGGTGCATCAGCCAGGATCCTGTACGATCGGCCTTGATAAGCTCCCTTGCAATTCCAACCATCTGTTGGTAATTCAGCCATAGTTTACTGGTGCGAGAGTGAGTGGATAATCCGTTTCTTTTGATGGACAAGAGGTGGACAATTTCACTAAAGCAGGTAGAAGTGATGACCGAATTCAAGTAACTCTCCCCTGTCAGTGTCCGAGCATACAACTGCTCAAGTTCTTGCAACAGGTCTGCAAAACCGGGATGGTCGCAAAGTAGTTTGTCTGCAACTTGCTGAGTAAAGCTGGAGTCACAGATAGCGACTCACCAGCGATCCCGACAACGATATCAACGAGCGGCGTCGCTGTGTTCATTAGTTACCAGCGCGCTGATGCAGAGAGCTGGTAACTAACGTATAACCAGTGTACGTTAGTTACCAGCTCCCTGCATCAGCGTGCTGGTAACTAACGTACACATCGGGTATCTAAGGGACGCCCGTCCCTTGGATACCCGATGTGTACGTTAGTTACCAGCAGATCGCTGGTCTCCCGCCTGTCACACGCAGCGATGCGTGCTGGCCAGCGGGAGACCAGCGACCAAAGAAAAGTCCAGCGGTTTCCCAGAGCGATCAACGATACCGGCAGGGGGGCCGGTCGCTGATCGCTGTCACACACAGCGATCTCGCTGGTGAGATCGCTGTTGTGTCACAAAACTTGTGACTCAGCAGCAATCTCGCTAGCGAGATCGCTATGTGTGACGGGGCCTTAAGACACTGATCAAGGAGGAGATGGCCACGAACTGCACGCTGAACTGCCTTTCCAGTCATGTGTTGCACAGCATTGTCACCGTACATTGTTCCCAAGATCTCTTTGATTCCACTCCCATCCATCAACGTTCCTATGGCACCCATATGATTCATCAATGTGTGGGAGCTCCCAAGCATCAGGACAACATCTCGAACCGGGCTGTCTTCAGGCACCTCGTGTTTGATTTCTGACGCTTTCCAGTAGAGTGGCTGATCGAATGTAACAACTGCAGCGGATCGGTGTTTATCAGCAAGGTTGCACAGATACACAAGTGTAGAGAAGATGCATGACTCGTCTCCGGAATACATGTCAATGATGGGCAGGAAGATTACCGAAGATGACCCCGGATGATCACAGTCTTTATGTAGCATGTGCATCATTCCATTCCAGCTCGGTGCAGGCTGTTTGAAGCGTAAAGACATCTCCCACAATACATCAACACGATGGTCAATGGCGTCGAGAAATGGCAAGGGCTTGAATTTTATGTTTCGGCGAGTGTGTTTTGTGAAACGGTATTCCCTTACATCAACTCTGCTTTGTTCAACTATCTCCAAGTCCGCAATCTTCCGTCTGAGAACAGTGCGACTGACCTTCCTTCCTGGAGTCACAGTAGCTACCATCCCCATGCCATGGAAAGTCCCCTTCCCATCTAACGTGATGATATTATGATTGATGTTGTCCGCAGCGAACAGCAGTGCCGTATCCAGTCTGTCTATGGTACCACCAAGTACATCCTGGCCAACAGAAGCGGCAGCGTTTTCCTTGAATCGCTGAACTTCCGAATATGATGAATAATATCCCATGGCTGAAAGACTGTCTACAAGAAATCGAGACCTGAAATGATGATGGAGCTGGACTGCTAACCCAAGCTGCAATGGAGCTACTACAGCCCTGGGACGTACAGCCTGAACAACTGATTGTCCAGTGCTTGCGACCTTCCTGTGAATGTCCTTTCCAATGAAGAGGGTTTCAAGCAAGCAAAGCAAACTCAGGGGGAGATAATCTAAGGCAGACTGACATTCAAGCGAAGAAGTCTTCGGATATTCATCGGTTGAAGATGGGATCTTAGACTTGATATCGCTCTTGATTAGTTTGGCCGCAGTCTCTATGATGGCTCCCTTCTGGGCTTCTTCATCCATTTCCTGACTATGGAAATAGTCCCTCAGGATTATTCTGGTCTTTTCACGGAACGTTACAATGTTAGGCAACCCTTCACACTCTGCTATGAATAGCGAATCGCCATACCTCTCCTCCAGCCTATACCTCAGCCATTCATTACTATAGGCAGCACTGTCTCCTTCTACAAGATACTCCATCATTTTCTTTGCAAGATCTGTGACAGTCAGTTGCTCTTCATCATTGTCCTCCAGAAATGCACACATTCTCAAGAAAGCTTGCTCTTGGTTCATGTTCATCGGCCTCCCTACCTCCCGCAGTTTCTTTGTAGTATATCCACCACCATGACGCATAGGAATTCCGTAATTTGTCCGAAAGTTAATGTCACATGAACGATGATACAGATAGTCTGCAGCATGTAAGTGCTAATGGTGATTGCCCAGTCATCATTACGCTGTTTGCAATGTGACAAGATGGACCTTACAAATCCATCCGTTTTAACACAGCTATAGTCATCGAAATCACTACTAGATCTTGTCTTCACCACTTCATGTCCACAGAACAAACACTGCGTCGTGCTATCATAGGATCCAGTAGACACCCGTGTACCTCTCTTGGCAGGTGAACGATGAACGGAAGTAGCTTTCTTATGCAAGTCTATTTGCTTCTTGTTTATGTAGTTCATACGACATCTCTTGTGCACCACTGCTCCAGCAGCTACCACAGTGCTAACGCCCCTCTCAATACTGGCTTTATTGATCCCTTCAGCTCCTTTCGCACCAATCACCACTCTTTCTCCGTCATCTTCTACTTCATGGCTGCATAAGGGGCAAGTTTCTTGACTTTCCATCATTCTCAGCTCTGTAAAAGAAGATAAATAAATCGTTAAATAATAAATATAATAATAGTAGTAATTGTAAAAGAAATATGATAGACACTGAAAGGCGAGTCACATTAAACATTTTACAGCTTTGGCGGACATATTCTTTGACGTCACATTTGGACCCTTTGTGGTAACCCTATCTTGGTAAACTTTTAGTATGTTTTTCCCTACATGTAATACTACCAAAAAAAACAATAAAACGCTTTATTGGAATTTGTTCAGGGTAAAGGATTTTTTTTTCGTATTTTGACTGGACTACAAACACAGTATTTGACAAGTGTGACCAACTGTGTACTATTGATGCTGCCTATGCAGCATCAAAAGTAAAAAGATATAATGTTAAAAATAATAAAAAATCATCATATTCTCACCTTCCGGTGGCCCCCGCAGCTTTCCCGATCATCGAGATCGTTCCCAGCGATGCCTTGCGACAATGACCCCAGATGACGTAGCATCTCGTGAGACCGCTACGTCATCACAGGTCATTGTCGCAAGGCACCACTGGGACCGGAAGATGCTGGCAGCGTGGTGAGAGGCGGTAAGGACTCCGGGGGCCGCCGGAAGGTGAGAATATCACTATTTTTTATTTTATTTCTTTTTTTAACAGGGATATGGTACCGAGGGCCTGGAGGAGAGTCTCCTATCCTCTAGACCCTGGGTACCATCCGCACATAATCCACTTACTTTGCACATGGTGGGCATAGCCATAGGAATGTGTGCGGAAAAATGCGAGGCATTAGCACAGCATTGCGGAATGCCATTTAATTCAATTGCTTGCGTTACGTAAGCTTTTATTTGCAGTGTTTTCGCCGCGGTTTCGTGGCGAAAAAAACGCTGCAAAAACGCTTACAATCCGCAACGTGTGCACATAGCCTAATACCACTGCTCATAACCTTGCATCAAGTAGGTCTTTTCTGATACTAAATAGGTAAAATTGCAATATGTTTGTAAAAAATAAATACTCAACTTTGCAATTTTTCTCTTATTAAAGAGAACCTGTCAGTCGACAGATTTTGGCAGCTATATTTTTATGTGACGTAAAAGCTTTGATAAATCTTGACCTATGTATTTTTGAGCTGTGGATTTTAAATTCTCCATTATATTTATAATTTTTTTAATAATATAATTTATTGATATATTTGTATAGTAAGTCCTATTTGATCCCCCTTCTCTTTGATCCCCTGAACATTTTTTAGAGTAGTAGATGGGATCTCCGCACATTGGCGCAGTCACAGAAGGTCATACCACTCAACTTTTCAACTCAGAAGGCTATATATTGGGACATGTACACTATAAAAGTGCCTCTACTAAAGCCTCTTAGTATTCTCACCTACTATAATAACCACTCTCACAACCCCCGTAGAATGTGATGCCCCAACACACAGAATGATACCCCCACAGTGAATTCCACCACATAATGTGAACCCACAGTACCCCCACACCTGCAGTATGATGCCCACATAGTGCCCAACACACTGATGCTGCCACAGTGCCCCCAAAATAAAATGATAGCCCCACATTGCCCCAACACACTATAATGCCACTATAGTAGGCCCTAACACAATATGATGCCCATGACGGTACCCCCACACACATTACACAACTTCTACAATGACCCCCAACACAGTATGATGCCTCTACAGTGACCTGCACTCAGTATGATTTCCTACATGTCCTCCCATAATATGAAGTGCCTCATATTCCCCCACACAGTGGGATGGCCTCTATAGTCCCACCTTTCATCCACAGTATAATAGACTCATGGCTTCCACTCCACATTATAACAACCCACACTGATACCCTTTAGTATAGTAGCTCCTCATTTCTCAAACAGTATGATGTCCGCACAGCTCCCCCACACAGTATGATGCTCCTGAAGGAGGGATGCGGGCTAAGAAGATGCTGAGTCAAGAAAATGGTTAATTGTGTTTTTATACCTGTTATATGTTAATAGTTTGTGCGATAAAAGCTATGTTATATTTTATCCCTATGGCCGGTGTTGGGCTTCGGTTCTCCTGCAGGCTTCGCCATTAAGGCCTTCCCTATGAATGCAGGAGGTCTGTCCACTAGGAGAACCATACACCATACAACAGATAGGGATACTGTTTGCATTACACTACATAGGACAATAGATAACACTGCGCAACAAATTTCAGGGAAGTTCTAGTCCACTGAGAAAATTTTATTGTATATTATAGATTTTGATATGCTGAACACGAGTATTTGGGCTCTAAAAGTCTGTATCATGTAAGGTTTTTAAGAAACAACAGTTTATAGTCTACATTATGACGTCCGAGACACTACATACATGTGCATCGATGTCAGTAGCAAAAGCAATTGTTCAAAAGTGTTTTGCAGATGACTTTCATTTATAATCCATGTCAGATGCTTCTCGAATAAGATTCCAGCAATAATCAGCCAGCATTGATGTACTCCACTTTCCCTGGTACCTTTTCTCCATCAGTACAATGTTTTGGTGAAGTGTTTCACCTTGTTCATCACTAGTGGCACCAAGATTGGCTGGAAAAAAGTCCAAGTAAGAATGTAGAAAATGCATTTTTAGTGACATATTGCTTTTCATTAAACAATATGCTGTGAGCATGTTGTCCACGAGTTGTTCAAAGTTCGGTTTCCCTGCTGTTGCCAAGGAAGTTGAAGGTCACATCTTTAAAGGCTCTCCATGCCACTTGTTCAGCACCTGGCAAAAGACCATCAAAGCTACTTTCATTCATTATATCTTTGATCTGTGGGCCAATAAAAATACCTTCTTTAATCTTTGCATCACTTATTCTTGGAAATTTCTGTCGCAAGTAATAAAAGGCTTCCAATTCTTTGTTCATTCCTTTGACAAAATTCTGCATAAGCCCAAGTTTAAAATGCAAAGGAGGGAGAAATATCTTTGCTGGATCAACGAGAGGATTATGTTTAACATTCTTCTGTCCAGCAACCAGGTTTTCAAGGAGTGGCCAGTCCTTTCTTAAATAAAGGATAGAATCTCCAGCGCTGGACTTCAGTTAAAAATTCATCATTTATTATAAATTCTTAAAATCGGACAAGAAAAAAGTATGAATAAGGACATACAGGCAGATGGGGTCTCTGGTGGTCTCCAACCAAGTTGGAGACCACCAGAGACCCCATCTGCCTGTATGTCCATATTCATACTTTTTTCTTGTCCGATTTTAAGAATTTATAATAAATGATGAATTTTTAACTGAAGTCCAGCGCTGGAGATTCTATCCTTTATTTTGCTTCAGTCAACGCCCTTGATCAAGGTGACTCCGTGCGCAGGAGGATTATGGATCACAACTGAGACTGGTGAGCTGACCTCCCCTTATTTTCCCTATCCTTCTACAACTCCTTTCTTAAATAGTGCATTTCTCGCACACGACTGTCCCACTCACAAATAAAACAACAATACTTGGTATATCCAAGCTGCAGTCCAAGAAGAAGTGCAACAACTTTTAGATCACCACATATGTTACAGTTATAATTTCTATAATTAATGTGGGTCAACAGTAACTCCATATTCTCATTCGTTTCTTTCATGTGTACGGCATGTCCAATAGGTATAGAAGGATAGATATTTATGTTGTGTAGTAAAAGAGCCTTCAGACTTAAAACTGACGAGTCAATGAACAGTCGCCATTCCTTCGGGTCATGTTCGCATCCAAGAGCACCAAACAACCTCAAGAGGTCGTTGCAAAAGGTTAATCTGTCGACATGGTTGAAAAATTGATTAAGGTCTTCTTGACGACTGCGAAAAACAGAAACTCTTGTTCCTGGTAATAAGAGATTCCATTCTTGTAGCCTTGATCCCAATAATTCTGCCTGCCTCTTTGACAATTTCAAATCTCTGACCAAGTCATTCAGGTCAGTTTGACTGAACAGATGTGTATTAGATGTAGAAGGCTCAAAGTCTGGGTCTGCGGCAGTTTCATTTTCCACTGACATTGTTAGATCATCTTCGTTGTCCTCCATTGTCCATACTTTGGGTAGCTTTGGAACATGAAGACTTTCATCGTGTGGCACTGGTCTTATGGCTGAAGGAAGATTAGGATATTCTATTAATTTCTTGTTCTTTGCTGAATATCCTGTTACTTTTGTAAGGCAGAAGTAGCAATCTGTTACATGATTTCTCTGCTCTCTCCATATCATTGGGACAGTGAACGGCATTGAAGGTCGTGATCCATTCAGCCATGCTCTTAGTATTTCAGTATTGTCTTTTGATTCCTCCCCTGCCCAGGAGATGTGTTATGCTCCATACACGGTCAGCTGAATGATTCACTGTGCCTGCGCGGAATGCGCATAACAAGTGCTTGCATATGTGTAGATCAGCGATTTATGTTATTTCAGTGGAAAATTCAGAATATACGATTTCAGAAAAAGTTCATATATGAGTTTTTAGAATTATAACAGAATATTATAATGCTTCACATCATTTCTCAAAAGCCTTACGTGATAGGAAAAATCTGAAGTCATTTCTGAAATCAGCATGAAAAAATCTATCAGGAACACTCAAAATTGTCAAAGGGACAAAACCTTGGTAACAAAGTATAATTAGCATTGGGATGAGATCATCAATTGGGAGGGGTAAGAGCAGTTATAGAAAATGTTTTCTGGGTTATAGATAAATACACCTATAATATTGAAAAATCAATAGATAACACCAAAAAAATCCAATAAAGCCCCAATAAAATGCCAAGATACTTTATTAGATGATCAATAGACTAAACAAATGTACTTAATATATAAAAACATGTTAAAAATAGACCAGTGAACACCACAAAGAAAAACCAGAGGTGGGACAGTCTTGAACTCAAGGTCCTGAAGAGGTACTGATAGTCAGACCTTCAAAGAGACCGATTAAAAGTTAAGCCCTGGAATTGTCAGCTATTCAAGTGGGAAATTTAGTACCTGTGACAAACTGTGTCTAGTATAGGAGTTTACCCCACTGCAGAGAAGGTGGCTGCAGTGCAAAAATGTCCGACGCCTGCCAACCTGAGGGAATTGAGAGCATTCCTAGGGTTATCCGGATACTACCACAGTTTCAAGAAAGACTTTGGCAAGATTGTGGAATCACTCAATGATCTGTTGCGAGTAACTTCTGGAGGAGCCAAAAACGTCATGCAAGTCAGTGGAGCATATGTCAAGAGGAAGCGTTTCAGGCATTGAAGATGGCACTGACCAATGTTCCATTCTGGGCCTACACTAACTTCTGACAGCCCTTCGTAGTGCACACCGATGGGAGCCTGTACGGACTGGGGGCAGTATTGGCTCAGGTACAAGAAGAAGAGAGTGATTGTGTATGCTATTAGGTCACTGAGAGACACAGAAAAGAATCCAATAACAATTCATTCAAACTGGAGTTGCTGGCGCTTGTATGGGCCATAACGGAGAAATTTTCTGACTACTTGTCGGGGTCAGAAGTACATGTGCGGACGGACAAAAACACCCTGGCCAACCTAGAGAATGCAAAGCTCAGCGCATTAGAACAGCGGTGTGAGGCAAAGATATCAAAATATCAGTATAGGATCTCCTATCTGTCTAAGGCTCAAAAGCATGCAGATGCCCTGTCCTGAGTCAACCAGGCTGGACTGAAGAAAGACATAGATGAAGAGCTTGAAGGTGACGAGATTCCAGATTTCAGGCAGTTCACCACAGGTGTACTAACCTCTCAGGAGTCCAGAGAAGAGTCCAGACCCACCCAGATCCTGGGTCGTTCCAGAGACGAATGGATTCACTTGCAACAGGCTGATCCAGAGTTAGTGAACTTAAGAAAATGGATTGCTCTGAGGCAAAACCCGGATCAGTAGGTTAGGACCGCTACACCCCCAAGTACCCTAAAAATCTTGGGACAGTGGGAAAGGTTTTTCCTGACAGATGGCCTTCTGTGTCGAAGGATTCAACTTCCTCGGGAGTTCGATGTCACCTGGCAGGTAGTGGCCCTAGAAGCACTGGTCATACAGCTGGCTAAACAAGCCCATGAGAGGGGTGCCCACTTCAATGTAGAGAAGACCTTTAGGCGTTTGCAACAAATGGTATACTGGCCTCAACTGCAACAAGAGTTTGAAAGTGTTTGAGCTGAACAACCTCCCAGAACAGAGACCTCCCATTCAGGTTATCCAAACCTCAGTACTCTTGGAGGTTCTGATGATTGACTATTTGATGATTGGAACTTCACACAACGGCTATGGGTACTGCTTGGTGATGCCCGATTACTTCACCAAGTTTTCCATGTTAACCCCCATTCAAGATCAGAGAGATGAAGGTGCAGCCAGTGCCATCTGTCAGGACATCATCTGCATATATGGGTGCCCGAAGTGAATTCAATCTGACTAGACTAAGGGCCCTGCTTCAAGGAGCGAGTGATGGACGAGCTGTATCGCATTTATGGAGTCAATAAGTCTCGAACTACGTTGTATCATCCACAAGGGAACAGGACCCAAGAAGATTTCAACAGGACCCTGTAGCAAATGTTGCGGACCCTGGAGGAGGAGGACAAGAAAATGAGGTGGCCAGAATTTGTGTCTGAGGTGGTGTGGGTTTACAGCAAACAAGTCCATGTGAGAAATCACTGGAACTAGATTCGGAGGACTTCTGTCAGGGCAGTAGTCCAAGTGCTTGGACAACACCGACTACAGACAGTAAGAAAGTTGGTTGAACAGAAGTTTCTGGAAGTGAAACATTCAAGTCAATCCCCGATCTCAGGTGGACAACTTCAGCAAGAAGACCATGTGAGTGCAGGTCAATCAACTCGGGAACAAGCGGGATCACCATTGGGATGTGGTGCCTTACCGTGTAGTGAGGAAGATCCACTGTTATGAATGGGTCACCGAGGAGGAAAGCAGGTCCAGGCTAAGCCACAGAAAACTAGAGAGGTTGGTACTTAAGCAGATTGCAGACCCCTGATCCTATCCACACAACTAGCAGTAGCCGTGGAGCGCACCTACAATGATCCTAGATGCCACGGCACAGCCGGAGAGCTAACTAAGCCTAAAGCAAGAAAGGGAAAATCTAAACTGCCCCAGAGCAGACCCCAAAGGAATAGATAGCCCCAAACATATATGGTCGGTGAGACAAGATGAAAACACAAACACAGGCAGGAAAATAGACTGAGCAAATGAGGGTCCACACTGACTAGACAGGACAGGAAAGGAAAGACACTGTCTGCAATCACGCAAAAATCCCTGCAAAAAGTCCAACATGTCTGATGCAAAAAACACTAAAGTCACACGACTTCGTCCCCCAGTATATCAGCACTCTGGTTTATTCTGAAAGCAGAGCAAAAAGAGACCAATCTAATGGGATAAAACAAACTGGCACAAGCAGTAACATATGGGCGATGATTCAGCACAGCCCCAGCCAGAGCTGGCTGACCCGCACCAAGAAGAGATAAACAAAACCAGATCAAATGCAAACAGAATAGCAAATAAACCACTTAGCTGAACATGTAGGGACAGAGCTGGAGAAATCAGACCTCAGGAGGAACAGGAAGCAAATCACCAGCAGGGATAGAGGGAGTCAGCTGTCTTAAATCCCAATCTGAAACCCCAGATCTCCAATCGTCATCATCATTATCAGATGGCAAGCCTCTGTCAATCAGATCAGCTCCATTACCTCCAGTAACCACCAGAGGGAGCCCAGAAAGAGAACTCGCAACCCCCTCTGTCGATCTGACCAGCTCCGCTACCTTCAGTAATAACCAGAGGGAGGCCAGAAAGCGAATTCAGAACAATCCACCAAAATAACTTGGTCTACGAGGTTAGGCCTGAGTAGATGACGCAGCAGTAACGCAGGTGTTACACCAAAATATGCTGCGACCCTGCTCTTCCAAGGTAGAAGTCCATGCGGAAGCCGGGCCCTCAGCTGAAGTGTCCGAAGACTCGCAAAGGGGAGTCTTAGAGGAAGAGAAAGAATTGCTTGCAGGGCCTATGAGTTGACCGAAGATGTCGGTGCCGCTCTCGAATGAGACATAAAACGAGCCAGGATTCGGACATAAAGTGAACAAGGAGTTGACTTACAACTTCAGGTGGCTGAGTCTCCAAGTACCCCTGAAATGCCTCTGCAGGAAGAGCTTCAGAGGACTGAGCGGGCCAATGCTGTGATTCCTCCTAACTGGTATGCTCAAACTGAATTTGTCTGGTCTCAAATAGAGCAGAAAGCCAAGGAGGGTGCTCAACTCTTGGCTGAACTCGAGCTACCTGTCAGGAAACTTCAGAATCAGAAGGATGCCACTCGCCTGAGGGCTGGCGAGCAAAAAGGGGGGGATGTAATAAGTTAAATCCCTGAAGAGCCCTTGCAGGATGTATGATTAATGAGCAAAGACTTCCATCTGCTGGCCAGGCGAAATCAAGCAGAACCAAATGGGCTGGAAGACTTGCAGGGGGAGCAACTTCTTGTGCTGAACCTGATGAAGTGACCCACAAGTCGGACTTCCTGGATATAAAAGCCCTGTGTGCCAAACCGCAGGCAAATTTGGTGCCAGAGAAAAGAGAGGAGCAGACGCGCTCCAGGGATGTTGCTGAGACCAGCGTATCAGGACTCAGAGGAAAGCTTACAACAGCAAGGTGTTGGGCATCACCTGACAAGGCCCAGATTATGCACAGGAGGACCACGAGTTTCGCTTGCGCTAGTTGGCACCAGGATCCGTGCCCAACACCAGTAAAATTCAAGAGACCAGACATCGCCCGTCAAGAGCCGAGGCCTGGTCCACTCCTGTCCAATCCAGAGAGACTTCTGTTGACTGTCAAGCCAAGAAGATCTGTGAGGAGACTGCAACAGGCTGGTCTCACCATGAGATGGATAATGCATGTGAGCAGGGCATTCATTTCAAGCTATACTATATGGTACTGGGGTCGGCTGGGATTAGGGTCTCAGTTTGGGAGGGGGCCGATTGGTGCAAGGGAGGCTCAATGGGCTTTTATAGATGACTTCACAGAGGTTTGTGGCGGAAAAACCTGGTGATCCCCGCTAGCACCAGAATTGCAGAGAGAGAATTTACGTGGTGGCTCCCACAACTGGGAGCACCACTATAGTGAACAGAACATTGACGTTAGATAGAGAAAGACTTCCTTTGCTTTTCCAAGATTTTTGTTATCTTTGTTTGAATGTTAATCTGCCTAGTTGCTAACACTAATTGTTTAGAGTTACTTTAAATCATTGTATATAAATAGAACTATAATCTTATTGGACTGTTTCCTCCTCATGCCTCTGTGCATAGCATCCAGACATCTGCATTACAGGCACACCATTATGGGCACTGATTGGCCCACTACAGCGCAATCATGGGTAACTATTTGGTTGTGCAATGGCAGAAGGGGGCATGCTGAAGTCCCCCCCCGATGCCTGCCATGTTGATACTCCCATGAAGATCAGTCACAAGTAGAGCTGAGTGAATTTGTTTGGGTTCCCTCTTATTCAGCAAGCTATAGCGCTTACTGAATAAGCTGCAGAGGGAACAACGGCTTCATGGATCACGCTGGCTGATCAGCGCCACAGCTGCATGTGTTGCAGCTGTGTGACAGTGACAGCACATGCATGGAGAGCCTGTTTGTTGGGCTCTCCATGCATGTGCTGTGACTGTGACAAAGCTTTCTTTGTGAAACGCACGTCGGGTGTGGTGGGTAAATAGATATCTGCACTGCGATAAAAATGCAGTGGTTTATTTAATTTATATTTTTGCAAAAACCTGGGTTTATTATGTACACACTACAGTATGGTTAGGGTCTATATTGTATAATATTATGTCCTCCTACTCATTATCCAATTTTATAGATTTTATATGTGGATATGTCCTTTGTCATCAGATAGATGATTTATTTTGTTCATTAGCACTTGCACTTTACTTGGACTTTTGTGTTGGACCCATATACTCATGATATGCATTCCCCAGGACTATGCGATTAATATATTTTTAGAATGTTGATCCATTGCTACTTATAGCCAAGTGCATCCACCTTTGTCTTGTTCCTGTATTTGTTTTTCCTGCTACTGATTATTACTTTTTTATATCTTAACCCCTTCATGACCAAGCCTATTTTGACCTTAATGACCAGGCCATTTTTTGAAATTCTGACCAGTGTCCCTTTATGAGGTAATAACTCAGGAACGCTTCAACGGATCCTAGCGATTCTGATACTGTTTTTTTCATGTTAGTGGTAAATTTAGGTTGATTATTTTTGTGTTTATTAGTGAAAAAATCAGAAATTTGGCAAAAATTTCGAAAATGTCGCAATTTTCAAATTTTTAATTTTTATTCTGTTAAACCAGAGAGTTATGTGACACAAAGTGGATACTAAATAACATTTCCCACATGTCTACTTTACATCAGCACAATTTTGGAAACAAAATTTTTTTTGTTAGGAAGTTATAAAGGTTAAAAGTTGACCAGTGATTTCTCATTTTTACAACAAAATTTACAAAACCATTTTTTTTAGGGACCACCTCACATTTGAAGTCACTTTGAGGGGTCTATATGGCAGAAAATACCCAAAAGTGACACCATTCTAAAAACTGCACCCCTCAAGCTACTCAAAACTACAGTCAAGAAGATTATTAACCCTTCAGGTGTTTCACAGGAACTAAAGCAAAGTGGAAGGAAAAAAATGGACATTTTAATTTTTCCAACAAAAATTTTCTTTTAGCATCAATTTTTTTTTGGTTTATGTACTCAGGAGAAATTGCCCAACAAATTTTAGGATCCATTTTTTCCTGTTGCCCATGTGAAAATGAAAATTTTCACATGGGCAACAGGAAAAAATGGATCCTAAAATTTGTTGGGCAATTTCTCCTGAGTACATAAACCACTGTTTGGGTGCATGGCATGGCTCAGAATGGAAGGAGCGCCATTTGACTTTTTGAATGGAAAACATGCTGGAACATAGCGGTTGCCATGTCGCGTTTGGAGAGCCCCTGTGTGCCTAAAACATTAGAGCTCCCCCACAAGAGACCCCATTTTGGAAACTAGACCCCCCAAGGAACTTATATACATGCATAGTGATCACTTTGAACCCCCAGGTGCTTCACAAATTGATCCGTAAAAAAAAAGTACTTTTTTTTCACAAAAATTTTCTTTTAGCCTCAGTTTTTTCATTTTCACATGGGCATCAGGATAAAATGGATGCTAAAATTTGTTGGTCAATTTCTCCTGAGTGCACAGATTCCTCATATGTGGTCATAAACCACTGTTTTGGCGCACGGCAGGGTCCAGAAGGGAAGGAGTGCTATTTAACTTTTTGAATGGAAAATTAGCTCCAATCGTTATCGGACATCATGTCACATTTGGAGAGCCCCTGTGTGCTTAAACAGTGAAAACCCCCCACAAGTGACCCCATTTTGGAAACTAGACCCCTTATGGAACTTATCTACCGTATTTTCCGGCGCATAAGGTGACATTTTAACCCCCTAATATCAGTCAAAAAGTCGGGGGTCTTCTTATACGCCGGTATCGCCTTTTTCAGCGGTTGTGGAGCAGCTGCAGTCGGCGATCGCCTTATACGGCGGTTGTGGGGGGGTTGGCAGTCGCTTTATATGGCGGTTGTGGATGGGTCGGCGCATATGGTGGGGGGAGCGGCGAGGGGGCACCTTACCGGGGAAACGAGCTGCTGGTGTCCCGGATATGGAGAGAGCGGCGCTGTGCCCCGAAGACATGCCTCTTTCATCTGTCTGTCCCGCCCTTGTATCTTCTCTCACTTCGATCGTGCACATGCGCTTCAGTCCTCAGGAGTGTGAGGCAGAGAAACAAGGGCAGGCCAGATGGATGAAAGAGGTGTGGTTTTCTGGGCACAGCGCTGGAAGTACAAGGGATGCACTCTGTCTTTCGGACGGGGAGAGGGCTGGGCAGGATGGAGTATAGACGGGTGTTTTTCTGGACACAGCGCTCTCTGGAGGTACCAGTAATAGGTACAGGGGATGCACTCTGTCTTGAGCACTGAGGGGCTGGGCAGGCAGGGAGAGCTGACCAATCCAAGCAGGATTTATACAACAACCAGCCCATCACTGGTAAGGTACATTGGCAGGTTGTTGTATTCTGGATACCAGTACTTCACCAGTATCTGTACCTGTTCACCAGTATCTGTACCTGTTCACCAGTACATACAGTACAATACAAATGTCCAGCAGTCTAAACCCCATCATGGCTCCACCAGCAAGAAGAAAGAAATATGAAGCCAGTTATAAACTTAAAGTTGTAAACTTTGCCATGGAGCATAATAACTGCGCTGCTGCAAGACAATATGGAGTAACAGAAAAGATGGTTCGGGACTGGAAAGCAAATGAAAAAGCATTAAAGAGTATGCCGAGGGGTAACTGTGCATTAAGAAGAAGCACCCCACATTGGCCAGAACTTGAAAAACATGTAGCAGACATGGTGAATGAGCATCGTCAAAACGGGTATGTAGTGACACGAAATCAAATCCGTTTGTTTGCACTTCAGTGGGCCAAATCTAACCCAGATAACAGCAACAGCTTTAAGGCCACTGTAACCTGGTGTACTAGGTTCATGGCAAGGCATAATATGGTACTGAGGCAAAAGACAAAAATTGCCCAAAAATTACCTGCAGATCTTGATAGCAAGCTAAATAGTTTCCATCGATACGTAATAAAACAGCGCACTAAACATGGCTATCCGTTAAGTAATATTGGAAATATGGATGAGACTCCAATGAATTTTGATATGATTGGAAATAGAACTGTCCATCAAAAAGGTGAAAAAACAATTTTAATTAAAACAATGGGGCATGAGAAGTCCAGTTTTACAGTGGTGTTAGGATGCACAGCTGATGGCGCCAAATTGAGACCAATGATTATTTTTAAAAGAAAAACACTGCCGAAACTCAAGTTCCCTGTTGGTTGCTTTGTACATGTGAATGAAAAAGGCTGGATGGATGAAGAAGGGGTAAAGCTATGGCTTGATAATGTATGGAACAGGTGACAAGGTGGACTTATTCAAAACTGTAGTCTACTGGTGTGGGATAAATTCAGGGCTCATTTAACTCCCAGCACCAAACAAAGGCTTGCAAAACTAAATACACATGCGGCAGTGATTCCTGCAGGATTGACATCGTTGGTACAGCCACTGGATGTGTGCCTAAACAAGCCATTTAAAGATTGCATTCGAGAACAGTGGAATGAATGGATGGTTAGCGCGAAAAGTCATTCACAAAAGGAGGAAACATGTGTGCTCCACAGTTGGATGTTTTGTGCAAGTTTGTCATAAAAGCCTGGAATAATATTGATGCAGAATCAGTAATCAAGTCTTTCAAGGAGTGTGGCATATCAAATTCATTAGATGGTATGGAGGATGACTACTTGTGGCAAGATGAAGAGGAAGCCGAAGCTGAGCCCACACCATCTGATACGGAATTCAATCCATACGATGACTGCCTTACAGATGTATCACAAGATGTCATTGATGTACTTATGATATCAGATGACGAACAGGAGGATTTTGAAGGCTTTTAAATGGAAACTGTCACGCCAGCAAAACCTGTAAAAGTACGGTACCGTAGCTTGTACTTAGGATGGCCGTTGCTAACTCGACTTGCCCGGTCTCTATTGTTTGTTATCTTCCTCATATCAATATCAGTTCCAGTTTGGTTGACAGCTTAAAAAACAAACAGCATGGCAGCTCCCATGGGTTTATTGTCTTATCCTTCCTTTCAGCTTTAGAGTGAATTAGGGCCCCGTCGCAAGTTTTCTGACACAACAGTGATCTCACCAGCGAGATCGCTGTTTGTGACAGCGATCAGCGACCGGCCCCCCTGCCGGTATAGCTGATCGCTGTAGGAAAGCCCTGGACTTTTCTTTGGTCGCTGGTCTCCCGCTCGCCAGCACGCATCGCTGCGTGTGACAGGCGGGAGACCAGCGATCAGCTGGTAACTAACGTACACATCGGGTATCCAAGGGACGTGCATCCCTTAGATACCCGATGTGTACGTTAGTTACCAGCTCCCTGCATCAGCGCGCTGGTAACTAACCAACACAGTGACACCGCGCGCTCGGCGTCACTGTGCTGTTCGCTGGTGAAGCTGTCTGTTTGACAGCTCACCAGCGATCATGTAGCGACTCACCAGTGATCCTGACACGTTGATATCGTGGTCGGGATCGCTGGTGAGTCGTTATGTTTGACGGGGCCTTTAGGAAAAGTTTAATCCACTTGCACTGTTATATTATACATGTTTATAAGTGACAACCTTATGTTTATAAGTGACATTTTTCCTGCTAAGTACCGTACCTGAGTACCTGCATGTCATAAGCATTTGAATTAAAATTACCATATTGAAGTCAAATCTGATTTTTTTACATTTTTTTCCATTGGAAGAGGGGTAGTCTTATACGGTGAGTATATCCCAAATGCTATATTTTACCTGGAAAAGTTGGTGGTCGTCTTATACGCCCAGTCGTCTTATACGCCGGAAAATACGGTGGATGTGTAGTGAGCACTTTGAACCCCCAAGTGTTTCACAAAAGTTTATAACACAGAGCAGTGAAAATAAAAAAAACATTTTTTTCCTCAAAAATTATATTTTAGCACGCTATTTTTTATTTTCACATGGCTAACAGGAGAAATTGGACCACAAAAGTTGTTGTCCAGTTTGTCCTGAGTACACCGATACCCCATATGTGGGGGGGAACCACTGTTTAGGCGCATGGCAGGGCTCAGAAGGGAAGGAGAACCATTTGACTTTTTGAAATGAAAATTACCTCTAATCGTTAGCGGACACCATGTAGTGATTGGAGAGCCCCTGTGTGCCTAAACATTGGAGCACCCCCACAAATGACCCCATTTTGAAAACTAGACCCCCTAAGGAACTTATCTAGATCCATATTGTTACATGTTACAGAACCACTCAGCACCCAGAATATGTTGTGCAGTTATATGTATGTATAATAGGTTCTATGTGAGATGCATGTCCCTAATGCATCAGCCCACAGGCTGTGCCCCTGGGCAGAGGGGACACGATATTCTCCTTTTGTCCACCCTCCCCCCACCTTTGTAATTCCCACAGTAAACATTGGCAGGCTCCGGCCACCTGCGGCTTTTGTAATGCATGTCTGGCCTGCCGCTTTTTTATTGGCCTGCCCTCTGTATCTGTGTGATATATTCTGTGTCCTGTGAGTAAATTGTTGTCAGACTGGAAATACGTGGAGAAGCAGTGATCTTTTATATGCGCCCATGTAACCAAGGAATTCCTGCCAGCGTCATTCATTCAGACTCCAGCCAACGCAGAGCGGACCTCCGAAAACACGGGGTGGTACTGAAAGAGGTAACCCAGCTTGGGTAGACCCCGTTACACATAGTGAGCACTTTGAACCCCCAAGTGCTTCACAAAAGTTTATAACGCAGTGCCGTGAAAATAAATTTTTTTTTTCCTCAAAAAATTATTTTTAGTGTGCAATTTTTTATTTTCACAAGGGTACCAGGAGAAACTGAACCCCAAAAGTTGTTTTCCAGTTTGTCCTGAATACGCTAGTACCCAATATGGGACTACTGGTTGGGCACACGTCGGGGATCGGAAGGGAAGTAGTGACATTTTGAAATGCTGACTTTGATGGAATGGTCTGTGGGCATCATGTTACATTTGCAGAGCCCCTGATGTACCTAAACTGTGGAAACCCCCCACGAATGACCCCATTTTGGAAACTAGACCCCCCAAGGAACTTATCTAGATGTGTGGTGAGCACCTTGAACCCCCAAGTACTTAACAGAAGTTTATAACGCAGAGCTGTGAAAGTAAAAAATCATTTTTTTCCTAAAAAAAATGATTTTTAGTCCACAATTTTTTTTCACAAGGGTACCAGGATAACTTGGACCCCAAAAGTTTTTGTCCAGTTTGTCCTGAGTACGCTGGTACCCCATATGTGGGGGAAACCACTGTTTGGGCACACGTCGGGACTCGGAAGGGAAGTAGTGATGTTTTGAAAAGCAGACTGTGATGGAAAGGTCTGTGGTCGTCGTTATGTTTGCAGAGCCCCTGATGTGCCTAAACAGTAGAAACCCCCCACAAGTGACCCCATTTTGGAAACTAGACCTTCCAGGGAACTTATCTAGATGTCTGGTGAGCACTTTGAACCCCCAGGTATTTCACAGAAGTTTATAACGCAGAGACGTGAAAATAAAAAAATCATTTTTTTTCCACAAAAATAATTTTTTATTTTCCCAAGGGTAACAGGAGAAATTAGATGACCAAAGTTGTTGTGCAATTTTTCCTGAGTACTCTGATACCCCATATGTTGGGGTAAACCACTGTTTGGGGACACATCGGGGCTTGGAAGGGAGGGAGCACTGTTTGAGTTTTTGAACGCAAAATTGGCTGGAATCAATGGTTGCACCATGTCGCGTTTGGAGACCCCCTGATGTGCCTAAACAGTGGAAACCCCTCAATTCTAACTCCAACCCTAACCCCAACACACTCCTTACCACAGCCCTAATCCCAACACATCCCTAACCCTAATCCCAACCCTAACCATAACCCTAACTCCAACACACCCCTAACTCCAACCCTAACTCCAACTCTAACCCTAATTCCAACCCTAACCCTAATTCCAAACCTAAACCTAGTTCTAACCCTAACCCTAATCCCAAACCTAACCCTAATTCCACTGTAACCCTAATTCCACCCTAAACCTAACTCCAACACTAACCCTAATTCCAACCCTAACCCTAATTCCAACCCTAACCCTAGCCCTAGCCCTAACCCTATTTCCAACCCTAACCCTAACCCTGATAGAAAAATAAAAATAAAAATAATTTCTTTATTTTATTATTTGATTCTGCCTATGGGGGTGATAAAGGGGGGATATTTACATTTCATTCTATTTTGATCACTGTGAGAGTTTATCACAGTGATCAAAATGAATGAATGAATCTGCAGCCGGCGCCCATGGTCCGGGACCGCGGGACACCGTGATCCACAGCGACACTCGTTAAGTACCGGGGGGTGGGAGGGGGGTAATCGGAAGGCGGGGGAGCGGAGGGATGGCGGGGGAGCAGATAATGACAGCGGCGGCAGATCGCCCCCGTTAACCAGTGGGGGGGTCGGATCATGGTCTCCAGCCATGTCCGATGCTACTGCAGCATCGACCATGGCTGGATTGTAATATTTCATCAATTTTCATTGATGAAATATTACTATCGCTCTGATTGGCTGTTTCACTTTTAACAGCCAATCAGAGCGATCGTAGCCATGTGGGGGTGAAGCCACGCCCCCTGTGGTGAAGAACAAAGCCCCCTGTATCTGCGGGTCGGGTGACCCCGGTCAGCCGATCCGCAGGGGGGCTTTAAAGTTATGATGCCACATAGGCGTCACTGGTCGGATTGGCACCGACTTTCATGACGCCTATGTGGCATCATTGGTCGTGAAAGGGTTAAATTGTTTCAATAAAAGATACTTTTTAGCCCATTTTTTTGAAAGCTTTTTTTCATTTGTTGCTTGAACCTAGCAAAAAGCCAAACAAAAAACAAGTTTGGGATTGCACTTTTTTTTTTTGCAATTTCACCGCACTTGAAATTTTATTTTCCTGTTTTCTAGTACACGACATGGTATAATCAATGGTGTCGTTCAAAAGTAAAAATCATCCCACAAAAAATAAGCCCTCACATGGCCATATTGACAGAAAAATAAAAAAGTTATGGCTCTCTGGGAAGAAGGGGAGCGAAAAACGAAAACGCAAAACTGGAAAAAGCTCCGGGAGTTAAGGGGTTAATACATACGGAAAACACTATAAAGCATGTAAAACTAGAAACATAAGAATTGTCATTTTTTTAGGTCGCCCCACCTTTGCAAAGTACAAATGCAGTACAAAAAAATCCAAACATTGCATACACCCCCACATAACATCAATAGAAATGTCTGCTCGCCACTCATAAAATCAAGCCTTCATACAGTATACCTCAATCAGTAGAAAAATAAAAAAGGTCTCAGAAATTACTAACACAAACCATTTTTTTAATCTAAGCTTTTTTCACTACTGAAATAAAAAAGAAAACTCAACAAGTTTGGTAACGCCATAGTCATACTGTTCTGAAGATAATTTGTTATGCAAAATAGAAGTCTTGATACAGCTTTGCCATTATGTTCTGGCTCTTGAATGAAAGAGAGGAAAAAACAAATGGAAAATGACTCAGTCATGAAGGGGTTAAACAAATCTAGTTTCTGCGCTTCCCTTAAGAGTGCCACCCTTGTAGGACGCTGAGCCACTCTTTACTTCTACTACTCAACTCTCACTAACCCACGAAAGGTTTTTGCTTACTCCTCCTGCTCAGAACTTGCAAGAGATATTTCCATATCGGATACACTTTCTCTAGGCCATCTATAATAATAAATGCCCTAAGCAGCTTCCGGGTGTAACAACTTCCGTCCAGTTGTAACCGGTGACGTCACGGCACACCTCTTTCCATGTTAACCCTCAACACACCACTCCTCCTCAACACACACACTCCTCAACAGACACTCCTCTCACCTTTCACCATCTCCACTCACGTCCACTCACTCTTTCACTCCACATACGACCCCTTCTCTCACTCCGTCTCTCATACTCACGCCGTCATCGCCGCTGATCCACGATCCCCGACATCTTCTTCCGCCGGCACCATCCTGGATCCAGACGTCCTCCACGCCGACGACATGTTCTTGCGGCGACGCCATCTTGAGTATCGTGAAATCCCGCGATACTCAAGATGGCGTCGCCGCAAGAGCATGTCGCCAGCGTGGATGCCGTCGGGATCCAAAATGGCGTTGGCGAAATCTCGCGAGATTTCGCCGACGCCATTTTGGATCTCGACGGCATCCACGCCGGCGACATGTTCTTGCGGCGACGCCATTTTGGATCGGCGAAATCCCGCGATACTCAAGATGGCGTCGCCGCAAGAACATGTCGCCGGCGAGGACGACGTCGGGATCCAAAATGGCGTCGGTGAAAACTCGCGAGATTTCGCCGATGCCATTTTGGATCCCAACGTCGTCCACGCCGGCGACATGTTCTTCCGGCAACGCCATCTTGAGTATCGCGGGATTTCACAATACTCAGAATGGCGTCGCCCGAAGAATATGTCGCCGGCGTGGAAGGACGTCTGGATCCAGGATGGCGCCGGCGGAATAAGATGTCGGGGATCGTGGAGCAGCGGCGATGACGGCGTGAGTATGAGAGACGGAGTGAGAGAAGGGGTCGTATGTGGAGTGAAGGAGTGAGTGGACGTGAGTGGAGATAGTGAAAGGTGAGAGGAGTGTGTGTTGAGGAGTGTGTGTGTTGAGGGTTAACATGGCAAGAGGTGTGATGCTATCGCATCCTCCCGATGCGATAGCATCGGGCCATAATCTAGTTTATCATATGCTCCTTCCTCTTCTTCACTCTGCTGATAGTCCTCCATTGTGTCAGAAATTATGCTCAATCTACATATTGTTTGACATGGTGACATTATTGGGGCATTACCTAGGCTTGTATCATCCAATCTGATGTTTCAATATTTTCTGACATGGTTTTTGTTAGCATACAACTATATCTGATAACTTGTTTTGTAGAAGCTGCCGGTGAGGTACAATGACAGTGCAGAGCAGAACTGCCGTGAACACCTGCATAACGTAGATCCATTGTGGACAAGCTCTTTGATCTTGAATTCACATTGGATGATGTATACTATGTCTCCAGTTACAATTTTCTCTATTCAGTGGCCTTTATTTCAGTTTGGCATCTATGTTGCATAACCCGTGCCAGCAGATTTGGTTTGATGCTTGTTCAGAAGAATTACGGTAATGTTCTCCTGTGCATTTGTGTCCTTTTTTATTGGCCTTTCTGCTACGTTTTGGCTGGACTGAAGTATAATGCTGTTCGTTCTCCTGTGTAGTGTTTGATGACATGTTTGTACCTTTGTTCTAAGGATCCATGATGAAATCCCAATTCTTAGGTGTAATAAAACATTGCAATGAATACTGTGAATCTCAGTGGTTATTTTTCATCTCAATAAGGTGTAAGGTATATTCCAGTTTTTTACATTTATGGCATGTGCCATAAATTTTTATCAGATACCAATAATGGGACATGCATATATCTTGAAAACGGGGTCTGATGGACGCCACTGTCAGTCGAAAGGGGGTCATAATTCCCAATCCATTTATTTGTATGATAACACCAACAACTTCTCCACTGAAAACAGTAGCGACAGGGCTGCGGTCTCAAGATCTATGAAGAGATTTGCACACATCTAGGAAATTGGAATCTCTTTTTTAAATATTGATATCAACATTTTCCCTTAACTTTTTCAGCCACAACAGCCCTTCAGAACTGAAATAATTGTCTTGGTTTTAGTTTTACACATATTGATTAACAAACAGGCAATCCCCGCATGTGTTGTGGCTGTTACACTGGGTGATGGTTAAACTAGGTGCACAACAATGGGAAGAGGGTGGTGGAGCCCAAACACTAGGAAAGGGGGAAGTGGAGACCCCCTAGGCAGATCTGACAACACCCTGTCTGCCCTTACGTCTCTAAATAGGTTCCGTACCTACCACCGAGCAGGAACCTAATCCCTGACTTGAACTAGTGTTAATTCAAGTAAGGCAAAAGTGGTGCATTCAAAAATGAAAGAGTGGTGCTCTGAAAACAGAGTAATAATATAAAATGATGACCTTCGGCACTCAATAAGCCAGGTACAAAGCTCCCTATTACCCACATTATAATTTCTCTCAGGCGAGGATAATTTTTTGGAAAAGAAGGCGCATGGATGCCATTTACCAGGAGACGGACCATGAGACGACACAGCCCCAATCCCCACCTCCGACGCATCCACTTCTATGATGAAAGGTTGAAACACATCAGGTTGACTGAGTATGGCCGGGATCACACACAGCGAGACGGCCGAGTCTCGCAGGTTAAAACCAAGCTCTGGCGCCGGCACTCCAGAGCGGAGCGTGCAGCCGCACGCTCCGCTCTGGAGTGCCGGTGCCAGAGCTTGGTTTTCACCTACGAGACTCGGCCGTATCTCGCTGTAGTGTGACTCCGGCCTATAGGTGCAGTCAGTGTCAAAACATCCCTTTAAGGAGGAAAATGCCTGCTGAGCAGCATTTGACCATTTAGAAAAATCTGCCCTCTTCCTTGACATGTCAGTAAGGGGTTTCTCCCTTACAAAATAATTTTGAATAAACTTCCGACAAAAATTAGTAAAACCAAGAAAGAGCTGTAATGTCTTCTGGCTCTCGGGACGGTCGCATTGAAGTACAGCACGAACCTTCATCGGATCCATCCAAAAACCCGAAGACGACAACAGTTACCCCAAAAACTGCACATCCTGGACGGCGAAAACATATTTCTCTAGTTTGGCATAAAGCTTGTTACCCCTTAACCCCTTCCTGACAGCTGAAGTACTATCCCGTCCATGGGACCCGGGACCCTATGCCCATGGATGGGATAGTACGTCATAGCGATCGGCAACGCTCACGGGTGGAGCGCCGCTGATCGCGGCCGGGTGTCAGCTGATTATCACAGCTGACACCCAACACTATGTGTCAGGGGCGGTCACGGACTGCCCCCGGCACGTTAACCCCTAGCACACTGCGATCAAACACCTCCTTCCCTGCAGTTCCTCGGATCCAATATGGGAGCTGGGACCTTCGGGAGCCTGCAGGGAGGTGGCTCCTCACTGCCTGCAGAGCGCAGAGCGCAGGTATGAGGAAGCCTTGTGCAGCGCCTGTGTCAAATTACTAATTTGTCACAGCGCTGTGTGATGTGTCAGATCAGCGCTTTCACACATGACAGTGATGTCCCCCCTGGGACAATGTAATAAAGTTAAAAAAAAAAGTGTAAAAGTAATTTATAAAAAAATTGCTAAATAAACTAAAAAAAAATATTCCCTAATAAATTCATTTTTTGGAAAAAAAAAACAAAAAACAATAAAAGTACACATATTTAGTATTGCCGCATCCGTAACGACCAGCCCTATAAAACTGTCCCATTAATTAACCCCTTTAGAGAGCCCCTTAAAAATAAAAACAAAGCAAAAAATAATGCTTTATTATCTTACTGCCGAACAAAAAGTGCAATAACGCGCGATCAAAAAGACGGATATAAATAACCATGGTACCGCTGAAAACGTCATCTTGTCCCGCAAAAAAAGAGCCACCACACAGCATCATCAGCGAAAAAATAAAAAAGTTATAGCTCACAGAAAAAAGCGATGCAAAAATAATTATTTTTTAAATAAAATTGTTTTCATTGCATAAAAGTGCCAAAACATAAAAAAATTACATAATTGAAGTATTGCTGTAACCGTACTGACCCGAAGAATAAAACCGCTTTATTAATTTTACCACACGCGGAACAGTGTAAACGCACCCCCCAAAAGAAATTCTTGAAATGCTGGTTTTTGTTCATTCTGCGTCCCAAAAATCGGAATAAAAAGCGATAAAAAAAGTCATGTACCCATAAATAGTACCAATAAAAACGTCAACTTGTCCCGCAAAAAATAAGACCTCACATGACTCTGTGGTTCAAAATACGGAAAAATTATAGCTCTCAAAATGTGGTGATGCAAAAACTATTTTTACAATAAAATGCGTCTTTTAGCGTATGACAGCTGCTAAACATAAAAACCGCCATAAATAGGAAATCAAACCCTCCTTTATCACCCCCTTAGTTAGGGAAAAATAATAAAATTAAAAAAAAATGTATTTATTTCCATTTTCCCATTAGGGTTAGGGCTAGGGTTAGGGCTAGAGTTAGCGCTAGGGTTAGGACTAGGGTTAGGGCTAGGGTTAGGGCTAGGGCTAGAGTTAGCGCTGAGATTAGGGTTAGGGGTGTGTTGGGGTTACGGTTGGAGTTAGAATTGGGGAGTTTCCACTGTTTGGGCATATCAGGTGCTCTCCAAACGCAGCATGGTGTCTGATCTCAATTCCAGCCAATTCTGAGTTGAAAAAGTCAAATGGTGCTCCTTCCCTTCCAAGCTCTGCCATGCGCCGAAACAGTGTTTTACCCCCACATATGGGGTATCAGCCTACTCAGGACAAATTGCAAAACAACTTTTGGGGTCCAATTTCTCCTGTTACCCTTGGGAAAATAAAAAAATTGGGGACTAAAAGATCATGTTTGTGGAAAAAATATGATTTTTTATTTTCATGCCCGGGCTTTATAAACTTCTGTAAAGCACTGGGGGGTTCAAAGTGCTCACCACACATCTAGATAAGTTCCTTGGGGGGTCTAGTTTCCAAAATGGGGTCACTTGTGGGGGTTTCCACAGTTTAGGTACATCAGGGGCTCTCCAAAGGCAACATGACACCCACAGACCATTCCATCAAAGTCTGCATTCCAAAACGTCACTACTTCCCTTCCGATCCCCGACGTGTGTCCATACAGTAGTTTTCTCCCATATATGGGGTATCAGCGTACTCAGGACAAATTGGACAACAACTTTTGGGGTCCAATTTCTCCTCTTACCCTTGGGAAAATAAAAAAATTGGGGACTAAAAGATCATGTTTGTGGAAAAAATATGATTTTTTTATTTTTACGCCAGGGCATTATAAACTTCTGTGAAGCCCTTGGGGGTTCAAAGTGCTCACCACACATCCAGAAAAGTTCCTTGGGGGGTCTAGTTTCCAAAATGGTGTCATTTGTGGGGAATTTCCACTGTTTAGGCACATCAGGGGCTTTCCAAACGCGGCATGGTGTCTGATCCCAATTACAGCCAAAAAGTCAAATGGTGCTGCTTCCCTTCTGAGCTCTGCCATGCGCCCAAATAGTAGTTTACCCCCACATGTGGGGTATCATCGTACTCAGGACAAATTTCACAATAACTTTTGGGTCCTGTTACCCTTGGGAAAATAAAAATTGAGGGTGAAAAGATCATTTTTGTGGAAAAAATATGATTTTTTAATTGTACGGCTGTACATTATAAACGTCTGTGAAGCCCTTGGGGGTTCAAAGTTCTCACCACATATCTAGATAAGTTCCTTGGGGGGGTCTAGTTTTCAAAATGGGGTCACTTGTGGGGGGTTTCCACTGTTTAGGCACATCAGGAGCTATCCAAACATGACATTGTGTCCGATCTGAATTCCAGCCAATTTTGCATTGAAAAAGTCAAACGGCGCTCCTTCCCTTCTGAGCTCTGCCATGCGCCGAAACAGTGGTTCCGCACCACATATCAGACATCTGCACAATAACTTTTTGCATCCAGTTTCCCAAGTTACCCTTGGTAAAATAAAAAAATTGGACCTGAAGTAATTTTTTTGTGAAAAAAAGTGAAATGTTCATTTTTTAACCCCTTCATGACCAGTGACAGAGCGTATGCGTCATGAAAGTCGGTGCCATTCCGACCAATGATGCATACCCTGTGTCATGACTTCAAAGCCCCCCTGCGGGTCGGGTGACCTAGGTCACTGAAAGGTCACCCGACCCGCAGATACAGGGGCTTTGTACTTCACCACGGGGGGCGTGGCTTCGCCCCCACGTGGCTACGATCGCTCTGATTGGCTGCTATAAGTGAAACAGCCAATCAGAGCGATAGTAATATTTCATCAATGAAAATTGATGAAATATTACAATCCAGCCATGTCCGACGCTGCTGTAGCATCGGACATGGCTGGTGACACCGATCCGACCCTCCCACCGGTTAACGGGGGCAATCTGCCCCCCACCACTGAATGACAGCGGCGATGTGCCGCCGCTGTCATTATCTGCCCCCCCTTCCCTCCGCTCCCTCGCCTTCTGATCGCCCCCCTCCCACCCCCTGGTACTCACCGAGTGCCGCTATGGCTCCCGGTGTCCCGGACCATGGGCGCCGCCATATTGGAAAATGGCGGGCGCATGCACAGTGCGCCCGCCAGCTGCACTTTCCTTTCATTCATTTTGATCACTGTCATAAACTCTCACAGTGATCAAAATAGAATGAAAAGTAAATAAACCCCCCATTTATCACCCCCATAGGCAGGAACAACTAATAAAATAAAGAAATTATTTTTATTTTTATTTTTCCATTAGGGTTAGGGTTAGGGTTGGAACGAGGGTTAGGGTTGGAAAGAGGGTTAGGGTTAGGATTGGAAATAGGGTTAGGGTTGGAAATAGGGTTAGGGTTGGAAATAGGGTTAGGGTTGGAATTAGGGTTAGGGTTGGAATTAGAGTTAGGCTTGTGGTTAGGGTTGGTATTAGGGTTAGGGGTGTGTTGGGGTTAGGGTTATGGTTAGGGTTGGGATTAGGGTTAGGGATGTGTTGCGGTTAGGGCTGTGCTTAGGGGTGTGTTGGGTTTAGGGTTGAAGTTAGAATTGAGGGGTTTCCACTGTTTAGGCACATCATTGATTCCAGCAAATTTTGCGTTCAAAAAGTCAAACGGTGCTCCCTCCCTTCCAAGCCCCTACGTGTCCCCAAACAGTGGTTTACCCCAACATATGGGGTATCAGCGTACTCAGGAAAAATTGCACAACAACTTTGGGGGTCTAATTTTTCCTGGTACCCTTGGGAAAATAAAAAATTGGGGGCTAAAATATTATTTTTGTGGAAATTTTTTTTCTATTTTCACGTCTCTGCGTTATAAACTTCTGTGAAGTACTTGGGTGTTCAAAGTGCTCACCAGGCATCTAGATAAGTTCCTTGGGGGGTCTAGTTTCCAAAATGGGGTCACTTGTGGGGGGGTCCCACAGTTTAGTTACATCAGGGGCTCTGCAAATGTAACATGATGCCCGCAGACCATTCCATCAAAGTCAGCATTTCATAATGTCACTACTTCCCTTCCGAGCCCCGACATGCACCCAAACAGTGGTCCCCACCCACAAATGGGGTACCAGCATGCTCAGGACAAACTGGTTCAAAGTGCTCACTATGCATCTAGATAAGTTCCTTAGGGGGTCTATTTTCCAAAATGGGGGAGCTCCAATGTTTAGGTACACAGGGGCTCTCCAAACACGACATGGTGTCCGCTAACGATTAGAAGTAATTTGCATTTCAAAAAGTCAAATGACGCTTCTTCCCTTCTGAGCCCTGCCGTGCACCCAAACAGTGGTTCCCCCCCACATATGGGGTACCAGCATACTCAGGACAAACTGGACAACAACTTTTGTGGTCCAATTTCTCCTGTTAGCCTTGTGAAAATTAAAAATAGCGTGCTAAAAAATCATTTTTGAGGAAAAAAAATTATTTTTTATTTTCACTGCTCTGTGTTATAAACTTTTGTGAAGCACTTGGGGGTTCAAAGTGCTCACCACACATCTAGATAAGTTCCATAAGGGGTCTAGTTTCCAAAATGGGGTCACTTGTGGGGGAGCTCCAATGTTTAGGTGCACAGGGGCTCTCCAAACGCGACATGGTGTCCGATAACGATTGGAGCTAATTTTCCATTCAAAAAGTCAAATGGTGCTCCTTCCCTTCCGGACCCTGCCGTACGCCCAAACAGTGGTTTATGACCACATATGAGGTATCGGTGTACTCAGGAGAAATTGCTCATCAAATTTTAGTATCCATTTTATCCTGTTGCCCAAGTGAAAATGAAAAAACTGAGGCTAAATAAAATTTTTGTGAAAAAAAAGTACTTTTTTTTTTTTTACAGATCAATTTGTGAAGCACCTGGGGGTTGAAAGTGATCATTATGCATCTAGATAAGTTGCTTGGAGGGTCTAGTTTCCAAAATGGGGTCACTTATGGGGGAGCGCCAATGTTTAGGCACACAGGGGCTCTCCAAACGCGACATGGCAACCGCTAAATATTCCAGCAAAAATTATCAACCTAAGTTTACCACTAACATGAAGCCCAATGTGTCACGAAAAAACAGTCTCAGAATCACTAGGATCCGTTGAAGCGTTACTGAGTTATTACCTCATAAAGGGACACTGGTCAGAATTGCAAAAAATGGCCTGGTCATTAAGTTCAAAATAGGCTTGGTCATGAAGGGGTTAAACATTCAAAAAATTCCTGTGAAGCACCTGAAGGGTTAATAAATTTCTTGAATGTGGTTTTGAGCACCTTGAGGCTGTGTGCACACGCTGCGGAAAAGGTGCGGATTCATCCGCGCGGATTTTGTACAATCCGCAGGTGAAACCGCAGGTCAAAAGACCTGCGGTTTTACCTGCGGATTGCTCTGCGGTTTTGCCCTGCGGTTTTTCATCTCCTCAATGGAGGAGATGGCAAACCGCAGGAGAATCCGCAGAAAGAATTGACATGTCAATTCTTTCTGCGGATTGAAAACCGCAGATAATCCGCGCGGAAAATTCCGCACCGTCTGCACTGCGGTTTTTGATTCCCATAGGGAATCATTGTACTGTACACCGCAGCAAAAACTGCTGCGGGTCCGCAGCGGCCAAAACCGCTGCGGAACCGCAGCAAAATCCGCAGCGTGTGCACACAGCCTCAGGTGCAGTTTTTAGAATGGTGTCACTTTTGGCTATTTTCTATCATATAGACTCCTCAAAGTGACTTTAAATGTGATGTGGTCCGTAAAAATAAAATGGCGTTGCAAAAATGAGAAATCGCTGGTCAACTTTTAACCCTTATAACTTCCTAACAAATAAATTTTGTTTCCAAAATTGTGCTGATGTAAAGTAAACTTATGTAAAATGTTAGTTATTAAGTTTTTTGTGTGCCATATCTCTGTGATTTAAGGGCATAAAAATTCCAAGTTGGAAATTGCAAAATTTTCAAAATTTTCGCCAAATTTCCGTTTTTTTCACAAATAAATGCAAGTTATATCAATGAAATTTTACCACTATCATGAAGTACAATTGTCACGAGAAAACATTGTCAGAATTAGTGGGATCCATGGAAGTGTTTCAGAGTTATGACCTCATAAAGGGACAGTGGTCAGAATTGTAAAAATTGGCCCGGTCATGAACGTGCAAACCACCCTTGGGGGTAAAGGGGTTAATATCAGAAACACTTGTTTAACATGCCCCCAATGTGTCTCCAAATCAGGTGAATAAACCAAAATCTCATCCAGATAGACCACCACAAACCTGCCCACCAAATGATGGAAAATATAATTTATGAAATGCTGGAACACCGCTGGTGCATTGGTTAGACTTAAAGGCATAACCAGACTCTCAAAATGTCCCTAAGGCCGATTTCACATGTCTATTTATTTCCAGTACCGGATATGACAGTGTCTGTGTGTTGGTGTGTGTAATACTTGCGGCACACGAATGGCAACCGTGTGCCGCATTAGTACCACATGGACGGGCGCCAGGGAAGAAACGCTACAGTAAGCACTGTTCCCGGCATCAGGCACTGAAGATGCTCTCATCATTTTCCCCTGCTGTGCTGGCGATCAACGCAAGCAGGGGAGAATGATGAGAGTTGTATTTAAGTGATCACAATGACAGCAGTTTAATTAAACACAGCTGGACTCGAATGAAGGAGTAGAACCATCTCAAGAAGGATCACAAGGAAATGGACAGCATGTGACTTAGGGCAGTTTCACACGTCCAGATAATTCCGGTACTGGAAAAACCGGTAGCGGAGCTATCCGTGTCCGTGTGCATACGTATGCCATCCATTTGACATCCGTGTGCTATCCGTATGTCCGTGTGTACCATCCGTGTGCTGTCCGTGTCCGTGTTTTTGAAAAATTATTTTCAATGTTAACCCTTTGACTTTTAAAAACGCACACGGATAGCACACGGACAGCACATGGACAGCATCCGTGTGCGGTTCGTGTTTACACGGACCCATTGACTTGTATGGGTCCGTGTGATCCGTGCTGTTGCACAAAAACGGACATGTCAGCGTGTTTTGCACACGGACACACGGTCCGTGAAAACACGCTGACATCTGCATAGACACATTCATTCAAATGTGTCTGTGTGTCAGTGTCTCCGATACGTGAGAAAACTGTCACTACACGTACCGGAGACACTGACGTGTGAAACTGCCCTTACATATGGGTGTCTGAGCAAAGGGTCTGAATACTTATGACCATGTGATATTTCAGTTTTACTTTTTTCATAAATTTGCAAAAATTTCTACATTTCTTTTTTTTTTTCAGTCAAGATGGGGTGCAGAGTGTACATTAATGAGAAAGAAATGAACTTTTTTGAATTTACCAAATGGCTGCAATGAAACAAAGACTGAAAAATTTGAAGGGGTCCGAATATTTTCCGTATAGGTGAAGTGATTATCGCCTCTATGTAGCTGAGCTGATCGAGTTATGGCAGCTTCTAGTCTCCCATGGAGACTATTGAAGCATGCCAAAAGTAAAAAAAACATGTTTTTATAAACATGGTAAGTCCTACACTGTCTAATATTAAAACCCTTGCCTTGTGTCAAAGTTGACCTCAATGTGTGAACAGTCCTTTTGTCTGCCCTTGTTCACACATTGAGGTCAACTTTGACACGAGGCAAGGTTTTTAATATTAGACAGTGTAGGACTATCCCGAACACCGTGTCGTGGTGGGATGGCTTTCATGCTACTTTTGATCAAAAACAGTATTACTAAGAACTCTGTATTATTTAGATGCACTTTTGCTTTAACTTATTTAGTTACAGCAGGGTTTTTGCTCACTTTGTCTTTTGCAGGTTTTTTGTTTTATGGCCAATGTCAACAAGCATTTATATGCTGCATGTGTATCAACTTAAACCAAGCTCAATTTTTGTGTTTTTTTTTTAAACATAAATTTTTTAAAAAAAAATAAAAGTTCAAATCACCCCCACTTTCGCCCCATTCAAAGTAAAACAAGAAAAAAAATCAAACATACACATATTTGGTATCGCTGCGTTCAGAATAGCTCGATCTATCAAGAAAAAAAGGAATAATCTGACGGCGGAGCGAGAAAAAAATTCAAAGCGCCAGAATTACGTTTTTTTGGTCGCCGTGATATTGCATTAAAATGCAATAACGGGTGTTCAAAAAATCGTATCTGGCCCAAAATGGTATAGTTAAAAATGTCAGCTCGGGAAGCAAAAAATTAGCCCTCACCTAACCGAGAGCACGAAAAATGGAGACGCTACAGGTATCGGAAAATGGCGCAATTATTTTTTTTTTTAACAAAGTTTGGAATTGTTTTCACCACTTAGATAAAAAAGAACCTAGACATCTTTGGTGTCTATGAACTGGTAATGACCTGGAGAATCATAATGGTAGGTCAGTTTTAGCATTTAGTGAATCTAACAAAAAATCCAAACAAAAAACAAGTGTGGGATTGCATTTTTTTTGCAAATTCACCACACTTGGAATTTTTGTTCCCATTTTCTTAGTACATGACATGGTAAAACCAATGGTGTCATTCAAAAGTACAACTTGTCCTGCAACAAACAAGCCCTCACACGGCCATATTGACGAACAAAATAAAAAGTTATTGCTGTGGGAAGAAGGGGAGCGAAAAACGAAATGCAAAAACGAAAATATCTCTGGGGGTTAAGGGCATAGGAAATAAAAGTTTGAAAATTGCAAAACTTTCAATTGTTTTGTCAAATTTCCGATATTTTCACAAATAAAAGCAAGTCATATCGAATAAATTTTACCACTATCATGAAGTACAATATGTCGCAAAAAAAAGACAAACTCAGAATCAGTGGGATATGTTGAAGTGTTCCAAAGTTCTTACCCCAGGGACACTGGTCAGAATTGTAAAGCTTGGCCTGGTCATGAAGGTGAAAACTGGCGAGGAAGGTGAAGAGGTTAATAACATGGTGGCTGTGACCAATTTAATCCCACCTTTCAGTAAGTGGGCTGTTGGTGCTGGTTATAGATGTTAAGTTATTAATTGGGGTACAGGTGTCCGAAATACCATGCTGAACTTTACTGCACCAGTGCCATTTGTCTGTGACTGATGTTCCTTTTAGGGTTTAAAGGGAATCTGTCACCTCTTTTTTGAGATATCATATAATGATATCATTCAATTGTGTGTCACATAAGGATTCTTTTAGTACTTTTGCTTCCCCCTGACCCCGCACCTTTCATGCATAAATACCTTTTTTATATCGGTTCAGATGTATGTAAACTGCCACGGTCCGGTCCGATGGGCGGGGCTTATTCAACTGCTCCTCCACTCCCTGTCTTGCTCTACACAAGAAGAAATGCGTAGAGCAAGACAGGGAGGGGGAGCAGGTGAATAAGCCCCGCCCTGCGGACCGGACAGCAGCAGCTTACATACATCTGAACCGATATAAAAAAGGTATTTATGCATGAAAGGTGCGGGGTCAGGGGGAAGCAAAAGTACAAAGAGAATCCTTATGTGACACACAATTGAATGATATCATTATATGATATCTCAAAAAAGGGGTGACAGATTCCCTTTAAGGAAAGCTGCAAGTCAATGGCTAACAGTTGGTTGTCCCCAAGCAACTGTAACCTCTATGGAGGACCAAAATAACTCAGAAAGAGTTCAATATTAAAAATCTTGACACGCGGGTTTATAAAGAGTTTTCGTTCCAAGGTGATGTTCCTTATCATTAAAAAAATCTAATTTCCATATTTTGTTGAGTTATGAACTCATTTGATATTTCAGGGTTCATTTAGGAAGGATAAAATCTGCAGATGCTGAATATGGCACATTTTATTCTAAGAAAACGCCTGAAATGTAATGTAAATTGTTCCTAAGAGAGAACACTGGGACCTCCTGTTCAATGTGTCTGTAATATCCATTAGAAATGTAATTTCTTGCTGAAATTTTTTTTAGAAGATGCAAATTTTGTCCATGTGGCGTCCCTGACGCTCGGTCGCCACAGAGGTACTGCACCTCCTCCTGAGGTGTGGTACCCCACCATCC
This sequence comes from Dendrobates tinctorius, assembly GCF_039654945.1. Classification (NCBI taxonomy): domain Eukaryota; kingdom Metazoa; phylum Chordata; class Amphibia; order Anura; family Dendrobatidae; genus Dendrobates; species Dendrobates tinctorius. Next base: position 44,021,838 of record NW_027361684.1, read on the forward strand.
AGGTGAGTTGGAGGCTCCTCACCACGCTCCAACACCTGCACCCCTCACCACAAAGTAGTGTAGCAAAGCCACATTGCGGCTCCCTGCTTGGAGTGTAGCAGAGCACCTTTGGTGGCTCCCTGCTTGGAACACGAAACGTGCTGGGAGTCGGGTGGAGTTGAGAATACATAAAAGAGGGGGAAGGTTTAGGATTACGGGTCAGTCAGTCGGGGAGTCACTCAGAGAGGAGTGAGGGAATAAGATCCCTGAGAGAGGGATGGAGGAAGGAGTGTTGCAGCTGCCTCAGTGATCTGAGTCAGAAGGTACAGGAAAGGAAAGAAGGAGAAAGACATTGAACTGAAACCTGATCTTCCAGGAGAAGGAGAGATTAGTACGGAACGTAGGAGTAAAAGGGAACAGAGGACGTGGATTAGGAGAGAACCCTGCCTAGAAGTTCTAAGCGCAAGGCCGGAGCACGGTCCCCGAGGTTGTATGGACACTAATGGTTCTGCAGCAGACACCGGTGGAGTAGTGGGCTGTAAATGCACTACTCCCATCTAAGATTTGGGGGCACAACAGCAACATTGATAGTGAACCGGGATTCAGGAGAAGGAGTCCCCAAAGCAGGCTTCAGCTGTCTGCCGTACAAGTAGAGTTCTTGGGAACATCTGTCAGGAGGCACTCCAGTGTAATTCAGTACTGGGAGTACTTGACACTAAAGGCGCTATATGAGGAGACGTTCAGAAAGGTACATGTTGGCGGAGCGTTGGAAGGGAGCATTCCATCTGGCCTGGAGATTGACTGAGTCTCTGACCCGGAGGACACGGTATGGAGGAAGGCACCTGTGTGTACTACAGACTGTGAGTAAAGCTTTGGAACTACAAGCCCTGGTGTCCTCCACTGATTCTTGCGCCAACACACCCAGCACTGCTACACCTGGGTACCAGCTATTACCCCGCTTGTGCCTCTCTTATACTCCTACATCTACACTGCCCTGGGACTACAGCTCCACCTGTGGGGAGCTTCACCATCTTGGCTGCACCACACCACCAGTCCCAGAGGATCTGCATGCAGCGTCGGCTTAACATCTCCCTTGCCGAACACCACAGGTGACGTCACGAACTATTCATCAATTCTATTTCATTGTTCTTCCCCCCCCCCTTTTGCAATGGAGCCCCAGGGCCACGGACCGGGCCACAGCTTCCGTGACAACTCCCATTGAGATCAACAGGCCCGGTGCCGAGTATCCCCCACAGCCCTGGGAGGGCGATCCATCCATACTTCATAACCTCACTGAAGATTCACTGTAGCGTTAATAAACTAAATTACACCAATATCATTAGTTACACAGTATTTTGGTATTGTAGCTATATGTGAAATCTCTACAATTTACATTACCTAGACACAGCCAGAGGCGTATATAAAGAGGGGTGAAGAGATGCACTTCTGATTCTGTAGATTGGGGATCACTCCTGCATCTGGCTCATCTTTGTTGATATAATACAATTTTGAGGCATTTTTCCTGCTGCCAAAACTGATATATTGCAATAAAAGAGTAGAAATGGGGACTATGTTCACACTTGTGCAATGCATTGCTCTCAATGTATAGACTAACATAGAATGTATAAGCCCCCCTTTAGAGCAAATAGCGTGGGGGCTTCATGGGATCGCGGCACCAGCTCCCCCATGTTTTCTATTGGCTAATTGGATTAGAGTTCAGTTTTGGTATGTTCCCTTAGTTCTCTCAATGTTTAAGGTTTATTGATATCTCCCCCCTCTTTGATTTGTTATGTTAATGGTACTTACCTTTTGGTGGATTGGTTCCTCTAGTCCTCAGGTGACAGGCAGAAATGAGCAACAGGAGTCTGGTTAACAGATTTCGGCGCCAAGGAGAAGAACTCCTTAAATGCTTCATTCCTGTCAGAAGAATTACAGCAGCCGGCCCGGGATGATAATTACAGCTGCCCGCCATCCCTCCCTAAGTTATCGTCGTCGTGGTATTTATTAGATGGTGCTCGCCCAGCTTTCTGGGCGGAGACGGGATGGTTGTATTGTCTATGGAGTAATGAATTTTATTGTTATTTATTGGTTTAATATATTTAGTATTTGGGTAACTATTATTTATTGGTTGAATATATTTAATTTTGAGTAACCATTAATAAATACCGCGGCCTTTTATCTTTACACCAAGTGTTTCGTGTCCTTTATTTGGTAAGTGGGGAAGGTTGTTAGAGGCGGGGGAGTTTTGGTGACTGCTATCCCATGCCATTTGCCAGAACTATTCTACATCAAAAAAGTGTCTACCTTTGTTATACATTGAAATATCACTTCTCCAACTGCATTTAAAAGTATAAAATACAGAGAACTATAATTTTTTACAATCACATTCAATGGCTGATGAATGTATAGGCATACAATTACATACATCTGGAAATATGAATGTAGTAGGACACTACAAACATGCACTTGGATATACCTGTAGTGCCTAACTTTCCTTTATGTTACCTAGTCCACATCTTAATTTGGTTGAGAAACAGTTGCATGAAAATTACACCTTATAAACATCGCCTTATAATTTGTATTTTTAGTCTTTCCTGCGATACATAAGGATGAACAGAATGGCAGGGCCATTTAAAACGTACTGTACGTGAGCCCTGGGACCGTGAGTGCTGCCACTGCTGGAATGCCGCTAAAACTGCTGGAATGGCACAGGCACAGGAGATAAGTAAAAGTTTTTTTATTTTATCGGGGCCAAACATTTAAATCAAAAAGGGCTTATCCTAGTAGTGGACAATATCTTTATCTTCATGGGAGATACTACCTCAATACCAAAGCTGCTCTCACTGTGCTAATTCTGTGGTAAAGAGGTTGTCCAGTCTAGAATGACAAGTCTGCAGTCACAGTTGTGAACCCTCCCAGGGCACACAATTGTATTGAGTGAGGCCATGCCCACCAGATGGGTTCTGGCCGGGAGAATGCATATTGCATACCTGACCGCCATTCCTGGTGCAAATGTAAACGGGGCGGTACCAGGAATGGCAACACCCTGGCACATTACAGAAAACAGGGTCCTTGGGTGTGTGTGTGTGTAATGTGGTTGCTGTAGTTACCGTCAGGTTCTTCCCTGTCACATTCAGTGTGGCATCGGCCTCTCAGTTCCCATGACGAGGAAATCAGACAGTTTCTTAAAAACAAAGTCCATTTTACTAGTCAAACTACCGTCACACACAAAGGATAGCAGGAATTACACTTCTGCACCAAACAGAGGCATGTTCTTGATGGTTACTGGTGATGGCATAATACTTGTGATAAACGTTGCTGGCAGTTCACAGTTTAAGCAAAGGACCTCCATATTACTAGTGTAGTGCCACCTGGGTCAGCGAGTATCACCATGGAACTGCACTCGGACCAATCTTTCCTTGGTAAAAGAAGTAAGGGAGATTCTCCTATCTTTTCATATACATGCCCAAACCCGCTGACACAGTCCCACTGACTGCAGCTCTCAGGCCTGTCCAGCACTAGGGATGTTCCCACTAAGTCTCTTAGGCTAGTTTCACACTAGCGTTACCGGGCGCAGCGCAGGGCCGCTGCTAAGCTCCGCCCCTGGCCGCGCCCCCTCCGGTCAGCTCCTCCTCCGATCGCATGACGCTGCATGCGATCAGCCTACCCTATATTTAGCGTTGAGTATGCTGGCCGTGTGCTGGTATGATTTTGCCGGCGCTTGCACCCTTTTGGCGCTGCGCCGGCAAAATCATACCAGCGCACGGCCAGCGCACGCACGGCTCTGCTTAACCAGAGAAAACAAAAAGCAAAAAACACAAATATCCTGAACTAAAAAGTAAAAAATATACTGCAAATAATGCAGAAAGGTAATAATAATAATAAGGGTATTTAGTAAACATGATTTTGATCAAAATAATGTACAAGCCATTCACACCACTTGGCAAGTGAAAAGGTTTTAAATACTAGAGTAGGGACTGTCCCACAAGGGTTGCCGTGACGTGGCGGGATGGCTTGTACAGTATTTTGATCAAAATTATGTTTACTAAATACCCTTATTATTATTATTACCTTTATGCATTATTTGCAGTATATTTTTTACTTTTTAGTTCAGGATATTTGTGTTTTTTGCTTTTTGTTTTCTCTGGTTAAGGGTCATGTGTTAATATGCACTTACATTGTGCATACACATTAACTTACTTTTCTCAGTTCAGATTTGTTTTTTTATTCATTTCATTGTGCATTCAGTGCATATAGGGGTGTGACCGCCCTCTTTCTGAGCTGGGAAAGCCATCCAGTCTGGCCTAAGCTGTTACTAGTGGTTCAGCCGCTCGATCCTTATTCACAATCACGTCATTTGGCAAGTGAAAAGGTTTTAAATACTAGAGTAGGGACTGTCCCACAAGGGTTGCCGTGACGTGGCGGGATGGCTTGTACATTATTTTGATCAAAATTATGTTTACTAAATACCCTTATTATTATTATTACCTTTATGCATTATTTGCAGTATATTTTTTACTTTTTAGTTCAGGATATTTGTGTTTTTTGCTTTTTGTTTTCTCTGGTTAATGGTCATGTGTTAATATGCACTTACATTGTGCATACACATTAACTTACTTTTCTCAGTTCAGATTTGTTTTTTATTATTTTGACTACATACACTGAACAAAAATATAAATACAACACTTTTGTTTTTGCTCCCATAAGCTGAACATACGCCTGTCCATACCTTATCCCAATGCCACCATGGACCACTCGATTCACAATGTTGATATCAGCAAACCGCTCAACCACACAACGCCATGCACACACTCTGCCATCTTCCCTGTACAGTGAAGATCGGGATTCATTCGTGAAGAGAACATCTCTCTAACGTGCCAGACGCCATCGAATGTGATGAGCATTTGCCCACTCAAGTCTGCTACGAGGACAAACTGCAGTCAGGTGAAGACCCCGGTGAGTATGATGAGCTTCCCTGAGACGGTTTCTGGCAGAAATTCTTTAGTTATGCAAACCGATTGTTGCAGCAGCTGTCCGGGTGGCTGCTCTCAGACGATCTTGTAGGTGAAAATGCTGGATGTTGAGGTCCTGGGCTGGTGTAGTTACATGTGGTCTGCAGTTGTGAGGTAGGTGGGATGTACGGCCAAATTCTCTGAAACGCCATGGGAGACTGAGTATGGTAGAGAAATGAACATTCAATTCATGCTCAACAGCTCTAGTGGCCATTCCTGCACATTTTAGGCTGTGTTCACACACAGCGTTTCTTTAGCGTTTTTTACTGCGGTTTTCCCTATAAAACCGCTAAAAATAAGCTTCCCAGTCATTTCTATGCATTTTTAACTTTTTGTGCACATTGATGGGTTTTTTACCGCAAAAAAACCGCAGCATGCTCATTAATTTTGCGGATTTTTCCGCAGTTTTGGCTTCTTCCATGCGGTTTGAAACCGCTGCGGAAAAAAACGCATCAAAAACGCATCAAAACCGCAGCGGAAAAATAGGTGCGGTTTCTGGGAAGGGATTCAGGTTTTTGAGCAGAAATTTTCTGCAACGTGTGCACTTAGCCTAAGGGTACCATTAGTGATGCACCAGCGATCCCGACAACGATATGGATCGCTGGTGCATCGCTAAGTGGTCGCTAGTGAGCTGCCACACAGGCAGCTCTCACCAGCGACATAGCAGGGGTCGGGGGTCGATACTTACCTGTCAGACGCGGAGATCCTTACGTCCTCCCGCCCACGTCCATGCGTCGCTCGTCGGCTCCACAGGAAGCCCAGCAGGAAGCGCCCAACGAGAAATGATCCAGGACGTTCTCGCGCGATCAGCGATAACCAGCGGGGGAGCCGGTCGGAGGTAAGTATCAGACATAGCGATATCACTAGCAATATCGCTGCTACGTCACAAAATCGGTGACATTACAGCGACATTGCTAGCGATATCGCTATGTGTAACGGGGGCTTAAGGCACACCTGTGCAATAATCATGCTGTCTAATCAGCACTTTGATATGCTACACCGGTGATGTGGATGGATTATCTCGGCAAAGCAGAATTGCTCACTAACACAGATTTAGAAACTTTGTGAACAATATTTGAGAGAAAAAGGCCTTTTGTGTACTTAAAAAAAGTCAGCTCTTTAAAGGGAATCTGTCACCCTTTTTTTGGACTATGAGCTGCCGGCATCGACATCAGTGGCTTATCTACAACATTCTGTAATGCTGTAGATAAGCCTCTGATGTAACCTGAAAGATAAGAAAAAAGAGTTAGATTATACTCACCCCGGCGTCCAGTCCGTTCCGATTGGCTGTCGCCGTCCGGTCCGGCGCCTCCTATCGTCATACAATCCCATCCTCTTCTTCCCTTCCTGTTGTGGCTCCGATGCAGGCGTACTGCTCTGCCCTGTTGAGGGCAGACGTCACGTCCGCCATGTCTGTTTTGCCTCATGACCTCTGGAGCGGTGTGCACGCGCATCTCATGTCTGCTATCCTGCATGTTCCCTAGAGCAGTGTGCACACTCACCTCATGACTGTTGGGCTGCAAGATGCCTGCGTTTCTGCTCTGCCTTCTGTGATCATCTCTATGTTCCAAGAACCCCTGTTCATGTGTCCTTCCTAGGCTCCAGCGCTGTCTGGTTCTGCAATCATCTCTGCATGTCTGGAACCCCTGATCATGTGACCTTTCCTAGGTTCCAGCGCTGTCTGGTTCTGCAATCATCTCTGCATGTCTGGAATCCCTGGTCATGTGACTGCTCTCTGTGATCCTGGAGGATCTGAACTGGAAGTTCTCCCCTGGTCTCGACCCGGAAGTACTGGTGCTATATCAGACCGCCCCTCCCTATGGTCAGGGCCTGATTAATGTGTTGCTTCCCTGCATGGCTGTTTGGTCTGCTCGGTTGCTCCCTGTATTCTGTGCCCCTGCACTCTGCCCTGTCGTGCGTCTCTGCCCACGCTCTGTGCTTGTACTCTGCCTCTTGTCTCGTGCCATGTCTTGTGTTGTCTCTCGTGCCATGTTTGTCCTTGCTTTGCTTTGCCTTGTAGTACTTCCGCTGTTCTCTGCCTTAGCCTGTTTTGCTATGTCTTGCCTTAGCTATTCTTTGACTTATAGTCCTTCCTCTTTTCTTTGCCTTGCCTGTTTCGCCATGTCTGGTCTTTGCTATTCTGAGCCTTGTAGTACTTCTCATGTTTCTTGTCTCAGCCTGGTTTTCCGTACTCTGTCCTATTGTGCTCTCTTGCACATATCTACAGTCATATGTAAAAGTTTGGGCACCCCTATTAATGTTAACCTTTTTTCTTTATAACAATTTTGGTTTTTGCAACAGCTATTTCAGTTTCATATATCTAATAACTGATGGACTCAGTTATATTTCTGGATTCAAATGAGGTTTATTGTACTAACAGAAAATGTGCAATCTGCATTTAAACAAAATTTGACCGGTGCAAAAGTATGGGCACCCTTATCATTTTCTTGATTTGAACACTCCTAACTACTTTTTACTGACTTCCTGAAGCACTAAGTTGGTTTTGTAACCTCATTGAGCTTTGAACATCATAGCCAGGTGTATCAAATCATGAGAAAAGGTATTTAAGGTGGCCACTTGCAAGTAGTTCTCCTATTTGATTCTCCTATGAAGAGTGGCATCATGGGCTCCTCAAAACAACTCTCAAATGATCTGAAAACAAAGATTATTCAACATAGCTTTTCAGGGGAAGGATACAAAAAGTTGTCTCAGAGATTTAACCTGTCAGTTTCCACTGTGAGGAACATAGTAAGGAAATGGAAGAACACAGGTACAGTTCTTGTTAAGCCCAGAAGTGGCAGACCAAGAAAAATATCAGAAAGGCAGAGAAGAAGAATGGTGAGAACAGTCAAGGACAATCCACAGACCACCTCTAAAGACCTGCAGCATCATCTTGCTGCAGATGGTGTCACTGTGCATCGGTCAACAATACAGCGCACTTTGCACAAGGAGAAGCTGTATGGGAGAGTGATGCGAAAGAAGCCGTTTCTGCAAGCACGCCACAAACAGAGTCGCCTGAGGTCTGCAAAAGCACATTTGGACAAGCCAGTTACATTTTAGAAGAAGGTCCTGTGGACTGATGAAACAAAGATTGAGTTGTTTGGTCATACAAAAAGGCGTTATGCATGCGCTGTATTGTTGACCGATGCACAGTGACACCATCTGCAGCAAGATGATGCTGCAGGTCTTTGGAGGTGGTCTGTGGATTGTCCTTGACTGTTCTCACCATTCTTCTTCGCTGCCTTTCGGATATTTTTCTTGGCCTGCCACTTCTGGGCTTAACAAGAACTGTACCTGTGTTCTTCCATTTCCTTACCATGTTCCTCACAGTGGAAACTGACAGGTTAAATCTCTGAGACAACTTTTTGTATCCTTCCCCTGAAAAGCTATGTTGAATAATCTTTGTTTTCAGATCATTTGAGAGTTGTTTTGAGGAGCCCATGATGCCACTCTTCATAGGAGAATCAAATAGGAGAACTACTTGCAAGTGGCCACCTTAAATACCTTTTCTCATGATTTGATTCACCTGGCTATGAAGTTCAAAGCTCAATGAGGTTACAAAACCAATTTAGTGCTTCAGGAAGTCAGTAAAAAGTAGTTAGGAGTGTTCAAATCAAGAAAATGATAAGGGTGCCCATACTTTTGCACCGGTCAAATTTTGTTTAAATGCAGATTGCACATTTTCTGTTAGCACAATAAACCTCATTTGAATCCAGAAATATAACTGAGTCCATCAGTTATTAGATATATGAAACTGAAATAGCTGTTGCAAAAACCAAAATTGTTATAAAGAAAAAAGGTTAACATTAATAGGGGTGCCCAAACTTTTACATATGACTGTATGTCTAGTCTCAAGGCTCTGGCTTGGCCCGGCTCTGGGCTTCGGCCTACGCTCCGCTGCTAGACCCTGTCCTCTGGTGCTCTCTAGCACACTCCCTGACTAGTCCCACGGCTCTGCCTTGGCCCGGCTCTGGGCTTCTGTCTATGCTCCACTGCTAGTTCTATGTCTCGTTTCCTGGCTAGTCCCAAGGCTCTGCCTTGGCCTGGCTCTGGGATTCGGCCTACGCTCCGCTGCTAGCTCTGTTCTCGCTGTTCTGACTCTGAGTTTCTGTCTCTGTTCCTCCCCGTCTTCTGCTCCCTGCCTTGCCTTGCTCCCTGTCTTGCCTTCCCTGAACCCTGGCGTGGGTTCCCTCGCCGCCTCCTGTGCCTTGGTAGTGCCTCGTGTTTGTGTACAGCCATGTGCACTGGCCAGTGAGGCGTGCCTCCTGCGTGGCTCCTAGCACGCACCCTGCCTTGAACCCTGGCGTGGCTCCTAGCACGCACCCTGCCTTGAACCCTGGAGTGGCTCCTAGCACGCACCCTGCCTTGAACCCTGGCGTGGCTCCTAGCACGCACCCTGCCTTGAACCTTGGCGTGGCTCCTAGCACGCACCCTGCCTTGAACCCTGGTGTGGCTCCTAGCATGCACCCTGCCTTGAACCCTGACCCTGGCGTGTCTCTTTGCACGCACAGGACTCTGCTTTGTTTCTTGTGCTTTGGCGTGTCTCTACACATGCACCCTGTCTTGTTTGTTGTACTTTGAACCCTTCTATCTTGTACCTTGTGCCTTGGCATGTCTTTACATATGCGCCCTGTCTCGTTTGTTAAGCCTTGAACCCTGGTGTGTTCCCTACATGCACCTTGCTTTGTACCCTGGCGTGTCCCCTTCACACGCACCTAGCCTTGCACCTTACCTGGGACCCTGGTGTGCCCCTAGCACGCATCCTGCCTGGAATCCTGCCTTGGACCTCGGCGTGTTCCCTAACACGCACCATGCCTGGAGATCTGTCATGCCTCCTTGCCTGATCCCTGGTTTGCCTGCCGGATGCCCGGAACCTGCCAATCACTGCCAGAGATCGTAGGCCTGATGACTGCGGCCTGATGTCCGGAGCCTGAGGCCCTGATCGTGTCAATCGTTGCCAGCTGTCTGGAGTCCGATGCCATTGTGCCTTTACCTGTACCCAGGTGTGCCTCCTGGCCCGTACCATGCTATGGACCTTGGCGTGCCCACGCACGCACCCTGCCGTGTTGCTTGTTTTCACGTTTGCACTGAATGTTATCCTGAAGTTCTTAATGAAGATACCTTGAACTTACCTCTTGTCTTGTCTTGCTTCCTGCTCGTCCTTGTCGTCAGACACTTGCACATAGTGTTCCCCTGAACCGGCCATCTGGTCCCAGCAGTCGTGGTGGCTCACCCTCTTGGTCTTGCCCCTGACGCTCCCTGTATAGGGGGTGGTTTCTCACAAGGTAAGCTCGCCCTCGATGGGTGGGTGCCACGACCCAGAGGGTCCACTCAAAAAATCGGCACAGCAGAAACTGAGTTTGTCACAGTTAATCAGGCCATGGACTCCGCTGGTATCTCGGCCTCTCTTCTGATGAAGAATTTGTCCTGGTCTATGTCCTCTGAACTCGCTTGGAAAATGGCGGTACCCCGGCCACTCTTCTGATGTGAATCAGACCCGGCCCTTGTCCTCTGAACTCGTTTGGAAATGATGGCAGCCAGAGTGAGAAGACTTTCCTGTCTACCCACAGTCCTTCCCACTGGATCTCCGCAACGTTGTTTGGAGTGTTTGTGCTAAACTCTGGTTTCTGCCGAAGAAATTTTTTTTTTCTTTCTTCTTTCCAGCCCCGGTAACAGGGGGCTTAAGAAGGGGGGTACTGTCACGTCCGCCGTGCCTGTTTTGCCTCATGACCCGTGGAGTGGTGTGCACGCGCATCTCATGTCTGCTATCCTGCATGTTCCCTAGAGCAGTGTGCACACTCACCTCATGACTGTTGGGCTGCAAGATGCCTGCGTTTCTGCTCTGCCTTCTGTGATCATCTCTGTGTTCCAAGAACCCCTGATCATGTGTCCTTCCTAGGCTCCAGCGCTGTCTGGTTCTGCAATTATCTCTGCATGTCTGGAACCCCTGATCATGTGACCTTTCCTAGGCTCCAACGCTGTCTGGTTCTGCAATCATCTCTGCATGTCTGGAACCCCTGATCATGTGACCTTTCCTAGGCTCCAGCGCTGTCTGGTTCTGCTATCATCTCTGCATGTCTGGAACCCCTAATCATATGACCTTTCCTAGGCTCCAGCGCTGTCTGGTTCTGCAATCATCTCTGCATGTCTGGAACCCCTGATCATGTGACCTTTCCAAGGTTCCAGTACTGTCTGGTTCTGCAATCATCTCTGCATGTCTGGAATCCCTGGTCATGTGACTGCTCTCTGTGATCCTGGAGGATCTGAACTGGAAGTTCTCCCCTGGTCTTGATCCGGAAGTACTGGTGCTATATCAGACCGCCCCTCCCTATAGCCAGGGCCTGATTATTGTGTTGCTTCCCTGCATGGCTGTTTGGTCTGCTCGGTCGCTCCCTGTATTCTGTGCCCCTGCACTCTGCCCTGTCGTGCATCTCTGCACACGCTCTGTGCTTGTACTCTGCCTCTTGTCTCGTGTTGTCTCTCGTGCCATGTTTGTCCTTGCCTTGCTTTGCCTTGTAGTACTTCCACTGTTCTCTGCCTTAGCCTGTTTTGCTATGTCTCACCTCAGCTATTCTTTGACTTATAGTCTTTCCTCTGTTCTCTGCCTTGCCTGTTTCGCCATGTCTGGTCTTTGCTATTCTGAGTCTGGTAGTACTTCTCATGTTTCTTGTCTCAGCCTGGTTTTCCGTACTCTGTCCTATTGTGCTCTCTTGCACATTTCTAGGTCTAGTCTCAAGGCTCTGGCTTGGCCCGGCTCTGGGCTTCGGCCTACGCTCTGCTGCTAGACCCTGTCCTCTGGTGCTCTCTAGCACACTCCCTGACTAGTCCCAAGGCTCTGCCTTGGCCCGGCTCTGGGCTTCGGCCTACGCTCGCTCCGCTGCTAGCTGTTCTCGCTCTGATCTGACTGTGTTTCTGTCTCTGTTCCTCTCTGTCTTCTGCTCCCTGCCTTGCCTCGCTCCTTGTCTTGCCTTCCCTGAACCACGGCGTGGGTTGCCTCGCCGCCTACTGTGCCTTGGTCGTGCCTCGTGTTTGTGTACAGCCGTGTGCTCTGGCCAGTGAGGCGTGCCTCCTGTGTGGCTCCTAGCACGCACCCTGCCTTGAACCCTGGCGTGGCTCCTAGCACGCACCCTGCCTTGAACCCTGGCATGGCTCCTAGCACGCACCCTGCCTTGAACCCTGGCATGGCTCCTAGCATGCACCCTACCTTGAACCTTAGCGTGACTCCAAGCACGCACCCTGCCTTGAACCCTGGTGTGACTCCTAGCACGCACCCTGCCTTGAACCCTGGCGTGGCTCCTAGCACGCACCCTGCCTTGAACCCTGGCTCCTAGCATGCACCCTACCTTGAACCCTGACGTGACTCCTAGCACGCACCCTGCCTTGAACCTTGGCGTGGCTCCTAGCACGCACCCTGCCTTGAACCCTAACCCTGGCGTGCCCTCTGCACACGCAAGACTCTGCCTTGAACCCTAACCCTGGTGTCTCTTTGCACATGCAGGACTCTGCTTTGTTTCTTGTGCTTTGGCGTGTCTCTACACACGCACCGTCTTGTTATACTTTGAACCCTTCTATCTTGTTCCTTGGCGTGTCTCTACACATGCGCCCTGTCTCGTTTGTTAAGCCTTGAACCCTGGTGAGTCCCCTACACACGCACCTTGCCTTGCACCTTGCTTTGTACCCTGGCGTGTCCCCTACACACGCACCTAGCCTTGCACCTTACCCTGGAGTGCCCCTAGCACGCATCCTGCCTGGAATCCTGCCTTAGACCTCGGCGTGTTCCTTAACACGCACCATGCCTGGAGATCTGTCATGCCTCTTTGCCTGAACCCTGGTTTGCCTGCCGGATGCCCGGAACCTGCCAATCGCTGACAGAGATCGTAGGCCTGATGACTGCGGCCTGATGTCTGGAGCTGATGTCCGCAGCCTGATACCCTGATCGTGTCGATCGTTGCCAGCTGTCCGGAGTCCGATGCCATTTTGCCTTTACCTGTACCCAGGCGTGCCTCCTGGCCCGTACCATGCTATGGACCTTGGCGTGCCCATGCACGCACCCTGCCGTGTTGCTTTTTTTCACGTTCGCACTGAATGTTATCCTGAAATGAAGATACCTTGAACTTACCTCGTCTTGTCTTGCTTCCTGCTCATCCTCGTCGTCAGACACTTGCATATAGTGTTCCCCTGAGCCGGCCGTCTGGTCCCAGCAGTCGTGGTGGCTCACTCCCTTGGCCTTGCCCCTGATGCTCCCTGTATAGGGGGTGGTTTCTCACAAGGTAAGCTTGCCCTCGGTGGGTGGGTGCCGCGACCCAGAGGGTCCACTCAAAAAATCGGCTCAGCAGAAGCTGAGTTTGTCACAGCAGAGCAGAATACTGCAGTGCGCAGGCGCCAGACCTCTCCCGGCGCCTTCGCACTGCAGGACTCTGCTCTGCCCTCAACAAGGCAGAGCAGTAAGCCTGTGACGGAGCCACGACAGGAAGGGAAGAAGAGGATGGCATCGTATGAAGATGGGAGGCGCTGGACCGGACGGCGACACCCATCGGACTGGACCAGACGCCGAGGGTTAGTATAATCTAACTCTTTTTTCTTCTCTTTGAGGTTACATCGGGGGCTTATCTACAGCATTACAGAATGTTGCAGATAAGCCCCTATGTCGATGCCGGCAGCTCAGTCCAAGAAAAGGTGATAGATTCCTTTTAAAAGTGGGAGCTAAAATGAAAGTGTTGTGTTTATATTTTTGTTCAGTGTATATTGAGCTGTAATTTGTAAGAAAAAAGTCTGTATGCACAGGCCTATACATGGTCCGTGTGTATGAACCTTTAATCTTTGAAAGCCTCATTGTAAAAATGGAACCCTGTAGCTAAATGGTTGTCATTAGAATAAAAACATTTTCTTCTCCATATAGACTGAATGTGTTGGACTAGCCAGGGCTACTTCAGATATCAGGATAAAATCAAAGTGTTTCATCCACTGTTTTGCTTAATTTGCATAAAGCATATTTACCCAGATCACCATGGAGCCACCAAGCTGAACATCTGGCCAGGATAACCAATGCGGACGCCAGCCATGGAACAAACAGTTTCCAGATTGCTTTGACTGTATTTTTCCCTCTAAAGTATAAATAAATACACAGAACGCAGAGATGCTGGGATAACTTCATGTATTCCGATTGATCTTTTGCAGCAAAATTGAACAGAAAATTGACAAGCTCTTTGTGAAGAACAACAACTTAAATATTTTTTCTAAAAGCAGTGTACAGTAGTTTCTGAGCGCAACAGTATAACAGTACAAAAAAATGTGCAATATCATCTGCCTGCAACCAACTATTAGCTACAGAGGGAGTATCCCTTCTTCACATGGGAACGCTGTGTTAATGAAGTGTGAAGAAATCCTAAAAGTGAATGTGAACTTTGTTCATCTTCTTGGTTTTAAATCCAACATACAGTGCCGATGAATTTCTTAATATATCTTTATAGCGGTCAAAGCTTACTTATGCCACATACAGAGCTTCAAATTCCCTGTATACATTGCTTCAGACCTGCTCCATGTTCAGTTGTAATTCATTCTTCTACATCAGCCAGCCAGCTTTACAGCAGGGCACAGAGCAGAAGGGGTTTACAACTTGGCACAGAGCAGGAATGAAGCAGGGGAAATAAGCCCATTCTGCTTAGGCCTCTTTCACACTTCAGTTTTTTACAATCAGTCACAATCCGCCAGGTTTTGAAAAAAACGGATCCTCAATTTTCTTTTGAGGATCCGTTTTTTCCCCCATTGACTTTCATTAATGGCGGATTGTGACGGATTGCCGTCCGTTGCATCCGTTTTTTTTGAGGATCCGCCAAAAGTTCCTGTCCGTCACCATCCTCAAAGATTTCAAAACGGAGCTTGCAACGTTTTTTTCTCTGGCGGATTCTCTCTCTCTCTTTCTCTCTCTTTCCTTTAAAATTCTTCATTTTGCGGATCCGTCCAAAAAACGGACGGGTGGCATCCGTTGTCATCAGTACTAAAACGGATCCGCCATCCGTCCTTTTGGCGGACTTTGACTGATGCAAAAAACTGAAGTGTGAAAGAGGCCTTAGTCAGCCAACCAGGTTTTTCTCCTGCTTCAACCCTTCTCTATGTCCAGTTGTAAACCCATCAGGCTAAGTGGAAAGATAGGTTTTATTCCTTCACAATCTTCCTCTTCAGCCTGAACTTGTTCTAACATGGATCAGATACATCTTTAGCAGTTATGACCACACTCACAAATTTCATTCTGCAACCAATATTAATGTGTACCTACAAGGGATTGCAGGTTGAAATATGTGAGGGTGGTCATTATGGACAACTTATTGGAGAACTCTGTAATCTGGCAGAAAGTTTTTGCTGAGTTGTGTCAATTAAAACACTGTGTGCTGTTGTTTCAATAAAATCAGTGGTTTGTCAGCATGGGATTCACTAAAGGATTAGGTGTCTCATGCCTCCTAGTCAACTGCTCTGTGTAACCCTGCCCCACCACTGATTAGCAGCTTTTTGGCAATATACAGTGTACACTGAGAGCTTTCAATCAGTGGCAGGGGCGGAGTTATAAAGGGCTCGACATTTAGAGCATTGCTACACCTTTAGCAGACAAAATTGATTTTATCACAACTGCACCCAGTAAATAAGTGATACATTATTGTAATCAGGGCCTCTCCCCTTAAAACATGCTGCTCTAACATGAGAAAGCATAAACCTTGTGACATATTCCCTTTAAATGTTAGAATTCTTGGTGACAAAAACCACTTGTAGAGAGCTCCTTGGAGATTACTGCATTGCATTTTATATTTTAGTACAGTTTATGAATCTTGAGCAGTTTGGAGCTAATTTTCCCCTTCGGGTAGTTAAAGGACACCAAAAATGTTTAAATTGAACATTATCTTTGCAGAAACTCTGAGCCCCAAACTAACATATTAAATAGGTACTTACATTTCCACCTACTGCTGTTAGATAAAAGAAAAATATAGAGGTGTTCAGAGGTGGACATTCAATTTAAACATGGCACAATCTGATTCAGTCACCTGAACATAATGGAGACAGAAGTTTGGGGCCAATATTTAATGAAATTATTTTTATTATTAGGATCAATGACTCCCATTATGGTGGGAGCTGTAAAAGGTCTCATCTTGCAGACCACTGGTCTTATCTAATGTGGACTGCAACATGTAAACTCAGGTAAGAGACAGAAATGGAATTTAGAGGTATTTTACTACTCATTTAGTTAAAGTAGATCTACTCTTGTATGAAGTCTGCTTTGTTTAAGTGGTTGACATTTGGCTGGGTGCTGATGACCTATTGAACATTGTGATAGACATCATTAGGCAACTACTTTCCCAAAGTCTTCTGTAGTTAAACTTCTGAAAGGATAGTTGTTTTTTTATGGAGGGAATAAGACCAGCTTAATCTACTAACACCACTTTTCTAAAAGATAATGGTAGGAAAGGGCATGTTAAAATCCAACCCAACCTGAAGAGACATAGTCATAGTGAGGATTCTACATTCACATGAGATTCTCTATGATTGCTAACACACAGCTAGTCAAGTTAATGTGATGCTCAAAGTGATTCCTGATAGTATTACTTTGGTGAGCCTTGCACACAATACATTGTATTACTATAGGTTGGCAGGAATTCCCAGAATAACACCAAAAATCAGTGCTCTGGAGATGCCCATAGTGGAAGGTCACTATGTGATTGTATATGTCAGTTTAGTGAGAAACAGTGAAACAAACCTTCTATGTAACACAAGTCATATTTGATTTGTATAACACTAGGGAAAGCTGCATCAGAATTTACAATAAAAATAATCTATCTCCCTTACAGTCTGCAATGGTCAGTGGGTTTCTCTATATGTGCTTATGTCTTATAAGTTCAAACTGGCTTACAACATGTTGTGACATGGCAATTGTAGTCCAACAAGTATCATGGCTATTATAACCTGTGATTGTCATCTAAAAATTATTGATTGTTTCATTTACCCTATTTTATGGATGATGAGGAGAGCGGAAATATTACCGTGAGCAGTCTTACAGGTCTGACATCTCATAGCTATGAAGTACTTTCAACGATAATATTAGTTGGGGTCTAGGACCTTTAGCAACCGTCTAGACAAAAGAGGAGTTACTTGAGCTCCAAGCCTAAGTGTATATTCTGCAAAAGGGCCCTTACTTACCATGTACCATTTATGATAAAAGCCTCTTCAAACTCTAGTATAATTACTACCTCTGCATCAACTATAGTTATGTCTCTAGACAAAGGGGTCGAGTTTAGTTTTAGTCGGCCCTACTTAATTATAATTACAGTTCCAATGTCAATGAGATCTTCCCTAAGAGATAAGAAAATATTTAAGTAAAGCCAATTGAAGCTGAAAGGACATGACATGGTCCATCACTTTAGGTGATGGGGAATACTAACCAACACTTACATTACAAAATTTTGAATATTTTAGCCACCCCAGGAAGGCATTTGAGCACTTAAAAAAATGCCCACTTAGGGTAGGGTTTATTAAGCTACACCCATTCTGTGACCCAACTTGTAGGACTGTTCTAGCAAAATCAGAACAACTTACAAGTACAGTACAGTATGCTAATCGGTCTTAACCTGCCAGTTCATCATTCATATATTAATAGATTTTCAAAGGTCTACACAGTCGCAAAGAGGTGGAAATAGATGGAAGCAAGTGATAGCAGAAACCTCTATTGCTGGAAATCAAAATGGCTGATTTCCCTTCTACTAGAATCAGTTTTTAAACCTGAGAACCAATCTAAAGGTGCTAAGTGTGTAGACATAACATTTGATTAAATTATGAGATGCAATTTTTGCGTGTAAGGCTACATTCACACATGTGAGTGTCGCTGTATGACTGTATGAGAGAAAAGGCCTGATTTTTTTCTCAGATATCATCCTGGTGGACTCCATTTTTTTTGCCCTGAAGAAGGTAGACTGTCTGAACTTTATAAATCCATTAACTCTTAACAATGTATGATGAAACTCAGATGGAAAACTGAAGCACAAGGTCTGTCTTCAAGTGTTTCATCGATACTACTCGAATCCCCATAGACTTTAATGGCTGAATCTAAACTGTAAAATGGATGAAATCAGGGAGTGCTCTGAGTGTTACAAAAAGACCCGTTTTAAACAGCTTAGTGACCATCAATATGTCTTTTTACTGATGTGAAATATAAAGGAATAGTTTCCACCAACGGGTGAAAATGCAGAAGCTGTCAGCTGTATATAGCTGACTAACTACTATAGCCCACCCATGATCGGTGTCGGCATCGGCCATGGCCGTTTAACCATTATACATTTCATAATGCTATACGTCCAATGCTATCCTTAGATGCTGCTGTCAATAGTGACTACGGCATCTAGATGGTTAACAGAGTGTGGGGGCTTCCTCTTTAACCCCATCGGCACCCTAAGATCTTGATTGTGTGGTCCTGATATTTTCCATGGCAATCCATGGCCAAATAACAGCCCTAGAGTCTGCCGGCTACAGTGGCCTGTTCATAAATTGTCAACAATTTAGGTGGTAATAATAATTTTTTTCTTTTCTGTCATGCCACGTTGCATTAATTCCGGAAAAGCACCTGAAGACTTAATAAACTACCTGACAGCAGCAGATTTGAATATGCTGAGGGGCACTGTTTTTACAGTGGTATCACTTTTGGGGGTTTTCCAATATATAGGTCCCCCAAAGTCACTTCAAAACTGAATACGTCCCTGAAAAAATAAGTTTTGTAAATTTCATTTAAAAAAATGAAAAATTGCTGCTACGTTTCTAAACATTCTCACAGCCTAACAAAGTAAAAGGACATTTTACAGATGGCACTGATGTATGCCAGAAATGAGGTAAATGTAATTTGTTAACTATTTTGTGCAGTTTGACTCTCTGGATCAAAGGAATAATTATTGAATAATCATTTTTTGTCAAATTTCTATTATTTTTTATAAATAAACGTAAAACATATTGACCTAAGTTTACCATTAAAGGGGCTGTCAGGTCCAATTCGATAAGTCTGCAGTCACTTTGTGTGACTGCAGACTTATGAATCCCCCAAATGCATACACCCACCGTACATTGCGAAGATTTACCGGTTTCTGAGACTGGATGGTATGTATACATAGTCCCGGTGAGAGCCCGTCCAGTGCGCGCGGCCTCACTCCATACACTTGTATGGAGCGGTGTCGTGCCCTCTAGTCTACCACGCCCACTGGACGGACGTGTCAATCAATACAAGTGTATGGAGTGAGGCCGCACGTACTAGATGGGCCCTGGCCGGGAGTATGTATAACTCATACATACCCTCCAGCCCTGGCTCACAAATCAGTGGAATCCTTGCAGCACACAGTGCGTGCACTGGGGGGATTCATAAGTCTGCAGTCACACGGAGTGATTGCAAATTTATCGATTTGGACCGGACTACTCCTAACATAAAATGCAATGTGTCACGAAGAAACAACCTCAAAATAACTGGTAAGTGACACATGTCAGATATATAAAAAATGTGGCCTGGTCACTAAGGAGCTAAAACTGATGGATGTATGGATTTTCAAAAGCTATGGGTCAGTGTGATGTCCAAGAAAAAAACATAGAGCACTAGGACATGTACAATGGGTGTAAGAATGTAGCCTAAGATAGGGAAGTCTACTTGACGGATTCTCCACTGCCTCATGAGGGGACAATTTCTGCTGCAATTCTGCACAGAAAAAATATCAGTTCTACCGTTCCGATCTAGTCCAGACATCATCCATAAGAAGAGGGTTTAGCTGCCCACATAGATATTGGATTTTTCACACATGTACAGCAGTTATTGGCCACTTGTAGGTATATTCACTGGCAGTCAATTTGCTGCAGAAATTCTTTGTGACTGAAAATCAGTTCCATACATCTGATTAGGGTAGTTTTGGTGGTGTGCACATGAATTGGACCGTCACAGGCTGCAACAAATCTACTGCGTGTGAATTCACCCTTAGGCAATTTGACAATTTGGTTATGAAAATTTGTCATTCTGAGTAAGAAACCGAACAAGATGCCGACACGGCACGGTCCTCTTGTGTACAACAGGAGCTTGGGTCGCAAAAATCCTGCATTTACAGACTCTGCGAACCTACATTCAGTATAACGGGAAACGCTGCCCATCAATAACTGTGAGGTGAGGAGGAGATGAAACAGTGTTAGGAACGCAAATGTACAATCTAAGGCCAATAATGTGTCAGAGAAATGGCATTAATGTACTACAAACTAAAGAAACATTTTCCTCATACGTAATATAAGGCAAAAATAGGGATTATTTTCAAATGTGCAAAACTGCTGCACTGAGGAAAATGCACACTAGGGGGCGATGTACACAAAATGGGCATGATTATTATGAAGTGCACTTATAGGACACGGCAAACGTGGGAAATAAATGGAGGAAGCCTGAAAAAGCCTCAGATCATTCACTGCAGAGAAGCTTTCATCTCTAATAGCTGCAGATACATTACATAAGATGTGTGCATTATACTGGCCTTTCGGTGCTAAACCTAACTGTATATATAGATACATCAGAACAGTAGGGGTCTATTTAAGCTATAGTAAAACAAACACAGAAGAAGCCAGTATGTTAGTCATCTTAGCGGTGGGCCGTATACAGTCGCCGATGGGTGCTGCGTATATCAACAGTCACGATGTGTAGATATAAGAATGCTGGTGGTAATAAAAGCTGAGAACCAATCTATAAGTGCTAAGTGTGTAGACATATAGCATTAAAGTAAATGATAAGATGTCTTTTTTGTGTGTAAGACAGGGAAGACTACTACAGCGATTCTTCTGTGTTCTCTACCCAAGCACACTGTGGTCCTATCACGGAGTCCAAGCCTGATTTGGGCCGACAGAGAAAAGCAGTAGTCGCTTCTTGGCAACAAGAACAAGTACTCAAGGACAACAGGCGAAAGTCACAGTCGACATTGGGAGGATATGTACAGAAAGCTAAATATACAGAGAGGTATATACACAAGGTGCAGAATGCTCCTCTGAACAAGATGGCTGACAGAAAAGGACGTCATGCAGGGAGGATGTGATGAAATGACGCCCTGAACGACAACATATATTCATTACTAGAGACGTAAATAGTTTACAAAGTGCCACATTAAAAAAGCCAGGTTCATCTCCTCCAGTCCTAGAACCATTAAAAACCTTCTTATCCAGTAGGCACCCAGTGGAACTACAACATCTTTGGATTCACCTCAATGCTCACAGTCAGTGGCAACAACTTCTGGCACAGCAGGAGCCATCCCTAAATCAAGGAAGAAGGGATGTGATCCCTAATCCGTGCAAGGTAAGCAGTATGAGCTCCCCACAAACACACACACGTTAGGATATCTCCCACGAGGGGTTCTTCATCCTTGAAGCTGATGCTATTCTGGGTCTTCAGGGTGTGCATGCAAGGTACAATCTCCTCTTCTGTAAATCTCCCAAAAACCTTTCTCCAGCTGCTCAAGATGAGAGCTAAGAGGAAGTTGCAAATTCAAGTGCCTGAGGAGTGAATCCAACCAGAGCTGGAGCTGCGAGAAACTTGGCCTGTAAAAGAAGTAAGAAAAAAAAGATTTTCAAAATGTCTTTTCCCTGTTGGACCATTGGTCGCATTTCAGCTCTGGACCTCAATGCTGAAAGGCATCAATGCTACCCCTTTGAATAATTAGAACATACTTTAAAGAGTAACCATCGAATCAATTGTTCACGCAAAAAAAAAAAATCAACATTGAAATAGATCTTATTTGAGAAATCTGCTTCTTTTTCCTCCTGGACTAATCGTTCACTTTTAATTCATGGGTAAAAAAAAATATACAGAAAAAAATTTGGCCAGAATATCCTATATGTTCTTCACCTACCCCTTAAAGAGAAACTGGAGGCGACAAACTCAAACCTGCAAAATTTAACAAAAACAGGGTAAAACATATACCTCTACCTGTACTGGTACCATTTCTACGACGTCAGCGCTGTGCCTCCAGTCGATCACATGACTGTCACATCCAGTCAGGGACCTCTAATCAGCTGCAGCCTTTCAACATTCTGTTAGTGACCAGTGAAGGCTGCGGCTGATCAGAGGCTGCTGGTTGGCTGCAGGGATCACATGCTATAACATGAGTCAAGGCACCGACATTGCAAGAATGGAACCAGTCGGAGAGGTACCGTATGTGTTTTTGTTTTTTTTTTTACCTGGGGAACTTTAGCAGTTAAGAAGTGGTTGTCCCTCAAGTTATTCTTATCCATAGGAAATACAAGACACCCAGAATCTTACATAATATAGGATATCAACCTGATGCTGAACGTTCAAAGTACAAAATGGATAATGCCATTTTATTACTTATGCTTTGGAAATGCTCTGAGTTGGGGAACTATTGGAAAGGGATATTATTAGTGATGAGCGAGTATACTCATTGCTCGGGTTTCCTCCAAGTATTTTAGTATACTCGTTGCTCCGGTGTTCGCCGAGTATTTTGGCGTGCTCAGAGACTTAGTTTTTGGCGACGCAGCTGCATGATATGTGGCTGCTAGACAGCCTGAATACATGTGGGGGTTGCCTGTTTGTTAGGGAATTCCCACATGTATTCAGCCTGTCTAGCAGCCACATATCATGCAGCTGTGTAGACAAAAACTAAATCTCTGAGCACGCCAAAATACTCGGCGAACACCGGAGCAACGAGTATACTCGCTCATCACTAGATATTATCTATCATTAAAAGAATATATAAGCCTGAGATACCTGTGGATCCCAAAAATGTATATAACGGTTAATAGAGGATGACATTGAACATGACCGTGTTCAAATAGGGATTCACAAATCTTATATCAAGCTAGGAAACATATTGCATTCAAATGGATTAATCACTCATCACTTTTAATTAAAAAGTAGGCTAAGCAATACTATTAGATTGGAAAAAGGTATATATAAAAAACGTAATACAACGAACAAATTCAATGGAATTTGGGGTCCATGATTGGAAAGTCCTGGTATACCATCGAGAGGGTTGTTGGAGAGGCCACCTGATTTATTTGGGAATGCATTACATAAGCCTGATGTGTCATTCTAGTACTACTAAGACTACTACAACTACTTTCTCAAAACTTATATTTACCTGTCTATACGACTGAAGCGCTTACCCTTATAACCTGCCATCTAAAACATAGTAAAACATTGCTTAAGGTGTTTGGAAGAACTGGGCTAACGGTTCCCTGGAGAACAAATATGAAACCCCTTTCTATGTACTTTTTACTGTAAGTGATGTTATGTTTATTGTGGTTAGTGTTATAATTGACTTCAAAATCTTAATAAAAATGACTTGATTTAAAAAAAGAAGTGGTTATACAGTGGTGACGAATCCCTTTAATGATGCATTACACTGTCATGGCTGTCATGGGATACCTCCACCGAATACTTGGTGTTCGGGCATATTTACTACTGTGAGAGTTCCTTGATTTTGCACATTTTGGAACAAATTTTTGCATCTAATTGTAAACTTTTTAGAAGCACTAGTCTAGGTTTGCACTAACCATGGCCCTACTAAAGGGGTTGTCCACAACTCCGACAACCCCTCTTCAATCAAATGCTTGCCCGTTAAAATAAAAACACCTATACTCACGTTCCATGTTGGTGGCTGCTCTCTGACTTCCTGTTGATGTTCGGCACGTCCAAAGACGGGGACCATAAAGCTGGTGCTGATTGGGCGCAATGGCTCGCATGACTTAACATCTGCACGTGAGCCCCGGGAAAGAGAGTGCCGACACTCGATAGAACGACGCCGGCATAGGAGGTGAGTAAACGTGTTTTCATTTTAATAGGGGCAAACACTCAGATTGGGAATGGGTTGTCCAAGTAGTGGACAACCTCTTTCAGTCTTCAAAATTTGGAAAAAACACAATTTTTTTTAAATGTTATCATTTTTTTTCAACCATCACTAGCACAGTAACGTACCGTTTTTCTGGATCTAAATCACAGCATAATACTGCACTGGGAAAGAATCCCGGTGGGCAATTTGTGGGACAAAATCGATCTAGAAAGGCACGAACATTCAGCCCAAAATCCATGGTGCGAGGAAGATAATCAGGGTCTGCATTCACACGGCCAATAATCTGTAAGAGACAAGAAAAAAGATGGATAAGCCTCAAGTACATATACAAAACCCCCGATTTGTCATTTTTTTTTAAGTCATTTTCCTTTTTTTGTGGTATTAGTTGCTGTTTTTGGCACACAATTATTCAAAATGGCATACACGATTCATGATTTTGATGCAAAGTCAAAAATTGTTTTTATTTTGTTCTATCTCGAATTGCTTTATCACAGATCACAAAAATTGTGCCAAAATATTGGTATACTTAGAAATACACTAAGGGATAACTGTAGTGGAGTTATGCCAAGTTTTGTGACTTTTTAAACAGTTGCAATTAATGAATCAGGCGACAACATCTGGAATCGCCAAACTCCGCCGACAACACAGAAAACAAAAAAATAAACAGGTGTTTACTGTATTTTTTGAACTATTAGACACACTTTTTTCCCTATAAATATGGGATGAAAATCAGGGTGCATCTTTTAGTCTGAATGTAGCTACCTGGAGGGGGGTGGCGGCGGCGGCGACAGTGGAGCGCGGTCACAGGAGGCAGGAGCAGGCTTGCTGCTGCAGGAAGCCAGCAAAGGCACGAAGTGGGGAGATGCTGCAGGTCCTGGGCTGGGAGGAAAGAACGTCCCGGCGGTGCGAAGCAGGAGTGGAGCCCCCACTGTGCACACTAACTTCATGGTGCGCTCCAGGAAAATGGCGTCAGTGTCAGCACATTGGCATATTTAGATCTCAGCTGAATGATGAGCTGAGATCTCAATCTGCGCATGTGCTAGCTTCGGTGCCATTTTATTGAAGACTACTGGGAGATCAATGTGCACAGCGGGGACTCCACTCCTGCCTGGTACTGCTGAAACATCCCCTCCTCCTAGCCCAGGGTCCGCAACATTTTCCAACTCCTACTGTCAAATGATGTAGATGTGACCCTGCTCCTGCGACCCCGCTCCTCGGCCGCCGCCTTCTTCCCGGTAAGTTACAATCGGACTGTAAGACGCATCTGTGACTACTGACATGCTTGATCCTGAAGACAGGTTAACAATTCTTTTTCATGCTATTTTCCTCCTCTAAACTTGGGGTGCGGCTTATGGTCTGAAAAATATATACATATAACATAATATTCAAAAAAGGTGCAAATAGAATAATGAATTGGGTGCAAATAAAAAAAGGCACAAAAATAGACAAAAAACAGGCACAAAGGCAATGATGAATCAGGGCCAAAGTATAATATATCATCCAAATTAGAAGATGTTGTGAAAGAAGATCAACTAAGCTGAGAAAAAGGTAAAATAAGAGAGTAGAAAAAAATGTCTGTGGTTACCTCGCAGAGCACTATCCCAAAAGAGAACACATCTACAGATTCATCGTAACTTCTTCCTACAAAAAGGAAAATAAAACAGCTGAGACACCGACGTGACTGAAGCTTCTGCATAGAGCAGATATTTGTAATCCTCTAAAATATCAGGTTACTATACAAGTATATTGTGCATGGGTGTTACTAAATGTACGGTATAATGCAGTACGGTGTATTATAGTACACATGAGTAAACTTGGTTATAATAGGCGAGAGTATCCGGTGGGCAACGTCCCTGAAATTAGAGATCCTTGACCCACTAGATCAGGGGTAGGGAACCTATGGCTTGCGAGCCGATTGTGGCTCTTTTGATGGCTGCACCTGGCTCTCAGACAAATCTTTAACAAAAAAAATAATGATGGAAACCGCTGATTTCCGAAATGCATAGGAGAAGTTTGGTCCTTACGGCACATCGTACCTGCGGCAGTCAGGTGGGCTACACATGACCACTGATGTCACGCAGTTCCAGCAATCTCCGGTCACCATCATACCACAGGACTCTACCGCAGCACCTGAACATCCACACCTGCCCGGCCGCACGGAGCGCCTGTCACTGGCCAGGACAGTTCAAGAGGGGAGGATTTATTCAAGTCTTTCACTGAGCTTGCTAAAGAAAAACACCTATCGATGGATAAACTTGTTTCGTGTATACTGATGGTGCTCCGTGTATGGTGGGGAAAATCAAAGGATTTGTAGCGCTTCTTCGTGAACATGAAAAGAGACCTACCCTAAGTTTTGATTGCATCCTACATCAGGAGGCACTATGTGCTCAGATGTGTGGCGAGCAGCTTGGTGAGGTGATGTCGCTGGTCATTCAGGTGGTCAACTTTATTGTTGCCCGAGCTTTAAATGATCGCCAGTTTAAAACACTGCTGGATGAAGCTGGTAATAATTATCCTGGTCTGCTTCTGCACAGGAATATGCATTGGTTGTCAAGTGGGAAGGTGATCAGCCGTTTCACGGCTTGCCTGAGCGACATCTGGACTTTTCTTGAAATGAAAAACATCGAGCATCCTGAGATAGCTAATACTGAGTGGCTCCTGAAGTTCTACTATCTTGTGGACATGACTCAACATCTGAACCAGCTCAATGTGAAAATGCAAGGTGTTAGAAATACAATATTATCCCTTCAACAAGCAGGGTTTGCATTTGAAAACAAACTAAAAGTCTTCATCACCAACATTGAAACAGGTCATTCACTACACTTTGAAAAACTGGGAGAATTTAAAGATTCATGCACAGCAAGTGACCCTGCTCAACATCTTGATCTTCAGCAGTTAGTGGACTTCACATATAATCTCCTGCAGTCATGCAAAGTGTGCTTTGGAGAATTTTGTGAGCGCATTCGTCTTAAGTTCATCACCCATCCACACGAGTGTGAAGGTGGACAGTGCCGACCTAAGTTACATCCCCGGTGTCTCCGTCAGAGATTTTGAGCTACAAGCTGCTGACCTGAAGGCCTCAGACATGTGGGTGAATAAGTTCAAGTCACTGAATGAAGATTTAGAAAGACTTTCACGACAGCAAGCAGAGTTGGCGAGCAAACACAAGTGGGGAGAAATGAAAAACCTTCAACCCGCAGACCAGCTGATTGTCAAAACTTGGAACGCCCTTACCGTTTTATACCACACACTGCAGCATGTGCGTATTGCTGTACTGACAATGTTTGGCTCTACGTATACATGTGAGCAGTTTATCTCATATCTAAAGAACATTAAGACCAACCTACGATCATGTTTAACGGACGGAAGCTTAACCTCACCACGTATCAACTAGACTACAAAGCCATCAGCCAAACCATGTAGCACGTAGCACCAGAAGTCACATTAATGGTAAGAAGTACTTTATTCATCATTAGTTAGCAACAGCATAACAACGTTTTTAAAAAGAATTCAGAGACTTATTGTTCTTTAAAAGTGTTGGTCTTACATAAAATGCACACAATTACTTGTATTTACTTTTATACATATTGTATGCCTCTCACGGAATTACATTTTAAAATATGTGGCGTTTATGGCTCTCTCAGCCAAAAAGGTTCCCGACCGCTGCACTAGATGTAGTGAGTTTATATACTTTTGAGGGTATATTGATCATATAACCTAATAATACTAATTGTTATTATATAAAAAAGTGGGAGAAAACGCAATACATAAAATGCATATGCAAATATTGATTTCTAACTGTATTTCAAAATGAGACATTTAGTAAAAAATTGATCAATTATTTGAGCCACCCCGCCACGCCATTCTCATATGGGGCAGTCCTACTCTACGTTTTTTATATTCACTGTGCCATTACGGCCTCCTAAATGTGTTAAAAGCAAAACCACATTAAATGCAAACTGTACCTGAAGCATTTCTGAATCATTCCCATAGCGCCAGAGAGGGCAAGCGCAGAAAAAGGTTGACCAGGTCCAGACATAGACATTTCAGGTTTAACCTCCACACTGCCGACCAGCAATACAGATGAAGGGTGATACAGGCAGTGTGGAGGTTAAACCTGAAATGTCTATGCCTTTTCTGGCTCCATGGGAGTGATTCAGAAACGCTTCAGGTACAGTTTGCATTTCATATGGTCTTGCTTTGGCGCCACAGAGGGCGAGTGCAGATAATGGTTGACCAGGTTCAGACATAGACACTGCCTGACCAGCACCACAGATGAAGGGTGATATAGGCAGTGTGGAGGTTAAACCTGAAATGTCTATGTCCGGACCTGGTCAACCTTTATCTGCACTGACCCTCAGAAGCACAGGCTGAATGGTGGAACAGGGAGCCGACTGCTCCCTATTCCGCATTCGGTGGTGCCATTTGGCAAGGAGCTAACCGAACTTATGTATGCCACTGTTTCTGGAACTTGTCTCTCAGTTTGCCCAGGTCTACAGTGATGGATATCGCATAGTGTTTTTTTTTTCTTTTACACTGGGTGCCTATTAGTTGCATATCCCACTCTTTGACTATACAGTGGGATATAGCATGTGCAGTGAGGATAATATATGAACCCCCCCCATTTTATTACGTACTTGAGTCATACAATTTTAGACTTTCATTAAAATGTATAGACAGTCATACGTTAGTACTTCTTTCTCACCATTTATCATTTCTGGCGCCATCCAGTATGGATTCCCTACCACAGTGTAGCGTTTCCTTCTGTCCTTTCGGATGTCCCGAGCTTCATCTGTTATTAATCGTGCCAAGCCAAAATCTGCCACCACCAGGCTGCCATCCTGAATGCCAAAGACAAAGATGTAAGTATTTGTGCAGGACCAAAAACATCTCCATAATAAATCATGAGATTTCTTATCATAATCACAGTCTCATATGTTGATACATACAATCATGAGAAAAACTAATTAAAATTAATTCTATGGTTTTATGTATCAGGTGTGAGGTAGCGCTGTCATCTAAGTAGGGGATTCTCGCTAGGCAGGGAACAAAACCAGATCCGGCACGGATTTTCCAACAAACCATAACAGTCCTTGCGGTTTATTCACCATCATAAACCATAGAAGCAACATAACTTCATAACATCTGCATAGCGTCCATTATAGTGCTTACTCTGGTTATCAGTGTCCAGTACGCAGGCTCTCTTAGCCTCACAATTATCTCACCCACGTCAGGGCTCCTCATGCGGCTTCAGCATCCCGCACACGTTCATTCCCTCCAGGGAACTCTCTGGCACACATCGCCATTGCTCACAGCGTCCACATGTGCTGTCAGGCAGGAAACTCCATCTCTGCAGGACCTTACACACTGGACTAACCAGGTCCCAGCATTCACCACATGTGACCTACCCTGGCCACATTATATGGTCTATAGCCACGCCCACAGGGTCACGTGACTATGACCTCATCACAGGTCTTTCACACACTCACATAGCCTTTTAATACAGGCATTTTCAGACACACCCCTGGGTGGGTTTGTAGGTAACCAGAACCTGCCCATCTCTCTAGTTACCTGAAGACTTCTCCATTACACTTTGAAACAACACCTCAGCAATGATATTGCTGATCACACATACACAAGTCTCCATCTCAAAGCCACCCACTTTGAGATACATAACAATCCTTCAGGATTCTGCCACTCATCCGTTCTCTTGGGACATCCACACAGCGCCCCCTAGCGGACACAGTGGTTACTACACCACACAGGATATCAAAAAATCTCCATCTTTTCTTTAGAAGGTCTTAAAAGTAGATAAATAAAACCTCAGATACATGACAACACATGACAAATTACACCATTTCATTGTTACTTAACAAAAACTAGGCCAAAATGCAGAAACAGTGTGTGGAAAATTAAGTACACCCTTACTGATTCCATGGGAATTAAGAGGGTAAGTTTCAGCCCTGTGCTGCTAATCAGATGAATATTGGTAATTATTAATAAGCAGGTGAAGCACCTCTATAAAAGCAGAAGTTTTAGCAGTTTGCTGGTCTGGAGCATTCTGGTGTGTGTTAACACAATGCCAAGGATAAAACACATCAGCAATGATCTTAGAGAGGCAATTGTCCCTGTCCATCAATCTGTGAATGGTTATAACAATTAATTTTATATGTGAAAATTAAAAAAAAACAAACCTAAATATCTAGTGTGACTTTAATCCCGGCGAATCAGCGGAAGAGTGAGACTCTGTAATTTTGCACCATCTTGGGTATTTTGCTGGGACTGTTCTATATGTTATTGTCTGTTCGCAATTCAATAAAGTATTGTCACACTGTTATACCCTTACCCTGGGTTGTCAGAGTATTATGCCCACGGTAAAAGGAGAGCAGACATTCAGTGGGATGAGCCCTGGTCATGCGGTTTTGGGCCAGTGGACAGAGCACCCGCTGACCCTTGTGTCTCCACATCTAGGTTTCAAGAATGATTATATACAAATAGAATCTTCTTGGGTATACTAACAGGCAGGAATATATCTATCAATGACTGTCTTACCTCCCGTACAAGGCAGTTGTGAGAATTCAAGTCCCGATGAATTATATTCATAGAGTGGAGGTAGGTCTAGAAGTAATTATGCATATATATCAGAAATACGTATCACATTGTATATGTAACATATAGATATATGTATATATATATGGGATACATATATAGATAGATGGATGGATAGATAGATAGATAAAGGATTCATAGATATAATCTCACCATTCCAGCTGCTATATCTCTCGCAAAACTGACTCTCTGATTCCAGGGATATTGAGCGTCCTAAACGACAAGGAAAACTAAATAACATATGTGCTATATGATATATACTGTGAAATGTTGTTACTGAGCCAATAAAACTTTGCAGATGTAGTATTTTGAAATTTATCATGCAACGTGTTAACTATACCATGATA
This sequence comes from Dendrobates tinctorius, assembly GCF_039654945.1. Lineage (NCBI taxonomy): Eukaryota > Metazoa > Chordata > Amphibia > Anura > Dendrobatidae > Dendrobates > Dendrobates tinctorius. The sequence goes on from NW_027361684.1 coordinate 44,052,627, forward strand.
TCGAAAACTGTAACTTGACGCACAGCACGGCACAAGCCATGGAACATGCCAGGTTGAGTTCTCAAGTTAGAGTTTACAGTTCCATCCTCGTAGGTGTTAGGAAACACTACATATGCATTAATATTATATGTACTAATCTAATAACATTTCCAAATGTCTATGCCACATATCTGAAGCTTGTTACAGATGTTAGATTGTTATCAGATGGCAGGTATTGGTTGACAATCAGGTTGCGTTAAATGTGCATGTTATTTATACAAGGATTAGTGGCTGATTGTATTTGAGAAATCAATAGGGGATCAACTAAAACGTTAGCAATTGGGGGGTCCAAAAATACCTATGAATCATGTCACCAACCCTGTAAAAAATAAAATAACTCTCTGAATGACAATGGCATTCAGTGACCAGTCACACTGCGGTTGGAGATCGGACCGAGATCCATGAATGTCTGCATGAGCCCTTATCCTGCCCGGGTCCAGGGCTAGGTCTCAGCAGCTTCTGCAATTGTCTTTTGTTGTCTGCAGCGCTGCAGACAACTGAGTTCAGCGGCTCTGCCTTAGTAAACCACACAAGGCTCAGAGCCATTGAGCTCACTGATTGGCTGCTATGATGCAGCAACCAATCAGCGCTAGATCTGGGCAGGGTAAGTAAAGAAGAATTTGCTTTTGGAACTTACAGGAAGAACTTTTCTGAAAAGGGACAACCCATTATAGTTAAAGAAAAACTGTCACCTGATTAATGTTTCCCAAACAGCAGGCAGCATGAATCAGAACCCTGGTGCACGGTTTCAGCTAGACTAACTGCAAGCGCTGGCAGTGTGACCTAGGTAGACAAATCAGCCTGAGAAAGCCTGTTCTAACCCAAGTGATGCTGCCTGCTTATGATTGGGCACCATCATACAGTGGAAAAAGACAAAAATCTTTGCCCCAGACAAAAATCTCTTCTAACACCTCCTGAAATTAGCAGATTAGGTATCCTAAAATTTACAAGCTAATATCTGACATGCTGACGGTTCTCATTTAAACCATGCCGCCCCTCATCCTAGACACGCCCCCGGAAGAAGCAGGCAGCGAAACGCGCATCGGGGTGAGGGGACGCCAGACACACTTCCACCACGCTTAGGTAATTATACCATTTCCATTGTTTTTGGGTCACACTTGCCATTTTCCCATGGCACTACCATTGTATGCATAATAATGTGTCCATGTTATTTCACACGGTTTTATAGGTTAATTTTTGTTCCCATGGGATATGCAACCCTTATTTACAGTGTTAGAGGTATACTATTCTGAATTACACTATTTTCAGAAACACAGTCCATGTCAGAGCATGATGGTTACAAGATTGTGATGGAATATGCTGTGATGTGTTTATTTGTATACAATAACTCTTCATGAGTATTGATCAGTGATTGTTGGCATTTATTTATCACATATCAAATTGTTATGAGATTGTAAAAATTATGTACAGTACAGTATATACTCGTGTATAAGCTGAGATTTTCAGCCCATTTTTTTGGGCTGAAAGTCCCCCTCTCGGCTTATACACGGGTCATATATCTGGGGGTCGGCGGGGGAGGGGGAGCAGGGGTGTCAGAGATCATACTTACCTGTCCTGCTGCGGTCTCTGCAGCCTCGCTTCTCCACTGTCTCTCCCTTCCTGTCTTCAGCGGTCACGTGTTGTACCGCTCATTACCACTCATGAATATGCACATATTCATTAGTGTAATGAGCAGTACCACGTTACTGCTGAAGACAGGAAGGGAGACAGTGGAGAAGCGAGGCTGCAGAGACAGCAGCAGGATGGGTGAGTATAGTGATATTCACCTGTCCCCCGGTCCATTGCTGCTCACCGCTGTCTCTGCTGCATCCTGTGTCAGTGACGCCCCTCTGATGGCTGAACAGTCACTGACACAAGAAGCGGTAGACAGTGGCGATAAACCCAGGAGAGGTGAGTTGGCATTTTTTTTAAGCAGCATGTGGGGGCATATTCTATGGAGCAGCATATGGGTGCATAGTCTAAGGGGCAGCATATGGGGGGAATAATCTATGGAGCTGCATATGGGGGCATAAACTATGGAGAAGCATATGGGGGCATAATCTATGGAGCAGCATATGGGGGCATAAACTATGGAGAAGCATATGGGGGCATAATCTATGGAGCAGCATATGGGGGCATAAACTATGGAGAAGCATATGGGGGCATAATCTATGGAGCAGCATATGGGGGCATAAACTATGGAGCAGCATATGGGGGCATAGTCTATGGAGCAGCATATGGGGGCATAGTCTATGGAGCAGCATATGGGGGCATAGTCTATGGATTCCACCCTCGGCTTATACACGAGTCAATAAGTTTTCCCAGTTTTTTGTGGCAAAATTAGGGGGGTCGGCTTATACACGGGTCGGCTTATACACGAGTATATACGGTATTTTCTTCTTTGGACTGTTGTCCTGTATCCCTCTTTTTGATTTTATTGATTGTGATGTCCTAGCGTCCCCATACGGCATTATGCTTTTGTAATTTTAGGGAATTTTGCAATAAATATTGTTTTTTATGTCATTTGGGATCTCTTCTTTGTTCCATATGCACATTGTTATGGGATTTGTTTATAATACTTGAGCGAAGTGCCCTGTGTATTAGATTTGGACTTTGTTTGATTGATATCTGGAGATGTTACATCTCCACAAGGACCTGGTCTTGCGATGTCTGCTTCTGTCGCCAGGTGCCACCATATTCATTCAGCGGGCAGCGGTGATAATGGAAGAAACCTCAGAACCAAAAGCTCTCTCCAGCCAGAAAAGTTAGAGATATCAGCTCCATTCTTCAGCCAATTGGAAATTACGACAAACTACTAAAGAGCCCAGTTTACTGCTGAAAGCTTCGAGATATAGCCTTGTTCTCCTCTATTTAAGGGCTCTTGCAGACATCCATGCAAATCGGTCCAAGTACGGACTACTAATGCACGGACAGGCAGCCGGTCTCTCGAGGCTGTCACACTCGGGTCAGGAGACCAGCAGTCTGTGCATTGTGGTACAAGATCAGACTGAGATCTAAGGACCTCTGCATGAGCCCTAAGTCTTGTGTGTTCAGCTCCGGTCTAATGGATTTAATTCCTGTTTTGATCTCAGCTTGTTTTACGGACTACTCTTTAGTTCTGATTTTGTACCTTCTCTGCCTTCTTGGTTGTGACCCAGCTACTTGACCACTCCTGCCAGCCTGAACCACCAAACAGTGGCTCCAGCTAAGGGACCCAGTTAAAGTCCAGATCCCTGTGCAAGAGTTAAAGGGTGAAGGTCATGGCAACTCCTGACATCTGGTAAATGAGTGGCTTGCACTAAGCCTGCCCATGGGAGCCATTTTTAGAGTTGTCAAGCGACCACTGACAGACACTCATTACATTATACCTGGCCTTTACCCTTTAACCCTTGTACAGGGATCTGAACTTTTACAGGGGTCCTTCGGATGGTGCCATAGAGTCAGCTGCTGTTCAGGGGTGCAGGCTGGCAGGAGCGGTCAGGTAGGTGGGTCAGAACCAAGAAAGCAGGTGCAAAATCGAAAGGTAGTCACTAGTCAGTAAAACAAGCCGTGGTCAAAACAGGAAACAAATACAGTATTAAGGATCTCATAAAAATTCCCAATCCAGGATCTCATTGAATTTGTTGTAAAAATGTAAGATTTATGCACCAAGTTGCCCTTCAGACTTGATCATGTCATATATTTTCATGGACAAGGCAAATGGAAAAAAATTGGAAATTGCATACCATCCCCTTTATCACCCGGCGCAGAGTCCCTCCAGGGATGTATTCTGTAATAAAGTTCAATCTCTTGTCCTTGTAAAGTACACCTATAAACCTCAGGACATTAGGGTGCTCCAGACAACGCATGACCTTCACCTGCGGGACAAAGGAAAACCACTGACATTGTTAATACTAAAAAATGAGTGCATGTCTCTGACAATCCTCCAGAGATGATGTCACCAAGGCAGAGGTATCAGCTCCTTTGACATCACACCTATAGAATCATTACCAGCTGCAGAGGCGTAAAAAGAAGGCATCACATTCCTACAATGGGCCACAGTTGTGGCTAAGGTCACAGTACTAAATTCATAGGGCCAGGACTCTTATTAATGTGACTACCTATAATTCTCTAATGTCACCACCTGTTCTGGTGCCACTGAAGGGAATCTGGGTTTTCCATCAGAGAGCAGCAGAATGAAGGGTCAGAGACCTTGATTCCGGTATTGTGTCACTTACTGAGTTGCTTTACCGCCATTGTGATAAATCCCTGTTTATCTGCTGCAGATCTGCCAATCCTCTTAATGCTGAGCCCTGTATAACCTAACCCCCACCTCTGAATGGCAGCTTTCTGTGTACACTGGGCATAAGCAGAAAGCTGCCAATCAATGGTGGGGGCGGTGTTATAAAGAGCTCATGGTTATGGAGGACTACATGGCAGCAGGTTTACTAATCCTCTAGTAATATTCTCCTGCTGATAAAGTAATGATTTATCCAAACTACAGCAAGCAGCCCAGTAAGTGACAAGTTGCTGCAATCAGGGTCTGTCTCTACATTATGCTGCTCTAAGATTAGGTGGAAAAAAACAGGTGACAGATTCTCTTAAAAGAACTTGTCATAACCACTGTGAATTCAGCATTTGCACCTGTGCCCTATAGAGAAATTACCCTTCTTTGCTGTCACAGAGGTACAATTTTCGTATTGATCCACCCCGTACATCCTGTTTTTTTCTCTTTTTCTTCTGAGCTGCACAATAGCACTATTCTGTCAGTATCACATTCTCTTTTTCTCTTCTTTCTCAGCAGTAGCATATCCCCTCAAACCTTATCTGCTGTGGCAGCACAATCACCTGACTGCCATCCACTGCGACAGCACATCCTTCTGACTCCCATCTGATGCGGCAGCATATCCCCCTGACTCTCATATGATGCGCAGCGGCAGCACATCTCCCTGACTCCCATCCGCTGCGGCAGCACATCCTGCTCACTCCCATCTGATGCGGCAGCACATCCCCTTGACTTCTATCCACTGCGGCAATTCACCCCCTGACTTCCATCTGCTGTGGCAGAACATACCCCTGAATCCCATCCGCTTCGGCAGCACATCCCCTTGACTCCTATTTGATGCGGCAGCACATCACATATCCCCTGACTCCCATCCACTGCGGCAGCACATCCTGCTGACTCCCATCTGCTGTGGTAGCACATTCTCCTGACTCCCATTCACTGAGGTAGCAAATCCCCCAATTTCCATCCGCTACAACAGCCCACCCCCTGACTTCCATCCGCTGCGGCAGCACATCGCCCTGACTCCCAACTGCTGGAACAGTACATCCCCATGACCCCCATCCGATGTGACAGTACATCCCCCTGACTCTCATCCGATGCGGCAGCATATCCCCCTGACTGCCATCTGCTTCTGCAGTACATCCCCATGACATCCAACTGTTGCGACAACACATCCCCATGACTCCCATCCGATGCAGCAGCACACCCCAATGACTTCCATCCAATGCGGCAGCATATTCCCCTGACTCCCGTCCGATGCAGAAGCCCATCACCCATACTCCCATCAGCTGTGGCAGCACATTTCCCTGACTCCCATCCGCTAAGGCAGCATATCCTCCTGACTCCCATTCGGTGCTGTAGCTAGCACATCCCGTCTCCAATCCGCTACAGAAGCACATCCCCGGATTTCTATTGGTTGTGGCAGCACATCCCCGAATCCCATCCGATGTGGCAGCACGTTCCCCTGTCTCCCATCCGCTTCTGCAGCATATCCCCCTGTCTCCCATCCGCTTCCGCAGCACATCCCTATAACTCCCAACTGCTGCAAAATCACATCCCCATGACTCCCATCCAGTGTGACTGCACATCCCCCCGGCACCCATCTGCTGCGGCAGCACATCCCCGTGACTCCCGTCTGCTGCGGCAGCACATCCCCGTGACTCCCGTCTGCTGCGGCAGCACATCCCCGTGACTCCCGTCTGCTGCGGCAGCACATCCCCGTGACTCCCGTCCGATGCAGAAGCACATTCCCTTGACTCCCATCCGCTGAGGCAGCAAATACGGTCCTGCTGTATTTCATGTATGGAGTTGGGAACTGTTGAACTGTAAATGCATGTAGATAGCATAAAACACGTGCCTCTTTCAAAAATGTTCTTTGTGTTTCTTCATCAAATCGAATTAACTCCTTCATCACCATCACCTCGCCAGTCTGACGATGAGTAACCTGGCAACAGACAGAAATAGTACATGTCATTATATCCAATTCACAGACTCTATCCAGCATATAAACATTCAGGCTGATTTGTCAATGCATAGAAATACCATGAAAAATACTGCGGGCCACTTACTGCTGCAGGGGGAGACACTAATGTGCCAATCGCATGATCCAGCAGTGTTAATAATCCTCCTGCATTTGCCATTTAGCAAATACCTAACAATTGTAATTGAATCCACATGTAAAATGAGTAAGTTTTATTTTTAAAATCTTCTAGTGAATGGAATAATTTTTTGTGGTGTTACCCTCTTAAGAAAGAGGAATATTTTAGCATTGATTAAATAGGATCAAGCCTGTCTGCACAAAATGGAACTTGTCTGTACAGGATGGAGCTGGTCTGTATAGGATGGAGCTTGTTTGTGTAGAATGGAGCTTGTCTGTATAGGATGGTGCTTGTCTGTATAGGATGGAGCTTGTCTCTATAGAATGGAGCTTGTCTCTACAGAATGGAGCTTGTCTGTGTATGATGGAGCTTGTCTGTATAGAATGGAGCTTGTCTGAACAGGATGGAGCTTGTCTGAACAGGATGGAGCTTGTCTGTACAGGATGGAGCTTGTCTGTATAGAATGGAGCTTGTTTGTATAGGATGAAACTTTTCTGTATAGAATGGAGCTTGTCTGTATAGGATGGAGCTTGTCTGTATAGGATGGAGCTTGTCTGTATAGATTGGAGCTTGTCTGTATAGATTGGAGCTTGTCTGTATAGAATGGAGTTTGTATAGGATGGAGCTTGTCTGTTCAGGATGGAGCTTGTCTGTACAGGATGGAGCTTGTCTGTACAGGATGGAGCTTGTCTATTTAGGATGGAGCTTGTCTGTATAGAATGGAACTTGTCTGTATAGAATGTAGCTTGTCTATTTAGGATGGAGCTTGTCTGTATAGGATGGAGCTTGTCTGTATAGAATGGAGCTTGTCTGTATAGAATGGAGCTTGTCTATTTAGGATGGAGCTTGTCTGTATAGAATGGAGCTTGTCTGTATAGAATGGAGCTTGTCTGTATAGGATGGAGCTTGTCTGTATAGGATGGAGCTTGTCTGTATAGGATGGAGCTTGTCTGTATAGAAATGGAGCTTTTCTGCACCGAAAGGAGCTTGTGTGCACAGGAGGGAGCCTGTCTGTATAGAATGGAGCTTGTCTGTATAGGATGGAGTTTGTCTGTATAGGATGGAGCTTGTCTGTATAGGATGGAGCTTGTCTGTATAGGATGGAGCTTGTCTATTTAGGATGGAGCTTGTCTGTATAGGGTGGAGCTTGTCTGTACAGGATGGAGCTTGTCTGTACAGGATGGAGCTTGTCTATTTAGGATGGAGCTTGTCTGTATAGATTGGAGCTTGTCTGTATAGAATGGAGTTTGTATAGGATGGAGCTTGTCTGTACAGGATGGAGCTTGTCTGTACAGGATGGAGCTTGTCTATTTAGGATGGAGCTTGTCTGTATAGAATGTAGCTTGTCTGTATAGAATGGAGCTTGTCTATTTAGGATATAGCTTGTCTGTATAGGATGGAGCTTGTCTGTATAGAATGGAGCTTGTCTGTATAGAATGGAGCTTGTCTATTTAGGATGGAGCTTGTCTGTATAGAATGGAGCTTGTCTGTATAGAATGGAGCTTGTCTGTATAGGATGGAGCTTGTCTGTATAGGATGGAGCTTGTCTGTATAGGATGGAGCTTGTCTGTATAGAATAGAGCTTTTCTGCACCGAAAAGAGCTTGTGTGCAAAGGATGGAGCTTGTCTGTATAGGATGGAGCTTGTCTGTATAGAAATGGAGCTTTTCTGCACCGAAAGGAGCTTGTGTGCACAGGATGGAGCCTGTCTGTATAGAATGGAGCTTGTCTGTATAGGATGGAGCTTGTCTGTATAGGATGGAGCTTGTCTGTATAGGATGGAGCTTGTCTGTATAGGGTGGAGCTTGTCTGTATAGAATGGAGCTTGTCTGTATAGAATGGAGCTTGTCTATTTAGGATGGAGCTTGTCTGTATAGAATGGAGCTTGTCTGTATAGAATGGAGCTTGTCTATTTAGGATGGAGCTTGTCTGTATAGAATGGAGCTTGTCTGTATAGAATGGAGCTTGTCTGTATAGGATGGAGCTTGTCTGTATAGGATGGAGCTTGTCTGTATAGGATGGAGCTTGTCTGTATAGAATAGAGCTTTTCTGCACTGAAAAGAGCTTGTGTGCAAAGGATGGAGCTTGTCTGTATAGGATGGAGCTTGTCTGTATAGAAATGGAGCTTTTCTGCACCGAAAGGAGCTTGTGTGCACAGGATGGAGCCTGTCTGTATAGAATGGAGCTTGTCTGTATAGGATGGAGCTTGTCTGTATAGGATGGAGCTTGTCTGTATAGGATGGAGCTTGTCTATTTAGGATGGAGCTTGTCTGTATAGGGTGGAGCTTGTCTGTATAGAATGGAGCTTGTCTGTATAGAATGGAGCTTGCCTATTTAGGATGGAGCTTGTCTGTATAGAATGGAGCTTGTCTGTATAGAATGGAGCTTGTCTATTTAGGATGGAGCTTGTCTGTATAGAATGGAGCTTGTCTGTATAGAATGGAGCTTGTCTGTATAGGATGGAGCTTGTCTGTATAGGATGGAGCTTGTCTGTATAGGATGGAGCTTGTCTGTATAGGATGGAGCTTGTCTGTATAGAATAGAGCTTTTCTGCACCGAAAAGAGCTTGTGTGCAAAGGATGGAGCTTGTCTGTATAGGATGGAGCTTGTCTGTATAGAAATGGAGCTTTTCTGCACCGAAAGGAGCTTGTGTGTACTGGATGGAGCCTGTCTGTATAGGACAGATCTTGTCTGTTACTTGGGTATTACCTTGATTGCCTGCCCAAAGCAGCCTCTGCCCAACACTTCTCCAGGGATAAGATCTGAGGGCCTGAATATTCGATGTGATCCAGCAACACCACGGACAGATTCAGAGCGACACATATCTCTTTTTGAGCAAGATGGTGAACCCACACAGCTGGATCCGGGTGATCGGTCTATGCTGCAGCTGCGCCTTCACATGGGAGAGGAAGAAATAAAGTGTTAGCATAATATTCCCATTTACTTTCCATGTGCAGAGGATTTAGGGTATCTGCACATGATCAGTAAATGCTGCAGGTTGGACGCTGTGTACTTATGCAGCGTTAAACCCGCAGCAGCCAGATGATACAGCATAGTGGATTTAAAGAAATCCCATGTCCGCTATGCATCCACATACGCCTGCGAATCTCCCACAGAGATGGACATGCAGCGTATCTTTCCAGATTGCAGCATGTCAATTTCTCTGGCGGAGGTGTAAGGTTCGGCCAGGGTGGTAGTCGTGACTGAGGTAAACGGCCCAGGCGCGCCCTGGCCTCCCCTCACATACACATCACAGCTCTCTGTCAGCATACCTGTTGGCTGATTCTTCTCATCATCTCTAGGTTGCTGTATACTTTTTCCAGGCGTTGTGGTACAAACAGAGACACAGTCCAGCTCAACTTTAACAATAACAGCTTTACGCATTTTTGTATGCAGCACATCCATTTTCTTTACAGCGGTTACCTCAAATTCCACAGTGCACAATTTTGTCACTTTCCCTGCATTTCTGTTCCTGTCACTAAGCTCACTTCCAGGACGGACCGTTCTCTTCGATTCCTCAGCCTATACTCTGTGCAGGCTTACTTCGTTTGGGAGTCCTCATAACCGTTTCACCCCAGGCCTGAGGGCACCCGCCCATGCGATAAGCTGCCACATCCTGAGTTACCGGCTCATACTGCTTAGCCTTTCTGTAGCAACTGCAGTCCCACTTATATTGCACCGCTACCACTGCTGCACTGATGTCATCTGTGGCCCTCAGGCCCTGAATGGCTGAGCTCGTGTCCTTAAACGTTACGGGGCTAACTGCCCTGTCAGAGCTATGTAGCCCAACTGACTAAAATGCCAGAAGCTCCCTGGCTTACCCACAGTTAACCCCTCCTACATTAATTATTTACATTCTGAGCATAACTATATCCCCATCTAGTGGGCCTACTAAGGAGCTACGCTTGCCCTATATAAATACGATAATAGCAAAACATACAGAGAATTATACGGTGGACATTAATCAACATTAAATATACATAACATACAGTAAATAAAAGGCAGGTATAACATGGATTTAGACATCCCTTACAGAGACATGAACCTCTGCAAGATAAATTTCACCCATCCAATGTATTGGACGCTGTGAATCTGCACAGTTCAGTGAACACATGCGGATTCACCTGCGTTCAGTAGACGTCGGCGCTTTGGACGCAGCGGATGTTCGCTGCCATTTCCGGTTCGTCTGCACAAACCCTAAGAGTGGATGGAGGATAGCTTTGCCTTTGGATCACACTCTCATTAATAAAGCATAAGAGATCTGATCATACTGCATTAAAAGCTGTTTACATTTTTTTTTTCATTATCTAAGATAATTTAAAGGGGTTCTACAGAAATAAAAAACAAATACAATAAACAACTAGAGGAAATGCCTCTCTAAATATATTTCTAAATATATTTAATAAGAAAATGCCACTAGTTTTGTCTACGGAGGTAATCACTATTGAATTAAAAAGCCTGTTCTAGAATGTTAGGACAGGTGCCATTGAGCATGTGCAGCAGGAAAGCCATTTCAGCAGCGTAGCTTCCTAATGCACATGCTCACTAGCACGTGTCCTAACATTCTAGGACAGGTTCCTGTCAATGTAACAAGGTAGTGGCCATTTTATCTATCTGGTACAATTCAGCTCAAAGTATCACATTAATGTCACATTCAATATTGTTTTTGCGATTACATTTTTTTTCTCTCGTTTTTTTCTAGAGCCATAGTGTTTTTATTTTTCCATTAAGGGAACCATAAAAAGGATGCGTTTTTGTGGTACAAGTTTTAGCTTTCAAAGAAACTATTAACTTTACTATATAATTTACTGAGAAAATGGAAAAAAAATGTAAATGAGGTGAAATAGTGAAAAAAAAACACAATTCCATCTTGCTTTTAGGGGTTTCATTTTTTATCATTTTAATATTTTTAGAAACAATTATTTACTACTTTTCACTTTATTTGTCTAGGAAATTTCAACCTGCACAGGACTTGTACTATAGATTACAATACTTACGTATTGCAGCATATAGTGAAATCGGCTGTCTCCTAATAAGCCTGTCATGTGCTAGCGTGTTCATCATTTAATTTGCCTTGCTACAAAACTTAATATAAAAGCCAAACCAGAATCTCAATTTGCAGACGTGTTTCACGGTGTTGCCCCTCCTCAGTGTAAAGCATGAGATTTGATTTGGCTGTCTACGAGGCTACTGACTCATTAAGAGGCGTACACCTCTTAATGAATCAGGTGAGGCGTGAAGTGGTACAAGGTACGCAAGCTCTCGTCATGAATTTGACAAGTGGGAGTTGCCATGGTTCAGCACAGCCCCCATCCCTCCCAAGCTAGTACTTTGTCCGAGCTTGGCAAAAATGGCACAAAAACACCAGAAGTCTCAAACTGCTTTTGCGTACTCTTCAATTTTTCAACGTTTCATAGACAGTTTTCTGTCTTTGATGAATATGGGTTATAGCTTGCTACACAGTCCTTTTTTTTGCAAAATGCATCTCGACAGGTATTTAAGGCTACTGGGAAAAAACACCTGTTACAAAATATGGCATTTTGTACAAAAAAATAAGTAAAAAAAATGCAAAATGCATGCGCTTACATGTTTTTAAATGGCTGAAAAGAAGGAAGATTATTACATTTTTGATAAAGACTTACGTAACAGGCCTCTGGCGTCTGATTCCAGGCTCCGTGCAAGGGGTGGGCAAGGGGGTGTTTTCATGTGGGTCATGCTCAATGGTTAGCTGTAAGATCCTGCTGGTCTCTTGTATTAAAATATCAATCTAGAGAAATAATAATAAAAAAAATTACTAAAAAAATAAACTAATAGGACAAAACAGCAATGAAGCTAATTAAGATGACTCACCTCATCGAGAGGAACGCTGCGAATTGGGGTGCCATTGATCTCCAGTATTCGATCTCCAACATGAATTGACCCCTGGATGTCAGGACTGAGACAATCGGCGTCCAATCTAAAACACACAGCGCAGAGTGTTGGCATATACGGTATACATTACTGCAGTCACTTCCTCCATAGAAGATACTTCATCACGCGCATGTGATAGCAATTAACTGCTAGAACAAATAACGTGCGTCCAAACAAAAGCAGGCGTGTAATATTATATCACTACTATTACTGATATATTTCTAACATAAAAATGCACCGATGTAAAGTTGTGCGCTCACATTGTGCAAAGAATATGCAAAACAGCTCTAACATCCAGCGCCAAATCCCCAATAGCGGAACATAAACCATGTCACTAACAAAAGCTAACATGTGGTTTGGATTTGCCATGTAATTAAAACAAGATTCTTTTTTTTTTTTTTTAAATGGACAGATCCAATGTATTGTCAAAGCAAAGGCATTTTAATAAACTATTTTAATGACCCGGAGAAAAGGAAAATGTAAAATATTGCTCATTGCTGAATCTGACCAAAATGTCTAATAATGTAGCTTCCCAGGTCTCAGGAGCCTCATCATTCAATAGTAATATAGTGCTACTCCTCACTGACTGTTCTCTACTACAATCATATATGGCTTAAAGAGAATGGCATCAGAAAACATCAATTTTTGTTACGCTAAATGAGAGTGTTGTTTTCTTTTTAGTTTCCATATCGGTATCAAAAGAAAAAGAAAAGACAAAGAAATCTTGCAATTTTCACACACACCACTTAGCCTAAGGTCACGTTCACATGTTGAGTATTTGGAGAGTTTTTTTAACCTCAGTATTTGTAAGCCAAAACCAGGAGTGGAATAATCAGAGGAAAAGTATAAGGGCTCGTTCTCATCTGCGTATAAATCGGACGTGTGCAATCCGATAAAAAAAATGGATTTCACTTTGACTAATTTTATTCACTGATTTAGTGTTCATTGGCGATTTTTTTTTTCATCAGGAATCTGGATGAGAGAAAAATAACAGCATGCTGCGAGTGGCTGAAAATATAGGATGGGTACGAGAGAAAAAAATCTCACGGCACACAGGCCATGTGTGTGCTGTCCCATTTTGACACACCCATCTCAAAAGGAAACCCGACATTTCATCAGCCAAGTACTCTAACTTCACAGCCAGAACCGTCAGAATAGAATAGGTAGAAATATGTCAGAAAGATATACAGGTGCTTCTCACAAAATTACATGATCACCAAAAAGCTAATTTATTTCAGTTCTTCAAAACAAAAAGTGGAGCTCATATTATATAGAGTCATTCCAAACAGAGTGATCTATTCCAAGAGTTTATTTCTGTTAATGTTGATGATTATGGCTTACAGCCAATGAAAACCCAAAGGTCATTAGCTCAGTCAATTAGAATACTTTATAACCCCAGCTTGAAAAATGATTTTAAAATCCGAAATGTTGGCCTACAGAAATGTATGTTCAGTAAATGCACTCAATACTTGGTCGGGGCTCCTTTTGCATCAATTACTGCATCAATGCAGCGTGGCATGGAGGCGATCAGTCTGTGGCACTGCTGAGGTGTTATGGAAGCCCAGGCTCTAAAATTTCCTGGTAGATGGCTGCACTGACTTTGGTCTTGATAAAACACGGTGGACCTACACCAGCAGATGACATGGCTCCCCAAACCATCACTGATTGTGGAAACTTCACACTAGACCTCAAGCAGCTTGGATTGTGGCCTCTCCACTCTTCCTCCAGACTTTGGGACCTTGATTTCCAACTTTCATCTGAAAACAACACCTGGAACCACTGAGCAACAGTCCAGTTCTTTTTCTCCTTGGCCCAGGTAAGACGCTTCTGACGTTGTCTATTGGTCATGAGTGGCTTGAGACAAGGAATGTGACACTTGTACCCATGTCCTGGATACGTCTGTGTGTGGGGGCTCTTGAAGCAATGACTGCAGCAGCAGTCCACTCCTTGTGAATCTCCATCAAATGTTTGAATGGCCTTTTCTTAACAATCCTTTCAAGACTGCAGTTATTCCGGTTACTTGTGCACCTTTTTCTACCACACTTTTTCCTTCCACTCAACTTTCCACTAATATGCTTGGATACAGCACTCTGTGAACAGTCAGCTTCTTTAGCAATGACCTTTGTGGCTTACCCTCCCTGTGGAGTGTGTCAGTGACTGCCTTCTGGACGTCTGTCAAGTCAGCAGTCTTCCCCATGATTGTGGGGCCTACTGAAACAGACTACAGGACATTTTTAAATGCTTAGGAAGCCTTTACAGGTGTTTTTTGTTAATTATTCTATTTTACTGAGATAACGACTTTTGACCTTTTATTGGCTCTAAGGCCGGTTTCACACTAGCGCATTTTCAACGCGCGCACGGCCGGGGGTAGCTCCGCCCCCGATCCGGCTCTCTGCCCGGCGTGCCCGCCCCTTCCTTGTAGCGCCGCCTCCTAGCGGACAGCGGCGCCTGCGATCGGCGCACCCTATCTTTAGCATAGGGTGCGCCGATCGTGCGCAGGCCGTGCGCTAGTTGCGCTTTGACCTGCGCTGCGCACTTTTGACGGTGCGCCGTGCGCGCCAAAATCCGAAAAGTTTGATTTTGGCGCGCACGGCGCACCGTCAAAAGTGCGCAGCGCAGGTCAAAGCGCAACTAGCGCACGGCCTGCGCACGATCGGCGCACCCTATGCTAAAGATAGGGTGCGCCGATCGCAGGCGCCGCTGTCCGCTAGGAGGCGGCGCTACAAGGAAGGGGCGGGCACGCCGGGCAGAGAGCCGGCTCGGGGGCGGAGCTACCCCCGGCCGTGCGCGCGTTGAAAATGCGCTAGTGTGAAACCGGCCTAAGCTATAATCATCAACATTAACAGAAATAAATACTTGAAATAGATCACTGTTTGTAATGACTATATATAAAATATGAGTTTTCCTTTTTGTATTGAAGAACTGAAATAAATTAACTTTTTGATGATATTCTAATTTTGTGAGAAGCACCTGTATGATGAGTGCTTTGCATGTGTAGTTTTCTGTACTTGTATTTAGCTATTAATTAAATAAATGAAAAAAATGTTGTGGGGTCTCCCCTAATTTTTTAATAACCAGCTTAGGGAAAGCAGACAGCTGTGAGCTAGTGTTATTATTCTGGGAAGGGGCTAATATCTTCCCAGTATATTAATATCAGCTCACAGCTGTCTGCGTAGCTTTAACTGGTTATTGAAAAGGAGGGGTCGAGGATTCCTAGCTCTCACGGTAACCTCTGTGTGAGCCGCAGAGGACAGTGTGTGAGCCGGCTAGAAGTGAATTGCAGTAACCTTATGGCGTTCATAGCTGGCAGCTCACACAGGGGCTAAAATGAGAACCGCTGACTGTGACCTGTAACTTTAATGACGTCATCGCTCGCCACTTCCGCTAGTTCCTTCCGAAGGTTCTCACGCTAGTCTAAGTGTGTTCTGGCAGCCATGGTGAGCGGTCACGTTACTGCTGTTACTGCTCATCACAGCCTCCGGATGTAACAGAGTCAGGGACCGTCTTGGGTCCTTCATATTATGGATAATTGTCGGGGAGTGCTTTTTACAATTAAAGGACTTTTGTATGTGTATGTGCTTATTTCTTTTAAGTATGGGGTTAGTAATGGGGTGTCTGACAGATGCCTCTCCAATACTAACTCCCTGGCTTGATGTCAGCAGACATTACACAAAGCAAGATTCGCTAAATCATCCCAGACAGATGTCTGTCCAGCCTCTGTTTGAAGACTTCTATTGAAGGAGAACTCACCACCTCTCGTGGCAGCCTGTTCCACTCATTGATCACTCTGTCAAAAAGTTTTCTAATATCTAATCTGTGTCTCCTCCCATTCAGTTTCATCCCATTGCTTCTAGTTTTTCCTGGTGCAAATGAGAATAAAGATGATCCTTTTACAATGTGACAGCCCTTGAGATATTTCTAGACAGCTATTAAGTCTCCTCTCAGTCTTCTCTTTTGCATGCTAAACATTCCCAAATCCTGCAACCTTTCCTCATAAGACAGGGTTTGCAGACCGGTCACCATTCTGGTCTCTCTTTTCTGAACTTGCTCCAGTTTGTAGATGTCTTTTTTTAAAATGTGGTGCCCAGAACTGGACACAGTATTCCAGATGAGGTCTGACAAAAGAGGAGCAGAGGGCAATAATGACTTCACGTGATCTAGACTGTATGCTTCTGTTAATTCATCCTAGAACTGCATTTGCCTTTTTTGCTGCTGAATCACACTGTTGACTCATATTCAGTCTGTGATCTATTAGTATACCCAAGTCTTTTTCACATGTGCTGTTGCTTAGTCCTATTTCTCCCATTCTTTATATTGCTTTTTTAATTTTTCTGCATTTTTCACCCATTCCTTATATTGTCTTATAAATACTTAGGTAAAAAACTCACCAAATACTCAACTAGTGTATGTGGCCTAAGGTCTCATTTGGACGGCCATGATTCTTCTCGTATGTAAAAACATGGGCCGCTGTTGATCAATTTTTTGTATCCGATTTTAAACACTGTTGGGTCAGTGTCAGTTTTTACCATCAGTGTTTCATCAGTGATCTTCATGCATAGATAAATTACACAGCTTTTCCTATGTGATACAGTGTTAATCTTGGACAGAACATTGATTACACTCTGATGCCATCTTTGAGCTATAGGTGATTTTCCCAGTCCAACAGACTTTTATAGGTGATTTTGATTCATGACTCGGTTCAAAAATGGAATTGTCGCCATCATTTTATACTGACCACTCAGTCCGCCAAAAATATGGACATGTAAACAGCCCCATATACTATAATGGGTACGTGTTTTATTTGTCAAAGCCATTGACAGAACACATCCATAACTCACAGATGTATGAATGAGGCCTTATATTAGACTGTTACCTTCTGTTCTTTACAGATGACTTTTCAGAAGTCATGGACATCAGTAGCAGTATACAGGCTCTGACTCCACAGAAGACTTTCCTAGACATGCTCTAATTAGGGCAAAGGTCATTGGGAAGGGAGGGGAGGGGGTGAGCTGTAATATCACCCATTGTGAATGGTGCCTCCTGTGTTTTACACTGTATATAGAAAAGTTATGAGCACTGATGAGCGAACGTGCTTGGATAAGGTGTTATCAGAGCATGCTCGTGTGCTATCCGAGTGTCTTCAGTGCTCAAAAAATACGTTCAGAGTCCCTGTGCCTACATGTCTCCCGACTCTTCGACAGCCACAACACATGTAGGGATTGCCTAACAAAGAGGCAATCCCTGCATGTGTTGCGACTGTCGAATAGACACGATACATGCAGCCGAAGGGAACTGAACATATTATTCGAGCACGCCGAAGACACTCGGTTAGCACACGAGCATGCTCTGATAACAACTTATCCAAGCACATTTGCTCATCACTAGTTATGTGTCATTTTAATCTTGTCTGTGATGGTGAGACTGCTGAAAAGTCATCTGTACAGAACAGGAAGTATGCATCTTGTTTTAGGCTTAGTGGCCAGAGTGAAAATTGCACAATTTCTTATTTTATATGGAAAATTAAAAACAAAATTAAAACAGTATCTTTAACAGAAAAACCTGATTTAAACAGTAGGTCATTTTCTGATGACACATTGTATTTAAAGGATCTTTCTGACTTTACTATCACAGCAAACAAAGCACGTTCAATGAGGTTAGCTGAAAATATATAGAAGCAAATCGGCAATCAGATTCCTCCCTACACCCACATCTTCTACAGATATTCGATTTTTGAAATACTTTCTGTTAACTATTTATTAGAAAAAAATTCCACTGGCATCAGGCTGGGTCAAACTGACCTAATCATGAGCATGTAAGTAAAGGAAGAATGGTTTCCATGGAAGCATCTGACAAAATAATAAAAAAATAGAAGAAATATGTCTCGCTTTCCTACTAGTCTGAAATGATATGTATCATTAACATTTAGTCTTATGCGGGTTATAAGTGAAATAATAAGTGAAAAAAATGTCAGCAATTCCTTCCTTAATTTTTTTTTTACTTTGTTTAGATTGAATTTTGTAGCATTTTACAATGAAACTGAGAAATGTACAAATAAATCTTCTCTATCTTTTCCAGTTCATCATCCTTACCTATTTTTTTTCATTGCTTCTGGCTTGTGCCTGTCTGTAAGTTAACTGTCTGCAGCAGGAGCCTCCCCCCACAGCCCTGTCTGTAGTAGGACACAAATATTGTTACCCCTGGCACCTTATCTAAGCTCCTCTCCCAACAATGTACCAGCTAAAAATTGAACAGATAAATATATATATATATATATATATATACTTGAGCAAGCATTTTATTTTTTAAAGAGAAGAGCGGAGCATTCCTTTAAACACAATGTTCATAATCCACACAGTATGAGATACTTACTCACGGACTCGCACGGTGTGAGAATGCTCCGCACATGATGGAGTGATGGAAATGGAAAGACCACGTCTCCCATCAGATGCAGGAAGAGACACCAGGGTCACCGTGTGGGGGGATCGAGAGACCGGAGAGTCAATTACTGGGGTCAGGGAAACCTGGTAGTAGCACGGTCCACTGTCAAGAGGAATAGTTATGTCACATGTCTGACGTTTCGCATGAAATTCCATCAATCAGTAAATTATTAACTTATTCATGAACAAAAGAACTAACCAGATCAGAGGGTTTATAGTCTAACACACAATACAAAAATGATAGCTGCGATCTGACTGGTTTCCATAAGTTTTCCCAATCACCTGTTACATGAACTGTGTAATAAATGTGTTTAATATATGCAATCAATTTGTGATTTCTAGTTATGTATGAGTACGTCAGGGACAAGCATGCTCTTCGTCCCTTCCTAATAAAATGGGTGCGCTGTGTGCTGTAATGTGAATAATGTTTTATATCAATGCTATGATGACTCATGTGTATTTTGATAATGATGACTCAAATGGGTTTTAATGATATTATGATGTTGTACTGCATGAAACATAGGGACAGCATAAGGAATAGGAGATAAGTTAAGTATTAGATACAGATAGGATGGGCTAGTGCAATGGAGGGCACACTAGTTCAGGAAGTTAAATAGGTACAGTACAGAAACGGTTAACACTTCCTTGTTTAGTTAGTTGGGAAGAGATATAGGTTGGTGATTGATCCCAGCATTGGTTAAGGGGCAGAGGGCTGAAGATCACGTGGGATACGAAATGGAGAGAAAGCAGCATGAGAACGGCGGAAACAAATTTAGGTGGTCCTTCCCGTAATGTACGAGGCCAACAGCCTGAATTAGGTATGGAGAATCCTGGCTTGCTTTCGTCCCCAAAAGGGAAAACAGACAAGGATTCACAAAAGGAAATCGGGTCAGGATTCCTGGGAGCTGCGGCGTTTGACTGAACATTCCCAGGGCAAGAAGTGCCAGCAAAGAGAGGGATAGCGAAGGCTGAAGGAACTGTTACCACCGTAACATACTGTGCGGTATCCGTGACTAAGACTGAACTTGATCTGCTGAGTAAAGTTGAACTGTTTAAAAAGAAAACTTGTCTGCTGTTAACCGTGCGGCTGCATCAAGAATCACGGAGCTGACGGAGTCCTCAGGACAAAAAGTGAGTGTTGTACAATTCACACAGAACACACGGCAGATGGGACACTATTTTCTTGTGGGGTGCCTGGCTGTGGGAGAACAACAGCCCCTCTCCCATGACTACCGTCCTGTGCACCTTACAAAATGGCGTAATCGCAGGATTTAGAGTCCTTGCATTCAGAAAGCGGAGGAACCCCCTAAACGGCAAAGATGGCAGCCATTAGAAATGTTAAAATGATAGATAATAGTGCGGAGGCTGGCGAAAGCTACGCCCATTGTGGGCGCCCTATGAGGAAAACGGCACGAAAATCTGTGTAGTATGGGCTGGAGCCTGAGCCAGGATCCAACCCCATGTGCCCAGTGCCCACCTGCAGTGGGCGCGGCGAAGGAAGAAGAGGATCCGCCTGCCACAATAGATTCCTGAAGAACGGGAGGTAGGGGAGAACAACAGACCCTCGCCCATGACTACCTCCCTGTGCACCTTACAGTTATTCCGATAGATGAGGACAATGTTTTGAAGAGTATTATATAAGTGGTAAAGGTACAAACTGTGATCAACGGTATTAAATAATTTAAAGGGAACCTGGTTAGCAAGGTTTTAATTTAATGTAAGTAGTGGTATAGCTGAGTAAGTGATTGTCCATGAATAAAAATGACACTTTTTTGTAGAAACACAATGTGCTGGTCATGATAAATCTAATGTAGAAGCAAATCAGGCTGAAAGTGCATGGGGGTGTGGCGCCCCTGAGGGTTCAGTCGCCACAGAGGTACTGCACCTCCTGAGGTGTGGTATCTCACCATCCAGGTAAGGTGAAGACACCTGATCACACTCCAACACCTGCATCCCACATAACACAGTAGTGTAGCAAAGCACCCTTTGGTGGCTCCCTGCTTGGAACACGAAGCGTGCTGGGAGGCGGGTGGAGTTTAGATTGCATTAAAAGAGCAGGAAGAGTTTAGGATTTGGTCAGTCTGACAGAGTCAGTGAAAAAGTGAAGATCCCCTGAGTGGGATGGATGAAGGAAGTGCTGCAGCCGACCTCAGTGACCTGGGTCCGCTGGCACGGGAAAGGAACTTGAATAGAAAGCCTGACTCTCTATAAGAAGGAAAGGATTAGTACAGAACGTGAGGAGAGGAAGAGAACAGAGGATCGGGGTTAGAAAAGAACCCTTCCCAGGTTCTAGGCGCAAGGCCGGGGTCCGGTCCCCGAGGTTGTTTGGATGCTAATGGTACCGCAACAGACACTGGAGGAATAGAAGTTTGTCATCACTTTATTCCCACACCAGACTTGGGGGCACAACAGCAACGAGATAGAGAGCTGGGACATGGTAGCAGAGAGTCCCCGGAGCAGGCTACAGCAGTCTGCCATACAAGTAGAGTTCATAGGAACATCTGACAGGAGGAACTCCAGTGTAACTCAGTACTGTGAGCACTTCACTCAAGGCGCTAAGAGGGAGACGTTCAGAAAAACCACATAAGTTGGCGGAGTGTTGGAAAGGTGTGCTTCATCTTGCCTTGAGGTTGGCTGAGCTCCTGACCCGGAGGACACGGCACCGATGCGGGCTCTTGAGCCACAACAGACTGTGAGTAAAGCTTTGGAACTACATGCTCTGGTGTCCTCCACTTATTCCCGCGTCAACCTGCCCGGCACTGCTACATCCCCTGCGCCTGACACTACACCATCTAAGTGTCCCTACATCTACTCTGCCCTGGGACTACAGCCCTACCTGTGGAGGGCTATACCATCATTGCTGCACCACACCATCTGTCCCAGAGGAACTGTCTGCAGCGTCGGCTTAACATCTACATTGCCGAATACCACAGGTGGCGTCACGACTTATTCATTCACACTGAACATTTACAATGGGCGCCCAGAGCCACGGGCCGGGTCCCCGCTGCCGTGACGTCTCTCATTGAGGCTCATCGGGACCGGTGCCGAGTACCCCACAGCCCTGGGTGTGAGGGCGACCCAACTTGGCGTCACGAACAGGATGACGAAGCCCGATGCCACCGGATTCTGTGTGCCTACAATTTATTGGACTTAAAAGTTTGTGGAAATGAGCAGAAGACCAAATTTGATAGACTGTAAAATGAACGCTAAAAATGGCCGCCGGCGTGGAGAAGAGGGGCGTGACAACATGGGTGGTCCTAAGAAAAGACCGCGAACTGTCCGGGCCTCCCCTGTCTGAACTTCTATGCAACTGCAACATGGCCCACCCCCCGAGAGGTTCGTATACTGGCCTGGTATGGAGGAGTAGGAAAAAGACACCGCCCCCAGAAGGAGGAGCGAGAGCCAGTGGCAGGAAAAGAGTCGAGACAGGAAGAAGAAGGAGAGAGAGAAGACGCCATGATGGAAGGAGAGAGGAGGCCTGAAGAGCGAAGGGGGGTTGAGCTGAATCTCCCAGGCGCCACGACTGAAGGCTCCGATCTGGCTTCCACAATGAACCGCCTGCAGCTGGAGGAGGAACTAGCCCAGCTGACTACCCGTCTGCGACTGAGGCAGGAGGCATTATGGAAGTTAAGCTGGCAGCACGCCCAGGAGGGGCCTACACCATCGGCACCTCCGGACCCGGTGCCTTCCCCGTTGGTACCTGCTGTTGCAGCTGCCACCCTGGTAACCTCACCGGCGGTACCTGCCACCGTTGCACCGGACTTTCTTCAGGCAGCACCGGTTTACACCTCCACGCTGTCCATACCGCTGGTCGCGGCCTGTCCGGAGGAGACACCGGAGGGCCCGGGAGCAGAGGCCGCGCTCCTGCCTGGACCTAGCGCAGCCGCGCAGGTCCCACTGGAGATCCCTGCAGATATGAAGCTGCCATCTGCTCCACCATTGTCCGCAACCTTGGGTCTGACAGCGCCGGTGAACGTAGTGCGCCGCTGGGAAGCTCCAGGTATGACTGCCACCCCTCCCAACGGGTTAACCCCCGAGTTTGCCTATAATGAGGCCGGCATGCTTGAACTCCAAATGGGACAATTAGATGAGCTATGCTCTCAATTTAGACGCACTAAGCTTATCGCAATGGGGAAGTGGAAGAAGTCCCTGCTGAAAAGAGTGAGACTGGAGCAGGCGTGCCCCATTCGACATCTTCTGGTCCCAGCAGAGGAGGTTGAGCAGCGGATGGGTGTCACCGTACATCATGGGTTCCCTTTGCCACAATTTCAAAACCCCTACCAGCGCCCATAGACGCCAGTGATACCAGATGTCATGCCAAAAATCAAGACCGTGGTGCTGCTAAATGTGGTATCACCTGAAATTGAGGAACAACATCCATCGGTACCAGCTGCGGTTTCTGCAGACACACAGGCAGCAGATGTATCACCAGCAGCAACTGAAATGCTACCCTCACCAACAGAAACCAATTTAACTCCTTAGGAGAAAGAGTATATGCAATTTGTGGATGATCAACAGGAAGAGGATGTCAAGAGATTCTTCCCTGGAAACAGCAGCCCAAGTCAACAGCTTCCAGTATCCCAGGAGGGGCCCACAAAACCTAAAGCAAACTAACTTAACTTTGTTACCCAGGAGGGTATTTGCACCATTGTGCCTGTTTTTTCTAATTTTTCCTATTTTTGGTTATCATGATGTTATCATGATGTTTTCCCCGTGTTTCTAGTTTTGTTGCCCAGTTTCATTGGCAGCGCTTTTTAGTACTGAACTGTGGAGATCATGGACACTGAATGATCCGGAACTGTGCTCGTATACTGTATAGTTGCACCTCTTTAGGTGCTCTCTTGGTTTTACATAGACCTTTTGAAGATAAGGACTACCTCATCATGGGGCATGGCTCCAATCCAAGGACACTGCAAGAGATCCCGGCTGGGAGCGGTGTCCAGCACTTATAAGAATTATTGAAGTTTTAATGTGAAGTATTTGATAATGTGTCTTATGAAAGTATTAATGACTAGAGAACAGTTTTTATATAAGATTTAGGAATGTTTTAATAAAGAGCTGAGAGATTTGAATAAAAGGATAAAGATTTGAAAAAATGCAAGTGACGAACCAGGCATCAGCGGTTGTCACTTAAGGTTAATGATAGAAAGTAGAAAATGTGAAAAGGAAAGATGATGAAGAAATGTGTTGATGGAGAAAACTTGCACTTTTGAATTAGGAACTGTGTTAGGCTATAGATAGTTAATTAAGAATTGTTTGCAACATTCAAGAAGCAGTGCCTCTCATATTGACAAGATTAGATAAGAATTGTTTGTTTAGCATTATAAAATTTTGTATGTTACTGTATTTGTCAACTTTTATTTTCTTGCAGCTCGCGGACGTGCTGTGTTTAACGGGGGGGGTATGTGGCGCCCCTGAGGGTTCAGTCGCCACGGAGGTACTACACCTCCTGAGGTGTGGTATCCCACCATCCAGGTAAGGTGGAGACACCTGATCACACTCCAAAACCTGCATCCCACACAACACAGTAGTGTAGCAAAGCACCCTTTGGTGGCTCCCTGCTTGGAACACGAAGCGTGATGGGAGGTGGGTGGAGTTTAGATTGCACTAAAAGAGCGGGAAAAGTTTAGGAGATGGATGAAGGAAGTGTTGCAGCCGACCTCAGTGACCTGGGTCCGCTGGCACGGGAAAGGAACTTGAATAGAAAGCCTGACTCTCCATAAGAAGGAAAGGATTAGTACGGAACGTAAGGAGAGGAAGAGAACGGAGGATCGGGGTTAGAGAAGAACCCTTCCCAGGTTCTAGGCGCAAGGCCGGGGTCCGGTCTCCGAGGTTGTTTGGATGCTAATGGTCCCGCAACAGACATCGGAGGAATAGAAGTTTGTCATCACTTTATTCCCACACCAGACTTGGGGGCACAACAGCAACGAGATAGAGAGCTGGGACTTGGTAGCAGAGAGTCCCCGAAGCAGGCTACAGCAGTCTGCCGTACGAATAGAGTTCATAGGAACATCTGACAGGAGGAACTCTAGTGTAACTCAGTACTGTGAGCACTTCACTCAAGGCGCTATGAGGGAGACGTTCAGAAAAAGCACATAAGTTGGCGGAGTGTTGGTAAGGTGTGCTTCATCTTGCCTGGAGGTTGGCTGAGCCCCTGACCCGGAGGACACGGCACCGATGCGGGCTCTTGAGCCACAACAGACTGTGAGTAAAGCTTTGGAACTACATGCTCTGGTGTCCTCCACTTATTCCCGCGTCAACCTGCCCGGCACTGCTACATCCCCTGCGCCTGACACTACACCATCTAAGTGTCACTATATCTACTCTGCCCTGGGACTACAGTCCTGCCAGTGGAGGGCTATACCATCATTGCTGAACCACACCATCTGTCCCAGAGGAACTGTCTGCAGTGTCGGCTTAACATCTACATTGCTGAATACCACAGGTGGCGTTACAACTTATTAATTCACACTGAACATTTACAATGGGCACCCAGGGCCACGGGCCGGGTCCCCACTGCCGTGACATCTCTCATTGAGGCTCATCAGGACCGGTGCCGAGTACCCCACAGCCCTGGGTGTGAGGGCGACCCAGGGGCGTGTCTCGTCTCTACACAGAAGCAGTGTCAGTGCAGTGACACACCCCCAGTGCTCTTCCAGGATGATTTGCATATGACTTCTATCTTAGATTTCTCGTAACTGGCAAATCAGATTTCTGCAAAAAATAAAAAATATCTTTTTTCTGGGGTATTATTGCCTACGCAGTGATATCACTACCAACTTATATAAAAATGTATGAACTGCTTCTCTTTAAGAAAAAATAACCAGTGCAGTCTATATAATAAGTCTCCCAGGATGAAATAAGATGGATAGTTAGCCGGGCAGTATATGAATGATTATCAATATCTTGGATGTGAATGTTTTCTTACCAGTATAACTTGGATCGCTCCACCAAGGCATATGTCTCACCATCACCAATAAAAGAGGAGCAGCGAGAACATACAAAGCATTCTGGGTGATACTTGTGCTCTCCTGCTACCTATCAAGCAAAATACATCAGTGTCAAATCTTCAATAAGGCATCAGTCTAAAATTTCTTCTGGAAACAGGCATTGGTTTATTACAGTGGTAGGGAATGATCCCCGACACTCACTCTTCTGCCTTGGATCCCTAAAGACTTCTTTATTTTGTGCATTTACTGCGGTGAGATAACATACAGCACAGATGGCCTACTATCGGACAGTCTCCAATCATTTCTCACCATTACAAACAATCATAGGTTGTCGGTGCAGTTATTCATCCGCACCGCATTCTGCACAAAATAAAGAGGGTTTCTGTATTAAAGGGAATCTGTCACCAGGTTTTTGTTACCTCATCTGAGAGCAGCATGATGTAGGGAAAGAGACCCTGAATCCAATGATGTATCACTTAGATTTCTGGGTGCAGCTGTTCTCACAATCAGAGATTTTAGATTTAGAATGAAGCGGAGCTGAGAAAGCTAACCCCGCCCACACCAGGCTCTCCAAGTACAGAGTCTGTAGACAGTGAGATGTTTATCAGAGAGACAGGGGACGTTACTGGACTAGTGTAGTCCAGCAATGTTAATCTCTTAGTGGTAAATCCTTCACAGTTAGTAAACAACAGCACACACTTTGACAAGTGACACATCGCTGAATTCTGTGTTTAAGCCTCTATCTCCTGCTATCTTCAGGCTACATAGCAAAAACCTGCTGACAGATTCCTTTAAAAGCAGAAAGGTGAGTCTCTTGGATTATTTTCTACTGCTGGACTTGAGTATTGCATCTCCTTTGGAGCCCTGAGCATCACTGCTGTGTATCCACCATTGCCCTAGAAAAGATTTACACAGCCGTGTCCAGGAAGAACCATGTCTACAAATATTTGAAGGGCTGTCACAGTGTAGAGGGATCATCATTATTCTCATTTGTACATGAAAACACAAGAAGCAATGGAATGAAACTGAAAGTGAGAAGATACAGATTAGATGTTAGAGAAAACATTTTGACAGTGAGGGTGATCAATGAGTGGAACCGGCTGCAACGAGAGGTGGTGAGTTCTCCTTCTATGGAAGTCTTCAAACAGAGGCTGGACAGACATCTGTCTGGGATGATTTAGTGACTCCTGCATTGAGCAGGGGGTTGGACACTATGACCCTGGAGATCCCTTCCAACTTTAACATTCTATGATTCTATGGAGTAGTGATAACTCCCTTGACTTTTTGAAGTCAACAGTTTTGATCAGACAAGTGACCAAACAGGATTTTTTTTCTTACCATCACTAGTCCTTTGGTAATATGCTCCGAACAGCCTTGGCACATCCCCCCAAAGCGTGCCCAATAGTGCTTTTTACAAAACAGTCTTCCATCTTTTTCATAATAGCGGTGGGATAAGGATACGCCACAGTCACTGCATCTGAAAAAATAAAACAAGAACTTGTCAGAATTTAGAGGCAGTGAAAAACTAGCGAAATCTTGCAAATGCTAAATGTACATTCATTCCTATTAATCAAAGAAGTTTTCCACTTTCAGAAAAGTGGTCCCCAAATGATTTGAATCCAAACTTGCGTTAGATCTTTAAGGCCATGTTCCTACGTACAGAAAAGTTACATTTTTCCTACTGCATTTTATTCTGCAGGTCCCCACATCCAAATAAGCAACAGCAAACTCAGCTGATTATTCCTTTTTTGCAATATTTTTTGTTCCGTTTTCCTCCTACGTAGGTTTTTTTTTCATTGCAGATTTGATGCAGCTTTTTTATGCAGAAACGCAATTGTAAAGTCAAGTATACACCCAGCCGTATAGATGGCTCGACGTTCTTACACTAGGTGGCGCCAAATGCCTTAGATTGCCACACAAAGGGCCGGGCTGGCAGCGCCTTTTAGGGCAGATGGTGAAATAATTAACATCACAGTCAAAATAACAGAAATGATTGATTTTAAAATTGCATATGTCTGACGGAATACATTTGTTCTGTAGAAATAATCGGCGCTGATCAGCAGGTTACAGATGTCCTTTTCTTTACACAACACAACAATACATCATATGGTTGTATGTGAGACTCCAAGAGTTTAAGGGATAGTCCCATATCATGCATTTATGGCTTATCACCAAATATATCCATAAATGCATTAGGGATCCTCCGCTATTGGGAGAACCGGGGTCAAAGGACCCCTGCTTGACATTCTGGCGACTGCTTTCACTATTCAAATCAATGGGACTCTGGCTCTGCGCACATTTAATCTAGCAGTGATTAGCAAATGCAACTTGTAACTGAAAAACCTCTATAAACTGGCACAAACGCATAAACGTAATATCGTATTTTTGATTGGAAATTTTCATAAGCTTCCATTTTAAAAATAAAAGGTATCAGCTATTAGCAACTCAAAAGAAAAAATAGCAGCCCCTGTTGGTAATTGTTATTTTCATCTTATGAAAGGCAATTTTTATATAGACAACTTAATGAGTTGCTTTTCTTGCAGTCACTTTTCCAAAACTGGCTAACGCATCAAAGCAGAATAGTGCGAAGTACAACACCAAACCTTTGCATGAAGCACAACGGGGCGATAGATTCACACTGTGGGTTTTCTGCGCTGCACCGTAGATAAGGCTACTTTCACACATCAGGTTTTTTCCACAGGCAGGATCCGGCTATTTGTTAAAAGACCGGATCCGGCGAAAGCTGCTGTCGGATCTTATTTTCTCACATTGAATTGTATTAGCGCCGGATCGTGCCGCATTGCCTTCCGTTTCTTCCGGTTTTCGCCGGATCCGGCTAAATGTTTCATTTCGGCGTCTGGAAAAAATGTCTCTAGTAACATTTTTTGTCTGCGGCAAAAAAACGGACAGCGCCTTCTCTAAAAAAATAGCTGTTCCGTTCAAGACTGTATTTTAATCCAGGATCCAAACTGAGGGCTACTCTGCGTTTACAAACCCAGCTCTGCTAAGAAAAAAAAAGTACTGTAGTAAATAAAAGGAAAGTGCAGAATCGGTCTGGATAATACCATCTTGTAATATAAACTCTAGTCCTTGAGGGCCACTTAAAGGCTCAACACAAAATGACAGATCATTATGCAAGAGCCCAGGTGTCTCATGGATGGTCAGAGGCAGGATTTTCTTTCACTCTGCTTTTACACAAAAGAAAAGTGGGATCAATTTACCATAAAGTAACTACAACAGAGCCTTTAACTCTTTCCTTGATCTTACGGGCCCATTGCCAGATAATCTATATACCTTTTTGTTGAATGTTCCTACTGGATGTGCTACATTACAGCAGACATAAAAAGGACAGTATAGCCCGTCTGAGATGCGCAATCTTAGCAATATTGTCATGTCATTGGTAAAGGCCCTACAAGCAAATGTGAATGAAAATGTGACAAATATATATCACGTGGAAAATTTGTATACTGCTAAAGTGAACATCGCTTGTGTATCTTCAGGCAATAACTGATTAAACATTCCCCACACTAATGAGAGCAAGTCAAATAAAGACTGCAAGGTGTCGATACTTTATTTTATTTTTTAATGGCCTTCGGCTTGTTCTCGAGTCATGGTGACTTGATGGATGAACGCTAGGAAGATCGATTTTGTGCAGGCCTAGATAGGTCCACCAGAGTCTTCTCCACTATTATCTGCATAGTATCATGCCACCGAGTTGCTGCTCTTCCTTTTTGCCTTGCTTTTTCTATTCTTCCGAGCATGATGTCCTCCTCCAGTGATGTATACAAAGTAGGCAAGTGGTAGCTTGGTGATTCTTGCTTCGATTGACATGTCTGGCTTGATTTGTTTCAAAATTGATTTGTTTGTTCTTATTACAATCCATGGTATTGATAGCATCCTTACCCAGTACCACATTTCGAAGGAGTCAATTCTTCTTCTGTCTTGTTTCTTTATTGTCCAGGTTTCGCATCCCTATGTTATCACAGAAAAGACCAAATTATGTACAAGCGGTGTCTTCATCGCCATGAAATATTTCATGATTTGTAGAGCTTGTCCAGTGACTTCATTGTTTATTTGCCCCTAGCTAGTCTTCTATTGACTTCTGTTGTCGTTGCTGCATTGGTGGAAGTCCTCTACAACTTCCAGTTTATCGCCGACCATCTTAAATGTGTCCCACTCGCACCTGGCAGAAGTCAATATTTGCCATCTTTGTGTTGAGTAGTGGTCTCATGCTCGAGCGTTCCATCTTGACACTCTGTAATAAATCCTTCATTCCATCTACGCTTGTAGCTATCAATGTTGTGTCGATGTTAGTGTAAAAGGCATAAAAAAGTAGCCACACTACGGCCTGATTCATAAAAGAGTTCAAAGTAAAACGCTTTGAAAAGCTGCAAAGTTTTTGATTCTATTGGTACCAGTTTGACGCACCGCCACCAAATTGGGAAGGGCTGGGAGGAGGCAGGATGGGATACAGTGTGGCTATGCCACACCCAATAAATTAATGAAAAGTTCCTGCATTTCTAATAGCAGAACTGTTACTCCACTTTCTGACTTGAGTAAGATTTCTGGCGAGGTGCACACCACTGATAAGATGCAACATGCATCATCTATTTTGCTTAACCAACGTAGATGCCAAGTCCCTACTGACCACAACATCTAAGGGGTTAAACGGACAAATCTTTTTGGCAGGAGCCCTGCTATGTGTACCAGCCATTCTCCAGTAGCTAATTTCACAGAAACAGTGGCAGAATTAGCACCTTAGTGCAGGGGTCCTGGGTTCAAATCCCACCAAGGACAACATCTGCAACGAGTTTGCATGTTCTCCCCATGTTTAATTGGGTTTCCCCCGGGTTCTCCAGTTTCCTCCCACATTCCAAAGACATACTGATAGGGAATTTAGATTGTGAGCCCCATCGGGGACAGTGCCAATCATTTCTGTAAAGCGCTGTGGAATTAATGGCGCTAGATAAATGATTAAAATAAATAAATATATTTTTCAAGAGTAAGGGTCAAAAGGTTTTCAAGGACTAAAATACCAATTGCCAATACTCAGGATTAGCAGTCAATGTGTGAGAATAGGCCACCCACACAAAAATGCTGGAAAACTTCATTATTGATATTAATAGCCAGTGTTGGACTTTCCCACCAGATGACCAATCCAATCCAATGTGACCAAGATGGGTCCCAATGATCTAGCACCAACTGAAGCTGTGCAGGATCCTATAATGTGCTGTTAGGGTCAATTTTCATTGGTTTTATTTATTACAATTTATTATTTTAGTCTAAAAAAGAAGCACTCCAGTTATTTTTTTTATTCCCTAAACCTGTGCAAATGTTAGTGTAGTGTCAGAGTATTAATATATGAAAGTTGCCTCATCATAGAGGACTAGAACTCTAGTGCGACCTATTGGAAGTAGCGACTCTAAAAGTCAATATTGACCCTCTAACAAGCCTTGTCACATGAAGTAGGATAAAAGCCTAATTGAATATTGACTTTAAGGCTTCCTACTTCCAGTAGGTGGCGCTAGAGTTCTAGTCCTCTTCCTCTCTGAAGAGACAATCTGCATATTTCCCAGAGGAGCATTGCAAGGCTTAAAAGTCTCCTCACCTTGGCCTGTCAGGCTTGGCATGTCACTCTCCGCAAGGAGAACAGTTACCCATTGAATTAATAAAATCATTGATCGCTTGCTCTCCTGTATCCAGCACCGTTACGCTCCTCTATGGAGTCACGTGATGGTGATTCTGACCCTCCTGCTCACTCTGTGCTCCGTGTGTGCCTGGAGTCTCTTTTACAATGTAAGGCACTTCTGTGTCACAGAGGGCGCAGTGTGACCTGGGGTGTCTGAATTGCCTTCACGTGGCTCAGAAGAGCAGCGTAATGGTGCTGGTTACAGGAGAAGTCAGCAATCAGAGAGTATATTAGCACACTGACATTACATTAAAAGGGAAAGGACTTAGCTCACTATGATAATAGCGTAATTAGGGTGTAATTAAAAATAGATGTGCACTATTTTTTATGGTGGTGCCCAAAACATACCAGTTGGCACCCCGTTAGCTGCCTCATGTTGCTCTGTAGGACAAAGCGTTACAACATGGTATTCTGCACTGAAGAATAGTCTTCTAGACTCGATCACCTTATTAACCCAGTAGGGATGGAGTACGCTCAACTTAGTTCTGTTAGATTCTGCATGAATGGAAGGCATATGGAGTTATGGTAGAACCCTACAGGGGCCTATGGATGATGAACAACTGGAAGGTTGTATAGAATTGTGATACAGAACTATGGGCCCGATTCATCACCACTGGAGTTGTTCACGCTGGTCTTGATGAAGGGACGTGCTGTAGTCAGATACTCCTGATTCATAAAGAGGGGCACGTCTCTTCATGTCTCTGGAGCATCTGACAAGTGTCCAGCACCTCCATGCTCCACACCAAAATTCTCATTCTAGTCAGCTACTGGAGTAAGATTTCTGGAGTAGGGAATGCCAAAGCTGTTGTGTCCTGCCATGACCCCATCCACTCGAGCTCTGCCCATTTCGTCAGAGCTGGGAGAAACTGGGGTAAAAGCTTTGAAACGTCACAAAACTTAGTGGAACGTCAGAGTTGGGACTAAATGTTGCGACTTTTCAAAGCTTTTACGCCAGAATTCTGACATGAAAGCTTTGTTGAATCGGGTCTATGCCTGGTGATGAAAGGAATCACAAGTTTACAACAATTATGAAAAGATGTGAGCACGAATGTGTAAGATCGGATTAATCAGAAGGGTGGAAAAGCTGGATGACAAGATGACAACATCTGCAAGGAGTTTGTATGTTCTCCCTGTGTTTGTGTGGGTTTCCTCTGGGTTCTCCAGTTTCCTCCCACATTCCAAAGACATACTGATAGGGAATTTAGATTGTAAGCCCCATCGGGGACAGTGATGATAATGTGTGCAAAACTGTAAAGTGCTGCGGAATATGTCAGCGCTATATAAAAATAAAGATGTATTTATTTAATTTATGACAAGAGCCGGGGGTTTCCACCCAGCTTTCCCAATATATAGATGCAATGAAGAAAAGTGGCTGAACAGAATGTGCAACAACTCAAAAACACATATTTACAGGGGATATTTCATTTCTGAATATGTGTAGAAAAATGGAGTTTTGAAAACAAAATATTTATTTGTTTATTGAAAAAGTCAAATGTAAAACCCCAATAACATTGCGCAGACTATAACACAGCTTTGTAGAATCTGGAAAAATGTCAGCAATTGCTTCATGCAACGTCGCCTGTGTCGCTGTGGCGTACACCATTCTTACAACACAGAACAAGAAAGTGTCTCACTGGTTATTCTGAAGTGTACTGTGCCTTTAAGAGAGAACCCTGTCATTCTATTGTCATGGTCCCTGCAGTTGGCCAACCATAATCAACCCTGGGAATCTGCATTAGGGCAGCCTGCAGCATTGCTGTGTATGTGGGCTGCATCCTAACCGCAGCCTGTGTGTGCGAGTGCTGATAACTACAACCAAGGAAAGGCGAGACATGGAGGGATGTGACAGAGTATATCTGCACTGCCTGATGACTACTGTTATTTTAGGGTCACGTCCATGTAGAATGTCACTGGCGTACAGGGCACGAGGTGATCTGGTCGTGGGAAAGGGTATGATCGCTGAGATCTGGGAGGGGTATATGGACTTTACCTAATATATTTGTAAATCCAACAGATACAACGATTAAAAAAAAGGCAAGAAATATGGTTGGAACTGCCGCGCGGCACATGCAGGGTTAATCTCGCCTGCACAGAGGAAATTATGGGGAAAATATTTTGTTATTTATTTATGGAAGTGAAGAGTCACGATGCATCGGAAGTGTTGTGTTTGTTAATCCCAGGATGCCCCTTGTGCCGCCACCAGATGACACCATCACATCATCCTTCTGCGGCTTCTGATCATTAATGTGGAAGGAAACCCGATTGCTCCATTTAAATCCTCCCCGGACAGGAACAACCAATGAGAATGCACAAAGCAAAGCGGAAGCTTCTCTTAACCCCTTAGGAGTCCCGGTGAAATAGGGGAGAGCCAACATTAAGCCGTAAAAATGGAACCTGAAAATAGCAACACTGGGAAATATGTCGCCCCAGACCACTAATCCCACTCACAAGCGTCCTGTCAGAGCCTCTTTGTTCCATTCCACAGCTGTCGTCACGCTTGAGTAACCGCTTAATACACTTATTTATATCAATTATTCATTTCCATTTTGTAGGTTTTTAGAATTTGTAACCTTTAGTGAGATCTCAGCAACATCGCTGCAGGGCGGAGATTGCCCCCCGTTATATAAGAAAGTCACGCAGGGGGCTCCCCACTCCAAACTCTGCAGAGACGCTCTGTAAGAACCTTTAGGAGGGAGTTAGATAATGAATATTTCTTTTTTTTATTTAGAAACAACATTACACTGATCCAGATCCTGAGGCATACAGTAGTTTCGGTCCATTCACTTCAATGGGCCTGAGCTGCAATACCACGCACAACCAATGTGCAAGAGCGGCGACATTTCTGATAAATAAAATCAGGCACATTGATCACTATCTTACAAAAAACCCAATGGTGAATAGTAAAGGAAGTACTATTCCAACAGGACTTAACCCCTGAATTTTCGTTTTTCGCATCCCCTTTTTTATTTTTCCGTTAAAATGGCCGTGTGAGGGCTTGTTTTTTTTGCGGGACGAGTTGTACTTTTGAACGACACCATTGGTTTTACCATGTCGTGTACTTGAAAACGGGGGAAAAAAATTCCAAGTGCGGGGAAATTGGAAAAAAAGTGCAATTCCACAGTTGTTTTTATTTTTCCACCATGTTCACTAAAAAATGCTAAAACTGACCTGCCATTATGATTCTCCAGGTCATTATGAGTTCATAGACACCAGACATTGTTTATGTTGATAGATCGGGCGATTCTGAACGCTGCGATACCAAATATGTGTATGTTTGATTTTTTTATTGTTTTATTTTGAATGGGTCGAAAGGGGGCTGATTTGAATTTTTTTTAAAAACATTTTTTTTTTTTACTTTTGCCATGCTGCCTTAAATAGTCTCCATGGCAGACTTGAAGCTGCCATAACCTGATCGCCTCTGCTACATGCAAGCGATGATCAGATCGCCTGTATGTAGCAGAATTGCTGACTTGCTATGAGCACCAAGCACCGGGCGGTGCTCATAGCAATTCGGCAGTGACAACTATAGAGGTCTGCTGGAGACCTCTGGTTGTCATGCCAACCCATCTGCGACCCACAGTCATGTGACATGGGCGCCGATGGGCGGGATTTCCAGCACACTTGCCGGAAGAGCATATTAAATGCCACTGTCAGAGTTTGACAGCGGCATTTAACTAGTTAACAGCCGCGTGTGGATCGCTATTCCACCCGTGGCTGTTAGAGGCACATGTCAGCTGTTCATAACAGCTGACGTGCTGGAAAAGATGTGGGTTCAGCGCCAGAGGCCACATCAAAGGGAGGGTGTCCGACATTGGTGTACTATTACGCCCAATGTCAGAAAGGGGTTAAAGACAGCATCCGTTTGCATTGTAGTGAAACTCAAACTATATGAACTTCTGGAGGGTGAATATTCCTTAAATTATATGGGATATGTTACTGATCTAATGTGGTCTAAGATCTGTTTATCCCAAAAACAGGACTAGAGATGAATGAACCAGAACACAGACTTCTGGAAGTCTGTCTTACAGTTCTGATGTTAGGGGAGAAAAGAGAGAAAGAGTATGAGGACGAAAGAGAGAGGAAAATTAAGAGAGGGAGAGAGTCTGGGTACAGTTCTTGTACCCAAACCGAACTTTGGACTAAAGTTACGGTAGGTCGAACTGACATACTCGAACTTCCACAGGTCAGATCATCCTTATTAGCAGATCCCGTCTGAAAAGAGCACAGATTGAGCATACACAACCCTATTGCCTTGTCTATGGGGCTGCCTAACATAACAAACCAGTAGGGATGAGCAGGCCCCCCTGGAAGTTCGGGTTCAATCAAACTTTAATCCAAAGTTCGATTTGGGTTCCAGAACTGCATCCATACTTGAACCTGAACCCAATGTAAATCAATGGTGATCCGAACTTTGGAACTGGAAGATCTCTCTCTCACACGTCCCCCAGGACTCCAGAACTGTAAAACGGACTTACTGTAGAAGTGTTTGGTGTTCAGCACTGGACACCTTTACAGTTTGAGTTCGCTCATTTCTAGCAACTAGTACTTGGCTTGGCTATTTTTGACAGTTCCATAGACAATGAAGTGAGTAAAGATGGGCATGTTCAACCTCTGCTCCATTCAGATAAAGCTCTTCAAAACTCCATTCTTAGGATAAGTGGAGACCATTGTACATATGGTGATCAATAAGTTATTACTTATTATATGGATAGAGGATAACTTAAAAACTTGGTAGAAAACCTTTAAAAGGAATCTGTCTGCAGGATCCATACCCAAAACTATTTAGATGCGCATAAAGCGCTTTCGTAGACAAGTCCAGTGATACTTTAACCTAGACAGTCCATACTTCTGTTATTGAGAAATCAGGGATTAAATTGATAAGCAAATGAGGCTGCAGATCTGAAACCTCTGTCACTGCAGCTCACTTCCTCACCCAGCGCCACCTCCTCCTGCTTAACGGATTGCCTCTACGCTGTGTGACATCAGACAAAGAAACTGTCAATCAAGCAGGAAGAGGCGGTTCAGGGCGGGGAATAGAGCTGGAGTGAAAGAGACTTAAGATCTACCATAGCTCTTCAGCCTCATTTGCCTATCAATTCGAACGCTGATCTCTCAGTAACGGGGTAACGGACTGGCCATGTAAAGGTATCGTTGGATGTCTGAGTGGGGGGGCAGCAGAGGCAAATGCATGGCATCAGGTAGGGCAGTGTTTCTCAACTCCAGCCCTTAAGACCCACCAACAAATCATGTTTTCAGGATTTCCTCAGTATTGCATAGGTGATGGAATTTATACTTGAGCAGGTGATGAAATTATCACCTGTGCAATACTAAGGATATCCTGAAAACTTGACCTGTTGGTGGGTCTTAAGAACTGGAGTTGAAAAACACTGATATAGGGTGATTACTATACATGAGAAGTGTTCAGTCATTTTCCAGTCCTAGATTGGAGGGTCGCTGTAAATCCTCTGCCATTTAGGGGTCTCCACCTGATGAGGACTATTGTGAGGGTAATGTGCTTTACTACCTGTGATTTATGATAATTTCTAAAGTGATTATGCTGTGATTGCCATACTTTTATCATAATCTTTGTAATCTTTTTACACTGTAGATGTAATATGATTTCTATTATTTACCTGTCACTTATTCTACCCATAATATGAGCTTCCCCCAAAAAAATGTTTCGCTCAAGGACCTCTACCTCTGGAATTGGACCTATTTGATAAAGATCTTTGAGCTTCCATTGTACCTCATCACTAGCACATTTGAAATCCAATTAAAAAAATCTTGTATGTTGGATGCCAGAGTACAGGAGTGTTTTTAAGCATTGCTGTCATGCAACACCACACAGAATAGTGTGATGCCACTGCGCATGTTTATACATTGACACCTACTAAAATGATATACCATGGCCAAGAATTATTACCAATTCTCTAATACATATGTAAATTATCCATACTGTAATTAATTCTCCGCAATTTATGTCTTGATGTCATACATGGGACTTACATTCGGTGAATGCAACAGAGGTTCTGACTAGTGATGAGCGAACGTGCTGTGATAAGGTGTTATCTGGGTATGCTCCTGTGCTAACCAAGTGCCTTCGGCGTGCTTGAAAAATATGTTCGGTTCCCCATGGCTGCATGTCGCGGGGCTGCTAGACGGCAGCGAGACATGCAGGGATCACCTAACAAACAAGCAATCCCTGCATGTTCACCAGCTGCAATACATACAAGGATTGCCTGTTTGTCAGGCAATTCCTAACCGAGTAATTTCGGCGTGCTCGAATAAAATGTCCTGGCAATCCCTGCATGTGTTGCTGTTGTCGAACAGTCATGAGACATGCAGCCACGGGGACGCAAACATATTTTTCGTGCACGCCAAAGACACTCGGTTAGCACCCGAGCATGTTCGGATAACACCTTACCCCAGCACGTTCGCTCATCACTATTTCTGACCCAATGCACTTCCATGCATCATAATAGCGTCTTTCCTTTTTTCATACGTTGAACAAGGCTGCATTACAGTTCTCCTTTATTATTAAACAATATATTCAACTTTAAAGGTAATATGCTAAAGTGGAACTGTTGGCTACTTGTATTTTGCATGAAATCTCTTTTTTTAGAATGTGTTGGGCTGTTCCCGTTATTCCTCATCGAAATATGAATAAAGTCAACAGTTTATTGCTGTCATTCACCTTGGCAGTGGAGTACACATAGTCTGAGGCTAGGGTCACAAGACCGTATTTTCTCGCATCCAAGGAAATCGTGCTGATTATGCTAATCACACTATGATTAGACCCTGATCAGCAATTGATCGGTGAATGATCATAGTGTGATCTGATTTTCTCAGATCACGAGAAAATGAGGAAAAAAAAATCTCAATCTTTTTCATAATGTCAGTCCATGAAAATTGGGCCACACTCGAATGTCGTCCAAGTGTGGTAGGGGCCGGGGTTGGGCCACTGCTTACCCTGTTCAGATGACACAGACACCAGGCGATGCAAGGACAAGGCGGAGACAAATTTCAATAGTAACAGGTCCGGATTTATTCGTCGTCCTCCTGACGACCACAGCCACGCACCGCAGCCACTTTACAGTTCTCTGTCTCCAGGCCCGGGTACCTGCACCTTTGCTCCAGTCGAAGTAACGTTCCTCGCGGATCTTTCGCTGGGGCTGTCCTAGACCAATCTACCGCCAGCGCTTCACCTGCCCGAGGTCGTCGTCCAATCGGTACCCCCGGGGCTTCGTCTGTCCTGCGGTCCGTCGGGTTAGGGCCACCCCCCTGACTGTCTTCCTTCTTGTCAGTCCCCCTGGTCGAGCTCTTCTCTGTTCGCTGTCTTCTACCGAGCTCTTCCCGTGACTAGCCTACCTGGAACCCCAACCAGTTCTATTTATCCCCTCTCTCACTGGGAATTCCCCTCCTGGGTTCCTATCTCCCCGCCCCCCATAACTAAGCTGCTGTTGAGTCCTGAACTGCTCCCCCCTGCCATCTTGTGGTCACTTCTAGGTATTGCACTCTCCTATCCTCCTTTCCCAGCTGTCACCCTTCTATCCTGTCAATCTCCGTCTCTGGTGCACAAACCGTCCCCACCAGACACGTCTGTCCGTCAAGTCACCTTCCCCACAAAAGTGTTATTCGATTTCTCCAAAGGACCCATTGACTTGCATGGGCGAGTGTGATTTGAATATTGGATGCAAATTATGCACGCTGTGATATAATCCTCGAGCAGACTCTGTCTAAGGTAAACATCGGACATGTGCACGGCCCTATAGACTAACATTGGTCCGAGTGTGATCCGATGTTTTGACGTATGGCACTCAGACCGAAAAAATGGCCGTCTACATTAACCCTGACACTGTCCAATCTGCGTAGGGGAACAAGGCAAATAATCCCACTGTGATGCTGAGTCACTTTTCACAGACAAGCCATGAGTCAGGTAAGTCAAGGAGCCGAAGGTCAAAAGTCAGGAGGTGTCAAGAGTAACACCGGAGACATCACCCAGATCCCACCATTGCTACCAATTTGTCAGGGAGACTGAAATCCGCTGTCTCAAATCGTTAAGCCAACTACGCAATTGACTGATGAGTGATGGACGAGGCCGTGGCTGATTCCACTACTAGGCCAGTTATTGGGGAACTCACAGTGAGCATATGGTATATAAAACTTCAATTCCAATGCTTGGAACATATGTATATATACTCTGATACGGTCACTGCCAACTCAACAATAACGTATAGCACCACTATCTGCCACCATCAATCGTTTATACAGGCCAATTGGATTCCCATTATAGGTAGTAGGTAGCGTATGGCTTCAGGGGTGTGGTTCACAGAGCAAGAGGAATAGAGATATTACATTTTATATATTTAATCCGGAAACGTAGGCAGTGTTTATAAAAAATATACAAAGATGTTACAAAGTGTGAACAAAGTAATAAGGAACATACAATTACATACAATAAAAAAGGAATAACAAAACAGAAGTACTAAATCTGATGTTGCAGAAATGGCTCTTATCTTTACAGAGAGAAGAGCTCTGTTTAGGAAAACTGGAACACTCTCACAGAGAATTGTGTCTTCCAGAAATGAACAATGACAGAAACCCAATCTCTGATTTTTATTACATCAAGTTTACACGCTCATACCTCCCCTTGGTCAGCTCATATGGGGGCTGGTTGCAGGATATCTTCACCCCCGGAGGTCCAGACAGTAGATATTGCCGTTGTGTTTCCTATCACAACTTTACCTTTCTACAGAGATGAAACATGGAATGAATAGCATCATCCATTAAGTTGGAGGGATTAGAATGGCCTTTCAGTGATGTGAGTGAATGCGATATGTTCGTCCCTTCACTACAATGTTGAAAATATATCTCCTATAAATATTAAATCAATGCAAACCCAATATTAATCACGGACCACTGGCTCCCGAAAGTTTGCGATCATTGCTTTGAGCAGAGGAAGCTCTTGCCATGGAAATGTACTTCTCTAGCCTCTCAGTAAATGAATCCGAGCATTGGTGGCTGGTTCTCAGAGCAGATCTATGCTGTAATTACCTGTTCACGACAGGGGATCCCTACTTCAATGGAGGTTGAAGTGCCAGCTCTTTTTCACTTCCCCAGTTATAATTAATCCCATATATTCAATTTGAGGGTGATATGTCCTCTCTCCAAAGATGTTTTTATAGATTTAATTTTTTCTCTACGACAGGAGGGTACGTCATAAACAGAGGGAAGTGACAAAAGGGTAGTCCAGGGTCAAAATTCCAAGGTCAGAGTGTGTCAAGGCAAAAGGGGTAATACAAATAGATAGTCAAAAGGCAGCTCCAAGGTTTGGCAACAAAGATCAGAATATCAGATTTCAGAGCACAGTACAAACACACCACTGAGCAAAAAGCTACGACTGGCAAAAGTCCCAGCATAGCAACCAGCTAAATAACCAAGCAATCACTTTAAAAAGGCAACACCTGAAGGATTTTCAGCAAATCCGGCCTAATTGGACTGCAAACAAATACCATACACAAAATTGACAGCCCAGCACGCATCTGCATACTATAGGATGGGCAAGCTGTCACTCACAATGCTAACAGACTGGCATGCCAATGCAATCCGCTGAGTGGTCACTCACTGCATCCCAAGGCCACAGTGAGCGGTGGGATCGTGACATACACTGTATTAGTTTATCCACACATTTATGGAATGAATAACAGAAGAACAACACAATGCAAAGCTAGAATACATTTCAGAATTTTTTTGGAGTGAATGCAAGTATTTATTAATGCAATTCACAAACAGAAAAGCAAAAGTTGCATAGAAGCAGGTGATATTCTGAGCACTATAGTAACTGCTGCACCCACATCCTCTCATGGCTAAATATATTACTTGCAGTAGGACATGTAGGAGGAGCGCAGCCACGGAAACAGTGTCTATAAATTCATAAGTATGCTTTCAAAATGATTATGCCATTAAAATCTAATTGATGATTGACCCCGAAACTAAAACCACCACTTAGATCTCTTCTGTTTTTATGGCTGTGGCATCTTGCAATATGGTAAATACATTCGGAAAGAGGATGAGCATTCGGTGCCATTAAGATTAATCAGGATCAGAGTGTGGCAACAATCTATGAAACAAGGAGCAATTCTGGAAATGACAGCACTTAATTTAGGGGCCCCACACAGGGGTGGAGGAAAGAATAAAAAGCAGGGTCAAACTGTTTGCCAGTGAACAGTGCTCCCACTTCTCAGCAGGAGTTTATCACACCTCAACAGAACCACAGCTCAGAGATTCTTTTGTCGCTATATTAAAGAATAATGATAATTGTTTTGAAAATTCATATAATTTTTTTCAGTTAGAAAATAAAATTATGTTTTAGCAACCAAAGATCTTTATGACTCAGTAGGACATGGTATAAAACACTGGGTCCAAGTCAGAGTGCAGAGCAGCAATGCACAAAACACAGCAAAAAACTAAAGGGGGCTTTCTGCTGGCACTGATCTATGGCACCATAATTCAATGTACAGTGACTACACATAAATACACATATACAGGGTGGGCCATTTATATGGATACACCTAAATAAAATGGGAATGGTTGGTGATATCAACTTCCTGCTTGTGGCACATTAGTATATGGGAGGGGGGAAACTTTTCAAGATGGGTGGTGACCATGGTGACCATTTTTAAGGCGGCCATTTTGGATCCAACTTTATTTTTTCCAATGGGAAGAGGGTCATGTGACACATCAAACTTATTGAGAATTTCACAAGAAAACCAATGGTGTGCTGGGTTTTAAAGTAACTTTATTCTTTCATGAGTTATTTACAAGTTTATGACGACTTATAAAATGTGTTCAAAGTCCTGCCCATTGTGTCGGGTTGTCAATGTAACCCTCTTCTTCCACTCTTGACACACTGATAGCAACACCGCAGAAGAAATGCTAGTCTAAGGGAATCAGATTCCTTGTAGGAATGCTTGGACCTGACACCCAT
The DNA here is from genome assembly GCF_039654945.1 of Dendrobates tinctorius. Classification (NCBI taxonomy): domain Eukaryota; kingdom Metazoa; phylum Chordata; class Amphibia; order Anura; family Dendrobatidae; genus Dendrobates; species Dendrobates tinctorius. The sequence goes on from NW_027361684.1 coordinate 44,095,001, forward strand.
AACGTGTTGGTGCACCATCTTGCTGGAAAACCTTAGGGAACGTTCCATCTTCAGTGCATAAAGAGGGCAACACATCATCATGTAGCAATTTCAGATAACCAGTGGCATTGAGGTTTCCATTGATGAAGAATGGCCCCACTGTCTTTGTACCCCATATACCACACCATACTATCAATTATGGGTGTCAGGTCTGAGCATTCCTAAATGAACAGTTTCCTGGAAAGTGGATTGGTCGTTGTGGGCCAGTAGAATGGCCACCAAGGTCTCCCGATCTGACCCCCTTAGACTTTTATCTTTGGGGTCATCTGAAGGCAATTGTCTATGTGGGAAGATACGAGATGTGCAGCATCTGAAACAACGGATGCTGGAAGCCTGTGCTAGCATTTATCTGCGGTGTTGCTATCAGTGTGACAAAAGTGGGCGAAGAGGGTTTCTATGGCAGAAAAACATAAAAAACGCATTCAATCTGTACCTAAGTATATCAATAAACTTCTGTCAAAGCCAAACACCAGGAAGTATCAAAAACAAAGCAGCTTTATTGAAAGAGACAAAAATTGCAGCGTCAAAAACGCGATAAAAACGCATGTTGAAAAAACATACACAAAAACGAAATTAAGAAAAAACAAGTAACAATTTAAATAATAGGTGCAGAAATTCTGCAACATCAAAAATGCACCAAAAGCTCATTGTGCGAACGTAGCCTTACAGAACGGTTTCAACATTGTAGCAGTTACCAGCGGATCTCTATGATACATTTATCCACCCATAATGTATCTGTATCAGATTACTGTGGTGGGATCCACTGACAATGTGCTAATTGGGGTCGCCTGACTGTCTCCTTATGTTTGCCTTTTGGGAGACAAGAATGTGGTGTATTGTATTTCAATATGCTTGAAGCCTTTTTTTTTTTTTCTCATGAGAAAAGTGCTGCCAGTGTGCGAAAGTGACTTATCCCCTAGGCCAGTGGTCCCCAACCTTTCTGAACTTGACAGCCCCATTCAACTCTTCAAGAGGGTCACGAGCTACAGCTAGATCCTTCCCTCCTCACAGTAGTGGCAACCAAAGCCAGCCATTACGGGTTGTGGTGTAGTGACCACTGTGTCCGCTAGGGAGCACTGTGTGGGTGTCCCAGGACGGACGGATAGCCTTGTCCAGAGTGGTAACAGGAGCAGGGTGCTAAAGGATCGTTATGTATCTCAAGGTGGGTGGCCTTGGGATGGAGGCTTGATTATGTGCTGATCAGCAGAGCTGATCTTTCGTTCCAATGTGTCAGGGAGATGCCTTCAGATGATTGATGAGATGGGCGGGATCAATCATCTACAAATCCACCCAGGGGTGGGTCTAGAACGCCATACTAAAGAATGTAGGAATGCTTGTAGGACCTGTGATGAGGTCATAGCCATGTGACCCGGTGGGCGTGACTACGGACCATATAAGGTGGCCAGGCTAGGTCACATGAGTGAATGCTGGGACCCGGTTGGTCCGTTTTTGAAGGTCCCGTCTGAGAGAGATGGGGCTGTCTTCCTGACAGCAAGTGAACGCTGTGTTTAATGGCTGCACGTGCCTGATAGTTTCCTGGAGGGAATGAATGTCTGCAGTATGGAGAAGCAGCCATGAGGTAAACCCTGAGAGGGGATATAACTGTGAGGCTAAGAGAGCCTGCTTATGGCATAACCGGTGTGACCACAGAGATAACAGAGGGAAGCTCTGTCATGGACGCTATGCTGTTAATATGAACTTTATGTTGCTGGTCATGGTTTATGATGCCTAAATAAACAGCATTCTCCCATCACGCACTCCCAACACAGTCACATCCAGCTTCAAGCACCTCCTCTGACTGGTAGCATCATCCTCTCTCCACCGTAACATACCTAAATTATCTCTAAACCCCTTTATCTAGACCAGTGTATGTGCATCCAGATCTGCTCTTCTGTGCAGGGCTACTCACAAAATTCACCATTTTGAGATGTTCTCTTCATACCTGATTACAAGACCTGGAGCTAATGCACCAAGTCGGCAGACAGCCACGAGCCACAATTTATGGGACCGCGAGCCACATGGCTACAGCTTGGGAACCCCTGTTCTAGGCAGTAAATATGTCGGTTTAGCCAAACCATCAATGCTTATTTATATGGAAATTAGCGGAGAAAGCAAAAAGGCAAATAAGTGCTTGGTGGTCCGTTATTTTATGTGGCTGATAGTAATCACCTTTTCTTATTTTTTCCACCTTGTCCAACTCAATAAAATTCTCCAGAATGTAAATCTAGCATTAATAGTGTGACTTAGGCTTTGTTCACACATTACGTATTTACTGCATTTTTTGTGTGTGTTTTTTCAGAATGAAAAGAACTTGTCTTTATCAGTACCAGCAAAAGCAATGAGATTTCATAAGTCTCATGTATACGCTTGCTTTTTTGTTCCTTACCGAAATTGAGCACTGCAGCATTTTTTCAGATCTGCAGCAATTCCAACTCTTAGGGTGCGTGCACACGCTGCGGATGCGCAGCGGATTTGGCCGCTGCGGATCCGCAGCAGTTTCTGCTGCGTGTACAGTACCATAATATCCTGTGGATATCAAAAACCGCAGTGCAGACGGTGCAGATTTTTCCGCGCGGATTTGCTGCGGTTTCTAAACCGCAGAAAGAATTGACATGTCAATTCTTTCTGCGGATTCCGCTGCGGTTTGCCATCTCCTCCATTGTAGAGATGATAAACCGCAGGCTAATCCGCAGATAAACCGCAGGTCTTTTGACCTGCAGATTTACCTGCGGATTTTACAAAATCCGCGCGGCCAAATCCGCAGAGCAATGCGCAGCATGTGCACGTACCCTTACAGCATTTTTTAGCATTTTTTACACATTGAAACTAATAAGAAACTGCAAAAAAACAGAAAAATGCAAATGCTGCGTTTTTGCAGCATATTTCATAAACAAGCGGTTTGGGTGAATTTAACTGCCTTTACTAACATATACCATAGACAAAGAACCCATGTAATCTGCACCAAAAAGGAACAGTAAAAACATAGCAAACAGCTGCAAATTGTTTTTACTGCCAAAAGTGAAAGTTTTGGCTGTGAAAAAAAAATGCTGCAAAATTGCAACGTTCCAACATTCCCTTCCAGACATCCCCAGAATGAAGTGCCTGCCTGGTAAGTTTGCACCCACCAGCAAAGTTCTTACAGGGTTTGTACCTTACTAAGAAATAACAGTAAGGGTATGTGCACATGATGCGGATTTTGCTGCGGATTTGCCTCTTTGGATCCGCAGGCATTGTACAGTACAATGCAAATCAATGGGATTTAAAAACCGCAGTGCACATGCTGCAGATTTTTCCGCGCGGATTTGCTGCGGTTTTAAATCCACAGCATATCAATTCTTTCTGCGCATTCCGCAGCAGTTTTATACCTGTTCCATTGTACAGGTGTCAAACCACAGGGGAAAACCGCAGGAAATTCCACAGATAAACCGCAGGTCACTTTACCTGCGGATTTACCTGCAAATCAGCGTGGAAAAATCCGCAGATGATTCCACACTGTGTGCACTCACCCTTAGTTCACTAAACCCCAGACATTATGGAATATTGTATTATATACAGTTTCTAAATTTAGGGTCCTCATTGAGAAATCAAAGGCTAAATGGATAGATATGACAAAGTTGTGAGACCGCTGGCCTTCAGGATGCTTTTTCTTGCCAGTGTAGACCCCGCTAAGCTGGGATAAGAGAATATGTCAGCTGTCTTTACTAGTAAGTAATTCAATGCTGGAAAAATATGTGTCTCTAATTAAGTCTCTTCCCTTTTCTGTACATATCCAGTGGCACAGCAGATACTGAAAGCCCCGGAAAATACTGTCAGCCACTGACATGACCGGATGTGGCTGTGAAATTAACACCACCCTCATGTCTAGTCAGTGTGGAAAAAAAACTTTCTTTGCACAGAAGAAAACACAGTTTTATAAATCAATATTAAACATCTCAGGTGCACTACTAAATGCCATATTTGCCTCATTTGCAGCAATGTTCTGTGTTAGAAATAACATCATGGAATATTTGACTCATACAATTAAAGGACAAGAAATACAACAGCCGCCAGATTGCCACATAGGCTGAAATTCACACTTGGTAACCTTTACAGGACGTTTGTATGTTTTTTTCACCTGCTTGACCTTTGGGTGTTTCTCTTAATTCCTATAAATGACTTTATATTGTATAGGGCATAGGCGATTGAATTGTGGGCACAGAGAATGACGTGTACACAATGTCTAAATTACACAGTTACACAGTCCTACACAATGGCTAAATTAAAGTAATATACAATTTATAATAAGGTTAATAGTAGTTATGTACCCCTTCAGTAAGCAAACCTAATTTTCCCATGGTGACCACACAGATTGCATTACCCCAAGATCAGCTGTGTTAAGGTATACACAGGCCCGGACTGGCCCACAGGAGAACTGGAGAATCCTCCGGTGGGCCGCTGTGCAGGATTTGGTCACCACCCTCTTATATGAGAAGCACTTGGCACAATACACCTAAGTTATCAATCAACCCAGATTATTGCTATAGAAATTTGTGAATGATGATAAAGTCATATTTGCATGTGGCTGATTTGATGTTACTGATGGATCCATGGAATCCCAGTCTGACATGTGTACATTCACCTAATTCTAAAGCTGTCCAAAACCCACTAATATTGGAGGGGTAAGCTGGCAGTCTAATGAGCTTGGAACCAAACCAAAGAAAAAATAGAATCAAGAGCAATGAATAAAATATAAGATTTTTTATTTATACTCAGTAGTAAAATACAATATGTAGATAAAAATATCAAATAAATACAAATAAGGGAATCAGTGACATCCAATTACCACATATAAATAAGGGTCAAGGCACTAATGTTAAATATGTTTTAAATATAATGGTAAATAGCATCTCCCATAAAGTGCATACGGTCCGCTGTCCACATATTATATAGGTTGGTACTTCTCAATTTGAACCTTAGGCATTTGTTATGAAATTGGCTATTTCTCTCCTTCTCTTATCTATGCTACTCGTATACTAGCTGACAGTCTCGCACACTGGTGGTTATTAGACCCCTATTTGCACTATGCACTTTATGGGAGATGCTATTTACCAATACATTCTAAAGATAATCTAGAGAGCCGATTATGTTATTGTTATCTGCCTGTACGTATGGATTAACATTAGTGCCTTGACCCTTATTTATATGTGGTAATTGGATGTCGCTGATTCCCTTATTTGTATTTATTTGATATTTTTATCTACATATTGTATTTTTCTACTGAGTATAAATAAAAAATCTTATATTTTATTCATTGCTCTTGATTCCATTTTTTCTCTGGTTTGGTTATAGCTTCAATGGATGAGCTCTAGTATTGATAGCCTTTTTTGTGGTATTAATGAGCTTGGAAGTCTGGGGTCCTCCACACAGAGTTGCCAACTGTCCAGAAATTCCAGGACAGTCCATAAAAACAAAGCACTTTTTTACCGGTCCGTTAAAAGATTTAAGGCGTCCATGATTTTTTTTTTTTAAGCTGAACAAACTTGTACAGATTATTTTGCTGTAATTATCATTATTATTAAAGTTTACAGTGATTGCAGCTGATGTCTCCATACCATATTATGATTTATTATGGCTTTCCAATGTGTCTGTAAAAAAATATACTGTCTGTCCATGATAAAAAAAATAAAAGGTTAAGTTGGCCATCCTCCCTCCCGACCTCTTTGGCCAACATCTTTCTAAGGTGTATCGGAGCTTTTAGATAGCCGTTGGCCAAACCGCTACATACGAGCATGGTTGGTTTAGCTGATTGTTTATGTGCCCTCTGTAGAGACAGGGCAGTAAATTTCGGGTGTTAGCTTACCTTCCCTCTATATCCCCAGGCCTGGACTGGCCATATGGCAATCCTGGCAAATGCCAGAAGGGCCTGTCTGGTTGTGGGCTGCCTTGTCTGCTACGTTGCTAACAGAATCGGTGCTCTCAAGACTCCCACACTGTTAAGAGTTGTGACGGAGCATGAAGTTGCTGACTCCGTCATTTACCCCAGCAGGCCACGGGTATCATTAGAAATATTGGTTTTGTAGTAAATCTTGCTTTCCTCCATCCAGGGTAATATTAGTTATATATCTCATCTGGTGCTTTTGGACGGGGACAGCACGGGCCTGTGTTGTGAGTTCATTTTCCCCTTCGTCACTGGGGTCTGGTGAACTCCCTATTCTGGTGAAGGAAGGTAGTAAGCCTGATTATCAGGCACCTGAGTCTAATGAGGATGACTGGCTGAGTGGAGTCACAGACTGGATATAAGGCTGCCGACGCCCTTCAGAGGTGATTTCTCTGTGGACTTCTAGGACACCAGTCTGATTCCTGCTCCCTAAAGCTAAGTTTTCTGTTTTGGCTGTTAGCCTTTTTTGTTTTGTTTTTTGTTTTCCATGCTTTTCAGTATTCTGCCATGCCCTGCTGGGGTGAGCTGAATCTCCTTTTGCCTGTAGCTCTGTCTTCAGTATATTCCTGAGTGCTGACATAGCTTTTGAAGCCTAGCGTCTTCAGGGCCTTTTTCACTGTCAGTTTGTTGGCTCTTATTTTCATAGGGTTTTTCACGGATTGCAGACAGCAGCCTTCCTGTCCTTTTCTATCAAGTTAGCTTGGGCCCCTCTTTGCTCAGTCTATCTTTCTGTCTGTGTTAGTATTTTCATCTTGCTTCACCGTCATTATATGTTGGGGGCTGCCTATTGCTTTGGGGTCTGCTCTGGGGCAGTTTAGATTTCCCCTTTCTTTCTTTAGGCCTATTTAATTCTCCGGCTGTGATCGAGGGGTCTAGGGCATCGTAGGAACCCCCCACGGCTACTGCTAGTTGTGTTGATAGGTTCAGGGGTCTGCAATCTGATAGCTGCCAACTTCTCTGGTTTTCTGGACTTAGCTAGCATTTCTGTTTTTGCCTCCTACGGTGACTCAATCATAACACCTGTGTGATTCCAAATGCCAGGACTGAATTTCAGCTCCAGTCCGCACCTGATGTCCCCCACCCACATCATCTATCAAAGGAGAATCAACAGGTTCCCATACAAAATACTTTGCGCCAGGTTCAGAAAAGTTTTACGAAAAATGTAAAATAAATCTGCTCCAGAATGTACAACAGTCTAGAATATGCCGGCACCTTCATTAATATTATGTTTTTTTTATATTAGAAACATTAACAGAAAATGAGTTCCATCCACTGCAGATGATCTCATTAATGACTTGTGCCCCAGGTAGGGCAGCTTCATTATCTACAGCACTAAAGGCACTAGCTTAATGACTCATCCTTCTCCAAAATCAGGCCAGCACTTATAGTGGACGGCAGAGATTGGCAGTGCTTGGGATGAGGCCAGGCTAGAAAAGATCAGTACACAGCGAGGAGGAGACACATCACTCTATAAACAATTCCTAGACTGCTGACTGCATGAAAAAGGGCACAATGCACCAACAATATGTTTCCCACAGCACAGCATTAATATCCAGAAATGACCTTGTGCTAAATTGGTTGTCTGCACTGCTCAACAATTTTGGGGAGGAGGGGGAGGACGGGTAGTCAGACATCAGGGAAAGTGGTTCACAGGGTCCCATTGTATTAGTATATAACTACTGCATGGAGCAATAGTTACCTTACAGATAACAATAACAGCTATCTCTCTATTATCTATGTGTTTATCTATCATCAGAGGGCAGAGCAGAGTCCTGCAGTGCGCAGGCGTCGGGTGAGGTCTGGCGCCTGCACACTGCAGAATTCTGCTCTGCCCTCAACAGGGCAGAGCAATGCGCCTGCGCCGGAGCCATTTCAGGACAGGAGACGAGGACGTCATCGCATGAAGAAGGGAGGCGCCGGACCGGACCGCAACACCCATCGGACCGCCCACCTCGGTGAGTATAATATAACGTGTTTTTCTTCTCTTTCAGGTTACATCGGGGGCTTATCTACAGCATTACAGAATGCTGTAGATAAGACCACGATGTCTATACCGGCAGCTAATAGGGGATAAAAAGGGTGACAGATCCCCTTTAATAGCATTATATGATCTTCTGCCACACACAACATGGCGTCTTTGAGGTGATGCAGAGAGAGGAAATGCCACACATGCTTTTCTATTGGCTGGCCACACATGATAGAGCTGATGACTCATAGCACATGCTCAGTTGAGGTATAGGAACACCAGATAGAGCGTTCTCTGTGTTCATGGCGTCCTCCATGTGATGGTATGTAAACCAAAGGGCTTCTGAGACACTGTAATATTATTGTATGACTAAATGTGCAATCACAAAAACACTAATAAGATGAAGTTAATGCAAAATATAAAGATTGTATTGAGCACAAAGCACTTTTTGCACTGTTTGCACATATGGAGCCTATTGACTATAATGAAAGAAATTGTATGCACTGAATTTTAATTTCTTGTATTGTAAAATGATTGATAATTGAGAGATTGTTATATGGTCTACAAAAAGACACTTTTTTGTACCACCCACTGCTTGAGAAAGGCTCAGTTGAGCCGAAAAGTTGACTTGATATGTGGGCTGAATAAAACTCACCTACCCCTTTGAAAAAGTTACTATGGAGTGCTGCCTTTTTTTGGAATGAATATTGAAATTGTGGTTGAAAATAGGACTCTCTGCCAGGGGCCGTGCACCCTGTGTAAGTACTGTGCTGTTTCCTTTTTTTCTATACATCTATCATCTATCTATCTCTCTATCTCATATCTATCTATCTCATATCTATCTATCATCTATCTATCTATCATCTATCTATCTATCATCTATCTATCCATTATATTTCTCATATCTATCAATTCATTTGGGCTTTATTAGCAGGACTAAGTGCATGTAAGCATTGCCAAAGCAAGCTGTAAAATAATGAGGTGGGGGATGGGGATATGGACGCATCCAGGGTGGGGTATAGGGGTCCATGACACAGGGGCGTATCCAGGGGGGGCAGCCAGGGCATTTGCCCCAGGCGCAGCCCACAGAGGCGCCATTGGGCCGTCTGATGCGCCGGTCCAGAAGGAGGCTCCCTGTCGGCGGCATTCTGCCGCCCCCCCACACTTAGATTCTCCCGTTCTCTAAGCCAGCTCTCAAACTGACAGCCAGCTCAGAGAAAGTGCACTCACTTTTTGATCTCTAAGCCCTGACGCCGCCGGCACTTCCGCATCAGTGAAGCGCCAGCAGCGTGATCAGGTCACATGATCACGCTGCTGACGTCACTCGCCGGCTCTTCAGAGGCGAAGACACAGGGCAGGCAGGCAGTGAGGCAGCGTTGTGCTTGGTGGTAAGTGCTCCAGCTCCATACGGGGCAATGGAGCTGAAGACACCAAAGAAGATTTAAGAAATGTAAGGACATGGTCTAGGGGCTAGGAAGGGATGGTTGGGGTCGGGGATACTATATGGAGTCAGCGCAAGGGAATGTGAGAGATTGGGGGATGGGTGCAGTCTCATGGATAGGGAGGGAGCAGGAGGAGTAAATTGAGGACAGTGTGTGAGGAGCAAGGCCAGGGTGCAGACAGATGCATGTGGTGGAGGAATATGAGGATCTTATGGGGGGTGAGGGGGGGAGAAATATGAGGAACATATGGGGGAGCAAGGAGGGAGAACTATGAGGAACATATTGGGGGCGAGGGGGAAGAAATATGAGGAACATATGGGGGCGAGGGGGGAGAAATATGAGGAACATATGGGGGCGAGGGGGGAGAAATATGAGGAACATATGGGGGTGAGGGGGGAGAAATATGAGGAACATATGGGGGGAGAAATATGAGGAATTTATTGGGGGCAAAATATGAATATATTGGGGGCGAGGGGGAAGAAATATGAGGAACATATGGGGGGGCGTGGGGGGAGAAATATGAGGAATATATTGGGGGCGAAATATGAGGAATATATTGGGGGCGAGGGGGAAGAAATATGAGGAACATATGGGGGAGGGAGAAATATAAGGAACACATATGGGGCGAGGGGGGAGAAATATGAGGAACATATGGGGGCGAGGGGGGAGAAATATGAGGAACATATGGGGGGGCGAGGGGGGAGAAATATGAGGAACATATGGGGGCAAGGGGGAAGAAATATGAGGAATATATGGGGGGGGCGAGGGGGGAGAAATATGAGGAACATGCCGGTGGCAGTGCCGGGTTTTCATGCGAGAGACTCGCACGAGAATCGTGCGAGTCTCTCACAAGTGAGAGTGAGCCCTAAGTGTGCTCCACTGAGGAGCTGAAGAAACCACTGAAGATGGGAGATGGGGGGGCGGGATTTGGAGTGGGGGGTACATAATGTGTGGGGAGATTTGGAGTGGGGGGATATATAATGTGTTTGAGGGATTTGGAGTGGGGATGGGAGGTTATTTAATGTGTGGGAAGATTTGGAGTGGGGATTGGGGGGGATTTCATGTCTGGGGGGATTTGGAGTGGGGATGAGGGGTACTTAATGTGTGTGGGGGATTTGGGATGGGGGGGATTTGGAGTGGGGATGGGAGGATTTAATGAGTGGGGATGGCGGGATTTAATGTGTGTGGGGAGATTTGTCCACACAAAATGAAGAGTATGTATGAGGGCATGTGTGGCACCCCTGAGGGTTCAGTCGCCACAGAGGTACTGCACCTCCTCCTGAAGTGTGGTGCCCCACCATTCAGGTAAGGTGGAGACTCCTGACCACACTCCAACACCTGCATCCCACACAACATAGTAGTGTAGCAAAGCACCCTTTGGTGCCTCCCTGCTTGGAACACGAAGCGTGCTGGGAGGCGGGTGGAGTTTAGTTTGCACTAAAAGAGCGGGAAGAGTTTAGGAGTCAGTCAGGGAGTCTGACAGAGACAGTCTGGCAGGGCGGTTGGTCAGAGAAGCTCCCCGGAGAGGAATGAAGGAAGGAAGTGCTGCAGCCGACCTCAGTGACCTGGGTCTGCTGGCACAGGAAAGGAACATTGAAGGAAAGCCTGACTCTCTCCATAAGAAAGAAGGATTAGTATGGAACATAGGAGAGGAGGACTAAGGATCAGGGTGAGAGCAGAACCCTTCCAAAATTCACAGTGCAAGGCCGGTGTCCAGTCCCCGAGGTTGTATGGATACTAATGGTCCTGCAGCAGACACCGGAGGAATAGAAGTTGTCACCACTTTATTCCCACACAAGACTTGGGGGCACAACAGCAACGAGAGTGAGCCGGGACTTAGTAGCAAGGAGTTCACGAAGCAGGCTATAGCTGTCTGCCGTACAAGTAGAGTTCATAGGCACATCTGACAGGAGGAACTCTAGTGTAACTCAGTACTGAGAGTACTTCACTATAGGCGCAAAAGGGAGACGTTCAGAAAAGGCACATATGTTGGCGGAGTGTTGGAACGGAGGACTTCATCTTGCCTGGAGGTTGACAGCTCCTGACCCGGAGGACACGGCACGGATGCGGGCACCTGTATGCACAACAGACTGTGAGTAAAGCTTTGGAACTACATGCCCTGGTGTCCTCCACTTCTTTCTGCGCCAACACCCTGAGCACCGCTACATCTCTCCTCCCTATCTCGCCATCTACACTGCCCTGGGACTACAGCCCTGCCTGTGGAGGGCTACACCATCATTGCTGCACCATACCATCAATCCCACAGGATCTGTCCGCAGCGTCGGCTTAACACCTCTATCCCCAATATTCAACCCCTTTTACAATGGACGCCCAGGGCCACAGACCGGGTCACAGCTGCCGTGACAACCCCCATTGAAACCAACGGGCCCGGTACAGAGTACCCCACGGCCCTGACCCCACTGTCACGGATGGGGGCAATCCACATGTATGAGGATACAGTATGGGGGATGGGTGCAGACAGTATAGGGAGCAAACGGGTAAATGTATGTGGACACAGTATGAGTAGCGATGGGAAAAATGTATTGGGAGTGAGGGTGATGGGATATGTGCAGACAGTATGGGGAATCGGGGGTATGTGTGAGCAGACAGTATAGAGAGTGAGGGGGTAAATATATGAGGAGACAGTATGGTGAACAGGTGGGATGTTAGAGGAGATAGTATGAGGAGGGAGGGAAATAGTGTGAGGCGACAGTATATTGCAGATATTTTTATTTAGGAGCATTATAATGTCACTTCTATCTTTAAGGGCATCGCATGGAGAGTTGGTGCAGAAGACCGGAGAAGATGGAAGTCTGCAGAAATGAGATGTGGATGAGAAAACTTATCATGGGTTCTGGACAAGAAGAAGAAAAGAAGGAGAATGACTCCAGGGACGACGTCATCTATAAGGTACCTGGATGTAAATGTTATTTGTGATACTGACTTATTCTCATGCTTTTATTTATGTTAGGAACATTAAAGGGGTTGTCAAGGTTTGTGCTGAGTCTGCAGACATTCTATGTGATTGCAGACTTCTGAATTCTAACAGTGCTCACTGAACGCTGTTAGGATTCTCTCGTGCCGGTAATTTACATACATGCAGTCACATGCTGACTAGACATGTGTGGCCTCACTCAATGAAAATGAACGGAACGAGGCCGGACACGTCTAGTCGGAATGTGGCCAGAAGTATACAAATCACATGCTTGTGCTGACATGACCGTGTACTCTTACCACCGGTACGGGAGAATCCTAAAAGTGTGCAGTGCATTAATTGTGAGAATTCAGAAGCTGCAATGTCAGGATTCAGCTCTGCAGGTTCCAGTAGTCATCACATGGACATTTCACTCATGTGCGATTTTAATACTTATGGTCCTGTGACAATGAGCTTCTCTTTCTGCTTTTTTCAGTTTTTCACTGAACATTGAGAGCATTAGGGAGAGCATGGCTAAGTGTGGAAATCGCATGCGGGCGGGGGGGGGCTGAACCGAATTCAATTCTTGCCCCGGGTGCCAGAAAGCCTTGATACACCTCTGCCATGACATATCAAGCTCCTCTTAGTCTATGGAATTGCACTTCTATGGCTGCTTCACTTTCCTCTTCCCCCCAGTAGTATAGGCAGTTTCTCTTCCTCCTACATAGAAGTGAGGTCTGGGAGGAGATCAGTCTTCTGAAGTGAGTGTCCCTCACTGTGGAGTATTTGGGGGCAATTCAGCAAGAAGTGGGCCTCATACTCCATGGCCTGCTGGGGGCACTGCTGGCAGAGTCTGCTCTCTTGGGGCTTGTGGGTCTGTCTGTGCCGCCCGGATTTGATGAATAGGCTGCGGGCGCTTAGTCTGTACTGGCTTAGGATCTGCCGCATTTTTGGGTTTGCTAGTTTCTCTAGATACGGGGCCAATTTGTAATCCCTCTGTAGGTTCTGGTATATCATCAATTTCTGTGATTTGTTCATGTTATTCCGCCAGACGTTGAGATATTCCTCTCTGCCTTTATGTACCATCTTCCGGATTTGGTATTTTATCAGGCCATGCAGGTTGGTGGCTTGGTCAGGCTGGTTTGGGATGATTAGTGTTGGGGGGGTTTCATTCTTCTAGGGTTTCCTGCTCTAGCAAGGCTTTGTGATGGTAGGAGCTGGGACTACTACTTTGTAGATGAACCTTGAATGTTAGTGTCTTCTTCTGGATCTCAATGTGTAGTGGGAATCTGGCCAGCTATGCTCGGCAGGTGTTGCTTGATGTGCTCCAATGGACTTGGAGTTGGTGTTTTCAGAACTAGAGGTGAAATATTTCTGTTGGCCCGGCGTCTCACTTTGACCAGTTTGGGTATGAGACTGGACCCCAGACTTTGTTGCCATACAGAAGGATTGGGACAATGATGGTATCATAGCCAGACGGTTACAGGTGCCTTAAGATGCTACAGACGACTTCTGATGGCATAGAAGGCTTTGCAGGCCTTGTCGCCTTGTCTTTCAGCAACTGTATGGCTTGCTTAAAGCTCCCTGATTGGCTGAGGTCTATGCCCAAATAAGTGTCCTTGTTGGTTTCCGTAAGTGGACAGCTGTCTATTATGAAGGGTTGATGGCCATCTGGTTTCTACTTTCTTTTCTAGAGCACCATGATATTAGTTTTCTTCTGGTTGATTGGCAGTGCCTATGTGGTGCTGAAGCTCTCTAGGATTTTCAGATTATCTTGGAGGCCTTTGTCACTTGGTGATAACAGCACGAGGTCATACAGCAGAAATTTCACCTCTTCACACAGTCTACAAGGGTTGGGTGAGGATACATCCATCTATCTATCTATCTATCTATCTATCTATCTATCTATCTATCTATCATACAAGTGCATCTAGTGTGTTTCCAAGGTCCAGTGTGAAGTTTCCACAATCAGTGATGGGTTGGGGAGCCATGTCATCTGCTAGTACTAGTACACTGTGATTTATCAAGACCAAAGTCAGCGCAGCCATCTACAAGGAAATTTTAGAGCACTTCATGCTTCCCTCTGCTGACAAGCTTTTTGGAGATGTAAATTTCATTCTCCAGCAGGACTTGGCACCTGTCCACACTACCAGAAGTACCAATACCTTGCTTAAAAACAACAGTATCACTGTACTTGATTGGCCAGCAAACTCACTTGACCTTAACCCCATAGAGAATCTATGTGGTATTGTTAGAGGAAGATGAGAGACACCAGACCCAACAATGCAGATGAGCTGAAGGCTGCTATCAAAGCAACCTGGGCTTCCATAACACCTCAGCAGTGCCACAAGCTGATCGCCTCCATGCCATGCCACATTGATGCAGTATTTGATGCCAAAGGAGCCCCAACCAGAATACTTTTTCTTTTTTAATAAATTTGCAAAAATTTCTACATTTCTGTTTTTTTTCAGTCAAGATGGGGTGCAGAGTGTACACTAATGAGAAAAAAATGAACTTTTGAATTTACCAAATGGCTGCAATGAAACAAAGACTGAAAAATTTAAAGGGGTCTGAATACTTTCTGTACCCACCATACTTGAGATACTGTAGGTCATCAGTATCAGATTGGTTAAGGTCCAACACCTGACACCCCCACCAATCAGCTATTACAAACTCTGGCAGTGTCTGGATCTAGACAGTTTGATGTAGTAGATCTCCGCAGCTCCATACACTGTTTGTTGGTTACATCACAGTCTTTATTAATCAATCATCTACACATGGGGGGCCACCTACATGCATCACTCCCAAGTATACAACTGGGTGCGCTTGCTCGGCAATGTTTAATTTTTCCAGTTGAAAAATAGATTCGAGACTGTATAATTTTAATAGGAAAGACAGATCAGCAGTCATTACAAGAGGAGATACAGAATTAGTGACATGAGTGGTGGCACATAGAATAGTGCCAGTACCATATGTGGAGTTACAACTGAGTGCAGTACATATTTGCAAACACTGTGTTAATCCATAGCTATCACAGTGTTTTTTGTGACTTTAAGGGAATCTTTCACTTGATTTTTGACACTTAATCTGAGAGCAACATATTGTAGAGAAAGACCTTGATTCCAGTAATATGTCACTTACTGGGCTGCTTGCTGTATAAAATCAATGTGTTAGCAGATTATCACTAGAGGACTAGTAAACCTGCTCCCATGCAGTCCTCCATATTCATGAGCTTTTTATAACCCCACCCCACCACTGATTGACAGCTTTCTTCTCATGCACCAGTGTACACAGAAATCTGCACATCAGTGGTGTGGGCAGAGTTATACAGAGGTCAGCATTCACAGAACTGCTAGATCTGCAGCAGAGCAAAATTGTGATTATATCAAAATGACAGCAAGCAGTCCAGCAATTGATACATTGCTGGGATCAGGGTCTCTGCCTTTTATCACGCTGCTCTCAGATTGGGTGGCAAAAACCTGGTGACAGATTCCCTTTAACTGCCAAGGCAACTTGCCCATTTCAGCTGCATAAATCCCTGCAGGACAGCTATGGTTTTCAATGGCAGAAATAGTGTGGTCACATTCTAAAAGGATGTGGCCTGTGGTAGGACATGTGCTTGACTTCAGTTTTGGATCGGAGCACTGAGCAGATCTTGCTCTGATAAATAATGGATTTTCCATTTATCAAAAAGTGTCCTGTTTAAAGGGACAGTTATCAAGCGAGCAAAGAATAATTCCTATGACTATAATGAGCAACGCAACAATGGGGCTGTTTCCTTTGTACAATGACGCCATCATGGAGCCACAAAATCACCATGACAAAAATTCACATTGTGGTGTGAGAACTAGCTTTGTACCCTGACATACGTTTAGATCATTGCTTGGGAATTAGAGATGATGGAATAAATTTGCAATGCCCTGGTGGAGGTACCAGGTCAGTTATCTGGGGGCCCAGCCTCCTCTCTGAAAGAACATATGGATCCTCTTTTGGTTAGCAAGACTGGTGGACCATCGTGTATGCATAACGTCGCAATGGCCAGGTTAGCTTATCAAATGAGGAGCCATAGATCTCTGCAGGTACTTAATGGTTCATGGGGTATGAAGTCATGCTAATCAAAAGAAGAGCTGTGGATGCCATCACCTAGAAAGGAGGCGCCTCACAGGACATGAGTCTAGTGGAAACAGAATACTGACCGGGATTCTAGATCAGGGTCCTGAGAATCAATTTGCTTATTTCTATAAAAAACACATTACTGACATGTCATCATGTAAGAGTCCAAACATGGCTCAATACAATTACGGTCTACATTTCAGAGCTTTGTCATGTAGCGAGATATCAACCTATATTGTCACCACTTGACTTGGACAGATTTTTATTCCCATTAATTATGAGGATTTGATTTAGAAAGTGTGTTGGTCAAAGACTGCAGTGCCTTGATGTTACAGCAAACGATATTTAAAGATAATTTGGGTCTGAAAATAAAAGTGAATGTGGGATTGACTCCTTGTGACTTGAATCAAGTTTTCCGTCCAAAATGGCCTTGTAGCCTCAACTCGTATGTGCCATCTATTTAAGTTATACTGGCCATGTAACAGCACTATCATGGCTTGTGGTGCAGTGACCAATGCACCCCGTTGAGGTAAAGGGAACTTGTCTCATTGAAAATGGTTTCTTATCTGCAAGCAGGAGGAGCTGATCAGATTGTTACATAGTTTTGTGGGAAAGGTTTCAGTAAAACTTGCATGTTATCCATTGAAATCCCTGGCGTTTGCAAGCATGTGAGTCCAGTCTTCCCTGTAGGACTGTGCTTGCAGAGATAGCTGTCAGTCACTATTAGAACCGCCCACTGAATCCATTCCCACAAACCTGCGTATCATTCTGCTCAGGTTCTTCTCGGTGCCATGACGTCCACAGATCAGACTGCAGGCTCCATGCGACAGGTTCCCTTTAATTGGGGTCTATTGTGGCTCTTATGGTTTATCTCATTTTGATGGCAAGAGCAGCGTCTCATGGAGGGAACGTGACTGCCTATGATAGCTAGAGGCAGGGAAGAGACCAAATAACATTCAGCTATATTTGTGCTCTTCATCTATCCCAATCCCAATGTGAAGGGTCACAGTTGGGTTACACAGTTCCCAATAATGACTGCGACTGACGCTAGGATTGTGGAAATCAGTACACGCTTTGTCATAGGATTGCAGTAATACAGCTCTTCTAGCGTTCTCCTTTTATTATGTCCAGTAACCAATACATGACTGTGAGTCATGGAAACCAGCCCGAATTTCCTCTCAGCAGATAAGGACAAAGCAGCCCCCATCATCCCTCCTTATCATTACCTATACTCATATCTGTAACCACAAGCATTATATCAACACCACTTCTCATACGTCATGTGCTGAGTGGATGACTCCATGTTGTGGGATCAATCAATATTCGTCAGGAAGTCCCAGAGACATGAGCTACATCAATTCTATGGACTATGTATCGTTGGGTCCTATGGAGATGAGATGTTCCATTCTCATGCAGAATATCTAGCATGGGTTGAAAGTGGTGCATTAAAGATGAAGAAGACCTTGGTCAGATATAGTTCACTAACAGTAACAGGTTACATATTGATTGATTCTTATACACAGTCCAAATATGAAAAGAAATGAGAGTTTGGCCAAATCTGTTAACAATGATTCCACATTCAGGACCTTTTAAATATACAGCTTATGTATGGATGTGAATGGGATTTGATTGTTACTGTTGGTAGGTTGACCATTCCTATTTAGACAGCATAAAGACTAATAGGACTACACAGTAATGTTGGGCAAACCTGCTGAACCAGGATGACCATCTAATGAGTATAGGACTGATCAGACTTATACCGCGAAACACTGATGCTGCGCTGACATGAATAAGATGAGCGGAGTTCATAGCAAATGAACTCCGTTCACTCACTGGCGTCACCGCTAGTGGTTTGAGTACTTTTTATCACATGCAGCTTAGTTCCTCTGTTGGATGCCCGGCTGAATGCTTGCATCATGACAACTTTCAGCATGGCATCTAGATGTAGCAGAGCTAGACTTGTCGCCGGACAAATAGATTATCATCTCGTCGGACAGGTTGAGGAATATGGTGGTTTATAATTTTTTGTCTTTTATAGGAGATATAGGCATCAATGGATTATCTGCTTGTCGGACAGGTGAGTATCACTTTGCTTTTTTATTTTTAATATTTTAAAATAAAAGGGTAAAAGAGGGGGGAGTGTTTATTTCAAATAAAGGACTTTATTAAGGCTGTTTTTTTTATAGAATTTGACTATGGGGTTAGTAATGCAAGTGTCTTATAGATGCCGCTCCATTACTATCCCTTGGACATGATGTCAGCTGCCAATAAGAAGCTGACATCAACCCCAATACTATTACCTAACTTGCCACCACACCAGGGCAAGTGGGAAGAGCGGAGGCTAAACAACACGCATCTTATAAATGTGTCATTTCTGGGGCACCTGAGATGTGATGTTTTTCGTCTGGGAAGGGGTCAAAATCCATGGCCCCTTCCTAGCTTATTAATATCATCCTGCAGCTGTCTGCCTAGCCTTTGCTGGTTATAATTGTTAGGAAGGCCCCACATATTTTTTTAATATCCAGTAAAAACTAAGTATACAGCTGTGAGCTGATATTAATAGCCTGCGAAGCTCCATGTTTATTACCCCCTTCCCAGATTCTGAGCCCCAAAGGAGACAATGATGATGAATGAACATGAAGCTCCTTAAAGTCTTGAGGTAGAGGGTACATGTTCCATCAAGGACACAATACAATCGGCCCACTGGTTAGATGACAAACCGCCAGTTAGACAGGAACTGATTAATAAGGTTAACTTTATTATTTTGATGGAACAGAACATATATGCGAAAAGAGGTCAACACATGCAGTTTGAAAATGTGTGGGGTGGCTGGATGGAGCGCCCAGGCCTGGCTTCGGAGGCTCTTAAGAAAGAAAGAATGCGTCTACCTACGCGCCCTTGACCCTCTGTGTTGGTACCTTCAACAGGGATCTTAAGTGGCTGTCTCGAAAAAAGATTCAAAATGTGACATGGTGTGTGATAAGTGCAATGATATAAAGGGATGGGGTTAGGGTGGATGAGGAGAGGGTAGGGGATTTAGGATGTAAGTACAGTTATATCGCCTGTCAGGTTGAACATGGTTTATATTATATGCTAAAGTTAAATGTATTGTCAAAGTTTCATGCTGACAACTTTTAAATAAAAATCATCTGATTTAAAAAAAAAAAAGGACACAATACAATATGCCCATTATTGTCAATTACTATGTACTAATTCTAGCGGTTTAATTACCCCATCAAGTTAACATAGCTAAAAATGAATTGTAAAGGGTCTCTTACACATAGCGACATCGCTAGCGATCTCGCTACATGTGACTCTTACCTCCGACCGGTCCCCCCCCCCCCGCTGGATATTGCTGATCGTGCGAGAACGTCTTGGTCCATTTTCTCATCGCCAGCTTCATACTGGCGCAGACGAACGACGCATGGACGCGGGCGGAAGACATCATCAGAGCTGCGTGTGACAGGTAAGTAACGACCGCCAACCGCTGCTGCATCGCTGGTGAGATCTGCCTGTTTGGCAGCTCTCTAGCGACCATTTAGCGATGCACCAGCGATCCTGACCGGGTCGTATCTTTATCGGGATTGCTGGTGCATCGCTAGATGTAAAGGGGCCTTAAGAGTTTCAATCTGTTTCTAATAATCGGTAAATCAATTTTTTGATTCAATGTTTGTTTTTTGAAAATCATGTTCTCACTTAGCTACCGGCGATAAATGTTCCTTTCCCCTATTATAATTGCACAATTTGTTATATAGAACTGTGGAAATGTTGAGCAAATTATAGTTCATATATTGACACTTCTGGCCTCGCTTTATATTTTTTTTTTTTCTTTTCTATAGTGAACCACTACCATAGCTGATTCATTTTATGAACACTGTGCAATACTACACATAGAAGGGTAATAGTTGCATAAAATAAAAGTCTGTGCATCCAACAATTAGGATAATCCACATACCTATGGCAAGTATGTGTGCCTTTAAAAATCACTATATATATATATATCTATATATATATATAAATAATATACGGTATATATAAAAAAACCTATATTGATGTCAAAGTATTAACACTGATATACTTAAAAAAAATAAAAGCAGAAAGCATGTCTTGAGGTTAGTAAATTACAGGGGAAAGTTTTCTCGTCCATCTACGTGATGCTGTGATACTTACTGTTTCTTTGCTGCCTGTTGCTTGCGCTCCATCGCCCGTGCAGCCGGTTCTCACAGCTGTCTGCCCTGACTGCCTATCCCCTGCTTTATTTCCCCAGCCCCCTGTGAGTAATATACGAGAACAGGAAGTTCTGAGCACACAGCTGTATTAACAGCAGAGACAACCTCCCCCCAAAACGAAATCTCATAGTGTTCAACTTCCGCAGAGCCAGAGACTGATATAGTGCTCAGATAAATGATTCTGTTAGCGTCATGATGAATTGCAGCTACTAGATATTCTATGTTTTCCATTTGTTTTCTATTCCTTTTGGCAGTAAAATATTTATTTCTGCCTTTTCTATACGTTGGTGTATAATTCAATGTATCAAGACAACATTTAAAGGGGTTTTCTAGTTTAGGAAATCTACGGTAATTTCATATATTTTAGGTTATGGGTAGAGTTGAGCGAAACGGGTCGGTCATATTCAAAAGTCGGCGACTTTCGCTGAAGTCGGGTTTCATGAAACGAAACCCGACCATAGCGTGAGGTCGGCCACGAGGTCGGCGACCAGAGCGCCAAAGTCGCGTTTCAAAAGATGCTTCCAGCGCCCTTTTTCAGCCAATGATGGAGGACGCACACTGTGGGCAACGCGATGACATAGGCATCGTCACCACCATCTTTGAGAAGGGCATGCAAGTGATTGGTTGGCTTTGTGTGGCATCACAGGGGCTATAAAAGGGCGTGAACGCCGACCGCCATCTTTTGCCGATCTTAGCATTCTGATTCAGAATAAGGGAGAGCGTTAGGCAGGGAAGAGAGAACCAAAAAACTGCTTCTGCTGTTAGCGATTTCCACTTACAACACAACAGTTTGTGTGCAGTGACAGGTGGAGGCTCTATTTTTGTGCATCAGCTCTGTTGGTTATTAGGCTGCCTTATAAGGCTCCCTGATAGCTGCATTGCTGTTTGCACACTGCTGTGCAAACTGCTTTTTTAAAAGCAAAAATACTTTTCTTCCTCTTTTCTGCACAGTTACCAAGCGTTCATTTTTCCACCCTTTTGTGTGTGCAGCAGTCCTGCATATTAGGCTGCCTGCGTCCATACTTGGACTGAGAGCATCATTGTCAGCGTCCTCAAATCTCTAGTGAGATCCAAATTCTCACCAATCCTATAGACACCCTCCACCTTGTCATACACCATCCAATTTCAGCCTGTTACACTGAGGTGTAATCTCTCCTGGGCCTGAGACAATAATTCAGCGTCCTCAAATCTATAGTGAGATTCAAATTCTCACCAATCCTATAGACACCCTCCACCTTGTCATACACCATCCAATTTCAGCCTGTTACATTGAGGTGTAATCTCTCCTGATCCTGAGACAATAGTTCAGCGTCCTCAAATCTATAGTGAGATTCAAATTCTCACCAATAGTAGATACAGCTTCTACCTTGTTTTACAGTACCATATAGCTGGTGGTATTTTGGGTACATTTTCACAAAAATGAGGAAGTATGGTGGAAGACGCCATGGAAGTGGGCGGGGGTTGCCAGCTGGTCTCGATTGTGGTGGTGGTGGTGTTGCATCTGTTGATAGTGGCAAAAGCACAATAGCACCTAAGGCAGGAGGTGTTGAGCCTGCATCATCGTCTGGCTCCACAAGGCCTCGAAGGCTCTCTTTTCTGGGAGTAGGTAAACCACTTTTAAAGCCGGAACTTCAGGAACAAGTTTTGGCTTACATTGCTGACACAGCCTCCAGCTCTCTCGCCTCCTCTTCTGAAGTTTCAAAAAATGCAAGCACTGAGTCGTCAAGTGCTGGCTCCTGGTCAGGAAGAACCCCTTTCCTTGTGTCCTTCACCTCTTTCTATCATACCATGCCTGGGTTATCAATCAATCAATCAAATTTATTATCGTCAAGTACATATTACATATATACAAGGAATTCTTTGTGGCAAAGAGGCAACATAATATATAACAACAGATACAACAAGTAACATCTATCAAGTCAAATCATGAATTCCCCAGTCCAAGATGAATCTGACATGGAGTGTGGGTGGCCAGCCAGGGCAGTGGGGTTAATCGGTACCGGGCCGGTGTCTCAGAGGGATGTGTCACGTTGGTGGTGATGACCCGTTCCGTGGCACTGGGCATCCATGCAAAGGGGTGAATAACGTTTATAGGTGAATGATACGTGACGCCACCTGTGGTTTCTGATCAGATTGACCCGCGCTGCAGTGTCGCTTCTCTGGGACAGATGTGGTGCAGCTAAGATGTAGAAGCCCTGCACAGGTAGGGCCATAGTCGCAGGGCAGATGAAAGAGTTGGTAGATGGTGTGCAGTGCAGGATGTAGTAGAGCCGTGCGCAGGAGAAAGATGACAGACACATTTGTGCAGTTCCTTTACCTGTACTTGGTAAGTGCCGTCCAGGACCCAGAGTACAGATGTAGAAGGAGTTGGTCAGCCTGGAAGCAAATTTGGAATTCTCTCCCTGCAGATAGGTAGTGTGGCCTCCGTTCTAGCGCTTATCTGAGGTACTCGCAGTACTGAGTTCACTGAAGTTCCCCCTGTTGACTCTCTTTTGGAACTTTCTCGTATGGCAGGCAGCCATAGCCTTTTCCTTCTGGCTCTCACACATTGCTGCTGGGGCCTCCAAGCCTTAGTTGGGAACAGAGCATTTATAGCTGCTACTTCCTCCGGTTTCTGCTGCAGGACCGCCAGTGTCCCTACAAACTCTGAGACAGGAATCCCGACCATGCGCTCCAGTTAGGAGTGAGCCTTAACTCTGCTCATCCTCCAGCTCCCCTTCTCACGTCCACACACTTCCCCTTCCCTTCACAGACTGCCCTAACTTACCTCCTCCCAACCACAGAGAGCAGCTCCTCAGCAGTCAGGTTCAGAGGTCTCCCTGCTGGCCTGGAGTGGGAACTGTGTTGTGTATTGGTTTAACTGCTAGAGAGATCCTTTGTTGCTCCCAAGCATGACATCACACTCCCTAGGAGGAAGGTAATGACACTGTGGCGACCGTACTCCTGGGGGCGCCACAAGTGCACTTATGCCCAGCCACTGCTAGATAATTCTGCTGGTACATTGACCCAGTCCCAGACCACTACATTCCCCTCGCACTCTACACAGCCAGAATCTGACCCTGATGAAACTCAGGTTCCCCTTCCCGCATACTATACCACCTTACACGGTGACAAAGAGGAAGGTGCAGATGAAAGTGCAGGTTCCCTGAGCAGGTGGGGGGGCATACTCATGGGTGACGGCACTGGCACAGGGCCCCTCCTCATAGTGCGCAAAAGTGTCTCTGCCGGTGGGGCCCACCCCCACCCGCCGTCAGACACACCGCCGTACTATGAGGGGCCCTGTGCCAGTGCCGTCGCCAACGAGTGGGCCCCCCTGCTTGCTCAGGATCACAGCACTTGCAAAGTTGAAATTACATTACTCCATACAGTTTTATGGCCACCGCATAGTGCCCTATACAGAGTAATGAGGCCCATATATTTCTCCATACAGAATTATTGGTCCCATATAATGTTTGAAACAGTATATGATGAGCTCCACATAATGCTACAGTATATGTTGGTCCCCATGGATGAAGCTCCACTGTGTTATGGGCCCAAATAATGCTCCATATATAATGGGCCCCATTTTTAATGCTCTAGTGTATAATGGGCCCTGTAAATGCTGCTCCAGTGTCTGATGTCCACCTTTGGAATGCTCCAGTGTATGGTGGGCCCCATATATCATTCTCCAGACAGTGGCGGATTATAATGAGGTCAATTTGGGCAGTTGCCCCGGGCCCAGTGGGGTTAAGGGGCCCACAGCCCAGGCCAGTAAATTGCCCCATTATAATCCGCCACCGCGCAGGGCCAGATTATAGGCAGGGCAGGCGGGGCTTCAGCCCCGGGGCCCCCACCACAAGAGCTTCTAAGGGGGCCCCCACCACATTCCTGCTGGCTGCTGCAATGGCACTCCATCTTCTCCCCACCTAAAAGTGAGTGACCGTGGGGGCGGCATTATGTGCTCTGCTACCAGCAGCATCTACAAGTAGCGTGAACGCTGATGCTGCTGGTAGCGTGCAAAGGCTTGTGATGAGATCACAGGAGGTAAGGTGTCAGGGCCCCAGATCATGTGACCCCTGTCTCCTCCCCTCCTGTGACCTCATCACAGGTCCTGTGCGCACAGCACTGAGAGCAGCCATGTATGTGGAGTGCGGCTCTGCGGCTGGAGGTCGGTGCTGGAGGCCCCATTATTCTCTATGTGGAGTGGGGCTCTGCGGGTGGAGGTCGGTGCTGGAGACTCCATTATTCTCTATGTGGAGTGCGGCTCTGCGGGTGGAGGTCAGTGCTGGAGGCTCCATTATTCTCTATGTGGAGTGCGGCTCTGCGGGTGGAGGTCGGTGCTGGAGACTCCATTATTCTCAATGTGGAGTGCGGCTCTGCGGGTGGAGGTCGGTGCTGGAGACTCCATTATTCTCTATGTGGAGTGCGGCTCTGCGGGTGGAGGTCAGTGCTGGAGGCTCCATTATTCTCTATGTGGAGTGCGGCTCTGCGGGTGGAGGTCGGTGCTGGAGGCCCCATTATTCTCTATGTGGAGTGTGGCTCTGCGGGTGGAGGTAGGTGCTGGAGGCCCCATTATTCTCTATGTGGAGTGCGGGTGGAGGTCGGTGCTGGAGGCTCCATTATTCTCTATGTGGAGTGGGGCTCTGCGGGTGGAGGTCGGTGCTGGAGGCTCCATTATTCTCTATGTGGGGTGCGGCTCTGCGGGTGGAGGTCGGTGCCGGAGGCTCCATTATTCTCTATGTGGAGTGCGGGTGGAGGTCAGTGCCGGAGGCTCCATTATTCTCTATGTGGAGTGCGGCTCTGCGGGTGGAGGTCGGTGCCGGAGGCTCCATTATTCTCTATGTGGAGTGCGGCTCTGCGGGTGGAGGTCGGTGCCGGAGGCTCCATTATTCTCTATGTGGAGTGAGGCTCTGTGGGTGGAGGTCGGTGCTGGAGGCCCCATTATTCTCTATGTGGAGTGTGGCTCTGCGGGTGGAGGTCGGTGCTGGAGGCTCCATTATTCTCTATGTAGAGTGTGGCTCTGCGGGTGGAGGTTGGTGCCGGAGGCTCCATTATTTTCTATGTGGAGTGCGGCTCTGCGGGTGGAGGTCGGTGCTGGAGGCTCCATTATTCTCTGTGGAGTGCGGCTCTGCGGGTGGATGTCGGTGCTGGAGGCTCCATTATTCTCTATGTGGAGTGCGGCTCTGCGGGTGGAGGTCGGTGCCGGAGGCTCCATTATTCTCTATGTGGAGTGGGGCTCTGCGGGTGGAGGTCGGTGCTGGAGGCCCCATTATTCTCTATGTAGAGTGCGGCTCTGCGGGTGGAGGTCGGTGCTGCAGGCTCCATTATTCTCTATGTGGAGTGCGGCTCTGCGGGTGGAGGTCGGTGCTGGAGGCTCCATTATTCTCTATGTGGAGTGGGGCTCTGCGGGTGGAGGTCGGTGCTGGAGGCCCCATTATTCTCTATGTAGAGTGTGGCTCTGCGGGTGGAGGTCAGTGCTGGAGGCCCCATTATTCTCTATGTAGAGTGTGGCTCTACGATTCGTGACCCCCGTCACGTGACGAGGGGGGCCCACAGAGTCTGAACTGCCCCGGGCCCTGGCTACCCTTAATCCACCCCTGTCTCCAGAGTATCGTGCTCCCCAAAAATAGCTGTCCCAACATTGAAAACAATTAAATAAGACTCCTCGCTAGGGAATCCCTGTACTAGTCTGGACTCCTCGTCGTCCCCATCTTCCATCTCACTGCACTTGGACTGTTTAGGCAGAGGGCATACAGATGTGATGTCATCGCGCTCTGACCAGAATGTCACTGTCAGGAAACGCGGAAGACGTCACGGCGGTGGAGCAGGGAGAGGTAAGTATTGGTGTTTTCAAATATCCTCTGAGGATCACCCATTCATTCTGCATTTTAACAAATTCACTTGTGGGTGACATTATTTTTGGTATTTTTTTAATTGGTATATTAAAAGTTATATTTTATCTCATTTGCTGCTTTATACATGTGTTAAAAGAGCCCAGTGACACTCTTTGGCCCAGGGCCCACGAAAATCTGGAGCCAGCCCTACCCCCCACAACTTTAGCCAAATAACCCCCAGTTTTCAATGCCTAACTATTATCATAAAGTAAATTAAGGTTGACAAGCTTCAGTAATAAGAATTGATGTTTTTGGCATTAAAATGGGCACTGTAGATGTGTTTCCTGTCCTCCACTCCCTGCCGACCTTGGTTCCCCATTGACTTGCATTGGGTTTTGTGTTTCAGTCGGCCTTCGACTTTTCACGATAATCGGACGATTTCATTCGACCCGACTTTTGAGAAAGTCTGGTTTCATGAAACCCGACTCGACCCGAAAAAAGGCACAGACGCTCATCTCTAGTTATGGGTAATCTGTTCGGGATCCTTATCTCTTGGCCAGAGTGAAGAGTGAAGTAGTGAGTGGAGTGTCCTTTGTTACATAGACAGCCCACTGATTTAGATGGACATTGTGTAATGTGCCTCCTCACCTGTAAGAGCGCTGCAGGGAACTTGAACACTTTTTGCTAAGTTTTCCCACAGACAATAAATGATTTGGGGGGGGGTTCCAGCAGGGGGATAGTTTACAAGCATCTTGCTAGTAAAGGGAAGCTGTCATCAGGTTTTTGCTACCTAATCTGAGAACAGCATAATGTATTTTATGTTTAATCAGCAGGAATTATATATCACTAGGGTACTAGTGTAACCCTGCTACCATGTAGTTCTCCATAATCGTGAGCTCTATATAACCACGCCTTCACCACGAATTGGTAGCTTTCTGCCTATGCACAGTAAGCACAAACAGCTGCCAATCAGTGGTGTTGGCAGAGTTATACAAAGGTCAGCATTTAGAGAACTGCTAGATCTGCAGAAAATAAGACAGGGATTTCATAAAAAATAAAAACGCAGCCCAGTAAGTGACACATTGCTGAAATCAGGGTCACGGTCCTCTCAGATGAGGTAGCAAAGTCCTTCAAACAAATAATATTTTTTCAAAGCAGAAAATGCCAATAAGGCAATTTACAATTTAGACTTCAATACCAATTTGAACAGAGCTGTGGTTGTAGCTCTAGTTGTTATGGCATTATCAATTATATTATCATTATACCTTGCTATTCAACTACCTTTCCAATTTGGAATTAAAAAAAAGTAAATTGTCTGGCTTGCAATGATGATGACATTTTACGTACAGTACCATCATATTGCAATAAAAAACAATCACAGATATATATGAAGATTACATGATCCAGTATATGAGAGACTTGCACATAATATAAATGATTATTTGCAGTCTTTATAATAATCTTTATTTTTATATAGAGCTAACATATTCCACAGCGCTTTACAGTTTGCACACATTAACAGCCTTAAGGCCAGTAATCAGTGAATGAACGTTTATGGAAACGCTCATTCACGACTTTCGATCCAATCAGACTAAGCTAAACGCTCATTCGTCAGACTTAAAAATCCTTGCCATAGGCAGCACTTGGTCAAGTGTAAACAGGTGATGTGCTGAAGATAATATGATATCCTATGTGCACAGAATGATCAAATTAAAGGGTTGCTACACTACTTCACTATTGATCACCTATCTGCTGGATAGGTCATCAATATGAGATCAGTGATTGTCTGACACCCAGCACTCCTACCGATAGTTGTTTTCAGAGCCCCTATTCGAATGAATATGTGTGCATCTGCAGTACTACGCCATGGCCACTAAACAGTGACGGAGTTGTGCTGTTCAGCTCAGCAATTGCTAAGACTAGTTTCAGACTAGCGTTTTTGCCAGCAGCACACGGCGCCGCTAAGCCCCGCCCCCTGCTGCGCCCCCTCCAGTCATCTCCGCCTAGTATCGCACATCGCTGCATGCGATCTGCACACCCTGTCTTTAGCATAGGGTGCGCAGACCGTGCGCTGGCCGTCCGCTAGTAGGATTTTCCGTGCTCTGCGCCCTTTTGACGGTGCGCCGAGCGCACCAAAATACAATATGGTGCGTTCGGTGCACGTCGGCGCACCATCAAAAGGGCGCAGCACACGCAAAATCCTACTAGCGCACGGCCTGCGCCCGGTCTGCGCACCCTATGCTAAAGATGGGGTGTGCAGATCGCATGCAGCGATGTGCGATACTAGGAGGAGATTACCGGAGGGGGCGCGGCAGGGGGCGGGGCAAAAAACGCCTTCCGAAGAAGCAGTGCGAAACGCACGTCTTGGCAGAGGGACGTCTGGGGAAATCCACCTAGTTGACCTTAAGGTATGTTAATTATGGCCTTGATTATTATCTTATTTGTGTTTGTTCACATCAGTCATGCTGTTGTCCGATTTAGTGGTTGATTGAGTTGCAATTTATCCTGATTATTATTGGGCACTTTAGCAGTAAATTGTTTACATTCAGAATCATAGGCACACTGGTCTCTACTCGGCAGCAGATTCAGTCTAACATGAGAAAATATATTACATTAGGTGGTAATTGTTTTTCGGTGGATTCCTATGGTTGTTCAGTCCCTCATTGAATTTTTTCCAGTACTTTTCTTTGTGATTTTTTTTGTATTTTTAATGTTGTTAAATAAAAATACATATTTTGTATAATATGCCATTCAGTGGTTTTCTGTTCTTTAATTACGGGTTCCACAAAAGTGATTGATTTATATTATGGTATATATTTTTTCCTTGGTATATATGTAGGATTTGATTCCTGGGCATTTTTCTAGTGATTTAATTAGTCTGAAACTAGCCTAACATCTATCTGCTGTCAGCATTGAGAACAGATGATCGATAGTGCCAGATGTTGGACCCACACCAATCTGATATTGATAATCTACCCTCAGGATAGTTCATCAATATGAAAGTTATGAGGCTACTCTTTGAATGGGGTTACCCAACAATGTAATAAAATGGCCCTAGTCACGTAATTCAAACAGCAACCCATTATAGTAACATAACAAGACGGAATGTAGTTTGAAGAAAAACAGTTCCCAAGATCTGTGTCTCAACTGACAGAGAATCTGTATTGTACGCACAAGTCTCCTTGATCCAAAGAGAAGTGTGTCACATCAGAAGAAATAAACCTTCTCAATGGCTGACTGAGCACAAAGGATTTTTTCCTCTAGTTACAGTTCTCTGTGCTCAGGCAGTTGAGCAGAAAATATGTTTCTTCTATTATCACCCACATCTCTGGAGCTTATGATACAGCTCCTCTGTCAGTTGAGATACAGGTCTTGGGAGATGTGTTATATTCAGATTGCCGCTGGTCCTGACACATGGGTAGGATGGACTGCAGAGTTATGAGATAGGGCAAATGTTATTACATTTTTGGAGACACCCTTTAATGATCGTCCTGTGTGCATAGAACATTCTCCACACTCAGAGAACTGAAAAACTCACACAGCACATATAATATAGAGCTGCAGGGAACCTGACAGGTGATACAAACCTCATCGTTTCAGAATCAAACATACATGGCTGAATCAAACATACATGGCTGTTAAGATTTGCGCAGCATGTATTACCTGTCAGATTCCCTTTAATGTACCGTAGATGCTTTCTTCCAAAATACAATTGACATCTCAAACTGATAGGCTTGGCTACTTCAAGTAACCTGGTGTATTGGTTACTTAGCTTCCTATGGAACTG
Organism: Dendrobates tinctorius; assembly: GCF_039654945.1. Lineage (NCBI taxonomy): Eukaryota > Metazoa > Chordata > Amphibia > Anura > Dendrobatidae > Dendrobates > Dendrobates tinctorius. The sequence continues at coordinate 44,125,221 of NW_027361684.1, forward strand.
CTTATGGAAGTTAAAGGGAATCTGCCATCACATTTGACCTATCTAAACTATTAATATGAGCATACAGGTTATAGCCTGTTGAGGAGAGTGATAGCTGTGTGCCTCAAATCTCCTGTGTGCGCATAGCTGTTCTTTTCTTTCCTCCGCAGTCATAGAGTGATAGAAGAGGATTTCTCAACAACAACCCATCTGATATGAGACAGGTATCACTCTTCTCAGCAGACTATAGCCTGTATGCCCATATTAAGGCTGGGGTCAGACTTGCGAGTGTGATTCGAGAAACTGGCGCGAGTCTCTCGCATCAATACCTGGCACTGCAGCCGGCACTCGGGACCGAAGTATGTGGCTGCATAGAAAGACATGGCAGTGCCGTGTATTGATGCGAGAGACTCTTGCCAGTTTCTCACAACACACAGGTAAATCTGACACCGGTCTAATAGTTTAGATAGGTCAAATGTGGCGACAGATTCCCTTTAACCAAGGAGCACATCTGGGGACAGGGACTGATTTAAAGACATTTTGTGCTCATTTCTGTGGATTCTGTTGGTGATAACTGAACCATGGGGAATATATATTGAATACAGAACATTTTGTTTAGCCTCACCATGTTATTCAGATATATTACCTGTTTTGCTACCGTCTGTAAAAGTTGCACCGTCATTCATTAGACTAAGTGCCTCTTACATTTACACTGGCACAGGAGCCTATTCTCCTCTCCTGTCTGAAGAGCAGCAGCTCCAGCAAATCTGATGGTATTATTTTATAATGCAGAATCCATACTGAATATCTTACATCACAATATACAGTACACATTTACATTATACCCTGCAATTGACAGTTATTCAATCTTATAGACTGATCAGCCATAACATTAATACATCAGTGATAGGTGAAGTGAATAACTGGGACAACTGCTCCTGTAGAGGGGGAGTACAGTATATATTTGGCAGAAAGTGAAGTCAGTTCTTCAAGATGATGTCTTATAGAAGCAGAAAAATGGGTAAGTATAAGGAAACGAGTGAGTTCAAAACGGAATAAAATATAACAGCTAGATGACTTAAAGGGGTTGTCCGGCCTTAGGCTACAAGACTACAGTTAGGGTACCGTTACACTGAGCGATGCACCAGCGATCCCGACAACGATATGGATCGCTGGTGCATCGCTAAGTGGTCGCTAGTGAGCTGCCACACAGGCAGATCTCACCAGCGACATCGCTGGGGTCGGGGGTCGCTGCTTACCTGTCAGATGCGGCGATCCTGACGTCCTCCCGCCCGCGTCCACGCGTCGCTCGTCGGCGCCACAGGAAGCCCAGCAGGAAGCGCCCGACGAGAAATGATACAGGACCTTCTCGCGCAACCAGCGATAATCAGCGGGCGAGCAGGTTGGAGGTAAGTATCACATGTAGCGATATCGCTAGCAATATCGCTATAACGTCACAAAATCGGTGACTTTACAGCGATATTGCTAGCGATATCGCTATGTGTAATGGGGGCTTTACTCTATGTGACTGCAGACTAGTGAATCCTCAGATCGCGTGCACTGCGTTCTGTAAGGATTCTCCGGTGAAAGACCCTCCCACCCTCCTTGGACTTGGTTGTTGGACCCTCCACCTAGCAGATATTGATCTACTTCCTGTTAAACCCCAACCTTTTGATATCCTATACTGAGGATAGGTCATAATCATCACAGGCTTGGACAACCTCTTTAATTCATCAGCAGAATCTGCAGAAACCCTTTGGTAGTTTGGTACGATGCACCAGTCTAGACTCCAGGCTGATTAGCTTAGAGCATGCTCTAGTCTGGATGCAATTTGATCCGTTGTCGTCTGAGAGCAGGGCGCTTTACAACCTGTAATGTTCTTATTCACTGAATAGCAAACTAGTATATTAAAAAGGGCGAGAGGCTGAAATATGAAGAGTTTTCGAAACTTGTCTTTAATTCAGTATCCACAGCCACTATGCAGTTGACAAAGCTGTTATGATGTGCAGCTTCACAACTCAGTACATGCAGCTTCCACCGGCACCAGTAACAGCTGATCGGCAGTGATGCAGGGTGCTGCACCCCTACCGATCAGATACTGATGACCTATCCTAATGAAAGACCATCAGTATAAAAGTCCCAGACAACCAATTTAAGTCTTGGAATTTCAAGCCTGTGATTAGAGACTGATAATCCTGATGTCATACGTTTAAATACACTTAAAGGGAACCGGTCAGCAGCAATGTGCACAGTAACCTACACACAGTGTCAGGTCGGCGCTGTTATACTGATTAAAATAATACATTGGTTGATGAAATCAGTCTTATGGTTGTTGTTTAATCTTTATTTTCAGTTTTATGTTAATGAGATTCTCGTACCATAAGGCGGGGTTGGTGTATGTGGTGCTCTGATTAGATATTCATAATGCAGAATGCTGACAGGTCAATCATAAGACGGATTTCATCAACCAAGGTATCATTTTAATCAGTATAATGGCACCGACCTGACACTGTGTGTAGGTTACTGTGCACAATCCTGCTGACAAGTTCCCTTTAAGTATAAGTCAGTAAAACCCTTACTTTTCTACCACACAGATTTCATTGTAAGAAACTATTGTGAGGATTCTGTAGGAAAATGGGCACAAGACTATCAATAACAATGGTAAAATGTGTGCTATGTCAATATGACCTAAAAGGTGGCTCAGCAATGGAGAAGCTACTTCTCTCAGACTATCATAAAAAAGCTAGAGGACACTCTTCTGATCTGATGAAACAATTTGTTATATAGGCAAGAAAAAGGGGTAGGCTTGCAATCGGAAAAACACCATCCCAACCACAAAGCACATGGTTGGCAGAATCACGTGGTAGAGGTGCTTTGTTGCAGGATGGGCTAGTGTAATTCACAAAATCGATGTTATTATAAGGAAAGGAAAATGATATGGAGATATTAAAGTAACATATCAGGCCATTGCCCAAGAAGTTAAAGCTTGGGCACAAATGGGTCTTTCAAAAGGACATGGTTCCCAAGCATTAAGCATTCTGCCAAAGTTGTGGCAAAAGTGTTTAAGGATAGCAAGGGAAGGTTAGAGCCCCGAAAAATGCATCCACCAACTGAAGTAACAATGAGTTGGGTGGGAATGAGAAGGCCCAGGACTGAGCTGAGGGTGTCCTTGGAGGGAGACAACTATCCTCACCGTCTGTACCTCCCTCCAGATTACCACGGCCGAAACCTGAAATAGAGCTTACAGGCTTCCTGAAATGCAACAAATTTATTCCGAACCCCACAAAACCTATCCAGGAGAATCACTTTAGATTTTGCTGTCTGTTGTGAAGAAACCTTAGTCTATAGGTCTGATAGCTCAAAAGATAGACTCTGCAGCTGTCTCGCAATGTTAGCGACGGGATCCATGTCAAAATTCAAAAATGTGGGGCCAGTGAAAATGTCACACTGTGACTGTATGTGATTAGGGAATGGGGTCCTGCACAGTCCCTAGGGCCCTAACTTTCCCTGTTCCCAAAGGTACCTCTGATAGTGAGGAGGTTTGGGCCACATGCCTTAAGGGCATGTCACACTAAGAGATATCGCTAGCAATATCGCTATAACTAGTGACATTATAGCGATATTGCTAGCGATATCGCTATGTCTGATACTTACCTCCGACCGCTCCCCCGCTGGTTATTGCTGATCGCGCGAGAACGTTCAGGACTGTTTCTCGTCGTCAGCTTCCTGCGGCGCTTCCTGCTGTGAGGACGAGCGACGCGTGGAGCCGGGCGGGAGGACGCAGGATCGCCTGGTGTGACAGGTAAGTAGCGACCCCCGTCCCCAGAGATGTCGCTAGAGAGATCTGCCTGTGTGGCAGATCACTAGCGACCACTTAGCGATGTAACAGCGATCCTGACCGCGTCATATCGCTGGTCGGGATCGCTGGTGCATCGCTAAATGTGGCAGTACCTTTACTCTTCTCCTGTTATACCCTAAGCTGTCACATCCCCCTACCCTGGGAGGCTTGGGACATAAACGGTAGTGTATAAACTCATAAAACAATCAGGGATAACAAAAAGCAACTAACATACAAAACACTTACCAAAGATAGAGAGATATATAGAGGAAAGGAGGAATGTACAAACCAAATGGGAATAGCACATTGAGGAAAGCATACACCCAAAAACAGCATACAATCTCCAGCAGCAAAAAACGATCTCCAACTCTGCACAGCAACTACAGGGAACCAGGAAGTAAACTGTCACTGTCAAGGAAGAGAAGGTCTTGACAGATTTTATAGAGAGGGGAAATGAATAGATCAGGAGCAGCTGTGAGGAAGAGCTGCATGTTTCTAATGAGCATAGAAAGGGTCGTAAAACTCTTCAGCACCAAAGGAAACGAAATCCAATAAATATGGGGCACAAAACACACAGGGTACACGGAAGACCTGAAATTCACAATATGTAATTATTTTCTAACCCAGGATCATCCAGGAGGCATGTGCAAAGGCCCATAGACTATAATGGGTGTATGGGTAGATCCATGTAGAATCCAGCTCTTGTAGTATTCCATAAAAAATTAAATTTATTGTTCAGATTATAAACATCAGTAGCAAAGAGCAGCAACAAAAATAATTAAAAATATATAACAATATATATAACAAGGGTAGAGAATGGATGCATGTCTAGTCTAATCCTGTCTAATCCTGAAGCCTGGATAACGGATTAGACGTGTGTACATTCTCTCCTTTGTCATATACAGTGGGGAAAAAAAGTATTTAGTCAGTCAGCAATAGTGCATGTTCCACCACTTAAAAAGATGAGAGGCGTCTGTAATTTACATCATAGGTAGACCTCAACTATGGGAGACAAACTGAGAAAAAAAAATCCAGAAAATCACATTGTCTGTTTTTTTTTTCATTTTATTTGCATATTATGGTGGAAAATAAGTATTTGGTCAGAAACAAGCAATCAAGATTTCTGGCTCTCACAGACCTGTAACTTCTTCTTTAAGAGTCTCCTCTTTCCTCCACTCATTACCTGTAGTAATGGCACCTGTTTAAACTTGTTATCAGTATAAAAAGACACCTGTGCACACCCTCAAACAGTCTGACTCCAAACTCCACTATGGTGAAGACCAAAGAGCTGTCAAAGGACACCAGAAACAAAATTGTAGCCCTGCACCAGGCTGGGAAGACTGAATCTGCAATAGCCAACCAGCTTGGAGTGAAGAAATCAACTGTGGGAGCAATAATTAGAAAATGGAAGACATACAAGACCACTGATAATCTCCCTCGATCTGGTGCTCCACGCAAAATCCCACCCCGTGGGGTCAGAATGATCACAAGAACGGTGAGCAAAAATCCCAGAACCACGCGGGGGGACCTAGTGAATGAACTGCAGAGAGCTGGGACCAATGTAACAAGGCCTACCATAAGTAACACACTACGCCACCATGGACTCAGATCCTGCAGTGCCAGACGTGTCCCACTGCTTAAGCCTGTACATGTCCGGGCCCGTCTGAAGTTTGCTAGAGAGCATTTGGATGATCCAGAGGAGTTTTGGGAGAATGTCCTATGGTCTGATGAAACCAAACTGGAACTGTTTGGTAGAAACACAACTTGTCGTGTTTGGAGGAAAAAGAATACTGAGTTGCATCCATCAAACACCATACCTACTGTAAAGCATGGTGGTGGAAACATCATGCTTTGGGGCTGTTTCTTTGCAAAGGGGCCAGGACGACTGATCCGAGTACATGAAAGAATGAATGGGGCCATGTATCGTGAGATTTTGAGTGCAAACCTCCATCCATCAGCAAGGGCATTGAAGATGAAACGTGGCTGGGTCTTTCAACATGACAATGATCCAAAGCACACCGCCAGGGCAACGAAGGAGTGGCTTCGTAAGAAGCATTTCAAGGTCCTGGAGTGGCCTAGCCAGTCTCCAGATCTCAACCCTATAGAAAACCTTTGGAGGGAGTTGAAAGTCCGTGTTGCCAAGCGAAAAGCCAAAAAGATCACTGCTCTAGAGGAGATCTGCATGGAGGAATGGGCCAACATACCAACAACAGTGTGTGGCAACCTTGTGAAGACTTACAGAAAACGTTTGACCTCTGTCATTGCCAACAAAGGATATATCACAAAGTATTGAGATGAAATTTTGTTTCTGACCAAATACTTATTTTCCACCATAATATGCAAATAAAATGAAAAAAAACCAGACAATGTGATTTTCTGGATTTTTTTTTCTCAGTTTGTCTCCCATAGTTGAGGTCTACCTATGATGTAAATTACAGACGCCTCTCATCTTTTTAAGTGGTGGAACTTGCACTATTGCTGACTGACTAAATACTTTTTTTCCCCACTGTATATATTTTTGATTATTTTTGGTGCTGCTCTTTGCCATTTATGTTTTTAATCTGAACAATAAATTATGTTTATTATGGAATACTATGAGTGTTGGATTCCTCGTGGATCTTCCCATATTACTACAGAGGATTTTTGCCATTAACCAAACAGGTGAGCTGATTGCCATTTCTTGTCACTATAAAAATACGTGTGTTTTATAAAAAAAAAAAGATGAATGGAACATATGATCATTAGCCTGTTTAGACGGTAAGATAATCATAAAACAAGTGTTCTTAACAACGCTCATTCACGAGTATGTTGCAGTGCAAATGCTTCCTTAACCTCAGCATTTTGACTAATTTTCATCATTAATAGTGTCTTAGTACTTAAAAAAAAAAACACAAGCAAAGTGTAAAAAAAAAGGTCAAAGATGTTTAAAAAAAAAAAACGTACTAAAAAGTCTTGAAACACACACCGTATATACTCATGTATAAGCCGAGATTGTCAGCCCATTTTTTTGGGCTGAAAGTCCCCCTCTCGGCTTATATGCAAGTCATATATGCCAGAGGGTCGACGGGGAGGGGGTGCGGGGGTTTCAGATCATACTGACCACCCCGGCGCGTCCTGCAGCCACCCACTTCTCCCACGGTCTCCCTTCCTTCCTTCAGCGGCCACATGGTACCGCTCATTAAAGTCATGAATATGCGCATATTCATGACTTTAATGAGCGGTACCACGTGACCGCTGAAGGAAGGGAGACCGTGGGGGAAGCTGGGGGGGGCTGCAGAGACCGCGCCAGGAGGTGGTAAGTATATGCAGCATTCCCCAGTCCAACGCTGCTCGCTGCTGTCTGCCGCGTCCTTTTTCAGTGACGTTCAGGCAGCAGAGGGCGCGATGACGTGGTTAGTGCTCGCCACGCCCTCTGCCTGAACAGTCACTGGCAGAGGACCCGGCAGACAGCGGCGAGCAGCGTTGGACCAGGGACAGGTGAATATCTCAGGTGCCGGGGTCCTGAGCCAGCGGTAACACCGGCACCCGGCCCCCAGCAACGAGAGGTGAGTATGTCATTCTTATTTGCAGCAGCAGCATATGGGGGCATAATGTATGGAGAATCTTATGGGGGCATAATGTATGGAGCATCTTATGGGGGCATAGTCTATGGAGCACCTTATGGGGGCATAATCTATGGAGCATCTTCTAGGGCCATTATTAACCTTTGTGCAGCATTATATGGGGCGTATTTTGTATGGAGCATCTTATGGGGCCAGAAAACAGGTGAATTCCAGCAGGATCCACAGGAAATCTTGATCACTTAAAAAATAACTTTTATTGATTATCATAAAATTATGAACAAATATGATGTTCAATGCAAAAATAGCACTAGCAGCACAACACATATAGCAGCATAATCCTACGCGTTTTGACTCTAGGTCTTAATCATGATGATTAAGTGAACAAGATTTCCTGTGGATCCTGCTGGAATTCACCTGTTTTCTGATTATCTCTTCCTAGGCTGCTCAGCCCAGTCCGTGCAGGATCAAGCACTTGGAACTACAGCAAATATGGGTGAGCTGATGAACTTTTTCTTTTTTCTACATCTTAAGGGGCCATCATGAACTGTTTGGAGCATTATATGGGACTCCTGATTCATCATGAACTGTATGGATATTAATATGGGTCTCCTGATTCAATTTGAATATTCAAAAACATTTAACCTACTGATGTCTCAATTAATTTTACTTTTATTGGTATCATTTTTATTTTTGAAATTTACCAGAAGCTGCTGCATTTCCCACCCTAGGCTTATACTCAAGTCAATAAGTTTTCCCATTTTTTTTTTTTGTGGCAAAATTAGGCTTATACTCGGGTCGGCTTATACACAAGTATATACGGTAATTACAAATCTATGTGAAAATGACGTTCTAGAGTATTGTACAGGAATGTTCGGCTCAGAAAATGTATATTTTCTATACCTTTTGGGGAAATGTAACCATACCAGCACAATGGCTCAGTGATTAGCCCTGCAGCTCTGGTTTCTGGGTTCAAACCCCACAAAGGACAACTCCTACAAGGAGTTTGTATGTTCTCCTCCGGTTTCCTTCCACACTGCAAAGACATACTGATAGGGAATTTAGATTGTGAGTCCCAATGGGGACAGTGATGATAATGTCTGTAAAGCACTGTGAAATTAATGGCGCTAGATAAATGAGTAAAATAAATAAATACCTGAAACAGTCAGTGTGCCAATCTGAGTCCAAGGCCTGCAGATATCGTCCATCATAGATACTTTGTCCACAACTTGCACAAACTGGCAATTCATTACCTATAGGAGGAGAACAAAGTGTGTAAAGAAGGTGCCAAGAGGAACACATTATACAAAACGACAGTTCCTAATTGTTTTATCTTTCTATAAAAAGTTTGTATGGTAATACTGGAAGTCCCCCGATAATTGAGTAAATCTAATTCATTTTTATTTTTTTTAGATGGAACCTGTCACTATAGAGGTATAGTTTCAGCTTTCTTTTATATGATAAGGTGTTTTTTCTGCCACACTAAGACTGCAATTGAACAATTTATTTTTATCCTCTAGTGTCACTTGAGTATAATGAGTTAAGACTAGTCTTGTGAGGCATCTTTTCCCCCATATTTGTCCTTGCTCTGATATTCTAATCATGCCTCTCTGACTAGATTCACAACCAGGATACACTCCCACCGGACTAGTCCTGCTTTAGATCCTCTCTGGGAGTGAATGATAGCCGGAATAACAGTCCTACATATCCTGTATGAAGGACGACCCTACCGAGCTAGTGCTGCCTCATTCGAATATGTAATGCTATAGGAAAAAAGCACATTGTTCAACATTGCAACATTAGTCTGGCATATTAAACACGTCATCAGCACCCATACCGCTATAATAGCAGATGGTGACAGCCTACTTGTCAGGTTCCCTGTAAGCCAGGGCTGTGGCATCGGTAAACTAAACCAACCGACTCCTCAATTTCCCTGACTTCCGACTCCACAGCACTGGTCACTAATGAGCATGTGCATAAAGTACAGCACAGATTCATCTCATCTGTAACTCCACAGCACTGGTCACTACTGAGCATGTATATAAAGTGCAGCACAGAATCATCTCCACAGCACTGTATCACTAATGAGCATGTATATAAAGTGCAGCACAGATTTATCTCCACAGCACTGTCTCACTACTGAGCATGTACATAAAGTGCAGCACACATTCATGTCCACAGCACTGGTCACTACTGAGCATGTATATAAAGTGCAGCATAGATTCATCTCCACAGCACTGTCTCACTAATGAGCATGTACATAAAGTGCAGCACAGATTTATCTCCACAGCACTGTCTCACTACTGAGCATGTACATAAAGTGCAGCACACATTCATGTCCACAGCACTGGTCACTACTGAGCATGTATATAAAGTGCAGCATAGATTCATCTCCACAGCACTGTCTCACTAATGAGCATGTACATAAAGTGCAGCACACATTCATCTCCACAACACTGGTCACTACTGAGCATGTATATAAAGTGCAGCACACATTCATCTCCACAGCACTGGTCATTACTGAGCATGTATATAAAGTGCAGAACAGATTCATCTCCACAGCACTGGTCACTACTGAGCATGTACATAATGTGCAGCACAGATTTATCTCCACAGAACTGTCTCACTACTGAGCATGTACATAAAGTGCAGCACACATTCATCTCCACAGCACTGGTCACTACTGAGCATGTATATAAAGTGCAGCACAGATTCATCTCCACAGCACTGTCTCACTAATGAGCATGTACATAAAGTGCAGCACAGATTCATCTCCACAGCACTGGTCACTACTGAGCATGTATATAAAGTGCAGCACAGATTCAACTCCACAGCACTGTCTCACTAATGAGCATGTACATAAAGTGCAGCACACATTCATGTCCACAGCACTGGTCACTACTGAGCATGTATATAAAGTGCAGCACAGATTCATCTCTGCAGCACTGGTCACTACTGAGCATGTATATAAAGTGCAGCACACATTCATGTCCACAGCACTGGTCACTACTGAGCATGTATATAAAGTGCAGCATATATTCATCTCCACAGCACTGTCTCACTACTGAGCATGTACATAAAGTGCAGCACAGATTCATCTCCACAGCACTGGTCACTACTGAGCATGTATATAAAGTGCAGCACAGATTCATCTCCACAGCTCTGTCTCACTAATGAGCATGTACATAAAGTGCAGCACACATTCATGTCCACAGCACTGTTCACTACTGAGCATGTATATAAAGTGCAGCACAGATTCATCTCCACAGCACTGTCTCACTAATGAGCATGTACATAAAGTGCAGCACACATTCATCTCCACAGCACTGGTCACTACTGAGCATGTATATAAAGTGCAGCACAGATTCATCTCCACAGCACTGGTCACTACTGAGCATGTATATAAAGTGCAGCACACATTCATCTCCACAGCACTGGTCACTACTGAGCATGTATATAAAGTGCAGCACACATTCATCTCCACAGCACTGGTCACTACTGAGCATGTACATAATGTGCAGCACAGATTCATCTCCACAGCACTGGTCACTACTGAGCATGTATATAAAGTGCAGCACAGATTCATCTCCACAGCACTGGTCACTACTGAGCATGTATATAAAGTGCAGCACACATTCATCTCCACAGCACTGGTCACTACTGAGCATGTATATAAAGTGCAGCACAGATTCATCTCCACAGCACTGGTCACTACTGAGCATGTATATAAAGTGCAGCACAGATTCATCTCCACAGCACTGGTCACTACTGAGCATGTATATAAAGTGCAGCACACATTCATCTCCACAGCACTGGTCACTACTGAGCATGTACATAATGTGCAGCACAGATTCATCTCCACAGCACTGGTCACTACTGAGCATGTATATAAAGTGCAGCACAGATTCATCTCCACAGCACTGGTCACTACTGAGCATGTATATAAAGTGCAGCACACATTCATCTCCACAGCACTGGTCACTACTGAGCATGTATATAAAGTGCAGCACACATTCATCTCCACAGCACTGGTCACTACTGAGCATGTATATAAAGTGCAGCACAGATTCATCTCCACAGCACTGGTCACTACTGAGCATGTATATAAAGTGCAGCACACATTCATCTCCACAGCACTGGTCACTACTGAGCATGTACATAATGTGCAGCACAGATTCATCTCCACAGCACTGGTCACTACTGAGCATGTATATAAAGTGCAGCACACATTCATGTCCACAGCACTGGTCACTACTGAGCATGTATATAAAGTGCAGCACAGATTCATCTCCACAGCACTGTCTCACTACTGAGCATGTACATAAAGTGCAGCACAGATTCATCTCCACAGCACTGGTCACTACTGAGCATGTATATAAAGTGCAGCACAGATTCATCTCCACAGCTCTGTCTCACTAATGAGCATGTACATAAAGTGCAGCACACATTCATGTCCACAGCACTGTTCACTACTGAGCATGTATATAAAGTGCAGCACAGATTCATCTCCACAGCACTGGTCACTACTGAGCATGTATATAAAGTGCAGCACACATTCATCTCCACAGCACTGGTCACTACTGAGCATGTACATAATGTGCAGCACAGATTCATCTCCACAGCACTGGTCACTACTGAGCATGGATATAAAGTGCAGCACAGATTCATCTCCACAGCACTGGTCACTACTAAGCATGTATATAAAGTGCAGCATAGATTCATCTCCACAGCACTGTCTCACTAATGAGCATGTACATAAAGTGCAGCACAGATTCATCTCCACAGCACTGGTCACTACTGAGCATGTACATAAAGTGCAGCACAGATTCATCTCCACAGCACTGGTCACTACTGAGCATGTATATAAAGTGCAGCACAGATTCATCTCTACAGCACTGGTCACTACTGAGCATGTATATAAAGTGCAGCACAGATTCATCTCTACAGCACTGTCTCACTAATGAGCATGTACATAAAGTTCAGCACAGATTCATCTCCACAGCACTGGTCACTACTGAGCATGTATATAAAGTGCAGCACACATTCAACTCCACAGCACTGTCTCACTAATGAGCATGTACATAAAGTGCAGCACACATTCATCTCCACAGCACTGTCTTACTACTGAGCATGTACATATAGTGCAGCACACATTTATCTCCACAGCACTGGTCACTAATGAGCATGTACATAAAGTGCAGCACACATTCACCTCCACAGCACTGGTCACTACTGAGCATGTACATAAAGTGCAGCACACATACATCTCCACAGCACTGGTCACTACTGAGCATGTACATAATGTGCAGCACAGATTCATCTCCACAGCACTGGTCACTACTGAGCATGTATATAAAGTGCAGCACAGATTCATCTCCACAGCACTGGTCACTACTGAGCATGTATATAAAGTGCAGCACACATTCATCTCCACAGCACTGGTCACTACTGAGCATGTATATAAAGTGCAGCACACATTCATCTCCACAGCACTGGTCACTACTGAGCATGTACATAATGTGCAGCACAGATTCATCTCCACAGCACTGGTCACTACTGAGCATGTATATAAAGTGCAGCACAGATTCATCTCCACAGCACTGGTCACTACTGAGCATGTATATAAAGTGCAGCACACATTCATCTCCACAGCACTGGTCACTACTGAGCATGTATATAAAGTGCAGCACACATTCATCTCCACAGCACTGGTCACTACTGAGCATGTATATAAAGTGCAGCACAGATTCATCTCCACAGCACTGTCTTACTACTGAGCATGTACATATAGTGCAGCACACATTTATCTCCACAGCACTGGTCACTAATGAGCATGTACATAAAGTGCAGCACACATTCACCTCCACAGCACTGGTCACTACTGAGCATGTACATAAAGTGCAGCACACATACATCTCCACAGCACTGGTCACTACTGAGCATGTACATAATGTGCAGCACAGATTCATCTCCACAGCACTGGTCACTACTGAGCATGTATATAAAGTGCAGCACAGATTCATCTCCACAGCACTGGTCACTACTGAGCATGTATATAAAGTGCAGCACACATTCATCTCCACAGCACTGGTCACTACTGAGCATGTATATAAAGTGCAGCACACATTCATCTCCACAGCACTGGTCACTACTGAGCATGTACATAATGTGCAGCACAGATTCATCTCCACAGCACTGGTCACTACTGAGCATGTATATAAAGTGCAGCACAGATTCATCTCCACAGCACTGGTCACTACTGAGCATGTATATAAAGTGCAGCACACATTCATCTCCACAGCACTGGTCACTACTGAGCATGTATATAAAGTGCAGCACACATTCATCTCCACAGCACTGGTCACTACTGAGCATGTACATAATGTGCAGCACAGATTCATCTCCACAGCACTGGTCACTACTGAGCATGGATATAAAGTGCAGCACAGATTCATCTCCACAGCACTGTCTCACTAATGAGCATGTACATAAAGTGCAGCACACATTCATCTCCACAGCACTGGTCACTACTGAGCATGTATATAAAGTGCAGCACAGATTCATCTCCACAGCACTGGTCACTACTGAGCATGTATATAAAGTGCAGCACACATTCATCTCCACAGCACTGGTCACTACTGAGCATGTACATAATGTGCAGCACAGATTCATCTCCACAGCACTGGTCACTACTGAGCATGTATATAAAGTGCAGCACACATTCATGTCCACAGCACTGGTCACTACTGAGCATGTATATAAAGTGCAGCACAGATTCATCTCCACAGCACTGTCTCACTACTGAGCATGTACATAAAGTGCAGCACAGATTCATCTCCACAGCACTGGTCACTACTGAGCATGTATATAAAGTGCAGCACAGATTCATCTCCACAGCTCTGTCTCACTAATGAGCATGTACATAAAGTGCAGCACACATTCATGTCCACAGCACTGTTCACTACTGAGCATGTATATAAAGTGCAGCACAGATTCATCTCCACAGCACTGGTCACTACTGAGCATGTATATAAAGTGCAGCACACATTCATCTCCACAGCACTGGTCACTACTGAGCATGTACATAATGTGCAGCACAGATTCATCTCCACAGCACTGGTCACTACTGAGCATGGATATAAAGTGCAGCACAGATTCATCTCCACAGCACTGGTCACTACTAAGCATGTATATAAAGTGCAGCATAGATTCATCTCCACAGCACTGTCTCACTAATGAGCATGTACATAAAGTGCAGCACAGATTCATCTCCACAGCACTGGTCACTACTGAGCATGTACATAAAGTGCAGCACAGATTCATCTCCACAGCACTGGTCACTACTGAGCATGTATATAAAGTGCAGCACAGATTCATCTCTACAGCACTGGTCACTACTGAGCATGTATATAAAGTGCAGCACAGATTCATCTCTACAGCACTGTCTCACTAATGAGCATGTACATAAAGTTCAGCACAGATTCATCTCCACAGCACTGGTCACTACTGAGCATGTATATAAAGTGCAGCACAGATTCAACTCCACAGCACTGTCTCACTAATGAGCATGTACATATAGTGCAGCACACATTTATCTCCACAGCACTGGTCACTACTGAGCATGTACATAAAGTGCAGCACACATACATCTCCACAGCACTGTCTCACTACTGAGCATGTACATAAAGTGCAGCACAGATTCATCTCTGCAGCACTGTCTCACTAATGAGCATGTGAAAAAGGAGGATGAATGAACTCAAGGAGATCAACATCCAACACTGCGGAGACACCATCACATGTTTCTCAACGCAGTGATTCTAGAGCAATGCCCCATCCCTTATGGGAAATATGTAAAAATATGCAAAACACAAGCCGCGGAGACACCATCACATGTTTCTCAACGCAAGCAATGACCAGCCAGGTCTTTCCCGGGAAGGAACAACCACGGGAAGGGCAGTCTCCAATGAAGGAAACCACCTATGCCAAAACATGGTATCCATCCACAAACAGCTGTTTCGGGGTATTGCCCCTCATCAGTGTGGAGTAGGAAACTGGCCAGTAGGAGCAATGCCTAGTAGAAGACTGTGAAAAATGAGGATGAATGAACTCATGGAGATCAACATCCAACACTGCGGAGACACCATCACATTTTTCTCAACGCAGTGATTCTAGAGCAGTGCCCCCATCCCTTATGGGAAATATGTAAAAATATGCAAAACACAAGTCTCGGAGACACCATCACGTTTCTCAACGCAAGCCATCACTTAATGTGCAGCACCGATTCATCTCCACAGCACTGTCTCACTAATGAGCATGTACATAAAGTGCAGCACAGATTCATCTCCACAGCACTGGTCACTACTGAGCATGTATATAAAGTGCAGCATAGATTCATCTCCACAGCACTGTCTCACTACTGAGCATGTATATAAAGTGCAGCACAGATTCAACTCCACAGCACTGTCTCACTAATGAGCAGGTACATAAAGTGCAGCACAGATTCATCTCATCTATGACTCCACAGCACTGGTCACTACTGAGCATGTACATAAAGTGCAGCACAGATTCATCTCCACAGCACTGTCTCACTAATGAGCATGTATATAAAGTGCAGCACACATTCATCTCCACAGCCCTGGTCACTACTGAGCATGTATATAAAGTGCAGCACACATTCATCTCCACAGCCCTGGTCACTACTGAGCATGTACATAAAGTGCAGCACACATTCATCTCCACAGCACTGGTCACTACTGAGCATGTATATAAAGTGCAGCACAGATTCAACTCCACAGCACTGTCTCACTAATGAGCACGTACATAAAGTGCAGCACAGATTCATCTCCACAGCACTGTCTCACTAATGAGCATGTATATAAAGTGCAGCACACATTCATCTCCACATCCCTGGTCACTACTGAGCATGTACATAATGTGCAGCACAGATTCATCTCCACAGCACTGTCTCACTAATGAGCATGTATATAAAGTGCAGCACACATTCATCTCCACAGCCCTGGTCACTACTGAGCATGTATATAAAGGGCAGCACAGATTCATCTCTACAGCACTGTCTCACTAATGAGCATGTACATAAAGTGCAGCACAGATTCATCTCCACAGCACTGGTCACTACTGAGCATGTACATAAAGTGCAGCACAGATTCATCTCCACAGCACTGGTCACTACTGAGCATGTATATAAAGTGCAGCACACATTCATCTCCACAGCACTGGTCACTACTGAGCATGTATATAAAGTGCAGCATAGATTCATCTCTACAGCACTGGTCACTACTGAGCATGTATATAAAGTGCAGCACAGATTCATCTCTACAGCACTGTCTCACTTATGAGCATGTATATAAAGTGCAGCACAGATTCATCTCTACAGCACTGGTCACTACTGAGCATGTATATAAAGTGCAGCACAGATTCATCTCTACAGCACCGACTCACTACTGAGCATGTGAAAAATGAGGATGAATGAACTCATGGAGAGCAACATCCAACACTGCGGAGACACCATCATGTTTCTCAACGCAGTGATTCTAGAGCAATGCCCCCATCCCTTATGGGAAATATGTAAAAATATGCAAAACACAAGCCGCGGAGACACCATCACATGTTTCTCAACGCAAGCAATGACTAGCCAGGTCTTTCCCCGGGAAGGAACAACCACGGGAAGGGCAGTCTCCAATGAAGGAAACCACCTATGCCAAAACATGGTATTCATCCACAGACAGCTGTTTCGGGGTATTGCCCCTCATCAGTGTGGAGTAGGAAATTGGCCAGTAGGAGCAATGCCTAGTAGAAGACTGTGAAAAATGAGGATGAATGAACTCATGGAGATCAACATCCAATACTGCGGAGACACCATCACATTTTTCTCAATGCAGTGATTCTAGAGCATCCATCCACAGACAGCTGTTTCGGGGTATTACCCGGGGAAAGACCTGGCTAGTCATTGCTTGCGTTGAGAAACATGTGATGGTGTCTCCGAGACTTGTATTTTGCATATTTTTACATATTTCCCATAAGGGATGGGGGCATTGCTCTAGAATCACTGTGTTGAGAAACATGTGATGGTGTCTCCGCAGTGTTTGATGTTGATCTCCATGAGTTCATTCATCCTCATTTTTCACAGCACGACTTATACAGACATTCAGGTGGTACAAATATAAGGTAGGTTAAAAATATAGGACAGTTACCTGAGAGAAGAGAATGCTGAAGTAAGCACTCAGCTTACTTATTGTGTGCTCATATTAGGGGTTTGTACTCTCTAAGGCTGTGTACCCACGTTGCGCTTTTTTAAGTGTTTTTTATGCATTTTTCGGGGTCAGACCGCATCAAAAATGCTTAAAAGAAGCATCCCATTCATTTTAATGCATTTTGGCCTTTTTGTGCCAATGGATGTGTTTTTTACCGCCAAGGAAACGCTTAGCGGTAAATGCAGCATGTTCGTTAATTTCCGCTTAGGTCCGCGTTTTTGGCTATTTCCTATAGTCCAAAAGACACGCGGAAAAAAAACGCATCAAAAAACGCGCGTTTTCTGGGAAGGAGACCCATTTCCTGAGCGTTTAAAAATGCTACTGTGGGCACATAGCATAAAGCTTTTATTTAGGTAGGGGAGAAAACAAGGGGATCTGCTACCTTGGATCTAATCCCTATAAACAGGGAGGAAATGGTTGAGGAGGTAAAAGTGGCTGGGACCCTAGGAAGTAGTGACCATGCTATTTTAGAATTTTGGATAACTAGAGGAGGAAGACCTGTGAAGACTCAGACGTCAAGGTTAGATTTCAGAAAGGCAGATTTTAAGGGACTCAGAAAGAGAATTGGAGGGATCCAATGGCTGGATATCCTTAAGGACAAAAATGTCCAGGAAAGATGGGAAATCTTGAAAAATAAAATTTTCAAAGCACAATTGTTAACAATTCCGAAAAGAGGGAAGAATAGGAAACATTTAAGGAAACCAGGTTGGATGAACACAGAACTTAAGCACATGCTAAAAAGGAAGAAAGAAATGTTTATAAAATGGAAAGAGGGAGGCATGTCTAAAGAAGAATATAATGCTGTCTGACTCTGCAGAACTTGCAGAAATGAGATTATCTAAAGCTGACAATGAATCGAGGCTTGCAAGAGACGTCAAAAGCAATAATAAAGGATTTTGGGGATATGTCAAAAGTAAAAGAAAAGTCAAAGATGCTATAGGATTTTTACAGGATGAAAATGATGAAATGGTAAGACAGGATGTTGAGAAGGCCGAACTTTTAAATTCCTATTTTGCATCTGTTTTCTCTCAGAAAGGAAATGTAACATCAACTGTTCTTCACTGTCCTATTAAGGGAATAGAAGAATCCAGGATATCTATAAACAGAAAGATAGTGAGGAAACACTTAGCTAACCTAAATGAATTCAAGTCTCCAGGTCCAGATGAATTACACCCCAGAGTACTGAAGGAGATAGCAGAAGAAATTTTTGAACCCCTCTCCATAATCTTCGAAAATTCTTGGAGAACAGGAGAAGTCCCAGAAGACTGGAGAAGTGCAAATGTTGTTCCTATCTTCACAAAGGGGAAGAAGGTGGACCCAGGCAACTATAGGCCGGTGAGTCTGACTTCTATACCAGGAAAGATCTTTGAACAAATTATTAAACAACATGTATGTACAGTATGTAACCAGATAAGAATGAAGTGGTTAAACAGAGTCAGCATGGGTTTGTAACTATTAAGTCATGTCAGACTAACTTAATTTCCTTCTATGACGGAATCACTGATTGGGTGGATCAAGGAAATGCTGTTGTTATAGTATATCTTGACTTCAGCAAAGCATTTGACAAAGTATCTCACACAATCCTTATTGAAAAAATGACTAAGTATGGAATGGACAAGGCAACTGTTAGGTGGATTCATAACTGGCTTAGTGATTGGACCCAAAGAGTGGTCGTAAATGGCTGCACATCCAGTTGGAAGAATGTCTCAAGTGGGGTACCACAGGGCTCTGTCCTGGGCCCTGTATTGTTCAACATTTTTATCAATGATTTAGATGAAGGAATTGAGGGTAAACTGACTAAATTTGCTGATGACACAAAGCTAGGAGGGATAGCTAATACTAGAGAAGAGAGAGAGAGGATTCAAAAAGATATAAATAAACTGGAGCAGTGGGCAGTAACTAACAGAATGATGTTTAACAGGGAAAAATGCAAAGTACTACATCTGGGCAATAAAAATGAAAAAAGCATATACAGAATGAGAGGAATAGGGCTAAGCAACAGCACATGTGAAAAAGACTTGGGTATACTAATAGATCACAGACTGAATATGAGTCAACAGTGTGATGCAGCAGCAAAAAAGGCAAATGCAATTCTAGGATGTATTAACAGAAGCATACAGTCTAGATCACGTGAAGTCATTATTTCCCTCTACTCCTCTTTGGTCAGATCTCATCTGGAATACTGTGTCCAGTTTTGGGTGCCACATTTTAAAAAAAGACATCAACAAACTGGAGCAAGTTCAGAAAAGAGCGACCAGAATGGTGACCGGTCTGCAAACCCTGTCTTATGAGGAAAGGTTGCAGGATTTGGGAATGTTTAGCTTGCAAAAGAGAAGACTGAGAGGAGACTTAATAGCTGTCTACAAATATCTCAAGGGCTGTCACATTGTAGAAGGATCATCTTTATTCTCATTTGCACAAGGAAAGACTAGAAGCAATGGGATGAAACTGAATGGGAGGAGACACAGATTAGATACTAGAAAAAAATTTTTGACAGAGTGATCAATGAGTGGAACAGGCTGCCACGAGAGGTGGTGAGTTCTCTTTCAATAGAAGTCTTCAAACAGAGGCTGGACAGACATCTGTCTGGGATTATTTAGCGAATCCTGCTTTGAGCAGGGGGTTGGACCAGATGGCCCAGGAGGTCCCTTCCAACTCTACGATTCTATGATTCTATTTCCTTTACATGCTCTACAAAGTTTAAAAAACTCAGTTTAGCCATAAATCATCCAATGATTTACATGGCAGAGGTTTCATTACATGCAGGAGTGACATAAGTACAGACATTTTTAGTCATAGCCAGTTATCTCATGAACACATAAGGATGGACTGATCCTTAGACCATACCACTTGACTGTGCAGAAACGAGGCACACTACACTGATATAGTAATGTATTCAAGCATTGTTAAATAGATATAATTGAAAAAAGGAAAACCTATAACCCATTTACTCTAAGATGCCCATATCTCATTTTCAATAAACATTTCTTTTAGTATTAGATTTGCATATACCTATTGACATAAAAACATAGCAAACTATATGTAACAAAGCCCAAAAATCTTCCATATGTTCATGTCGTCAGAGGCACTGAGAATGGGAAGTAGATTCTACGTAAACCGCCCTATCTACATCAGGAAATTGCCTGCTCATCAAACTCCCACAAAGTCAGATTGTTATCTCCTCTGCTAAGCATGTCAAATATTTTGGGAATGTCATCAACTGAGCAACCCCATATTTCACATATTGATTCCACATAAGTATAGCTCCATGGATTTCCTCCTCTATTAACAAAAAAATTCTAGTTGGTTAAAGGGAAGCTGTCAGCAGCCTTTTGGCCTCCAAGAGATGACTATGCCTCTATTATGCTCTATAATCATGTCTTTAATAGCCAAAACGGAGAGTGCAATGTATTGAAAAAAAACTTAAATCCCTAAGCATGATGATGGCTCTTTGCAGTCAAGGGGGTGGAGCAGCTCTGTAGAGAAGTCATGTTGGTATCAAACTAATTCTTCCAGGTCTACCTTGATTGACGTCTTGGGTCATTGTTTCACTGACATTGTGCATTGTTGCAGTAAAATGTCTATGGGCAGTGTCCGATAACATAGATAAGCTCCATTTATAGCAATCCTTTACCTCTAGACTCGAGTGTCCATACATTTCTCATGTAGAGTCACAATACATACCCTAATTGGTATCACCATTTGCCTACTGCGGCCTCCTCTGCATTTTTGTTTCCTCCATCATGACCACCGCAGTGGCAAGTCTATACCATGTCTTTCTAATGTGGGACAGGTAAGGCAGGAGAGGGGTGGTTTGCTTTTACTCCATGCTAATGCAGGGGCGATTTTGGAAACAGGGAAAAAGAACACTGATCTAAGCAAAGGAGGCAATGGGAGGCAAACGAAGGTCACCAGGTGGTCACTACAAATGAGAAACGTATAGTATTAGTAACTTTTAAGGCCCAGGGTATAGAGTTACTTTACGCAAAGCTGATGTGCCACCATAGACAAGACAGGAGTTGTTGGAAACAAGAAAAACAATTTTTTTAATACATTTGTGTGTGAACATTTCCTAATGCCATCATATGAGTACAACCCATGATTCCTGTGATGTAGTAGTAGTAGCACAGTAGTTTAATTGTAAAGTTGAGCTCTCGCCATACACCCTGAATATTGGTCTGAACACCCAATTGGAGCACATTTTATCTAGTCAAAATTAACAGGACACATTTGGGGCCTCCTAGTATACTGGTCTCAAGGTTGTCCATCTGAAATTTTCTATTATTATAATTATTACCTGATGTTCACCATATATCTCAGCTCATTAAAAGAATGGATGGAGGTCTTTAACATCCCCTTCCTGCAACTAGCGGGATGAAAGGTCTCTCAAATACTTGGCACATCAGTGCATGCAAAGTCTGAATTATACAAGTGTCCTCCCAGATACTTTAATTGAGAATCACTTTAAACCATCACAGATATATATGTCCTCCATCTGACCTGCAGTTTAATGGTTTCTCTATGGAAATGCAGCACAAATATTGAAGGACTCACAAAGCCTTTGATATAATAGCAATTGGAAAGCCAGTGGTCAGCTTTCTAATCTGAGCCTAATTTTTCTCAATGTAGTGTCCCTGTCCTATTGCTGTGGGTACAACATCTGCTGTAGGTTGGGGAAGAGGATACAATCGTCAGCTGTGACCTATGGACCAGGAGTATACTTTCAGCTCAGCCATTTTGTGATTCAGGACATATCCTGGAAGAGCTGGAAAATCTCCCAAACCTCATCAAAAACATCTGAAATATCCCCCAAATATAAGTATTTTAGGGAATATTTTGTGCCCCAGAGGTGGTAACCGAGACATGGAGGGGGAAGAACGGGAAGGGGATGAATTTGATGGCTAAAATGGGTGTGTACCTGTGGCAAAAAAATATCCGGTGGCACACCTTGTGTGTCTTAAAGTTGACTTTTAGAGAAGGCATGTCATTCATGAAAGATCCAATTCGCACCCCTAAGATTTAATTTGTACTATGACTGAGTAACTGGTTAGTGATAGTGTAAGGAGGTGGCGGGGGACCCTCATGTACCTTCTCTCTCCTATACACCGAGCACATGTGTCACCTGCGGCACCCTGATGGTTCCCTAATGTTTTATACTACTATGTCATGTAGTAATGTCATTGTCATATGTTGTATCCTAAATGTGCATGTACTTGTATAAAATTACCATTTGGGGATAGAATGAGTTAAACTGTTTGGGAGGAGTTAAAAAGGGGATGGTGCAAAATCTCAGAATGAAGAGGAAGGACTTCCTGCTCCAAGAGCAGAGCCCTGGCAGGATTGCCCAGGGCAGGACATGCACCGTAGTGAGGACATAGGATTCCCCGGTCGGGGGGATGAAGGCTGCCCTAGCTTGACAGGCAGTGTGGACGAACACTGGCTCAGCGGGATAGACCCCAGGAGAAATACGGGGTTCAGGACCAGGACAAGAGCTGCTGTCGTGCAGCCTATTGAAACCGCAGTGAAAGAGTAGGAAGCATTGTCTTGTTTGCACTGTGTTCAGTAAAGTTTTGCCGTTGGAACAGAACTTTGGATTGTGGTGTTTTCCTTAGACTTCATCCCCTGCAACCCGAGTGACTGTGTGCTAAAGATAACTGACTGTACCACAGGACTGGGACTTCACCTGTCATTTGATGTGCAAGGTGCCGGGATGCTCGCTGACTGTGACTTAGTAGACTCGCCCACGACTACCAACCCGTGTTACCTTGTTATAATATCACAGTATATACCAATGTAATCATGGCATGAAAAATAAAATGCTAAAATACACCCTAATTAATAGAACTAAATAGTTAGAAGGGCCATCTCCTGTGAGATCAATGTTAGACATCCCTTTCCTTCACTCAGCTGGGCCTCCTTGCAGCCTCATACAAGATGGGAGTCATGTGGACTTTTCCTTGCCCCTTGACCTTAGAAACTAGAGGTCAGACAAGCTTTTAACTTGGTAGCACTAACAATCCCTGGGCTGAGCAGTGCAGAGAGGTCTTGGATGATGGTGGAAGTCACTGAATAATAGCTTGGATGAAGACCTCAAAATTTTGTTTCTGATCAAGCTGAAACCTATAAAATAACCTTCAGTTGTTTAAAAGCTTCTGTGCTAACCCTACTAATATTTGAAGCACGTACTGTACAAGTGTATTGACAGGAACGCGCTCTATGTCCCCAAGCTTCCATCGTCATCTGCATGCTCATCAGTATGCGTTCTTTGATGGGATCGATACTTTTTATGTGAGCTTTCATTTATCATTTACCCTCTTCTCAATCCATGCAACTGAAAAAAATGAAAAATCAAAACTCTACTAAGAGGAGATACAGAAACAGAAATATATGTACTGCAGCCATGATAAGCTGTTAAAGGGTAAATATTCCAGGCAGGTGTGGAAAAAATGCTGCAAAAGTCAGAATGATTTAAAAAAAATACAAAAATAAAAGTGTTACTTTATTTTCATCAATTAACAAAATACAAAGTGAAAGGACCAAAGAGAAAATTAAATCTAACCACTACACTTGTAGACAATTTTTGAAGGAAATTGTTCTAAAAGTCTATGAAAACTGACCCCAGATCTTCTGTAGATGGAGGCTTGCACAAATCCTTCTGTCTCTGATATTGGCTGAATGTTTGGGGTTGTTTTCCTACTATAGAATAAATTGAATTGATTGACCACAAATCACAAGTATTATAAAGCCTCAGATTGCCCTGAAATGACATTTATAAAACTCTGAGGTCTCCTAGGACTGTATTGGACCTTTTCCAAGCTCCTTAATGCAAATCAGTCATAGTAATGTCCAAGTGACCTCAGAATAACTGGCTATGGGTAAACGGAAGGTACACTGTGGTAACCAACTGCTTGTTTAACCACATACTGCCCTGACAGACTTTTTATGTTTTTTAAAATATAAAAATTGTTAAAAAAAATTATCCATTTTTGGGGACAGATGACTGCTATGCTAATTTTTCTACACGGAAGAAGCCATGGCTCTTCACAAGTGGTGGTTCAAAAAATATCTCTTGGGAGAAACCACAGGTTTGCTGTTTATTAAATGAAGAATGTATAGCTTTTAAACAAACCGCTGAAAATTAAGTAGTCTGGCTATGCAATGCCAATGCTATAAAACACAATGGACAAGCAGAAGATGTGTGTCTGCCTATCGGAAGTAGTGTGCCATCTCATTTTCTTGAGGGCTACAGTTGTACAACACACACTGTCTGGAATATTACCGTAGCTCTTTATTTAAGGCTTTCTCTCCATACATCTATTGTTAAGCTGTGAGCTCTGAATGACTTTTACTACTCAATATCACAGTAAAACGACTGCTGCATTCCCTACTTTGGTTATTATACAGGCTACGAAAGACTCTCATTATTGGCAACGCCATACTATATGAGCTGTAAGGTATTATGGGGAATCCTGATGTCATCTAACACTTCTCTGACTGGTGCAATCTTCTGCTTTGTGTAAAATGGCGGAGGGTATTGTTTTTCGGCAACTCACGTGAATTAAATCACAAATTGTTCAAATTTATTCTATCCACATCAAAACTCTGTGGAAACATACCCTGTTACATTTTTTAGAAAAAGAAAGATTTCTACTTTAAAGGATTAGCAATGCCATTTTCACACAGTTACTCCTTGCGTTAAGAGTAAGTTCACACTGGGTATTTTTGCTGCGTTTTTTTGCTGCTTTTTTTTTATGGTCATTTTCAGCTGCTTTTTATAGTACTAGCAGAGCCTATTAGATTTCAGGAATCTCATGCACACACATTGTTTTTTTTGTCATCAGGATTTTGTGCTTTGCAGCGTTTTTGTTACATAGAGCATGTCACTTTCAGCTTTTCTTCAGCGTTTTCACCCATTGACTTGAATGGATGGTGAAGAAACTCTGTAAATACGCAGGTTGACTATTTTTGCAGCGTATATGCTGCAGAAAAGTCAAGGACAGAAGGATGTGACCTCACAGTCAGCTCCGCTACATCTACATGGCAGGCTGCATGATGCGTCCATACAGCCTGTCATCCAGCAGAGTGGACCCGAACCCCATTGACTTGAATGGGGGGTCCAACAATACAGTACAGTATTTGACACACTGTCATATGCATAACAGCACGGCAAACACCGCTTCTGATTGGTGGTGAAACCATCCCTGCCGGTTAGAGAGCCGCGGTTCCCACGCTGTCAAAAGACAGCGTGAGCGCTCAGCTGTGATCGGATATAAAGTTTACCTCCGGTCACTGGTGTCTGCTAATGGGACAATAAGACGCCCCCATTACTAACCCTATAGTCACTTTGTATAAAAACATACACCAAGAATAAAGTCCTTTAATTGAAAAAATGACACAGACTCCTTTAATAATCTTAATTAAAGCATACTTATAACCTCACCTAATTCCACCGAAGCCCTCATTCTCCTAATAATAATAATAATAAATTTTTTTTCTATAGCGCCGACATATTCCGCAGCACTTTACATTTCAGAGGGGATTTGTACAGACAATAGACATTACAGCATAACAATAATCACATAGATTATAACAAGTACCAAGAGGAATGAGGGCCCTGCTCGCAAGCTTGCAATCTATGAGGAAAAAAGGGAGACACGAAAGGTGGGTGGTAACAGTTACCCTGATTGTATGGATCAGCCATAATGTTAAGTGTGTAACAGTACAAACACAGAGGGCTAATGGAAGCAAAAAGCATGTGGGAACATGATGCGGGGAACCTGGTTATGGTAAAACTTTTGGCTGTGCCACACAGGGATAGATTAGGTTAATGTGTTAAGGCGATAGGCCAGTCTGAATAAATGCGTTTTCAGGGCACGCTTAAAATTGTGGAGATTGGGGACTAATCGTATTGACCTGGGAAGTGCATTCCAAAGAATTGGCACAGCACGTGTAAAGTCTTGGAGACGGGAGTGGGAGGTTCTGATTATTGAGGATGCTAACCTCAGGTCATCAGAGCGGAGGGCGCGGGTAGGGTGGTATACTGAAACAAGGGAGGAGATATATGGTGGTGCTGAGCCATGGAGGGCTTTGTGGGTGAGGGTAATAAATTTATACTGAATTCTGGAGTGGATGGGTAGCCAGTGTAATGACTCCTGTAATAAACCAAAAATAAAACAACACTATCCCTCACCTCTTTGTCGTTCTGTCCCACGCCGTAATCCATGTCTGGGGGAGAAATAGTTTTCAACCTGGACGGTGCCAAGATGCGACCTTCCAGGCTGAGAACCACTGGTGAATGAGCTGCTGGGAGCGCAGCCTCAGTGACTAGCGGTGACATCACTGAGGCTGCGTTCCCAGCCCGGCTGAACTGCGGTGACCTCTGTGAGATCCCCGCTAGCACCGTGAGAAAGTTGCACGGTGCAGAGGCGAGTTTACCGGGAGAATTTCAATTATTTGCACAGAAAAAAATGTTCTGGTTTGCCTAGTTCCATAATTCTATAAAGAAAGTACGACACTCCGCTTTCTGATAGGTGAATGGATCTGATCCCAACCTTCAGAATATATTCAAAAGTACCGGATTCCTTTTTTGAATAATTCCAGAATTCTGGCATAAGTCCCATTAAAGATTAGCCCCATGGTTCCACATCCTCATACACTTGCATGTGGTGAACCTGGCACAGATCTGCTTTGTTAATATTAGTAATGTCCCCAAATGTTGGCTACACATGTGTATGTTTTTGATATACAGAACTAGACAGCCAATCATTAAATTGGGAATCTCAACATCTTTCACATGATGATTGCTACAGGAAAGTAATTCTGCAAGTCTGAATTTCATAGCACCCACCTTCCTCCAAACTCTTTTAAGTCAAATTATCATCATTAATGAGAAGTGACAGATCTAGGTGGCTAAACATGAAAACAGAAAAAATAGTCATTTCTTTTTTGAATCATGGGGAAAAAAAAGATCACAGCACTTCTAAATGATAACAGAGACTGCTAGCAGTTGGAAGGACATACAATTCCACGTTCCCAAAATTAAACCAGTTCTCCAAAAAATAAAGAAAACTAACGTGGCATACGTAAACGGCAAACTGTGACCTCTATACAGCTCATAGCATTATGTGGTACCATCTTCTACATCAAGAGGGTATCAGATGTCGGAGGCCAATAGGACACTCCTTTGGCTTCCTTAGGATGAATGAATCTCTATGGATGAGTTTAAAGAGTATACCGTATATAATTTTTATTTTTATTTGATGCATCAATAATACACATGAAAATAAAACACTTTGCAATATATTTTTTAAGAAAAAACTGCTTTCTGAAGGAATTATCATTTATTCGCAAAATTCTGAATTAATGGGTAAAATTTGTATTCGGTGAAGACAGAATTTTACATTACTGAGATAGGAGATGGCAGTTACTACTGATAATTTTTCATGTACACAATAAGGGAAAGGAAACCGTAGCTCTGCCTCTAGTTCCTTATTCTCCTCCCATATGCCTAAAATATTTTCAGTAGCAATTGTCATCTCCTGTCTCAGTAATGTAACAACCTGTCTTCACAGAAAACAGATTATACTTTTAATCTGGGAATTCTTAAAATCAAAAGATCAGCCCAGGAGGAAAAAAAAGCAGATTTCTTTGATAAAATATATTACAAAGGTTCTGATTTTCTTCTGGATTATGGATTTAGGAAATAAAATTTAAAATGATGACAACCCTTTAACCCCTTCATGACCTTCCACAAACCCAGTATATCATGGCTGGGAAGTGCTTCCCGACATTGGACTTACTAGGAATGTCCTGGTGATTTTGCGACTACAGGAGCCGGGTGTTCAGCTAATTTCAGAGCTGAAAAAAAGAAGCCCTCACATGTATCTGCCAGACGAAATATGGAAAAATTATAGCTTTTAAAATAGGGCGATGCAATAAAAAACGTCTTTTAGTGTGTGACAGCAGCCAAACATAAAAAAAACTATATAAATCTGGTATCTCTGTAATCTGAACAAACCCGAATAATAACGTTGTCTGATCACTTATAATGCATGAAGAACAGCGTAAAAAAATAAATAAAACCAATTCTTCACATGCTGTTGATTTTTTAATTCTGCCTCCCAAAGATCGGAGTAAGACTCATCACACATTTATTCTGTGCTCTACACTGAGCACTTACACCGGGGTTTTCATGTATCATGATTCATATGGAACCCCTGGCAGAAGATTCCCTATAATGAGGCAAATGGGGACACTGGACGCTGTCTGGCCTTTGATACACGGTGTCTATCTTTTTATACATGCAAAAAAACATGGTCGACCACAGTTTTGTGCACCTCTGAAAATAAGGACACTGCTGAACAGAGGCCAGACTGAGTCCAAAGTAACTCTCCTGCCTCATTATAGTGAGTGGCTCCCTCAGGAGTTTCATCTGAATCATGCCAATAGGAGATTTCGATGGAAACCACAAAGTGAGTGCTCAGTGTAGAGCACCTGATAAATGTGATCCAAAATGTTATGTAAAATGTTCCCAACAAAAGCTTCAAATCAATCAACAACAAAAAAAAGTCTCCATTCAGGTCCATCGTATAGGAAGCTTCCACGTTTCTGGTAGCACAAAGGCTCTGGAAAAGTGAAATGGCTCCTCACCCCCCAAAAGAAATTCAGCAAATTCTGCCCTCCTAAATCCAAATGCCCCAGTGTGTCTAATACACATTTAGCATTCACATGTTTGGCATTTCTGCAGCGATAAGAGCCCGCCTAATTTACAGGTGCATGTCTCCAGAAGCATGAGCCCTTCACAACAACGTACTGGTCACTACAGCAGCAGTTTGCAATTTTCACTCAGCAACATCCACTGCTGTTTGTTACTGGAAAACATCCATGGAGTCAAAATTGTCACTACAGCTGTAGATAAATTCCTAAAGGGTTATAATTTCCAAAATGTGGTCACTTGAGGGAGGATTCTGCTCTTCTAGCACTTAAGGATTCTGTATATGGAGTCTGCAAACTATTCTACGAAAATAGGAGCTCCAGGAGGAAAATAGTGCTCCGTCCCTCCCCGAGTCTTGCATTGTGGCTAAGTAGTACAGTACAGCCACATAGGGGGTATTTCTACATTTAGCAGAATTAGTGGCACAGATTTTGGTTCCATTATTACCCATTTCTCCATGTCAAAATGCAAAATCTGAGACAAACAATAAGTTTTGGTGGTAAAAATAATTTTTTCTTCAATGACCAATAGTATAAAATTCTGGGTCACACTAATGGTGTCAATATGATTACTGCACCCTTAGATTAATTCATTAAAAAGTGTAGTTTATAAAATGGGTTTACTTATGGGGATTTCTGCTGTTCTAGGGGCTCTACCAATGTGATACGGCACCTTCAAACCATAACAGTAAAATCTACACTATAATATGGCTCTCCTTCCCATCTGAGCTTTGCACTGTGCCTCAAAAGTAGTTTTCAACCACATGGGGTATCGGTGTAATCAGGAGTAGTGTTGACCGATACCGTTCGATACCCAAAAATATCATATCGGATGGTATCGCCCGATACGAAAAGAATATCGGGTATCGCCGATTCCGATACCAGAAGTCCCATTCAAGTCAATGGGACTTCCGGTATCGGAATTAAAAAAAGGCCTTTATTTCCTTGTTGGCTAATTCTACATAATTTAAAAAAAAATAAGAATCATGTAGAATGTATTGTGGGAGGTGGAGGAGACATTAAAAGCATAGTGGTTTATTCAAATCACATGGCATAGCATTAATTCCAATTTTTTTTTTCAAGACGTTCGGAGTTAAAAAGATATTGACTATGTTAACTTTTTTATATTTAGTTAGATATGTATGTTTCACAACTTCCATGCTCTTCACCTTCTTTTGTACTTCTCCCACACTTTCTCCTTCATGATCCGCAGCAGTAGCATTTTTTTCATCAACTTTTTCTTCACCTTATTCATCTTCTTCTTCTTCACCTTCTTCCCATTAATTTTTTTTCTCCATTCTTCATATTCTTCTTATTCAGCTATTATTAATTTTCATATGCTATTTCTTCATCTTCTTCCTATTCTTCTTTTTCTTCATTTTCTTATGGCGACAGGCATTCCTGTAGTACTTATCTATAAAAGTTATAAGATTACACCTTACATTCTGCCTGTCACAAAAGATTTACAACAGGATTTGTCCGCGTTCAGTTTGGCCTGCAGCAGCAGGCATTTTCCAGGGGCACCACGAGGAAGAACGGACTCACCCCCATTTACTGCTTAGTCTTCTTCTGCTTATAATTTTGATTTCTTCTATGCTGATTTTTTGTCTTATGCTTAATGTTCTTCTGCTTTCTGTTCTTCTGCTTTTGCTTCTTCTGCATCTTGTTCTTCTGTCTTTTGTTCTGTATCTTGGTGGTTGTCTTCATGCGAGAACCAGCTGACAGTACTGGAACCCGTAGTGGCAGCAGAAGGAACAATAGCCAATGGCACTACTGAGGAACAGCTGACGGTGCTGGACCCCGGTTACTATGCAGGAGGTACCTGTGCTAGAAACCACTACCAAGGACCAGCTGACGGTGCTGGACCTCGGATACCGAGATGGAGGCACCTAGGCCAAAGGCTGTGGCGAGAACCAGCAGACAGTGCTGGCACCCGGATGGGTAGCAGAAGGAACAAGAGCCAATGGCACTACCGAGGACCAACTGACGGTGCTGGACAACGGTTACTAAGCAGAAGGTACCTGTGCTAAAAAGCACTACCAAGGACCAGCTGACGGTGCTGGACCTCGGATACCGAGATGGAGGCACCTAGGCCAAAGGCTGTGGCGAGAACCAGCAGACAGTGCTGGCACCCGGATGGGTAGCAGAAGGAACAAGAGCCAATGGCACTACCGAGGACCAACTGACGGTGCTGGACCACGGTTACTAAGCAGAAGGTACCTGTGCTAAAAAGCACTACCAAGGACCAGCTGACGGTGCTGGACCTCGGATACCGAGATGGAGGCACCTAGGCCAAAGGCTGTGGCGAGAACCAGCAGACAGTGCTGGCACCCGGATGGGTAGCAGAAGGAACAAGAGCCAATGGCACTACCGAGGACCAACTGACGGTGCTGGACCACGGTTACTAAGCAGAAGGTACCTGTGCTAAAAAGCACTACCAAGGACCAGCTGACGGTGCTGGACCTTGGATACCGAGATGGAGGCACCAAGGCCAAAGGCTCTGGCGAGAACCAGCAGACAGTGCTGGAACCCGGGTGGGTAGCAGAAGGTACCCATTGAAAGCAAAGTAGCCAGGCCGCAAGCCGGCCGCAGTTACCGAAACCCACAGTCCTACAGGGGGTCCCTGTCCCATTGGCACTACGGATCCAGCCTTCAGTGCCAGTTCCCGCAGCCCACATAGGAGTCACCTAAACTGCAGGCACCGTAGAGTCGGCTAACCCGGCCGCAAGACGACAGGACAACGGATTGGTGGCATAGTGACCTTGACACTACCCGGAAACAGCAGGCGTGCTGGAACCAGGCTGGGCAACAGGGAGTCCCCGTGCCAAAGACACTGCCGAGAACCAGCTGACGGTGCTGGAACCCAGATGGGTATCAAAAGCTACAAGAGCCAATGGCACTACCGAGGAACAGCTGACGGTGCTGGACCACGGTTACTAGGCAGGAGGTACCTGTGCTAGAAAGCACTACCAAGGACCAGCTGACGGTGCTGGACCTCGGATACCGAGATGGAGGCACCTAGGCCAAAGGCTCGGGCGAGAACCAGCAGACAGTGCTGGAACCCGGGTGGGTAGCAGAAGGTACCAATTGAAAGCAAAGTAGCCAGGCCGCAAGCCGGCCGCAGTTACCGAAACCCACAGTCCTACAGGGGGTCCATGTCCCATTGGCACTACGGATCCAGCCTTCAGTGCCAGTTCCCGCAGCCCACATAGGAGTCACCTAAACTGCAGGCACCGTAGAGTCGGCTAACCCGGACGCAAGACGACAGGACAACGGATTGGTGGCATAGTGACCTTGACACTACCCGGAAACAGCAGGCGTGCTGGAACCAGGCTGGGCAACAGGGAGTCCCCGTGCCAAAGACACTGCCGAGAACCAGCTGACGGTGCTGGAACCCAGATGGGTATCAAAAGCTACAAGAGCCAATGGCACTACCGAGGAACAGCTGACGGTGCTGGACCACGGTTACTAGGCAGGAGGTACCTGTGCTAGAAAGCACTACCAAGGACCAGCTGACGGTGCTGGACCTCGGATACCGAGATGGAGGCACCTAGGCCAAAGGCTCGGGCGAGAACCAGCAGACAGTGCTGGAACCCGGGTGGGTAGCAGAAGGTACCAATTGAAAGCAAAGTAGCCAGGCCGCAAGCCGGCCGCAGTTACCGAAACCCACAGTCCTACAGGGGGTCCATGTCCCATTGGCACTACGGATCCAGCCTTCAGTGCCAGTTCCCGCAGCCCACATAGGAGTCACCTAAACTGCAGGCACCGTAGAGTCGGCTAACCCGGACGCAAGACGACAGGACAACGGATTGGTGGCATAGTGACCTTGACACTACCCGGAAACAGCAGGCGTGCTGGAACCAGGCTGGGCAACAGGGAGTCCCCATGACAAAGACACTGCCGAGCACCAACTGGCGTTGTTGGAGCCCAGGGACAATCATGGTGTAGGCCGAGGCCTACTTGGTGGTAGTTTTAGATTGTTTGTAGGCTACAACAGACTGTCAACGTGCTCCAATTAGGCATCTGTCTCCACACTGTTTCCAGGATTTCACGTGACCACCAACACCGCCAGTTTATGCGTACAGTAGCCGTCTGCCCAATCCACACGTGTTGCTGTGTTACTGGGATTCTGTAATGTCAGCAGATCCCCTGATGTGTGTCTGCCACTGTCTCCTGCTCTGTCCACCTTCCCACCGCTTGCAGTGGGAAGGTGGACAGCGCAGGAGACAGTGGCGGACACATATTGGGGGATCTGCTGATGTTACAGAACCCCAGTAACACAGGAACACGTGTGGAATGCGTGGACGGCTACTGTGAGCAGGAACTGGCGGTGTTGGAGGTCAGGGGAAATACTAGAGACAGAGTGGAGACAGAGGCCAAATCAGAGAATGTTTAAATCTGAAGTAGTTACAATTTGGAGGCAGCAGCAGTTTGCCCTCCACACAGCAGGGGATCAGCTGACATTACTGAACCCCACTTTCACATGAACGAATGTGTTTTTCTGTGTGGACAGCACTTCCGAGCACCAACTAGCATTGTTGGAACCCAGGGACAATCATGGTGCAGGCCGAGGCCTACTAGGAGCGAGGTGTAAAGCAGAGGTATTTTGACTTTGGAGGGAGCAGGACACTTTGCCCTCCACACAGCAGGGGATCAGCTGACGTTACTGACCCCCACTTTCACATGAACGAGTGTGTTTTTCTGTGTGGACAGCACTTCTAAGCACCAACTAGCGTTGTTGGAACCCAGGGACAATCATGGTGCAGGCCGAGGCCTACTAGGAGCGAGGTGTAAAGCAGAGGTATTTTGACTTTGGAGGGAGCAGGACACTTTGCCCTCCACACAGCAGGGGATCAGCTGACGTTACTGACCCCCACTTTCACATGAACGAGTGTGTTTTTCTGTATGGACGGCACTTCCGAGCAACAACTGACGATGTTGGAGCCCAGGGATAGTCATTTTGTAGGCTGAGGCCTACTTGGAGGCAGTTTAAGATAAGACGTTGTTTGAATTTGGAGGCAGTAGCAGTTTGCCCTCCACACAGCAGGGGATCAGCTGACGTTACTGACCCCCACTTTCACATGAACGAGTGTGTTTTTCTGTGTGGACAGCACTTCCGAGCACCAACTAGCGTTGTTGGAGCCTAGGGAGAACCAGGGTGCAGGCCGAGGCCTACTTGGTGGCAGTTTTAGATTGTTTGTAGGCTACAACAGACTGTCAACGTGCTCCAATTAGGCATCTGTCTCCACTCTGTTTCCAGGATTTCACGTGACTACCAACACCGCCAGTTTATGCGTACAGTAGCCGTCTGCCCAATCCACACGTGTTCCTGTGTTACTGGTGTTCTGTAATGTCAGCAGATCCCCTGATGTTTGTCTGCCAATGTCTCCTGCTCTGTCCACATTCCCACCACTTGCAGTGAGAAGGTGGACAGCGCAGGAGACATTGGCGGACACACATTGGGGGATCTGCTGACGTAACAGAACCCCAGTAACACAGGAACACGTGTGGAATGCGTGGACGGCAACTGTGAGCAGGAACTAGCGGTGTTGGAGGTCAGGGGAAATACTAGAGACAGAGTGGAGACAGAGGCCAAATCAGAGAATGTTTAAATCTGAAGTAGTTACAATTTGGAGGCAGCAGCAGTTTGCCCTCCACACAGCAGGGGATCAGCTGACGTTACTGAACCCCACTTTCACATGAACGAGTGTGTTTTTCTGTGTGGACAGCACTTCCGAGCACCAACTAGCATTGTTGGAACCCAGGGACAATCATGGTGCAGGCCGAGGCCTACTAGGAGCCAGGTGTAAAGCTGATTTATTTTGACTTTGAAGGGAGCAGGACACTTTGCCCCCCACACAGCAGGGGATCAGCTGACGTTACTGACCCCCACGTTCACATGACCGAGTGTGTTTTTCTGTGTGGACAGCACTTCTGAGCACCAACTAGCGTTGTTGGAGCCCAGGGAGAACCAGGGTGCAGGCCGAGGCCTACTTGGTGGCAGTTTTACAGTGTTTGTAGGCTACAACAGACTGTCAACGTGCTCCAATTAGGCATCTGTCTCCACTCTGTTTCCAGGATTTCACGTGACTACCAACACCGCCAGTTTATGCGTACAGTAGCCGTCTGCCCAATCCACACGTGTTGCTGTGTTACTGGGATTCTGTAATGTCAGCAGATCCCCTGATGTGTGTCTGCCACTGTCTCCTGCTCTGTCCACATTCCCACCGCTTGCAGTGGGAAGGTGGACAGCGCAGGAGACAGTGGCGGACACATATTGGGGGATCTGCTGACGTAACAGAACCCCAGTAACACAGGAACACGTGTGGAATGCGTGGACGGCAACTGTGAGCAGGAACTGGCGGTGTTGGAGGTCAGGGGAAATACTAGAGACAGAGTGGAGACAGAGGCCAAATCAGAGAATGTTTAAATCTGAAGTAGTTACAATTTGTAGGCAGCAGCAGTTTGCCCTCCACACAGCAGGGGATCAGCTGACGTTACCGAACCCCACTTACACATGAGCGAGTGTTTTATCTGTGCGGACAGCACTTCCGAGCACCAGCTGGCGTTGTCGGAGCCCAGGGAAAATGAGGTAGTAGGCCGAGGCCTACTTGGAGCCAGGTGTAAATCTGAGGTTGTTTGACTGTGGAGGGAGCAGGACACTTTGCCCTACACACAGCAGGGGATCAGCTGACGTTACCGAACCCCACTTACACATGAGCGAGTGTTTTGTCTGTGCGGACAGCACTTCTGAGCACCAACTGGCGGTGTCGGAGCCCAGGGAAAATCAGGTAGTAGGCCGAGGCCTACTTGGTGGCAGTTTGCGATTGTTTCTAGACTACTACTAACTGTCAACATACTCCAATTAGGCCTCTGTCTTCACTCTGTTTCGAGTATTTCCGCTGGCTTCCAACCACGCCAGTTGCTGCTCTGAAATGCCCTCTGCACAACCCACACTTGTTCCTGTGTTACTGGGGTTCTGTAACAGCAGCTTCTCCCTAGAGGTGAGTCAGGCAATGTCTCCTGCTCTGTCCACATTTCCACTACAAGTAGTGGGAATGTAGACAAAGCAGGAGACATTGCCTTGCTCAACTCTGGAGATGAGCAGATGTTACAGGACCCAGGTACCACAGGAACAAGTGTGGATTGTGCAGACGGCACTTGAGAGCAGAAACAGGCGGTGTTGTAGGCCGGAGGAAATACTCAAAACAGAGTGGAGACAGAGGGCAAATCAGAGAACATATTAAATCAGAGGTAGTCAGAAGTTGTAGGCAGCAGGAGAGTTTGCCGTACACACAGCAGGGGATCAGCTGACGTTACCGAACCCCACTTACACATGAGCGAGTGTTTTGTCTGTGCGGACAGCACTTCTGAGCAACAACGGGCGTTGCTGTAGCCCAGGAAATAAAGTTCAGGTCATAGAAACATGAACACAACAGGAGACCTGGATCCTGTTGCCAGGCAATTATTTATTCTGGAAGAGGACTGGCAAATTCAGGTGAGATCCAGGCCTTGTTCATTTTCACAAAAGTAAGCCGGTCAACATTATCGGCGGATAGTCGCGTGCGACGGTCTGTTACCACACCACCTGCAGCACTAAAGACACGTTCCGATAATACACTGGCAGCAGGGCAAGCCAGCACCTCCAATGCATACTGGCTAAGCTCTGGCCATGTATCCAGCTTAGAGACCCAATACTTGAACGGGGAAGAGCCGTCTGGGAGAACACTAACAGGGCACGACAAGTAGTCTGTCACCATCTGACGGAAACGTTGCCTCCTGCTGACTGGAGCCGTCTGTGATGGTGTAGCCGTTTGTGGCGGTCCCACAAAACTTTTCCACATTTGGGCCATATTGGCCTTGCCTTGTCCTGCGGCACTGCCTCTGCTACCTCTTTGTGCAGAGCTTCCTCCACTGCCTCTACCCACATGGCTGCTTTGAAAAGCACTACCAGCAACACTTGTGGGGGGAATGGAGAACATGATGGCCTGCACAAGTGTTTCTTGGTACTCCCGCATTTTTCGCTCCCGGTTCAACTGTGGTATGAGGCTTTGTAAGTTGTCCCGGTAGCAAGGATCTAGGAGGGTGTACACCCAATAATCAGCCGTGTGGAGAATGTTGGCGATGCGGCGGTCATTTAACAAGCACTGCAGCATGAAATCAACCATGTGCTGCAGACTGCCAACTGGACCGGAAACGCTGTCCCCAGCTTGAGGCAGCATCTCTGCCTGCTCAGCATCACCCCACCCTCGCTGTACACACTGACTACTAGAGCCTTGTGTACCTCCCTCCTCTGGAGAGATGTGTTCCTCCTCCTCCATTGACTCCTCGTCATCCTCCTCACTAAGTGTCCCCTGCCTGGGCCTTTGTGTGGAAGCACGTTGCGCAGACTTGCCAGAAACAGATGGCATTTCTGACTGCTCATCCTCGACCTCTTCAAAAACCTCCTCACTTAGTGCTTGTAAGGTTTTTTGAAGCAGACAGATGAGGGGGACAGTCATGCTGATTAGTGCATCATCTGCACTGGCCATCCGCGTGGAGTCATCGAAGGCACGCAAAACTTGGCAGATGTCCCTCATAGTGGCCCACTCAGTGGTGGTGAAGTGTGTCCGGCGCACAGTGCGACTTGTTTGCGCCTGATGCAGCTGGTACTCCATTACTGCTGCCTGCTGCTCACACAACCGCTCCAACATATGTAACGTTGAATTCCACCTGGTGGGGAGGTCACATATGATGCGATGTTCTGGCAGGCGGAATCGGCGTTGCAGAGATGCAATGCGCGATCTTGCCATGCTGGAACGCCGCAAGTGAGCACACTCTAGGCGAATCTTGTGCAGCAGTGCATCAAGATCCGGATAGTCCCTCAGAAAGCTCTGCACGACCAAATTGAGCACGTGTGCCAGACATGGTATGTGAGTGAGGTTGCCTAGGCCCAGAGCTGCCACTAGATTTCGGCCATTGTCACTCACTACCAAACCTGGCTGGAGATTCGCTGGCACAAACCACACATCGCTCTCCTGCTTGATGGCATTCCAGAGCTCCTGTGCTGTGTGGCTCCGATTCCCCAAAGAAATTAATTTAAGGACG
The DNA here is from genome assembly GCF_039654945.1 of Dendrobates tinctorius. NCBI lineage: Eukaryota > Metazoa > Chordata > Amphibia > Anura > Dendrobatidae > Dendrobates > Dendrobates tinctorius. Next base: position 44,163,668 of record NW_027361684.1, read on the forward strand.
GCCTGTTGACGTTTGGCCACACCTGTGCTCATATCTGGCCTAACAGGCTCGCACAGTGCTGATTCCGAGGAACTAGAGTAGGAGGAGGACTCAATATGTACAGACTGCATTCCTGCAATCCTTGGAGTTGGCAGAATACGTACAGAGCCACTCTCCAGATCTGTACCCGGCTCCACAACATTGACCCAATGGGCAGTGAGGGAAAGGTATCGTCCCTGTCCATGGCTACTGGTCCACGCATCGGTGGTCAGGTGGACCTTGCTACTGACGGCATTTAGTAGCGCATTTTTAATTTTTCCCTCCACATGCTTTTGCAGGGCAGGGACAGCTTGCCTGCTGAAATAAAAGCGGCTGGGCACATTGTATTGTGGAACTGCCAATGACATAAAGTTCCGGAATGTGTCAGTCTCCACCAGCCTGAATGACAGCATCTCAAGGGCCAGTAGTTTGGCAATGCCGGCATTCAGAGCCAGTGCTCGGGGATGGTTTGCCGAGTATGGCCGCTTTTTCTCCCATGCCTGTGCTACCGATTGCTGGTGAGTGGCCTGGGAGGGTGCTGATGACTGCGAACGTGGTTCAGTGGGTGGAATTTCACTGGGTCTCTGGACAACAGTGGCAGTGGTTCTTCCATGGCGTTCCAGTGAGGAAGCCGAACCAGCTGTGTGTGAGCTGGAGGAAGAGGCCCCAACACAAGCTGAAGAGGTGGTAGGTGCTGCTGAAGGTTGGCCTACATCTTCAGTGTGTCTGTGTAACTCCACCTCGTGCTTGGTACGCACATGTTTCCACATATTTGTGGTATTGAGGTTGGTCACATTTTTCCCTCGTTTCACTTTCTGATGACACAGCTTGCATTTGAAAAAGCAAATGTCATCTGCAACTGTGTCAAAAAAAGGCCACGCACTGCAAGTCCTGGGAGCGCCCGTTTTGTGTTTTGGAAGAGGATTGCTCCTCACGGGTGCCAAAGTGGAGGCTACAGGCAACCAAGTCTGCCCCCGCCCTCTCCCTCCTCTTTTGGCCGTTCGGGGAATCTCTTCCTCAGAGCTGCTCCCACCACCTTCCCGTGGTTGACGCCATGATGGGTCAAGGACCTCATCATCTCCACTCCCCTCTTCAAGCACCGGCTGGTCCTGGGTTGTCTCGCCAGCACCGTACGCACCAGAAATTGGCAACTGAGTCTCATCATCATCTGATGCATACTGAGGTGTGCTGACCATAGGCACTGGCCCACCCGCCTCTTCAGATTCAGAGGGACAAAGCAGTTGCGCATCACTGCATACTCCCTCTTCTTCACGCTCTAGAATGCTGCTTGGCTGGCCACCTCTTTCCAAGCCAACAGATTCTGAGAACAGAAGTAAAGATTGAGATGGCTCCTGTCCAGGGCTCTCAGACTGCCTGGGCAATTTGGCAGGTGGTGAAGAGACAGATGGTTGCTCTTCAGTGCTCTGGCCTTGGGAGGATGCGGAAGTCATTGAAGTGGATGCGTTAGCTGCCATCCATCCGACAACGGCTTCAATTTGTTCGTCACGCAGCAGTGGGGTACGGCGAGGTCCTACAAAGCTGCGCATGAAGGACTGTTGCCTGGTAAAAGTGGGGGATGTCGGGTCACTGGTGGCCGCAGCAGATACCGAATCCCCACGTCCTCTCCCTGCTGAATCCCCCCGTCCTCTCCCTGCTGAAACTCCACGGCCATGACCACGTGCCTTACTCCCTGCCTTCTTCATCTTGGTAGACTGATAAAGATAGGCAGAAAAGTAAAAAAGGGGTGGCTTAGTGTTCTTATTCCTGAACACCTGCTAACCAGTATAAGAAACACTAATTTGGCTAAGAGTGTGTGTACTACACTTTAATATGATCTAATGTGGCCTAGACAACTGTAAAGTGGAGTGTTTGGTGAACTTTATTTCCTTTTTTTTTTGGGTGGGGGGAAAGGAAAGGATGTGACCAAAGTTTGAAAGCTATAGTATCACAAACTTTTTGGAGCGATTACAATGCAGGAAGCTAACCTACAATGCAATTGATGAGGCTCCAAAAAATAGGGTGATACTAGCCTGGCTGGCCCTGAAGGGCACAAGCCAGCAAAAAGGCTCCTCTATCTAATCCAACCAACCAATGACAATGGATGCGGTTGGAAGCACACTAATATAGGAGCAAAAATCTGGCTAAATTTGCTGCAAAAAAAGGACTATGTATGAGGCAGTGACGCACGCTGAGCGGACTACAGCTAGCGGTGGCTGTAGATCACACTGCAACGTGAGCTGCACTCACACACAGAGAGACCTATCAGACAGCCAAAAACAGTGCAGAGAAATGGGCTATAGCACTGAAAGGCTGCTGAAAGGCTCCGCTGTCCACTCCTTTAGTGTTTGCAACCAACGTATATGGATACGTATGGAAGCACACTATACAGGAGAAAAAAAAAGCAGCAATAAAAGAAAAATGTGTATGAGGCAGAGACACACGCTGGCCGGCCTACAAGCAGACGTGCCTGCAGGACACACTACACAGCGTGGGTCTGCACTCACACAGCCCTTGCAGACAGCTGTGAAAACAGCGCTGCTAGGGAAAAGTAAGCTACAGTGGTGGTTTATGTAGCCTGGATAAAGCACAATATTGTTTTTAGAATCGCTATTTCTAACTGTCCCTCACAGTCTTCAACAGCAGCCTGTCCCTAACTGAATTCACAGCAGAGTGACCAGAAATGGCGGCTGCAGCGCTTTTTATAGTGCATCATGACATCATTTCAGCAGCCAATCACAGCCATGCCAGTAGTTAACATGCCTACATGCCTAACAGGATATGCCCACACTTCTGAGGATCCCCATTGGCTGAATCAAATCGAGCGGGCTCCTAGCATTATGGGAACTTCCGATTCCGGTATTCGATATGAAAAAAGTATCGGAACTAAGTATCGGAATTCCGATACAGCTAATATCGGCCGATACCCGATACTTGCGGTATCGGAATGCTCAACACTAATCAGGAGAAACTGCCTCACCAATTTTGGGGTACATTTTTCCTGCTAGCCATAAGAAATTGAAAAAAATTGGGGCAAAAAAAAACAATTTTGAGGGAAAAAAATTTTTTTGCGTTTTCACAGATCAACGTTGTAAAATTACTGTGAAGCACCTGTGGGTTCAAGGTGCTCACTCCATGTCTAGATAAATTCCTTGAGGGGTCTAGTTTCCAAAATGAGGTCACTTGTGGGAGGTTTTGACTTATTAGGCACATCAGGGGCTCCCCAAACGCGACATGACACCCACAGACCTTCCCAGCTAAGTCTGCGTTCCAAAAAATCACTCCTTCCTTTCTGAGCCCTGCCTTGTGCTCAAACAGTAGGTTTCCCCCACATATGGGGTATCTGTGCATCAAGATGAAATTGCACAACAAATTTTGGGTTCCAATTTCTCTTGTTACCCTTGTGAAACTAAAAAAAAATTGGGGCTAAAAGAATACTATTGTGGGGAAATTGTGAATTTTTATTTTCGTGGCTCTTCTTTATAAACTTCTTTAAAACACCTGTTTGTTCAAGGTGCGCACCACTTTTCTAGATACATTCCTTGAGGGGTCTAGTTTCCAAAATAGGGTCACTTGTGGGGCACTTCCACTGTTTAGGCACATCATGAGTTCTCCGAACCTGGCATGGCTACGGATTCCAGCAAATTTGGCATTCTAAAAGTCAACTAGCGCTCCTTCCCTACCGAGCCCTGCCATGTGCCCAAACAGTAGTTTTCCTCGACATATTGTGTATCGGCGTACTCTGCAGACATTGCACCATAAATTGTATGGTGCATTTTTGTTTGGGTTTAAAGTAAAATTTTTGTGATAAAAGTAAAATGTTAATTTTGTTCTTCCACATTCCATTATCTTCTGTGAAGCACCTGAAGGGTTAATAAACTTCTTGAGGACCTTGAGGGGTGCATTTTTTTTTTTAGAATGGCTTCACTTTTGGGTATTTTCTGTCATATAGGCTCCTCCAAATCACTTCAAATGTGATGTATTCCCTAAAAAAAATGGCTTTGTAAAAATTTGCTGGAAAAATTTGAAATTGCTGATCAACGTTTAACCCTTCTAACTTCCTAGTAAAAAAAAAAAAATGATACAGATGTGTTAAATGTTACTTATTAACTATTTTGTCTGACATCTCTCTCTGGTTTAAGGGCGTAACAAATAAAAAATTGAAAGTTTCAAAATTTTCAACATTTTCGTCAAATTTCCAATACTTTTATAAATAAACACAAGTCATATCAAACAAATTTCCCCACTATCATGAAGTACAATATGTCTTGAAGAAAATTCTCAGAATTCGTGGAATCCTTTGAAGCGTTCCAGAGTTATCACCTCATAAAGTGACACTGGTCAGAATTGTAAATTTAGCCTGGTCAGGAAGGTGAAAACAGGCCTGAGGGCTAAACGCATTAATGTATACCTTGTGCTCAAAGCTTTATTGTACATTTTAGTACGTAATGTACATGACACATAATCTATAACACCATGTGCTTAGTAGACCAGCATCAGGCATATCTACTAATTCTCTGGTAATAATATCTGGAAGACGCAACGGTGATAACTACAGGGTCACACCAATACCCCCATTGTATCTACAGTAACCCACCAGATGCACTTATAGTAATTACTGCTAGGTCAGCCATCTGTCACCATTCATTACCATGTAACATCTGTCTACTGTACTGTGCTAGTATCCACCATAGCGATATCAGCAGCACCGGCCTTCACTTAGTACCAGAGACCAAGCACTGAACAGCAACTACCCACTCCTCCTATCACCCTTAGTAAGTCAGTGTAAGGGCTCATGCACACAACTGAATTTCTTGTATGAGTGTCATCTGTGGATTTTACCGATAGCACTCATACCTATGTTATTCTATGGGACTGTGCGCGTGTCCAATTTTTTCCTCAAACCCAGCGATCAGAGGAAGAAATGAGAGACATGCCCGATTTTGATCAATGCAAGTCTGTGGGTCCATGCAAAGAGATTGGACTGCACTCAGATGACATCAGAGTGTGGTCCGGTTTTCACGGAATGTCAGAAAGTTAAAGGTGGAGAAACTTTTTTTTTTCTCTCCATGTCCAAGAGAAACTGATGCCACTCTGATGAAACTCAGATCATACGCTCCTCAGAGTCTGAGCACAACAATCAGCTGTTTTTCTTGAATGGATTCTTCCTAACAACTACCATAAATGTCCCAATCCGAAGTAATAAAGAAAAAATAAGCACGACCTAATATGATTAAGAAAAGCGCTGCTGACCAGGTAAGATTAGTGAATGAGCAGGAACAGTTACTGTGTTGTAGCTACAAGTCCCATTCATCAGGCCACACATACCTGTCTCCACTTCAATCATTAAGACCCATCGCTATTTGCTCCCCCACTTTCTAAACTGAACAATGCATCCACATTATAAAATTTACTACAGTCCGTTTCTCCATAAGGTGTCAGTCTAATTTCAAACCACATTTTGTCAGGCTGTGTAGTATGCCATGATCTGTTGGCAGTGGTGTAGCATGGGTTGGCAGTGCCCGGGGCAAGTTAAGTGTTTTGCGTCACTTAGCCAGTAAACCATTAACACTCCCGGAATCCCTTCTAACAGTCCAATATTTGATCCCCTTAATCCCCAAGAACATGTATTTTAAGACAATAAGGATATAAATAAAGTACAGCTGAGTTCATGTTGTCCGATTCCACTTCTCTGTTCCACTTGGAGGAATAAATGGAATTCATGTGCAAAAGTATCCATTCCCATCAGACTCATCAGTTATTCAAATGGAAGCAGAGGGGTCACATTGAGTACTATGGGGCCCATGTGGATACTATTGTGTGCCATGTTATACAATGAAAGAAAATCTTATTTTTATATTCTTAAAACTGACATAAAACAAGACCCAAATAGACCCCAAAATAAACAGTGGGGTCCTTGTAGTTTTGTTTGCATCGTTAATACAATGGGTCTAAACGGAACAGACAAATGGGAGTGTTTGCCGCCTCCGGCCCATCACCTCGCTGCTTCTAGTTGTTCTCCTGTCCTGCAGCCTGCCTGGGTATATTTATAGTTTATTCCCCAAATTGAGTGTATTGCCAATATCTGCCGAAGGTGCCCTGAGAATAATGCTCATAGCCCCATTCAGTATAGTCTATTTTCTTCACTCTTAGTCTTTATGGGCTAAGAGCTGGACAGCCAGTCATAAAGTATATTTGCTGCTGCCAATACAGTAGTAGTTGAGATGACTTTGTCATGCTGCTGCGCTCTGCATAGGCAGTAATCAAGATCACACAATTACTATTGTTATACTTAGTCATCTGTATAGATGCTGCAGTTGGCAGAGAGCGGGCTGCCTTTCTCTGAATGAAGCTAGCGTCTGCTGAGCGTTCAATATTCCCATGTACTCTTAGTAGAAGCAGCACAGCTTAGTGAACATTCTCTAGGAACCCACCCTGCTGTCTTGGATCATATTGACCTCAGAAATTGACTCTGTAGGCTGAACAACAAAGGAGAATGCAGCTTATACTTTATACTGCGGTGGTGCAGTATATAGGATAAGTGATCGTAGGTTAAATTCCCTTTGGGGGACAAAAAAATAGGGTTAAAAATAAAAAAAAGTTTTAAAAAATCTAAAAAAAATAAAACAAACGTTCATTTCCCAAACAAAACATTCACTTCCTTTTCCCAATTTTTATTTTTAAAAAAAAAGCAAACAAAACAAAACATACTTGGCATGATCATATTCATAAAAGTACAGTATATTAGAATCTAAAATTATTTAAAACATGAACACCCCAAAAAAATCAAAACGCCTGATTATCCATATACCCTAAAATAGTATGAATTAAATCTACAGGTCAACAGAAAAATAAAAAGTTACAGGTTTTAAAAAATGGAAACGCAAACCAGAAAAAAACTTTTTTTTTTTGTTCACAAATTTCTGAATTCTTTTTTCACTACTAAAATATAAAAAAAACAACTATTAAAGTTGGGTATTGCCATGATCTGAAGACTCACATTGAGGCGTCATTTTTCCTTATATACGGTAATCAACAACCGAAAAATAATGCGGCAGATGACATGATATTCTATGTGCATGATTGCTACAGTATGTGCGCATACAATGTTCATCCGCCTGGATAGGCCAGTTTAAAGCGCCACTCCAGTGTGTTTTTTTATTGCAGTGCTGGAGTGGTGCCACTAATGTTAGTTCCCTGACCCTAGTCTGACACTTGCCAGCCGCCATCTTCAGCTCTTCGGTCCTGCACCGCCATCTAGTAACTTCTGACTGACCGGAAGTCATCGGTAAAGGTCACAAGTTCCCAATGTGAATCTATGACAGCCTTATTCTGGCCTTGTTCTGGCTCTCATAGACTTACATTGAGTAGTGACTTCTGGCTTATGCAGCAAACACTGGAGCGATCCAGCAGGTCACAACGTGCAGAAGACGACCGGAACGCGCCGATAACAGATGAAGATGGCGGCTGGTAAGTATAGTACTAGGGTCAGGGAACTTAGGTTAGCACCGCTCCAGCAGTAAATTTTAAAGCCAACCGTTTCAATGAGCTGATGGTCATCTGTGCAACCTGCGGAATTGCGGCAAGTAATGTGCTACCCCAACTGCTAAGTGTTAATGAACGCCACATGTCATAGAGATCACTGTTTTTGGCAGGACATGTCGAGTATATGAGCGCTTTGCTCGTTGATTGGGTGACTGGCGGTCTGTTTAGACAGTCTGATAATCGGAAAACAAGCTTTCCTCTTAACACTCATTCCAGATTATTGGCCAGTGTAAATGCATCTTAGCTCTCTGCACCTGTTGCCCCACCATCCATCTCCTGTCACTACGCCAATCCCGTGATTATACAGCCGACTACTTGTAATAGTAACTTGTCAAGAGTTTATCAGTCCCTCCCAACAGTACACACGGTATCGCAGCACAGACAACGGCCATGTCTTCACAACACCCCATCAACCTGCCAGCACCCAATCAACATGATGGACCATCATCTGCAACAAGAACCAAAGATTTAGATTTATCTATAATATCTGATCAATTGTAAAAGCTTCCATAGAAATTATTATTACGCTTGGCTTATATAGCGCCATTAATTCCGCAACGCGTTACAGAGATTATCATCACTGTCCCCGTCGGGGCTCACAATCTACATTCCCTATCAATATGTCTTTGGAATGAGGGAGGAAACCAAACAAACACAGGGAGAACATACAAACTCTTTGCAGATGCTGTCCTTGGTGGGAATTGAACCCAGGGTCCGAGCGCTGCCACCAAAGTGTGAGCAGTACCATTACCAGCGCCACCATTCACAAATAGAACGACATGACATACAATATAGATTACAAGGGTCTCTGAATAAGGGGCAGAGTCCACATACAATGTTGCTTATCGCTCACTACCTATTCCCACTGGCACAGTCCCACCTTGCTACCAGGTGAAAATGACTACATTACACCAAATCCATACTCCAAGGACTGTATACGGGAAATCCCACCGCTGCCACCATTCCCCCTCCGTACAGTACATATTCAGCCCAATGTCTCAGGAGCGACCGGCTATTCATGTCTCCGTTATTGGACATCAGCTAGACAACCATAGACGTAACTACAAGTATATCTGATGGAAGAGTCCTGATATTTATATAATTGGCGTCAATTAACTCAGAATGATAATAAAGTCCTTTTCTACCTGGAAACCCCATAACCTGCTCACCCATTGTGAGCACCGTGAAGCATCTGATGCAACTTGTCCGTTTCCATGCACGCGGTTCTGACGGAAAAAAAAATCCCAAACATTTCCCTAAGGGTTCGACAGATCACAGCCCACCACCACAGACATGGATGGCTACTGCCGACATCACCCCCTAATGCACATTAACTACTTCTATAGTGACAGGCAGAGCTAGGGGGGCAACCAAGGGACCAGGTGCTCTTAGGGGGAGCGCCAAGAATGCACAGATACAGAGCTTGGGTACCAGGCGAAAGCCAGCCTGGCTACGGCAGCCAGTGGTACCCTGCAGAACAGCTGCATCCACTGCACCACCACCACCTTCACAGGGGCCAACCATAGTCCAGGCAGTAGACTGCACCAAGCCTCCTCACCTTCCTCTTCTCCCATGTGTTCCTCACTCCAGGAGCAGCACAGTAACATCAACCTCATTCACCCCACGTGTGTGAGGCCGCAGGTCAGGGGGTCCCAGTATGTGTGTCCCCTTGTTCAGTGAGCCTGTGTCCCTCCTGGCTGGTCCCTTGCATGGGAAGCGCTGCTGCTACACAGATGCTCCAGAGCAGAATGGGAGGAGAATGGCCAACCATGCAGCTTCCCTGGGAGAGACGCTGCTCTGTGAGAGGCTGTGTCACAATGCTGCGTCAGTCCTGAGCAGAGCAATCATGGGATTACATCACCTCACACACAGCGTGCACGGTGCACGCACCCCTCCTGCACGGGGTCGCCAACCTGCTCCCTTACTGACAATTTACCCAAAAATCACACACGTTCAATCTTTTTTTATAGGTGAATTAGTGAAGGGTGATGCTCACCCACCGAAGACTATGGGGGCCAGAAAATAAACAGATGCCACAGCTTAGCATCCGATGTTTATGGATACATTGCAATTCTGTAACATAGGAAACTGTAAATGATTAATGGCTGCTATTGTAACAAAACCTAAGCAAACAGATGATAAATGAGAAAAAAATCCTCCCACTATCTGTGTGACCCTCGTGAGCTGTGAAGGGTGATAATTACAGCTAAGGCCTGTTTCACACTTCCGTTTTTGACCATCAGTAAAAATCCGCCGTTTTTTAAAAAAAAAGGATCCGCCATTTTTTTTGGCAGATCTGTTTTTTTCCCCATTGAGTTGCATTACCGGCGGATCTTGACGGATGGCCATCCGTTGGATCCGTTTTTTTGCGTATCCGCCAAATTTTTTGCATCCGCCGACATGCGTGGACGGACCCTGCAACGTTTTTTGGCTGCAGGATCCGCATTGTACAGTGCGCATGCCTGGAGAAAGGAAGTCAGCCAGAAATTTAACCCTGAAATCCTTTCTGGCGGACGGAAAAAATTCCTTCTCTCTCTCTCTCTCTCTCTCTCTCTCTCTCTCTCTCTCCTTCCCGGGCTGCGGTTCCTTTAAAGTTCTTCATTGAACGGATCCGTCAAAAAAAACGGTCCGGTGGCATCCGTTCACATCAGTTACCAACGGATCCGGTTTCCACCATTTTGGCGGAATTTAACTGACACAAAAAAACTGAACTGTGAAACAGGCCATAGATGTACAGGATCCTGCCCCTAGAAAGAAAATCATGGACACGTCCTTTTATTTGATGGAATTAGAAACAAATTCCCCAATTTTACAGTCTGTCAAGGATTTTCAGAGTTGGCAACCCCCGATTATGTGCAGGTGTCTACACGGCGTAATCTACGGCGGCCATACACGACACAAATCTAGGGGAAGAGTCGCCACTATGGATTCATCACTGGCCGGTCAGATCAGAAGATAGCGTCTGTCAGAAATTCCAATACGTGATGAAACCATAGATCACTGATTAATGTCAGTACCTGCACATTTACGTTGGTTAAGAGGAAAAGGCAAGTGGAATTCGTGTGCAAAGCAGGCGTCCTCCATTACTGATACAAACGGATGGAGACGGCTCCACCGGGTTCTGCTATGTGCCTCCCTAAGTTCTTAGAGATGAGGCTTCTTGTGGTCTGGCCCAACGATCTGTGTACTTGGGTGTCCTCAATGAGTTTTCTCATGTCAAGCTGAACAACGTTTCACAGAATCAACAGCAACAGAGCCAGAGTTGCTCCTCCTTAGCCAGACTTTCGCCAAGGATCCGCAGCTTTGCTTTTACCCTGGACTAGATCTACTTCGACTCTTCCCAACCGACCACCAACCGCCAAAAACACTGGCGCTCCAACTCCGGCCTTTCGCCGTTGCCCTCTACTGGCCAGATCATATATCACATCGCAAACCTCCAACAATACAGTAAGCTGTGATTAACCTTTAGGGTATGTGTCCACGGTCTGGAATTCCTTTCGCTTTGGACGCAGTGATTACCCCGCTCCGCCCAAAGTGCCACACCCTGTTATATGTGCGGGAATCACAGCATCCTATTCATAGACTGTGTTATTTATCTTGCGGAGCGTCTCCGCAAGATAAATAGACATGCTGTGGTCTGTAAAGAAGCGCCACATGTCCGGTTACGCAGGTCTGCTGCCTGCGTATTTGCACGCATAGTGGAGATGGGATTTTATAAAATCCCCTCCACTATGCCGTATCATCTGGACGCTGCGGATTGGACGCTGCGACTGTACACAGCGTTCAATCCGCAGCAAATACTGAAGGAATATGCCCTGTGGAAACATACCCTTACATGTGTATCAGTAACGCAACAGGTGAGTTTTGCAAAAGAATTGCGTTTGTTCCTCAGATTTAAAAAAAAAAGTTTGGAAAATGCCAGTAAAAAGACGCCTAAAAAACACTGAAAAAAATAAAAAAAACAAACAACAACGTAGAAGCGCTCAGGAAATGTACAAAAAAGAATACAAAAAAAAAAAAGATCCTTCAGGTTCACAAAACTTTGTGATTTCACATGCACCTTGTGCTTGAAAAGAGACAGTTTTGACCACTAGATAAAGTCTATGTATGTTGTAAAGCAACAGAATACAAACCTCAGATTCAGCAGAACTATGTTTTGAAAAGGGATTTTCTTGTCAATCTGTGATTAACAGAACACTTTCCCTGTTTACATGTTCAGGTAGTGAGACAGACTTTTGGCATCACATCAGATCATAATATGAATAGAGTTTTGTAACCTTGTTTAAATCCATCATAAATAAATCTGTCAAGAGTGGGAGAAGAGGGTTGCATTGACAATCCAACACAATGGGCAGCACTTAGAACACATTTTATAAGTGGTCATAAACTTGTAAATAACTCATGACATAATAAAGTTACGTTAAAACCAAGCACACCATCGTTTTTCTTGTGAAATTCTCAATAAGTTTGATGTGTCACATGACCCTCTTCCCATTGAAAAAATTAAAGTTGGATCCAAAATGGCCAACTTCAAAATGGCCACCATGGTCACCACCCATCTTGAAAAGTTTCCCCCCTCCCATATACTAATGTGCCACCAACAGGAAGTTGATATCACCAACCATTGCCATTTTATTTAGGTGTATCCATATAAATGGCCCACCCTACATATCCATTTTTAAATAAAGCTCCTAATGAAGCTGGTGTACTTACTTTGAAAATACATCTCAGTATGGCTGTATAATCCTTTTTAAAAGTTTCCCTATCTAATATTAGAATGCTACATTTAACCATTTCAGGATATTTTTCCCTGTTCCTGACCAGGCATATTTTTGGAGTTTTTTTTTTCGTACATACGGTTTAGAGTGTACGTTTTTTCCCTCATTCAGATACTCAAATGATTTTTTGCTTCTTTTTGTTATACATGGGGCTTAATTTTTATGTTCTTTTCAAAGTCCACTTTTTTTTGCTGATATCGGGTGATATTAGTGGGAAAGCCAAAAAGATTTCTTTACATTTATTTCTTGCCAAAGTGACCACTAAAATAAAACTGAAAATGTATTCCACTTGTGTGTAACAAATATTGTTATATATTTTACTCCTTTTTTTTTGCTTTTTCTTTAGAAGGTAGGGCAAGTAACAACAATTTGGTTTAGAATTGGCTTTTTATTTAATAATTTTTACCAGTTTTTTTTATTTCTCTTTTTTATTTATTTCACATATTGTGCCCCCAAATAAGGTCATAAAAGACCTTTCGGGGGCATTTCAAAATTTAAATCCTGTTTTTTCATATACCTGATTACCACTGTAACTGGGGCTGCTATATCAACCCGAGTTACAGTGAAAATGCAGCCTCCTTTCTGCACAGCAGGGCACAGTGTGGCTCCTAGGACCCAACAGCTCCTTGTTCCTCCCCTACATCCACAGGACTGTTGTGTCAGGAGGAGGAAGCGTCTTTCAGCGATCAGGAAGACAGAGATGGTAACAAACTATCCCTGCCTTCTCTATGGCGAGATCGGCTGTTTCTGACAGCCGGTCTCCCGCTCTGCATCTGTGTGCAATTGTGTGCAGCTTCTCTACAATCCAGTGATGTTTTAGAATGTCACTGTAGAGTACTAAGTGGATCATCTGGACATTTAAAGTCTATGGGTGGACTGCAAGTAGATAGTCTAACTCTAACAGGACTCCTAAAATGCACATTTTAATATCAGGATCAGGATTTAATATCAGTCATTCTGACAGTGTTTTAAGTAAGTTCACCAGCTTCACCAGGTCTAAGAGGGTTATTGAACTTTGTATGCTGTTTGTATTGGAAAATCTGGTGGCAGGACCACATTAAAATGTTAGAGAGCTGCTCTTGATCTTAATTAAAGAGGTTGCCCACTACTTTTTCATTGATGACCTATCCACAGGATAGGTCATTAATGTCTGATTGGCCAAGTGACGCCACCCTGCACTCCTGCCGATCAGCTGTCATCGATGGCAGCCGCCGCAAGTACTCAATGGTACTGCTAGTGGCCACCACAGGGTACTGCACATCCGCCTCCAAATGATTTGAAATGAATGTGCAGCACCAAGACTAGGCTACTACCAGAAGATGGAGCAGCACGGCATGTGAGTATCACCAGCCAGCAGCCACTGATAACGGCTGATCAGCGGGGTTGCTGGGTGTCGGAACCCATCGATCAGACATTGATGGCTTATTCTAGGGATTGGTCATCAATGTAAAAGTAGTGGACAACCTCTTTAACTTCACATATAAGATTTTATTAAATACAATGTCAGTAATTAATACAATAATAATGCTTGAAAAAAGGCTGGCTGATGGCAAAATGGAAAATAAAATGTACACGGCTCTCTGCGGCCATTGACCTGCATCTGTTCAGTTGTGAATGAATAGGATGAGTGTGGTAGTTTGTGTCCACATTGTGAATGGAAGCAGGAAGGTTATTGATTGGAGAGGTCCTGTCCTGGGTGTGGAGTATGTCTGATCTCATTAAGATTCATGTAGCAGGCACTTCTTCAGCAGCTCAGTCACATCCCCCGCTGGAGAGAGGCCATGCCCTGACCTCCTCCTTATCACATGTCCCTTTGTATGTGTTTTCATTGTCTCTCCCTGCATACTTTCCATTAGTGACTAGGGATGAGCTTTCTTGCTTCCACACGCTGAGTTTTCCTGTTTCCTGACATGATCTATTTCTCTGTCTATATCTGTGGGTCTACAGTATCTGTAGGATATCCAAGAAGTATCATTTTGCCTCTCTCACAGCCAAACCAGATCTCACACTTTGCACTGACAAGGGGCAGTACCTCGAAACACAGTGTCTGCAAATTGAGATTCTGGCTTGGCTTTTATCCTAAGGGCCCCGTCATACATAGCGATTCACCAGCGATCCCGACAACGATATCAACTTGTCAGGATTGCTGGTGTGTCTCTACATGATCGCTGGTGAGCTGCCAAACAGACAGCTTCACCAGCGATCAGCACCAGCGACGCCGAGCGCCCGGCGTCGCTGTGCTCGTTAGTTACCAGCGCCTGATGCATGGAGCTGGTAACTAAGATACACATCAGGTTTCTAAGCAGTGCGCGTCACTTAGAACCCGATGTGTACCTTGGTTACCAACTCCCTGCATCAGCGCGCTGGTAACTAAGGTACACATCGGGTTTCTAAGTGACGCGCGCTGCTTAGAAATCCGATGTTTACCTTAGTTACCAGCGCACTGTTCGCTGGTCTCCCGCCTGTCACACGCAGCGATGCGTGCTGGCCAGCGGGAGACCAGCGATCAAAGAAATGTCCAGGGCATTCCAACAACGATCAGCGATACCCGGCAGGGGGGCGGTCGCTGGTCAGTGTCACACACAGCGATCTCGCTGGTAAGATCGCTGTTGCGTCACAAAAATTGTGACTCAGCAGAGATCTCGCTAGCGAGATCGCTATGTGTGACGAGGGCTTAAGTCATGTGAAAAGGCTCGATAAAGGGTCGACATTGACTTTTAGGATTGCTACTTCCAATAGGTGGCACTGGAGTTCTAGTCCTCTTCCTCTCTGAAGAGACAATTTGCAGTATCTGTAGGGTGACTTTTGAGACTATTCTGTAAGAGACCACCTGTTTGTGAAGGTTATCCCCTTGTTTTTTGTGACGTATTTTCAACTTCTTCCTTCAGACGTGACCTTTGTCTACAGATCTGGATTTCAGAGATAAAGAATCTTTTGTTGGTAGTAGAGTACTGAATCTGATCAGGATGATTTTTGGTGACTGGGCACTTTAACACCCCGGCCTCTATCAGATCTTTTGCCTTTGAGAAATCCAAACTGCTCATTCCATTTTAATGAAGTGAGGTGTAAAAACACTAATGTGTGTTAATTTAGCTCTGATGTATAAATAAATCATGACTTGCAGCGTGCCCACAGACAGCAGTCAGATGGGACTAAGCCTGGCAGCTGCATTATGGCAAGTCTAGAGTTAACCAAAGCCTAGGAGACTGGTACATGAATACTGACTGCTAACTATGGATTCTTGATGGAAAATTACCTCCTGGCCCCTAAATTAGTTGCATTCCTTAAATTCTTTGTCATATGTCTATATACATCAGCGGTGATCTTAGAGAAGCATTGAAGCACTTGTTGCTCATCTATCTGGGAATAGTTGTAAAGTAACTTCCAAATTATTTAGAGTCCATCATTTTGCGGTGACAAAAATTATTCACAAGCGGAAAACATTCAAGACAGTTGAAATTCTTCTCTGGAGTTGATATAACAGCAAATGCAAATTCACTGCAAGGTCAGATGGTGCAATGTTTAGGGAAATTACTAAAGATCTCAGCTCAGACTCTAAAGGCCTCATGTAGCATGTTAAATGTTCAAGTTAATGATGGTACAAACTGAACAAGTGACTTGTTTGGAAAGATTGCCAGGAGAAAGCCTCTTCTTTCTAAAAAAGAACACACCAGCACAGCCTAAGTTTGCAAAGTAACATCTTAAAAATCCCCAATTCTTCTGGACCAATGTCCTTTAGTCCAGCAAGACCTAAGAGTAGATGTTTGGCCATAATACCCTGTGCCACATTTGGAGAATGCCAAACACAACATATCAGCACAAACACTTCACACCAACTGTCAAGTACAATGTGAAGTACTGTAGTGGAGGGGTGAGAATTGTTTTGTTTTGTGAGCTCAGTACCTGAGTACCTTGCAGTCATTGAGGTGACCTTGAACTCCATTGTATACCAAAGTATTCTAGAGTCAAATGTGTGACCATCTATCCAAAAGACAAAGCATAGCTGAAACTATGTCATGCAACAGGGCAATGTCCACAAACCTAAAAAAAATTTGAGGTTCTCCAGGAA
Source organism: Dendrobates tinctorius (assembly GCF_039654945.1). Classification (NCBI taxonomy): domain Eukaryota; kingdom Metazoa; phylum Chordata; class Amphibia; order Anura; family Dendrobatidae; genus Dendrobates; species Dendrobates tinctorius. The sequence goes on from NW_027361684.1 coordinate 44,180,075, forward strand.
TAGAAGTAAATAAAAAGTAAGAAATATGTCATTGTAAATTTATAAGTACCTTTAATTAGCAAATAACAATAGTTTTACCTATTGAAAATAATCACTATAGAAATAAAGTGGCTGCCATCTTATTACACCAACAGAAAGATGTCCTAGAATGTTAAAACAGTTGTCTGTCACCATGTGCAAATAGAAAGCTCCCCCTCCCCTTCTAGAAAGATGTGCTCGCTGAGGATATTTTGTTAGAAAAACCAGTGGTGCTGATGTAAGAAGAAGCTGCTCACACTGCTGTCCATCTTGTCTCTCAGATTTTACACTAGAGATACCAGTGGTGCTGAGATAAGAAGAGGCTGCTCACACTTCTGTAAACCATACCATGTTTTTCTGATCTAATACTTGAGATACCAGGAGAACAGAGGTAAGAAGAAGCTGCTCACACTGCTATCCCCCATGTTTTTCTAATCTAACACTGGCAATACTAGGAGTGCTAAGCTAAGAAGAGGATACACTGCTGTCCACCATGCCTTTTTTTATCTAATACTAGAGATACCAGGAGTAATGAGGTAAGAAGAGGACCCTCACTTTGCCGTTCACCCTGTCATACAATTTCTTGTTGTGGTATGTACTCTTTTTCTGTTGACCGGGCTTATTCCTATGAGTTACACAGAATAGTGTGTGCTAGTGGTGGCACTACGTGGAGCAGAGTGCTGTAGTAGTTGTACTACACGGAGCAGTTTGCTGTAGTGGAAATGTACAATATGTTTTTGATGATTTCTTTGTTACATTATTTGTACTGATTCACCTAATAAACTATATTAATTCTTACTCAGTGTGCATGACCCATTTTTTATAGCTATCTTTTTCGTGTTTTGCTGCAGTAGTGGTATGTTGTAGCAGTGGACCCTGCGGCTAAGTTCTATCCCTGTAGGAAACTTTATGGACAGTTTTCCCTTGAGCAAATGCTTGTAGAGCCAATGTCTCCTTAAAGGGACCCTGTCATGTGAAAAAACACGATTTACCTGCAGATGTAGGGTTACAAGGAGCGGCTACAAGGAGGATATGAGCCAATGTTCTCCCTGTAGCTGTGCCTTCAGTAAGGTGGTCGGTCAGCCTTTTACATGCAAATTAATCCTATATCTGCAGGTAAATAGCATATTTACACATGACAAGTTCCCTTTAACCCAACATCCATGAAAATATGGCATTTTTTATTACCGCTGGACTACTTGTGAGTCCGACAGGAAATTAACCTGTAATCCTCTAAATTAAATTGGAGGCACGGGGGTGCAGTGTTAAATCTCTGTACACTCTGGAGCTTATACAGAATCCTAAGACATCAGTGCTTGTAAGTATTGGATCCTATATTAAATTGGGAATCATATTTGGTCATTTCCTAATGGGGTCTCTTGCCTCTAGATAATTCCTATCAGCAATGATTCCTTGAGGTTTGTAAAGCTACATCACCCATTTGTTATAGGTATTTTTTTTATTTTGATATCATAGTGTTACAGAATGGAGAAACCTGCTGAACGTGTCATTCTATACGTACTCTAGGACATGTTTCTGAGCATGGGAAAGTAATAACCTTGAACTTACTGACTGGATAAATATATACAGAAATGACATCACAGGTGAAATATTTGCAGTGCCAAACTACACTTTTGTTTGACCCCATCACTGTTTAAAAGTGAGAACCAACGGGGAGGCAAAACTGGTAATTCATGTCTGATCTCACTTCTAATCTTTTACCTACAAAACAAAACATGTAGCATTTTCCCTAAGCAAGTGTACAAAAAATATTGTTATTTGTACAGTCTATCTAAAAGGGAATGTATTGTCATGCAGTGATGCATTGTTTAAATCTAGTTTTCTGTAGGTTCTGATAGCAAGCTAACAGTGATGAGCGAATGCGCTCGGATAAGGTGTTATCTGAGCATGCTCTAGTGCTAACAGTGTCTTCGGTGTGCTCAAAAAATATGTTCAAGTAGTCGCAGCTGCATGTCTCATGGCTATTTGACAACCACAATACATGAGGAGATTGCCTGTTTGTTGTTGTTGAGACATGCAAGTGTAAGAAGATGGACAGGACCGGGGGGTACCTCTCTTGCGCCGGTTCTGGAACTGTCGGGGCTGTCACCATTGTTGCCTGAGGGAAAGCTTTCCGACCCGGACCGACCTTTGCACTCAATAGCAGTCTCTTTAATAAAAGAGAGAGGAGACTTGGCGGGAAGACAGCACGCAGCAGGGGAAGGTTGGTGCTCCGTCCCTCGAGCATCGTGATAGCACAGACCTGCACTGTAGATTCCCTGCGTCCAGGGATACTGACCGTGGACAGCAATCAGCCATGTGACCGAAAGTTGCAGACGCTCTGGGCTGGTGATTGCTGCACACATCCCGCCTAAGACAGACCATGTGACTCAGTTAGAACTGTGTAATTCCTCAGCCGCCTATTGTTGCCGAGCTGAGTCATGCTTCGGCGGTAACACAGACTTCTCTGCATCCCGTACGATGAACCGTGGATCAAGTACCCCGCTTAGGACAGTGAGGACCCACTGCCATCACCGGGAACCGGACCCCAACTTCTTCAAGACGACATCTGAGACATCACGCGCCACTTGCCTGGGCACCACCGTTGGAACCTACAGCTCTGCAGTCAGGAAGCTGGTGGACTGATAAGTTAACCCTTTCAGGAACAGATGTTTTACTTTATACCTCACCTTGCACGAATACCATACTAATACCTACTCCCTTACCCCCCCGCTTAACCCATCATTTCCATGCGTGGAGTATACCTCTGTTAATAAATCTGTTAACCCTTGCTCTGCCTCCTGTCCATCACTACATCCCGCTACCTGCTCACGCTTGGCGTAGTCAGCAGAATGCAGTCCAACAGCATGGAGGCGGCAGACCAAGCAGCTGGGGTGGGCCCTAGGTCCAGTATATCCCTGGGGGCGATGTTGAGCAACCTACCGAAGCTTACTGGGAGCAATATAATGCATCCCATGACCCCTGCTTTAGAAGCGGAGGTTGCCATGATGGCTCTAGATGGAGAGGTGAGGTATTCTGTCATGCTACGACCCCCCCCCCAGGTACAAGACACCTTTAACAAAGTTTTACAAATACTTGAGGAAACCCATGGAGACCCCATGGACGTAGGGGAGTTACTTATGCGCTTATTTTGCCGGGTTCAAAGGGAGGGGGAGACAGTGACGTAGTACATGAACGTGCTACAGGAGATCCATACTGCCATTACTAGAAAAGATGGCATAGGCATAGGGTCTACTGACATAGTGCTGCGGGATCAGTTGGTGACAGGCTTGTGAGATGTGCTGCTGAAACAGGCTTTGCGGGATAGCTTGCGGGTAAATCCATGCTTGACCTTTTCCAAGGCGGGGAGTGAAGCGCGCACGAGCGAGCAAGAGCAGGGACTGACAGTCCCGGCGGGGAAGGTCCAGAGCGGAGAGGTATCTGTGACAATGGCCACCGAACCAAGATGGTTGGAAGAGTTGCAAAAGGAAATTCAGGATATCTGAGAAGAGTTGGCTGATTCAAAAAAGAAACCTGCAGTTTTATCAAATCCGCCTGGGGGCAGAAATGTTCCTGAACCTCGTCGCGAAACAAGAACGCCCACGCCAAGAGGAATTCCCCACGTTATAACTGCAGTGAAACTGGACAATTGGCTTGGGGGTGCACACGATGGAATATGCCCCTTCAACGCTGTCCATTAAACTAAGAGGCTCTGAGCTTGGGGAATGCCGCCCGGAGCCTGAACAGTCAAGAAGGAATAATAGAAGTCCCACAAATCTAGTTTCCATGTGTCCTCTCGTCTGGGCCGAAATGGATGGACAGGCTGTACTTTGTCTGGTAGACACTGGCTCACAGGTGACCACGATGCCTGAAACAAACTTCCGATGACACTTTCCCAAGGCAATGTGGCCTGAATGTGGCGCAGTGAAAAAGTTGACGGCTGCCAACCACTTGCCCATCCCGGTCTCAGGGGTGGTCTGGATACAAATAACTGTCTACGGTAAAGACTTACTGTAGGTTGGAAGGGAGTGTTGTTGACCGCTGGGGACGCAGGTATCGAACATGCTGTCATTCTAGGGATGAACATGCTGAAAGAATTCAGAAGTCTTCTCATCAACGACTCCCCAGATGTGTTCCTGAAAAAGTGGAGCCCTCGCACTCCCAAAGGAGAGTGTTTCAACAGCTAATCCGAGCGGCTCATGCCCAAGAGACCTCTAGTGGTGGGAAAATGTTGGAAAAAGTGATCGTTCCAGCCTCTGCCAATCTTGTTTTGCCACCGGGACAAACCGTGCTTTCCCTGCCCATCCGGGCTTGTACCCCTCTGGAAGGAGTTGCGATACAGATAGAGCCAGCTATTTTGGAGCAACTACCTCCAGGGCTCCTTGTTGCGCGGACGCTAGCCACTGTACATGACGGGACGGTCCCAGTACGATGTGTTAATTTGGGAGAGAGTAATATCACACTCCCATCCAGGAGAGAAGTAGCGCAAATCCTGGGAATGCTGGAAGAACTGATAAACTGATACCACCATAGGCCATACAATTGATAGTGAAACATGGAAATCCTTGGACCGTGGCTGTAGATATGTCTTTAACACCAGAACCTCAGCAGATGCGGGAGGGGCTCCGTATGCTAGAAAAAATGCGGGCCGAATTGACAGAACTATTGGCAAATGCCTATGTCCGAGCAGGACTGAGTAAAGATGGCCTTTATACTCCCCATGGGTCTATACGAATTCAACCGGATGCCATTCGGCCTAGCTAACACTCCTGGTACTTTCGAACTGGAGTACCGGTGGGAGAAGAACCAGTATCGGGTGAAGCGGAGAATCAACTTGACTCAGCTACTCCTTCTGTCTTACGGGGCTCTGAACGGACAACAGCTGGGATACCCCCAACCGATTCAATCAAGGCCAATTTATTTGGCAACAAATCGTTCAAGGAATAGGAGAATGTCAATGCATATTACAAGAGCTCTCGCCTGTGGAATGGCGAGCAAAAGGAAAGGGGGAGTATAAGAAGATGGACCGGAGGTACCTCTCTTGCGCTGGTTCTAAAACTGTCGGGGCTGTCACCATAGTTGCCTGGGGGAAAACTTTCTGACCCGGACTGACCTTTGCACTCAATAGCAAGGGACGTGTCTAATAAAAGGCGCTGTGCGCGGGAAAGGAAGAGGAGACTTGGCGAAAATACAGACTTCTCTGCATTCTGTATAATGAACCGTGCATCAAGGACCCCTCTTAGGTCAGTAAGGACCCACCACCATCAATGGGAACTGGACCCCCAACTTCTTCAGGACGACACCAGAGAGATCACGCGCCACTTGCCTGGGCGCCACCGTTGGAACCTACAGCTCTGCAGTCAGGGCTGTTATAGAGTGTGAGAGCTACTGTGGGGGGGGATCATCATAATCTGCGGAGATCATTATACAGTGTGGAAGCTAATGTGAGGGCCATTATACAATTTGGGGGCTACTGTGAGTGGCCTCATAGTATGGGGACCATTATACAATGTTAGGGCTACTATGGGGGCTATTGTACAGTATGGGGGCTACTATGGGGGCTATTGTACAGGGTACATTATACTGTGTTGGCGCCATTACATAGTGTGGGTACCATCATACACTGTGTTGACTACTGTGGGGGTCATTATACTGTGTTCTGAGGAACCTGTGGGCCCATAATATGGGTGCTGTGGGACCATCATTCTATGTATAGGGGAGCTGAGGACCCATAATACTGTGTATAGGGGAGCTGTGGGCCCATAATACTGTGAATGGGGAAAATGTACAATGGGGGACTCAGGGACATTTTTAAATGTTAGCTGGGCACTTCTGAAGCATTATTGTTATAGGGGGAATCAGAGTATTGTGACCGTCACAAGGGGCATTACTACTGGGGCAAAATGTGGACACTTGCACAGGGCATTAATATTTTCTAGGTATCAATTTTATCATCTTGAGGTCACAAAGGAAGCATGTGATGGGCACAGTGGTGGTATTATTACACGAGGGGCACAGTGGTGGCATTATTATGTGGGGCAGTAAGAGGAGCACTGTGTTGTACCACACAGCAAGTGGAGTAATAGAGACTCATAAGGCAGCAGTGGCTCAACATTGGGGTGTCAGTAGGATGAGGAGTTTGAACAATTTGGCAATAAATGGGAGCGGTGCTGGAAATGTGAGGTCAAATGTGTTCTTGTTGTAATCTCTGCAGAGGAGTTCTGGCTGGAGAAGTTGTCATGTTGGTCTGAGCAAGATGGAAAAAAGGTAAAATTAATGACTCCATTGGAAAGAATGTCAGCTGTAAGTTACTATCTGTAACTGTACTGTACTGTTACATGTTCTGCAGGACTGGTATCTACCACTATATGGTCCACCAAATGGCAGTAATATCAGTGTTGGTCTTTGTGTAGAGATTTAGTTCCAGTAACAGCATAGTCATCTGCTGAGGATTCCTATCCCCATGATTAGGGTGCACCACTGTAGCTGTAATCGGGGTAACCTGGTTAGGGGTCCACTCAAATGTTTTGCCCTCTCCTCAGATGAACTTTCAGCTCTCAGCTCTCCTATAGCTATGCCTTTGGTATGGCCCCATAGTATAACATTGGTCCTGGTGGTATCCAATGTTTTGTCGGATCGAATTGGAACCGAAAATACGGTCGTCTGTATCTGCCTTAAGGGATACATGTTCTATCTATGAAAAATACTACTACTGTAGAATATGTACATGAAAACTGAACATCTGAATGAGCCCTTAGGCTACTTTCACACATCAGGTTTTCGGAGTCAGGCGCGATCCGGCGTCGTGCCGGAACGCCGGATCCGGCAACTGTTTCGTAAAACCGGATGTGACGGATCCGGTTTTCTGCCGGATCCGTCTTTTTCTTGACAGACAAAACCGGATCCGTCTCATCCGGTTCATCCGTTTTTCTATCCGTTTTTCGACGGATTACGCCGGATCCGGTTTTTAAAATTGACCCTTGTGGCCTTCCGAACGGGATTGGCTACTGGAAAACTATATATAGCATGTTCCTACAGCCCTTCTTTGACAGGTTGTAGAGGAGAAAGTGCAGGTTGGAGAGAAGAGCAAGTTACTGGCGAAGATGGATGTTGTCATTGGAAATATTTTGAAGAATTTGGCGGATTTTACAGCGGAGGCAAATCGTTTGAGGGTGATTGTTCTGGAGAAGGAGAGAGCGAGACAGCAGCGCATCAGGCATCGTAGATGACGTTTGTGGATCCACCCCATCACAGCCAAGAGAATGACGCGTGGGGTCTATTCTACACTATGCATGGACCTTCGACGAAACCCGGATAAATTTTTTGGATATGTTAGGATGAAAATGGAGAATTTTGATTACTTGGTGGAGCGCATTGCACACCTCATAAGAAAAGCGGACACCTATTGCCGCTTCTCTGTTTCACCCGCAGAGCGTCTGATGGTGACTTTAAGGTAAGCCACATTTATTGGATATGCTCGCATCAGAGCACACTTTCACTGCAATCTTGTTGGTGGTAGTTTGTATCTCCAAGTGTTATAGCTCAGTTTTGGTATGTAATGCTGTGATTTAAAACTAATTTATTGTTTTTTAATTCCCCACAGATTTCTTGCAACTGGAGAATCCCTTTCGTCACTGCATTTCCAGTACAGACTCGGGATTTCCACCATATCTGGAATTGTGAAGTACACATGCCGTGCACTGTGGGACTCCTTAGCTGAAGAGTTTTTACCAGAGCCCACAACAGAGAGGTGGATTGAAATTGCTGACAAGTTTCAACAGATATGTCAGTTTCCAAACTGCTTGGGCGCTGTGGACGGGAAACATATCCGCATTGTAAAGCCAGCTGGATCGGGATCGGAATATTTCAATTACAAGAAATATTTTTCAATTGTCCTCATGGCCATCGCTGACGCGGAATACAAATTTATTGCGGTTGATATTGGGGCCTATGGCCGCTCCAATGACTCTCAAGTTTTCAAACTGTCTGCCATGGGGCGTAAACTGTATGGAAACACCTTCCAGTTCCCACCACCTAGACCGCTGCCGCAAACATCTGGTCCACCTATGCCATTTGTCTGTGTAGGGGATGAAGCCTTCCAGCTGTCAGAACACCTTTTGAAACCGTACTCTAGCAGAGGATTGACAAGACCAAAACGCATTTTTAATTACCGCCTCACAAGAGCAAGAAGAATGGTTGAATGTACCTTTGGTATTCTGACAGCCAAATGGCAGGTCCTATTGACTGCGATCAACCTCAAGACAGAAACTGTGGACGAGGTGATCAAAGCGTGCGTGGTACTCCACAATTTTGTTATCTGCAAGGAACCCATTTCCATTGAGGACACCTCTGAAGAAACCACCTTGCAAGATTACCATGACATTACCACTAGAAGTTCTGTGACGGTTTCAGTAATGAGGGACAATTTTGCACTATACTTTATGTCACCTCAAGGCAGAGTACACTGGCAGGATGACAGAGTGTGAAAGATTTGTGCCCAACCAAACTTGTGTACCTTCTGTACCAACAGTATATACCTTTGCCAACCAAAGTTGGCTATCTTGTCATGGTCTCTATTTTTAGCTTTAGGCCACAGGTGTGTACCTGGTTGTGTTTTATGCAAAGTATTTCACCTTTTAACAAAAGTTGTGTACATTGTTAGGAAATCACCAACAATAAACACAACTTTTTAGGTGAAATACTTTGCTTCAAACACAACCAGGAACACAACTGTGGCAAAAAGCTAAAATTTACCCACAGTTATATACCTAGTTTTGAATACCATTTCACCTTTTAAATACCCTGTATTTAACCTTTTTCGCCGCAGAAAGAAATGACAGACAACCAGTGTAAAATAATTTAACTTTTATTGAAAAATGTTTTTTTTAGTAAACTTTTTTAAAATTTTAATAAACTTGTTTAATAAAACTTTGAAACTATAAAACTGAAACCATAAAACTGGTCATTTTTATTTAAATACACACATTATAAATCTGTGTAGTGTGTGGTGGAAATACTGCTGTAGGGGCTGCGGGACACTTCGACACTGGGAGTGTGGAGAGAGGACTGGGATCGTGGTGGGGAAGGAACAGTTAGAGGTGAAGGTGTGGAAAAAACTACAGAATTTGTGGACATGTGGGAAGCAGAAGAGGTGGTGGGTGGTGGAGTGGAGGGTTGGGCAGGGACTGTAGGAGCAGATGATGTTGATGGCAAGTTGTATGGGGAAGGAGTTTGGTACGGGGCAGGTTGCTGGAAGTGGGGAGATGTCTGGTACGGGGCAGGTTGCTGGAAGTGGGGAGATGTCTGGTACGGGGCAGGTTGCTGGAAGTGGGGAGATGTCTGGTACGGGGCAGGTTGCTGGAAGTGGGGAGATGTCTGGTACTGGGGAGGTTGCTGGTACTGGGGAGTTTGCAGGTACTGGGGAGGTTGCTGGTACTGGGGAGGTTGCTGGTACTGGGGAGGTTGCTGGTACTGGGGAGGTTGCTGGTGCTGGGGAGGTGGATGATGCTGGGGTGGTGGATGGTGCTGGGGAGGTGGATGGTGCTGGGGAGGTGGATGGTATGTAATAGGAGGGGGAGGATGGAAAGTGGCTGGAGGGGGTGTAGATGTAATAGGAGGGGGAGGATGGAAAGTGGCTGGAGGGGGTGTAGATGTAATAGGAGGGGGAGGATGGAAAGTGGCTGGAGGGGGTGCAGGTGGAGGAACTACTGTGGTGGGAGGAGGAGGTTGGGAGGTAACTTGCTGGAGAGCAGCGTGGCATGAATGCATTACATGCATCTGCTGGGCAGGAGAGAGCGTTTCCATGCGCTCCACAACAGACCTGAAAAAGGTGTGGTTTGGCGAAGATCTTGCTTCTGAATGCATGGTTTGCAGAAGTGTCTTCACCTCCAGAATGCTGGAGTTGATCTGCTGATAGCCTGCGGAGATTTGCTCTGACAAGACTTTTAGACAGTTCTGGAAAGATGCATTCAGATGCAAGAACTCTGGCGCATAAGTCTTTTCCTGACCCCTCTGCCGCTGCCGCCCAGTACCCGCAGGTGTACTAGAGGTGGCAGGGGCAGAAGGGTGGGGTAAAGGGAAAGCGATCTCCTCACCAGCAGCTTCATGTAATGTAGGCGGCCACGATGCTCCTGTGCTGGTGGATGGGACAGATGGGTCGAATGTGTGGGAAGGCTGGGAAGGTGCAGATGTACCAGGGCGGTCGAAGTGTCCCTCGGTGCCGGTCTCCTCAGGGATCGCCTCAGAAGGGTCCAATCGTGCAGGCTCCCGAGTGCTGCTCACCGTGCTGTGGAATAAAGAGAAAAAAAAAACAATTAAAATACTGACATGGTATGGCCCTGGCTGAAAAAAAAATTTACATCTAACATTTGTTTTCACATGTGGTGTGTAATATTTACCTTCTGGTGACCATTGTTTCCCGGAGGAACGACAGGGCTTCTGCGTACTTGTACTTGCTCCTGCGTCCTCCAGATCCACTCGGGGCCCGCATCTCTTTATTGAACTCCTTCTTGAAACGATCCCTCACAGACCGCCACCGATTCACAATTCTGTTCCCTGAAACGAGAAAGGAGTGGTTAGTATACAACATCAGTGTTTCCCAAACTCCAGTCCTCATGGTCCCCAGGGGTCATGTTTTCAGGATTTCCATAGTAAATAGAAATCCTGAACACATGATCCGTGGGGACCACGAGGACTGGAGTTCGGGAAACACTGGTTTACATCAAGCAACCGGTACTGTATATACTTACGCTCTGTAATCTGGGCCCGAACATCGAGGTCCTCCCAGCGGCCCACAAGGAGCGAACAGATTTCCTCCCAGAGTCGTCGGGTAACGATAAGGTCAGCGTGGCGGCGGTCAGCCATATTCCAGAGCGGCTCCCTTTCTCGGACGAGATCGATGAGGTGGTCCACATCGAGTCCTCCATCCTCACCGTCAGAGTCGGGAGCACGCTGTGAAGGCTGTTAAAGAAAAAGACAAAAATAACGCCTCCACATAAGAAATGAAATAAAAAGTGCAAAAAAACAAAGCAAAAATATTTATACTTACACGCTGGTGACCGCCGCGTTGCTGTCGCCGACGACCCTGGGAGGCACTGCGAGGACCTCTTGGCCGAGCACCAGATTGGGAAGACTAGAGAAGAAAACAAAAAATGTTATGTCTTTGGATGTAGGCATTTGTTTGCTGTGTGTGGTCTGCAGAACATTGTTTTCTATGTGTTGTGTGTAGTGTGATGTTGTGTTTCTGCGTTTGATGCAAAAAACTTACCAATTGTGAGCCCACTCCAGGTGTCTGTCCACCCCTTCCTTCTTCTTCTGGGAGCTCCTCTTCATCTTGTGAATCCTGTTTTGAAATAAAAGGCAATGAATAGACATATATTACAGAGAAGATGGATTTTGGAAATAAAAACTTACCGTCAAACGCTGACGATGCGAGGGAGGGCTCCCAGAAGATGATGTGCTGTCTTCCTGGTGGCCACACTCCATGCCTGTGGGTGGTGTTCCAGCTGCTGCCATTGCTGCTGCTGCTGCTGCATCTATTGGGCGGCTGTTGAATAAAGAGAAACAAAGGGCCAATGAATATCTTGATATTCAATAGCCCTAGTTTGGAGGAATGGGGGATTTGATAATTACCGTCTCTCATCTGCTGCTGGCCTCCCCTCCTCAGCATGTTGCATTTGCTGCTCCATTTGGGGTGGTTGTGGTGCTGATGGTGCTGCAGTGGTCTCCTGCCTTCTCCTGCTTCGCTTGGTTGCTTTCTTGGGTGGCATGTTGGGTGTGGCTGTGGGTCCCACTGTCTTGCTTTTATATATGTCTTGTGGGCAGAGCTACTGAGCATGCTCAGACCAAAAAAACGGATCCGGCGCATTGCGGCGCTCATAGGCTTTCATTGTGTGAAAAAGCCGGACGCGCCGGATCCGGCGTGTCCGGCTTTTTCGCCGGAGACAAAAAACGTTACAGTAGCCGTTTTTTCCAGACGCCGGATCGCGACACATTGCCGGATCCGGCGAAAACCGGATGAAACGCATGGCCATCCGGCGCGATCCGGCGCAAATGCAAGTCAATGGGGGGGAAACCGGATCCGGCATTGCATTTCGCCAGATCCGGTTTCTGTCAAAAGCGCCGGATCGCGCCTGACGGCGAAAACCTGATGTGTGAAAGAGGCCTTAGGCTTTAAGTTAGGAGAAGAAGCCACCACCCAAGCTTTGCTTAAGCTCAGGGCCAGACTAGCCGTCTGGCAATTCTGGCAAATGTCAGAAGGGCCTGTCTGGTTGTGGGCTGCGTTGTCTGCTACGTTGTTAACAGAATCGGTGTTCTTAAGATACCCATACTGTTAAAAGTTGTGATGGAGCACAAAGTTGCTGACTCTGTCACTTACCCCAGCAGGCCATGGGTATCATAAATCTTCCTTTCCTCAATTCAGGGTAATATTAGTAATATATCCCATCTGGTTCATAAGGATGGGGACAACATGGGCCTGTGTGATTTCAAATGCCAGGGCTGAATTTCAGCCCCAGTCCGTACCTGCTTAAACTAAAAAAATTACTAATCCGCCCCTACAGACAGATTGTAGTAAAAAACACAATAACACACAACATCTCAGTTAAAAAGATTTCTTTATTCTTTATTTTAAGCAAAATTACTTTTAATAACTTTTTTCAGTATTATTTTTACAAAAAAGTGTTCAGGTTTGTTTTTTCCATTGGAGGCGGTATTAGAGGGAATACACTGAGAGGAGGAAGATGAGGGGTTGATCAGTAAACTAAGGCATTCACACATCAAACACACCCCTCACATCCAGACACAGTGGGGTACAAAAGTCAAGATCATTCTGCAGCATAATGGTAACCGAGGGAAGGCAGAGAGGAGGCACCGAGCCTAAGAGAAAGGGGAGAGAGACCTCACTCTACCAAAAATCTCACAGTTTTTTGTGTTTAACCCCTTCAATGGCAGAGTGTTTTAAATACGTTACAAATGTCTTTGGCAGCGACGTGTAATATAATAAAAATAATAATTACATATAAATCAGCTCTTGTCCCCTTCTCTCTTGACATTGTCACTCTCCCTTTTGCCTGAGTAGCTTAATCTTTAATAAGCCCTCACAGTATTAGGCAATACCTTCCTCTATCAAGGGCGCTGCAGATAAAGGCGTATAAGTACAAAAAAAATAACAGACACAGACAAAACAGCAATGCTCTGCAATTTGTGGCAAAATAAAAGGTAAGAAATATATTTTTTTGGTTTCTGTATAAAAAAAAGATGCTTTTGTAGACTCCTATGTCACGCTCCACCCTCGAGGAGGGAGAAGTCACACGCTGTAATAATACATATAACAAAAAATAAAACATCCCGTACAGTCGCCGGCCAATTGCATTACAACCGAGTTAATTCCAAGTATAAGTTACAACAACAATAACCTACTGGGGCCATGGTGTGAGAGACAGGAGCGAGGGGTAGGGGCTGTATGGCATGGGGGTAATTCCTAGTTACTGGCCCAAACACTGGGCCACCAATTGACCAAACTTGTCCACCTTATGTTAACAGTACTTTAAAAAAAAACCCAGCAGCACATTGGGCGGAAAAAAAAAGAGATTGCAAAAACTGAAGACATCGTGTACAAAAATTTGTATGAAGTAGAGAAGTAGTCGTTATCAATCAATCAGATTTAACCTGTCACGTTGTATATGTAGTCCAGTCTGTGGACAGTGTGGTTTAGAGGAGTAGATGAGCACAATTATATACAGGTTTGTTGGAAAAGATTCAGTATAACTGCTATTTTGTCATTGAAATCCCTGGTGTTTGTCCAGTCCAGTGGGCGGTACTACTCAGTCACTGACAGTTATCTCTGTAACCAGTCATTCAAGGACCCCCAGCTGGACTCATGTGCAAACAAACACCAGGTATTTGTAGAAAATAGGCGTCTTACTGAAACCTTTACCATAAAAACGTATATGAATGTGATCAGCATCTCCACATCTGTAACAACCTTCCATCAGTTCAAATTCCCTCTAAGCTCTGATTCTTCTCAGACTAAAATGAAATGTAGGACTTGATTGGTTGCTAGTGTCAACTGTCCCACAACGTACGTTTTTGAATACAAGGCCCTGTCTGATCAATCATTACTCTAGACATTATCTACGGAGTGTACACTGACAAAAGTGTTTTAGAAGTTTTTGCAAAAAGCCATATAGTGGACAATTGGTTTCTCAAGGTGGCCCAAATGAATACCAACCAGCTCCTGACTACAGTTGATGTGTATCTTGGTGTATGTTACATTTATATATTTATAGTGCATGTATGTCCATACTTGTGAATGTCCGAGTGTACTGTACACAAGTCTGCACAGGTTCCTTCATGTGCATTCATTGACGTAGGCTATGTTCTCTATTGGCATGTACACATCTACACAGTACAAACGTATTCATACAGCATCAGTGTGTGTATATGTGCCTGCCAGTGGATTCTTGCCAGACTGCAGGCTTATCTTAGAAAGTGTAGCTGCCTGACTGTTAACAGATGGACGTCTAAAAGGCAGGAAAATGGGAGAGTTGGGCGGTAACTGAGGGAATGGAGAACAGAGGGGAATACTTGAATCCTTTTACATTCACACCATGCAGTAGCACCATAGTTGATGAGGTTAATCGTAGCTCTCTGACTGCTTATTTTCTCCGCCTTCCACAGTATTTCCCTTGGCCACACAGTCCACCACCTACAAAGAGAAAGTCTATGAATCATATGAGGCAAGACTGTATTCAGAGAGTAAACACACCTAGGCTCCTAGGCATACTTTTTTCATAGTTGCTCTACATGGGCGGCCATTTTGAATTTTGATTATAAACCTTGAGGTCTCAGGCCGTACTTTAGATACACTTTATAACATGATTTAAATTTGTAGAATGAAGGAACTAATGTGCTTAGTGATGTTCCTGGACTGCTTGTTGGAGATTCATAGGAATGTCTGATACAATGCAACTATGATTTCAATGGCGCATTACAGTGGATGCCTGACTTGACACCTTTAAATCAAAGGCATGCCATTTGGAAATATTTAATCGTCTTTCAGGTTCCCTTTAACTGATAGAATCTCCAACATACTGTATATTACTGAAGGGGGTGCCAACTTCCATACTATGTCAGTATTATCTTGTGATACACCAGATGGTAAGAAACATTTCTAAAGGGGTTTTCCATGACTTTGAGATTGATGTCTTATTATTTCGTCCCATTCATTGTCTACCAGACACAGTGCCATATACAGTATCTGGCATAGCTGCTTAGTTCCATTCACTTGAATAGGACTGAGATGCCAAGAGGTGTTATAGATGCAGCCACTACAAAATCCTGAGCCTGGTGAGCAATGAGCAGATGTTTTCCTCCCGGCAGCCCTTTCAATCATCGGATCACTAGTGTGCCAGGAGTCAGAGATTCTCCTATGTACAACTTTTTGCAATTGCTCCTTTGCTACAGACTACAGACTAGAGTTGAGCGAAACAGGTCGGTCAGATTCAAAAGTCGTCGACTTTCGCCAAAGTCGGGTTTCATGAAATGAAACCCGACCACAGTGTGAAGTTGGCCATGCGGTCGGCGACCCAAGCGCCAAAGTCGGGTTTCACCGAATGCTTGCACGTGACTTTTTTCAGCCAATGAGAGAAGCGGAGCATAGCGGGAGCGTAGCTGGAGTGGGAGAGAGAGAGGGAGAGGGGGAGAGAGAGAAGAGAGAGTAGAGAGAGAGAGACATTTCGCCGCCTCTGGGGTTAAAATTCATGCCAGGTGTGTTTACAGTCCTCCACTCACTGCCGACTTTTCTCCCCATTGACTTGCATTGGGTTTCATGTTTCACGACTTTTCCCTATAGTCGGACGATTTCGTTCGACTCGACTTTTGAGAAAGTCTGGTTTCATGAAACTCGACTCGACCCAATAAAAGGCAAAGTCGCTCATCTCTACTACAGACTGTTTCTTAGTAACAGTATCTTCTGAGAAATCAATGATTTGTGTTTCATGGAAACATCTGGCATAATTTACCGATTCCAATATAGCAAAGGTAAATTCCACCTAAAATGTTTCTCCAACTATTGCAGGTTGTTAAAGAGGTTGTCCGGAACTAAACAACTGATGACCCATCCACAGAATATCATCAGTATGACATCAGTAGGGGTCCCATACCAAGCACCCCCACCTATCAGCTGCAATCTGCTCTGACCAGCGCAGTGTACAAAGAGGAACACAGCAACCCTGTACATAGTATGGTGGCCCTGCCAGGTACTGTGCCTTAACTTTTGGCCAGCCCACATAAAGAGGACTTGTCATTTACTATAAATATGTATTTTACCTGGTATAAATGCCGCCATTCTTCTGAATCTGGTGTTGTTTCTCTTTAATTCCTACTCCATCTCCTAAGATATCACATCCTATTCTCTGTATGTAGACCTAGACTTTTTAGCCAAGTAGGCATGGTTCTCGACTGTACTCTTTGGCAGTCTTCTTGATAGCCACACCCAACTGGCTAAAAAGACAAGATCTCTGAATACGGAAGAGAACGCCATATCTCAGGGACAGAGACGTGCAGGAATAAAAAATAAACAGTGTCAGATTTAGGAGAACAGAGGTCCCACCGGGTTAAAAAAAAAACCCAAAATCCGTTTATACAGACGAGTCCTCTTGAAGGCCTTGTACCAAAGCCTAGCACCAAGAACAGTGCCCCCAGATAAAACACACTGAAACACATAAAGATTATTGGTGTACAACACAATCTCTCTGGATTCTGTATCACATCAAGTAAAACAGAGACATAGGGTATAGTGTAAAGGGAGTGTTTTTTTGGGGGGTCATTCATTAATTATTTATTTTTGGTAGCCCACTCATTGCCCATATCACTGAATGACACAAGCCTTAATTAGTACAAGATTTGTGTGATGGAGATTCCAGATCTGTACCATCTGTTCGTCCAGCGATCACAGTGTCTTGTAGAGCCATACTTGCCTTGTGAAAGTCACTAGTGATCTCCATTGCACTACGTCTCCTTAATCCTGTGCATCCTAATTAATGTTATTTAATGTACTGCTAATTAGTCACATCCATTCACATTAGCACATATGTTATCCTACATCTACCAGCGGAATGACAGAAGCACTTCATAAAATGGAATATTTGCTGCTGTCCAGAAGCATTAACAGTTCATGAACCCAGATCCTCCATCAATCTGACACAGATATTACTGGGATCATTGAAAGCACATGGCATATACTGTAATGGCTAATGGTCACGGACGTACCCTAAGCAGGCTACGCTGCACTTACAGAACATATGTCTGCTCAGCATTGGGCTTTGGTACAATATTCTATCCAGCTCTATTGATTGTGCTAGAGAGGAAGCTTTTATCTGTATGGTTGGCACTTATGGAATGAGAGCTATGAAAATAATGTTTTTTCTATTACTGGGAATTCTCCATGATACAAGTGACATCTGTAACATATGACTGCAGCCGTTACGCTGTATCTGCAGTTTATTGCAGCTTTGATACAAGATGACTCCCTTGTGTAATACTTAATCACTTCTAGTGTTGAGCAAAGTTGGTGAAATTTGATTCGACAGATCATCTTCATCGGGATCCAAGGGGTAACATTTCTCCTTATGGAGAGTGACATGTTAAGCATGCCGAGATGAGGAGACTGTAAGGCGCAATGTCCCTCTGGAAAACATTTCCCAGAGGGGCATTGCAGCTTAAAGTCTCCTCATCCGCAAGGAGAAGCATTACCCCTTGGATCCTGGTCAGACATCTCTCAAACAGCCAAACCAGATCTCACATTTTGCACTGATGAGGGGCAGTACCCCGCAACACAGTATCTGCAAATTGAGTTTCTGGTTTTGGCTTTTAACCTAAGTCATGTGACAAGGCTCGTTAAAGGCTCGAAGTTGAGTTTTACGATTGCTTCTTCCTATAGGTGGCGCTAGAGTTCTAGTCCTCTTCCTCTCTGAAGTGAGAATTAACAGATCATAATGAATTTTGAAATTTGGCTCCAACTTCTTCACCATGAATGGAATGTGACTTGAGTGCTTTGAAGTCTCTCCAAATAAACCATAAGAAATATAGGTTATTTTTCTTTTTGAAAGATACTTTCTTTACCCCAGCTCTCGTCTCATCCAGCCATGTAGTCCCTCTCTGCTCTGGTTTACTCACAGCTCCGGCATCCTTGGTCCCCCCAATCTGGCTAAGCCTCATGTGACGTCATGAGAAAATGGAAACGGTCTTAGGAGCGCAGGAAAGAGACTCAGACAAGAGATGGGGTTAAACCACAATGCGTTTCGACAGAGAATCCGTCTTCATCAGGTGGAAGTTCCATTTTCTCATTGCTCCTATCCTCCATTGGAGGTTTTCGGCTGGAGCTGCGGTGGAGACCTGACATTTTTGTCTGCCCCTGGGTTGCTTCCTAAGCGCTCCTCTATGACCGCTTATCACTGACTCTTATTCATGTGACGTCATGACCTCATGGGGGGAACTTCAGAACATTTTGAGGTCTGGTTAGCGCGAAGGGCAGAAGATGCCAGGACAAGACTGAAGACTGGAGCAGAGCTCAGACGTGAGCAGAGAGGGGTTGCATAGGAAGTCAGTTGTGTTTAATTTGATTTCATTCTCTCTCGCCCTCTGTCCCTTTAGAATTCACTCAACAAAAATTTGGATTTTTCTGAATCGATGAATTTTGGAGAATCCACAATGAATCTGATTAGCTCATCGCATTCCCTTCTCAATCATTTCCTTTTGAGTTCTTCTTTTACATTTTACTTTTTGCACTATAAATATGTCATTTCTCAGTGTTTAGCATCTTCTAACGCACAGAAGAATACTGATTCATGTCCCAACAATGAACCAGTAGTATTATGGTTTATTATTCTGGAATGAACAATTTTTGAAATAACCTCTATATTGAGACTACTATGAAGAGTGAGAAGCAAATCATTCATAATTACCTCGGTAGTAGGATTTAGCTGGCTTTTGAGCTGTGGAAAGACATGTATTAATCATATTATTATGAACACTGTATGTCTCTTATCGTAATAATTGGGACTTTAATGAAAAATAATAATTACCTCCTAATGGGTATCCTCCAGCGCCAGCACCTGTAACTGGACAAAAATGACAATGGAAATGTAAGTATGATGCACCCTCTAGTGTTCACTTTACAGAATGCAGATTTAATCAAATACAGCTTGCAGAAGTGTAAAAATTCCTGGGATATGGAAATAGGCAAAAAACCTTATTGCATATTTTGATTTAAAAGCTCTGAATAAAAATAAACCCATTCCTTTAATAACAAGCAGTGATTTTTTTTTACTCTAAGAGCAGTGAGATTATGGCGCTCTCTGCCACATGATGTTGTAATGGATGATTCACTATAATAGTACAAGGAGGCCTGGATGCCTTTCTTGAAAAATATGTTATAGTTTATGGGTCCTAGACTTTGTGATGGGGCGATAATCCAGAGAACTAGTCTGAATGCTGTATGTTGAGTCTGGAGGGGATTTTTTCTCGCAATATTGAGCAATTAGAATCCGTCTTCCTTTGGATCAACACATTAGGGTATAAGTCATAGAGTCAACTTTAAAACTATGAAACAATGCTGGGAATTTCCATGGGTCATCGATATAGACACAGATATGGAATAGACATGGCCCAGCTAGAGGAAGAAATGTAGAAATGCTATTTACTAAGTGAAAACTATCTGGTGTGGCTTTTGATCTGATAAAACATTTTTTGGGGGGATGTAAGTCACTCCTAGTTCTAAATATACCAGTAAATTGCACAGCATTGGGGGTCACATGCTATTGCCTTCATTAAAGGGGTCACTTAGCCTTTAAAACCAATGGCTTATGTTTAGCTTAGGCTATTAATAGTAGATTAGTTTGAGTCGGAATCCCATATAATTAGTTGCGTCATGATTTTTATCTTTGTAGGTAGACATCTGTAGGAAGGCAAAAAACCCATGGGGCAGATGCTAATTGCCCCATATTAGGGGAAAAATTCCTTTCTGATTCCACATACGGCAATCAGACTAGTTCCCTGGATTAATGTCCCATCACACAATCTAGTATCCATAACCTGTAATATTATATTTTTCAAGAAAGGCATCCAGGCCGCCTAGTACTTCTTTAGTGAATCAGTGATTACACATGTAGCAGAGAGCACCATAATCTCACTGCTGTTACAGTAAAGAATCACTGCCTGCGATAATGATTATATCTTCGTTCCTCTAGGCCAGTGGTTCCCAAACTCCAGTCGTCGCGGACCCCAACAGGTCATGTTTTCAGGATTTCCATAGTGTTACACATGTGAGAGAATTCCTGATGCCTTGATGATACCGTACTTTCATCACCTGTGAAATACTATGGAAATCCTGAAAACATGACCTGTTGGGGTCCGCGACGACTGGAGTTTGGGAACCACTGCTCTAGACGTAGAGGATGCCCCTTTTTACAATAGCAGGCCTAGGTGTATAAAGATCATTATACAGATCCTTGTACTGTCCATTCACATATTTGTACATTATATATATGTTTGATATGCTGCGCACATGCGTCTTCAGAGTTTACAAGGGCTGCACTTTATTCTTGCCAGTACCATATTTTTTTAGTAGCTGTTTAAGATATTGCAGTGTTATTCCAGTCACTTAAATGAAACAATACTGCAATTTCTTGAATCATCTGATCGGAGGGTGCGTCCTAATATCTAATCCTAAAGACAAGCCATCAATTTTCTAACTCATTTAAAGAGAGTACATCACACATGACACTTATATATCTTGTATATGTCGTATATGTGATACTTCTCTTTCCAACCATTGTTCACTGAAACTTTTTGATATCTTGGTAACAGGTGAGGGGTTTTCCAGGACACAGTAGCTTCATGATTTCTCCCTTTATTGCAATAGAGATGGCCAAAAAATGTCCACCTGCTCAAAGATGCTCAGTAAGACAGCCGGCACATCTATACCATGATATGGCAGTAGGCAAGAGTTATGGAAAGCTTAGCTGGCACCTACTCCAAGCTTTCTCAAGGTTGTAATGAAAGTAGGGGCTCTCCAAGAGTAGAAACATTGCTCAGAGGCTTTCTCATGAAATTATATATGATGGGAGATCACTGGTTTAGGGCTCGTAAACCCCATGCAAAACGCGTTGGGGCTCTATTCTTTTGACCTGGTGACTGTCATATGGTTCCATATGGGCAAGTATAGTGTATGGGTCTTTTCAGACATGGTACTCTTATATCCATAGTGATAGTTATACACAAGTTATACACCATGACCTTGAACCATTGCTGATCCCTAGAATATTTCTGTTGCACTTGTTTCCATTGAGACCCACAATTTTGCCATATTATATAACTTTACAGGCATCTGTCACTCAGGTACTGGCTTCTGGTTGTCATCCTCTTTTTATATGTGTGTGTTTTTTAAAATTGTTAAAGTGTATATTTTTTCTACGTAATAAAACTTCTTCTTGTCTTATCGCTATACATTAATTCTTTGGAGCGGCATTAATATCTACCCCCATTATTTCAGTCTTAATTAGGTGGACTTTTTGGAAATACCGGTATGTAGCCAATTGTTATTCAAGTGTACAATCGGTCCGTGTGTTGTCCGTATGCAAAACTTTACTCTACTTCTTGTTTCAGATTAGTCATGCCTGTTATATGCCACTGAGTGCTTAAAAAATTGATTACATTCGGGTGACCATCCATATATCATGTGTTTTTCTCGGATCAGTTACAGTTATTAACATTGTAAACAGTATTTAACTTTTGTTCATTCATTAAATTTGTCATGTTAAAAAAACAGATGGCATACGGATGGAATAACGGATTATACATGTATGACAATACAGCTTGAACATAGTCAGTTTTTTTTCTGGTTGAAAAATGGACAATTTTGCATAAGCTCGTCTGAACTGGGCCTTAGGATAACACAATAATATCCAGGATAGATTTTACTTAATTAAGTATATGGATAAAATAATACCTCCAAAACCAGTTCCGCCTACTCCACTTGGTCCTAAACTACTTCCAGTTCCATAGCCTAAAAAAAGGAATAATAAAGCAAGACTTGGTATAATGATTTCATAGTACTGTATATAAACCTGTAGATTCATTATGATATTAGACTTTTAGGCATTTCACAATGTTTATATGTTGGATATGGGATTTTAATTTAGGAAAAAGACCCTGCTCCCAATGAAATGGTCAGGTATGCCAATTAAATTATCGTGCTGATGGGGTCGTTCTGCAAGATGTACATGCTGGGATCTCGAAAGACTATAATGGGAGCAGGAGTTACATGAAGTGGTTGAGGACAGCTAGTGGGGAGAGGTGATTGAGATGGATTAAAAGAAGGCCTGTATGGGAAGGACATTGGACATTTTGTGGTGAGCAACAAAGGCTGTAAACTCCCCAATAGATGGTTACAATGACAGGTGTTTGTCTCCACACAATTTGTGGTTCTTCTTAACAGACTTGGTCCCTGTTCCCTTAGGTAAAGATAAAAGGGCTTGGTTTGTCCATAAGTCAGATCATATTTGGATTCAACATGGTGCCAATCAGCAATAGATATCTGAAGTGGACAGATTTTGAGATCTTGTGTCATTTTGGTACTGGGGTTAGCAATGGACAGAACAGATAAAACCCTTCATCTCGGCCCTTATGCTTCTGCTTTGTTTTTTGGTGACCAATGCACTCAGACCTCATCAATACCACGATCCAGATCTAACTAGATTGAACACTAATTATGTTCACTAAAGGCTTGCTCAGATTTTTCAGGATTTTATTTCCTTACCTGGCTTAGGTGGTTTGCCTCCAGCTCCTGGGTATTGGCCTACTAATAAAAAAGAAACACAAAAATATTATCACATCTGACTCTTTTCACCTTCTAACCTTACAGAGGAGCTTCAATGTTAACGCTCACCTCCAGCTCCTATGCCTCCAGGGCCAAATCCAGCTCCAGCACCAGGTCCAAAACCAGCACCTGGGCCGAAACCAGCCCCGGGAACTGCACCGATTCCACCTGCCACTCCAGAAACAAGGCCAGCACCATAACCTTGGAGAGTTTAAAAAAAAAAGCGAATATAATATATATATATATATATATATATATATAATACTATTACATATTATAGAGAATATGGTGTCCAGCGTACCTGGCTTGGGTGGTTTGCCTCCAGCTCCTGGGTACTGGCCTGCAAAAAATGACACCTGTATTGACCTTTTGTCCCTTGCTGAAGCATTCTTTCAATGACTGCTCATAATATATGCCATAAAACAACGTCCTCATGATACAGCTGCTCTGTCAGTATTTCTCACTAACACCACATATTTATTGCTATTCTTGGTATTTGAGCATTTTCTATACAGTCTGTGATTAACTTGTTTTCCTCCAGCTGCCTGCAATCTGGTTCCTATCACTAAAACTCCACTGAGACAGGCAATAACAATAAATGCCATTTTCCCAGCTATTTCTCAATGATGCTAGTTTGGCTTACTTCAAGCAAAAAGTTTCTTTATTTTTTCTTTATTTTGATGTTTATGACACATTTTAATGGTTCCAATCCTATGGAATGATCCATATGTCTTTGGCCCCACTGCTCCCTAGTAAAACCTTCTGATGGAATATATTATAATTCTGGCTAGCCCCCTCATCGCTCCAGTGCAACCGTCTGCCAATTAATGCAAGCACTTGACCTGTTCTTCATGCTGTCAAACACCAAACAGATTTACGATCCGTATCCCTTTTATCATGTAAACTCTGTCCAAAATGTACGGTATTCACAAGTGTTTGGCCAGACAGGCTGCGGTATGCTGGCACTACAATATGTATCTGGCGCTAGTGTTAAATTCTCAGGACCATTTACAAATTGAAAAAAATGCAGAGGCCACAGACAGGTCACTCGAGACAAACTCCTCAAAGAAAAACTAGAGCCTCTTCAGGGGATGTAATGTTTAGGCAACCAATTTTTCAAATACCTTCCATGGACATTATGACTTTACAGGGGCCCTTCTTTGTTAATCAGGGCAAGGGGAGGGGAATAGTAAAAAAAAAAACTTGCTCTGGAGTATTGGCAACCATGTATTTCTTGGGGTTCCATCTAACGATTGTGAAATGGGTAAAATTCAGTAATTCTGGTAAAAACACTATTGTACTGCTTGTTGCCTAGATAACCAGCCACCTCTGCAGTCTATCAGAGGTGGGCAGTTTCCTATAGGAGGAGAGTGTGCTTACAAGCTCTTTGCTTTACAGCTTACAAGCTCTGCTCTGTAGAATGCCAGTTCCCCCTTGTGCTCCTGCGATGTTGTAGAGGCCATATATCAAAGAGAGCACTGTCATGTTCAATGTTCAGGATCTCACCACCTCCCAGCAAGCAGGAAGGTAGGGAACAGTGCGCCCCTGAAGAATAATCATGGGACAATGACTTTTCTAGAAACAGGAGAAGATACCGGCTTGATTCAACTTTTGATTTCCTAGCTGCTTGATCCCCGTACAGATATCTGATTTATTTCTCATGAAAGTATTCTGTAGAAATGTCTTTCATAGGTATAACACCTACGTACATCTAAAAAACATTAATTTTCTGATCTCACCTGCACCACCTATGCCACCGGGCCCAAGCCCAGCACCAGGTCCTACTCCAGCACCAGGTCCTACACCAGCACTAGGCACATATCCACCACCAGGTCCAAAACCTCCTCCAGTTAATAATCCAGTTCCAGGTCCATAACCTACAAAGAATTGTAAGAAATCATTGATCCCATAGCTCCATGTCCAGCTGAAATGTAGAAGTAGATTTATGTACCATAATTGTCAGAATATCCTGGCTGGCTCCGCACCAGCAAATAACCAGTACAATGGCTTGTTAGTAAATTGGCATTATTGAAATAAAGTTCGGAGCTTTGTTCAGTTTGGACAATTTCCTAATGCTTTCTGTTGGTTGCTTCCACTGTATTTTTGCTCATTTATTTATATTTAATCCCTGAATAGCCATGCTAGTCATAATGCTTCCTTTTCATGTGAACTAACTGCTATAGATAAGCACTTCACTAAATATTTCTCTGTGCCAAATCCTATTGTGACCTGAGCTGCTCCTTCCTGTGTTGTCCAGTTAAAATCTCCCTCAATTCCGGGCTCTGGAAACTGACAGGTGGGTGGGGCTTGTCACACTTGTGGGCGGGGCTATATTCAGCAGAACTCACTCTGTGTCTGTGAATGCTGCTCCTGCAGACCCAGCTCTCTGTTGTATCTGTATGTAGACAGCAGGGTATATACACATGTACACACCCTGCTGTTTACACTGTGTAATGTATGTACACACTGCTGTATTCCCTTTTATAATGTGAATACCTTCATATCTTTCCCTATCCAATCGATCCATCTCATCCATTCATCTATATATTCATCCTATTCATCCGTCCATCCATCCCATCCATATATATATCCATCCATCCCATCAATGTTAGTGAGGGGGAGTAGCGGATAATCTTTATTGTCAGGACTGCTAGTCTAGGGCTTTATACATTACTTCTCTTCCATGCAGTGCCCTATATAGAAGATGGTGCTGATGCAGTGTGTGAAGCTGGGAGACGATTGAGTGGGAAAGGTTTAGTCAGAGTTACAGGTCTGTGCTCACTGCTGGCTTGCAGCCTGGCACAGCAGTTGATGGGAAATGTAGTCAGAAGGGAGCAGAGGATTGTGAAGAGGAAGTGATCGCTGTGACAACAGACCTGGTGCCAGAGGACAGGAAGCAAAGTAGAAAGATATACAACAATGTAAACCTTAGCAATAAAGGTATATTTGGGATCTTTAGGAGCATTAACCTTAAGCATTTATGACAAAACTAGATGGAGGCCCGATGCTATTGCATCGGGAGGGCGGTAATGTCACGATGGGGGCAGTCTTTGCAGCGTTGATAATCTCTCCCCCCATATGCTCACAGCTCCAGGGCAGGGGAGGAAGCAAAAGACAATACTGACATTACAGCAGGAGATCACAGAGGACACATTTTGTGAGGTAAAATATTGTTTAAAAACAGTCAGTGAAATATTTTACTCACAAAATGAATCCTCTGTGATCCCCTGCTGTAATGTCAGTATTGTCTTTTGCTTCCTCCCCTGCCCAGGAGATGTGGTATGCTCCGTACACGGTCATACAGAAAATTTTTAAAATGAACTTTCATTTGTGGGAAAACCCCTTTAATGTGACCGGCTTCCACAGTGTCTGTGTGTGTGGTGCATATGGCGTATACAGTGTGTGTGTGGTGCATATGGCGTATACAGTGTGTGTGTGTGTGGTGCGTACGGCATATAGAGTGTGTATTTGTGTGTGTGTGGTGTGACGGTGTTCTGCTGGTGTTACCACGCAAGAGGCTGGTATCACCAGCAGTTTCCATACCAGCAGTTTCCATATTGAGACACCCATCACTTGGGTGTCCCAATATGGTGGACGGTGTACTTCCCCCGCTTGGAATTCTGGGATCCAGAGACATCTGGACGGACTAGGATGTGAAGACATTGCAAGCTAAATATCTATTAGATCAGTAACTGACTCAGGATAAACTCTTTAACGGTTACCTGGCTTAGGTGGTTTGCCTCCTGCACCAACTCCAGCTCCGGGAAAACCTAATTTGATAAATAAAATGAATTCCAGATTTACAATTCTTCTGTGTAGCTACAATATTAATTTCAGTACCCTAAAACATTGCGTCCACATTGTACTACTATTTAAATATAGATACAATCCAAATTAAAAATTCAATAACTTTGTACATGCATTCAATTTCTGATCTTATACTGGTCCTGAGTTACTGTCTGTATTAGGGTATCGTCAGCTGAACGTATTTTTGGTCTGTGTGCTGTTCTTGTGGAGAAAGAATAGCACACAGACCCAATATCAGCCTGTGTGCAAGTTCATAGGGGAAATTTCCACTCCTGGTCCTCAGGTTTGTGATAACAATATTTCAGCAGCATTTTGTATCTGGTCTGATTCACAGACCATGCTAGTGCATGTACAGTATAAAGCAGGCAGTTCTTGCACCTGACCAAGGCGATGCACAATCATATCTGCAATCTGCGGATGTGACTGGTCTGAGAAATTCAGAGTTCCATAGGAACATTGACTTGGTCCGTACTGTAAGAGTGCATTCACATATGTACGTCCATTCAGCATTGTGTCCCTCCTGTGTGGCACTGAAATGCCAGAAAAAAATGGAGGCCAGAACTGATTTTAATGTTTTCTATGTGATTGTTTCTAGCATCTTATGCATCAGTTGTTGCATTGGACTGGTCTTTGAGCTGGATGAAAGAAATGATGACTTTAGCGGCTCTTGACCCGGCACAGTGATAGGCTCACTTGTGTGCTCCATGCAGCCTATGAAGATGAAGGGGGCTCAGTTACACTGCCACTTGCCATTCCTAGAGCCATTGTGATTTATGGATCTAATTATTGTCACTCACATCGGTCAGGTGTCATTGCTGTCAGTCATGACAGATCTAGCACCAAACTGTAAACTGAAATGTGAACGTGGCCTAAGCAAACGTTCTTCATCGCAGCTGAGGATGGTCTTAGCTTCACTGCAACAAGCCGCACATACGTTACAGACAAGGTTTAGACATTGACGTGTTGACTTTACTTTTAGTTCACGTTTTAATTACTGTATTTTTCTGCTGTATACGAAGTCCTCAGAATCTCAATAACTGGAGAATTTTCAAATATTCCACAAATTAGCATTTAATAAACTTCACATAACATCTATTTATCTGCACTGATTTCTTATGCCTGGCTCGTACGTTTTCCTTGGAGAGTGGACATAGTTTTCCAACTTAGAAGAAACGGAGCCACATGCTTAATGTCTCTGCAGCATCCAGTAAGCAGCCGATAGCAACATTACAGCTGCAATTTTGGTGACTCAAAGTCTTTTTGGCTCCTCATTTAAGATTTAAAATAATTTTCTCCTTTAGAGTGATTGCCAACTTTGGGTGTTTCCATGGTTTTTAGTGATATAGCCCTAGGGAACAAGAGATCTGCAAACAGCCAGCAACATTTCATTGCCTTTAATAAAGATGTCAACTAACCTGGGGTCAAACGTGCCATCACGGACTAGTCTTGGTTTTCCAAGAAATTTTTGAACATTTTTTTTTTCTGTTTTGTTTCAGTTGGATGTGAAATGATATTAGTACATTCCCCACATCAAAACTGTCAGCGCTTTTCAGCAGTTCATTGATATTCACTGTGACTAATGTATCAAAGTTTAACTGTTGGAAACTTTTATTTTCATTGTGTAACACTATATAAAGTATATGTACTGCTAATTAGGTCTGGAAGGCATGTTCTTGTACAAGGGTGATTGCCAAGGCGGCTGTGAAAACTCTACATTTCCTTTTCTGCTTGTTATCTGATGAATCCTTGTTCACACTGTACATTTTTTCATTACTATAAATTCATTATAAGAAGATCTCCATTTATCATGTCCATTCTTTTCATAGAACCTAAAATTATCGTTTTTTTTTTTTGCATTGATCCAGGGACAAATCAAATTTTATTCAGGTCAAATTCAAACTAGTTGAAGTGATGTAAAAATACTGTAGATGTTATGCCTTATCCTACCAGTGCCTTAGATTAAAACGGTTGTACAATGCACCAATTTACACACCTCCTACCCCAGTGCCTAGACCACCAACACCAGCACCAAGTCCAAATCCAGCACCCGCACCAAGACCGCCAACACCAGCACCAGTTCCTAGACCACCAACTCCAGCACCAGCTCCAAGACTACCAACTCCAACACCAGCACCATAACCTTTAAGAAAAAAATTAAGTGATAAAATGTCAAAATTAAATGCAAAAAAGTTCATATAAAACACTAAATTTATGATTTCAAGATATCAATTGGTGAAATTATCTTACCTGGTTTGGGTGGTTTTCCTCCAGCACCTGGGTACAGGCCTGACAAAAAAAACAAAAAATAAAGTATTGAAGCCAAATAACGAGCGGAACCAAATATCCAAGAATACATTTATTTATTGACCATTGAAATGTACGATATAAATCAGGTTTCTTTATACATGAACATAAGGACTATGAACTCTCACCTCCAACTCCTACTCCCCCAGGGACTAATCCACCTCCAGGAACTAATCCACCTCCAATTCCAGCTCCAGGCACCAGTCCACCACCTGGTGCTACTCCACCACCAGGTAATACTCCTGCTCCAGTTCCATAGCCTAAATACACATTGTAGGTAATGAATCAATATAGAAACCCATAATTTCCAACCTTTACTTCCATCTAGACCAGTGTTTCCAAATCTCCAGTCCTCAGGGCTCCCAACAGATCAGGTTATTAGGATTTCCTCATTATTGGACAGGTGATAGAATTATCATCAAAACATCGGAAATTGTGCAATACTAAAGAAATCCTGAAAACATGATCTGTTGGGGACCATGAGGACTGGAGTTTGGGAAACATTAATCTAGACATCCCGCAGATGACAATATGCTCACCTGGTTTGGGAGGTTTGCCTCCTGCTCCTGGATAAAGCCCTGAAGAAGTGATGGAAACACAGAGAGAATAACATTTCATAATCTATGTATCAATTTTCCATATATTTCAATTTCATTAATGATAAAGCCTTTACTTTTGTTGTGATGTGTTATTATGTTTTATACGTTATTTAAATTATACCTGAGGCTCAATAGCCCTATAAATTATATAAGCTTCAGGCTTGGAGTTGAACAATATATTATGGACATTCAAGGGGCTCTACATAAGTGCAGAAGATTAGAGCTAGATGTCTGTACTTCAAGTAGCCAAAATGTCATAAAAATGTTGTGAATTTTGGCATTTACATGGACTGAAAGACTTTACAAAATACTCCACCTCACCCTGCATCTCTGCTGTGTCTATATACACATGATACACAAGAGCTCATCAATCACCATCCTTATGGGTCAGGAGAGGTGGTGGGAGCTTTCCTGTAGCCAAATAATAAAACATTTTTTGTGGTGTTTTGACTACTACTAAGGATCTGTAGTTGTTATGTGGCGCCCCTGAGGCTCAGTCGCCACAGAGGTACTGCACCTTCTCCTAAGGTGTAGTGCTCCACCATCTGGGTAAGGTGGGAACACCTTTCCACACTCCAACGCTCGCACCCCACACAACAGGGTAGTTCTGGATAACCACATTGCGGCTCCTTGCTCAGAGGGTAGCAGAGCACCTTTGGTGGTTCCCTGCTTGGAACACTGGACGTGCTGGGAGGTGGGTGGAGTTAAGATACATAAAAGAGTGGGAAAGTGTAGGAGGACTGGTCAGTCTGACAGAACGTCAGTCGGGTAGGAAGTCACTGAGACAGGAGTGAGGATCCCTGGAAGAAGGGATGGAGGAAGGAGTGCTGCAGCTGCCTCAGTGATCTGAGCCAGCTGGCACGGGAAAGGAAAAGAAGGAGAAAGACATAGAACTGAAATCTAAGCTTCCATAAGAAAGAAAGACAAGTATGGAACGAAGGAGTAGAGAGAACAGAGAGGACGTGGGTTAGAGGAGGAACCCTGCCTATAGGTTCTCAGCGCAAGGCCGGGGCCCAGTCCCCGAGGTTGTATGGACACTAATCATTCTGCAGCAGACACCGGTGGAGTAGTTGGCTGTAAATGCACTACTCCCATCTAAGATTTGGGGCACAACAGCAATTGGATAAAGAGCCGGGACTCAGGAGAAGGGAGTTCCCGAAGCAGGCTACAGCTGTCTGCCGTACAAGTAGAGTTCTTGGGAACATCTGACAGAAGGAACTCCAGTGTAACTCAGTACTAGGAGATCTTCACACTTTAAGGCGCTATAGAGGAGTCGTTCAGAAAGGTACATGTTGGCGGAGTGTTGGAGGGGAGAATCCTAACTTGCCCAGAGGTTGATTGAGTCTCTGACCCGGAGGACACAGCCCGGATGCAGGCACCTTTGTGTGTGTACAGCGGACTGTGAGTAAAGCTTTGAAACTACAAGCCCCGGTGTCCTCCATTCATTTGTGCGCTAACACATTCCGCACCGCTATAGCTGGGTACCATTCTCCACACCGCCTGCACCTCTCCTCTTCCATTGCATCCATGCTGCCCTGGGGCTACAGCTTCACCTGTGGGGAGCTACACCATCTAGGCTGCAACACACCACCAGCCCCAGAGGATCTGCATGCAGCGTCGGCCTAACATCCTACTTGCTGAACACCACAGGTGGCGTCATGAATAGTGTTGAGCATTCCGATACCGCAAGTATCGGGTATCGGCCGATACTTGCTGTATCGGAATTCCGATACCGACTTCCGATATTTTTTCAATATCGGAATTCGGCATCGGAATCGGAAGTTCAAAGTTGATTGACAGACTGACGTCATCATGATGCGCGGTGTGTGCGCATCATGATGCGCCGTCATTTCGGGCCTTCCGGGGGTCTCTGCCGGCCTGCCGGGGGTCTCTGCCGGCCTGCCGGGGGGCTGTGCCGGCCTGCCGGGGGGCTGTGTGGACTGCCCGGGGTCTGTACCGGCCTGCCGGGGGGCTGTGCCGGCCTGCCGGTGGTCTGTGCACCCTGTGGGGGTCTGTACCGGCCTGCCGGGGGGCTGTGCCGGCCTGCCGGTGGTCTGTGCACCCTGTGGGGGTCTGTACCGGCCTGCCGGGGGGCTGTGCCGGCCTGCCGGTGGTCTGTGCACCCTGTGGGGGTCTGTACCGGCCTGCCGGGGGGCTGTGCCGGCCTGCCGGGGGGCTGTGCAAGCATCGTCCGATGGGACTACAAGTCCCATCGGGCGATGCCTGCTACCATGACAGTGATTGACACATTAGCCAATGATGGGACAGTAGTAGTCCCATCATCCGGCTAATGTGTTAAATGTTAAAAAAAAAAAAAAAAAAAAAAATACTACATACATACTACATGCATGCTACATACATACTACATGCTACATACATACTACATGTATACTACATACATACATGCTACATACATACTACATGCATGCTACATACATACTACATGCATGCTACATACATACTACATGCTACATACATACTACATGCATGCTACATACATACTACATGCTACATACATACTACATATATACTACATACATACTACATATATACTACATACATACTACATATATACTACATACATACTACATACATGCTACATACATACTGCATGCTACATACATACTACATGCATGCTACATACATACTACATGCATGCTACATACATACTACATGCATGCTACATGCATGCTACATACATACTACATGCTACATACATACCACATACATACTACATACATACTACATACTACATATATACTACATGCATGCTGCATACATACTACATGCTACATACATACCACATACATACTACATACATGCTACATACTACATACATACTACATGCATGCTACATACATACTACATGCATGCTACATACATACTACATGCCACATACATACCACATACATACTACATACATACTACATGCTACATACATACTACATATGCTGTATACTACATGCATGCTACATACATACTACATGCTACATACATACCACATACATACTACATACATACAATACATTCATACAATACATACATAGACATACAGTACATATAACATAGAGTAACATACTTACCAATACTTGTCACATTGTTCCCCGAAGCCATTGTCTTTTCCGGAATAAATATTAACATAACAAACCACAAAAATACTCACCCACGATCCGAAGCAGTCCACGAGTGTGTCCCACGACGATCTTGGGTAGAGAACGGCAGCATCAGATGATGCTGCCGTTCTCTACGGGCTGCAGGAATCCAATGACGGAAGGTAGGTATCCTTCCGCACTGTATTCCTCCGCCACTTAAAAAAAAAAAAGTCCCTAGTCTCACTTTATGCCATTGCTGCGTGGGAAATTCCCACACAGCAATGGCATAAAGTGAGACTAGGGACTTTTTTTTTTTTTTAAGTGGCGGAGGAATACAGTGCGGAAGGATACCTACCTTCCGTCATTGGATTCCTGCAGCCCGTAGAGAACGGCAGCAACAGCTGATGCTGCAGTTCTCTACCCAAGATCGTCGTGGGACACACTCGTGGACTGCTTCGGATCGTGGGTGAGTATTTTTCTGGTTTGTTATGTTAATATTTATTCCGGAAAAGACAATGGCTTCGGGGAACAATGTGACAAGTATTGGTAAGTATGTTACTCTATGTTATATGTACTGTATGTCTATGTATGTATTGTATGAATGTATTGTATGTATGTAGTATATATGTGGTATGTATGTAGCATGTAGTATGCATGTAGCATGCATGTAGCATGCATGTAGTATGTATGTAGCATGCATGTAGTATGTATGTAGCATGCATGTAGTATGTATGTAGCATGCATGTAGTATGTATGTAGTATGCATGTAGTATGTATGTAGCATGCATGTAGTATGTATGTAGTATGCATGTAGCATGTAGTATGTATGTAGCATGCATGTAGTATGTATGTAGCATGCATGTAGTATGTATATGGTATGTATGTAGCATGTATGTAGCATGCATGTAGTATATATGTGTTATGTATGTGGTATGTATGTAGCATGCATGTAGTATGTATGTAGTATGTATGTAGTATATATGTAGTATGTATGTAGCATGTAGTATGTATGTAGCATGCATGTAGTATATATGTAGTATGTATGTAGCATGTAGTATGTATGTAGCATGCATGTAGCATGTAGTATATATGTAGTATGTATGTGGTATGTATGTAGCATGTAGTATGTATGTAGCATGCATGTAGTATGTATGTAGCATGCATGTAGTATATATGTAGTATGTATGTAGCATGTAGTATGTAGCATGCATGTAGTATATATGTAGTATGTATGTAGCATGTAGTATGTATGTAGCATGCATGTAGTATGTATGTAGCATGCATGTAGCATGTAGTATGTATGTAGCATGCATGTAGTATGTATGTAGCATGCATGTAGTATGTATATGGTATGTATGTAGCATGTAGTATGTATGTAGCATGCATGTAGTATATATGTGTTATGTATGTGGTATGTATGTAGCATGCATGTAGTATGTATGTAGTATATATGTAGTATGTATGTAGCATGTAGTATGTATGTAGCATGCATGTAGTATATATGTAGTATGTATGTAGCATGTAGTATGTATGTAGCATGCATGTAGTATAAATGTAGTATGTAGCATGTAGTATGTATGTAGCATGCATGTAGTATATATGTAGTATGTAGCATGTAGTATGTATGTAGCATGCATGTAGTATATATGTGTTATGTATGTAGCATGTAGCATGCATGTAGCATGCATGTAGTATGTATGTAGTATATATTTGGTATGTATGTAGCATGCAGTATGTATGTAGCATGTATGTAGCATGCATGTAGTATATATGTAGTATGTATGTTGCATGTAGTATTTATGTAGTATGAATGTAGCATGTATGTAGTATGTAGTATGAATGTAGCATGTATGTAGTATGCATGTTGTATGTATGTAGCATGTAATTTTTTTTTTTTTTTTACATTTAACACATTAGCCGGATGATGGGACTACTACTGTCCCATCATTGGCTAATGTGTCAATCACTGTCATGGTAGCAGGCATCGCCCGATGGGACTTGTAGTCCCATCGGA
The DNA here is from genome assembly GCF_039654945.1 of Dendrobates tinctorius. Taxonomy (NCBI): domain Eukaryota; kingdom Metazoa; phylum Chordata; class Amphibia; order Anura; family Dendrobatidae; genus Dendrobates; species Dendrobates tinctorius. Next base: position 44,214,788 of record NW_027361684.1, read on the forward strand.
CGATGCCTGCACAGACCCCCGAAGCCTGCACAGACCACCGGCAGGCCGGCACAGACCACCGGCAGGCCGGCACAGCCCCCCGGCAGGCCGGCACAGCCCCCCGGAGCCTGCACAGCCCCCCGGCAGGCCGGCACAGCCCCCCGGCAGGCCGGCACAGCCCCCCGGAGCCGGCACAGCCCCCCGGCAGGCCGGCACAGCCCCCCGGCAGGCCGGCACAGCCCACCGGAGCCTGCACAGCCCCCCGGCAGGCCGGCACAGACCACCGGAGCCTGCACAGACCCCCTGGCAGGCCGGCACAGTCCCCCGAAAGGCCCGTACAGACCCCAGAGAGGCTGTACAAGGGCAGGAAAGGGTTTTTCTTATTCCGATACCGGAAGTCCCATAGACTTGAATGGGACTTCCGGTATCGGAATCGGCGATACCGATACTTTTTTTAAAGATCGGCCGATACCATCCGATACGATACTTTGAAGTATCGGACGGTATCGCTCAACTCTAGTCATGAACTATTCCATTAACTACATTTCACCATTTACATTCCCCCATTGATTTGGGCGCCCGGGGCCACGGGCCGGGTCGCCGCTGCTGTGGCGCATCCCGCTGACACCGGCCCGGTACCGAGTACCCCACAGCCCTGGGAGGGCGACCCAGTTATATGCTGGATTTTGCATGTCAAGCTGATAAAGAACCTCAGAGTACACATAATAGATGGTAATGTTGAGCTTTGATTCATGAAGAATAAACAAAAAGGATGATAGCCTCATGGTTACATAGGTTGAAAAAAGACCTAGGTCCATCAAGTTCAACCTTTCTCCACCAGTTGTTCATCCATTTTGTGGTGATCAGATCCTGACAGTGTACCGTAATTTAATGGTTATCTTTTTTTTTCTATGAACAGTAGGGACCTTACATACCGGCCCCTGGGACTCCTCCTGCACCAACACCAACTGCAAATTAATAACAAATATATGACCCATTAAAGGAAGCTGCTGACATTACAACACTACCCAGATTCCCAATTACCAAAGTTAATGACTCTATAAATTAAGTGTTTCATGTAGCTGAATACAAGTAATAATTAAATTAATCTAGAAAAAGAACAATGGTAAAAGTTCTAAATGAGAAAGCTGAATTACTCACTTCCTCCCGGTACAACTCCAGCTCCAACTCCGACTGGACATAAAATGAAAGGAAAAAAAAAGACATTTTAAGATAACTAATCACAATTTTTACAAGTATTGTTTGTGATTTGTACATTGTGTGATATTACCTCCTGCTGGGTAGCCACCAGGTCCAACACCAGCTAAGGAAAATAAAATGAAGAAATAAACATTTTGAATAACGACCTGTTAAATATTATTTCTAGAAAGTCATAGAAAATGTCTCATCCACCAAGCTTGCGCATAGACGTATATCATAGAAGAATGTAAGAAACACATGCAAAAGAAAAGGGACATGTTAAACATCCACACGTCCTCCATGGTTCAGATTTGCAGTAGCGACATTGAATGGATACAGATCTTGTTGTACATAATGTGTAGATCCTCGCGGCCAAAATCCATGTAGAATTTGATTAAGTTGCTAGTAAATAGAATATCGCATTGCAGATGGGCTTAAAAGGGCTTGGACACTTTGTCATAAATGTATTTAACATATGACACAATAGAAGTAATGTTCTCCGCATCATCGGGTGCTGTACTACACATGGACAGTCCTCACCATGCATCGCTTCTCATCCATGCAATGCCAATCTCTGCGGGATCAGATGACCTATGACACAACCCACATGTCCTTATCTGAATTAAGAATATTTAGAATTGAGAGTCCTCAGTGGTTGATACCTTTTAATGGCTAACTGAAAAGATGGTAAGACATTGCAAGCTTTCGAGACTACTCAGGTCTCTTCATCAGGCTAGACTAAAGGTACTGTCACACTTAGCGATGTACCAGCGATCCCGACCAGCGATATGACGCGGTCAGGATCGCTGGTACATCGCTAAGTGGTCGCTAGTGAGCTGCCACACAGGCAGATCTCACTAGCGACATCGCTGGGGACGGGGGTCGCTACTTACCTGTCACACCAGGCGATCCTGCGTCCTCCCGCCCGGCTCCACGCGTCGCTCGTCGTCACAGCAGGAAGCGCCGCAGGAAGCTGACGACGAGAAACAGTCCTGGACGTTCACGCGCGATCAGCGATAACCAGCAGGGGAGCGGGTCGTAGGTAAGTATCACACACAGCGATATCGCTAGCAATATCGCTATAACGTCACAAGTTATAGCTATATTGCTTGCGATATCGCTTAGTGTGACATGCCCTTAATACAACATCTGAATGTGCACACCTGGAAATTAGTAGACAATGCACATGATCCTTATCCACTATCAGGCTCATATGCACTAGAAACCAGATGTAGTGTAACATAGGTTCTAGTTTGCTTGTAAGAAGTGGATTCGGGGTTTGCACGCTGGATTGTTAATAATGGAAGCGCACATTCAACCATGAATTTATTGGTCACATAAGAGGTTACCTAACCCACCGGGGCTTGACATCACATAGAAGAGAGGTGATACATGGTGTATCGCATATTTATTATATATATTTATAACAAAGCAAACAACCCCTTTAAAGGGAACCTGTCAGGTCCCTCATGTCTTCTAACCCAGTACCATTCACTTATGTATCAGTAAATTCCCTGCCTAACAAGCCTTAGATAAAATTTTTATATAAAACTTAGGTTTATAAAAAGCATTTATGTTATCTCCATTTTTTATGCTAACTAGGGCTTTCATTAGTTGATGGGAACTCTACAAATCTCGCTCATTTTGGTAGGGTCACTGTGTCTCTGACGCCAGGTGTACACTTCCCGGCTTCAGAGGCACACTGCGCATGATTAAAAGTTCAGAAGATGGCTTTTTGACCTAATGAGTCCATCGGGGCGTCCTGAACAATGATTGTCAAAATTCCCTGTGCATTCAGAGATAGCTGTCAAAAAGCCATACTCTGAATTTCTGGTCATGTGCAGTGCACCTCTGAAGCCGGGAAGCGTACACCTGGCTTCAGAGACGCGGTGATGTGTGTGTGTATATATATATATATATATATATTATATACTGAAGTAATTATAAGTTTATACTAATGACTCTGAATATCTGCTATGTTTACCTGTCCAAACATCGGTTGTGATTTCATGAAAACTCCTGCCCACTGTGCATCTAAAGATGCTCTTGAATTGTGCATATTTTGGGGCATTTTTTCCTCAATATGCTTTAATGGGGAGCTTGAAAAACATGAATGTAGCAAAATGCAGCTGTGTTTTTAAATGCAGAATCAGAACTTTTCTGTACTAAAAAAATGCATTAAAAATGCTGCTTCGAATCTGCACCAAAAAATGAATGAAGTATAGGAAGACAAATTAAAAAATACAACAAAAGCACAATGCGCTCATACACGTTTCTTTCAAACCATGGAGGAGAAAATTTTTTAAAGAATTTCATTACCCACCTCCAGCACCAAGACTTCCAACACCATAACCACCTAAAATTTTAAAAAGATATAGAAAATAAAGTTGGCTGAAATAATGAAACATTTTATTGGGTGCAACAATCTCCTATCCAGAAATGAATACTGACCTCCAGTCTTTGGCGGCTTAGCACCTAAACCACCTGCTAAAGTGGGAAACAGATTTTAGGACAATGGCAAAACAATTATATATACATATATATTTTGTACCATGTTAGGCTAGTTTCACACTAGCGTATTTTACATGCAGCGCACGGTGCCGCTAAGCCCCACCCCCTGCCCGCCCCATCCGGTCATCTCCTCCTACTATCGCACACGGCTGCATACGATCTGCGCACCCTATCTTTAGCATAGGGTGCACAGACCGTGCGCTAGTAGGATTTTTGCATGCGCTGCACACTTTTGAAGGTGCGCCGAGCGCGCCAAAATGCAACATGGTGCGTTCGGCGCACACGGCGCACCTTCAAAGTGCGCAGCGCACGCAAAAATCCTATGACCGGATGGGGCGGGCAGGGGGCGGGGCTTAGTGGCACCGTGCGCTGCATGTAAGATACGCTAGTGTGAAACTAGCCTTACCATGATAAAAAAACAAACAAATTGAGAGTCCTTGTTGGTTGATAATATTTTTATGTTTTTAATTTTATGTTTACTATCTAATCAACTGGCAATTTTTATTTTTTCCATTTTTGTAACATTTTAATAAAACACTTAAGAATAAAACAGTAGCACAATCTAGCGCAGCGTCAAGTTTTTCTACAGAATAATCACTTCTTTCATTTTTCTATTGGCTTTAGAGAAAAATAGACGTGGGCAGTCATCAGTTAAGGTAGGGAACACTGAGCCATTTCGGACCTTTAAGGTTTGTATGTAAAAAAGCCTGCAACTTATTTTTTAATTTTAATTGTAAGATGTTAACTTTATCCAAGGACAACTTCTTTTTTAATATACATTAAATGTAGCAAGTACATAGATATAGAAAAAAATCAACAAAGTTGCATAAAAGGGAATTATCAAATACATCAATTTTATATTCTAAATACTAACCTCCAGCGGGAAGTCCACCAGCACCAACCCCACCAACTGTGCAAAAAGAAAGAGACAAAGTTACTGAAAGCTTCCAAAATGGCAAGCGTTATTTGAAAAGTAGAGAGATATGGATAACAAATAGGGGAATTACTTTACGCTTAATCATATATTTGTGTTCAATACAGCTGCTGTCAGATTAACAGATAAAGATAGAATACACAAACCTCCATATGGTAGCCCACCAGGTCCAACTCCAACTACACATCAGATAAAAGAACATTTTAGTGTATTGGGAAGGAATAGGGGTGTTATTTCCCTTTAAAATGAACAGTTGTAAAGTAGTTTACATGAAAACAAAATTTAGCCTTAAATAGTTGTACGATAAAATGCATTGAGGTATTGTATATATCAGGATATTCCAGAAAAGTCTGATCCGTTAGCAGTATATGTCTGATCTGAGAGAGAGACCAACTGTTGGAATTCCTTCTGATATCCGGAATAAAGAGAGCAGGAGATTCAATAAGTAAAAGTGACGTTTTTCTAGAAAGGTGTTTTTTCCAACCTAGTAAGTACTTAGTGTCAGATCTGGTCTCTTCATTATAGGCATTGATGGAGTTCCATTGGTTGTACTCCACTTATCAGATAGTGATGAAATGTAAAATAAATAAGTCATCAATGCAAATTGTGGAAAATCCTTTCAATATTTGGTTGAACCTGTTGGACCTTTTTACTGAGAGGTATGAGTGTTCTTTGTGATCAGCATTGTACCAAGGCAGTCTGTAGTTTATTACCAAAAACTAGTAAGAGTTTATTTTGTTAGCAAAATCATTATTTTTAATTAGAGATGAGCCAATCTTTTGAAATCCAAACTCACCAGCTTCAACAAAATTTTCCCAATAATTCAATTTGCGATAAATTTATAAATTATAAGATAATCTCAAAATTATTGAAGACACTTGGACATTACTAAGGGCCCGTCACACATAGCGACTCACCAGCGATCCCAACAACGATATCAATGTATCAGGATCGCTGGTGAGTCGCTACATGATCGCTGGTGAGCTGTCAAACAGACAGCTTCACCAGCGATCAGCACCAGCGGCGCTGAGCACGCGGAGTCACTGTGTACTTTAGCTACCAGCGCGCTGATGCAGGGAGCTGGTAACTAAGGCACTCATCGGGTTTCTAAGGTGCATGTGTCACTTAGAAACCCAATGTGTACCTTGGTTACCAGCTCCCTGCACCAGCGCGCTTGTAACTAAGGTACTCATCGGGTTTCTAAGGTGCATGTGTCACTTAGAAACCCAATGTGTACCTTGGTTACCAGCTCCCTGCACCAGCGCGCTTGTAACTAAGGTACTCATCGGGTTTCTAAGGTGCATGTGTCACTTAGAAACCTGATGTGTACCTTGGTTACCAGCTCCCTGCACCAGCGCGCTTGTAACTAAGGTACACATCGGGTTTCTCAGCGCCGCCCGGTGCTTAGAAACCCTGCGTTTACCTTAGTTACAGTGCGCTGATTGCTGGTCTCCCGCCTGTCACATGCAGCGATGCGTGCTGGCCAGCGGGAGACCAGCGATCAAAAAAATGTCCTGGCTATTCCAGGACGAACAGCGATACCCGGCAGGGGGGCCGGTCGCTGGTCAGTGTCACACACAGCGATCTCGCTGGTGAGATCGCTGTTGCATTACAAAACTTGTGACTCAGCAGCGATCTCGCTAGCGAGATCGCTATGTGTGATGGGGGCTTAAGACTTTGTGCAATAAAGAGTTCAAAAAGGGTTTAACACAGTCCCAAGAGACCTTAGAGTGTTTACAAGTATTTTTTTTTAAAAATTAGAGGGATTGCAATATTGAAATTATCTAATAATTTACAAAGTTATCCTAAATTGAATTTTTGGAAAACTTTTGTCCCCACATGTTTTTTTGAGTATCTAACAGCTGTGAAACATGCAGGGCGGGAACTCGAGCATGTCACTAGACCATACTCAGTGTATACCCGAGCACCCGATGCAAATTTGAGTAGCGACCACTTGCGCTCAACACTAATAACGACGTACTCGATATGATGACCAAATGTTGTCAAATCCTGTTTAGTACCTTAAAAGTACCTTTTAAGTTCAAAGTCCTCACTATACCCATGGAGGACTTTGCGGGGTGCAGTTTTTAGAGTGATGTAAGTTTTGTTTTTTTCTGTCATATATATGCCCCCAAAGTCACATGTGGCTTTGTAAATTTTGTTGGAAAAATGAGAAATTGGTGATCAACTTTGAACCCTTCTAACTTCCTAACAAAAAAATTATTCTTAAAAAATCATGCTGATGTAAAGTAGACATGTGGGAAATGTTATTTATTAACTATTTTGTGTGGTTTAACTATCTGATTTAAAGGCATAAACATTTAAAGTTTCAAAATTGTGAAATTTTTGCTTTTGTTATCAAATTTTTGATATTCTCAGAAAAATACACAAATCATATCAAACAAAATTTACTACTAACATGAAACACAATTTGTCATGAAAAAACATTCTCAGAATCACTGGGATCCATGGAACCGTTCCAGAGTTAAAACCACATGAAATGACACTGGTCAGATTTCAAAAATTTGTCTTGGTCATTAAGGTCAAAATTAGCTCCGTCACTAAGGGATTAAACTGCCCTCCTTGATTACAGTGTGTGAAAAATAAAAAAAAATGCTATTATTAAAGTGCTTTTAAAGTAGTGTAGAACAGATCAATTAAGTCACAGTCACACTGACTTTGCAGGTGCAGCACCTCCCTATCACTTGAATATTTGGATTATTATTCACAGACTGAGACTACATCTCTCATTTTCAATGTTCTTCCGAGCTGCAGTAGTACACCACAATCAGATTAGACCTTTATCTTTAAGAAGAATGAGCAGTGTGCGCTGACATTCTATACATAGACTGTTAAATCCTAAAACGGCAGCTGCTTTTCCTGCACTCATCTTTAAAGTCCATGCATTAGACCCCCCTCTGATTGACTGAATTAGACATATGATGCAATAGCTGCAAGGCATTATGGGAAATACTGCGCAGCCCCGTCTGATCTAATGAGACAACTCTCTGGCCGATGCAATCTTTGGCAATGTGTGAAATTGCCCAATGCATATTTTTGTGATCAAATAGCAAAATGTTCCAATTCACAGAGACCTCTGAAATTCTGCTCGAAGTCAAGTCACAGCATATCAATATGCCAATTTCAAGCTTTAAAGTTTACTAGACCAGGAATAGAAATTAATCTTTTCTTGCTAATAAGTGATAAGAAGGTGACAACTTCTTTATAAATACATATTAAAAGTAAGAAGTACAGAAGTACATAGTTAAAAAAATATACAAAGATGTTTACAAAGGAATTATCAAAAATGTCAATTCAACACTCTAAATACCAACCTCCTGCGGGAAATCCACCAGCACCAACCCCACCAACTGTGGAAAAAGAAATAGACATTGTTAACTAGGCTACCAAGAGCTTATAAAATAGCAAGAAGTTATGTAAAACATAGAGAGATACAGATTATAAGTAGGGGTTTAACTTTGAGCATAATTACATATTTTTGTCCAATACAACCTCTGTTGGATTACTGCTCTGGAAATGAAGATTGAAGACAGATAATGATAGAATACACAAACCTCCATATGGTAGTCCACCAGGTCCAACTCCAACTACATATCAGATAAAGAAACATTTTAGTGTATTAGGAAGGAATAGGAAGTGTTATTTCCCCTTTAAATGAATAGTTGTGAAATAATTTGCATCAACACAAAATTTAGACAAATGGTTGGACCATAAAGAGCATTGAGGAATTGTATCAGGATATTCCATAAATGTCTGCTTTGTTAGATGTACATATCTGACTTGTGAGAATCCAACTGTTGGAATTTCTACTGATACCCAGAATGAAGATAGCATGAGCATGTCGATAAATAACAGCAACATTTTTAGAGAAAAGTCTTATTTCCAACCTAGTGCTATTGGCAGATCTGGTCTCTTCATTATAGGCATTGGTGGAGTTCCAGTGGTTGTACTCCGCTCATCAGATAGTGAGGAAATATGAAAGAAATAAGTCATCAATGCAAATTGTGGAGAAACCTCTTAATATGTGATTGAACCTGTTGGACTTTTAGACCAAGAAAGTCTGGAGGTTATTACTAAATACTAGTAAGAGCTTCTTTTCTTAGCAAAATGATTATTTTTAATAAGAGATAAGACAATCTTTAGGAATTTGAACTCCCCAGCTTCAACAATTTTTTCCCAAAAATATAATTTAAACCCATTTACAAAGGATCTTGTTTCATTCCGTTTGTTTATTCGGTGTTAACTTTTATGGTCTTTGTCTGTGGCCTGTTGCTCAAAGGATTCTTTAGGGGATGTCTTTGGATTACTCTGCATAGAGAAAAGTTTTATTCCCATTTATTTTGGGCTTTTCTTTAAATCCGCTATGTTGTTCCAGAGGTATTGGCCTTGACTGTGGTCTGTGGCCTTGGGGGGTATTTAGGCTACTGTGCATAATTACCCTGTGAGCCACTCCCCCTTGGTATAGATTATAAATTACCCTGTGAGTCACTCCCCCTTGGTAGAGATTATAAAAATTAGCACCAAATAAAAAAAGACCCATGTATCTGGTACTGTATGGCAGATTGAAGAAAAAACAAACAAACAAACAAAAAAAACAACAAAAAAACTGGCTACTTTTGCCATGGTGAAAGGCCTTTTTAGCAAGACTGCAATAATGAACTTTTTAGGCTACTTAAATTGTAAAGAAATTTCAAAAGTTATGCCTTTCTGGAGGCAGATGCCTGTCCTGCTGAAGTTTGTACAGAGGTGGTGCAAACAGAAGATGACAGTAATTAAAAAGAACAGGACAAGAAAAGCTGAGCAAATTCAAGTTTGGGACATTTTATGAAGGAGAGGGCAGGGCTTGTTTAATGCAGGGGTAGCTGTGGACTGCCCTTGTCAGGGTGGGAGTCTTGGGGATAGACTATTGTTAGCCCTTTAGGGTTCTATAGGGCTTTCTCTTCCCCATGCATTCTATGGATCATCCTGGACTAAGGATTTTCTTCACCTCCCGCACCCGATCATTAAACTGGTGAGATTGTTCCTTTTATTCTCACTTATTACTATGACAATTTTTGTGGTAACTATGTATTAATGTTACCTAATTTCTAGTAATTATCACTATATGCAACCAAAATAGTTAAGTTGTTGTATGAGAAGTTATGTGGAATTTTTCCTAGGTTTACAACGTGATATTTTGGTATCTTGTTGGTTTCACTTTAGCCATTGCAAGTAGAAATCATTCTTTCCTGAGAGGGCTAGTTCATGCAATTCCAAAGGGTTATTGAACTCTTGACTGTGACTTAACCTATACATTTATATTTATTCACTTTGGGTGACTTTTTTTTATTTTAGTCTGATATTTAGTGAAGGTTATGTTTTAATTCTTGTCTATGCTGTTTGACATGTTGAATTTTTGATGAGATTTGGATTGTATTCAATGCTGGTATTTCCTATATTGCTTTTTTCCATATTCAAGTTCCAAAATTAAGCACCTGAAACTGGCTGCTGTATTCAGGTGGTGTGTATACATCCAATATTAAACTATTACAAGAAGTATGAAAAATAACAAAATTTTTTTTTACAACATGCATACTTTGCGAGGTAAACAGTTGCTTTAAATTTCTGGAATGTGGAGATTTTTCCATATATTTTTTTACTAGCACAAAGGAAAATGAACTGCAAAAATATGTCGCTAATGGCTTGTCCTCATAAGCCAGGAAGCACACCTTCTTTGACACACAAGCCTTGGTTTCAGTATTTATTTTTAGTAGCAAAATTAGGACAGAGGAGTATTAATCTGCCCTCCTTGATTGCAGTGTGTGAAAAATTAAAAAAATTCGGTTACTAAGGTTGTGTAACAGCTGTGAACAGGCAATCAATCATTTCACAGTCACATTGATACTGTAGGTTCAACACCTCCATGTCACTAAAATCTTTAGATGATTATTCCCAGACTGAGGCTACCATTTTCATTTTCAATGTTATTCAGCACTGCAATAGTACAATCAGATTAGACGGCTGAGTGACATGCTGACTGACGTCACGAAAGTCCTGGACTGCTCAAGAAATCAACTCATGCCGGGAGTACGCCGGGAGCACTGTTGGACCTTTTAAGCCACGTTCAAGCTGAAGGTATTTTGACAAGAAGCTGCCGCCGGCCGGGACAGCCCCTGTATCCTAAAAGAATATTTTTTGGTCACACGCTGTTAACCACAGCACACCTTTGTATATCGCCCACCGGAAGGAGGATTTCTATTACATCATTGCTACAGGTACCATTTAGAACTATTCAGTTCATGCTCTGGTGTTTTGAGACTTTACTGCACTAACAGTGGATCATTATTTTTCACAATGTGGACAGTATCCTTTGGATTTTAGACATTTTTATACTCTTATGTTTATTTGCTACTAACTTTGATTTTTTATGTGGGATAGAGAGCTGATCCATTTTGCTTTGTGACTACCACACGTGTTTATACCCCAACTTTTATATAAGTATTTTATGCGCATGCTTTTTATTGTGTTTTATTATAAACTTAGAAATGATTGATACATGTAATTGTGATAAGAAGACCCCCACAGTGTGAGTTTACAGAAATGCAGAAAAGGATGACCTCGATACAGTCAGATACAGTATTGTGAAGGGCCGAAGGATAGTGCTTATCTCCTGAGACACATATGCTACAAATATACTGTATATTTATTTGTAAGACAGGAACAAGTATTTTTTTTTAGCTACATGTCTCCTATCAGTTATTGAGTGCATATAATAAAACACACACCTCCTGCAGGAAGTCCTCCAATGCCATAGCCAGCTGTAATGAGAAAAGAACATTCAAACTATTTAATATTTCATATTTAGCTAAGATTCATTTACAGTAATAGTATGGCAGGACATTTACTGTAGGAAAGAGGGGGTGCCAACAAGCCACTATTTAGACAGAGGGCTAAGGCCATGAAATGGATCTTTGCCCTGTAAGATGGAAAGTCTAGCTCTAACTCTTACACAGCTAGTTTACTATTGTTTAATATGGTTGACATAATTGTGTAATTGTGCCCAGTTATTGTCACGATTCCGCCACTGACTGTGTCCTGTGGACACTGCGAGTGACAGCTCATATGGCCTATGGACAGAAGGGGCGTGTCAGGCTGTCAGTGCTCTGAGTAACAGGTCAGCCGCCCTATGAATAGAAGGGTCATGTCAGTCTGTCAGTGTTGTTTTTAGGATTCCACCAGGTGTTTTCCTTTCCAGATAATTGCCAGTATATTTAACTGGTTGACAATGTTATCATTAACAATTGTAGATTCAGCTCAGTGGTGTGCTCACTCTATGCTCTGTATTTTGATATTCTAATCTTTTGCTGCTGGACCTTGGATTTGTCTTTCGACTACCCATTTGTACAACCCATTTTGCCTTTTACCTATTCTGACTTTAGTTACCAGACTCCAAACTTTGCTCCTGACTATCCGTTTGCTTTATACTTTTTCTTTGACATACCTTCCTGGCTTTTGACCTTGGACCACTTGATCACTCTGTCTCACGGCTAATCCGTGTCTAGTGACTAACATAACAGTTACACACATTTTTCATTACAAGGTTTTTATCACATTGAATGGGCATAGTTTTGCCAACAACTCACCTCCAGTCTTAGGTGGTTTAACACCAACACCTACACATTAAAAAGATTAAAAAAACAGGAAAATAACTTATTTTACCAAAGCAAGATTAATTCTATTATTTAAATATGTGATCATCTTAAAGAGAACCTATCACTTGCTGAAAAAAATGTAGTTAATGCCTTATTTTTGCACTATATCAGTCCATTACAGAGATATTCACATTCGTTTTTTCTGGAGCGCACTTTGTGAAATCTCTTCTCTGCAGTCTAACTGGGAGTTTCTTGAAAGTTTTCTGTGGTGGTGTGTGCTATCACCCCTTCTTCTCAGATTCTGGCAAACACAGCTCGGCAGTGTCTTACACTGATAGACTTCAAGTCTTGGCATGAGGGGTGAAGGCACACGCTCCACAGAGAAGAATGTTAAGAAACATACAGTTTGACTGCAAATCATAAATTTCACATACAGTGCTCCAGAAGAACAAATGGGAAAAAGTTTGTAATTGGTTGATGAAGAGCGAACTGTAAAAGCACAAACAGGGGAGTTCAGATAGTTTTGCAAGTTGTTTAACTGATTTCTTCAAGCAAGTGAAAGTTCCTCTTTAAGTAGTTTTTGTATAACTTACCAACTCCAGGAACACCACCAACTCCAGGGACGCCACCAACTCCAGGGATGCCACCAACTCCAGGGATGCCACCAACTCCAGGGATGCCACCAACTCCTGGCACTCCTCCTACTCCAGGGACTACGCCAACCCCAGGTACACCTTAGGAAATATTTATTTACTCTGTAAAATTTTCCATCACTTTGCATGATCCCTCTGTCCAATTGTCCACTTGAGTCATGACAATGTAAGGAAAACTTATATAAAGACAATAAAATATGAGAGGCTGTATTAAACTCATACTGTAAAATACGTTGTGTGACAGTGATGTGAACAAGTGCTTACAGGTTGTAGTCTAAAAGGGAACACAAGACTCAGAAGAGACAATGGGTTCCTGTGGTTCACCCTTTTTGCTAGAGTACTTGATTGACAGAGCGTATTGCAAACAATAATATCATTATGTGGACTTTACTAGTCTCATTATAGCAGCACAAGGGCACTCTAAGTAGATATTTTACTAGATACTGTATAGCAAAATATACAGTAGTGGTGTATTTGTGAGGTATCTAAAAGGCAGAACATTGAAGGTCTGTTTACCTTTATTAATTTGCAGCATTAAATGACAGCTGATCGGCAAATATTTAACAATCAGTTTTGATAAGTAGACCGAGCGTAACGATGCGCACTTAACGATCTGTAATACTGTAGATTGTCCATGCGCATAGCCTGACATTGTTCTTAGCAGCATGAGTCCTGTTTACACAGGATGATGTGCTGTTTTATGCAGATCAGAAACTCATTTCACCCAATGAACTAGTGTTTTGTTCATTCTTCAGGTGATTGGCAGTCCGTTTACAGTATAAGTTTATCGTGAACAAACTTTCGTAGGAATACTAGTTCATGATAATCTTTCAGTGTAAATGCACTATTTAAAATGTAAGAATTTGGTTCCAAATTTTGAAGCCTTTAGCTGTTACTGTTACCTTATATTAAAAGAGCAATAGAGGAACACACGATGCATTAAGAATATGATATACAATACATTATTATTATTAACTTGCCATATTTTGGAGGTTTTCCACCAGGCTGAACTCCTAATTGAGGTATTCCTGATGGAAAACACAAGATTAAAAAAATGTTCATGAAAATGTAGCTTTGCAGATTTCATGTTATGAGTTGTTTAGAAACCCTACCTGCTCCTGGCAATACTCCACCACCTGGCAGTGTACCAGCAGCTCCAGGATAAAAACCAGGTACAGCGCCAGGAACAGCTCCGGGTATGCCTCCCGGTATACCTCCAGCTGCGGCTGCTGCTCAAATTAATAAAGAAGCATGATAAGTATATACATATTAAATAACTTCTAATTGCTACAATCATAGAATAACTGCATTTATGGGAAACTTTTCACGCAACACAAAGAACAAATTAAATGTTTTGATAAGTGGGGGCACAAAATTGAAGGGACAGAAATACTCAATGCTGCTCAACACTCAATGGTGATCTACTCCAAAACTGGACAGTGGATCAGTTGAAAAGCCTATGGGCAGAGACACACTGGCAAATTTTTCGTCCGAGTATCGGATCGTAAAACTTGCCCTGGCCGGCACCTCTCCTGACCTGACCATGACAGCGTGATGGATTACTATGCAGCTGTCAAGTTCAGGTCAGGAGAGGTGCCGGCCAGGGCAAGTTTTACGATCCGAGTCTAGGATGAAAAATTCGCCAGTGTGTCTCTGCCCTATGAGTCTCTACTGCTTCTTGTGACGGCCGTCTGCGAATCTGGGCTGCAGTAGGAACAGCACCCCGAGTAACCCCGAGACCCTTAACCCCTATACAGGGATCTGGAATTGTAGCAAGGCCCAGGGGGTAGCTGTCTGGTGCAGCAGTGGACCAGAGCAGGACGGCCGCCAAGGGGTTAAAACTAAAACCCGTAATCCTGGTAAGGAGGCAGGAGTCGGAGGCCGGAGGGCAAAAGAGGTGCAAAATCAGCAGGCAGAAGAAGTGTCAAAAGTCCTGGCCAAGGTCAGTAAAACCAGAAGGGCAGCAAAGGTACCGAATCAGCAGGCAGCAGAAAGGCCAGGAATCCAAGCAAAGGTCAGCGACAAAAAAACGGAAGAGAGGCAGAGGTACAAACACGGCAGGCAATAGAATGGTCAGAAATCCAGGCTGAGGTCAGAGTTAACTATAGCAATTCACACAGTAGCACGCAGGGGAACCAAGAATATATCCGGCGGCTTGCAAGACCAGTCCCAAGGTATTTGAGGGATCAGGTCATCCCTCACAGGTTCCCAGACTGATGATGTAATTAGGACCGCCCCCAGGACCAGGTCACATGGTGATGCAGTAAGTCCTACATGACTGACAGAGGGGCGGAGCCTGCACCCACCAGATGCCTGCGCAGGAGCCTCTTTTCTGTCACCACCCTCACCCAGGGGCGAACCACGGTGCCTCCCAGTGGCTGAGGCAGGAACAGCCGTCCCCGAGTCCGACGGCGACGTGACGGTCCGGCGCCTCCTAGTGGCCGAGACCGGAACAGCAGGCCCTGAGTCTGGCGGCGACGTTTAAGTCCGGCGCCTCCTAGTGGCCGAAGCCGGAACAGCAGGCCGTGAGTCTGACAGCGACATGACACTTCTGCCTCATCATGTTAGTAAGTAGTGAAGGTTTTAACACCTCGGATGCCCATCCTGAAATTTTTATTTTCATGACTTCCACAAGATTACCAAACAATGCCACAACCAAGAGTCTAAAAAAACATTTAGTAAGGTGAACATTGTCTAAGTAAACACATCGGGTCGTTATTATGTGAATAAAATCCTTTTTTTTTCACAGTCTTTTCAATATACAGCGTAACATGTTATTTCCTGCTGCCCCAAGTTATTATTACATAATTCCTAAAATTTCCATAAACAGGATTACATTATCATGACTTCACAGATGCTGTTGATCAGCTGTGATTGTTCAAAGGGGTTACTGCGGAAAATAGTTTTACATATGGAAAAAGCAAACAACTTTCCTAAGATCTGGTCAATTGCTTACAGAACATCATCTGCATCATACTACAGTATGTTATTCCATTTATTTGGATTTCCAGCAAAATTATTGGATGAAAGGTAAAATAGAATGAGAATATCCAGACTTAGGTGAAAGAGTCTTCTTCTACCCAGAAACAGCGCCACTCTTGTCCATTGGCTGTGCGTGCAATGTCAATATGTGAATAGAGCTTTGCTGCCTAATCAGGCGCTATATGCTGAATAAGAGTGGAGCTGAAAAAAAATCCCAACTTGGCAACTTAGATATGACATGATGGTATAGGCAATATGGGATTTCTACTTTCTATGAACTAAAACCTGACAAGTACACATGATGTTTGGAATTGTTTTCCTGAAGAAGGTGGCACCAAAGCAGCTGGAAAGCCAAATGTAATCTTAACACAATAAATTCTGTGTCTTTCTGGTTCATGCTAGTTTATGTTGTTCTGAGATCCTTAAAGGGAATCTGTCAGCAGAATATCACCCCCCAAACTATTTATATGCTCATGTAGGTCTTTAAAAGGCAAGTCCAGCAATAACTTTACATGGCCAGTTTCTTCTTCCATTTCTAAGAAATTAGTGTTTGAATTGATTAGCAAATGAGGCTGAAGCACTGTTTGTAAATCTGGCACCTCTGTTACTCCAGCTCTATTCTCTCCCCAGCAACACCTCCTCCTGCTTGACAAACGGCACCTTTGCCTGAAATCATATAGAAATGAAAGATTTGGGAAAATCCACCTCTCTCTCAAAAGTTTATACTTTGCAAGGCAATTTTATTGATTAGCATATATAACTAAGGTGATTCAGATGGGGTGCATCAGCAACAAAATAAAGGACTTTTCGACCCGTGCTGGGTCTTTATCAAGAATATTTGAATCACTTTAATGCAGGGTGTAGAAACATAGGCTTGTTTTATTTATGAATTGCTTAAATGATCCGTTTGTCTGAGTACAATGATAATGCTGGTGCATTCTGCACAGTTGGAGTGTGTGTTAAGCTTGGAGGTGGGGCGGTTAATACCTTGACAGGAAGAAAAGTCCTTTATTTTATCGCTTATTTACCCCATCCAATTCACCTTATCTATACTGTATATGCTAATCAATAAAATTACTTTGCAAAGTATTAACTTTTGAGAGTGCAGTGGATTTTCCTTCTTTTATGCATTGGGACCACAACCCATTCCTCCTGCACCTCTCCTTTAAATTTTGAGTGCAGACCATTCCTTTGTATAGTAACACATGAGCAGGTGGCGCTTGGTGGAAAATAGAGCTGGAGTGAAAGAGGCATCAGATTGACTAATAGTTCTAATTAAACTACAACGGCATGGAGCATATAAACCACCCAAAAATTTTTAAATTTGATTAAAAAGTTTTTCCTTTAATAACATAGTACATCATAAAGACAATCAGTGAATTGCAAATCAAAAACAGCTGTCTAAATTCGGCCAAAGGTGCACAGTTGTAAAAATAGTGCTACATCAAAGACATAAAAATGGGAATAAGTAATATATCAAACATGTATATCAAAGAATCTTTATCCGAGTATTAATAAAAGTAAAGTGACAGTGCATACTCCACAATTCCTTCCTTGGAGAAGCCATTGTGAAACGCGCGTCGGGGCGTGTGTTTACACATGGACATCAACATGGGTATGACTGATTAATAATATTGATGGCCCTTTTGCTTGTTAGGTTTTCTCTTGCTTTGAGAGGTCACTGACCTGAGAATCTTTTATGAAATTGAAATATAATTGACCTATGTAGCATTAAGGATTTAGCCATCCCTTTATATTTGTGGAGTATGCACTATCACTTTACTTTTATTAATACTCTGATAAAGACAGCTCTGTTTTTTAACTGAAGGAAGGACTGGCCAGTAGTGATGAGTGAACGTGCTGAGATAAGGAGTTATCCAAGCTTGCTCGGGTGCAAATCGAGTGTCTTCAGCGTGCTCAAAAAATATGTTTGAGTCCCTGTGACTGCATGTCTCGTGGCTGCTTGACAGCCGAAACACATGCAGGAAATGCCCAACAAACAGATAATCCCTACATGTGTTGCCTGCTGTCAAACAGCCACGAGCATGCAGTCACAGGGACTCGAACATTTTTTTTGAGCACGCCAAAGACACTTTGCTAGCACAGGACATCCTCAGATAACACCTTATCCGATCACATTCGCTCATGACTACTGACCATATAAAGGTATTTCTGGATTTGTCCTTGAAAGAACAATCATACAAACACATGTAGTTTGGGGTGAAATCCTGCTGACAGATTCTTTTTAATTAATAGCCTGATAGAGAATAAAAAAAAAGTAAAAATGATCCTAAATGTGAGCCTCAAAAGCGTAACATTTGGAATAATACGCTGCACATGAATGGACAGAATGCCTCACCTCCATATTTTGCTGCTTTAGCTGCGGCTTTAGCAGCTGCGACTTGAGCTCCAACCCCTAAAAACAGAACAGGAAGTCTAGTCAGTCAATGTCATCACATTCAGAGCTATCAGAGCACACCAGCTCACGTTACAGCATAACCCTTACGCAAAAGATGAAATCAGGAAATTAGTTTACATTTAATAGGAATAATGGTTAAGTCGTTTCTGACCACCACAATGTGGACAGAACATATTAAAGGGAATCTGTCACCTATTTTTTGTCCTGTAATGCTGTAGAGAAGCCCCCGATGTAACCTGAAACATGAGAAAAATGAGTTAGATTATACTCACCCGGGGGTCCGGTCCGGTCCAATGGGTGTTGCAGTTCTGTCCGGCACCTCCCATCTTCTAGCGATGACGTCATCCTTCTTACTTCTGCCGCGGCTCCTGCACAGGTGTACTATATCTGCCCTATTGAGGGCAGAGCAGAGTACTTTAATGCGCAGGCGAGGGGAAAGGTCAGAGAGGTCCAGCACCTGCACACTGCAGTACTCTGCTCTGCCATCAACAGGGCAGATATAGTACTCCTGCACAGGTGCCGCGGCAGAAGTAAGAAGGATGACGTCATCGATAGAAGATGGGAGGCGCCAAACAGGACCGCGACACCCATCGGACCAGACCGGACCCCCGGGTGAGTTTAATCTAACTTGTTTTTCTTATCTTTCAGGTTACATCGGGGGCTTATCTACAGCGTTATAGAATGCTGTAGATAAGCCACTGATGGTAGTGGCAGCAGCTCATAGGGCAAAAAATAGGTGATAGATTCCCTTTAAATGAACCGTCCATAGATAATTGAAAAATCCATAGTAAATTATCATTGCCATGCTTAGCAGCACAGAATAAATTTAGCGCAATATTCAAAGCAGATGCTGAACAGTATGGTAATATATATATACACAATAAAAATGCAAAATGATATATAACTGAAAATTGCCCAGGGAGCAGTTACATGGTTACTACAAGCTATACAACAACAACTGTCAGCGCTGCGGTATGTTAAACACAGTTGGGATCAGTTAAAATGGTTCCTACATCTTTACCATTTTACTTGGCACTTACCAGTTCCAGTAGGGTATCCAGCCTTGCCACCAGCTCCAGCACCAGCAGGGCCTATAACACGGAGGATAGTTCTTGTTAATAAGAAGGTCCTAGCTATGGGATCTATGTGAGACTTTCTGAATTGTGTCAAACTGTTTTTTTTAGTAATAACTCAACTTTTTTCTAAATTAATTATACTCCAGGTATTGATTTGAAAAGCGCTGATTTTTTTAAAATTTACATCAGGATCCTTTACAAGCTGCTGATAACTGCTGCTCAGTTAGAAACACTACATTTTATTAAAACAGTCTGTGTTGGTGACCATCCCTGTCTGAGCCTCTCTGCTCTCCATCCCCAATAATCAGATAGTGAAAGACTCATATACAGACTGATTGAATGCATTGTAGAAATGGACCCGGGTGTGAAAGGAGTATGATCTGGGCGTTTAAAGCAGCAATGCAGCATAGCGTTTTTGAAAGGTGAAGCCGAATATAAGGTAGTAGAGTATGTTGCAAAAAAATCACAACTTTGCAATGCCTACATGGTTTTTGCTACCCCATCTGAGAGCGCATGATATAGAGGTAGAGAGCCTGATTTCAGCAATGCCCACACAAATGATTGACAGTTTTCTGTGTACACTATACTGTGCATAGGCAGAATGCTGGCAATCATTGTTGGGTCAGGCTCGTGAATATGGAGGACTCCATGACAGTAGGTTTACTAGTCCACTAGTTATAATCTCCAGATTATGAAACAATGACTTTGTGACAAGTGACACATTGTTGGAAACATGGCCTCGGTCTCAACATTACTCTGTTCTCAGATTAGATGGAAAAAACTGGTGACAGATTCCCTTTAAGGAGATCAGCTGAGTTTACATTCTCACTGGCAATGTTCCATTGGAGAAACACGCAAATTATCTCTCTTCAGGAAGAAAAGAGGACTATCCTGCTAGTGCCATCTTTTGGAGATATCTTCCCTGGAAGTAAATGTTTGCTCTCAGATTAGGTGTTAAAAACCTGTTGACAGATTCACTTTGGAGAAAGAGGTTGGAAAGTTTTCTCATATCCCAAGCTAAGGAAGTTGCGTCAACAATAATGTTGCTTAGCTCTACAGTCATGGCCAAAAGTTTTGAGAATGACACAAATATTATATTTTCACATGATCTGCTGCCCTCTGGTTTTTATGTGTGTTTGTCAGATGTTTTTATCACATACAGAAATATAATTGCAATCATATTATGAGTAGCAAAAGGTTATATTGACAGTTAGAATGAGTTAATGCAGCAAGTCAATATTTGCAGTGTTGACCCTTCTTCTTCAGGACCTCAGCAATTCTCCCTGGCATGCTCTCAATCAACTTCTGGATCAAATCCTGACTGATAGCAGTCCATTCTTGCAAAATCAATGCTTTTATTTTGTCTGAATTTGAAGGTTTTTGTTTGTCCACCCGTCTCTTGATGATTGACCACAAGTTCTCAATGGGATTAAGATCTGGGAAGTTTCCAGGCCATGGTCCCAAAATCTCTATGTTTTGTTCCCTGAGCCATTTAGTTATCACCTTTGCTTTATGGCAAGCGATCCTGACCGCGTCATATCGCTGGTCGGGATCGCTGGTCCATCGCTAGGTGTAACGGTACCCTAAGTCAAAGCTCATCCTTGAGAAAACTAGCAGATAAAACAGTGACATGATTAAAACTACAGATGAAGCCCTGTAAGTGACCCAGCGCTGGAATCAGGATTTATGTCCCGATTTTCAGCTTTTCGTAGATTGAGAAACATAAACATGGTGACTGATTCTCTTTAAGTGTTTTATATATATGATAAGAGACATGGCTTAGTGAGAAATTGACAAGGTTTGTTTGGAAAACATGCAGTGTTATAATGTGTCTTTGTGCAAAGGTTTTGGTCTGAACATAAGACAAGAGTTGGTGTAACGTCAGGCAAAGGCTTCTCAATATGAGCCAGGCTTATTCTTCAGTATGCGCCACTGTAATAAATTTAGCACATTTCAGTATGTGCAGTCTAAGTTGCCTCTGCCTATTTATTAGAGTCTTCTCTGATTAGAAGGATTGTAATCAAGAGAACAACACTAGTCCATGTATTGTACATCATAAAGAGGGGTCTCCTACTAGAACACGGAGCTGTTCATGTACAGGAGTCCCCAAGCCACCCCTGACCATATCAGCTGTTTCACAGGGATTGGTTGACCGCCCCCAAGATTTTGAAAGTAAACTTTAAATATATTAATTTTTTAATATATTTTTATAGCAGTCAGAGCTCTAAATCCCTTTAGCCATCACTAGGAGGAGCTTAGTGATTTGTTATTCAGTTTAGTGTGTAAATTGTAAGCTCCCTCTAGTGGTGCTTCAAGGAAAATAAAATGGTATCAATCATGTAATTTTTTTGGCAATATCTGAAAATGAAATGATCAGAAAACAACCGCAGCAATGATATATTAAATGGAATGTGTCACCACATTTGAACTATCTAAACTATTATTATAGGCATACAGGTTATAGATGGCTGAGGAGAGTGATACATGTATGTATGTAGAGTTATATTCCAGGCACCATCATCCCCAAAGCCTGGAAATGATTATTAATGTAAAATAATAAAAGAGGATTTATCCACAACAAGGCATTGCTAGCAATATCGCTGTAAAGTCACCGATTTTGTGACGTTGCAGCGATATTGCTAGCGATATCGCTGTGTCTGATACTTACCTCCGACCGGCTCCCCCGCTGGTTATCGCTGGTCGCGCGAGAAGCTCCTGGATCATTCCTCGTCGGTCACTTCCTGCGGCGCTTCCTGCTGTGACGACGAGCGACGCGTGGAGCCGGACGGGAGGACGCAAGATCGCCTCGTGTGACAGATAAGTAGCGATCCCCGTCCCCAGCGATGTCGCTGGTGAGATCTGCCTGTGTGGCAGCTCACTAGCGACCACCTAGCGATGCACCAGCGATCCTGACCGCGTCATATCGCTGGTTGGGATTGCTGGTCGATCGCTAGGTGTAACGGTACCCTAACTCCGCCTGCACCACTGATTGATTGCTTTCTACCTACACTGTGCATAGACAGAAAGCTGCTTATCAGTAGGGGGGTGGGGATAGCAAGAGCTCATCATTGAGAAGACTAGAAGAGCTGCAGCAGTTAAAGAAGCCCAGAAATGTGATGCACTACCGAAATTAGGGTCCATGTCCCTACATTATACTGACCTCACATGGGGCAGTAAAAACTTGGTGACATAATTTTTTTTTTAATAAATGTGGAGCACACCATGTGCATCAGAATTCTGGTCTATTTTGATCAGTAAAACTATTCCTGATATCAAATACTTCACTATATGAAAAAAAACCCCTCTTACCTACAGTATCTACTGTATTTATGATTTTTAGTAGAGTTTGAACCTTTATTGTTATTTTCACTAATTTTAATGGAATGCAACAAATAAATGTTTATGATAGATATTACTCAGGAGATTTACGTTTAATGACCCTTCCAAATCTACTTAATGTGTTATGTGAATACAAGCAGCATTGGTATTTCCCCCCTAAGAGTCAATCTTTGGAGCCCCTGTATCAGACCTCTCAGCTCTCTGTTAGGAGAATGGTGTAGATTAGAAGGCTATTAACGTCAACCCCACTCATTACATGTCACAGCGAGTCATAAATTATCCTTGTATTGGCCAGACCTCCTTTTTCAAATAGTTTTAACATTGTTACATAGAAACAGATTTCGCGGAATACTCTACATGCCAGAAACTATACTGGAATAATAACATTGAATAGTTTATTTATTTCTGCTCTCCTAGGGTCCTCAGCCTGAGCCTGCTCAATGTTGCCTCCATTTTAACAGAACAGTGCGTCTTAATTCTTGAAAGTAAACTTTCCAAATGGTTTTAGAGACATTTTCTCTCTCACATTAAACTATTTAGACAATTTTCAAATATTCAATGCACTTACCACCGAAACCTCCAGGTACGCCTGACGTGTAAGGAAGCCCATATCCACCTGGAAAGGGGAAGATAATGAAGATAATGTTTAATATAAAGGAAAATGATTATATCATTTTAAATAAGGTAAAAAAATGTTCTTCACTAAAAGGGAAATAATGGCCCCATTTTTTTTTTTCGTTTATACCAATTTTTAGCATAGGGGGCCTTGTTCAGTATTTGGTCAAAAGTGGTGACGTGTTGCTAACTTGCTATTACGCTGGTTCTGGCTTACAAATACTGATAGAAAATACTGACTAAATAATGAACGTGTGAACACGGCCGTAAGCTGAGACCCCAAAGAGGCGCAAATTGCACAAAAACAGCTTGCAAAAAATTGTGCAAAATTTAGTTTTTGCACCTTGCATGCACCAAAATGTAAAAAAATTGGTTTGGTCTACCAGAGAAGATCATGTCCAACAACTTTTGAACAGAATTCCCAAGCTTTAGCGTTCGCTATCACTAACAAACAGCATCTGATGAGTCTCTCATGGGAGATAATCGGATCATATATGCAAATGACCTGCGGCGCAAACTCTGCTGCGAGCGAGAACCAAGTGTCATTTTACTGTGATCCGATTTAATTTCTCCATCTTCTCCATTGTGTGAGTTGGTACATATATGACATCATGACTAAGGGTGCAATGCTTCCGAAACGTATAGATATCCTAGCTTTGCTATGCACAATGTTTTAGCCATGCTAGTTACCTGACTTTCTAACCACTATCTTGGACTTCATATTTACCCATAAATAAAGAAGATTTGATACCAGAACCCCAACAAGCAGCCAATCCCCAGGCCAATTTAGGAGGACATCCTAAATACAAAAGAATGCAACAAATACATACCTGGTAGTTTGGGAGCTTTAATAGGATATCCTAAGGGTACACCAGGCTGTTGTCCACCAAACCCACCAAAACCTAAAATATATAACAATGATGTTCAAGTAAATTGTGTTAAAAAACAGAATTAAGCCTCTTTCACACTTCAGTTTTTTGCATCAGTTCAAATCCGCCAAAAAGTCAGACAAGCGGATCCGTTCTCAACTGATGTGAACGGATGGCACAGGATCCGTTTTCAGACGGATCCTGAAAATGAGGAAATTTAAAGGAACCGCTGGCCGGGAAGGAGAGAGAGAGAGAGAGAGACTGACTGACTGGGTTAAATGAGTGTCTGGAGGATCCGCCAGAGAAAAAAACGTTGCAAGCTCCATTTTGAAATCTTTGAGGATGGTGACGGACAGCAACTTTTGGCGGATCCTCAAAAAAACCGGATGCAACGGACAGCAATCCGTCACAATCCGCCTTTAATGGAAGTCAATGGGGAAAAAAAACGGATCCTTAAAAGAAAATTGAGGATTCGTTTTTTGCAAAACCTGGCGGATTGTGACTGATTGTAAAAAACTGAAGTGTGAAAGAGGCCATAGACACCAGCAAAAAATTTAGAATGAATAATATTAATACAATAGTAAATAATGTATAGATATATGTCACAAGTCTCAGAATGATAATCAGGCAAAGTCAGATTAAGAGAAAATGTACTGTTCAAGTTCTCAAAAAAAATTATATTCTTGATTTAAAGCAGTAAAAACCACAAGAATTAATGTGCTTTAATCAGCAATTTGATACATGTTGCTGATTTTGAATCTCCATTTTGTGTTTTCACATAGGACACGTTTTTAATTTGGCTTTACAATGGAGTAATGATTCCAAGAGTCGCCAAAAAAACAATATTTTTTCATTCAGAATAATGAGGGTTTGGTTTCCGTGTACTGTTCCCTTTTCTGATACCATGAAGCACATTACATCTATCTGCCCTTTAATGGCTCCTGTTCTTCTCTGGACCATTATCTTAACTGGCATATGAGTGACGATAGGGTGGGGTAAAGGAAAGGACAACACTACTTGACACTCGCTTCCTCAACCAAAAATGTTAACTAATGCAAATATTTTCAGAACGTTAGCAGATTTCTAGAACTATCTGCTGGCTTGTTGCCTTAGTATGACTCTGTATATAATAAAACCATTTACTTGTACAGTGTGTGGCAGGGATAGTTGTAGGATATCTCAATGTGTTCACATGCAAATACTGACTTCTAATTTTTTATTTTTTTCCTAGATAACAAAATATATGTATTCAACTTGAATTCATGGCCTTTGAATATTTAATGGAGTTAACTGGCAAAAAAGGCTCCATATGGCATAAAAAAAGCAAAAGAAGCAATACTCGATCCTCTTCTAGTTCAGTTCCTATGATCTCCGGGTCTTCACCTATCACTGCCTAGCTAGGTCACCACTGCTG
Source organism: Dendrobates tinctorius (assembly GCF_039654945.1). NCBI lineage: Eukaryota > Metazoa > Chordata > Amphibia > Anura > Dendrobatidae > Dendrobates > Dendrobates tinctorius. The sequence goes on from NW_027361684.1 coordinate 44,240,431, forward strand.
CCACTTATTGATTACATGGGCATTTGCTGGCTTTTTCAAGACAAAACCAGGAAGAGGAGGCAAGCATGGACCTGGACAGCTTTGGAACTGGATCGGTAGGAGATTGATGCGGATGAGTACTGCAGACGTCCCTCTCATGGATTTTTTTGTAAATTAGGCATATTATATGAAGTTGCTGTTCTACACTTGATTAAAGATTTAGCTGGACACATATGACATGTAGGCAAAACAAGCCTTTTAAATGGAGTATAAATGAAGTATTCTGGTGTGGAACTGTAACGTTTACCTCCAAAACATGCTTACCTGGGATTCCACCTAAAGCACCACCCACACCTAAAATCAAAGGTGAGCGTTAATACATAATTGGTAGTAAGCCCAAAAGATCTTGGTCTTAGAAGAAAAATGTACTGTAAACTGCAAAATTCTCTACTTTTAAGGGATGTAACTATGAGGCAAGGGCTGGGTGTTGGGTAGAAGGTGCCATTAAGCCACTTTTTCTTATCAACTATAATGTACTACATCTACTCAAGGTGTGCATGAAGTGTAACAAAATCCTTCTGTTTTGTCCTAAGTATTCCTCTTATCAACATGTTTCTTAAAAGGTTTCAGGAGATATTCCATCAAAATAGCAAAACGAAGACCTGGGTAAGCATCACCATAAGTGTGGATATCGTCTGAGATACAAGCTTCAAAGAGATAAATTTTGGCAGAACCAGTTTTTGTTTCTATCTATTAAATGAGTATATATGTAGTGGCAGTATGTAGAGCTGTTGGGTAGCAAGGAACTTGTAGGAAATACACTGCTGTAATTGAAAGTAATTCTGACCTTGAGGTTTCTGTTTGACACCACTCCCAGTGGCCACGCCGGGGAGAACACCAACTCCTGGGTATCGTACACCTAAAAATAAGTAATCGATTTTACGGGCAAATAGTCAAGTACGGTAAAGGGATTTTCATAAAATGTAATTTTCCTCTGAGTCAAGTCCAGTACTTAACATTATCTGTGATTGTGTATATCGGCAATTGGTAACTGATTTGTCTGGCAAACTAGAACTACCAATGAAGATGGTAAAACTTTGGAAATAATAAAACATATTTCTGATACTTACCTGTTCCAGGCAGTACTCCACCTGGGAATGCCCCAGGAATGCCAGCACCTGTTAAATTAATCAAAGAAAATGATTATAATCAGCAAAAATAAGGTTATCCTTTTCTTTTTTTACAAATATGCATTCTTTTTTTACTTTTGACAAATCACAAGCTATTCATAACACTATTGAATGGTGAAACATATTACAAAGCACCATGCTCATTTATATCCGTCCATTCCGTACACTGTCTCACCTGGAAGTTTTCCTGGTTTTCCTCCAGCTCCGGGTTGGACTCCTGTTTGAGGTACTACAGCTCCTGAAAATAAAACAAAATTAGGGGTTATTGGGGCAGGCAATATTTTAGGATCCATTTTAGACATGATATTAGCAAGAACAAATATAACTGAACTGGTCGTGACTTTTGTGATGGAGCACCAAAGTGCAAATATCTGCATTTACAGGATTATCGACAAACTAATGTACAGTACTGTTATTAAAAATAATAAAAATCAGCTGGTAATTACTTTCCCTGGTCCAGTGCTGTGTCTCTGTCACTTCTCAGATGACTGGCTGCAGGGGTTACGTCATATCAACAGCACTGCAGACGATCACTGCTCTCAGCAGCTCTTCCATGTAGATGTCACAAACCACTGAGCCCAGTAATCGGCTGCAGCGCTGTAGACACTATGTCACTGCCGCAACTGGTAAACAATCGATGGGGCCAGTGGCATGCAAAATGCTGAAAGAGGAAAACCCTTGAACACTATCTAGAAAATGTAGTTAAATTACCTGTAGTTACACCAGGAACGACACCGACACCTAAAGAAAAATGTTTGTTTAGCAATTAATGTAAAAAGGCCTTATTCTACATTTTACAAGTACTTATTGTATCTTCATTCTTGCATTAATCAGTAGTACATGTGAATACGAGAAACTTTGTAATGTGTAGTTACATCCTCAGATTCTCCTTTCATTATCTGCAGGCTTGGTGTAAATGTTCAGAAACCTCCTCTATCACCACTATAAAACAATAAGAAAATGGGGAGGAGGGGGATGCAGCTGCAGTTCTTACTCAGTGTTTTAAAGAAACAACATAATGGAGAGAGGAGAGAAGAGCAACAAAGGGAGATAGATGATTGTTCAGAGCAAAGGGACAGAAAACATCCCAAAACATGTCAGGGGTCATCTAATAAGTACTATTTTTTTTTTAACTAAAGGTATACTTTATATAGAGTGAACTCTCTATGGTACATGATTTGGACACATTTCACCTTGGGCCTCCATGTCTTTAGATCATTATCTCAGATATGAATGTCTGCTCTGCAGGTTTTATTATTATGTAATCCCCAGCACAAGCCATAAGTCTTGACAGCGCAATGAATACAAATATGTCCCAGGAGACTTCCTGAAAAGTGAGTAAGGCCAACTTTTGCTTTTCCGTCCCTGGAAAGAATTGCTTCCCTCCAGCCACACATATGTTGCTGAGAAAGCAGGATTCACAGTAATGTGCATACACATAATAGCAAACTTCCGCTCCCATGTGTGTTATTGGCAGACATGATAGAGAACACCGGTCACAAGCACAAAAGTCCCGAATAATGCTTACCTGGGATTACACCACCTGGGTATGCACCAGGTACTCCCCCTGTAGGTACATGGAAAAAAAATTGTAGAATGAATGTAATGTATTTTATGCATTTATGTATTTGCATTGCTCATGTTGAATAAGCATGAGTTAAAGGGACTAATAATCATGGTCCATCATATATCCTCTATAGGGCACATTGCCTATATGAGCCAGAAAGGGCAACCCAAAAAAACAGATTCTAGAAGATGGTATCACATAGATGTCCACAGAGGTACAGAGGTGAAACTTGAAGCCCTTGACACCCAAAATCGCAAAAATTCTAAAAATGCTTCACACCTACCATGTGACAGAGGGATTCTTTGATCCCTTCACGCACAAAGGCCCAAGTGGTGCTGGAACCTCTCTACCTTCTACGGCAGAGGTCCCCAACCAATGGCTCCTTGGCAACATGTAGCTTGCAGGCCCCTGATGTGTGGCTCAAGGCTGTATGCTAGGTCATGGTGACTGGCTGCTACTGTCTGTATCAGTGTTCTTATGGGCATTACTACATGTTAGGAGCCTTTATTACTTTATAAGGGGCACGCAAGGAAATTTTACTTATTGGAGAATTATTACTTTTTAAAGGGGCACTCAGGGCATTACTATTCTATAAAATGAAACTAGGGCTATTGATACTTTATAAAAGGGCTATTATTACTTTCTAAGATGGTATACAGAGAATTATAAACTACAAATGGTCGCTCAGGGTGCAACTACGATTTCTTTGCACAGAATGTGGTAGTGACCATCTCTTAGAACTGAACGTTGGCTCTCATGGTAAGAAAGGTTGGGGACTCCCTCTGCTATGTACCTACGGAACGATGGAAGTTCACAAACACTAATCTGCAGGACATGGAGATTGGGATTATTTTTGCATTTTGAAACTCAGATCACAATACATTAAATAATTTAATGAAAACTTCTAACTCATCATTCTGAAAGGTTATCCTGATTACAGTTGGTAAGCTAGGATGGGAAGAGAGGAAAAGGAAGAGATGATTCTGACCTACGCCACCTTGTACCACTCCTCCAGGGTACAAGCCAGGGATCCCTGCACCTGTCAGGAAGCAAAGATCAGCCATGAGGGATGTGTGTATGCAATGTGTTCATAAAGGCAGAGACCGATTACATCAGCTTCAGGGCTTTAGTACAAGTGGGATGATGTATGATTGACTGAGGGGTTATTATTGGCCATTGCCATCAGTGAATGGACAGATGCACTGCATCCTATAGCGTTCAGGTGCAGCTGCCACTGGTCCATTTAGTACACAGAAGAATATGATTAGGACAGCTATTCAGCCTTTGGGTGTAAGCAATATTTTCATTCATAGAAAACATATTAATAAAGAATAAAAATAGAAAACACAAGTTATATCCAAAATTTGAATTATTCCTAAAGAAGCTTTTACATTTTTTCAAACGTACAGTCAGATTTTCCAGAAACATTTTATAGAGCACGAGGAATTGAGAAGATATAAAGTTTTGTGGGAAAAGATTCAGTAAAACATGCAACCTATTGATTAAAATGCCTGCACTATTTAAGTAAAGGAGTCCAGTGGGTGGTCCTAATCTGTGATTGACAGATAGCTGTATATACTTAGTCATATACAGATAGCAACATATCATTAAGTACACTGGATAGAATTTTTTTAAAAAAAAACCTAAATGAAGAGGAAAACTGAATACCATAAAAATGTATAAATTTGATAGAAAATGAAAATATTTTTTAAAAATTCAAAATAATACAAGCATGGGAACAAGATGTGCAAAATGAGAGTCACATAAAAAGGTAAAGTGCCAAAGTGTCAGACAAGGTAACAGAAGATGCTATAAATTGTTTTGGGCAACAAGGTATGAGGCCACAAAAAATTGGCACCCTTCCAAGGGAGAAGTGTGCAAATTTTTGCATCATTTTTTTGTGGCCTCATAAAACAAAAACAAAATGATTTATAGCATCTTCTGTTACCTTGTCTGGCACTTTGGCACTTTACCTTTTTATGTGACTCTCATTTGCACATCTTATTCCCATGCTTGTATTATTTTGAATTTTTTTAAAATATTTTCCTTTTCAATAAAATATATACAATTTTTATGGTATTCAGTTTTCCTCTTCATTTAGGTTTTTTTTTTAATTTATGGAAACTACCTTTTTTCTAGGTAAAATTATGTTTTAAGGTTTTTTGGATAGAATTTTAATTGGGACAGGTTTTTCCTTTTAAGACATGAATATGAGGACAATGATAATGACATTGTTATTACCTGGTCCTTTTCCTGGTTTAGCACCAGCACCTGGCTGGACACCACCTGCAAGGCCAATTGAAGAAAGATATATGACAAATTCATATTGGACTAAAGTTAAAGGGTTTTTTGCATTTTAGCCTTTCATGTCCATGCGCCAGCCACAGGAGATGAGGCTTTGTAGACAAGAGTGTGTCTATGCTATTCTGATTATCTCCTATAGAGGCAAAGGTGAGTTAAAGAAACAGTATAGCTAGAACAGTAGTTTTTTCACGAACTATAACCTCTTTACCTGGTAGCAGCCCAGCACCAATGCCACCGACACCACCCACTCCACCAACTCCACCAACACCACCGACTCCGCCAACTCCTATCAGAGATAAACATTATACATGGTTTATACTGTACAACAGTTTAATCTCGCTCTTCTCGCCACTGGATTTATCAATTGTAGTTTTGTTGAACATCACAGGAGTTTTAGCTAAATATATAGAGGAAAATAAAATGTGTTCTCAATATATATATTTGTGAGGAGTGCACCATTTGGTTTCTTCAAATAAATAGACTGACTAGAGAAAACGCAATACAAGACTTTTCTTATAAAAATAATAACATCTTTTAATATGATAAAATAAAAATTCCACTTCCAGGACTGTTAACTTTCTGCACAACTTTGCTTAGACTTACACATGCCCATTGAAATAATGGGAGTCTAAAGTGGATGTCTTACACTAACAGAATGAATTTAAAATGACCATGAAAATTAGTCAGAAGTCAAGGTACATGGTCATATTGGTTGAAAAATGACTCCGCACCATCAAGTTCAACATTCTCTATCACTAAATTAATTATAACCTACAAGAATATTTGTTTTGGGGAACTCATCCAGCCATTTCTTAAATGCTGTTAAAGTATCTGCCAATACTACCTATTGTGGTCGGGTATTATTCCACAGTCTGACTGCTCTAACTGTAAAGAACCCTTTCCTATTTAGCTGCCGTAATCGTCTTTCCTTCAGATGTAATACTTGCCCCTTGGTCCATATTATTGTCTTTGGAAGGAATAAGTCATGTACCAGTCCTTTGTATCTACCACACATTTAGTTATATATATACGATATGAATGAGATCTCCCATTTTTTTTCTAAGCTAAACAAGCTCAACTTTTCCAACCTCTCCTCATATGGGAGGCCCTACATCCCTTTTAATGATCTAGCTACCCACCTTTGAAGTGACTCTAGCTTTCAAATATCCATTTTAAAATGTGGAGTCTAAAACTGGATGCCATATTTAAGATGTGGCCTTAAAAGTGATTTTTAAAAGGGCAATAATACATTGGGATTAGTTACCCGCTGTTTACCTTGGATACCAGCTCCCAGTGCGGGCACGCTGGTATCCAGGGTACATAGCGGGTAACTAAGGGACGCGCGCTTAGTTACACGCTATTTACCCTGGTTACCAGCATCCTCGCTGGTCCTGGTCGCTGGTGAGTCTGCCTGTTTGAGAGCTCACCAGTGATCATGTAGCGACGCACCAGCGATCCTGACCAGGTCGTATCGTTGTCAGGATCGCTGGTGCGTCGTTTAGTGTAACGGGACCCTTATAGGCAAAGTTGGTATGAATCAAGTTGCACTTCCCATTCCATTGGCCACAACCTTTGTCTGTGGCTGCTAAACGGGAGCACGAATACCGCTTCTTTTTTATCTTTTTTGGAAGATTTTTCATGAAAAATGTGTGTGGTCATCTGCATTGGGAACAATTGCCTGAACTTCCTTTACATTCCATGCATTATTCTGCTCCATAAAATGGACCAAATAAATGCTGTTGCAATTTTTTTCAACGTAGACTGGGTCGGTGAGTGTGGAAAATCAGCCATGTGCACTGGCACACATGGACAGCACCGATTATACACTTGTTTGAAAGAACCCTTATAGATCCAATGGACGTAAAAAAACATTTCAGCTTCTTCTTCCTCTTCGGTCCCTGGTCCTGAAGTCGATTGTCAAACTGAGGCCTCAAAAAAAGTAGATCTCTTACTAAAAATGTTTTGGGCACTTCTGTTTTAATTCACTCTGTGCTTGTTATGACTATACTTAAGAAACTATTGCTATCCCCAGGGAAAATTTAGCAATTAAGGTAATTAGGAAGTTCTCCGAGTAGGATATAAGTGCAGACTAAATTCCATCCACAGATTGTAATGTGGAATTCTTTTATCAGCGAGAATTTGTAATGCTCACACGGAGTGCAACGAGCGTCTCTCACCCAATCACTGCGGTATGTTTAGTGTAATGAGCTCCAATAAATGCGAGATAAAGAGTCAGGAAGCAGGCAGCGGCCAACTCAAACAAACCACAATGGTAAGGGCTGATGTCAACATGAACTGTAACCATTTCCAATGTTATTTTTACTATTGTACTGGATAAACATGCATTTTCATTTTCTGGTGTATCCGGTTGTTTTATTAAGGTTTATCAGATTAATTCTAAGAATCTTAGGATTATTTGGTGGTTGTGTAATCTGTAAGAACACACAGGGGGATCCTAAACAATTGGTTACAGAAAATGATTATATATAGCCATGCACTCCTGTTATTAAATGGGTCAAAAATCTGCTGAAGTGTTACATCACTTTCCAAATGTTTAACCGCTCTGGTTGGATTTAGTTTTATCAGGGACTATAAAAATTACTTGAGGGATATTAAAACCACTCGTTTAAGGCTGTGTAATGGTCCCGTGTCACAGCCTTGTAATGTGAAGTTTAATAGGAAAACATGTAGAAGATTCGTGCACCCACCCAATAGCACTATATCATCTTTAGTTATAATGAAGTGTGCAACCTTAACGAGAACTCGTCATCAGGTTTCCCTGTGCTAAACTGATTCCACCCATTTGTTAACTCTTTAAATAGCCTTTTGAATGTGATCTCATTTCGCCATTGTAAAGAGTTTTGCCAAAAAATATTAAATTTAAACATGTCCCTTACCAATAAGTGGGCACATACTGTCCTCGTCACCTCCAGCCAGTTCCATTTTATGTAATTCATGCGGATGATGCCGCCTACATTAATTACATTGACCTGTAGACCTTGTCGGTCCAAGCGCATTTCACCTTGCTTTATAAAACCAGACTATGCCCATGCACTGGCCTCTAGGAGCTAGCGCAATGTTTAGGGGTTTGCAAGGGTGGCATAGGGGACATCATGTCTTTCTACCACAGGCAAAGAGGCGGGATAAACAGGTTGGCAGGAGGTGCCGAGGTTGTTTTGTGCCCACCTCCATCATGTCGTTAAGATAAAAATGCACCTAATATTAAAGGGAATGTCCAGGCATCGAGAAGCAGTGGAACTTTTGTCCATGAGCTGTGTATGGCATAGAAGCTCAGCTTCTGTAACTTTAATTAAACTGAACTACAATACTAAATATAGCCATGATAAACAGTTTTTCAAGCCAGCGCAGTGAATTTAAAGCAAAAGTTCTGTATTGGTACTCTATTAAAAGAGCAGCATAAGCATTACAAAATATCTGACACGTTTCGAGTCTAACTCACTTTATCTACAATTAAAACACCACCCAAATGTTTCATTTTCACTGCTGCAGTGGTGCTTTAATTGTAAGTCCCTTGCCCCCGGCCATATACTCACCCTCCGGCGTCTTCACCGTTTTTTGGCATGGTTCTAGTCCTGTGGTGCCATGTTGTGAGCAAAGCTATTGACTGGATCTCAGAAGCTTAGTTACAAGCTTTCAATGCAGGTCTATGAGAGCCAGAACAAGGTTCTCATAGACTTACAATGATTACTGACCTCCAGCTCGCTCCATGAAACACCGGAGCTGCCGGCAGGTCACAAACTGCAGGAGACGGGTCATAGCAGCTGCGAAAACAGATGAAAACACCAAAAGGTGAGCATCAGACCGGGGACAGGTGACTTGGATTTTAAGCACCACTTCAGTGGTGAAATAAAAAACTATAGAGTGGTACTTTAAGAGTCAGTAAGACTCGAAACGCGTTAGTATTTTTTTTATTTAATTTGCCATGCTGAATTGAAAAGCGATTTATCTCTACTTTGAACAGAACTACTTGATACCTCACAAGCTTTATCCATGTACAGTTGACTAGCAACCAGATTGAACAACACACATATATTGGATGGGGTGAGTTGTAACCAGAAACTTTCTTATACTACCACTAAATATGGCCCATAGCCAAGACAGTCTCTATAGCTGAAAAAAAAAAACAGACACTTTTTTTTTAATCCTGGAAGGTTGGGATTAATTCCGAAAACAGAAAGTGAAAGAATGATTGTAGTTTTGTTTGTTGAACATATAAAGAATCATTTGTGTATGAGGATTTATGCGCTGTAAGGATTAGCTAATATACATCTTTGCATTTGGAAATACTCAATGACCGTGCTGTAGTGATGCAAAAATAAAGTCTTACAGGGACAGTCAGTAACAACTGACCATAGAAGATATTGGAGGGATCTAAGACCAATATTGTTATTTTGAGATCTTTTTTTAATCAGTGACAATGGTTTAGGTCGCCTGTTGAATAGATTATATATAAATCCTGGTCAGTGAGAATTTCCTGGTGAGTATGTTCATGAATACGCACTGTCATGTTATACAAATAGCCCTTTGTTTTAATATCACTGGTTAATGGTTGATTCTTAATGTAGTTCTGATGGCACATTGAAATCATGTCGTTGTTGCTTAGTTTGTTAGTAGAAGCTGGGATTGAACTTTTCACATCCCTAAGACTGTCACATCCATAAAATGTCCCAGTCATCTGCTCATCTGTGCATTGGTATGTTGATTTTTCATGTGCAGATTTGTCATACCTTTACAATTTGATGGCTCTTTTTCTTGCTGAGCCCCTGGAGCACCTAGAAAAGCACCGGTGGTTTTACAGCACTGAAAATAATCTAATGCCTGCTACAGGTGAACTGAAATATGTGCCGGAGTCAGCGGGCCATAGTTGTTAGACCTAAACCATCCATAGAAATTGCCCACAAGTTCAATCTGCACCTGTCTATCCGTCTTTTCTGTTTGAGTTCTCTTTACCAGGTATGGCCCGCTGACTCTGGCACATATTTCATCTGTAAGTGCATCTGAGGACACACATTCCGCTGAAATGTATTGCGGCACAGAGACCCAATGACTCCCTGCACTGCAAGTTAAGCTGCTGACCAATCAGAGGCCAGCAGCTGATGTCATTGTGCCTGTGACTGGGGGTGCATGGAAGTGACGCCAAGCACTGCCTGACTCTTGCAAGTTGAAAGAGGCTGGCTACAGTAGAGGACACCGTGTTGCATTAGACTGGGGCAAGGTGAGTAGAATTATTTTTATTTTTTTTATGTTTTAAAACAGTGGAGCAATGGGGCATATATACCAGGATGGCCCCAGGATGGGGGACATATATACCAGGTTGGGAGACATATATACAAGGATGGGCTCAGGATGGACCAAAGAATGGGAGACATATATACCAGGATGGCCCCAGGATGGTGGAACATATATCAGGATAGGGGACATATATACCAGGATGGCCCCAGGATGGTGGAACATATATCAGGATAGGGGACATATATACCAGGATGAGCCCAGGATGGTGAATATATATATACCAGAATGGGTGACATATATACCTGGATGCGCCCAGGATGGGGAACTGTCATGATCCCAGTGCAGGTTTGACCTGCACGTCAGGGGTTAATGTCTTGAGCCCAGTGCAAGCTTTGACCTGCACACCTGGGGTTAATTATTGTGGCCTCTCTTTGGTTCAGGGAGAGCTTCTTATAGCCCTGGGAAACTCCAATCCCCGTCAGTTATACTTTTGCCTTTGGCCGAGTGTGTTGACCCCTGTGTGCCTGTTCATTGTCTTCTAGCTTGCTTATATGGTTCGGACCTGGTTCTGTTCTCCGTTGTGAGTTTGCCTGTTGATTCTGCACTGCGCTACCCTCTCTGTGTATGACTCCTTGCCTGTGACTTGACTATTCTTTGCTCGCCTCTCATGTACTTTGCAGCTATCTCCGTGTATGACTCATTGGCTACGTCCTGACTCCCCGTTCTGTCTATCCCCTGGTTTTGTCATGCCATCTCGTGCTTTGACCCCAGCCTGTCTATGCGCCTTGGTAACTTTGTCCCGTAGTTACCCTGCTAGGAGTTTTCATGCAGCTCCTAGCTCTCTGAGGTTTAGGCCACGCCCCCAGCAGTCACGTGCTTTAGGTCCTGTTGGTCTGAAGCATGCACCTTCTCTGCTGCTGCCCGCTCCACAGGTATCGCTGAGCACAGTTTGTCTTACTCAGGACACGTGCACTGGTTCAGTGAGCAAGTGCAGTATGGTGTTCCTGACAGGAACATTTATATGAGGATGAGGGACATATATACCAAGATGGGAGACATACTGTATATAACAGGATGGGGGTTATATATGCCAGGATGGGGCCCAGGATGGGAGACATATACAGTATACCAAGAACAGGCCCAGGATGGGGTACATATATACCAGGAAGGTGCCCAGGATGGGTGACATATATACCAGGATGGAGCCAGGATGAGAAACATATATACCAGGATGGGGGACATATATACCACAATGAGCCCAGTGTGGGGGACATTACTGCATAATGGTGGAGTGGGGGGCAACATGTATGTCCTTATAGAAAGATATAAGGGCCCATGCACCTGGGCAACTTGCAAGGAGTGTGAGGGAGGTCCAAATGTTGGACCTGGTTCCATCAAACTCCAGATTTGTTTTAGATTTGAGCGAAATAGACACCACTTATATGTTCAGTTATTGTAGATATGGTAAAGGGATTACCTTGGAAACAATTGTTTTTTAGATTTGTAGTTGACCTAAACAACTATTGTGTGGCTAAACTATATTCTAGGCGAGATGGAAAGCAGTATCCTTAGCAGGTATATAAAGGATCCCTCTTAAACACTGTAGGTTGACAAAGCGGTTTCACTCACCAAGCCCGCCGACACCAGGTCCAACTCCTAGTCCATAACCTGAATAAAAGATAGATACAACAGTAGAATTTTAACTATATGATTTTTCATTAATATATGTATGTATGTGTATATATATATATATATATAAATATATATATATTGACTTTAGTCCAAAATTCCCAATATATTAATATTCGGTAAAAGTCAAGCTTTGTTTGTCTAATACAAAGCAACTAATCTCTTGAAAATAAATAGTTAAAGCAACTGTCCATACTTCAGCTTAAAAAGTACTGATATGCTTACCTACTATTTATTTTACTGAGAGATCGCTTATTGGCTTCTTTTTAGCTCTGTTATATTAAGGCAGAGCTGTGAATTATGACTACAGTCTGTCTACTGTGCATACAGGGAGTTTGAGGTAGTCTGAGACACGCTCCCTGTTTCATCATTAGCTCAAGATGCTGCTCTCTCCATCCCTTTACCTCCTGCAATTGGCTGCTATGTATAAAGACAAGATTATCAAAGGCTCACTGGTAATCCAGTGTATTGAAAGCTGATTGCCATTCTACCAAAGGTAAATTATTGAGTGCTAAACCACCAGTAACAAAAAAACGAGATACGATTAGTCACCATGATAGAATGGTGATGATGGTGCTGCAGGGAAGTGTGCCTACATTGTTTGCAAAAGGCGCATTTCATTCTTTTTGAATAAGAACATCACCGATGTGCAAAAACTACAGAGTGCTATGCTATACTGCTACCTTGTGCTATATTATAATATACTATTATCTACTATGTTATTGGTCTGATGTTATTATGGAAAACTAAAGTTCTGTCCTGGGGAAAATAGCTTTAGTAATGTGTGGCATGGAGTGTCACTTTAAATGATATCATTCTTGGTTCCTGCTCCAACCATTAGTGGGCATCTAAAGGCTTAACTCAGTATTCAATAATTGAGCTCTAAATGCTATAAAGGTAATTTTGAAATGGAAGGTTAATTCATTATTAACTTTCTATACTTCCTATGCATGTCCAGTGGAATAATAACAAAATAAGTATTACTCACCACCTGGTGCTCCAGCACTGTCTCCCTGCCCCTGCACCCGGTCTTTGTTGATTGATACGGCAGTGAAATTAAGACTACAGCTCATGCCATCTATATGGACATCACCGCCAAAGCCAATACATGGCTATAGCAGTTATAGCAGTAATGCGCTGTAGTTGTGCTGCTGACTGTCAATAATCAACATGTCCAGAGCCATCGCTGGAGCAGCGGTTGGTGAAAAAAAGCTAATTTTCTTATTTTTACACTAAGCAAATCTGGATACAAAAAAGGTAATCGTGGAAATCCACTTTCGTCACTAATTTTATAGCCTAATGCAACATAGTTTTAATAGGTCAATTTTCCATAAAATGTAGAGAAAAACGGAAACAACTGCGACAAATGCACAATAAAGGCTCAGGAATACAATATCATAAAAATATTGTATATACTGTAGTTAAATGACTATTTCTGGAATGTGACAAGTCAGTATATCTAACCTGGTTTTGGTGGTTTTCCTCCTGCCCCTAGTCCACCAACTCCTAATCCACCAGCTCCTAATCCACCAACTCCAAGTCCACCAGGTCCATATCCACCAGCTCCGATGCCACCAGGTCCATAGCCACCTGCACCCAGGCTACCAACACCTAGTATAAAACGTTTATATTAGGTAGACAAGCTAGAAACAACTGATAATCCCTGCTCAGGAGAGAATTAGTATTAAATCATAACATTCTTGATCCCTACAAGCGATCTTAAGTGGGATGTATAACATATAGTAAATATATTGCTTATCGAGCTCGACATACTATAAAGAAAATTATGAAATTAATCATGACAGAATTTTTCGCCTAAACACAACTTGGTGTTAATAGGTGAGCGCTCACTTTGTATATAGAATGTATGGGAAAACATAAACAATTGTAAACCGAAGTTGTAAATTCTTCTAACTTAATACATCATTCTAAACATGTACATAATGTAAACATATCCTAACAATGTCAAATTAATTTTATCCTCTAATTTATAAATGTACAAGTAAAGGCTCTTGGGTCCAATAATACTAATGTACAGCATATTGCAATGTAATTCTTTGTAGCATGTGGCACGTTAGGTATATCTAACCTGGTTTAGGTGGCTTGCCTCCAGCACCTAGTCCACCAGCACCTAGTCCACCGGCTCCTAGTCCACCAACTCCAAGTCCACCAGGTACATATCCACCAGCACCAGCACCTCCAATGCCACCAGGTACAAGGCCACCTGCACCTAAGCTACCAACACCTAAAATAAAATGGTTATATTAGAGGCACAAATTGGAAACAAAGGATATCACCTGAATATCGACTAGTGAGAACTTATTATATTAACTCAATATATAGCGATGTAATATATCATCAGTAATTATATCATTCTTTGATTTTCAAATGGTATAAATATAGTGACAACAAGTTAATATATCTAACCTGGTTTTAGTGGCTTTCCTCCAGCACCTAGTCCACCGGCTCCAAGTCCACCTGCCCCAAGTCCACCGGCCCCTAGTCCACCGACTCCAAATCCACCAGCCCCAAGTCCACCAGCTCCAGCACCTCCAATACCCCCGACTCCTATTCCACCAGCTCCAAGGCTACCAACACCTATTATACAATGTTAATATTAGATGCACAAGCTGGAAACTATCGATATTTCAATGGTTGTGACTCCGTTCTATGCACAGTGCTTTGTTTATTTCAGTAAAGAAACCATTTTTATGCTAAGATTGACTTAGAAAAAGCAAATGTCACAGGACCCAAATTGAAAACAGGTGACTGCCGCGCCCCTGAGAGATCAATTCATCAAAAATGAAAATCCAATGGTAATTACATATTAATGCATTATTATTTTAAGTTCAAGTAATTGTGTTTGACTTGGCTTTCCACACGGAACAAGCTAATACAGCGATCTCTAGTTTCTCGCATTTGGGAATACAAGAACGTATCAATATACTGTAAAACAAATTAAACTTCTGAAGTCACATTGTGCGCTTAGAAAAACTGTTCTGAAACTCTCTACCCCAGTGCTGACCGGAGGGGCTTTATAACTATGTGAATGCAATACATTTCATAAATTTGCTATGTGCCAGAATAGAGAACGGCCATGTAACAGATTTGAGGTTCTTTGATTACTGAGAAGTACAGTAAGTGCATGAATGTTCCCAATTATATGCTTTACAGAAAACATGACTTTCATGAAGCAAAGTCGCACCTATGGATGGGTATCTGCATTCTACAAAGTTATGGATTATCACTAGTAGATGCCATACCAATATGACTATCATTAGGATAAGCCCATCATATAGCCCCAATTTTTTTTTTATTTGTACTTGACTAGCAATTATCAGTTATAATCATTGGCAATTCTTCATATGCAATCAAGTAGACAGGAGGATACCGTGTGATTTCCTCTTTAGGATGTTGGACCTTTTTGCCTAGTAGCTCTCCATGCAGTTGCACATTGTGTATATCCACCCCAAATATAAAGAAAATTGGATATAGTAAAGGGAAAGAGTCCTAAATATATATGAAGGGCCTTTAAATGCCTTTTCAGTTTAAACAAAAAAAAGTTATACAGAGAAACTGTAAGGAGTCAGTTCCAAAACGAGTAATGAGAACATTGTGAGGAAATGCAATGCATGTTCTGCTTTTCGGCAATGGCTTTTAGTTGAACTCTATGAAAGAAGTACTAATTGCTTTTTTCTTTAACTCTGTAGGGGTAAAGTGTACATCGGATTATGCGCAGTTTGGTAACATAACGCTACATAATGTCAGCGATCAGGGGAAGGTTTTATCAAACAGGACAGCTCTGGGTAATGACATCACTGCAGTATCTGGCCAAAATCTAGTACATGCTTAACAAAGTGTTCTGTAAAAGAATGCCGTGCCTGGAAATGTAGAGGCAAGAAACAACCTTCAAATCAGTTCCTGTCAGAAGTGTAACACCCTAGATTTACAGGGTGTAGCATGTACCGTATAGGAGCCTGAGTCCAACATACAAAGGATATAGCAGCTGCATCCCCACGGTGGTAACCCTGTTCCTGTATGAAGGCATCACTAGGATTTTGTTCTATCCTTTTTATATCTTAATTTTCCATGCTTCAGTTTTTATAATACAACATAAAAAAAGTTACAAATTCAGCATTTTACCTGGCTTGGGGGGTTTTCCTCCTGGATATAACCCTAAATAAAACAAAAGTTTTGATCTTTGGTAAATCTATATAAATGTATTGGGTTATTAATTATTAATATGATGTAGCTTTAAGAGGTGTGGAAGTTCTCAAAAGACCACAAAGACCCTCTACCTCATGGGAAAGCAACAATATTGTAAATAGCACATGTATACCACGTATATGTAGGAATAAACCACAGAGATGCTAAATTAACATTTTAGCTATTGGCTTGGGTTGTCCTGAGTCTGTCAGCCATAGATTATAAACTAAAATATAACATGGCTAAAACATCAGGTTAGCCAATGTACTCAGTTTTGTCAATATAAATTAATCAGGACCACATATTTACACTGGTAATGGTGGATTCTCCAATTGCATTTTTATTGGATTTTAGTGCTAGAAAGAAGTCAATAAGTTACTGACCTGCTCCTCCTATTCCTCCTGGTCCTACACCTCCAGGTCCAACACCAGCTCCTCCTTTAGAAAGAAGCCAAGAAGAGTTGATGTTAGAATCATGCATAATTTTACACCTTAAATGGACTATCCACTTGAAAAAAACACCTAAACATATATAGCTTACTAATATCATTGTATTAGGAATAAAGCCCTGATCTCCAGATATCAGCAGGGTCCTGGATCCCAGGATCTCCTTGTCGGGCTTGATGTTCCAGATTAATGTGTTGATATGTGACCATTGTTGTGAATGAAGGGGAATGTTTGACAGGCTCACTTAAATAGCTAAGCCAGCCCATATCTCTATCATGATCGATGCATAGACAGAGAAGGGTTCTGACTTAGTTGTAAACTATCTCGAGTGTCAAAAACAAGCCAGATATAGAGATCCCAGGACCAATATTGAGATCTTCAGGTCCGGGCATGTATTCAAAATATATATTTACACAATTTACTTATACACTAGTATTAGCCAAATGTATATATTTATATATGAGACACATCGAAAATATTTTTTAATTTATTATGATAAGAATTTTGGTATGTGGCACACAGAAACAGAGATTATTTAGAGAATGCAATCATTATTACGCAGGAGAAGTATTCTGCTAGAAATATGACCAAGGAAATGGGAAAGATCTCAGAACTGTTAAGGGAACACTGGCCACAAATGTGATATATCATTTGCAAGGCCAAAAGGTGCAGAACATGGCCACAGAGATTCAAGACTCAACAAAAAGACAATCCTTATCGCTCCACCCCAGAGGATCTGAATTGGGAATATTACAGTCAATTAGTTTTGCATTTTAAATCTATGAAAAGTGCTGTAGTCTACGCTCTGTAAATTTCATTAAAGGGAATTTGTCAGCAGGTTTTGCCTATGTAATCTGAAAACTGCAGGAGATAGGGGCTGAAACACTGAGTTCATCGATGTGCCATTCATTAAGCTGTGTGCTGTTGTTTACTTACACTAAAGGTTTTATCATTAGGACATTATCACTGCCAGTTCTGATCACGCCCCCTTCTGTGATAAGCAGTTCATTCAGAGCCTGTTGTGGGCTGAGTTAGCTTTCTGAACTCTGCTTTATGTTACATCTAAAAACTTTAATTGTGTCACAATTGCTGCACCCAGTAAGCTAAGTGAAACATCGCTCGATTCAGGGACTCTTTTCCTACATTATGCTGCTCTCAAAGGAGGTAGCAAAAACCTGATGACCAATTCCCTTTAAGGGCTTTGATTTCGGGCTATAAGGATATGTGGAAAGGTTAATGGAGGACACATGTGTAAGTTACTTTATATTGAAAACACAATACTGATCAGATGTCAGATGGCACAGTGTTTTATGATGAAAACATATAAACTTGTAGTGAATATAGACCAGTACAGCTAAATTGCAGCAGCATCAACAGGAAAACCAAGATTCAGTATGGTAGCAATTTATACATTTCTGAAAATGTAGAAGCAGTATATTGATTCAATCTGACTTATATACTAGGTTCTTTGTGTGACCATGACACATCCACTTTACATGCAATTCAGGTATTTAATTCAAAATACATCTTACCAGGATATGCCCCTACACCTCCTCCGGGATAATACTGACCCCCAGGTAGTCCTCCAGCAGGGGCTCCTGTGTACAGAAAAGCAGACATTAAATAGCTACAATCAACTGATTCTAAAAGTATGGATGACATTTGAGGTTTTTTGAGACTTTAGTAATATTTGTTTTGCAAATTTATAATGATTCATTAATGGAAACCAACTGTTCCCACATTGTCTACAAAGTTATGTTCACACTAGCTCCATGGCATTCAATGACTTCCTCTCATGAAGTTCATGTGTTTGTGCATCACTTAGTAGAAACAGTATCATTTGTTTGTTTTTTCTTGTGCTTTTCTTAGTTTTAATGGAAAATAATAATAATAAGGATAATGATTGCTCTCTTTTCATTGCCAATTTCACAGCGAAGGATTTTTTTTTTTAATCGACAACAACTATAAATTAACCTTGCACTTTAGCTGAGCACATTATGGAAAGAAAGCCAAACAGTGGAGCTGGTCAGAATAACATTGTGCACATCCCAGCTCTTCAGATTATTTTCTTTGCAGCTCTGTTGATATTATGTAGGACCTTGGACTCATTTTCATTTGTATTCCTTTCATGGATGCTAGAAAGGATTGCACGCATATCACATTAGTAATTAAGATGGTTAATAATCAAGTGATGGCAATCTTTTAGTCAGTTCAGTTTTAATTTTTTAACCATGATGTAACTGGATTGAGATTCTAGGAAGAGTAAGGTATGGTGTTTATATAGGGTAAAGAAAATGTAATTGGAAAAGCCATATTATGGAAACAGATGTGAAAAAATGACGTCAATATGTTACATTATAGTAGGAGATTCCTAATGGAATGAGGAGAGGTAATGCATGCAAAATCAATAAAGAGTATAAAAAGGACTCCATGTGCATCATTACTAAAGCTATAAAGGTGATCCAAAATTTTTGATCTATTGAAAAATTGGTACAAATAACAAAGATGGGACTTTTCCAATTCATAACTTAAGTTAATGTCTAACATCTCTCTTAAAAAAAGTATAAATAGTATAAAGTATGAGGGACATTCAGTTATGATTGAAGAAGATAGGCTAAATCACAGACTGCACATGAGTCAACAGTGTGATGCAGCAGCATAAAAGGCAAACACAGTTCTGGGACTCGTTAAGAGAATCATAGAGTCTAGATCACATGACGTAATTATCCCCCTCTACTCCTCCTTGGTCAGACCTCATTTGAAATACTGTGTCCAGTTATGGGCACTGCGTTTAAAAAAAAAAAAACATTGATAAACTGGATCAAGTTCAGAGAAGAGCTACCAGGATTGTGAGCAGACTGCATTCTATGTCCTAAGAAGATAGGTTAAAGGATCTGGAAATGTGTAGCAAAAAAGAAGGCTGTCTACAAATATCTGAAGGGATGTCACAGTGTGGACTCTTGCCCTCTTACAGTACCCTAAAGCAGTATACCAAGATTCAGGGGTTCCTACAATACCCCTATTAAGCATTCTCCCATCACACACTCCCAGCACGATGTCACATTCAGCTCCAAGCACCTACTCTGACCGGTAGTATTATTCTCTCTCCGGCGTACCATACTTAAGCTATCTCTAAACCCTCAAGACCAGTAGATGTGTACCCAGATCTGCTCTTCAGTGCAGGGCTACTCACAAAGTTCAAAATTTTGAGATGTGCTCTTCATACCTGTTTGCTAGACCTGGAGCTAATGCACCAAGCTGGCAGACAGCCGCGAGCCACAATTTATAGGATCGCGAGCCACATGTGGCTCCCCAGCTACAGGTTGGGGGCCCCTGATATATAAATGCAGTGGGTATGGAAAGTATTCAGACCCCTTTAAATTTTTCACTCTTTGTTTCATTGCAGCCATTTGGTAAATTCAAAAAAGTTCTTTTTTATCATTAATGTACACTCTGCATCCCATCTTGACTGAAAAAAAACAGAAATGTAGAAATTTTTGCAAATTTATTAAAAAAGGAAAACTGAAATATCATATGGTCATAAGTATTCAGACCCTTTGCTCAGTAGTTTTTCACACCTGGATTTGGGGATTCTCTGCCATTCTTCCTTGCAGATCCTCTCCAGTTCCATCAGGTTGGATGGTGAATGTTGGTGGACAGCCATTTTCAGGTCACTCCGGAGATGCTCAATTGGGTTTAGGTCAGGGCTCTGGCTGGGCCAGTCAAGAATGGTCACACAGTTATTCTGAAGCCACTCCTTTGTTATTTTAGCTGTGGGCTTAGGGTCATTGCCTTGTTGGAAGGTAAACCTTCGGCCAAGTCTGAAGTCCAGAGCACTCTGGAAGAGGTTTTCATCCAGGATATCTCTGTTGTCATGATCCAGCATGGATCTGACAGACTAAAAGGATAAGTTAACTTTTTTTCCTTTGGCTGTGTGCCAAAGTGTGATGTGATTGCCCCCCGGTGGCCATTAGAATTATTGCACATGGTGTTGTTCATTCTAGGTTGCCCCAGTGGTGGTGAGTGGTATCGCACCTTAGTTTTAGGGTGGGCTCTGTTGCTAGGAGTGTACGCAACAGAGCAAAGCTAAGTGGTGTTTCCCATATTTTGTCATCTTTCCTCATGTGTGTTTTAGTGCAGTGGTGGGATTAGTTTCCGCACCGACCTATTCCCTAGTGAGGGTTTAGGTTCAGGGCGACCTAGGGTTTTTAGGTTCCTGTGCATCGCCCGGTGCGGAACCGGCATAGGGAACGTTAGGAGTGCAGGGACATTGGCTCAGGGGAGTACAGGAGGTCTCCACTTCCCTATTCCCTATTGCAGGGCCCACCATTGTTAATTTTACCCAAGTTCCCCCTTTATTATTTAAATTCGCCTTACTGGAGGCGGGGTTTCCAGACTACTGTATGTATAACGTGTAATACCTAAATTAGCCTGTTGGAGGCGGCGTATCCAGCTGCATGTTTTATTATTTAAATTCGCCCCACTGGAGGCGGTGTATCCAGGGTCACGTGTGTCATATGGGTTCGCCTTGCGGTACTCGCTGCGTCCAGACACACGTGACCGTGACATTATCACCAACCCTTCATTTTTTTTTCTGGTGATCTTTGGCCATGTGGAGACCTGTGAGTAATTGCTGCCGGGCCTCACTAAGGTGCGTGGGGAGCGGCAAGGTGTGTTAGAGCCACTGCAGCAGCAGTTATCAGG
Source organism: Dendrobates tinctorius (assembly GCF_039654945.1). Classification (NCBI taxonomy): domain Eukaryota; kingdom Metazoa; phylum Chordata; class Amphibia; order Anura; family Dendrobatidae; genus Dendrobates; species Dendrobates tinctorius. The sequence continues at coordinate 44,261,769 of NW_027361684.1, forward strand.
GTCTGGGGCCTCTGCTCAGGCAACCAGGAAATCAAAATGGCGACTTTGGCAAATTGCGGGTCTGGCAAAAGCCCCCTTGAGTCGCTGCTGGGGAGCAGGACTTGTTCATACAGGTGGACGTAACCAGACAGGTGGGTGGAGTTGGTGATCCCCATGGTGCTGTCTGGGGTTCCCCGAGGTGCCTCCAGAACACATATTGCCAATACCAACGGTGCGTTTGTCATTAACCTGAAGTGTCAGGTAGTGGTGGGATGAACTCAGGATCTGGGCGTCCCCGCTGTAGGTGTTTCCCTAATAAGGAGTGGTCTTGAGGGTCCAGAGGCCCCTCATTAAGGAGGGGTACTGTCATGATCCAGCATGGATCTGACAGATTAAATGGATAAGTGAACTTTTTTTCCTTTGGCTGTGTGCCAAAGTGTGATGATTGCCCCCGGTGGCCATTAGAATTATTGCACGTGGTGTCGTTCATTCTAGGTTGCCCCGGTGGTGGTGAGTGGTATCGCACCTTGGTTTTAGGGTGGGCTCTGCTGCTAGGAGCGTACGCAACAGAGCAAAGCTAAGTGGTGTTTCCCCTGTTTTGTCATCTTTCCTCATGTGTGTTTTAGTGCAGTGGTGGGATTAGTTTCCGCACCGACCTATTCCCTAGTGAGGTTTTAGGTTCAGGGCGAGCTAGGGTTTTTAGGTTCCTGTGCGTCGCCCGGTGCGGAACCGGCATAGGGAACGTTAGGAGTGCAGGGACACTGGCTCAGGGGAGTAAAGGAGGTCTCCACTTCCCTATTCCCTATTGCAGGGCCCACCATTGTTAATGTTACCCAGGTTCCCCCTTTATTATTTAAATTCACCTTACTGGAGGTGGGGTTTCCAGACTACTGTATGTATAACGTGTAATACCTAAATTCGCCAGTTGGAGGCGGCGTATCCAGCTGCACGTTTTATTATTTATATTCGCCCCACTGGAGGCGGTGTATCCAGGGTCACGTGTGTCATATTGGTTCGCCTTGCGGTACTCGCTGCGTCCAGACACACGTGACCGTGACATCTGTACTTGGTCGCATTCATGTTTCCTTCAGCTGAAAAGCACCCCCATAGCATGATGCTGCCACCACCATGTTTCACTGTTGGGATTGTATTGGGCAGGTGATGAGCTGTACCTGGTTTAATCCACACAAACCATTTAGAATTCTCACCAAAAAGTTCTATCTTCATCTCAACAGACCAGAGAATAATATTTCTCATAGTCTGGGAGTCCTTCTTGTGTTTTTTAGCAAACTTTATGCAAGCTTTCATTTGTATGGCACTGAGGAGAGGCTTCCGTTAGGCTACTCTGCCATAAAGGCCTGACTGGTGGAAGGCCGCAGTGATTGTTGTCTTTGTGGAACTTTCTCCCTACTGCATCTGTGAAGCTCAGCCACAGTGATCTTGGGGTTCTTCTTTACCTCTCTCACCAAGTCTCTTCTCCCAAGGCTCAGTTTGACTGAATGGCCAGGTCTAGGAAGACTTCTGGTGGTCCCAAACTTCTTCCATTTAAGGATTATGGAGGCCACTGTGCTCTTAGGAACCTTGAGTACTGCAGAAATTTTTTTGTAACCTTTGCCAGATCTGTGCCTTGCCACAATTCTGTCTCTGAGCTCCTTGGCCAGTTCCTTTGACCTCATGATTCTCATTTGGTCTGACATGTACTGTGAGCTGTGGGGCCTTATATTGACAGGTTTGTGCTTTTACAAATCAAGTGCTATCAGTTTAATTAAACACAGCTGTACTCCAATGAAGGAGTAGAACCATCTCAAGAAGGATCACAAGGAAAAGGACAGCATGTGACTTAAATATGAGTGTCTGAGCAAAGGGTCTGATTACTTATGACCATGTGATATTTCGGTTTTTCTATTTTAATAAATTTGCAAAAAAATTTCTACATTTCTGTTTTTTTTCACTCAAGATGGGGATTCAGAGTGTACATTAATGAGAAAAAAATGAACTTTTTTGAAATTATGAAATTACCAAATGGCTGCAATGAAACAAAGAGTGAAAAATTTAAAGGGGTCTGAATACTTTCGGTACCCAATGTATGTTTCCTCTGCCAATATATCTAACATCTTACGATATACCAATAGTTTCCATTTCCCCAATTGCTCGTTCCTTATATTCCTTATAACCTTGCAATTTTTGCTCTGAGATACTTCTCCAGATGTCTTTACAACATAGCAGATCTCTGAGGCTGTAAGGTTAACAGCGTCGCTGACATTTACATTATATATACACCAGGATTAATGGAACGATTTCTGTAATTCACTGCCCAGTGCATGGGATTTACACAGATATGATCCATATTTTTTTTATGAGAAGCTGATATTGTAAATGGCATCATAATGCTGTAATAAGTGTTCAGTGGATTGATTTGTATGACTCGTGAAAAAGATGGACAGACTCTATAAGTCATGACGTAATGTCAAACCTCACAGAGTAGATGCTGGATACCAAATGTTGTACATCACTGATTGGCTGTTATAAACATCATCCATGTGACAAATACCATAGGGCTGCCGCCTGTGTACTGTCATATATCACGCATAAATGAGACTTTTGGTATTTTTGTCTTCTGCTTCTCTTTGATATTACAAGATGCAATGAACCTTGCCTTTCCTCAAAATAAACACATTCCTTTGCGTAATACACAGACAATCAATGATTAGTGGCTTTGTAAATCCAGCTTTGCCCTGTCACTTTAGTATGAATGATTATGGATCCGATTTCCTAACACTTTCTAGATTTTGGACCATATTCCAGACATACTATTGCATAATCGTATATGGAAAGATTTCAACTGTAATGCAAAGGCTGGATGGATTTATAGACTGGTATCTGTCAGATCCCTGATAAGGGTTGCTTTTGGCTATGTAGGCCTCCTGACAGTCAACTGGTTAGTGCGGGAATGTCTGGCAGGTTGAGCTGCAGTGACGGGGTTAAAACAAATAACCACAACCCCACATGAGAGGTGTGTGTTTGATTACTAAAACCCCCGAGGAATTAAGAATTCCAGAACTGTTGATCTCAGCATGAGAGGAATTTGGAGCGCACAGTATCTGATACACCAGCGCCAGATCTCTGTGTACTGCCGGCTGTGCGGGAGCACTGCAACAATACTGGCTGAGGGGCAGATTAGTAAACTCGCTGCAGTGAGGGAGCCATATAAATATTGTCAGGTGGTCCATTGAAAGACTGGCAATGACGAATAGAGTGGCAGCTCTTGGACTCATCACTATTTATTAGGTTGGGGATTAGTTACCAGGGTGAATAATGGCTAGAACAAAATGTAGAACATACTGGGTTGTTGTATGTTGTAAGGCTTGAACATACCTGTCACATAAGTGTTGCATATAGTAGAAGCTTCTGACAACCCAAGTTCACCAAACCCATTTATGTGTTTTTTCTGTTTTTCTATTTAAAAATTTTTCAAGAATAGATTGGCTTCAGTATAACGCCACAAAAATTGATAAAGTTGTCTAACATTCAAGCACAATTGACAAATTGGACAAATGTACCAATGGAGATGCTACAAAAGTACCTAGCGACCTACAGGGAAGAGAAAGTTTGCCATAGCAAAAAATGAAACACGGCTATCCATTATGGTTTTACTACTCCGGGCAGCATGAATTAGAGTTACTTTTGCCATCTAATAGCTATTTTTCATGAAATAGAGATCCACACATGATAGAGTACTGCTTACAAATTTGGGAAGGGCAAAGAATGTGAGTGCACTAGCATGCTCTAAAATAGAAAAAGCTCATAAGAATGTGGGGTCAACCAAATTCTTTCTTGTCTATTGTCACAGAAGAGGCAGTCTTTAGGACAAAAGATGGAGATCACAATACATTTGTTATTTTTCATATCTTTCTTAATAACTTCCTTAAAATGCAGTCAAATCGAGCTCGGCATTTCACAATTACTAATTGTTTCCACATTTCCCATTGTTTCAAATTGCTACCACAAGTGAATGCACAAATAGAACAAAAGGTCCTACTTTAGGGCTTGTTGCGTTTTTGCAGGGGCCCTTTTTAAGAACCTTGGCTCAGGGATCCTGCACGAGTTCTTATCACTTAACCGAAAAAGGGTTGGTTTTGATCATCTAGACTTTTGGTCAAGGGCAACTTTATGAACTACGTGTATGGTATAAAATCATATCGACATATTACAATGGTTTTATCATTGGTGTGCTTTCCAGATACTTAACAAGGACTATCTACAGCCAATTCTGGAATGTGAACCCAATAGAATCATAGAATTATAGAGTTGGAAGGGACCTCCTGGGCCATCTGGTCCAACCCCCTGCTCAATGAAGTAACTGTGTAAATATGCTCCGCTATGGTGAAAGGGAGTGTGGCCCATACCTGTTATTGTGCTATTCATACTCAATAGAATTGATTGTAATATAATCCAGGGGAAAATCATAGTGGTAGGAGAGTGTATTGTACAAGAATGAAAGGGCACCATTGAAATCAGCAATGTTCTCAAAGAAGAGTAGAAAGTAAAAGAAAGAAAAGAGAAAAGAAAGTAAAGTGTCATTTTTCTTGTTCAGTGATCAATATTACTAGATATTTCACACAAGCACAATATTAACAATATGAACATTATTCATTGACTTGATATTCTGGGAAATGTATGAAAATATTTCTACATACAATACTATTACATTATTATACGAAAAGTAATTATAAAAGAGGGGAAACAAAGATTAATTAGGATTACCAATTATCGGAAACAATATTTAAGAGTATAAAAAGTGCTAGAAAAGCCCTAGCTAACCCAGAATTAGAAATATGACCTGTATCTGATACGTAGGGTTGTATGACAACCACTGCCTGGTACAACAAGCCACTTGCCATCACGAGGTGTATAATAGCGCTTACAGGAGACAGCACGGGCACCCACTTTGGCCCATAGTAAGCCCTTGACTAAGGGCAGCTGTCCAGGGTTCTGACACCTTACAGATTAGATCAGCTGATGTTCTTATTTTGGGCAGTCATTTGAAAATAAGCTTAGCAAAGATCTGTTGTGCTAATTACGGTATTTTAGGCAATTGTCTCAAATGACTAACATCTTAATCTCTGTAATTCTTAAAGGGGCTTTTCACTACCTTGACAACCCCTTTTTAAAAATGAAATAATCTTCTTTGTAGCATAAAAGTAACAGATCTCTCCTGCACCAGTGCCATTCCAGTCTTCCAGGATTCATGTGACATTGTTATATCATGTGAGCCCTGTTGCCCAATAGTGGCCTCTAATTGGCAGAAGGGCTCACATGACATTATGAGACCCTAATCTGACATCGCTGGAAAGGCACTGGTGCGGGAGGTGAGTATATATTCTCATTCCCAAGTGTCATTGATCCCTGTCTTCGATTCTATGCATTGTCTGAATTTTTCTTGTCTTCTCTTGGGAGACCAAATCACTAATTAGAATGCAGTGTATCCTTTGTTGCAGGCTACACAGCACTCTTGTCCTTAAAATGTCTAGCAATGGAGGAGTATGTGACCAGATCTGGCCATCAGGTTTTCCATGTGGAAGGTTTTTCAATTGGAAGAGGCTGGTGGACAGATCTGGTAAAATTCCCCATCTATAAGAACTAATTTTGACAACTGGAGCTCTGGTGCAGTCTGCAAGGAAGAATGCACTAAAAAGTGGTAGTAAAGTACTACTTGTCATTAATTGGTCTCAAACTCGGCTGAATATATGGGTCGCAAATAGAAAAATAATTAATTTGGGGGGCCACATTCTTTGAAGGACAAAGTGACATTTTAGTGATATTATTTTTGTTCTATACACCTTCTGAACATTTTTATCATGTTTATTTTAGTTTTTTTAGTGCTTGGGTCATTATGGATGAGGTGATAACAAATGTGCACCTTTTTGTTTACTTTAACTTATATATAAAGCAGCATTTTTAGTGGCAAATATTTTTTCATGATTTATTTTGATTTTTTTTTTATTTTGTACAATTTTGTTTCCCCCAATTGGCTACATACACTAATATTGTCTTACAATTAGTACTATATAGTAATTCTAGCAAACATCTTATAGTAATGTTCCTTATCCTGGTCCCCATCTTGTAGTAATGTCCCCCATGCTGGTCCCCATCTTGTAGTAATGCCCCATCCTGTTCCTCATCTTGTAGTAATGCCCCATCCTGTTCCTCATCTTTGAATAATGTCCCCATCCTGGTCCTCTTCTTTTAGCAATGTCCCCATCCTGGTCTTCCTCTTGTAGAAATGTCCTCACCCTGTAGTAATGCCCCATCCTGGTCCTCATCTTGTAGTAATGTCTCCCAACCTGATCCTTTTCTTGTAGTAATGCCCCATCCTGGTCCTCATCTTGTAGTAATGTCTCCCAACCTGATCCTCTTCTTGTAGTAATGCCCCATTCTGGTCCCCTTCTTGTAGCAATGCCCAACCTAGTCCCCCATATTGTAGTTATGTCCCCATCCAGGTCCCGCTCTTCACATATACATAAAAGAGTAAACAAAAAAGATTCCTCTGTTCCCTCCACATCCTTACTCTACATGTGGCCGCAGGCACTCTAGACCACGTGACGATTGAGGCCCGTTACAAAAGCCGAAAGCACTTTATTTCAGTTGAATGTGTGCCCTTGGTCACAGATTCAATTGAAATGTATTGCCGCGCAGAGACTTTCTGCACACTAATACCAATGCAGTCCGCCAGCCAATCAGAGGCCAGCAGCTGACATCTGCATGCTGGGGCACGACAGTGATATCATACACTGCTGCGCCGGCACGCCTATGTCAGCCGCTGGCCTCTTATTGGCCGATGGCTGGCTTAGGTATCGCTGTTTAGAGAGTCTTTGCTCGGCAATACATTTCAATTGAATATGCGTCCTTAGATGCCAGCTGATATAAAATGCTGCCATCGGCGGCCCCCTGGATAGGACAGGGGTCGCCAAGGGGTCTACAGTGCCTGCGCCGTGGGCCGCATGAAGCGGCCTCATTTGCCTCATGTGGCCCAAGCTGGCATGTTTTAGACCCCTACTCTAATTAATAGTTACACATTGAAGAAAATTTTGCAAAGAGACCACAACTTCTTATGGTCTTAAGTCTCTTGCTAGGAGTTTGGAGTGCAAATTTTAATCATTTACAGTGTACACTTGTAGCAGGAAGAATTAAGGATTTGTAATGGGCCTAAAATTGTTTCAAATCCACAGATGTTCTTACTATGGAGTTGAAAAGAAAGGAGGAAATTTTTTGTATATTATACTGATCTTATTCAGCTGCAGAGAAAGATGGGACATGAAACAGCAAACGCACTGCCTCTTCCTCAGAAATTGACCTTGGCTCGTTTTTACTGTCGGTCATACATAATACTAGCAAAACCTAAAACCAGGCATTTTGTTCTTTGGAAGAGCATCAGGCAGCAGCATGGGCCGCAGGTGCTGGCAATTATAGAAACCCCACCGGTATTATAAAGTAGTATACCCTGTGTAAAGGACCTCCATAGTAATGCACTGTTAACCCCCTCTAGTAATTTGCATCAAGAACATGGAAAATGAATAAATGTGTGTATTAAAACCTTCCGATTAGTCAAGTGAAAAAGGTCCAATACACAAAAAATATATGGATTATCAAAGAAGCTTGTGCAATATTTTGGGTTGCCACTTCTACTAAACTGATGTGTTAATGACACTTCATGTATTCAAGATTATTTTAATCATTTTCAATATTTAACTCGATATGTGAAATTATAAATATGCCAAAATAAGTTAATCACTAAGTTAGTCATCTTTTGGCTTTTTCTAACTTTATATGGTGTTTAGTATTATATTTTTAGAAATTATAGTGTAACTGTGTGAAGAAACATCGGCGGGTTAGCATAATCTATTCCCAACAGTACGCTTGTTCTCTGATAATAGCCATAGATGGAGAGACATGTAAGACCGCATGTCCATTGGCAATCTCCATGAAAACAGATTGTGCAATCCAGGACCTACTTAAAGGGGTTTTCCCATTAACAAAGTATATTTTAATTAATAGTTCTTGGAATAATAATAACTTCCACAATTGGATGTGTTAAAAAATAATGTCCCTGTGCTGAGATAATCTGATAATGTCCTGTGCCCCTGCTGTGTACTGTGTAATGGCTGTGTCTGACCGTACAGGAACATGGCCTGATCATACCACAGCTCCTGGGCAGGGGAGGAAGCAAATGAGAGTATACAGACATTACAGCATGGGGTCACAAATTATTCTTTTTGTGAGGTAAAACATTTCACTGTCTGCTTTTAAGCAATGTTTTACCTAAAAGGAAGAATCATCTGTGATCCCCTTCTGTCCTGTCTGTATACTCTTTTGCTTCCTCCCCTGTCCAGGAATCATAGAATCATAGAATCGTAGAGTTAGAAGGGACCTCCAGGGCCATCTGGTCCAACCCCCTGCTCAAAGCAGGATTCGCTAAATCATCCCAGTCAGATGTCTGTCTAGCCTCTGTTTGAAGACTTCCATTGAAGGAGAACTCACCACTTCTCGTGGCAGCCTGTTCCACTCATTGATCACTCTAACTGTCAAAAAGTTTTTTCTAATATCTAATCTGTGTCTCCTCCCATTCAGTTTCATCCCATTGCTTCTAGTCTTTCCTTGTGCAAATGAGAATAAAGTTGATCCTTCTACAATGTGACAGCCCTTTAGATATTTGTAGACAGCTATTAAGTCTCCTCTCAGTCTTCTCTTTTTCAAACTAAACATTCCCAAATCCTGCAACCTTTCCTCATAAGACAGGGTTTGCAGACCGGTCACCATTCTGGTCGCTCTTTTCTGAACTTGCTCCAGTTTGTTGATGTCTTTTTTAAAATGTGGCGCCCAAAACTGGACACAGTATACCAGGTGAGGTCTGACCAAAGAGGAGTAGAGGGCAATAGTGACTTCACGTGATCTAGACTGTATGCTTCTGTTAATACATCCTTGAATTGCATTTGCCTTTTTTGCTGCTGCATCACACTGTTGACTCATATTCAGTCTGTGATCTATTAGTATACCCAAGTCTTTTTCACATGTGCTGTCACTTAGCCCTATTCCTCCCATTCTGTATATGCTTTTTTCATTTTTATTGCCCAGATGTAGTACTTTGCATTTCTCCCTGTTAAAAACCATTCTGTTAGTTGCTGCCCACTTCTCCAGTTTATTTATATCTTTTTGAATCCTCTCTCTCTCTTCTCTAGTATTAGCTATCCCTCCTAGCTTTGTGTCATCAGCAAATTTAATCAGTTTACCCTCAATTCCTTCATCTAAATCGTTGATAAAGATGTTGAACAATACAGGGCCCAGGACAGAGCCCTGTGGTACCCCACTTGAGACATTCTTCCAACTGGATGTGCAGTCATTTACGACCACTCTTTGGGTCCGATCACTAAGCCAGTTATGAATCCACCTAACAGTTGCCTTGTCCATTCCATACTTAGTCATTTTTTCAATAAGGATTGTATGAGAGACTTTGTCAAATGCTTTGCTGAAGTCAAGATATACTATATCTACAGCATTTCCTTGATTCACCCAATCAGTGATTCTGTCATAGAAGGAAATTAAGTTAGTCTGACATGACTTATTAGTTACAAACCCATGCTGACTCTGTTTAATCACTTCATTCTTATCCAGGTACTGACATACATGTTGTTTAATAATTTGTTCAAAAGGAACTGTGGTATGATCAGGCCATGTCCCTGTATGGTTAGACACAGCCATTATACAGTACACAGCAGGGACACATTTATAAGATTATCTCAGCGCAGGAACATTTTTTAAAAACACATCCAATTATGGAACTTAGTTTTAATCAATCGATATTTGAATAATAATAATAACTTTGTTAATGGGAAAACCCATTTAAGCACATATGAAAGTATTCAGTCGTCTTACCATGAAGCTCTCATCTGTGCTGGTGCCAGTCCTGTTACTTCAGGAAGCAGGTAGATTCCATTTTCTTAGCAGCAGTGGCATGTGGTCAGGAAAAAAGGTTGTACTAACTTAGGGATTTCCACACATTTTTAACGATACCTAAAGCAACCAACCATTTTAGTTTGTATGTTAATTCCCTACAAGCCAATAAGATTTAAGCATGTAAAGAAAGTAGATGAAGGGGTTGTCCTTTTTTAGAATACTTTCTGCCATATCCTTGTATAGTTATAAACCCCACACTCAATATTACTTACCCTTCCTGTGTCCAGAGTCGACTATTCACCGCTGTTCTGGTCTCTGGTGTTTGGCTGCAGTGATGACGTTTCGCTGACATTGCTGCAGCCAATCACTAAGTTCAGCAGCTCATGCAATCTACTTGGGAGGGTAACTAATATTCAATTTTTATCCTAAACTACAGTATATCAGCGTGTGGTAGAAAGTTTTCTAAAAGAGAAGCAGGACAGTGGGGAAGACCTTATTAATAGGCAACATATCCAAAATATAAGATAGATATAGCTACTCAAACCTTTTACTACTAGGCTGGCCATACACATTAAATGACTGCCATTAAATGACTGCCAGTCGAACGATGTTTCTGCCGATCATTTGGCGGACAGTCATCTCATTCTCAACCGACACTCTCATACACAGGAGTGCTAACTCGGCTTGGTGCTCCTGTGTTCCCTATAAGAAAGCTGCCGACTGACACATCGGCTGGTGATTTATCTCAGGGAGAATAATGCGATTGGCAGTCCAAAATCGGACATGTGCAATCGAAATCTCTCCAGACCATCAGTTGGCTGGCATCCCCATACCCATTACGCTGCCATCCGATCTTGTCGATATGCCAGTGTTAATGGATTGACTGAGTAGGTGTATATATTCATCAGAGAATCTGCTGTGGTTGACAACCTCATTCCCAATTACTTACATTATTGTTTGAAATTTAGACTGAAAGACGTCAGATGATCTTATTATGAAAGATACATGTATGATGTGTCACTGCTAAGGGCATAGGATTATAGACCAAATGACATTTTATGCTCAGCCAACATTTATGAGGAGTCCATCTCTTTAGCAGAAACTATTTTGGGATTATGTTTGGTTCTAATTGTTCTTTTTCCTATGTTAGTGCATGAAATTAAATGGATTTCTTCCCAGCTTTAATCTAGAGTCCTTTAGTACAACAGTTTGGGACAAGTTCAGTTTTATGTGTTGTGGAAATTTGCTCAGACTAAACTACAGTCTATTTACTTTCAGCATAATAAATCAAGTATAGACCTAAAAACCCCTCACAAAGAGTATCCATGGAAAATTAATCGTCTGGCCAGGTTTTCTAAATATAGGGTAATTTAACGAGACACTTCAGACTGGAAGATTTAAACACGGACTTGTTGGACTTATCCTATGTGCTCTCCATTTATGCATTAATAGTGACGATGTAATAAAAAAGAAGCAAGGGCATATATAAACCTAGGTAAAGCTAATCTCTTTGCGTGGGAGAGGAACCTTAAAAAAAAAAAATAGCTTGGCATCTAAATGTACATTTTAACAGCAAGAGGTGAAAGTGTTAATGTCATTGTATACAAATTAGTAATTAAAAACTCCCATAGGCCCTGAGTGGTTATTAAGCCAAAGGCCACACTACGCCTTTTTGGTAATTCATTGGAGCACTATTGGTTAATATGAACTTTTCACAACTTGTTGTTAACATATCAGTTCACACAGTAACTATGGGTTTTAAGTCCCCAACAAAGTGTGTTCTATCCAAAATAATATAGCAATACCATCACTCACAGCTTATGTTATGAGTGCCCAAACTGAAATTCTACCAAAGGACCAATTTTCTGTCATATAAATTGCCACAATGTTAAAATCACTCACACAGCTGTCAAATACTTTGTTTTCCCATAAGCATACGTATCCAGATTGGCAATAAATAAAGGGGCTCAAGTGGTTCAGCAATTCCCACTGCTCCGTAAAGCTGCCCTCATGGAACAGAGTTGGGATCAGTGAACAGAACCATGTATCAAAGGCTAAGATGCCCGCTTTGTCCATTTACAGCTCGGCTTGTACAGGTTGGCTGTTGTCGATCAGTTCAAGCTCTTCCCAACGTCATTAAAGAGGCGTTTACACCAGTCGATGTGCGGTGTTAAACGACAGCCGATCAGCAAAATGATTGCCAGTTGGCGTCATTTAAAATCCTGTTTAGACAGACTATGCTTAAGATGTGCAGTGAACGATCTGTAAGATAACATTTTGTGTGCATAGGCTGCCATTGTTTTCAGCAGCACATCATGCTTGCACAGGATGGTGGGCTGCTCATTTTTCCGGTGATTGGCAGCCTTTTTAGATTGCAAAAATTTTGAGAAATTAGTGAACCTGGGAGTGTTCAGTTACAATAATCTTCAAGTACAAATACACCTTGAATGAGTTGTTTGGCCATCGGCTACAAGTCTACAGTAACTGTATGCGACTGCAGACTTGCAAGTCCTCACATTGCCCTGTGTAGATTATCTGGTGCCTGGAGCAATTTGCATACTTCCAGCCATATTCTAATGGCTTCAGTTGCAAGTCACATAATTGCAGTCATGCCCCTGCTGATCCCTGAGTCAGGTCCTGAAAATCCCTACAGTGAGCACGATGTGAGGATTCATAAGTCTGAGGTCGCATAGAGTAACTGAAGACTTGTAGCCTAAGACCGCAAAAACCCTTTAGCAGGATCCAGTCACTTAAATAGCAGCAGTCCGACCCACGAGCAGCCTGAATCAGAGGCTGGCTGCACAATTGCCGCCAGGTATATTTTTCTCCGCAATGTTTTGGACTTTCTGAGAAAATATAATTTGAAGGTCCTGTATGGGGCAGTAGTCAGAGACAAGACTACTCCGGCACAGCCCCTGATCGATTTTCCCCACGCTGCTTCAGGTGATTGACAGGTTTCTCCCATGTGTGCATTTAGTAAAAGAGACCTGTCAATCAACTGTAGCAGATAGGGAACTAGTTTGATCATTTTTATTTCTGCCTATGGTCCCATTCGGATCTTCAATCTCCCTGACCAAAGCATGCTAGAGAAAATGATATGTCTGCAATCTCTTTAAGTGCAAGAAAGACTTTAAGGCTATGTGCCCACGATGCATTTGAAGTTGACATGCTGAGGTCCTAAAGGATGTGCCGAATGTCAGTGTCGGTAGGAGATCTGCGGCGTCGGTGGATGCTTAGTGGACATGGGATTTCTAGAAATCCCATCAACTATGCTGTAACATCTGGTTGCTGCAGGTTTGACGTTGCGTCAAAATCAAAGCAATTCCTGATCGTGGGCACGTATCCTAATTATAGCTTTGTATTTAGATGAATTGCACATTGTACTTGAAAATGTGAAGAGTCAGTGTCATGAAATCCTACCCAAACATAAAGCTCTAAAAACATGTACAGTCATGGCCAAAATTATTGACACCCCTGCAATTCTGTCAGATAATATTCAGTTTCTTCCTGAAAATGATTGCAAACACAAATTCTTTGGTATTATTATCTTCATTTAATTTGTCTTAAATGAAAAAACACAAAAGAGAATGAAGCAAAAAGCAAAACATTGATCATTTCACACAAAACTCCAAAAATGGGCCGGACAAAAGTATTGGCACCCTCAGCCTAATACTTGGTTGCACAACCTTTAGCCAAAATAACTGCAACCAACTGCTTCCGGTAACCATCAATGAGTTTCTTACAATGCTCTGCTGGAATTTTAGACCATTCTTCTTTGGCAAACTACTCCAGGTCCCTGATATTTGAAGGGTGCCTTCTCCAAACTGCCATTTTTAGATCTCTCCACAGGGGTTCTATGGGATTCAGGTCTGGACTCATTGCTGGCCACCTTAGAAGTCTCCAGTGCTTTCTCTCAAACCATTTTCTAGTGCTTTTTGAAGTGTGTTTTGGGTTATTGTCCTGCTGGAAGACCCATGACCTCTGAGGTAGACCCAGCTTTCTCACACTGGGCCCTAAATTATGCTGCAAAATTTGTTGGTAATCTTCTGACTTCATAATGCCATGCACACGGTCAAGCAGTCCAGTGCCAGAGGCAGCAAAGCAATCCCAAAACATCAGGGAACCTCCGCCATGTTTGACTGTAGGGACTGTGTACTTTTCTTTGAATGCCTCTTTTTTCTCCTGTAAACTCTATGTTGATGCTTTTGCCCTAAAAGCTCTACTTTTGTCTCATCTGACCAGAGAACATTCTTCCAAAATGTTTTAGGCTTTTTCAGGTAAGTTTTGGCAAACTCCAGCCTGGCTTTTTTATGTCTCGGGGTAAGAAGTGGGGTCTTCCTGGGTCTCCTACCATACAGTCCCTTTTCATTCAGATGCCGACGGATAGTACGGGTTGACACCGTTGCACCCTCGGACTGCAGGGCAGCTTGAACTTGTTTGGATGTTAGTGGAGGTTCTTTATCCAACATCCGCACAATCTTGCATTGAAATCTCTTGTCAATTTTTCTTTTCTGGCCACATCTAGAGAAGTTAGCCACAGTGCCATGGGCTTTAAACTTCTTGATGACACTGCGCACGGTAGACACAGGAACATTCAGGCCTTTGGAGATGGACTTGTAGCCTTAATATTGCTCATGCTTCCTCACAATTTGGTTTCTCAAGTCCTCAGACAGTTCTTTGGTCTTCTTTCTTTTCTCCATGCTCAATGTGGTACACACAAGGACACAGGACAGAGGTTGAGTCAACTTTAATCCATGTCAACTGGCTGCAAGTGTGATTTATTTATTGCCAACACCTGTTGGGTGCCACAGGTAAGTTACAGGTGCTGTTAATTACACAAATTAGAGAAGCATCACATGATTTTTCGAACAGTGCCAATACTTTTGTCCGCCCTCTTTGTTATGTTTGGTGTGGAATTATATCCAATTTGGCTTTAGGACAATTCTTTTTGTGTTTTTTCATTTAAGACAAATTAAATGAAGATAATAGTACCAAAGAATTTGTGTTTGCAATCATTTTCAGGAAGAAACTGAGTATTATCTGACAGAATTGCAGGGGTGTCAATACTTTTGGCCATGACTGTATATACAAGTGTCCCTCATAGAGAGTAACTTCCTTGTAGTAACATGAGGTAAATGAGTGGTATCCGGCCTTTACTGCCTACCTGCCATACAAGCACATGCTAAATATTTCAGCGTGTTTGCCCTCCAAGGGTTGCTGGGAGGTTACCATATATCACACTGTCCTCACACATGTAAGCAATTTGCTCCTGAGCCTTTTATGTAGGAATCAAGTTCAAGGGAAAACAGATGAAATAAGGAAACCCTGGTGGAACGGGACTTAGCGGGTCCCTACAGACCAATATTCTATACGGATTTAATCACTGTTTAAATATGCTTTAATAGTTAATGAAAGGTTAAACTAGCTGTTAACATAAATTAGATGTGTCAATGGAAAACTTGGACATACACCAGCATGAGTTCCAGAATGATCTACACAGTGGTCTAGCAGCAGTCATGAGCCCAAAAGCGTTCTCCGGTGTCAATCTCCAGTATGTCCGCAGGACATGGAGACTGGCACAATTTAGGAGAATCACTATTTCTTGATTTTAGCTATAAACAAAGCAGCTATATCAAAGCGATATAGCTGTAAAATGGTCTCTCGCCTACAGCAACGAGTCACATTGCAGGTTTCAATTCTTAAAGAGGTATTCCCATCTCCAAGATCCTATCCCAAAAGATACTAGGTGTAATAATAGTAATATTAGCAAAATACCTCCAATTAGAAATGTAGTATAGTTTTTCTGTTTCACTTTGTCTATTTCCTAATGTGCAAGCATTGCAGGACCTTAGGTATCCATGGTTTCGACCATTGATATAGTGACAGTCAGTTAGCTAGTTGCTAGTGGTCATAACCATGGAAAGAGACATGGCGAATCAGAAAATCTTTACTACATTTCTAATTGGAGGTATATTGCTATTATTATTATTATTATTATTATTTCACGTACTATATTTTGGGATAGGATCTCGGAGATGGGAATACCCCTTTAAACTACTGTGTAACTATGAAAGCTTCACTGTGATTGGTTGCTGTGAGTAACAATGACTAGTATAGTTACAGTTTTTAGAAGTCAGGCCCAGTGGACTGTGACAATGTATTTAGATAAAGGGGTTGTCTCAATTTATTAAATGACTACAAAAATGCAAATGTCCTTGTAAAAACAAGCTATGTTGCTATCTACCGCTTATTAAATTACCACACCATTCTCAAGAACAAAAGGACTCTTAATGCCACAGTGTACAGCTCATTGCTCATTTGGCCATATCAGAGGATGCCACGTTGCTAGGCAAGGAGCGCGTGCTTGTAAGCTGTTTGCTGTATATCTTTTGCAAGGGCTGCTTTGAAACTTTCCCAATCTCTGTCTGTATCTTGCAAAAATGACTGTCCGTTACTTTATGGTTGCGAAACCTAGAGCAGTGCCATGCAGAGGGCTAAAAATTCTTAATAGTGCAGTGAAAAAACAACTTTGTTCGCTTATTCAAATGTTCTGCCAAGGTGGTCCAAATCCCAGCACATGCTCCAGTTCTCCAC
This sequence comes from Dendrobates tinctorius, assembly GCF_039654945.1. Classification (NCBI taxonomy): domain Eukaryota; kingdom Metazoa; phylum Chordata; class Amphibia; order Anura; family Dendrobatidae; genus Dendrobates; species Dendrobates tinctorius. The sequence continues at coordinate 44,278,293 of NW_027361684.1, forward strand.
AGTAAACCATGCCCAATAGTTTTCTCTTGGATTTGATTAATGGTACCACCTTTCTGTTGCATCACTGTGTTCAGCGCCTATACCTCTCCAGCAGTGTTAAAAGTTTAGTAGTCATAAATAGTGATGAGCGAGTATACTCGGGTGTCCTCCGAGTATTTTGGCGTGCTCCGAGATTTAATTTGTGTCAAAGCAGCTGTCACAAACAGGCATTCCTCATAAGTATTCAGGCTGTCTAGCAGCTGCAAATTATGCAGCTGTGTTGACAAACACTAATTCTCCGAGCACGCCAAAATACTCAGAGATTACCCTAGCATGCTCGGGAAATCCCACGCAATCAGTATACTCGCCCATTACTAGTCATAAACTATTGGATAGACTCCATTTAAGATAAAGACTAGACCCTATTTTTACTAAGCCACACCCCATACAGTATCTTATGTTTCTTTTTTACCATTCAATCATATTAAAGGGGCACAATTTTGCGTTTAGACTGTTGGCTGACTTTAGTCTAATGTGTATGTGGGCCTTTACACTTATTCATGTCCAAAGCATTGTGTAAAAAGTTCTATCCAGCCTTCTAAAAATGAACTACTGGAGGCAGTGAGAGTAAACATTTAGATCTAAGGTGATGTTTTGATTACTTGTCAGTCATTACACTGGTTGCCTATTCGCTATAGAATACACTACAAACTTGTCACTTTCAACCACAATGCTCTCCTCAGTTTTGCACCACCCTATATTTCCTGCCTATTCTTTGTCTATCATCTTACCTGTGCTCTCCACTCTGCAACTGATCTAATTCTAACATCCTCCATAATCCAAACCTCCCAATTCTGTCGCAAAGACTTTTCTCGTGCTGTGCCAGTTTTCTGGAGTGCACTACCCTGGACGATCCAACTAATACTTAACCTCCACGTTTTGAAACATGCTTTAAAAAGCATCTCTTTAGACATGCCTATCACCTCAATTCACTAACCTAACTCTAACTCTCCCCTTTTACCCCTTTCTAAATTTTTCTCACAATCTGGTCCCTCCTATCAGCTATGTCCACATCCCCTATGCACCCAATAGCACTTGGTAACTGTGCATAGATACTGGCTGATGACTGGATCATGCAACTTATTTGAAATGACCAATTTATTATATATATGGCTGGACCAAACATGTCAAATACTTTTTATTTATTGTCTCCCCCCATTTCCTTATAGCTTATAAGCTAGCGAGCAGGGCCCTCAGTGCTCCTGCAACTGTTGAACTCTGTGTAATTTTGCATTATTTTTATTGTCTGTGCATGTCCCCACATAATTGTAAAGTGCTGTGGAATGTGTTGGTGCTATATCAATATAATTATTATTATTATTATAACCAAAACACATTTGGAGGTTACTGTACCTTCAGATTTAAAGAGGTTTTGCATTATGAGAATAAAAGTCTGTAGTCACTCCGCATGACTGCAGACTACCAAATCATGACAGTGTCCAATGAGTACACTGTCATGATTCCCATCTGGATTGGATGGTAGCATGATCACATTACGGTTCCATAATTGTGTTCATATGCCAACTAGACTCTTCTTTCAATGTTTTTTTGAGAGATAAGAAGCCATCAACACATTTTTAAGATTGTTACCTCCAATAGGTGGCACTAGAGTCCCTGTCTTATATTTATTTGAAAAGGTTATTTGCATGTTTGCGTTGCCTCAAAGTCTCCCTTGGCTCTCTCCATCACAAAAAGCTTCATTCCTTAGACCCGCTGTTGAGATAAGCGCATGAGAACCTAGATGACCCATGACTTAGTTGACCAGTGACCTTCTTGTCATTACAGGAAATACAGGAGAATTGTGACAGTATGTGCAGACTTTTCTTCTCAGCCTGGAAACCCCATTAAGGCTCTCATGCAAATCAGTTTAAAGTTTATCAGAATGAAGGTTTCATCCAAATAAATCATTAGCTCGATATTAAAAGACATTTGAAAATAAGTCAACTGAATTTGATCATCTTGGCCAAAATTTGTACAAAGTATCTTTAGTTTAAAGAAAGATTTTTCATCCATGAATGATCTTTCTTGAAAAAATATTCCTAGAAGGGTCATTTGTTCATCAACCGGTGTCACTGGACATATCCAGCCAGGCAGGATGACTACATCCAGCAATATAGATTAAAATATGCATGATGATATTGGCATTACGATCATTTAGTACTACCGCCCACTGGACTCATATACCATACAAGCGCCAGGGAAATTCCATGAATACAATATAAGTTATACTGAATATCAGGGAAAAATGCAAAGTGCTACATCTGGGCAATAAAAATGAACAAAGCATATACAGAATGGGAGGAATAGGGCTAAGCAACAGCACATGTGAAAAAGACTTGGGTATACTAATAGATCACAGACTGAGTATGAGTCAACAGTGTGATGCAGCAGCAAAAAAGGCAAATGCAATTCAAGGATGTATTAACAGAAGCATACAGTCTAGATCATGTGAAGTCATTATTGCCCTCTACTCCTCTTTGGTCAGACCTCATCTGGAATACTGTGTCCAGTTTTGGGTGCCACATTTTAAAAAAGACATCAACAAACTGGAGCAAGTTCAGGGAAGAGCGACCAGAATGGTGACCGGTCTGCAAACCCTGTCTTATGAGGAAAGGTTGCATGATTTGGGAATGTTTAGCTTGCAAAAGAGAAGACTGAGAGGAGACTTAATTGCTGTCTACAAATATCTCAAGGGCTGTCACATTGTAGAAGGATCATCTTTATTCCCATTTGCACTAGGAAAGACTAGAAGCAATGGGATGAAACTGAATGGGAGGAGACACAGATTAGATATTAGAAAAAACTTTTTGACAGTTAGAGTGATCAATGAGTGGAACAGGCTGCCATGAGAAGTGGTGAGTTCTCCTACAATGGAAGTCTTCAAACAGAGGCTGGACAGACATCTGTCTGGGATGATTTAGCGAATCCTGATTTGAGCAGGGGGTTGGACCAGATGGACCAGGAGGTCCCTTCAAACTCTACGATTCTATGATTCTATGATTCTGCCAAACAACTTATACATCATTCAGCTTAGCTTTGATTTTTCTTTACCTGCTGCCCACAGATCACACTAGTTGTACAACGTGACAGGTCCCTTTACCCTAAATTGTATGGGGACTTTCACCCTCACTATAATAAATCTTATGTATTGGCAAATTTTCATCCACAATTTAAAAAGTATGAATGATACTAATAAAAAGAAGCAATATCATGCTTTCTATTAAATCTCATAATCTATTGACTCATTTAGATAGTAAAGACTAATATTCAGTCCTTTTAGGCAAAGCCTAATATAATACTCTATAAAAAATTATGACAATAATTATCTACATGGTTATAGGCATTCTCAGTCAAATGGGTGTACCTGACAAAGACCAACTGGTGCAATAATACAAGGGGTCTGCTGGCAAAAAAACGTAGTGTTTTCCCTCACTGTCTGTTACATGAAATGCATGGTGGCTAGGCTATTGATTTTCATAGCAAACAATTTTATCGTATATTTGCACAGTGATGAGGGAGAGTTTTCTAGACAGTCACAACTGAGGTGTATAATTGCTAGCTTTCGAATTAGCAGTGGTAAAACTAAGGGCCTATATACTGTTCTTACACCAGGTCCCCTCATGTGAGTGTTCCCCTCAGCTGAGCAGAGCTAATTTTACAGCTATAGAGACATCAAATATAGGCTGCAAGATGAAAAATGCTGTCTACATAAGTTTATACTGCGGACGAGTGACATCCGATGTTTTATCGGATAGCACTCGGACCAATGTTATACCATGGGGCAAAGAAGATGTGTGTTTTCTTTGCTCATGCCAATTTGGCATGAGAAAAATTCCCAGCATGCTGTGAGTGGATCCGCTAAAAGGATCATACAACTCTATGGGTGCGATTAAAACTTTGGAGTGCAGTAGGATGTCTCCGATTTTCGCCGAATCAGACAATGGAGAAGATGGAGAATTTAAGTTTTCCATCTTCTCCATACCTATGCTCTGATTTTCTCATGTGAGAGAATTGGATCACACTAAGCTGACACTGCTCAAACATGGAGCAGAGCTTGAGTAGAGTCACGTTAACATAATCGATCCAATTCTCTTCAGAGAGAATATACGATCGTGTGACCCGAGCCTTTACATTGAGCAGTAGAGGAACATAGTTTTTTGGAGCTTGTGAAAAGATTAAGCATCACCTATTCTAAGGGTCCCGTTTCACTTAGCGACGCGCCAGCAATCCCGACAGTGATACGACTTGGTAAGGATCGCTGGTGCGTCGCTACATGGTCGCTAGTAAGCTGCCAAACAGGCAGATCTCTTCAGTGATGCAGCAACGATACGGCAATCCGTGTAACGACCTCGCCGGTCGTTAGTACTTTGTCACACAGCAGCTTTTCAGACGATTCCCGCCTGCGTCCCTGAGTTCTGCGTCACCAACGAGCTCGCTCATCGGGTCAAACACAGCGATGCATGCTGGCCAGCGGGACGCCAACGATCAAAAAATGGCCTTGGACATTCGAGCACGATCAGCGATATCTAGTGGGGGTCGGTCACCGCTGCGTGTCACATGTAGCGCGATCGCTGGTGAGGTCGCTGTTGCGTCACAAAATCGGTGACGCTTCAGCGATCTCGCTATGTGAGAAGGGGGCTTTACACGGCTGGAACTAAAAATTCTTGAGGCAAGGTAAAAGTTTAAGGCGACTCAAAAGGGATGTTTAGTCTTCTATTAGCTTTTTTCACATATTAAGTGTTTCCTTTTGTGTTAAAAAAGGCAAAAGAAACAATGCTTTGCCAAACCTCATTCTGTCTTCTGGAATGAATATGTCTGAAATCTTTTTAAGATCACAACTAGGAGAAGTATCATGTATCAGCGTCTGCTGGATCCAAATCTGGTGCAAGCATGGACCAGAGCTGTCAAGAGTATAAAATTGCATAGGTTTCAATGAGGACAATTTCCTCTTGTAATTATGTTTCTTTAGCATCCAATTTAGCAGAAACTTAATGATAAACTGCCGTCAGGGAGTCTAGAGCAGTAATACATAGAAATATTTGGGCAGGATCTTTGACATTTCAGAGAATTTGCTTATGGTTGTATTATAATATAAGTATCTGTTATTAAGTGCACAATAACTGATGTAGGCAAAAATGCAGTTAAAAAGTAAGCCAGGGTAAGCATAATGCTTGTTCCCAGGATGAAAGCTATAATATCTGCCAATGATATTCTGTGTCCTTATCCACTATGACATCATACTTCATAGGTCATGTCTCCAATATAAAAGCCAGTGAGTTAGCGCCACCTAGAGGTAATACATATTTGTGCACTTAGCAGTGCACATTACATCATTGGATTGATTTTTTCATACTGATATGCAAACTGTAGGGAATTCAGTAGGGTCCAGGAGAAATTATGCCAAGCAGGGATGTAACTATAATAGGTGAAGGGGTTTCAATTGGACCCATGACCTGGAGACTAGAGGAGCCCCAAAGGTCCATATGCCCCATAGTAAAAAACTATTATAAAAGACCAGTGATAGTTGGTGGCCCTATTAGGGTTTTGAATTGGGGTCCACAAGCTTCAAGTTACACCACTGACACCAAATAACCATGAATGTGATCTCACACTTTGCCAAGACCAAGGGATAACTTGAAGCTCCTAGGCGCTAATGTAAATTGTAATAGTGCCACCTACAGTATGGCATGTACTAAATCCTGGCAGAGTGGCCTTTGGATTCCCAGAAGCACTGGGGAATGGGTGCAAGTGCAAAATATGCAACCCCATGCAGCTAAACCATAGAGAAATTAGGCCACGGAGTTGTAAATGTTCTGAATATTAGGTCGTGTGCACACTGAATTCTTCTATATCTTTCTACAGTATCATTCAAGTGTCCTTCATCTTTGAGGCTCCTTTAACGGTGGAAACGGCCCATTAAGTGCTGGCAAGCAGCCACTATATGATGGTTTACTTCTGCACAACCTACTGCAATTAGTTTTAGTGACCAAAGGCCTGTTGTAATTGTATTTCCTTAGTGACAGTACATGATAATGCAGTGCTAAGTGAGATGGTGTTTTAGGAAGATCAATTAAATTTCACTCCCACAATGCCCCGGCTTCATCATTTCTGGTCTAATCACTTAACATGGATTTTCTGATGATTCCTAAACTGTAAACAAATGTAGAACAATTGTAAGAGATCCATGAAATCACATCTGTTATTGTTTCTTTGTTGCTATTTGTACTAAGTTCCTTCCAAAAACCTGCCTACGGATAGAGGTCTATTACGTCCGCGATTGTTAAGCAACTGTACACCACTGCAAAGTCAAGGGGGACACATCTGCTAAGCAGTGGCCGCTTAATCCTACACATATCCAATTCACTATTGCGTGTCGTATAGCTTTACTTAATTACAAGTGTTACAGACAAACTTACAGGATGTTGTTCTTGTGTTCAAAAAGCCTGAAAACGTTGCGTTAACCCAAACTTTTGCCAGAAAACTATTCACTTTTCAAGCAAATCTGAAACATGTAACATCCGTCCCTGAGACATTGACTTATTTAAAGTGGCCGGGCAATCTGTGGTCCATTACAATGTGGCAATGAGGAGGTTACTTTTTGAGAAGGTCACTGCTGGCAGGAAGGTGTTAACAGCCTTTGCCTTCGTGTCAGATGTGAATGTGTCAGCTTTCACTTGCAAGTGAAAGCTTTTGCTTTCCTTGACAGAAAACATCTGGAATATCTGGAGAAACAGATCTCTACGACAGTTCTCCTAGAATGTGGATTTCATCTGAGTTTAGGAATAACAAGGATACAGAGAACCTTAATAGAACATGTTCTTCTAATACTTAAGCACTCAGTACAAGTTAGATAATATCTCTTGGGGACAAGCAGAACGTGCTCACATGCAGAATGGTGAGTATATTGGACAAGTGCTGCCAAAATTTAGTGCAGGTAGTTGTAATGTTGTGTATTGTGCATGGCAAGATTGGTGGGAAAGGAACATGCACACTACGTGGAGTACACATGATCCCTGGCCAATGAACATGCAGACTGGGCATAGTAAACATGATCCCTGGCCAATGAACATGCATACTGGGCATAGTACACATGATCCCTGGCCAATGAACATGCAGACTGGGCATAGTACACATAATCCCTGGCCAATGAACATGCAGACTGGGCATAGAACACCTGAACCCTGGCCAATGAACATGCAGACTGGGCATAGTAAACATGATCCCTGGCCAATGAACATGCAGACTGGGCATAGTAAACATGATCCCTGGCCAATGAACATGCAGACTGGGCATAGTACACATGATCCCTGGCCAATGAACATGCAGACTGGGCATAGTACACATAATCCCTGGCCAATGAACATGCAGACTGGGCATAGTACACATAATCCCTGGCCAATGAACATGCAGACTGGGCATAGTACACCTGATCCCTGGCCAATGAACATGCAGACTGGGCATAGTACACCTGATCCCTGGCCAATGAACATGCATACTGGGCAGAGTATACACAATCCCTGGGCAATGAGCATGCAGGCTGGGCATAGTACACATCATGCTTCACTGCCCATTACTTACCTTTCACAGTATTCAGAAATGTGAAATGATTGACAATACAAAATGTACTAATAAATGATATAAAGTACCCCAAATGTATGATGACACCCTGTGCACAGCATTAGGACAGTGCCTCCAGAGACATGACAAGTGAGGTATACCCTGAGCACCTAGAATCTAGATTTTCTACTGTTCAAAAACTGGACACCAATGAATTGTTCTGAAATAGTCATGTTACCTAACCCTGGAAAGGGAACCTCTCTAAAGAACATTAAATAGTCATGTTACCTAACCCTGGACAGTGAACCCATCTAAAGAACGTAAGCTAATACATTTACCATATGCATTCTGTACATAAGACATACATGGCTTAATGTTCTTAAGCATAAGTACTCAAATCTATACATAAATGGCATAATTAAATGTTATTCTTATCATTTTTATCTACATTTCTGCTAGAACTTCTGTAATCTTTATCAATCACCTGCATAATGAATGTTTCACACAGTTTATCATGGGTTGATACTAGAGCACAAGGTGAATATCAGTCAGAGCTGGACTTCCCAAAGAGTCTGGTGCCCTAGCTCTGTATCTAGCCCTGGTCAATGCAAAACAGATAGTTGGCAGCCATGTGGCAGCTAGGATCCATGCCTTGACAGACTCTCCCTAGTTAATCCCCTGCTATAATAAGAGATACTAACCAATATCAAGTATAAAGAACTCCGAAGGTAGACATTCAGACTCGTCTCTCTTTTTCTAGCCATATAGTTTATCCCTGATATAAATCCATTATGATAACAATGACAATTGTGAAGAGAAGTCCCTATTATTCCGTATGTTACAACTAATAAATCTATGAAACACCATTAGTGTCCCTGTAAATATATGCTAGAGTAATGCCCAAGATGTCTGACTATTCCTTGACAATTGGGACATAATCTAAATTTTAATTAAAATGTATATTTTCCTCCACAGGGCTTGCTACCTAGAAATCACAGATACTAGAAAGTAGTTGAATGTATGTCATTTGGTAAGAAACTCAGGTGTTTATATAGTATTGTAGAATTGTGGCACAACTGAAGCAAAACTTAAATTCCTAGGAAAATGTATCAGGGGGTGAAACAAGACGGCGGGGCTCTGTCAGAAGGTAGGAATATGCAGGATCTAGATCTGCAAAATAACCCTTTCCATAAGTAGAAATGTTTTATGCTTAATTATGACATGTATATAGTCTAATCATTTCCAATTAGTGTGAATGTACAGGATAACCCCCCTGATGTACTCTGATTTCTACAATAAGCAAAACTTTCAGTTGCAAATCTCTGTGAAATTCTCTTTCCAGAGCACTTATGGTCCATAAAAATTTGGCAGCAATTCAGACACTTGTTTCCTCTGTGGAAGTAAACCCAGCCCACTATCAGAGCTGTAATATCCAGAGTACAGCTCTGCGCTTATCCCTGTGCACATACTGCTACAAGTATGGACATTAATGACATTAGGTTGCCTGCAGAGCATTAAAGCCGAAGACTGATGCTTGAAAAAGTTCTAAACTGCATAGAAAAGTATGTACTACTTGATGGACATTGAAGAGGAAGGTCACTGTCTTCAGAAGAACCTATGCAGGTATGTGCCATCTATAGATCATATGTGAAGAACTGTTCTTCTGTTAGAAAATGATAAGTAAGGAGGTTTAGCTTATTTTAGGTTCCTCACTGATGAAAAAAGGCACCAATGAGGCAGAGCTGAGCAATGATAAGCTTGGATCTACAGGTAGTAAGATTGAGGAAAGACTCATGTCCATCAAGTTTAACCAAGGGATGGGAGAGTATGTAAAAGAATGGGATATGGGTACCTGTGGTTTTGTATAGCATTGCAGATAAACCAGCTGCACAACTCTCACAGTTAGGCTATGGTCACACCCTCAGTATTTGGTCAGTATGTCACATCAGTATTTGTAAGCCAAAACCAGGAGTGGGGGATAAATACAGAAGAGGTGATGTGTTTCTATTATACTTTCCCTCTGATTGTTCCATTCCTGGTTTTGCCTTAGATACTGATGTAATTTTGACCAAATGCTGATAGTGTGACCATAGCCTAATTATGGTGACCTACCACACCACTAAGAGATAAATTACATATGTATATTGCATTGTTCTCTATTTTTGCATTATCATATTACATTGTAATTATGTATATTTGGATTAAAGCATGGTATGGTAACAAAAGGGTTAAGCACAAGGGCCCAATGTTCTAGCCCAGAAAACAGGACCCTTGGTATTTTTGCCCCCCTTTACAAATGTGATAAGTCGTGTGTGTGGTTCCCAGGGACCCACTTTCTTTTGCCTGCTTTACACATGACCTGTGAGTATTTGTCTCATATGGACACTGAATGAATTCACATGTGTTTGCAGGCGCATTAGTTACTCTGCGAGTCCAGCCTCGGGCTTCCACCCTGTGTTTGGTCTTAGTTCTGAAGTTTAGTTGTATGTGACAAGCACCTGGGAACTGCAGAAATCCAAGTTTAGGATTTAAGCAGCTCCAAAATCAGGATACAGCATCCCTCAGAATGGGAGCGAAATGCGTTTTACATCTTCCCAGTCTGTGTTTAATGCTCACTTATGATAGCACTTGTCTGCTATCAGTCATATATGGGATTGACCTAGAACTGTACGGTGTGACAGCGTAGACAGGTGGATGTAGTGCGTATGGTATGGTGTTCATGGCATGATGTGAATATGATGGCCAATAGAATACATACCTAGAGTTATAGAGGGCATTTAATGAACCGAAATAAGGCAAAAATGATGTTAAACATTGCAGGATATACATAAAACACATGAAGGACATTTCAAGAATATTGAATTATTAGGCCCTGAGTGTAAGTGAAGTGTGCTGGTGTGTGCATGGTTACTTACCTCCTTGCAGAGAAGTTTGGCAGAAGGCAAGAAGCAGGATGATGCTCCAAAGTGGAGCGGCAGGCCGTATGCTCTCCATGTCTCACAATGCCCCCGTCCACTCACACATGCTGGGTTTTATCCCGACGCTCAGCTCACATCCCCTATGAGGGAGGGGCAGCAAGAGACACGACGTCATTCGAACTGTGCCAGCAGCCCCATCCCACCCCCCCTTATTATTGGGAGAGGAGGGGGGAATATTTTATTTTGTTTTGTTTCCTTTTTTTTCTTATTTCTTTTCTTTCTTTTTTTTTTTCATTTTTCTTGGCCGAAGTTCTGCAATTCTGGCTGAAATAGACATGGGAGCAGAGCCAGAGAGAGGGGGTGCAGAATTCTCCTCTCCGTGTTTATCTGTCTCTCTCATTTGCTGTCTGTCTGTCTGTCCCTTCACTCTCTTAACAGGGGATTTATCAAATTCGTTTGCTAGTTGTACACTAGGGCGAACAGACGTCCAGCTTTTATCAATGAACTCATCGCAATACTTTCAAGCACAGGTGCAAGACGAAGAGTCGGGGAAGTCAGACAAGACTGAGTTTCCAGCAGATTGTTTCCAGCGTGTACAAGCGTCTGTGCTTGAAGGACGAGAAACCCTTCGCTTTTAATACAGTAGAGCAATAACAAGTAGAAAGCTCCAGTTTATGGACTTTCCTATTGTAAAAAAGCAACATAGGTAGATTTTTATATCAAGTTTCCAGTAAGACCTGTTGCTGATTATGATGTTCTTATACAGTATAGATGCATTTACATGGTCATCTGCAGCATATAGAAAATATAGGACTAAATACACCATTTTTCATTACAAACGATTCTTCCATCAAAGTATAGAATGTACATAACGATGACTTGACACCAAGTCAAAAGTGGCCAGTTTTTGCTCTTATTTCATTTCCGCTGTTCCCCTGAGTATTTTAATTTTTCTTTCTATTTATAATTTCTCCATAAGGTTTTAGAGATAGGAGTCTCTTATTTAGTGCTAATTTGTATGGCCTTTTCAAAGGGGGCAGGGCTACCAGGATTTTCTGGAGACGTGTCTTTAGGTTGATCTGCTTTATTAGGCCGGCTTCACATTTGCGGATGGCTGCAGACTTCCTCCATGAAGCTCCGCCCACTGCCGCACCTCCTCCGGTCAGTTCCGCCTATGTCTGCATGCGGCCTGCATACCTATCTTTAACATTAGATACGCAGGCCGTGCGGATGTATGCGGATGCCTCCGCATGCGTCGTTTTGACGATGCGGCTGCGTGCGTCGAACACAACATGTTTCAATTTGATGCGGTCACCGTATCGTCAAAACGACACATGCGGACGCATCCACATACTGTACATCTGCATGGCCTGCATACCCAATGCTAAAGATAGGTACACAGGACGCATGCAGACGTAGGCGGAGCTGAATGGAGGAGGTGCCGCAGTGGGCGGAGCTTCATGGAGGAAGTCCGCAGCCCTCCACAGCTCTGTCATCCGCAAATGTGAACCTAGCCTTACCCTGTGAGCAACACACCCTTGTTAAAGACCATAAAAATTAGCACTAACTACAAAGGCCCATGTCTCTGAAACCTAAGGGAGAATTTTAAAAAAGAAAAGAAAAACCCAGGGGAGGAGTGGGAATGAAATGAGAGGAAAACAGGCCTTCTTGACAGGGAAGATGGCAACTGAAGCATGGAGCCCAATCCACGGGCAACATGTATTAGACCAGGGTTCGCCAACTCCTATCCTCAAGGCCCACCAACAGATCATGTTTTCAGGATTTTCTTTGTATTGTACAGGTGAAGCAATTATCACCTGAGCAATTCTAAGGAAATCCTGAAAACTTGATCTGTTGGTGGGCCTTGAGGACTGGAGTTGGGGAACCCTGTATTAGACAATAACTGCGATCTCAGCCAGGTATGTTTGACTCTGACCTGCTGCAGCAACCTAGCTGAGCTGGAAACTATTTGGATAGGAGCGTATCCAGAAGCTTCTCCCTGTCAACTGTCTCTAGCAACAGGTCTCTCCCTAAATGTGCGCAATGGAGAGACCTGTCACTCCAAGGCAGCTGGTGGGCGAAGCCATCAGGACCTGCTTGTCTGGCTAATCTCCTGTGCGGCTTGATCTCTGGTGACTTTTAGAATTTCAGAGTCAAACATACCTGGTTGTGAGCATACAACCAGTGTAATAGATGCTACCATGGATTGGGAAACATGTAACAGGTGTGAGGTTCACTTTAAGAAGTCTCTTCTTTCTTCAATTGTAATGTTGTGAGACATATTAAAGGAAAAATGAGACTAGTATAAAGTTTACCGACACACAAGTCTTATTTCTTAAATTGTTAATTACTAGAGTTGAGCGAAACTGGTCAGCCAGATTCAAAAGTCGCCGACTTTCGCCAAAGTCGGGTTCCGCCGAGCGAAACCCGACCATAGCGTGAGGTCGGCCATGTGGTGCTCAACCCGAGCGCCAAAGTCGGATTTCACAGAATGCTTGTACGTGACTTTTTTTTCAGCCAATGAGCAAGGACGTACCTGTGGGCAACGAGATGACATGTGCAGTATCCGGGGAGAGAGGGGGAGAGAGAGAGCGAGAGAGAGAGAGGAGAGAGAGAGAGATTTTGCGCAGTTTAATAAAGCGGTCTGGCATGTAGGTGTCCTCCACTCCCTGGCTACTTTGCTTCCCCATTGACTTGCATTGGGTTTCGTGTTTCAATCGGACCATCGACTTTTCCCGATAGTCGGACGATTTCGTTCGACTCGACTTTTGAGAAAGTCGGGTTTCATGAAACCCGAATCGACCCTAAAAAAGGCAAAGTCGCTCATCTCTATTCCTTACATTATGCATAATGTCCCTAGTTGCAATGCGATAGTCCCTGTTCGGCACAGGTCTTATGATCGGACTGCTACATTTTTACCCAGTGAAGGAATTAGAATTATCATTCACATGGAAAATTTCTTTTTTAAACGCTCACAGTAGGATGAGACCTGAGCTTCCTGTTTTTTTTGTTAAGTAGCAAATTTATTAATCACTCCCATTCTTCATTTCCAATACTTGTTTGTGCTAACATGTTTATATACTCATGAAGAAACAAAATTCCACAGATACATATCTATAACCTGTATATTATATAATTCAATCCATTGGACATGATGTCACTTTGGACACTCCAAATATACTATAATCCTACAAAAAACCACGGAGATCAATTCCAAATAAATATAAAAATAAATATTTATTTATATTTACATATAGTTAATTCAAGTATCACATATTACAGACAAAATACAAAGACCTAATCAAAGCTCATGTATGGTGGACACCGCAACACTAATGTAACAGGTAGGGTATAGACAGCAATGCCCTATACTTAATTATCCGCGATAAAAAATCCCAGAAAAAGTTTCTAAAAAAGTGCATAGTGCAAATGGAATTAATACTAATAGCGTGCAACCTAATTTATACCTCCCTCAGGACCAGTATGCTAAGGGTTAAAACCAGTCTAGTGAACATATCATAGATTCATGGCTGCTAGCATAGGGATGCTTATCTTACCCATGTATAACTGCTAGTGAGCATGTCCAGGAGCAGCCCCGACGCGCGTTTCGCAAGGAGCACTGTGCAAGCGATCATATTGAAATGGAAGGAGTATCATACCACTGCAAATCTACCAAGACCCGGCCGTTCATCTAAACTTTCATCTCAAACAAGGAGAAAACTGATCAGAGATGCAGCCTAGATGCCCATGATCACTCTGGATGAACTGCAGATATCTACAGCTGAGGTGGGACAGTCTGTCCATAGGACAACAATCAGTCATACACTGCACAAATCCGGCCTTTCTGGAAGAGTGGCGAGAAGAAAGCCATTTCTCAAAGATATCCATAAAAAGTGTCATTTAAAATTTGCAACAAGCCACCTGGGAGACACACCAAACATGTGGAAGAAGGTGCTCAGGTCAGATGAAACCAAAATCGAACTTTTTGGCAACAATGCTATACGATATGTTTGGCGTAAAGGCAACACAGCTCTTCACCCTGAACACACCATCCTCACTGTCAAACATGGTGGCAGCATCATGGTTTGGGGCTGCTTTTCTTCAGCAGGGACAGGGAAGATGGTTAAAATTGATGGGAAGATGGATGGAGCCAAATAGAGGACCATTCTTGAAGAAAACCTGTTGAAGTCTGCAAAAGACCTGAGACTGGGACGGAGATTTGTCTTCCAACAAGACAATGATCTCAAACATAAAGCAAAATCTACAATCGAATGGTTCACAAATAAACGTATCAAGGTGTTAGAATGGCCAAGTCAAAGTCCAGACCTGAATCCCATTGAGAATCTGTGGAAAGAGCTGAAAACTGCTGTTCACAAACAATCTCCATCAAACCTCACTGAGCTTGAGCTGTTTGCCAAGGAAGAATGGGCAAGAATTTCAGTCTCTCGATGTACAAAACTGATAGAGACATACCCCAAGCGACTTGCAGCTGTAATTGCAGCAAAAGGTGGCGCAACAAAGTATTAAGTTAAAGGGGCCGAATAATATTGCACGCCCCACTTTTCAGTTTTTGAGTTTCCACAAAAATTTAAAATAACCAATAAATTTCATTCAACTTCACAATTGAGTCCCACTTGTTGTTGATTCTTCACCAAAAATTTACATTTGGTATCTTTATGTTTGAAGCATGATATGTGGGAAAAGGTTGAAAAGTTCCATGGGGCTGAATACATTCGCAAGGCACTGTAAATACTAACACTTCTTTTGTGAGGGCCAAACCCTACACCATAAAATCCACTTTCATTTTCTCCTTTCTTTATATGTCACAAAACGTTGATTCTACCTTCCTTTATTCCTAACCTGTTGCTAATGTTGATGAAATTAAGTATTAGCAGTGAATCAGTTGGAGGATTTATTAGTTAATGCAGATATCTAATATGCTTTTGGGATACTGGACCTTATTGCAACTGCTATCTGGGAACAGATTTCACCTGTGAGTTTAGAACTTACCTTGACTCTGGAGTATGATTAATACTGTATGTTTTCTGCAATGCTAGTTACATTGTTCTGCATTAATTTATAGTATTGGATAGCAAGAATAAATCAGAAGTTCAGAGGCCTGTAAATCTGAAAAATGTGAAATATAAATTCCAGTGACAAGTTAATCTATAGTATCGGTCTTTCCTTCCTTGATTACTCTAACCATCATTTCCCCAGCGTTCACATTTTAGCCTGTTCTAAATACTGCTCCAATAGTTGTGAGTACAGTATATCCCTTCATTCTGTTACCTATTTATTCTGATATGTAAGTTGGCTGAAAGACAGTTGAAAACTTGACTTCGACTTGTCTTCCAAGATCCTTTGTTCTCCTTTATTGCGGTAACATCTTGTCCTTAGTCTCTTGATTCTTTACTGTATCCACTATAATGATCACAATTAGGTGTAATATGTTTAATTCTTATATACTTCACCTCAACTTTGAAGCTACCGTATCTACTTGAGTATAAGCCGACCCGAGTATAAGCCGAGGCACCAAATTTTGCCACGAAAAACTAGGTAAGCTTATTGACTCGAGTATAAGCCGGGTATGCATTGTCCCCTCATCCCTATCCTGGTATGCATGGTTCCTCCGCCCATCATTGTATGCATGGATCCCCCATCCCTGTCATTGTATGCATGGCTCTCCCATCGCTGTCCTGGTGTGCATGGCTCCCCCATCCCTGTCATTGTGTGTGTGGCTCCCCCATCCTTGTCATTGTGTGTGTGGCTCCCCCGTCGCTGTCCTGGTATGGATGGCGCCTTATCCCCTATCCTGTATGTATGGCACTTTATCCCCTATCCTTGAATGCATGATTTCTGTAAAAAAAACCCCAAAACATCCTATTTACCTGCCTGCGCACCCTCGCTGGCGCTACATCTTGCTCCAGCCGTCGGTGCCAGCAGCTCTTCCTGCCGAGCGATCACATGGCCCGATCATTAAGGTAATGAATATGCACTCCACGCCTATGGGAGTGGAGAGACATGCATATTCATTACCTTAATGAGCGGGGCCATATGATCGCTTGGCCGGAAGAGCTGCTGGCACCAGAACAAACGAGATACAGTGCCTGCAGCGAGGGAGAGCAGGTAGGTGAGTATGATGTGTTCTATTACAGCAGCGGCACAGGCTTTAGCCACAGCCACCGGCTCCAGCCTCTGTGACTCACTGCTCCGCCACTCCCCCTCCCTTGCCATCTTTCTGGGACAATTGACTCGTGTATAAGCCGAGGGGAGCATTTTCAGCACAAAAAAATGCGCTGAAAAACTCAGCTTATACACGAGTATATACGGTATTTTACCTTGTCACCCCATTTTCAAAAGATACATTCCAGTTCCTGCACAGAACTTGTATAGCACACAGAGTCCTCATGTAGCCTTTCATGTGCAATTCTATGATGTTTCAAAGTGGCATTGTATTATTTGGTAATTGATTCTAGAGAAGTACTCTCCCATAAGACGGCCTTCTTAGAAAATTGAACACATGGGTTCATGGATGTCTATGGACATTGTACTATTAATCCTTACTATGGTAATGTACGTGGACCCTAACACTGAAACGCTTGTTGGTTTTCAGGTACTGTATTAGCTTTTCTTTAAATCTGTAAATAACTAGACCTTGCATATGTTTTTGTCAAACCCCCAGTGTTAGTAAAAAATCAGTATAGAAGCAGCATCTCATAAATTTCTGGTGCATGTTGCTTAGTGGGCTAGATCCATTTCACTCATATTATTCAGAACCTTAAGGAGAGGTGATGACCCAAAATAAGCAAAAAGCTTTGCATTGCTGCCAGGTATGACAGGTGATACACCTGCTTCACATAGCTTTTGATGGATGAAATGCTTTCTTCTTGACTTTTACTTGTTGGACAATGCTATTGTTTACAAGTAGAACACTCGGTAGTGAATACTTCCAATTGAAGGATTGTGGTTGATGTCACAAAGTGACCTCGAAGAGTACAAGATTGTATTGTAGTAGTGTGGAAAAGTTTGCGCTTTTGTTTTTGACCTTTTTGGTACTCGTATTATTTCGGTTGGATTCAGGGTAGGAAGAAAGTTGAAAGTTGCCTGTCTAGTATATATATCCTTTTTCCAGGATAGCTAAAAGAACAAAGTAGAACATTTTACTTCTTTATTGAGGTCAAATTCAATGATGTGGGAAGAGAATAGCGGACTGAATTTTCAGAGTGTTTGGCATAGATATTGTGGCGCCCCTGAGGTTCAGTTGCCACAGAGGTACTGCACCTCCTCCTGAGGTGTGGTACCCCACCATTCAGGTAAGGTGGAGACTCCTGACCTTCAACACCCGCATCCCACACAACATAGTAGTGTAGCAAAGCACCCTTGGGTGGCTCCCTGCTTGGAACACGAAGCATGCTGGGAGGCGGGTGGAGTTAGTTGGCAACAAAAGAGCGGGAAGAGTTTAGGATTTAGTCAGTCTGATAGAATGAGTGGAGGAGTGAAGATCCCCTGAGTGGGATGGATGAAGGAAGTGCTGCAGCCGACCTCAGTGACCTGGATCCGCTGGCACAGGAAGGGGCCATTGATGGAAAGCCTGACTCTATCCATAAGAAAGAAGAATTAGTACGGAACATAAGGAGAGGAGGACTAAGGATTAGGGTTTGAGCAGAACCCTTCTCAAGTTCACAGCGCATGGCCGGGGTCCGGTCCCCGAGGTTGTATGGATACTAATGGTCCTGCGACAGACACCGGAGGAATAGAAGTTGTCACCACTTTATTCCCACACAAGACTTGGGGGCACAACAGCAATGAGAGTGAGCCGGGACTCAGTAGCAAGGAGTCCCCGAAGCAGGCTACAGCTGTCTGCCGTACAAGTAGAGTTCATAGGAACATCTGACAGGAGGGACTCCAGTGTAACTCAGTACTGAGACTACTTCACTATAGGCACGAAAGGGAGACGTTCAGAAAAGGCACTTATGTTGGCGGAGTGTTGGAACGGAGTACTTCATCTTGCCTGGAGGTTGTCTGAGCCCCTGATCTGGAGGACACGGCACCAAGGCGGGCATCTGTATGAACAACAGACTGTGAGTAAAGCTTTGGAACTACATGCCCTGGTGTCCTCCGCTTAATCCTGCACCAACCCACTCAGCACTGTTACATCTCTATGCTTAATACCACACCGCTCTCCTCTCCTCACGATCTCTCCATCTACACTGCCCTGGGACTACAGCCCTGCCTGTGGATTGCCACACCATCTTTGCTGCACCACACCATCTGTCCCAGAGGATCTGTCTGCAGCGTCGGCTTCACATCTTCATTGCCGAACACCACAGGTGGCGTCACAAATCATTCACTCATAAACTTTAATCAGCATTCGCACTCTCAACATTTCCCCCCTTTTACAATGGACGCCAAGGGCCACGGACCGGGTCACAGTTACCGTGACAACTCCCATTGAAATCCACTGGGCCCGGCTCTGAGTACTCCGCTGACCTGGCGAGACCCTGGGGGCGGTCCAATTTTTGGCGTCACGAACAGGATGACGAAGCCCGGTACCACCGGGTTCTGTGTGCCGAAGATTTATTGGACTTAAACATTGCTGAGAATGTGCAGAATAACTAAATTAAAACACTGTAAAATGGACTCTCAAATGGTTGCCGGCACGGTGAAGAAGAGAGTGACAACATGGGTGGTCCTAAGAAAAGACCTCAAACTGTCCTGGGCCTCCCCTGCCTGAGCTTCTATGCAACTGCAACATGGCCCACCCCCCGAGGGGTTCGTATACTGGCCTGGTATGGAGGAGTAGGAAGAAGACGCCGCCCCAGGAAGGAGGAGCGAGAGCCGGTGGCGGGAAAAGAGCCCAGGAAGAAGGAGGAAGAAAGCCAGAATGCCATGATGGAAGGAGGACAGAGGCTGGGAGAATGCAATGGAGAGAAACCACTTGCTCCTAAGCAACCCCTGCAGGGCATACGGCCGCTGCGATACCATCTACAGTGTCCACCTCCACCTCCAAGTCGATACTGCCACTGGATGCGGCCTGCCAGGAGGAGGTATATGAGAGTCCCGGAGCCGACTGAGGGACAGGGACCGGGTCCAACCCCGACCTGGCGCGGCTGCGCAGGATCCGACCAGCGCGCCCCAATCCTGTACGGGGAGGGACCCCGCTGCCGCTCACTTATCAGGCAGCCCCGGAGGTTGCCGCTACCATTGCTCCCCAGATGGCACCTGTGCAAGACTTGGAACATCCACGGGAAATACCAGGTAGGATCACAGCCCCTGCCATGATCCTGGTGTTGGGGACTGCTCCCCTAGACAGAAATGGACCCATGATTTCCAGGATATCAAGTGGTGGCACTCAAATTGCGCCGTTCCCGCAGCAACAGGCAGCGGCAATGCTAACTGTGGTACCACCTGAAACTGGGGAACAACATCTATTGGTACCCGTCACAACCCCTGCGGCATCATTAGCAGCAGAGCTACCACCAGCAGCAGCTGAAATGTTATCCTCGCAGGCAGCAGTTACTCCTGTTGCCATTCCATCTGCACCGGCAGCCACCAACTTAACCCCTTGGGAGAAGGAATACCTACAATTTGCGGACAATCAACAAGAAAAGGAAGCCCTTCAGTTCTCCCCTGGAAGCAGCCAAAGCGACCCGCTTCTACCACCCTAGGAGGGGACTCCCAATAAAGAAACACACCAGTCACTAACTAACTGTTGCCCAGGAGGGTATTTGCACCATTGTGCCTTCTTTTTGTTATCATGTTTTCTTTGGTTTTACAAGTTTTTGCCTAGTTGCGTTGGCAGCATATTTCCTATTGAACTGCAGAGATCATGAACAATGAGTGATCCACAAACTGTGTTGTAAATAGTTGCACCTCTTAAGATGCCCTTTCTTGGTTTTACATAGATCTTTTATGAATAAGAACTACCTCATCATGGAGCATAGCTCCAATACAAGGACACTTGCAAGAAATCCCGGCTGGGAGCGGTGTCCAGCATGTGCAAGAATTATAGATGTCTTAATGTGAAGTATTGTGTGATGTGTCTTATAAAAAAAAAAATATTGACAGATTTTATAGAGATCTTACTGATAGTAGTATTTAGGTATTTGATTAGGAATGGATATTTTACAGACTTTGATAATGTTGAATAAAGATTTGAATGCAGGTGACGAACCAGACATCAGCGGTTGTCACCCATGTCTAACAGAGACAGTAAAAGAAAATGTGACAGATAAAGAGAAGAAAAACGTGTTGTGGATAGTACTTGAACTGGTAGTGAGTTTACTTCCATAGCACTTTAAAATTAGGTAATTATAGTCTGTAAAGGTGTTTTGCAACGTTCAAGAATGAGTGCCTCCCACATTGGGAAGCTTAGATAAGAATTGTTTATCAGCATTCAAAAATTTTTGTATGTTCCTTTGTGTGTCTAACTTTGTTTCACTTGCAGCTCGCAGACGTGCTGTGTTTAACGGGGGGTATGTGGTGCCCCTGAGGGTTCAGTCACCACAGAGGTACTGCACCTCCTCCTGAGGTGTGGTACCCCACCATTCAGGTAAGGTGGAGACTCCTGACCACACTCCAACACCTGCATCCCACACAACATAGTAGTGTAGCAAAGCACCCTTGGGTGGCTCCCTGCTTGGAACACGAAGCGTGCTGGGAGGCGGGTGGAGTTAGTTGGCAACAAAAGAGCGAGAAGAGTTCAGGATTTAGTCAGCCTGACAGAGTCAGTGGAGGAGTGAAGATCCCCTGAGTGGGATGGATGAAGGAAGTGCTGCAGCCGACCTCAGTGACCTGGGTCCGCTGGCACAGGAAGGGGCCATTGATGGAAAGCCTGACTCTATCCATAAGAAAGAAGAATTAGTACGGAACATAAGGAGAGGAGGACTAAGGATTAGGGTTTGAGCAGAACCCTTCTCAAGTTCACAGCGCATGGCCGGGGTCCGGTCCCCGAGGTTGTATGGATACTAATGGTCCTGCGACAGACACCGGAGGAATAGAAGTTGTCACCACTTTATTCCCACACAAGACTTGGGGGCACAACAGCAACGAGAGTGAGCTGGGACTCGGTAGCAAGGAGTCCCCGAAGCAGGCTACAGCTGTCTGCCGTACAAGTAGAGTTCATAGGAACATCTGACAGGAGGGACTCCCGTGTAACTCAGTACTGAGACTACTTCACTATAGGCACGAAAGGGAGACATTCAGAAAAGGCACTTATGTTGGCGGAGTGTTGGAACGGAGTACTTCATCTTGCCTGGAGGTTGTCTGAGCCCCTGACCTGGAGGACACGGCACTGAGGTGGGCATCTGTATGTACAACAGACTGTGAGTAAAGCTTTGGAACTACATGCCCTGGTGTCCTCCGCTTATTCCTGCGCCAACCCACTCAGCACTGCTACATCTATATGCTTAACACCACACCGCTCTCCTCTGCTCACAATCTCTCCATCTACACTGCCCTGGGACTACAGCCCTGCCTGTGGAGGGCCACACCATCATTGCTGCACCACACCATCTGTCCCAGAGGATCTGTCTGCAGCGTCGGCTTAACATCTTCATTGCCAAACACCACAGGTGGCGTCACGAATCATTCACTCATAAATTTTAATCAGCTTTCGCACACTCAACATTTCCCCCCTTTTACAATGGACGCCCAGGGCCACGGACCGGGTCACAGCTACCGTGACAACTCCCATTGAAATCCACCGGGCCCGGCTCCGAGTAAACCGCCGACCTGGCGAGACCCTGGGGGCGGTCCAATTTTTACTACCAAAAATCATGCTGCGTTGGTAAAATTCTATACATTTCTATCAACCCCTTACAAAGTATAATCATTCTAAAGCTTAGTTCTTGGCAGTCATAATTTACGGCTGATAAACCATACAAAAATCGATAATAAGTCGTTAAAAATTTTATTTCCAATATTGGATAAAGAAAACTGAAATAGCAAATTACAATGAAGCAAATGTATTTTACATTGACTTAGCTTACCAGACTTGGGTGGATTGCATAAGCTTTTGGGCATAATACACAGCATTAACGGTGTTTGACAGACTGAATGAAATTCAACAGGGCTTGTCAAACTCAATGAGCCTGTGACACTTTGGCTAGGGCTCAGCTTGTACGTCATAGTCTCCAAATACTGGGCTAATGTTGTCCTTCTCAAATCAACTGACCTGCCTTTGAAGTGAGGTTCTGTGCCACCTCACTAAAGCTGATGTGTCTTGCCAGGTCATGGTTTTTCTCTTCCATCTGTCCCGTCCAAGACGCGTGCAACTGTTCTCTAAATTGCTGTAATTACTCAAGTTACTCAAAGATTTCCAACGCATTTGCTAAGCCTAATTTATTCTCCGTGCTTACTGGATTTGAAATGAATAGGGGCAGATAAATTTGACTCATAGATGTTTTCTTTAAATGTATTTTTTTGTAAAAATGTCTTTATTATTGAAAATGTGCACTCTTCCAATAGTGACTCTACTGTATCTCCAATGTCGTTAGTTGAAATGCCCAGTATAGCTAACAGACTATTTTGGATAGAATATGTCTTCAGCATACAGTTTTTCCCATGTATTAGCATATTATAGGGGGAACCATGTGTGATTGCCCTAGATCAGGCATACACAACATACGTCCCACTGGTCGCATGCGGCCCACTGAAGGATGTTGTGTGGCCTGCTGAGAATCAGGAGACTCCGATTCCCATCTCCCTATATTCAACTCTATTCATGTCCTCTTTCCGATTAAACACTTCGGTGATGGAACTGGGGCAGAGCAGGACAGCGCTCATCATCCCCTGCCCTAACTTTCAGCAGCGAGATGAGGTTATCCTGCCACACTGTGACCTCATCACACTGTTACTGTTGCCAGCGCCACAGCGCAAAGGATGCAAGAATGCCCTGGGAAAAGTGCTATGGGAGGATTTTGGAGATTAGCTGTGTTGGGGTGGAATGTTATAGAGAGGATCTGTATGGGGGGAATTTTATGAAGAGGAGCTGTGTAGGGGGAAATTTTACAGAGAGAAATTGTGTGCGGTGAACATTATGGACACAGGCAGCATAAGGGGGCATTATGGAGAGGGGCAATGTGGTAGGGAGGATATTATGAAAAGAGGCAGTGTGACAGGGATATTTTGTGCAGGAAGCACAGTAAGGGGTAATTATTTATTCAGGGGTGCAGAATGGGAAATATCTTTTTTTATGGGGCAGTTATAATGATATTTTTATTTTTAAGGGCACCATGTCGGGATGTACTGCTTAAGATGGAGAAAAGGAAAGTTTACAGAGATCAGCTCTGGACATCAAATTTAATCGTGGCATCTGTACTAAGTGAGGACAAAAGGAATGGGAATGATCAGAGAAGATGTCACCTATAAGGTACCTGGATGTAAATGTTTATTTGTGATCCTTCCTGTATCTCATCAGTGTTGTGATTCCTGTATGGTCCAGAATTCTGATGATGCCTGGTAACAACAACTCCCCGTATCTCCTTACCATTGTTAAGGACATACTGGGAATTGCAGGTTTACGTGATACAAGTGTATATGGGGATGACCTGAAACTGCAATTGATCACTGTACTAAGCTTGGTGATGTATTCGCGTACTGACAGGGGTTCTGATAATGTGGAAATCCATACCGTGCTTCATGTTAAAACTGAAAAATCCTCAAAATTTAGTTTTGAGATTATGAGGATTTAATTGAGTTCTTTACAGAAACTAAATTTAAAGTTTGGGTGTGTTCACCTTGAATTTTTTGAGCAAAAACTCAAAATCCTTCTCAAATACACAAAACTTGCTACAGATGTATTCAAGTTGATTCCCCTTTAAATTTCTTTTGCAGCCCTTCGGTTTGGTTCAGCGAGAAAATGTGGCCCTTGGACCTCAAAATGTTGTGCACCCCAGCCCTATATGCAAAATTTTTAGGGAAGTAAAATTTCAAAAGGAGAAAAAGAAAATACTATGAAAATAAAACGCGCATCGGGGTGAGGAGACGCCACCATGAATCTTTCAGGTGAATTAGGCGCTTTATCTTTCTCATGCCTTAGATGCACTGACAGTGATTTTTGTATGTATTCCTCCACACTGTTGGGAATGTGGCATCTGTGCTATATAGTACCAATGTCATTATATATCTTGCAATATTAATTGAGTTCCTGACACCTGTTTTTTTCCATTTTACTCTTCGTGGGGTATGATTATATGGCAATTCGTTCATCCGCATAGTGCACGTTATTTCAGATGGACTACCATCATATTGGATTATATGTACTCTGCTATGCTTAATATGCACTAATGGTAATTGTGGATATATCCTCGCACACTGTGGTAATTGCAGTGCTCATACAATAGGGCTATTTATGACCATCATTTTTATCTTCATTTTTTGTGTCTTGTGATAGACACATATGGAAATCATTTCTATAGCACAGTGCACCTTACTTTGGATGGATATTCATGCCATGCACGCCTTTTAGAATGGGCCATTAATCCATTAGCCCCATATAATCATTTTTTTCAGATTCTAAAAATATTTTTCTTACCTTTATGTAATTACCGATTATCCTTCTATGGGCATTTGAGGATATTATTAATAACCTATAAGGTGATAAATCATGGTCTGGTAGCGTCTCCTTCATTTGAGACACTCCGCTTTTTCAATTTTGTCTATGTCATTGATGTTTTAATTATATTGAAATAAAATTAGATATTTTATCTTCTATGGAACTATTCTTTACCTTGGATGTACTTGCACCAAGGGTTTTGATATTTAATGAAATGTATGTAAACTTTTGAATTTGCAGTATGTAATAAAATGCCTTAAAACATTCTCTCTCTCTCATCATTCTGGCATTTAGCAAATATTAATAATTCTGGTAATCCCAATTGACCAAAAACGGGAAAGGTTTATTCTGATTTCATGTTAGATATTGAGAAAAACTTGCAGATGTGTCTTTTTATATAGTGTATGGAAACTTCTGGCTTCAACTGTATATACAAGTGCTTCTCACAAAATTATAATATCATCAAAAGGTTAATTTATTTCAGTTCTTTGATACAAACAGTGAAACTCATATATTATATAGAGTCATTACAAACAGAGTGATCTATTTCAAGTGTTTATTTCTGTTAATGTTGATGTTTATGGCTTACAGCCAATGAAAACCCAAAAGTCATTATCTCTGTAAATTAGAATAATTAACAAAAACACCTGCAAAGGCTTCCTATGAGTTTAAAAAGGCCCCTTAGTCTGTTTCAGTAGGCTACACAATCATGGGGAAGACTGCTGACTTGACAGATGTCCAGAAGGCAGTCACTGACACACTCCACATGGAAGGTAAGCCACAAAAGGTCATTGCTAAAGAAGCTGACTGTTCACAGAGTGCTGTATCCAAGCATATTAATGGAAAGTTGAGTGGAAGGAAAAAGTGTGGTAGAAAAAGGTGCACAGCCAACAGGGATAACCACAGCCTTGAAAGGATTATTAAGAAAAGGCCATTCAAAAATGTGGGGGAGATTCACAAGGAGTGGACTGCTGCTGGAATCATTGCTCCAAGAGCCACCGCACACAGACGTATCCAGGACATGGGCTACAAGTGTCCCATTCCTTATTTCAAGCCACTCATGACCAATAGACAACGCCAGAAGCGTGTTTCCTGGGCCAAGGAGAAAAAGAACTGGACTGTTGCTCAGTGGTCCAATGTGTTTTCAGATAAAAGTAAAGTTTGCATTTCATTTGGAAATCAAGGTCCCAGAGTCTGGAGGAAGAATGGAGAGGCCACAATCCAAGCTGCTTGAGGTCTAGTGTGAAGTTTCCACAATCAGTGATGGTTTCAGGAGCCATGTCATCTGCTGGTGTAGGTCCACTGTGTTTTATCAAGACCAAAGTCATCGCAGCCGTCTACCAGGAAATTTTAGAGCACTTCATGCTTCCCTCTGCCAACAAGCTTTTTGGAGATGGAAATTTCATTCTCCAGCAGGACTTGGCACCTGTCCACACTGCCAAAAGTACCAATACCTGGTTTAAAGGCAACAGTATCACTGTGCTTGATTGGCCAGCAAACTCGCCTGACCTTAACCTCATAGAGAATCTATGGGGTATTGTCAAGAGGAAGATGAGAGACACCAGATCCAACAATGCAGACAAGCTGAAGGCTGCTATCAAAGCAACCTGGGCTTCCATAACACCTCAGCAGTGCCACAGGCTGATCGCCTTCATGCCACGCTGCGTTGATGCAGTAATTGATGCAAAAGGAGCCCCTACCAAGTATTGAGTGCATTTACTGAACATACATTTCAGTAGGCCGACATTTCGGATTTTAAAACCATCTTTCAAGCTGGTGTTATAAAATATTCTAATTTACTGAGATAATGACTTTTGGGTTTTCATTGGCTGTAAGCCATAATCATCAACATTAACAGACATAAACACTTGAAATAGATCACTCTGTTTGTAATGACTCTATATTTCACTTTTTGCATTGAAGAACTGAAATAAATTAACTCTGTGATGATATTATAATTTTGTGAGAAGCATCTGTATATATATACATATATATATATATGTAACTATATATATATATGTATATGTATATGTGTGTATATACAGTATATATATATATATATATATATATATATATATATATACTGTATATATGTAATCTTACACCCACAAGTGTAACCTTAACCTATTGTAAGGCGGGAGTACAGAAAAGGTCTATTCAGATGTAAACCATTGAAAAAAAATATTGGAGAGGGAATTTAACAATAATGTGTCAAAATATCCAGCTAGTATAACTGCGGAAGAAGACCACAGAATATGTATCAAAGATCAAACTATAGTGTGGTGTGAGGGAATTTGTCAATCATGTGTCAAAAGTTCCAGTTTGCACAACTGAAAAAAGACAGTTGCCTTGAAAAGCTGGAGGGGATCATTAAGATCTGGCTGTAGAGCACTGGATAAAATGAGGGAAAAACCACAACACCAATTTTACGCAGCAGGGGAAACGTAACACTGTGCACTGTTATTCTGCTAAACCCCTAGCTTTATTACACAATTTTGCCTTTTTGACAAATGTAAAAAAATAATGTTGATAATGGCAGCCATTGTTTTGTTTCATCTGCTGAAAACATTTGTGGTTTCATTCATTTTCTTCCATCAGGGTGCCTTTATCCAGGTAATTTGTAACATATTTTACTTCTCATATACTGTAGATTGCATTTAGGAAAACAACAATTACCTAAAACTTGCAAAAAGTAGTGGAACCAAATGTACTGTATTTTATTTAACTTACACTATGTGCATTCACAGTTGTAGAAAAGTCACCAAAAATAATGAACAGCTTTTCTATACCTGGAATTATTCTGGTCACAAGTCATATACAGTATGATAGCTGTGTACCATGTTAAATGTGAATTTGACATACCGTATATACTCGAGTATAAGTCGACCCTAGTATAAGCCGAAGCACATAATTTTACCACAAAAACAGGGGAAAACTTATTGACTTGAGTATAAGCCAGGCATGCATTGTCCCCTCATCCCCATAATGGTATGCACGAGCTCCTAATCCCTATCCTGGTATGCATGGCTCCTCATCCTTATCCTTGTATACATGCCCCCCTCATCCCTATCCTGGTATGCACAGCCTCCTCATCCCTATCCTGGTAGACATGGCGCCCTCTTCCCTATTCTTGTAGGCATGGCTCCTCATCCCTATCCTTGTATGCATGGCCCCCATCAGAAAAACATAAAAAAAATAAACCATCCTTCTTACCACCCCTGTACTCCCTCACAGCATCTTGTTCGGGTGCCAGCAGCTGCAGCGTCGGGGCGATCACATGTGCCCGCTAATTAAGGGAATGAATATTCACTGCCCTCCACGCCTATGATACCTTTATAGCCAATAAAGTTATCACTCCGAGAATACTTTTGTCATCGTTCGGGCATAAAAGCATTTACAACCCTTGAACTGAGAATTTTGGGGAAAAAATGATTAATGCAGAATGAGAAGTAAACTTATTTTTCTTATAAGATATATTACAAAATGTTGATTATTTTTATGGGTACTATTGATTCATAAAAAAAAAAAAAAATTAGTATGACAGTTACTCTTTAATGCAAACCTGGGTACTTTTTATGATCATAGTTTTGATGAGTCATGATATGTCAGGAACACCGCATTGTACTTGCTCACTGAGCCAGTGTGCGTGTCCTGAGTGACAGGATCCTGTCAGCGCCGGCGTGCAGCCTCCGCTGAGCAGGGACTCACCCGCACTGTAGGGGTACCGGGGTCAGGTACAGCCAGAAAGTACCGATGCACAGGACCTGTGGATGCTGAAGTTTAGCAAGCAGACATGGGACCTACGGTCATGTGACTGCAAGGGGGCGGGGCTTAGCATTCTGCTTAGTGAGATGGAAAGACACTATACAGAATTACTCAGAGTCAGGCAAAACGGGATTCATACACAGAGATAGCCGTAATGTACCAAGGATGAGACAGAGTGGATAGTCAGGGCCAAGCAGCAGTCAAAACCAAACAGACATAGAAGGTACCAAGCAGAATCCAAAGCAATATCCAGAGAACAGACCGAGTCATACACAGATTATCAAGCAACCAAAACACAGCAAAAACACACTCAGGGGTCACCACACTATGCCAAGGGCAAGAGTATAACTGACAGGGATGGGAGCGTCCTGAGGCTATACGAAGCCTGCATCGGGATCACAACCTTTAACCCCAGAAATGCCAGTCATCAGCACTGGTTCTAGACATTAACCCCACGTGTGCGAGTCAAACCCGCACTGAGATCATGACAAATATAGCTGACAATACAGTTTTGTATTTGTTCCAAAATTGATTTGTTTGTTCTACTTGCCATCCATAGTATTGATATCATCCTTCTCCAGCACCACATTTTGAAGTCGTTAATTCTTTTTATGTCTGTATTATAAATAATATGCATTCATCTATTATTATATGCACTCCCTATATACTGTATACTGTACCCTCATAGAAAAGAAAGAGGATAGGCACAATCCGTCCCGTGCAAAAATATCCTTTTTTGTGGCATCAAGTTACCACAATAAAGGATATTTTTGCACAGGACGGATTGTGCCTATCCACTTTCTTCTCTATGGATATACAGGCTATTTTCCTTGGAAGTGGCACCTGTATTCTCTGATGTGTGTGCAGCTTCATTAACCTGAGGTCATACAGCTGTGCCTTTGTCCTGCTTTTTTTCTTCCATGGTATGTATACTGTACACTGTACAGTATGCACAATGAGTATATAGGCTAGTTATATACACACTTTCAGTACTGTCAGCACTATAATCAATTTGCTTTGCCCCAACCCGTGTCATTAATAACTTAGTCCTGAATGACCTCTCATTCACCAGGCTAGGAAATGAGGCTTAGTGCCCATTGAGTACACGCTTCTACATTGCTCTTATTTATCTTATAGAAGAGTATATCCCCACATGGTACATAACACATTCAGTTGCCACTAATGCAGATTTCAGTTCCATTATAAAGGCCAAAATTATTGGGAATTCAATTATTCACTAAGGTGAATTGAAAAAATAATGAACAATAATAATAACAAAATATAAAAATACAAAGTTGTTTAAGTAAAGATGGTAATTTAGTTCAATTGTATTTTATATAATTTAAAATAGATTTTATTTTTCTTGCGCTCCATTAATTCCACAATGCTGTGCAGACATCATCATCACTTTTCCCATTTCAGCTCACAATCTAAATTTCTCATCAGTATGTCTTTGGAGTGTGGAAGGAAACCCACACAAACATAAGAACATACAAAGCTACTGTGCTAACCACTGAGCCACTAAGTTGCCAGATATTTTGCTTGAATATTGATTTTCTTTTGCACCCTATCTAAATATCCTGGCTCCGTATACAGAGATTGCCCCAAAATGGTGCTTAATTTCAGATTATTAGGTCGTTATTTTAGAAAGAAGACCGGGGAATGTTACCTGTCTGACTGTAGTGTGCCAACAGTAAAGTGTGATGATGGAGGGATAATGCTGTGGGGTTGATTTTCAAATTTTGGCCTAGACCCCTTATTTCTTTTGAAGGGGAATCTTAAAGGTTATTCACATCATCATACATGTTCATAAACTGTAAATACAAACAATTTTGCAATTTACTGCTTATTAAAAAATTGCAGCCTTTCTGAAGATATTTAAAGTTTTCATTTCTTTTGTTTACTTCTTGTTGCCTATGATACCGAGCACCGCTGATCTCGAGCTTGTAAGCACTGCACTGAGGCTGGTTCGGTTTAGTAGGTAACTGCTCTCCAGCAATCCTGACCAGTTTCAAAACAGTGCTTTCAAGCGCAATAGAATATAGCCTATAAGTACAGTACTTGTTCTCATGTCCAGCAACTGACTCTGGTCTCCAAAACAATGAGCTGTAAGTAAAAGAAAAGAAGTGTTATTGTGTTAACTCTTTCCCAACATTTGATGTACCTATATGTCAGAAAGGGATTCCTAGCCGATGACGTATAGAATGGCAATCGTGCATGGCACGGGAGCTATGCCCGTGCGATCGCTGCAGGGTGCTAGGTTTACGTGCCTTGGCTCTCAATGCCAGGAGAGGTGCCAACGCTGCCGCCGGCTGTTTATCCTCCTAAATGCCACAATTGATATTGATCTCAACATTTATGAGGCTAGAAGAGGGATGTAATTGCGCGATCATCGTCATTGTAACCCGAGGTTGTCATGATAATCTCCGGGTCTACCAGATGAGGCAAGCCTGTTAGACCATGCTGAAAGCATAGTCATCATGTACATCTTTTTAACGGCTTAATAATGGCCCTGCGTGGTCAAAACGTTGCATGCTTAACCTGCATGATTTTTCTCTTATTTGTATGCTGGGGTTAATATATTTTTTGTGAAAGAGAATCTTTGGTGCCTTGGTTGTTTGGAATTGACTGCGGCTTTACAACATTGTGGCTATAATATGGCTCTCCTTCCCTTCTGAGCTTTCCACTGTGCCTGAAAAAGATTACATGTAGGGTATTGGCGCAAATACATATATATATATTGTGGTGTAGTGACCACTGTG
This sequence comes from Dendrobates tinctorius, assembly GCF_039654945.1. Lineage (NCBI taxonomy): Eukaryota > Metazoa > Chordata > Amphibia > Anura > Dendrobatidae > Dendrobates > Dendrobates tinctorius. Next base: position 44,309,891 of record NW_027361684.1, read on the forward strand.
TCCGCTAGCAGGTGCTGTGTGGATGTCCCAAGAGAGAGGATGAGTGGCAGAATCCTGAAGGACCGTTATTAGTGTAATGACAAAAAATTTTTTTTTATGAAACCATGTGCAATGGAGGAACTTTTATGGGTTATTTAAGAATAAGTATTGCTTTTTTTTGTTTTTTTAAAAAAAGTTCCCCCTTTCATTCAAATGAAATAAGGCAAAAAATGTTTTTTCTCCCCAAAAAAGGACATGCAATTTTGCATCATTGAAACGATAATAGTAATAACTAAGCAACTTTTATTATTCGTTTTTTAACAAATACGGTGTAAAACAGTTAATTATAAGTACAATATGTACAAAAGAAGTGTTTAAAAATTATTTTTTCCTATGAACTTTAGATTCAAAAATTCAATTTGATTCGATTTCGCATGTAGTTCCTCCATCACTTTTACAGCACGTTCAGCATTTTGGTTAGATCTGGGAATGTCAATTAATGACTCCTCGACCAACCAGTGCGCCTTCAAACACTTAATTGCCTTCTTCTTCTGCCTTCGCCGTTTCTCGCTGTTGAACAGAAAACTGAAGTTTCCAAGAATTTGGCAGTTCGTTGGCATCCGCGTGAGATTGGAGAGCTTTTCAACATATGGAATACTTGGATCCCTTTTATGTTGAGAATAGGAAGGCAGATTACTCGTCCAAATAGACCTGTTTGCCTTTACACTGTTGCTGGAATTTCTAGAAGACATTTTCTGAATGACCTGTCCTGCACTTCTTGATGGTAAAACTCAAAGCTTTGCACTGAAAATGAAAAGATAATACTAAATTACAAAATATTTTAAAATATTGCAGAATGTTCTAGATGTGAATAAAATACCACTTTTTGTTACAACTTAGAAAGATATTTTCTTTATAGATTTAAATTAAAACACGAAAAATCTTTTTTTTTTAAATTTTGAAATGAAAAAGAGGGGGAACTTTTTTGAATATTTTACAAATTTGATGATACTAACGTCATTTGTATGGAATTGTTCCACCAATGTAAGGGGTTTCATTTTCGTTTTGCAAAATTTTTAAAATAGTCATCACCCTAACCGTTATGTATCTCAAGGTGGGTGGCCTTGAGATGGAGACTTATGTGTGTGTGTTGATCAGCAATGATATTGCTGAGGTGTTGTTTCAATGTGTCAGGGAGAAGTCTCCAGGTAACTGGGGAGACGGGTGGACCCAGTTACCTACAAACCCACCCAGGGGGTGTGTTTGAGGACATTGTGATAAAAGTGTCTGTGAATGGTTCAAGGACCTGTGATGAGGTCATAGCCATGTGGCCTGATGGGCGTGGCTACGGACCATATATGGTGGCCAGGGTAGGTCACATGTGGTGAATGCTGGGACCCGGTTGGTCCAGTGTGGAAGGTCCCGCTGAGATGGGGCTTCCTGGCTAACAGACTGTGAAGTGGCTGTGAGTAATGGCGACGTGAGCCTGTTAGTTCCCTGGAGGGAATGAACGTGTGCGGCATGGTGAAGCAGCATGAGGAAACCCTGACAAGGTGAGATAACTTGGGGCTAGGAAGCCTGCGCATTGAACAGTGCATAACTTATATGACTACAGGATACCATTTGGAAACTCTGTAATGGACGCTATGCTGATTATATGCTGCTTTCTATTGCTGTGATGGTTTATGATGCTGAATAAACCGAAGGGACTATGATTGTTTTGTGGAAAACCCGTGCCGGATCTGGTTTTTGTGGCTGCAAGCGAGTATCCCCTACTTGAATAACAGCGCTACCTCACTATATATATATATATATATATATATATACATATATATATACAGGGTGGGCCATTTATATGGATACACCTGGGTGGGCCATTTATATGGATAAACCTAAATTAAATGGCAATGGTTGATGATATCAACTTCCTGTTTGTGGCACATTAGTATATGGGAGGGGGAAAACTTTTCAAGATGGGTGGTGACCCTGGTGGCCACTTTGAAGTCAGCCATTTTGGATTGCATTTTTATAAATGGCCCACCCAGGTGTATCCATATACGGTTAGGTCCATATATATTTGGACAAAGACAACATTTTTCTAATTTTGGTTCTAGACATTACCACAATGAATATTAAACAAAACAATTCAGATGCAGTTAAAGTTCAGACTTTCAGCTTTCATTTGAGGGTATCCACGTTAAAATTGGATGAAGGGTTTAGGAGTTTCAGCTCCTTAACATGTGCCACCCAGTTTTTAAAGGGACCAAAAGTAATTGGACCGATTAAATAATTGTAAATAAAATGTTCATTTCTAGTACTTGGTTGAAAACCCTTTGTTGGCAATGACTGCCTGAAGTCTTGAACTCATGGACATCACCAGACGCTGTGTTTCCTCCTTTTTGATGCTCTGCCAGGCCTTCACTGCGGTGGTTTTAAGTTGCTGTTTGTTTGTGGGCCTTTCTGTCTGAAGTTTAATCTTTAACAAGTGAAATACATGCTCAATTGTGTTGAGATCAGGTGACTGACTTGGCCATTCAAGAATATTCCACTTCTTTGCTTTAACCCCTTACCTACATTAGACGTACTATTCCGTCCATGTGACCTGGGACCTAAGTCCCAAGGATGGAATAGTACATCTAGTGAGGTCAGCGGCGCTCACGTGGTGAGCGCCGCTGATCGCGGCCGGGTGTCAGCTGATTATCACAGCTGACACCCGGCACAATTTGTCAGGGGCAGTCACGGACCACCCCCAACACGTTAACCCCTTGCACACCGCGATCAAACATGATCGCGGTGTACCGGGGGTTAAAGGGAAGCATCGGCAGGGAGCGGGCTCCCTCCGTGCTTCCCTGAGCCCCCCACAGCAGCTCAATGTGCATCGCTGCTGCGGGGGTCTCTTTCCCTACAGGTCCCCGGATCCAAGATGGCGACGGGGATCTTCGGGGGCCTGTAGGGAGCTGGCTTTCTCAGTGCCTGCAAAGCGCAGGCATGAGGAAGCCTTCTGCACTGCCTGTGACGGATTGCTGATCTGTCACAGTGATCTGTGATGTGACAGATCAGCAATCTGTCACAGGACAGTGATGTCCCCCCTGGGTCAAGCTAATAAAGTTAAAAAAAGTGTAAAAATAATTTAAAAAAAAAATCGCTAAATAAATTAGAAAAAAAAATATTCCCAAATAAATTCATTTTTTGGAAATAAAAAAATAAAATAAATAAAAGTACACATATTTGGTATTGCCATGTCCGTAACGACCTGCCCTGTAAATCTGTCCCATTAGTTAACCCCTTTAGCGAACTCCTTAAAAATAAAAAATAAAAAACGAAGCAAAAAATAATGATTTATTATCATACCGCCAAACAAAAAGTGCAATAACGTGCGATCAAAAAAACGCATATAAATATCCATGGTACCGCTGAAAACATAATTTTGTCCCGCAGGAAACTAGCTGCCATACAGCATCATCAGCAAAAAAATAAAAAAGTTACAGCTCGCAGAATGAAGCGATGCAAAAATAATTATTTTTTATATAAAATAATTTTCATTGCATAAAACCGCCAAAACATAAAAAAAGACATAATTGAGGTACCACTGTAACCATACCAACCCAAAGAATAAAACCACTTTATCAATTTTACCGCACGCGGAATGGTGTAAACGCACCCCACAAAAGAAATTCATGAAACGCTGGTTTTTGTTCATTCTGCGTCCCAAAAATCGGAATAAAAAGCGATAAAAAAATGCCACATGCCCAAAAATGATACCAATAAAAACGTCAACTCGTCCCGCAAAAAATAAGACCTCATATGACTCAGTGGGTCAAAATACGGAAAAATTATAGCTCTCAAAATGTGGTGATGCAAAAACTATTTTTACAATAAAAAGCGTCTTTTAGCCTATGACAGCTGCCAAATATAAAAACCGCCATAGATAGTAAATCAAACCCCCCATTATCACCCCCTTAGTTAGCAAAAAATAATAAAATTAAAAGAAAATGTATTTATTTCCATTTTCCCATTAGGGTTAGGGCTAGGGGTAGGGTTGGGGGCTAGGGTTAGGGCTAGAGTTAGGGCTGAGATTAGGGTTAGGGGTGTGTTGGGGTTAGGGTTGGAGTTAGAATTGGGGGTTTCCACTGTTTGGGCACATCAGGTGCTCTCCAAATGCAACATGGCGTCTGATCTCAATTCTGGCCAATTCTGCGTTGAAAAAGTCAAATGGTGCTCCTTCCCTTCCAAGCTCTGCCATGCGCCCAAACAGTGTTTTACCCACACATATAGGGTATCAGCCTACTCAGGACAAATTGCAAAACAACTTTTGGGGTCCAATTTCTCCTGTTACCCTTAGGAAAATAAAAAATTGGGGGCAAAAATATCGTTTTGTGGAAAAAAATGATTTTTTTTATTTTCACGCCCGGGCGTTATAAACTTCTGTGAATCACTTGGGGGTTCAAAGTGCTCACCACACATCTAGATAAGTTCCGTGCGGGGGTCTAGTTTTCAAAATGGGGTCACTTGTGGGGAGTTTCAATAGTTTAGGTACATCAGGGGCTTTCCAAACGCACTGTTATGCCGCGCTCACCAGGAGGTGGGGCTTCGGCCCCGACGTCACTCCCTCCGGTACGGCGGTCCCTCAGGGGTCCCCGTCGGGTGCGCACGCGCAACTCTCGTCCCCGGGTCTCCTCCTCCATGCCACGTTTGCGCTTGCGCGCTCCTGTCAGTGCTGTATAGGGCTCGGTCCTCTCTATGGTATTGGAGGACCTGACCCGGAACCACTAGTGGTCATGTGCTTTCTGGCTAGGTCCTGACCCGGAACCAGTAGTAGTCATGTGCTATATCAGACGACCTCCCCCTAGGGGAGGTGCCTGATTATTGTTGTGCTTCCTGGCTGGGTCAGCTGTGTCCCAGCCTGGCTGTGCGCTGTTCTCAGGTCCTCTGCTCTGTCTGCTATTCTGTGGTGCTCCTAGCATTTGCTCTGTACCCTTGTTGCTTCATGCTCAGTTGTGCCTCCTGGCACATCCTCTCGTATCCTGTCCCTTGTTTCTTGCTCCGCCGTGCCTCCTGGCATTCACTCTATTCCTGTGCTCTGTTACTTGCTTCACGCCATATGTGCCCACGTGTACCCGTCTAGCACTACCCTGTACTCAGCGCACTCCCGTGTACTCTCCTGTGTTCCCTAGTATCCTGCACCCTCCAGTCACACAGTCTCGTATCTCCTGTGAGCCGGCCGCCTGGTGCCAGCAGTCGTGGTATCGTATCCCCTGGGGCTTGCTCCTGACACTCCCTGTATAGGGGGTGGTCCTCACTAGGCTAGCTCGCCCTGGGAGGGTTGGTGCCGCGACCCAGAGGGTCCACTCCAGGAGTCGCTAACACTCTAACACTCTAACAGTATAATCAGGCCATGGACCCTGCTGGTACTGCGGCTTCGTCCAAAAGGAGCTGACGTTCCTCCGGGAAAACCAGATTAGGATTATGGCATTTCTCAAGTCCATGGAGTCCGGTTTATCTGCCTCTCAGGCCTCTGAGCCTGGGAATGCTGCCCAGTTGGCTAGTCTCCAGCAGGAACTTGCGCAGCAACGCGACTCCCAGGCTCAGATTCTCAACTATATAGCGTCGGTAGATAATCGGCTCCTTTCCATACAATCTGCCCAGGCCATGCTTCCACACTCGCTTCCGCGCCTATGCAAGCCACCCCGGTATAGTGGTGACCCTGTGTTGTGTCGCGGATTCTTGAACCAGTGTCGTTTGCATTTTGAGTTTTTGCCGCAGCATTACCCCACCGATCGTGCTAAAATAGCATTTATTGTTTCTCACTTAGAGGGTAAGGCGCTTGCGTGGGTGAATCCCCTTTGGGAGCGTGATGACCCGCTCGTCGCTCAGCTTTCCATCTTTTTGGACACTTTCCGTAAGGTGTTTGACGAGCCGGGTCGCCTTGCTTCCACCACCGAGTCCCTCTTTAATCTTCGTCAAGGTTCTCTATCGGTTGGACAATACGCGATATGTTTTCGCACTTTGTCCTCTGAGCTAGGTTGGAATAATGATGCCCTCGTAGGGGCCTTTTGGCGTGGTCTGTCCGGTCGGATCAAGGACGAACTGGCGGGCCGAGATACCCCTACCAATTTGGAGGATCTTATCTCTCTCGCGACACGCATTGATTTGCGCTTCCAGGAGCGCACCCACGAGTCAGCCAGAGAGAGAGGGTCCTCTCGCCTCTCTTCGTCCACTCGCAGTTTTTCTCATCCGTTACCCGAGTTATCTGCGGCAGATCCGGTACCTGAGCCTATGCAGGTGGATCGCCTCCAGATAGCTCAACGGTGTCGTGTGAAAAGGCAGGCACAAGGGCTCTGTTTCTATAGTGGGGATGCCTCCCACTTTCTACGCTCATGTCCCAAGAGACCGGGGAAGTCTCTCCGCCTGGGACTGTTAAGTGAGGTCTCCCCAAGTGTATGTGATTCCTCTCTACCCCTGACCGTGCCTGTCTCCCTGAATTTTGGTTTCGAGACTTTTACTGTGAAAGCTATTGTGGACTCTGGCGCAGTGGGTAACTTTATTAGTCTCGAGGCAGTTAAGAAGTTTCGCATCCCTGTCAGATCCCTGGAGTCTCCTAGGTCAGTAGTTCCGGTCGATGATAAGCCCTTGCAGGACACCGTTAACCAGGTCACTGAGGAAGTTGAGTTGCAGATTGGCACATGTCATCGGGAGCGGATCTCCTTCTACGTATTGCCGACTTCGCCTCATACCCTTCTTCTTGGCCTTCCTTGGTTACGTATTCATGGGCCGACCCTGGACTGGCAATCTGGTGATATACTCCATTGGGGACCGTCCTGTCAAAAGAGTTGCCTGCTGTTCATTCATCCGAAGAACCCTGCTTGCTCGTCTTCGACGGTTATAGGTCCGCCGTCCACCATCCCGTCTGTGACTTGTGACATTGTCGAGAAGGAGGCTGAGAGTCAGTCTCCACATCCGTCAAGCATCCCGTCTGTGACTTGTGACATTGTCGAGAAGGAGGCTGAGAGTCAGTCTCCACATCCGTCAAGCATCCCGTCTGTGACTTGTGTCATTGTCGAGAAGGAGGCTGAGAGTCAGTCTCCACATCCGTCAAGCATCCCGTCTGTGACTTGGGACATTGTCGAGAAGGAGGCTGAGAGTAAGTCTCCACATCCTTCAAGCAACCGGTCTGTGACTTGTGACATTATCAACAGGGGGGCTGTGAGTCAGTTTCCACCTCCGTCAAGTGACCGTCCCAAGGTAATTACCGTGGCTTCCGTCAAGTTGACGCCCCAGCGTCCAGGGGAGACCTTTGTGTCTAAAGGTAACCGTAAAGGTGTGTTATCCTGGGGACATTCTTTTCTGGCTGCCGGTCATGTTGGTGCCAAGAGGACACTCTCCCGTTTATTCCACGATTACTGGTGGCCGTCTATTGCTCAGGACGTCAAAGACTTCGTGGCTGCTTGCCCATCGTGTGCTAAGAAGAGACTTCTCAAGCAACCATCCTCCGACAGCTCGCCTCCTAAGGATGAATTGACTTCCAATGACTGCACCACCACTTCGGCCTCCAAGCATGTCTGTGTGCCTCTGCCGGTTCGACCTGTCTCGGGGATACCTGCCTCCGACTCTCTGTCCGTGGAGTTCTCCAGGGTATGGCAGGAGACCGAATTTTCTCGTATTGAGACTCTGGATTTCATTGGTCCTCATGCAGCTAGGAAGTGTCTGGATCCCGCTCCTAGTGTCAAGGTGCTATTTTCCAGTTCTAGAGAGAGGGGGCTTAAAGGAGGGGGTACTGTTATGCCGCGCTCACCAGGAGGCGGGACTTCGGCCCCGACGTCACTCCCTCCGGTACGGCGGTCCCTCAGGGGTCCCCGTCGGGTGCGCACGCGCAACTCTCGTCCCCGGGTCTCCTCCTCCATGCCACGTTTGTGCTTGCGCGCTCCTGTCAGTGCTGTATAGGGCTCGGTCCTCTCTATGGTATTGGAGGACCTGACCCGGAACCACTAGTGGTCATGTGCTTTCTGGCTAGGTCCTGACCCGGAACCAGTAGTAGTCATGTGCTATATCAGACGACCTCCCCCTAGGGGAGGTGCCTGATTATTGTTGTGCTTCCTGGCTGGGTCAGCTGTGTCCCAGCCTGGCTGTGCGCTGTTCTCAGGTCCTCTGCTCTGTCTGCTATTCTGTGGTGCTCCTAGCATTTGCTCTGTACCCTTGTTGCTTCATGCTCAGTTGTGCCTCCTGGCACATCCTCTCGTATCCTGTCCCTTGTTTCTTGCTCCGCCGTGCCTCCTGGCATTCACTCTATTCCTGTGTTCTGTTACTTGCTTCACGCCATATGTGCCCACGTGTACCCGTCTAGCACTACCCTGTACTCAGCGCACTCCCGTGTACTCTCCTGTGTTCCCTAGTATCCTGCACCCTCCAGTCACACAGTCTCGTATCTCCTGTGAGCCGGCCGCCTGGTGCCAGCAGTCGTGGTATCGTATCCCCTGGGGCTTGCTCCTGACACTCCCTGTATAGGGGGTGGTCCTCACTAGGCTAGCTCGCCCTGGGAGGGTTGGTGCCGCGACCCAGAGGGTCCACTCCAGGAGTCGCTAACACTCTAACACGCATATTCCAGCAAAGTCTGCATTCCAAAACGTCACTACTTCCCTTCCGAGCCCCGACGTGTGTCCATACAGTAGTTTTCTCCCACAGATGAGGTATCAGCGTACTCAGGACAAATTGGACAACAACTTTTGGGGTCCAATTTCTCCTGGTACCATTGGAAAAATAAAAAAATTGGTGACTAAAAGATCATGTTTGTGGAAAAAATATGATTTTTTATTTTCACGCCCAGGCATTATAAACTTCTGTGAATCACTGGGGGGGTTCAAGTTCTCACCACACATCTAGATAAGTTCCTTGGGGGGTCTAGTTTCTAAAATGGTGTCATTTGTGGGGGGTTTCCACTGTTTTAGTACATCACGGGCTTTCCAAACGCGACATGGTGTCCGATCTCAATTCCAGCCAAAAACGTCATATGGCGCTGCTTCCCTTCTGAGCTCTGCCATGCGCCCAAATAGTGGTTTACCCCCACATGTGGGGTATCAGCGTACTCAGGACAAATTGCAAAATAACTTTTAGGGTCCTGTTACCCTTGGAAAAATAAGAATTGAGGGTGAAAAGATCATTTTTGTGGAAAAAATATGATTTTTTAATTGTACGGCTGTATGTTATAAACTCCTGTGAAGCCCTTGGGGGTTCAAAGTTCTCACCACACATCTAGATATGTTCCTTGGGGGGTCTAGTTTCCAAAATGGTGTCATTTGTGGGGGGTTTCCACTGTTTTGGTACATCAGGGGTATTCCAATCGCGACATGGTGTCCGATCTCAATTCCAGCCAAAAACGTCAAATGGCGCTGCTTCCCTTCTGAGCTCTGCCATGCGCCCAAATAGTGGTTTACCCCCACATGTGGAGTATCAGCGTACTCAGGACAAATTGCACAATAACTTTTACAGTCCATTTTCTCCTGTTACCCTTGGTAAAATAAAAAAATTGAACCTGAAGTATTTTTTTGTGAAAAAAAGTTAAATGTTCATTTTTTTTTAAATATTCAAAAAATTCCTGTGACGCACCGAAAGAGTTAAACTTCTTGAATGTGGTTTCGAGCACCTTAAGGGGTGCAGTTTTTAGAATAGTGTCACTTTTGGGTATTTTCTATCATATAGACCCCGCAAAGTGGCTTCAAATGGGATGTGGTCTGTAAAAATAAAATGGTGTTGCAAAAATGAGAAATCGCTTTTCAATTTTTAACCCTTATAACTTCCTAACAAAAAAAAATTTTGCTTCCAACATTGTGCTGATGTAAAGTAAACATGTGGGAAATGTTACTTATCAAGTTTTTTGTGTGCTGTATCTCTGTGATTTAAGGGCATAAAAATTCAAAGTTGGAAAATTGCGAAATTTTAAAATTTTTTGCCAAATTTCCATTTTTTTCACAAATAAACGCAAGTTATTTGAATGAAATTTTACCACTAACATGAAGTGCAATATGTCACGAGAAAACATGTTTCCTTCACAGCAAAACCTTCCAAATGCAAGCACCACACCTCAAATCAACTCCAGGCCTTTTATCTGCTTAATTGAGAAAGACATAACGAAGGAATTGCCCACACCTGTCCATGAAATAGCCTTGGAGTCAATTGTCCAATTACTTTTGGTCCCTTTAAAAACAGGGTGGCACATGTTAAGGAGCTGAAACTCCTAAACCCTTCATTCAATTTTAATGTGGATACCCTCAAATGAAAGCTGAAAGACTGAACTTCAACTGCATCTGAATTGTTTTGTTTAAAATGAATTGTGGTAATGTCTAGAACCAAAATTAGAAAAATGTTGTCTCTGTCCAAATATATATGGACTTAACTGTAAATGGCCCACCCTGTATATACAGAGAGGAGAGAGTGAGAGAGAGAAAAATAAGTATTTCATAAACTGTGAGAGACAGAATCTAAAAATAAGAAACAGACTGTTACCACTGCTGCCCGCGCCCTGCTCATCACCGCCGCTCCGGGCTCTGCCACCAGCTCTGTGCTCACCGCTGCCGCGCCGGGCCCCGTCGCTGCTAGCTCCAGGCTCACCACTGCCGCCCCGGGCTCTGCCACCTGCTCCGTGCTCACGGCTGCACCTGGCTCCGCCGCTGCACCTGCTCTGCCGGGCGCCATTCCTTCCAGCGCTCCCCAGCGTGCAGCACCTCAGCACGCTCCCTCATTCCCGAGGGCCGCGTGCACAGTGTCCTTGCGCATGCGCCTTAGGGCAGGAGCGCGCGCCCATTCATTCCATTAATGCCCTTTCCTGACCTGACCCGGCAGCACCTCCGGTCCAATCAGGGACCACCACCAGGTATTTCAGGTCGCCCTCCCTTAGTGGAGGTGCCTGACTATTAAGCTCCCAACTTGGTATTTAGGCCCCGCTTGCCTCCGCTAGTTTTCTTGTGCCTGCTTCGGCTTGCCGCTTGCCGTCTAGCGTCCTCCGGCCACCGCGTGCTAGGTTTGTCTCTTAACTGTGTGTGTCTCCCTCTGTTTCTTTCAGAAGCCTGCTCTAACTCTACGGCCTCCTAGTTTCCTGCTCTGTTCCTTCCTCCACGCTCCACCATACCCGCTCTCCTTGGTCTCTCGTCCCCTCCTGAACTCCTCCCTGCCATCTTGTCTCACCCCTGCTTCCGTACTTCTCCTTGAACTGATCCCTGGTCCTTGCAGTCGTGGTACTTGAGATCCCTGAGCCTGTCCCTAACAGTCCCTGTATAGAGGTTGGTTCGACCTGGCGTGCTCGCTCGGGGAGAGTTCGGTACCACGACACAGAGGGTCCACTCTTGTAGCCCGTTATCTCCGTTGTAACAGAATAGTCAGGCCATGGACCCCGCTGGGGCATCCGCTCAGAAGGAGCTGGTGTTCCTGCGGGAAAACCAGACCCGCATAGTGTCTTTCATGAAGATGATGGATTCCCGTTTGTCGACCCTACAGGCCGCAGCCCCCGGTAACGCCTTCCAGTGAGCCAGCCTTCAGCAGGAGCTGGTCCAGCAGTGTGATACCCAGGCCCATATCCTGTCCTATATGGCTTCGGTGGATGACCAGCTGCTTTACCTACAGTCAGCTTCCTCTCAGGTCTCATCCCGCAATCCTGATCCGGCTCATCTCCTTCCCCTCAGTTTGGCAAACTGCCTCGGTATGGCGGCGACCCTAAGTTGTGTAGGAGTTTTTTAAACCAGTGTAGACTACACTTTGAGCTGCTGCCCCAACAGTATCCCATGGATCGGGCTAAGGTAGCATTTATAGTGTCCCACATGGAGGGAGAGGCCCTCTCCTGGGTCAATCCCCTTTGGCAGCGTGACGATCCAATTGTTTCCAGTATCCTGACCTTCATGGACACCTTCCAGAGAGTCTTTAATGAGCCCGGGCAGTTGGCCTCCACCACAGAATCCCTCTTTAACCTCACTCGAGGCACTCTCACAGTTGGACAATATGTGATTCGTTTCCGCACTTTGTCCTCTGAGTTGGGGTGGAACAATGAGACTTTGGTGGGGGCCTTCTGGCGTGGGCTCTCTGGAAAAATTAAGGATGAGCTCGCTGGGCGGGATACTCCGACCACCTTGGAGGACCTCATTTCCTTAGCTACATGCATCGATTTGCGTTTTGAAGAGCGCTCCCGAGAGGCCGCCAGAGAGAGGAGACCGTTCAGACCATCTTCTTCTTCTCTTCGCAGGCCACCCAGCCCACGTCCACTTGGGTTCTGCGCCTGAACCCATGCATGTAGACCGGATCAAGTTGGTAGAGCAATGCCAGAAGGAGAGGCTGGAACAAGGCTTGTGAGCATATTGTGATAGCGCGTCCCATTTTCTGCGCTCGTGTCCCGAGAGGCCGGGAACCTCCTCCACCTAGGCCAGGTAAGAGAGGCCTCCCTAGGTGTGTCTGACTCCTCTCATCCCCTTACTCTTTCCGTTCAGCTGGTTTTGGGCCAGAGACGTGGTTCAGAGGTGGCCTATGTGGACTCAGGCATGGCAGGGAACTTCATAAGGCTTAAAGAAGTAAACAAGTATCAGATTCCCGTGGTCACACTGAAGACTCAACGTATGATCGCTTTTGTGGATGGAAACCTCCACAAGAGTCCATCTCCTTGGTTTCCGAGGAGGTGCTTCTGCAAATTGGGGCCCTGCACCAAGAGAGGATCGCCTTCTATGTGCTACCCAACTTGTCGCATGCTCTGCTCCTCGGTCTTCCCTGGCTTAGGACACACGAGCCGGTTCTTGATTGGCATTACTGTGAGGTTCTTCGCTGGGGGCATCCATGCCGAGAGAGGTGCCTTGGGTCCGTCCGGCCTGCTAGCTCCACTCCACCCTCCTCGGGACCTGTTGGCTTACATTCCGCATACTGGTCCTATGATGACCTGTTTGATAAAAAAGAAGCAGAGACTCTTCCGCAGCACCGACCGTACGACTGCCCCATTGAGCCCCGACCCGGAATCACTCTGCCTAGAGGTCGAATCTACCCCTTGTCACCGGCCGAGACCTTGGCCATATCGGCGTATGTCTGTGAGAACCTGGCTAAGGGATTCATACGAAAATCTTCTTCTCCTGCGGGAGCCGGGTTCTTCTTCGTGAAAAAGAAGGATGGCTCGCTCCAGCCGTGCATCGACTTTCGGGGTTTGAATGACATTACAATCAAGAATAAGTATCCCCTGCCGCTCATTCCGGAGCTCACCACATGTGAGGGGCGTGGGTCTTCACAAAACAAGACCTACGAGGAGCCTACAATCTCATTCGCCCCGGTGACGAATGGAAGACTGCCTTCAATACCTGGGATGGGCATTACGAATATCTCGTCATGCCCTTCGGCCTCTGCAACACCACCGCAGTTTCAAGAGTTCATCAACGACATCTTCCGGGACCTGCTATACTCCTGCATGGTGGTGTACCTTGACGACATCCTCATCTTCTCTTCAGATCTATCTTCCCATAGGAGGAATGTGCATCTAGTGCTGCAGCATCTGCGGGAGAACCGCCTCTACGCGAAGATGGAGAAGTGCGTCTTTGAGCAGTCTTCCTTGCCCTTCTTGGGCTACATTGTTTCGGATTCTGGACTAAAGATGGATCCTGAGAAGCTGTCTGCAATCCTTCAATGGCCACGTCCGCTAGAGTCAAGGCAATCCAACATTTTCTCAGTTTTGCCAATTATTACCACCAGTTTGTTCCACATTTCTTGTCAGTAATCAAGCCCATCTCTAGTCTCACCCGCAAGGCAGTCAATGCCACGGTCTGATCTCCGTAGGCTGAAGACGCCTTTTTAAGCTTGAAGCAAGCCTTTGCGGCCGCACCTGTCTTACGCTGTCCCGAGGCTAACAAGCCATTCTTCCTCGAGGTGGACGCATCTTCCACAGGAGCCTGTGCTGTGCTCTCTCAGAGATCCTCTTCTGGTCACCTGGTCACCTGCGGATTTTTTTCAAAAGCCTTTTCTCCTGCAGAGTGTAATTATTCCATCGGGGATCGCGAGTTACTGGCCATAAAGTTAGCCTTGGAGGAGTGGCGCTATCTTTTTGAGGGGGCTGTTCAACCGTTTACCATCTTTACTGACCATAAAAACTTGGCATACCTCCAGTCTGCTCAGAGACTCAACCCCCGGTAAGCCAGATAGTCTCTGTTCTTTGTTCACTTCGACTTTCAGTTGCATTTCCATTCCGGGCATAAGAATATTAAAGCAGATGCTTTATCCCGGTCCCTTCAGTCTCCTGACTTGGCGGAGGAGCCGGCACACATCATCGATCCGGCCAAGATCATCACAGTGGCCCCCTTGAAACTGATTGCTTCACCCCCGGGCAAGACCTTAATTTCCGAGGTGGATAGGAAAGAGGTTCTTCACTGGGGACATTCCTCTAAGATCTCTGGGCATGTCAGAGTCAGAAAGACCTTTGAGCTCATCGATTGGTTTTACTAGTGGCCCTCTCTACGTCAAGATGTGGCTGACTTCACCGCTTCGTGTTTCTCCTGTGCCAAAGTCAAGGTTCCCAGACGGTTACCCTCCGAGCTTCTGCTTCCTCTACTGATTCCTTCGACTCTGTGGCAACATACTCGAATAGCCCTGGATTTCATCATGGATCTGCCTAGCTCACCTGGTTGCACAACTATTCTGGTGGCGGTGGACCGGTTCTCCAAGATGGCCCACTTTGTTCCTCTACTGGCGCTGACCTCCGCCCCTGAATTGGCAAAGATTTTCATCCAGCACATCTTCCATCTTCACGGGTTCCCACAACATATTGTCTCAGATCGTGGAGTACAGTTTACATCTTGGTTTTGGAGGGACTTATGTAAACTCCTGAATGTGAAGTTAGATTTCTCCTCAGCATACCACCCTCAATCCAATGGCCAAGTGGAGAGAGTTAATCAAGTGTTGTCTTCATATCTACGTCTCTTTTCCAACTCTCATCAGGATGACTGGGTCTACCTTCTTCCCTGGGCCGAGTTTACCTACAATAATAATCCCAACAAGTCCTCAGCCAAAGTCTCCATTTTTTGTGGTGTTTGGGATGCACCCTGGTATTCCTCTATCAGCATCCGCTACGTCTGGGGTACCTGCAGTCGACTCCATGACCTTGCAGTTCTCCGAAATTTGGAGAGACTAAGGAAGCTCTTGAAAAGTCTGGGAAGCATATGAAGAGACACGCTGACAAGAAGCATCTGGATTCTCCAACTTATCTTCCGGGAGAAAGAGTTTGGCTTTCTGCCAAGTACATTAGATTGAAGATGCCTTCCTACAAGCTGGGACCTCACTACATTAGTCCGTTTAAAATCCTCAAGCGCATCAATAACGTGGCTTACAAGCTGGAGTTGCTGAAACTCAATGCTGCCCAATGACAGCCCCGAAACCTGAGAGGTCTGGAAAAGATCTGTGTGGAGAAGTGGGCCAAAATGCCTACTGCAGTATGAACAAACTTGGTCAAAAACTGCAGGAAATGTCTGACCTCCGTAACTGCAAACAAAGGTTTCTGTATCAAATATTAAGTTCTGTTTTTCTATTGAATCAAACACTTATTTCATGCGATACAAAAAAATTAATTATATGCACAAATTATACAGTGTGATTTTCTGGATTTTTTTTTAAGATTTCGTCTCTCACAATTGAAGTGTTCCTAGGATAAAAATTACAGACCTCTTCATTCTTTGTAGGTGGAAAAACTTGTAAAATTGGCAGCTTATTAAATATTTATTTTCCCCACTGTATGTATATATACAGTATCCTTTAGGAATTGGTTCAGATGGTTCCAGCTCAGTCATACTTGCAGCAAGTTACAATTAGAGTGTCAGCTATGTCGGTGAATGGAACAATGCAAGACGTGGCTTACACTCTACTGTAGTTGGTAAACGACAGCAAGTGTGCAAAGCGTCATACTAGTGGTTACGTGATAACTTTTGGAAACAGCAGGGCCCAACCATGTATATGTTATATTAAATTATATGTCTGGTATCTGTATCATCTGCTGTCTACTTTATTCATTGCCTATGGAGCTATGCAACGAATCTCTGGGGGGCCCAGTGGTCGAATACCAAGTGATCAACAAGCTATCTGAGATCTGATGAATCGTGGATGACTTGATTATTTGGTTAATATCCCTTTAAAGAGCAAGGTTAATTGTCCCATTCTTTATAATTCCAGTATCATACATGAACCGTGAACATGAATATACATACACACGTATACAAACACATATACTGTACATACAGTACACAAACATGTAGATACACATATAGCGCATATATACAAACACACATGTACTAATCTATGATATCAGACGTTTAGCTGAGCCGTGGAAGAAGTCAACCACATAGTTCAGAGATCAGGTGGAGAGGGCTGCAGAAACCACTGTGGGGGATAGTGACACAGAAGACCGGACTGATATCAGGTCCCTGCTGCTGTCCTGCTCAGTGAGCTCTCCTCCCTCAACCTCTTCTCTGTGATGATATGCTGCTGGTAATGGAACAGTGCAGGGTACAGAAAAAACACTGTAAGTCCTGCTCTTCCTCCACTATTGTCCCTAATGTACTGTGCGGCTAAGCCCCCTGACTAGAAATGAATAGTCACGATTGGAAGCCAGAGCTAGAAGCCAGTAAGCACTTTCACCAGTCTGGTGGGGAAAGGATTCATTGCTCAGCGGCCTCTCTCCCTGCATAACACACCCTCTTTTCCAATTTCTGCATTCTGCACAGTGCTCACTCCCCGACTCTGTGTATCAAAATGATTACAGATGGGTGTGAGAGGGGCCCGGTGCTGCTTGACACAGGGTCCCTCTCACTCCCGCTCGCAATCTTGACTGAGTGACCCTATAGCGGCTGAGTGATCTGCCGCTATGGCAGTATGCCCCTGGTCTGAATTAAAACCCTGAATTAAAGGATTAAGAGGTGTTATTTCCTAATTCTTTTACCCATATGGACTTTGTATGTATTGTCCTTAACTTCATAACTTCTCTTTTACCATTTATTAGTGATGAGCGAGCGTGCTTGTCACTGCTCGTTACTCGCTTGAGCGTCAGTGTGCTCACGATGCTCGTTACTTGGCGAGTATTTTGAATGCTCATGTGCAAGATCGAGTCCCCGCTCTAAACATGTGGGTATTGCCTTCCAGTCACTGTAATGCTGTAAAATATTCAGGATTGAGAGTCCTCAGTAGTTGGTACCTTTTGATACCTGTAATGCTGTAGCCATCTTGGTTATGGCATTACTGTGATTGGCTGGCCTCATAGCATCATCGGGTCTATATAAGACCTGTGACACGATTCTAGGCACAGGGTACCAACTGACACAGGCAGAGCAGGGAGAGATGCTGCGCTGCTGAGCTAGGGATATAGTTTTAGCTGCATATACAAAGGGTTTAGACACCATTAATATTTCTTTCAACTGCAACAACAGCCCTTATTAGGGCTAATTATATTCAATATTCACACTGCTGTTAGCAGCACTTAGGGAGAGATTGTGTTGAAGTGATAGTGTAGGACATGATAGGGTTAATTGCACATCTTTTCTGCTGCAAATTATAGCAAAAGCCCTTCTCAGGACCAATAATCTTTTTGCTCTTAATCCTTGAAATTGTTATGAGCTGAGAAATATTATACATAATTTATACTGCCCCAGTTGTCTGTAAAAAGCATACAGCCAGACTTGGCTGGTTGCAATAGCATTGCTCGCTATATTGCTAATGCAGTGTAACAAGTCCATCTGATGAGGGCAAATTTTCCTGCGATACTAATTTTGCAAAGTTTTTTCAGCAGGGAAATATTATACGGCATTTACACTGCACCAGTTGTACGTCAAAACATACAGACAGACTTACTTGGTTATCAAAAGCATCGCTATATTGCTACTGCAGTGTAACAAGTCCATCTAAGCTGTGCACATTTTCCTGTGATAGTAATCCTGCAAAGTTTTTTCAGAAGGGAAATATTATACGGCATTTATACTGCAACAGATGTGCATCAAAAGCATAGAGTCATACTTGGTTGGTTATCAATAGCATCGCTGTGTTGCTACTGCAGTGTAACAAGTCCATCTGAGGTGGGCAAATTTCCCTGCGATACTAATTCTACAAAGTTTTCTCAATAGGGATATATCATACCTAATTTAAAACGGGAAAGGCATGTGGTAAGGGACAAGGAAATGGACGTGATGCTGATGGTGAGCGCAGAGGCCAAGGCCGTAGGCAAGGTGAAACTGTGTTTGCTGTGGGAGCACAACAAACACACCCGTCATGTCAATCTAGCTTCCTGTCCCACTTTGTAGGGGGGTGCGGAACACCACTCTTGAAGCCAGACCAGTATGAAAAGGGTGTTGTATGGATAGCAGATATTTCTTCCAGTCACTTTGCCAGCACCACCTTGACTTCCACACGGTCCAGTCTCAGTAGCTGTGATTCTGGACCATGTAATCTTCACCCTGATCCTCTTTCCTCCCACCATGCTGAGTGCCCAGAGACAAGTGACTCTGGCCTCTTGCCCTGCCGGTTTCAAGCGGGACATGAGGAGATCGCATGTAGCGTTGCTCAAATATTTGAGCAGCCATGCTCACAAGAAGGCGATAAGTGGGAAAATGCAAATATTGTTGCAAGAGGTGGATGATGATAAGACACAATTGCCAACAAGTGATGTTGTTAAGTCAGCAAGTCAGGAGGAGGACCAGAGTGCTGAAGTGGAAGACGAGCTGGTGAGCAATGAAGTCACTGAGCAAACCTGGGATGGTGACATGAAGAGCAAGGACATCAGCAAAGAGGGGGAGGTATCCGTAGCACCACAACAGGCAGCAAGAGGCAGTGGGGACCTGTTCCCCAGAGCATCAACATGAGTGAATTTGCCAGGCCAAAGGTTAGGTGTTCCTGAGTCTGGCACTTTTTTAAAGACAGTCCAGTTAACCCTAAAAAGGCCATGTGCAAAATCTGCCATGCCATCATCAGCAGGGGCAGCACAACTACAAACCTGACCACGACCAGCATGCTCAGGCACATAACAGCAAAGCACCAAACTAGTTGGGCCGAACGCCAGAGTCCAGAAAAAGTGTCTGCTAGTCACACCACTGCCTCTTCTCCTGTTGTACATGCACGCCACTCCACTGTCCATGATCTGAACAATTTTTAGACCCCTCCAGACCTCCGGAGAGTGGGAGGGAGTGCCGGAAAAATGCTTGCGTTTTCCATTGACTTCCATTCGCTCGACTCGAGTGGCGAGCACCCGAGCATTTTAGTTCTTGCTCATCACTATTTGTTATGTATTACTTGAACAAAAAGTTGTATGATCCTTTTACCTCCATCCAACACACAGTACTGTGCAAAATTCCTAGTTTCTGCTCTTGAGACCCTTTTGGGACATTCAGCAAACCTTCTTGTGAAGTTATGGCTGTGGTCTTCAGGAGGAGCTTGGACAAATGTAGCCACTAGTAGCCACTAGTACCGTCCCATGGTAATACTAGTTGCAAAGACACTGGTAAAATACAAATTTAGAGAAGAATCGATTGATCGCTCTGACAAGGTAAGGCGAGAATAATTGTCTAACACCACCAAATGTAAAATCATTTCCTCTCCAGTGCACTCAAAATCACTTTCATTTGTTCCAAAACAGGTGAAACTGATTCATATTTACTTCTGCTTTCTAACTGGACAGATTGATATCCCTGAAGTTTAACACCTTAACGACCTTTGACATGTATATACAACAAAGTTCGTGTCCCCACACTTCATGGGGGCTGCGGCGCTGAGCCCGCATGTTTTCCAGCACATGTCAGCTGGTTTCATTAGTTTCATTCATTGAGTAGTGTAGTTATGTTTAAAAGGAATCTGTCACTAGATTGTTGCAAGCTGATCTGAGAGCAGCACAATATAGAAATAGAGATCCTGGGTGCAGTTTACTGATTACAGCAGATTTGACACAGAGTTTTTAGATGTAGCATAGCTCAGAAAGCTGCCCCCACCCACATCACAGCTTTGTGTGTACATTGTCTATTGACAGTAACCCGCTTATCAGATGAGGGGGCATGGTCAGACCAGGGCTCATGTACCATATAGTCCAGGCAGTGATAATCTCCTAGTGATAAAACATTCATTATATTGAAGCTACAGCATGCAGCCTAATAAGTAAAACATCGCTGAAATCTGTGTCTCAGCTCCTACTTCATGCTGTCTTCAGATTACATAGTAAAAAAATGCTGCCAGATTTCCTTTCAGTTCTGCCCCTGGAGTGCACATGCTACAGAGTTGGAGATAGGGGACGCTTCTGATCATAAGAGCTTACACTCTACAAGAGTGAAAATCTTGCTATCACTGGATGTAGCTGTGGATGATCACATAGTTTCTCTTCCATGGCTTATGTAGAGAAAATAGTATCTCCGGTCGTCCATTCAAATTAAAGGGAATCTGTCACCTCATTTTTCTACTATGAGCTGCTGGCACCACCATCAGGGGCTTATCTACAGCATTCTGTAATGCTGTAGATAAGCCCCCGATGTAACCTGAAAGCTAAGAAAAACAAGTTAGATTATACTCACCGGGGGGCGGGGGCGGGTGCGGTGGGTGTCACGGTCCGGTCTGGGTCCTCCCATCTTCATGCGATGATGTCCCCCTCCTTACTTCTGCCGTGGCTCCTGCACAGACATACTTTCTCTGCCCTGTTGAGGGCAGAGTAAAGTACTGAAGTACGCAGGCGCCGGGAAAGGTCAGAGAAGTCCGGCGCCTGCGCACTGCAGTACTGCAGTGTGCAGGAGCCACAGCAGAAGTAAGAAGGAGGACGTCATCTCGAGAAAATGGGAGGCGCTGGACCAGACCGCGACACCCATCGAACCGGACCCCCGGGTGAGTATAATGTAACTCATTTTTCTTATCTTTCAGGTTACATCGGGGCCTTATCTACAGCATTACAGAATGCTGTAGATAAGCCCCTGATGGCGGTGCCGGCAGCTGATAGGCCAAAAATGGGGTGACAGATTCCCTTTAATTTGAATGGACGCCCGGAGATACTATTTTCTCTACATAAGCCATGGAAGAGAAACTATGTGATCATCCACAGCTACATCCAGTGATAGCAAGATTTTCACCATCAGAACTCATGGCCATAAGGCTCATTCCATTTAAAGAAAAGAGGTTTTTGTGAGACATCTCCAGATATCTGGAACCTGTGTGACTTATTTCCTACCATTCTATAAAGTTTTATTCTAACCACTGATACTAATAACTGGCTGCAGATTTAATATGAGTCAATGTGAAATCAGTTCTGAACAGGATCCTCAGTGCTGGAAAGGTGGGAATTGTAATGGGTAAGTAATTGCTATTTCACGTCATAGGGACACGGTCCCCTCTCAGGCCCCCTCTTGACATAACCTAGTTCAGAGTGTTCGAATAACAAATTGCCATTTTTCATGCCATACTATTGTAAACTAGGTAAAACAAGCAGAGAATAGTGACAGTCATGTAAAAACACACATAGCACAAGCTGGTATGTAAAGCGTTAAGTGTCAATTCATATAGTTTACTACATATAAATATATATACAAATATATATAAATATATATTCTATTGGCGCTTGTTTTGTTATATATGTGGTACAACGTCCAGGCGATTTTCCGCTCAGAAAAATTGTTGCCTGCACGATTGCTGCCGGGTGTTCAGCTGATATCACAGCTGACACCCAGGCACTCACTTCCAGGAGCCCTCTGCTCTCAGATCGGCGCCCCCCACTACGCCATCGTAGGCCTGATCATCGCCATGGTGACCGGATATCATAATGACGACATCCGGGTCATTAGGCTCTAGCAGCTTAGATCATGCACAGTACATGATCTAACTAACTTGTGTCAGTGCAGCGCTGACAGTTGCAAAGCATAGCAATGCAGGAGCATGAAAGTGATAGTGGGACTAAGTAAAAAAAAAAAGGAAAATAAAGTTGTACAAATACTGTGTTTTAAAATCACAAAATTATAATAAAAAATATGATGTACCCATAAATAACATTTTTTATGAAAAAATAAATTAATAAAAGAAAGTACACATATTTGGTATCACGACATCTGGAACAACCCGCCCTATAAATATGCTACACTAGTTAACCCCTTCAGTGAACACCGAAAAAAAAAATAGAACGATGCAAGAAATGATGCTTTATCATCATATCGCCATACAAGAAGTTGAATAAAACGCGATCAAAAAGACAGATGTAAATAAAAATGGTATTGCTTTTTGTGGCTTTGCTATTAATTTTAATATAAAACCCATCCCAGAATGTGATAGGGCAAACAAAAATAGGAAAATAGAAAACACTTGGAGAGGAGTAAACCAAGAAGGGAGAATAAAGACAATAGGAACAATCAGCACTTGGACAGGGAAAAGAAGGGCAATAGGCCAGCGGACAGAAGAACCGACCAATGAAACAACTGGTTACTGGATCGCAATCCCCAAGCCAAGCCATGATACTTTGTCAATTCTACCTAAAATCAAAATATCGAACAGCAAAATGTTAATGTTAATGATATTATGAGAAAAATATTTATCAATTACTTTCTTATACTTTCAATATATTATATTTTCTATATGTGTTTGCTGCATTAGTTCTGAGACCTTATTCCTTCACTGCACTTCCTTGCTGACTATAATTCTAGGTGGATTTGGGCTAAGGAGTTCCAGCCCTTCAGTTACTGGATTTTCCCTGCTAGGCAGACACCATTTGTATTCCTGCTGAATGTCTATTTGTCTATCTTCTCAGCACCTTTTCCTTTGACCAAAGTTAGGATTCTGGAAAGTTATTCTTGTTTCACTTATTTTTAGCAGTGTGTAGCTTCTTCCCCTCTGGTTCCTCAAGAGGTTTGAGAAACCACACAAAGGCCTTTTAAGGAGTCAGGTCCAACGTTGTGTGGCTATGGATTGTCTAGTGTGTACAGGGACCAGTGCGGCGTGGGTGAGGCTTTTCTCTGTAATAGGTCTTTCTTATTCCAGGTACCTGTGTGTGAGTGTGTCACGTTCATAACACAAAGTTTGCATAGTCAGCACTCAACCCTGAGCTTGACATGAGTGCAGGATAGGTTCTGCTACCGTGGGAGTGGGGTCTACTGCAGTAGAAGAAACAGTATTGGTGCGGTAGAATGAGATGTGGGGCACATACACATATTAGGGGTGTACAGTAGAAACATATCTAACTATTTCATTAAGGCAAAAGTGGCCTAGAGACAACATTGGACCACAGTGTGACTACGGCCTTAGTTAGATGAGTTATGGGGAAAGACCTCCTTGTGTGAGTAACATTGTTCCTATTGTAGAGATATTTAATTCATTCTCTTTGAAAAGTGGAATGTGAGTTGAATGGATTGAAGATTTTTGTGCACTTTTTACTGCATTTTTGGTGTATTTTCTATATGCACTAACAAGTGTGTATGAAGGGGGTGTGTTCCTATATGAATGATTTGCACAAGGTCTGTAACTGTCTCATTCATCTGTTTGTGTTTTCTACAAAAAAAACAATTCAGATCAATGGAACAGATTTTCTTTTACAGAAACTTCTGCAACAAATCTGTTGCATTTGAATATATCCTCAGGAGAGAAACACCCATCAAGCATTTGCCGCAGTTTGAGATTTGTTTTCCTTGAAAAAAATTCTATGAAATTCAAGTATCTTCCATTGCACTTTTTTGTTTCCAAGCTCTTTGATTAGATTTTTTAAAAAGCAAATGGAAAAAAGGCCAGAGTGTTTTGAGTCAGTAAGGGGAGGCCTCCTTGATGGAGAAATGAGGGTTGGATTAGGGAGCACAAATTATTCAGAAAGAATCAGATGGATCGAAACAGTATGTGGTGACAGAGGGCTTAGCTTACCTGCTGTTTTTGAGTCAGCTCCCAATGTGGGCAGCCTTATCATTGCCTGAATTACTTTGAGTGCCAGGTTGTGTTAAGTCATGATGATTGCATTTATTGATGCTTGTTAATGTTGTTTTTCGCAAAATTCTACTTTTTATTTAGCAGGCTCTGGTTACCAGTGGCAGAACTTGAAGCTCATGGGTCCCAATGCAAAATCTCCCACAGTGCCCTAAACAGTCATAAGTCTTTAACCCCTTAATGACTGGAGCTTTTTTTGGTTTATTGTTTTCATTTTTCGCTCCCCTTCTTCCCAGAGCCATAACTTTTTTATTTTTCCGCTAATATGGCCATGTGAGGGCTTATTTTTTGCGGGACGAATTATACTTTTGAACAATACTATTGGTTTTACCATGTCGTGTACCAGAAAATGGGAAAAAAAATCCAAGTGCGGTGAAATTGCAAAAAAGTGCAATCCCACGCTAGTTTTTTGTTTGGCTTTTTTGCTAGGTTCACTAAATGTTAAAACTAACCTGCCATTATGATTCTCCAGGTCATTATGAGTTCATATACACCAAACATGTCTAGGTTCTTTTTTATCTAAATGATGAAAAAAATTCCAAATTTTGCTGAAAAAAAAATTGCGCCATTTTCTGAGAACCATATAGCATCTCCATTTTTCGTGATCTATGGTCGGGTGAGGGCTTATTTTTTGCTTACCGGTCACCGGTGAGCACATTTCCGGCCAGATGGCCTGGAGCGCTTGTTAAATGCTGCTGTCAGAATTTGACAGTGGCAGATAACTAGTTAACAGCCATGGGCGGATCGCGATTCCATTCGTGGCTATTTCAGGCACATGTCAGCTGTTCAAAACAGCTGACATGTCCCGGCTTTTAGGTGCGCTCACCGCCGGAGCCCACATCAAAGCGGGGGTCCTGCCATTGGATGTACTATTCCGTCCGATGGCAGAAAGGGGTTAATTAATACTATTGGTAGTGTCATCTAGACCAAAGGAGCATTTTAAGCCCCGGTGGGCTCCAGAGGACTGTACCCTACGTTGGTTATGTCCTTGGATGCAACTATTTAAATCCGTTTCTTTGTCCCAATCCTTATGTTGGAGATATATGGGTAACTTCTTTGATGTCATGTTAGGGCTTAGATTAACCCCTTTCTGCCATATGACATACTATCCCGTCCATGTGCCCTGGGACTTAATCCCCAGGGATGGGATAGTATGTCATAGAGAACAGCGGCACCCACGTGGTGAGCGCCGCTGATCGCGGCCGGGTGTCAGCTGATTATCACAGCTGACACCCGGCACTATGTGTCATGGGCGGTCACGGACCGCCCCCGACACGTTAACCCCTGGCACACTGCGATCAAACACAATCGCAGTGTACCGGGGTTTAGGGAGGCATCGGGAGGGAGGGGGCTCCTTCTGTGCTTCCCTGAGACCCCCACAGCAGTGCAATGTGCAGCACTGCTGGGGGGTCTCCTTCCCTGCAGGTCCTTGAATCCAAAATGGCGGCGGGGACCTTCGGGGGCATGCAGGGAGGCGGCTTCCTCATGCCTGCAGCACTGCCTGTGACAGATCGCTGATCTGTCACAGCGATCTGTGATGTGACAGATCAGCGATCTGTCACATGACAGTTATGTCCCCCCTGGGATACTGTAATAAAGTTAAAAAAAGTCTAAAAATAATTTTTAAAAAAATCGCTAAATAAGTAAAAAATATTTCCTAATAAATTAATTTTTTGGAAATAAAACAAAACAATAAAAGTACACTTATTTGGTATTGCCGTGTCCATAACGACCCACCCTATAAAACTTTCCAATTAGGTAGCCCCTTTAGCAAACCCCTTAAAAAATAAAAATAAAAAACAAACCAAAAAATAAAGCTTTATCATCATACCGCTGAACAAAAAGTGCAATAACGCGCGATCAAAAAGACGGATATAAATAACCATGGTACCACTGAAAACGTCATCTTGTCCCACAAAAAACGAGCTGCCATACAGCATCATCAGTGAAAATATAAAAAAGTTATAGCTTGCAGAATACAGCGATGCAAAAATAATTTTTTTTTATATAAAATAGTTTTTATTGTATAAAAGCGCCAAAACATAAAAAAAATAAATGAGGTATCGCTGTAACTGAACTGACCCAAAGAATAAAACCGCCTTATCAACCTTACCGCACACAGAATGGTGTAAACGCACCCCCCCAAAAGAAATTCATGAAAGGCTGGCTTTTGTTCATTCTGCGTCCCAAAAATCGGAATAAGAGGCGATCAAAAAATGTCACGTGGCCGAAAATGGTACCAATAAAAACATCAACTCGTCCCGCAAAAAACAAGACCTCACATGACTCGGTGGGTCAAAATATGGAAAAATTACAGCTCTCAAAATGTGGTGATGCAAAAACTATTTTTACAATAAAAAGCGTCTTTTAGCGTGCGACAGCTGCCAAATATAAAATCCTGCCATAAATAGTAAATCAAACCCCCTTAGTTAGGGAAAAATAATAAAAATTAAAAAATGTATTTACAGTATTTCCATTTTCCCATTAGGGTTAGGGTTGGGGTTAGGGCTAGAGTTAGGGCTAGAGTTAGGGCTAGGGTTAGGGCTAGGGTTAGAGCTAGGGTTAGGGTTAGGGCTAGGGTTAGGGTTAGGGCTGAGATTAGGGTTAGGGGTGTGTTAGGATTAGGGCTGTAGTTAGAATTGGGGAGTTTCCACTGTTTGGGCACATCAGGTGCTCTCCAAACGCAACATGGCGTCTGATCTCAATTCCAGCCAATTATGCATTGAAAAAGTCAAATGGTGCTCCTTCCCTTCCAAGCTCTGCCATGTGCCCAAACAGTGTTTTACCCCCACATATGGGGTATCAGCCTACTCAGGACAAATTGCAAAACAACTTTAGGGGTCCAATTTCTCCTATTACCCTTAGGAAAATAAAAAATTGGGGGCAAAAATATCATTTTTGTGGAAAAAAATATGATTTTTTTATTTTCACGCCCGGGCGTTATAAACTTCTGTAAAGCACTGGGGGGTTCAATGTGCTCACCACACATCTAGATAAGTTCCCTAGGGGGTCTAGTTTCCAAAATGGGGTCATTTGTGGGGGGTTTCCACTGTTTAGGTACATCAGGGGCTCTCCAAAGGCAACATGACACCCGCAGACCATTCCATCAAAGTCTGCATTCCAAAACGTCACTTATGAATGGGTCACCGAGGAGGAAAACAAGACCAAGCCAATTCACAGAAAACCAGAGAGGTTTGTAACTATGTGGATTGCAGACCCGTGATCCTAACCACACAACTAACAGCAGCCGTGGAGCATACATACGATGATTCTAGATGCCTCGTCACAGCCGGAGGACTAAATAAGCCTAAAGCAAGAAGAAGGAAAATCTAAAACTGACCCAGAGCAGACCCCAAAGGAATAGACAGCCGCCACAAATGTATTGACGGTGAGACAAGTTGAAAACACAAACACAGGTAGGAAAATAGGCTGAGCAAACGATGGGGCCCACTGTTATGAATGGGTCACCATGGAGAAAAAAGCAAACAAGCTAAGCCACAGAAAACAGAGTGGTTGGTAACTATGCAGATTGCAGATCCCTGATCTTACCACACAACTAGCAGTAGCCGTGTAGCGTGCCTACGATGAACCTAGACGCCTCGTCACGGCCAGAGGACTACATAAGCCTAAAGCAAGAAAAGGGAAAACTAACTGCCCCAGAGCAGACCCCAAAGGAATAGATAGCCCCCACACATGTATTGACGGTGAAACAAGATGAAGACACAAACACAGGCAGGAAAATAGGCTGAGCAAATGATGGGGCCCAATCTAACTAGACAGGAAAGGAAAGGAAAGACACTATCTGCAACCTGCAAAAAACCCTACAAAATAATGTCAAACACTTCTGATAGCAAAATCAACCCTGAAGTCACTAGACTTCGCCCACTATATCAGCACTCTGAAATATTCTGAGACAGAGCAAAAAGAGACAGAACTAGTAAGGGACAAAAAGCCATTTGGCAAAATACTGATAAATAAGAGTGGAAATTCAGCTCAGCCCCCAGCCTGGGCTGGCAGACCACACAAAAAACTGAATAGACCAACAAAATCAAGTGTGAACATTAGCAGAAAAACTTAACTTTTGATGACTGGAACAGAGCTGAAAACCAAGAGCTGACAAGCCAGAAGGAATCACCATCAACTGAATAGGGCGTCGGCTGTCTTAAATCCAATCGGAGAATCCTGAGATCCAATCGTCATCCTCATTCTCAGATGGCAGATCTCCACCGATCAAACCAGCCGCACCACCTCCCGTCACCACCAGAGGGAGTCCAGAAGGGGAACTCACAACTGGTGAGAATGAACTCACAACAGTACACCCCCTTGAGGAGGGGTCACCGAACCCTCATCCACGCCACCAGGCCGATCAGGATGGGCCTCGTGAAAAGCACGAACCAATCTATTGGCATGAATATCGGAGGCAGAGACCCAAGAATTATCCTCCTGACCATAACCCTTCCATTTGACCAAATACTGGAGTCTCCGCCTAACCAAACGAGAATCCAATATTTTCTCTACCTCATATTCCACATTGCCTTCGACCAACACAGGGTCAGGAGGTGCTGCCATAGGAACCACTGGCTCAACAAACCTCTTCAACAGAGATTTGTGAAATACGTTATGGATCTTGAACGTAACTGGAAGAGCCAATCGAAACGAAACAGGATTAAGAAATTCCAAAATCTTATAAGTACCAATAAATCTTGGCTTAAATTTAGGAGATGCAACCTTCATAGGAATATTCATAGACGACAACCAAACCATATCACCCACTTTAAACCAGGGACCAATGGTCCTATGCCGGTTGGAAAATCGCTGGGCCTTTTCCTGAGAAAGTGACAACTTATCCACCACTTGGTCCCATATCTGCTGCATTCTCTTAACCACAGTGTCCACACCTGGGCAGGACGAAGATTCCACTTGCCCTGAAGAGAGCCGAGGATAAAATCCAAAATTACAGAAAAAGGGTGACACCAAAGTGGCAGAACTAGCTCTATTGTTCAGCGCGAATTCGGCCAAGGGCAAAAATGAGACCCAATCATCCTGATCAGCAGATATAAAACATCTCAAATAAGACTCCAAGGTCTGGTTTGTTCTCTCAGTCTGTCCATTGGTCTGGGGATGAAACGCGGAGGAGAAGGATAACTGAATTCCCAGATTGGAACAAAAGGCTTTCCAGAATCTGGAAACAAACTGGACCCCTCTATCGGACACAATGTTCTCAGGAATCCCATGTAACCGAACCACCTGTTGTAAAAACAAGGGCACCAACTCAGCAGAAGATGGCAACTTTGGGAGTGGTACAAGATGGACCATCTTCGAAAATCTATCACAAATCACCCAGATAACAGTCATTCTCTGAGAGACAGGAAGATCAGAAATAAAATCCATTGAGATATGGGTCCATGGCCTCTTGGGCACCGGCAAGGGCATCAGCAACCCACTAGAACGAGAACAGGGTTTAGACCGAGAACAAGTCCCACAGGACTGTACAAAATTCCTGACGTCACGAGATAAGGCAAGCCACCAAAAGGACCGACTCACCAAATCTCTGGTACCAAAAATACCTGGATGACCAGCCAATGCGGAGCAATGAATTTCAGACATCACTCTCTTTCTCCACTGGTTAGGAACATACAATTTTCCTATAGGGCAACGCTTAGGTTTATCCTCCTGAAATTCCTCCAGGCCACGTCTCAAATCGAGCAAAATGGCAGAAAGAACTACCCCCTCACCTAGGATGGTAGTAGGCTCGGTCACACTAAGAAAATCGGCAAAGAAACTCCTAGAAAGGGCCTCTGCCTTAACATTCTTAGTGCCCGGAAGAAAAGACACCACAAAATTAAAACGCGTGAAAAACAAGGCCCATCTAGCCTGTCTAGGATTCAAGCGTTTGGCCGACTCCAGATAAATCAAATTCTTGTGATCGGTGAGGACCACAACTTGATGTCTAGCTCCCTCCAACCAATGTCTCCACTCCTCAAATGCCCACTTCATGGCCAACAATTCCCGATTCCCCACGTCATAGTTGCGTTCAGATGGGGAGAACTTTCGAGAAAAGAAGGCACAGGGATTCATCTTAGAAGTCACATGGTCTTTTTGGGACAAAATAGCTCCTGCACCAATCTCAGAAGCATCTACCTCCACCTGAAATGGAAGTGAGACATCAGGTTGCCGTAAAACTGGAGCTGAAGTAAATCTCTGCTTAAGCTCCTGAAATGCTGAGATAGCCTCAGGAGACCAATTCAGCACATCAGCGCCCTTCTTGGTCAGATTAGTCAGTGGTTTGACAATACCAGAAAAATTACCTATAAATTTACAATAGAAATTAGCAAAACCCAAAAACTTCTGGAGGGCCTTCAAAGAAGTAGGCTGAACCCAATCATAAATGGCCTGTACCTTGGCCGGGTCCATTTCAATAGTCGATAGAGATAAGATAAATCCCAAAAATGAAATCCTCTGTACACCAAAGAGGCATTTCAATCCCTTAACAAACGGAATTCTCTCTCAAAATCCGGAACACAGTCCGAATGTGTTCCATATGAGAATCCCAATCACTAGAAAAGATCAAAATATCATCCAGATAGATGATCAAAAACTTATCCACAAAGTCATGGAAAATATCATTCATAAAGGACTGGAAGACAGAAGGGGCATTAGTGAGCCCAAAAGGCATCACCAGGTACTCAAAATGTCCCTCTGGAGTATTAAACGCCATCTTCCATTCATCCCCGTGCTTGATGCGAATAAGATTATACGCCCCCTGAGGTCAAGCTTAGTAAACCAGCAGGCACTCTTAACTCTGGAGAATAAATCAGACATCAGAGGTAACAGGTACTGATATTTAACCGTCATCTTGTTAAGGGAACAATAATCAATACACGGTCTTAATGAACCATCTTTCTTGGCCACAAAAAAAAACCCCAGCACCTAAAGGTGACAAGGATGGTCTAATATGGCCCTTCTCCAATGACTCCTTAATATAGGATCGCATAGTATCATGTTCGGGTACTGATAAGTTGAAAAGTCGACCCTTGGGAAATTTACACCCAGGCATCAACTCAATTGCACAGTCATAACTCCTATGAGGAGGCAAAGACGCAGACTTGCTCTCACTAAATACATCAGAAAAATCGGCTAGATAATCAGGAATATCATGAGACTGAGGAGAGGTGGAGAAAACAGGAGCATCCCTAAGAACACACTGACAACCCCAACTCACCACAGACCCAGATTTCCAATCCAAAACTGGATTATGAGTTTGCAACCAAGGAAAACCCAGAACAATAGTATCATGCAAATTATGCAGCACCAAAAATTTACAATTTTCTTGGTGGTCTGGGGCAACCCGCATCGTCACCTGGGTCCAAAACTGAGGTTTATTCTCCGCCAAAGGAGTAGCATCAATACCCCTCAAAGGAATAGGCGTCCGCAGAGGCGTCATGGAAAAACCACAACGTTTAGCAAAGTCCAAATCCATCAGATTCAGCGCTGCTCCTGAATCCACAAAAGCCTTCGTGGAAAATGTGGATAAGGAGCAAATCAGTGTAATTGCCAAAAGAAACCTAGGTTGTATACTGCCCACAGCAAATGTGTGTGCAAAACGTTTCTCTCGTTTTGGGCAGACAGAAATAATATGAGAGACGTCTCCACAGAAAAAACACAGCTTATTACGTCTTCTAAACTCCTGACGTTGCGCCCTAGACAAAACTCTATCACATTGCATAGGTTCAGACATTTGTCCAAAAGGTGGCAACTCCTCTCATGTAGTTTTGCGTTCACGTAAACGCCGATCAATTTTAATGGCTAATGGCATAGAATCGTCAAGACCAGAGGGAACAGGAAATCCCACCATAGTATCTTTTACGGTTTCTGACAAACCCTTCCAAAAGAGAGCTGCCAAGGCACCATCATTCCAGGTAGTAAGGACCGCCCACTTTTGGAATTTTTGACAGTGTAACTCTGCAGAATGACAATTTTAACCTGCTGCGCAGAGCTCACCGATGAATTAGGCTCCAAGGCAAGAAATAATTTACAATTATTCTTAAAATTCAAAAATTTAGACCGATCCCCAAAACACACATCAGGAGTAGGGATCCTTGGTTCAGCAGCATGTGAATGAGCAAGATAGGCAGAAATTCCCCACACTTCAGCAGTGAGCTGCTCCACATGATCAGACAATTGCTTAATCTCCATTTAAAAAAAAAATATATATATTCCTACGGCCCCAGGGAAAAAGAGGAAAAAATATACATATAAAAAAAAAAATTCTGACACTTTTTTTTTTATTTTTTTACAATTCTTTCCTGCTTTTGAGTACCCTAGAATCTGCGGTATGGCTGGTGATTCTGTTATGAATGGGTCACCGTGGAGAAAAAAAGCAAACAAGCTAAGCCACAGAAAACAGAGTGGTTGGTAACTATGCAGATTGCAGATCCCTGATCTTACCACACAACTAGCAGTAGCCGTGGAGTGTGCCTACGATGAACCTAGACTCCTCGTCATGGCTGGAGGACTACATAAGCCTAAAGCAAGAAAAGGGAAAACTAACTGCCCCAGAGCAGACCCCCAAAGGAATAGATAGCCCCCACACATGTATTGATGGTGAAACAAGATGAAGGCACAAACACAGGCAGGAAAATAGGCTGAGCAAATGATGGGGCTCAAACTAACTAGACAGGAAAGGACAGAAAAGACACTATCTGCAACCTGCAAAAAACCCTACAAAATAATGTCAAACACTTCTGATAGCAAAATCAACCCTGAAGTCACTAGACTTCGCCCACTATATCAGCACTCTGAAATATTCTGAGACAGAGCAAAAAGAGACAGAACTAGTAAGGGACAAAAAGCCAGTTGGCAAAATACTGATAAATAAGAGTGGAAATTCAACTCAGCCCCCAGCCGGGGCTGGCAGACCACACAAAAAACTGAATAGACCAACAAAATCAAGTGTGAACATTAGCAGAAAAACTTAGCTTTTGATGACTGGAACAGAGCTGAAAACCAAAAGCTGACAAGCCAGAAGGAATCACCAGCAACTGAATAGGGCGTCGGCTGTCTTAAATCCAATCTGAGAATCCTGAGATCCAATCGTCATCCTCATTCTCAGGTGGCAGATCTCCACCGATCAAACCAGCCGCACCACCTCCCGTCACCACCAGAGGGAGTCCAGAAGGGGAACTCACAACTGGTGAGAATGAACTCACAACAGCCCACACTAGCTAGAAAGGACAGGAAAAGAAAGATACTGTCTGCAATCACGCCAAAAAAACCCTGGAAAAATGTCCAACACTTCTGATAGCAAAAAATACCCTGAAGTCACTAGACTTCTCCCACTATATCAGCACTCTGGCATATTCTGAGAACAGAGCAAAAAGAGGCAAATCTAATAAGGGACAAAAAGCAAACTGGCACATACAGTGACATAAGAGTGGCAATTCAGCACAGCCCCAGCCTGGGCTGGCTGACCACACAAAAACTGAATAGACCAAGCCAAATCAAATGTGAACATTAGCAAAGACGACTTAGCTTGAGAAGGCAGGAACTGAGCTGGAAACTAAGACCTCAGGAGGCAGGAAAAAATCACCAGCATGGGAATAGGGAGTCGGCTGTCTTAAATCCAGTCTGAGACTCCAGATGTCCACTCCTCTTCTTCATTATCAGGTGGCAGGTCTCTGTTAATTAGATCAGCTTCACTACCTCCTGCCACCACCAGAGGCAGCCCGGAAAGAGAACTCACAACTCCTCTGTCAGCACAACCAGCTCCCTCATCAGAAACCAGAGGCAGACCAGAAAATGAGTTCACAACAGTCACTACTTCCCTTCCGAGCCCCGACGTGTCCCCATACAGAAGTTTTCTCCCACATATGGGGTATCAGCATACTCAGGACAAATTGGACAACAACTTTTGGGGTCCAATTTCTCCTGTTACACTTGGGAAAATAAAAAAATTGGGGACTAAAAGATCATGTTTGTGGAAAAAATATGATTTTTTTATTTTCACGCCAGGGCGTAATAAACTTCTGTGAAGCACTGGGGGGTTCAAAGTGCTCACCACACATCTAGATAAGTTCCTTAGGGGGTCTAGTTTCCAAAGTGGGGTCATTTGTGGGGGTTTCCACTGTTTAGGTACGTCAGGGGCTCACCAAACGTGACATGGCGTCCGATCTGAATTCCAGCCAATTTTGCATTGAAAAAGTCAAACAGCACTCCTTCCCTTCTGAGCTCTGCCATGCGCCGAAACAGTGGTTCCCCCCACATATCAGGCATCAACGTACTCAGGACAAATTGCACAATAACTTTTGCAGTCGAATTTCTCCTGTTACCCTTGGCAAAATAAAAAAAAATTGGACCTGAAGTAATTTTTTTGTGAAAAAAAGTTAAATGTTAATTTTTTTTAAACATTCAAAAAAATTCTGTGAAGCACCTGAAGGGTTAATAAACTTCTTGAATATGGTTTTGAGCACCTTGAGGGGTGCAGTTTTTAGAATGGTGTCACTTTTGGGTATTTTCCATCATATAGACCCTTCAAAGTGACTTCAAATGTGATGTGGTCCGTAAAAATAAAATGGTGTTGCAAAAATGATAAATCGCTGGTCAACTTTTAACCCTTATAACTTCCTAAAAAAAAAAATTTTGGTTCCAAAATTGTGCTGATGTAAAGTAAACATATGTAAAATGTTTAAAAACATATGTGACATGCACAAGTGTGAACAAGTCAGTCAGACAATGCTCACACCACCCAATGGCTTAAACACAAGAAAACACAAAATTACAAATTTGCAAAAAATACTCTGCAGTAAAAAACATGACAGTAATCAGCAAGTGCTGTATAACGAATACAGGGTATTTAGTCGATACATTTTTTGCAAAAAATGTATACCAAGCCGCTTCACCACGTCACGGTAACCATTCACGAAGCAGTCCCTATCTAATGTATTTAAAACCTGAACATGTGAACAGTGTCTAAATGAACAGGATATAGACAGGCGCCTCCTAGCATATGGGCTTATGGTGTAAGACAGCTCATTTATGTGCATGTCACACAGGAGAGGGGTGGGGTCTCCCAAACCATGCTGAGCAAGGAAAAAACGGATTAAAAACATATGTGAAATGTTATTTATTAAGTTTTTTGTGTGCCATATCTCTGTGATTTAAGGGCATAAAAATTCAAGGTTGGAAAATTGCAAAATTTTCAAAATTTTTGCCAAATTTCCGTTTTTTTCACAAATAAACGCAAGTTATTTGAATGAAATTTTACCACTAACATGAAGTACAATATGTCACGAGAAAACATTGTCAGAATCAGTGGGATCCATGGAAGCGTTTCAAAGTTATTACCTCATAAAGGGACAGTGGTCAGAATTGTAAAAATTGGCCCAGTCATGAACGTGCAAACCACCCTTGGGGGTTAAGGGGTTAACTCTGCGTCACTTTGCTCAGTGCCATCCCAGCAATAGAGCGCACTAAGTGCATGCCCATAATTATTTTATTTTGTTTTCATGCACACTGTCTATTGTCCATAGTGTTGTAATTGTGTAGCCTTCTTTGGTGGCCACCATTACCAGCTTTGAGTCACTTTGACATTACATTTATTTTTCCTATACTTTAGTCTGGTTTGACACTGTACATGATTTGGATTTCACTTATAAAATCTGCCTTCTCCTGCGGATCATGTTGACTCTTGCTTGATCCACTTTTTAATATTGCACATTTTTGACATTCAATGAAGTATCCATTTTACCTTTTTTTATATATTTTTTCTGGTAGGGATCTTATTTTGTGATTTGGAGCTCAACTTCCTCAAGTTGATTCTTTTTTCACATGTGTAACTGATAACTATTTTTTTATGGTGCTTACTTTTTTTTAGATTTATTGTTTTATTAATTGTTGTGTAAATGTTTCATAACAGAAGGGGAAAAAGAAATAATAGAGATACTGGTATCAGTCTTTTACCAAAAGAGAATAGATCCATCCGACACAAGTGACCTGGACATATGTTCGGGGCGTAATGTGCATAACTGAAGCATAGAGGGAGTCTTGCACTGCAGCTTCTTATATTCTCTGGTTTATAAAGTAGACTATTCCTGAAAAGAGTCGTCTCTGCCCCAGTACGTATAGAAATGGTGCTGCTTACTCACATTCAGACAATGATGTCACTGAGCACAGCTGTCAGTCTTGCATTGTAGAAAGCAACCTGCTACAAATCAGTTAATATACAGAAAGTGCATCATTACAGGTAACAGACTTGTGTTTTTGGGTATGTTCACATGTATCATTTCACTGAATTAGTTCGGTAATATCTCACCATATTGACTATTGAAGTGATTAGGATTAATAAAAAATTCTGTTCTTATAACCTAGCCAAAACAAATGTGTAATATTGTAGAATATGCCCGGAAAAGGTGATTTTGGAAGTGATGTAAGAAGGTTGAAATGAACTCATTTCTCTCTTAGAAAATGTATCTGTCAATACATGAACTCCTCTATAGGGCTCATACTCACTTGCGAGAGACTCTCTCTATATATATATTATGATTTTATGTATATATATTTATTCTATCTATTCTATTCTAACCTGTCATTCTGTGACAGATCATTTGTCGGCTTTTAATCTATCTATCTAATATACACTGCTCAAAAAAATAAAGGGAACACTAAAATACTACATCCTAGATATCACTGAATGAAATATTCCAGTTGCAAATCTTTATTCATTGCATAGTGGAATGCATTGAGAACAATAAATCATAAAAATGATCAACGTAAATCCAAATTAATATCCCATGGAGGTCTGGATTTGGAATGATACTCAAAATCAAAGTGGAAAATCAAATTACAGATTGATCCAACTTTAGTGGAAATGCCTCAAGACAAGGAAATGATGCTCAGTAGTGTGTGTCCTCTCCACGTACCTGTATGACCTCCCAACAACGCCTGGGCATGCTCCTGATGAGGCAGTGGATGGTCTCCTGAGGGATCTCCTCCCAGACCTAGACTAAAGCATCCGCCAACTTCTAGACAGTCTGTGGTGCAGCGTGACGTTGGTGGATGGAGCAAGACATGATGTCCCAGATATGCTCAATCGGATTCAGGTCTGGGGAACGGGTGGGCGAGTCCATAGCTTCAATGCCTTCATCTTGCAGGAACTGCTGACACACTCCAGCCACATGAGGTTTGACATTGTCCTGCATTAGAAGGAACCCAGGGCCAACCGCACCAGCATATGGTCTCACAAGGGGTCTGAAGATCTCATCTCGGTACCTAAGCAGTCAGGCTACCTCTGGTGAGCACATGGAGGACTGTGCGTCCCTGCAAAGAAATGCCACCCCACATCATTACTGACCCACTGACAAACCAGTCATGGTGAAGGATGTTGCAGACAGAAGATTGCTCTCCACGGCATCTCCAGACCCTGTCACGTCTGTCACATGTGCTCAGAGTGAACCTGCTTTCATCTGTGAAGAGCACAGTGGCAAATTTGCCAATCCTGGTGTTCTGTGGCAAATGCCAAGCGTCCTGCACATTGTTAGGCTGTGAGCACAACCCCCATCTGTGGACGTTGGGCACTGAGACCATCCTCATGGAGTCAGTTTCTAACCGTTTGTGCAGACACATGCACATTTATAGCCTGCTGGAGGGCTCTGGCAGTTCTCCTGTTCCTCCTTGCACAAAGGCTGAGGTAGCGATCCTGCTGCTGGGTTGTTGCCCTCCTACGGCCCCCTCCACGTCTCCTGGTGTACTGGCCTGTCTCCTGGTAGCGCTTCCAGCCTCTGGACACTACGCTGACAGACACAGCAAACCTTCTTGCAAGGCTCACATTGATGTGCCATCCTGGATGAACTACACTACCTGAGCCACTTGTGTGGATTGTAGAGTCCGTCTCATGTATACCACGAGGGTGAAAGCACAACCAACATTCAAAAGTGACCAAAACTTCAGCCAGAAAGCATTGGTACTGAGATGTGGTCTGTGGTCCCCACCTGCAGAACCACTCCTTTATTGAGTGTGTCTTGATAATTGCCAATAATTTCTGTTGTCTATTCCATTTGCACAACAGCATGTGAAATTGATTGTCAATCAGTGTTGCTTCCTAAGTGGACAGTTTGATTTCACAGAAGTTTGATTTACTTGGAGTTATATTCTGTTGTTTAAGTGTTCCCCTTTATTTTTTGAGCAGTGTATATATATGTATACAGTATATATAATATGTGTGTGTGTTTTGAAGAATATTTCATAACACTCGCATGGCACTCGCCCGTTTTTTCGGTCTGGAAATTAGACCTTTTTTTCTCGCATATGGGTATGAGCCCAAAGGCAATGGGTTACCATTGTCCTTATTGTAGTGGCCATCCATTGTAATGTAATGGAATGATATGTTATATTGTGCTGTATACTACCAAGTACAGACCTGCTGCCAGGTAGTATTATGCCCGTATACAGAAATGCAATGATTATGTTTAAGGCTGGGTCACACGGGCGTATATTCTCTCATCAAGGAGAATAGGGCCAATTATGGAAATCATACTCTGATCAGAATGTGATCCAATTTTCTCAAATGAGGAGAAGATAGGAAAAAAAAATCTTTTCCATTCTGTCAGTCTTTGGAAATTGGACTGCACTCAGATGTTATCCGAATGCAGTCCAATGAGACTTGAAGATTGAAGATGGTGTGGCGCATTTTGAAACCACCTCCTTGGGCACATATAGATGTTGATTTTAGCTACTTGGGAAATACTCTAGATTTAAAGGGCTTTTCCTCTTCCAGGAAATCTTCATTCCTAGGCACAGTTTGGTCTAAGAAAAAAAGCACATCCTCCGGTGAGTTTCCGTCGTTGCTCCTGGTGTTCGTCATTGATGCATCACTGGTGTCTTGTCATCAGTTTGCCGGCCATTCAGTAATCTCAGTGTCTCTCCCAGTGTAGCCATAGCACCCCAATCAGAGTCACTAAGCTCACAGGTTGCCTGCTGTGCTGTCAACGTGGCATCAACCGCAGCCAATGCCAGACACCAGGAGTGGCGGAGACTCACAAGTGGACCTGAGGATGGTGAGAATAGCAGTATTTATTTCATATCAAACTGCATCGGGGGTTGACGATTTCCCGAAGGAGGACAACCTCATTAATCTTCCTCCTAATGGACAGGAAGATTGCAACGTAAATATGCCAAATCAATTTCAAGTTACCCATTTTTTTGGTGAAGACTACAAGATGTAGATCTGATAGATTTGGAAGTTTTAATATCCTGATGATTTGTTATAACCTGTGCAATTAACTCTTTAATAGCATTCACCTGTTACATAAGCTACACATACTATGTGTATGGGAAGACTAAGGTTCTTCTGTAATGTGACAGTTTGTTTGTTCCATCATTCCAGCTTACAAAGTGCACGAAACTGTTGCTGTTTTTCTGTGTCCACAATCACGTCTCTGTTATGAGTTTGCAGTCAGAATGAGTCAGCACGCGCTTATTTTACCATTTAGGCGTGTCACAGACACAATTGTTGGTGTCTAGTCATGTGACATAACTCAGCTGTTGATGCCGGCTCACGTGATGGCGCTTCCACCCCTATGACACTAACTTCTAGCATCTCCTCAGAGTAGCGCCGACATCTGTCTGTGACAGAGAACATGTGACAGTCTACACATTAAGCCCAAGGCCCTCCTTGAAGTCAACCCTGGGGGTATTGTAGCGAAGCTCATAATTCAATGCTTTGCAGGGGAGGAATTCTCCACTGACCTTTTTAGTTGGGAGGGGTTAATATTGCCTTTTAAAGACGAATTTCACGACCCAAAAATCCACTTAAATGTACCCGATTTAATAAGGTTATGGAATGACGTGCTCTGTGAAAAATTTGGATGGAAGAAAGAATTTAGATTATGAAATCTTGTTCCATTCGCAGACAGTCTCTCTGAGTATTCCTGAAAAACATGGCTTAATCAAAGAACATGTTAACTCTTCG
Source organism: Dendrobates tinctorius (assembly GCF_039654945.1). Lineage (NCBI taxonomy): Eukaryota > Metazoa > Chordata > Amphibia > Anura > Dendrobatidae > Dendrobates > Dendrobates tinctorius. The sequence goes on from NW_027361684.1 coordinate 44,349,732, forward strand.
AACTCCTTGTAAAGCCGATAGCTATAGTAGTGTTTATTATAGTGGAAAATGAGTTAATTCAAGGTTAAGTGATGGGTACAGGTACCAGACGAAGGAAATAAGATCTTAGGCATTTCGACTGGTTGATTAGCAGCAATGAGTGCTCCTAGGAAGGATCATTTTCCGATACTCGGCTAGTGTAAACAGGCTGCCAAGTTCCCAAAAAATGAGCAAAACCTTTGTTTTTTGGGTGAAATTGATTTTTAAGCAGACTGTACACTGTTCTCTACAAACAGGACATGTGGTCTGAGAAGAATGACACTCTATGTGCATAGAACGACCATTATTTCGGTATCATCTTTCACCATGTGGCTTCTTAAAGGTTTATTCCCATTTTTAGAAGCTGTACTTGCTGATCACTGGGGGTTGCAGCAGTCCCATTTGCATGGAGGGGTGACCAGAAATGCAAACCACTGCTCCATTTATTCTGTATGAGACAGCTGGAAAAAGCTGAGTTGGTAGAGAATGAATAGCGCATGGTGCACATGTCCAGCCACAGCTGCACTTAGCCTCTGCAAACCGCTGGGATCCCCACTGATCAGCAAGTTGTCACTTATCTTAAGTATAGGTGATAACTTCTAAAGATGCCATTAACCCTTTAAAGGGATTTTCCCATCTAAGACACTTATGACTAGATATGAGTGACTTTGCCTTTTTTCGGGTCGAGTTGGATTTCATGAAACCCGACTTTCTTAAAAGTGGGGTCGAACGAAATCGGCCGACTATAGGGAAAAGTCGGGGTCCGACTGAAACACGAAACCCAATGCAAGTCAAAGGGAAAGCAAAGTCGGCAGGGAGTGGAGGCCAGGAAACACACCTACAGTGCCCATTTCAATGCCAACAACATCAATTCTTATTACTTAAGCTTGTCAACCTTAATTTACTTTATAATAATAGTTACGCATTGAAAACTGTGGGTTATTTGGCTAAAGTTGTGGGGGGGGGTAGGGCTGGCAGCAGGTTTTCGTGTGCCCTGGGCCAAAGAGTGTCAGTGTGCCCTTTTAAAACATACCACAATTCATAATGCTCCGATACAGCACAGAAATATAGGTGTAGAACAATGAAAAATACTTCACTGCTTACATGACATGACTGATATCTATTTTAAATTCTACAATAGCTCAAAAAACAGACAGTATATTACTCCATACAGTTTTATGGCCACCACCTAGTGCGCCATACAGAATAATGAGCCCCATATATTTCTCCATACAGATTAATGGGTCCCATATAATGTTCCATACAGTATATGATGAGCTCCACATAATGCTACAGTATATATTGGTCCCCATGGATGATGCTCCACTGTCTTATGGGCCCAAATAATGCTCCATAGAGTCCATATATAATGGGCCCCATTTCTAATGCTCCAGTGTATAATGGGCCCCGTAAATGTTGCTCCAGTGTCTGATGTCCCCCATTTGGAATGCTCCAGTATATAATGGGCCAAATGGATGATGCTCCAGTGTATGATGGGCTCCATATATCATTCTCCAGTGTATATTGCTCCCCCAAAAATGCTCCCAACATTTAATAAATTAAATACCTCTCCTCGCTGGGCACTGCTCTACTATGGACTCCTCAGCATTGCCATTTTAAAGCTCTATGCACTTGTACTGTTTCGGTAGAGGGCATGCAGACGTGATGTCATCGCGCTGTGTAACCTGAATGTTACTGTCAGGAAAGGCGGAAGATAACACGGCGGTGGAGCAGGGAGAGATAAGTATTGAAAGTGCTATGGCCCTGAGCAAGCATGGGGGGCCCACTCGTGGGCGACGGCACTGGCACCGGGCCCCTCATAGTATGACGGTATGTCTGACGGTGAGTGGGCCCTCCCACCGGTAGAGACACTTTTGCGTACTATGAGGGGCCCTGTGCCACTACCGTCGCCCACGAGTAGGACGCCCCCACCTGCTCAGGGAACCGGCACTTTCATCTGCACCTTCCTCTGTGTCACCGTGTAAGGTGGTAGAGTATGTGGGAAGGGGCACCTAAGTTTCATCAGTGTCACATTCTGGCTCTGTAGAGTGCAAGGGGAATGTAGTGCTGTGGGTCAATGTACCAGCAGAATCATCTAGCAGTGGCTGTGCATCAGTGCACTCCATCTCCGTTTCATGTTGGACTAGGGAATTTAGAATTTCACTTGATAACATAGGCATGGACTGTGAAAAGAGCTCCATGGAGTAATCTGAAGTGTGGGCTGCCGCATCCTTCACTTTTAGTGAGGGTGAAGGAGACAAGGAAAGAGGTGGTTCCTGACCAGAAGCCTGCACTGACAACTCAGTGCTTGCATTTTTTTAAACTTCAGAAGAGGAGGCGATAGAGCTGTGTTGTGAGTTCATTTTCCCCTTCACTACTGAGGCCCGAGGAACTCCCTCTTCTGGTGAAGAAAGGTAGTGAGCCTGATTGTCAAACACCTGGGGCTGATGATGATGACTGGCCGAGTGGAGTTAATGACTGGATATAAGGCTGCCGACGCCCTTCTGGCCTGCGGGTGATTTTTCTGTGGACTTCTAGGAAACCAGTCTGATTCCTGCTCATCTAAAGCTAAGATTTCTGCTTTGCCTTTTTGCATTAGTGTTTTGTTTTCCTTGCTTTTCTGGATTCTGCCATTCCCTGCTGGGGTTAGCTGAATCTCCTTTTGCCTGTTGCTCTGTCTTCAGAATATTCCTGAGTACTGACATAGCCTTTTTGAAGCCTAGCGTCTTCAGGGCCTTTTTTACTGTCAGTTTGTTGGCTCTTATTTTCATAGGGTTTTTCACGGATTGCAGACAGCAGCCTTCCTGTCCTTTCCTATCTAAGCTAGCGTGGGCCCCATCTTTGCTCAGTCTATCTTTCTGTCTGTGTTTTGTTCTTTCTTCTTGCTTCACCGTCATTATATGTGGGGGGCTGTCTTTTACTTTGGGGTCTTCTCTGGGGCAGTTTAGATTTCCCTTTCTGTCTTTAGGCTATGTAGTTCTCAGGCTGTGATCGAGGGGCCTAGGGCATCGTAGGAGCCCCCCACGGCTACTGCTAGTTGTGTTGATAGGTTCAGGGGTCTGCAATCCGATAGCTGCCAACTTCTCTGGTTTTCTGGACTTAGCTAGCATTACTATTTTTGCCTCCTACGGTGACTCAATCATAACAGAATCACCCGCCATACCGCAGATTCTAGGGTACTCAATAGCAGGAAAGAACTGTATAAAAAAAAAAAAAAAGTGTGTATATTTTTTCCTCTATATCTCTGAGGCCGTAGGGGGAATTTCTTTTTTTCTCTCAATGGAGATAAAGCAATTGTCTGATCGTGTGGAGCAACTCGCTGCGGAAGTGCGGGGAATTTCCGCCTACCTTGCTCATTCACATGCTGCTGAACCAAAGATTCCTACACCTGATGTATTTTTTGGGGATCGGTCTAAATTTTTGAATTTCAAAAATATTTGTAAATTATTTTTTGCCTTGAAGCCTAACTCGTCAGGGAGCTCCGCGCAGCAGGTTAAAATTGTCATCTCTTTGCTGCGTGGCGATCCCCAGGATTGGGCGTTTTCTTTGAAACCAGATGATCCTATTCTGACTAATGTGAGCGCATTTTTTCAGGCCTTGGGGTTGTTGTATGACGAACCTAATGCCATTGATCAGGCTGAAAACACCCTGCTAGCATTGAACCAGGGTCGTGATTCTGCAGAGTTGTACTGTCAAAAGTTTCGAAAGTGGGCGGTACTTACTACCTGGAATGATAGTGCCTTGGCTGCTCTCTTTCGGAAGGGGTTGTCAGAAGCCGTAAAAGATACTATGGTGGGATTTCCTGTTCCCTCTGGTCTTGATGATTCTATGTCTTTAGCCATTCAGGTTGATCGGCGTTTACGCAAACGCAGAGCTGCACGAGAGGTGTTGCCACCTGTTGAACAGATGTTTGAACCTATGCAATGTGATAGAGTTTTTTCCAGAGAGCAGCGTCAGGAGTTCAGAAGGCGTAATAAGTTGTGTTTTTTCTGTGGAGATGCCTCGCATATTTTTTCTGTCTGTCCTAAACGCGAGAAACGCTTTGCACACACGTTTTCTGTTGGTGGTGTTCAACCTAAGTTTCTTCTGGCTATTACTCTGATCTGCTCCCTGTCCACATTTTCCGCCAAGGCTTTTGTGGATTCAGGAGCAGCTCTAAACCTAATGGACTTGGATTTTGCTAAACGTTGTGGATTTCCGATGACACCTCTGCAGACGCCTATCCCTTTGAGGGGGATTGATGCTACTCCTTTGGCTAAAAATAAACCTCAGTTTCGGACCCAGGTGGTAATGCGGGTCGCCCCAGACCATCAAGAAAATTGCAGGTTTTTGGTGTTACATAATCTGCATGATACTATTGTTCTGGGGTTTCCCTGGTTACAAATTCATAATCCAGTTTTGGATTGAAAATCTGTGTCTGTGGTGAGTTGGGGTTGTCGGTGTGCCTTTGGTGAGGCTCCGGTGTTTTCCACCTCTCCTCAGTCGCATGATGTTCCTGATTATTTTGCGGACTTTTATGGTGTATTTAGTGAGAATGAGTCTGCGTCTCTGCCTCCTCATAGGAGTTATGACTGTGCTATTGAACTGAGCCCGGGGTGTAAATTTCCCAAGGGTCGGCTCTTCAATTTATCTGTACCCGAGCACGAGGCTATGCGATCCTATATTAAAGAGGCATTGGAGAAGGGTCATATTAGACCATCCTCGTCACCCTTAGGTGCCGGTTTATTTTTTGTAGCCAAAAAGGATGGATCATTAAGACCTTGTATTGATTATCGTGCTCTCAGCAAAATTACTGTTAAATATCAGTATCCGTTACCCCTGATTTCTGATCTATTCTCCAGAGTTAAAGGTGCTTGCTGGTTTACCAAGCTTGACCTCAGGGGGACGTATAATCTTATTCGCATTAAGCATGGGGATGAATGGAAGACGGCGTTTAATACTCCGGAGGGACATTTTGAGTACCTGGTGATGTCTTTTGGGCTCACTAATGCCCCTTCTGTCTTCCAGTGCTTCATGAACGATATTTTCCGAGATTTTGTCGATAAATTTTTGATTATCTATCTGGATGATATTTTGATCTTCTCCAAGGATTGGGATTCTCATGTGGAACATATTCGGACTGTGTTCCAGATCTTGAGGGAGAATTCCCTGTATGTCAAAGGATCTAAATGCCTTTTTGGAGTACAGAGGATTTCTTTTTTGGGATTTATTTTGTCCCCGTCAACTATTGAAATGGACCCGGCCAAGGTACAGGCCATTTACGATTGGGTTCAGCCCACTTCTTTGAAGGCCCTCCTTGTCTCGTGATGTCAGGAATTTTGTGCAGTCCTGTGGGACGTGCTCCCGGTCTAAATCGTGTTCTCGCTCTAGTGGGTTGTTGATGCCTTTGCCTGTCCCAAGAGGCCATGGACCCATATTTCAATGGATTTCATCTCTGATATGCCTGTTTCTCAAAGAATGACTGTTTTTTGGGTGATTTGTGATAGGTTCTCTAAGATGGTTCATCTTGTATCACTCCCTAAGTTGCCGTCTTCCTCTGAATTGGTGCCCCTGTTTTTACAACAGGTGGTTCGCTTGCACGGGATTCCTGAGAACATTGTATCTGACAGAGGAGTCCAGTTTGTGTCTAGATTTTGGAGAACTTTCTGTTCCAAGCTGGGAATTCAGTTGTCCTTCTCCTCTGCTTTTCACCCTCAGACCAATGGGCAGACAGAGAGAACAAACCAGACCTTGGAGTCATATTTGAGATGTTTTATTTCTGCTGATCAGGATGATTGGGTTTCATTTTTGCCCTTGGCCGAATTTGCTTTAAATAATAGAGCTAGTTCTGCCACTTTGATGTCTCCTTTTTTTTGTAACTTTGGGTTTCATCCTCGATTTTCTTCAGGGCAGGTGGAGCCCTCTGCCTGCCCAGGGGTTGACACTGTGGTGGAAAGAATGCACCAGATCTGGGACCAAGTGGTGGATAAGTTATCTCTCTCCCAGGAAACGGCCCAGCGGTTTTCCAACCGACATAGGACCATTGGTCCCCAATTTAATGTTGGTGATATGGTGTGGTTATCATCAAAAAATATTGCTATGAAGGTGGCTTCTCCTAAGCTTAAGCCAAGATTTATTGGACCTTACAAGATTTTGGAGATTATTAATCCGGTCTCTTTTCGTTTGGCTCTTCCTGTCACATTTAAAATCCATAATGTGTTCCATAAATCTTTGTTGAAGAGGTTTGTTGAACCTGTTGTTCCGGGGGTTGCACCTCCAGACCCTGTATTGGTTGAAGGTAACATGGAATATGAGGTAGAGAAAGTACTGGATTCCCGTCTGGCTAGACGGAGACTCCAGTATTTGGTTAAGTGGAAGGGTTATGGTCAGGAGGATAATTCCTGGGTCTCTGCCTCTGATATTCATGCCAAAAGATTGGTGCGTGCCTTTCATCGGGCTCACCCTGATCGCCCTGGTGGCGTGGTTGAGGGTTCGGTGACCCCTCCTCAAGGGGGAGGTACTGTTGTGAGTTCATTTTCCCCTTCACTACTGAGGCCCGAGGAACTCCCTCTTCTGGTGAAGAAAGGTAGTGAGCCTGATTGTCAAACACCTGGGGCTGATGATGATGACTGGCTGAGTGGAGTTAATGACTGGATATAAGGCTGCCGACGCCCTTCTGGCCTGCGGGTGATTTCTCTGTGGACTTCTAGGAAACCAGTCTGATTCCTGCTCATCTAAAGCTAAGATTTCTGCTTTGCCTTTTTGCATTAGTGTTTTGTTTTCCTTGCTTTTCTGGATTCTGCCATTCCCTGTTGGGGTTAGCTGAATCTCCTTTTGCCTGTTGCTCTGTCTTCAGAATATTCCTGAGTACTGACATAGCCTTTTTGAAGCCTAGCGTCTTCAGGGCCTTTTTTACTGTCAGTTTGTTGGCTCTTATTTTCATAGGGTTTTTCACGGATTGCAGACAGCAGCCTTCCTGTCCTTTCCTATCTAAGCTAGCGTGGGCCCCATCTTTGCTCAGTCTATCTTTCTGTCTGTGTTTTGTTCTTTCTTCTTGCTTCACCGTCATTATATGTGGGGGGCTGTCTTTTACTTTGGGGTCTGCTCTGGGGCAGTTTAGATTTCCCTTTCTGTCTTTAGGCTATGTAGTCCTCCGGCTGTGATCGAGGGGCCTAGGGCATCATAGGAGTCCCCCACGGCTACTGCTAGTTGTGTTGATAGGTTCAGGGGTCTGCAATCCGATAGCTGCCAACTTCTCTGGTTTTCTGGACTTAGCTAGCATTACTATTTTTGCCTCCTACAGTGACTCAATCATAACAGAGCTGGAGGCTTTTTCGGCAATGTAAGGCAAAACCAGTTCCTGATGCTTCGGCTTTAAAAGCAGTTTACCTACTCCCAGAAAAGGGAGCCTTAAAGGCCTTCTTGTGCCAGCTGATGACACAGGCTCAACGCCTCCTGCCTTAGCTGCTATTGTGCTTTTGGCACTACCAGCAGATGCACCACCGCCACCATCAGTACCCCCACACCCACGTCTGCGACCTCTTCCAGCATACATAATAATTTTTGTGAAAATGGACTCAAAATACCAGCAGATATATGGTACTGTTTCAGAAGCGGACAGCTCTATACAGTCTAGGGATAATTGTAAATCTTCGTATATATTTCATGAGTCAGACACAGATGGTCACAGGCTCACTATGGATTACACAATTATATAAAAATTTGCAAAAGGGTACAGTATCACTAGATACAAGGTATATGTAGTATAGTTTAAACAGACTGAATCCCTGTATACATTTCAGGAGGCAAACACAGACGCTCTCAGGCCCAGTATGGATCTGACAACAATATTGAAAGTTGAGAAAGGGTACTATGGTGCCCCTGAGGGTACGGCTGCCACAGAGGTACTGCACCTCATCCAAAGGTGTGGAATACCACCCTCAGGTAAGGAGGGATCACCACTCAGGACTAGAGTTGAGCGACTTTTGGTTTTTTAGGGTCGAGTTTCGTTTCGTGAAACCCGACTTTTCCAAAAGTCGGGTCGAGCAAGATCGGCTGATTATAGGGAAAAGTCGGGGTCGTCCCGAAACACGAAACCCAATGTAAGTCAATGGGGAATAAAAGTCGGCAGTGAGAGGAGGACAGGAAACACACCTACAGTGCCCATTTGAATGCCAAAAGCATCAATTCTTCTTACTTAAGCTTGTCAACCTTAATTAACTTCATAATACAAGTTACGCACTGAAAAATGGGGGTTATTTGGCTAAAGTTGTGGGGGGTAGGGCTGGCTCCAGGTTTTCATGTGCCCTGGGTGAAAGAGCGCCCCTTTAACACATACCACAACTCATCATGCTCCGATACGGCAGAGAAATAGTGGTATAGTACAATGAAAAATACTTCACTTTTTACATCTCATGACGAGGCCCATCTATTTCTCCATACAGAATCATTGGTCCCATATAATGTTTGAAACAGTATATGATGAGCTCCACATAATGCTACAGTATATGTTGGTCCCCATGGATGAAGCTCCACTGTCTTATGGGCCCAAATAATGCTCCAAACATAATGGGCCCCATTTCTAATGCTCTAGTGTATAATGGGCCCTGTAAATGCTGCTCCAGTGTCTGATGTCCACCTTTGGAATGTTCCAGTGTATGGTGGGCCCCATCTATCATTCTCCAGAGTATAGTGCTCCCCAAAAATTGCTGTCCCAACATTGATAACAATCAAATAAGTCTCCTCGCTAGGGAATCCCTGTACTAGTCTGGACTCCTCGTCGTCCCCATCTTCCATCTCACTGCACAGTATTTCAACCTTGCAAGTGCTGTGATCCTGAGCAAGCAGGGGGGGCCCACTCGTTGGCGACGGCACTGGCACAGGGCCCCTGATAGTACGTGGTTTGTCTGATGGCGAGTGGGCCGAACCTGCACTTTCATCTGCAGCTTCCTCTTTGTCACCGTGTAAGATGGAACTGTATATGGGAAGGGTAACCTGAGTTTCATCAGGGTCAGATTCAGGCCGTGTAGCGTGCGAGGGGAATGTAGTGGTCTGGGTCAATGTACCAGCAGATTCATCGAGCAGTGGCTGGGCATCAGTGCACTTGTGTCGCCCCCAGGAGTACGGTCGCCACAGTGGCATTACCTTCCTCCTAGGGAGTGTGATGTCATGCTTGGGAGCAACGAAGGATCTCTCTAGCAGGTTAACTGATTGGGCGGCGTTATTCCCACGAGTCATGACCCTCCAAACAGCGTTCATGAAGGCAAAGTGTTTGTTTTATGTGGGCAGTATGGTTGCAAAGCTGAACCTTAAAGGAATGTCCAGAAGGGCACCACCAGGAGTGGAGCCTACGGTTAAATTCGACTCCACCTGGGAAACCTCAACCATGCCAGCTACAGAACAGATGCACACATTGCAAGCTTAATTCCGTTAACGAACGAGACTCCGTCATGCCCCGCGGTCCGAGTCCGGCTTACTAGAGGGACACGTGAGGCTCTGGCACATGAGATTGGCCAATAAGTGGTGTGTCATGCCCTTACATGTCCGTGGCTGCATGTGCGCTACACTGAAAAGGCCAGCGTTTGTCGCTTACAGGTGCAGATAACCCGCTGAACAACGTTAGTGATGGGGATCACTGATTACAATTATTACCCGCGAACGATGATTTCCCAGTAAGTGCAGGTCAACCGCAATTTCGGAATTAGGCCTAACCGTCATTCCTGAAAAAATGAAAAACTTACGTGTGCAAACCACAGGTGCTGTAGCTTGCTTAACAGCTCGCCAGCCGTTCTCACGTCCAGTATGGATTACACGTGATTGCACAAAGGTGAGAAAGGGTACCGTATCCCCGGATAACATGTATGGATAGCGTACACATTCAAAATGTATGTCTATACATCAGGAGGCAGGCTCAGACGGTGTTAGGCCCAGTATGGATTGCACGTGATTGCACAAAGGTGAGAAAGGGTACCATATCCCCGGATAACATGTATGGATAGCGTACACATTCAAAATATATGTCTATACATCAGGAGGCAGGCTCAGATGGTGTTAGGCCCAGTATGGATTGCACGTGATTGCACAAAGGTGAGAAAGGGTACCGTATCCCCGGATAACATGTATGGATAGCGTACACATTCAAAATATATGTCTATACATCAGGAGGCAGGCTCAGACGGTGTTAGGCCCAGTATGGCTTGCACGTGATTGCACAAAGGTGAGAAAGGGTACCGTATCCCCGGATAACATGTATGGATAGTGTACACATTCAAAATATATGTCTATACATCAGGAGGCAGGCTCAGATGGTGTTAGGCCCAGTATGGCTTGCACGTGATTGCACAAATGTGAGAAAGGGTACCGTATCCCCGGATAACATGTATGGATAGCGTACACATTCAAAATATACTGTATGTCTATACATCAGGAGGCAGGCTCAGACGGTGTCAGGCACAGTATGGATTTGACAGCCAAGACTACACAGCGGAGGAGCAGGGAGAGGTAAAGATTGCAAATGCTGGGGCCCTGCCCAAGCAAGGGGGGCCCACTCGTGGGCGTCGGTACTGGCACTGGGCCCCTCATAGTACGGCGGTGTGTCTGACGGCGGGTGTGCACCACCACCGTCAGAGACACTTGATTGCACTATGAGGGACCCTGTGCCAGTGCCCGCGCCCAAGAGTCGGCCTACCCACCTGTCCAGGGCAACGGCACTCGCACGGTGTCGTGCGCTAGGTGGTGACCCCGGCCATGGGGGGGAGGCAGCACAGTTAGGGAGTTTTAGAAAGTGGCATATGTTGATGTTGGACATTCAGCTGATGCAAAAGGCGAAATAGGTCAAAGGGGAATGACCTGTGTGGGAGAACATCGATATGGGAGGAAAAGTAGTTTGTAACCATAGTTGACATCTGCTGTCTCCTGTCACTTTCCATCGATGCAGTATTACCAGTTGTGTGAGCGGTACTTGAAAAATCAGTCCACAACATTGTCATGAAACCCCTGTCTCCAACGCCACTTCTGCTGTGTGCACCATGAACACCTCAGCCAAGCTGCCCCCGGCCCGTACGGCTCGTGTGAGAACCATCACCGCTGCTGTGTGCTGGGAATGCCTCAAGCAACCGATTTACCAGAGTTGCTTGTTTATTAGCCAATATTAGGTCAAGGTTCTCCTGTGTCATGATGTTTTGTAATTTGCCTTTATAGCGTGGATCCAGGATGCTGGCCAACCAGTAGTCGTCATCGTTCATCATTTTGGCAATGCGGGGGTCCCTTTTTAGGATCTGCAAGGCATAATCTGACATGTGGGCCAATGTTCCCGGTGTCAATGATGCACTGCGAGTGCTGGTTGGAGGAGCACTTTCTGGCAAATCCACATCCCTCCAGTCACGCACAAACCCTGTACCAGACCTTGCCACGCCAACATTTTCACTTGCCCCACGAGATGCATCCTCCTCCCCTAAGTAATCATCCCCATCATCCTCCTCCTCCTCCTCTTCTTCCTCCACCTCGTCCAGGAGAGGTCCCTGAGCAGACAATGGCTGAATGTCATCAAGGATTCCCTCCTCCTCTTCCTCCTCATCAACATTGGCTGCAGACGCCTGCTCCTTAAGGTGCGTCAAAGTTTGCATGAGCAGACGCATAAGTGGGATGCTCATGCTTAGGATGGCGTCGTCTGCGCTTACCAGCCGTGTGCATTCCTCAAAACACTGAAGGACTTTACAGAGGTCTTTCAGCTTCGACCACTGCACACCTGTCAACTCCATGTCTGCTCTCAAAGTGCCTGGCCGTGTATCCTCCCACAAATGCATTATGGCCTGCCTCTGCTCGCAAAGCCGCTCCTCCATGTGCAGGGTGGAGTTCCACCTTGTTGCAATGTTGATAATGAGGCGGTGGTTGGGAAGGTGGAGCAATCGCTGCAGCTTCTGCATACGAACGGAGTGTACAGGCGACCGGCGGATGTGCGCGCACAGTCTTCGCACCTTCTGGAGCAGGGCTGTTAACTCCGGATAATTTTTGAGGAAGCACTGCACCACCAGGTTCAAGGTGTGAGCCAAGCAAGGTATGTGGCTGAGTTTTGAAAGGGCTATGGCTGCCACAAAATTATGGCCGTTATCACTAACTACCTTGCCTGCCTCAAGATGTACACTGCCCAGCCATGACTCAGTTTGTCGCTTCAAGTACTCGGCCAGCACCTCGGCGGTGTGTCTGTCGCCCAAACACATCATCTGCAACACAGCCTGCTGACACTTTCCACTAGCTGCTCGATAGGGGGACACCTCGTGTGCAACAGTGGCAGCTGCAGATGGAGTGCTCGTACGACTGCGCTCTGTGGACGAGCTTTCGCTTCTGGAGGAGGAGGAGGAGGGTCGAACGCCTACAGCCAACTGTTTCCTATATCATGGGCTAGGCAGCACTGTCCCACCATCGCTGTCCCCTGTGGACCCTGCATCCACCACATTAACCCAGTGCGCAGTGATGGACACGTAACGGCCCTGGCCATGCCGACTGGACCCTGCATCAGTTGTGAGGTGCACCTTTCCACTCACTGACTGCTTGAGTGCATGGACAATGTGGTCTTTTACATGATGGTGGAGGGCTGGGATGGCTTTGCGAGAGAAGAAGTGGCGACTGGGTAGGTCATAGCGTGGTACTGCATAGGCCATGAGTTCGCGGAAAGCAGCGCTTTCCACCAACCGATAGGGCATCATCTCAAACGAGATTAGTTTGGCAATGTGGGCGTTCAAACCCAGTGTACGCAGATGAGAGACTGAGTACTTTCTTGACCTACTCATAGTGTCTGGGAGGGTGAGCTGGACTTGAGAGCTGCATATGGTGGAAGTAGCGGTGGACAGGGCGGACTGAGAGAGGGTTGATGATGGTGATGGAGTTGGTGTTCTTTCTGATGGCCTAGATTCAGTATTTCGTTGATATAACAGTGGGATTCCCTGACTGCTGTGGCCTTGCAACGACACCTCAACATTTGCTGCTGTGCTAACCGGTGGGCTTACAGTGGGGGAAACAATGCAGCGTTGCTGACTACATTCTTTGTGATCAGTTGCACATGTGGCACTTGAGGTTTGGTGTTGTGTCCACGCTTGCAAGTGCATGCTGGTTAAATGTCTAAGCATGCAACTGGTATTCAAATTTTTCAGATTTTTCCCTCGGCTAAAGGTCTTTGCGCACTTCTTACAGATAACCTTGGCCTGATCATGAGGATTTTATTCAAAAAAGTGCCACACTGCACTCTTCCTACTTTGGCAGACATTTTGCGGCCTAGCACGCTGTGATCTTTTGACCCTCTGGACAAGCTGTCCAGCAACTCTTTTGATTTTTGGAACCTGTCTTTGGAGTGCTCCGGGCCTGCCAGATAACAGCTGTTGCGATGTCGATGTCTGCTGTGGATGCTCCTCATCTGAGCTATTGGAAGCAGCACCCTCTTCCCCCAATGGATGCCAATCTGGGTCAACAACTGGGTCATCCATCACCTCCTCTTCAATGTCATGTGCACCTTCCTCTGTGTCACCGTGTATAGTGGTATAGTGTGCGGGAAGGGGCACCTGAGTCTCATCAGGGTCAGAATCTGGCTCTGTACACTGCGAGGACAATGTAGTGCTCTGAGTGAATGTACCAGCAGAATCATCTATCAGCGGCTGTGCATCAGTGCACTCCATGTCAGATTCATCTTGGCCTGGGTAATTCACCATTTCACTTGATAATCCTGGCATGGTATGTGAAAACAGCTCCATGGAGTAATCAGTAGTATGGCCTGCGTCATCCTTCAATCTTGGTTGGGGTGAAGGACACAAGGAAAGGTGTGGTTCATGAACATGAGCCTCCAATGACGGCTCAGTGCTTTTATTTTTTACAACTTCAGTAGAGGAGGCGATAGAGCTGGAGGCTGAGTCAGCAATGTAAGACAAAACTTTTTCCTGAAGCTCTGGCTTTAAAAGCGGTTTGCCAACTCCTAGAAAACTAAGCCTTCGAGGCCTTGTGGAGCCAGACGATGACGTAGGCTCAACACCTCCTGCATTCGGTCCTATTTTGCTTTTGCCACTACCATCAGATCCACCACCAACACCATCATTACCAGCTGCCAACCCCCGCCCAATTCCACGGCCTCTTCCACCAGCCTTCCACATTTTTGGTAGAAATGTAGACAAAATTCAACAAACTATATAGTAATGTAAAACAAGGTACAAGGTGTCTATAGGACAGGGGAGATTTTGAATTTCTGCAGACACTTGTGGACACTGGACACTTTTGGATTGTGTGAGGCCCACTGAATATCAGAGTGCTATGTCACAGGCTCGATGGCACAGGTGTGAAAAAAGTGACTACAGGATCACAGAGATTTTGAATTTCTGCACACACTAGTGGACACTGGACACTTTTGGATTGTGTGAGGCCCACTGAATATCAGAGCGCTATGTCACAGGCTCGATGGCACAGGTGTGAAAAAAGTGACTACAGGATCACAGAGATTTTGAATTTCTGCACACACTAGTGGACACTGGACACTTTTGGATTGTGTGAGGCCCACTGAATATCAGAGTGCTATGTCACAGGCTCGATGGCACAGGTGTGAAAAAAGTGACTACAGGATCTACAGGATAAGGGAGATTTTGAATTTCTGCACACACTAGTGGACACTGGACACTTTTGGATTGTGTGAGGCCCACTGAATATCAGAGCGCTATGTCACAGGCTCGATGGCACAGGTGTGAAAAAAGTGACTACAGGATCACAGAGATTTTGAATTTCTGCACACACTAGTGGACACTGGACACTTTTGGATTGTGTGAGGCCCACTGAATATCAGAGCGCTATGTCACAGGCTCGATGGCACAGGTGTGAAAAAAGTGACTACAGGATCACAGAGATTTTGAATTTCTGCAGACACTAGTGGACACTGGACACTTTTGGATTGTGTGAGGCCCACTGAAAATCAGAGCGCTATGTCACAGGCAGAAATTGGCTAGTCTATCACAAACTACAAGGTGTATGTAGAATTGGGCAGAATAGGAATCTCCCTAGAGTGTAGGTCTGTAAGAACGGAACAAGTCCTCCACTTATCCTTCCACAGTGACACACAGATAGCTTCACTGTGGCCGTGATAACAGCCGTTACACGGTACTGAGAGGAGCGTGCACGTACACGGCTGTCCGGTGTACGTAAAATTGTTAAGCTCCGTGTTTTTTAAGTATACGGACTGACACACGCTGTCTCTCTATAGTTTTGAATGTGATCAAACAGCAAATATATTAAACTGTTTGAAAGCTAGACAAAACTAGTAGGTGCAGGTCTGTAAGAACGGAACATGTCCTCGACTTATTCTCACAGAGTGACACAAAGATAGCTTCACTGTGGCTGTGATAACAGCCGCTACACGGTACTGTGTGAGGAGCGTACACCGCTGTATGGTGTGAAAAAATGCACGCTCAGTACCTCAGCAGGACAAAAAAAAAAATTGGGATTGCTTTTAAAAAAGCAGTTTGCAGAGCAGTGGGTAAACAGCAATGCAGCTGTCAGGAAGCCTTAGAAGGCAGCCTAACAACCAACACCGCTGATCCACCACAATATAGCCTTCCCTTGCACTGCACACACAGTGACTGGTGTGTTGTACAGGCAAAATCGCTAGCAGCAGAAGCAGTTTTTTTTTCTTCTTCCCTGCCTAACGCTCTCCCTAAAGAATCAGCAGCAGCAACCTCTCCCTATGCTAAGATCGGCAGAAGTAAGATGGCGGTCAGCGTGCACGCCCTTTTATAACCCCTGTGACGCCCACCAAAGCAAGCCAATCACTTGCATGCCCTTCTGAAAGATGGTGGTGACCCCTGCCTATGTCATCACGTTGCCCACAGTGTCCGTGGATCCTGATTGACTGAAAAAGAGCGCAAAACAAACTTTTGAAACGCGACTTTGGCGCGTAAGTCGCCGACCTCGTGGCCGACCTCATCCTAGGGTCGGGTTTCGTTTCATGAAACCCGACTTTGCCAAAAGTCGGCGACTTTTGAAATTTTTCGACCCGTTTCGCTCAACTCTACTCAGGACTCCTAACCCTGCACTCAACACACACTAGTTAGTCAGTGCTTTCTGGGTGTACCCGGCGGGAGGATGGCCTCATCCCAGACTGACTAGGAAGGGTGTTGGGGGTTAGTGTGGAAGGTAGGTACAGTGGGAGGAGCTTAGGTAGTGGAGTGATTGTGGGCATCCAATCAGAGAGAGCAAGCTGACAGTTGATGGGTGAAGCTAGTCTGAGGTAAATGGATCTTTCTAGAGAGTTGTTAGTCGGTGACAGGACAGAGTAAGAGCAGGATTGCTGTGAGAGGGCTGAGGTTCCGAGAAGAGAGAAAAAGCTTGTCCAAGCTCCTAGACTGGAAGGAAGGGGTCCTTGGGGCACGGGAAGTGCAATAAGCCACCTGTGAAGCCCGTTTCTGGAGAAGGAAGGACCAGGCCTCGTTGGGGAAGCTGGCTCCTGAAGGTAGTGGAGAAATACAGGGCTCAGCTAGAAAGACGGAGGCTGAGGTAACTTTAAGTGCCTCAGTCGCAGCCGCATTCAATACTCAAAAAGGCAGCAGTTGGAATAAAGGGCCCCGTAGCCTGACCCACGTCGCCCAGTGTGATCCGTGGCTGCCGGCTTGGGACACTGTTTGCGAAGGCGCACAGCAGGAAGGAAGGGAGAGGTCAGTGCAGAGACTGAGCCCTTGAGAGTTTGTGTCTTACTCTGGTAAAATATAAAGAGATTTAAAATGACACCGACACTGTATGCAGCTGAACGCTTGTAAAACATTACCCTTTTTCAAGTTTTTATATTCTTGTGTAATCCATACTGAGCCTGTGAGAGTCTGTTTCTGACTCTGGAAATATCTACTGAGATTTACAATTACCTCAACACTGCAGCTGTACGCTTCTGATCCATTACTCTTTTACTGCTTTTTATATTGTGTAATCCATACTGACCCTGAGAGTGATCGCTGCAGCTTCTGCATACGACTGGAGTGGACGTTTGAGCAACGGATGTGCAAGCACAGTCTTCGCACCTTATGGAGCAGGGCTGTTAACTCTGGATAATTATTTAGGAAGCGCTGCACCACCAGGTTCAAGGTGTGAGCCAGGCAAGGTATGTGTGTGAGTTTTAAAAGGGCTATGGCTGCCACAAAATTCCGCCCATTATCACTGATTACCTTGCCTGGCTCAAGATGTAGACTGCCCAGCCATGACTCAGTTTGTCGATGCAAGTAGACGGCCAGTACCTCCGCGGTGTGTCTACTGTCGCCCAAAGACAACATTTTTAAAACAGCCTGCTGCCACTTACCACTAGCTGTTTGATAGTGGGACACCTCATGTGCAACACTGACAGATGTGGATGGAGTGCTCGTGCGACTGCACTCTGTCGATGAGCTTTTGCTTCTGGAGGAGGAGGAGGAGGGTCGAACGCCTACAGCCAACTGTTTCCTATACCGTGGGCTAGGCAGCACTGTTCCACCACCGCTGTCCCCTGTGGAGCCTGCATCCACCACATTAACCCAGTGCGCAGTGATGGACACGTAATGGGCCTGGCCATGCCTATTGGTCCATGCATTTGTTGTGAGGTGCACCTTTCCACTCACTGATTGTTTTAGTGCATGGACAATGCGGTCTTTCACATGCTGGTGGAGAGCAGGGATGGATTTTCGAGAAAAGAAGTGCCGACTGGGTAGGTCATAGCGTGGGACAGCATAGGCCATGAGCTCTCGGAAATCTTCGCTTTCTACCACTTTCTACCAAACGGAAGGACATCATCTCTAATGAGATCAGTTTGGCAATGTAGGCGTTCAAAGCCAGTGTACGCGGATGAGAGGATGAGTACTTTCTTGTCCTACTCAGAGTGTCTGGTAGGGTGAGCTGGACTTGAGAGCTGCATATTGGGGAACAAGCATTGGACATGACGGATTGAGAAGGGGTTGGTGATGGTGAGGGTGTTGATGGCCTAGATTCAGTGTTTCCTCACGAAAATATTGTGATTGCCTGACTGGTTTGGCCTAGCGATGACACCTCAACATTTCTTGATGGTGGTGTGCTTAGCGGTGGCCTTACAGTGGGGGAAGCGATGGAGCGTTGCCGGCTAACTTCAGTCAGAGCAGGTGCACATGTGCTACCTGAGCTTTTGTAGTTCATCCACGCTTGCAAGTGCATGTTGGTTAAATGTCTAAGCATGCAACTGGTGTTCAAATTTCTTAGATTTTTACCTCTGCTAAAGGTCCTTCGGCACTTCTTACAAATAACCTTTGCGTCATCAGTAGGATTTTGTTCAAAAAAGTGCCACACTGCACTCTTCCTCCTATGGTACAAAATTTCAGGGCTTGCACGCTGTGCTAATTTGACCGTCTGGCAAAGCTGTCCTGCAAATCTTTTAGTTTTCTTGCCAAGTTTTTTGACAACTACGGGCCTGCCGGATAACCGCTGCTGCGATGATGATGCCTGCTGCAGATCCTTCTTCTGTTCTGACCTATTGTCACCAGCACCCTCTTCTCCCAATGGATGCCAATCCGGGTCAACAACTGGGTCATCCATGACCTCGTCTTCAATGTCATCTGCACCTTCCTCTGTACCTTTCTCTGTGTCACCGTGTAAGGTGGTTTAGTATGCGGGAAGGGGTACCTGAGTTTCATCAGGGTCTGATTCGGGCTCACTAGACTGCGAGGGCAATGTAGTGCTGTGGGTGAATGTACCAGCAGATTCATCTAGCAGTGGCTGTGCATCAGTGCACTCTATGTCAGATTCATCTTGGACTGGGGAATTCAGGATTTAACTTGATAACCCAGGAATGGTATGTGAAAAGAGCTCCATGGAGTAATCTGAAGTGTGTGCTGCAGCATCCTTCACTTTTGGTGTGGGTGAAGGACACAACGAAAGGTGTTGTTCCTGACCAGAGGCCTGCACTGGCGACTCTGTGCTTGCAGTTTTTGTCACTTCAGAAGAGGAGGCAATAGAGCTGGAGGCTGTTTCGGCAATGTAAGCCAAAACCTGTTCCTGAGGCTACGGCTTTAAAAGCGGTTTACCTACTCCCAGAAAAGGGAACCTTAAAGGCCTTCTTGTGCCAGACGATGATGCAGGCTCAACACCTCCTGCCTTAGCTGCTATTGTGCTTTTGCCAGAACCAGCCGATGCACCACCACCACCACCACCACCACCATCAGTACCAGCTGCGCCCCCTTGCCCACGTCCGCGGCCTCTTCCACCAGACTTCCTCATGTTTGGGAAAATGTACCAAAAATACCAGCAGAGAAATGGTACTGTATGAGTAGCGTACAGCTGTGTAAGGTGCATGTAAGAAGTGAAATCTCCGTATATATTTTGTGAGTCACAGACGCTCACCCAGTATGTATTTCACCGTAATCCAACAAGCAGATATATGGTACTGTATCAGAGGTGTACAGCGGAATACGTTGTTGGTGAAACTGTCAATCTCCGTATATGTATTTACGGAATGTCACACACACGCTGACTCTGTATAGATGTGACCGTAATAAGAACACCAGATATCCGATACTGTTTGATAATCGGACAGCTCAATATGGTGTATGGAGAAATGGAAATGTCCGTATATGTATTTACAGAGTCTCACAGACATATGCTGACTCTGTGTAGATGTGACTGTAATAAGAAAACCAGATATCCGATGAAAATCAGACTGCTCAATACGGTGTATAAAGAAATGGAAATGTCCGTATATGTATTTATGGAGTGTCATACACACACGCTGACTCTGTGTAGATGTGACAGCAATAAGAACACCAGATATCCGATACTGTTTGAGAATCGAACTGTTCAATATGGTGTATAAAGAAATGGAAATGTCCATATATGTATTTACGGAATGTCACACACACACGCTGACTCTGTATAGATGTGACCCTAATAAGAACACCAGATATCCGATACTGTTTGAGAATCGGACTGCTCAATACGATGTATAAAGAAATGGAAATGTCCGTATATGTATTTATGGAGTGTCACACACACATGCTGACTCTGTGGAGAAGTGACAGTAATAAGAACACCAGATATCCGATACTGTTTGAGAATCGGACTGCTCAATAGGATGTATAAAGAAATGGAAATGTCCGCATATGTATTTATGGAGTGTCACACACACATGCTGACTCTGTGGAGAAGTGACAGTAATAAGAACACCAGATATCCGATACTGTTTGAGAATCGGACTGCTCAATAGGATGTATAAAGAAATGGAAATGTCCGTATATGTATTTATGGAGTGTCACACACACGCTGACTCTGTGTAGATGTGACCGTAATAAGAACACCAGATATCCGATACTGTTTGAGAATCGGACTGCTCAATAGGATGTATAAAGAAATGGAAATGTCCGTATATATATTTACGGAATGTCACACACACACGCTGACTCTGTATAGATGTGACCGTAATAAGAACACCAGATATCCGATACTGTTTGAGAATCGGACTGCTCAATACGGTGTATAAAGAAATGGAAATGTCCGTATACGTATTTATGGAGTGTCACACACACACGCTGACTCTGTGTAGATGTGACCGTAATTAGAACACCAGATATCCGATACTGTTTGAGAATCAGACTGCTCAATACGGTGTATAAAGAAATGGAAATGTCCGTATATGTATTTATGGAATGACACGCACACACGCTGACTCTGTGTAGATGTGACCATAATAAGAACACCAGATATCCGATGCTGTTTGATAATCGGACAGCTCAATGCGGTGTATAGAGAAATGGAAATGTCCGTATATGTATTTATGGAGTGTCACACACACACGCTGACTCTGTGTAGGTGTGACCGTAATAAGAACACCAGATATCTGATACTGTTTGATAATCGGACACCTCTATACGGTGTATGTATGGAAAAATGTTAATCTCTGTGTATTGTTTTACGGAGTCACACACATATAGCATGTATTTGTCTGTGATACCAGCCGTATACGGTAGTGTGTGAGGAGCGTACACCTCTATACGGTGTATGAAAAAATTTACGCTCAGTATCTACTGTGCAGAAAAAAAGGAATAAAAGGATTTTTGCTTTTAAAAAAGCAGTCTGCACAGCAGTGTTTAAACAGCAGTGCAGCTATCATGGAGCCTTATAAGGCAGCCTAATCACCAACAGAGCTGCTGCACAAAAAAGTGTGAAAAAATGAAGGATTGGTAACTGTGCAGAAAAAAGGAATAAAAATATTTTTGCTTTTAAAAGAGCACTCTGCACAGCAGTGTACAAACAGCAATGCAGCTATCAGGGAGCCTGATAAGGCAGCATAATCACCAACAGAGCTGCTGCACACAAAAGTGTGAAAAAATGGAGGATTGGTAATGGGTCGCCCCCAGTCCCAGGGCAGTGGCATACTCGCTACCAGGCCGATGTCGGTGGGATGTGTCACAGCAGCGGTGACCCGGTCTGTGACCCTGGGCGCCCAAATCAATGGTGGTTTGTAATATAGTTTATGTGATAGTTAATGACGCCACCTGTGGTGTTTGGCAAGCAAGATGTTAAGCCAACGCTGGGTTCAGATCCTCTGGGGCTGATGGTGTGTTGCAGCTTAGATGGTGTAGCTCCCCACAGGTGAAGCTGTAACCCCAGGGCAGTGTATAGGCGCAAGCGGTGTGAGGAATGTTGGTACCCAGATGTAGCAGTGCTGACGGTGTTGGCGCACAATTGACTGGAAGACACCAGGGCTTGTAGTTCCAAAGCTTTACTCACAGTTCGTGGTACACACTGGTGCCTGCCTCCGTGCCGTGTCCTCCGGGGCAGAGACTCAATCAACCTCCCGGGCAAGTCAGGCTTCTCCTCTCCAACACTCCGCCAACACGTACCTATCCTGAATGACTCCTCTATTGCGCATTTTAGTGTGAAGAGCTCCAGTATCGTGGTACTCTGAAGTTCCTCCTGTCAGATGTTCCTAACAACTCTACTTGTATGACAGACAGCTGTAGCCTCTATCGGGGACTCCCTTCTCCAGAGTCCTGGCTCTCTATTCAGATGCTGTTGTGCCCCAAGTCTTGGATGGGAGTAGTGCATTTACAGCCAACTACTCCACCGGTGTCTGCTGCAGAACCATAAGTGTCCATACAACCTCGGGGACCGGGCCCTGGCCTTGCGCTGTGAACCTATAGGCAGGGTTCCTCTTCCAACCCACAACTCCTCTCTGTTCTGTTCCTTCATTCCGCGCTGTTCCTTCTCTCTCTTATGGAAGCATAGGTTGCAGTTCTACGTCTTTCTCCTTCTGTTCCTTTCCCGTGCCAGCTGGCTCAGGTCACTGAGGCAGCTGCAGCACTCCTTCCTCCATCCCTTCCTCCAGGGATCCATCCTCAGACTCTCCTGACTGACTGACCTCCAGACTGAACTGTAATTCTAAACCTTCCCAACCTTTTATATATCTCAACTCCACTCACCTCCCAGCACATCTCGTGTTACGAAGCAAGGACCCACGAAAGAGCTGTGCTCTGTAGAGTTGAGCGAAACGGGTCGAAAAAATTCAAAAGTCGCTGACTTTTGGCAAAGTCGGGTTTCATGAAACGAAACCCGACCCTAGGATGAGGTCGGCCACGAGGTCGGCGACTTACGCGCCAAAGTCGCGTTTCAAAAGTTTGTTTTGCGCTCTTTTTCAGCCAATCAGGATCCACGGACACTGTGGGCAACGTGATGACATAGGCACGGGTCACCACCATCTTTCAGAAGGGCATGCAAGTGATTGGCTTCCTTTGGTGGGCGTCACAGGGGGTATAAAAGGGCGTGCACGCCGACCGCCATCTTACTTCTGCCGATCTTAGCATAGGGAGAGCTTGCTGCTGATTCTGTAGGGAGAGCGTTAGGCAGGGAAGAAGACAAAAAAACTGCTTCTGCTGCTAGCGATTTGGCCTGCACAACACACCAGTCACTGTGTGTGCAGTGCAAGGGGAGGCTATATAGTGGTGTATCAGTGGTGTTGGTTGTTGGGCTGCCTTCTAAGGCTTCCTGACAGGCTGGCATTGCTGTTTACCCACTGCTCCGCAAACTGCTTTTTTAAAAGCAATCCAATCTCCCTTATCCTCTAGTCACTTTGGTGACAGCTATGCCATCGAGCCAGTCACATAGCGCTCAGATATTCATTGGGCCTCACACAATCCAAAAGTGTCCAGTGTCCAAAAGTGTGTGCAGAGATTCAAAATCTCCCTTATCCTCTAGTCACTTAGGTCACAGCTGTGCCATCGAGCCTGTCACATAGCGCTCAGATATTCATTGGGCCTCACACAATCCAAAAGTGTCCAGTGTCCAAAAGTGTGTGCAGAGATTCAAAATCTCACTTATCCTCTAGTCACTTAGGTCACAGCTGTGCCATCGAGCCTGTCTCATAGTGCTCAGATATTCATTGGGCCTCACAGAATCCAAAAGTGTCCAGTGTCCAAAAGTGTGTGCAGAGATTCAAAATCTCCCTTATCCTCTAGTCACTTAGGTCACAGCTGTGCCATCGAGCCTGTCACATAGCGCTCAGATATTCATTGGGCCTCACACAATCCAAGTGTCCAGTGTCCAAAAGTGTGTGCAGAGATTCAAAATCTCACTTATCCTCTAGTCACTTAGGTCACAGCTGTGCCATCGAGACTGTCACATAGCGCTCAGATATCAGTGGGCCTCACACAATCCAAAAGTGTCCAGTGTCCAAAAGTGTGTGCAGAGATTCAAAATCTCCCTTATCCTCTAGTCACTTAGGTCACAGCTGTGCCATCGAGCCTGTCACATAGCGCTCAGATATTCATTGGGCCTCACACAATCCAAAAGTGTCCAGTGTCCAAAAGTGTGTGCAGAGATTCAAAATCTCACTTATCCTCTAGTCACTTAGGTCACAGCTGTGCCATCGAGCCTGTCTCATAGTGCTCAGATATTCATTGGGCCTCACACAATCCAAAAGTTTCCAGTGTCCAAAAGTGTGTGCAGAGATTCAAAATCTCCCTTATCCTCTAGTCACTTAGGTCACAGCTGTGCCATCGAGCCTGTCACATAGCGCTCAGATATCAGTGGGCCTCACACAATCCAAAAGTGTCCAGTGTCCAAAAGTGTGTGCAGAGATTCAAAATCTCACTTATCCTCTAGTCACTTACGTCACAGCTGTGCCATCGAGCCTGTCACATAACGCTCAGATATCAGTGGGCCTCACACAATCCAAAAGTGTCCAGTGTCCAAAAGTGTGTGCAGAGATTCAAAATCTCACTTATCCTCTAGTCACTTAGGTCACAGCTGTGCCATCGAGCCTGTCACATAGCGCTCAGATATCAGTGGGCCTCACACAATCCAAAAGTGTCCAGTGTCCAAAAGTGTGTGCAGAGATTCAAAATCTCACTTATCCTCTAGTCACTTAGGTCACAGCTGTGCCATCGAGCCTGTCTCATAGTGCTCAGATATTCATTGGGCCTCACACAATCCAAAAGTTTCCAGTGTCCAAAAGTGTGTGCAGAGATTCAAAATCTCCCTTATCCTCTAGTCACTTAGGTCACAGCTGTGCCATCGAGCCTGTCACATAGCGCTCAGATATCAGTGGGCCTCACACAATCCAAAAGTGTCCAGTGTCCAAAAGTGTGTGCAGAGATTCAAAATCTCACTTATCCTCTAGTCACTTACGTCACAGCTGTGCCATCGAGCCTGTCACATAACGCTCAGATATCAGTGGGCCTCACACAATCCAAAAGTGTCCAGTGTCCAAAAGTGTGTGCTGAGATTCAAAATCTCACTTATCCTCTAGTCACTTAGGTCACAGCTGTGCCATCGAGCCTGTCACATAGCGCTCAGATATCAGTGGGCCTCACACAATCCAAAAGTGTCCAGTGTCCAAAAGTGTGTGCAGAAATTCAAAATCTCCCCTGTCCTATAGACACCTTGTACCTTGTTTTACATACTATATAGTTTGTTGGATTTTGTCTACATTTCTACCAAAAATGAGGAAGGCTGGTGGAAGAGGCCGTGGAATTGGGCGGGGGTTGGCAGCTGGTAATGATGGTGTTGGTGGTGGATCTGATGGTAGTGGCAAGAGCAAAATAGGACCGAATGCAGGAGGTTTTGAGCCTGCGTCATCGTCTGGCTACATAAGGCCTCGAACGCTTAGTTTTCTAGGAGTTGGCAAACCGCTTTTAAAGCCAGAGCATCAGGAAAAAGTTTTGTCTTACATTGCTGACTCAGCCTCCAGCTCTATCGCCTCCTCTTCTTCAGTTGTAAAAAGTAAAAGCACTGAGTCGTCATTGGAGGCTCATGTTCATGAACCACACCTTTCCTTGTGTCCTTCACCCCAACCAAGATTGAAGGATGACGCAGGCCATACTACTGATTACTCCATGGAGCTGTTTTCACATACCATGCCTGGATTATCAAGTGAAATGGTGAATTACCCAGGCCAAGATGAATCTGACATGGAGTGCACTGATGCACAGCCGCTGATGGATGATTCTGCTGGTACATTCACTCAGAGCACTACATTGTCCTTGCAGTGTACAGAGCCAGATTCTGACCCTGATGAGACTCAGGTGCCCCTTCCTGCACACTATACCACCATACACGGTGACACAGAGGAAGGTGCACATGACATAGAAGAGGAGGTGATGGATGACCCAGTTGTTGACCCAGATTGGCATCCATTTGGGGAAGAGGGTGCTGCTTCCAATAGCTCAGATGAGGAGCATCCACAGCAGACATCGACATCGCAACAGCTGTTATCTGGCAGGCCCGGAGCACTCCAAAGACAGGTTCCAAAAATCAAAAGAGTTGCTGGACAGCTTGTCCAGAGGGTCAAAAGATCACAGCGTGCTAGGCCGCAAAATGTCTGCCAAAGTAGGAAGAGTGCAGTGTGGCACTTTTTTGAACAAAATCCTCATGATCAGGCCAAGGTTATCTGTAAGAAGTGCGCAAAGACCTTTAGCCGAGGGAAAAATCTGAAAAATTTGAATACCAGTTGCATGCTTAGACATTTAACCAGCATGCACTTGCAAGCGTGGACACAACACCAAACCTCAAGTGCCACATGTGCAACTGATCACAACGAAGGTAGTCAGCAACGCTACATTGTTTCCCCCACTGTAAGCCCACCGGTTAGCACAGCAGCAAATGTTGAGGTGTCGTTGCAAGGCCACAGCAGTCAGGGAATCCCACTGTTATATCAACGAAAGACTGATTCTAGGCCATCAGAAAGAACACCAACTCCATCACCATCATCAACCCTCTCTCAGTCCGCCCTGTCCACCGCTACTTCCACCATATGCAGCTCTCAAGTCCAGCTCACCCTCCCAGACACTATGAGTAGGTCAAGAAAGTACTCAGTCTCTCATCCGCGTACACTGGGTTTGAACGCCCACATTGACAAACTAATCTCGTTTGAGATGATGCCCTTTCGGTTGGTGGAAAGCACAGCTTTCCACGAACTCATGGCCTATGCAGTACCACGCTATGACCTACCCAGTCGCCACTTCTTCTCTCGCAAAGCCATCCCAGCCCTCCACCATCATGTGAAAGACCGCATTGTCCATGCACTCAAGCAGTCAGTGAGTGGAAAGGTGCACCTCACTACTGATGCATGGTCCAGTCGGCATGGCCAGGGCCGTTACGTGTCCATCACTGCGCACTGGGTTAATGTGGTGGATGCAGGGTCCACAGGGGACAGCGGTGGTGGGACAGTGCTGCCTAGCCCACGGTATAGGAAACAGTTGGCTGTAGGCGTTCCACCCTCCTCCTCCTCCTCCTCCTCCTCCAGAAGCGAAAGCTTGTCCACAGAGTGCAGTCGTACGAGCACTCCATCTGCAGCTTCCACTGTTGCACACGATGTGTCCCCCTATCGAGCAGCTAGTGGAAAGCGTCAGCAGGCTGTGTTGCAGATGATGTGTTTGGGCGACAGACATACCGCCGAGGTGCTGGCCGAGTACTTGAAGCGACAAACTGAGTCATGGCTGGGCAGTGTACATCTTGAGGCAGGCAAGGTAGTTAGTGATAACGGCCGTAATTTTGTGGCAGCCATAGCCCTTTCAAAACTCAGCCACATACCTTGCTTGGCTCACACCTTGAACCTGGTGGTGCAGTGCTTCCTCAAAAATTATCCGGAGTTAACAGCCCTGCTCCAGAAGGTGCGAAGACTGTGCGCGCACATCCGCCGGTCGCCTGTACACTCCGTTTGTATGCAGAAGCTGCAGCGATTGCTCCACCTTCCCAACCACCGCCTCATTATCGACATTGCAACAAGGTGGAACTCCACCCTGCACATGGTGGAGCGGCTGTGCGAGCAGAGGCAGGCCATAATGCATTTGTGGGAGGATACACGGCCAGGCACTTTGAGAGCAGACATGGAGTTGACAGGTGTGCAGTGGTCGAAGCTGAAAGACCTCTGTAAAGTCCTTCAGTGTTTTGAGGAATGCACACGGCTGGTAAGCGCAGACGACGCCATCCTAAGCATGAGCATCCCAGTTATGCGTCTGCTCATGCAAACTTTGACGCACCTTAAGGAGCAGGCGTCTGCAGCCAATGTTGATGAGGAGGAAGAGGAGGAGGGAATCCTTGATGACATTCAGCCATTGTCTGCTCAGGGACCTCTCCTGGACGAGGTGGAGGAAGAAGAGGAGGAAGAGGATGATGATGGGGATGATTACTTAGGGGAGGAGGATGCATCTCGTGGGGCAAGTGAAAATGTTGGCGTGGCAAGGTCTGGTACAGGGTTTGTGCGTGACTGGAGGGATGTGGATTTGCCAGAAAGTGCTCCTCCAACAAGCACTCGCAGTGCATCATTGACACCGGGAACATTGGCCCACATGTCAGATTATGCCTTGCGGATCCTAAAAAGGGACCCCCGCATTGCCAAAATGATGAACGATGACGACTACTGGTTGGCCAGCATCCTGGATCCACGCTATAAAGGCAAATTACAAAACATCATGCCACAGGAGAACCTTGACCTAATATTGGCTAATAAACAAGCAACTCTGGTAAATCGGTTGCTTGAGGCATTCCCAGCACACAGCAGCGGTGATGGTTCTCACACGAGCCGTACGGGCCGGGGGCAGCTTGGCAGAGGTGTTCGTGGTGCACACAGCAGAAGTGGCGTTGGAGACAGGGGTTTCATGACAATGTTGTGGACTGATTTTACAAATACCGCTCACACAACTGGTAATACTGCATCGATGGAAAGTGACAGGAGAGAGCAGTTGTCAACCATGGTTACAAACTACTTTTCCTCCCATATCGATGTTCTCCCACACAGGTCATTCCCCTTTGACTATTGGGCCGCTAAACTGGACACCTGGCCTGAATTGGCCCAATATGCCTTACAGGAGCTCGCTTGCCCAGCTGCAAGTGTGCTATCGGAAAGAGTCTTCAGTGCAGCTGGATCAATCCTGACAGAAAAAAGGACCCGTCTGTCAACCCAAAATGTGGATGATCTAACCTTCATTAAAATGAACCATGCATGGGTTTCCAAGGATTTTGTCCCACCTTCCCCTGATGACACATAGGGTGACAGAAAAATGGCTTGCTTTGGTCCACCTCTTCCTGGGACTTGACCTATTTCGCCTTTTGCATCAGCTGAATGTCCAACATCAACATATGCCACTTTCTAAAACTCCCTAACTGTGCTGCCTCCCCCCCATGGCCGGGGTCACCACCTAGCGCACGACACCGTGCGAGTGCCGTTGCCCTGGACAGGTGGGTAGGCCGACTCTTGGGCGCGGGCACTGGCACAGGGTCCCTCATAGTGCAATCAAGTGTCTCTGACGGTGGTGGTGCACACCCGCCGTCAGACACACCGCTGTACTATGAGGGGCCCAGTGCCAGTACCGACGCCCACGAGTGGGCCCCCCTTGCTTGGGCAGGGCCCCAGCATTTGCAATCTTTACCTCTCCCTGCTCCTCCGCTGTGTAATCTGGGCCGTCAAATCCATACTGTGCCTGACACCGTCTGAGCCTGCCTCCTGAGACATATATTTTGAATGTGTACGCTATACATACATGTTATCCGGGGATACGGTACCCTTTCTAACCTTTGTGCAATCACGTGCAATCCATACTGGGCCTAACACCGTCTGAGCCTGCCTCCTGAGACATATATTTTGAATGTGTACGCTATCCATACATGTTATCCGGGGATACGGTACCCTTTCTAACCTTTGTGCAATCACGTGCAATCCATACTGGGCCTAACACCGTCTGAGCCTGCCTCCTGAGACATATATTTTGAATGTGTACGCTATCCATACATGTTATCCGGGGATACGGTACCCTTTCTAACCTTTGTGCAATCACGTGCAATCCATACTAGGCCTAACACCGTCTGAGCCTGCCTCCTGAGACATATATTTTGAATGTGTATGCTATCCATACATGTTATCCGGGGATACGGTACCCTTTCTAACCTTTGTGCAATCACGTGCAATCCATACTGGGCCTAACACCATCTGAGCCTGCCTCCTGAGACATATATTTTGAATGTGTACGCTATCCATACATGTTATCTGGGGATACGGTACCCTTTCTAACCTTTGTGCAATCACGTGTAATCCATACTGGGCGTGAGAACGGCTGGCGAGCTGTTAAGCAAGCTACAGCACCTGTGGTTTGCACACGTAAGTTTTTCATTTTTACAGGAATGACGGTTAGGCCTAATTCCGGAACTGCAGTTGACCTGCACTTACTGGGAAATCATTGTTCGCGGGTAATAATTGTAATCAGTGATCCCCATCACTAACGTTGTTCAGCGGGTTATCTGCACCTGTAAGCGACAAACGCTGGCCTTTTCAGTGTAGCACACATGCAGCCACGGACATGTAAGGGCATGACACACCAGTTATTGGCCAATCTCATGTTCCAGAGCCTCATGTGTCCCTCTAGTAAGCCGGACTCGGACCGCGGGGCATGACGGAGTCTCATTCGTTAACGGAATTAAGCTTGCAATGTGTGCATCTGTTCTGTAGCTGGCATGGTTGAGGTTTCCCAGGTGGAGTCAAATTTAACCGTAGGCTCCACTCCTGGTGGTGCCCTTCTGGACATTCCTTTAAGGTTCAGCTTTGCAACCATACTGCCCACGTAAAACAAACAATTTGCCTTCATGAACGCTGTTTGGAGGGTCATGACTCGTGGGAATAACGCCGCCCAATCAGTTAACCTGCTAGAGAGATCCTTCGTTGCTCCCAAGCATGACATCACACTCCCTAGGAGGAAGGTAATGCCACTGTGGCGACCGTACTCCTGGGGGCGACACAAGTGCACTGATGCCCAGCCACTGCTCGATGAATCTGTTGGTACATTGACCCAGACCACTACATTCCCCTCGCATGCTACACGGCCTGAATCTGACCCTGATGAAACTCAGGTTACCCTTCCCATATACAGTTCCATCTTACACGGTGACAAAGAGGAAGCTGCAGATGAAAGTGCAGGTTCGGCCCACCCGCCATCAGACACACCACCGTACTATCAGGGGCCCTGTGCCAGTGCCGTCGCCAACGAGTGGGCCACCCCTGCTTGCTCAGGATCACAGCACTTGCAAGGTTGAAATACTGTGCAGTGAGATGGAAGATGGGGACGACGAGGAGTCCAGACTAGTACAGGGATTCCCTAGCGAGGAGACTTATTTGATTGTTTTCAATGTTGGGACAGCAATTTTTGGGGAGCACGTTACTCTGGAGAATGATAGATGGGGCCCACCATACACTGGAACATTCCAAAGGTGGACATCAGACACTGGAGCAGCATTTACAGGGCCCATTATACACTAGAGCATTAGAAATGGGGCCCATTATGTTTGGAGCATTATTTGGGCCCATAAGACAGTGGAGCTTCATCCATGGTTACCAACATATACTGTAGCATTATGTGGAGCTCATCATATACTGTTTCAAACATTATATGGGACCAATGATTCTGTATGGAGAAATAGATGGGCCTCGTCATGAGATGTAAAAAGTGAAGTATTTTTCATTGTACTATACCGCTATTTCTCTGCCGTATCGGAGCATGATGAGTTTTGGTATGTGTTAAAGGGGCGCTCTTTCGCCCAGGGCACATGAAAACCTGGAGCCAGCCCCCCCCCCACAACTTTAGCCAAATAACCCCCATTTTTCAGTGCGTAACTTGTATTATGAAGTTAATTAAGGTTGACAAGCTTAAGTAAGAAGAATTGATGCTTTTGGCATTCAAATGGGCACTGTAGGTGTGTTTCCTGTCCTCCTCTCACTGCCGACTTTTATTCCCCATTGACTTACATTGGGTTTCGTGTTTCGGGACGACCCCGACTTTTCCCTATAATCGGACGATCTTGCTCGACCCGACTTTTGGAAAAGTCGGGTTTCACGAAACGAAACGCGACCCTAAAAAACCAAAAGTCGCTCAACTCTAGTGCTCTGCTATCCTCTAAGCATGGAGCCGCAATCTGGTCCTTTGCTGAACTATCCGGTGTGTGGGTGCAGGTGTTGGAGTGTTGAAAGGAGTTCCCAACTTACCTAGTTGGTGGGACACTACACCTTAGGAGAAGGTGCAGTACCTCCATGGCGACTGAGCCTCAGGGGCGCCACAGTAGCTGTGCAGAAAAAAGGAATAAAAATATTTTTGCTTTTAAAAAAAAACACTCTGCACAGCAGTGTGCAAACAGCAATCCAGCTATCAGGGAGCCTTATAAGGGAGCCTTATAAGGCAGCCTAATAACCAAGAGAACTGCTGCACACAAATATATCCTCCCCTGTCACTGCACACTATACTGTTGTGTTGTACAGTGACATTCGCTATCAGCAGAAGTAATTTTTTTTTGGCCTGCCTAAACATTCTCCCTATTGAGAACGAGCAGCAGCAACCTCTCCCTATGCTAAGATCGGCAGAAGTAAGATGGCGGTCGGCGGTCACGGCCTTTTATAGGCACTGTGACACCACACAAAGCAAGCCAATCACTTCAATGCCCTTCTCTAATATGGTGGGGGCCGCTGCCTATGTATTCGCGTTGCCCACAGTGTGCGTCCTTGATGATTGGATGAGAAAAGGCGCTGGAAGCATTGTGGGTAACGCGACTTTGGCGCGCGGGTCGGCGACCTCATGGTCGACCTCACGCTATGGTCGGGTTTCGATCGGCGAAACCCGACTTTAGCCAAAGTCGGCGGATTCTGAATTTGGCAGACCCGTTTCGCTCTACTCTACTTATGACATATTCAGATGTCTGATAGATGTGGATCACATATCTGGGGACAAGCACCTATAAAAATTTATAAGGGAGTACCATAAAAGCTGAACACGTATGTTGCTTTGCAGATTTCAGAAGTTCTGAATGTGCGACCCTCATTTACGAAAAATACACAGAACATCAGTTAACTCTTCTGCATGTCTGTGGACATTGGATGAAAGCAGAGTATCTGGAGGAAGGCTACAAATATATGGGAAATACAGACTGCAGATGATATCCCTGGTTTTATTTGATGCTAAGACACCTGTGCTGCAAGACATCAATGCTAAACCCTGAGCCACTGTGCTGCCCACTACACTATATTGTAAACAAGTATTTATTTGGTCATCTAAAAGTAAAAAAATACACTCTCAGAATACTGTGAAGTAACTAGAAAAAATACTCATCTTACTGATTCAATCCCTGGGTCCACTGGTGTCATGCTAGGTCTGTCTTCAATAAGGAAGAGGGGCCTCAAATTGTCCCTGGAGCTGGGACCCTAAATTTCCCTGTCCTGAGGGTACTCTTAAAGGTAGAGAGGCCCGAGTCTCTGACCTTACTATGCGCCTGTAAAAACCATAATCTGTCCCCACCCCCACCACATGATGCATGGTATAGAAATGAAAGGTAAACCAAACACAAAGACAAAACAGGGATAACAGAAAACCTCTATCATACAAAACACTAACCAACAATAGGGAGGAGGATAGGGACAGGGAGGAATAAACTAAAGGAGAAAAGAGAACAGGAGATAAACACACAACAGCAACCCGCAGAACACCACAACTCCAAACTTCATCTACCATCTACTGCTTTAGTACACAGCACAAGAGGATGAATCTTCAATAGCAACAACTCCAAATTCGCACAGCATCTCCTAAGAGCAAGGAAGCTGAGCTTTCACTGACAGGACAGAGAGGGTCTGGCCAGGTTTTATAGGAAGAGATAATGACCATGTCAGAAGCAGCTGAAATAGAGCTGCTTGTTTCTGACCAGCATAGAGAGTGTTGTTAACCTCTTCGGCACCAAACGAAACCAAATTAATTAAATATGAAATACATAGGCTAAATGGAAGATCTGCAATTCACAATAAGTAGTGGTTTTTTAAACTCCCAGATATCCCAGGTTTACATGACACTCTCTTGACAACTGGTGGTTTCTGTAGTTCTTTCTCAATCCAGAAGGACATGTGATCACTGCATCTAATCACTGCCTGTAACAGTAGTGCTTTGATCAATGCTGCAACCTCACTTCTGAGCTGAGCAAAACGTTCAAAGACCAGCAGAGGACCCCGGAAGCCTCAGAATGTAAACGATGGAGGGTTAGCTATGTGAGTATTAGAAATACATATGCAGAGATGAATGGGTGGAACTCTGGGTCCAATAAAATCTACTTTATTGAGTGAGACTTACAACATGTATACGGGGTGACCCACTCCACCGGATCCATGTGGTAAGTCTCACTTTATAAAGAAGATTTTACTGGACACGGAGTGCTATCCATTAATTTCTGCATTTGTATTTCCAAGATGTTCCCTGTCTAGGGTGCTGCACCTGTCGTTCTGGAAGCCATGCAGCTATTTGCTAATCCTTACTCTCATATCAAGCTTTGAAAAGTGCCGGTGTTTTCTCACTTGCTGCACATTATGTGAGTATCACTTTTTTATTACTTTACAGCATTCCAAGTATTTTTTTTTAATGTTTACATGGTCAAACAACCTGGTTAAACATATTCACACATGGTAGATCTATTACAGAAATTTCTGTGACAATTATTTTAATAGGGTTTGCCTAAATCTATTTGTTTTTCTATCAAGTAACCACATTTTTCACCCCTAAGAGTTACATTGACAACTACAATGTAGAAAACTTAATTTTAGACACAAGAATTGTAGGAGTGCTATAACAAAGTGTCCTCAGGGGCTTTTTTTTAACCAACAAACAGTCGAAAAATGAGATGGATTTTCTAAGTTATAAAAAAACAGAGTGAGCAAATAGAAAATTGGTGCCAGACAGGGAATAGGAAGTAATGCTGGGCAGCATGGATATGTTGTCTTTACTGCCAACCTCATCCCAAGCTGTTGAGCTCATGTCTAGAAACCTAATGGTTGAGCAAAATTGGGGTTAATGTTACAGCCAATAAAGTATGTGATGAAAAGTGTTTGTTCTTAAGCTATGGAATTTCTTCTTAACAATAACTGGACAGAAATCCCCAGATTCTGATCGTGATGTGCTCATTTAACTAGTAAACCAAACTTGAATTGCAAACCTAAACTTCAGTCATTCCAGGGACACGGCTCTGGTGGTCCCCATCGGTCTTGCCGCAATGACGTTGAGTCTGTCATTTACGTGATTGCTGCAGGCAATCGCTGGCCACAATGGTCGCATGCTAATAAATGCAAGAATGCAGGCAGTGACCACCAGTATAATGGCGCTGGAAAAGGAAGGGTGGTTTACACAGAGGAAAGGTTATTTTATTATTTTAATGCTTTGCTGCCTTTAAACTATGTCTCAATACAATGAATGTTTTCTCATATCATATCACAAGACCGTTGGCTGTCCTTACTTGTCTGTTTTAGTAAATAATGGAGATGACCGAATATTTGGAAATTCAAAAATGCCATCTTCTACAATATTTTACCCAAAATTTTTTTGCAGCAAATTGAGTTGCTGTGAAGCCTTTAATTGCCCAGAAAAGATGTGTAACAGTCTGAGGTATTGTACAGCTGTGTTGAAACCATATTGAGCTCTTTAATGCAAACAAAGCCTTAGAAATGTCAAAGTGACAACAACATATCAGGCTAATGGTAGAAAGTAATTGGTGGTTTAGCAACATGCAGCACTAACAGACTTTTTATTTTTTCTAAATTGCTAAAATATTTTAAAATTATTTATTTGCTGCCTTGCTAGCATTTATATACAGGTGTGCACATGGCAGAAGCTGGAATTTTGGGAAGTAGCAGGTGGTTTGAAGCTTGTTCAATGAAGAAGCTATAGCTTTTTCACAAGCTGTCCAAAAATTATCCCTATTTTGAAATTGGCAACAGGTTCATTGTTTGCAAAATTGAGAAACAGTCACTTTTTATTAAGCTGTGCAAAAATGATCATTTTAATTAGGGAGCAGCGTCAAGGCTGAGGGTATCTTTTTGAGAAAGGACACAGTCAAAGTACAAATGAACCTGTCCGTTTAGGTAGTATATCTCTTTTTGCTACAGTTCGTAAGGTTGGTGCAGAGACAGCTAAAACATTTGGTCTATCATGTGAAATATATTGTAATCACTGCTGCCTCAGCTACTTGTTGTAGCCTTATTATTGGCAGAGGCAGGGAAGAGGCTGGCTCTGCTGTGAGCAGAAAGTGGTCTCCTGGTCAGAAATGTCAACTGCTTGGGTAAAGCTTCTCAGGGAAGGTAAAACAGCTTATCATGCTAATACATTGGTTTTGATCTTTTGGAAGCCAGAAAAAATTCCGGCCATGGATATTGGTGCCCCACAGGCTAAGAACACCAGTCATAAATCCATCCCATGTCCCACGACGATCCCCAAACCTGCTACATCTGGATGCTGTAGTGACGTCACTAATGTGACTGCTCAGTATGGCATCTGGCACATACTGACAGTAGCTCATGAATATAGCGGCTGCGGTGAGCACTGACGTCAGTATGGTTATTGCAGTTCTTAGCCGATGCAGTTTGAGAAATCACTCATGTTGCGAACACTGCTGTCAGTAAGGTTATCAGTACTGGTTATTAAAAAGGGGGGTGAATCCCCCAAAAAATGATGTGGGGTCCATCATATTTTTAATAACCAGCAAAGTCTAAACAGACAGCTATAGGCTGATATTAATAGGTTGGGAATGGGCCATAGATATTGGCTCACTCCCAGACTAATAACACAATCCCTCAGCCACCCTAGAAACGGCACATTCATTAGATGCGCCAGTTCTGGAGCTTACCTTCGGCTCTTCCCGATTGCCCTGGTGCAGTGGCAATCAGGGTAATTGTTTTTGGGGTAGATATTAACTTTGTAATGCCAGTTGCCATCAAGCCCCCATTACTAACCCAGTAAGTTAAAAAAAAATACACACAGGAAAAAACATTTTATTTGAATAAAGACTCATCCATACATTCCCTGGTATACCCATTTATTAATAAAGAAAAAAAAATTCTCCACAGATCAGACGACATCCAGCTAGGTCCCATGTCGTTCACCAATTTCCTCATGGGCAATCATGTCAGTAACATCATCGACCGTGAGCCATGACCATATAAATGAGACTGCAGAGGTTATTTGATGTCATTTCTCATGGTTGATGACGCTACGCCCATGAGAAATGACAGCGAGTAACTCCTACAGTCTCATTCTCAAAGTTCATTCTCGCAGTGATGACTTGACTGCGAGAGTTGAGACTGCAGAGGTTATTCAAGGTCATTTCTCATGGGTGATGACGTTACGCCAGTGAGAAATGTAACCTATGCAGTCTCGCGATCCTGGCTCACAGCAATGACGCGACCACAAGAACAAGACTGGGTGGCTGAGGTACTGCGGTTTTTAGGCTGGAAGGGCGCCAATACCCAGGGCCATTTGCTGCCTATTAATATTAACCTTCAGCTGTCTGCCTTGCCTTAGCTGGTTATTAAAAATAGAGGGGACCTCATTTCATTTTTTTGAGGGTCACCCTGTTTTTAATAACCAGCTGACAGCTGCAGGCTGATATTAATAAGCTGGAAAACTGCATGGATATTGGCCCTTCCTAGTAGTGTTGAGCATTCCGATACCGCAAGTATCGGGTATCGGCCGATACTTGCTGTATCGGAATTCCGATACCGACTTCCGATATTTTTTCAATATCGGAATTCGGCATCGGAATCGGAAGTTCAAAGTTGATTGACAGACTGACGTCATCATGATGCGCGGTGTGTGCGCATCATGATGCGCCGTCATTTCGGGCCTTCCGGGGGTCTCTGCCGGCCTGCCGGGGGGCTGTGCCGGCCTGCCGGGGGGCTGTGTGGACTGCCCGGGGTCTGTACTGGCCTGCCGGGGGGCTGTGCCGGCCTGCTGGTGGTCTGTGCACCCTGTGGGGGTCTGTACCGGCCTGCCGGGGGGCTGTGCCGGCCTGCCGGGGGGCTGTGCTGATGTCCGGGGGTCTGTGCAAGCATCGTCCGATGGGACTACAAGTCCCATCGGGCGATGCCTGCTACCATGACAGTGATTGACACATTAGCCAATGATGGGACAGTAGTAGTCCCATCATCCGGCTAATGTGTAAAATGTTAAAAAAAAAAAAAATACTACATACATACTACATGCATGCTACATACATACTACATGCTACATACATACTACATATATAATACATACATACTACATACATGCTACATACATACTACATGCATGCTACATACATACTACATGCTACATACATACTACATGCATGCTACATACATACTACATGCATGCTACATACATACTACATGCTACATACATACTACATATATACTACATACATACTACATACATGCTACATACATACTGCATGCTACATACATACTACATACATACTACATACATACTACATGCATGCTACATACATACTACATGCATGCTACATACATACTACATGCATGCTACATGCATGCTACATACATACTACATGCTACATACATACCACATACATACTACATACATACTACATACTACATATATACTACATGCATGCTACATACATACTACATGCTACATGCATACCACATACATACTACATACATACTACATACATACTACATGCTACATACATACTACATATATACTACATGCATGCTACATGCTACATACATACCACATACATACTACATACATGCTACATATATACTACATGCATGCTACATACATACTACATATATACTACATGCATGCTACATACATACTACATGCTACATGCATGCTACATACATACTACATACATACTACATGCTACATACATACCACATATATACTACATACATACAATACATTCATACAATACATACATAGACATACAGTACATATAACATAGAGTAACATACTTACCAATACTTGTCACATTGTTCCCCGAAGCCATTGTCTTTTCCGGAATAAATATTAACATAACAAACCACAAAAATACTCACCCACGATCCGAAGCAGTCCACGAGTGTGTCCCACGACGATCTTGGGTAGAGAACTGCAGCATCAGATGATGCTGCCGTTCTCTACGGGCTGCAGGAATCCAATGACGGAAGGTAGGTATCCTTCCGCACTGTATTCCTCCGCCACTTAAAAAAAAAAAAGTCCCTAGTCTCACTTTATGCCATTGCTGCGTGGGAATTTCCCACACAGCAATGGCATAAAGTGAGACTAGGGACTTTTTTTTTTTTTAAGTGGCGGAGGAATACAGTGCGGAAGGATACCTACCTTCCGTCATTGGATTCCTGCAGCCCGTAGAGAACGGCAGCAACAGCTGATGCTGCAGTTCTCTACCCAAGATCGTCGTGGGACACACTCGTGGACTGCTTCGGATCGTGGGTGAGTATTTTTGTGGTTTGTTATGTTAATATTTATTCCGGAAAAGACAATGGCTTCGGGGAACAATGTGACAAGTATTGGTAAGTATGTTACTCTATGTTATATGTACTGTATGTCTATGTATGTATTGTATGAATGTATTGTATGTATGTAGTATATATGTGGTATGTATGTAGCATGTAGTATGTATGTAGTATGTATGTAGCATGCATGTAGTATATATGTAGTATGTATGTAGCATGTAGTATGTATGTAGCATGCATGTAGTATGTATATGGTATGTATGTAGCATGTAGTATGTATGTAGCATGCATGTAGCATGCAGTATGTATGTAGCATGCATGTAGTATATATGTAGTATGTATGTGGTATGTATGTAGCATGTAGTATGTATGTAGCATGCATGTAGTATGTATGTAGCATGCATGTAGTATATATGTAGCATGTAGCATGCATGTAGTATATATGTAGTATGTATGTAGCATGTAGTATGTATGTAGCATGCATGTAGTATATATGTAGTATGTATGTAGCATGTAGTATGTATGTAGCATGCATGTAGTATGTATGTAGCATGCATGTAGTATGTATATGGTATGTATGTAGCATGTAGTATGTATGTAGCATGCATGTAGTATATATGTGTTATGTATGTGGTATGTATGTAGCATGCATGTAGCATGCATGTAGTATGTATGTAGTATGTATGTAGTATATATGTAGTATGTATGTAGCATGTAGTATGTATGTAGTATGTATGTAGCATGCATGTAGCATGCAGTATGTATGTAGCATGCATGTAGTATATATGTAGTATGTATGTAGCATGTAGTATGTAGCATGCATGTAGTATATATGTAGTATGTAGCATGTAGTATGTATGTAGCATGCATGTTGTATATATGTGTTATGTATGTAGCATGTAGCATGCATGTAGCATGCATGTAATATGTATGTAGTATATATGTGGTATGTATGTAGCATGCAGTATGTATGTAGCATGCATGTAGTATATATGTAGTATGTATGTTGCATGTAGTATTTATGTAGTATGAATGTAGCATGTATGTAGTATGTAGTATGAATGTAGCATGTATGTAGTATGCATGTTGTATGTATGTAGCATGTAATTTTTTTTTTATTTTTTTTTACATTTAACACATTAGCCGGATGATGGGACTACTACTGTCCCATCATTGGCTAATGTGTCAATCACTGTCATGGTAGCAGGCATCGCCCGATGGGACTTGTAGTCCCATCGGACGATGCCTGCACAGACCCCCGGAGCCTGCACAGACCACCGGCAGGCCGGCACAGACCACCGGCAGGCCGGCACAGCACCCCGGAGCCTGCACAGCCCCCCGGCAGGCCGGCACAGCCCCCCGGCAGGCCGGCACAGCCCCCCGGAGCCTGCACAGACCACCGGCAGGCCGGCACAGACCACCGGAGCCTGCACAGACCCCCTGGCAGGCCGGCACAGCCCCCCGAAAGGCCCGTACAGACCCCAGAGAGGCTGTACAAGGGCAGGAAAGGGTTTTTCTTATTCCGATACCGGAAGTCCCATAGACTTGAATGGGACTTCCGGTATCGGAATCGGCGATACCGATACTTTTTTTAAAGATCGGCCGATACCATCCGATACGATACTTTGAAGTATCGGACGGTATCGCTCAACTCTACTTCCTAGTATAAAAATACAAGCTCAAAGCTTTCCCTCAGCTGGTTTTAAAAATGATGGGCACCACATGTCATTTTTTTTTACTGTCAGGCTGGGTCACGTGTTGCCCTGGCCAATCACAGCCATGCCATTACTTGACATGGCTGTAATGGAGTCTGAACTGCCCCCAGCTTTAAATCTTGTTGATTGTCTACGCCACAGCCTTCCAACAAGCTTTATTAGACTTTCTGACCCAAACAGGAAACCGGATATACAGTAAGTAGCCCGTGATCGGAGTCTGGTACGAACTCCTTTTTTTTAGTTTAGGTTCACTCATCCCTATTGTTGTGATTGTACTAAAGGCCCCTTTACATTTAGCGATGCACCAGCGATCCCGACAATGATACGACCCGGTCAGGATCGCTGGTGCATTGCTAAATGGTCGCTAGTGAGCGGTCACACAGGCAGATCTCACAGCGATGTAGCGACGCAGCAGTGGTTGTTACTTACCTTTCAGACGCGGCGATCCTGACGTCCTCCCGCGTCCACGCGTCGCTCGTCGGTGCCAGCAGTAAGCCCAGCAGGAAGCGCCCGACGAGAAATGGAACTGGATGACCTCGCGCGATCAGCGATAATCAGCGGGGGAACCGGTCGAAGTTATCACACATAGCGATATCGCTAGCGATATCGCTGTTGCGTCACAAAATCGGTGAAGCTTTAGAGATATCGCTAGTGATATTGCTATGTGTAAAGGCCCCTTAAGAAAGCAAAAAGTGCAAATTGGAGCTTATCCAACACACTTGAATAATTTAAAAACCAGGATATGCTAACCTGAGTAGTAGTAGTAGTACAAAATACTGCTGCAGATCGAGGGGTCACCAGACCAAATGCAGATGCCAAAGGATGAGGAAAATCAGGTGTCAAGAGATTATAGTAATGTAGTTTAATTTGACACGTTTCAATGTAAATCACATTTCTTCTTCAGGAATTAACCACATCTGGTTAACCACATCAGATGTGTTTAATTCCTGAAAAAGAAGTGTGATTTAATTCGAAATGCACAGAAAAAAAAACATATTACTATAATCTCTTGGCACCAGATTTTCCTTATCCTTTAGCAGCGCTGAAAAAATCCACCAATTTTTCCTTCTTAATCTACAGGTGTGATTGTAACGTTCCATTTAACCAGTGCCGTCTCATTTTGTAGCTGCAAAAGGAGTCTTTTTTTTTTCGTATCACAGTTTCTCTTTTACAACAGAACTGAAATGTTGTAGCATAACATCAATAACCTGTCATCCTCTACAAACCCAGCACTAAAAGGGATGTCCTGAATAGGAACATCATCGCTGCAGGAGTAAGTAGTGTACAGATGGGCATGGTACTAGGAAGCATTGAAACTAGAGTGGCAGGGATATCGGTAAGGCTAGCATTACTCCTTTTCTTACTTTACACCATTCTATTATGTTTTAAAAAATGTAAGGGCAGGTGCAGACAGCTGTTTTTTCTCTATCCAGAATATCGTTCCTATTATGTTAATCACACTCTGATCAGAGTTTAATCAAACTGGGATCCATTCTCGGAGGTCGAGGGAAAAAAATGTTTCTCCACCTTCTCCATTATGTCTGTGAAAATCGGAGCCATAGACATGAATAGGTGA
Organism: Dendrobates tinctorius; assembly: GCF_039654945.1. Classification (NCBI taxonomy): domain Eukaryota; kingdom Metazoa; phylum Chordata; class Amphibia; order Anura; family Dendrobatidae; genus Dendrobates; species Dendrobates tinctorius. Next base: position 44,391,757 of record NW_027361684.1, read on the forward strand.
GTGCCATCCAGTTTTCAGAAGAAAATCATGTATGCTGAGATTTTTTTTCAGAAAATCGGACATGTGCACGGCCCCATAGAATGCATGGGTGCAATTGCTATCCATCAAAATCATGGATGACACTCGTCTGATCTTTTTTCTTATCAACCTGAAAGTGAAGCAAAAATATTAACCCTTATCTGCGTATTAAATACTGAGACACATTTTTAACCCCTTAGCAACATATGGTGTACATGTACAATGTAAACTACAGCTCTTCTTGGAAAACTAAAAAAAAAAGGTTCTGGGCAAAAGAATAAAAAAAATAATATAAATTTATTAATGCTGCAGTTGTATTGATCTGAAGAATAAAGTTCTCAAGTTGTTCTTACTGAATAGCAAATTATGTGAATATTAATTAAAAAAAAGCAATATTAAAATTGCCTATTTTTGCCATTCCACCCCAAATTATTTTTTTCAATTAATTAGAAGGAAAATGAAATAGTGCCAGTGAAACGTACATCTCATCTCACAAAAACAAGCCTCCATACTACTATGTTGAAGGGAAAATAAAGTTATGGTTGCTAAAAGAAGGGGAGGAAATAAATAAAGTAAAAAAAAAACTGGCTGTGACGCCAAGTGGTTAGAACATACATATTAGGAGGACATAATGATTTTTTTAAATTCTGGAATGTCAAAAAGTGTTTATTTAATTAGGTTTCAAAGTATTGAAAAGTTTGATTACACCGCAGGGTTGTCCAGCTGTCTGGCAAGGAAAGGTTCATGTAACCTAAAGAAACAGCTGCCAAATCCACAAACCACAATGACTCCTCTGAGTATAGGGCCTCTTTCCTTTGCAGCCACACGAGAAACCGCAGAGCTGCTCTCCTCCAAACCACACCGTGCCACACACAACAAGAGTCAATTGACAGTTCCACGTGTTGTATAACCCTAAACCTCAGCTGACACACAGCATAGACACCACTCAGGTTACTTCAGAAATAAGTTATCCTGGCCAAAGAAAGTAACCTATAAGATGCAGATGCCAACATGTTACATATGGCAGCAGAAGGAGCTGTTTCACTTTCAATTGTTGTCTATACTGTACATTTTTCCTAAAGGGCATAATTTTCAGAAGTATCAGTGGAATGTAATTTTACTAGTCGGTGCACATGTTTTAACGTTTCATACTTTACATACTTGCATAATTTTTTTATCACTTTAAGGCTTATTATTATTATATGTCCATGGATCACCCCCAGGGCTGTGGGATACTCGGTACCGGGCCAGTGTCTTACAGGAACGTGTCATGGCTGTGGCGACCCGGTCCATGGCCCTGGGCGGCCAATGTACAAGGGGGTGAAATGTAGTAGAATAGAGTTTATAGGTCGTTAGTTCGTGACGCCACCTGTGGTGCTCGGCAAGGAAGGTGTTAAGCCGACGCTGAGGTGCAGATCCTCTGGGACAAATGGTGTGGCGCAGCAAATATGTAGTAGCTCTCCACAGGTAGAGCTGTAGTCCCAGGGCAGTAGTAATAGGTTTTGAGGTAGATGGTGTAGTGTTAGGCACAGAGATGTAGCAGTGCTGAGTGGGTTAGCGCAGGAAAAAGGCAATGACACAGCTGAATGCAGATCCAATTCTTTTACTCACAGTTCTGGCACAGACAGGTGCCCGCTTCAATACTGCAGCTTCCAGGTCAGAGAGTCAGCCAACTCCCAAGCAGATGGAATGAACCTTTCCAGCACTCGCTTTCTTGTACCTGATCTGAACATCTCCTTTCTAGCGCTAATCTGAAGTACTTGTAGTTCTGAATTACACTCAAGTGCCTCCTTCTTGATTTTACTTAAACTCCACTCGTATGACAGGTGGTTGTAGCCTGCTTCGGGGACTCCATCAATTATGTCCTTGTTCACGCTTAGGTTGCCACTGTGTCTTCGAGTCTTTGGTGGGAATAGAGCGGTCACAACTCCTATTCCTCCGGTTTCTGCTGCAGGAACGTTAGTTTCACAAACAGCGTCGGATACCGGCGCCCGGCCTTGGTGCAATGAACTTTAGGAAAGGCTCTACTCTAGTCCTCGTCCCCAGTCTCTCTCCTCCTCCCGTTCCGTGCTTATCTAGCTTCCTTCTGAAAAACTTCCTTCTTCCTTTCTCTTTCTCTTTCCCTACTTCCCCATTGGGGAGACTCCACAGAGAGATCTTCTCCCTGCTTCCCACGTAGGGAAATCTTCTGCCTTCCCCCTCTCCTTCCCCCGTAGGGGAGACTGACCCAACTTCCAGTCAGCTTTCCCTTCTTAGTGTCTCTAAGCTCCACCCAGCACCCTTCATGTACCAAAGCAGCTGCCATAAAGGGTGCTCTGCTGTTCTAAGGTGTCTGTGCTGGATCTAGGTGATGGAGGCTGGTCAGGTGTTACCATCTTACTTGGGAAGTGGGATACTACATCTCAGGAGGAGGTGCAGTACCTCTGTGGTGACTGAACCCTCAGGGGCGCCACATCCATATGCTAAAATGATAGCACATGGACAGAACACCACGCTTTGACCCCTTCTCAAACTTTTCATCTATTGTGCAGGCTGTTGTTCGTCTAATTAATAATAATAATCTTTATTTTTATATAGCGCTAACATATTCCGCAGCGCTTTACAGTTTGCAGACATTATCATCACTGTACCCGATGGGACTCACAATCTAGATTCCCTATCAGTATGTCTTTGGAATGTGGGAGGAAACCCACGCAAACATGAGGAGAACATACAAACTCCTTGCAGATGTTGTCCTTGGTGGGATTCGAATTGATATCATGCACTGTTTGACCAGCAACAAATCATCAGAGTGTCTTGGCTTGCATATGTGAAAAAGCAGAAAGGATAATGCCAGCTCACCATTGAAGTTTTTAGGAGTCCAGCATGCACAGAACCACAAGCCGACCAGTGATATATACCAATTGCAGGCTTGATAAAGAACAACTGAGTGCGAAACGCGTCGCTTGCTCCTGTTCCTGTCTATTATATTTTTAATAGTTTTTTGATGGAATAAAGATTACTCTAAAAATTTTACCAGAAGCTGGAACATTTCCTCTTTTTCCTGCACATGAGAAAAAGGACCATACTGTCGCACCCAGTGCTAAATACATGGAGTGGGTTTTGCAAAAACAAAGATCCAAAGAAGTCTTGGGTAGTAATGCGGTGGCCAGGCATGGCTTAAATACGTCTTAATTGTTGCCTATGCTGAATGGAGAAGAAATGAGCTATTGGACAACTAGAGCAAGGCGATAATCAAAGGTGAGTCATTCGATGTAATTTCTTTTGTATTAACTTCTATGATAAGTTCCCACAATGAGTATTTGCTGGCCCAGATGTCCATTATGACATACGTGCAACATGCAGACATCTTTAGCTCATCGCTTTTCTAGAACTATGCATACTTTTCTCTCCACTGATGCCACCAACCTTGTAGTATGATAACGTACAGTACATAGTTACCTAGCCACTAATAATGTGCTTTATAATGTTCCCTGCATAGTAATAGGAATATCCTTTTGTGTCCTACATGATAATTGTCTCCTCTGAGCCTTTATTATTATTATTTATTATTATTATTATTATTATTATTATTATTTATTTATATAGCACCATTGATTCCATGGTGCTGTACATAAGAAGGGGTTACATACAAATTACAGATATCACTTACAGTAAACAAACTTACAATCACAGACTGAGGGGAGAGGACCCTGCCCTTTCGAGCTTACATGCTACAGGATGGTGGGGAAGGAGACAGTAGGTTGGTGGGTTGCAGCAGTTCCGGTGTTGGTTGAAGTGATATCTCCGGTAGTGGTGAGGAGGCATCGGGGTCATTGCAGGCTGTAGGCTTTCTTGCACAGGTGGGTTTTCAGGTTCCGTCTGAAAGATCTGAAGGTGGTTGATAGTCGGACATGTTGGGGCAAAGAATTCCAGAGAATGGGGGCTATTTGGGAGAAGTCTTGGAGGCGGTTGGGTGAGGAACGAATAGGTGTGGAGGAGAGAAGGAGGTCTTGGGATGACCGGAGATTACGTGGGGGAAGGTATCGAAGATTAGTTCAGAGACATATAGAGGAGACAGGTTATAGATGGTCTTGTAGGTCAGTATTAGTAATTTGAACTGGACACGCTGAGGGAATGGAAGCCAGTGAAGAGAATTGCAGAGGGGAGAAGCGGAGGAGTAGCGAGGAGAGAGATGAATTAGTCGGGCAGCATAGTTAAGGATGAACTGGAGAGGTGAGAGGGTGTTAGGAGGGAGACCACAGAAAAGGATGTTGCAGTAGTCGAGACAGGAGATGATGAGGGTGTGCACAAGCATTTTAGTAGATTGAGGGTTGAGGAAAGGACGGATTCTGGAAATATTTTTGAGCTGGAAGCGACAGGAGGTAGAAAGAGCTTGGATGTGCGGTTTGAAGGACAGGGCAGAGTCAAGGGTTACTCCGAGGCAGCGGACTTCTGGTACCGGGGAAAGCGTGATGTCATTAATTGTGATAGATAGGTCAGGTAAGGAAGATCTGGGAGATGTAGGAAAGATGATGAGTTCAGATTTGCCTACATTGAGCTTGATGAAGCGAGAGGAGAATAAGGAGGATATGGCGGATAGACACTCTGGGATTCTGGGCAGCAGAGAGGTGACTTCTGGGCCAGAGAGGTAGATCTGAGTGTTGTCAGCATAAAGGTGGTACTGGAATCCATGGGACTTTATGAGTTCACTCAGGTCAAGGGTATAAATTGAGAAGAGTAGAGGTCCTAGAACAGAGCCTTTGGGGACTCCAACAGAGAGAGGGTGGGATGAGGAGGTAGTGTGGGAGTGAGAGTTGCTGAATATGTGGTTTGAAAGGTATGAGGACATCCAGGATAGGGCAAGGTCTTTGATGTCAAAGGAGGAGAGGATCTGTAGAAGGATGCAGTGGTCAACTGTGTTGAATGCAGAGGACGGGTCTAGAAGCAGGAGTATAGAGTATAGTCCATTTGCTTTGGCTGTAAGTAGGTCATTAGTAATTTTGGTCAGGGCTGTCTCAGTGGAGTGATGGGGGGCGGAAACCAGATTGTAGATTGTCAAAGAGCAAGTTAGATGAAAGGTGGGAGGAAAGTTCAGCGTGGACGTGCAGCTCCAGGAGTTTGGAAGCGAATGGGAGCAGTGATATTGGGCGATAGCTGGACATAGCGGTTGGGTCGAGGGTTGGCTTTTGAAGGAGAGTTGTGATTGTAGCATGTTTAAAAGCAGAAGGGAAGGTACCGGACGTTAGCGATAGGTTGAAGAGGTGGGTTAGGGATGGGATAAATGTGGTAGTGAGGTTGGGGAGGAGGTGTGATGGGATCAAGTGCACAGGTTGTGAGGTGCAATTTGGAGAAGAGGCGATTAAGCTCCCCTTCAGTGATGTTGGAGAGGGAGGTTATGGGGTTTGGGCATTGGTCTGGTATACAAAGGGGTTGTGGTGGTTGAACAATGAAGACTTGCCTTGTTTGGTCGATCTTATTTTTGAAGTGTGTGGCAAAGTCCTCAGCAGAGATAAGGGAGGTTAGAGGGGGCAGTGGTGTGCAGAGGAGGGAGTTGAAAGTTTTGAATAACTGTTTGGGATTGTAGGATAGGGAAGATATGAGGGTTGTGAAGTAGGCCTGTTTAGCAGAGGTGAGGGCAGATTTGAAAGCGAGTGTTGCCTGTTTGAATGCAGTGAAGTCATTGTTACGTGTTACAGAACCACTCAGCACCCAGAATATGTTGTGCAGTTATATGTATGTATAATAGGCTCTATATGAGATGCATGTCCCTAATGCATCAGCGTCCGCCCTCCCCCCACCTTTGTAATTCCCACAGTAAACATCGGCAGGCTCCGGCCACCTGCAGCTTTTGTAATGCATGTCTGGCCTGCCGCTTTTCTATTGGCCTGCCCTCTGTATCTGTGTGATATATTCTGTGTCCTGTGAGTAAGGTGTTGTCAGACTGGAACTACGTGGAGAAGCAGTGATCTTTTATATGCGCCCATGTAACCAAGGAATTCCAGCCAGCGTCATTCATTCAGACTCCAGCCAACGCAGAGCGGACCTCCGAAAACACAGGGTGGTACTGAAAGAGGTACCCCAGCTTGCGTAGACCCCGTTACACTAGTGGCAGACAGGGGGATATGATACCCCTTCTACAGGAGGAAAAGAATGAATGGAAAATAACTACCAGAAGTTAAAGAGGACTACATTAAAAGATCTAGTGGAAGCCCGAGGGTTGATCGCCAGCAACAAAACATAAGCGGATTTGATAGCAGCCATCATGGAACACGACAGTGCAGCGCCCCCAATGTGAATGTGGAGGAGACCGAATTCCAGAGGGAGGTAAAGAACAGACTGGCGTTCTTTGGCCTAAACCCTGCAGTAGAGATCATACGAGAGGTGATGGCTGATGTGCGTACTGATCTGAAGGAAAAGATGGCAGAGTGGACCAAAGTGGAGCTGGCCAAGATGGAGATGGCAGAGCGGAGAGAGGAGAGTCAGCGAGCAATGGGAGCTCTGGCCTTCGACCAGGTACCTTCAACAGTAAGCCACAAAAAGATCCAGTATAATGCCTTCCGACAGTTGGGGGAGGCAGAGGAAGACATTGATGGTTTTCTGCAGGACTTTGAGCGGCAGGGTGCCCTTCATCAAGTGAAGCTAGAGGAATGGGTTCAGATTCTGGCCAGCAAGCTGACAGGCTGGGCAGCGGACGCCTATCGCACAGTACCTGATGAGGACTGTATGGACTATGACCGGATCAAAGAAGTGATCTTGGCCCGGTATGCGCTGACACCAGAGGCCTACCGCCAAAAGTTCAGCGGACTTATAAAACGCGTAACTGATACCCATGCTAAATGGGCCTGTAAATTACGGCGGTCACTGCTACAGTGGATACAAGGGAGCCAACCAACTACTAAGGAGGATGTCCTCCAGCTCTTCCTGTTAGAACGATTCTTTAATGGACTAAACCCCGAGACACAGGAATGGCTTCGGGACAGGCAGCCAATGACTCTTGAGGAAGCCGCTCGTCTGGCCGATGAACATCATGATGCCAGGAGGCCGCAGTTGTCCGGATCAAAGGTAGTCACTTGGGGCCCGCCCATGGACCTGGAGGGCCCCAAACCACCGAAGATTGTAGGGGGACCAGCTAGAAACCTGGCCTACCACAGTCCCCCTGGGGAGCGATGCCACACCTGTCGTCAGCTGGGCCACCTGCAAAGACAATGTCCCAACTGGACCCAGCATACCCAGTGGCCAAAGGCGGGAACAGCTACCTTCAGCCGGGCTGCTGTACACTGCTACCAAGGCGACGGTGACCCGGCATTGGAGGCTACGACTAACCAAGGGGTGGAAGAGATGGAGGAAGAGCTGCATGAAGTGGACCCCTTGCAGGCAGCCTGGGCAGATAATCGACAACAGCATTGACAGGTCGTGTGGGTTAATGGGAAACGTATGCAGGGACTAAGAGATTCTGAGGCAACTTTGACCCTTGTGAAGCCTCATCTCGTCCGGGACCAAGAGAAGACGGACGGGACAGTGGCAGTCCGTGTAGCAGGGGGAGCTATACATCGACTGCCCACTGCCAGGATTCACCTGAACTGGGGAGTCGACCTTGTTGAGGTCGGCTTGATGGAGGATTTGCCTGCAGACATCTTGCTGGGAAATGACTTGGGGCCCATGTCGTCTGCATTCTCGTTGGCCCCTCTGGCTGAGACCTATCCTGTGACCACCCGGAGACAAGCTCGAGCTTCGGAAGCGGAATCACACTCAGAGGAGGCTCAGGTAAGACATCCCAGCCCTACACGTATTCCCATAACCAGACACATTTCTTGGGCCACCCCAGATGAATTTAACAGGGAGTTACTTGAGGATCCTTCATTAGAGGGAGAGGAGTACTGGAAGGGGAACAGTTTGTATGGAAGCAGGGACTCCTCTACCGGATCACAGAGCAGCACCACACAGGGACAAGCCCCACTATAAAACAACAGCTGGTAGTTCCCAAGAAGTATAGGCAGGAGTTACTGCGAATCTCTCATGATATACCATTGGCCGGGCACTTCGGCGTTAGTCGCACCAGGCATCGTCTGACACAAAACTTATTTTGGCCGGGGGTGACCTATGATGTTCGTCAGTACTGCCAGACCTGTGACAGTTGTCAGCGCATTGGCAAGAGGGGGGATCGATGCAAGGCCAAATTACGCCCCCTCCCCATTGTGGAGGAACCATTTAGCCGAGTAGCGGTCGATCTGATAGGGCCGTTAGCTAAACCCAGTCCGTCAGGGAAAAAGTATATATTGATAGTGGTAGATTATGCCACACGGTATCCAGAGGCGGTTGCGTTACCTAACATACTGGCAGAGACGGTGGCGGCCGCCCTGCTCCAGGTTTTCTCACGAGTTGGATTTCCCCGGGAGATTATCTCGGACCAGGGTACCCAGTTTACAGTAGAGGTGACCAACCAACTGTGGAAGCTGTGCGGCGTAAAGTCCATTAGAAGCGCCCCGTACCACCCGCAAACCAATGGGTTGTGTGAACACTTTAACGGGACATTAAAACAGCTCATTGGGACTTTTACCAGGACCTACAGTGACTGGGAGAAATTCTTGCCACACCTCCTGTTTGCTTATCGGGAGGTGCCCCAAGAATCCACGGGGGTTCTCTCCGTTCGAGCTGGTATATGGGAGACAGGTAAGGGGACCCCTAGACTTAGTGTTGGAACACTGGGAGGGGGAGGGCCTCATAGAAGGGGTACCTATTGTACCCTATGTGCTGGAATTCTGGGACCGCCTACAGGAGCTGACCCAGGTTGTACGTGAGAACCTGCAGGCGACACAGCGGCGCCAGCACGTATGGTAGGATCGGAGGGCCAGAGAGCGCACTTTAGAAATAGGACAGAAGGTCCTGGTGTTAGAGCCCACTAAGCAGAATAAGTTTCAAGCTGCATGGCAGGGGCCCTACCAGGTAGTGGGGAAAATAGCCGACACAACTTATAATGTCGCCGATTGTGACGACCCCAGGGTTATCCGCATGTTCCACGTGAATATGCTGAAGCCCTACCGGGAGCGCCCGGAAGAGGTAGTGGCCATCTGTGCACCTGAAGCAGAGGATTTAGCCGGACTTCCCTTGCCGGATGTCTTAGGGGAAAGGACTCAGTTTAAAACATGGGACCAGGTACACTTGGGTGAAGACCTAGGCCCCCGGGAGAGACAGCAGGCGGAGGTGTTGTTGAGGCTGCGACAGAGGATGTTTTCAGAGAGACCGGGGTACACCTGCCTGGCACGACACAAGGTTGAGACCCAGGATCAGATCCCCCTATGACAAAACCCCTTCCGCGTCCCTGAGTCTGTACGAGAGGGGATGCGACAAGAGATACAAGAGATGCTGCGTTTAGGGGTCATTGAAGAGTAAGTCCCTGGGCATCCCCCGTAGTGTTAGTGCCCAAGAAGGATGGGGCTATACGGTTTTGTGTAGACTATGGTAAGCTCAATGAGAAAACAGTGACAGATGCATACACCATGCCGCGTGTGGATGAGTTGTTAGACCGGCTGGCGGGGGGAAAGTATTTGACCACCATCGATCTATGCAAAGGCTACTGGCAGATTCCCCTTAGTCCTGACACTATTCCCAAGTTGGCATTTGTCACCCCGTTCGGCTTATTCCAGTTTTGAGTTATGGCATTCGGGATGAAGAATGCCCAAGCGACCTTCCAAAGGCTGGCTGACCGGCTTCTGGATGGTCTCCAGGACTATGCTTGTGCCTACCTGGACGACATCGCCATCTACAGTGTGACAAGGGAAGAGCATTTAAATCACCTAGAGACAGTACTGGACAGGATCCACCAGGCCGGAATCACCCTGAACCCAAACAAGTGTCACATGGGCAAAGCAGAGGTTCAGTATTTAGGGCATTGGGTGGGAAGTGGGAAACAGCGACCAGAACCACCCAAGATTGAGGCCATAGCCAAATGGCCCATCCCACGCACTAAAACCCAGGTCATGGCGTTTCTAGGGACAGCGTGGTATTACAGGAAATTCGTTACCAATTACAGCAGAGTAGCCAAACCCCTCACTGATCTGACCCGTAAGAACCAACCCCGCCAGGTAACCTGGACCTCAGAGTGTGAGGAAGCCTTCTGCCAACTAAAGGACGCCCTCACCAATACCCCTGTATTGGCCGCACCCGATCCAACTAAACGTTTCCTGGCTCATACAGACGCTTCTATGTTTGGATTGGGGGCAGTACTGAGCCAAGTCGGGCCGGACGGCCAAGAACACCCGGTAGCTTACCTGAGTCGGAAACTACTGCCCCGTGAAGTAAGCTATGCGGCCATCAAGAAGGAGTGCCTGGTGGTAGTATGGGCACTCAAGAAGTTGCAACCATATTTGTATGGATGACAGTTTTCCCTCCTAACGGACCATAATCCCCTAGTCTGGCTTAATCGGGTCTCCGGAGACAACGCCAGATTGCTGCGGTGGAGTTTAGCCCTACAACCTCTGGACTTCACCATCCACCACAGACCCAGCAAACAAAACGGTAACGCCGATGGACTAAGTCGACAAACGAAACTTGTACCAACCCCATAAACTTCGGTCATCCCCAAACCGATCTGTTGAGGATCAGACTGTGTATGCCAATTGCGTCGCTGAAAAAGCGAGCCGTGTTACAGAACCACTCAGCACCCAGAATATGTTGTGCAGTTATATGTATGTATAATAGGTTCTATGTGAGATGCATGTCCCTAATGCATCAGCGTCCGCCCTCCCCCCACCTTTGCAATTCCCACAGTAAACATCGGCAGGCTCCGGCCACCTGTGGCTTTTGTAATGCATGTCTGGCCTGCCGCTTTTCTATTGGCCTGCCCTCTGTATCTGTGTGATATATTCTGTGTCCTGTGAGTAAAGTGTTGTCAGACTGGAACTACGTGGAGAAGCAGTGATCTTTTATATGCGCCCATGTAACCAAGGAATTCCAGCCAGCGTCATTCATTCAGACTCCAGCCAACGCAGAGCGGACCTCCGAAAACACGGGGTGGTACTGAAAGAGGTACCCCAGCTTGAGTAGACCCCGTTACAGTCATCTTGCGAATTTGTTTTCTTCCAACGCCGCTCTGCAGCCCTGGACACTTGCCGGAGCTTTTTGGTGGTGTTATTGTGCCAGGGTTGTCTGTTGGTATGTCACATTCTGCCATGAATGAGAGGGGCGTCCTTGTCTATAGCTGATGTGAGAGTGGCATTGTAGAAAGCAGTGGCACTGTCTGTGTCTTGGAGTGAGGCTGTGGATACCAGTGGTAGAATAGAGTCAGAGAGCTCATGGGTGTCTAGGTGTGCAAGGTTTCTGCAGGGGTGCTCATGTTGCTGGACATGGGTGCCAGGAGAGGAGGACAGGGATGAGAAAGTGAGTAGATGGTGGTCAGCTAGAGGGAGAGGGGAGTAATTATAACCCAACAGTGCCTCCATAAAGTACTGATGCTTTTTCTGTGTCTGTAAATGTTAAAAATGTAATAACATGTGGAGGAGCGCCAGGGCCGTAGTCGTGGCTGAGACTACTGGCTCTTGCACACCCTGGACTCCCGTTGCATACAAATAATGTCCTTTTGTCAGTGTACTTGCGTCTCTGCTCTTTCAGGGTCTCCTCTGAGTTGCTGCAGACCCCTTCCATACGAAGGTGCACAAACAGAGACACAGTCCAGTTGCAATTTAAAATGCAGAACTTTACTTTTTCTTTTTCGCAGCATATCCTTTTCGATACAACATCAGCATAGGGTTCCATACAGTTCACATTCTTCACTTTCCCTGCACTCCCTACGTCCTTCAGTATGTGCCCGGGTTGTACTGTCTCATCCAGTACCACAGCGTCCTCCCTGTTCAGACTCACTACACTTAGGAGTTCCCTCGTCTGTTTCACCCCGGACATGAGGGCATCTGCCCATGCAGTGAACTGCCACATTGAAGAGCGACATGTATCCCTGTACTGCTGTAACTTCTGCTACAACACTGTTGTAACCACTGCTGCTTTGGCTGCACTGGGCCCTGGACTGCTGGGCTTCACACTTAAATGTTACTGAGCTGTCCTCCCTATGTTGGCTCCAAGGCCCTACTGCTCTACAAAAAGGGAAAACCCGCTATCTTATCCACGGTTGGCTCCTCCTAATTAACTATATACACTACATACCCCATCTAGTGGACCGACTAAGGCACTACAATTTCCCTATTTAACAACATATATACATTATATGACATATATTCCTATACACTAGTACAACAGACAAATATATATACATGTATTTATCAGACAAGGCAATGGCTACATCAGAAGGGAAGTGGAGTATCACACGATCCCGGGACACCCCTTACAAACGCACCCTCTGTACTTCCACATTGTAATAGTTCCAGCTCTGTATCTCTACATGGCAACATTACATCCTCTGTGACTCCAATCAGTAATAGTGATCTACAGTTTAATAATGCCTTCTCTGTTCATATTTCCTCCTCAGTGATTCCACATGGTAAAATAGCCCCTCTGTGTCTCCACATTCTAACAGTGCCTCATGTGAATTCCATATGTTACAGTGCCCACTCTGCTTATTAATAGTACCCCATCTGTACCTTCATATGGTAATAGTGCTTTTTATTGTACCTCTGTAAAGGGGTAAAGCAAGATGTTCAACATTGTATTTATTACTCCTTGCTAAATGGTATTGCTGCATGTTCACATGTATTACCACACATATGGAATGGTATTGCTACACCTTTCTGGATATTACCATTGTATGTATTTATGTATTGTCTATTGTCATTGTTGTTTTTACTTGCACATAGTTGTGATAATATTTAGTGCATTGAAAGGTTTGCCATTTACAGAATAGGGAAAGTGTAGTGCTCCCTTTGGACACTAGAGGGGGGCACTCTAGTATATAGAGCTCTTAGTAGGATAGGGTTAAGTGTAGGAGGGGCTTCCGGGAGTTAAGGTTAGATGAGAAGGAAGTTAGCTCAGACGAGACCAAGGTGCCCGAATTGTCCACATGTGCTATCGGCCCAGGACAGCTCGGCAGCCACGCAACCTTAAGCAGCGACAGTCCAAGTTATCCATGGCTAGTGGACATCATTATAGTGGGCCAAAGCAGTAGAGAAGATGTGGCGACTCGTAGCCTGGGCGGGTGCTCTTAGGGCGGGAGTCGGACAGAGTGATGAACAGAAGGATGCTGTAGTTTCACAGGAAGCGGTAAAGACGGGCCGGATGCTTTTCCAGAGGCAACCAAATCAGGTGGCGGATGATTTCAAGGCAGAAGGAATTGTCATCATGGCCCGGTTAGGCCAGGAAGAAGCTGGGAGGCAGTCTAAGATGGTCTGGTCCAGGCACGTGCCGTATAGAAGTGTCAGCAAAGTAGGAAAAGTAGGGAAAGCTGAGGAAGCAAGTAGAGACGGATGTGTTATCATTGATGTGCCAACTGTGGATACATTGTATGAAGATGTCAGTAAAGAAACTGTTCAAGTTAACATGGACTGTGTCTCAATTACTGGGAGTTGCCTCGGAGGGGGGCCATCGACGCTTGGGAAGTACCCAGGGGGACCCAAACCTGGAGACGCAGGTACGCCGTACAGTGAATTGTATCTTTCTGTGAGGGAAGGCCTGTACACTGATGCTTTAGTGTCTCTGACCATGACTATAGTCCTGGCCAACCCTTACACCTTTGCATTTAATAGTTCCCCCATTTTGGCCTTAGGCAGTAATCATTCTCATTTGTGCCCCACACCAAGTTTGCCTTGCACCATTTATTTCAATGAAAAAAGTAAACCCACTGATCTCCTGTATCTTGGTCCAATTTGCAGTTTGCAGCCTGGCTCCAATGCCCCAGACCGCTGGTAGGCTCTAGGCCTAATGCAACTTGTGGTTTTCAACTGTATCAGCCTCTTGAGAATGCAAATACAATTGAAAACACTACCTGTCCAGATGTTTTGTAGTTTTACTAGTTGTGTAGGGCAAACAAGCGTTCATAAGACTCTATCTAATTAAGCCCTACAGTTTATCTTTTCATTTGTCATACTAAGACAATCTTTTTTTGTTATTCTTCTTCTTCTTATTATTATTATTAATCAACTTGTATTATAACGAGATATCGAGCAGAGTGTAAGCATGTTATAGCACACTTCCAGATATAAATGCACAATTTTTCACAATACTATTATAATAATATAACATTGGTGCAGCCAGGAAGGTGGAGCATGATTCAGACCTTAAGACTGTCCCCTCGACATTTTAGGGAGTTTCATTATTGCGACCCTACAGGGTTCAAAGTTAGGGGGATTGATGTAGTGCATACAGGAATAAGGGGGATAACATTAAAAAAATTATTGCACAGCGGTAGTTAAAATGGATTGTGACATTGGGAACAATGAAACCTGCTAGCCTAAATGACTCCCTGATTTTCGGTCCTTTCTTATGATAAATACGGTATAATTAATCCTAACCGCTTCATTACTTCCCGTTTTGTATATTTAACTGGTTCGTGTGTGTGTCTTTTCTGTTTTTTTAACTTTTTGTCTTATACAGTTTAATTTCTCATGCACATTCTCTTGTGGAACACTTGAATTTATCATATGCTTAATTCCTGATCCTGTTACCAACTATGAATGTATGATTATAACCCCATGAGGATTTGACTGATAATACAAGTCATTTGAAGAAATTGTGATTAATGGCGGTGTTCTTCATTGTTCAGGATTATGGACTGTGCATGATTCCATGTGTTATTGTATCTATACTACTCTGCATTTATAAGATTTAATTTATTCTATTTCTGCCCCTTTAATAAATATTTGATAATTTGTTCTCTTTTTGCCCCTTATGGTTGTGGTGTGCGTGCGCTCGCCTGCTGCTCATAGCTGCCCTGCGTCATCCGGCACTTTGCCCCGCTGGCGTGCGACTGCGTGCTTCTCTGAGCACCTGCTCACATGCACAGCTGGGTATGCCTGGGTCACGTGGGTTCAGTGTGGGCGACGGCACGCACATGCGCCGCATCTACATAGCCTGGTGGCTGGTCACGTGGAACACACATGACCGGTATCCATGGATATTTAAGGTCCTGTATCTGATCTAAGCCACACCTCCCCTTGAGAAAGCGAGGCTAACAGCGGTGAAACGCGCATCAGGGTGCGTCTTGTGAGGCACTCTAGCACCGGGTGAGATTACCCCTTTTCCCATATCTAGTCCAATGAGGATGATAGGATTTATTGATACTGACATGTTGGTGGTATATGGGGATTATGTTTTATGTATAATGCTGTCCCTATGACTCCACTGGACTTACAACAATTGGAGTCTAATGATAACTTATAGGTGTTGGCATATTTTTATATACTGCATGTGATATTGGTCTTCTCACCGGTTATTGGACTTCAGATGTTATGTAATTGTACAGTTGTGGCCAAAAGTATTGACAACCCTGCAATTCTGTCAGATAATACTCAGTTTCTTCCTGAAAATGATTGCAAACACAAATTCTTTGGTATTATTATCTTCATTTAAGTTGTCTTAAATGAAAAAACACAAAAAGAATTGTCCTAAAGCCAAATTGGATATAATTCCACTCCAAACATAAAAAAGAGGGTGGACAAAAGTATTGGCACTGTTCGAAAAATCATGTGATGCTTCTCTAATTTGTTACAGGGAAGATGTATATCTTTGTACCGTGTTAGCCAGTAGATAGAAAAATATTCAGGATTGAGAGTCCTCAGTAGTTGATACCTTTTAATGGCTAACTGAAAAGATGGTAACACATTGCAAGCTTTCGAGACTACTCAGGTCTCTTCATCAGGCTAGACTAATACAAAATCTGAAGAGTCACATATTTATGCACAATACAGCCTAGAAAAAATGCAATAGATAAGACAAGTGACGTGAAGCAGAACTATCAATATGGGAGAGGGAGAAACATAAATATAAACATTGGACCAGTTCATAGATAAGGAGTCCGGATGTTTTATGGTCCTCTGATTGGGGTCTAGTTCTGTGTTGTGATGCCCCCACACGGTTTTAAAAGGAAATTCCTTAATTGATGTAAAAAGACATAAATCCATGCGACACATTCATTCCAGCACTGAGAGTGTCAAAGTTCGTCATAAATTTGTACTCCCAAACTTGTCTCTCTCTCTGAGAATTGAAGTTACCTTTCAATACCAGTAATTTCATATCCACGCTGCTGTGATCAGGGATACAGAAATGTTTTGCCACAGGTAGATCCATTCTTTTTTCTCTTATTGTGTGACGATGAGCATTCATCCTTGTTCTAAGCTTTTGCCCTGTCTCCCCCACATACATACCCCCAGTTGGACATTTAGTACAAATAATTAAGTACACCACATTAGATGTAATTCAGCTGAAAGTACCTGCGATCTTGTAGTCCTGATGTGAGTTGGGGATCTTTATCTTGTCCGTGGTCATTATAAATGGACAGGTTTTACATTTTTTCTGGTTGCAAGGAAAGGTTCCTGCAGTTGTTGTAGAGGACAGGGAGCTTCTGACAATGATGCTTCTTAAATTTGGGGGCTGCCTAAAACACAGCAGTGGGGGGTCTGGAAAAATGGATTTCAATCGGGCATCTTTTTGTAGTAAAGGTTGTAATTTCCGTGCAGCTCCCCTTAGCACCTCCAGATTTGGGTTGTAGGTGACTACTAGAGGCACTCGGTTATTTTCTTCTTTAGCTTTGTAATTTAGCAGGTGATTCCTTGACAATCTGGTGGCTCTTGTAATTTGGTTTTCAATTGTTCTTGGATGGTAACCTTGATTCAAAAAGGTCTTTTTGAGGCGACCAAGGTGTTTGTCTCTGTCCATGGGGTTGGAACATATACGATTGTATCTGATGGCTTGGCTATAGATAATAGAGTTCTTTATGTGTTTTGGATGGAAACTGTCCCATTTAAGGTATGTTGGACGGTCGATTGGCTTCTGATACAGGGATGTCTCTATTTCATTGTTTTTTAGCTTAATGATGGTGTCCAAAAAATTAATCTCAGTACTGGAGTAGTTGAGTGTTAAATTGATGGTGGGATGAAATTGATTAAACTGTTCGTGGAACGTCTTTAGCTGTTGCTCAGACTCCGTCCAGATGATTAAAATATCATCAATGAAGCGGTAGTAGGCCAGGGGCCTGATGGGGCATGAGGACAAAAAGTCGCTTTCAAGCTTTGCCATGAAAAGATTTGCATACTGTGGAGCCATTTTACTTCCCATAGCTGTGCCAGTCTCCTGTAGATAGATCCTGTTGTCAAATTCAAAGTAATTGTGGGTGAGGATGAATTTTATAAGTTTCACCACAGCATCAGCATCAGTCCCTGTGTTTTCCATGAAGAATTTGCAGGCATTTAAACCATCTTGGTGTGGGATATTAGAGTACAAAGATTCCACATCCATGGTGGCCAGGATGGTTCCTTCTGGTAGAGGACCTATTGCTGCTAGTTTATTCAATAGGTCAGTTGTGTCCTGAATGTAGCTGGATGTATGCTTCACCAGTGGTTTAAGAATACCCTCTACCCATCCAGATACCTGCTCAGTGAGGGTGCCCACACATGAAATAATTGGTCTTCCTGGATTTCGAGATTTGTGGATTTTGGGAAGCATGTAGAATGTCCCTATTCTTGGAGTCTCTGGTATCAGGTCATCGCCAGCTCTTATGGACTGGTCAGGCAGACAAGAAACCAACTTGTTTAGTTCCTTGTAATAGTCCTGTGTAGGATCCGACTCCAATTTTCTATAGTAGCGTGTGTCCATAAGTTGCCTGTTTGCTTCCTTCATGTAGTCTGACGTATTCATCATGACTATTGCACCTCCCTTGTCAGCAGGTTTAATGATGATTTCTTTGTTGGTTTTTAAAGACTGTATGGCCTTTCTCTCCTGGGCACTGATGTTGGATGCTTGTCTCCTGTTAGTGTCTATGATTGTGGATTTTATCAAATGTCTGAAGGAGTCTATATATTTATCCAAATGAGGGTTGCGTCCAGGTGGAGGTGTCCAGTCTGACCTTTTCCTAGTTGTTACGATCCCTTTTCCTTCGGTCTGAGTGTTTTCTGAATCTTCTGTATCATTGAAATATTCCCTCAGGCGCAGTCTCCTGAAATACTGTTCCATATCACTGCAGAGTTCAGTTTTATCTAGGGCCTTAGTGGGACAAAATGAGAGTCCTCTAGAAAGCACGGCCAGTTCCACTTTGTTGGGTTTATAATCTGAGAGATTGATGACACAGTTAGATGCTTTTGTGTCTGGAGTGGAGTGGTTGTCCAAGTTGTCAGGTTTTGGATGTGTTTTGTATCTGTTTGTATAGAGTCCTGAATTGAGACGCAGTCTGTGCAGTTTCTTTTCCTTGTTATGAACCAGAAAGGTCCGTAGTTTGTTGTAGTATTGTTGTAATTTTTGCTCTGTGCTTTCTGTAAGTGTTTTCCTCAGAGTTTCAAATTGCCCCTGGACTTTACACCTTATGCTGTAGCAGACATGTAAAAGGTGGTTCCTTAGTCTCTCAGAAGTCCTGTGACAAAGGTTTTGTGCATAATGGGTATTGTAGGTATGAAGAATTGGGCTTGTAATCCAGAGTCCTTTGGGAATTAGATTCTCCTTTTTGCATTTAGATAAGAAAAAAATGTCGCTGTCCATTTGTGCACGTTTCTTCAGAAGTGGTTTTAGTTCCATAAAGATGCGGTACATTCTGGTATCCTCCATTTTGATACAGGGAAGATGTATATCTTTGTACCGTGTTAGCCAGTAGATAGAAAAATATTCAGGATTGAGAGTCCTCAGTAGTTGATACCTTTTAATGGCTAACTGAAAAGATGGTAACACATTGCAAGCTTTCGAGACTACTCAGGTCTCTTCATCAGGCTAGACTAATACAAAATCTGAAGAGTCACATATTTATGCACAATACAGCCTAGAAAAAATGCAATAGATAAGACAAGTGACGTGAAGCAGAACTATCAATATGGGAGAGGGAGAAACATAAATATAAACATTGGACCAGTTCATAGATAAGGAGTCCGGATGTTTTATGGTCCTCTGATTGGGGTCTAGTTCTGTGTTGTGATGCCCCCACACGGTTTTAAAAGGAAATTCCTTAATTGATGTAAAAAGACATAAATCCATGCGACACATTCATTCCAGCACTGAGAGTGTCAAAGTTCGTCATAAATTTGTACTCCCAAACTCGTCTCTCTCTCTGAGAATTGAAGTTACCTTTCAATACCAGTAATTTCATATCCACGCTGCTGTAATCAGGGATACAGAAATGTTTTGCCACAGGTAGATCCATTCTTTTTTCTCTTATTGTGTGACGATGAGCATTCATCCTTGTTCTAAGCTTTTGCCCTGTCTCCCCCACATACATACCCCCAGTTGGACATTTAGTACAAATAATTAAGTACACCACATTAGATGTAATGCAGCTGAAAGTACCTGCGATCTTGTAGTCCTGATGTGAGTTGGGGATCTTTACCTTGTCCGTGGTCATTATAAATGGACAGGTTTTACATTTTTTCTGGTTGCAAGGAAAGGTTCCTGCAGTTGTTGTAGAGGACAGGGAGCTTCTGACAATGATGCTTCTTAAATTTGGGGGCTGCCTAAAACACAGCAGTGGGGGGTCTGGAAAAATGGATTTCAATCGGGCATCTTTTTGTAGTAAAGGTTGTAATTTCCGTGCAGCTCCCCTTAGCACCTCCAGATTTGGGTTGTAGGTGACTACTAGAGGCACTCGGTTATTTTCTTCTTTAGCTTTGTAATTTAGCAGGTGATTCCTTGACAATCTGGTGGCTCTTGTAATTTGGTTTTCAATTGTTCTTGGATGGTAACCTTGATTCAAAAAGGTCTTTTTGAGGCGACCAAGGTGTTTGTCTCTGTCCATGGGGTTGGAACATATACGATTGTATCTGATGGCTTGGCTATAGATAATAGAGTTCTTTATGTGTTTTGGATGGAAACTGTCCCATTTAAGGTATGTTGGACGGTCGATTGGCTTCTGATACAGGGATGTCTCTATTTCATTGTTTTTTAGCTTAATGATGGTGTCCAAAAAATTAATCTCAGTACTGGAGTAGTTGAGTGTTAAATTGATGGTGGGATGAAATTGATTAAACTGTTCGTGGAACGTCTTTAACTGTTGCTCAGACTCCATCCAGATGATTAAAATATCATCAATGAAGCGGTAGTAGGCCAGGGGCCTGATGGGGCATGAGGACAAAAAGTCGCTTTCAAGCTTTGCCATGAAAAGATTTGCATACTGTGGAGCCATTTTACTTCCCATAGCTGTGCCAGTCTCCTGTAGATAAATCCTGTTGTCAAATTCAAAGTAATTGTGGGTGAGGATGAATTTTATAAGTTTCACCACAGCATCAGCATCAGTCCCTGTGTTTTCCATGAAGAATTTGCAGGCATTTAAACCATCTTGGTGTGGGATATTAGAGTACAAAGATTCCACATCCATGGTGGCCAGGATGGTTCCTTCTGGTAGAGGACCTATTGCTGCTAGTTTATTCAATAGGTCAGTTGTGTCCTGAATGTAGCTGGATGTATGCTTCACCAGTGGTTTAAGAATACCCTCTACCCATCCAGATACCTGCTCAGTGAGGGTGCCCACACATGAAATAATTGGTCTTCCTGGATTTCCAGATTTGTGGATTTTGGGAAGCATGTAGAATGTCCCTATTCTTGGAGTCTCTGGTATCAGGTCATCGCCAGCTCTTATGGACTAGTCAGGCAGACAAGAAACCAACTTGTTTAGTTCCTTGTAATAGTCCTGTGTAGGATCCGACTCCAATTTTCTATAGTAGCGTGTGTCCATAAGTTGCCTGTTTGCTTCCTTCATGTAGTCTGACGTATTCATCATGACTATTGCACCTCCCTTGTCAGCAGGTTTAATGATGATTTCTTTGTTGGTTTTTAAAGACTGTATGGCCTTTCTCTCCTGGGCACTGATGTTGGATGTTCTCTCTAATTTGTGAAATTAACAGCACCTGTAACTTACCTGTGGCACCTAACAGGTGTTGGCAATAACTAAATCACACTTGCAGCCAGTTGACATGGATTAAAGTTGACTCAACCTCTGTCCTGTGTCTTTGTGTGTACCACATTGAGCATGGAGAAAAGAAAGAAGACCAAAGAACTGTCTGAGGACTTGAGAAACCAAATTGTGAGGAAGCATGAGCAATCTCAAGGCTACAAGTCCATCTCCAAAGACCTGAATGTTCCTGTGTCTACCGTGCGCAGTGTAATCAAGAAATTTAAAGCCCATGGCACTGTGGCTAACCTCCCTAGATGTGGACGGAAACGAAAAATTGACAAGAGATTTCAACGCAAGATTGTGCCGATGTTGGATAAAGAACCTCGACTAACATTAAAAAAAGTTCAAACTGCCCTGCAGTCCGAGGGTACAACAGTGTCAACCCGTACTATCCGTCGACGTCTGAATGAAAAGGGACTGAATGGTAGGAGACCCAGAAAGACCCCACTTCTTACCCCGAGACATAAAAAAGCCAGGCTGCAGTTTGCCAAAACTTACCTGAAAAAATGTAAAACGTTTTGGAAGAATGTTCTGTGGTCAGATGAGACAAAAGTAGAGCTTTTTGGGCAAAGTCATCAACATAGAGTTTACAGGACAAAAAAAAGAGGCATTCAAAGAAAAGAACACGTCCCTACAGTCAAACATGGCGGAGGTTCCCTGATGTTTTGGGGTTGCTTTGCTGCCTCTGGCACTGGACTGCTTGACCGTGTGCATGGCATTATGAAGTCTGAAGACTACCAACAAATTTTGCAGCATAATATAGGGCCCGGTGTGAGAAAGCTGGGTCTCCCTCAGAGGTCATGGGTCTTCCAGCAGGACAATGACCCAAAACACACTTCAAAAAGCAGTAGAAAATGGTTTGAGAGAAAGCACTGGAGACTTCTAAGGTGGCCAGCAATGAGTCCAGACCAGAATCCCATAGAACACCTGTGGAGAGATCTAAAAATGGCAGTTTGGAGAAGGCACCCTTCAAATATCAGGGACCTGGAGCAGTTTGCCAAAGAAGAATGGTCTAAAATTCCAGCAGAGCATTGTAAGAAACTCATTGATGGTTACCGGAAGCTGTTGGTCGCAGTTATTTTGGCTAAAGGTTGTGCAACCAAGTATTAGGCTGAGGGTGCCAATACTTTTGTCTGGCCCATTTCTGGAGTTTTGTGTGAAACGATCAATGTTTTGCTTTTTGCTTCATTCTCTTTTGTGTTTTTTCATTTAAGACAAATTAAATGAATATAATAATACCAAAGAATTTGTGTTTGCAATGATTTTCAGGAAGAAACTATTATCTGACAGAATTGCAGGGGTGTCAATACTTTTGGCCACAACTGTATATATATATATGGTGTACTGAGTGCCTACATATTTTGGTGTCTTACGGAACACATCTTTTTACCTGTCTCTGTCTTTTAACTTTTTAGATTGTGACAATAAAGTATTTTGTATTTTTTATAAAACTCCTATGATTTTCCTGTTGCTGTAGCATTAGATATAGAGTTATATGTAGTAGCAAAGAAATTTTCACTTTGCATACGTTACAATATGAGACTGGATAATGTTATATTTATCATTCGGTGGTGTTGAGAAGTCTGGCCCAATTCAGCCCTTGTTCATTTTTATAAGCCTATCTGCATTTTCAGTTGACAGGCGGATGCGCTTATCAGTTATAATTCCACTAGCGGCATTAAAACCCACTCTGACAAAACGCTAGTGACAGGGCAGGCCAGGACCTCCAAGACATAGAGAGCCAGGTCATGCTATGTGTCTAGCTTGGATACCCAATAATTATAAGGCACACAAGAATCACGGAGGATGTTGGTACGGTCAGCAAGGTGCTCCCTCAGCATCTTCCCAAACTTTGCACTATTTTTGAGGGTACCACGCGCCTCAGGGCCTGTGCGATGGGAAGGTCTGAGAAAACGCTCCCAGAACTTTGACAGTGTTCCCCTGCCTCTGCTGGATTGGAGTTGTGTCTCTCTCGCCTGTACTCCTTGGTTGTCCTGTGAGCTATGACCTCTGCCGCCAGCGTTTTCAGATGGGAATTTTTAAAAAAATTCTGCAACAAGGGCCTTCTGGTACTACCACATTTTAGTAGACCGGTCCTCCTCGGGAATTATAGATAGAAAGTTCTCCTCGTAGCGGGGGTCTAGAAGTGTAACCAACCAGTAATGACTGTCACCCAAAATTTTGAGAATGCAAGGGTCACGGAAAGGCAGCATAACATAAACTCAGCCATGCATGCCAGACTGCAAGACTTCCGTGTCCTCTTCAAGAGGACAACTGACCATGCTCTCCTCCTCCTCCCTGTCCTCAGGCCATGCACACTGAGCAGACGGTATGACAGTTGTGCAGGTAGTACCGACTATAGCGCATGAAAGTAGCTCCTGCTCTTCTTCCTCCTCCTCTTCCTCATTGTCACTCAATCCATGTTGAGATGAGGCTGGGCTGTGTGTAATCACCCTGTATGGTTCCTTGCTCCATCTCATTATGCTCCGCCTGCAATGCATCCTCTTTCGTTGTGAGCAGAGAGCGTTTCAGAAGCGGGATGGTGAAGCTAATTATGGCGTCATTGCTGCTCACCATCTAGGTGGAGTCCTCAAAGTTTTGGAGAATGGTACATATGTCTGACATCCATATCCACTCCTGAGATCTTATGTGTGGAGTCTGAACTGAATACTGATGGCCTTGTTGATGCTGGTAGTCAACAACTGCTCTCTTCTGCTCACAAATCCTTCCCAACATCTGCAGTGCAGAGTTCCAATGCGTGGGGAAATCACACACAAGTCGGTGAGCCGGAAGCTGCAAACAGTACTGAAGCATGGCAAGGGCCGTGGAAGCTGTAGCTGACTTTCTAAAATGAGCACACAGGCAGCGTACTTTGACAAGCAGATCCGGCAGCTCCGGGTAGGTTTTGAGAAACCTCTGAACCACAAGGTTAAGCACATGGGCCAGGCATGGAACGTGTATGAGCTAGCCTCACCTCAGAGGCTACCAGGTTCCGGCCATTGTCACACACGACCATGCCTGGTTGAAGGTTCAGCGATGTCAACCACAGATCTGCCTGCTCTTTCAGAGCTGTCCACAACTCTTCAGCATTGTGCGGTTTGTCACCTAAGCATATTAGCTTCAGCACAGCCTGTTGCCACTTGGCTGAGGCAGTGCTGCAGTGCTTCCAGCTTGTGGCTGATGTGGTCATATTGGAGATGGAGGCGGAGGAGGAGGTGCAGGATCTGTAGACTGTGGGGGGACCCTGATTGACCTAAGGCCAGCAATCCTCGACGTCGGGAGGACGTGTTTCATCCCAAGGTCCTACTGGGTCCTGGCTTCCACTATGTTAACCCAGTGTGTGCCGTCAGTGAGATGTACCATCCATGCCCACAAGCACTTGTCCATGTGTCTGTGCTTAGTGGACTTTCCCAGTAACTGCATTGTTGAGGGCACAGCTAATGTTGTGGGATACGTACTTGTGTATTTTCTTGGATGGCACACTTGGAGAAATAGTGGCGGCTGGGGACTGAGTATCGAGGGACCGCCGCCGCCATCAGGTTGCCAAAAGCTTCCATCTCTTCAAGGCAACATTTTGAGCGCAAGCAGTCGCGAAATGTGGGAATTTAGTAGTGTGGCCTGTGGGGTGTTGGCTGCATATTTGCGTTCCAAGGACTGGGGTACAGGCAACTGAACGCTGTGCTGGGACAAGGGCGTGGATGTGCTTGCTGATGGTGCTAGTTGCTGTTATTTTATTTCACTGCGGGTGTTCTATCTGCAAATTTGTATGAAAAATCTGCAGCATTTATTTTGTGTATGTTCCTTTCCACTGAAAATATTTCTTTATTTTCTTTTCCAGTCATCTGCACAGTTTATATTTATTGTTGGAATAAAAAAATCCAAACATTTCCTAAATGTAAGCCGTGGCCTCCAAATTCTCTTCTAGGTCTATAATATGAGAATAAACTATTGCATCACAGGGATTATCCACAACTTTATTTAAAGCAGTAAAATCTACTCTTCCGCCTATTTTTTTCCAGAATAAATACATTCAGTTGTGAAATATTTCCTTATTGCTAAAACCAGCATAGCGCTCATTACTTTGCTTGTCCCTCTCTGCCTTTTCTGAAGTTTTCTGATATATTTAAGAACTTAGATCCAAAGAATGACTTCAGGGGTTTACGGGTCCTACCAGAGAAAGGTACACCTTGTCGTACCTTTGGCACACATGAATTGGTCAATTTATGAGCTAAGTAGCTTCATTTTATAAGTATATTCTATATAGCAGTAATGCAGTTTAAAATCCACTTATGCAATGTTTGCATATATCTTAGTATATGCAGAGTACTGCTGTATTCTTTGGTTAATTTGATTTCACCTTGAATAATTAAAAAGTGGACTAGAAATTATAAATTATGATTTCTGAAGTTATTTTTCTCTTAGTTATCTAGAATCTTAAAAAAGCAGATGGCTGATTGGCGATTTGATGCCTACACCCAATCCCTTTCTCCGTCCCATGGATGCCAGGTGGAAGTCTTATGACGCAGCACCTCAAATCAGCTCTCCACTTAATTTGGGGATTTATAGATGAATGATCTCTTAACCTAAGACTCTTTGGTCAATCTATATTCTTCGTTAGAATAATCACACATACTCAGTCCATGGTCCATGAGGTCTGCATACCTTGATGGAATTTTCAGCGCTCTCACAGTCCTATTAGAAGGATTTCAAGGGGTATGATTTTCAGGCTGAAACCAATATGTGGGCCATAGGAGGCCCATTTTTGCAAAAATGATGGCCCTTTTTGAAGCTGTTTCACAGACATAGGGCTACCTGGGATGTCATTGCATACGCTATTGTGAAACGGAATTCTGTAAATTTGCATTCAGTATCATGGTTCATTCCTTTCTTTCATATAGGTGTTGAGAACACGAGCTCTTCTAGACAATAAATGATACTTAGTTTTGTTAGTAGTGTTGTGCAGCTTTCTATGAAGCCAAATAAAGGCAATACTAAATCAAGAACATCTTACAAATGTGCCAAACCTAACCCTAGGGATTAACCGTTCAAATAAAATCTGGCAAGAAATATAGTGAATAAATACTTCTTCTCTTTCTGGTCTATTCCACCAAAATCACTTCTGATGGTTGTTATGGACTTTTTGTAATCACATTATCTCAATAAATGAACTCTCATATATGTATTCTTTAGAAACACCTTGTTCTCAAATCCTTTTTTAAAGATTATTTCTTGATTTTATTGGGTTTTAACAAATCTCAGTCTGGTGAGTTGACTTATTCAATTGGTCATTTGTTTTGGACATTCATTTTTTTCTAAGACCTGTGCTTGTAGTCATTGATTGAGCAATTGAATTGTTTAATTCAAGAGGAATAAAATCTGTTCTGGTCACTAGTATAAAATACTTAGGCTGGTTTCACATTAGCACATCAGGGCTCTGCGGAGGGCTGCATACTTCCTCCCTGAAGCTCCTCCCACTTCCGCACTTTTTCCATTTAGGTCCCCTTACTTCTGCATGCGTCCTGCATACCTATCTTTAACATTGGGCATGCATTACATGCGGATGTATGCGGATGCGTCGTTTTGATGCGCCCGCCATCTGCGCAAAACGCTAATGTGAACCTAGCCTTATAGAGAGACGTTCAGATAAAATATTTTTGTGAAATGGTAAAGGCACTATATACTGTATATTAGGCATAATGTGGGCCAATAAAAAATCTGTTTGGCTATCTTAACCCATCCTGGTTTGAGCCCATCAGTATCCTGCACCTGCTGCAGATCATTG
Organism: Dendrobates tinctorius; assembly: GCF_039654945.1. Classification (NCBI taxonomy): domain Eukaryota; kingdom Metazoa; phylum Chordata; class Amphibia; order Anura; family Dendrobatidae; genus Dendrobates; species Dendrobates tinctorius. The sequence continues at coordinate 44,418,558 of NW_027361684.1, forward strand.
CTTTTCATGTCGATGACTTTTCAACCAAAGAATTGTCACCACAATGTGATGCCAGTGTGTATCAGTATGGACTCCCGATTATCAAAGAACTGCTATGTGGGTCAGGACAGGTATCATTAAACTTGGACTGGCCATCTGGGAACAGGTGAATCCCCCGGTGGGCCCCTGTGCATAAATTGGTCTGCCACATTAACACTGCTTGGCAAAGTATACTTAAAACAGCTTTTACTGACAAATGTATCATCTTACCATTCATTTAACAAGCTACCCAGTTTATTATATAGAAGCATAGGCATATTTGTGAATGAGCGCGAGGTAACATTTTATCTAGCTGAGCAGTGGCCCTCAGTACCAATCTTACTGGTGGGCCCTTGGCATACTACTCTGGTGAGGATATTGTGAAATGTATTACGGTACTTTTTTCATGTCAATTTCCCCAACAACAACCTTTAACATTATACAAAATGCAGGTGATCAACGGGCAATATAAATGAGAGTCCTCTAATATAAGGAGCCCACATCGCATGTTGGTATGACCAACCTTCCTATTACTGTATATGCCATATAATCCAACCATATAGTCACCCAATGTATGCATTGCAGGTACCGTACTAATAAAAAAGATCTACATACATTCTTTTTTGTCCTACTAGTATAGTATCATCATTTGTAAATGGATTTGCAGCATTTCGTTAGTTAACTGCACCACATGGGGGCAGTATTTTCATGTGATCATAAAGATCAAAGCATGCAATAGCTTTTTTCACTGTGTAGCTTTGGTTAGGTTACCTTATGTGTGCTATCTGTAAAATGTCATACCTTCTGTAAAGAACCCCATATCCTTACTATAGAAGCTTTTCTTAATAGCGTTTGTCTTGAAAAATTAGTCACTGCAATATCTCACAAAATAATTGTGTGCTTCATTGAGGAGATTGCATTGCTGGGGTGATGTCAACGCGATAATAACCTGTGTCACCTAATACTAGAGACAGGCCCCATGCACTTTCGTCAAGGAGGTCATGCTCTCCATTAGGAATTTGCCAATAATTGTGTTTCACAGGAAATCTGGTAAATAGCTTATATGTTTCCACCAAGATAACGTCTTCATGTTACAGCTATTGTGCCCAATTACTCTAAAACATGATATAATAGCTTATGTATTTAGGTCTGCAGCGTGGAGGAACTGAGAAACATGTTGTAGATGACATTTGTGTTCCCTAAATTGGGAAGGGATATATGTAATAGTCTGAAGGAACAGCAATTTTATTGAAGATCACATAATGGTGCCGATAACTAAGACCCTAAATATTTTTGTCTGTTTTTTTTTGCAATGTAAATGATGATTGATAATTTGGTTTGAGTTTCAATTGTGATTTACAATAATATTAATGAAAAAAAAATGTTTTTTTTCTTGATCCTTTTCCCCATAAAATAGATGTATGCATTATTTTGATTATCTAGAACAGAGCAGAAATAGTTTTTCAGCATATCCCCTACTAAAAAAAATTACATCTAAGTGCCCCCTGGCTAATGATCGTATACTGTGCTATGACTTAAAAGCACAACATCAAGTGTACAGAACAAATACCCCCTAGAGACATGGCATGTACCCCCTGGGGTGTAGAAAATCCCACCAACATGTTTAGATTCAATGCTTACAGGAAAATAAATATAACCAGTTTTGTAACAGTTGTTAGAAGAAACACAGGCTTCACTTTTAATTGTCAGTTCCATTTAAAGGTCCCTACACATTGATTTTGTGGCAAAATGACAACAAATTTGCAAAAAAATCCATAGTTTTCTATGTAGTTTGTTAGAGAATTGTGACAGATATCACCCTGTGCATTGCAAGGATAAAGTCCAAAATGAATTGCGCAAACAAATTGTTATGCGGTAAATTTGAAATCTGACATACATGTGAATTAAAATATGGAAAATATCAGCAACATATTGTGGTAGATCGCCTCACTCGGCTGTACACGGAGGTAGACACAGGAACACTGCGGCATTAAAGAACTTCCTTTGGTTTATTATGGACAGCATAAACCAAGGTGTAGTAAAACAAATACAGCCCTCTGGGCAAAACAGGAAAAAAAACAAAATGGTAGCAGAAAGCACAGTCCCTCTGAGAACGATGTTCCTCCCGCTCCCGCTAGCAGAACAGAAACAGTTTAGGTTTTAGCATAAACACAAACCACTTCTCTGAAGGGCTCCTCTTCAGACATTGAACACTGCTGCCTTAGGAGGCCAGCTACTTAAGCCCAGACCACACCTTGGGGGTGGAGATAAGGTGGACATCCTCCCACCCTATCCACATAAAAGCCAGTCCATTAAACAAATTAGCTTAACCCCTCACCGCACTTAGCGTGTTGGAGGAAAAACTCTGGGTTTGATATCATTGATGCCATTAGGCGTAGTGAAACATATCTCCCCTCCAGCACTTTACCAATGACTTTGTCACAATATATTTTAGTTATAGTTTAGCTACATTGCTGTTATTAATATTACACTGAGGATTTACAGCTAAAAAAACATACAGAAAACATTTATTAAATGCACTTGTGCATAGAATTTTATACTAAAAATGTAAGCACTTACTGATGGGCATACCGAAGAGTGAGGGTACTTGGACGTGTGCCCAGGGTGCTGGGTTCCCATGGGAGGATGTAAAAAAGCCACTTTACCTTGGCTAGGGTATTTCGATTCATTACTAGGCCAGTAAACTGAAATTTTGCCCAAGTGATGGAAAGCCTAGATATTGTTCTGCTCTTACCTATATGCCATACAAATAAGCATATCAGTACTGATCCACACAGTAGAAATTCCGAAATACATGTGAAGAATACTGATTTAGATGTAGATTTTCCATCAGACCTCATTTTCTACCACTGACTCTACCTGTTATTTTTTATGTCACTTTTCATAATGTGTTTGTACATCAGGCATAATGTTATTTCTGCCTTTTTATAACTTGTATCTTTCATTTCTCACTAATTCTTCCCTTTGCTTGTTTTATCTTTAATCTTGTTTACTTCTCTTCATTAGAGAGTGGAGTTTAGCTGATATATCTTCCAAACAGAGCACACAGATACAGTTGTGGCCAAAAGTATTGACACCCCTGCAATCCTGTCAGATAATACTTAGTTTCTTCCTGAAAATGATTGCAAACACAAATTCTTTGGTATTATTATTATCTTCATTTAATTTGTCTTAAATGAAAAAACACAAAAGAGAATGAAGCAAAAAGCAAAACATTGATCATTTCACACAAAACTCCAAAAATGGGCCAGACAAAAGTATTGGCACCCTCAGCCTAATACTTGGTTGCACAACCTTTAGCCAAAATATCTGCGACCAACCGCTTCCGGTAACCATCAATGAGTTTCTTACAATGCTCTGCTGGAATTTTAGACCATTCTTCTTTGGCAAACTGCTCCAGGTCCCTGATATTAGAAGGGTGCCTTCTCCAAACTGCCATTTTTAGATCTCTCCACAGGTGTTCTATGGGATTCAGGTCTGGACTCATTGCTGGCCACCTTAGAAGTCTCCAGTGCTTTCTCTCAAACCATTTTCTAGTGCTATTTGAAGTGTTTTTTGGGTCATTGTCCTGCTGGAAGACCCATGACCTCTGAGGGAGACCCAGCTTTCTCACCCTGGGCCCTACATTATGCTGCAAAATTTGTTGGTAGTCTTCAGACTTCATAATGCCATGCACAATACACACGGTCAAGCAGTCCAGTGCCAGAGGTAGCAAAGCAACCCCAAAACATCAGGGAACCTCCGCCATGTTTGACTGTAGGGACTGTGTTCTTTTCTTTGAATGCCTCTTTTTTCTCCTGTAAACTCTATGTTGATGCCTTTGCCCAAAAAGCTCTACTTTTGTCTCATCTGACCAGAGAACATTCTTCCAAAACGTTTTAGGCTTTTTCAGGTAAGTTTTGGCAAACTCCAGCCTGGCTTTTTTATGTGTCGGGGTAAGAAGTGGCGTCTTCCTGAGTCTCCTACCATACAGTCCCTTTTCATTCAGATGCCGACGGATAGTACGGGTTGACACTGTTGTACCCTCGGACTGCAGGGCAGCTTGAACTTGTTTGGATGTTAGTCGAGATTCTTTATCCAACATCCGCACAATCTTGCGTTGAAATCTCGTCAATTTTTCTTTTCCGTCCACATCTAGGGAGGTTAGCCACAGTGGCATGGGCTTTAAACTTCTAGATGACACTGCGCACGGTAGACACAGGAACATTCAGGTCTTTGGAGATGGACTTGTAGCCTTGAGATTGCTCATGCTTCCTCACAATTTGGTTTCTCAAGTCCTCAGACAGTTCTTTGGTCTTCTTTCTTTTCTCCATGCTCAATGTGGTACACACAAGGACACAGGACAGAGGTTGAGTCAACTTTAATCCATGTCACCTGGCTGCAAGTGTGATTTAGTTATTGCCAACACCTGTTAGGTGCCACAGGTAAGTTCCAGGTGCTGTTAATTACACAAATTAGAGAAGCATCACATGATTTTTCGAACAGTGCCAATACTTTTGTCCACCCTCTTTTTTATGTTTGGTGTGGAATTATATCCAATTTGACTTTAGGACAATTCTTTTTGTGTTTTTTCATTTAAGACAAATTAAATGAAGATAATAATACCAAAGAATTTGTGTTTGCAATCATTTTCAGGAAGAAACTGAGTATTATCTGACAGAATTGCATGGGTGTCAATACTTTTGGCCACAACTGTACATGAGGAATGACTTATCTTATGACTGTACGTAGCACATGTTTAGAGACAGAAGCAGTACGGAGGACATTATACAGCAGTGCTGAGCAGTGTAACTGGGAATCCAGCCCAGGGTGAGATAGACACTTACAAGAAAGCATCATCATCATCTCTCTTTAGATACAATAGCAACTATATGATGGCCCAGGTCAGGTTATAAGATGGATGAGTTGAGTTTCTAAGTTGTGTTTGGAAGATTGTATTTTTTTTAATTGGATTTGTAAGTGGAGGACAGAACTGTGGAGACATATCTATATGTTAATGTATTATATTCAAGCGCAATACAAATTCTTTTTTCTTTCCCACATTCTGATGTAACATATAAATTACACCTGTTCTACAGTTCAGATCCGTATGTACAAATCTGGCCGTTCACTCTTTTGTTTTTTGAGTGACCTACGAAGTATTACAATGTAATGGTTTGCAGGCCTCTCTGGCATTGAATCTATTAGTTATGAGGCTAGACTTTGTTATTTTTGGCATGGAAGTATGTAAGCTAATTAGGTTACTGGAACCTGTGTCTCACGCGATAAGAGGTTGTCTCACGCATGGGATTAGCTAAATGGGGAGAGAAGCTAATTCTTTCTTACTTTGAGGACTTTAGGTAGCGGGTCTCTCTTATATATTAAATAGCAAGGTAGGTGGTAGGAACCGTCTTCATTGTACACTGGGGACTTCAGCTTAAGAAGTGTTAACAGAACAAAAGCTTGTAAGTTACATCTGTTCTTGAGAGGAATATTATCTATAGAAATTAATTTCTCTGACGGATGAGTTGATTGCATAGACCCGTGACTATGACCAAAGTTATGGAGAGCTTACATGAGATAACATTTTATAGACGCCTGGCATGAATAAACTTCTAGAGGGACGATCTGTTGAGTTAAAATCTAATCTAAACCGTTATTGCAAAATATCTGTATTTTTTTCAAAATATGTAAAATTTACTATTTTACTTTGGATTGAAATGTTGGGTGGAATAGAAAGTTCTGCCTGGGCCTATATACTTGCAAAACTTTTTGTTTATTATTTTAGAGAGTCATGTTTTAGCAGAAGTAATAAAATATATGAATCCTGCAACAGCTTTATTATATTTGGGGTAATAAAAGTTTATTGTGTCATATAAACTTATGGGCATATGGTTTTCAATTGTTCTTAGAATAAGAAAAAATAGGAAGTTTGAACCAGAGCTGCACTAACCTGCAAATAAGTGTTCTGAAATCTATGACAATAGATATATGTAAAAAAAATTGCTGCAGCACTTTGTGTGCCAAAATAATTGCAAATGTAAACTGCAGTACTGCTATATAGACTACACTTATAAAATTGAGGTATGTATCAAACAAGTTGGCCAGTTTGTGGGCGCCCATATGTGCCCGGGAGAAGTATGCTTGAAAAAAAAAATTAGGGTCCCATCGGAAAAAGGTTGCATCGTCGTGGCTGGTGGGCACATACGAATTAGCAAATTGATGAAGTATGGTCTATATTCCCATAATGCAGTTTACACATCAAATATTCAATGTTTGTAAATATCTTGGTGTACTATATAATCTGCTGCTGCAAAAAAAGAAAAGAATAGAAAAGACCTTTCCAGAGAATGGTCAGGAATCAGCCCAGAACTACATGGGAGGAACCGGTCAATGACCTGAAGAGAGCTTTGACCACAGTGTCAAACCTTAACATTAGTAACACACTACACGGTCATGAATTAATATTCGGCAGGGCACGCAAGGTTCCATTGCTCATGCCAGCACAAGTACAGACCTGTTTGAAGTTCGCCAATGACCATCTGGATGATCCAGAGGTGACGTGGGAGAAGGTCATGTGGTCAGATGAGACCAAAATAGAATTTTTTGGTGTTAACTCCACTCTCCAAGTTGGAGGAAGAAGGATTAGCACAAGAACACCGTCCCAACCGTGAAGCATGGTGGGGAAAACATACTTTGGGAGTGCTTTTCTGCAAAGGGGACAGGACGAGTGCACCATAATGAAGGGAGGATGGATGAGGTCATGTATTGTGAGATTTTGGTCAACAACCTCCTTCCCTCAGTAAGAGCATTGAAGATGAGTGATGGCTGGGTATTCCAGCATGACAAGGACCTGAAACACACAGCCAGGGCAACTAAGGAGTGGCTCCGTAAGAAGTATTTCTCAAGATCCTGGAGTAGCCTAGCCAGTCTCCAGACTTAATCCCAATAGAAAATCATTGGAGGGAGCTGAAACTCAATATTGTCCAGAGACAGCCCCGAAACCTGAAAGATCTGGAAAAGATCTGCATGGAGATGTGGGCCAAAATCCTTGCTGCAGTGTGTGCAAACTTGGTCAAGAACTACAGGAAACGTGTGACCTCGGTAATTGCCAAGAAAGGTTTCTGTACCAAATATTAAGTTTTGTTTTTCAATTGTATCAAATATTTATGTAATGGAATAAAATGCAAATTCAATATGTAGAAATCATACTCATACAATGTGATTTTCTGGATTTTTTTTTAGATTCTCTCTTGCACAGTTGAAGTGTACCTACAATAAAAATTACAGACCTCTCCGTTTTTTGTAGTTGGTAAAACTTGCAAAATTGATGGTGCATAAAATACTTATTTTTCCCAACGTATGTGGGTCGCCCTCCCAGGGCCATGGGGTACTCGGTACCGGTCCGGCATCGGCGGGATGAGTCACAGCAGTGGTGACCCATCCGTGGCCCTGGGCGCCAAATTAACAGGGGAAGTTCGAATGGTGGAATGTAATTAATGGAATAGTTCGTGACGCCACCTGTGGTGTTCGGCAAGTGAGATGTTAAGCCGACGCTGCATGCAAAATCCACTGGGACTGATGGTATGGTGCAGCAAAGATGTAAAAGCTCCCCACAGGTGAAGCTGTAGTCCCAGGGCAGTGTAGATGTAGTGGTAGAGGAGAGCCACAAGCGGTGTAGAAGCTGGTACCCAGATGTAGCGGTGCTGGGTGTGTTAGCGCAAGAATGAATGGAGGACACCAGGCTTGCTTTTCCAAAGCTTTACTCACAGTCTGTAGTACACACAGGTGCCTGCCTCCGTGCTGTGTCCTCCGGGTCAGGGACTCAATCAACCTCCAGGCCAGATGGAATGCTCCCTTCCAACGCTCCGCCAACATGTGCCTTTCTGAACGTCTCCTCTTATAGCGCCTTTAAGTGTGAAGTACTCCCAGTACTGAGTTACACTGGAGTGCCTCCTGACAGATGTTCCCAAGAACTCTACTTGTACGGCAGACAGCGGTAGCCTGCTTCGGGGACTCCTTACTCCTGAGTCCCGGCTCAGTATCCAAGTTGCTGTTGTGCCCCCAAGTCTTAGATGGGAGTAGTGCATTTACAGCTCACTACTCCACCGGTGTCTGCTGTAGAACCATTAGTTTCCATACAACCTCGGGGACCGGGCCCCGGCCTTGCGCTTAGACCTTCTAGGCAGGGTTCTCTCCTAACTCACGTCCTCTGTTCCCTTTTACTCCTTCATTCCGTACTAGTCTATCTTTCCTATGGAAGATCAGGTTTCGGTTCAGTGTCTTTCTCCTTCTTTCCTTTCCCGTGCCAGCAGACCCAGGTCACTGAGATCTGCTGCAGCACCTCCTTCCTCCATCCCTCTCTCAGGGATCTTCTTTCCTCACTCCTCACCGAGTGACTCTCTGACTGACTGACCTCCAATCCTAAATCTTCCAGCTCTTTTATGTATTCTAACTCCACCCGCCTCCCAGCACGTTTTGTGTTCCAAGCAGGGAGCCACCAAAGGTGCTCTGCTACACTCCAAGCAGGGAGCCGCAATGTGGCTTTGCTGAACTACCGTGTTGTGTGGGATACAGGTGGTCAGGAGCCTCCAACTTACCTGGATGGTGGGGCACCACACCTCAGGAGGAGTTGCAGTACCTCTGTGGCGACTGAGCCTCAGGGCCGCCACATATGTATATATTTTTCATTGTGAGAGTGGCTGCTACATCTGTGGCTATGTGCCATAATATCATGAGAATTCTTCATGATTTTCAACATTTTGTTAAATCTTGATAAATGGTAAACTCTTACGAGAGAAAAAGCTCAATTCTTATAACAACTGCATCCAAAGGATTACTGTGTCAAAACCACTCTCAGAATACAAACGAGAGGTAACTAAATTCTATGTGTAAAGTTAAATACAAAAAATGAGTCTACCACCCGGAGACCAAAACTCTCCATATTTTATCACAATGTAGTAAGAATAATTGCTCGGTTTGAGTATTTATACCACACCCTGTCTTTTCCAAGGAATGATAATCTACAGCATGATGTGGGTGATCATGAATTACATGCAATCAAGGCTGAATATGAGCAGTTGTGCAAACTGCTGGGAGGTGTAAATGTTATACTGATCACATTATAATATAGAAGAGATGTAAATAAGCAACAGACACATTTTTTCCATATTTCACTTACTCATAGATTTTCCAAGAATGGTAAAAGAGATGAAATGTTCAACACGTTAACTGACATGCCCGAAAAAATTGTGTTTTTCTACTCATTTTTCGAGCTTGAATAGAGAAAACTCTTTGGCGTCGTCATTAAAGTACAAGTGTAACAATTTTTTCCAGCGATCGATCTACTTTTGATAAGTCTTGTAATGCAAATTTATTGAAAAGATTCATGAATCTTATTAAATTGGATGCCTCTGACCTGTCTGACAGTGATGAATGAAATCTACATATGAACAAAAGTATTGGGACACCAACACATTACACCTATATGAGCTTGTATGACATCCCACTAGAAATCCATGGGATTTAATATGTAACCTTCTTTGCAGATAAAACATCTACTCTTCTTTAATGACTTTGTACAAGATTTTTGAGTCTGTCTGGGAATTTGTATTAATTCTTTCAGAAGAGCATTTGCGAGGTCAAAACGGATGTTAGGCGAGAGGACCTGGTTCGCAATCCCTGTTCTAGTTCACCCCAAAAGTGTTTTTTGAGGTAAGGATTTTGTGCAGGGAGAAAAGTTTTTACACCCCAAACTCACCTATCCATGCCTTTTTGAATCTTGCTTTGCTTGTTGTGGCTGGAGAAGAAATCTTCCTTCTTCAAACTGTTTTTCCATAGTTTAAAGCATTAAGATTTCCCTAGGAGACTCAGGCCAACCCTTGAAAAATAACTACCGTACATTACAATCCCACCTCCACCACACTTTACAGTTTAGGACAATGCAGTCAGGCAGGTAACATTCTCATGGTATTCACTAAACCAAGACTCCATCACAATCCATCAAATAAATACAGTAAATTATGGTGATTTCCACTGCTCCATAGTCCAGCTTTATACCACTCCACTTTGCACAATCACCTACTATGCCTCCACGTCTTGCAAGGAGTTCAGAATAAGTAAGCGGTCTTTAAAATCCTTATGTTTTTTATTTTATCCATATACAGTATATCATTAACAATACATTAATCCTTATCATACTTTGATAATTTTCTCTACAAAACAGCTTCTGTTGCTGTACTTTAATTCATGAAGTAAATTTCAAGAATTAACAATGATCATAACTGGAACTGAGGATATAAGTAATTAAAGGGATCCTGTCGACTGATAGACAGCCGCAAAACATGCGGAGATTGCCTGTTTGTTAGAAAGCCGCAATACATGTGGGGATTGCCTGTTTGTTAGACAGCCGCAGTGCATGTGGGGATTGACTGTTTGTTAGACAGCCGCAGTGCATGTGGGGATTGACTGTTTGTTAGACATCCATAATACAGGGATTGCCTAACAGCTGTAAAACATAGTAACATAGTTAGTAAGGCCGAAAAAAGACATTAGTCCATCCAGTTCAGCCTATAAAATTCTGTCACAATAAATCCCCAGATCTACGTCCTTCTAAAGAACCTAACAATAACTGTAAGATACAATATTGCTACGCTCCAGGAAGACATCCAGGCCTCTCTTGAACCCTTCGACTGAGTTTGCCATCACCACCTCCTCAGGCAGGGAATTGCAGATTCTCACTGCCCTAACAGTAAAGAATCCTCTTCTATGTTGGTGGAAAAACCTTTTCTCCTCCAGACGCAGAGCATGCCCCCTTGTGACCGTCACCTTTCTTGGTATAAACACATCCTCGGAGAGATATTTGCATTGTCCCCTTATATACTTATACATGGTTATTAGATCGACCCTCAGTCGTCTTTTTTCTAGGCTAAATAATCCTAATTTTGCTAATCTCTCTGGGTATTGTAGTTCCCCCATCCCCTTTATTAATTTTGTTGCCCTCCTTTGTACCCGCTCTAGTTCCATTATATCCTTCCTGAGCACCGGTGCCCAAAACTGTACACAGTACTCCATGTGCGGTCTCGAACATATTAGCCGAGCACGCCCAAGACACTCGGATATCACCCAAGAATGCTCTGATATCGCCTTATCTGAGCACATTCGCTCATCACTAATGCCTGGCTGTCTTACTGTAATTGTATCTACGAGAAGAAATTGAACTTATATTCTCATGCAAAAAAACAAGGATAGGGAACCTGCTTGACAATCCTAAGTGTAGTCCACTGAAAACAGACTCCATGAGAGTTCGCTGCATGGTGTAAAAACAACTGATAAAACTGACCAAATTCTGGTGAAACTTGGTTCGCTTTTATCATACGTCAAAAAAACCTCACATCTGAATAAAGCCTGAGGTACTCATGTCCCATCTCTGCTTCAGTGGTTGCATTGAATCACTTTTGAAAAGTACTAGCCACTGCATAACTTCCATTATTTTGATAGGTGCCAATCAATGTTCTCATCACTTGTCGCTGGTTTTATCTGTGAGCCAAGATGAGTTTTTGACACTGCGTATTATCACTGCATCAGAGTTGCAGTGTCAGAGTTCCAGCAAAGTGGATGGGATTTATAGAAATTTCCTGCCAACTGTATTTTTTTACTCAGCGTAAACTGACCTGCGGTGCGGGTTTCAAATCCACAACATGTCAATTTCTCTTGCGGGTACGCTGAGCTTCATATGCAGATTTTTCCAATAGAATTGCATGAAATGCATGAACTCTGCAAGTAACAAACACATGTAATCTGCACATGACTGTATCAATAAAGTTTTGTCTAAACCAAATACTAGTAAGTAGAGTTGAGTGAAACGGGTCGGTCAATTGCAAAAGTCGGGTTTCATGAAACGAAACCCGACCATAGCGTGAAGTCGGCCACGAGGTCGGCGACCATGGCGCCAAAGTTGCGTTTCAAAAGATGCTTCCAGCGCCCTTTTTCAGCCAATGATGGAGGACGCACACTGTGGGCAACGCGATGACATAGGCAGCGGTCACCACCATCTTTGAGAAGGGCATGCAAGTGATTGGCTTGCTTTGTGTGGCGTCACAGGGGCTATAAAAGGGCGTGCACGCCGACCGCCATCTTACTTCTGCTGATCTCAGAATAGGGAGAGCTGCTGCTGCTGCTGATTCTGTAGGGATAGCGTTAGGCAGGGAAGAAGATACAAAAAACTGCTTCTGCTGCTAGCGATTTTGCCTGTACAACACACCAGTTAGTGTGCAGTGCAAGGGGAGGCTATATTTTGGTGCATTCAGCTCTGTTGGTTATTAGGCTGCCTTTTAAGGCTCCCTGATAGCTGCATTGCTGTTTTCTCACTGCTGTGCAAACTGCTTTTTTAAAAGCAAAAATACTTTTCATCCTCTTTTTTGCCCAGTTACCAAGCGTTCATTTTTCCACGCTGCCTGCTGCCATATTTGGGACTGAGAGCATCATTGTCAGCTTGCTAAAATCTCTAGGGAGATTCAAATTCTCCCCAGTCCTATTTAGACATTTTATACACCATCCAATTTCAGCCTGTTATATTGAGGTGTAATCTACACTGGGCCTGAGATAATAGTTCAGTGTCCTCAAGTCTGTAGGGAGATTCAAATTCTCCCCAGTCCTATATAGACATTTTATACACCATCCAATTGCAGCCTGTTATATTGAGGTGTAATCTACACTGGGCCTGAGATAATAGTTCAGTGTCCTCAAGTCTGTAGGGAGATTCAAATTCTCCCCAATACTATATACACCTTGTACCTTGTTTTACAGTACCATATTGCTGGTGGTATTTTGGGTACATTTTCCCAAAAATGAGGAAGTGTGTTGGAAGAGGCCGTGGAAGTGGGTGGGGGTTGCCTGCTGAAAATAATGGTGCTGGTGGTGGTGGTGTATCTGCTGGTAGTGGCAAAAGCACAATAGCACCTAATCCAGGAGGTGTTGAGCCTGCATCATCGTCTGTCTCCACAAGGCCTCGAAGGCTCCCTTTTCTGGGAGTAGGTAAACCGCTTTTAAAGCCGGAGCTTCAGGAACAAGTTTTGGTTTGCATTGCTGACACAGCCTCCAGCTCTATCGCCTCCTCTTCTGAACTTTCAAAAAATAAAAGCACTGAGTCGTCATTGGAGGCTCATGGTCAGGAACCACACCTTTCCTTGTGTCCTTCACCCCTACCAGAAGTAAAGGATGCGGCAGGCCACACTACAGATTACTCCATGGAGCTCTTTTCACATACCATGCCTGGGTTATCAAGTCAAATCGTGAATTACCCAGTCCAAGAAGAATCTGACATGGAGTGCACTGATGCACAGCCATTGCTAGATTTATTTGCTGGTACATTCACTCAGAGCACTACATTGTCCTCGCAGTGTACTGAGCCAGAATCTGACTCTGATGAAACTCAGGTGCCCCTTCCCGCATACTATACCACCTTACATGGTGACACAGAGGAAGGTGCACATGACATTGAAGAGGAGGTGAAGGATGACCCAGTTGTTGACCCAGATTGGCATCCATTGGGGGAAGAGGGTGCCGCTGCCAATAGCTCAGAAGAGGAGGAGGAGCATCCGCAGCAGGCATCGACATTGCAACAGCTGTTATCTGGCAGGCCTGGAGCAGTCCATAAACGGGTTACAAAAACCAAAAGAGTTGCAGGACCTCTAGGCCAGACGGTCAAATTAGCACAGCATGCAAGGCCTCAAAATGTCTTCTATAGTAGGAAGAGTGCAGTGTGGCACTTTTTTGAACAAAATCCTAATGATCAGCCAAAGGTTATCTGTTAGAAGTGCACAAAGACCTTTAGCCAAGGGAAAAATCTGAGAAATTTGAATACCAGTTGCATGCTTAGACATTTAACCACCATGCACTTGCAAGTGTGGACGGACTACCAAACCTCACGTACCACATGAGCAACTGCTCCCAATGAAGGTAGTCAGCAACGCTACATCGTTTCCCCCACTGTAAGCCCACCGGTTAGCACACCACCAGCAGCAAATGTGGAGGTGTCGTTGCAAGGCCAAAGCAGTCAGGGAATTACAATGTTATTGCTGCGAAAGACTGAATCTAGGTCATCAGAAAGAACACCAACTCCATCACAATCATCAACCCTCTCTCAGTCCACCATGTCCACCGCTAGTTCCACCATATTAAAACGAGGAGACAAAAAGGAGCACTGACTCCTTGCTCTGACTTCCCAAGCACCACCTAATTATCGACGCTGCAACAAGGTGGAACTCCACCCTGCACATGGTTGAGAGCCTGTGCGAACAGAGGCAGGCTGTAATGCATTTGTGGGAGGATATACGGCCAGGCACTTTGAGGGCAGACATGGAGATGTCGGGTGTGCAGTGGTCGAAGCTGAAAGACCTCTGTAAAGTCCTTCAGTGTTTTGAGGAATGAACACGACTGGTAAGCGCAGACAACGCCATCATAAGCATGAGCTTCCCACTTATGCCTCTGCTCATGCAAACTTTGATGCACATTAAGGAGCAGGCGTCTGCAGTCGAGGAGGATGAGGAAGAGGAGGAGGGAAGCCTTGAAGACAGTCAGCCATTGTCTGCTCCGGGACCTCTACTGGACGAGGTGGAGGAAGAAGAGGAAGAGGAGGAGGAGGATGATGATAGGGATGATTATTTAGGGGAGGAGGATGCTTCTCGTGGGGCAAGAGAAAATGTTGGGGTGGAAAGGTCAGGTACAGGGTTTGTGCGTGACTGGAGGGATGTGGATTTGCCAGAAAGTGTTCCTCCACCCAGCACTCGCAGTGCATCATTAATACCTGGAACATTGGCCCACATGTCAGATTATGCCTTGCAGATTCTAAAAAGGGACCCCCGCATTGCCAAAATGATGAGCGATGATGCCTACTGGTTGGCCAGCATCCTGGATCCATGCTGTAAGGGCAAATTCCAAAACATCATGCTACAGGAGAACCTTAACCTAATATTGGCTAACAAACAAGCAACTCTGGTAAACCGTTTGCTTGATGCATTCCCAGCACACAGCAGCGGTGATGGTTCTGCAACGAGCCGTAGGGGGCAACATGGAAGAGGTGTTCGTGGTGCACACATCAGAAGTGGCGTTGGAGACAGGGGTTTCATCACCATGTTGTGGACTGATTTTTCAATTCCCGCTCACACAACTGGTAATACTGCATCGATTGAAATTGACAGGAGACAGCAGTTGTCAACTATGGTTACAAACTTCTTCTCCTCCCATATCGATGTGCTCCTTCACAGGTCATTCCCCTTTGACTATTGGGCCTCTAAACTGGACGCCTGGCCTGAATTGGCACAATATGCCTTACAGGAGCTCGCTTGCCCTGCTGCTAGTGTGCTATCGGAAAGAGTCTTCAGTGCTGCTGGCTCAATCCTGACAGAAAAAAGGACCCGTCTGTTGACCCAAAATGTTGATGATCTAACGCTCATTAAAATGAACCATGCATGGGTTTCAAAGGATTTTGTCCCACCTTCCCCTGATGACACATAGGTTGCCAGAAAAATGGCTCGCTTTTGTCCTCCTCTTCCTCGGACTTCTCCAATTCCTCCATTTGCAGCTGCTGAATGTCCAACATCAACTAATGCCATTTTTAAACCTCCCTAACTGGGCTGGCTCCCCCCCCATGGCCGGGGTCACCACATAGCTCATGCAACCGTGCGAGTGCCATTGCCCTGGACAGGTGAGTAGGCCGACTCTTGGGTGCTGGCACTGGCACAGGGTCCCTCATAGTGCAATCAAGTGTCTCTGACGGTGGGGGTGCACACCCACTGTCAGACACACCGGCATACTATGAGGGGCCCAGTGCCAGTCCCGACGCCCATGAGTGGGCCCCCCTTGCTTGGGCAGGGCCCCAGAATTGCTTCTTTGGAGGCCCCTGCTCCTCCGCTGTGTAGTCTGGGCTGTCAAATCCTTCCCTGGGACTGCCACTACAAATTTGGTAAACTGATAAATGATGGTTAAGACATAGCTATGCCCTGTCCTGCTGGCCGGGCTCTAGCTTCAGATGATCAATGGCTTCCATTTCTTATGGACGTCGACTCACAATGAGATGCAGTGGTGGTTTATCATCAGCTTTCACAGTTTTCCTACTCACAGACGTGTGACATACCTGCCCACATTTTTAAATGTGCCCTCTCATGCCAATCCAATAGAATCGCCTACAGCCTGTGGCTTCTGTCTTTTGCACTCCAAAGTTACCTGACAGATCATGATAGGCAGTGAGGACCATGTCTACATCTCTCCCTGTGATCAAAATTTGATGGAGATGAGTAACGGTGATGGGATCAACGGTACTGCGATACAGCAACCATTTCTTCACAAAGAACTGTTTTCGCTGTCTCCACACACAAAGTAATTGAGGGTCAGCATCGCCTCTGAGAATTCTCCCGGGAGTTTTTCCCGTGATTAGTAATTCCTAAATTTCTGCAATCACTCAACTTTTTGTCTGTACTTTTATCCATCTCGTTTCCTCTTGCGGAGAGTCTGGACTGTCTTACTGAGACAGAAATATATATGAAGATTTAAAAATACCCCAACAGTGTATTCTGGTGTACACTTCAAAAACATTTCCTTTTTTCTACTTTTTAGATTGTTGTCTAATCCATACTGAGGCTGTGAGTGTCTTTGTCGGACTCCGGAAATAAACACGGAGATTTTAAATGTTTAAACTATGCTATATATACCTGTTATCCGGTGATACTGTACCCTTTCTCAACTTTCTGCAATCTTGTCGAATCCATACTGTGCCTAAGACGGTCTGAGTCTGCCTCCTGATTACAGATGAGTGGTGTTTGAGTGGAACTGTTGGCCAAGTTCAAATTCTAGCTGTTTTGGGCGGTGTTAGATCCGTTCGTCGAACTACAACACTTTGATTAAAATTCGGCTGTTCGAGTTTCCGTTCGAGAACGTTTCGTTAAACAAAAGCGTATCTTTTTTTCACATTAATAATGGTTTTCAATGATAATAGACAGTTTTAGGGCATAGTAGCGGTGTCTGGTAGCCAGCGGTGTAGTACACCTGTGGAGGAGCTACACCGTCTGTGTTTCTAATAATTTTTTACCACATATTGTCCTGAAAATCCTTTTGGGCGTAGTAACTGTGTCTGCTACTCAGAAGAGGAGCCCACCCGTGAACCGAGCTATGCAGCCTGTTTATGAAAGAACCAGTTTTTGACTGCATTTACACCACTTAATACTTTGGGCCTAGTAACTGTGTATGCTATTCAGCATAGTTGGCCACCCGTGAAACAAGCTATGCCGCCTGTTTATGTAAGAACTGTGTGCTACTCAGCAGAGGAGCCCAGCTGTTAAGCAAGCTACAGCACCTGTGGTTTGGACACTTAATTTTTTCACATTCTTTCTGGAATGCTGTTTAGGCCTAATTCCGGAATTATGGTTGACCTGCACTTACTGGGAACTGCTTGTTCACGGGGAAGAATTGTAATCCCAGATCCCCATCACTAACAGGGTTCAGCGTGTTATCCGCACCTGTAAGCGATACACGCTGGTCCTTTCATTGTAGCACGCGTGCAGCCCCGGACATGTAAGGGCATGACAGACCTGTTATTGGCCGATCTCGCATGCCAGAGCCTGGCGTGTCCCTCTAGTAAGCTGGATGCGGACCGCGGGGGCATGCCTGAGTCTCGTTCGTTAACGGAATTAAGCTTGCAATCTGTGCAGCTTTTTTGTGGATGGCATGGTTGAGGTTGCCCGTGTTGAGTCCAATTAAGCCGCAGGCTCCATTCCTGGTCGTGCCCTTCTGGACATTCCTTTAAGGTTCAGCTTTGCAACCATACTGCCCCCAGAAACCAAACACTTTTCCAGACAGTGACATTCTGGTCAAAGAGCGCGATGACATCACGTCTGTACGCCCTCTGCCTAAACAGTCCAAGTGCAGAGAGATGGAAGATGGGGACGACGAGGAGTCCAGAGTACAGGGATTCCTTAGCGAGGAGACTTATTTAATTGTTTTAAAGGTTGGGAGCAATTTTTGGGGAGCACGATACTCTGGAGAATGATATCTGGGGCCCACCATACACTGGAGCATTCCAAAGGTGGACATCTGTCACTGGAGCAGCATTTACAGGGCCCATTATACACTGGAGCATTAGAAATGGGGCCCATTATATATGGAGCATTATTTGGGCCCATAAGACACTGGAGCTTCATCCATGGTGAACAACATATACTGTAGCATTATGTGGAGCTCATCATATACTGTATCGAACATTATATGGGACCAATGATTCTGTATGGAGAAATATATGGGCCTCATTACTCTGTATGGAGCACTATGTGGTGGTCATAATACAGTATGGAGGAATACACTGTCTGTTTTTGGAGCTATTGGAGAATTTAAAATGGATATCAGTCATGTGATGTAAGAATTGAAGTATTTTTCATTGTACTGTACCGCTATTTCTCTGCCGTATCAAAGGATCATGAATTGTGTCATGTGTTAAAAGAGCCCAGTGACACTCTTTGGCCGTGGGCTCACGAAAATCTGGAGCCAGCACTAAACCCCTCCCACAACTTTAGCCAATTAACCCCCAGTTTTCAATGCCTAACTATTATTATAAAGTAAATTAAGGTTGACAAGCTTATAGAATCATAGAATCATAGATTCTATAAGCTTCTATAAACCCCTCCCACAACTTTAGCCAATTAACCCCCAGTTTTCAATGCCTAACTATTATTATAAAGTAAATTAAGGTTGACAAGCTTAAGGAATAAGAATTGATGTTTTTGGCATTAAAATGGGCACTGTTGGTGTGTTTCCTGTCCTCCACTCACTGCCGACTTTTCTTCCCCATTGACTTAGATTGGGTTTCGTGTTTCAGTCGGACTTCGACTTTTCACAATAATCGGCCATTTTTGTTCGACCCGAAAAGTCGGGTTTCGTGAAACTCGACTCGACCCGAAAAAAGGCAAAGTCGCTCATCTCTACTAGTAAGTATCAAAACCAATGCAGCTTTGTTTAATACATGACATACCAAGAAGACAAAAACTGCAGCGTTAGAAATAAAGACGCATGAAAAAAAAAACCACTCAGAAATGCAATGAAAAAATTTAAGTAATATATTGTTGTTTTTTATTTTTAACTCGTTTGCAGATGACAAGGGCGTCAAGGAAAGGGGCAAGGTCATAAGTATGTAATTAAGATTTATTAAAGGAGTCTGTGTCGTTTTTTCAATTAAATGACTGTATTCAGGGTGTGTATGTGTTTTTTATAATATCACTATGGGATTATTAATTGGGGCATCTTATTGACTCCTCTCTATTACTAACCTCAGGGGTTAATGTGACCCAACAATACAAAGGTGACATCAATCCCCTCAAACTATCACCCCACTTGCCACCGCTACAGGGCAATTGGGAAGAGCGAGGCTAAGTGTCCCATCACGCATAGCGACTCACCAGCGATCCCGACAACGATATCAACGTGTCAGGATCGCTGGTGAGTCGCTACATGATCGCTGGTGAGCTGTCAAACTGACAGCTTCACCAGCGATCAGGACCAGCGACGCCAATCACGCGGCGTCGCTGTGTACTTTAGTTACCAGCGCACTGATGCAGGGAGCTGGTAACTAAGGTACACATCGGGTTTCTAAGGGATGTGCATCTCTTAGAAACCCGATGTGTACCTTAGTTACCAGCTCCATGCATCAGCGAGCTGGTAACTAAGGTACACATCGGGTTTCTAAGCACAGCGCCGTGCTTAGAAACCCTGCGTTTACTTTAGTTACCAGCTGATCGCTGGTTTCCCGCCTGTCACACGCAGTGATGCGTGCTGGCCAGCGGGAGACCAGCGACCAAAGAAATGTCCAGGGCTTTCCAACAGTCATCAGTGATACCGGCAGGGGGGGCCGGTCGATGATCGCTGTCACACACAAAACTTGTGACTCAGCAGCAATCTCGCTAGCGAGTTCGCTATGTGTGACGGGGCCCTAAGTGCCAGGATTGGCACATCTTAGAGATGCACCTTTTCTGGGGCAGCTGAGAGCTGACGTTTTTAGCCTGGGGGACCAGTATCCATGGGCCCTTCCTAGGCTATTAAATATAGCCTTTGCTGGTTATTAAATCTAGGGGGACTCCAATATAGGGGGAACTCATTATAATAGCCAGTAAAGGCTAATCATACAGCTGTGAGCTGATATTAATAGCCTGGGAAGCTCCATGTTTATTACCCCCTTCCCAGGCTCTAAACATCTGCCCCCAGCCGTCAGCTTTACCTCTGCTGGTTAACAAAATTACACGCGCGGCCAAGCCATTTGTTTCAGAAAAATAATCTTTTATTAAATACACGTACAGTAAGCTGCACACACTGTAGTAATTGAAGATTTCATAGACATCTGTATATCTATCTATTCTATGTGTATTTACTGTATGTAATCCATCTCTTCTGTCCTGTCAACTCCTGCAGTGATTTTACAGTACATGGTAGATAAATTGCAGTCTTTTTTCTATCTATCTATACAACATAAATATCTGTATCTATTCTAGCAATTCCATTCTATCCTGTCACGCTGTGATGTTACTGTACGCTGCACATGAATTGCCAGCTTTTCAAATGCGATCGGTTTGTAATAATTGGACTACACTCGCATGGTCCAAGTGCTGTGTGATCTTTGACTTCTATTGTGATCCAATTTCCGATTGAAATCACAGCATGCTGCGACTTTTTTTCAGTCTGCTCATGATCCAATCTGAGCTGGAAAAAAATGCAGATGAGCACACAATAATAAAATAACATTGGTCCGTATGCAATCCAATTTTTTTATCAGAATGCATTTGCCCGATTTCATCGCAAGTGGGATTGAACCCTAAATCGAATGCTATGTGTTGAAAATCGGTGGGTACTCACATGAAAAACGCATGACACTTGCATGATGCTCGTCTGACTTTGAAGGAACAAAATCAGACCAATTTTAAAATCGTATGTCCGGCCTTACTGTTTTTTCATTCTATGGTGATTGTTATATTTGTTATACCGTTCAACCATTACTTTTTATGGAGGTACAAATAGACAAACATTGCTTTTTGCTGTAATCTAAATTATTAAATCAACTTTCTGGACAAATTATTATAGTGCCAAAGTATGATAACATGTCAGTACTTTGACATCATTTAACATTGTAAATGCTTTGATATAGTTGTAGTGTTTTGCTCAATTTGTCCTTGTTGAGAAACTGCAATGTTTCTATATGTTTATGTTTATTACTGGAATACATAGTACGATATTGTGTGAAAAAGATAGATGTATATTGAAAAGGTAGGAGCATAGAAATTATTTCACTTACCCACAGGTTAGGTGATAAATGTATAATTGATGAATGTCCCACTAATTGAACCTCTATTGATCACAAGAACAGTGGGTTCCTTATGAATGGAGCGAAGGTCACGCCTGTGCACTACCACTCTATAAAAATCAGGGAGATAGCTGAGTGCTGTCTTTTGCTATCTCCATCAGTCCTGTAGAAAAAGTGGCAATGTTTATATTTGACCACAGTTCCTTTCAAACAGGGAGCGCAGAACCCCTTTTCTACAGACAAGTGGAAGTCTTAGTGGTGGGACCTAATGATGGGCTGTCCGGTAACCAAAAAGAGCCGGTTCTTTTGGATCCTAAATAGATCTGTATTAAATGCATATTCAAAATAATGTTAAAGTGAGTGAAACTCCACCCACTCATGGATGAAACAATGCTCTCCTGCAGATAGACAATTAAATAATTAAAATGTTAAGTGGGCAGGATTTGGTTTAGGTGTGTGAGATTTTGTCCACCGAACACTTGAATTTTACTCCCAGTGAAAGCCATTTAGAGAATTCAGTGGCTCTCACTGGGGTGTCGACTCCCATTGTTCACAGTAGAATGTTCGGGTTCGGCTGAACAGGTAAAAAAAGTTTGGGTTCAGGTGCCAAAACAGTAGACGAACCTGAACCCGGAGCCGATTCACTTGAATGAGGGGTCCTAACTTCCAATGTTTCCTACTCTGTCATGTTCATGACAGCACAGCCTCAGTGACTAGCGGTGGTGCCATCGAGGTTACCGCAGGTCACTGAGGCTGCATTCCTAGCCGGGCTCCTGATGTGCTGAGATCACCGCTAGCTCAGTGAGAAAAAGCCTCACGGTGCAGTGGTGAGTTCACAGCAGCAGCTCATTCCCCAGTGGTTCTCAGCGTGGACGGTCACATCTTGGCACCATCCAGGTTGAAAACTGACATGGATTATGGTGTGGGACAGAGTATTGGACAGGTGAGGAATATTGTTTTCCAATTTGTTTGATTACAGGAGACCATGACTTCAGAGAAATGGGCATTAGGTGAGTATAACTGTGTTTGTTATTTTTAAATAAAAAAGTAAAACTGTGTTTTTTTATTTTAAATAAAAGACTTTATTCTGGCTGTGTGTTTATTTAGAATACAAATGAAGGATTAGTAATGGTTGGCATCTTATAGCCAGGGGCTTGAGGTCACCAGACAATACAAAGGTGACATCAACCTCACAAATATGAGCCCCACTTGCCACTGCTACAGGGCAAGTGGGACGAGATGGACAAAGTGCCAATATCCATGACCCCTTATCAGCCTGAGAATAACAGCCCCCAGCTGTCTCCTTTAGCTTGGCTGGTCGTCAAAAATGGTGGGGACCCCACACCTTTTTTTCTAATTATTTGTTTAAACTATTTTAAAAAACAGCATGGGAACCACTCTATTCTTGATAACCAGTATGCTAATGCTTACAGCTGAGGGTTACAGCCCACAGCTGTCATTTTTGCATGGCTGGTTATCAAAAATATAGGGGAACCCACACCGGGTTTTTAAAAAAAATTATTTATTTAGAGCGCATGCTCTCCCTGTTTTTAGCAGCAGCAGGCGTAGCTTAGTGGGAGTAGTAGTCCCATCAACCAATGCTAGTGAGTGGAATTAAACCTTTTACCTCCAATCACAGCTGCGGGCTCATGCTGTCATTTGACCGGTGGTAATGATTTTATCGACGATCAAAGGCAGTATTTGCCATCCTGTCATGTGCATGAGATACACCCGGGTGCCAAACCTGAACAGCAACACAGACTTCCTGGTGAAGTCTATGTTTGGGGTCCGTGCTCGAACAGTAGATGTTCGGCATGGGACCTGAACTATACTTTTCGGGTTCGTCATTCTTTTTTAGTGACCTATACTGTGAATATTGTTTATAGTCCGATCCCTTTAAGTTTAATCAGGATTAATGCTGAGCAAGTACTGTATACTCGTTGCTCGGGTTTTTCTGAGTATTTTGGCATGCTCAGAGATTTCGTTTCTATTGACGCAGCTGCGTGATTTGTGGCGGCTGGACAGCCTGAATATATGTGACGAATGCCTGTTTGTTAGGAAATATCTACATGTAATCAGGCTGTCCTGCAGCTGCAAATCATGCAGCTATGTCGATAGAAACTAAATCTCCGAGCACGCCAAAATACTTGGAGGACACCTGAGCATGCTCGGGGAAACCCGAGCAACGAGTATACTCGCTCATCACTAATCAGGATAAAAAAAATAAGCAAAAATTCTATGCAACAAACTCTGCCCAATCCTAATTAATAATGGATTTACAAGTGGCAGATTTGTTGTAGAATCAGGGCTTCAGAAAATCCAACTGCATGCTGCGAAATAAGCACATTTGGATATATAAAATGGAAACTTCTGTAGTAAGCCCACCATTTGTTCTTAGAAAAAAAGTAGACACATCATTAAGGTGGGCACAAACCTCAACAAGCATATTTATTTAGGATTGCTGGTATCACATCATCATCTTATTTTACTTGTCAATTACCACATTCTAAATGAAAACATAAAGCTAGAATTTGGGATTGGTCAAAGATTTATTTAGTCTTAAAATAGTTTATCCTAAGGAAACATTGTGCTGGTTATTCCTACATCTTCTGCCTGTGCCGAGCCTCTGCTAAGGCTATTTGGTATGTGCATCCAGTGGGCTAGTCTTATTCTACCAAGGGACGAAGCCAAGAAATGTACTTCGTTCTTTAACTGCCCCCAATGACCAAATGAAAACACCTTCAACTCTGTTTAGAAAACGCAAAGTGAAAATATTGTTTCTAATGGCATTTAAGTCTACACTATCCGCTAACAACAAATCCCTGTTGTACATTTTAAATATCTGATGTCTGACAGCAATGCCCCCATTTGCCTTAAATTATCATGATAAACGCATGTCGAGCAACCTATGAGCCCTCTCAAGCACAGCCAAATTCCTTGTTTCCCTATAAACTATTGTATAAAAGATCTGTGACAAAATGTTTCCCTCATATTTCCAACTAATTGCTGCCACCTGAGGTAGTAACTGTACCCTACTGGATACCCCTGAACTTTAGCCAGTAAAAATCTGCAAATTACACACTCAGTTACAAGACTACAGGTAGATCTGCCATCCACTGCACAGTAAAAAAATTAATGACCAACGAGTTACACCTACAGATGCTAAGAACCTGAAATGATAGAACACACACTAAGAGATGACTAAATCAGGCCAGTCATACTAATGGTGACACAGCAGCACTCTGTAAGGACCAAGATATCTGCAAACATGAGATCTAAACTACATTGTTGCTGAATTAAATGTACTAAGAAAAAAAAACAAGCACTTACAAAAATGAAGATTCTTAGTGCATAAATTGGCCAATTCATGTGTGCCCCTCATTCATCATTGGTGCTGTGCACATATCAGATTTGTCCCTCTGATGGAGACTGTTCAAGGAAAAAATTGCAGCAAGTCTGAGTTGGACCCGATTATTGGATCACACTCGTCCATGTAAGTCAATGACTTCTGAGTACAGTCCTATTTCATGGACTGACAGAATGGAGAAGAACGAGAATTTTTTTTTCATCTACTTCTCATCCGAGAAAATTGTATCACACCAAAACTCTGATTATAGTGTGATTAGCATAATCAGCTGGATTCTGTTGGATGAGAAAATTACGGTGGTGTGACCCTAGCCTTATGCTTATTTTCTGCGTTCTCAAGAGACCACAAAATATGTTAAGCTTTGGATGAAAAAAAATATAATACCCTTTTGCTCACATGTCCCTCCACTGCAGCTCCCTTTTCAGTCCTTAGCGCTGATGCTCCACAGCACATAACATATTCTTCATCTATGTTTACTCTTTGCTAGACCTTCGAGCACAGGGACTAGAGATGGGCATACCCGTGGAAGCTCAGGTTCAACTGAACTTTAGTCCAAAGTTCTGTTCGTGTACTAGAACTGTACCAAAACTTGAACCCAAACTCAAACTCCATATATATCAATGGTGACTCAAACTTTAGAGATGGAAATTCTCTTGATTTCTCTCTCCTAACAGGACTCCCGAACTGTAAAATGGACTGCCAGGAATAGTACATGTTTGGAGTTGAGCATCAGACACTAGGTGTCTGGTACGAATTCCGAATTTTACAGTTTGGGTTCGCTCATCTCTACTTGACAGGACAAGCAGAGAGGACAAGAAATGGATTGAGGGGAACTAGGAATTGTGAAGGCCTTAATTATTATGTTGAGCCTTGAAGTAGTCCCATGGGGCCCAAATGGTATTAAAAATGTCTACTCTTGCATTCAAAATTGCCATCATGAATTCCATACAGCATATATCTGAGATTCTGATAAGTCCTGATAGAAGCAGGGATTGATCTGCTTCCAATAGAGAGCTATCAAGCACCTAGCCGCTGTCAGTATATATAGCAGTAATTTGGCCCAATTCTTTCCCATCCACTTATAGTTTATATTGATTAAGAAGACTGCAGAGTCCAATGGCACTTCTGCATTTAGAATCTTTGCAAAAGTGACTTGACTGACTTGCAATATCTAGTCAGTCTAGGACATGCCTGTTATGATTGAGTCACCGTAGGAGGCAAAACCAGAAATGCTAGCTAAGTCCAGAAAACTAGGGCAGTTGGCAGCTATCAGATTGCAGACCCCTGATCCTATCACAACAACTAACAGTAGCCGTGGGGGGTTCCTACGATGCCTTAGACCCCTCGATCACAGCCAGAGAATTAAATAGGCCTACAGAAAGAAAGGGGAAATCTAAACTGCCCCAGAGCAGACCCCAAAGCAATAGGCAGCCCCCAACATATAATGACGGTGAAGCAAGATGAAAACACTAACACAGACAGAAAGATAGACTGAGCAAAGACGAGGCCCAAACTACCTAGATAGGAAAGGACAGGAAGGCTGCTGTCTGCAATCCGTGAAAAACCCTATGAAAATAAGAGCCAAGAGACTGACAGTGAAAAAGGCCCTGAAGACGCTAGGCTTAAAAAAAGCTATGTCAGTACTCAGGAATATTCTGAAGACAGAGCAACAGGCAAAAGGAGATTCAGCTCACCCCAGCAGGGAATGGCAGAATCCAGAAAAGCAAGGAAAACAAAAACAAAACATAAATGCAAAAGGCAAAGCAGAAAACTTAGCTTTAGGGAAGCAGGAATCAGACTGGTGTCCTAGGAGTCCACAGAGAAATCACCCGCAGGGCAGAAGGGCGTCGGCAGCCTTATATCCAGTCAGTGACTCCACTCAGCCAGTCATCCTCATTAGTCCCAGGTGCCTGATAATCAGGCTCACTACCTTCCTTCACCAGAATAGGGAGTTCACCAGACCTCAGTGACGAAGGGGAAAATGAACTCACAACAGTACCTCCCCCTTGAGGAGGGGTCACCGAACCCTCAACCACGCCACCAGGGTGATCAGGGTGAGCCCGATGAAAGGCACGCACCAATCTTTTGGCATGAATATCAGAGGCAGAGACCCAGGAATTATCCTCCTGACCATAACCCTTCCACTTAACCAAATACTGGAGTCTCCGTCTAGCCAGGCGGGAATCCAGTATTTTCTCTACCTCATACTCCATGTTACCTTCAACCAATACAGGGTCTGGAGGTGCCACCCCAGGAACAACTGGTTCAACAAACCTCTTCAACAAGGACTTATGGAACACATTATGGATTTTAAATGTGACAGGAAGAGCCAAACGAAAAGAGACCGGATTAATAATCTCCAAAATCTTGTAAGGTCCAATAAATCTAGGCTTAAACTTAGGAGAAGCCCCCTTCATAGCAATATTTTTTGATGATAACCACACCATATCACCAACCTTAAACTGGGGACCAATGGTCCTATGTCGATTGGAAAACCGCTGGGCCTTTTCCTGGGAGAGGGATAACTTATCCACCACTTGGCCCCAGATCTGGTACATTCTCTCCACCACAGTGTCAACACCTGGGCAGGCAGAAGGCTCCACCTGCCCTGAAGAAAATCGAGGATGAAACCCAAAGTTACAAAAAAAAGGTGAAATCAAAGTGGCAGAACTAGCTCTATTATTTAAAGCAAATTCGGCCAAGGGCAAAAATGAAACCCAATCATCCTGATCAGCGGAAATAAAACATCTCAAATACGACTCCAAGGTCTGGTTTGTCCTCTCTGTCTGCCCATTGGTCTGAGGGTGAAAAGCAGAGGAGAAGGACAACTGAATTCCCAGCTTGGAACAGAATGTCCTCCAAAATCTAGACACAAACTGAACTCCTCTGTCAGATACAATGTTCTCAGGAATCCCGTGCAAGCGAACCACCTGTTGCAAAAACAGGGGCACCAACTCAGAGGAAGATGGCAACTTAGGGAGTGGTACAAGATGAACCATCTTAGAGAACCTATCACAAATCACCCAAATAACAGTCATTCTTTGAGAGACCGGCATATCAGAGATGAAATCCATTGAAATATGGGTCCATGACCTCCTGGGGACCGGCAAAGGCATCAACAACCCACTAGAGCGAGAACTAGATTTAGACCGGGAGCAAGTCCCACAGGACTGCACAAAATTCCTGACATCATGAGACAAGGTGGGCCACCAAAAAGAGCGACTCACCAGATCTCTAGTACCAAAAATACCTGGATGACCAGCCAATGCAGAGCAATGAACTTCACTCTCTTCTTCCACTGGTCAGGAACATACAACTTTCCACTGGGACAACGCTCAGGTTTGTCCTCCTGGAACTCTTGCAGAGCAAGTCTCAAATCGGGCGAGATGGCAGAAAGAACTACCCCTTCGCCTAAGATGGTAGCAGGCTTGGTCACCACAGGAGAATCAGCAAAGAAATTCCTAGAGAGGGCGTCTGCCTTGACATTCTTAGTTCCAGGAAGAAAAGAGACCACAAAATCAAAACGTGTAAAAAACAAGGCCCACCTAGCCTGTCTAGGGTTCAAGCGTTTAGCCGACTCTAGGTAAATCAAATTCTTGTGGTCAGTGAGGACCACAACTTGATGTTTAGCTCCCTCCAACCAATGTCTCCACTCCTCAAATGCCCATTTCATGGCCAACAGTTCCCGATTCCCCACATCATAGTTACGTTCAGATGGAGAGAACTTTCGGGAAAAGAAAGCACAGGGATTCATTTTAGATGTTACAGGATCCTTTTGGGACAAAACAGCTCCTGCACCAATCTCAGAAGCATCCACCTCTACCTGGAACGGGAGTGAGACATCAGGTTGCCACAAAACCGGGGCGGAGGTAAATCTTCGCTTCAGCTCCTGAAAGGAAGCAACAGCCTCCGGAGACCAATTCAACACATCAGCACCCTTCTTAGTCAGATCAGTCAATGGCTTGGCAATACTAGAAAATTTTGCTATAAATTTCCGATAAAAATTAGCAAAACCCAAAAACTTCTGGAGGGCCTTCAAAGAAGTGGGCTGAACCCAATCATAAATGGCCTGTACCTTGGCCGGTCCATTTCAATAGTTGACGGAGACAAAATAAATCCCAAAAATGAAATCCTCTGTACTCCAAAAAGGCATTTCGATCCTTTGACATACAGGGAATTCTCCCTCAAGATCCGTAACACAGTCCGAATATGTTCCACATGAGAATCCCAATCCTTGGAGAAGATCAAAATATCATCCAGATAGATAATCAAAAATTTATCGACAAAGTCTCGGAAAATATCGTTCATGAAGCACTGGAAGACAGAAGGGGCATTAGTGAGCCCAAAAGGCATCACCAGGTACTCAAAATGTCCCTCCGGAGTATTAAACGCCGTCTTCCATTCATCCCCCTGCTTAATGCGGATAAGATTATACGCCCCCCTGAGGTCAAGCTTGTAAAGCAGCAAGCACCTCTAACTCTAGAGAATAGATCCGAAATCAGGGGTAACGGATGCTGATATTTAATAGTAATTTTATAGAGGGCACGATAATCAATACAAGGCCTTAAAGAACCATCCTTTTTGGCCACAAAAAAACCCCCGGCACCTAAGGGTGAAGAGAATGGTCTAATATGACCATCTCCACTGCCTCCTTAATATAGGACCGCATAGCCTCGTGCTCGGGTACAGATAAATTGAAGAGCCGACCCTTGGGAAATTTACACCCCGGGCTTAGTTCAATTGCACAGTCATAACTCCTATGAGGAGGCAAGGACGCGGACTCATTCTCACTAAATACATCATAAAAGTCCGCCAAATAGTCAGGAACATCATGCGACTGCGGAGAGGTGGAAAAAAACGGAGCCTCACTAAAGGCACACCGACAACCCCAACTCACCACAGACACAGACTTCCAATCCAAAACTGGATTATGAATTTGCAACCAGGGAAACCCCAGAACAACGGCATCATGCAGACCATGCAACACCAAAAATCTGCAATTTTCTTGATGGTCTGGGGCGACCCGCATGACCACCTGGGTCCAAAACTGAGGTTTATTTTTAGCCAAAGAAGTAGCATCAATCCCCCTCAAAGGGATAGGCGTCTGCAGAGGTGTCATCGGAAATCCACAACGTTTAGCAAAATCCAAGTCCATTAGGTTTAGCGCTGCTCCCGAATCCACAAAAGCCTTGGCGGAAAATGTGGACAGGGAGCAGATCAGAGTAATTGCCAGAAGAAACTTAGGTTGAACACCACCAACAGAAAACGTGTGTGCAAAGCGTTTCTCTCGTTTAGGACAAACAGAAATAATATGCGAGGCATCTCCACAGAAAAAACACAGCTTATTACGCCTTCTGAACTCCTGACGTTGCGCCTTAGACAAAACTCTATCACATTGCATAGGTTCAGACGTCTGTTCAACCGGTGGTAACACCTCTCGTGCAATCCTGCGTTCAAGTAAACGCCGATCAACCTGAATGGCTAATGACATAGAATCGTCCAGACCAGAGGGAACAGGAAATCCCACCATAGTATCTTTTACGGCTTCTGACAAACCCTTCCGAAAGAGAGCAGCCAAGGCATTATCATTCCAGGTAGTAAGGACCGCCAACTTTCGGAACTTTTGACAGTACAACTCTGCAGAATCTGGACCCTGGTTTAATGCCAACAGGGTCTTTTCAGCCTGATCAATAGCATTAGGTTCGTCATACAACAACCCCAAAGCTTGAAAGAATGCATTCACATTAGTCAGAATAGGATCATCTGGTTTCAAAGAAAACGCCCAAACCTGGGGATCGCCACGCAGCAAAGAGATGACAATTTTAACCTGCTGCGTGGAGCTCCCTGACGAGTTAGGCTTCAAGGCAAAAAATAATTTGCAATTATTTTTGAAACTCAAAAATTTAGATCGATCCCCAAAAAATACATCAGGTGTAGGGATCTTTGGTTCAACAGCATGCGAACGAGCAAGGTAGGCGGAAATTCCCCGCACTTCCGCAGCGAGCTGCTCCACACGATCAGACAATTGTTTTATCTCCATTGAGAGAAAAAAAAAATTCCCCCTACGGCCTCAGAGATATAGAGGAAAGAATATACAAACACCTTTTTTTTTTTTTTTTTTTTAAACACAATTCTTTCCTGCTATTGAGTACCCTAGGATCTGCAGTATGGCGGGTGATTCTGTTATGATTGTGTCACCGTAGGAGGCAAAAACAGAAATGCTAGCTAAGTCCAGAAAACCAGAGCAGTTGGCAGCTATCGGATTGCAGACCCCTGATCCTATCACAACAACTAACAGTAGCCGTGGGGGGTTCCTACGATGCCCTAGACCCCTCGATCACAGCCGGAGAATTAAATAGGCCTACAGAAAGAAAGGGGAAATCTAAACTGCCCCAGAGCAGACCCCAAAGCAATAGACAGCCCCCAACATATAATGACGGTGAAGCAAGATGAAAACACTAACACAGACAGAAAGATAGACTGAGCAAAGACGGGGCCCAAACTACCTAGATAGGAAAGGACAGGAAGGCTGCTGTCTGCAATCCGTGAAAAACCCTATGAAAATAAGAGCCAACAGACTGACAGTGAAAAAGGCCCTGAAGACGCTAGGCTTAAAAAAAGCTATGTCAGTACTCAGGAATATTCTGAAGACAGAGCAACAGGCAAAAGGAGATTCAATGGCAGAATCCAGAAAAGCAAGGAAAACAAAAACAAAACATAAATGCAAAAGGCAAAGCAGAAAACTTAGCTTTAGGGAAGCAGGAATCAGACTGGTGTCCTAGGAGTCCACAGAGAAATCACCCGCAGGGCAGAAGGGCGTCGGCAGCCTTATATCCAGTCAGTGACTCCACTCAGCCAGTCATCCTCATTAGTCCCAGGTGCCTGATAATCAGGCTCACTACCTTCCTTCACCAGAATAGGGAGTTCACCAGACCTCAGTGACGAAGGGGAAAATGAACTCACAACACATGCCCAAAAGATGTGAGTTTGGGACCCGACCAAAGTACCACAGCACCAGCAACTATCTGGGACCAGAGGGTTAAACATCAAAATCTTGTATTGATTCTGCTTTTTACAGTGTACAGATAGAGGTTTTTGGCGCTTTATCCCAGATAGTCGGCCTGTTCTCAGGTGAGAGTTCTCTCTGCAGGAACATCTCCCATTTAATCATGTATTAATGTTTTGTCGGGGGGTCTACCTGAGGGGTATATGTTATTCTGTAAGTATCTGGAATCATCCCCTTAGTTGACGGGCCTCTTACATAATTTTTCAAAATCCATTGGCTGGGACAACTTCAATGACCCAAAGACAGAAAACGCTAAGTGTTAGATCTGCATAGATTAACATTGCGTTTTAAAACACACACTGAAAACCGGACTCCTTCCCAGAAATCGCACGTTT
Source organism: Dendrobates tinctorius (assembly GCF_039654945.1). Lineage (NCBI taxonomy): Eukaryota > Metazoa > Chordata > Amphibia > Anura > Dendrobatidae > Dendrobates > Dendrobates tinctorius. The sequence goes on from NW_027361684.1 coordinate 44,450,678, forward strand.
TTTTCAGCGCGATTTCACTGCGATTTTACCGCGATTCTGTTCGCGATTTTGCCGCGATTTTCTCAAGCACTTTCCAAGCGATTTGAAGCATTGATTGGAAAGTGATTGACAGGTTGGTCACACTCGTCAAACATAGTGTTTGACGAGTGTGACCAGCTTTTTACTATTGAGGCCACCTATGCGGCATCAATAGTAAAAGATAAAATGTTAAAAATAGAGTTGAGCGAAACGGGTCGAACAATTTCAAAAGTCGCCGACTTTTGGCAAAGTCGGGTTTCATGAAACGAAACCCGACCCTAGGATGAGGTCGGCCACGAGGTCGGCGACTTACGCGCCAAAGTCGCGTTTCAAAAGTTTGTTTAGCGCTCTTTTTCAGCCAATCAGGATCCACGGACACTGTGGGCAACGTGATGACATAGGCAGGGGTCGCCACCATCTTTCAGAAGGGCATGCAAGTGATTGGCTTGCTTTGGTGGGCGTCACAGGGGTAATAAAAGGGCGTGCACGCCGACCGCCATCTTACTTCTGCCGATCTTAGCATAGGGAGAGGTTGCTGATTCTGTAGGGAGAGCGTTAGGCAGGGAAGAAGAAAAAAAAACTGCTTCTGCTGCTAGCGATTTTGCCTGTGCAACACACCAGTCACTGTGTGTGCAATGCAAGGGGAGGCTATATTGTGGTGGATCAGCGGTGTTGGTTGTTAGGCTGCCTTCTAAGGCTTCCTGACAGCTGCATTGCTGTTTCCCCACTGCTCTGCAAACTGCTTTTTTAAAAGCAATCCCAATTTTTTTTTGTCCTGCTAAGGTACTGAGCGTGCATTTATTCACACCATACAGCGGTGTACGCTCCTCACACAGTACCGTGTAACGGCTGTTATCACAGCCACAGTGAAGCTATCTGTGTGTCACTGTGGAGGACTTGTTCCGTTCTTACAGACCTACACTCTAGGGAGATTCCTATTCTGCCCAATTCTACAATTCACTTTTTTCACACCTGTGCCATCGAGCCTGTGACATAGCGCTCTGATATTCAGTGGGCCTCACACAATCCAAAAGTGTCCAGTGTCCACAAGTGTCTGCAGAAATTCAAAATCTCCCTTATCCTGTAGTCACTTTTTTCAAACCTGCTGCATCGAGCCTGTGACATAGCGCTCTGATATTCATTGGGCCTCACACAATCCAAAAGTGTCCAGTGTCTGCAGAAATTCAAAATCTCCCTTATCCTGTAGTCACATTTTTCACACCTGCTGCATCGAGCCTGTGACATAGCGCTGTGATATTCATTGGGCCTCACACAATCCAAAAGTGTCCAGTGTCCACAAGTGTCTGCAGAAATTCAAAATCTCCCTTATCCTGTAGTCACTTTTTTCACACCTGTGCCATCGAGCCTGTGAAATAGCGCTGTGATATTCAGTGGGCCTCACACAATCCAAGTGTCCAGTGTCCACAAGTGTCTGCAGAAATTCAAAATCTCCCTTATCCTGTAGTCACTTTTTTCCACACCTGTGCCATCGAGCCTGTGACATAGCACTGTGATATTCAGTGGGCCTCACACAATCCAAGTGTCCAGTGTCCACAAGTGTCTGCAGAAAATCTAAATCTCCCTTATCCTGTAGTCACTTTTTTCACACCTGTGCCATCGAGCCTGTGACATAGCGCTGTGATATTCAGTGGGCCTCACACAATCCAAGTGTCCAGTGTCCACAAGTGTCTGCAGAAATTCAAAATCTCACAGAAATTCAAAATCTCCCTTATCCTGTAGTCACTTTTTTCACACCTGTGCCATCGAGCCTGTGACATAGCGCTCTGATATTCAGTGGGCCTCACACAATCCAAAAGTGTCCAGTGTCCACTAGTGTGTGCAGAAAATCTAAATCTCCCCTGTCCTATAGACACCTTGTACCTTGTTTTACATTACTATATAGTTTGTTGGATTTTGTCTACATTTCTACCAAAAATGAGGAAGGCTGGTGGAAGAGGCCGTGGAATTGGGCGGGGGTTGGCAGCTGGTAATGATGGTGTTGGTGGTGGATCTGATGGTAGTGGCAAAAGCAAAATAGGACCGAATGCAGGAGGTGTTGAGCCTGCGTCATCGTCTGGCTCCATAAGGCTTCGAAGGCTTAGTTTTCTAGGAGTTGGCAAACCGCTTTTAACGCCAGAGCATCAGGAAAAAGTTTTGTCTTACATTGCTGACTCAGCCTCCAGCTCTATCGCCTCCTCTTCTGAAGTTGTAAAAAGTAAAAGCACTGAGTCGTCATTGGAGGCTCATGTTCATGAACCACACCTTTCCTTGTGTCCTTCACCACAACCAAGATTGAATGTTGACGCAGGCCATACTACTGATTACTCCATGGAGCTGTTTTCACATACCATGCCTGGATTATCAAGTGAAATGGTGAATTACCCAGGCCAAGATGAATCTGACTTGGAGTGCACTGATGCACAGCCGCTGATAGATGATTCTGCTGGTACATTCACTCAGAGCACTACATTGTCCTCGCAGTGTACAGAGCCAGATTCTGATCCTGATGAGACTCAGGTGCCCCTTCCCGCACACTATACCACCATACACGGTGACACAGAGGAAGGTGCACATGACATTGAAGAGGAAGTGATGGATGACCCAGTTGTTGACCCAGATTGGCATCCATTGGGGGAAGAGGGTGCTGCTTCCAATAGCTCAGATGAGGAGCATCCACAGCAGACATCAACATCGCAACAGCTGTTATCTGGCAGGCCCGGAGCACTCCAAAGACAGGTTTCAAAAATCAAAAGAGTTGCTGGACAGCTTGTCCAGAGGGTCAAAACATCACAGCGTGCTAGGCCGCAAAATGTCTGCCAAAGTAGGAAGAGTGCAGTGTGGCACTTTTTTGAACAAAATCCTCATGATCAGGCCAAGGTTATCTGTACGACGTGCGCAAAGACCTTTAGCCGAGGGAAAAATCTGAAAAATTTGAATACCAGTTGCATGCTTAGACATATAACCAGCATGCACTTGCAAGCGTGGACACAACACCAAACCTCAAGTGCCACATGTGCAACTGATCACAAAGAAGGTAGTCAGCAACGCTACATTGTTTCCCCCACTGTAAGCCCACCGGTTAGCACAGCAGCAAATGTTGAGGTGTCGTTGCAAGGCCACAGGAGTCAGGGAATCCCACTGTTATATCAACGAAATACTGAATCTAGGCCATCAGAAAGAACACTAACTCCATCACCATCATCAACCCTCTCTCAGTCCGCCCTGTCCACCACTACTTCTACCATATGCAGCTCTAAAGTCCAGCTCACCCTCCCAGACACTATGAGTAGGTCAAGAAAGTACTCAATCTCTCTTCCGCGTACACTGGGTTTGAACGCCCACATTGCCAAACTAATCTCGTTTGAGATGATGCCCTATCGGTTGGTGGAAAGCGCAGCTTTCCGCGAACTCATGGCCTATGCAGTACCACGCTATGACCTACCCAGTCGCCACTTCTTCTCTCGCAAAGCCATCCCAGCCCTCCACCATCATGTGAAAGACCGCATTGTCCATGCACTCAAGCAGTCAGTGAGTGGAAAGGTGCACCTCACAACTGATGCATGGTCCAGTCGGCATGGCCAGGGCCGTTACGTGTCCATCACTGCGCACTGGGTTAATGTGGTGGATGCAGGGTCCACAGGGGACAGCGGTGGTGGGACAGTACTGCCTAGCCCACGGTATAGGAAACAGTTGGCTTTAGGCGTTCCACCCTCCTCCTCCTCCTCCAGAAGCGAAAGCTCGTCCACAGAGCGCAGTCGCACGAGCACTCCATCTGCAGCTGCCACTGTTGCACACGAGGTGTCCCCCTATCAAGCAGCTAGTGGAAAGCGTCAGCAGGCTGTGTTGCAGATGATGTGTTTGGGCGACAGACACACCGCCGAGGTGCTGGCCAAGTACTTGAAGCGACAAACTGAGTCATGGCTGGGCAGTGTACATCTTGAGGCAGGCAAGGTAGTTAGTGATAACGGCTGTAATTTTGTGGCAGCCATAGCCCTTTCAAAACTCAGCCACATACCTTGCTTGGCTCACACCTTGAACCTGGTGGTGCAGTGCTTCCTCAAAAATTATCCGGAGTTAACAGCCCTGCTCCAGAAGGTGCGAAGACTGTGCGCGCACAATCGCCGGTCGCCTGTACACTCCGTTCGTATGCAGAAGCTGCAGCGATTGCTCCACATTCCCAACCACCGCCTCATTATCGACATTGCAATAAGGTGGAACTCCACCCTGCACATGGTGGAGCGGCTGTGCGAGCAGAGGCAGGCCATAATGCATTTGTGGGAGGATACACGGCCAGGCACTTTGAGAGCAGACATGGAGTTGACAGGTGTGCAGTGGTCGAAGCTGAAAGACCTCTGTAAAGTCCTTCAGTGTTTTGAGGAATGCACACGGCTGGTAAGCGCAGACGACGCCATCCTAAGCATGAGCATCCCACTTATGCGTCTGCTCATGCAAACTTTGACGCACCTTAAGGAGCAGGCGTCTGCAGCCAATGTTGACGAGGAGGAAGAGGTGGAGAGAAACCTTGATGACATTCAGCCATTGTCTGCTCAGGGACCTCTCCTGGACGAGTTGGAGGAAGAAGAGGAGGAGGAGGATGATGGGGATGATTACTTAGGGGAGGAGGATGCATCTCGTGGGGCAAGTAAAAATGTTGGCGTGGCAAGGTCTGGTACAGGGTTTGTGCGTGACTGGAGGGATGCGGATTTACCAGAAAGTGCTCCTCCAACCAGCACTCGCAGTGCATCATTGACACCGGGAACATTGGCCCACATGTCAGATTATGCCTTGCGGATCCTAAAAAGGGACCCCCGCATTGCCAAAATGATGAACGATGACGACTACTGGTTGGCCAGCATCCTGGATCCACGCTATAAAGGCAAATTACAAAACATCATGCCACAGTAGAACCTTGACCTAATATTGGCTAATAAACAAGCAACTCTGGTAAATCGGTTGCTTGAGGCATTCCCAGCACACAGCAGCGGTGATGGTTCTCACACGAGCCGTACGGGCCGGGGGCAGCTTGGCAGAGGTGTTCATGGTGCACACAGCAGAAGTGGCGTTGGAGACAGGGGTTTCATGACAATGTTGTGGACTGATTTTTCAAGTACCGCTCACACAACTGGTAATACAGCATCAATGGAAAGTGACAGGAGACAGCAGTTGTCAACTATGGTTACAAACTACTTTTCCTCCCATGTCGATGTTCTCCCACACAGGTCATTCCCCTTTGACTATTGGGCTGCTAAACTGGACACCTGGCCTGAATTGGCACAATATGCCTTACAGGAGCTCGCTTGCCCAGCTGCAAGTGTGCTATCGGAAAGAGTCTTCAGTGCAGCTGGATCAATCCTGACAGAAAAAAGGACCCGTCTGTCAACCCAAAATGTGGATGATCTAACCTTCATTAAAATGAACCATGCATGGGTTTCCAAGGATTTTGTCCCACCTTCCCCTGATGACACATAGGGTGACAGAAAAATGGCTTGCTTTGGTCCACCTCTTCCTGGGACTTGACCTATTTCGCCTTTTGCATCAGCTGAATGTCCAACATCAGCATATGCCACTTTCTAAAACTCCCTAACTGTGCTGCCTCCCCCCCCATGGCCGGGGTCACCACCTAGCGCATGACACCGTGCGAGTGCCGTTGCCCTGGACAGGTGGGTAGGCCGACTCTTGGGCGCGGGCACTGGCACAGGGTCCCTCATAGTGCAATCAAGTGTCTCTGACGGTGGTGGTGCACACCCGCCGTCAGACACACCGCCGTACTATGAGGGGCCCAGTGCCAGTACCGACGCCCACGAGTGGGCCCCCCTTGCTTGGGCAGGGCCCCAGCATTTGCAATCTTTACCTCTCCCTGCTCCTCCGCTGTGTAGTCTGGGCCGTCAAATCCATACTGTGCCTGACACCGTCTGAGCCTGCCTCCTGATGTATAGACATATCTTTTGAATGTGTACGCTATCCATACATGTTATCCGGGGATACGGTACCCTTTCTCACCTTTGTGCAATCACTTGCAAGCCATACTGGGCCTTACACCGTCTGAGCCTGCCTCCTGATGTATAGACATATCTTTTGAATGTGTACGCAATCCATACATGTTATCCGGGGATACAGTACCCTTTCTCACCTTTGTGCAATCACTTGCAAGCCATACTGGGCCTTACACCGTCTGAGCCTGCCTCCTGATGTACAGACATATCTTTTGAATGTGTACGCTATCCATACATGTTATCCGGGGATACGGTACCCTTTCTCACCTTTGTGCAATCACTTGCAAGCCATACTGGGCCTTACACCGTCTGAGCCTGCCTCCTGATGTATAGACATATATTTTGAATGTGTACGCTATCCATACTTGTTATCCAGGGATACGGTACCCTTTCTCACCTTTGTGCAATCACTTGCAAGCCATACTGGGCCTTACACCGTCTGAGCCTGCCTCCTGATGTATAGACATATCTTTTGAATGTGTACGCTATCCATACATGTTATCCGGGGATACGGTACCCTTTCTCACCTTTGTGCAATCACGTGCAATCCATACTGGGCCTTACACCGTCTGAGCCTGCCTCCTGATGTATAGACATATCTTTTGAATGTGTACGCTATCCATACATGTTATCAGGGGATACGGTACCCTTTCTCACCTTTGTGCAATCACTTGCAAGCCATACTGGGCCTAACACCATCTGAGCCTGCCTCTTGATGTATAGACATATATTTTGAATGTGTACGCTATCCATACATGTTATCCGGGGATACGGTACCCTTTCTCACCTTTGTGCAATCACGTGCAAGCCATACTGGGCCTAACACCGTCTCAGCCTGCCTCCTGATGTATAGACATCTTTTGAATGTGTACGCTATCCATACATGTTATCCGGGGATACGGTACCCTTTCTCACCTTTGTGCAATCACGTGTAACCCATACTGGGCGTGAGAACGGCTGGCGAGCTGTTAAGCAAGCTACAGCACCTGTGGTTTGCACACGTAAGTTTTTCATTTTTTTCACGAATGACGGTTAGGCCTAATTCCGGAACTGCGGTTGACCTGCACTTACTGGGAAATCATCGTTCGCGAGTAATAATTGTAATCAGTGATCCCCATCACTAACGTTGTTCAGCGGGTTATCTGCACCTGTAAGCGACAAACGCTGGCCTTTTCAGTGTAGCGCACATGCAGCCACGGACATGTAAGGGCATGACACACCAGTTATTGGTCAATCTCATGTGCCAGAGCCTCACGTGTCCCTCTAGTAAGCCAGACTCGGACCGCGGGGCATGACGGAGTCTCGTTCGTTAACGGAATTAAGCTTGCAATGTGTGCATCTGTTCTGTAGCTGGCATGGTTGAGGTTGCCCGTGTTGAGTCAAATTACGCCGTAGGCTCCACTCCTGGTGGTGCCCTTCTGGACATTTCTTTAAGGTTCAGCTTTGCAACCATACTGCCCACGTAAAACAAACACTTTGCCTTCATGAACGCTGTTTGGAGGGTCATGACTCGTGGGAATAACGCCGCCCAATCAGTTAACCTGCTAGAGAGATCCTTCGTTGCTCCCAAGCATGACATCACACTCCCTAGGAGGAAGGTAATGCCACTGTGGCGACCGTACTCCTGGGGGCGACACAAGTGCACTGATGCCCAGCCACTGCTCGATGAATCTGCTGGTACATTGACCCAGACCACTACATTCCCCTCGCACGCTACACGGCCTGAATCTGACCCTGATGAAACTCAGGTTACCCTTCCCATATACAGTTCCATCTTACACGGTGACAAAGAGGAAGCTGCAGATGAAAGTGCAGGTTCGGCCCACCCGCCATCAGACACACCACCGTACTATCAGGGGTCCTGTGCCAGTGCCGTCGCCAACGAGTGGGCCCCCCCTGCTTGCTCAGGATCACAGCACTTGCAAGGTTGAAATACTGTGCAGTGAGATGGAAGATGGGGACGACGAGGAGTCCAGACTAGTACAGGGATTCCCTAGCGAGGAGACTTATTTGATTGTTTTCAATGTTGGGACAGCAATTTTTGGGGAGCACTATACTCTGGAGAATGATAGATGGGGCCCACCATACACTGGAACATTCCAAAGGTGGACATCAGACACTGGAGCAGCATTTACAGGGCCCATTATACACTAGAGCATTAGAAATGGGGCCCATTATGTTTGGAGCATTATTTGGGCCCATAAGACAGTGGAGCTTCATCCATGGGGACCAACATATACTGTAGCATTATGTGGATCTCATCATATACTGTTTCAAACATTATATGGGACCAATGATTCTGTATGGAGAAATAGATGGGCCTCGTCATGAGATGTAAAAAGTGAAGTATTTTTCATTGTACTATACCGCTATTTCTCTGCCGTATCGGAGCATGATGAGTTGTGGTATTATGTGTTAAAGGGGCGCTCTTTCGCCCAGGGCACATGAAAACCTGGAGCCAGCCCTACCCCCCCACAACTTTAGCCAAATAACCCCCATTTTTCAGTGCGTAACTTGTATTATGAAGTTAATTAAGGTTGACCAGCTTAAGTAAGAAGAATTGATGCTTTTGGCATTCAAATGAGCACTGTAGGTGTGTTTCCTGTCCTCCTCTCACTGCCGACTTTTATTCCCCATTGACTTACATTGGGTTTCGTGTTTCGGGACGACCCCGACTTTTCCCTATAATCGGCCGATCTTGCTCGACCCGACTTTTGGAAAAGTCGGGTTTCACGAAACGAAACTCGACCATAAAAAACCAAAAGTCGCTCAACTCTAGTTAAAAATAATAAAAAAATAAAAAATCGGGGTATATTTACCTTCCGACGTCCCGCGCTGCCATCCCGGGCCTCAGCGTTCCCAATAATGCCTTGCGAGACCTGTGATGACGTTGGTCTCGCGTTACTATAGCGATCTCGTGAGACCACGTCATCACAGGACCTTGCCGCAAGGCATTACTGGGAACGCTTAGGCCGGGAATGCAGCGCGGGACATCAGAAGGTAGATATACCCCGAGTTTTTATTTTTTATTCTTTTTTTTACAGGGGTATGGTACCCAGGGCCTGGAGGACAGTCTCCTCTCCCCAACACTGTGGGTACCAACAGCACATGAGACGCTTAACTTCCCGCATGGTGGGCATAGCCACATGCGGGAAGTAAGCGATTCTCATGCATTCCTATGGGTGCGGAATCGCGGCAATTCTTTGTGATTCCGCATAAAAGAATGACCATGCTGCGATTTTTTCCGCGATGCGATTCCGCCGCGGAAAAAATCGCAGCATGGTCATTCTTTTGTGCAGCAAAAACGCTTAAAAATCGCATCGTGGGCACACAGCCTAAAGAATTGACAGTTGGTTATAGGCAATTTAGTTTGGGTAAAATCAAATGAATACATTTCCAATGAGTCCTTGTTAACTAAGTCTGCGTATCTAAACAGACCTGCTGAAATCCACAGGTGAACCATCACAAGTTCACCTTCTAGCGAGTCCATACGTCCTGTGAGGTGCTGCAGGTCCTGCCTCACATGCTATTTCTTACCTGTAAGCCTCTTTTACCTCAGCAATTAAGGTTTTAAAATCCTCTTTGAAGGGTAGCTGGGTGATAAATTTTTGTCATGCTGAGGGGGATGATGGGGGATCATGTATCTGCCATTCATCAGCAGATGGATCAGGGAAAAAATCTCATCTCCCTGCGTTGCTGGTGTATGTTGTTTTCAATGAAGTACCTCCTGTGTCTGAGGAATCCTCTTCGCCCCATTCTGTGAGAGACCTCTTCGATGGCATTCTTCCTGGCCTAGGGGGTAGCTGGGATTGTAGATTGTGCTGTAGTGGGGTATTCTCCTGTGTTCCTCTTTGTCTGCTTTACTTTGACTCTGCTCTGTCCTTCTGTGCACCCTTAGGGGAGGCTGGACAGTGTATATCCTTGTCTTTTGTTGTGTCCACTGGCAGGGTGTCAGATCCCACATTATGGTTTGGAACCCCCCGATGGGATACCCTTGAGATGAAATGGGTGTCCCCTGCCAATGTGCCTTGTTAAGAAGCCAGACCGCTGCGTGTGTACCACAGAGAAGAAAACAAGAGGCTGGAGGGTTCTGCACAGGGAACTGAACGGATGCGCTATGTTCATGGGACAGGTGAGTAGCCAAGTGAGTAACAATATTTTATTTTCACCCATTACCTGGCCCTTTACAGATCAGCAATATGGCAGCTGTCTGGCCTCCATTTTGCTATATTTTCACAACGCGAATCACAAACATTAAAGACTCGAGAGGGTCTGATTTTATTTGTCAAATTAAAAGATGAATTCCAGTCGCCTCCAACTGATTCATTCATCTATAACTAATAAGCACTTGGTGACACGACTAAACCATTGATATCAGTATGGAGGGGTGTTTTCATAGATATGAATATAGCCACCTCAGCAATTTGGTGTTGGCTGATTATTCCAGCGCAGAACATTAATTTGCATTTTTGTCCACTTTGATATTCTATTCATTAGTATAATAATTGCTGTACTTGCTTCATGTCCATTTCTAATCTCTATAAGTTTGCCAATTCACTCTACATCGAGGATTTTTGGCTTTCAAGAAATAGCAAAGTAGCCAAAACAATGCTGATAAAAAGTTAAAAGACACTAACAACAATAAACACAAGGCAGTCTCAACGACATAGTCTTGTTTTTACAGGAGATACGCTATCTAGTAGAAATACGCATACACTTTCCTTTTACAGAATTTCAACATTTTTTTATACCGAAACCTCCTCCGCCAAAGTTAAGTCTAACACAAATATTTGCCTTTTGTCTACTACCCATTTGTGTCTGTGTTTTTTTCCTAGTCTATTGTGTGACTTTGTAATTTAATGATGGGTGTTATAGAAGCAAAACACTGCAAGAGTAGGCGGAAAGTTGCAGATATACTTGATGCTAAAAGAGACATAAGCTGAATGGAAGAAGAAACATAATAATACATTGCGGTGTCCATCAGTCTTGCACTGTATTATTTTGATGCAGAGATCATATCATAAATAATATTGAGAATAAGTAAAATGCTCTCGTGGTCATATACAGTCGAGTGAAAAAGTCACCAAACAAATTTAAATATTGCAATCAAGCACTTGCGATAACTGGCAACAAGTCTTTTACAACACTCTGGAGGAATTTTGGCCCACTCTTCTTTGCATAATTGTTGTAACTCAGCCACATTGGAGGGTTTCCGAGCATGAAGCATCTCAATCAGAGTAAGGTCAGGACTTTGACCAGGCCCCCCCAAAATCTTAATTTTGATTTTCTTAAGCCATTCAGAGGTGTGCTTGCTGGTGTGTTTTGGATCATTATCCAGGTGCCTAACCCAACTGCGCTAAAGCATGAGCTCATGAACAGATGGCCAGACATTATACTTCAAGATGTTTATGTAAACAGCAGAATTCATGGTTCCATTTACCACAGCAAGTCTTCCAAATTCTGAAGCAGCAAAACAGCCCTAGACCATCACAGTACCATCATATTTTACTGTTGGTATAATGTTCCTTTTCTGAAATTCATTGCTACTTCTATGCCACATGTAATGGAACATACACTTTCCAAAAAGTTCAACTTTTGTCTTGTCAGTCTGTGGCGCCCCTGAGGCTCAGTCGCCACAGAGGTACTGCACCTTCTCCTAAGGTGTAGTGCCCCACCAACTAGGTAAGTTGGAAACTCCTTTCCACACTCCAACACTCGCATCCCACACAACAGGGTAGTTCTGCACAACCACATTGCGCCTCAGTGCTTAGAGAGTAGCAGAGCACCTTTGGTGGTTCCCTGCATGGAACACTGGATATGCTGGGAGGTGGGTGGAGTTGAGATTCATATAAAAGGTTGGGAAGGTTTAGAATTACAGGTCAGTCTGACAGAAGGTCAGTGAGGAAGGAAGCCACTCGGGAGGAGTGGGGATCCCTGGAGGAAGGGATGGAGGAAGGAGTGCTGCAGCTGCCTCAGTGATCTGAGCCAGCTGGCACGGGAAAGGAACAGAAGGAGAAAGACGCAGAACTGCAACCTAAGCTTCCATAAGAGAGAGAAAGAACAGTGCGGAACGAAGGAGTAGGAGAACAGAGAGGAGACGTGGGTTGGAAGAGGAACCCTGCCTATAGGTTCTCAGCGCAAGGCCGGGGCCCGGTCCCCGAGGTTGTATGGACACTTATGGTTCTGCAGCAGACACTGGTGGAGTAGTTGGCTGTAAATGCACTACTCCCATCTAAGAATTGAGGCACAACAGCAACTGAATAGAGAGCCAGGACTCCGGAGAAGGGAGTCCCCGAGAGAGGCTACAGCTGTCTGCCATACGAGTAGAGTTGTTAGGAACATCTGACAGGAGGAACTCCAGAGTACCACAGTACTGGAGCTCTTCACACCTTAAGGCGCAATAGAGGAGTCGTTCAGGAGAGGTACATGTTGGCAGAGTGTTGGAGAGGAGAATCCTGACTTGCCCGGGATGTTGATTGAGTCTCTACCCCGGAGGACACGGCACGGAGGCAGGCACCAGTGTGTACCACGGACTGTGAGTAAAGCTTTGGAACTGCAAGCCCTGGTGTCTTCCATTCATTTGTGCGCTAACACCATCAGCACCGCTACATCTGGGTACCAGCATTCCTCACACCGCCTGCGCCTATTCTCATCTATTGCCATTACACTGCCCTGGGGTTACAGCTTCACCTGTGGGGAGCTACACCATCTATACTGCAACACACCGTCAGCCCCAGAGGATCTGCACGCAGTGTTGGCTTAACATCTTGCTTGCCAAACACCACAGGTGGCGTCACGAACTATCACATAATCTATATTACAAACCACCATTGATTTGGGCGCCCAGGGCCACGGACCGGGTCACCGCCGCTGTGACACCTTTCCCCCTGACACCGGCCCGGTACCGAGTACCCCACAGCCCTGGGAGGGCGACCCAAGTCCACAGAGTATTCTCCCAAAACTCTTGGGGATCATCAAGATGTTTTCTGACAAAATTAAGCCTTTACTCGTATGTTTTTTATTGCTCTGCATTGGTTTACATCTTATTTGCCCAGTCTCTTTCTTATGGTGGAGTCATGACTGACCTTAACTGAAGAAAGTGAAGCCAGCATTTCTTTGGATGTTGTTGTGGGGGTCTTTCATGACCTCTTGTATGGGTTGTCACAGTGCTCTTGGGGTAATTTTGGTTCCATGCTTTCACCATTTGTAGATAATGGATTCGCTGGAGTCACAAAGCTTTAGAAATGGCTTTATAACCTTTTTGATAGATCTCAATTACTTTGTTTCTCATTTTTTCCAGAATCTCTTTGGATCACGGCATGATGTCTAGCTTTTGAAGATCTTTTTGTCTACCTCACTTTGTCCGACAGGTCCTATTTAAGTGATTTCTTGATTGAGAACAGGTGTGGCAGTAATCAGGCCTTGATGTGGCTAGGGAATTTTAACTCAGCTTCCAAAGTATGTGATAAACCCCAGCTAATTTATGTTTTAGTAGGGGGCCAATCACTCTTTGACACAGAGCCCTGTAGGTTTGTATTTATTTTTCCTTTAATAGTAAAGACCTTCATTTAAAAACTGCATTTTGTGTTTACTTGTGTTATCTTTGTCTAATATTTAAATTTGTTTGGTGATCTAAAACATTTAAGTGTGACAGACATGCAAAAGAATATGAAATCAGGAAGGGGGCTCACGTGCAGCCATAAACATCAGTTCTTTTAACCGGAGATAGATTGTCACACATGTGATCACTATCCAATATGATAGGAATATGGAAAAGACTGAATTTACAGGGAATCTGTCAGCAGGATTTTGCTATGAAATCTGAGGACAGGATGAGGTAGGGGTTAAAACACAGATTTCAGTGATATGTCACTTATCAGGCTCTGCGCTGCTATTTAATTACAGTGAAGATTTTATCACTAGGACATTATCATTGCCGTGATTAGCTGTGATCTGACCTTGCCCCCTCCTGTGATAACAAAAAGCAAAAAACACAAATATCCTGAAATAAAAAGTAAAAAACAAACTTTTTTGTTTTTTGCTTTTTGTTTTTTCTCTGGTTAATGGTCATGTGTTAATATGCAATTACATTGTGTGTACACATTAATTTACTTTCTCAGTTCAGACTTCAGTTTTTTTTATCCCCTCCTGTGATAAGTAGCTCACTGGCAATAGGCAATGTAAATGCAGGGCCTTGTGTCGGCGAGGTTAGCTTTCTCAGCTCTGCTTCATGTTAAATCTAAGGCCACATGCACATGTTCAGTATTTGGTCAGTATTTTACCTCAGTAATTGTAAGCCAAAATTAGGAGTGGGTAAAAAAGGGCTGCATTTGTTTCTATTATACTTTTCCTCTGATTGTTCCACTCCTGGTTTTGGCTTTCAAATACTGAGGTAAAAAACTGACCAAATACACAACTTCATACTTCATAACACACTGCGGGGCGGGATCAGGGGACTCCAAAGCACACAGGCTTGATAGCCTGATGTCATTTCCCGGGCAGCGCGCACTGCGCAACACAGTGATGATGGACAGCTGGGAGGCGGCTTAAACAGAGGGACACACCATACCTTTGTCACTGAATCCAGGTATGAGGACCTAGTTATAAAAGTCAATATTTTGCTGTTAATGGGGGTCAGAAACAGAAGAGCCACCTTCACCCTTCACAGAATGCAGCCTTAGGGCCCCGTTACACATAGCGACGCACCAGTGATCCTGACAACGATATGACCTTGTAACGATCGCTGGTGTGTCGCTACATGATCGCTGGTGAGCTGCCAAACAGGCAGCTTCACCAGCGATCAGCACCAGCGACACGCGGGTAACTAGCGGCGCACGTCGCTTAGTTACCCACTGTGTACCCTAGTTACCAGCGTGCTGGTGCAGGGAGCTGGTAACCAAGGTACACATTGGGTTTCTAAGTGGCGTGCGGCACTTAGAAACTCACTGTTTACATTGGTTACCAGCTCCCTGCACCAGTGCGCTGGAATCTAACATACACATCGGGTTTCTAAGCGCTGCGCGCCGCTTAGAGGCCCAATGTGTAACTTAGTTACCAGCACGCTGATCGCTGGTCTCCCGCCTGTCACATGCAGCGATGCGTACTGGCCATCGGGAGACCAGCGATCCAAAAAATGTCCTGGCCATTCCAGGATGATCAGCGATACCCAGCAGGGGGGTCGTTGCTGATAAGTGTCACACACAGCGAGATCGCTGGTGAGATCGCTGTTGCGTCACAAAACTTGTGACTCAGCAGCGATCTCGCTAGCAAGATTGCTGTGTGTGTGATGGGGGCTTTAGTGCTGCTGAAAGTGGCTCTTTTAGTTAAAAACGCCCTGGGGAGTGACAGGTTCCCTTTAACCTATGCTGACAGTGTGATGAATGTCTTGCTGAATAGTAAAGTTAATCTTTTGGAAAAGAACTGTGACTCTGAGATGTTTTGTGGAGCTCGGGAACGCGGTGCCGGAGTGACTGAACCTGAGAGGATCCTGACAGTGAATGTAAGTGTACTGCTGCGCATGCTGCACATGCGGCAGAAGGGACATTGTATCTCATCTGTGAGGCGCCAGGGTGTGGGAACAGTACAGCCCGTTGCCATGACTACCACCCTGGCCGCCTTACACAGCCATACGCTCCCTTCATAAAGTGTAGACACAACCCCCTATAGAATATACAGTGAAAGATATGCCCCCCACATTACTCAGTTAGTGCTCCTGTATATAATTATCCTGCTATCCTTTATGAAGTGTCGGGACAGCCACAAGCCTTTCCTTAGGTAGAGTCTCAGCTTTTATTCCCCTTCACGTTCCTTGATATTTGCAAGAAGTAACAGCGCAATGTAATCCTGCCACGTGCTTGACAGGCCAAACTCATGATGTCTCCTCTGAGATAGTTAAGACGTCACTGTGGGGGTTCACATCATTTACAGAGTAAACAAATACATTATTAAAGGAAATATCTTTGTGTCTTGGACAATCTTATTATTTTCTTTTATTATTAAAATTTCTTCAAACTACTCATGTAGTGATCCAGTGGTGGAATCCACAGTGATGCTTTCTAAATTTGCAGCAGTGCCACCACAGGTGAAATGTAGAATTACACAGGCTTCATTTAAATCAATTTCCTCACCAACAAGTGATGTAACATAGTAACATAGTTTTGAAGGCTGAAGGAAGACCTTATGTCCATCTAGTTCAGCCTATTTTTAGTGCAGCTGTTCTGCATTGTTGATCCTGGGGAAGGCAAAAAACCCACAGAGTAGCAGCCAATTTTCTCCATAGGGAAAAAAATCCTTCCCCTAAGCTGGGTCAACCATCTACCTATAATATTCTGTTATTCGTAACCTTCTATACTGTTACTCACAAGAAAAGCATCCATTCCTTTCTTAAATTCATTCAGTGAGTTGGCCATCACCACTTTCCCCTGAAGAGAATTCCAGAGCCTCACTGCTCTTACCATGAAGAACCCTCTTCTATGCTGGTGCAGAAATTGTCTTTCCTCCAAACGAAGAGAATGGCCCCTTGTTCTTGTCACAGGCTTGGTACAAACAGTTCATTGGAGAGATCTCTGTATTGCCCTCTGATATACTTGTATATATATATATTAGGTCTCCCCTAAGTCTTCTCTTTTCTAGAGTAAATAGACCTAATTTTGATAACCTTTCTGGGTATTGTAGTGAACTCCATTTATCATTTTAGTAGCCCGCCTTTGAACCCTTTCAAGTTCAGTAATGTCTTTCTTGAGCACCGGCGTCCAAAATTGCACACAATACTCCAAGTGTGGTCTGACGAGTGATTTGTACAGAGGGAGAATTATGTTTTCATCTCGTGTCCCCAGACCTCTTCTAATGCATCCCATGACCCTATTTGCTTTGGTGGCAGCTGCCTGACACTGGGCACTCCAATTTAGCTTCTTATTGACTAAGATGCCTAAGTCTTTTTCCATGTCTGATTTCCCCAGCAGTTTCCCGTTTAGTAAGTAATTGTAGCATCTGTTTCTCCTTCCCATGTGCATAACCTCACACTTATCTGTGTTAAACCTCATTTGCCATTTTTCAGCCCAATTCTCCAATTTACTCAAATCTGTCTGTAGTTGCAAACTGTCCTCCTTTGTGTTAACTACCTTACATAGTTTTGTATCATCTGCAAATACTGATATTTTACTGTGTAAGCCATCCACCACATAATTAATAAATATATGAAATAGTAGGGGGCCCAATACAGAACCCTGTGGTACCCCACTAGTAACCCTGGCCCAATCTGAGTATGCACCATTAATAACCACTCTTTGTTTTCTATCACTAAGCCAGCTTCCTACCCATCTACACATTTTCCCCTAGCCCAAGCTTTCTCATCTTACTTACCAATCTTTTATGTGGGACAGTGTCAAATGCTTTAGAGAAGTCAAGATAAATGACATCCAATGATTCTCCTTGGTCCATTTGAGAGCATACATCCTCACATTAGCTGATCAGGTTAGTCTGACAGGAGCGATCCTTCATAAATCCATGTTGATATGGAGTTAAACATTTATTAACATTGAGATATTCCGTAATGGTATCCCTTAGAAACCCTTCAAAAATTTTACCCACAACAGATGTTAAGCTTACCGGCATATAGTTTCCAGGTTCCCTTTTACACCCCTTTTTAAATATTGGTACCACATTTGCTTGATATTATGATATTATTAGCTAAAATAATGGGCCTGAATGAGGGACACAGACAGAAGAGGGCTCTTGGGCAAGAATAGCAAATGGCTGTTTGCATTGTAATAATGTATCTATGGTAGACGTTGCTTGCTGCTTCGGAGGTGCAAGTTGGCCCCCTTATTTACTTCCATGGAAGATATCTCCAAAAGATTGTCCTCTTTTTTCCTGAAGAAAGCTAATTTGCATGTTTCTCCAATGTAGCATTGTCAGTGAGACTGTAAACTCATCTGATCTCCTTAAAGGGAATCTGTCAACAGGTTTTTTCCACCTAATCTGAGAACAGCATAATGTAGAGACCGAGACCTGATTCCAGTGATGTGTCACTTACTGTGCTGCCTGGTGCACTTTCAACAAAATCAAAGCTTAATCAGCAGCATATTATCACTAAAGGACTAGTAAACCTGCAGCCATGTAGTCCTCCATATTCATGAGCTCAGTATAACCATGCCCCCAACACCGATTGGCAGCTTTGTGCCTATTCATAGTGTGCACAGAAAGCTGCAAATCTGAACTGATCATCTTTCCCCCATTTCACAGATCTTCCTTACCTGACCTATCTATAACAATTGACGAAATCACGCTTTCCCCTGTACCGGAGGTCCGCTGCCTCGGAGTAACCCTTGACTCTGCCCTGTCCTTCAAACCCCACATCCAAGCTCTCTCCACTTCCTGCCGCCTCCAGCTCAAAAATATTTCCAGAATCCGTCCCTTCATCAACCCTCACTCTACTAAAATGCTTGTGCATGCCCTCATCATCTCCCGTCTCGACTACTGCAACATCCTTTTCTGTGGCCTCCCTGCTAACACCCTCGCACCTCCAGTCCATCCTTAACTCTGCTGCCCGACTAATTCATCTCTCTCCTCGCTACTTCTCCACTTCTCCCCTCTGTAAATCTCTTCACTGGCTCCCACTCCCTCAGCGTATCCATTTCAAATTACTAATACCGACCTACGAGGCCACCTATAACCTGTCTCCTCCATATATCTCTGAATTAATCTCCCGATATCTTCCCTCACGTAATCTCCGATCCTCCCAAGACCTCCTTCTCTCCTCCACACTTATTCGGTCCTCACATAATCGCCTCCAAGACTTCTCCCGAATAGCCCCCATCCTCTGGAATTCTTTGCCCCAACACGTCCAACTATCAACCACATTCAGATCCTTCAGACGGAACCTGAAAACCCATCTCTTCAGGAAAGCCTACAGCCTGCAATGACCCCGCTGCCCCCTCACCACTACTGGAGCTACCGCCTCACCATCACTGGAGCTGCTGCAACCCCACAACCTACTGTCTCCTTCCCTACCATACTGTAGAATGTAATCCAGAAAGGGCAGGGTCCTCTCCCCTCTGTATCAGTCTGTGATTGTTAGTTTGTTTACTGTAAGTGATATCAGTAATTTGTATGTAACCCCTTCTCATGTACAGCACCATGGAATCAATGGCGCTATATAAATAAATATTAATAATAATCAGTGATGTAGGCGGGGTTATACAGAGTTCAGCACTTAAGGCCCTTTTACATTTAGCGATGCACCAGCGATCCGACCAGCGATCCGACCCCTTCAGGATCGCTAGTGCATCGCTAAATGATCGCTAGTGAGCTGTCACACAGGCAGACCTCAAAGCGATGCAGCAGCGACGCAGCGCACGATACTCAACTTTCACACACAGCGATCCTGGCGTCCTCCCGCCCACCTCCACGCGTCGCTCGTCGTCACAGCAGGAAGCCCCAGCAAGAAATGGAGCCAGACATTCTCGCGCGATCAGCGATGGACAGCGGGGGAGCCGGTCAGAGGTAAGTATCACACATAGCGATATCGCTAGCGATATCGCTATAAAGTCACAAAATCGGTGACGTTATAGCGTTATCGCTAGCGATATCGCTATGTGTAAAACCCCCTTTAGAGAACTGGTAGATTGTCAGTAGATAAAACAGTGATTTTATTAAAACTGCGTCAAGCAGCCTAGTAAGTGATATATCACTGGAATCAAGGTCTCTGCCCCTATATCATGCTGCTCTCAGGTGAAATATGAAAAAGTTCCCTTTAAGGAGAATCATTCCTCACCAAAAGCTAAAAGAAAATAACATTTTTTTTTAGAATCCTTTAAAGCTGTACAACACATTCCAGCTCGTTGGTGATGTGCTCTTTGACTTTTTGCTTTGTTTATCTTCACAGTGTTATAAATGATTGCCTTTATGATCAATGTAAATATAACAATGCATCTAGCTTTCATGATGCTAATGAAAGCTCTGAAAGATAGCCTTGACCCCCCTGACCGCATGTAGGATGTACTGTATTTCCATAGCCCTGCTGCAGGAGAGCAATGATGTGAAGCCCCTCCGGACTGTGTGGATTTTTGCCCAACTAAAATAAACATAGGGAAAAACATAAAGTCTCGCTGGACCTCTCCTTGGTAATGAGTGTGTGACATCACAGCGTGCCACGAAGACAATGGGGGTGGAGGCAGGGATCGCATCCTAGTGAAAGTCCCAGGGTGACCAATTACCTGATAGTTGTGAGCTGTTTTAGGATTTTCGCTGGTATGAAAAATTCTCCCAGCGAAGAACAAGGCAGAGTTAGTGTGTTGGCCAAAAAAAAAAAAAAAAACAGTGAAAGCAATGACACCATGACTCATTAGGCCAGCAGTCTGGAAGAAGCTACATTATCTGTGATACATAATTGTTAAGCAAAACACAACTCACAACTAAGACATGACGAGAACCAATGCCCCTATGCCAGTGCTAATGAATGGAAATTGTATAAGCATGACCTAATGTCATATTTGCTTATCATATAATAGGTTATGTTCGCTTTTGGAGGCAAAAGGAAGGAAAATAAATTAAATAACTTAGTATGCTAAAAAATATTAATGTTAAAATATTCACACTTGACTAATGATCATATGACCATTTGTGCTTATAGACCCGAAAGCCATAAATTCAGCTGACGCCTCAGGCAGTGACATGTTCTTTCTGGAATAAAGTCAACTAATGAGAAAAAAATACTTTAAATTGGCTACAATTACTGATTTATGCTCAGGATATCCAAAGTGTTGCTTCCAAAAATGATCATATCGGTTTCCAAATTTCTTTCTCCCCATAATCCAGTGAGCCTTCCGTTGATGAGTTTTATGGGGGCAAAATTCTTTGGTAGGGGCAGGAGAAATATTACAACCGCTACCCATACAAGGCCTAAATTTGTGAAAAATCTCAGGTCTGTACTCAGAGTACAGAATCACATATGAAATATATTAGGTCAACTTTTTGTTACAAACTTTTTAAGACATAGCAAAGATATCAGTTCCGCATACTAAACGTACCCATATATTGGCGACTCTTTTTTTGAACAAGGAGAAACAGAGTCAATTTATGCCATTTAAAAATACAATACAGAATTTTATTGACATCAGCATTACAAACAATTTTTCAGAAGTTTGGGTGCATGTAGGTGCATGGGTGCATGTAGGTCTCAATAGTGATGACCCAAGGTTCAAACAAGGGATGCCAAAGGCAAAGCAGGACAAAAAGTCATATGTCAAAATCTTATGTAGGAGGGTTTGTGACCTAAGAATACATTATCATGATGGAATTGTCATTAGTTTTCATATAGCACTATGTTAGGGAAAATAATCTATTGTGCAGACAGGCAAATAAAGTGCAAGTGCATAGGGTAAAGCAGTCACAGTTCCTAATTGGGCATATTGCTCAAAGTATAGACATGAAACGTAAGCATTAGTAGCGGTATTTACCCATATTGAGCATCCTGCCTTGGCGTTGCTCCCGTTCCCCAACGTACGTTTCACATATGTCACTTCTTCAGGCAATTCCATCAAGATATGGCGGGATTTCCTGGTCAGGGGCAGGAGGGGATAAGGCTGCTAACTCAGGAAGGAGCCCCATGCTGAGTGGCATGCAGGTGGTCATCAGCATGAATAGAGACCAACCCGAGGAGGATCCGGGGTCTACAACTGGGGCAGGTGAAGCTGAGATGGTGAGCCTGGCACCTTTTCCTACTGAAGCTGGACCAGGGGATGGTAGGAAGCTGGTGGGCCTAGAGGCACGGACGGGACGGAGATTGTCCAGAAGTGAGGCAGGGATTGACAGAAGCGAGGCAGGGACTGCCAGAAGGAACAGAGGTTGCCGGGAAGGCAGGGAAAGCATAAGAGATGCCCCTCTATGTACACTGTGCTGCATGTGTGATGGACACCCTACTGATCAGTAAAGTTGAATTGTTGAAAAAGGACATTGTCTCTGAAGTTTTTTGTGGGCTCATGGATCGGGAGCCGGAGAGACAGAATCCGAGGGGACTCTTAGCAGTAAATGTGAGTGTACTGCTGCGCACACTACACATGCAGCAGAAGGGACATTGTATTTCACCTGTGGGGTGCCAGGGTGTGGGAACACTACAGTCTCTTGCCGCGACTACCACCCTGGCCGCCATGCCACTGTACTTGCTGTGTATATCACTAAAAGAGGCATGAATAGACATTTTGTCCTACACTCCAGAAAGAAGGAAGTTAATCATATTAGTTGTGTATGCAGAAGTTTCTAGATTAGGGGAGAGGCAGAAATTATAAATGCCCCCTTTGATGAAGCCAGAGATAAAAGGAGAGTTCAGAAGATTGCGGTGCATTATTGGCAGAATAAGAGGAGGAAGGTAGCACTGGAAACATCTTGGTGATTTCTAGAGAAGAGTAAGGAGGAATTGACACATGAAACAGCTACTGATTACAAACTGAAAGGTGTTTTGCCACTTAGGGATTCCAGAAGTCCACTTCAGTTTGAGAAGAGCTGCCCAGCACACTGTTGAAGGAGTACAGTCAGATTTTCTTGGACTACGACGGACCTGTGTGGGAACCTAATTTTTTAAGAAAGAGGTGAACGAGTTAAAGTGTCTTTGTTTTATTTCTCTGTGTTTTTTGTGTATGTTCTTTTCAGGTTTCCATTCTCTGGACTACGTAGTATTCAGTGGACCTTTCGGACCTGCGTGGGATTATTTTTTTAATAAAGTTGTGAATCAGGGAAAGTGTGGGCGAGTATTTATTTCATTAAAGCATTTTTTGAGTGTTTTGCAGCTCCATTACAACACCAGGGCTAATGTCAGCTGTGTTTTTGGACAATTCACAGCTGATATCAACACCAAGCCCCAACAAAAAATGGGGGGGACCCCACATAGTTTTTTTTCATTCATTCATTCATTCATTTATTTATTTATTAGGTTAACTCAAAGCAGTACAATAAGCTCCATATGAGAGACACTAAAGGGTGCAATTATATAATATGACGTGGGATTCTGATGGACTTATATACAGCTGTGTGAAAAAGTGTTTGCCCCCTTCCTGATTTCCAATTCTTTTGCATGTTTGCTACACTTAAATGTTTCAGATCACCAAACAAATTTAAATATTAGGCAAAGATAACACAAGTAAACACAAAATGCAGTTTTTACATGAAGTTCGGTATTATTAAGAAAAAAAGAAATCCAAACCTAGAGGGCCCTGTGTGAAAAAGTGATTGACCCCACCCTTAAAACATAAATTAACTGTGGTTAATCACATCTTTGTGAAGCTGAGTTAAAATTCTGGGGTTTATCACATACTTTGGAAGCTGAGTTAAAAATTCCCTAGCCACATCAAGGCCTGATTACTGCCACACCTGTTCTCAATCAAGAAATCACTTAAATGGGACCTGCCTAACAAAGTGAAGTAGACCAAAAGATCCCCAAAAGCTAGACATCATGCAATGAACCAAATAAACTCTGGAACAAATGAGAAACAAAGTATTTGAGATCAGTCAGTCTCATAAAGGTTATAAAGCCATTTCTAAAGCTTTGGGACTCCAGTGAACCACAGTGAGATCCATTATCCACAATTGTGAAAAACATGGAAAAGGTCCTATTTAAGTGATTTCTTGATTGAGAACAGGTGTGGCAGTAATCAGGCCTGGGCTAGAAAATGTGAACTCAGCCTCCAACCATAGTTAATTTATATTTTTTTTGGGGGGTAACCATGTTTTCACACAAAGCCCTGTAGGTTTGGATTTCTTTTTCCCTTAATATTAAAGTCTTTCATTTAAAAACTACATTTTGTGTTTACTTGTGTTATCGTTGTATAATATTTACATTTGCTTGATGATCTTAAACATTTAAGTGTGACAAACATGCAAAAGAATAACAAATCAGGAAGGGGGCAAACACTTTTTCACACAACTATGTGTGTATTTATACAATAGCTCTCAAAATTGAATGCACCCCTTTCATTTTTTAAATATTTTATTATATCTTTTCATGGGACAATACTGAAGCAAAGACCCTTTGATACCATGTAAAGTACTGAGCATACAATTTGTATAACAGTATAAATTTGGTGTGCTCTCTAAATAACTCAACACACAGTCATTAACGGCTAAAACGCTGGTAATAAAAGTGAGTCCAGGTTCAGCATCCGCTTCACCTCTTTCGAGATCACCTCTTAGTGGCTTCAAGTTCATCCGAACAATAGACTCTGTGAGAACCTCATACTCTATGACCTAAGCATAACCCAGTACTTCTGAGAACAGATCTGTGTTCTGAAGCAGCAACTCTCAGCACTGTTGCTTTTGGGCGTGTGACAGCGACTCTGCCACCTTGATCACTTTGCCGTCGGCTTCTGACATAGCCCCCAAACATGGAGCTTCCATGGGCTCCCTATCTCGCCATGGCCTAATCAGGTTGACGTGATATATCTGGTGGAGCTTCCTTTTCCCTGGTTGGTGGACTTTATAGTTGACGTTGTCAACCTTTTCAGCAATTTTATATAGGCCTTGCCACTTGATCATAAATTTGCTCTCTAGCATAGGTACCAGCACCAATACCCGATCCCAAGGATTTAAGTGTATCACCCTCGCTGATCTATTGTACACCCTCAGTGTTCGTTCATAATGGGCATCACCTCTGCAATTCTCTCTTGCATCTAGACCACATGTTTAATTACACACCTGTAGGGTGTAGACTCTGCCTCCCAGATCTCCTTTGCTACATCCAGGAGTCCACAGGGGTGTCGGCCTTACAACAGTTCAACAGGGGAGAAATCAGTAGAGGCCTATGAGACTTTTCTGATGCAGATCAAAAAGGTACAACCGTAGACAGTTCCAGTCTTGACCATCTGTCTCTATGATCTTCTTAAACATGGCCTTTAAGGTTTTTTTAAACCTCTTCATCAAATTGTCTATCTGTGGATGGTAGAGTGAATTCCTGAGTTTTGCGTTTTGCATGACTCTCTCATCACCTTTCGAAAAGAGAAGGAGGAGCATCCACTCCAGGTGAAAAAATGAAAAAAGCTTTATTCTGCCATCATACAACGTTTCAACCGATTTTGGTCTTTATTTTTATTGGTCATACTTGATAAAGACCAATATTGGTTGAAACCTTGTATGATGGCAGAATAAAGCTTTTTACATTTTTTCACCTGGAAAGGATGCTGCTCCTTCTATTTTCTACTGTGAGTACTTTGTCCAATTGGGTCTATGGACTTTGAGCATGCATCCTAAGTATCTTCCGATGTGCTGTCGGCTGCTACTTTTTCTCTTATCACCTTTGACATGAATGGAGTTCCTTTATCCTTTAGGATCTCCTTGAGTAACTCCATTGTGGAAAAGATATGGACTTATCTTATTTGCCCTGTTAAAGGCAGAGCAAAGTACTGCAGTGAGCAGGCGCCGTGAAAGGTCAGAGAGGTCTGACGCCTGTGCACTGCAGGACTTTGCTGTGCCATCAGCAGGGCAGAGAAATAAGCCTGTGCAGGAGCGCGATTCCAAGCAGACTGTGTAGATGATGCAGGGACACGTCATCCACACCAACCAAGAAGGAAGATGGCGATTGTGGGAAGATGGGAGGCGCCGGACCAACAAGAGCGACATTCCCTTTGACCGGCACGGAGCCGCCTGGATCACGACATTGTCAGAAGCAAAGACATGAGGAAAGGATCTCCAGCGCTGGATCAATATTTAAAACTTGAACATTTATTTTAAAAAATTAAAACAAAGTATAAAAAAAGTACACAAAATTAATGGATATAGAAGCAGATGGGGTCGCGGGTGGATTAAGCCAATGCATTTTGACCTATCTGGTCTTATTCATGGTTAGCTAGAGACCAATACTATGAACAACATGTAACACAAGAACATGTTAGACACCGGTGCAAATCACATCAATTAGTGAAGTCAGGGGTGTTCTTTATATTTAGCCTTTCACAAAGAAAAGCCTCAGTCCATAGGAATACATAGCCCATTAAAAACTAGAAATAAAAAAAGCATATAGTATATCACATACTAAAGTTGGAAAAAGAAAAAATTCCTATGAGGCAACCAGAATTAATTAGGACTAACGAAAAATGTCCCAAAAATGGAATATATATTCAAGATAGATTCAGTCTAATTGTAAGATGAGATCAAGCCGTTTATTTAGACCTAGTGGTATCCGTGTGTTGCCTTTGACCGGACAGCCCCGCAGGTGAGTATAATAAAATATATTTTTCAGTTCCTCTAGGTCGGGTTGGGGGCAGATATACAGCGTTATAGAATGCTTAATATTAGCCCTGAAAAGCAGTGGCCACAACTCATATCGACCAAACCTGTTGACAGGTTCCCTTTAAATTAAAAAGCATGGGCTCCAACGTAATTTTCTAAATGATCAAAGGGAAAGCCCACAGCTGGGGGCTCATTTTGATAAGTTCTCACTCTAGCGGTAATGTGAGTGAGGTGAATGGAGATCATCAGCTATGAACCCCGCTCACCTTGTTCATATTCACATCACCGTGAGACACTGCTGCTGTGCTATCACGCGCAGCTAAGTGTCTCTGTGCTGGATGACAGGCTGAACGCTCGCCTCATGCCAGCATTCAGCCTAACATCTAGATATAAACTTATTAAAATGATAAAAATATATACACAGAGGCGCAAAGCAGTAAATCCCGATACCTACAGCTGAAAATATGGACAAAACAACCTACTTTGTCCTATAATAAGGATCAATTAATATGTGATAATGATAACTATTTGCACTAGCAGGGTAAACCAGGAAAAAAAACTGCACATAAGAGTATGTTTATATACTAAGTACACCCTCCCCTTCTTACAAAAAGAATAGTGCCGTCCAGCAGTAGTTGGAGAAAGCAGCAGTAAAAATTAGTCTCAAAACATACAGAGCGGTACCTGCATTCCAATAGAATATAAAATACTGGAGAAAACCTGGCTCCAAAGGACTCCAACTACTGCTGGACGGCACTATTCTTTTTGTAAGAAGGGGAGGGTGTACTTAGTATATAAACATACTCTTATGTGCAGTTTTTTTTCCCTGGTTTACCCTGCTTGCGCAAATAGTTATCACATATTAACATCTAGATATAGCAGAGCTAGACTCGTCAAGGGATAAATGGATTATCTTCACATTGGACAGGTGAGAGTTATGGTTGCTTATTATTTTTGTTCTTTTACAGAGGACATGGGCTTCAATGGATTTTAGCCGTAAAGGTGAGTATAACTTAGTTTTTTATTTTTAAATAAATGTGTAAAACAGTGTGTGTTTATTTGAAAACTTACTATGGGGTTAGTAATGGGGCGGTTTATAGAGGCCTCTTCATTACTAACCCCTAGTCTTGTCCTCAGCTGCCAATACAAACTTGACATGAACCCCAACCCTATTATACCACTTGCCATTGCAGTGGGGCAAGTAGGAAGAGCAAGGCTAAGTGCCAGATTTGGCACATCTTATGGATGCGTCATTTCTGGAATGGCTGAGGGCTAATGTTGGCAACCTGGGAGGGGGGGCAGGCAATATATCTGGCCCCTACCTAGTTTATTAATTTCAACCCACAGCTGCCTGTTTAGCCTTTTGAATTTATAGGAGGATCCTACCTCATTTTTTTTCTGGGGTCTCCCGTAAATTCACCAGCTATGAGCTGTTATTAACAGCCTGGGAAACTTTTGGGATATTGTCCCTTTTTTCAGATTATTAACATCAGTCCCCAGCCGTGGGCTTTCCCTCTGCTGGTTATGAAAATTATAGGAGAGTCCAGGCCATTTTTTCAAAATTAATTCTTAATCTTACACAGAATGTACACAGCGGGTGCTGAATACAACTCCCAACATTGTCGCCTCGACACACTGATCACAATGAGACAAGGCAACAATAATGAGAGCGGCCTTCAGTAGCCGGCCCCTGGGAGCAGCGTAAACTGCAAGTTTCTTCCCAGGTGCTGGTATGTGTCATGCTGATAGCACATGGAGGTCATCAGTGTATGGCATGCAATTTGTCCGTGCTGCTGATAAAGAACTGACATGTCTGCGGGCATCCGTCTGAAAAACCTGACATGTGCACCAAAATTGAACTCTAGGACCAGTAGAAACGTAGGAAAGCGCAAAACGATCGTTGTCCCATACATGTGCTCCTACCCCCACTGCAGCCAGTTTTAAACATGTTTTTCTGAATAAGGACATTTGATTTTACAGGACCGGTGAGTGCCACTATTTTTTTCTTCACATATACACATCAAAGGTTACATCCAGTTCCTATTGTGTTTTGTAGATGTAAGGGGTGTACTGGGACCGTATAATACTACACTCTCTTCTTTAGTGTTCTATGTACTTAAAGAGAATCTGTCACCCCATTTTTGGACTATCAGCTGCCGGCACCACCATCAGGGGCTTATCTGCAGCATTCTGTAATGCGGTAGATAAGCCCACGATGTAACCTGAAAGAGAAGAAAAACTAGTTATATTACACTCACCCGGGGGCGGTCTGGTCTTGGTCGGATAGGTGTCACGGTCCGGCGTATCCCATCTCCTAATGATGACGTCCTCCTCCTTACTTCTGCTGCGGCTCCTGCGCAGGTGTACTTTCTCTGCGACACCCATCGGACCAAGACCGGACAGCCCCCCCGGGTGAGTATAATATATCTTGTTTTTCTTATCTTTCAGGTTACATTGGGGTCTTATCTACAGCATTACAGAATGCTGTAGATAAGCCCCTGATGGCGGTGCCGGCAGCTGATAGGGCTAAAATGGGGTGACAGATTCCCTTTAATTATTGTTGCTATAATGTATATATTTTCTGTGTTATATCTTAATAATAATAATAAAAATAACAATTTTATTTCTATAGCGCCAACATATTCCGCAGAACTTTACATTATAGAGGGGACTTCTACAGACAATAGACATTACAGCATAGCATAGCAATAAACACAGATCCAAACAGATACCAAGAGGAATGAGGGCCCTGCTCGCAAGCTTACAATCTATAAGGAAAAAGGGGAGACATGAAACATGGATGGTAACAATTGCTTTTATTGTTTTTATTGTTTGGACCATCCCTAGTGTAAGAATCGGGTGTTCCTGTTACTGCATGAACCAGTTAACAGTCTAAATATGTAACAGTACAGACACAGAGGGTTAATAAATGCAAAAAGCATGTGAGAACATGATGCGAGGAACCTGGTTATGGTAAAAAATTTTGAAATGAGCCACACAGGGCTATTTAGGTTAATGCGTTAAGGGGATAGGCCAGTCTGAACAAATGCGTTTTTAAGGCACACTTAAAACTGTGAGGATTGGGGATTAATCATACTAGCCTGGGTAGTGCATTCCAAAGAATTGGCACAGCACGTGAAAAGTCTTGGAGGCGGGAGTGGGAGGTTCTGATTAATGAGGATGTTAACCTCAGGTCATTAGCAGAACGGAGGGCACTGGTAAGGTGGTTGGCTGAGACGAGGGAGGTGATGTAGGGTGGTGCTGAGCCATGGAGTGCTTTGTGGGTAAGGGTAATCAGTTTATACTGAATTCTGGAGTAGATGGGCAGCCAGTGTAAGGACTGGCACATGGTAGAGGCATCGGTATAACGATTATTGAGGAATATGATCCTAGCTGCAGCATTCAGGACAGATTGGAGAGGGGAGAGTTTGGTAAGAGGGAGACTGATTAGTAGAGAGTTACAATAGTCCAGACGAGAATGAATAAGAGAAACAGTAAGAGTTTTTGCAAAGTTGAAAGTAAGAAAGGGTCGAATTCTAGAAATGTTTTTGAGGTGCAGATAACAAGAGCGAGCCAGTGATCAGATGTAGGGGGTGAATGAAAGCTCGGAATCAAGTATCACCCCAAGACAGCGGGCATGTTGCTGGGGAGTAATGGTGGAACCACACACGGAAATGGCAATGTCGGGCATAGGTGGTTAGTAGAGGGAGGAAACAAGAGGAGTTCAGTTTTTGATAGGTTCAGTTTCAGATAGATGGAGGACATGATGTTAGAGACATCGGTAAGACAATCACTGGTGTTTTCCAGAAAGGCAGGCATGATATCAGGAGAAGAAGTTTATAATTGAGTGCCATCAGCATAGAGATGGTACTGGAACCCAAATCTACTAATCTACTGATTGCTTGACCAACAGGGGCAGTATACAAAGAGAAGAGGAGGGGGCCTAGAACCGATTCTTGAGGAACCCCAACAGTAAGGGGAAGATGAGAGGAAGAGGAGCCAGCAAAAGACACAGTAAAGGAACGGTCAGAGATAAATACAAAGATCTTGTATTATTGCTTATGTTAGGGAGAGTGTAGTGTCCATTTTTGGCCACTAGATGGGGGGCATTTTAGTACAATTAGCAGGGATTAGAGTTCCACACTGTAGATAGTTAAACATAGGAGGGGGTCAGCTGCTGCTAAGAGAGGGAGAACTTCCTCAAAGGAGTTAGCCGGGCAACGGAGCCCAAACCGCCTGCACGGGCTTAAGTGCCCGGAATGATAGCAGTAACCATGCAACATTTAAGAGAGAAGCCCAGCCATCCACAGCACCAGGCCAATAAAGCAACAGGCCAGGACAGCAGTGGGCCACAGCAGTCTTGGAACAGAAGCTTAAAGCAGAAACAGTGGCAGTACGGGAACACAGATGGCTACATAATTTGGCAACTTATCGCATGGGCTGATGCCCTCAGAACCGGTGTGAAAAGGCTGGGGGAACTCCTAGACACATTGAGTTTGGACCAGAAGGACGCTGTGTTACCGCAGGAGACAGTACAGCAGGGCAGGTTGCTCACCATGTGGCAACTGACATCGGACGCTGATACTCTCCTGTCTGGGGCGAAACAGACTAGGGTATGTCTAACCATAACAGAACTGAACAGGGAGGATGCTGAGAAACCGTATGAGATGGTCCGACCCAGGTACGTGATGTGTGACAGTGAGAGAATTGCAGGGAAAGAGGAAGAAATGTGCAATGTGGAACATGTTGTTAATGCTGTAAAGAATATGAATGTACTGCATTAAGAAACCAGTAAAGTTGTTCTTTTGAAAGTTGAAATGGACTGTGTCTCTCTTCAAGCGGAACCATCTATAGCAGGGGTCTCAAACTTGGCAGAGTAAATGGGCCGCACATAAAAAAAATTTGAGCTGGGGGGCCGCATTCCTTTCAAACTTAATACACCCTGTACATGCGCGACTCCGCACACCTCGTACACACACGGCTCCACTCCGTACACCTCGTACACACAAGGCTCCGCTCGGTACACCTAGTACACACAGGGCTCCGCTCCATACACCTCGTACACACAGGGCTCCGCGCCATACACCTCGTACACACAGGGCTCCTTACACCTCGACCACACGGGGCACTGCTCCATCCACCCTGTAAACCCCTCCTAACCCCACGCATAAACTTACCTTTAGTGTCGCAGGTCCCGTGCTCAGAACTTTCACTACAGTATTGGACCCCGTGCTCTCCCATAGTGTGGGTAAGTCACCCTGCTCAAAACCAAACAAGCATAAAGTATCACAGTCACAAGGCACACGTACGCCCGCACAAGGTCAACTAACTCAGCTGAGGGCAGGAGTATAACTGACACCGGACCTAGGTCGAGTGAGCATTAAATAGCCGCCCTCTGCCAGAGAGAGGCAGAAACAATTAACCCCTGTCTGACCAGGACGGGCCAAAGACAAACCCCATCTTGGATCATGACACCTTCATCCAGAACCATGACAACCAACACACAGACAGCAACAGCATCCTGCACTCTCTGAGGTCCCTGATCATTTGACACCTGACTCATCCCGCTCCTGTTACCTCATTACAGGTCCTGTGCAGTGTGTGCACACAGAACAGCCAATGCCATCTCTGCTCCTGAATGCGTGCCTTCCCCCTGCCTCAGGGAGTGAGACATGTGGTACGCCGCAGATGCCTGCCTCAGGGGCTGCATGGGGCCCGCGGCCCGCGTGTTTGAGACCTCTGATCTATAGGGAGCCTTCAGCAGTGTAGAGAGGACCCTGATGGCGCAGAAAGTGGAGCCACAGGTAGGAAGAGTAATGGACACTATTTTCATGTGATGGCAGGCCAGGGCACCAATGCTCCGGTGTCCTCGGCCATGACTACGGCCCTCCCTCACATAGAAATACATTCCAAGAGGTGAAACAGGACAGCCTCTGTTTACACTGCTTTTGGTGCCTGACTTGATGAAGGCTACATTTTGGGGTGAAATGTGTTGTACAGAGGATCTAATGAAGTACTCTTCACTATTGATCAATCTCAGTACATTTCCTGTTGCCCACCATGAGATGTTTTGTTTTTCGTACTAGAATATATTTTATATCTGTTGTTGATACTCGATTATTAGTAACTCAAGAATTACTCATTAGTAAATTATTTAAATGCTTATGTCACTGTTCATAGGTAATCTACCTGCTAAACTCTTGATAGAGTCCGATAACCAGACACAAGGAAATCATAGGAGAAGCGTCTACTTGCTTGTCGGATGAGCTCCAATAAACAGATTCTTCAGGAAGCTACTGACGTGACCTGGAAGATATTCTATAATCACCACCCAGCACATTAAGTCCTGAACCTCTTATGTTATCATTCTCATTTCAGCACTATGTGAGTTCAGTAGATCATCCCTCCATTTACACAATTCTTTCATGATTTATTTTAAATAGGATTAAATGATGAAATAAAAAAAGAAACATTTTCTGATTTAAGCCATAACAATCCTAAGACTGATCATGGTGATTATTTCCCTGCGTGCACAGCTTTATTCTTGTTCACCCATTTTATTTATTTGGAAAACCAGACACAGCATAGTGCACATGCTTCCCTGCTCTTAAAGGGGCAGTGCACATCTGCTAAGATAACCCCAGCCAATAGCTGGTGGTCATCTTAAATAGGAAGGTGCTTATGCCTAAGCAAAGTTGAGTTATATTGTTTGTTGTTTGTCACACTTGTCACAGTGTTTGACAAGTGTGACCAACTTTTACTACTGATGCTGCCTGTGCAGCATCAGTAGTAAAAGATAGGATTTAAAAATAATAAAAAAAATAAAAAATACTGTTATTCTCACCTTCCGACGTCCCGCGCAGCCTTCCTGCCTCTCTTTACGCTCCCGGCATCTTCCGGTCCCAGTAACCCTTTGCGTGAATGACCGTGAGACGTCGCTCTCCCGTGAATGACCGCAAGACGTCGCGCTCCCACGAGACTGTGACGTCATCGCGGTCATTCTCGCAAAGGATTACTAGGACCGGAAGATGCCGGGAGCATGGAGAGAGGCGGGAAGGCTGCGCGGGAAGGTGAGAATAATAATATTTTTTATTTTAATTCCATTTTTTACAGGGATATGGTACCCAAAGCCCGGAGGACAGTCTCCTCTCCTCCGGACCATGGGTACCATCCGCAAATGTTCTGCTTACGTTTCGCATGGTGGGTACAGACACATGCGGAAAGTAAGCAGAACAATGCATTCCTATGTGGGCGGAATCGCCGCGATTCCGCTAAATTAATGAGCATGCTGCGTTTTTTACTGCAAAGCGATTCCGCCGCGGAAAAAACGCAGCATTAGCACAGCATTGCGGAATCCCATAGGATTGCATGGGATGCTTATTTTTCGCGTTTTTGCAGCAAAATCGCGCGTTTAAAACCGCCGCGAAAAAAACACGACGTGTGAACGCAGCCTAAGATTGTTTTATGAGTTTAAAAACTAAATTGAAATAACATAAATAATTACTGTAGGCAAAAAAGATTATGTGATAAATGCATTGTATACGGATTGCATACGCATATCATACCGATGCTAGGTGAGGAAAAACACTTTTCTGTTTGAGAATCTCAGCTACTTTATATACGCAGATGTGAGCATACCCTTACTAATATACTTAAATTTTTAAGACTTAACTGATCTCCCAAATTTATTTGCAGTTAGCTGGTCCCAAAAGTTTGAATATTTTCCTCTAAGCAGAAGTGCTCAACCTCAGGGTAATTTCACACAACCGTATAAGAAAAAAAGTCCGATTGTCATCAAGAAAAACTACTAATTTTTCATCTGTATCATCATTTGTATACACTCCATATGACATACATATGTCATGTGTAAGGTCTTATGGTCAGCTGGGTCCCCTCGCATCCACATATATTTTCAGAACAATTATAATTTCCAGTTTTATAAGTTCCTTCATTCAAACTTATTCAATGCAAATTTTTGTTGAAAATTTGTCAAAACTGGAGAATTCAAATTTCAAAAGTTCTGCTCATCTCTGCTAAGTTATTCTATGAGAGATCTATAAATCTGTCTTTTACAAGCTCTGCCTAGGAAATGGCTGCAGACAAGTGAAATATTATCATTTACAGAGGTTTTCCAGGAAAGACATAATTTACCCAAGAGACTTCCATTATCTTGTAGGAGGAGAGGCCTCCGCCGAGTACCCGGGTTGGAACAGAGGGGACCATCTTCCAGGTTCCTGGGGTATCTGTTTCCAGGGAGCAGAACTAGGGGATGAACTGCTGAGACTGACAGGGCAGGTGGGGGAGGAGTCCAGAGAAGAGGGGCGGAGAGGGCCAGACTGTGTGAGTCACCAGAACGAGGGAGAAGGAGGTGGAGACTTGGGGAGGGCAAAAGAGCGAGAGCCACGAGCAGCTTCCAAAGAGGAGGACAACGACAGGGGGGAGACTCTCGGTGGACCGCAGGGAGACGGCGCCAAGCTTACCAACAAGAGAAGACTGCTGCCTCACTCCAGCTCTCGGCTGCGGCCTACTCGCAGCCGTCCGCGGCCGACGCCGCCTCACTCCAGCTCGCGGCTGTGGCCTCCTCGCTGCTGCCCGCAGCCACCGCCGCTTCACTCGTGACCACGGCGGTGACTCCTCCTTTGCCACCCGCAGCTGCCACCGCCCCGCTTCAGTCCACGGTAGAGACTAGGCCTGTGCCTGCTGTGGATCCTCCAGTGCGGCCTCAGACTGCGCCTGTGGCCAATCAACCGCCACTTATCACCGCCGCTGCCAGTCCCTGTCAGGGAGGAGTTGCGGCCTCCACTCTCCCATTCCCAGGCGGTATCCCGCTGCCTCGGGTGACATCCCGCCAGAGAAGTCTCCGTGGGCCTGTTGTGCCCCTACTCCTCCTGGGCGTTGGAACTCCCGACGACTATGCCAGATCTTCAGTGGCTGGGCCCAATGGCTGCGACGCAGACACACCGTGGAACAGAACGCCGAGGGACGTCAGGACAGATAAGTGATACATAGTGAATAAGGACCCGTAGTCGGCCATTCCGCGGCCATATAGTGACCGGTCTTTGCCGGATTAGTCATGTTCTCCCAATCCTTGTTTATGTGTATTGGCTCCCTGCGAGGACAACTACTGTTATTCGGTTGGTTGCATAGCAATAGCCCTAACGGCATTTATCTATAAAAGTTAAAGTTTAAAGACATTTCTGTCTAGGGTCTCATCACTGCATCCTGCGTACCTGCTATTACTACATTTGGCGTAGTCGGCAGGATGCAGTCTCCGAGCGCGGACAGTGGCACCCCAGGCCAGAGCGAGGCCATAGACACAGCAAGCAACCAGGGACCCCTGTCCAGCATTTCTCTGGGGGCTATGCTAAACAACCTGCTCAGGTTCTCAGGCTCCAACACCATGCTGTGGAGCTGGGCAGAGCGAATGCGAGGCCTCGTCCGAATGCATCCGATGACCCCTGACCTGGAAGCCGAGGTAGCTCTCATGGCATTAGAAGGGGAGGCCCAGGATTCAGTAATGTTGAGGCCCCCGGGACACCGCAACACCTTTGCTAGGGTCTTGCGGATACTGGAAGAGACCCATGGGGATCCGACATGTGGGAGAGTTGAGGACCCGGTTGTTCAGTCGAATGCACCGAGAGGGGGAGACTATCACCCAGTATATGAATGTCCTCCAAGAGTTATACACGGCTATCGAGCGGAAAGATGGTGTAGGGGTAGGACCCATCGATATTACTCTACGCGTCTTGTTAGTGACTGGACTCTGAGACAAAGCAGGCACTACGGGAGCAGGTCCGAGTGAACCCACATTTAGCTTTCTCTGAGGTGGGGAGTCATGCGCGTGCACGAGAGCAGGAGCAGGGAATGACGGTCTCTGTGGGGAAGGTCCGGAGTGTGGAGGCCGCTGTGACTGCTGTCAGAGAGCCCCAATGGATAGAAGAGATGAAACAAGAGTTGAAGAACATCATGGGCGAGTTGGCCAAAGTGAAGAGAAGAACCAAGGTCACGTCTGGGCGGCCTAGTTTCAATCCCGGGCCCTGGTGCTATGAGTGCGGGGAGCTGGGCCACTTCGTACGAGAGTGTCCGCGGAGTGGGAGGCGCCCACCCCGGCCGCCGTTAAACTAGAGGGCTCCGGGCTGGGGGGACGTCGCTCGGAGCCAGAAGCCATGACATGGGGTGATGGAAGTCCCGAAGATCTGGCCACAAAGTGTCCAGTGGTATGGGCAGAAATTGAGGGCCATGCCATACGGTGCCTAGTGGACACGGGGTCGCAAGTAACGACCATGCCTGCAACTTATTTTCAGCAGCATTTCCCTGAGGCAGTGAGACCCCAGTGGGGACCCATGATACGAATAAAGTCATTGACAGCTGAATGATCCCTTACTCACTGACTCCTGCTCCAGTGTTGTGTTTGTGTCTTAGGCCTGGGTCAGACTTGCGAGAAACTCGGACGAGTCTCGCACGTCAATACCCGGCACTGCCGCCGACACTCGGATCTGAGCGTTCAGCTGCATGTATTTCTGTGCAGCTGAACGCTCCGATCTGATTGCCGGCTGCCGTGCCGGGAATTGACGTGCGAGACTCGCCCGAGTTTTTCGCAAGTCTGACCCCGGCCTTAAGGCCCCATCTCACATTGCGAGATCGTTAGCGAGATCGCTGAAGCGTCACCGATTTTGTGATGCAACAGCGACTTCGTCAGCGATCTCGCTACGTGTGACACATATCGGTGACCAGGCCCCTGCTGCGATGTCACTGATCGTGCTCAAATGTCCCGGGCCATTTTTTGATCACTGGTGTCCCGCTGGCCAGCGCGCATCGCTGTGTTTGACACTGACGAGCAACCTCGTTAGCAACTCAGAAATCATGGACGCAGGCGGAAGTTGTCAGAATCGCTGCTGTGTGACAAGGTCCCAACGACCGCTGAGGTCGTTATACGGATCGCTCGATCGTTGCTGCATCATTGGGTAAATCTGCCTGTTTGACAGCTTACTAGCGACCATTTAGCGTGGCACCAGCGATCCTTACCAGGTCGTATCGTTGTGGGGATCGCTGGTGCATCACTTAGTGTAACGGTAGTGATGTTACCACTGCAACTTGCCAACAAAGACTGGGGCAGTGGCAAAGTTTACGCCGGGGCAGAGGTCAGTGTATTTCTTGAAAAGCCCCTTTAACTATATGCGAAGCATAGTAGGGAATTTAAATGTCTGTAATTTATGTAGCAATAAAGAAATGATAAACACTAAAAAAAAAATTAAGATATAGATCCTTAATGTTTCCTGCCTAAACAATAATTCCAAATAGGGGGTCTTACTTTCTTCTAGAGATTTGTCCACTGCCTGTTATCATGTGAAATTTGTCTTTAGCAGCAGAGAGACAAAAAGATAAACTACAGGAAGTGGGGTAAGTCTTTGTCTCTCTGCTCCCTCTCTTCTGTCTGGCAAACTGTGTGCAGGCCTAACAAAGAGGCGGGTTTTAAGTTCAGGACAGGATTCTTATTGGATTGTAAAAAAGGAAAAAGAAGCTTCAATACATATCATTCTGGCAGACTTCACAGGCTGTGTTCTTGATGCTTTTACCTATGTAGAATAGTAACATAATGCTATTCTACGAGGATCATTATGCCAAATCACAGCCTCTGGAGTTAATCATTTTTTACATTTTTATTTTCCTTACATGGAAATGTTATTTTAGTCATTGCAAAATATTCCTTCTAACATCTGCTCAGATTGAGAGCTGCTAATCATCAGTAAAATAGTCTTGTCTGAACATGACAGCTCTGCAGAGCATCAATAAATTGCCTTGAAAGTTCAAGTATGCGGAACCCAGTCACCAAGATCTTCAATATAAGTGTATTCATCTTCCCTCATCATCTTCATTACCAAATGTGACCAGGAAGATAAGGAGGCGGCGATATACAAGTCAAAGTAGCCTCACCTATAACTGAGTTATTGTAAATCTCTTTCTAATTATTGCAAGGCTTGTAAAGTTTGTATACCTAGCGTAGTGATGACGTTTCACACATTATAAACCCTAGACGCCCTCGATTGTAGAAATAGTCAATTAGCAAACATACGAATTCACTTAGTTTACACGTGAGTGAATAATTGGTCTGTTAAACAGTAGAGATGATGTAACTGCTGTTGCATGCCGCTGACTGAGAACTACGGTAATGCTGTATAAAGGCTAAAATGAATGTTCAGAATTCCAATGAAAGTCAGATCAGTGACTACAAGAAGTGATGATGAGCTATCTATCACTTCACATCTTGTAGCTGGAATAAGAATCAGTTTTAAAGTTTTCTTGCTTCTCATTAAGAGTGTTTGATTGCATCAAAGGGCTCTAATTGTTAAAGGGGTTTTTGAGCTAGCAATAAGATTTTTCAATCCCTTCACTCCAGGGCCATTGTCCGTTTTCTTCTCTTTCGTTTTTTTCTCCCCCTTCTTCCAAGAGCCATAACTTTTTAACATTTCCATCAATATAACTGTATTAGGGCTTGTATTTTGTGGGACGCGTTGGACTTTAGAATGGCATCATTGATTTTGCCATATAATGTACTGGAAAACCAGAAAAAAATTCCAAGTGTGGTGAAATTGCAAAAAAAAAAGAGCAATTCCACAATTAGTTTTTGGATTTTTTAGTTACAATGTTCACTATATGGTAAAACTGACATGGAAATAATTCCCCAGGTCAGTATGAGTATCCAGATACCATAGGAGTTTCATAATGACAAGTATGGGGATCTTCCATACTAACATACTGTACAACCAATTAGTGCCCTCCGATCACATGATAGGGGCGTTAATGGGTGGGATTAATGACGTGTTTACAGCTGGTACATGTTAAATCCCGCTGTCATGTGGAGTTGAAGATGTGGGATCAACGCTGGAGCCCGCATCAAAATGCCCTAAATATGTCATATGTCGTGAAGGGGTTAAACCAGTCAGCCATACAATTTGCCTAAAATTGATACATAACCGCAGATGGACAGGTCTGTGACATCCACAAGTTTTAAACTGATATAGTTGTAACAGAAGACAACAGCAACCAGCACTACCAAAAGATGAAGCCCAGCACCTAGCAATATACATAAATGTACTGCTTTATTAATATCACAAGAATAGTTTACATAACAAATGGAACATTACAGGCCTGTTGCTGTGGCATACCACTATCAGCAGCAGACCATGCAGCCACTAAGGAGCCTGTACTTCGAGAAGGTGTTTAAACGGCGGTGTGGGGAGCCATTATACTATTTGAAGGGCTATATGGTGGAGGTCATTATATTTTATGGAGGTTTTGTGATGGCCATTAACTGCTTGGAGTGCTGTGTGGGTGGCTATTATTCTGTTTGGAGGACTGTATAGGGCCTGTAGTGCAGCGGGGTTTGCACAGTGCAAAAGATAGGCAATGACCTCAGAAAGTTCAACATAAAATTTCTTTATTCCAGAACTCAAATAAACAGGAAAACAATATCCTCTGATTCACAGCTGGGTTCTCACAAAACAGTCCATGTTTAAACCTGTTGCCGTGGGCAATGGCACCGCTGTAACTCCTGGGTGCGTCAGCCACTTTAAAGTCCCTGGCTCTGTGTTAGCTTTACACAGTCCTGGGTGCACAGAGCATCCTGCTCTGCAGCTTGCAAAACTAAAAACTGACACACCCAAGACAAAACTGAGAAATTAAATGGGAGAGAGGGATTAGCCCCACTACCTGCAAATCCCTCTAAAAATAAAAGCCCATGTCGGGTTTTCCTAAAAATCTGACTGGGTCAACTACTTTGACCACATCCACACTTTTATTTTGCCTTGTGATTCATGATTCACAGGCGTTTTGCTGTAAACACAAGGCGCTCCAGAGGGTTTAATATGACCATGTACGCATCCTGGGGGACACGTAATGGCCCTCGTATACAGTATGATCCCCCTCAATGCCTCACAGGCCATTGCACTGTTTGGAGGGTTGAATCTGGATAATTATATTATTTAGTGGGCTGAGTGGGGGCCAATTATACTGTTGGGAGGACTATGTGGGGGCCAATTGTACTGTTTGGTGGGCTGTGTGGGAGCCAGTTATACTGTTTGGATGTTAATATGGGTGTCATTATACTGTTAATAGGTTCTATTATACTGTATGTGACGTGTCTTATACTGTATGGAGGGCTGTGATGTATGGGGGCCATCATACTTTGTGGAGGGATGTAGGAGCCATTATACTGTTTGGAAGGTCATTATACTGACTGAAGGGCAATTATATGATATACATCATGTGTGATTTACATGTATAGTTCAAATTCCAGTGTAACTAAGAGATTTGTTCTTTTATCAGGTTTTCTGGTAGTCATATCTGCTTTAAAACGCGAAGGTTCTGGATTTAATCACCAATAAAACCATGTGTTCACAATGTCTGCTTCACATGTTGAAGTCCCCAGTGAAACCATGATCTTTCTTGGGTTTTGATGTATAGTGGTCATAATGTTTAATTTACGTACAAAAGGTCCTGGGTAGAGATGAGCGACTTTGCCTTTTTTCGGGTCGAGTCGGGTTTCATGAAACCCGACTTTCGCAAAAGTCGGGTCGAACGGAATTGGCCGATTAATGTGAAAAGTCGAAGGCTGACTGAAACACGAAACCCAATGCAAGTCAATGGGGAAGAAAAGTCGGCAGTGAGTGGAGGACAAGAAACACACCTACAGTGCCCATTTTAATGCCAAAAACATCAATTCTTATTACTTAAGCTTAGTTTACTTTATAATAATAGTTACGCATTGAAAACTGGGGGTTATTTGGCTAAAGTTGTGGGGGGGTAGTGCTGGCTCCAGATTTTCGTGGGCCCAGGGCCAAAGAGTGTCAATGGGCTCATTTAACACATGCCACAATTCATGATCCTCTGATACGGCAGAGAAATAGCGGTATAGTACAATGAAAAATACTTAACTTCTTACATCACATGACTGATATCCATTTTAAATTCTCCAATAGCTCCAAAAATGGACAGTATATTACTCCATTCAGTATTATGGCCACCGCATAGTGCGCTATACAGAGTAATGAGGCCCATATATTTCTCCATACAGAATCGTTGGTCCCATATAATGTTCCATATAGTATATGATGAGCTCCACATAATGCTACAGTATATGTTGGTCCCCATGGATGAAGCTCCACTGTCTTATGGGCCCAAATAATGCTCCATGTATAATGGCCCCATTTCTAATGCTCCAGTGTATAATGGGCCCTGTAAATGCTGCTCCAGTGTCTGATGTCCACCTTTGGAATGCTCCAGTGTACGGTGGGCCCCATACATCATTCTCAAGAGTATAGTGCTCCCCAAAAATTGCTCCCAACCTTTAAAACAATTAAATAAGTCTCCTCGCTAGGGAATCCCTGTACTAGTCTGGACTCCTCGTCGTCCCCATCTTCTATCTCTCTGCACTTGGACTATTTAGGCAGAGGGCGTATAGACGTGATGTCATCGCGTTCTCTGACCAGAATGTCACTGTCAGGAGACGCGGAAGAAGTCACGGCGGTGGAGCAGGGAGAGGTAAGTATTTCAACTTTGCAAGTGCTGTGATCCTGAGCAAGCAGGGGGGGCCCACTCATGGGCGGCGGTACTGGCACAGGACCCCTCATAGTACGCCGGTGTGTCTGACGGTGGGTGTGCACCCCCACCGTCAGAGACACTTGATTGTACTATGAGGGACCCTGTGCCAGTGCCGTCGCCCAAGAGTGGGCCCACCCACCTGTCCAGGGCAACGGCACTCGCACGGGTGCGTGCGATAGGTGGTGACGCCGGCCCTGGGGGGGAGGCAGCCCAGATAGGGTGGTTGAAAAAATGGCATATGCTGATGTTGGACATTCAGCAGCTGAAAATGGAGGAATTGAAAAAGTCAGAGGAAGAGGAGGACAAAAGTGATCCATTTTTCGGGCAACCTACGTGTCAGCAGGGGAAGGTGGGACAAAATCCTTTGAAACCCATGCATGGTTCATTTTAATGAAAGTTAGATCATCAACATTTTGGGTCAACAGACGGGTCCTTTTTTCTGTCAGGATTGATCCAGCAGCACTGAAGACTCTTTCGGATAGCATAGCACACTAGCAGCAGGGCAAGCGAGCTCCTGTAAGGCATATTGTGCCAATTCAGGCCAGGTGTCCAGTTTACAGGCCTAATAGTCAAAGGGGAATGACCTGTGAGGGAGAACATCGATATGGGAGGAGAAGTAGTTTGTAACCATAGTTGACAACTGCTGTCTCCTGTCACTTTCAATCGAAGCAGTATTACCAGTCGTGTGAGCGGTACTTGAAAAATCAGTCCACAACATGGTCATGAAACCCTTGTGTCCCACGCCACTTCGGCTGTGTGCACCAAGAACACCTCTTCCATGTTGCCCCCTACGGCTCGTTGGAGAACCATCACCACTGCTGTGTGCCGGGAATGCCTCAAACAAACGGTTAACCAGCGTTGCTTGTTTGTTAGCCAATATTAGCTCTAGGTTCTCCTGTGACATGATGTTTTGGAATTTGCCTTTATAGCATGGATCCAGGATGCTGGCCAACCAGTAGTCATCAACGTTCATCATTTTGGCAATGCGGGGGTCCCTTTTTAGGATCTGCAAGGCATAATCACACATGTGGGCCAATGTTCCAGGTGTCAATGATGCACTGCGAGTGCTGGGTGGAGGAGCACTTTCTGGCAAATCAACATCCCTCCAGTCATGCACAAACCCTGTACCTGACTTTGCCACGCCAACATTTTCTCTTGCCCCCTGAGAAGCATCCTCCTCCCCTAAATAATCATCCCCATCCTCCTCCTCCTCCTCTTCCTCTTCTTCCTCTACCTCATCCAGGAGAGTTCCCTGAGCAGACAATGGCTGACTGTCATCAAGGCTTCCCTCCTCCTCTTCCTCCTCAGCTACAGATGTCTGCTCCTTAATGTGCGTCAAAGTTTGCATGAGCAGACGCATAAGTGGGATGCTCATGCTTATGATGGCATCATCTGTGCTTACCAGCCATGTGCATTCCTCAAAACACTGAAGGACTTTACAGAGGTCTTTCAGCTTCGACCACTGCACACCAGACAACTCCATGTCTGCCTTCAAACTGCCTGCCCGTGTATCCTCCCACAAATGCATTACAGCCTGCCTCTGTTCGCACAGCCTCTGAACCATGCGCAAGGTGGAGTTCCACCTTGTTGCAACTTCGATAATTAGGCAGTGCTTCGGAAGGTGGAGCAATCGCTGCAGCTTCTGCATACGACTGGAGTGTACGGGCAACCGGCGAATGTGAGAGCATAGTCTTCGCACCTTCTGGAGCAAGGCTGTTAACTCCGGATAATTATTGAGGAAGCACTGCACCACCAGGTTCAAGGTGTGAGCCAGGCAAGGTATGTGTCTGAGTTTTGAAAGGGCTATGGCTGCCACAAAATTCTGGCCGTTATCACTAACTATCTTGCCTGCCTCAAGATGTAGACTGCCCAGCCATAACTCAGTTTGTCGCTGCAAGTAGTCGGCCAGTACCTCCGTGGTGTGTCTGCTGTCGCCCAAACACATCATCTTCACCACCGCCTGCTGACGCTTACCACTAGCTGTTCGATAGTGGGACACCTCATGTGCAACACTGGCAGCTGCGGATGGAGTGCTCGTGCGACTGCACTCTGTGGACGAGTTTTCAATTCTGGAGGAGGAGGAGGGTCGAATGCCTACAGCCAACTGTTTCCAATACCGTGGGATAGGCAGCACTGTCCCACCGCCGCTGTCCCCTGTGGAGCCTGCATCCACCACATTAACCCAGTGCGCAGTGATGGACACGTAACGGCCCTGGCCATGCTTGCTGGACCATGCATCTGTTGTGAGGTGCACCTTTCCACTCACTGATTGCTTGAGTGCATGGACAATGCGGTCTTTCACATGCAGGTGGAGGGCTGGGATGCTTTTCGAGAAAAGAAGTGCCGACTGGGTAGGTCATAGCGTGGTACTGCGTAGGCCATGAGTTCGCGGAAAGCTTGGCTTTCAACCAACCGGTA
Organism: Dendrobates tinctorius; assembly: GCF_039654945.1. Classification (NCBI taxonomy): domain Eukaryota; kingdom Metazoa; phylum Chordata; class Amphibia; order Anura; family Dendrobatidae; genus Dendrobates; species Dendrobates tinctorius. The sequence continues at coordinate 44,494,921 of NW_027361684.1, forward strand.
GGGCATCATCTCTAACGAGATTAGTTTGGCAATGTGGGCGTTCAAACACTGTGTACGTGGATTAGAGGATGAGTACTTTCTTGTCCTACTGAGAGTCTCTGGTAGGGTGAGCTGGACTTGAGAGCTGCATATGGTGGAACTAGCGGTGGACATTGCGGACTGAGAGAGGGTCGGTGATGGTGATGGTGTTGGTGGTCTTGCTGATGGCCTAGATTCAGTCTTTCATAGCAATAACATTGTGATTCCCTGAAAGCTTTGGCCTTGCGATGACACCTCAACATTTGCTGCTGGTGGTGTGCTAACTGGTGGGCTTACAGTGGGGGAAGCGATGTAACGTTGCTGACTACCTTCATTCGGAGCAGGTGCACATGTGGTACGTGAGGTTTGGTAGTCCGTCCACGCTTGCAAGTGCATGGTGGTTAAATGTCTAAGCATGCAACTGGAATTCAAATTTCTCAGATTTTTCCCTCGGCTAAAGGTCTTTGCGCACTTCCTAGGCTACTTTCACACTAGCGTCGGCGGACGGACGTCGCACTGCGTCGTGCCGACGTACCGTTGCACGCTGTGAAAGTTGTGCACAACAGGGGCAGCGGATGCAGTTTTTCAAAGCATCCGCTGCCCCATTGTAATGTTCAGGGAGGAGGGGGCGGAGTCTCGGCGGCGCATGGCAAAAATGGTGGAGACGACGCACCAAAAAACGTTACATGTAACATTTTTGTGTGCGTCGCAGCAGCCAAAACACGACGCATCCTTCGCACGACGGATGCGACGTGTGGCCATACGTCGCAATGCGACGCTAATGCAAGTCTATGGAGAAAAAACGCATCCTGCGGGCAACTTTGCAGGATGCGTTTTTTCGCCAAAATGACGCATTGCGACGTCTGTCGGCCGACGCTAGTGTGAAAGTAGCCTTACAGATAACTTTTGCCTGATCATAGAATCATAGAATCATAGAATCATAGATCATTAGGATTTTGTTCAAAAAAGTGCCACACTGCACTCTTCCTACTATGGAAGACATTTTGAGGCCTTGCACGCTGTGCTAATTTGACTGTCTGGCCAAGCTGTCCTGCAACTCTTTGGGTTTTTGTAAACCGCTTTTGGACTGCTACGGGCCTGCCAGATAACAGCTGTTGCGATGTCGATGCCTGCTGCGGATCCTCCTCCTCCTCTTCTGAGCTATTGGCAGCGGCACCCTCTTCCCCCAATGGATGCCAATCTGGGTCAACAACTGGGTCATCCATCACCTCCTCTTCAATTTCATGTGCACCTTCCTCTGTGTCACCGTGTAAGGTGGTTTAGTATGCGGGAAGGGGCACCTGAGTTTCATCAGGGTCAGATTCTGGCTCTGTACACTGCGAAGACAATGTAGTGCTCTGAGTGAATGTACCAGCAGAAAGATCTAGCAGTGGCTGTGCATCAGTGCACTCCATGTCAGATTCATCTTGGACTGGGAAATTCACAATTTGACTTGATAACCCAGGCATGGTATGTGAAAAGAGCTCCAAGGAGTAATCTGTAGTGTGGCCTGCCGCATCCTTCACTTTTGGTAGGGGTGAAGGACACAAGGAAAGGTGTTGTTCCTGACCTGGAGCCTCCACTGACGACTCAGTGCTTTTATTTTTTGAAACTTCAGAAGAGGAGGCGATAGAGCTGGAGGCTGTGTCAGCAATGTAAGCCAAAACTTGTTCCTGAAGCTCCGACTTTAAAAGCGGTTTACCTACTCCCAGAAAAGGGAGCCATCGAGGCCTTGTGGAGCCAGACGATGATGCAGGCTCAACACCTCCTGCCTTAGGTGCTATTGTGCTTTCGCCACTACCAGCAGATGCACCCCCACCCCCACCACCATCAGTACCAGCTGGCAACCCCCGCCCACTTCCACGGCCTCTTCCACCATACTTCCTCATTTTTGGAAAAATTTACCCAAAATACCACCAGCTATATGGTACTGTAAAACAAGGTACAAGGTGTATATAGTATTGTGGAGAATTTGAATCTCCCTAGAGATTTTAGGAGGCTGAACTATTATCTCAGACCCACTATAGATTACACCTCAATTGAACAGGCTGAAATAGGCAGGTGTATGAACATGCACAAGGTGTGTATATAGTATTGGGGAGAATTTGACTCTCCCTAGAGATTTTAGGAGGCTGAACTATTATCTCAAGCCCACTATAGATTACACCTCAATTGAACAGGCTGAAATAGGCTGGTGTATGCCCATGCACAAGGTGTGTCTATATTGCCTGTAAGTATTGCCTGTAAAAGTATTGGGGAGAATTGGAAGCTCCCTAGAGATTTTAGGAGGCTGACAATGATGCTCTCAGTCCAAGTATGGCAGCAGGCAGCCTAATAAGCAGGACTGCTGCACACAAAAGTGTGGAAAAATGAACGTTTGGTAACTCTGCAGAAAAGAGGAAGAAAAGTATTTTTGCTTTTAAAAAAGCAGTTTGCACAGCAGGGTGCAAACAGAAATGCAGCTATCAGGGAGTCTTATAAGGCAGCCTAATAACCAACAGAGCTGATGCAAAAAAAATATAGCCTCCCCTGTCACTGCACACAAACTGTTGTGTTGTGCAGTGGAAATCGCTAACAGCAGAAGAAATTTTTTTCGGTCTTCTTCCCTGCCTAACGCTCTCCCTTATTCAGAATCAGCAGCCAGCAACCTCTCCCTATGCTAAGATCGGCAGAAGTAAGATGGCGGTCGGCGTGCAAGCCCTTTTGCAGCCCCTGTGACGCTACACAAAGCAAGCCAATCACTTGCATGCCCTTCTCAAAGATGGTGGTGACCAATGCCCATGTCATCGCGTTGCCCACAGTGTGCGTCCTCCATCATTGGCTGAAAAAGGGCGCTGGAAGCATCATTTGAAACGCGACTTTGGCGCTCTGGTCGCCGACCTCGTGGCCGACCTCACGCTATGGTCGGGTTTCGTTTAGCGAAAGTCGGCGACTTATGAATTTGACTGACCCGTTTCCCTCAACTCTAGTCCTGGGTTCAATTCCCAGTGAAACCATAAGGTTTGTTTTTTATCGGAATTTACAGTGTTGTTGTCATCACTTCTGCCTTACACGCAGATCCTGGGTTCAATCCCAAAATAAGCTGTCTGATTTTGTAATCTTGTTACCTGGGGGTATGTTAAAGGTTGACTAAATGCAGGAATTACCTCTTTGCGTTGTGATTTTTTACTGCAGTAGAATGTAACATTTGCCACTAATCTGGAAAACTGTTAGCGAAATGATTCATTTTTGCTGTGATAGCGCAAAAACATGGTTACAACGCCTGAGAAAATGGAGAAAAAGCTACTGACCAAAATGCAGGGATGACAGCAAAATTACAAATTTTATTAGTAACAAAAAGACAACATCCATGTAAAAACATTTAAAAAGTCATACAATGACAAGAAACTATCACAAAGGCTTATAATAAAGCCCAAAGAGCTCCCTCCAGTAAATGGACATATATAAAAAAAGGCTCTAGAATATATCACATACAATAGCATACCTGCAATGAAGAAATGTTCAGAGATGTAATACTAAACATAATGATCCATTGAATAATCCATCCAAATAGACTATAGTACAATAATGAATGCAAGTGATAACAAATGTAAGCAACTGAGCCATGAAAATAAACACCATAGGGTACTAAGCATAGATGAAAAGTATAGCAATCATGGTGTAGCCAAAAGGCTAAAATGACCAAGATTAAATCCTGCCTGCATAGTCCCTATATAGTGCCACTTACAAAGGGGGAGCTTGTGGAGTGCCCTACGCGTGTCGCACACCAAAAGGTGGCCTGAATACGGCCTTAAACTTGTACAAAAATACCAATTCCACATATTTTATTATACCCATATATTTTAGAGACTCATTTTAATATATATAACAATATATATTAGATGTGTAGATGGGTAGGTAGCTGGCTTAGTGATAGAAAACAAAGAGTGGTTATTAATGGTGCATACTCAGATTGGGCCAGGGTTACTAGTGGGGTGCCACAGGGTTCTGTATTGGGCCCCCTACTATTTCATATATTTATTAATGATCTAGTGGATGGCTTACACAGTAAAATATCAGTAATTGCAGATGATACAAAACTATGTAAGGTAGTTAGCACAAAGGAGGACAGTTTGCAACTACAGACAGATTTGAGTAAATTAGAGAATTGGGCTGAAAAATGGCAAATGAGGTTTAACACAGGTAAGTGTAAGGTTATGCACATGGGAAGGAGAAACAGATGCTACAATTACTTACTAAATGGGAAACTGCTGGGGAAATCAGACATGGAAAAAGACTTAGGCATCTTAGTCAATAAGAAGCTAAATTGGAGTGCCCAGTGTCAGGCAGCTGCCACCAAAGCAAATAGGGTCATGGGATGCATTAGAAGAGGTCTGGGGACACGAGATGAAAACATCATTCTCCCTCTGTACAAATCACTCGTCAGACCACACTTGGAGTATTGTGTGCAATTTTGGACGCCGGTGCTCAAGAAAGACATTACTGAACTTGAAAGGGTTCAAAGGTGGGCTACTAAAATGATAAATGGAGTTGGTTCACTACAATACCCAGAAAGGTTATCAAAAATAGGTCTATTTACTCTAGAAAAGAGAAGACTTAGGGGAGACTTAAGCCCCCGTTACACACTGCGATATCGCTAGCAATATCGCTGTAAAGTCACCGATTTTGTGACGTAGCAGCGATATTGCTAGCGATATCGCTGCATGTGATACTTACCTCCGACCGGCTCCCCCCGCTGGTTATCGCTGATCGCGCGAGAAGCTCCTGGACCATTCCTCCTCGGCCACTTCCTGCGGCGCTTCCTGCTGTGACGACGAGCGATGCGTGGAGGCGGGCGGGAGGACGCAGGATCGCCGCATCTGACAGGTAAGTAGCGATCCCCATCCCCAGCGATGTCGCTGGTGAGATCTGCCTGTGTGGCAGCTCACTAGCGACCACCTAGCGATGCACCAGCGATCCTGACCGCGTCATATCGCTAGTCGGGATCGCTGATGCATCGCTAGGTGTAACGGTACCCTTAATATATATGTATAAGTATATCAGAGGGCAATACAGAGATCTCTCCAATGAACTGTTTGTTTCAAGGACTGTGACAAGAACAAGGGGGCATTCTCTTCATTTGGAGGAAAGACAATTTCTGCACCAGCAAAGAAGAGGGTTCTTCACGGTAAGAGCAATGAGGCTCTGGAATTCTCTTCCTGAGGAAGTGGTGATGGCCAACTCACTGAATGAATTTAAGAAAGGAATGGAGGCTTTTCTTGTGAGTAACAGTATAGAAGGTAGATGGTTGACCCAGCTTAGGGGAAGGAATTTTTTTCCCTATGGAGAAAATTGGCTTCTACTCAGTGGGTTTTTTGCCTTCCCCTGGATCAACAATGCAGAACAGCTGCACTAAAAATAGGCTGAACTAGATGGACATAAGGTCTTCCTTCAGCCTTCAAAACTATGTTACTGTGTTACTATGTTATTTATAGTAAGGAGAACTAGAGTCTGAATGTGCTAAAAAAAAAATCTAATTTATTTACATACTTTTCCAGTCACAAAATACTGTACATATTAATACATAATTACAGGTGCAAATGTGATTTGATCCCTAGGTGAAAAAGCACGCCGGGGAGTAGGTCAGGACATAATAAGCTTAATACGTACAACTGAATGTAGTGTCTTCAAATCTTATGGTACCATAAGGAACATATGGATAAAATGGTGCCCATATTCAATAAAAACCTGTAGTGAGGAAAGAGTTTAAATAATGGGACAGTAATCCAGTGCCTATCAAATAGTAACTGTAGTTACTGTGTTGAGCATATTATGTATTAGGAAGGTAACAATTGAAAAGAATATTTATCCATTGTATGTGCTGGTCTTGCCTGCTCCTCGGCCAGGGGAGTAACTACCATGGTCTCAGCAGCCGCCACTGTGACTGGGCCCGGGGGGAGTCAGGGGCCCGGCAGGCACATCTCCCAACCATCCCGATTCTCACGGGACAGTCCCGTTTTTGACCCCCCTCCCGCGTCCCGCCCGGGAGTCTATTTTTCCCGCACTGCACTGAGCCACCACGCCCCCTATGCACCCCATCCTCGCTCTCCCGCAGAGACCCACCACACTGACAGCAGCCCCTCACAGCCTGCAATAATGTCGCTAGGCTGTTCTCTAATGTGCGCACAGGACCTGTGGTGAGGTCACAGGAGGGGAGGATTCAGGGGTCACATAATTAGGGGTCTCGGTCGGTGTCTGCAGGACTCTGCTGTGCTGGTTGCCATGGTGCTGGATGAGGGTAAGTTTATGTGTGGGGTCAGGAGGGGTTTACAGTGTGGATGTAGCAGAGCTGTGTGTGCACTTTATATCTTTTCAGGGTGCAATTGGGCCCAAATGGTTCTGTAAACTGTGGCCTCTGTTCACACAGGATGCATTATAGTTAGCACTGGGCTGCCCCCCCTATATGGTGTTACTAAGAGGCTGTGAACCAGAAGCTCTGCATACCCTGTGTGAACATTGCCACATACGGATTATTTTTTTGCACTGGTGTGCCACACGGCCAATCCCTGATTGAAGGCTGGCTGTTTCATTAGGTATTATTGTACCTGTGCAGTTGCCATTTTACTTGGGTCCGCTGCACCCTGTTAGTGCAGTTGTATTGAGGCCTGTTTAGACAGGTAAGCATCTCTGACTGTTTTTGTTTTTTTCTCAAATATTGGAGGATTTTTTTCCTCTTTCTGTAATTTTGGACGAAGCTGAGCAGTGTGTGTAGAAGGTGTACGGAACAGAGCCACGTGTGTATGAGGTGTACGGAGCGGAGCCGCACGTGTACGAGGTGTACAGAGCGGAGATGTGCGTGTATTTTGGCATGGGGGGCCCCCATTTGAAAGTTCGTCCATAACTTTGTAGTAATGCCACTGTCCACGGCCACATATCATGTAATATTACTGGTATCTTGAATATGACATTAGGCAAAATATTCGGTAGGGCGATAGGAATCACACAATTTTAATTTGATGTTTTGTTTCACAAATCTTTCTTTTTGAGACTTCTCCTTTGAGTTGACAGTAAGTCAAAGCTATTTATTTAGACCCAAAGCAGTGGCAAATAGTCTTTTCTGGTCAATGTTACTGACTTGTAGACACTTTGTTTGCTGCCATATGATGTGCCAGTGAGGAATGTCCTCTCATTTCTAGCTCTATGATTTCATAATTTTGTATTATTATTTCAATAACTGACTGAGAAGATAGAAGAAAAATATCTAAGGCTGTGTGCCCACGATGACCTTTTGACTCTGTGTATGTTTGTTGCGTCGAAAATGCAGTGTATTATAGTTCCAGCAAAGTGGATGGGATTTATAGAAATTTCGTGTCCACTGTGCTTGTGTAAACTAACCTTACCATGTGTCAGAGTTGACCTCAATGTGTGAGACTTTGGAAGTAGTCCTGGAGTGGACCCGCTGGACCGTGGCAACGAATCTCCCACCGGCGAGCTGACCAGGTGGACCACCCCCTATACAGGGAGTGTTAGGGGCAGGCCTGCAGGTAACTATCACCACGGCAGCTGGTACCCAGGGCAGAATACAGGAGACAAAACAGGGACCGGAGAGGCTGGCGGAGAATCTCCCTGAGACAGAGACACGGATGGCCGGCAGGACAGGGACACGGGCGAGACGGCAGGGATCAGGTGTGGACTGGAGGGCACAGCTGGGAGGCAGAACAGGACAGCATGGAACTTCGGACATCCAGATCCTAGAAGAGAGAACAGCGGAGACAAGGGATAAGCTATAGGCAGCATGAAAGCAGAGGAAAGCTCAAGAGACACGTGGGGCCAGAATCACTAGCAGGGCATAAGTGATAATCAGGCACCGCCAGGAGGAAGAGGTGGCCTGATATAGGGAGGGTGTTGTGAGACTTTCGGGTTAAGACCCCTCCCGGAGCAGAGTCAGGAGCACGCGTGCCCTCAGGGAGAATGGAGGGTGCGCGCGCTCCTGACCACAGTGTCGGAGCACAGGAGACAAGGCAGGAGCGGGTGCCAGGTGAGCATGCCGAGGGACGTGGAGCCGCGGTGAGGACCGAGGTAGCCAAGACCGCGGCGTGGAAGCCGCCAGTGATCGGGACGGCCGCAGCAGTGGTGTCGGAGTCAGCGGGGACCGCGGCAGTAAGCGGAAGGGATGCGACAGCGGCGTGACAGTACCCCTCTCCCTATGCGCCCCCTCCACAGACTGGCAAGAAACTTCGAGGAGCCTGGATATTCTCCCGAGGCTCCCAGGATCTCTCCTCCAGACCAAAGGCCTTCCAATCCACCAGGAAAAAGGTTCTCCCTCTTTGCTTTTTCATAGCCAAAATGTCTTTAACCTCAAACACATCGTCAGCGGAGACAGGCGAAGGTGACTGGGTAGCAGAGGCATGGAACCGATTGAGGATGACAGGTTTTAGAAGGGACACATGAAAGGAATTAGGGATGCGGAGTGAGGCGGGAAGCCACAGTTTGTAGGAGACATCGTTGATACGAGCCAAAACCTCAAAAGGACCGATGTACCGGGGACCCAGTTTATGCGAAGGAGCCTTTAGACGAATGTACTTGGAGGATAACCAAACCTTATCACGCGGATGATATAGTGGGGAATCCAAGCGCCTTTTGTCTGCGTGTCTTTTCACCCTGTCACGTGCCAACTCGAGAGCGGCCTTGGTCTCCTGCCAGATCCTGGAGAAATCCCCAGACAGAAGATCAACCGCCGGTACACCCGAGACAGGAGGAACCGGTAGAGGTACACCTGGATGTTGCCCGTAGACGACAAAAAAAGGAGACTTGACAGAAGATTCGCTGATGTGATTGTTATAGGTGAACTCAGCCCATGGGAGTAAGTCAGACCAGTCATTCTGGTGGGCAAAAAGTGCCAGAGATAGTTCACCAAATTCTGGTTAGTCCGTTCTGCTTGACCATTGGACTGTGGGTGGTATGAAGAGGAGAAGTCAAGTGTGATGTCCATAGACTGGCAAAGGGCTCTCCAAAATCGAGAGGTGAATTGGACTCCTCGGTCCGAAGCAATATGCTGGGGCAGTCCATGGAGACGGAAGATGTGATGAATGAAAACTTTCGCCAAGCCAGGCGCTGAAGGTAACCCAGGGAGAGAGATGAAATGTGCCATCTTGGAGAATCTGTCTACCACCACAAGGATGACGGTGCAGTCCGTGGGCTTGGGCAGATTGGTAATAAAATCCATGGCAATGTGTTGCCAGGGAGCCGACGGAACTGGAAGCGAGTGTAGAAGACCGGAAGGCAGCTGCCTAAGCACCTTGTTTTTGGCACAAGACGGACAGGAGGCGACAAAACTTCGGACATCCTGGAGAAGAGTGGGCCACCAATAGTAGCGGGACACAAGGACAAGTGTCTTCTTGAGACCGACATGACCTGCAAGTTTGGAAGAATGCCCCAGCATAAGACCCATCTTCGATCCTTCTCAGGCACAAAAGTTTTACCAGGAGGTGGCGAAACCAACGTGAGAGGTGCCACCGCGATGAGCCTGGATGGGTCCAAGATGTGTGTGGGTTCCTCCTCAATATCTGGGGACGAGAAGACCTGGACAAAGGGTCGGCCTTGAGGTTCTTGTTGCCGGGACGGAAGTGCAGATCAAAATCGAATCGGCCGAAGAACAGGGACCACCTGGCTTGCCGAGTCTCTGTGCCAATTGAATATAAGCCAGGTTCTTATGGTTCGTGTAGATTGTAAGTGGATGTACGGCTCCTTCCAATAAATACCTCCACTCTTCCAGGGCCAACTTAATGGCAAGCAATTCCCTGTCTCCAATGGAGTAGTTCCATTCCGATGTGGTGAAAATCTTGGAAAAGAAACCGCACGTAACAAGCCAACCGGAGGAGGATTTCTGAGAAAGGACTGCTCCAGCCCCGGTGGCTGAAGCATCTACCTCGAGGACAAAAGGTTTGCTAGCCTCTGGGCGATGGAGCACGGGTGCCGTGGTGAAGGCTTGTTTCAGAGACAGAAAGGCATTTGGCTTCGGATGACCAGACGTGAGGATTAGCTCCCTTGCGGATCAAAGAGGAGATGGGACCAGTCAAAGAGGAAAAATGAGGAATAAACTGCCGGTAGTAATTTGCGAAGCAAAGAAATCGCTGAAATGCCTTCATGCCGTGGTGACGCGGCCAGTTGAGCACGGCAGATACCTTCTCGGGATCCATGTGTAAGCCTGAGTCGGAGATGATGTAACCCAAGAACGGAAGGGAGGACCGTTCAAAGGCGCATTTCTCCAACTTAGCGTACAGGCGATTCTCCCTCAGGCGCAACAGTACTTGATGGACATTTCTCCTGTGGGTGGACAGGTCGGGAGAGAAGACGAGGATATCATTCAGATATACTACCACACAGGAGTACAGAAGGTCTCGGAATATGTCATTTACAAATTCCTGGAATACTGCGGGAGCGTTGCACTAACCAAAGGGCATGACCAGATATTCGTAGTGCCCATCCCTGGTGTTGAAAGCGGTCTTCCATTCATCTCGGGAGCGAATACGGATGAGATTGTAGGCTCCAAGGAGGTCTAGTTTGGTAAAGATTCGCGCCCCTCGCAGCCAATCGAATAGCTCAGGGATGAGAGGCAGTGGGTACTTGTTCTTGATAGTAATTTCATTAAGACCCCGATAGTCGATACAAGGATGAAGCGACCCATCTTTCTTCTTGACAAAGAAGAAACCTGCTCCGGCGGGTGAAGATGACTTCTGAATAAAACCTCTGGCCAAATTCTCCTGAACGTACTCGGTCATGGCTTGGGACTCCAGAGGATTCAGAGGATAAATTTGCCCCCGGGGCGGAGTAGAACCCAGAACAAGATCGATCGGGCAATCATATGGCCGGTGCGGAGGAAGAGTCTCTGCCTCCTTCTTGTTGTAGACGTCGGCGAAGACCCAGTAGGCCGAAGGTAGGCCCACTGGTCCTGAGGTGGGAAGCGAAATTTTGAGAGGCCGCACAGGAGGAATGCACATAGTCTGGAAGGTCTGACCCCAACGTAGAATGTCTCCAGATCGTCAATCCAGGACAGGTTCGTGTATCCTTAACCAAGGAAGACCCAAAAACAAGGTGTGGGATAATGAAGGCAGTACAAAGAAGTCTATCTTCTCTCGGTGCAAGGCCCCGATTTGTAACGTCACCTCTTCGGTGACCAAGGTACCGGTCTCGCACAGGGGGGCACCGTCGACTGAAGCTATCTGCTGAGGAATCTCCAAGGACCTGACAGGTATCCGCAATCTTTTGACCGCCTCGAGTTGGATGAAGTTCCCTGCTGCCCCTGAATCAATATAGGCCACCTCGGAAAAACGTTTGGAACCCAGGATTAATAAAACAGAGAGGGTCAAGGGTGGAGAGGCATCACTGACACCTAGGGAGGCCTCTCTTACCTGTCCTAGGTGGAGGTGTTTCCCGGCCTCACCGGGCAGGAACGCAGGAGATGGGAGGCGCTGCCACAATAGAGGCAAAGACCGTGTGTAAATCTCTCCTGGCGACGCTGTTCTGCCGGTTTGAGTCGGTCCACTTGCATGGGCTTTGGGGCTGAAGCCACGGTGGAAGCTCGCAGACGAGGTGGGCTGCGTGTAGAGGGAGAAAAACAAGGCAGTCTTCTCTCCCTGGCGGCTTCGCGGGAGCGCTCCAGGAAACGAAGGTCGATTCGGGTTGCCAGAGAAATAAGGTCATCCAAAGACGTAGGTGTGTCTCTCCAAGCCAACTCGTCTTTAATTCGAGCGGACAAACCACGCCAAAAAGCCTCGTTGTTCCATCCAAGCTCAGAGGACAACGTACGGAACTGGATGGTGTACTGCCCCACAGAGAGAGTACCCTGGCGGAGATTGAATAAGGATTCGGTGGTTGAGACCAAACGACCAGGCTCGTCGAAGACTTTACGAAAAGTCTCCATGAAGGTTGCAAGCTAGGAGACTAACGGATCGTCACGTTCCCACAAGGGATTTACCCAGGCCAGCGCCTCACCCTCCTAGTGGGACACCACAAAGGCTACTTTGGCACGGTCGGAGGGATACTGCTGAGGCAACAATTCGAAATGCAGCTAGCATTGGTTAAGGAACCCCCTACACAGCTTGGGATCTCCGCTATAATGCGGAGGTTTAGCCAAACGGGGTGATGGATGCGGGACTGGTCCCTGAACGGGAGCTGCCGCTGCGGTTTGGAGGGCTAGCAGGCCGTCATCCACCGAAGCCATATAATTCAAAATGTGGGCCTGGGTGTCGCGCTGCTGGGCAAGCTCCTGCTGGAGGCCGGTGATCTGAGAGGCAGTCCCCGGATCAGAGGTCTGCAAAGACGATAGGCGGGACTCCATGGACTTGAGGAACGACATTATCCTCGCCTGATTTTCTCGGAGGAACAAAAGTTCCTTTTGGGTCGGGGTCGGGGTACCAGCGGGATCCATGGCCTGATTATTCTGTGAGACTTTGGAAGTACTCCTGGAGTGCACCCGCTGGACCATGGCAACGAACCTCCAACGGGCGAGCTGACCAGGTGGACCACCCCCTATACAGGGAGTGTTAGGGACAGGCCCGCAGGTAACTATCACCACGGCAGCTGGTACCCAGGGCAGAATACAGGAGACAAAACAGGGACTGGAGAGGCTGGCGGAGAGTCTCCCTGAGACAGAGACATGGATGGCCAGCAGGACAGGGACACGGGCGAGACAGCAGGGATCAGGCGCGGACTGGAGGGCACAGCTGGGAGGCAGAACAGGACAGCATGGAACTTCGGACTTCCAGATCCTAGAAGAGAGAACAGCGGAGACGAGGGATAAGCTATAGGCAGGGTGAAAGCAGAGGAAAGCTCAAGAGACGCGTGGGGCCAGAATCATTAGCAGGGCATAAGTGATAATCAGGCACTGCCAGGAGGAAGAGGCGGCCTGATATAGGGAGCGTGTTATGAGACTTCAGGGTCATGACCCCTCCCAGAGCAGAGTCAGGAGAGCGCGTGCCCTCAGGGAGAATGGAGGGTGCGCGCGCTCCTGACCACAGTGTGAGCGCGCGCCCGTCGGGGAGCAGGAAGCCGGGCAGGGGCGCGTGCCTGTCGGAGCACAGGAGACAAGGCAGGAGCGGGTGCCAGGTGAGTGTGCCGGGGGACGGGGAGCCGCGGTGAGGACCGAGGTAGCCGAGACTGCGGCGTGGAAGCCGCCAGTGATCGGGACGACCGCAGCAGTGTTGTCGGAGCCGGCGGGGACCGCGGCAGTAGGCGGAAGGGACGCGGCAGCGGCGTGACACAATGTGTGAATAAGGGCAGATAAAAGGACCAGGCAATGTTGTATACATGCGTTTATGTGCTGCATGCATACCAACTTAATCAAGCTCAATCTTTGTGTTTTTTTCTTTGTATTTTTGCATTCTGTACAAGCCGGGGTGTGGCCTCCCTTTCTCCTGAGCTGGAAATAACATTTAAAGGTTTCCTTAGACTGGTGTCCACAGGTCGGGACCCGGCCCTTATTCACACATTAAGGTCAACTCTGACACATGGTAAGGTTTTTAATATTAGACAGCGTAGGACCATCCCGATCAGTTTTGTAAAAGCCAAATATCAGGAAGTTGAAAAACAAAAGAGTTTTGTTTAAAACAAGGACATACCAAAAAAACTCTGCATCTAAAACGCATGACCCCCTGCCCCCTGAAAAAAGAAAATAAACTAATTTCATTGACGGAAATCAGAAAATCTTCAACATCAACTACTCAACAAAAGCACAGTATGGAAACGTAGCTTAACCCCTTCATGACCCAGCCTATTTTAACCTTAATGACCTGGCCATTTTTTGCAATTCTCACCAGTGTCCCTTTATGAGGTAATAACTCAGGAACGCTTCAACGTATCCTAGCGATTCCGAGATTGTTTTTTCGTGACATATTGGGCTTCATGATAGTGGTAAATTTAGGTCGATAATTTTTGCGTTTATTTGTGAAAAAAATGGAAATTTGGCGAAAAGTTTGAAAATTTTGCAATTTTCAAATTTTGAATTTTTATTCTGTTAAACCAGAGAGATATGTGACACAAAATGGTTAATAAATAACATTTCCCACATGTCTACTTTACATCAGCACAATTTTGGAAACAACATTTTTTTTCGTTAGGAAGTTATAAGGGTTAAAAGTTGACCAGCAATTTCTCATTTTTACAACAAAATTTACAAAACCATTTTTTTTAGGGACCACCTCACATTTGAAGTCACTTTGGGGGGTCTAAATGGCAGAAAATACCCAAAAGTGTCACCATTCTAAAAACTGCACCCCTCAAGCTACTCAAAACTACATTCAAGAAGATTATTAACCCTTCAGGTGCTTCACAGGAACTAAAGCAACATGGAATGAAAAAATGGACATTTTAATTTTTCCAACCAAAATTTTATTTTAGCATCAGTTTTTTCATTTTCACATGGGTAACAGGATAAAATGTATCCTAAAATTTGTTGGGCAATTTCTCCTGAGTACACTGATACCTCATATGTGGTCATAAACCACTGTTTGGGCGCACGGCAGGGCTCAGAAGGCAAGGAGCGCCATTTTACTTTTTGAATGTAAAATATGCTTGAATGTTTAGCGGTTGCCATGTCTTGTTTTAAGAGTACCTGTGTGCCTAAACATTGGAGCTCCCCCACAAGTGAGCCCAATTTGGAAACTAGACCCTCCAAGGAACTTATCTAGATTCATAGTATGCACTTTGAACCCCCAGGTGCTTCACAAATTGATCTGTAAAAAAAAAAAAGTACTTTTTTTTTTCACAAAAATTTTATTTGGCCTCAGTTTTTTCATTTTCACATGGGCAACAGGATAAAATGGATCCTAAAATTTGTTGGGCAATTTCTCCTGAGTACATCAATATCTCATATGTGGTCATAAACCACTGTTTGGGCGCACCGCAAGGCCCGGAAGGGAAGGAGCGCCTTGTGACTTTTTGATTGGAAAATTAGCTCCAATCGTTAGCGGACACCATGTCGCATTTGGAGAGCCCCTGTGGGCGTCATGTTACGTTTGCAAAGCCCCTGATGTACCTAAACAGTGGAAACCCCCCACAAGTGACCCCATTTTGGAAACTAGACCCCCCAAGGAACTTATCTAGATGTGTGGTGAGCACGTTGAACCCCCAAGTGCTTCACAGAAGTTTATAACGCAGAGCAGTGAAAATAAAAAAATAATTTTTTTTCCTCAAAAATGATTTTTTAGCCCGCTATTTTTTATTTTCCCATGGGTAACAGGATAAATTGGACCCCAAAAGTTGTTGTCCAGTTTGTCCTGAGTACACTGGTACCCCATATGTGGGGGAAAACCACTGTTTGAGCGCACGGCATGGCTCAGAAGGGAAGGAGCGTCATTTGACTTTTTGAATGGAAAATTAGCTCCAATCGTTAGAGGACACCATGTTGTGTTTGCAGAGCCCCTGTGTGCGTAAACTTTGGAGCTCCCCCACAAATGACCCCATTTTGGAAACTAGACCCCCTAAGGAACTTATCTAGATGCATAGTGAGCACTTTGAACCCCCAGGTGCTACGCAGAAGTTTATAACGCAGAGCCGTTAAAATAAAAATATTTTTTTTCCCTCAAAAAATAAATTTTTAGCCTGCTATTTTTTATTTTCACAAAGGTAACAGGATAAATTGGACCCCAAAAGTTGTTGTCCAGCTTGTCCTGAGTACGCTGGTACCACATATGTGGGGGGACCACTGTTTGGGCACACGTTGGGGCTCAGAAGGGAAGTAGTGACGTTTTGAAATGCCGACTTGATGGAATGGTCTGTGGGCGTCATGTTATGTTTGCAGAGCCCCTGATGTACCTAAACAGTGGAAACCCCCCACAAATGACCCCATTTTGGAAACTAGATCACCCAAGAAACTAATATAGATGTGTGGTGAGCACTTTGAACCCCCAAGTGCTTCACAGAAGTTTATAACGCAGAGCCGTGAAAATAAAAAAATATTTTTTTTCCTCAAAAAATTATTTTTAGTCCACTATTTTTTATTTTCACAAGGGTAACAGGATAAATTGGACCCCAAAAGTTGTTGTCCAGTGTGTCCTGAGTACGCTGGTACCCCATAAGTGGGGGGGACCACTGTTTGGGCACACGTTGGGGCTCGGAAGGGAAGTAGTGACGCTTTGAAATGAAGACTTGATGGAATGGTCTGTTGGCGTCATGCTACATTTGCAGAGCCCCTGATGTACCTAAACAGTGGAAACCCCCCACAAGTGACCCCATTTTGGAAACTATATCACCTAAGGAACTAATCTAGATGTGAGGTCAGCACTTTGAACCCCCAAGTGCTTCACAGAAGTTTATAACGCAGAGCTGTGAAAATAAAAAAATATTTTTTTTCCTCAAAAAGTGATTTTTAGCCCACTATTTTTTATTTTCACAAGGGTAACAGGATAAATTGGACCCCAAAAGTTGTTGTCCAGTTTGTCCTGAGTACGTTGGTACCCCATATATGGGGGGGACCACTGTTTGGGCACACGTTGGGGCTCGGAAGGGAAGTAGTGACGCTTTGAAATGCCGACTTGATGGAATGGTCTGTGGGCGTCATGTTACGTTTGCAAAGCCCCTGATGTACCTAAACAGTGGAAACCCCCCACAAGTGACCCCATTTTGGAAACTAGACCCCCCAAGGAACTTATCTAGATGTGTGGTGAGCACGTTGAACCCCCAAGTGCTTCACAGAAGTTTATAACGCAGAGCTGTGAAAATAAAAAAATATTTTTTTTTCCTCAAAAAGTGATTTTTAGCCCACTATTTTTTATTTTCACAAGGGTAACAGGATAAATTGGACCCCAAAAGTTGTTGTCCAGTTTGTCCTGAGTACGTTGATACCCCATATATGGGGGGGGACCACTGTTCGGGGACACGTTGGGGCTCGGAATGGAAGTAGTGACGTTTTGAAATGCCGACTTGATGGAATGGTCTGTGGGCGTCATGTTACGTTTGCAGAGCCCCTGATGTACCTAAACAGTGGAAACCCCCCACAAGTGACCCCATTTTGGAAACTAGACCCCCCAAGGAACTTATCTAGATGTGTGGTGAGCACGTTGAACCCCCAAGTGCTTCACAGAAGTTTATAACGCAGAACCGTGAAAATAAAAAATCTTTTTTTTCCACAAAAATAATTATTTTAGCCCCCATTTTTTTATTTTCCCAAGGGTAGCAGGAGAAATTAGACCCCCAAAGTTGTTGTGCAATTTTTCCTGAGTACCCTGATACCCCATAAGTGGGGGTACACCACTGTTTGGGCACACGTCGGGGCTCGAAATGGAGGGAGCACCGTTTGACTTTTTGAACGCAAAATTGGCTGGAATAAATGGTGGCTCCATGTCGCGTTTGGAGAGCCCCTGATGTGCCTAAACAGTGGAAACCCCTCAATTCTATCTCCAACCCTAACCCCAACACACCCCTAACCCTAATCATAACCCTAACCACAACCCTAATCCCAACACACCCCTAACGAAATCCCAACTCTAACCCTAACCACAAGCCTAACCGTAATCCCAACCCCAACCCAACCCTAACCCCAATTCCAACCCTAAACCTAAGTTCAACCCTAACCCTAAGTTCAACCCTAACCCTAAGTTCAACCCTAACCCTTAGTCCAACCCTAACCCCTAGTCCAACCCTAACCCTTAGTCCAACCCTAACCCTTAGTCCAACTCTAACCCTTAGTCCAACCCTAACCCTTAGTCCAACCCTAACCCTTAGTCCAACCCTAACCCTAGCCCTAACCCTGGCCCTAACCCTAACCCTAACCCTAGCCCTGGACCTAACCCTAATGGAAAAAAAAAAAAATATTTTATTATTTGTCCCTACCTATGGGGGTGATAAGGGGGGCGGTGATTTACTTTTTATTTATTTTGATCACTATGAAAGTTTATCATAGTGATCAAAATAAATGAATGAATCTGCAGCGTTGCAGATTCGATTCGGCGCACTGCGCATGCGCCCGCCATCTTGCAAGATGGCGGCGCCCATGACGCTGGACGGCAGGACACCGGGACGGATAGCGGGAGGTCGGAGGCACAAAGGAGGGTGAGAGTGGGTGATCGGAGGGGCGATCGGAGGGCTGGGGGGGCGGAGGGAAGGCGGAGGGGCAGATCATGACGGCGGCTGCCGATCGGTGCCGTCAGACGGTGGCGGCAGCCGATCGGTGCCGTCAGTCGGTGTGGGGGGGGGGTCGGGTCTCGGTGTCCAGCCATGTCCGATGCTATTTCAGCATCGGCCATGGCTGGATTGTAATATTTCACCAATTTTCATTGGTGAAATATTACAATCGCTCTGATTGGCAGTTTCACTTTTAACAGCCAATCAGAGCAATTGTAGGCATGTGGGGGCTAAGCCACACCCCCAGGTGTTAACTCTGAAGGGTCCTTTGTGTGCGGGTCAGGTGACCTTTCAGTGACCCCGGTCACCCGACCCGCAGGGGGGCTATTTATAACATGACGCCTACGTAGGCGTCATAGGTCGTTTGGGCACTGCTTTTCATGATGCCTACGTAGGCGTCATGGGTCGTGAAGGGGTTAAAAGAGGGAAAAAAAACAATTTTCAAATAAAAACAAAACAGTATTATAATAAAGCAGGTTATGATAAAAGCCTCTTCCATTTCCTCGTCTCCTCCCCACTTTCTCAATTCTGGATCTTCTGGCATATAGGATACCTTAGAGCATATTATAAAGAGGTCAAAAAACATATTGAAAGATCTCAAATAACAACATTTTCTTATCTCCTTTTGCAGAAAAAAATATGTCTAGCACTTTTCTCCATTGTAATCAATTTTTCTTTCTATCCCCAGAGTGCAAGTCATCCTTCCACTCTAGTAACACTACATTTGTCTAAAAGGTCATCAAATGTTTTAAAAGGAGGAAAACTGGACAAATTCTGTTATTCATAATTACTTTCTTCTGCTTATAACAATATTAAATAAATTAAATCCAAGTGACTCTTTTAATCTTTCTAAATCTAAATCATAATGAAAAATATAAATTTAGGGATCTATATTTTGTATTTTCTCTGTAAAGTTTCACTAAATAATAAATGTCAAGAGAAAGTGATGGAAAGTAATGTGAATAAACAATATGATATAACTAATATTACATTTCATAAAATAATTCAAGGCTCACATCTAAATGTATTATCACCTTTGCAACATACATTAAACGTGCACACTTTCTTGTATCCCCAGAAGAAGCCAGTTGTCTGGCGAAACGTACATTGGGATCAATATCCCGACCACCAGCATGGGGTAGGAAATATCGAGGGAGAAATTTCAATACATATTTATTTTCTGCCACCAATATTTAAACACTGACATTCTATTAGTAGGGGCTGGAGCATTCTTGCTTCTCTCATGTCATACGGCTCTCAAAGCAACACATAGCGAACTACCATTACTTCCATAGTTAATGATGGTGCTCTTGTTCAGTGTTATAACTAAATCATATGTTGGCGTGTTGAACTAATAAGACACAGTCAGCCTGTTACATGTGGTATAGTGCCATAAAAAAGCATTCAATAGCTGAATTAATTTGTGAAGTATGTACCCTAATAAGTTATGCTGTCTCAGTAAAATGTTTC
This sequence comes from Dendrobates tinctorius, assembly GCF_039654945.1. NCBI lineage: Eukaryota > Metazoa > Chordata > Amphibia > Anura > Dendrobatidae > Dendrobates > Dendrobates tinctorius. The sequence goes on from NW_027361684.1 coordinate 44,514,508, forward strand.
ATAACAGCATAGATTGAAATAGTGTCTGTGTATGAAAGATTATTTGGTGACATGCGGAACTAAGCGCCCCTTAGTATTGAATATGATATAATATCATAATATCATAATCACCTGTTGTCACTGGCATCATCAAAGAGAAAACATTGAGTGGCGAGACAAGAAGCTAACCTTGGCTTCCATTATATCTGGGTTTTAAAACACAAAAATGTGATCAAATATATCAGTGGCGCTGCAGGTATCCCTGGAAAATGGCTAATTGAGCACAATTTGGCCATTTTCACTTAGGGATGTACTCACTTTTGTGATGTGTCTGTGTGTTGAGTTATTTAGAGGGTACACTAAATTGACACTGTTATACAAGTTGTTCACTGATTACTTTACTTTGCATCAATGTCTCATATCTTCAGTGTTGTCCCATGAAAGAATATAATAAAATAGTCACAAAAATGTGATGGGTGTACTCACTTTTGCGATATACTGTGGTTGCGCTTCTGTGTATGATTTCTAATTTATAGTTTTAAATATACATTTATATGTATAGCACATGAATGTCCAGCAGACGAGTGCTCCTGTGAATGGCCATTTGGATCTTTGTTCATATAACAGTTCTTTAACCCTTTTACTCCCAAGGGTGGTTTGCATGTTAATGCCCGAGCCAATTTTTACAATTCTGACCACTGTCCCTTTATGAGGTAATAACTCTGGAACGCTGCCATGGATCCCACTGATTCTGACATTGTTTTCTCGTGACATATTATACTTCATGTTAGTGGTAAAATTTCATTCAAATAACTTGCATTTATTTGTGAAAAAAATGGAAATTTGGCAAAAATTTTGAAAATTTCCCAATTTTCCAACTTTGAATTTTTATGCTCTTAAATCACAGAGATACGGCACACAAAAACTTAATAAGTAACATTTCCCACATGTTTACTTTACATCAGCACAATTTTGAAACCAAAATTTTTGTTTGTTAGGAAGTTATAAGGGTTAAAATTTGACCAGTGATTTCTCATTTTTACAACACCATTTTATTTTTAGGGACCACATCACATTTGAAGTCACTTTGAGGGGTCTATATGATAGAAAATACCCAAAAGTGACACCATTCTAAAAACTGCACCCCTCAAGGTACTCAAACCACATTCAAGAAGTTTATTAACCCTTTAGGTGCGTCACAGGAATTTTTTGAATGTTTAAAAATGAACATTTAACTTTTCTCGCAAAAAAAATTACTTCAGGTTAAATTTTTTTTATTTTACCAAGGGTAACAGGAGAAATTAGACTGCAAAAGTTATTGTGCAATTTATCCTGAGTATGCTGATACCTGATACGTGGGGGGAACCACTGTTTCGGCGCATGGCAGAGCTTAGAAGGAAAGGAGCGCCGTTTGACTTTTTCACTGCAAAATTGGCTGGAATTCAGATCGCACGCCATGTCACGTTTGGAGAGCTCCTGATATGCCTAAACAGTGGAAACCCCCACACAAGTGACCCCATTTTGGAAAATAGACCCCCAAGGAACTTATCTAGATATGTGGTGAGCACTTTGAACCCCCTAGGGCTTCACAAAAGTTTATAACGTACAGCCGTACAATTAAAAAATCATATTTTTTCCACAAAAATGATCTTTTCACCCCCCAAATTTTATTCTCCCAAGGGTAACAGGACCCCAAAAGTTATTGAGCAATTTGTCCTGAGTATGCTGATACCCCACATGTGGGGGTAAACCACTATTTGGGCGCATGGCAGAGCTCGGAAGGGAAGCAGCGCCATTTGACTTTTTGGCTGGAATTGAGATCGGACGCCATGTCGCATTTGGAAAGCCCCTAATGTGCCAAAACAGTGGAAACCCGCCAATTTTAACTCCAACCCTAACCCCAACACACCCCTAACCCTAATCTCAGCCCTAACCCTAGCCCTTACCCTAGCCCTAACACTAACCCTAATGGGAAAATTGAAATAAATACATTTTTTTATTTTATTATTTTTCCATAACTAAGGGGGTGATAACGGGGGGTTTGATTTACTATTTATGGTGGATTTTTATATTTGGCAGCTGTCGCATGCTAAAAGATGCTTTTTATTGTAAAAATAGTTTTTGCATCACCACATTTTGAGAGCTATAATATTTTTCCATATTTTGACCCATCGAGTCATGTGAGGTCTTATTTTTTGCGGGATGAGTTGACGTTTCTATTGGTACCATTTTCGGGCATGTGACATTTTTTGATCGCTTTTTATTCTGATTTTTGCGACGCAGAATGAACAAAAACCAGCATTTCATGAATTTCTTTTGGGGGGTGCGTTTACATCATTACGCGTGTGGTAAAATTGATAAGGCGGTTTTATTCTTCGGGTCAGTACGGTTACAGTGATACCTCATTTATGTCTTTTTTATGTTTTGGCACTTTTATGCAATGAAAACAATTTTATATAAAAAATAATTATTTTTGCATCGCTTTATTCTGCGAGCTATAACTTTTTAATTTTTTCGCTGATGATGCTGTGCAGTGGCTCGTTTTTTGCGGGACAAGATGCTGTTTTCAGCGGTACCATGGTTATTTATATCTGTCTTTTTGTTTGCGCGTTATTGCACTTTTTGTTCAGCGGTATGATGATAAAGCATTATTTTTTGCTTTGTTTTTTATTTTTTAAGGGATTCGATAAAGGGGCTAACTAGTTGGACAGTGTTATAGGGCGGGTCGTTACGGTCGCGGTGATACCAAATATGTGTACTTTTACTGTTTTGTTTTTTTTTATTTTCAAAAAATGAATTTATTAAGGAATATTTTTTTTTTTTTATTTAGCGATTTTTTTTATAAATTACTTTTACACTCTTTTTTTTACTTTATTACATTGTCCCGGGGGGGGGGACATTATTGTAATATGTCAGATCGCTGATCTGACACCTTGCACAGCAGTGTGTCAGATCGGCAATCTAAAGGCACTGCTGGAGGCACCGCTGATCGCTATGACGTACTATTCCGTCCTTGGGACTTAGGTCCCAGGTCACATGGACGGAATAGTACGTCTAATGTAGGAAAGGGGTTAACATGTATGAGGGTTCAGCTCTAACCAACCACCTTCATTACATCTATACAATGCACAATGAATGTTAATAAAAAGTAGATAAAATATAAGCAAACATACATACATTGGGGAAAATAAGTGTTTGATACACTGCCGGTTTTGAAAGTTTTCCCACCTACTAAGAAAGGAGAGGTCTGTAATTTTTATTGTAGGTACACTTCAAATGTGAGCAGGGCCAGCGTTAGCGGCAGGCAGACCAGGCAGCTGCCTAGGGCCCCCGTTCCCCCAGGGGCCCCCAGCCAGTTGCCTGCCGCCAGCGCCGTCTCCCCCCCGCCAGCGCCGACTCCCCTCCACCAGCGCCGACACGTTCAACTATACCGGCATCTATGGCGCTGGTACACTTCAAAGCAATGATGGAGGAGTGAGCGTCATGTGATGCTCCCTCTCCCATCATTCCCCTCTGCCTCTGACACTGCAGGTGCATGATGACGTCTGTTCATCATGTACCCACTGTGTAACGGGCAGACTGCAGCCACTGAGACTGGAGCCGAGCCGGGAACAGCGCGGGGCACAAGGAGAAGTGAGGATTGTGTGTTTTTTTTAAATATATCAGTGAGTACTGGACTGTGGGTCCATTTTGGGGGATGGCTACATTGTATTCTACAGGGGCTGCATTATATTCTGTGGGGGGCTGCATTATACTCTAGGGGGCTACATTATGCTCTATGAGGGGCTACCATATATGAAATGAAGGGGCTGCATTATACTATATGGGGAGGCTGCATTATATTCTATGGGGGATTACATCATACTGTATGGCGGGGCTGCATTATACTCAGTGGGCTACATTATATTCTGTGGGGTGGCTGCATTATACTCTGTGGGGTGGCAGTATTATAATATATGTGGGCTGCATTATACTGTATCGAAGACTATGGGGAATACATTATACTATATGAAGAACTATGGGGTGCATTATACTATGGGAAGTGAATTTTACTACATGAATGACTATGGCGGTGCATTATACTATATGGAGCATTATGAGGAGTGTATTATATTGTATGGAGGACTGATCAGTGTATTTTAATATATGGGAAACAAGCGATTGACTTCAATATTGTCGATCACACTCGTTTAGCTGCCTAAACTCAGCGCATGTAAATACAACAGAGATGCTTCTGTGTGATGTGCAATATGTTAGCATTTGGGGCCCCATTTTAAACTTTTGCCTAGGGCCCCACTTTGCCTAAAACCGGCCCTGACTCTGAGAGATAGAATCTTAAAAAAATCTAGAAAATCACATTGTATAACTTTTACATAATTATTTTGCATTTTATTGCATAAAATAAGTATTTGATCACCTACCAACCAGCAAGAATTCTGTCTCTCACAGATCTGTTACTTTTCTTTCAGAAGCCCTCCTACTCTTCACTCTTTACCTCCGTCATTTGCACCTGTTTGAACTCCATCCACCCCCAAAGTATGATGTCTTCCCCACCATGCTTCACAGTTAGGATGGTGTTTTTGGGGTTGTACTCATCCTTCTTCTTCCTCCAAACACGGCGAGTGGAGGTGATTCCAAAAAGTCCTATATCGGTCTCTTCTGACCACATGACCTTCTCCCATGCATCCAGATGGTTTTTGGTGAACTTCAAACTGGCCTGGACATGTGCTGGCATGAGCAGGAGGACCTTGCATGTCCTACAGGATTTCAATCCAGGATTGCGTGGTGTGTTACTTATGTTTGAGACTAGACTGTGGTCTCAGCTCTGTTAAGGGCATTGACTAGGTCCTCCTATGTAGTTGTGGGCTGATTCCTGACCTTTCTCAGAGTAATCCTCATCTTGTCACCTTGTGTTTCTTCCATTTTCTAATAATTGTGCCAACAGTTGTTGCCTTCTCACTGAGTTGCTTGCCTATTGTCCTGTAGCCCATCCCAGCCATGTGCAGGTCTACAATTTTGTTCCTGGTGTCCTTAGACAGCTCTTTTTTCTTGACCATGGTGGAGAGGTTGGAGTGAGATTGATTATGTAGACACGTGGCTTTTATACAGGTAACAAGCTCAAACAGGTGCAGTTAATACAGGTAACGCATGCATCGTAGGAGGGCTTCTTAAAGAAAAAATAACAGGTGAGAGTGAGAATTCTTGATGGTTGATAGTTGATCAAATACTTATTTCATGCAATAAAATGCAATTTAATTATTTAAAAATCATACAATATGATTTTCTGGATATTTTCTAAGGTTCTGTCTCTTACAGTTGAATTGTTCCTATAATAAAAATTACAGACCTCTCCATTCTTTGTAGATAGGAAAACTTGCAAACTTGGTAGTGGATCAAATACTTTTTTCTCCACTGTATATACCAATGAGGCAGTTTAGTTAGGGTCAGAATTATGGAAGGTCTCTGGGCATCGTGATCTGAACTCTGTGAAAGTCAAATGTATGAAACTGGCCTAACACGGCCCTGCATGTGTGGCACTCCTGAGGATTCAGTCACCACAGAGGTACTGCACCTCACCTAGAGGTGTGGTACCCCATTCCCAACTAAGGAGTGAGCACCTCACAAGACTCTAACACCTGCACCCAACACACACCCTATAGCAGCAGGGAACCCTGGATGTACCCTACGGGAGGATGATCTCAACCCTGCCTGGGTAGTAAAGGGTTTTGGGAAGTGGGTGGAGCTAGTAGGATGAGAGCAGGAGAAGAAAGTTAGTCAGGAGAGAGACTGAAGGGGAAGTGAAAGGGAGCAGACGTGCTGACAAGAAGCTCCCTGGAAAGACTGAAGGAAAGAAACAGAAGGAAGCTCCCTGAAGAGGGAAGGGATCCTAGAGGCACGGCGCAGCGACCATACTGCCCGTGGGGCTCATTCCACTCTAACTAACTTTGGGTGGTGGGATCAGGTTGCAGTGGGGTACCGACCTCCTAGCCTAGTGGAGATATCATCAGACTCAACTAGCAAGCCGGAGGTAGAGGCACCTATAGGCACCTCAGCCCCAGCCACATTTATCTTATCCAGAAAGGCAGCCATAAGGGAGCAAGGGGACGCAGAGAGGAAGTCACCCAACAAGGTCAGCGGCTGCTGACCTGGGACACTGACTGTGAGGTGTTGGGTAGGAAAAGGAGTAGAAACCAGCACAGTGAGACAGCCAGGAAAGGCAGACACTTAAGGGAGTCCTGGGAAGGTGGATCCTGATCTACCTGGGAGTTTGCTGGACCCCTCACCTGGAGGATGCAGCACCAAGTGGGCACCTGTGTACACAAGAACTGTGAGTAAACCTTTGGGACTGCACCCACCTGTGTCCTCCAATTATTCCTGCATCACCTATCCAACTCTGCTACATCTAACATCATCAAATACAACATCTTTTCTATCACAACTGCCCTGGGACAAAGCTCTGCCTGTTGAGAGCTATTCCAACTCTGCTGCATCACCACCTGTCCCAGAGGATCTGCACCATAGCACTGGTCACCTCTGACCAGAAACCACAGGTGGCGTCACAAACACTTTATCACAAATTTCATTATAAACCTTATCATCTCTTGTAAATATGCCCTTTTATTAGACACGCAGAGCCACGGACCGGGTCGCAGCTGTGGTGACACATCCCTTTAAGAAGCGGCCCGGTACCGAGTATCCCCACTGCCCTGGCGGACGATCCACGTGCAAATGGACAGGTCACAAATAAGGCACACAGAAATTTCTTATAGCAATGAACACTTTATATTGTCCTATTGTGGAGAGGCATAGAAAGCATAATGGTTCCACAGTGGGTGCAGCACTTAGATTCTTAGTAAAAGACTTCATGATATAGCCTGAAGTGATAGGGCTTATTCTCCTTAGATGATGTGACACAGATATGTGGTAATGAAAGCCATGGACATTACAGATAGTTGATAACATTTTATTTCTCTCTGCTGGTGTGCAACATGTACTCTACCATCTGGTATTCTGTGGTGAGCCCCATCAAAGATAGATGATCTAGACATTTCTGACACCATGTTGATTGGCAATAAATATTACCCTAGCCTAGGTGTCAAGCTCAAGGCCCATAGGCCAAATCTGGCCCACCATGTCATTCTATGTGGCCGATGAGGTCAGGACACACTTGATCACTGCTCTGACTGGCTATTCATATGGGGATAGTTGAGAGCTAGTCAGACCAGTGTTGAAGTGTGCACTGGAGCTCAAAATCTAAGATGGCAGCTGCCATCTCTGCTGGCACCGCCCCCTCTACTAAGTATTGTGTCACGATGTAGTAAGGGAGATGGGGCCTGTAACTGTAAGGGGAGGCCAGGACTGTAGTCATGACCAGAGACACTGAAGCATCTGTGTCCCGACCTTCCCTCACAGAAAACTGCATTCCTCTTCTCAGCGTACCTGCATCTCCAGGTTCTGTCCCCCTGGGCACTTCCCAGGTGGCAACGGTCCCTCTCCCAGGGGACCCCAAGTAATGGAGCCACAGTCCAGGATAGCTTGAACATTCTCTTTACTTAATATTTCACACGTTTCATCCACAGATGGCACATCATGAAATTCACTTGTCGCCTCATCTTTCCCTGCTTTGCTCTCGCTTCTATGCGGCACACGTACAGACCAGACTATCTTAGACTGCTCCCCAGTTCCTTCCTGGCCTAACCTCGCCATGATGACAACTCCTTCTGCCTGTTTCGCCCCAGACTCGAAATCATCAGTCACGCGGTTTAGTTGCCTCTGGTAAAGCATCCGACCCTTCAGTACCGTTCTCGTCGAAACTTCTTTCAACTCCTCACTCCAACCGACTCCTGCCCTAAAGGCGTCTGCCCAGGCTAGGAGTCGCCACATCTTTCTCCTCCTATACTCTGCCACTGCTATGATGCCCAGTGGCCGTGGATAATATGGGCTGCAGCTATTAAAAGTTGTGTGGCTGCCAGCCGTCCTGGGCCTATAGCCCATGTGGACACTTCCGGCACCCTGGCCTCATCTGACTAAACTTCCCTAAGACTTGCAGCTTACCACCCGGCAGCCCCTTCTACATTAATCCCCTATAACCTTATGTGGCGCCCCTGAGGGTTCAGTCGCCACATAGAATCATAGAATCATAGAATCGTAGAGTTGGAAGGGACCTCCTGGGCCATCTGGTCCAACCCCCTGCTCAAAGCAGGATTTGCTAAAGGTACTGCACCTCCTTCTGAGGTGTGGTACCCCACCATCCAGGTAAGGTGGAGACACCTGACAACACTCCAACACCTGCATCCCACACAACATAGTAGTGTAGCAAAGCACCCTTTGGTGGCTCCCTGCTTGTAACACGAAGCGTGCTGGGAGGCGGGTGGAGTTTAGTCTGCACCAAAAGAGCGGGAAGAGTTTAGGATTTAGTCAGTCTGACAGAGTCAGTGGAGGAGTGAAGATCCCCTGAGTGGGATGGATGAAGGAAGTGCTGCAGCCGACCTCAGTGACCTGGGTCCGCTGGCACAAGAAAGAGATATTGATGGGAAGCCTGACTCTCTCCATAAGAATGAAGGATTAGTACGGAACATGAGGAGGACTAAGGATCAGGGTTAGAGCAGAACCCTTCCCAAGTTCACAGCGCAAGGCCGGGGTCCGGTCCCCGAGGTTGTATGGATACTAATGGTCCTGCAGCAGACACCGGAGGAATAGAAGTTGTCACCACTTTATTCTCACACAAGACTTGGGAGCACAACAGCAACGATAGTGAGCTGGGACTTGGTAGCAAGGAGTCCCCGAAGCAGGCTACAGCTGTCTGCCGTACAAGTAGAGTTCATAGGAACATCTGACAGGAGGAACTCCAGTGTAACTCAGTACTGAGAGTACTTCACTATAGGTGCAAAAGGGAGATGTTCAGGAACGGCACTTATGTTGGCGGAGTGTTGGAATGGAGTACTTCATCTTGCCTGGTGGTTGGCTGAGCCCCTGACCTGCAGGACACGGCACTGAGGCGGGTACCTGTATGCATCACAGACTGTGAGTAATGCTTTGGAACTACCTGCCCTGGTGTCCTCCACTTATTCCTGCGCCAGCACACTCAGCACTGCTACATCGCTGTGCCTGACACCGCACCATCTACGTCACCTCCCTATCTCTTCACCTACACTGCCCTTGGACTACTGCTCTACCTGTGGAGGGCCACAACACCATTGCTGCACCACACCATCTGTCTGCAGCGTTGGCTTAACATCTTCATTGCCGAACACCACAAGTAGCGTCACGAATCATTCACTAATAAACTTTAATCATCATCCACACACTCAAGATTCCCCTTTTACAATGGACGCCCAGGGCCACAGACCGGGTCACAGCTACTGTGACAACTCTCATTGAAATCCACTGGGCCCGGCTCCGAGTACCCCGCCGACCTGGCGAGACCCTGGGGGAGCTCCATTTCTGGCGTCACGAACAGGATGACGAAGCCCGGTGCCACCGGGTTCTGTGTGCCTGAATGTTATTGGACTTAGACATTGCTGAAAATGTGCAGAATAACCAAACTGATAGACTGTAAAATGGACTCTCAAAATGGCCGCCGGCACGGTGAAGAAGGGCGTGACAACATGGGTGGTCCTAAGAAAAGACCGCAAACTGTCCTGGGCCTCCCCTGCCTGAACTTCTATACAACTGCAACATAGCCCAGCCCCCCGAGGGGTTTGTATACTGGCCTGGTATGGAGGAGTAGGAAGAAGACGCCCCCCTCAGAAGGAGGGGCGAGAGCCAGTGGCGGGAAAAGAGGCCAGGAGGGAAGAAGAGAGCGAGAACGCCATATTGGGAGAAGGAAGGAGGCCCAAAGAGCGCGAGGAGGTTGAGCTGAACTTCCCCGGTGCAATGGCTGAAGGCTCCGACCTTGCTTCCACGATGGACCGCTGGCAGCTGGAGGATGAGATTGCCCTGCTGACACACTGCCTGCGGCTGAGACAGGAGGCTCTCTGGACTCTGAACTGGCAGCGCGCCCAGGAGGGGCCTAAACCATTGGTACCTCCATCACCGGTACCATCACCATTGGTACCCGCCGCTGCTATATCACCGGTACCCCACCAAGGATGCCCTGGTCCTCCCTCCGGCAGCACTTGCGGAACCTGAGGCCGCTGCGATGCCATCGGCAGCGCCTGTCACCATCTCCCTGCTGCAACCGCCACTGAGTGCCGCCTGCACGGAGGAGGTACCGGAGGGCCCGAGAGTTCAGCAGGAAGAAGCTGGACTCCTGCCTGGACCTAGCACGGCTGCGCAGGTCCCACCGGAGGCCCCTGCAGACCCGGAGACGCCATCGGTTCCACCACCTTCTCCCGCCTCTCACCTGGCAGCTCAAGTCACCACCGCTACCACCGGCTGCCACCCGATGACCGAACCGGAGCCGACACCACACCACCGGGAAGCTCCAGGTATGACCGCCACCCCTGCCAACTGGTTTCCCCTTGAGTTTTCACGCACTGCAGCCAGCATGCTCGAATTCCACATGGGACAATTGGAAGAGCTATGCTCTCAATTTAGAGGCACTAAGCTGACTGCGATGGGGAAATGGAAGAAGTCCCTGCTGAAAAGAGTAAGGCTGGAGCAAGCACGTCCCATTAGACATCTTCTGATTTCAGCAGAGGAGTGTGAGCAGCTGCTGGGTGTTACTATGCATCATGGGTTCCCCCTTCCAGAGATTCATGATCCCCGCGTTTCACCCTACAAGCGGCCACAGGCAAAAGTTTCACCAGCGGTCAGACCAAAAGCCAAGGCAGCAGAGATACCACCTGAAGCTGAAGTACTACTCTCCCAGGTACAAGTTGCTACCCCTGCTGTACCACAGGCAGCAGTTCCATCAGCTGCCACCCCATTTGCACAGGCAGCCACTAACCTAACTCCCTTGGGAGAAAGAATATCTGCAATTTGTAGACTATCAACAGGAAGAGGAAAATCAGAAGTTCTCCCCTGGAAGCAGCCAAAGAGACCAGCTTCCACTACCCCAGGAGGGGATCCCCAATAAAGAAAAACTAACTGACTAGTTGTTACCCAGCAGGGTATTTGCACCGTTGTGCCTTCTTTTTGTTATCATGTTTTCTTTGGTTTTACAAGTTTTTGCCTAGTTGCGTTGGCAGCATATTTTTCATTGAACTGCAGAGATCATGGACAATGAATGATCCACAAACTGTGTTCTATATAGTTGCACCACTTTAGGTGCCCTTTCTTGGTTTTACATAGATCTTTTATGAATAAGAACTACTTCATCATGGAGTATAGCTCCAATCCAAGGACACTGCAGGAAATCCCGGCTGGGAGCGGTGTCCAGCATGTGCAAGAATTATTGATGTCTCAATGTGAAGTATTGTGTGATGTGTCTTATAAAAAGGTTAACAGATTTTTATAGAGAGCTTACTGATAGTAGTATTTAGGTATTGGATTAGGAATGGATATTTTACAGAATTTGATAATGTTGAATAAAGATTTGAATGCAGGTGACGAACCAGGCATCAGCGGTTGTCACCCATGTCTAACAGAGACAGTAAAAGAAAATGTGAACGATAAAGAGAAGAAAATGTGTTGATGATAGTACTTGAACTGGTAGTAAGTTTATTTTCATAGCACTTTAAAATTAGGTAATTATAAATAGTCTGTTAAATTGTTCTGCAACGTTCAAGAGTGAGTGCCTCCCACATTGGGAAGTTTAAATAAGAATTGTTTATCAGCATTCAAAATTTTTTGTATATTCCCTTGTTTTGTCTAACTTTGCTTCACTTGCAGCCCGTGGATGTGCTGTGTTTAATGGGGGGTATGTGGCACCCCTGAGGGTTCAGTCGCCACAGAGGTACTGCACCTCCTCCTGAGGTGTGGTACCCCACCATCCAAGTAAGGTGGAGACACCTGACCACACTCCAACACCTGCATCCCACACAACAGTAATGTAGCAAAGCACCCTTTGGTGGCTCCCTGCTTGGAACACGAAGCGTGCTGGGAGGTGGGTGGAGTTTAGTCTGCACCAAAAGAGCGGGAAGAGTTTAGGATTTAGTCAGTCTGACAGAGTCAGTGGAGGAGTGAAGATCCCCTGAGTGGGATGGATGAAGGAAGTGCTGCAGCCGACCTCAAGGACCTGGGTCCGCTGGCACAAGAAAGAGACATTGATGGGAAGCCTGACTCTCTCCACAAGAAGGAAGGATTAGTACGGAACATGATGAGAGGAGGACTATGGATCAGGGTTAGAGCGGAACCCTTCCCAAGTTCACAGTGCAAGGCCGGGGTCCGGTCCCCGAGGTTGTTTGGATACTAATGGTCTTGCAGCAGACACCGGAGGAATAGAAGTTGTCACCACTTTATTCCCACACAAGACTTGGGGGCACAACAGCAACGATAGTGAGCCGGGACTTGGTAGCAAGGAGTCCCCGAAGCAGGCTACAGCTGTCTGCCGTACAAGTAGAGTTCATAGGAACATCTGACAGGAGGAACTCCAGTGTAACTCAGTACTGAGAGTACTTCAATATAGGCGCAAAAGGGAGACGTTCAGAAAAGGCACTTATGTTGGCGGAGTGTTGGAATGAAGTACTTCATCTTGCCTGGTGGTTGGCTGAGCCCCTGACCTGGAGGACATGGCACTGAGGTGGGCAGCTGTATGCATGACAGACTGTGAGTAAAGCTTTGGAACTACATGCCCTGGTGTCCTCCACTTATTCCTGCGCCAACACACTCAGCATTGCTACATCGCTGTGCCTGACACAGCACCATCTACGTCTCCTCCCTATCTCTTCACCTACACTGCCCTGGGACTACTGCCCTACCTGTGGAGGGCCACAACATCATTGCTGCACCACACCATCTGTCCCAGAGGATCTGTCTGCAGCGTCGGCTTAACATCTTCATTGCCGAACACCACAGGTGGCATCACGAATCATTCACTAATAAACTTTAATCATCATCCACACACTCAAGATTCCCCTTTTGCAATGGACGCCCAGGGCCACGGACCGGGTCACAGCTACCGTGACAACTCCCATTGAAATCCACCGGGCCCGGCTCCGAGTACCCCGCCTACCTGGCGAGACCCTGGGGGCGCTCCACTTACTATGAACTATACCAGCAGTGCACAATAGTATGCCCCCATCTAGTGGTTCCCGCAAGTACTACAGTTACCCTTAGTTATAAAGAGCTGCAAACACTATAATGCCCCCCTCTATTATCCGTACAGTGCAATAGTTTCCCTACCTAATGAACATATGGTAAATATAATACTCAATATTACATAACAGGACATAATAATAACATGTACTGGAATGCAACACCATTTACAGAGGTGTACAAGAAATGGTGACACATATACGAATGTGGCAGTACCATAAATGTGAGCGGTAATAGATATTTCTATATAGTAATACCAAAAATATTAACATAGACATTACAAACATTAGCACGCTAAGAACAATTAAAGGAAGGGGAGTAAGGCGGTAATTCTATCTCACCCCCTTACATAACAATCCATGGAGCTGGGGCCCTCGCTATCCCTGCCCCAGGGGTACTCTTAAAGGTAGAGAGGCCTGAGTCGCTAACCTTACTATGCTCTTGAATGCACACTGAAACTATTCCCTCCCCCACACAGGGAGTTATGGGACAGATGTGAAACAGACAGCACAAACCAGACATGCAGGGGAATGAAAGGAAACTGCAATCACACAAATACACTCATGAAACAATAAAGTAGAGAACAAGGCAACAATAGGAAAGATCAACCAAATAGGAGAGGATAAGGAAGCACACACAAAACCAGAACCATACAGATGACTCCTAGTGTTAACACCAATTAACAGTCACAAATAAGGACTACTCCTTCACCTTCAAACTGAGTAGTTGTAAGGCTACTTTCACACTAGCATTTCCTGGAGCTGCAGAGGGATGTGCCTGGCCGCCGTGAAGCTCCGCCCACGGCCTCATCTCCTCCGGTCAGCTCCAACTATGGGTGCATGATGCTGCGTGCAACCTGCGTACCATATCTTTAGCATTGGGTATGCAGGCCGTGTGCAGGTATGCATTAGCCGGTGCATGCATCCTTTTGACGGTACGCCGAGGCGAGCGCACCAAAATGCAACACGGTCCGTTTGGCGCAGGTCGGCACACCGTTAAAAGGACACATGCACCAGCAAACGCATACTTGCGCATGGCCTTCATATCCAATGCTAAAGATAGGGTACGCAGGTCTCATGCAGCATCATGCGCCCATAGGTGGAGCTGAATGGAGGAGGTGTGGCCGTGGGCAGAGCTTCACGGTGGCCGTACGCATCCCTCCGCAGCTCCAGGAAATGCTAGTGTGAAAGTAGCCTAAGCTATCACCAGCAGGGAACAGAGGAAGCAGTGCGGTTTAAATAGAAGGCCCCGCAGAGGCCAAATAGAAGATGGAAAACACCTGCTGTAACAAAGAAGTGGACGAACAGACAAAAAGTAATCAGCACTTAGACAGCAACTGGATCTCCAGTGGCTCAACAGATAGAGACACTGGCAGACAAACACAAGACTGTCGGATCAAATCCTGAGGCATGACTACTAGTTGCATTCTACATCAACACAGCCAGTGTTTGCCAGAGAAGATGGAGCAAGCGCAAGGAGATGATGCAATCTTCAAATCTGAGCAGAGATAGCCAGTTCTTAACAGAGGGAATGACACCAGCGCAAGGAGCCTTGTGAGTGAATAGTGAACGTTAGAGTTGAGCGAAACGGGTCGAAAAATTTCAAAAGTCGCCGACTATTGGCAAAGCCGGGTTTCATGAAACGAAACCCGACCCTAGGATGAGGTCGGCGACTTAAGCGCCAAAGTCGCGTTTCAAAAGTTTGTTTTGCGCTCTTTTTCAGCCAATCAGGATCCACAGACACTGTGGGCAACGTGATGACTAGAGTTGAGCGAAACGGGTTGAAAAAATTCAAAAGTCGCCGACTTTTGGCAAAGTCGGGTTTCATGAAACGAAACCCGACCCTAGGATGAGGTCGGCCACGAGGTCAGCGACTTACGCGCCAAAGTCGCGTTTCAAAAGTTTGTTTTGCGCTCTTTTTCAGCCAATCAGGATCCACGGACACTGTGGGCAACGTGATGACATAGGCACGGGTCACCACCATCTTTCAGAAGGGCATGCAAGTGATTGGCTTGCTTTGGTGGGCGTCACAGGGGGTATAAAAGGGCGTGCACGCCGACCGCCATCTTACTTCCGCCGATCTTAGTATAGGGAGAGGTTGCTGCTGATTCTGTAGGGAGAGCGTTAGGCAGGGAAGAAGACAAAAAAACTGCTTCTGCTGCTAGCGATTTGGCCTGCACAACACACCAGTCACTGTGTGTGCAGTGCAAGGGGAGGCTATATAGTGGTGTATCAGTGGTGTTGGTTGTTGGGCTGCCTTTTAAGGCTTCCTGACAGGCTGGCATTGCTGTTTACCCACTGCTCCGCAAACTGCTTTTTTAAAAGCAATCCCAATTTTTTTTTTTTGTCCTGCTGAGAAGAAAAAAAAACTGCTTCTGCTGCTAGCAATTTGGCCTGCACAACACACCAGTCACTGTGTGTGCAGTGCAAGGGGAGGCTATATAGTGGTGTATCAGTGGTGTTGGTTGTTGGGCTGCCTTCTAAGGCTTCCTGACAGGCTGGCATTGCTGTTTACCCACTGCTCCGCAAACTGCTTTTTTAAAAGCAATCCAATCTCCCTTATCCTCTAGTCACTTTTGTCACAGCTGTGCCATCGAGCCTGTCACATAGCGCTCAGATATTCATTGGGCCTCACACAATCCAAAAGTGTCTAGTGTCCAAAAGTGTGTGCAGAGATTCAAAATCTCCCTTATCCTCTAGTCACTTTGGTCACAGGTGTGCCATCGAGCCTGTCACATAGCGCTCAGATATCAGTGGGCCTCACACAATCCAAAAGTGTCCACTGTCCACAAGTGTGTGCAGAAATTCAAAATCTCCCTTATCCTCTAGTCACTTTTGTCACAGCTGTGCCATCGAGCCTGTCACATAGCGCTCAGATATCAGTGGGCCTCACACAATCCAAAAGTGTCCACTGTCCACAAGTGTGTGCAGAAATTCAAAATCTCCCTTATCCTCTAGTCACTTTTGTCACAGCTGTGCCATCGAGCCTGTCACATAGCGCTCAGATATCAGTGGGCCTCACACAATCCAAAAGTGTCCACTGTCCACAAGTGTGTGCAGAAATTCAAAATCTCCCTTATCCTCTAGTCACTTTTGTCACAGCTGTGCCATCGAGCCTGTCACATAGCGCTCAGATATCAGTGGGCCTCACACAATCCAAAAGTGTCCACTGTCCACAAGTTTGTGCAGAAATTCAAAATCTCCCTTATCCTCTAGTCACTTTTGTCACAGCAGTGCCATCGAGCCTGTCACATAGCGCTCAGATATCAGTGGGCCTCACACAATCCAAAAGTGTCCACTGTCCACAAGTGTGTGCAGAAATTCAAAATCTCCCTTATCCTCTAGTCACTTTTGTCACAGCTGTGCCATCGAGCCTGTCACACAGCGCTCAGATATCAGTGGGCCTCACACAATCCAAAAGTGTCCACTGTCCACAAGTGTGTGCAGAAATTCAAAATCTCCCTTATCCTCTAGTCACTTTTGTCACAGCAGTGCCATCGAGCCTGTCACATAGCGCTCAGATATCAGTGGGCCTCACACAATCCAAAAGTGTCCACTGTCCACAAGTGTGTGCAGAAATTCAAAATCTCCCTTATCCTCTAGTCACTTTTGTCACAGCTGTGCCATCGAGCCTGTCACATAGCGCTCAGATATCAGGGGGCCTCACACAATCCAAAAGTGTCCACTGTCCACAAGTGTGTGCAGAAATTCAAAATCTCCCTTATCCTCTAGTCACTTTTGTCACAGCAGTGCCATCGAGCCTGTCACATAGCGCTCAGATATCAGTGGGCCTCACACAATCCAAAAGTGTCCAGTGTCCAAAAGTGTGTGCAGATATTCAAAATCTCCCTTATCCTCTAGTCACTTTTGTCACAGCAGTGCCATCGAGCCTGTCACATAGCGCTCAGATATCAGTGGGCCTCACACAATCCAAAAGTGTCCACTGTCCACAAGTGTGTGCAGAAATTCAAAATCTCCCTTATCCTCTAGTCACTTTTGTCACAGCAGTGCCATCGAGCCTATCACATAGCGCTCAGATATCAGTGGGCCTCACACAATCCAAAAGTGTCCAGTGTCCAAAAGTGTGTGCAGATATTCAAAATCTCCCTTATCCTCTAGTCACTTTTGTCACAGCAGTGCCATCGAGCCTGTCACATAGCGCTCAGATATCAGTGGGCCTCACACAATCCAAAAGTGTCCAGTGTCCAAAAGTGTGTGCAGATATTCAAAATCTCCCTTATCCTCTAGTCACTTTTGTCACAGCAGTGCCATCGAGCCTGTCACATAGCGCTCAGATATCAGTGGGCCTCACACAATCCAAAAGTGTCCACTGTCCACAAGTGTGTGCAGAAATTCAAAATCTCCCCTGTCCTATAGACACCTTGTACCTTGTTTTACATTACTATATAGTTTGTTGGATTTTGTCTACATTTCTACCAAAAATGAGGAAGGCTGGTGGAAGAGGCCGTGGAATTGGGCGGGGGTTGGCAGCTGGTAATGATGGTGTTGGTGGTGGATCTGATGGTAGTGGCAAGAGCAAAATAGGACCGAATGCAGGAGATGCTGACCCTGCGTCATCGTCTGGCTACATAAGGCCTCGAACGCTTAGTTTTCTAGGAGTTGGCAAACCGCTTTTAAAGCCAGAGCATCAGGAAAAAGTTTTTCTTACATTGCTGACTCAGCCTCCAGCTCTATCGCCTCCTCTTCTTCAGTTGTAAAAAGTAAAAGCACTGAGTCGTCATTGGAGGCTCATGTTCATGAACCACACCTTTCCTTGTGTCCTTCACCCCAACCAAGATTGAAGGATGACGCAGGCCATACTACTGATTACTCCATGGAGCTGTTTTCACATACCATGCCTGGATTATCAAGTCAAATGGTGAATTACCCAGGCCAAGATGAATCTGACATGGAGTGCACTGATGCACAGCCGCTGATGGATGATTCTGCTGGTACATTCACTAAGAGCACTACATTGTCCTCGCAGTGTACAGAGCCAGATTCTGACCCTGATGAGACTCAGGTGCCCCTTCCCGCACACTATACCACCATACACGGTGACACAGAGGAAGGTGCACATGACATAGAAGAGGAGGTGATGGATGACCCAGTTGTTGACCCAGATTGGCATCCATTGGGGGAAGAGGGTGCTGCTTCCAATAGCTCAGATGAGGAGCATCCACAGCAGACATCGACATCGCAACAGCTGTTATCTGGCAGGCCCGGAGCACTCCAAAGACAGGTTCCAAACATCAAAAGAGTTGCTTGACAGCTTGTCCAGAGGGTCAAAAGATCACAGCGTGCTAGGCCGCAAAATGTCTGCCAAAGTAGGAAGAGTGCAGTGTGGCACTTTTTTGAACAAAATCCTCATGATCAGGCCAAGGTTATCTGTAAGAAGTGCGCAAAGACCTTTAGCCGAGGGAAAAATCTGAAAAATTTGAATACCAGTTGCATGCTTAGACATTTAACCAGCATGCACTTGCAAGCGTGGACACAACACCAAACCTCAAGTGCCACATGTGCAACTGATCACAACGAAGGTAGTCAGCAACGCTACATTGTTTCCCCCACTGTAAGCCCACCGGTTAGCACAGCAGCAAATGTTGAGGTGTCATTGCAAGACAACAGCAGTCAGGGAATCCCACTGTTATATCAACGAAATACTGATTCTAGGCCATCAGAAAGAACACCAACTCCATCACCATCATCAACCCTCTCTCAGTCCGCCCTGTCCACCGCTACTTCCACCATATGCAGCTCTCAAGTCCAGCTCACCCTCCCAGACACTTTGAGTAGGTCAAGAAAGTACTCAGTCTCTCATCCGCGTACACTGGGTTTGAACGCCCACATTGCCAAACTAATCTCGTTTGAGATGATGCCCTTTCGGTTGGTGGAAAGCACAGCTTTCCGCGAACTCATGGCCTATGCAGTACCACGCTATGACCTACCCAGTCGCCACTTCTTCTCTCGCAAAGCCATCCCAGCCCTCCACCATCATGTGAAAGACCGCATTGTCCATGCACTCAAGCAGTCAGTGAGCGGAAAGGTGCACCTCACAACTGATGCATGGTCCAGTCGGCATGGCCAGGGCCGTTACGTGTCCATCACTGCGCACTGGGTTAATGTGGTGGATGCAGGGTCCACAGGGGACAGCGGTGGTGGGACAGTGCTGCCTAGCCCACGGTATAGGAAACAGTTGGCTGTAGGCGTTCGACCATCCTCCTCCTCCACCTCCTCCAGAAGCGAAAGCTCGTCCACAGAGCGCAGTCGTACGAGCACTCCATCTGCAGCTGCCACTGTTGCACACGATGTGTTCCCCTATCGAGCAGCTAGTGGAAAGCGTCAGCAGGCTGTGTTGCAGATGATGTGTTTGGGCGACAGACACACCGCCGAGGTGCTGGCCGAGTACTTGAAGCGACGAGTCATGGCTGGGCAGTGTACATCTTGAGGCAGGCAAGGTAGTTAGTGATAACGGCCGTAATTTTGTGGCAGCCATAGCCCTTTCAAAACTCAGCCACATACCTTGCTTGGCTCATACCTTGAACCTGGTGGTGCAGTGCTTCCTCAAAAATTATCCGGAGTTAACAGCCCTGCTCCAGAAGGTGCGAAGACTGTGCGCGCACATCCGCCGGTCGCCTGTACACTCCGTTCGTATGCAGAAGCTGCAGCGATTGCTCCACCTTCCCAACCACCGCCTCATTATTGACATTGCAACAAGGTGGAACTCCACCCTGCACATGGTGGAGCGGCTGTGCGAGCAGAGGCAGGCCATAATGCATTTGTGGGAGGATACACGGCCAGGCACTTTGAGAGCAGACATGGAGTTGACAGGTGTGCAGTGGTCGAAGCTGAAAGACCTTTGTAAAGTCCTTCAGTGTTTTGAGGAATGCACACGGCTGGTAAGCGCAGACGACGCCATCCTAAGCATGAGCATCCCACTTATGCGTTTGCTCATGCAAACTTTGACGCACCTTAAGGAGCAGGCGTCTGCAGCCAATGTTGATGAGGAGGAAGAGGAGGAGGGAATCCTTGATGACATTCAGCCATTGTCTGCTCAGGGACCTCTCCTGGACGAGGTGGAGGAAGAAGAGGAGGAGGAGGAGGATGATGGGGATGATTACTTAGGGGAGGAGGATGCATCTCGTGGGGCAAGTGAAAATGTTGGCGTGGCAAGGTCTGGTACAGGGTTTGTGCGTGACTGGAGGGATGTGGATTTGCCAGAAAGTGCTCCTCCACCCAGCACTCGCAGTGCATCATTGACACCGGGAACATTGGCCCACATGTCAGATTATGCCTTGCGGATCCTAAAAAGGGACCCCCGCATTGCCAAAATGATGAACGATGACGACTACTGGTTGGCCAGCATCCTGGATCCACGCTATAAAGGCAAATTACAAAACATCATGCCACAGGAGAACCTTGACCTAATATTGGCTAATAAACAAGCAACTCTGGTAAATCGGTTGTTTGAGGCATTCCCAGCACACAGCAGCGGTGATGGTTCTCACACGAGCCGTACGGGCCGGGGGCAGCTTGGCAGAGGTGTTCGTGGTGCACACAGCAGAAGTGGCGTTGGAGACAGGGGTTTCATGACAATGTTGTGGACTGATTTTTCAAATACCGCTCACACAACTGGTAATACTGCATCGATGGAAAGTGACAGGAGACAGCATTTGTCAACTATGGTAACAAACTACTTTTCCTCCCATATCGATGTTCTCCCACACAGGTCATTCCCCTTTGACTATTGGGCCGCTAAACTGGACACCTGGCCTGAATTGGCCCAATATGCCTTACAGGAGCTCGCTTGCCCAGCTGCAAGTGTGCTATCGGAAAGAGTCTTCAGTGCAGCTGGATCAATCCTGACAGAAAAAAGGACCCGTCTGTCAACCCAAAATGTGGATGATCTAACCTTCATTAAAATGAACCATGCATGGGTTTCCAAGGATTTTGTCCCACCTTCCCCTGATGACACATAGGGTGACAGAAAAATGGCTTGCTTTGGTCCACCTCTTCCTGGTACTTCACCTATTTCGCCTTTTGCATCAGCTGAATGTCCAACATCAACATATGCCACTTTCTAAAACTCCCTAACTGTGCTGCCTCCCCCCCCATGGCCGGGGTCACCACCTACCGCACGACACCGTGCGAGTGCCGTTGCCCTGGACAGGTGGGTAGGCCGACTCTTGGGCGCGGGCACTGGCACAGGGTCCCTCATAGTGCAATCAAGTGTCTCTGACGGTGGTGGTGCACACCCGCCGTCAGACACACCGCTGTACTATGAGGGGCCCAGTGCCAGTACCGACGCCCACGAGTGGGCCCCCCTTGCTTGGGCAGGGCCCCAGCATTTGCAATCTTTACCTCTCCCTGCTCCTCCGCTGTGTAATCTGGGCCATCAAATCCATACTGTGCCTGACACCGTCTGAGCCTGCCTCCTGAGACATATATTTTGAATGTGTACGCTATCCATACATGTTATCCAGGGATACGGTACCCTTTCTAACCTTTGTGCAATCACGTGCAATCCATACTGGGCCTAACACCGTCTGAGCCTGCCTCCTGAGACATATATTTTGAATGTGTACGTTATCCATACATGTTATCCGGGGATACGGTACCCTTTCTAACCTTTGTGCAATCACGTGCAATCCATACTGGGCCTAACACCGTCTGAGCCTGCCTCCTGAGACATATATTTTGAATGTGTACGCTATCCATACATGTTATCCAGGGATACGGTACCCTTTCTAACCTTTGTGCAATCACGTTCAATCCATACTGGGCCTAACACCGTCTGAGCCTGCCTCATGCTGTATAGACATATATTTTGAATGTGTACGCTATCCATACATGTTATCCGGGGATACGGTACCCTTTCTAACCTTTGTGCAATCACGTGCAATCCATACTGGGCCTAACACCGTCTGAGCCTGCCTCCTGAGACATATATTTTGAATGTGTACGCTATCCATACATGCTATCTGGGGATACGGTACCCTTTCTCACCTTTGTGCAATCATGTGTAATCCATACTGGGCGTGAGAACGGCTGGTGAGCTGTTAAGCAAGCTACAGCACCTGTCCAGACAAGTACAGGGATTCCCTAGCGAGGAGACTTATTTGATTGTTTTCAATGTTGGGACAGCAATTTTTGGGGAGCACTATACTCTGGAGAATGATAGATGGGGCCCACCATACACTGGAACATTCCAAAGGTGGACATCAGACACTGGAGCAGCATTTACAGGGCCCATTATACACTAGAGCATTAGAAATGGGGCCCATTATGTTTGGAGCATTATTTGGGCCCATAAGACAGTGGAGCTTCATCCATGGGGACCAACATATACTGTAGCATTATGTGGAGCTCATCATATACTGTTTCAAACATTATATGGGACCAATGATTCTGTATGGAGAAATAGATGGGCCTCGTCATGAGATGTAAAAAGTGAGGTATTTTTCATTGTACTATACCGCTATTTCTCTGCCGTATCGGAGCATGATGAGTTGTGGTATTATGTGTTAAAGGGGCGCTCTTTCGCCCAGGGCACATGAAAACCTGGAGCCAGCCCTCCCCCCCCACAGTTTGTAGCCAAATAACCCCCATTTTTCAGTGCGTAACTTGTATTATGAAGTTAATTAAGGTTGACAAGCTTAAGAAAGAAGAATTGATGCTTTTGGCATTCAAATGGGCACTGTAGGTGTGTTTCCTGTCCTCCTCTCACTGCCGACTTTTATTCCCCATTGACTTACATTGGGTTTCGTGTTTCGGGACGACCCCGACTTTTCCCTATAATCGGACGATCTTGCTCGACCCGACTTTTGGAAAAGTCGGGTTTCACGAAACGAAACGCGACCCTAAAAAACCAAAAGTCGCTCAACTCTAGTGATGACATAGGCAGGGGTGACCACCATCTTTCAGAAGGGCATGCAAGTGATTGGCTTGCTTTGGTGGGCGTCACAGGGGGTATAAAAGGGCGTGCACGCCGACCGCCATGTTACTCATGTTGATCTCAGAATAGGGAGAGCTACTGCTGCTGCTGATTTTGTAGGGAGAGCGTTAGGCAGGGAAGAAGACACCAAAAACTGCTTCTGCTGCTAGCGATTTTGCCTGTACAACACATCAGTCACTGTGTGTGCAGTGCAAGTGGAGGCTATATTTTGCTGGATCAGCGGTGTTGGTTGTTAGGCTGCCTTCTAAGGCTTCCTGACGGCTGCATTGCTGTTTACCCACTGCTCTGCAAACTGCTTTTTTAAAAGCAATCCCAATTTTTTTTTGTTGTCCTGGTGAGGTACTGAGCGTGCATTTTTTCACACCATACAGCGGTGCACACTCCTCACACAGTACCGTGTAATGGCTGTTATCACAGCCACAGTGAAGCTATCTGTGTGTCACTCTGTAAGGATAAGTCAAGGACATGTTCCGTTCTTACAGACCTGCACCTTCTAGTTTTGTCTAGCTTTCAAACAGTTAAATATATTTGCTGTTTTATCACATTCAAAACTATAGAGAGACAGCGTGTGTCAGTCCGTATACTTAAAAAACACGGAGCTTGACAATTTTACGTACACCGGACAGCCGTGTACGTGCATGCTCCTCTCTCAGTACCGTGTAACGGCTGTTATCACGGCCTGCTATGATTGCGTCACCGTAGGAGGCAAAAACAGAAATGCTAGCTAAGTCCAGAAAACAAGAGAAGTTGGCAACTATCAGATTGCAGACCCCTGAACCTATCAACACAACTAGCAGTAGCCGTGGGGGGTTCCTACGATGACCTAGACCCCTCGATCACAGCCGGAGAGATACATAGGCCTAAAGAAGGAAAGGGGAAATCTAACTGCCCCAGAGCAGACCCCAAAGCAATAGGCAGCCCCCCACATATAATGACGGTGAAGCAAGATGAAAACACTTACACAGACAGAAAGACAGGCTAAGCAAAGACGGGGCCCAAAAACTACCTAGATAGGAACGGATAGGAAGGCTGCTGTCTGCAATCTGCCAAAACCCTATCAGAGACAAAAGCCAACAAGCTGATATAAAAATGGCCCTGAAGCAACTAAGCTTCAAAAACTAAATCAGCACTCAGGTACTTTCAGAAGACAGAGCTCACGAAACACTGCACACTCCAGCAGGGAGTGGCAGAATCCAAAAAGCAAGAAAAACAAAAATAAATCTTAAATGCAAAAAGGCAAAACAGAAAACTTAGCTTTAGGAGAGCAGGAATCAGACTGGTGTCCAAGAGTCCACAGAGAAATCACCCGCAGGGCAGAAAGGGCGTAGGCTGCCTTAAATCCTGTCAGTGACTCCACTCAGCCAATCATCTTCATTAGTCCCAGGTGCCTGATAATCAGGCTCACTACCTTCCTTCACTAGAATAGGGAGTTCACCAGGCCTCAGTGACGGAGGGGAAAATGAACTCACAACAGTACCCCCCCCTTAAGTAGGGGTCACCGAACCCTCAACAACGCTACCAGGGCGATCAGGGTGAGCCCGATGAAAGGCACGCACCAATCTTTTGGCATGAATATCAGAGGCAGAGACCCAGGAATTATCCTCCTGACCATAACCCTTCCACTTAACCAAATACTGGAGTCTCCGTCTAGCCAGACGGGAATCCAGAATTTTCTCTACCTCATATTCCAAGTTACCTTCAACCAATACAGGGTCCGGAGGTGCCACCTCAGGCACAACTGGCTCAACAAACCTCTTCAACAAGGACTTATGGAACACATTATGGATCTTAAATGTGACAGGAAGAGCCAAACGAAAAGAGACCGGATTAATAATCTCCAAAATCTTGTAAGGTCCAATAAATCTAGGCTTAAACTTAGGAGAAGCCACCTTCATAGCAATATTTTTTGATGATAACCACACCATATCACCAATCTTAAACTGGGGACCAATGGTCCTATGTCGATTGGAAAACCGCTGGGCCTTTTCCTGGGAGAGAGATAACTTATCCACCACTTGGTCCCAGATCTGGTGCATTCTCTCCACCACAGTGTCAACACCTGGGCAGGCAGAGGGCTCCACCTGCCCTGAAGAAAATCGAGGATGAAACCCAAAGTTACAAAAAAAAGGTGACATCAAAGTGGCAGAACTAGCTCTATTATTTAAAGCAAATTCGGCCAAGGGCAAAAATGAAACCCAATCATCCTGATCAGCGGAAATAAAACATCTCAAATACGACTCCAAGGTCTGGTTTGTTCTCTCTGTCTGCCCATTGGTCTGAGGGTGAAAAGCAGAGGAGAAGGACAACTGAATTCCCAACTTGGAACAGAACGTCCTCCAAAATTTAGACACAAATTGAACTCCTCTGTCAGATACAATGTTCTCAGGAATCCCGTGCAAGCGAACCACCTGTTGTAAAAACAGGGGCACCAACTCAGAGGAAGATGGCAACTTAGGGAGTGGTACAAGATGAACCATCTTAGAGAACCTATCACAAATCACCCAAATAACAGTCATTCTTTGAGAGACCGGCATATTAGAGATGAAATCCATTGAAATATGGGTCCATGGCCTCCTGGGGACCGGCAAAGGCATCAACAACCCACTAGAGCGAGAACAAGATTTAGACCGGGAGCAAGTCCCACAGGACTGCACAAAATTCCTGACATCATGAGACAAGGTGGGCCACCAAAAAGAGCGACTCACCAGATCTCTAGTACCAAAAATACCCAGATGACCAGCCAATGCAGAGCAATGAACTTCAGACATCACTCTCTTCTTCCACTGGTCAGGAACATACAACTTTCCACTGGGGCAACGCTCAGGTTTGTCCTCCTGGAACTCTTGCAGAGCAAGTCTCAAATCGGGCGAGATGGCAGAAAGAACTACCCCTTCGCCTAAGATTGTAGCAGGTTGGTCACCACAGGAGAATCAGCAAAGAAACTCCTAGAGAGGGCGTCTGCCTTGACATTCTTAGTTCCAGGAAGGAAAGAGACCACAAAATCAATACGTGTAAAAAACAAGGCCCACCTAGCCTGTCTAGGGTTCAAGCGTTTAGCCGACTCTAAGTAAATCAAATTTTTGTGGTGAGTGAGGACCACAACTTGATGTTTGGCTCCCTCCAACCAATGTCTCCACTCCTCAAATGCCCATTTCATGGCCAACAGTTCCCGATTCCCCACATCATAGTTACGTTCAGATGAAGAGAACTTTCGGGAAAAGAAAGCACAGGGATTCATTTTAGATGTTACCGGATCCTTTTGGGACAACACTGCTCCTGCACCAATCTCAGAAGCATCCACCTCTATCTGAAACGGGAGTGAGACATCAGGTTGCCGCAGAACCGGGGCAGAGGTAAATCTACGCTTCAGCTCCTGAAAGGAAGCAACCGCCTCCGGAGACCAATTCAACACATCCGCACCCTTCCTGGTCAGGTCAGTCAATGGTTTGGCAATACTAGAAAACTTTGCTATAAATTTCTGATAAAAATTAGCAAAACCCAAAAACTTCTGGAGGGCCTTCAAAGAAGTGGGCTGAACCCAATCATAAATGGCCTGTACCTTGGCCGGGTCCATTTCAATAGTTGACGGAGACAAAATAAATCCCAAAAAAGAAATCCTCTGTACTCCAAAAAGGCATTTTGATCCTTTGACATACAGAGAATTCTCTCTCAAGATCCAGAACACAGTCCGAATATGTTCCACATGAGCATCCCAATCCTTGGAGAAGATCAAAATATCGTCCAGATAGATAATCAAAAATTTATCGACAAAGTCTCTGAAAATATCGTTCATGAAGCACTGGAAGACAGAAGGGGCATTAGTGAGCCCAAAAGGCATCACCAGGTACTCAAAATGTCCCTCCGGAGTATTAAACGCCGTCTTCCATTCATCCCCCTGCTTAATGCGGATAAGATTATACGCCCCCCTGAGGTCAAGCTTGGTAAACCAGCAAGCACCTCTGACTCTAGAAAATAGATCCGAAATCAGGGGTAACGGATACTGATATTTAATAGTAATTTTATTGAGGGCACGATAATCAATACACGGCCTTAAAGAACCATCCTTCTTGGCCACAAAAAAACGGCACCTAAGGGTGAAGAGGATGGTCTAATATGACCCTTCTCCAACGCCTCCTTAATATAGGACCGCATAGCCTCGTGCTCGGGTACAGATAAATTGAAGAGCCGACCCTTAGGAAATTTACACCCCGGGCTTAGTTCAATTGCACAGTCATAACTCCTATGAGGAGGCAAGGACGCAGACTCATTCTCACTAAATACATCATAGATGTCCGCCAAATAGTCAGGAACCTCATGCGACTGAGGAGAGGTGGAAAAAAACGCAGCCTCACTAAAGGTACACCGGCAACCCCAACTCACCACAGACACAGACTTCCAATCCAAAACTGGATTATGAATCTGCAACCAGGGAAACCCCAGAACAACGGCATCATGCAGACCATGCAACACCAAAAATCTGCAATTTTCTTGGTGGTCTGGGGTGACCCGCATGACCAACTGGGTCCAAAACTGAGGTTTATTTTTAGCCAGAGGGGTAGCATCAATCCCCCTCAAAGGGATAGGCGTCTGCAGAGGTGTCAACGGAAATCCACAATGTTTAGCAAAATCCAAGTCCATTAGGTTTAGCGCTGCTCCTGAATCCACAAAAGCCTTGGCGGAAAATGTGGACAGGGAGCAGATCAGAGTAATCGCCAAAAGAAACTTAGGCTGAACCCCACCAACAGAAAACGTGTGTGCAAAGCGTTTCTCACGTTTAGGACAAACAGAAATAATATGTGAGGCATCTCCACAGAAAAAACACAGCTTATTGCGCCTTCTGAATCCCTGACGTTGCGCCTTAGACAAAACTCTATCACATTGCATAGGTTCAGACGTCTGTTCAACCGGTGGCAACACCTCTCGTGTAATCCTGCGTTCACGTAAACGCCGATCAACCTGAATGGCTAAAGACATAGAATCGTCCAGACCGGAGGGAACAGGAAATCCCACCATAGTATCTTTTACGGCTTCTAACAAACCCTTCCGAAAGAGAGCAGCCAAGGCACAATCATTCCAGGTAGTAAGGACCGCCCACTTTCGGAACTTTTGACAGTACAACTCTGCAGATTCTCGACCCTGGTTCAATGCCAACAGGGTCTTTTCAGCCTGATCAATAGCATTAGGTTCATCATACAGCAATCCCAAGGCTTGAAAAAATGCGTTCACATTAGTCAGAATAGGGTCATCTGGTTTCAAAGAAAACGCCCAATCCTGGGGATCGCCGCGCAGCAAAGAGATGACAATTTTAACCTGCTGCGCGGGGCTCCCTGACGAGTTAGGCTTCAAAGCAAAAAATAATTTACAATTATTTTTGAAACTCAAAAATTTAGATCGATCCCCAAAAAATACATCAGGTGTGGGGATCTTTGGTTCAACAGCATGTGAACGAGCAAGATAGGCGGAAATTCCTCGCACTTCAGCAGCGAGCTGCTCCACACGATCAGACACTTGCTTTATCTCCATTGGGAGCAAAAAAAATTTCCCCCTACGGCCTCAGAGATATAGAGGAAAGAATATACACTTTTTTTTTTTTTTTTAAACACAATTCTTTCCTGCTATTGAGTACCCCAGGATCTGCGGTTGGGCGGGTGATTCTGTTATGATTGAGTCACCGTAGGAGGCAAAAACAGAAATGCTAGCTAAGTCCAGAAAACCAGAGAAGTTGGCAACTATCAGATTGCAGACCCCTGAACCTATCAACACAACTAGCAGTAGCCGTGGGGGGTTCCTACGATGACCTAGACCCCTCGATCACAGCCGGAGAGATACATAGGCCTAAAGAAGGAAAGGGGAAATCTAACTGCCCCAGAGCAGACCCCAAAGCAATAGGCAGCCCCCCACATATAATGACGGTTAAGCAAGATGAAAACACATACACAGACAGAAAGACAGGCTAAGCAAAGACGGGGCCCAAAAACTACCTAGATAGGAACGGATAGGAAGGCTGCTGTCTGCAATCTGCCAAAACCCTATCAGAGACAAAAGCCAACAAGCTGATATAAAAATGGCCCTGAAGCAACTAAGCTTCAAAAACTAAATCAGCACTCAGGTACTTTCAGAAGACAGAGCTCACGAAACACTGCACACTCCAGCAGGGAGTGGCAGAATCCAAAAAGCAAGAAAAACAAAAATAAATCTTAAATGCAAAAAGGCAAAACAGAAAACTTAGCTTTAGGAGAGCAGGAATCAGACTGGTGTCCAAGAGTCCACAGAGAAATCACCCGCAGGGCAGAAAGGGCGTAGGCTGCCTTAAATCCAGTCAGTGACTCCACTCAGCCAATCGTCTTCATTAGTCCCAGGTGCATGATAATCAGGCTCACTACCTTCCTTCACTAGAATAGGGAGTTCACCAGGCCTCAGTGACGGAGGGGAAAATGAACTCACAACAACGGCCACAGTGAAGCTATCTGTGTGTCGCTCTGTAAGGATAAGTCGAGGACATGTTCCGTTCTTACAGACCTGCACCTTCTAGTTTTGTCTAGTTTTCAAACAGTTAAATATATTTGCTGTTTGATCACATTCAAAACTATAGAGAGACAGCGTGTGTCAGTCCGTATACTTAAAAAACACGGAGCTTGACAATTTTACGTACACCGGACAGCCGTGTACGTGCACGCTCCTCTCTAAGTACCGTGTAACGGCTGTTATCACGGCCACAGTGAAGCTATCTGTGTGTCGCTCTGTAAGGTTAAGTCGGGGACTTGTTCCGTTCTTACAGACCTACACTCTAGGGAGATTCCTATTCTGCCCAATTCTATATACACCTTGTAGTTTGTCATACACTAGCCAATTTCTGCCTGTGACATAGCGCTGTGATATTCACTGAGCCTCACACAATCCAAAAGTGTTCAGTGTCCACAAGTGTGTGCTGAAATTCAAAATCTCCTTTATCCTCTAGTCACATTTTTCACACCTGCGACATTAAGCCTGTGACATAGCACTGTGATATTCAGTGGGCCTCACACAATCCAAAAGTGTCCAGTGTCCACAAGTGTGTGCAGAAATTCAAAATCTCCGTTATCCTCTAGTGACATTTTTCACACCTGCGACATCGAGCCTGTAACATAGAGCTGTGATATTCAGTGGGCCTCACACAATCCAAAAGTGTCCAGTGTCCACAAGTGTGTGCAGAAATTCAAAATCTCCGTTATCCTCTAGTGACATTTTTCACACCTGCGACATCGAGCCTGTGACATAGCGCTGTGATATTCAGTCGGCCTCACACAATCCAAAAGTGTCCAGTGTCCACAAGTGTGTGCAGAAATTCAAAATCTCCGTTATCCTCTAGTGACATTTTTCACACCTGCGACATCGAGCCTGTGACATAGCGCTGTGATATTCAGTGGGCCTCACACAATCCAAAAGTGTCCAGTGTCCACAAGTGTGTGCAGAAATTAAAAATCTCCCCTGTCCTATAGACACCTTGTACCTTGTTTTACATTACTATATAGTTTGTTGGATTTTGTCTACATTTCTACCAAAAATGAGGAAGGCTGGTGGAAGAGGCCGTGGAATTGGGGGGGGGTTGGCAGCTGGTAAAGATGGTGTTGGTGGTGGATCTGATGGTAGTGGCAAAAGCAAAATAGGACCAAATGCAGGAGGTGTTGAGCCTGCGTCATCGTCTGGCTCCACAAGGCCTCGAAGGCTTAGTTTTCTAGGAGTTGGCAAACCGCTTTTAAAGCCAGAGCTTCAGGAAAAAGTTTTGGCTTACATTGCAGACTCAGCCTCCAGCTCTATCGCCTCCTCTTCTGAAGTTGTAAAAAATAAAAGCACTGAGTCGTCATTGGAGGCTCATGTTCATGAACCACACCTTTCCTTGTGTCCTTCACCCCAACCAAGATTGAAGGATGACGCAGGCCATACTACTGATTACTCCATGGAGCTGTTTTCACATACCATGCCTGGATTATCAAGTGAAATGGTGAATTACCCAGGCCAAGATGAATCTGACATGGAGTGCACTGATGCACAGCCACTGATAGATGATTCTGCTGGTACATTCACTCAGAGCACTACATTGTCCTCGCAGTGTACTGAGCTGGATTCTGACCCTGATGAGACTCAGGTGCCCCTTCCTGCACACTATACCACCATACACGGTGACACAGAGGAAGGTGCACATGGCATTGAAGAGGAGGTGAAGGATGACCCAGTTGTTGACCCAGATTGGCATCCATTGGGGGAAGAGGGTGCTGCTTCCAATAGCTCAGATGAGGAGGAGGAGCATCCACAGCAGACATCGACATCGCAACAGCTGTTATCTGGCAGGCCCGGAGCACTCCAAAGACAGGTTCCAAAAATCAAAAGAGTTGCTGGACAGCTTGTCCAGAGGGTCAAAATATCACAGCGTGCTAGGCCGCAAAATGTCTGCCAAAGTAGGAAGAGTGCAGTGTGGCACTTTTATGAACAAAATCCTCATGATCAGGCCAAGGTTATCTGTAAGAAGACCTTTAGCCGAGGGAAAAATCTGAAAAATTTGAATACCAGTTGCATGCTTAGACATTTAACCAGCATGCACTTGCAAGCGTGGACACAACACCAAACCTCCAGTACCACATGTGCAACTGATCACAAAGAAGGTAGTCAGCAACGCTACATTGTTTACCCCACTGTAAGCCCACCGGTTAGCACAGCAGCAAATGTTGAGGTGTTGTTGCAAGGCCACAGCAGTCAGGGAATCCCACTGTTATATCAACGAAAGACTGAATCTATGCCATCAGAAAGAACACCAACTCCATCACCATCATCAACCCTCTCTCAGTCCGCCCTGTCCACCGCTACTTCCACCATATGCAGCTCTCAAGTCCAGCTCACCCTCCCAGACACTATGAGTAGGTCAAGAAAGTACTCAGTCTCTCATCCGCGTACACTGGGTTTGAACGCCCACATTGCCAAACTAATCTCGTTAGAGATGATGCCCTATCGGTTGGTGGAAAGCGCAGCTTTCCGCGAACTCATGGCCTATGCAGTACCACGCTATGACCTACCCAGTCGCCACTTCTTCTCTCGCAAAGCCATCCCAGCCCTCCACCATCATGTGAAAGACCTCATTGTCCATGCACTCAAGCAGTCAGTGAGTGGAAAGGTGCATCTCACAACGGATGCATGGTCCAGTCGGCAAGGCCAGGGCCGTTACGTGTCCATCACTGTGCACTGGGTTAATGTGGTGGATGCAGGGTCCACAGGGGACAGCGGTGGTGGGACAGTGCTGCCTAGCCCACGGTATAGGAAACAGTTGGCTGTAGGAGTTCGACCCTCCTCCTCCTCCAGAAGTGAAAGCTCGTCCACAGAGCGCAGTCATACGAGCACTCCATCTGCAGCTGCCACTGTTGCACACGAGGAGTCCCCCTATTGAGCAGCTAGTGGAAAGCATCAGAAGGCTGTGTTGCAGATGATGTGTTTGGGCGACAGACACACCGCCGAGGTGCTGGCCGAGTACTTTCAGCTACAAACTGACTGGGCAGTGTACATCTTGAGGCAGGCAAGGTAGTTAGTGATAACAGCCGTAATTTTGTGGCAGCCATAGCCCTTTCAAAACTCAGCCACATACCTTGCTTGGCTCACACCTTGAACCTGGTGGTGCAGTGCTTCCTCAATAATTATCCGGAGTTAACAGCCCTGCTCCAGAAGTTGCGAAGACTGTGCGTGCACATCCGCCGGTCACCTGTACACTCCATTCGTATGCAGAAGCTGCAGCGATTGCTCCACCTTCCCAACCACCGCCTCATTATCGACATTGCAACAAGGTGGAACTCCACCCTGCACATGGTTGAGCGGCTGTGCGAGCAGAGGCAGGCCATAATGCATTTGTGGGAGTATACACGGCCAAGCACTTTGAGAGCAGACATGGAGTTGACAGGTGTGCAGTGGTTGAAGCTGAAAGACCTCTGTAAAGTCCTTCAGTGTTTTGAGGAATGCACACGGCTGGTAAGCACAGACGACGCCATCCTAAGCATGAGCATCCCACTTATGCATCTGCTCATGCAAACTTTGACGCACCTTAAGGAGCAGGCGTCTGCAGCCAATGTTGACGAGGAGGAAGAGGAGGAGGGAAGCCTTGATGACAGTCAGCCATTGTCTGCTCAGGGACCTCTCCTGGAGGAGGTAGAGGAAGAAGAGGAGGAGGAGGAGGATGGGGATGATTATTTAGGGGAGGAGGATGCTTCTCAGGGGGCAAGAGAAAATGTTGGCGTGGCAAAGTCAGGTACAGGGTTTGTGCGTGACTGGAGGGATGTGGATTTGCCAGAAAGTGCTCCTCCACCCAGCACTCGCAGTGCATCATTGACACCGGGAACATTGGCCCACATGTCAGATTATGCCTTGCAGATCCTAAAAAGGGACCCACGCATTGCCAAAATGATGAACGATGACGGCTACTGGTTGGCCAGCATCCTGGATCCACGCTATAAAGGCAAATTACAAAACATCATGCCACAGGAGAACCTTGACCTAATATTGGCTACTAAACAAGCAACTCTGGTTAACCGGTTGGTTGAGGCATTCCCAGCACACAGCAGCGGTGATGGTTCTCACATGAGCCGTATGGGCTGGGGGCAGCTTCGCAGAGGTGTTCGTGGTGCACAC
This sequence comes from Dendrobates tinctorius, assembly GCF_039654945.1. Taxonomy (NCBI): domain Eukaryota; kingdom Metazoa; phylum Chordata; class Amphibia; order Anura; family Dendrobatidae; genus Dendrobates; species Dendrobates tinctorius. Next base: position 44,548,225 of record NW_027361684.1, read on the forward strand.
AGCAGAAGTGGCGTTGGAGACAGGGGTTTCATGACAATGTTATGGACTGATTTTTCAAATACCGCTCATGCAAACTTTGACGCACCTTAAGGAGCAGGCGTCTGCAGCCAATGTTGATGAGGAGGAAGAGGAGGAGGGAATCCTTGATGACATTCAGCCATTGTCTGCTCAGGGACCTCTCCTTGACGAGGTGGAGGAAGAAGAGGAGGAGGAGGATGATGGGGATGATTACTTAGGGGAGGAGGATGCATCTCGTGGGGCAAGTGAAAATGTTGGCGTGGCAAGGTCTGGTACAGGGTTTGTGCGTGACTGGAGGGATGTGGATTTGCCAGAAAGTGCTCCTCCAACCAGCACTCGCAGTGCATCATTGACACCGGGAACATTGGCCCACATGTCAGATTATGTCTTGCAGATCCTAAAAAGGGACCCACGCATTGCCAAAATGATGAACGATGATGACTACTGGTTGGCCAGCATCCTGGATCCACGCTATAAAGGCAAATTACAAAACATCATGCCACAGGAGAACCTTGACCTAATATTGGCTAATAAACAAGCAACTCTTGTAAATCGGTTGCTTGAGGCATTCCCAGCATACAGCAGCGGTGATGGTTCTCACACGAGCCGTACGGGCCGGGGGCAGCTTGGCAGAGGTGTTCGTGGTGCACACAGCAGAAGTGGCGTTGGAGACAGGGGTTTCATGACAATGTTGTCGACTGATTTTTCACGGACCGCTCACACAACTGGTAATACTGCATCGATGGAAAGTGACAGGAGACAGCAGTTGTCAACTATGGTTAACAACTACTTTTCCTCCCATATCGATGTTCTCCCGCACAGGTCATTCCCCTTTGACTATTGGGCCGCTAAACTGGACACCTGGCCTGAATTGGCACAATATGCCTTACAGGAGCTCGCTTGCCCAGCTGCAAATGTGCTATCGGAACGAGTCTTCAGTGCAGCTGGATCAATCCTGACAGAAAAAAGGACCCGTCTGTCAACCCAAAATGTGGATGATCTAACCTTCATTAAAATGAACCATGCATGGGTTTCCAAGGATTTTGTCCCACCTTCCCTTGATGACACATAGGTTGCCAGAAAAATGGCTTGCTTTGGTCCTCCTCCTATTCCGCGAACTTGACCTATTTCGCCTTTTGCAGCAGCTGAATGACCCACATCTACATATGCCACTTTATAAACCTCCCTAAGTGGGCGGCCCCCCCCATGGCCGGGGTCACCACCTAGCGCACAAAACCGTGCGAGTGCCGTTGCCCTTGACAGGTGGGTAGGCCGACTCTTGGGCGCGGGCACTGGCATAGGGTCCCTCATAGTGCAATCAAGTGTCTCTGACAGTGGTGGTGCACACCCGCCGTCAGACACACCGCCGTACTATGAGGGGCCCAGTGCCAGTACCGACGCCCACGAGTGTGCCCCCCTTGCTTGGGCAGGGCCCCAGCATTTGCAATGTTTACCTCTCCCTGCTCCTCCGCTGTGTAGTCAGGCCTGTCAAATCCTTCACTGGGACTGCCACTACAAATTGATTGAACTGAAAGATGATGGTTAAGATGTAGCTATGCCCTGTCCTGCTGGCCGGGCTCTAGCTCCAGATGATCAGTGGCTTCCATTTCTTATGGACGTTGACTCACAATTACATGCAGTGGTGGTTTATCATCAGCTTTCACAGTTTTCCTACTCACAAACGTGTGACATTCCAGCGCACATTTCAAAATGTGCCCTCTCATGCCAATCAAATAGAATCGCCTACGGCCGGTGGCTTCTGTCTTTTGCACTCCAAAGTTACGTGACAGATCATGATAGCCAGTGAGCACCATGTTTACATCGCTCCCTGTGATAAAAATTGGATTGAGATGAGTAACAGTGATGGAATCAACGGAAGTGCGATACAGTATTGAAAACAAGTTCAAAACCTTCATAGCTATCAAACGTGGTCAGGAACCAGTTGAGCAACAGTCATAGTTCCTCCACCAAAAATAAGGACTAATTAAGTAATAGTGGAGTACTCCCAATATCATACAATTAAAGAAAAAAGTGAAGTAACCATAAACCACAATAGAATGTAGAAAAGATAAAAAATGGATCTTTATTATCACATATTAAAACAATATCAGACATTTATGAACACATAATAGAGGTAGATATAAGAGGAATAATCCCAGTGTAGCGCAAAGTAAGCTTCCCTACATATAAGGTGACAGCAAGCAGAGGAACCATATGCTACAAATATAATTAGGGCTTAGTCTAGACACCAAAATGTACCTAAAACATGCGGGTGCTATCTATAACTTAATGCCAAGATAATGTAAGCAATTTCTGGCTCAAGAAAATATATCCATCAGTTACCCATAAGGGAATAATAATGATGGGAGGATACCGCGCTCAACCCCGACACGCGTTTCGCCTCGGCTTTCTCAAGGGGAAGTGCGATACAGCAAGACTTTATTCACAAAAAAATGTTTTCACTGTCTCAACACACAAATTAATTGAGGGTCAGCATCGCCTATGAGAATTGTGCCGGAAGTTTTTCCTGTGAATAATAATTCCTAGATTTCTGCAATCAATAGCCTTTATGTCACTAATTGTATGCATCTCATTTCCTATTGCGGAGAGGCTGGACTGTATTACTGAGACAGAAATATATATGAAGATTTAAAAATAACACCAAAAGTATATAGTTGTGTACGCCTCAAATGCATTTCCTTTTTTCCACTTTTTAGATTGCTGCGTAATCCATACTGAGAACACGGAGATTTTACATGTTTAAACTATGCTATATACTGTATACCTGCTATCCAGTGATAAAGTACCCTTTCTCAACTTTGTACAATCTGGTCAAATCCATACTGGGCCTGAGAACATCTGAGTCTGCCTCCTGATCTATAGACATATATTTTTAATGTGTAATCTAGGCTACATATATACGTGTTATCCGGTGAAACTATACCCTTTATCAACTTTCTACAATGTTGTTGAATCCATACTGGGCCTGAGAACGGCTGCCGAGCTGTTAAGCAAGCTACAGCACCTGTGGTTTGGACACATAATTTTTTCAGGAATGACGGTTAGACCTAACTCCGGAATTGCGGTTGACCTGAACTTACTGGGAAATCATCGTTCGTGGGGAATAATCTGAATCCCAGATCCCCATCACTAACGGAGTTCAGCAGGTTATCTGCACCTGTAAGCGACAAAAGCTGGTCCTTTCAGTGTAGCGTGCAAGCAGCCCCGGACATGTACTGGAATGCTAGACCTGTTATTGCTCGATCTCACGTGCCACAGCCTCTCGTATCCCTCTAGTAAGCTTGACGCGTACTGCGGGGCCATGCCGGAGTCTCGGTCGTTAACGGAATAAAGCTGAGAAATCGCTAGCACAACTACAAACGGACATACCACATCACACACAGAATCGACAAAGCTTGCAATCTGTCCATCTTTTCTGTAGCTTGTATGGTAGTGGTTTCCCGGGTGCAGTCCAATTAAGCCACAGGCTCCACTCCTGGTGGTGCCCTTTTGGACATTCCTTTAAATTTCAGCTTTGCAAATCATACTGCCCCCGGAAACCAAAAACTTTGCCTTCAGAGACGCTGTTTGGAGGTTCGTGGGAATAACGCCGCCCAATCAGCAGTCGGCATGTGGGTCGCCCTCCCAGGGCTGTGGGGTACTCGGTACCGGGCCAGTGTCAGTGGGATGTGTCACAGCAGTGGTGACCCGGACGGTGGCCCTGGGCGCCCATGTAAATGGCGTGGTATAATGGTAAAGAGTTTATATAGATAGTTTGACCCCACCTATGGTGTTCGGCAACATAGATGTTAGGCCGACGCTGCATGCAGATCCTCTGGGACTGATGGTGTTGTGCAGCCAAGATGGTGAAGCTCCCCACAGGTGGAGCTGGAGTCCCAGGGAAGTGTAGATGTAGTGATGGGGGAAAGGCACAGGCGGTGTAGGTGCTGGTACCCAGATGTAGCGGTGCTGGAATAACTGTAGGACACCAGAGCGTGCAGTTCCAAAGCTTTACTCACAGTCTGCAGGTTACACAGATGCCTGCCTCCGTGCTGTGTCCTCCGGGTCAGGACTTCTGCCAACCTCCGGGACCAGAATGGAAAGCTCCCTTCCAACACTCCGCCAACATGTACCTTCCTGAACGTCTCCCTTCTAGCGCTTGTGGGGGAAGCACTCACAGGACCGTGGTTCACTGAAACGCCTCCTGTCTAACAGATGTTCCTCAGACTTTACTTGTATGGCAGACAGCTGTAGCCTTTTCCTTCTGCCTCGCACACGTCGATGCTGGGGCCTCCGAGCCTTAGTTGGGTACAGAGCATTTATAGCTGCTACTTCCCCCGGTTTCTGCTGCAGGAACGTCAGTGTCCCTACAAACTCGGAGACCGGAATCCGGACCATGCGCTCCAGCTAGGAGTGAGCCTTAACTCTGCTCATCCTCCAGCTCCCCTTCTCACGTCCACACACTTCCCCTTCCCTGCACAGAGTGGCTCAACTTACCTCCTCCCGACCACAGAGAGCAGCTCCTCAGCAGTCAGGTTCAGAGGTCTCCCTGCTGGCCTGGAGTGGGAAATGTGTTGTGTGTTGGTTTCACTGCTAGAGAGATCCTTCGTTGCTCCCAAGCTTGACAATACACTCCCTAGGAGGAAGGCAATGCCACAGTGGCGACCGTACTCTTGGGGACGCCACAAGTGCACTGAGGCCCAGCCACTGCTGGATGATGCTGCTGGTACATTGACCCAGACCACTACATTCCCCTCGCACTCTACACAGCCAGAATCTGACCCAAAGGAAACTCAGGTTCCCCTTCCCGCATACTATACCACCTTACACGGTGACAAAGAGGAAGGTGCAGATGAAAGTGCAGGTTCCTTGAGCAGGTGGGGGGGCATACTCATGGGCGATGGCACTGGCACAGGGCACCGCATAGTACGCAAAAGTGTCTCTGCTGGTGGGAGGGCCTAAACAGCCAAGTGCAGTGAGATGGAAGATGGGGACGACAAGGAGTTCAGAGTAGTGCAGGGATTCCCTAGCAAGGAGACTTATGTAATTGTTTTCAATGTTGGGACAGCAATTTTTGGGGCGCACTATACTCTGGTGAATGATATATGGGGCCCACCATACACTGGAGCATTCCAAAGGTGGACATCAGACACTGGAGCAGCATTTACAGGGCCCATTATACACTAGAGCAGTAGAAATGGGGCCCATTATATATGGAGCATTATCTGGGCCCATAAGACAGTGGAGCTTCATCTATTGGGACCAACATATACTGTAGCATTATGTGGAGCTCATCATATACGGTTTGAAACATTATATGGGAATAATGATTCCGTATTGAGAAATATATGGGCCTCATTACCCTGTATAGCGCACTAAGCACTGGCCATAATACTGTATGGAGTTGTATACTGTCCGTTTTTGGAGGTATTGGAGAATTTAAAATGGATATCAGTCATGAGATGTAAGAAGTGAAGTATTTTTCATTGTACTATACTGCTATTTCTCTGCCGTATCGGAGCATCATGAGTTGTGGTATGTGTTAAAGGGGCGCTCTTTGGCCCTGGGCCCACGAAAACCTGGAGCCAGCCCTCCCCCCCACAACTGTAGCCAAATAACCCCCATTTTTCAGTGCGTAACTAGTGTTAATTAAGGTTGACAAGCTTCAGTAACAAGAATTTATGCTTTTGGCATTCAAATGGGCACTGTTGGTGTGTTTCCTGTCCTCCTCTCACTGCCAACTTTAATTCTCCATTGACTTACATTGGGTTTCGTGTTTCGGGACGACCCCGACTTTTCCCTATAGTCGGCCGATTTTGCTCGACCCGACTTTTGGAAAAGTCGGGTTTCATGAAATGAAACTCGACCCTAGAAAACCAAAAGTCGCTCAACACTAGTGAACGTGAAACCAGCCAGCCTGCACAAACAGTAAATGTAATGATTGCAGTCAGCCTGCACAAACGATGAAGACAGTTATCGCAGTCAGCCAACACAAACATTGAACGCCGCAAACATATACAGCACAAACAGTGAACGCAGTCAGCCAGCACTTTTTTGTGGTGTCATCTTTTAATCAGAGGAGACACAGCTGTCTTATAGCCCTGCTACCCAGGGACAGATGTGTTATAGCCCTACTACCCAGAGATTCTGGCCAGTCTGTGCATTACAGTCCATGCTTGATTTATATTGCATGGACATCTGCATGAGCCTTTACAATTACAAGTGACTCTTTAACATCAACTATAATGTTGATGTGTCCCTCTGTGAAAACATCACCAATAACACTCTTACAAGTAACATCCTCCATCCATATGATGGAGGGAGGGAAAATACAAATATAACATAAAATATGTCTCAGAACAGTATTAAACACCATCTAAGTGAAGGAAATTCTATGGTGATGCCCATCAAACATGGTTATCAGTTCTGGACATTCCCCCCACCATCTTGATAGACATTACCTTAGGTGAACCACCAAATCATTTGAACATAAACAATTACACTCTTTAACTATACGCACTTATAGATTTTTTTTTCAGTTCAGACTTTTCCTATTCATTTCTATCGTAAAACCTTTTTTATTGATCATATGTTCTGTTTTTTTTTCAGCGTTTTATTTTGCATCTGGCTTTGAAAAATACCTAATGGAAAAAAAAAGAAAGTGCATGTCACGTCTTTGAAATGAATCCCGATATAATCTGCTCCAAACTAGACACTGTCCAACCAAAAAGCTTCAAAAAAGCTTTAGGAAAAAACCTCTTAGAGAAGATATAAAAAATTCTTCAAAACTCATCTAAAAGCTCACAAACAAGGAGCACTTCCTAATGTAGTTTCCACTAGAAATCTTTGATTTTGTCTGTAACAAAAATCTCTGTGAACACACCCTTATACAAGAAGCATTTGCCCCCATTCTGCACCCCAAAAGTAGGCCCTGTTGTGCCAGGAACCAAGAAAGAAAACTCACATATCGCACAACATGGCACAGAACCATGTAGCCATTATCTCAGCACTTTACATATTGTAAGGTAGCGCTTGTTACTCAGGTTTGGGGATACTCGCTTTGCAGCCAAATAACCAGGTCCGGCATGGGTTTTTCATAAAACATCAACATAGTCCATACTTTTTATTCATCAGCATAAACCAAAATCAGCATGAAACAGTCTTATAGGAGACAACAGGGTATCTTCATAGTGGAGCTCTGCTTCCATTAGCCCTCTGGTCACACAGGCTGTGCTTCATCCTGCCAACAGGCTATACAGTCTCTCAATTACTCTCTCGTGTCCAGGTTACCTCTAGCTGCTTCACACTGCAGACGTCTGTTCCCTCCAGGGAACTGTCAAACACACGTCACCATTACTCACAGCATCCACACGTGCACTCAGGAAGGCAGCCACATCTTCCAGCACGTCAGCCAGACGAGACCTTCCATACAGACCAACCGGGTCCAGGCATTCACTCATGTGACCTACCATGGTCACCTTATATGGTCCGTAGCCACGCCCTCAGGATCACATGGCTATGACCTCATCGCAGATCCTACAAACATTCACACACATACTGTTCACTATGGGCGTTTTAAACACACGTCCCTAGGTGGATTTGTAGGTGGTTGGTCCCACCCGTCTCACCAACCACCTAAAGGCTTCCCTAGCATATTGGAACAGAACATCAGCAGTAGCCCTGCTGATCAGCACATAATCAAGCCTTCATCCCAAGGCCACCCACCTTGGGATACATAATGGTCATTTAGGATCCTGCTCCTATTACCACCCTGGATATGGCTATTCGCCCGTCCTGGGACACCCACACAGCGCCCCCTAGCGGACACAGTGGACACTACACCACAATATGAACGTTCCATTTTTTTGTACATTGATTTTTTATGATCAGACAAACATATGGTGGATTGTAGGATAGCAGGTGTGTTTATTGGATGATAACTCAAATTATGAATAGTATTTGTCAGTCCAGGTTTTATGGAAGTCATTTCTAAAGCTTCTCCCAGCTGTCGGACTTGGACTAAACATGTGCTCTGCTACTGTAAAACACAGCATTTATCAAATAAATAAATCTCCTTAGTTTCCTGTGACTTTTCCCCTTAACATTATATGTCAGGCTGTTTTTCCAAGTATTTCAAGAAAACATTATAGATAAGTAACCACTAAATTTGATAATACAGTTCGGTTATACACATTTTATAAGCAATCATTACATTATTTCCCTCACGTGTGACTGGAGATCTCTTTCATCTTGTAATGATGTCATATATATGTCAATTAGTTCCAGTTTCTCTCATTTTTTCGATGTCCCATAGCTCCAGAAGCATGCAGTCATGCTACATTTGTACCAGAAAGTCTATCTATCAACCCAAAATTGGATCATTTTATCACATTTAACCTGGAATTAGTCAGCAAGTATGTTTGACAAAGTGCAGAATTGGATAATTGTTGTGGACTTTTCTTCAGCAATACTGAAGAGGTAATTTATTTGGGGAAAAAAAGCTAGAAACCAGATGTAAAGACTGTTCTTTGTTTCTCAGATACAGCTGAAAGAAGAAGCATTTTTTTTCTCTTTTTATCATGCTTGTACCTTTATTTTATGTATATAAAATCATGATCACATTTATGATTTCATAATAAATGTAACACAGACTTTAGTTAATAATAAATCGATAAAGATATAGTAGGGTATGTTCACATCAGGCAGACTTTTGGTGCTGGAATCCATCCTAAGGCCGGGGTCACACTAGAGAGGAATACGGACGAGTGAGAGGCGTTAAAAGCACGCATTACACACGGACAAATGATTCTCTTTGGGGCAGCTCCCATCAGCCGTATATTTCTCGTTTGTATTCTACGGTCTGTGCCAATCGCAGCATGCTGCGATTGTCAGCGTACTACGCCCGTAGTACGCCAATGCAAGTCTATGGGTGCGCTAAAAATATGCATTACACACGGACCAGATGTGTGACTTGCGAGAAATACGCACCCAGTGTCCTTTAGAAAAGCCGGCAATTCAGTGCGCTATACAGTAAAATCACACTGACAGGTTTTATAACACAAACGAAAGAATAGATATAGACACATAGAATACATATATATATATATATATATATAGATATAGATATAGATATACATGTCATTGAGACACACATATATATATATATATATTTATATTTCACAGAGTTCTTCATAGCAGAATAGCCGCTAATTCCATTGCCGGCTTTTGTCAAATCATTCCCCAACCCGACATGAAATGACACATGGTTTACATTCAGTAAAGCACTTCATTTCATGTTTTGTTTTGCATGTCTTTCATTAGTAATTAGATGAGGGTTGATGTGTAAAATTTGGGAGGTGTAGGTGTTAATTTAAGGGGTTAATTCGTTGTAAAAAAATGTGTGGGCTCCCGCATTGACAAATTACCGTGGGAGCCCACACATTTTTTTACAACGAATTAACCCCTTAAATTAACACCTACACCTCCCAAATTTTACACATCAACCCTCATCTAATTACTAATGAAAGACATACAAAAAAAAACATGAAATGAAATGGTATGTAAACCATGTGTCATTTCATGTCGGGTTGGGGAATGATTTGACAAAAGCCGGCAATTGAATTAGCGGCTATTCTATTATGAAGAACTCTGTGACATATAAATATATATATATGTGTCTCAATAACATGTATATATATATATATATATATATGTATTCTATGTGTCTATATCTATTCTTTCGTTTGTGTTATAAAACCTGTCATAGGGCTCCATTATATGTCCATTTTGCAAGCCGGCGAGAAAATCTCATCATACGGATGTCATACGGATTACATACGGATGCTTACATGCACAAAACACACGACCACACCTTGCTTACGGATGACATACGGAGCACTATTTAGGGGTCATTCATCCGTATTACGCCTGTAAACTACGGACCGTATTTTGCGTCGGTTAGTGTGACCCCGGCCTAATAAGTTTTATATATCGAGAATGTACATGGGATTTCACATAGCCCATTAACATTTAGTCAAGTTTCTGCCACCAAGAAAATAATTATTTTTAAAGGGTTAAAGAAGTTGTCCAATTTTAGAAAATGTGCCAACTTTCTCAGCTATGCCTACACATGTATTTTGAGGTCAGTGAAGCAAGCAGCCAGGTTTTTCAAATCCTGGAGAAACCCTTTAATAAATGGTGTACAAAGTGAGGGAGCCCGGCTTTGTATGCGGGGGTCCACTGACTGGCCAGCCGTGGTTTAGTAGGAGTAAGTTGCCTTCTCTTTCTTTCCTGGAGGCGCAGGGAAAGGGTTAATGGATTAGTACCTTGCCTGAATGGGTCTGTGCTCATTGGCTGAAGCAGGGTTCTTCCGGTGGTGGTTCCGCCCTCTTCAGAGGGTATAAAGTGAGGAGCTCGGGGTCGTTCAGCCTCTTTGACCCTGGTGGATCGAGAGCGGAGGTACCGTGAGTGAAAATGTCAGCATGGGAGACTGAGATTCGGGAACGGATAGGAAGAGAGGGAGTAGGGTGGATAGCAGAGCTAATGCAGGGGCTGGCAGCGAGCGCTATTAAAAGATGTGGAGCACCGGGAGGTCGGCGGTCAGGGCAGGGGGCCCGCCCCTGTGAGCAGTGGAGTCCGGCAGGGAATCAGAATCAGCCCGGGGCGCGCGCGTGGCACGGCCGCGCCTGCTGCCAGCATAAGCGAGGCGAGCGCTGAGGAGACGGAGAGGAGGGAGGTGGCAACTCCCACCGTGTGTAAAATTAGAAAAACAAGCGGGAAAGTTGCAGGACGTGGCCGTAGTGCGTCTTGCAAGGCAAGAAAGAAGGGTCCGGGTACACAGCATCTTGCAGCGCTTAACCCGTGCGGTAGGGGGAGGGGTTAACTGGAGGACAGACTGCTGCACGCAGGGAGATAGAAAGAGCAGCTGAAATGGGGGGTGCACAAAGCAAGAGTTCCTCAGCAAGTGAGGAAGGGAATAAAATAAGGGGAGGGGGAGGGGCAACGGAGGGCCATACAGCAAGAAAGACGTGTTCAAGTGTCAGCGGAAGCGGGGATTAATGGGAACCAGGCAATGGTTAGCCAGCAGTTGGTTCAAAGGGCTCCCATGCTGGACATAGCGGCGGCGCAGCTGGTTCAGCTGCATATGGCGGTAGAAAGGCAGGCGCAGTCGTTGCCCCATATGGCAAGTAACTCACAGGCAACCGTCTTGCTGTCGACAATTATGGCTCCATCTATGGCAACGGGAGCCTAAGGTACCTCACAGACAGCTGGATTAGTGTTTTCCCCGGCACAAAATCAGTCGCAGTTAGGCATGTCGGTGGCTGAAATGGCAGGCAATTCAGCCTTTGTTAGCAACATTGGAGCATGGGGGATCTCTCAGCAGCAGGGTATGCTGGCTGCACCCACGGAGGGTTTGGTCCCTTCAGGGCTAGCTTCTAGGGAAGCTTCGGCTGATTCACAGAGCCGCAGGGTGCGGGAAGGAGGCGGTATGATAGATCTTCGTCCTCTTCATCGGATTCATGTGGCAGACGTTACAGGTGTCGCAGTTATCAGAGGAGGAGGAGAGCTGGGTCAAGGGGCAGCCAAAGGTCAAGATCTTGGTGTCATCATTCGCCGTCATCATTGGACTCTGCAGCCAGATAATATCCAGCAGGAGCAGCAGAGTGCGCACGAGAAAGAAGAGGTTGTGGTGCAAACATCAAGGCCGGTTACAGAGGCGGCGAGTGGTGAGTTTAATTATGCGGGAGCCTGGGGGGGGCTCGGGTGAGAGGTTTGTCACGATCAATAATTTGAAGAGCATTTTGGAGGGGAAAAAATTGGTAGTGAACCTAAAATTATTAGTGCAAGCTGGTGGACCCATTACACCGGCACCTTTGCGGTTGGACATTCATAGGGACGCGTTTTATTGTGGGGTAGCTCCATTAGGTGCTCATTTAGAGCAGGAGACCATAGAAAAAATTTGGGCTAATGATTATAAAGATATTGGGTCCATAATATCTACGTAACAAAGCACAATTGATCGCGAGCGTACGTTGGGTGACATACCTTATGAGCGGAGGCCGAAGGTGGCTAAAATAATTAATAATTGGCTGCAAGCTTTCTTTATATTAGGCTGTGTCATGGGAAAAAAGCATCCTGAGCGTTGTTTGGAGATGTTTTTATACATAGGTACTATATACAACTCATACAAGACTCATGGCGGTGCAGCCTGGTGGAGGTCTGATGAGGATTTTAGGCGACGTTTAGCTAACAATCCACAGTTGGGATGGGGGGTAAAAGCCATGGATTCGTGGCTGCGGCTCATGATGTCGCAGAAGAGCAGTCAGCCCTTTCACTCTGGGGCCCTTAGCCGGCAGCCGGGTTCGGGGCCAGTTGTCGTACGAAGGCCGGGAGCCTCCTGGTTGTTCAACGAAGGACACTGCAGGTTTTATGGATTATGCAAATTTAAACATGAGTGCTCATTATGCGGCGGTGGGCATGCAGCCGCAAAATTTCAGCATATCAACGCAAAAGGTGCAGTTGCCAGGACAACAGCACATGATGAAAGTAAGGACCCCGGTGAAAATCACCGCGATGGAACCATGGTTAAGCAGGTACCCCAATGAAGTGGCTGCGGCTCAGTTGAGGGTGGGCTTTAAGTTTGGGTTTTTCATACCGTTTAAGTTTTCTAAATTTGCATCATTTTCGGAGAATTTGAAATCGGCCAGGGAACTTCCGCAGGTGGTGGTTGAAAAAATAGGCAAGGAAGTAGCTTTAGGTCGGATGGTGGGACCCTTTTCTTCCCCCGCTTTTCAAATTTAAGGGATTATCCGCTGGGAATCGTTCCCAAAAAAGATCTGGGAGAGTTCATGCTGATTCAGCATCTGTCGCACCCAAAGGGTTCTTCAGTAAATGACGGTATTAGTGAGGAAGAATCATCAGTGGTGTATGCTTCATTTGATCAGGCTGGTGCGTCAGGCAGGCCGGGGAGCATTATTGGCCAAGTCGGATATTGTGTCTGCTTTTCGCCTGTTACCTATTTACCCGGATTGTCATCATTTATTGGGTTGCTTTGTGGATGGTTCCTATTATTATGATACTTGCCTTCCTATGGGTTGTGCCATTTCATGTAGGTATTTTGAGTTGTTAAGCAGTTTTTTGGAATGGGTTATAAATAGAGTTGAGCGATACCGTCCGATACTTCAAAGTATCGTATCGGATGGTATCGGCCGATCTTTAAAAAAAGTATCGGTATCGCCGATTCCGATACCGGAAGTCCCATTCAAGTCTATGGGACTTCCGGTATCGGAATAAGAAAAACCCTTTCCTGCCCTTGTACAGCCTCTCTGGGGTCTGTACGGGCCTTTCGGGGGGCTGTGCCGGCCTGCCAGGGGGTCTGTGCAGGCTCCGGTGGTCTGTGCCGGCCTGCCGGGGGGCTGTGCCGGCCTGCCGGTGGTCTGTGCAGGCTCCGGTGGTCTGTGCCGGCCTGCCGGTGGTCTGTGCAGGCTCCGGGGGGCTGTGCCGGCCTGCCGGGGGGCTGTGCCGGCCTGCCGGTGGTCTGTGCAGGCTCCGGGGGGGCTGTGCCGGCCTGCCGGGGGGCTGTGCCGGCCTGCCGGGGGGCTGTGCCGGCCTGCCGGTGGGCTGTGCAGGCTCCGGGGGTCTGTGCAGGCATCGTCCGATGGGACTACAAGTCCCATCGGGCGATGCCTGCTACCATGACAGTGATTGACACATTAGCCAATGATGGGACAGTAGTAGTCCCATCATCCGGCTAATGTGTTAAATGTAAAAAAAAAAAAAAAAAAAAAAAAATTACATGCTACATACATACAACATGCATACTACATACATGCTACATTCATACTACATACTACATACATGCTACATACATACTACATATATACTACATGCATGCTACATACATACTGCATGCTACATACATACTACATACATACTACATATATACTACATGCATGCTACATACATACTACATGCTACATACATACCACATACATACTACATATATACTACATGCATGCTACATACATACTACATGCTACATACATACCACATATATACTACATACATACTACATATATACTGCATGCTACATACATACTACATGCTACATACATACTACATATATACTACATGCATGCTACATACATACTACATGCTACATACATACCACATACATACTACATATATACTACATGCATGCTACATACATACTACATGCTACATACATACCACATACATACTACATATATACTACATGCATGCTACATACATACTACATGCTACATACATACCACATATATACTACATACATACTACATATATACTGCATGCTACATACATACTACATATATACTACATGCATGCTACATACATACTACATACATACTACATGCTACATACATACCACATATATACTACATACATACAATACATTCATACAATACATACATAGACATACAGTACATATAACATAGAGTAACATACTTACCAATACTTGTCACATTGTTCCCCGAAGCCATTGTCGTCTACGGAATAAATATTAACATAACAAACCACAAAAATACTCACCCACGATCCGAAGCAGTCCACGAGTGTGTCCCACGACGATCTTGGGTAGAGAACTGCAGCATCAGATGATGCTGCCGTTCTCTACGGGCTGCAGGAATCTAATGACGGAAGGTAGGTATCCTTCCGCACTGTATTCCTCCGCCACTTAAAAAAAAAAAGTCCCTAGTCTCACTTTATGCCATTGCTGTGTGGGAATTTCCCACGCAGCAATGGCATAAAGTGAGACTAGGGACTTTTTTTTTTTTAAGTGGCGGAGGAATACAGTGCGGAAGGATACCTACCTTCCGTCATTGGATTCCTGCAGCCCGTAGAGAACGGCAGCATCATCTGATGCTGCAGTTCTCTACCCAAGATCGTCGTGGGACACACTCGTGGACTGCTTCGGATCGTGGGTGAGTATTTTTGTGGTTTGTTATGTTAATATTTATTCCGTAGACGACAATGGCTTCGGGGAACAATGTGACAAGTATTGGTAAGTATGTTACTCTATGTTATATGTACTGTATGTCTATGTATGTATTGTATGAATGTATTGTATGTATGTAGTATATATGTGGTATGTATGTAGCATGTAGTATGTATGTAGTATGTATGTAGCATGCATGTAGCATGTAGTATGTATGTAGCATGCATGTAGTATATATGTAGTATGTATGTAGCATGCATGTAGTATATATGTAGTATGTATGTAGCATGTAGTATGTATGTAGCATGTAGTATGTATGTAGTATGTATGTAGTATGTATGTGGTATGTATGTGGTATGTAGTATGTATGTAGCATGCATGTAGTATATATGTAGTATGTATGTAGCATGTATGTAGTATGTATGTAGCATGTAGTATGTATGTAGCATGCATGTAGTATATATGTAGTATATATGTAGTATGTATGTAGCATGCATGTAGTATATATGTAGTATGTATGTAGCATGTAGTATGTATGTAGCATGTAGTATGTATGTAGTATGTATGTAGTATGTATGTGGTATGTATGTGGTATGCAGTATGTATGTAGTATGTATGTAGTATATATGTAGTATGTATGTAGCATGTATGTAGTATGTATGTAGTATATATGTAGTATGTATGTAGCATGTAGTATGTATGTAGCATGCATGTAGTATGTATGTAGTATTTTTTTTTTTTTTTTTTTTAACATTTAACACATTAGCCGGATGATGGGACTACTACTGTCCCATCATTGGCTAATGTGTCAATCACTGTCATGGTAGCAGGCATCGCCCGATGGGACTTGTAGTCCCATCGGACGATGCTTGCACAGACCCCCGGACATCAGCACAGCCCCCCGGCAGGCCGGCACAGCCCCCCGGCAGGCCGGTACAGACCCCCACAGGGTGCACAGACCACCGGCAGGCCGGCACAGCCCCCCGGCAGGCCGGTACAGACCCCGGGCAGTCCACACAGCCCCCCGGCAGGCCGGCACAGCCCCCCGGCAGGCCGGCAGAGACCCCCGGAAGGCCCGAAATGACGGCGCATCATGATGCGCACACACCGCGCATCATGATGACGTCAGGCCGTCAATCAACTGAACTTCCGATTCCGATGCCGAATTCCGATATTGAAAAAATATCGGAAGTCGGTATCGGAATTCCGATACAGCAAGTATCGGCCGATACCCGATACTTGCGGTATCGGAATGCTCAACACTAGTTATAAAGGTGGAAGCGGATTCACAGTGGATTACACATTATTTGGATGATTTTTTGCTTGTAGGCACAGCGGATTCGGATGGCTGCGGCAAGCTTTTGGATAAGTTTAAAGAGATTATGACCAAGTTTGGAGTACCGCTAAGTGAAAAGAAAACGGTTGGTCTGGTCACCAGCCTTACTTTTTTGGGAATTGAGATTGACACGGTGGAACTGTTTTTCGTTTACCTCTGGAAAAAATTTCAAAATTAGTGGATTTGATAAATGGTTTCTTCTCTAGGAAAAAAGTGACGTTGGTTCAGATGCAATCCCTTTTGGGTTTGTTGGCGTTCGCATGTAGGGTCATGCCAATGGGCAGAATTTTTTCAAGGTGGTTGGCAATGGCGACACGGGGAATTAAATTGCCACACCACAGGGTGCGCTTGGGAGTTCCTTTGTTGGAAGACTTAAGGGTATGGAGGAGTTTCTTGCTCAAGTATAACGGGAGTATATGTTTTCAAGAGTCAAAGAAGTCATGTCAGGAGGTATCATTATTCGCGGATGCGGCTGGTTACACAGGTTTTGGAGTCATTTAACGCAGTCAGTGGTGCGCTGAGAGATGGCCGTCGGAATGGGTAAAAAAGGAGTGGACAAAAAAACCTTACGCTTTTGGAGCTTTTTCCGTTGGTGGTAGCAGTGGGGACTTGAAGGGAGCAATTGCGGGATTCCCGCATTTGTTTTTGGACAGACAATGAAAGCGTGGTTCACGCGCTGAATCACTTATCGTCATCTTCCATTCTGGTAATCAAACTGATTCGGTTCTTGGTATTAAAATGTTTGCATTGGAATATTTGGTTCCGGGCGCGGCATGTACTAGGTATTGAAAATACGATGGCTGATTCATTGTCACGTTTTGATTTTCAGAAATTTCGGGAGCTCGCCAGTCACAGAGGAATGCGGTGCCCAGAGTACCTTTGGGAAATTCCGGGAACCTCCTAATGCCATTGGTTCAGGCTTCAGTTGCTTCGTCCACATGGAATGCATGCGGTAAGGCTTGGCACGAGTGGTTGGGATTCGTGGGTGACCTTCCGGTAGGTTTTTCTAACGAATCAAGGTTGGAAGTGACGGTGTCGTACATTCAACATTTGCATGCGATGGGCATCTCGGCAACGTTGGCGAGAAATAGGTTATCAGGTTTGGCTTTTCATTTCAAGCTTCGGGGTTGGGTAGATGTTACAAAATGTTTTATTTTGCGTCGGGCTTTAAAGGGGTGGGTGTTAGGAGTCAGATTTCTGCGGTTAATATGCAGGAATCCAGACCCTCACATTCTGCAGTCTCCTGCTCATTATCTACTGCAGAGGAGATTGCAGAAGAGATTGCCTTGGAGCAGATCTCTCCAGAGGCTAAGTTTTTCCCTCTGCCTTCTGAGCATGCTCATGAGATGGTTTCCCATTGGAGATCGGGAGTCATGTGCTCAGGTCCCGCTCCAGATCTCATTGGACCATCTTGGAGGTCTGGAAGCTTCTGGAAGGTCCCGGCTGCTATAAAAAGCGTGCATGGCTGTTCCGCCATGCGCTAGTATAGTCATACTTGCTGTTGTGTGTTTGATGATGGATGCATGATCTGGTGAATGACTCATTTGAAACCCCTACCCTTTGATATTATGACTGTGTGAGGGATTGAGTTACTACCAGTACCAGCGCCAGCGCGCTATTGTTCCATCACCACAACTGCTAGCATCCGACATTGTGCTTGCGCCATAGCGGTGTCATCCAGCGGCAGTATCCACGCCGCGCTGCTTTAGCAGCCCTTTGAGCGTTCACGGCTGTGACGTTATATTCTCTGATAACAACGGTGGGTCTAGAAGGATTTTGTACCGCCATTTTTGACTACTCCTGTGACCTTTTACCGTCCTGTGTGTATTCTACCTGAAGCCTGTGTCACAAACAGGTTCATTGTTTTGTGTTTTTTGTAACGGTATCTCTGGGTGTGAACAGAGCCCGTCCTGCACACTCCGGGTGAAGTTTAACCCGTGTGCATAATCGCCATATTGTCTCTGCCACCATCTAGCAGCGGTTATATAACCTACTACACGGTGGACCCCGAGCGGTGAACGCACTTTATTTATATTTTTATTTAGTGCGTTCCGCCGTTCCTAACAGTGGGAAAGAACACGGGTACAGGTTCAGGTAAGGCATCCTATTTCATTTTCATTGTTGGGTAGAATTATTGGATGTACAAATGCAGTATGCAGCTCTCCTTTCGAAACAGCGTTGTTCTCAGTGACATTTGGCGTCGCCTTTTTTGGGGCTCTGCGCGTCAGCGATCTAGTGTCTGCATCCTTAAGGATACCCAATGGTTTGCAGAACAGTGACGTATCTTGGTGCAACGGGGGTATTTACATTCAGATCTGGCGGTGAAAAACTGATCCTATGGGTAGCGGGTTATGGTTTTCGCTATGATCCATTCCGGGACCTGTATGCCCCGTCTCGTTGGTAACAAGGTGTTTGGAGGTAAGGTCAAGCAGTCGTTTTTTGCGGACACGGACCGGTCCCCGCTAACTAGATTTCAGTTCCTGGTGGTGTTGCGTCGTATTTTGGCATGCTTGGGCCTCCCTCTGGGGGAGTTTGGTACGCATTCATTCAGAATTGACGCAGCAACAGAAGCAGCTTGCGTGGGCCTCAGGGAAGAAGAAATAATGAAGATAGGAAGGTGGCGTTCTGCGTGTTTTTTCAAGTATATTAGGCCTGAATTGTTAACTTTATAATATGTCTGTGGAAATAATTTTCTAATTCTCTTGTTGTTTCAGGTGGTGCCAGACCAAGTGTTTGGATATTAGGACAATTGTATGCTTTGTGGGCCGAGCAGAGGGCTGAGATGCGCCCTGGGGGGAGATCTCTGGGTTTTTATAATGCGGAAGTAAATTGGAAAGGTATTAGATTATTAATGTGGTCACAGGTGTTAGTGAAAGTGGTGCAAATAGCGAGAATCGTGGCTTCACCGGTTATCCTGGTATTGCATGCAGGGGGAAATGATTTGGGGTCCATACATCTGACGGAGCTTTTAATGTTAATGCGAGCAGATATTGATAAGTTCCCTGGTTTCTTTTCCCAGTTGGTCATGGTTTGGTCCGAAATAATTCCTAGAGTGGTGTGGTGGGGTGCCCGAGATTGGGCTGGGATCGAAAGGGCCAGGAGAGCAGTAAATCTGCGAATATCACGTTTTGTACATTTTAAGAGAGGCATTGTGGTACGGCACAGACAGTTAGAGGGCAACAATGCCAGCTTCCTGCGTCCGGATGGAGTACATTTAACGGACGAGGGTTTGGATATTTTCCTGGCCGGTTTGCAGGACGGTATCGAGGAAGCAATTTTTTCCTTCGGGGGGGGTCGTAGCTCCTTGAAGGGGTCGCTGCTCCTTGGCGGAAAAGGAAGAATGGGTAACATGTTCCGGAAGCCCGGTGACATATCCCCACAATTTTCCGAGGGTTAATTTGAAGTGCTGCGACCTTACCCCTTCAACAATGGGTGTTAAAAGAAGAGTGTTGTGACTGGTTACTCTCCAATAAAATTTTGTTCCGTTAAAGAGAGTGTGTTGGTGTCTTTCTTTGTGCCGGGAAAGAGGGAGAGAGGTGTGTTTAGAAGGTATGAACAGTCTGAGGGAGCTCGGCTTTGTATGCAGGGGTCCACTGAATAGCCAGCCGTGGTTTAGTAGGAGTAAGTTGCCTTCTCTTTCTTTCCTGGAGGCGCAGGGAAAGGGTTAATGGATTAGTACCTTGCCTGAATGGGTCTGTACTCATTGGCTGAAGCAGGGTTCTTATGGTTTTGGTTCCGCCATCTTCAGAGGGTATAAAGTGAGGAGCTCGGGGTCGTTCAGCCTCTTTGACCCCGGTGGATCGAGAGCGGCCCTCCCTCCCTTTTGGCTGTTTTTATTGGTATATGGTTTGGTGGTGTTGTCTCAACGTGATGAAAGTCGCAGCAGTGGTAGAAAAGGAAGAATGGGTAACATGTGTCGGGAGTCCGGTGACATATCCCCACAATTTTCCGAGGGTTAATTTGAAGTGCTGCGACCTTACCCCTCCAACAATGGGTGTTAAAAGAAGAGAGTGTTGTGACTGGTTACTCTCCAATAAAATTTTGTTCCGTTAAAGAGAGTGTGTTGGTGTCTTTCTTTGCGTCAGGAAAGAGGGAGAGAGGTGTGTTTAGAAGGTATGAACAGTCTCACAAAATAATCTAATATCACAAACTCCTAAAAGCAATGCACTTGCTTAGAAATCAACTATTGGATTATTTTTCTAACACGAATAGGGCCAGGTGAACAGGTCAGAAGAACATATCTTCTAACTCATGAATGGTAGAGCTATGGATAACGAGATGGTAGGGTTAATTTGTAACAAAGTTACACAGGATAACGCAAGCAAGGGTGGTGATTATAGTCTCTTAATGAGGTCTCAACCTTAATATTTTCACAGCAGTAAGCAGGTGTAAGTCTTGCAGGTTACATGTCTCTTGTTATGATTCTTGTTGCTCTCACAAATTTATGCTATCTTTGGAAATGTTCAATTGCACACATTGGAGAGTAACAAAATGTAATTTTTAAATTTAATGATCATCCAGACATTGAAAGTTATGATTTTTTGTAATATACTGTACTTAATTAGTGTATTCTACTTCCTTTTCTCCCAAACGCTATGCTGCAGTGCTGTTATAAAGCCCAGTCCAAGCTCTTTTAGAAACTCCTTTCAGCTGCTGTTCAGCTAATAAATATACATTAAATTCAGTCTGTGTATGGGACTTAACTTTTCTGAATACTGTAGTTTGGAACAAGGAGGTTCAGACAATATAATCCCCATACAAAGACTCTTCAAATACGTGCTGAGCAGCAGTTGAAAAGAACTTTTAAAGGAGCATAAACAGGGCATTGAAACAGAACTACAGTACTAGGAAGCAGAGATGGGCAAACCCGAACAGTAAAGTTCGGTGTCCATACCGAACACCTACTGTTAGTGCACAGACACCAAACACGGACTTCACCAGGAATTCTGTGTTACTGTTCTGGTTCGATCCCCCCGAACACTGGATGTTTGTCATGCTATCATGTGCATGACAGCACAGCAAACACTGCTTCTGATCAGCAGTAAAATCAATACCGCCGGTCATACAGCCGTGGTTCCCACACGGTTAAATAACGGTGTGAGCCCGCAGCTGTGATCAGAAGTAAAAAATTTACCTTCAGTCACTGGCATCAGCTGATTGCAGTATTCTTCAGCCGGCGCGTGTGCTCTAAATAAATAATTTAAAAAAAATCCAGTGTGGGTTCCCCTGTATTATTGATAACCAGCCAGGCAAAACTGCCAGTTGCGGGCTGCAACCATCAGCTGTAAGCATTTGCAAGGCTGGTTATCAAGAATAGAGGGGTCCCCACGCTGTTTTTTTAAAATTATTTAAATATATAATTTTTAAAAATGGCATGGAGTCCCCCAATTTTGACAAACAGCCTTGCTAAAGCAGAGAGATGGGGGCTGATATTCTCAGGCTGGTAAGGGGCCATGGAAATTACCCCCCCAGCCTGACTGAAAATAGCTGCCCACAACCTGCCCAAGAAAAGGCACATCTATTAGATGCACCATTTCTGATGCTTTGCCTGGCTCTTCCCACTAGCACTGTAGTGATAGCAAGTGGGGTTAATATTTGTGGGGTTGATGTCATCTTTGTACTGTCTGGTGACATCAAGCCCACGATTTAGTAAAGGAGGGGGGTCTATAAGATGCCTATCCATTACTAATCCAATAGTTATATTGTAAATAAACACACAAGTCGAAGGCCTGTCTGGTCCGAAACACTCGTCGGGAATCTAGCGCTACACATCCTTATCAGCACATTGCTTCATTGGTATGTATGGCTTTGTAATGGTTATCATTTAAACCCTCTTTAACCTAGGTTGAACAGGACATGTATTCAAATTCAGGGTAAAGAGGCCCTGTATACACATTGGCCTATCAATTACAACTTCATAGGAATTAGTACTTGTATTTATTAATGTTTTTGGCACCATGAGCTTGCATATTCAGTATATATGTCCATAGAAGAAAGGTTATTCCAGGCACCAAGTTACAATATTTCCTGTGTAATTGCAACCTAAATCCTCTAAATGAACTTTGCTGGATCTCTTCTGGGTGGTGCATACGCTTGAGATACATGTAATGTAGATCATGTTCATCATGGACCCGTAGAAGCGCTAGCAAGTCGTGAAACAGCCATAGTCTGTCAGGTCTGTCTTATTAAAAACTCCCCTGACCCCTGCACCTCCGCATGTATTAATGCCATCCACATAATGGATTAAACCACATTTTGAAAGAAGGATTGGGTGAGTGCTGTTTTTCTTTTTACCTTTGTTGACACACACACATATATATATATATATATATATATAAATTAATAAGCATTTTGTTTGCGATCCCTCCTGTTATATTGTCCCATTTTGCAATAATACATTCACCATGCCATCTATTTACTTTCTTACTTTATGTGTACAGGTGTATATGCTCTCCTCATTAGGTTAATACCGGCACTTAGCACTTTATATAAAATAAATAATACTACCTATGTTTACCTTTGGTTGTCATTAGTACTTAGCACTTTATAAACCAAAGCCTCTATGATATAGACATCATTGATTCCATTCTCCCCATGCACCTTTATTTGCTCTTTCATAATGTGCAATTTATTTGGATGTGTGCACCTTCTGTGCCACGACTTGCCCTCATACTTGTTTCAATAAAGGCAAGTTACATTATATATTTTTTGTCCTGTCACTTTAATACACATTTTAAACCTTTTTTTTTTTCTGTTGGTATTTTTTGAAAGATGCCCGGTGACTGAAAAAGGTGGTGCCCACATAACAATTTAAAAACCTCTCAACCATAACAGGTTGTAACAGCTGGAACTGTGCAAACACAACCTCACCCAAATTCCAGTATTTACACAGGGACCCCATCGCCACGAGTGCTGTCAGCAATTACAAGCATAAACTGCAGTGACAATGCCAGTTATTCATTATCAGTGCAGTTTGCGGTGCTAAAAGCGCAACAGGACCTTTGGTGACATCACTATCATGGTACCATCATGTGACCAAAGGTCCTGTACCCTTCTGCAGTCTCGAAGAACTGAAGAGGAGGAAACATACTGTGTGTATGTGTACAACTTGGTAGGGAAGATGTCAAGCAACAGATCCGGAGAAAAACAACTATTTATTTAAAAAAATGATTAAAATTTTTTTGGGTATGGTATGCCAAACTATGACTAAGAACAAGTAGTTCGAAATGCGTCAGTCTGGTGTATTCCCAGGGATATTAATTTTTACTAATATGATACAAAAAATTTGTTGAGAAAAAAAAAGAAAACATTTTTTAAATAAATAGTTGTTACCTCGCTGGATCTGTTGCTGGACATCTTCCTTACCAAGTTGTCTTCATTTCCTGCTGCTGACACAGGCCTTCATGTCCCTACACTACCGGAGGACTCCAGTTCATGGGTGAGGTGGAGAACCATGTGTGTGTATGTGTAGTGTCCACATTTATAAATACCACATTTGCAGATGAGAGTTCGTGGTTGTAAACATGTCAGCAATCAACCAAAATTACGAGCCAAATGCTGCTGCTCATTCATCGGGTGATTGGATTGTTTATACTGTGAGAAAAATAATTGTTCTTGGCAGCAAGTCGCCCGGTGTAAACTGCAGATGTGCCGCTAATAACATGGTACAATATGTGGACAAAAGGATTTATTAGAGATCATTCTGTGGCCATCATTCTTCATCAGCCTGTGTCAAGGGTGATAAACAAGTGTCAAACGACTTCAATATAATAGAACGTGCTAATTTAATGGTCTGAAAGCAGCTCATGTAAGTCAACCTAAATGTTTCTGTTTGATAGTGCAATATGTTAGCATTTGTGGCCAACTTTTTGACTTTTGCCCAGGGCCCACTTTTTCTGAGACCAGCCCTGATAGCAATTATACAATTCATTGGTGAACTTTTCATTTTGTCCAGACAACCCCTTTAACAGGCCATAGCAATGAATTTGCTTGTGCCTATCAAATGACTATTATGTGATTAACTGGATGGTTCCTGACATACTTCAGTAGTGCATGGGTGAACAGTGTTTTAATTGCTTTTCCATTTCTTTTCATGTTCATTTGTACTTCTGGCATTTGTCTATTAATGCTATGAAAGAGATTGAAAAGTGGATTATGAAAGCTCACTCTTCTATATAGCATGATGGCTTGTCCACATTGACTGGGAATGTAACTTTTTTAATACAGGTAAGAGCTTGGTGGTGGTCCTTACAAAGGGAACTTATCATTAGAGATGAGAGACTTTATCCAAGAGGAATTTAATTCTACTTGAACATACAAAAATGTTGAATTTGGAAAATACAGAGTATATAAGCTACATACTGTATATCGATCCATCTTATTTCTGTTCTTCTTTATCCTTGTGTGCCTTTAATTACTAAGTGAGTGATTTTTTTTTGCTAAGACTAAGGTTTTCTTATAATTGTACAAAAGTAAAACAACCTCAGTAGAAAGGTAGGCATAAGATTGTCAAGTTTCTTCTTAACATTTATATTATACGATGCATTACCAACATTATTGTTGGAGGTCGTAACCAAATTCAGGCTAACGCAAGGATGGACATATTTATAGGCTTGAACCTTAGGTTTGGTTCGCATCACAGTTTAAGTTAATGACAGAGGCTCTGTCGAAGCTTAGGGCTGAAGCCCTGGAAAATGGCATGCATTTACGTTGATGATGCCATTGACTTTAATGATGTGGGCTGAGTCACATTGTGCTCTGTCAGATATAATTTTTGTCAGTATACGCTTATTTGACATTGGCACAAGACGTGGTTAACTGTAGTTTGTTGGCCTCTTCAAATAAGGGTATATTGCCTAAAATGTCCAACAGTGTACGGTATGAACCTGTAAGGAAAACACTTGAGAGGAGGGTCGGGAGATATTGTTATCCCCCCACTGTCACCAATCTGTGACGGAGCTTACACAGTCACAGCTCTCTGGCGCCCCCTTACCCTAAGGTCAGTCAGGGAACTGTACCTAGGATAAGTAGTCGCCGAGAGACTGCCTTGTCACACACTCTGCACTGAGGGCATTATATATATCACCAGTCCCAGGCCGGGAATATACATACAGCTCTAGCAAAAATTAAGAGACCCCTTCCAAATGTTCAGTTGGTCTGATTTTTCTCTTTTTAGGTGTATCTTTGAGTAAAATTCAAATTGTTCTTTTAGTCTACAAGCTTCTGACAACATGTCTCTGAATTTCTAAGCAATACATTTTGTATTATTTTTTCTGAAAAGGAGAAATGGTCAAAATTAAAAAAATACCCAGTGCTTTCAGACCTCAAATAATGCGAAGAAAACAAGTTCATAATCATTTAAAAACAGCAATACTAATGTTTTAACTCAGGAACAGTTCAGAAATCAATATTTTGCGGAATAACCATGATTTTTAAAAACAGCTTTCATGTGTTTTTGCATACTTGCCACCAGTCTTTCACACTGCTTCTGGTGCAAAAATTTAAGCAGTTCTTCTTTGTTTGATGGCTTGTGACTATCCATCATCCTCTTGATTACATTCCAGAGGTTTTCAATGGGGTTCAGGTCTGGAGAATGGGCTGCCCATGACAAGGTTTTGATGTGGTGGTCTCTTACTTTTTGCCAGAGCTGTATAAACTTCCGGTCCATCACTGCCAGGATCCCCCAATAACACCAGGACGGTATGCTGCCACCAGTTTCACATAATAAATAAATAAATAAGCCCCGTCCGTTAACAAGCTTATATCGAGTCAGAAACCAACCCCCGGTAGCATTTAAGTACTAGCCGAACTCACATATGTGGGAAATTGGGTTTACAGATAAAAGAGCAGCCCAGAAATAATTGATATTTTAATTTCCGAAAGGCACACTACATAATACAAATATATGTAGAGTAATATACAGATATTAAAGCTAGAAGTACAGATAGAAATAGGATACAGGTTGGGGATAGAAGTTAGCTGTATGTGTCATGTTACCGTTTCTTATAACTTGTGGATGGAGGAAACCTCTCATATCCACAGGAACCTTCTTAGTGTCTGGTCCGTCTCCACGTGCGATGTGACGCGGCTTCCATGGCAGGACAATGACAAAGGCTAAAGGTGTGTTGCTAGATTTTAACCCCTAGCTCGCCCCCTCCCATATTTGCCACTGACACTCTGAGTTGGACTGAATTCTCCTCCCTTTACCTCCTAGTTGAAATAAGTCCCCATATCTAGGATGGGTCATAACTTCCTAGTAGGAGGTCCAAACGGGACGACTGATGTCTCAACTAGTTCGTTGGGGCTGGACCTATATGGAGAGTACAAACTTGGGTAGGCAAAGTGGTTCTGAGGAGCCAGTCTCGATAGCTCGGCATCCGGGACCACTAGAGAAAGATGAGATGCAGGGGTGCGTGCGGAAGACTCCCAGGGTTCTGGTGGTACAGGTATATTGGACTTACCCCTGAGATTCATGGTACTCTCGTAATTCATCTCTAGGTGTCGGTGCCCAAGTGTCTAGAGCTTCCATTGAGGTTGGCCGCCTTGCACAAAAGACAACAGAGGGTCTCAGCTCTGCTTCTCATTACCTTCATTAACATGTGGCCTCTAATGACCCCATCTCACATAGCGAGATCATTAGTGAGATCACTAAAATGTCACAGATTTTGTGACGCAACAGCGACCTCGCCAGCAATCTCGCTACGTGTGACACATAGCGGCGACCACCCCCCCCGCTGGATATCGCTGATCGGGCTCGAATGTCCAGGGCCATTTTTTTATCGCTGGTGTCCCGCTGGCCAGCATGCATCGCTGTGTTTGATGCCGACAAGCGACCTCGTTGGCGACACAGAACTCAGGGACGCAGGCGGGAGTCGTCAGAATAGCTGCTGTGTGACAAGGTCCCAACGACCGCTGAGGTCGTTATACGAATCGCCGGATCGTTGCTGCATCGTTGAGTAGATCTGTCTGTTTGACAGCTTACTAGCGACCATTTAGCGACATACCAGCGATTCTTACCAGGTCGTATCGTTGTCTGGATCGCTGGTGAGTCGCTGAGTGTAACGGTACCTTAATTCTCTGGCCAAATGGTAAAGTTCTGTTCTTTTGAGAATTGTGTACTTATCCTAAGGGTGGGGGTCTCAACTCTGCTGTGGCCTGAATTAATAAATCCAATATAGAGTCTCCCTTGTCCCTTACATACCCCCATGTGCATCGTTAAAGTCAATGGCCTTGTTGGGGGAAATTTCCAGATTCCAGGTCCGAGCTTCAGACATAAGCCTCAAAGGAGCCAATAACAGTATTATAAAATGCATTTTGAACACATCCTTAAAAAATAAATGCTTATGAATAAATTACTTGCATAAAATATTCACTCTAAAGTTTGGCAATACTTTGTGATAAAATATCTAATAGGTTGGAATCACACCTTTGGGGCCCTCAATTATTGGAAAAACAGAGGGTTCTATGAACCTTGTTTAATGATTAAAAGGAGCTCCGAGCAAGTGTTTGTACCACTGAAATAGATAGCGAAGTGTCCATGTTGGCATTTGGCTTTCTTCTTAGAAGTCTATGAGAGTTACAAAAATAGATAATTACTAGTTCAATCAGCAAATACAGCTCACCAAACTTTCTTGTTCTCAAGAGGTTTGGGTCTCAAATGTGGCACCTATAAGACATTCATTGAGTATTCTCTGGGGCTATATGGAAATATCCCTATAAGTATACAAAATGCATCACAGACTACAGAACTTTCATTGGACTGACATTGTATATTTGCACCATAAGAGAGAATATACAGTGGCCATATACATTTGTGAACCCTCTATGTGACAACTGGTGTGTTTGCTAAGGGGGGAATGCAAACAGGTTTTTCACTGGACTGAGGTAGTGTCTGGACTAAGTGACGATACATCAGAAGATGATAGTCTAAAGAATGCATTGTGAAGAATGCCGACCAATAAGCTATGATGAGTGTTTTAGACAGAGAGACTGTTATAAGGGCAAAGTTCTTCATATGCATGTGCAAACGTCTTGCCATAGCCCCCACAAGCTTCTGTTATAAGGGTCTGTTTGTAGAATCACCTCATTTCTGTCTTGGTGGGATATGTGAAGAAATAAAGCAGAAAAAAACACTCAAACTGCAGTGAACACATGAATTGTTTTCATATGATGTAAGCATTGACTTACATGTAACAAAACTGAGCATAGGTAAAATATGGGGAGTGCAGCCTTATCCCTAGGGTACTGCTTGAAAAATAATCACAGATTGAAAGTGAGTTAACATATAGAAGTGGACAAGAAACCGCTTAATCTATAAACACTTTCCACACCTTCAAAAATCCCTTTTTATGAAAGCTCTCAACCAGAAGAGTGGTAAATCTCAGTTTTCACATTGTAAATTCCCCCACTGTCAGCATCTGCTAAAATGGACACCTAGAGCGCCACTGTAACCCTGTCGCCCATTAACTCTTCTATTGCTGGAATGTCATATACTTGTACTTAGTCTACTACACTGACTTCCTAATCCTATAGTTTAATTAGCAGAGTTTTGTTAATACCTAAATATGTGAAAAGTCTAAATAAGGCTTTCATTAACAGGGCAAAAGCAATTGCATTCATTTCCAATGGGGCTGTCAAGAGCTGTATTTGGCTTTTTCCAGCAACACCATGAAGAATGAATGGAGTGGATGCTGTTCCATCTGTAATAGAGATAAAATTGCCCCATTGGGGATAAAAACTCCCCTTTCTATCAATTGGTGTTGGCCCCAGCAGTCAGACCCCCATTCCATAAATTATCACCTGTCCTGTGGAAAGGGTTAATTTTTTTTAACCAGACAACCTCTTAAATGGGAGATGCTGAAACAGACAAGTGTTTTCCTTCTCCCATAAAACACAATGAACACTGTTCTGTCTCCAACATCTAATTCATAACCTTTGACTGTCTGCTTGTTTATATTTACAGTGATTTACTGGAGAATATATAGAATGTTCAGTTTTCCATAGATTCCATTGCTTTCATTGTTTCTGGCTCCAACTAGTGACCAGAGTCATAACCGCAGTGTTATTGTGCTTTACTTTCACTTTGCTTGTATTTTTCCCTACGTTACAGTGCATTCTGGTAAGACTTTTGTAAAGGATTATGGTTAGTTCAGCCTCCATTTCCCTCCA
The DNA here is from genome assembly GCF_039654945.1 of Dendrobates tinctorius. NCBI lineage: Eukaryota > Metazoa > Chordata > Amphibia > Anura > Dendrobatidae > Dendrobates > Dendrobates tinctorius. The sequence goes on from NW_027361684.1 coordinate 44,577,720, forward strand.
GTTCTCCATTTTCCTTCTGCCTGCATTCAGGAAGCATCTCATTTCTCTTCTCCCCTTGTGATAGCATCGCTGGTATGTATTTATGCTTCCTGTATCTAATTTCTTTCTCATTTTAGCCTGGTTAATTAGTTCTTCCCCTGGTTAGCTATTGATGTTGATTTACAATGTATTATGTATAATATGTATCCCTGATGTACGCCGTACTGACTGATTGTATATATTATGTTTTGCTTGTAGTTTCACCGCACATCAATATACCATCCAGTTCAATAAAAGCACAGACTCAACCTACAGTCTCCCTATTGGATCCCGGTATAGCGGTTTAGCTGCCTGTATAGCTACATGAATTCTGCTTTATTTAGTGAGGACAGAATAAACACAGATGCACTCATACAATGCAACTTCACCTCATTTAGACCTTACCATGCTAGAAGAATCCCCAATTATACCACACAGTGAACCATTAGTACCTGTACCTATGTTGCTACCTGCTGCTCCTCTTTTCCGTGACGTGGAAAATCCATAATCCATAACTCTCCTTTTATAGAGCGAAAGAAACTGAGCAGATTCTGTGATATAAAGGTATGGAAAAGATTCAGTATAATTCTGTTATTAATTAATCAGCTTATTCTAAGCTTAGGAGTGAAGTGGACAGTCTTAATAATTAATTGGCAGCCTTCCCTTTATAATTATGCATACAAAAATGGCTGCTAGCAGTAGCATAGCTAATGCGGAGGCAGAGTGGGCAGTTTCGCCAGGGCCCTGACCTGCAGGAGCCTACCACTTCACTTAACTGTGTTGGCCTGCAAAGTGTAGAGTTCTGGCACGATGACATCACTGCACCAGACTGTCTGGGACATGCCGGTTTAGGGGATGTAAGGTAGCGCCTATTGTTCATGTTGGGGACACTCACTTGGCAGCCAATTAATGGGGTCCGGCACGGGTTTTTCAACATAACAAGTCCATACGGTTTATTGTTATACAGCATAAACCATAGAAGCATGAAGAAAAGGTAACAGTCTTACATCAGACCAAACGAATGTTCATAATAGAGCTTTTAGCCCTGTGGTCACACAGCCTGTGCTTTGTCCAGCAAACGGGCTCTATAGCCTCCCAGTTATTTCCCCCTGTCCGGGGTTACCTCTTAGTTGCTACTCATTCAGAATGTCCGTTCTCTCCTTGGGACTGTCCAACACATACAGGCCAATATACACAGGCTTCACCAGGTTCACGGCCTCAGCATGTGCTCTTCAGGGAGGCAACACATCTCCCAGCACCTAGGCCTTCCGGGACCTTCCACATGGCCCAATCAGATCCATGCACTCTCTCATGTGACCTACCCTGGTCACCTTATATGGTCCGTAGCTGCACCCACAGGTGAGGTAAGGATCATATGGCTATGACCTCATTGCAGGTCCTTTCCAGACACCCAGCCATACACACACATATACAGGTTTCACTATGGGTGTTTAGACACACGCCCCTGGGTGGGTTTGTATGTGACTGGTCCCACCCATCTCACCAAGCCACCTGGAAGCTTTCCCTAATACAGAGTACTAAACCCTCAGCAGAATATCTGCTGATTAATACTGGTTCCAGCTTCCATCACAAGACCACCCACCTTGTGTTACATATCGGTCATTTACCATCCTGCCGTTCATCCTTTCTCCATTACAATAGTGGACATGCCTGTAGGCATGTCCTGAGACGCCCACACAGCGCCCCCTAGCTGTCACAGTGGTCACTGCACCACATACCTCCCCCCCTGTTCAAACTTGTGGGGTTGAACACTTGACATCACCCAGGGGTCTCGAGACCGGGCACTCATGTCACCTTGCCCTACCAGTCGTCTGTGAGCATTAGCTCCCGAGACATAGTCCCTCTCTGTGAGCAACAGATTATCAGATTTTGTCCTTTCCTGTTTCAGGGTTAAACAAGTAGGCCTCCCCCGCCCCCAGAGGTTCTTATGTCGTCATTGAGCTTTGTGCCTTAAATCACAGTCCAACTGTGCACTAGACCCTTTTTTGCCTCCACATTTCTGCAGTGCGCCCCGTCACCCGACCTTTTTCTCACTGGCTGGCTCTCCCGGTGGGTACAGTCAGAAGTCCCACTTACAGTCGTGTCAACTGTCTGGCCTGAGTCTGACCCATTTAATATTGCACCGGAGCTAAGGTCTCTCACTTGTCACTTGCAGATTTTTGACGTTCTTGCCTTGCTGACAGTCTTCCGCCACCTGCCATTTCACTTTCTGGAGGGTCCCTTCGGGTCCTTATACCTTGGGTTGAAGGCGGCCACCACCTGATGTTCTGCATCTCCTCATTAATCTGTAGTCGGTCCAGTCTCAACTGCTCTATCTCCTGCAGTTACGTTACTCGATATTCCAGGAGCATCGGGAAGTTCCTAAGGCTTTCCATGGAGCCAATAACAATGATTGAAATCATTGCATCTTCACCAGATACCTGGACTTCACCATCAGGAGGGATCCTCACCCTCGCCACACCGGAGATATTCACAAGGTCCTGCATCACTTTCCCGAGCCTTCCAACGAATTTCCCCACCAGATATTTGGGTACCGGAAATACGTCTTCCCCCAAGCCCAGCCTTTTCTTAGCTTCCCTCGCAAGCTCTAGACGTCGAGCGGCTTTCACAATACTCCGCATGATCATCTGTTTAGCGTGGAGACATTGCAGATGCATATCCATCAGAACAGCCACCCACTTTCCTGTGTCTTCCCTGGTTGACATTACCACCAACTGCCGAGTCTCACGTGCCCAGTGCACCCTACACGCTTTGATCGCCTTTTTAAAAGGCTCATGCACACCTTCACCGGTACAGGCTTCCTGCACGCCTTTGGGTACCTCGATCACGCACTTGAAGATCATGGGCTCGCTCTCTTCCTAGACAGATGGCTCTGGGTTTACAGTTGTCCCGACCGGGTGACTGTCTTGTTCAGCTCTTAGCTCAAAATCTTCATGAGATTTACTCTCTTCGAGACCCCTTGCTAAGATAGGCACTGGCAGTTCCGTCTTGTTATCAGTCAGGCATGGCCGCTGTAAGTCTTCAACCACCAACTTCTTCTCCTGCATAAGACCTCTTACTGCTTCTTTGAGCACTTCCACATCTTCTCTGAGGGTCTTATTCATACTTTGCCATGTTGACAGGTGACCTCTGAGCTCAGAGACTTCCTTCTCCAGCTTATCCACTCTGTGCTCCCTTTCTATCTTAGAGCCACAGTCACCCCCGGAGTCTGAGTCATCCCCATCAGCCGAGTGAACTCTCCAGTTACCCTCTAACCGTGTGTCCGCTCCAGTCATCTTATCTACCACCTCACCATTAGTCATGTCACGAGACATCAGGTCTGTAAGTTGGGCAGATGCACCCCTTCCTCCAGTCACTCCTACATCTGACCTGTCCACTTTAGGAGGCGTCACAGTCTCAATGTCTGCAAGCCCAACAGTAGAGAGGTCTCCATCCTCCTGCTGTAGAGGAACTCCCCTCTCCCACAAACTGGAGAACAGTTTAGAGTCCTGGCCTATAACCACTGGAAAGGTCAAATTCGGGACTATCGCGACATCCTGACCCGCAATGTCCCAGCCTGTCTCAAAGACTATCCTGGCCACTGGACAATCCTTAGTTCCCCCGTGGTTGCAAGTGACCTCAACCTTTCTGCCAGGTATCTCAGGAGCAACCCTCACTAGAGTCACCGGGCTTCCAGGGTCGACCAGACCAACCACATCTTCGTTATTTATCTGGAGGCCACAACCTCGTAGCATCGTGCCAAGTGGGTAGTTCACCAGGCAGACTGGAAACATATAGGACATTTGCCCCTTTTACGTGGGGATGCTCCTCTCACTTTTGGGCCACTATCCCCTTTTTGGACTCTGCCTCCCCCTGGGACTCCACCCCTTTTTGGGTTGCCACCCCGGGTTTGGGTCACTGCCCTCTTTCGGGATTTCCCCATGTCCCCTCTACAGGCCTTCTTAGGCACGAGTTCACACAATACAGCTTATGTCCTTTCGGGCTTGTACTGGCCCTTTAAGCACGACACCACGCCAGCTCCTGCTGGCACTGCCACAGATCCTGCTGTCACAAATCACTGGCACTTCCGGCTGCTGCTCACAAGCAGCTGCTGGTGTCACTGCAGCTCCTGCTGTGCTGTCTTCGTGGACCCGCCAATCCACAGCAATCTTCGTAACCCCACCGAGTTACCGCTAGACCCTTGTCACCTTCGTGACCCCACTGAGCCACCGCAAGCTGCTTTGAGAAAAAACTTTGTGACCCCGCCGAGTCGCAGCAACACCTTCAGCTTTATAGGAAAGAGAAAAAAAAAAACACATACACAGTCTCTCACTGACCCCGTTCAGTACAACACGGACTCCTGTCCATTACCTGCTGGTGTAGGCCACACAGGTTCTCGGGTACCTCTTATCCACAGAGGCACCCTATAGCGACTTCTCAAACAGTCTTTCTCTGACCCCGGTCAGCATACCACAGACTCCTGTCTGTTACCTGTTGGTGACGGCCACACAGGTTCCCAGATGCCTCTTCTCAGAGGTATCCCCCAAATTATCAACAGTCTCTTTCTCTGACCCCGGTTAGTATCACATGGTTTTCTCGACTGTTACCTGGTGGCCACGCAGGTTCTCAGATCCCTCAGAGGTAACATAGTAACATAGTTATTAAGGTTGAAGGGAGACTTTAAGTCCATCTAGTTCAACCCATATCCTATCCTAACTTGCCCTAACATGTTGATCCAGGCAAAAGGCAAAAAAACCCCATGTGGCAACAGTAAGCTTCACATTGGGGAAAAAAATTCCTTCCCGACTCCACATACGGCAATCAGACTAGCTCCCTGGATCAACGCAATATTAAGGAAACTAGTGTATATACTTGGTAATATTATACTTTTCAAGGAAGGCATCCTATAAATCTCTCTCACTAACCCCGGTCAGCATAACTCACAGTTTTCAAGACCGTCTGCTCTCCTGGCTCATAGTCGCCAGCACTGCAACATGTGTTTCTTGGAACTGTTGCCCCTAGCCACCAAATTTGTAGACCTCGTCCTTTGCCTTTAGCAACAAGGCTACAACAGTGCCCTTAGCATTCTCCACCAATTATAAGGTACCGCTTAGGCTACTTTCACACATCAGGTTTTCGGCGTCAGGCGCGATCCGGCGTCGTGCCGGAATGCCGGATCCGGCAAATATTTCATAAAACCGGATGTGACGGATCCGTTTTTCTGATGGATCCGTCTTGTTCTTGACAGACAAAACCGGATCCGTCTCATCCGGTTCATCCGTTTTCGATCCGTTTTTCGACGGATTACGCCGGATCCGGTTTTTAAAAACACCCCTTGTGGCCTTCCGAACGGGATTGGCTACTGGAAAACTATATATAGCGTGTTCCTACAGCCCTTCTTTGACAGGTTGTAGAGGAGAAAGTGCAGGTTGGAGAGAAGAGCAAGTTACTGGCGAAGATGGATGTTGTCATTGGAAATATTTTGAAGAAGTTGGCGGATTTTACAGCGGAGGCGAATCGTTTGAGGGTGATTCTTCTGGAGAAGGAGAGAGCGAGACAGCAGCGCATCAGGCATCGTAGGCGACGTTTGTGGATCCACCCCATCACAGCCAAGAGAATGACGCGTGGGGTCTATTCTACACTCTGCATGGACCTTAGACGAAACCCGGATACATTTTTTGGATATGTTCGGATGAAAATGGAGAATTTTGATTACTTGGTGGAGCGCATTGCACACCTCATAAGAAAAGCGGACACCTATTGCCGCTTCTCTGTTTCACCCGCAGAGCGTCTGATGGTGACTTTAAGGTAAGCCACATTTATTGGATATGCTCGCATCAGAGCACACTTTCACTGCAATCTTGTTGGTGGTAGTTTGTATCTCCAAGTGTTATAGCTGAGTTTTGGTATGTAATGGTGTGATTTTTAACTAATTTATTGTTTTGTAATTCCCCACAGATTTCTTGCAACTGGAGAATCCCTTTCGTCACTGCATTTCCAGTACAGACTCGGGATTTCCACCATATCTGGAATAGTGAAGTACACATGCCGTGCACTGTGGGACTCCTTAGCTGAAGAGTTTTTACCAGAGCCCACAACAGAGAGGTGGATTGAAATTTCAGAAAAGTTTCAACAGATATGTCAGTTTCCCAACTGCTTGGGCGCTGTGGACGGGAAACATATCCGCATTGTAAAGCCAGCCGGATCGGGATCGGAATATTTCAATTACAAGAAATATTTTTCAATTGTCCTCATGGCCATCGCTGACGCGGAATACAAATTTATTGCTGTTGATATTGGGGCCTATGGCCGCTCCAATGACTCTCAAGTTTTCAAACTGTCTGCCATGGGGCGTAAACTGTATGGAAACACCTTCCAGTTCCCACCCCCTAGACCGCTGCCGCAAACATCTGGTCCACCTGTGCCATTTGTCTGTGTAGGGGATGAAGCCTTCCAGCTGTCAGAACACCTTTTGAAACCGTACTCTAGCAGAGGATTGACAAGAACAAAACGCATTTTTAATTACCGCCTCACAAGAGCAAGAAGAATGGTTGAATGTACCTTTGGTATTCTGACAGCCAAATGGCGGGTCCTATTGACTGTGATCAACCTCAAGACAGAAACTGTGGACGAGGTGATCAAAGCTTGCGTGGTACTCCACAATTTTGTTATCTGCAAGGAACCCATTTCCATTGAGGACACCTCTGAAGAAACCACCTTGCAAGATTACCATGACATTACCACTAGAAGTTCTGTGACGGTTTCAGTAATGAGTAGAGTTGAGCGAAACGGGTCGAAAAAATTCAAAAGTTGCCGACTTTTGGCAAAGTCGGGTTTCATGAAACGAAACCCGACCCTAGGATGAGGTCGGCCACGAGGTCGGCAACTTACGCGCCAAAGTCGCGTTTCAAAAGTTTGTTTTGCGCTCTTTTTCAGCCAATCAGGATCCACGGACACTGTGGGCAACGTGATGACATAGGCACGGGTCACCACCATCTTTCAGAAGGGCATGCAAGTGATTGGCTTGCTTTGGTGGGCGTCACAGGGGGTATAAAAGGGCGTGCACGCCGACCGCCATCTTACTTCTGCCGATCTTAGTATAGGGAGAGGTTGCTGCTGATTCTGTAGGGAGAGCGTTAGGCAGGGAAGAAGACAAAAAAACTGCTTCTGCTGCTAGCGATTTGGCCTGCACAACACACCAGTCACTGTGTGTGCAGTGCAAGGGGAGGCTATATAGTGGTGTATCAGTGGTGTTGGTTGTTGGGCTGCCTTCTAAGGCTTCCTGACATTCCTGCATTGCTGTTTACCCACTGCTCCGCAAACTGCTTTTTTAAAAGCAATCCCAATTTTTTTTTTGTCCTGCTGAGAAGAAAAAAAAACTGCTTCTGCTGCTAGCAATTTGGCCTGCACAACACACCAGTCACTGTGTGTGCAGTGCAAGGGGAGGCTATATAGTGGTGTATCAGTGGTGTTGGTTGTTGGGCTGCCTTCTAAGGCTTCCTGACATTCCTGCATTGCTGTTTACCCACTGCTCCGCAAACTGCTTTTTTAAAAGCAATCCAATCTCCCTTATCCTCTAGTCACTTTTGTCACAGCTGTGCCATCGAGCCTGTCACATAGCGCTCAGATATTCATTGGACCTCACACAATCCAAAAGTGTCCAGTGTCCAAAAGTGTGTGCAGAGATTCAAAATCTCCCTTATCCTCTAGTCACTTTGGTCACAGCTGTGCCGTCGAGCCTGTCACATAGCGCTCAGATATCAGTGGGCCTCACACAATCCAAAAGTGTCCAGTGTCCAAAAGTGTGTGCAGAGATTCAAAATCTCCCTTATCCTCTAGTCACTTTGGTCACAGCTGTGCCATAGAGCCTGTCACATAGCGCTCAGATATCAGTGGGCCTCACACAATCCAAAAGTGTCCATCCAGTGTCCAAAAGTGTGTGCAGAGATTCAAAATCTCCCTTATCCTCTAGTCACTTTGGTCACAGCTGTGCCATCGAGCCTGTCACATAGCGCTCAGATATTCATTGGGCCTCACACAATCCAAAAGTGTCCAGTGTCCAAAAGTGTGTGCAGAGTTTCAAAATCTCCCTTATCCTCTAGTCACTTTGGTCACAGCTGTGCCATCGAGCCTGTCACATAGCGCTCAGATATCAGTGGGCCTCACACAATCCAAAAGTGTCCATCCAGTGTCCAAAAGTGTGTGCAGAGATTCAAAATCTCCCTTATCCTCTAGTCACTTTTGTCACAGCTGTGCCATCGAGCCTGTCACATAGCACTCAGATATTCATTGGGCCTCACACAATCCAAAAGTGTCCATTGTCCAAAAGTGTGTGCAGAGATTCAAAATCTCCCTTATCCTCTAGTCACTTTGGTCACAGCTGTGCCATCGAGCCTGTCACATAGCGCTCAGATATCAGTGGGCCTCACACAATCCAAAAGTGTCCAGTGTCCAAAAGTGTGTGCAGAGATTCAAAATCTCCCTTATCCTCTAGTCACTTTGGTCACAGCTGTGCCATAGAGCCTGTCACATAGCGCTCAGATATCAGTGGGCCTCACACAATCCAAAAGTGTCCATCCAGTGTCCAAAAGTGTGTGCAGAGATTCAAAATCTCCCTTATCCTCTAGTCACTTTGGTCACAGCTGTGCCATCGAGCCTGTCACATAGCGCTCAGATATTCATTGGGCCTCACACAATCCAAAAGTGTCCAGTGTCCAAAAGTGTGTGCAGAGTTTCAAAATCTCCCTTATCCTCTAGTCACTTTGGTCACAGCTGTGCCATCGAGCCTGTCACATAGCGCTCAGATATCAGTGGGCCTCACACAATCCAAAAGTGTCCATCCAGTGTCCAAAAGTGTGTGCAGAGATTCAAAATCTCCCTTATCCTCTAGTCACTTTGGTCACAGCTGTGCCATCGAGCCTGTCACATAGCGCTCAGATATTCATTGGGCCTCACACAATCCAAAAGTGTCCAGTGTCCAAAAGTGTGTGCAGAGATTCAAAATCTCCCTTATACTCTAGTCACTTTGGTCACAGCTGTGCCATCGAGCCTGTCACATAGCGCTCAGATATCAGTGGGCCTCACACAATCCAAAAGTGTCCATCCAGTGTCCAAAAGTGTGTGCAGAGATTCAAAATCTCCCTTATCCTCTAGTCACTTTTGTCACAGCTGTGCCATCGAGCCTGTCACATAGCACTCAGATATTCATTGGGCCTCACACAATCCAAAAGTGTCCATTGTCCAAAAGTGTGTGCAGAGATTCAAAATCTCCCCTGTCCTATAGACACCTTGTACCTTGTTTTACATTACTATATAGTTTGTTGGATTTTGTCTACATTTCTACCAAAAATGAGGAAGGCTGGTGGAAGAGGCCGTGGAATTGGGCGGGGGTTGGCAGCTGGTAATGATGGTGTTGGTGGTGGATCTGATGGTAGTGGCAAGAGCAAAATAGGACCGAAAGCAGGAGGTGCTGACCCTGCGTCATCGTCTGGCTACATAAGGCCTTGAACGCTTAGTTTTCTAGGAGTTGGCAAACCGCTTTTAAAGCCAGAGCATCAGGAAAAAGTTTTGTCTTACATTGCTGACTCAGCCTCCAGCTCTATCGCCTCCTCTTCTTCAGTTGTAAAAAGTAAAAGCACTGAGTCGTCATTGGAGGCTCATGTTCATGAACCACACCTTTCCTTGTGTCCTTCACCCCAACCAAGATTGAAGGATGACGCAGGCCATACTACTGATTACTCCATGGAGCTGTTTTCACATACCATGCCAGGATTATCAAGTGAAATGGTGAATTACCCAGGCCAAGATGAATCTGACATGGAGTGCACTGATGCACAGCCGCTGATGGATGATTCTGCTGGTACATTCACTCAGAGCACTACATTTTCCTCGCAGTGTACAGAGCCAGATTCTGACCCTGATGAGACTCAGGTGCCCCTTCCCGCACACTATACCACCATACACGGTGACACAGAGGAAGGTGCACATGACATAGAAGAGGAGGTGATGGATGACCCAGTTGTTGACCCAGATTGGCATCCATTGGGGGAAGAGGGTGCTGCTTCCAATAGCTCAGATGAGGAGCATCCACAGCAGACATCGACATCGCAACAGCTGTTATCTGGCAGGCCCGGAGCACTCCAAAGACAGGTTCCAAACATCAAAAGAGTTGCTGGACAGCTTGTCCAGAGGGTCAAAAGATCACAGCGTGCTAGGCCGCAAAATGTCTGCCAAAGTAGGAAGAGTGCAGTGTGGCATTTTTTTGACCAAAATCCTCATGATCAGGCCAAGGTTATCTGTAAGAAGTGCGCAAAGACCTTTAGCCGAGGGAAAAATCTGAAAAATTTGAATACCAGTTGCATGCTTAGACATTTAACCAGCATGCACTTGCAAGCGTGGACACAACACCAAACCTCAAGTGCCACATGTGCAACTGATCACAACGAAGGTAGTCAGCAACGCTACATTGTTTACCCCACTGTAAGCCCACCGGTTAGCACAGCAGCAAATGTTGAGGTGTCGTTGCAAGGCCACAGCAGTCAGGGAATCCCACTGTTATATCAACGAAAGACTGATTCTAGGCCATCAGAAAGAACACCAACTCCATCACCATCATCAACCCTCTCTCAGTCCGCCCTGTCCACCGCTACTTCCACCATATGCAGCTCTCAAGTCCAGCTCACCCTCCCAGACACTATGAGTAGGTCAAGAAAGTACTCAGTCTCTCATCCGCGTACACTGGGTTTGAACGCCCACATTGCCAAACTAATCTCGTTTGAGATGATGCCCTTTCGGTTGGTGGAAAGCACAGCTTTCCGCGAACTCATGGCCTATGCAGTACCACGCTATGACCTACCCAGTCGCCACTTCTTCTCTCGCAAAGCCATCCCAGCCCTCCACCATCATGTGAAAGACCGCATTGTCCATGCACTCAAGCAGTCAGTGAGCGGAAAGGTGCACCTCACAACTGATGCATGGTCCAGTCGGCATGGCCAGGGCCGTTACGTGTCCATCACTGCGCACTGGGTTAATGTGGTGGATGCAGGGTCCACAGGGGACAGCGGTGGTGGGACAGTGCTGCCTAGCCCACGGTATAGGAAACAGTTGGCTGTAGGCGTTCGACCCTCCTCCTCCTCCTCCTCCAGAAGCTAAAGCTCGCCCACAGAGCGCAGTCGTACGAGCACTCCATCTGCAGCTGCCACTGTTGCACACGATGTGTCCCCCTATCGAGCAGCTAGTGGAAAGCGTCAGCAGGCTGTGTTGCAGATGATGTGTTTGGGCGACAGACACACCGCCGAGGTGCTGGCCGAGTACTTGAAGCGACAAACTGAGTCATGACTGGGCAGTGTACATCTTGAGGCAGGCAAGGTAGTTAGTGATAACGGCCGTAATTTTGTGGCAGCCATAGCCCTTTCAAAACTCAGCCACATACCTTGCTTGGCTCACACCTTGAACCTGGTGGTGCAGTGCTTCCTCAAAAATTATCTGGAGTTAACAGCCCTGCTCCAGAAGGTGCGAAGACTGTGCGCGCACATCCGCCGGTCGCCTGTACACTCCGTTCGTATGCAGAAGCTGCAGCGATTGCTCCACCTTCCCAACCACCGCCTCATTATCGACATTGCAACAAGGTGGAACTCCACCCTGCACATGGTGGAGCGGCTGTGCGAGCAGAGGCAGGCCATAATGCATTTGTGGGAGGATACACGGCCAGGCACTTTGAGAGCAGACATGGAGTTGACAGGTGTGCAGTGGTCGAAGCTGAAAGACCTTTGTAAAGTCCTTCAGTGTTTTGAGGAATGCACACGGCTGGTAAGCGCAGACGACGCCATCCTAAGCATGAGCATCCCACTTATGCGTCTGCTCATGCAAACTTTGACGCACCTTAAGGAGCAGGCGTCTGCAGCCAATGTTGATGAGGAGGAAGAGGAGGAGGGAATCCTTGATGACATTCAGCCATTGTCTGCTCAGGGACCTCTCCTGGACGAGGTGGAGGAAGAAGAGGAGGAGGAGGATGATGATGGGGATGATTACTTAGGGGAGGAGGATGCATCTCGTGGGGCAAGTGAAAATGTTGGCGTGTCAAGGTCTGGTACAGGGTTTGTGCGTGACTGGAGGGATGTGGATTTGCCAGAAAGTGCTCCTCCACCCAGCACTCGCAGTGCATCATTGACACCGGGAACATTGGCCCACATGTCAGATTATGCCTTGCGGATCCTAAAAAGGGACCCCCGCATTGCCAAAATGATGAACGATGACGACTACTGGTAGGCCAGCATCCTGGATCCACGCTATAAAGGCAAATTACAAAACATCATGCCACAGGAGAACCTTGACCTAATATTGGCTAATAAACAAGCAACTCTGGTAAATCGGTTGCTTGAGGCATTCCCAGCACACAGCAGCGGTGATGGTTCTCACACGAGCCGTACGGGCCGGGGGCAGCTAGGCAGAGGTGTTCGTGGTGCACACAGCAGAAGTGGCGTTGGAGACAGGGGTTTCATGACAATGTTGTGGACTGATTTTTCAAATACCGCTCACACAACTGGTAATACTGCATCGATGGAAAGTGACAGGAGACAGCAGTTGTCAACTATGGTTACAAACTACTTTTCCTCCCATATCGATGTTCTCCCACCCAGGTCATTCCCCTTTGACTATTGGGCCGCTAAACTGGACACCTGGCCTGAATTGGCCCAATATGCCTTACAGGAGCTCGCTTGCCCAGCTGCAAGTGTGCTATCGGAAAGAGTCTTCAGTGCAGCTGGATCAATCCTGACAGAAAAAAGGACCCGTCTGTCAACCCAAAATGTGGATGATCTAACCTTCATTAAAATGAACCACGCATGGGTTTCCAAGGATTTTGTCCCACCTTCCCCTGATGACACATAGGGTGACAGAAAAATGGCTTGCTTTGGTCCACCTCTTCCTGGTACTTCACCTATTTCGCCTTTTGCATCAGCTGAATGTCCAACATCAACATATGCCACTTTCTAAAACTCCCTAACTGTGCTGCCTCCCCCCTCATGGCCGGGGTCACCACCTAGCGCACGACACCGTGCGAGTGCCGTTGCCCTGGACAGGTGGGTAGGCCGACTCTTGGGCGCGGGCACTGGCACAGGGTCCCTCATAGTGCAATCAAGTGTCTCTGACGGTGGTGGTGCACACCCGCCGTCAGACACACCGCTGTACTATGAGGGGCCCAGTGCCAGTACCGACGCCCACGAGTGGGCCCCCCTTGCTTGGGCAGGGCCCCAGCATTTGCAATCTTTACCTCTCCCTGCTCCTCCGTTGTGTAATCTGGGCCGTCAAATCCATACTGTGCCTGACACCATCTGAGCCTGCCTCCTGAGACATATATTTTGAATGTGTACGCTATCCATACATGTTATCCGGGGATACGGTACCCTTTCTAACCTTTGTGCAATCACGTGCAATCCATACTGGGCCTAACACCGTCTGAGCCTGCCTCCTGAGACATATATTTTGAATGTGTACGCTATCCATACATGTTATCTGGGGATACGGTACCCTTTCTAACATTTGTGCAATCACGTGCAATCCATACTGGGCCTAACACCGTCTGAGCCTGCCTCCTGAGACATATATTTTGAATGTGTACACTATCCATACATGTTATCCGGGGATACGGTACCCTTTCTAACCTTTGTGCAATCACGTGCAATCCATACTGGGCCTAACACCGTCTGAGCCTGCCTCCTGAGACATATATTTTGAATGTGTACGCTATCCATACATGTTATCTGGGGATACGGTACCCTTTCTAACATTTGTGCAATCACGTGCAATCCATACTGGGCCTAACACCGTCTGAGCCTGCCTCCTGAGACATATATTTTGAATGTGTACGCTATCCATACATGTTATCCGGGGATACGGTACCCTTTCTAACCTTTGTGCAATCACGTGCAATCCATACTGGGCCTAACACCGTCTGAGCCTGCCTCCTGAGACAAATATTTTGAATGTGTACGCTATCCATACATGTTATCTGGGGATACGGTACCCTTTCTAACCTTTGTGCAATCACGTGCAATCCATACTGGGCCTAACACCGTCTGAGCCTGCCTCCTGAGACATATATTTTGAATGTGTACGCTATCCATACATGTTATCTGGGGATACGGTACCCTTTCTAACCTTTGTGCAATCACGTGCAATCCATACTGGGCCTAACACCGTCTGAGCCTGCCTCCTGAGACATATATTTTGAATGTGTACGCTATTCATACATGTTATCTGGGGATACGGTACCCTTTCTAACCTTTGTGCAATCACGTGCAATCCATACTGGGCCTAACACCGTCTGAGCCTGCCTCCTGAGACATATATTTTGAATGTGTACGCTATCCATACATGTTATCTGGGGATACGGTACCCTTTCTAACCTTTGTGCAATCACGTGTAATCCATACTGGGCGTGAGAATGGCTGGCGAGCTGTTAAGCAAGCTACAGCACCTGTGGTTTGCACACGTAAGTTTTTCATTTTTTCAGGAATGACGGTTAGGCCTAATTCCGGAACTGCGGTTGACCTGCACTTACTGGGAAATCATTGTTCACGGGTAATAATTGTAATCAGTGATCCCCATCACTAACGTTGTTCAGCGGGTTATCTGCACCTGTAAGCGACAAACGCTGGCCTTTTCAGTGTAGCGCACATGCAGCCACGGACATGTAAGGGCATGACACACCAGTTATTGGCCAATCTCATGTGCCAGAGCCTCACGTGTCCCTCTAGTAAGCCGGACTCGGACCGCGGGGCATGACGGAGTCTCGTTCGTTAACGGAATTAAGCTTGCAATGTGTGCATCTGTTCTGTAGCTGGCATGGTTGAGGTTTCCCAGGTGGAGTCAAATTTAACCGTAGGCTCCACTCCTGGTGGTGCCCTTCTGGACATTCCTTTAAGGTTCAGCTTTGCAACCATACTGCCCACGTAAAACAAACACTTTGCCTTCATGAACGCTGTTTGGAGGGTCATGACTCGTGGGAATAACGCCGCCCAATCAGTTAACCTGCTAGAGAGATCCTTCGTTGCTCCCAAGCATGACATCACACTCCCTAGGAAGAAGGTAATGCCACTGTGGCGACCGTACTCCTGGGGGCGACACAAGTGCACTGATGCCCAGCCACTGCTCGATGAATCTGCTGGTACATTGACCCAGACCACTACATTCCCCTCGCACGCTACACGACCTGAATCTGACCCTGATGAAACTCAGGTTACCCTTCCCATATACAGTTCCATCTTACACGGTGACAAAGAGGAAGCTGCAGATGAAAGTGCAGGTTCGGCCCACCCGCCATCAGACACACCACCGTACTATCAGGGGCCCTGTGCCAGTGCCGTCTCCAACGAGTGGGCCCCCCCTGCTTGCCCAGGATCACAGCACTTGCAAAGTTGAAATACTGTGCAGTGAGATGGAAGATGGGGACGACGAGGAGTCCAGACAAGTACAGGGATTCCCTAGCGAGGAGACTTATTTGATTGTTTTCAATGTTGGGACAGCAATTTTTGGGGAGCACTATACTCTGGAGAATGATAGATGGGGCCCACCATACACTGGAACATTCCAAAGGTGGACATCAGACACTGGAGCAGCATTTACAGGGCCCATTATACACTAGAGCATTAGAAATGGGGCCCATTATGTTTGGAGCATTATTTGGGCCCATAAGACAGTGGAGCTTCATCCATGGGGACCAACATATACTGTAGCATTATGTGGAGCTCATCATATACTGTTTCAAACATTATATGGGACCAATGATTCTGTATGGAGAAATAGATGGGCCTCGTCATGAGATGTAAAAATTGAGGTATTTTTCATTGTACTATACCGCTATTTCTCTGCCATATCGGAGCATGATGAGTTGTGGTATGTGTTAAAGGGGCGCTCTTTCGCCCAGGGCACATGAAAACCTGGAGCCAGCCCTCCCCCCCCCCACAGTCTGTAGCCAAATAACCCCCATTTTTCAGTGCGTAACTTGTATTATGAAGTTAATTAAGGTTGACAAGCTTAAGTAAGAAGAATTGATGCTTTTGGCATTCAAATGGGCACTGTAGGTGTGTTTCCTGTCCTCCTCTCACTGCCGACTTTTATTCCCCATTGACTTACATTGGGTTTCGTGTTTCGGGACGACCCCGACTTTTCCCTATAATCGGACGATCTTGCTCGACCCGACTTTTGGAAAAGTCGGGTTTCACGAAACGAAACGCGACCCTAAAAAAACAAAAGTCGCTCAACTCTAGTAATGAGGGACAATTTTGCACTATACTTTATGTCACCTCAAGGCAGAGTACACTGGCAGGATGACAGAGTGTGAAAGATTTGTGCCCTTAACCAAACTTGTGTACCTTCTGTACCAACAGTATATACCTTTGCCAACCAAAGTTGGCTATCTTGTCATGGTCTCTATTTTTAGCTTTAGGCCACAGGTGTGTACCTGGTTGTGTTTTATGCAAAGTATTTCACCTTTTAACAAAAGTTGTGTACATTGTTAGGAAATCACCAACAATAAACACAACTTTTTAGGTGAAATACTTTGCTTCAAACACAACCAGGAACACAACTGTGGCAAAAAGCTAAAATTTACCCACAGTTATATACCTGGTTTTGAATACCTTTTTACCTTTTAAATACCCTGTATTTAACCTTTTTTTTAAACATATTTCGCCGCAGAAAGAAATGACAGACAACCAGTGTAAACAATAATTTAACTTTTATTTAAAGTATTTTTTTTTTGTAAACAGTTTTTAAAGTTAAAAAAACTTTTTTAATAAAGGTTTGAAACCAACTGGGCATTTTTATTACAAAACACATCATAAATCTGTGTAGTGTGGGGTGGAAATACGGCTGGAGGGGCTGCGGGACACTTCGACACTGGGAGTGTGGAGAGAGGATTGGGATCGTGGTGGGGAAGGAACAGTTAGAGGTGATGGTGTGGAAAAAGCTACAGAATGGGTGGACATGTGGGAGGCAGAAGAGGTGGTGGGCGGTGGAGTGGAGGGTTGGGCAGGGACTGTAGGAGCAGATGATGTTGATGGCAAGTTGTATGGGGAAAGAGTTTGGTACGGGGCAGGTTGCTGGAAGTGGGGAGATGTCTGGTACTGGGGAGGTTGCTGGTACTGGGGTGGTTGCTGGTACTGGGGAGGTTGCTGGTACTGGGGAGGTGGATGGTATGTAATAGGAGGGGGTGGATGGAAAGTGGCTGGAGGGGGTGCAGATGTAATAGGAGGGGGAGGATGGAAAGTGGCTGGAGGGGGTGCAGGTGGAGGAACTACTGTGGTGGGAGGAGGAGGTTGGGAGGTAACGTGCTGGAGAGCACCGTGGCATGACATTACATTACATGCATCTGCTGGGTAGGAGATAGCTATTCCATGCGCTCCACAACAGACCTGAAAAAGGTGTGGTTTGGCGAAGATCTTGCTTCTGAATGCATGGTTTGCAGAAGTGTCTTCACCTCCAGAATGCTGGAGTTGATCTGCTGAAAGCCTGTGGAGATTTGCTCTGACAAGACTTTTTGACAGTTCTGGAAAGATGCATTCAGATGCAAGAACTCTGGCGCATAAGTCTTTTCCTGACCCCTCTGCCGCTGCCGCCCAGTACCCGCAGGTGTACTAGAGGTGGCAGGGGCAGAAGCGTGGGGTAAAGGGAAATCGATCTCCTCACCAGCAGCTTCATGTAATGTAGGCGGCCACGATGCTCCTGTGCTGGTGGATGGGAGAGATGGGTCGAATGTGTGGGAAGGCTGGGAAGGTGCAGATGTACCGGGGCGGTCGAAGTGTCCCTCGGTGCCGGTCTCCTCAGGGATCGCCTCAGAAGGGTCCAATCGTGCAGGCTCCCGAGTGCTGCTCACCGTGCTGTGGAATAAAGAGAAAAAAAAACAATTAAAATAGTGACATGGTATGGCCCTGGCTGAAAAAAAAAAGTTACATCTAACATTTTTTTTTCACATGTGGTGTGTAATATTTACCTTCTAGTGACCATTGTTTCCCGGAGGAACGACAGGGCTTGTGCGTACTTGTACTTGCTCCTGCGTCCTCCAGATGCACTCGGGGCCCGCATCTCTTTATTGAACTCCTTCTTGAAACGATCCCTCACAGACCGCCACCGCTTCACAATTCTGTCCCCTGAAACGAGAAAGGAGTGGTTAGTATAAAACATCAGTGTTTCCCAAACTCCAGTCCTCATGGTCCCCAGGGGTCATGTTTTCAGGATTTCCATAGTAAATAGAAATCCTGAACACATGATCCGTGGGGACCACGAGGACTGTTGTTCGGGAAACACTGGTTTACATCAAGCAACCGGTACTGTATATACTTACGCTCTTTAATCTGGGCCCGAGCATCGAGGTCCTCCCAGCGGTCCACAAGGAGCGAACAGATTTCCTCCCAGAGTCGCCGGGTAACGATCAGGTCAGCGTGGCGGCGGTCAGCCATATTCCAGAGCGGCTCCCTTTCTCTGACGAGATCGATGAGGTGGTCCACATCGATTCCTCCATCCTCACCGTCAGAGTCGGGAGCACGCTGTGAAGGCTGTTAAAGAAAAAGACAAAAATAACATAATTAGCCTCCACAAAAGAAATGAAATAAAAGGTGCAAAAAAACAAAGCAAAAATATTTATACTTACACGCTGGTGACCGCCGCGTTGCTGTCGCCGACGACCCTGGGAGGCACTGTGAGGACCTCTTGGCCAAGCACCAGATTGGGAAGACTAGAGAAGAAAACAAAAAATGTTATGTCTTTGGATGTAGGCATTAGTTTGCTGTGTGTGGTCTGCAGAACATTGTTTTCTATGTGTTGTGTGTAGTGTGATGTTGTGTTTCTGCGTTTGATGCCAAAAACTTACCAATTGTGAGCCCACTCCAGTTGTCTGTCCACCCCTTCCTTCTTCTTCTGGGAGCTCCTCTTCATCTTGTGATTCCTGTTTTGAAATAAAAGGCAATGAATAGACATATATTACAGAGATGATGGATTTTGGAAATAAAAACTTACCGTCAAACGCTGACGATGCGAGGGAGGGCTCCCAGAAGAAGATGTGCTGTCTTCCTGCTGGCCAGACTCCATGCCTGTGGGTGGTGGTACTGCTGCTGCCAGGGCTTCCAGTGCTGCTGCTGCTGCTGCATCTCTTGAGCGGCTGTTGAATAAAGAGAAACAAAGGGGCAATGAATATCTTGATATTCCATGGCCCTAGTTTGGAGGAATGGGGGATTTGATAATTACCGTCTCTCATCTGCTGCTGGACTCCCCTCCCGTTGTTCAGCATGCTGCTCTATTTGGGGTGGTGGTGGTGCTGATGGTGCTGCAGTGGTCTCCTGCCTTGTCCTGCGCCTGGTTGCTGTCTTGGGTGCCATGTTGGGTGTGGCTGAGGGTCCCACTGTCTTGCTTTTATATATGTGTCTTATGGGCAGAGCTACTGAGCATGCTCAGACCAAAAATACCGGATCCGGTGCATTGCGGCACTCATAGGCTTTCATTGTGTGAAAAAGCCGGACGCGCCGGATCCGGCGTGTCCGGCTTTTTCGCCGGAGACAAAAAACGTTACAGTAGCTGTTTTTTCCAGACGCCGGATTGAGACACATTGCCGGATCCGGCGAAAACCGGATGAAATGCACGGCCATCCGGCGCGATCCGGCGCAAATGCAAGTCAATGGGGGGGAAACCGGATCCGGCATTGCATTTCGCCGGATCCGGTTTTTGTCAAAAGCGCCGGATCGCGCCTGACGGCGAAAACCTGATGTGTGAAAGAGGCCTTATTGTTCATGTTGGAGACACTCACTTGGCAGCCGATTAATAGGGTCCGGCACGGGGTTTTTCAACATAACCAGTCCATACGGTTTATTGTTACACAGCATAAACCATAGAAGCATGAAGAAAAGGTAACAGTCTTACTTCAGACCAAACGAATGTTCATTATAGAGCTCCGCTCTTTTAGCCCTGTGGTCACACAGGCTGTGCTTTGTCCAGCAAACGGGCTTTATAGCCTCCCAGTTATTTCCCCCTGTCCGGGGTTACCTCTTAGTTGCTTTTCATTCAGAACGTTCGTTCCCTCCTTGGGACTGTCCAACACATACTGTTACACCCACAGGGCGTGAAGATGTATAGTGGACCCACTAGACCACTGATGGTGCAGTGGTTGCTGTATACCCGATACACAAGAGACAGGAGAAGAGCATCAAATAAACTAAAGATGTTTATTAAATAAAGCAAACAAATGGACAAGATGCCTGAGGGAAGAACCCTCTGGACCACGACACAGAACCACGTAGTGGAGCACCGGGCAAGGTGTACCCCTATACAGGGGCTACCCCGTCGCAACACCAGATGACCTTAATGCCGCGATGCCCGGACCAGAGGGACGACCCATACAGACCGTATAGAGGAGGTGGTGAGAGACCTGGAAGGTCTGAGTAATCACAGAAAGGCTGATCTATCCTGCGATGGTCACTGGAAGATTCCAAGAGGAAAGCCTTGGTCAGTCTGGGGTAGGAACCGGAGTGTCCAGAGGTTTCCAGGAGCGGGAACTGCTAGCAGAGGATTCTGAGGAGACAGAGATATTTAGAATATTGCAATGGCATTCAGAACGCAGAGCAAAAGCAGAGTGTGGCCTGAGTGGGAGGCAGCGATCCCACAGAATGAACACATTGTTCAGGCAACTCCCTCTTGAGGGAGGATGCCTTTTATGCACAGAGCATCACAGCACAGACAGCCCTAATAGACAACAGGTGCCCTGCTGTTTTAAGTATGTGCAGGAAGCGGGGCGCGCCTCCTAAGAGCATAACCAGGAGACCTGCCAAGAGGATGCAAGTTCTTAGCGGAGAAAGGAGCCGCTGATTGTCTGGAGCCACGGACAGGGTGAGTAGTAGCAGTGGAGCTGCGAGATAGGCGCTGGTCTCCCTGCGCAGCAGAGACCGTGCCTGCGGCTGAGGGCATGACACATACAGACCAATATATACAGGCCTCACCAGGTCCGCAGCCTCAGCATGTGCTCTTCAGGGAGGCAATACACCTTCCTGCACCTAGGCCTTCCGGGACCTTCCACATGGCCCAATCAGATCCACGCACTCTCTCATGTGACCTACCCTGCGGCTGAGGGCATGACAGTACCCCCCCCCTACGCCCCCCTTCTTCAAACCCGCCAGGAACTTTCTAAGACGCATCGGGGCATTAATGTTCTCCTCAGGCTCCCAGGATCTCTCCACAGGACCATATCCCTTCCAGTCAACCAGAAAGAGCGATCTGCCCCCTCTTCTCTTCATGGCCAGGATGTCCTTCACTTCATAGACATCCTCGGAACTGACAGGAGAAGGAAATTTACCTGGATCCTTGATGAAGCGACTGAGAACAACTGGCTTCAGCAGGGAGACATGGAAGGAGTTATGGATCCGTAAGGAGGCTGGCAACTTCAAACGATAGCACACATCGTTGATCCGGTGGAGCACTTCAAAGGGACCGATGAATCGAGGAGCCAGTTTATAAGGGACCTTAAGACGGATGTGCCTGGAAGACAGCCATACCTTAACTCCGGGTTGGTAAGGTGGTGGATCCAGACGTCTTTTATCCGCATGCTCCTTGGTCCGAACCGATGCCTGCTCCAAAGAGGTCCTGGTCTCTGTCCAGACCTTTGAGAAGTCCTTTGCCAGGGACTCAGCTGCAGGATTGCCAGAAGCAAGAGGCAGTGGAGTCGGGATCCTAGGATGCTGTCCATAAACAATGAAAAACGGGGAGTTAGAGGAGGACTCACCGACATGATTGTTGTATGAAAACTCCGCCCATGGTAGCAGGTTGGCCCAGTCGCTGTGATGACCATTCACAAAGTGTCGCAGATAGTTTGTGAGGACTTGATTCACTCTCTCCACTTGGCCATTAGATTGTGGGTGATAGGCCAAGGAGAAATCCAGGGTGACATCCAACAACTTACAGAGGGACCGCCAGAAGCGGGAAATGAACTGAATTCCCCTGTCAGAGACAATATGGAGTGGAAGTCCGTGAAGCCGAAGGACATGCTGAATGAAGAGCTCTGCGAGTTTAGGGGCGGAAGGAAGACCGGAGAGCGGAGTGAAATGTCCCATCTTGGAGAACCGGTCAACAACAACCCAGATTAGAGTTGAGCGACTTTTGGTTTTTTAGGGTCGCGTTTCGTTTCGTGAAACCCGACTTTTCCAAAAGTCGGGTCGAGCAAGATCGTCCGATTATAGGGAAAAGTCGGGGTCGTCCCGAAACACGAAACCCAATGTAAGTCAATGGGGAATAAAAGTCGGCAGTGAGAGGAGGACAGGAAACACACCTACAGTGCCCATTTGAATGCAAAAAGCATCAATTCTTCTTACTTAAGCTTGTCAACCTTAATTAACTTCATAATGCAAGTTACGCACTGAAAAATGGGGGTTATTTGGCTAAAGTTGTGGAGGGGTAGGGCTGGCTCCAGGTTTTCATGTGCCCTGGGCGAAAGAGCGCCCCTTTAACACATACCACAACTCATCATGCTCCGATACGGCAGAGAAATAGCGGTATAGTACAATGAAAAATACTTCACTTTTTACATCTCATGACGAGGCCCATCTATTTCTCCATACAGAATCATTGGTCCCATATAATGTTTGAAACAGTATATGATGAGCTCTACATAATGCTACAGTATATGTTGGTCCCCATGGATGAAGCTCCACTGTCTTATGGGCCCAAATAATGCTCCAAACATAATGGGCCCCATTTCTAATGCTCTAGTGTATAATGGGCCCTGTAAATGCTGCTCCAGTGTCTGATGTCCACCTTTGGAATGTTCCAGTGTATGGTGGGCCCCATCTATCATTCACCAGAGTATAGTGCTCCCCAAAAATTGCTGTCCCAACATTGAAAACAATCAAATAAGTCTCCTCACTAGGGAATCCCTGTACTTGTCTGGACTCCTCGTCGTCCCCATCTTCCATCTCACTGCACAGTATTTCAACTTTGCAAGTGCTGTGATCCTGAGCAAGCAGGGGGGGGCCCACTCGTTGGCGACGGCACTGGCACAGGGCCCCTGATAGTACGGTGGTGTGTCTGATGGCGGGTGGGCCGAACCTGCACTTTCATCTGCAGCTTCCTCTTTGTCACCGTGTAAGATGGAACTGTATATGGGAAGGGTAACCTGAGTTTCATCAGGGTCAGATTCAGGCCATGTAGCGTGCGAGGGGAATGTAGTGGTCTGGGTCAATGTACCAGCAGATTCATCGAGCAGTGGCTGGGCATCAGTGCACTTGTGTCGCCCCCAGGAGTACGGTCGCCACAGTGGCATTACCTTCTTCCTAGGGAGTGTGATGTCATGCTTGGGAGCAACGAACGATCTCTCTAGCAGGTTAACTGATTGGGCGGCGTTATTCCCACGAGTCATGACCCTCCAAACAGCGTTCATGAAGGCAAAGTGTTTGTTTTACGTGGGCAGTATGGTTGCAAAGCTGAACCTTAAAGGAATGTCCAGAAGGGCACCACCAGGAGTGGAGCCTACGGTTAAATTCGACTCCACCTGGGAAACCTCAACCATGCCAGCTACAGAACAGATGCACACATTGCAAGCTTAATTCCGTTAACGAACGAGACTCCGTCATGCCCCGCGGTCCGAGTCCGGCTTACTAGAGGGACACGTGAGGCTCTGGCACATGAGATTGGCCAATAACTGGTGTGTCATGCCCTTACATGTCCGTGGCTGCATGTGCGCTACACTGAAAAGGCCAGCGTTTGTCGCTTACAGGTGCAGATAACCCGCTGAACAACGTTAGTGATGGGGATCACTGATTACAATTATTACCCGCAAACAAAGATTTCCCAGTAAGTGCAGGTCAACCGCAGTTCCGGAATTAGGCCTAACCGTCATTCCTGAAAAAATGAAAAACTTACGTGTGCAAACCACAGGTGCTGTAGCTTGCTTAACAGCTCGCCAGCCGTTCTCACGCCCAGTATGGATTGCACGTGATTGCACAAAGGTTAGAAAGGGTACCGTATCCCCGGATAACATGTATGGATAGCGTACACATTCAAAATATATGTCTGTACATCAGGAGGCAGGCTCAGACGGTGTTAGGCCCAGTAAGGATTGCACGTGATTGCACAAAGGTTAGAAAGGGTACCGTATCCCCGGATAACATGTATGGATAGCGTAAACATTCAAAATATATGTCTGTACATCAGGAGGCAGGCTCAGACGGTGTTAGGCCCAGTATGGATTGCATGTGATTGCACAAAGGTTAGAAAGGGTACCGTATCCCCGGATAACATGTATGGATAGCGTACACAATCAAAATATATGTCTGTACATCAGGAGGCAGGCTCAGACGGTGTTAGGCCCAGTATGGATTGCACGTGATTGCACAAAGGTTAGAAAGGGTACCGTATCCCCGGATAACATGTATGGATAGCGTACACATTCAAAATATATGTCTATACATCAGGAGGCAGGCTCAGACGGTGTTAGGCCCAGTATGGATTGCACGTGATTGCACAAAGGTTAGAAAGGGTACCGTATCCCCGGATAACATGTATGGATAGCGTACACATTCAAAATATATGTCTATACATCAGGAGGCAGGCTCAGATGGTGTTAGGCCCAGTATGGATTGCACGTGATTGCACAAAGGTTAGAAAGGGTACCGTATCCCCGGATAACATGTATGGATAGCGTACACATTCAAAATATATGTCTGTACATCAGGAGGCAGACTCAGACGGTGTTAGGCCCAGTATGGATTGCACGTGATTGCACAAAGGTTAGAAAGGGTACCGTATCCCCGAATATCATGTATGGATAGCGTACACATTCAAAATATATGTCTGTACATCAGGAGGCAGGCTCAGACGGTGTTAGGCCCAGTATGGATTGCACGTGATTGCACAAAGGTTAGAAAGGGTACCGTATCCCCGGATAACATGTATGGATAGCGTACACATTCAAAATATATGTCTATACATCAGGAGGCAGGCTCAGACGGTGTTAGGCCCAGTATGGATTGCACGTGATTGCACAAAGGTTAGAAAGGGTACCGTATCCCCGGATAACATGTATGGATAGCGTACACATTCAAAATATATGTCTATACATCAGGAGGCAGGCTCAGACGGTGTCAGGCACAGTATGGATTTGACGGCCCAGATTACACAGCGGAGGAGCAGGGAGAGGTAAAGATTGCAAATGCTGGGGCCCTGCCCAAGCAAGGGGGGCCCACTCGTGGGCGTCCGTACTGGCACTGGGCCCCTCATAGTACAGCGGTGTGTCTGACGGCGGGTGTGCACCACCACCGTCAGAGACACTTGATTGCACTATGAGGGACCCTGTGCCAGTGCCCGCACCCAAGAGTCGGCCTACCCACCTGTCCAGGGCAACGGCACTCGCACGGTGTCGTGCGCTAGGTGGTGACCCCGGCCATGGGGGGGGAGGCAGCACAGTTAGGGAGTTTTAGAAAGTGGCATATGTTGATGTTGGACATTCAGCTGATGCAAAAGGCGAAATAGGTGAAGTCCCAGGAAGAGGTGGACCAAAGCAAGCCATTTTTCTGTCACCCTATGTGTCATCAGGGGAAGGTGGGACAAAATCCTTGGAAACCCATGCATGGTTCATTTTAATGAAGGTTAGATCATCCACATTTTGGGTTGACAGACGGGTCCTTTTTTCTGTCAGGATTGATCCAGCTGCACTGAAGACTCTTTCCGATAGCACACTTGCAGCTGGGCAAGCGAGCTCCTGTAAGGCATATTGGGCCAATTCAGGCCAGGTGTCCAGTTTAGCGGCCCAATAGTCAAAGGGGAATGACCTGTGTGGGAGAACATCGATATGGGAGGAAAAGTAGTTTGTAACCATAGTTGACAACTGCTGTCTCCTGTCACTTTCCATCGATGCAGTATTACCAGTTGTGTGAGCGGTATTTGAAAAATCACTCCACAACATTGTCATGAAACCCCTGTCTCCAACGCCACTTCTGCTGTGTGCACCACGAACACCTCTGCCAAGCTGCCCCCGGCCCGTACGGCTCGTGTGAGAACCATCACCGCTGCTGTGTGCTGGGAATGCCTCAAGCAACCGATTTACAAGAGTTGCTTGTTTTTTAGCCAATATTAGGTCAAGGTTCTCCTGTGGCATGATGTTTTGTAATTTGCCTTTATAGCGTGGATCCAGGATGCTGGCCAACCAGTAGTCGTCATCGTTCATCATTTTGGCAATGCGTGGGTCCCTTTTTAGGATCTGCAAGACATAATCTGACATGTGGGCCAATGTTCCCGGTGTCAATGATGCACTGCGAGTGCTGGTTGGAGGAGCACTTTCTGGCAAATCCACATCCCTCCAGTCACGCACAAACCCTGTACCAGACCTTGACACGCCAACATTTTCACTTGCCCCACGAGATGCATCCTCCTCCCCTAAGTAATCATCCCCATCATCCTCCTCCTCCTCTTCTTCCTCCACCTCGTCAAGGAGAGGTCCCTGAGCAGACAATGGCTGAATGTCATCGAGGATTCCCTCCTCCTCTTCCTCCTCATCAACATTGGCTGCAGACGCCTGCTCCTTAAGGTGCATCAAAGTTTGCATGAGCAGACGCATAAGTGGGATGCTCATGCTTAGGATGGCGTCGTCTGCGCTTACCAGCCGTGTGCATTCCTCAAAACACTGAAGGACTTTACAAAGGTCTTTCAGCTTCGACCACTGCACACCTGTCAACTCCATGTCTGCTCTCAAAGTGCCTGGCCGTGTATCCTCCCACAAATGCATTATGGCCTGCCTCTGCTCGCACAGCCGCTCCACCATGTGCAGGGTGGAGTTCCACCTTGTTGCAATGTCGATAATGAGGCGGTGGTTGGGAAGGTGGAGCAATCGCTGCAGCTTCTGCATACGAACGGAGTGTACAGGCGACCGGCGGATGTGCGCACACAGTCTTCGCACCTTCTGGGGCAGGGCTGTTAACTCCGGATAATTTTTGAGGAAGCACTGCACCACCAGGTTCAAGGTGTGAGCCAAGCAAGGTATGTGGCTGAGTTTTGAAAGGGCTATGGCTGCCACAAAATTACGGCCGTTATCACTAACTACCTTGCCTGCCTCAAGATGTACACTGCCCAGCCATGACTCAGTTTGTCGCTTCAAGTACTCGGCCAGCACCTCGGCGGTGTGTCTGTTGCCCAAACACATCATCTGCAACACAGCCTGCTGACGCTTTCCACTAGCTGCTCGATAGGGGGACACATCGTGTGCAACAGTGGCAGCTGCAGATGGAGTGCTCGTACCACTGCGCTCTGTGGACGAGGTTTTGCTTCTGGAGGAGGAGGAGGAGGAGGGTCGAACGCCTACAGCCAACTGTTTCCTATACCGTGGGCTAGGCAGCACTGTCCCACCACCGCTGTCCCCTGTGGACCCTGCATCCACCACATTAACCCAGTGCGCAGTGTTGGACACGTAACGGCCCTGGCCATGCCGACTGGACCATGCATGAGTTGTGAGGTGCACCTTTCCGCTCACTGACTGCTTGAGTGCATGGACAATGCGGTCTTTCACATGATGGTGGAGGGCTGGGATGGCTTTGCGAGAGAAGAAGTGGCGACTGGGTAGGTCATAGCGTGGTACTGCATAGGCCATGAGTTCGCGGAAAGCTGTGCTTTCCACCAACCGAAAGGGCATCATCTCAAACGAGATTAGTTTGGCAATGTGGGCGTTCAAACCCAGTGTACGCAGATGAGAGACTGAGTACTTTCTTGACCTACTCATAGTGTCTGGGAGGGTGAGCTGGACTTGAGAGCTGCATATGGTGGAAATAGCGGTGGACAGGGCGGACTGAGAGAGGGTTGATGATGGTGATGGAGTTGTTGTTCTTTCTGATGGCCTAGAATCAGTCTTTCGTTGATATAACAGTGGGATTCCCTGACTGCTGTGGCCTTGCAACGACACCTCAACATTTGCTGCTGTGCTAACCGGTGGGCTTACAGTGGGGTAAACAATGTAGCGTTGCTGACTACCTTCGTTGTGATCAGTTGCACATGTGGCACTTGAGGTTTGGTGTTGTGTCCACGCTTGCAAGTGCATGCTGGTTAAATGTCTAAGCATGCAACTGGTATTGAAATTTTTCAGATTTTTCCCTTGGCTAAAGGTCTTTGCGCACTTCTTACAGATAACCTTGGCCTGATCATGAGGATTTTGTTCAAAAAAGTGCCACACTGCACTCTTCCTACTTTTGCAGACATTTTGCAGCCTAGCACGCTGTGATCTTTTGACCCTCTGGACAAGCTGTCCAGCAACTCTTTTGATGTTTGGAACCTGTCTTTGGAGTGCTCCGGGCCTGCCAGATAACAGCTGTTGCGATGTCCATGTCTGCTGTGGATGCTCCTCATCTGAGCTATTGGAAGCAGCACCCTCTTCCCCCAATGGATGCCAATCTGGGTCAACAACTGGGTCATCCATCACCTCCTCTTCTATGTCATGTGCACCTTCCTCTGTGTCACCGTGTATGGTGGTATAGTGTGCGGGAAGGGGCACCTGAGTCTCGTCAGGGTCAGAATCTGGCTCTGTACACTGCGAGGACAATGTAGTGCTCTGAGTGAATGTACCAGCAGAATCATCCATCAGCGGCTGTGCATCAGTGCACTCCATGTCAGATTCATCTTGGCCTGGGTAATTCACCATTTCACTTGATAATCCAGGCATGGTATGTGAAAACAGCTCCATGGAGTAATCAGTAGTATGGCCTGCGTCATCCTTCAATCTTGGTTGGGGTGAAGGACACAAGGAAAGGTGTGGTTCATGAACATGAGCCTCCAATGACGACTCAGTGCTTTTACTTTTTACAACTGAAGAAGAGGAGGCGATAGAGCTGGAGGCTGAGTCAGCAATGTAAGACAAAACTTTTTCCTGATGCTCTGGCTTTAAAAGCGGTTTGCCAACTCCTAGAAAACTAAGCGTTCGAGGCCTTATGTAGCCAGACGATGACGCAGGCTCAACACCTCCTGCATTCGGTCCTATTTTGCTCTTGCCACTACCATCAGATCCACCACCAACACCATCATTACCAGCTGCCAACCCCCGCCCAATTCCACGGCCTCTTCCACCAGCCTTCCTCATTTTTGGTAGAAATGTAGACAAAATCCAACAAACTATATAGTAATGTAAAACAAGGTACAAGGTGTCTATAGGACAGGGGAGATTTTGAATTTCTGCAGACACTTGTGGACACTGGACACTTTTGGATTGTGTGAGGCCCACTGATATCTGAGCGCTATGTGACAGGCTCGATGGCACAGCTGTGACCAGAGTGACTAGAGGATAAGTGAGATTTTGAATTTCAGCAGACACTTGTGGACACTGGACACTTTTGGATTGTGTGAGGCCCAATGAATATCTGAGCGCTATGTGACAGGCTTGATGGCACAGCTGTGACCAAAGTGACTAGAGGATAAGAGAGATTTTGAATTTCTGCACACACTTGTGGACACTGGACACTTTTGGATTGTGTGAGGCCCAATGAATATCTGAGCGCTATGTGACAGGCTCGATGGCACAGCTGTGACCAAAGTGACTAGAGGATAAGGGAGATTTTGAATTTCTGCACACACTTGTGGACACTGGACACTTTTGGATTGTGTGAGGCCCAATGAATATCTGAGCGCTATGTGACAGGCTCGATGGCACAGCTGTGACCAAAGTGACTAGAGGATAAGTGAGATTTTGAATTTCAGCAGACACTTGTGGACACTGGACACTTTTGGATTGTGTGTGGCCCAATGAATATCTGAGCGCTATGTGACAGGCTCGATGGCACAGCTGTGACCAAAGTGACTAGAGGATAAGGGAGATTTTGAATTTCTGCACACACTTGTGGACACTGGACACTTTTGGATTGTGTGAGGCCCAATGAATATCTGAGCGCTATGTGACAGGCTCGATGGCACAACTGTGACCAAAGTGACTAGAGGATAAGTGAGATTTTGAATTTCAGCAGACACTTGTGGACACTGGACACTTTTGGATTGTGTGAGGCCCAATGAATATCTGAGCGCTATGTGACAGGCTCGATGGCACAGCTGTGACCAAAGTGACTAGAGGATAAGTAAGATTTTGAATTTCAGCAGACACTTGTGGACACTGGACACTTTTGGATTGTGTGAGGCCCAATGAATATCTGAGCGCTATGTGACAGGCTCGATGGCACAGCTATGACCAAAGTGACTAGAGGATAAGGGAGATTTTGAATTTCTGCACACACTTGTGGACACTGGACACTTTTGGATTGTGTGAGGCCCAATGAATATCTGAGCGCTATGTGACAGGCTCGATGGCACAGCTGTGACCAAAGTGACTAGAGGATAAGGGAGATTTTGAATTTCAGCAGACACTTGTGGACACTGGACACTTTTGGATTGTGTGAGGCCCAATGAATATCTGAGTGCTATGTGACAGGCTCGATGGCACAGCTGTGACCAAAATGACTAGAGGATAAGTGAGATTTTGAATTTCAGCAGACACTTGTGGACACTGGACACTTTTGGATTGTGTGAGGCCCAATGAATATCTCAGCGCTATGTGACAGGCTCGATGGCACAGCTGTGACCAAAGTGACTAGAGGATAAGGGAGATTTTGAATTTCAGCAGACACTTGTGGACACTGGACACTTTTGGATTGTGTGAGGCCCAATGAATATCTGAGCGCTATGTGACAGGCTCGATGGCACAGCTGTGACCAAAGTGACTAGAGGATAAGGGAGATTTTGAATTTCTGCACACACTTGTGGACACTGGACACTTTTGTATTGTGTGAGGCCCAATGAATATCTGAGCGCTATGTGACAGGCTCGATGGCACAGCTGTGACCAAAGTGACTAGAGGATAAGTGAGATTTTGAATTTCAGCAGACACTTGTGGACACTGGACACTTTTGGATTGTGTGAGGCCCAATGAATATCTGAGCGCTATGTGACAGGCTCGATGGCACAGCTGTGACCAAAGTGACTAGAGGATAAGTGAGATTTTGAATTTCAGCAGACACTTGTGGACACTGGACACTTTTGGATTGTGTGAGGCCCAATGAATATCTGAGCGCTATGTGACAGGCTCGATGGCACAGCTGTGACCAAAGTGACTAGAGGATAAGTGAGATTTTGAATTTCTGCACACACTTGTGGACACTGGACACTTATGGATTGTGTGAGGCCCACTGAATATCACAGCGCTATGTCACAGGCAGAAATTGGCTAGTGTATCACAAACTACAAGGTGTATGTAGAATTGGGCAGAATAGGAATCTCCCTAGAGTGCAGGTCTGTAAGAACGGAACATGTCCTCGTTTTATTCTCACAGAGTGACACACTGATAGCTTCACTGTGGCTGTGATAACAGCCGTTACACGGTACTGTGTGAGGAGCGTACACCTCTGTATGGTGTGAAAAAATGCACGCTTAGTACCTCAGCAGGACAAAAAAAAAAAATTGGGATTGCTTTTAAAAAAGCAGTTTGCAGAGCAGTGGGTAAACAGCAATGCAGGAATGTCAGGAAGCCTTAGAAGGCAGCCCAACAACCAACACCACTGATACACCACTATATAGCCTCCCCTTGCACTGCACACACAGTGACTGGTGTGTTGTACAGGCAAAATCGCTAGCAGCAGAAGCAGGTTTTTTTTCTTCTCAGCAGGACAAAAAAAAAAATTGGGATTGCTTTTAAAAAAGCAGTTTGCGGAGCAGTGGGTAAACAGCAATGCAGGAATGTCAGGAAGCCTTAGAAGGCAGCCCAACAACCAACACCACTGATACACCACTATATAGCCTCCCCTTGCACTGCACACACAGTGACTGGTGTGTTGTACAGGCATAATCGCTAGCAGCAGAAGCAGTTTTTTTTTCTTCTTCCCTGCCTAACGCTCTCCCTACAGAATCAGCAGCAACCTCTCCCTATGCTAAGATCGGCAGAAGTAAGATGGTGGTCAGCGTGCACGCCCTTTTATACCCCCTGTGATGCCCACCAAAGCAAGCCAATCACTTGCATGCCCTTCTGAAAGATGGTGGTGACCCGTGCCTATGTCATCACGTTGCCAACAGTGTCCGTGGATCCTGATTGGCTGAAAAAGAGCGCAAAACAAACTTTTGAAACGCGACTTTGGCGCAAGTCGCCGACCTCGTGGCCGACCTCATCCTAGGGTCGGGTTTCGTTTCATGAAACCCGACTTTGCCAAAAGTCGGCGACTTTTGAAATTTTTCGACCCGTTTCGCTCAACTCTAACCCAGATTACTCTACAACCGGATGATGCTGGTAGATCCGTGATGAAGTCCATGGCAATGTGTTGCCAGGGAGCAGACGGAGGCGACAACCGGCTGGCAGTTTCTTGGGTGTTTTATTACGAGCACAGGCGGGACAGCCTGCAACGAAGTCCAGAACATCTTGGCGCAAGGTGGACCACCAGTAGTATCGAGATATTATCTGTAACATCTTCTTTTGACCGGCGTGTCCGGCCAGCTTAGAAGAATGACCCCAGCGTAGAACTCTCCTCTTGTCTCTTTCAATTACAAGAGTCTTACCGGGCGGGATCTGCGACAGACTGACTGGAGCCACCGTGATCATCTTGGATGGTTCAATGATATGCTGAGGCTCCTCTTCAAGGTCGTCTGACAGGAATGACCTGGAAAGCGCATCGGCTTTGATATTCTTCTCTGCAGGGCAGAAATGGAGAGAGAAATTGAAACGAGCAAAAAATAAAGACCAACGAGCCTGGCGAGGGTTGAGTCTTTGAGCTGACTGGAGGTAGGACAGGTTTTTATGATCTGTGTAAATGATGACTGGATGAACTGCGCCTTCAAGCAGATATCGCCACTCTTCTAAGGCTAACTTAATTGCCAGTAACTCTCTATCCCCAATTGAGTAGTTACGTTCGCCGGGCGAGAATGCCTTGGAAAAGAATCCACAGGTCACCATCTTACCGGTAGACAGTTTCTGCGTGAGGACCGCTCCGGCTCCAGATGACGAGGCGTCCACCTCCAGGAAAAACTGCTTGTTGATCATTGGTCAATGAAGAGCCGGGGCAGTAGAGAAGGCTTGTTTAAGGGAAGTGAAAGCCGACTCGGCCTCAGGAGTCCAATCCGTTGGTTTGGCACCTTTACAGGTCAAAGCGGTGAGTGGTCTTACCAGGGAAGAGAAGTGAGGGATAAATTGCCGATAGTAATTGGCGAATCCCAGAAACCGCTGTATGGCCTTGATTCCCTCAGGTCGGGGCCACTTAAGCACGGCGGAGACCTTCTCTGGATCCATCTCGAGACCTGTATCAGAAATGATAAGGCCAAGAAAAGGTAAAGATCTATGTTCAAACAGACATTTTTCACACTTCGCGTAGAGGCGATTCTCTCTCAAACGTTGAAGAACGAGATGAACATTCCTCCTGTGAGATGGTAAGTCGGGAGAAACTACCAGGATGTCGTCCAGATAGACCACTACACAAACATACAGCAGGTCACGGAATATGTCATTGACAAACTCCTGGAATACGGCGGGCGCATTGCTTAGTCCAAAGGGCATCACCAGATATTCGTAGTGACCGTCTCGCGTGTTGAAGGCGGTTTTCCACTCATCCCCAGATCGTATCCTGATGAGGTTGTAAGCCCCACGGAGATCCAACTTGGTAAAAATCCTGGAACCTCGAAGGCGATCAAAGAGCTCTGGAATTAAGGGAAGAGGGTATCTGTTCTTTACCGTTATTAAATTGAGACCACGGTAGTCTATACACGGACGAAGAGATCCATCTTTCTTCTTGACGAAGAAGAATCCAGCTCCAGCCGGAGAAGACTTCTGGATAAACCCTCGAGCCAAATTCTCCTTGATGTAATCAGACATGGCTTGAGTCTCAGTGGGAGAAAGAGGGTAGATCCTACCTCGAGGCGGAGTGGATCCGGGGATTAGGTCGATGGGACAATTATAAGGCTTGTGCGGGGGAAGAGTTTCGGCCTCCTTCTTGTCAAATACATCTGCGAAGGACCAGTAGGCAGCGGGTAACCCGGTAAGGCTGCAGGAGGACGCGGGCTTGAACCTGGCCGTACGGGTACGAGGCAGTGATTGTGACAAGACTGACCCCATCGAAGGACATCTCCTGACTGCCAATCCAGGACAGGTTCATGATGGCGCAGCCACGGAAGACCTAGTAGAAACGGTGGAGAAAGATTCGGTAACACAAAGAAGGCAATTCTCTCCTTGTGGAGTGCTCCGATTTGAAGCTCCACCTCTTCGGTGATACCAAGCATGGGATCTTTCAGGGGTCTTCCATCTACGGAGATGATGTGCCGGGACGGCTGCAAAGGAGTGATAGGGATCCCGAACTGCATGGCCACTGCTTGCTGGATGAAGTTTCCACCCAATCCAGAGTCCAGATAGGCCGTCTCGGAGAACCGCACCTGTCCGAAGATCACCTGTATGGATATAGTTAGTGGAGGTGAGGAATCATTCTCACCTAGGGAGGCCTCTCTTACCTGTCCCAGGCGGAAGAGTTTCTCCGGCCTCTCCATTCCACTGCATGGACTGGGAGCAGGGCATCCAACATAACGATGCGGATTCCTAGCGGACATTTTCTCCTGCCTATTCCTCTTCACCTTAACGCGATCAAGCTCCATGAGTTCATTCTTTGAAACTGGAGCAGGACAAGGCGGAAACCGAGGTTTCGGTGAAGAAGATGCAGGACGATGAAATCGCTTCTCGAGAATCCTCTCCCTGGAGCGCTCCTGGAGACGCAGGTCAATTTGAATGGCGAGGGATATGAGATCATCCAGGGTCTCAGGTAGGTCCCTGACCGCCAATTCATCCTTGATTCTTCCGGATAATCCTCGCCGAAAGGCTCCGACCAAAGGCTCATTGGTCCACTGGAGCTCTGAAGCCAGGGTACGGAAATGGATGGCATACTGACCGACAGAGAGACAGCCCTGTTGCAAATTGAAGAGAGACTCCATAGCAGATGTGGCACGACCAGGCTCATCGAATATCTTGCGGAAGGTGTCCAGGAATACCTGCAGATCAGACACGATGGGATCATTCCGCTCCATTAGGGGGTTGAACCAGGCTAAAGCCTCTCCCTCCAGGTGTGAGGCAAGGAAAGCCACCTTGACCATGTCAGTCGGAAAATGCTGAGGCGAAAAACAAAAATGCAACAAGCATTGGTTGAGAAATCCTCTGCACAACTTGGGGTCACCATTGTAATGAGGTTTGCAGAGACGAGGACTGGGTCCTGTAGAGGTCACAACCATAGGATGCAGCACTGGGGGCTGAAGCACTGGGGATGCAGCAACTGGCAGTACTTTAATTAACTGGTCATGTAGTCCAACAAGCGGGTCTGCATCTCTAGTTGGTGAGTGAGTTCCAGATGGAGCTCTGCTAGCTGGGTAGCGTTGGTGGGCTTGGCAGCCTGTAGAGTAGACAGATGGGTATCCAAAGTTTGCATAAAGGCCACAAGCTGATCCTGACTCTGTCGAAGCACAGCCAGCTCACCCTGGGCTGAGTATCGGGTACCAGCGGAGTCCATGGCCTGAACAAACTGTTACACCCACAGGGCATGAAGATGTATAGTGGACCCACTAGACCACTGATGGTGCAGTGGTAGCTGTATACCCGATACACAAGAGACAGGAGAAGAGCATCAAATAAACTAAAGATGTTTATTAAATAAAGCAAACAAATGGACAAGATGCCTGAGGGAAGAACCCTCTGGACCACGACACAGAACCACGTAGTGGAGCACCGGGCAAGGTGTACCCTTATACAGGGGCTCCCCCGTCGCAACACCAG
The DNA here is from genome assembly GCF_039654945.1 of Dendrobates tinctorius. NCBI lineage: Eukaryota > Metazoa > Chordata > Amphibia > Anura > Dendrobatidae > Dendrobates > Dendrobates tinctorius. The sequence goes on from NW_027361684.1 coordinate 44,613,514, forward strand.
ATGACCTTAATGCCGCGATGCCCGGACCAGAGGGACGACCCATACAGACCGTATAGAGGAGGTGGTGAGAGACCTGGAAGGTCTGAGTAATCACAGAAAGGCTGATCTATCCTGCGATGGTCACTGGAAGATTCCAAGAGGAAAGCCTTGGTCAGTCTGGGGTAGGAACCGGAGTGTCCAGAGGGATCCAGGAGCGGGAACTGCCAGCAGAGGATTCTGAGGAGACAGAGATATTTAGAATATTGCAATAGCATTCAGAACGCAGAGCAAAAGCAGAGTGTGGACTGAGTAGGAGGCAGCGATCCCATAGAATGAACACATTGTTCAGGCAACTCCCTCTTGAGGGAGGATGCCTTTTATGCACAGAGCATCACAGCACAGACAGCCCTAATAGACAACAGGTGCCCTGCTGTTTTAAGTATGTGCAGGAAGCGGGGCGCGCCTCCTGAGAGCATAGCCAGGAGACCTGCCAAGAGGATGCAAGTTCTTAGCAGAGAAAGGAGCCACTGACAGGGTGAGTAGTAGCAGTGGAGCTGCGAGATAAGCGCCGGTCTCCCTGCGCAGCAGAGACCGTGCCTGCGGCTGAGGGCATGACACATACAGACCAATATATACAGGCCTCACCAGGTCCGCAGCCTCAGCATGTGCTCTTCAGGGAGGCAATACACCTTCCTGCACCTAGGCCTTCCGGGACCTTCCACATGGCCCAATCAGATCCATGCACTCTCTCATGTGACCTACCCTGGTCACCTTATATGGTCTGTAGCCACACCCACAGGTGAGGTAAGGATCACATGGCTATGACCTAATTGCAGGTCCTTTCCAGACACCCAGCCATACACACACATATAAAGGTTTTACTATGGGTGTTCAGACACACGATCAACTCCCCAGCCTGGTATTGTCAACTGGAAGTCCTATAGGATCATCACTTATGCGGGCTAATGGATTCTGATGTGAGAAGCTATGTGCGAGCTAAATGCTTCCTGACTAGTGATGAGTCAACGTGATTGGATACCATCTTATCCGAACATGCTCAGATGTTATTCGAGCATCTGGGAGTGCTTCTATATTATGTTTGAGTCTCTGCTGCTGCATGATTTGCGGATGTCAGACAGTCTCAACACATGTGATGATTGCTAAACAAACAGGCAATCCCCACATGGGTTCAGGCTGTAATGAATGGAAGCAGAGGCAGAGATGAAGTACACATTCGTTTTTTATTTTTAAAGTGGAACCTCGGGACAACGGTCCGGGGGGCTCCGAAGGGGGCGTAACTAGTGAGCCCCAGGTACCCGTAGTAAAGTCCCTCAGACAGGACCAGAGTGTAATACCCGGAGGACACAGGTGCTACCTCCAGTTAAACTCCGGACACGTGGCTGCTGTCCCAGCAGGACCAAAAGGGATAATAGAAGTAATAGCAGAGTCCGTAATGAGACGGGTCCTGGATCCCGGTAGTTGGTAGATAGCTGGCTCCAGTAACCTTGTCACAGTCCTTGGACTCGGATGGCTGTTGGCGGAACAGGATGGCTTTTACCCAGATGATAGCTGAGATAGCCAGGGTAATCAGGATACAGATATTCTGTGGAGATAGATAGCATGAGAGAATGCACAGAGACTGCAAACACAGCGCAGACAGGTTAGCAACAGAACTGGATGTAGCAATGATTGATACTCGTTACTCCGGCACTCTCCCTATAGAGGAGAGGCCAGAAATAGCAGCCAGTGCGCTGCCATTGGATAATTACCAATTTTGAAAAATGCATGCTGTCCCTTTAAGAAGCCAGGGGAGCGCGCGCGCATGCCCTAATAGCTTTAGCTGAAGACCTGCCGACTAGACGCCAGGAGATGGGTGAAGGGGAGAAAACAGGACGCTGAGAAGCAGCATGGGACACACAGGGAGCTGGCTGCTGCACAGGGACAGGGTGCAAGGCACTAGGTGAGTGCCCTGAACGGGGAGCAGCAGCAGAACAGGGTGCAGAGCCAGGACAGGGACCAGGTGTAACACAGGCTTTCTAACACTCACAAATCATGCAGCCGTAGAGACTTGAACATAATATACGAGCATTCTCAGTTGCTTGGATAACACTCAAGCGTGCTCGGATAAGACATTATCCGAGCCCATTCGCTCATCACTATTCCCGACCAATGATTTATAAGTACATAATGGCAATTGTGTGGGCACAGGTGCTGAGCTGTGCAAGTAATTGGAGCTTGAACCCCAACTGTCACAGCCAGGAGCGGTGCCTGAACTGCCCTGGCTGTTTAACCCCCTAAATGTTGCTGCTAGGAATAAGTGCATGTGCTTGGTGATACTCAATTATTACTCAAGTATCATGGTGTTTGGTGTGCTTGTTACTTGGCAAGTAATGGGCTGTGCTCAAATTCAAACTTGAATTGCCACTTGTTACTAGCCAATAAGCATGTTGAGATTGCCTGTGGCCACAGTAATGCCATAGCCATCTGGTTGTTGCACTACTGTGATTGAATGGCCATTTGACATCATCAGGGTTTATAAAAGGACAGGCACAGCCTAGCATGGCACACTGACACCATTGGACAGCTCTGTGACACTTCATATAGGAGGGAGAGTGTGTTTGTCTAGGCCTGTGTGCACAGTATAACGAATCAGAGGCCTGTAGTGTTGATACTGGTGCTGAAAATGAGGCATCATACTAAAAGCCCTTCTAAGTGCTAATTGTTTGCTTTCTGTTTGTATCACATACAATCTGCATTTAGCCTAGTGAGCGATAGAAAGTTGTAGGAGCAGGAAGAGTGGCAGAATACAATCAGTAGACAGGGATTAGGGCTGTGCAGTCCTTTGTCAAATATATAGCTGAAGCTTTTTTTGGGTCTGAAAATTTTGATATATTTTGATTCATCAAGTATTACATGCTTTGAAGTCCTTTTTGTGTTATATAACACACAAAAACATCGTTGAAACATTTTCCTGTTCTACATTTCTCAATCATTCACTATTCCATAGTGTGGAGTACATTTTTGTGATCTCTAAAACTGAGGAAAAGCTTTTAAAATGTTTGTAGGCTTCAATTTCTCAGCCATACAGTGTTAGATGGTCTGTGAACATTTCTGTGATCTCTAAAACTGAGAAAAAGTTTTTAAAAATGTTCTAGGCTTCCATTTGTCAGACATACAGTGTAATGTGGTCTGGGAACATTTCTGTGATCTATAAAACTGGAAAAAAAAAAAAAGCTTTTAAAAATTTTGTTTGTAAGGTTACATTTCTCAGCCATACAGTATTACATGGTCTATGAACATTTCTTTCATCTATGAAACTGAAAAAAAGCAGCTTTGATTGCTGCTGGTGACCAATTTTTTTCTTTTATTAAAAATAAACTTTGTTTAAAGAGACCTAGCCATTACAAAATGTGTAAGGCATGTGTTAAGGGACAGGGAAAGTGTAAGGGCTGATGATGGTGCACGCAGATGCCAAGGATGTATGGCAGGTGCGACTACATCTGTTGCTGGAGCACAATAAATATCCATCCATGACACATAGGTCCTTGTCCCACTTTGCAGGCAGGTGCAGTACACCACTTCTCAAGCCAGAGCAGTGCAAACAGGTGGTCAGTTGGATAGCAGATAATGCTTCCAGCAGGTTTGGTAGCACCACCCAGTCTTCCACATGGTCCATTCTCACCAGCCTAAAGTCTGGATCACTTAATCCTCACCTTGATCCTCCTTCCTCTCACCATGTTGATTCCCAGGAGATTAGTGATCCCACACTAGGACACTCCGAGGAGCTCTTTCCATTTTAATTTCTTAATTGTGGCCTCTCAACCTGTAAGCTCCAAGAGAGACAGGACAACATGCTGCTTAGTGATGCACAAACCTTAGAGCAGCCACAGCTACAAGAACATGATGGTGAAAAATGACAAGTTTTGGATAAGGAGGAAATGATGAGACACAGTTGTCGCTAAGTCTTGTTACAGTGCTGTACAAATTAATTGGGATAAAGTATATTTTTTAAGTAAAATCATAAGTTGGTTACCAGTCAGAGATTCAAACCAGTTTTAACTGCTTTGAACAGGCACTCACACCTGTTCAAAGCAGTTAAAACTGGTTTGCATCACTGACTGGAAACCAACTTACGATTTTACTTAAAAAAATGCTTTGTTCCAATTAATTTGCACAGCACTATGCGTCACGAAGTCATGAGGACCATGGTGAGGTGATGGAAGATGAGATGGTGGATGACAAAATCACTGACCCATCCTGGGAAGCTGGCACGCAGAGCGAAGCCAGAAGCACTGAGGAGATATCGGCAGCACTGAAACAGACAGGAAGATACAGTGGGGTGACCAGAGGGACAAGGCTGGAAACTTACGTAAAGCACTGACACTCAAGCATTTCTCCATCAAAGAGTTAGGTGTTCCCCAGTTTGGGACTTTTTTAAAGAGTTATGAGACTAACAAAATGGCCATTTGCAACTGGTGCCATGCCAAGATCAGCAGTGCCATGACCACCAAAAGCCTAACTACCACCAGCATAAGCATGTCATCTAAGCACCCGATGCAATGGCCGAATGCCTGTGTCCATGATTAGTGCCATTGGGTGACACCACTTAGTCTTCCCCTGTGCTTCCCAATCCCCTTTCCTAAACACTGGCGTAGATGCCTCCTGCCCTGCACCTATCCTGGCACATTCTGACTTACCATCATCAGGCGCTTCGAAATCCTTGTCCCAGCCCAGTGTTCAGCTATTCCTATGCCAGGCCATGGAGCAAAAAAGAAAGTTCCCAGTCACCTGCTCACAGGCCAAAATGATAAAGGGGCACATTTCCAGGTGGCTTGCTTGTAATTTAGGCTGGTAGAAATGGAAGATTTATACCGACTCATGATAGCAGTCATCCCTTGGTACTCAGTCCCCAGGTGCCACTTTTTCCCCTGGTGTAGCATCCCCACCTTGAGCCAGCACGTGTCCAGGAACATCACCCATGCCTTTACCAACACACTTACTGGCATTGCCCACTTAATGACCAACATGTTCACAAGCGCTTGTGGCCAGGGACACTACATTTCTCTGACACCACACTGGGGAAACATTGTGGAGGCTGGGGCCGAGTCATACCCTGGCACGGCACATGTGCTCCCGACACCAAGGATTGCTAACCCTACTTCTATCAGGGTTTCCTCCACCTCCTACCGCAGTTCCTGCACCCCCTGCTGCTGCAGTACTGACAGGGTGGTAGCAGCTGTAGTTGACTTGTGGAAATTGGCACACTTGCGGCGCACTTTCACAAGTGGTTCAAGCAGATCAGGGTAGGTTTTAAGAAAACGCTGAACCACTAAATTGAGCACGTGAGTCAGGCATGGTACGTGTGCGAGATTGCTCAGCTTTAGAACTGCCACCTGGTTACAGCCATTGTCATAAATGACCATGCCTGGTTGTAGGTGCAGCTCTTCAGCAGTGTGCAGTTTGTCACCTAAGCATATTAGCTTCAGCATAGTTTGTTGCCTCTTGGCAGAGGCAGTGCTGCGGTGAGGGATGGCTACCACCATGAGGTTGCTGAAAGGTTTTATCACCACAAGCCTAAACAGCAACATTTTCAGGGCAATCAGTCTGGAAAACTGGCTGTTTAGTATTGCAGCCTGTGAGTGGGTGGCAGTGTATTTATGCTTGTGTTCCAACGACTGGGGTAGGGACATGAACGTGGTTGCTGATGGTGGTTGCAAGTGTGCAATGACAGGTGCAGGATGGGAGTCAGCTTCGCGTACATCATGGACAGGAGATTGACGTGCACCTAGAACAGGGAAAGAGGCAGTGTTGTCACCCGCAGAGACTGTTTCTGGACCCTGGTGTTTGACCCAAGTACTCGCATGCTTTAATTGCATGCGCCTGAGCATGCTGGTGGTGGTCATGCTGGTAGTTGTGCTAATCCTTGACATGGCAACTTCACTCTTGTTGGTGCTCTGAGGAACAGTTGCTCGCTTTCTGTCTCTGGCTACCCCACTGCCTCTTCCTGCCTGTTATGGTGCTGCGGATCCCTCCCTGCAAGTCACCTTCCCAGGTTGGATCAGTGACTTCATGGTCCACCACCTCCTCTTCCACACCCTGGTCGTCCTCCTGACTTGTTGACGTAACAACACCACTTGTTGGCAATTGTGTCTCATCATCATCCAGATCTTGTGACAGTAATTGCATTTTCCCACCGTCGCCTTCTTGTGAGTGTGGCTGCTCAAATATTTGGGCATCGCTACATGCGATCTCTTCATGTCAGGGTGAAAGGCCAGAATCTATACAGTATATGGAAATGTGAACAGCTATTTGGAGTGTCCAAGTGTAGCATCACTTTTCTCTGGGCACTCGGCATGATGTGAGGAAGGAGGATCAGGGTGAGGATTATGTGGTCCACAATCACAGCTGCTGAGACTGGACAGGGTTGAGCTGGAAAAGTGACTAAAAGCATTATCTGCTATCCATCCAACAACCTTTTCACACTGATAAGGCTTCAAGAGTGATGTTCCAAGCACCCCTACAAAGTGGGACAGGACGCTATAGATCGACATGATGTGTGTTTGATGTGCTACCACGGCAGGGACAGTTTCACCTTGCCCACGACCTCACCTTCTGTGCTCACAATCAACATCATGTCTACCTCCCCGTCCCTTACAACGCGCCTATCCCATTTTAAATTACGTATGATATATCCCTATTGAGAAAACTTTGCAGACAATATATCCACGCAAGCAAAATTTGCCCACTACAGATGGACGTATAAGACCGCATTATGAATACAGCAATGCTATTTGCAGTTAAAGCTTTTTTGTGTATGTTTTGAGGCACAACTCTAGCACAATAAATGCCAATTGGGCAACTTTATATTTTTTGACGAATTTTCAATATTTTAATAAATAAACGCAAATCATATCGACCAATATTTACCACTACCATGAAGTACAATGTGCAACAAAAAAAATCTCAGAATCACTGAGATATGTTGAATTGTTCCAGTTTTATTACCTCATAAAGTCACACTGGTCAGAATTGTAAAATTTGGCCTGGTCAGGAAGGTAAAAACAGGCTTTGGAGTTAAGGTGTTAAGGGAATTAAAGAGGGGAAAATAAAAAAAAAGTTTTTAAAAAATATGAAAAAAAAAGTTCTAATCATCCTCCTTGTTCCCCTTTAATTAAAAATAGCAAAAAAACATATTTGGTCTCTCAATATCTGTACAAGTACAATCTATCAAAATATAAAATGAAATCCAACCAAGGACAAGATCTGCAAGGAGTTTGTAAACCGCTGTGGAATTAATGGCACTATATGTGAGCAAAGTAAATAAATTCATTAATTAAACAGTAAATGTTATAAAGAGAAAAACAATCGGAACTACAGAATTGCAGTTTTTTGGCACAATTACCATAAAAAAATGCTAGCAAAAGTGATCAAAATGTCATATGTATCTCAAAGTAGTGTCAATTAAAACAGCTTGGCACACAAAAATGAAATAAGCGCTCACACTGCTCCATCGATGGAAGAATGGAAAAGTTCTGGCAACACAATCTTTTTTTTTACTTTTTTCTTTTTCACCACTTAAATATAAATGTGGCATTATCAACTTAGAGTGAAAAATGTGGTATAATCGTAATGTGTAATCATACTGATTTGGAGAATCATGGTGCTGGAGTATTTTTACTGCCCAATGAATGCTGTTTCACCATTTTAACACACAAACATGTCTTCCACTTTCTAATACATTGTGCAAAAAATTAAAAGATGTAATTCTAAACTAGAACTCGTCCCGCATACTCTGTCGATGGGAAAATAAAAAGATTATTATGAATCTTGGAAGAAGGGAGGAAAAAAATGAACAAAAATCTGGATAACCCCTTTAAGTTTTGTAATGACATCTTCTCTGTGAACCAGTCCCTTGGGTTGTTAGCAAACAATGAAACATTTAGGCCTCATACTCACTGGCGATTTAAAAAACGGTCCGATTTCTGGACTGTAGAAAAGGGTGGAGTGCTATGCAAGTGTCATGCGATTTCTATGCAATTTTTAATCTTTCCATCCGTTTTCTATCCGTTTTACATCCGTTTTTCCTCGGGTTTTTTTCGCAGCAACTATTTTTCTACAGTCATTTACAGGACCATTTACAGTGTTCTATGACACATAATGGTAATGTATCCGTTTAAAACGGATGTAAAACGGATTGTCCGTTTTTGGACCGGTTTTTTAATCGCACCATTGACTTGCATTGGCGAAAATCGCAGCAAATCGCAGCATGCTGCGATTTTTTTCTCAGTCCGATTTTGGATGGGAAAAAAGTGAGATGTCACCCATTGACTAACATTGGTCAGAGTGCAATCCGATTTTAAATTGGATTGCAAATGTCCGATTTTATCGCCAGTGAGTATGAGCCCTTACTGTTTATACTGAATGTTTCCAACTCTTCAAATTGGTGATTAGAACACCTGAAATATATACCGTAAGTTATGTTTAGGCTAGTTTCACATTAGCGTTTATGGCTGCAACGTTGGGCTGCGCACGGCCGCCGCTAAGCCCCGCCCCCTGCTGCGCCTCCGCCAGTAGCTCCGTTTACGGACGCATGACTCTGCATGCATCCTGCGTCCCCTTTCTTTATCACTGGGGACGCAGGCCGTGCACAGTATGCATTTGGCGGCGCATGCGTCCTTTTGACGCTGCGCCGAGCGCACCAAATTGCAACCTGTTGCATTTGGCGTTGGTCGGCGCAGTGTCAAAAGGACGCATGTGCTGCCAAACGCATGCTGCGCACGGCCTGCGTCCCCAGTGATAAAGAAAGGGGACGAAGGACGCATGCAGCGTCATGCGTCCGTAGGCGGAGCTACCGGCGGACGCGCGGCAGGGGGTGGGGCTTAGCGGCGGCTGTGCGCAGCCCGACACTGCGGCATTAAACGCTAATGTGAAACTAGCCTTATACTGCTTATATTTATGCCATTAGGTTTATAGACAGTTGAGGTTAGAATCTTTTCCAAACAAAAATAATTTGCATTAGTAAAAATCACAACTTTAGTAAAGAACAAAAGAAAATAGTATAAAGCTACATTCGCACAGTTTGTTTCACGCAGATTTTGACGTAAGATATGGTTGAAAACAATTTCAAACAGGAAATCTGCATTACTGTTGATACAGCCTTGTATTGTTCCTCCATTCGAATTATTCCCTGGAACCATCGTGGCAGGTAACCAAATGTGATTTTTTTTTTCTTCAAAGTAAAACTTCAGCAATTTTTTTTACACATATAATGCTAACTCCAGTAATATCCTGCCACTGCGCAGTTCCCAACCTAGAAATACCAGCCTGCAGCTGTCCCAGAATTGGCACATCCATTTGATGTGCCCATTCTGGCGCTTTGTCCGGTTCTTCCTAATTGCTTTGGTGCGGTGTCAATCAGGGTAATTTTTGGGGGGTTGATGTCAGCTTTGTAATGTCAGCTGGCATCAAGACCAGGGTCTATCAGACACCCCCATTACCAAACCATTAGTAAAAAGAAATAAGCACACACAAAAAAATATTCTTTTGTAAAAAATGCTCCCCAACTCCTTCCCTGGATCATCAATTTATTAAAGAAAAATATAAAAAAGCTCCCACGCAGGTCTGATGTATGTCCATGGATTCTCACGAGATCCCACATCATTGAAAACCTATGGAGTCTCATTCTGAAAAGAAAGCTTCATAGGATTAGCAGCAGCCACTGTCAGTGCACATGCTATACTCCGTGAGACCCGTCAGCTGTGATGAGCGGCTTCGTCAGTAAGGTTACTGCAGTTCACAGTTGCCAGGTCACACAGATGGCCTCACAAGAGTCGGAATGATGAGCGGTGACGTTACTGCTGCTTACTGAGGACAGTGTGCCAAGCATTATGTCACCGGTTCTCATATAAGACCCGATGATGAAATGCGGTAGGCCAATCACAGAAATCTCAGCAGCCAGCATGGCTAGAGCATTACCGTGTATGGCGTGCATACATGTTTATTGGCTTTCTTACAGTAGCAAAAAATGTGGGTCAGTGACTCAAGCATTAGCTTGAGCACCCAAGATGCTCGATCGAGTAACGAGCATGCCCAAGCACCCCGATGCTCGATTGAGTATTGAGCAGTGCCAAGCACGCTCACTCATTACTATTGATTTATTGCAGTTATAAAACTGTCCTGACTCACATTCACTGTATGAATCTATGTGTCTATGAAAATCTATAAGAGCTGTGTGCACAATCTATAGCAGTGTTCCCCAACTCCAGTCCTCAAGAGCTACCAACAGGTCATGTTTTCAGGATTTCCCTTAAAATTGCACAGGTGAGATCTGCTCATCTGCATAGGCAATAATTCCACCACCTGGGTGATACTAAGAAAATCCTTAAAACCTGACCTGTTGGTGGCTTTTGAGGACTTGAGTTGGGGAACACTGATCTATAGTGTGCTTCTAGGAAAAACTCCTGCACACTGCTAAGACCTGACAAGAAGAAATGCGTCACCAGCAGGAGGTAAGGGACTCTGATCTGTGAGGGAACAACAGCTTTATGTCACTGATCTACCATTGGCTGTTGAGAAAGTAAAATGTGATGATACTTCATCACCTTTGCAAAGCCAGAGGCATCATGGAAAATCTAGTCTGTCTTAAAAAAAGATCATACCACAGGTAAAGAGTGAATCTGAACTATAGATAAGCCAGACATGGGACGTCAGCTGAAACAGGTTACAAAATGATATACTATACAATACACTAGTGCTTTTACATTGTTCTGTAACAATCACAAATGCTGCACTATATTGGCAAAAATAATTGTATTGTACTGTTGAAAATAAATACAAAACCTTAAAGTCTTGTTGATATGTGCACTGCAGATCTTTGGGCACACAAGTACATGTTCTTTTTCCCAGACCACTCTTTAATGACACCCCATTTCACAATGTTCCCTAAAACAGCTTATGAGCTTAACCTGATTAATAAAGGGCAACAGACTGTGGAATAGTTCTAGACAGCTGTTAGGTCCTGCAGGAATTATCACTAGATCTTAGGCCTATGTCTTTGTACTGGAAAGGATAGGAACAGACATACTTGTATTATGTTTTGAATAGCAAGACGAAAGAACCTTCCACAGAATATAAAGAAATTACAGCATGTAAAACAATGAAAAATAACTATGTAGCTGAAAAGGTGACATCACCCTCTAACAGTTCATGCGGTGACAGGAAAGGAATTTCTCTCGGTTTGTAATAGCAGACGGCATAGCTCAGGAAAACATGTAAAGTTCCAAATGGCAATTGTTATGTTTTTAATTAAAGGAGTTAGCATGAAATCTGGTCTAAACAATCCAATATGTTATAATGGACAAGGATTTGGAAAGCTTCAGCTATTGCCCTTTACCACTGGGGCTTGGTGAACAAGGAGACTATTAATGATCATGTCTGAGCTGCCCAATATGACATACCAAGGGCACAGTGGAGGCTTGTAACCCAGTTGTACTATGTCTCCTGTCGTTGCCAGCCCTATCATTACACAAAAATCATAAAACGTATCTAAGGCCAGGATATTTTGGCATATGAGACATGAGTTGCTCTTTTTCCAAATATAAATCACACATTTCAGTGTTAAAAAAACAACTGATTTGGTGAAATGGTTTCAAAAGGCTTGTTCATAGTTCATATTGTGTCTGCAAAAGCCCTAAGCGCTTTTAAGAACTTTTATGGCATTGTCTGAATATGTGGTCAGGGTATGAGAGAGAGTACTTGATGCAGGGTGATAATTATGAAAATTGAAAGAGGGAATATGAAATGTTTATATACACTCCTTAACATTGAGACTGCAACACCAAGAAGGAAAAGTTGTGGAATTATGGAAATCACAGGAATGATGGACATGTTTATGATATGATATGTAATTGATGAAAAATTGGAAACTAACTTTTCAAAACATCTCAATTAGTTCAGTATGAAGTATTAGTGCCATATACATAAATCCTTGTCATGCGATCATGTAGGTAATTAAAGGAATGTTCTACCATGCCATTCTTCAGCTCCATCTTGAATGGAGCAGTGGTGCAGATTCTGAACCTCCTCCATTCCTTGTCAATCACACTGCAGGAGGAAGCCGAACACAGTGCTTTATGTTAATAACCAAAACGTTGAATGGATGAAAAAAAACCACCTTTTCATGTTAACTCCTTAGGAATTATAAAGTATTGTATTATCGTTGTACGGCTGTTGTTATATTGCTATGCAATCAGGTTTGCCTTTAGAAGTTTGTCCTGTCTCTATCCGTGTAGCCCAGCTCTGATGTAAGTAACCACTCCCTTCTTCCCCAGTTAGTGTTTGTTATTCATCTTGATAAGTTCATCTTTATTTCTCTGGTTCAGAATTGTCTTTTTAACTACAGCAGCTGCTGCACTACTACTGTTACTATTGTACAAAATACAAAAATTCAACTTGAGAATATTCTTTAATCTTCAGACATGCCTCTGCAGTTGAGATGAAGCTATCAGATGAAGTTTCTTGGTGTGCGTACTAGTCAATACAGACATTCATTGAAATGTTGTCTAAGGAGCCCCACACTCGCAACCTAGTTATGGAGTCAGAATAGTTAAAATACATCTGCCAGATACATCTTTAAAACAAGTTTACAGCTTCTATAGAGGTACAGCAATAAACATTAGAACATCTGCTCTCAGCATGGAAGAAATCATCAGTGTGTGCCTTACCCAGTCTCCCTCAACTTACAACCTGGCAGAATTCAATATCCCATCTCCATTCAAATCCATTCTGCCTGGGAGGTGCCATATCTGAGCAGAAAGCTGCACATTCATTGCAAGGTCCACAATCAAATGAAGAAAGTATAGATTTCAATCCACAATCCAATGAGAAGGATAAATGCTCTGAAAAAAAGTATACAGAAAATATAGCATGAAATCGCAAATGATTCTTTCTTTCATGTAAACCATTGCTTAAAAACAGGCTAGGAAATGTTTTACCTCACAAAAAGAATCAGCTGCGATCCTGCGCTGTAATGTCTGTGTAATGTCTTCCCCATCCCCTGCCCAGGAGCTGTGGTATGATCAGACCATGTCCCTGTACAGTCAGACACGGCCATTACACAGTACACAGCAGGGGCACATCTATAAGATTATCTCAGCACAGGAACATTTTATTTAAACACATCAAATTGTGGAAGTTATTTTGATTCAAAGATCTATTTATTAAAATTAACTTTTGTACATGGGAAAAGCCCTTTAAGTCTAAAATAGAGGCCACAAATTTGTTCTTTACAACTGTTTATAGATTATTATTGCATGTTTGTCTGTTCTTTCAGCTTCTGGGAACATTATTCCAGGACATCATTTGAAGATTGGATTATCTTGAAATATAAAGATTTCAAACATGGAGTGTCATGTTCCGCGACTGGGAATCATAAAGTATTGTATTGTCATTGTTTTGTTATTACACTGCTATAGAATAAATTTGCCCCTTTTAGAAGTTTGTCCCGTCTCTTTCCCTGTAGCTCAGCTCTGATGTATGTAACCCCTCCCTTCTTCCCCAGTTAGTGTTTGTCAGCCATCTTTCTAGGTTCATCTCTGTATATCTCTTGTTCTAAATTGTCTTTTTACCTACTGTACTGCAGTTGATCTTACTGATGCAGCTGTTGCAGCTACTGTAGTTACTATTGTGCATAATACAAGAATTTAGCCTGAGAATAAACTTATGGAATCCTCAAATATGCTTTGCAGTTGAGTTGAAGTTATCTGATGAGGTTTCTTGGTGTGAGTACTGGTTCAATCCAGACATCCATAGAAACCCTATCTAAAGAGCCCCCTACTTACAGCCTAGTTATGAAGTCAGAATAGTAACCGTTGAAGTGCTGCTTTTATTTTTGACTTTTTTGATAATTGGAGGACTTAAGAGAGCTTTTATAATGAGAAAATCCTTTTTTGCACTCACCACACAGTGAATTTCAAATTCTAGAAGTAAAGAAAATAACATACTAGCCCTTTGGTGCATTTGAACCTACCATGTGAGGGTCCACATATGTGGATCGGAGACAGGATATGCAGCAGATGTTGGCGTGATATATGAGAGGAAAAGCTAATGTATAGCTGGCATATAACATGTAATATTTTCACGTTATGGATTATAATAGCTATACTGATTATTTACTTTATCATAAGTAAATTTATTCCATGCAATAAGTGCTGAAAAATGAATCTCAAAAATAAAGGTAGTTTTGAAAACTTTTCATCATTTTATCCCAACTGGATTTTTTTTCTCTGTTTTGTAGTACTTTATATAGTAAAATAAACACTGTAAATCAAAACTACAACTTGTCTCACAAATAAACAAGCCCACACTTGGCTTTTTCAACAGAAAAATAAAAAGTTATAGCTCTTATAAGGAGCAAAGGAAAAATGAAGTTCAAAAATGAAAAATCATCAGTGATTCATGAGTTTTGGAAATTTGTGATGCAAGCATAATTCTAGCTTTATTTTGACAATATAATTATTTCTTAGAAGGCATAAACCCCCAGAGCATGTGCCTAAGATCTAAACTTTTGAAAATGAAGCCTCACCATGGAGATTGCCTGTGTAAATTGTGTTCTCTACTCCTTTACACAAAGCAGGTCTTCTAGAGGATAGGCCACTGTGCGCTATGATGTGTAATGCTATGATAAGATAAAGAAATTAGTATCTTTAGGTGTCATTCTCAGGTAGGGTAAAGATAGATTGGCAAGGTACATAAAGGCCATGGTGATGCCTGAGATAGCGTAGGATGATGATGATGTGCTGGACCACCATGCTGTCTGGAAAGAAGAAAATGGGTCCCACATAAGGAAGGGGATTTCTGGATATTGCAGACTAACTGCATGAGGAACTATATCAAAGGGCTGAGTGTTTTTGCAAGAGATACGTCAGGACAAGGTTGCAAGTGTGGATTAAGCTTGTCTCTGTGGTAAGGTGAGGTAGATTGAGGGCTGTATGGAGGTCAGGACTCAAGAAGAGAAGGTCTCTGTGCACCACTAACGATGAGGGTCTGCCAACAGAAAGTGAGTTAACCTTGACATGAGAAGACATACTATTGTCTTGCCAAGCCTAGAGTATGTGTCACAAGTAAAGCACTGAACTTGTGAGCTACCATTTAAATGGAGTTTTCAGAAGTGTACTGTCAGTCTGAGTTATTTTGTTCCTGTTGGGATGTTGAGTAAAATTCATGGAGGCTAGTAGATAACAATGAGGCTCGGTTGCTCATTGGACTTAGGTGTGACCTGGTAGCACAGTTTTGGCATAGGATATGTGTAAGGTGATTGTAAGGTGATTTCTCTAGATACAGATTGGAGTTTGAAACTGTTAGAAGTAACACGATAAACAGAGACTTGAGCGAAAAGATTCCCCCTAGAGCTCTACAGATTGAAAATCCTCAAAATAAGCTACAAAAAGTCCTGCTGCTTCCAATAATCTCAAAGCATATGTATGAATACCTGCCCAAAATAGCATGGAATCCTCAACATTGCAGGCCCATGAGACATCACAACAACTGAACTCACCACTTGCTACATTTCGTGGGGAACTGCACTTCATTATTACAGAAAGCAAAATTCTCACTTATCAACAAAACCAACAAGGTGGGCATGCATTTGGTCCTACAGTGACAGGACCTGTATATATTAAAAGTGATAAAGATTTCAAACAGCAGATCATACAGTTGGAAGATAGTACTCACGCTGTGAGAAAATCTGTTATCTACAATGGAAGGCAGACTGTATGTGCACACGTTGTTCATGTTCATGTATGTGCATGAAAGCTGTGATTAAAAATCACGGTTATTCCACAAAATATTGATTTCTGAACTCTTCCTGAGTTAAAACATTAGTATTGCTGTTTCTAAATGATCATGAACTTGTTTTCTTTGTATTATTTGATGCCTGAAAGCACTGTTTTTTTGAAATTTTTTGACCATTTCTACTTTTCAGAAAAAAAAACAGCAAAATTTATTGCTTGGAAATCCAGAGACATGTTGTCAGAAGTTTGTAGACTAAAAGAGCAATTTACATTTTATTCAAAAATATACCTAAAAAGAGAAAAATCAGACAAACTGAACATTTGGATGTGGATATAATATATAATTAATATATAATATTAATTATGTAAACTATGGGGCAGGTCACTGAGAAATCAGTGACCCGTCAGAAGCCATACACATGAATACCTAATCAGAGGACCACATGAAGACCCCCCACAGACCGCCCCAGAGCACAAGAATATAATTAATTGAAAATTGAACATAAAGGTTAAACAACAACTACAAGATGGATTTCATCAACCACTGTATCATTTTAAGGTAGCTCTGCACAATACTGCTGACAGGTTCCCTTTAAGATGTGAATCCTATGATTGTTCATGTGACCCTGAACATTGATATATTTTAATTTCTGCCTTAAATAATGAAAACCAATTCACATTTTGCTGTATACATGGTCGTATGCATGGTTTCTTTCAGGCGGTGACTGTGTTGGCTGCTTTATGCCCACAAGTGGTACTCATTTGTAAGTGTAATTGTTATGCGATGGTGCATCTGGTCATGGATTAAGGGCAACCTACTCAACAGTGTAAAACCCCTCCCTGCATCTTGTTATTTCTTACAAAAATGAGTAGATGTCTTTCGCAGTAAACACCCAAGATCACTAATTCATGCCATACTCTTAATCATTTATTATTTGATACTGATGACGCTTGGTAATTTAGGCCTAAAGGCTCTAGCTGATTGACTTTAAAGTATTAGTGTAAAGTAGGGGACTGAAACACACGGCTTGTGGACTGCATGCGGCCCATGAAGTTAACATCAGTGGCCAGTGGGGCATCAAAGCTACCAATGCATTCTTGGGACACCAGAGTGCAGGCCAAAGGAGGAACACTTCTTAATGACATTACACTGGAGCACACTAAGTGAGTCAGAGCACACTGATGGTTAGCTGGTGGTAGGTCAATACGTAGAGGATTTTTTAAAATCACTTCCCAACATCCACCATGCATGTACTGCGCAATGATTTTGCCTGCAGAGCTGACACCCTGCTGCAATGGCAACAATTGGTATTAGCAATGATCATTACTGTTTAACCCCTTATATACCACCATGGACAGCAATATTTAGGTGGTTATTTGAGGGAGGGGGCCCACTCTTTAAGCCTATTGGTATCCCATCAGCACTGGCTGCTGTTAGATGCCATGTCACCAGAGTCCAGTGGCCTTCAGATCGGAGAGCTAAGGTGGCCTGTAAGGCTCCGCAATAAACAGGGTCTAACAAAGTGTTAGTGTAAAACTCACAGATTTAATATTATGCAGTACAGGAACTTCTTTCTTCTACTTTCCTCTTCTTCTTTCTTCTTTTTTTCTGTCAGAGTAAAAGTGAAAGATCTAATATCCTGCAGTACAGAAGTGTTGCAGGGGATATATTAAATCAGCGATAAGGCCATTTTTGATAGGAGTATACATCCATTCAGGTGAACCTTTATAGGGCCATCTGACAGAATTCCTGACCAATTGCATTCCTATTTGGCTGACCATAAGATGAGATAGAGACAAAACAGGTATTCTGGACCTATCCCTTTTTAATAGGAATGGTTGTTTTATTGTTGGTCATCCATATTTGCATCTTTTAAAAGAAAAAGCACAGAGAAAGTTGTTTTTTCCAATCAAACTATAAGTAGAGTTGGTTCAACTCAATTTGCAGAAACCATGTTGGCAATCTGTGGGTACACCAAATAAGAAAACAGATGGCACTCATCGGTTAAAATCTTCTTTATTCCAATACTTTAAAACATCGTCATAGGGAGGATGGGAGCGGGAGTGGAAATGACGACAGCCGTTTCGCGCTGCAGTAGCGCTTCTAATGGAGACCCGTAGACGCGCTACTGCAGCGCGAAACGGCTGTCATCATTTCCACTCCCGCTCCCATCCTCCCTATGCTGATGTTTTAAAGTATTGGAATAAAGAAGATTTTAACCGTGAGTGCCATCTGTTTTCTTTTTTGGTGTAGCCGCTGTGACTAATTGCTTTGGAGTGGCACCCCGGTTTATGGAGCACTTCTCATAGTACGCATATTTGCAGTACCAGCTTACACAGCTATTTGTGCAATGAATGAGCTTCCCGGCTGTGCGGATTAACACTTTGTTGGAGAATCTGTGGGTACTAGATGACAGCCCTAAGGACTACCTCTTACTTGACTTCATCCGCTACTCTTCTTTTTATTAGTTGGCCTGACGCAAAGTGTATTGTTGTGAAGCTTATGTGACAACACGTTTCGCGTTGGGGTGCTGATGGACACATGGAACAGCATGTCCCCCAGAACGTACGCTGAACATGCCACTTAAATTAACAGCATTAACGGGTTAACAGCATCAGCTCCACTCGCTGCTGTTAGAAGCAATTGCTGGCTGTCTAAGAAAGCCAGTATCTGCGGGATATGATGCTCATCCCCAATCAACATCATACATGGGGACCTGACTTAATATGTACAAGTGCTTCCAATATTAGGTAGAGGATTTAAAAAAATGATAGCAGTAAGCCATGGGGATAAAACAAGAAGCAATAATATTCTCACCCTGGGGATCCACTCCCTACTCCACCGTTCCTATTCAGACAGTCGCTGATGACGTGCCAACCAGCAGTCTCCTGATCCTCCAACCAATCAGTGGACACAGCAGAATCATTGCCTAATAGATACTACATTAATAGCATTGACTTAGCTGATTAAACTGTGACATGGAACACCTAACAATTAATGTTTACAGACTTCCCAATGCAGGGGAGCAAAACCATTAATTACTACCTTAAGCTTAAAGTTCCGGCAAGCTCTGGTAATGCAAACCAAATGTGCATCCCCCTTGGTAATTTTTCCTTCCCAAGCAGAACCGTGAGGAAAATAAAGTCCAGCACTCATGTTCTGTCTCTTGTTGGAGTGATAAATAGGGTCCCACAGGTTTTTGGCCGAGGCTGAAACAGCAACAATATTCTGCACTTTTCACTTTAGCTTAAGCTTCGGCATGGGACTGAGGATTTGAATATATTCTGGCATTCGACTCCTTCTAGTCTGGCTCATTTCTCTCAAATTACCAGCAAAACTCTTTCTTTTCTTATTTTAATATATTTTCAACTCTCATTCCTAATTAGAATTAAGACCTAGAGGGATTTTACAGCCATTTACCATCCTGGTTGCCAAAGAAAGCTGAACAGATCTTCCATTACACTTCTCGAATCCTTGTTTGTGTTCGTCTTTTGAAGCGTTTTCCTGGACATTCAGGTCTTGTGTATGGCGTCCAGCAGCCTACAGCACTGTTCTTTCAGGTCCTGTGTTATACATAGTAAGGGCAGTGACATTGCCAACGTCCACCCAGAAAACACACTTTGTTCTGCCAAATACTTCTTCTTAGACATTGAACAGGTTCTACACAGGCGGAGCATTATACGCTTTTCCCCCAACACTTTGACAGCCATTTTTCTTCTAACGAACCTATCCGACATTGAGCAAATAGAAGAAGGGTGACGTTTCCATTTAAGAAACCAACACACAGTATACAGGGACCATTCATAGAAAGCTTTAACAGTAGTGACCGTGATGCAATAGTTTTCCAATGTACCTTACACAAATATATTTTCATTACACGTGTATATCATCTGTAGCTCTACAATGAATGGTTCTGACTCATTGGACATTATATACATGTGACTTATAAAAAGCATAAAACGTATGTTCATATGGATGGGTTGCAGCTGTACTGTGGTTAGACTCTGCACAAGTTTTATCAGATGTAATATTAATAAATTTAGTGTTTAAATATCAGATGACACCTGGCAGAACAAAGCAAACAATACAGAGATGAATGAATGGAGCCTCAAGCACAAGGCTCACGCACAATTAAATATTTTTTAAAAACAAGTCATTAAAGGTAAATTTTATCAGAAAAGGACTTATTGTTTAATTTAGTCTTTTTGTGACATGTATTTTATTTTTTTTACTATCTTTATTAAAACTAAGCTAGTAACTTTGCAGTTTCCTTATCAGCAGAGGCTGGATTAGGCTATGTTCAAACATTGAATTTTTGCTGCAATTTTTCTGCAGGCAAAACATGCTCTCTTTCCAGTAAAGAAGCAGCTTGTAAAAAGCAGGTTTTGCTGTGTTTTTTTGCTGCACTTTTCAAGATCCCAAAATTCAGCAGTGATTCCACCACAGAAGCATGAACAATGCAAGATGTAAAAGCATAAAATCATTTTGGAAAAAAGGGCAATGTGATCAAATTATTAACTGGAAAAAAGATTTTCATGCTGGAAAAATTGTGACTATTCTTAACAAAGAGGGTAATGGAAAATATAGTTACAAATGCAACATCGGGAGAGTTGAATTGGTCGGGCATTACACACAACGATATTGTGAACGATATCGTTGCAATGTCACCAGTTTGGTGACGTTGAAGCGATGTCGAAATGACATTGTTGCGTGTGACATGTAGCAACGATCAACGATCAGTTAGCTGATCGTTAATCGTTGCCTAATGGTCTGGGCCATAACTCTATCGTTGGTCTCCCGCTGGGCAGCACACATCGCTGCGTGTAACAGCGAGAGACCAACGATCAGCAAGCTCCCAGCGCCATACAGCAGACGCTGGGAGCTGGTATCCAGGGTAAATAGCGGGTAACTAAAAGCCGCGCGGCTCTTAGATACCCACTGTTTACCCTGGATACCAGCGTGCACGCTGGTATCAAGGGTAAACAATGGGTGAGAGCAGCGCGGCTCTTAGATACCCGCTGTTTACCCTGGATACCAGCTTGCACGCTGGTCAAGATCGCTGGTGAGTCTGTCTATGTGACAACTCACCAGCGATCAGCTAACTATGTCCCAGTGATCCCATCCACGTCGGATCGCTGGTGGGATCGCTGGGATATTGAAGCGTGTAACGGGACCCTAAGATATTGGCAGAGCATTATGTTTGTGGGACACTGTTTACTTTCACACTTTGGTTGGCCTTTGAGTTGGTCAGGTATTGTTCAATTTCCGACCTTGGTCAGTCAATGTTTACTTTAACAGATATCATTAATTTAATTAATCTATACTAATCCTAATGCCTTTCTCAGATGAGCTTCCCAAGACATAATGGTCTATACTTGGGAAAATCAAAAGAATAAATGGGTTTCATATCCTGCTGGACATGCTTTTTTTCACTAAAAATGCAGCAAACCTGATACCTACATTGTTTGCTGTGTTTTTGCTGCATTATTGCACTTACTCATCATTGCTTTCTATGAGCAAAGAAATGCTGAAAGAAGTGACATGCTGCAGTGTTTTAATATGCAGCTGTTTTCCAATTCAGTCAGGAAAAAAACTATGTATGTGCATGATATTTCTGAAATCTCATAGCAAGAAATATTGTGCACTGAAGTACTGGAAAAGCTAAAAGAAGCAGTGGTGTTAGCAAACCTGGAGACCAGTTGTGAAGGAACTCAGGGACAGCCAAGCTGGGGCACATCAGTAAGGTGTCAGCTAGTGAGAGCACCCTTACACTGTTTCACAAGAGTGCAGCGCCCACAGGGAAACAAATTGACCCCTGGGGCCATAAATTGCTGTTTGGGTGCAGTGGTCATAGCAAAACACATTGACCCATGTGGTTCTTTACCAGGAAGATGGAGTTACTCAATTTGTCCTGCAAATCTGTACCGTTGAGCACAAGTATTATGCCGCCGTCCATAACCAATAAGACTGTGCTTCTGTTTTGTGCAGAAGAAAACAGCAAGCTTATTTCCTGCTATCCTCTGTACATAGGTTTTCTTGTCAGTAAAAAAGACTTTATTCTTACAAATTCGTCTTGCTTCCTCATCAAGGGTTTAGTGAGATCTGGCGTCGCACAAATTGTGGCAGAGTTGAATTTCCACAGCAGAAATACAACCACACACCCAGTCAGGACTTATGTTTTCATGTAGTGTGCCGGGGCGTGGAAAGACAAGTACCTCGCCCACGGCTACCGCCCCTTGCCATGTTACAGCTCTTCACCCCCAAAAGAAATCCAGTGTATTCTATGCTCACCAAATTTAGATACGCCCCTCCCTTATGAGCCCCAGTGTGCCTAACTCACATTAAAAGATGATAATAATGTTTAGAGTAAGAACAAATAATGACCTCATGATGACCTCATGTGGGGCTGATTGTGTAGAATTTTATTAGAGGAAGCGTCCACATGCCTCTTTTTGCCCAGCAAAGGGGATAAAGATAAGGATCTCCCAGATCGAAACGCGTTGCCTCTGTAATGCCTCGGCAAATGTCCATATGAGAGCATGCCATTTCACATGAATTTTATGAAGTTGAAATAAAGAAATTGTTTTTAAGGAGCTGGAACCATTTTCACTTTCTCCATTTGATTTGCAAATGTGACATGGCATCCGCCATCTATTCCAGTCAATTTTGCGCTCCAAAAGTCAAATGCTGCTCCTTCCCTTTCAAGCCATGCTATGCACTGAAACAATAGTTTTCCACAACATATGGGATGTCGGTGTACTAAGGAGAAATTGGTGCACTGAGAAGAAATCACACAACAGATATTGGGGTACATTTTCTCCTGTTACTCTTGTAAAAAGAGCTTAACTTGCTTAACTTTATAAAATTCTATGAAGCATCTCTAGGCTCACCACTCCTCTAGATAGATTCCATGAGGGGTGTAGTTTCCAAAATGGTTACTTATGGGGGATTTCCACTGTTTAGGCACATCAGGGGATTTGCAAATGTGACATGGCATCCGCCATCTATTCCAGTCAATTTTGCTCTCCAAAAGTCAATTGGTGCTCCTTCCCTTTCAAGCCATGCTAGACACCGAAACAGTAGTTTTCCACAACATATGGGATGTCGATGTACTAAGGAGAAATTGCAAAATATATTGAATGGTAAATTTTCTCCTGTAACCCTTAATAAAATGAAAAATTTGGGGCTAAAGCAACATTTTTGTGGGAAAAATTTTATTTTTCATTTTCACAGCTCTAGATAAATTTCTTAAGGGATGTAGTTTCTTAAGGGGAGGTTTCCGCTGTTTAGACACATCATGGGACTCTACAAATGCAAAATGACGTCTGCTATCTATCCCAACCAATTTTGCGCTCCAAAAGTTGAATGATACTCCTTTCCTTCTGGGACCTGCCGTGAGTTTAAACAGTAGTTTTCCACCACATATGTGGTATCGGTGTACTCAGGAGAAATTCCACAGTAATTTGTACTACCTATCTTTTCCTGTGAGCCTTTTGAAAATGCAAAATTTTGGGCTAAGGCAATATTTTTGTGGGAAAAAGTAAAATTTTTATTTTTTCCTTCCACATTTTTTTTTAATTCTGGTTAAGGTCCTAAAGGGGTAATAAACTTATTGAATGTGGTTTTGAGCACTTTGATTGGTGTAGTTTTTAAAATGGTGTCCATTTGGGATATTTTCTGTCACATACGCTGCTCAAATTCACTTGAGGATGTGTTCCCTAAAACAATTGGTTTTGTGAATTTCGTTGGAAAAATTAGAAATGGCTGATAAACTTTCAATCCTCCTAACGTCTTAAAAATAATATGTTTAAAAAAATAATGCTTATGTGAAGTAGACATGTGATAAATGTTATTTCTTAACTTTTTTGTGTGATATGACTTTCTGGTTGAAGGGCAAAAAAATTCAAATTTTGAAAATTGCTACAATTTTCACATTCTTTACAAAATTTTCGATATTTAAAAAAAAATAAAAGTAAATCATATTGACCAAAATTTACCACTAACATAAGGGACAACGTGTCATTGAACAATGAAGGCAACTGTTACCACCCACCTTTCGTGTCTACCTTTTATCCTCATAGATTGTAAGCTTGTGAACAGGGCCCTCATTCCTCTTGGTATCTGTTATGACTAGTGTTGAGCGATACCACCCGATACTGAAAAATATCGTATCGGAATGGATCGGCCGATCTAAAAACGTATCGGGTATCGCCGATTCCGATCCCGGAAGTCCCATTCAAGTCAATGGAACAGAAATATCGGAATTAAAAAAAACCCTTTCTTTCCCTGTAGGTTAATTCTACATGAAGAAAAACAACTAATAAAAATGTAGAATGTATTGTGGGAGGTGTAGGAGACATTAAAGCCATAGAGCTTTAGCCCAATCAAATGGAATAGCAGGATTTTTTTTTCTTTTTAATGACGTTCGTAGTTACAAAGATATTGACTATGTTAAAGTCTTTATTTTTTTGTCAGATATGTATGTTTCACTACTTCCATGCTCTTCACCTTCTTTTTTACTTCTCCCACACTTTCTCCTTCATGATCCTCAGCAGCAGCAGCATCTTTTTCATCAACTTCTTCTTCTTCTTCTTTTTTTTTTTTTCTTACATTCTTCATATTCAACTATTATTCTTCTTCATATTCTACTTCTTCATCTTCTTCCTATTCTTCTTCATCATATTCTTATTTGTGTCAGGCATTCCTGTAGTTGTTATCTATAAAAGTTTGAAGATTACACCTTCCGTTCAGCCTGTCACAAAAGATTTACAACAGGATTTGTCCGCGTTCAGTTTGGCCTGCAGCAGCAGGCCTTTTCCAGGGGCACCACAAGAAGGAACGGACTCACCCCCATACACTGCTTAGTCTTCTTCTGCTAATAATTTTGATAGTATCATTTGCTCAGATTTTTAGTCTTATGCTTAATGTTCTTCTGCTTTTGTTTTTTATGCTTCTTGGTCTTCTGTCTCTTGTTGTTCTGCATCTTGGTGGTTGTCTTCCTGTTCTTTGTCCTCTTGGTCATCTTCTTCAGGGTCATCTTTTAGGTATTCTTCTGTGTGGTCTTCAGGGTCATCGTCTTCAGGGTCATTGTCATGGAGATCCAGAGTGAGAATCAAAAACCATTTCCACAAGCTTGCACTTGGAAAAGTAGCAGAAGTTACAAGAAGGCTGAGGAACTGGCGAGAACCAGCTGACGGTACAGGAACCCGGAGTGGCAGCAGAATGAACAAGAGCCAATGGCACAACCGTGGACCAGCTGACGGTGCTGGAACACGGTTACTAAGCAGGAGGTACCTGTGCTCCAAAGCACTACCAAGGACCAGCAGACGTTGCTGGAACTCGGATACCAAGAAGGAGGCACCTAGGCCAAAGGCACTGCCGAGAACCAGCTAACGGTGCTGGAACCCGAATGGGTAGCAGAAGCTACAATACTCAATGGAACTACCGAGAACCAGCTGACGTTGCTGGAACCCGGAGGGGCATCAGAAGGAACAAGAGCCAATGGGACAACCGTGGAACAGCTGACGGTGCTGGAACACGGTTACTAAGCAGGAGGTACCTGTGCTCCAAAGCACTACCAAGGACCAGCAGACGTTGCTGGAACTCGGATACCGACAAGGAGGCACCTAGGCCAAAGGCTCTGCCGGGAACCAGCTGACGTTGCTGGAACCCGGATGGGTAGCAGAAGGTACCCATGATTAACAAAGTTTTGCGTCCGCGAGCAGGCCGCAGTTACCGAAACCCACAGTCCTACAGGGGGTGCTTGTCCTATTAGCACTATGGAACCAGCCTTTTTTGCCAGAACCCGCAGCCCACATAGGAAGCACCGAAGCTGCAGGCACCATAGACTCGGCTAACCCTACCGCAACACGACAGGACAACGTATCGGTGGCAAAGTGACATTGACACTACCCGGAAACAGCAGGCGTGCTGTAACAAGGCTGAGCAGGAGGGAGTACCCGTGCCAAAGACACTGCCGAGATCCAGCTGACGGTGCTGGAACCTGGATGGGTAGCAGAAGCTACAATACTCAATGGAACTACCGAGAACCAGCTGACGGTGCTGGAACCCCGAGGGGCAGCAGAAGGAACAAGAGCCAATGGCACAACCGTGGACCAGCTGACGGTGCTGGAACACGGTTACTAAGCAGGAGGTACCTGTGCTAAAAAGCACTACCAAGAACCAGCAGACGTTGCTGGAACTCGGATACCGACAAGGAGGCAACAATGCCAAAGGCTCTGCCGGGAACCAGCAGACGGTGCTGGAACCCGGATGGGTAGCAGAAGGTACCCATGATCAACAAAGTTGCTTGGCCGCGAGCAGGATGCAGTTTCCAAAACCCACAGTCCAACAGGGGGTGCTTGTTCTATTGGCACTACAGAACCAGCCTTTATTACCAGAACCCGCAGCCCACATAGGAAGCACCAAAACTGCAGGCACCATAGACTCGGCAAACCCGACCGCAACACGACAGGACAAAGTATCGGCGGCAAAGTGACGTTGACATTACCCGGAAACAGCAGGCGTGCTGGAACCAGGCTGGGCAGGAGGGAGTACCTGTGCCAAAGACACTGCCGAGAACCAGCTGATGGTGCTGGAACCCAGAGGGGCAGCAGAAGGAACAAGAGCCAATGGCACAACCGTGGACCAGCTGACGGTGCTGGAACACGGTTACTAAGCAGGAGGTACCTGTGCTCCAAAGCACTACCAAGGACCAGCAGACGTTGCTGGAACTCGGATACCAAGAAGAAGGCACCTAGGCCAAAGGCTCTGCCGGGAACCAGCTGACGGTGCTGGAACCAGGCTGGGCAGGAGGGAGTACCCGTGCCAAAGACACTTCTGAGCTGCAAATGGCGATGTTGGAGCCCAGGGGTCAATCATGCAGCAGGCTGAGGCCTACTTGGAGCAAGTTTTATATTGGTTGTACACAACTACTGATTTTAACCGGGCTCCACTTGGGCCTCTGGCTCTACTGTCTCTAGTATTTCCCCTGGCCTACAACCCCGCCAGTCGCTGCTCTGAAGTGGCGTGTGCACAATCCACACTTGTTCCTGTGTGACTGGGGCTCAGTCACGTCAGTTGATCCACTGATGTGTGTCCGGCAAGGTCTCCTGCTCTGTCCACATTCCCACTACTAGTAATGGGAATGGGGACAGAGCGGCAGACATTGCCGGACACACATCAGTGGATCAACTGACGTGCCTGAGCCACAGTAACACAGGAACAAGTGTGGATTGTGCACATGCCACTTCAGAGCAGCGACTGGCGGGGTTGGAGGCCAGGGGAAATACTAGAGACAGTAGAGCCAGAGGCCTAAGTGGAGCACGGTGGAAAATCAGTAGTAGTGTGATTTTGGAGGCAGCAGGAGCCTTTACCATCCACCCAGCAGGGGAACAGCAGTCGTTACTGAACCCCACAGACACAGGAGCGAGTGTTTGAATCTGTACGGACAGCACTTCCAAGCTACAACTGGCTGTGTTGTAGCCCAGGAGCAATGCTCCGAGCAGGCTGAGGCCTACTTGGAGGAGAAAATGCATTGTAGTGTGAGTTTGGAGGCAGCAGACTTTGCCATCCACACAGCAGGGGAACAGCTGGCATTACTGAACCCCACAGACACAGGAGCGAGTGTTTGAATCTGTGCGGACAGCACTTCCAAGCTACAACTGGCTGTGTTATAGCCCAGGATCAATGCTCCGAGCAGGCTGAGGCCTACTTGGAGCGAGGAGAAAATGAGTTGTAGTGTGAGTTTGGAGGCAGCAGGAGACTTTGCCATCCACACAGCAGGGGAACAGCTGGCATTACTGAACCCCACTAACACAGGAGCGAGTGTTTGAATCTGTGCGGACAGCACTTCCAAGCTACAACTGACTGCGTTGTAGCCCAGGATCAATGCTCCGAGCAGGCTGAGGCCTACTTGGAGCGAGGAGAAAATGCGTTGTAGTGTGAGTTTGGAGGCAGCAGGAGACTTTGCCATCCACACAGCAGGGGAACACTGGCGTTACTGAACCCCACAGACACCGGAGCGTGTGTTTCAATCTGTGCGGACGGCACTTCCAGGCTACAACTGGCTGTGTTGTAGCCCAGGATGAAGCATGCAGCAGGCGGAGGCCAACTTGCAGCTGGTTTTATAGAGGTTGTAGACTCCTACTGATTGTAACCGTGCTCCACTATGGCCTTCGGCTCCACTGTTTCTAGTATTTCCCCTGGCCTCCAACCCCGCCAGTTCCTGCTCTGAAGAGGCGTCTGCACAATCCACACTTGTTCCTGTGTAACTGTGGCTCAGTCACGTCAGTTGATCCCCTGATGTGTGTCTGGCAAGGTCTCCTGCTAAGTCCTCATTCACACTACTAGTAATGGGAATGTGGACAGAGCAGGAGACCTTGTCGGAACCAGCATTTTTTACCAGAACCCGCAGCCCACATAGGAAGCACCGAAGCTGCTGGAACACGGTTACTAAGCAGGAGGTACCTGTGCTCCAACCAAAGCACTACCAAGGACCAGCAGACATTGCTGGAACTCGGATACCAAGAAGGAGGCACCTAGGCCAAAGGCACTGCCGAGAACCAGCTGACGGTGCTGGAACCCGGATGGGTAGCAGAAGCTACAATACTCAATGGAACTACCGAGAACCAGCTGACGGTGCTGAAACCCGGAGGGGCAGCAGAAGCAACCAGAGCCAATGGGACAACCGTGGAACAGCTGACGGTGCTGGAACATGGTTACTAAGCAGGAGGTACCTGTGCTCCAAAGCACTACCAAGGACCAGCAGACGTTGCTGGAACTCGGATACCGACAAGGAGGCACCTAGGCCAAAGGCTCTGCCGGGAACCAGCTGACGTTGCTGGAACCCGGATGGGTAGCAAAAGGTACCTATGATTAACAAAGTTTCGCGTCCGCGAGCAGGCCGCAGTTACCGAAACCCACAGTCCTACAGGGGGTGCTTGTCCTATTGGCACTATTGAACCAGACTTTTTATCAGAACCCGCAGCCCACATAGGAAGCACCGAAACTGCAGGCACCATAGACTCGGCTAACCCTACCGCAACACGACAGGACAACGTATCGGTGGCAAAGTGGCGTTGACACTACCCGGAAACAGCAGGCGTGCTGTAACAAGGCTGAGCAGGAGGGAGTACCCGTGCCAAAGACACTGCCGAGAACCAGCTGACGGTGCTGGAACCCGGATGGGTAGCAGAAGCTACAATACTCAATGGAACTACCGAGAACCAGCTGATGGTGTTGGAACCCGGAGGGGCAGCAGAAGGAACAAGAGCCAATGGCACAACCGTGGACCAGCTGACGTGCTGGAACACGGTTACTAAGCAGGAGGTACCTGTGCTAAAAAGCACTACCAAGAACCAGCAGACGTTGCTGGAACTCGGATACCGACAAGGAGGCAACAATGCCAAAGGCTCTGCCGGGAACCAGCAGACGGTGCTGGAACCCGGATGGGTAGCAGAAGGTACCCATGATCAACAAAGTTGCTTGGCCGCGAGCAGGACGCAGTTTCCGAAACCCACAGTCCAACAGGGGGTGCTTGTCCTATTGGCACTACAGAACCAGCCTTTATTACCAGAACCCGCAGCCCACATAGGAAGCACCAAAACTGCAGGCACCATAGACTCGGCAAACCCGACCGCAACACGACAGGACAACGTATCGGCGGCAAAGTGACGTAGACACTACCCGGAAACAGCAGGCGTGCTGGAACCAGGCTGGGCAGGAGGGAGTACCCGTGCCAAAGATACTGCCGAGAACCAGCTGACGGTGCTGGAACCCAGAGGGGCAGCAGAAGGAACAAGAGCCAATGGCACAACCGTGGACCAGCTGACGATGCTGGAACACGGTTACTAAGCAGGAGGTACCTGTGCTCCAAAGCACTACCAAGGACCAGCAGATGTTGCTGGAACTCAGATACCAAGAAGGAGGCACCTAGGCCAAAGGCTCTGCCGGGAACTAGCTGACGGTGCTGGAACCAGGCTGGGCAGGAGGGAGTACCCGTGCCAAAGACACTTCTGAGCTGCAAATGGCGATGTTGGAGCCCAGGGGTCAATCATGCAACAGGCTGAGGCCTACTTGGAGCTAGTTTTATATTGGTTGTACACAACTACTGATTTTAACCGGGCTCCACTTGGGCCTCTGGCTCTACTGTCTCTAGTATTTCCCCTGGCCTACAACCCCGACAGTCGCTGCTCTGAAGTGGCGTGTGCACAATCCACACTTGTTCCTGTGTGACTGGGGCTCAGTCACATCAGTTGATCCACTGATGTGTGTCCGGCAAGGTCTCCTGCTCTGTCTACATTCCCACTACTAGTAATGGGAATGGGGACAGAACGGCAGACATTGCCGGACACACATCAGTGGATCAACTGACGTGCCTGAGCCACAGTAACACAGGAACAAGTGTGGATTGGGCACATGCCACTTCAGAGCAGCGACTGGCGGGGTTGGAGGCCAGGGGAAATACTAGAGACAGTAGAGCCAGAGGCCTAAGTGGAGCACGGTGGAAAATCAGTAGTAGTGTGATTTTGGAGGCAGCAGGAGACTTTGCCATCCACACAGCAGGGGAACAGCAGGCGTTACTGAACCCCACAGACACAGGAGCAAGCGTTTGAATCTGTGCGGACAGCACTTCCAAGCTACAACTGGCTGTGTTGTAGCCCAGGATCAATGCTCCGAGCAGGCTGAGGCCTACTTGGAGCGAGGAGAAAATGCGTTGTAGTGTGAGGCTGGAGGCAGCAGGAGACTTTGCCATCCACACAGCAGGGGAACAGCTGGCATTACTGAACCCCACTAACACAGGAGCGAGTGTTTGAATCTGTGCGGACAGCACTTCCAAGCTACAACTAGCTGTGTTATAGCCCAGGATCAATGCTCCGAGCAGGCTGAGGCCTACTTGGAGCGAGGAGAAAATGCATTGTAGTGTGAGTTTGGAGGCAGCAGGAGACTTTGCCATCCACACAGCAGGGGAACAGCTGGCGTTACTGAACCCCACAGACACCGGAGCGAGTGTTTCAATCTGTGCGGACGGCGCTTCCAGGCTACAACTGGCTGTGTTGTAGCCCAGGATGAAGCATGCAGCAGGCGGAGGCCAACCTGCAGCTGGTTTTATAGAGGTTGTAGACTACTACTGATTGTAACCGTGCTCCACTATGGCCTCTGGCTCCACTGTCTCTAGTATTTCCCCTGGCCTCCAACCCCGCCAGTTGCTGCTCTGAAGTGGCGTCTGCACAATCCACACTTGTTCCTGTGTAACTGTGGCTCAGTCACGTCAGTGGATCCCCTGATGTGTGTCTGGCAAGGTTTCCTGCTCAGTCCTCACTCACACTACTAGTAATTGGAATGTGGACAGAGCAGGAGACCTAGCCGGACACACATCAGGGGATCAACTGACGTGACCGAGCCCCAGTAACTCAGGAACAAGTGTGGATTGTGCAGACGCCACTACAGATCAGCAACTGGTGGGGTTGGATGCCAGGGGAAAAACTAGAGACAGTGGAGCCGGAGGCCTAAGTGGAACACGGTTAAAAATCAGTAGTAGTTTGCATGTGGATGGAGCAGGAGACTTTGCCGTCTACACAGCAGGGGAACAGCTGGCATTACTGAACCCCACTAACACAGGACCTGGTGTGTGTTTGTCTCTGTGAAGACGGCACTTCTGAACACCAACTAGCGTTGTGGGAGCCCAGGTTGAGGCATGGAGCAGGCTGAGGCCTGATTGTTTTGGCATGTGGATGGAGCAGGAGACTTTGCCGTCTACACAGCAGGGGAACAGCTGGCATTACTGAACCCCACAGACACAGTAGCGAGTGTGTTTTTCTCTGCGAAGACGGCACTTCTGAACACCAACTGGCGTTGTTGGAGCCCATGTTGAGGCATGGAGCAGGCTGAGGTCTGATGTTGTTGGCATGTGGATGGAGCAGGAGACTTTGACGTCTACACAGCAGGGGAACAGCTGGCATTACTGAACCCCACAGACACAGTAGCAAGTGTGTTTTTCTCTGCGAAGACGGCACTTCTGAACACCAACTGGCGTTGTTGGAGCCCCGGTTGAGGCATGGAGCTGGCTGAGGTCTGATGTTGTTGGCATGTGGATGGAGCAGGAGACTTTGCCGTCTACACAGCAGGGGAACAGCTGGCATTACTGAACCCCACTAACACAGGAGCTAGTGTGTGTTTGTCTCTGTGAAGACGGCACTTCTGAACACCAACTAGCGTTGTTGGAGCCCAGGTTGAGGCATGGAGAAGGCTGAGGTCTGATGTTGTTGGCATGTGGATGGAGCAGGAGACTTTGCCGTCTACACAGCAGGGGAACAGCTGGCATTACTGAACCCCACAGACACAGTAGCGAGTGTGTTTTTCTCTGCGAAGACGACACTTCTGAACACCAACTGGCGATGTTGGAGCCCAGGTTGAGGCATGGAGCAGGCTGAGGTCTGATGCTGTTGGCATGTGGATGGAGCGGGAGACTTTGCCATCTACACAGCAGGGGAACAGCTGGCATTACTGAACCCCACTAACACAGGAGCTAGTGTGTTTGTTTGTCTCTGTGAAGACGGCACTTCTGAACACCAACTAGCGTTGTTGGAGCCCAGGTTGAGGCATGGAGCAGGCTGAGGCCTGATTGTTTTGGCATGTGGATGGAGCAGGAGACTTTGCTGTCTACACAGCAGGGGAACAGCTGGCATTACTGAACCCCACAGACACAGTAGCGAGTGTGTTTTTCTCTGCGAAGACGACACTTCTGAACACCAACTGGCATTGTTGGAGCCCAGGTTGAGGCATGGAGCAAGCTGAGGTCTGATGTTGTTGGCATGTGGATGGAGCAGGAGACTTTGCCGTCTACACAGCAGGGGAACAGCTGGCATTAATGAACCCCACAGACACGGCAGCGTGTTTTTCTCTGTGAAGACAGCACTTCTGAACACCAACTGGCGTTGTTGGAGCCCAGGTTGAGGCATGGAGCAGGCTGAGGTCTGATGTTGTTGGCATGTGGATGGAGCAGGAGACTTTGCCATCTACACAGCAGGGGAACAGCTGGCATTACTGAACCCCACTAACACAGGAGCTAGTGTGTGTTTGTCTCTGTGAAGACGGCACTTCTGAACACCAACTAGCGTTGTTGGAGCCCAGGTTGAGGCATGGAGCAGGCTGAGGCCTGATTGTTTTGGCATGTGGATGGAGCAGGAGACTTTGCTGTCTACACAGCAGGGGAACAGCTGGCATTACTGAACCCCACAGACACAGTAGCGAGTGTGTTTTTCTCTGCGAAGACGACACTTCTGAACACCAACTGGCATTGTTGGAGCCCAGGTTGAGGCATGGAGCAAGCTGAAGTCTGATGTTGTTGGCATGTGGATGGAGCAGGAGACTTTGCCGTCTACACAGCAGGGGAACAGCTGGCATTAATGAACCCCACAGACACGGCAGCAAGTGTGTTTTTCTCTGTGAAGACGGCACTTCTGAACACCAACTGTCGTTGTTGGAGCCCAGGTTGAGGCATGGAGCAGGCTGAGGTCTGATGTTGTTGGCATGTGGATGGAGCAGGAGACTTTGCCGTCTACACAGCAGGGGAACAGCTGGCATTACTGAACCCCACTAACACAGGAGCTAGTGTGTGTTTGTCTCTGTGAAGACAGCACTTCTGAACACCAACTAGCGTTGTTGGAGCACAGGTTGAGGCATGGAGCAGGCTGAGGTCTGATGTTGTTGGCATGTGGATGAAGCAGGAGACTTTGCCGTCTACACAGCAGGGGAACAGCTGGCATTACTGAACCCCACTAACACAGGAGCTAGTGTGTGTTTGTCTCTGTGAAGACGGCACTTCTGAACACCAACTAGCGTTGTTGGAGCCCAGGTTGAGGCATGGAGCAGGCTGAGGTCTGATGTTGTTGGCATGTGGATGGAGCAGGAGACTTTGCCATCTACACAGCAGGGGAACAGCTGGCATTACTGAACCCCACAGACACAGTAGCGAGTGTGTTTTTCTCTGCGAAGACGGCACATCTGAGCACCAACTGGGGTTGTTGGAGCCCAGGATGAGGCATGGAGCAGGCTCAGGCCTGATGTTGTTGGCATGTGGAGGCAGCACTAGACTTTGCTGTCTACACAGCAGGGGAACAGCTGGCATTACTGAACCCCACTAACACAGGAGCTAGTGTGTGTTTGTCTCTGTGAAGACGTCACTTCTGAACACCAACTGGCGTTGTTGGAGCCCAGGATGAAGCATGGAGCAGGCTGAGGCCAACTTGCAGCACATTTTATAGAGGTTGTAGACTACTACTGATTGTAACCGTGCTCCACTTAGGCCTCAGGCTCCACTGTCTCTAGTATTTCCCCTGGCCTCCAACCCCGCCAGTGACAGCTCTGAAGTGGCGTCAGCACAATCCACACTTGTTCCTGTGTTACTTGGGCTCAGTCCCGTCAGTTGATCCCCTGATGTGTGTCTGGCAAGGTCTCCTGCTCTGTCCTCATTCACACTACTAGTAATGGGAATGTGGACAGACCAGGAGACCTTGCCGGACACACATCAGGGGATCAACTGACGTGACTGAGCCCCAGTAACTCAGGAATAAGTGTGGATTGTGCAGACGCCACTTCAGAGCAGCAACTGCCGGGGTTGTAGGCCAGGGGAAATACTAGAGACAGTGGAGCCAGAGGCATAAGTGGAGCACGGTTAAAAATCATTAGTAGTTTGAATGTGGATGGAGCAGGAGACTTTGCCGTCCACACAGCAGGGGAGCAGCTGGCATTACTGAACTCCAATAACACAGGAGCTAGTGTTTATCTCTGTGCAGACGACACATCTGAACGACAACTGGCTGTGTTGAAGCCCAGGGATTATAGTTCAGGTGGTAGAAACATGAACACAACAGGAGACCTGGATACAGTTGCCAACCAATTATTTAGTCGGGAAGAGGACTGGCAAATTCTGGGGAGATCCAGGCCTTGTTCATTTTCAGAAAAGTAAGCCGGTCGACGTTATCGGAAGAAAGTCGCGTGCGACGGTCTGTTAGTACACTACCTGCGGCACTAAAGACGTGTTCCGATAATACACTGGCAGCAGGGCAAGCCAGCACCTCCAATGCATACTGGCTAAGCTCTGGCCATGTATCCAGCTTAGAGACCCAAAACTTGAAGGGGGAAGAGCCATCTGGGAGTACACTCACAGGGCAAGACATGTAGTCTGTCACCATCTGACGGAAACGTTGCCTCCTGCTGACTGGAGCCATCAGTGATGGTGTAGACAATTGTGGCGGACACACAAAACTTTGCCACATTTGGGCCATAGTGGTCTTGCCTTGGCTGAGGCGCTGCCTCTGCTCCCTGTTTGTGCCGAGTTTCCTCCACTGGCTCGACGCACAGAGGTGCTTTGTAAAACACTAGCACCACTGCTGTCGGGTGGAATGGAAAACATGATGGACTGAACCAGTGTGTCTTGGTACTCCCGCAGTTTACGCTCCCGGTTCAACGTTGGTATGAGGGTTTGCAAGTTGTCCCGGTAGCGTGGATCTAGGAGGGTGTACACCCAATAATATGCTGTGTAGAGAATGTGGGCGATGCGGCGGTCGTTTCTCAGGCACTGCAGCATGAAGTCAACCATGTGCTGCAGACTCCCAACTGCCAAAGAACTGCTGTCCCCTGCTTGAGGCGTGATCTCTGCCTGCTCTGCATCACCCCACCCTCGCTGTACATACTGACTAGAGCTTTGGGTACCTCTCTCCTCTGGAGAGATGTCTTCCTCCTCCATCGACTCCTCCTCATCCTCCTCACAAAGTGTCCCCTGCCTAGGCCTTTGTGAGGAAGCACGTAGCGCAGACTGTCCAGAAGCAGATGGCATTTGGGACTCCTCATCCTCCACCTCTTCCAAAACCTCATCCCTTAGTGCTTGCAGTGTTTTTTGAAGCAGGCAGATAAGGGGGACAGTCATGCTGACTAGTGCATCATCTGCACTCGCCATCCGCGTGGAATCATCGAAGGCATGCAAAACGATGCAGATGTCCTTCATAGAGGCCCACTCAGTGGTGCTGAAGTGTGACAGGCGCACAGTGCGACTTGTTTGCGCCTGATGCAGCTGCTACTCCATGACTGCTGCCTGCTGCTCACACAACCGCTCCAACATATGTAACGTGGAATTCCACCTGGTGGGTAGGTCACATATGATGCGATGTTCCGGAAGGCGTAATCGGCGCTGCAGAGCAGCAAGGCGCGACCTTGCCATGCTGGAACGCCGCAAGTGAGCGCACTCTATGCGGACCTTGTGCAGCAGTGCATCAAGATCCGGATAGTCCCTCAGAAAGCTCTGCACGAACAAGTTGAGCACATGTGCCAGACATGGGATGTGAGTGAGGTTGCTAAGGCCAAGAGCTGCCACCAGATTTCGGCCATTGTCACACACTACCAAGCCCGGCTGGAGATTCGCGGACAGAAACCACACGTCGCTCTCCTGCTTGATGGCATTCCAGAGCTCCTGCGCTGTGTGGCTTTGATCCCCCAAAGAAATTAATTTCAGTACGGCCTGTTGACGTTTGGCCACGGCTGTGCTCATATCGGTCGTAACAGGCTCCTGCTGCGCTGTTTCAGAGGAACTTGAGTAGGAGGAGGAGTCAATGTGTACAGACTGGATTCCTGCAATCTGTGGAGTTGGCAGAACACGTAGAGCGCCACTCTCCAGATCCGTACCCGGCTCCACAACATTGACCCAATGGGCAGTGAGGGAAAGGTATCGTACCAGTCCATGATTACTGGTCCACGTATCAGTGGTCAGGTGGACCTTACTACTGACGGCGTTTAGTAGCGCATGTTTTATGTTTGCCTCCACCTGTTTCTGCAAGGCAGGGACGGCTCGCCTGCTGAAATAAAAGCGGCTGGGCACGGTGTATTGTCGGACTGCCAATGCCATGAAGTCCCGGAAGGTGTCAGTCTCCACCAGCCTGAATGAGAGCATTTCAAGTGCCAGTAGTTTGGAAATGCCAGCATTCAGAGCCTGTGCTCAGGGATGGTTTGCTGAGTATGGCCGCCTCTTCTCCCATGCCTGTGCTACCGATGGCTGCCGAGTGGCCTGGGAGTGTGAGGATGACTTGGAACGTGGTGCTGTGGGTGGAATGTCACAGGGTCTCCGGACAACAGTGCCAGAGGTTCTTCCTTGGCGATCCTGTGAGGAAGCCGAACCAGCTGTGTGTGAGCTGGAGGAAGAGGCCCCAACACGAGCTGAAGAAGTGGTAGGTGGTGCTGTACGTTGGCCTACGTCTTCAGTGTGTCTGTGTAACTCCACCTCATGCTTGGTCCGCACATGTTTCCACATATTAGTGGTATTGAGGTTGCTGACATGTTTCCCTCTTTTGACTCTCTGATGACACAGCTTGCATTTGACAAAGCAAATGTCATCTGCAACTGTGTCAAAAAAGGAACACGCACTGCAAGTCTTGGGAGCGCCCGTTTTGCCTTTTGAAAGTGGAATGCTCCTAACGGGTGCCGAAGTGGAGGCTACAGGCAACCAAGTCTGCCCCCTCCCTCTCCCTCCGGTTTTGGCCGTTCAGGGAATCTCTTCCTCAGAGCTGCTCCCACCACCTTCCTGTTCCTCACGCCACGATGGGTCAAGGACCTCATCATCTACACTCCCCTCTTCAAACACCTGCTTCTCCTGGGTTGTCTCGCCAGCAACGTACACACCAGAAAGTGGCAACTGAGTCTCGTCATCATCTGATGCGTACTGAGGTATGCTGACCATAGGCACTGGCCCACCCACCTCTTCAGATTCAGAGGGACAAAGAAGTTGCGCATCACTGCATACTCCCTCTTCTTCACATTCTGGAATGCTGCTTGGCTGGCCCCCTCTTTCCAAACCAACAGATTCCGAGAACAGAAGTAGAGACTGTTATGGCTCCTGTCCAGGGCTCTCTGACTGCCTGGGCACTTTGGCAGGTGGTGAAGAGACAGATGGTTGCTCTTCGGTGCTCTGGCCCTGAGAGGATGTGGAAGTAATTGAAGTCGATGCGTTAGCTGCCATCCATCCGACAATGGCTTCAATTTGTTCTTCCTACAGCAGTGGGGTACGGTGAGGTCCTACAAAGCTGCGCATAAAGGACTGTTGCCTGCTAAAACTGGGGGATGCTGACTCACTGGTGCCAACAGCAGGCACAGAATCCCCACGTCCTCTCCCTGCTGAAACTCCACGCCCACGGCCACGTGCCTTACTCCCTGCCTTCTTCATCTTGCTAGACTGAGAAAGATAGGCAGAAAAGTTCAAAGGGGGGCCTTAGTGTGCTTATTCCTGAACAGCTGGTTACAGGTATAAGAAACACTAATTTTATGAAGTGTGTGTGTCGACTACACTTTAATGGGAGCTAATGTGGCCTACACAACTTTCAAATGTAGTGTTTGGTGAACTTTGTTGGTTTTTTTTTTGGGAAAAAAAAATAAAAGGATGTGACCAAAAATTTTAAAGTCAGAGTATCACCAACTTTCTGGAGCTATTAAAATGCAGGCAGGTAACCCACAATGCAAAAGATGAGGCTCCAAAAAAATTGGGTAATTCTAATCTGGCTGCAGCTGAAGGGCACAAGCCAGAAAAAAGCCTCATCTATCTACTCCTTTATAGTGTTTGCAATGAACCAATGTAGATGGATATGGATGGATGCACACTAATAGGAGAAGAAAAAATGAGCTGCAATTAAAGAAAAATATGTGTGAGGCAGTGATGCACGCTGAGCGGCCTACAACCAGACGTAGCTGCAGGACACACTACTCAGCATGAGCTGCACTCACACACAGTCAGAGACCTCTCAGACAACCGTGAACAGTGCAGCTAAGTGGGCACTAGCACTGACAGGCTGCAGAAAGGCTCCGCTGTGTACTCCTAGAGTGTTTGCAACCACCGTATATGGATACGGATGGAAGCACACTAGATAGAATTTTTTAAAAATAAGCAGCTCAAAAAGAAAAATATGTATGAGGCAGCAGTGAGGCACGCTGGGCGGCCTACAACCAGACGTCGCTGCAGGACCCACTAAACAGCGTGAGCTG
Source organism: Dendrobates tinctorius (assembly GCF_039654945.1). Lineage (NCBI taxonomy): Eukaryota > Metazoa > Chordata > Amphibia > Anura > Dendrobatidae > Dendrobates > Dendrobates tinctorius. Next base: position 44,652,307 of record NW_027361684.1, read on the forward strand.
CACTCACACAGCCCTTGCAGACAGCAGTGAACAATGCTGCTAGGGAAAAGAAAGCTACAGTGGTGGTTTATGTAGCCTGGGTAAAGCACAATATTGTTTTGAGAATCGCTATTTCTAACTGTCCCTCACAGTCTTCAACAGCAGCCTGTCCCTAACTGAATTCACAGCAGAGTGACCAGAAATGGCGGCGGCGGTGGCTTTTATAGTGCATCATGACATTATTTCAGCAGCCAATCACAGCCATGCCAATAGTTAACATGCCTACATGCCTAACAGGATGTGCCCACACTTCTGAGGATTCCCATTGGCTGAATCAAAGCGAGCGGGCTGATAGCATTATGGGAACTTCCGATTCCGGTATCCGATATGAAAAAAGTATCGGAAGTCAGTATCGGAATTCCGATACAGCTAATATCGGCTGATACCCGATACTTGCGGTATCGCAAAGCTCAACACTAGTTATGACCTGTGTGATTACTGTTATGCTGTAATGTCTATGGTCAGTACAAGTCCCCTCTAAATTGTAAAGTGCTGCGCAATATGTTGGCGCTATAGAAATAAAATTATTATTATTATTATTATTATGGTATGAAAAAACAATCTCAGAATCATTGGGATTTGTTGAAGTGCTTCAGAGTTATAACCTCATAAAGTGATACTAGTCAGAATTGAAAAAAAAAAGGTCTGGTCATGAAACTGAAAACAGACTGGGGGGTGAAAGGATTAAAAATGTCATAGTAGATATAGTGCAACTGCAGGCACATAGATATGGTTGTTATTGTTAGCTGTTAGTGATAAGCGAGTATACTCGTTGCTCCGGTTTTTCCGAGCATGCTCGGGTGACCTCCGAGTATTTTGTTGTGCTCGGAGATTTAGTTTCTGTCAACGCAGCTGCATGATTTGCAACTGCTGGACAGGCTGAATACATGTGAGGAATGCCTGTTTGTTAGGGAATCTCCACATATATTCAGACTGTCCAGCAGCCGAAAATCATGCAGCTGCGTTGACAGAAACTAAATCTCCGAGCACGACAAAATACTCGGAGGATACCCGAGCAACGAGTATACTCGCTCATCACTATTAACTGTCCCCTTCTGACCTAATCAACTTGTACAGGTTATTGACACATGACAACAGGAACCATTTTAATTTATTTACTTCCTAAATGTGTGATCACCAGCTTTGCTATGCTTATCCTAGAGAAATCTGCTCATGGAACAGAAATATTGTTCTCCATAACCACCATCCCTTTTCCAACCACATCTTCCATACCTCTACATATCGCTCTCATGCCCCTTGAATGTGCGATTAAACCCTGGGCTGTTTTTAGATAAAGCATCCTGACTTAGTGCAGTATGGGAAAAATTCTCCGCATTGATGAACTTTAGCAAATATGATTTATGCTTATCAGCTGTATTTTCATGTGAAACTCAAATCTATTTCATTTCTCTAATTTATCAGTGGCCTGGTTAAAGAAATTTGGCCAATATAATGCAGACACAGCATGAATGAAGATGCTAACATCACATACAATAAGGAAAACACTGACACAAAAAAAGTATGAAAAAGAGGCCTCTGTAATATCTTCACGTATCTATGCTCCGGCACCGATGCTCTGTCAAGGTGTCGCTAATTTGGTCTTGCAATGCTCCTGACCATCCAACTAGAATTACTGGCAGCATCAATGACCCATGCCAGGTTGCATCTGACTGACCAATCAGTCATGGGAGCCTGTCAGCAGACCAGGTCCATTTATTCTGCTTGACTTCCTGGACTCTGATCTGGTTATCGGCAACTATATATTTGGATCCAATTCTGTACTAGTCCCTGACACTCTGCTTCTGCCCTAGCTTGTTTAACATTTTCTCTGAGCTCGTTTTATTGGTCAATAGATGTTTGACATATACGATTTTTATTCCTATGACTGTGCCATTCTTCCTTTATACATTTCCCTGAATAGGTGCTAAAGAGTAAAATCCAAGGCACACCCAAACTCTGCAAGTAGAATGGTTAGAGACAAGCCTGAAAGTGGGGGCTTGCTTTGAGTTTCCAGATTCTTGTGGCCGTCCTGTGATTGGAAGATATTCAATATCTTTAATATTCCTTCATCTTTGCATGATGTTTGCATTCTTAATTTTGGATACTCTTAAGCACTCTTTACTATGCAGTTCCCAAAAAAATCACATTTACTGTATCTGGTATTCAAGGCAAGAGTGGAAAACAAATTCTCCACAGCCCTGGGAGAATACTGTCAGAATGGACCTTGTAAAGGAAATGATTAATGTAACAGGATGAAGCTTGAGTTTCCAGTGAGCCTTCTAACGTAGTAGTGTACTTGACCTTACAGAAGAAACCTATAATGCATGCAAAGTTTGAAAAGAGATGACATTGTAAATGAAACAAAGTTCTTCTTGAAGATTTAGTCCAGAACTCCTGAAGTTCAAGAGCTCTTTGCATGTATTTCAAGGAGTCAAATTATGAATAGAAATAATCCCTTACTCTTTTTGCACGTCATAGTAATAAGTAGCTATCTCCACTGGTTGTCCCCCAGCATCTATAAAGCAATAATGGAAAAAAAACTTTTTGAAAAATGTAAATTACGAACACAAACTCAGTGTCAATATGTAGAAATATGAAAACCATATTTCACAATCTTTAAAGGAAACATGTCACCTTTTACATATTTAGATTAGTGGTAGGGTGTCGGTGAGCTGCCCAATAAGGTAAGTTTTCCGCTCTGGACAGGTGCCTTCGATATGTCACAAACACCTGACGAATGCCCTGTCTGGAGCCGAAAACTGGTTTGTGAACTGAAGACTTCTAATAAACGTATCCAATTAATCAATGGCTATTTTACTCTACTTAATGAGTAGCGCACCGGCACCCAGCCGCTAATCTCATCTATTGCTGACGCACTCAGTCTCTGAATGATGCTGTCTCCTGCACTTAGTGTCAAGTGGGTTCATCATGTAGTCACCGCTTATTCAACCATGAGAGCACCACCATAACCACATTTTTCCACATGCTACTTCATTGTGTTCAAATTAAATTCTTATTTTTAATCTGTTTCTAATTTTGTAATTTTATGTCTTTTATTCTGTGTTATTTACATTTTTGTGGGGCAGCTATCTTATCTGCTGTGACAACACCTGTAGAGATTTGCTTTACAAGCTATAAAAACATTGTGTAAGGGTCCCATTACACATAACGATGCTCCAGCGATCCCGACAACGATACGACCTAGTAAGGATCGCTGGTACATCGCTACATGGTTGCTAGTAAGCTGTCAAACAGGCAGATCTACTCAATGACGCAGCAACGATACGGCGATCCATATAACAACTTTGGCGGTCGTTGGGACCTTGTCACACAGCAGCTATTCTGACGACTCAGACCTCGATAGGCGTGCTTCAGCATTGCCTTTTCCATGCCCCTCTGCTCCAATTGGTGGGCACTACTGCGCTATCACTACGCGGTTTGCTTCAGCGTCCCTGTCTAAGTCGCTAGTGTGCTATTTATTCGTGGATCCACAGTCACTGACACGGGGACACGTGATTATTATAACTGTATATGTTAAATGTTATGATTGCATATAATTGAAAGCTGACCTATAAAAGGAAACGCTACAAAGATTCTAATTTGAGACCACCAATCGGAGCTGAAAAGACAAAGCAAAATATCACCTGCGTCCCTGAGTTCTGAGTTGCCAATGAGGTCGCTCATCATTATGGCGTCAAACACAGCGATGCATACTGGCCAGCGGGACACCAACGATCAAAAAATGGCCTAGGACATTCGAGCACGATCAGCGATATCCAGCGGGGGGACGGTTGCCACTATCTGTCACACGTAGTGAGATCGCTGGAGAGGTCACTGTTATGTCACAAAACCTGTGACGTTTCAGCGATCTCGCTAACGATCTCGCTATGTGTGAAGTACCCTTAAGAGTTAAAGTGGCTAATGGGAGAGGGGCTGTGGGTTTCTGCCTAGATTTTGCGATAATGCCATGTTGAGGTGGTGTGAATCAATCCACAGCACCTGGCCCAATGGCCACATAAATAATCTGTGGTAGCAAGTCAGGAACTCTGTTATCCACCAATGGCAAATGGGACAGGGATTATGGGTATTCTGTCTGGATTTAGCAATAAGGAGGCTTTAGAGATGATGTGTTCGAGTAGCCATGTCAGTAGCCTCTGATCTGCCGGTTACTTGATGGTTTCTCCACAAAGTCGTCATGGTGGTGTGATGCACATCTAATGTTGCACCAGGCTGGCTGATCAAAAGAAGAGCCACCCATGGTAGCTAGCAGGATGAAAGCAGTTTGCAGGGCTCCTTTCCAATGGCCATAAAGTGCTGATGTGGTGGCTAAACTTGCTCCTGTGACCCATCTCTAGGTGATGTCTTAGTTAGATATGCATACAACCCACTAGGCTTCTGTTTCCCAATGTATAATAGAGTGAAAATGAAAGCAGATACGTATTGCTATGTAACTTGTAATGGAATGTAATGCAGTTGTATGAGAATTCTTCAAAATGTGAGGAAGGGGCAGAAAATGGTATAAAATAATAATGAAACATTACTCACTCATCAGCGGCTTCTATTGTCAAGTGGCAGTGGTCATGGGGATTGTGAAGTATGTTTTAGGTATGTAATTGGTGTGTGAAGAAAATGTATTTGTGGTGCATGTGTCATGTGCAGTATGCTTCTATCATGTTAGCAAAACGTTCAGTATGTACTCAGTGCGTGAAAGGTTTGTGTGACATGTTTCCAATGGACGTGTGAGTAGAATTTGTTTTTGGCATATATACAGTTGATGTCTGGCTAGTGGTTAATGCGTGGGCTTCAAAAGAGTCCTGTGGAAATGATGTCCAGTGTGTACTGTAGATTATGGCAGTGGCAACTCAGCCTCCACAGATTGAGGGAGTATGCCACATTACCCATTAGCTTTACTGATTTTTTTATTTTTTTTTTCCCTAGCATTTCTTGCAGCATCAGTGCAAAGCAAGAGTTCTGATCTGGCTAGTTGAGAGGCCTTTACCTAGAGGTCTAAAGGGAAACGGAACATTTGTCTTGTAGAGAGTGCAAAGCTGACATAAGGATACTTATAAGCCATGCATGCTTCTCTGTGAATTTTAATATGCAAATTACTTCTTCAGAGAGTAAGAGGACTTGTACTCTTGTGACATCCTAAAAGTCAATATTGACCTTTCAACCCCTTCGCCCCAAAGCCTGTTTTCACCTTGGTGAACAAGCCAATTTTTACAATTCTGATCACTGTCAATTTATGAGGTAATAACTCTGGAACGCTTCAACAGATCCTGGTGATTATGAGAATGTTTTATCTAGTCATATTGTACTTTATGACAGTGGTAAAATTTCTTTGATATGACTTGTGTTTATTTGTGAAAAAAATGGAAATTTGATGAAAATTTTGAAAATTTCAAAGTTTTCAAACTTTTCATTTTTATTCCATTAAATCAGTGAGTCATATCACACAAAATAGTTAATAAATAACATTTCCCACATGTCTACTTTACATCAACACAATTTTGGAAACAATTTTTTTGGTTAGGAAGTTATAAGGGTTAAAAAATGACCAGCGATTTCTCATTTTTACAACAAAATTTGCAAAACCATTTTTTTTAGGGACCACCTCACATTTGAAGTGACTTTGAGGGGCCTATATGACAAAAAATACCCCAAAATGTCACTATGCTAAAAACTGCACCCCTCAAGATATGCAAAGCCACATTCAAGAAGTTTATTAACCCTTCAGGTTCTTCACAGGAATTTTTGGAATATGGAAGGAAAAAATAAACATTTACTTTTCTTTAACAAAAGTTTTCCTTTAGACCTATTTTTTTTACTTTCGCAATGGTAACAGGAGAAAATGGACCATATATTTTGTTGTGCAATTTCTCCTGAGCGTGGTGATACCCCATATGTGGGGGAAATCTACTATTTGGGTGCACGGCAGGGAAGGAGCGCCATTTGACATTTTGAATACAAAATATGCTGGCATAATTAGCGATAGCCATATTGCATTTGGAGAGCCCCTGATGTGCCCCACATGTGACACCATTTTGGAAACTAGACACCTTATGGAACTTATCTAGATGTATATTGTGCATCTTGAACCCACATGTGCTTAACAGTTTAAAGAGTAGAGCCGTGGAGATAAAAAAAAAACAAAAAAAACACATTTTTCCCAAATAAATCTTTTTTTAGCTCTATATTTTGCATTTTCATAAGGGTATCAGGAGAAATTGCTCCATACAATTTCATGTGAAATTTCACCTGAGTACACCGATACCCAATATGTGGGGGAATACTACTGTTTGGGCACATGGCAGGGCTTGGAAGGGAAGGAGTGCCATTTGACTTTTTGAATGCAAAATTTGATGGAATAATTAGCAGGTGCCATGTCGCGTTTGAGAGCCCCAGATGTGCCTAAACAGTGGAAACCCCCCACAAGTGACACCATTTTGGAAAGAAGACTCCTTTGGGACATTATCTAGATGTTTATTGAGCACCTTGAACCCCCAGGTGCGTCACAGAATTTTATAACGTTAAGCCGTGAAAATAAAAAAAATCACATTTTTACCACAAAAATCGTTTTTTAGCTACAAACTTTGTATTTTTACAAGGGCAAAAGGAGAAAGTGGACCCCAAAGTTTGTTGTGCAATTTATCCTGAGATCAATGATACCCCATATGTGGTCAAAAACTACTTTTGAGACACAGTGCAGAGCTCAGAAGGGAAGTACCGATATATTACAGTGCAGATTTTGCACTAGTTTGAGGGTGCCATGTCACATTGACAGAGCCCTAGAGGTACCAGAACAGCAGAACCCCCCCCCATAAGTGACCACATTTTACCAATTAAACCTCTCAATAAATTCATCTAGGGATGCAGTGATTATTTTGACACCACAGGTGTGTCACAGACTTTTATACCATTGGGCAGTTAAGAAAACATAATTTACAATTTTACCACCAAGATTGCGTGTTGGCCTCAAATTTTACATTTTCACACTGGGAAATGGGTAAAAATGGCACCAGAATCTGTCCCACAATTTCTGCTAAATGTAGAAATACCCCATGTGTGGCTGTACAGTACTACTTTGTCATACGGAGTGACTTGGGAGGAACAGAGCGCTATTTTCCTCCTGGAGCGCAGATTTTAGTAGACTAGCTTGTGGATTACATGTAAAGGGCCCCTAAGTGCTGGAAAAGCAGAATCCCCTCTCATGTGACCCCATTTTGGAAATTACAACCCTTTGGGAATTTATCTACAGATGTAGTGATGATTTTGACTCAATAGGTGTTTTCCAGAAACAGGCAGCATTGGATGTTGCTGAGTGATAATTGCAAACTGCCATTGCAGTGACCAGTACATTATGCCCAGCTCATGCTTCTGGAGACACACACCTGTAAATTAGGCAGGTTCTCATCACTACAGAAATGCCAAACATTTGGGTGCTAAATGTTGTTTAGGCACACTGGGGTTCAGAAGGGAGGGGGGCATTTGGATTTAGGTGCGGAGAATTTGCTGAATTTCTTTTGGCAGGTGAGGAGCCATTTCACTTTTCCAGAGCCTTTGTGCTACCAGTAACATGGAAGCCCCCTGTATTTCCATTAACAGGTGACAGACCTGAGTGGGGACTTCCTCTTTTTGTGGATTGAGTTGAAGCTTTAATTGGGAACATTTTACATAATGTTTGAGATCAGTTATCCAGTGCTCTACATTGACCACTTACTTTGGGGTTTCAATCTAAATCTCTGAGTGACATGATTCAGATGAACCTCCCGATGGATCCATTCACTATAGTGAGGCAGTAAAGTTACTCTGGACTTCATCTGGCCTCTGTTCCGTGGTGTCCTTTTCAGTAGAGTTGAGCGAAATGGGTCTGTCAAATTCAAAAATAGCCGACTTTCACTAAAGTCGGGTTTCGCCGATCGAAACCCGACCATAGCGTGAGGTCGGCCATGAGGTCGCCGATCAGAGCACCAAAGTCGCATTTCAAATAATGCTTCCAGCGCCTTTTCTCAGCCAATGATGGAGGACGCACACTGTGGGAAACGCGATGACATGGCCAGCGGCCACCACCATCTTAGAGAAGGGCATTGAAGTGATTGGATGGCTTTGTGTGGCATCACAGTGGGTATAAAAGGCTGTGCCCGCCGACTGCCATCTTACTTCTGCCGATCTTAGCATAGGGAGAGGTTGCTGCTGCTGATTCTAAATAAGGGAGAGCGTTAGGCAGGGAAGAACAAAAAAAAACTGCTTCTGCTGATTTTTCACTGCTTTTCACTGTACAGTTAGTGTCCAATGAAAGGGGAGGATTTTTGCTTTTGTGCAGCAGCGCTGGCGGTGATTAGGCTGCCTTTTAAGGCTACCTGATACCTGCATTGCTGTGTGCACACTACTGTTCAAACTGCTTTTTTCAAAGCAGTCCAACTTTTATTATTTTGTCCTGGTGAGTTACTGAGCGTTCATTTTTTCACACACCGTATAGCGGTGTACGCTCTTCACACACTACCGTGTACCGGCAGCTGGTATCACGGACAAATAGAAGCTATCTGGGTGTGACTCTGGAAAAAAAAGCTGAGGAGTTTTTCGGTTTTTCCAGACCTACACCTTAGAGTGAGTTCTGTCTGCTTTTCAAACAGTTTTGTATATCTGCTGTTTGATCACGGTCAAAACTAGACAGAGACAGCGTGTCAGTCCCTATACAAATAGATGGAGATTGACAATTTTCTATACAGATACCGTCTAGCGGTGTAGGCTCCTCACACACTACCGTGTACCGGCTGGCATCACGGACAAATAGAAGCTATCTGTGTGTTACTCTGGAAAAAAAAGCCGAGGAGTTTTTCCGTCTTTCCAGACCTACACCTTAGAGTGAGTGCTGTCCGCTTTTCGAACAGTTTTGTATATCTGCTGTTTGATCACGGTCAAAACCAGACAGAGACAGCATGTGTCAGACCCTATACAAATAGACGGAGATTGACAATTTTCAATACACACACCGTATAGAGCTGTCTGATTCTCAAACAGTATTGTATATCTGCCGTTCGCATTACAGTCACATCTATACAGAGTCAGCGTGTGTGAGTGACACTCCGTAAATACATATACGGAGATTGTTAGCTACACAAAAAACTTATACAGCTGTACACTTCTGATACAGTTCCGTATATCTGCCTGTTGGATTACGGTCCAATACATACTGTGAGAGCGTCTGTGACTAACAAAATATATACGTAGATTTAATTTTTTTAATACACCTTACACAGCTGGACGCTCCTCATGCAGTACCATCTCTCTGCTTGTATTTTTGGTACATTTTCCCAAACATGAGGAAGTATAGTGGAAGAGTCCGCGGACGTGGGCAGGGGGGCGCAGCTGGTACTGATGGTGGTGGTGCATCGGCTGGTTCTGGCAAAAGCACAATAGCAGTAGGCAGGAGGTGTTGAGCCTGCGTCATCCTCTGGCCCAAGAACGCCTGGAAGGTTGCCTTTTCTTAGAGTAGGAAAACTGCTTTCAAAGCTGGAGCATCAGGAACAGGTTTTGGCGTACATTGCCGAAACAGCCACCAGCTCTATTGCCTCCTCTTCTGAACGTTCGAAACCTGCAAGCACGGAGTCATCAGTGTTAGGCGTCAGGTTTCTGTGTCTGCTCTGCAGGAATCCAGAGCCTCACATTCCACGGTCTCTTGCTGCCTATCTACTGCAGAGATTACTTTGCAGCAGACCGCTCCAAAGACTAAGTTCCTCTGTGCTCCTTCTGGGAATGCTCACGAGATGATCTCCCATTGGAGTCATGTGCCCAGGTCCTGCTCCAGATCTCATTGGTCCATCTCGGAAATCTGGAAGGTCCCGCACGGCTATAAAAAGCGCGTATGACCGTTCGGCCATGCGCTAGTATAGACTATACTTGCTATGTGTGAATCGTGATGGATGTATGTTCCTGGTGACTGACTCATTATAAAACCCCTTCCCTCTGATATTATGCATGTGGATAGGGAATTAGTTTAGCAGTCAGCGCCAGTCAGTGGCAAGCCTTAAGCCACTGTGCTCACCGCACCGCTACGCTAGCGTCCGACATTGCACTTCCTTTCTGGCTTTGTTGTCGAGCGGCAGTGTCCTACGCCGCGCTGCAGTTGCAGCCCTTCTTGGAGCTCGCAGAAGCGACGTGCACACACGGTAGGTCTAGAGGGATGCAGCTCCTCTGTCTTGGGTCCTGCTCCTGTGACCAAATACCGTGTGTGCATTTACCTGAGGCTTGCGTCACTAACAGGTTCCGCAACAGATACCGCACACACAAATATTACACACACACTACAACCACACACACAAGTATTACAAACACAGACTACAGATACCACACACACACACACACACAAGTATTACACACACACACACAGACAGACTACAGATACCACACACACACGTATTACACTCACAGACTACAGATACCATACACACACACACACGTATTACACACACACACTACAGATACCACACACACACATTACATACTCAAACACTACAGATTAGGGATGGGCGAATCCTGAAATACTCGGAATCGCTAGACTCTAACGAGTCCGACTCGGAAACTCGCTATTCGTTGCGAGTCTATCGAGTCCAATGTTAATGAATGGGGATGCGAGTATTGCAGCGATTCCTGTGCTGCCATTTTTTTTTACTCTTTAGGAATGCATTGTTCCGCTTACTTCCCGCATGTGGCTGTGCACACCATGCGGAAAGTAAGCAGAACAATTGCGGATGGTACCCACGGTCCGGAGGAGACTGTCCTCCGGGCTTTGGGTACCATATCCCTGTAAAAAATAGAATTTAAGAATAAAAAATATTGTTATTCTCACCCTCCGGCGTCCCGCGCAGCCTTCCCGCCTCTCCACGCATCCGTTCCCAGTAGTCCTTTGCGAAAATGCCCGCGATGGCGTCCATTCTCGCGGGATCGCGAAGTCTCGCGGTCATTTGTGCGACGTCATCGCGGATTACCGCGAGACATCGCGATCCCGCGAGAACGGACGTCATCGCGGGCATTTTCGCAAAGGATTACTGGGAACGGCTGCGTGGAGAGGCGGGAAGGCTGCGCGGGATGCCGGAGGGTAAGAATAACACCATTTTTTATTTTTTTTTTTCATTTTATCTTTAACTACTGATGCCGCATAGGCAGCCTCAGTAGTAAAAAGTTGGTCACACTTGTCAAACACTATGTTTGACGAGTGTGACCAACCTGTCAATCAGTTCTCCAAGCGATGCTACAGATCGCTTGGAAAACGCTAGCATTTTGCAAGCTAATTACGCTTGCAAAATGCTAGTTTTTCCGCGGGAAAATCGCGGGAATTTAAAATGCGATTTTCCCGCGGAATGGAATTCCGGAATTCTCGCGGTAATTTCCGCGAGAGTTCCGGTACGTGTGCACTTAGCCTTATTTGCATTGGACTCGTTACTGTGCGAGTAATCGCTTGGAAACTCGCAGAGTACCGACTCCTGCGAGTCCCCTACTACTCGCAGAGTAACGAGTCCTAACGAGTAGATTCGCCCATCCCTACTACAGATACCGCACACACACATTAAACACTCAAACACGGCAGATACCGCACACACATTACACACACTACAGATACCATACATACATGTACTACACTCTCACACTACAGATATCGCACACACAAATATTACAGACACCCAGTACAGATACTGCACACACAAGTATTACACTCACAGACTACAGATACCGCACACACAAATATTACACACACACACATGTATTACACTAACAGACTACAGATACCGCACACACAAATATTACACACACACTACAACCACACACACATGTATTATACTCACAGACTACAGATACCACACACACACAAGTATTACACACACAGACTACCGATACCACACACATTTATTACACTCACAGACTACAGATACCCCCCACACACAGGTATTACACACATACACACACAGTACAGATACCACACACATTACATACCCACACACAACAGATACCGCACACATATTACACACTCACACACTAGACACCGCGCACACATTACACACACTACAGATACCGCATACACATTACATACACACTAGATACCGCACACACATTACAGATACCACACACACATTACACACAAAGACTACAGATACTGCACATACATTACACATTCATAGACTACAGATACCGCACACACAAGTATTACACTCACAGACTACAGATACCGTACACACAAGTATTACACTCACAGACTACAGATACCGCACACACAAGCATTACACACACACATTACACACACACACATTACACACACTACAGATACCATACACACATGTATTACACACAGACTACAGATACTGCACACACAAGCATTACAGACTCACACACTACAGATACCGCGCACACATTACACACTCACACACTACAGATACCGCACACACAAGTATTACACACACTACAGATACCATACACACATGTATTACACTCACACACTACAGATACCGCACACACAAGCATTACACACACACTACAGATACCGCACACACAATTATTACACACACACTACAGATACCATACACCCAGATATTACACTCACACACTACAGATACCACACACAAGTATTACACACACACACAGTACAGATACCGCCCACACAAGTATTACACACACACTACAGATACCGCACACACAAGTATTACACACACACACACACATTACACACTCACATACACATTACACACACACACTAGAGATACCGCACACACATTGCAGATACCGCACACACACTACACACACACACTACAGATACTGCACATACATTACACATTCACACACTACAGATACCGCACACACAAGTATTACACTCACAGACTACAGATACTGCACACACAAGCATTACACACACACAGACATTACACACACACATTACACACACACACTACAGATACCATACACACATGTATCACACTCACAGACTACAGATACACCACACACAAGCATTACAGACTCACACACTACAGATACCGGCCACACATTACACACTCACACACTACAGATAACGCACACACCAGTATTACATTCACAGACTACAGATACCGCACACACAAGTATTACACACACTACAGATATTGCACATACAAGTATTACACTCACAGACTACAGATACTGCACACACAAGTATTACACACACTACAGATACCATACACACATGTATTACACTCACACACTACAGATACCGCACACACAAGCATTACACACACACACACACACACTACAGATACCGCACACACAAGTATTACATTCACAGACTACAGATACCGCACACACAATTATTACACACACACACTACATATACCATACACACAGGTATTACACTCACACACTACAGATACCACACGCAAGTATTACACACTCACACTACAGATACCACACACACATTGCATATTCACACACTACAGATACCATGCACACAAGTATTACACTCACAGACTACAGATTCCACACACACAAGTATTACACACACACTACCGATACCGCCCACACAAGCATTACAGACTCACACACTACAGATACCGAACATACAAGTATAACACATTCACACACTACAGATAGCATACACACTTGTATTACACTCACACATTACAGATACCGAACACACAAGTATCACACTCACACACTACAGATACCGAACACACACGTATCACACTCACACACTACAGATACCACACGCAAGTATTACACACTCACACTACAGATACCACACACACATTGCATATTCACACACTACAGATACCACACACACACACAAGTATTACTTACTTACACACACACACACACACACACACACTCTTCTGTGGTGCAGGGGAGGCTGATGTCCATGTGCAGCTCTTCAGGTTTTAGTGGTCACAGCAGCTCTGTCCCGGCACCTCCCCCGGTTTCTCCCCTGCCGGGGAAGCAGATCAGAGCAGGAGACAATGTCACCGTGCTGACTGGAACTGCTTCCCTAGCTCTCCCTGGAAGCACAGCAGGCAGGTATTACCTTTTATGTTGCGTGCTGCGGACTCTCTTCACTTTTCTCTGATGCTGGTACTTTCCAGCATCTGACAGAGAGACAGGAGTCCTGTGCTGCTGCGTCGGCGGACGCGGCGGCCTTTTCAAACTTCTAAGGCCGGTTTCACACTAGCGCTTTTTCAGCGCGCGCACGGCCGGGGGTAGCTCCGCCCCCGATCCGGCTCTCTGCCCGGCGTGCCCGCCCCTTGCCTGTAGCGCCGCCTCCTAGCGGACGGCGGCGCCTGCGATCGGCGCACCCTATCTTTAGCATAGGGTGCGCCGATCGTGCGCAGGTCGTGCGCTAGTTGCGCTTTGACCTGCGCTGCGCACTTATGACGGTGCGCCGTGCGCGCCAAAATCCAAAAAGTTCGATTTTGGCGCGCACGGCGCACCGTCAAAAGTGCGCAGCGCAGGTCAAAGCGCAACTAGCGCACGACCTGCGCACGATCGGCGCACCCTATGCTAAAGATAGGGTGCGCCGATCGCAGGCGCCGCCGTCCGCTAGGAGGCGGCGCTACAGGCAAGGGGCGGGCACGCCGGGCAGAGAGCCGGATCGGGGGCGGAGCTACCCCCGGCCGTGCGCGCGCTGAAAAAGCGCTAGTGTGAAACCGGCCTAACACGGTCCTGCGTGCGTGCTCTCCTGCTTGCCTGCACTGAGGAGGGCAGCAGGCACGCACGCACAATCACTGACAGGGGCCGCACTCATGCACTGACGCCGGCCGACGCGGCCCTTGTCAGCGTGTGCAAGAGAGGGAGCGCGAACACAGGGCCTAGTCAGAGGTTATAAAGGGCCGGCGGCCCATTTCGTAGTTCAGAGCCGCTGGCCCACCGGGAATCTGCCCGGCTCGGCAGAGTAGCAGTCCAGGCCTATTTACATCCGTCTTTTGATTGCATTTTATTGTACTTTTTGTTTGGCGATATGAAGATAAAGCATTGTTTTTTGCTTAGTTTTTTTTAAGGTGTTCACTGAAGGGGTTAACTAGTGAGACAGTTTTACAGAGTGGGTCATTACGGACGCGGCAATACCAAATAAGTGTACTTTTATTGTTTTTTTATTTACATAAATAAAAGTAATGGTAAAATATATATATATTTTTTTTCTTTATTTGGGCATTTTTAAAAAAAAATATTTTTACACAGTATAATATATTTGTTTAACCTTATTACATTGTCCCAGTATGGGACATTACTATTTTACATTAGATCGCTGATCTGACACTTTGCACTGGAGAGTAGCAGATCAGGATCTGACAGGCAGGGAAGGAGGCATGCCAGCAAGCCACCTTCACTGCAGGACCAGGAAGGACCCTGTTCTGACTTCCTCCACGTATGGTGCTGTGTGGATTTTAACATACAGCTAAACCTCATTCACTTCCCCAGTAAACAGACTGTATGGATGCTTAAGTTTATATTTATTGCGGTGATGATGTGAACTTGGTAACAGTGAACTATGACAGTGGACAATAACGGACAATAATGGACGATGTGGACGATAACGGTGTGGTAAAAACTACAAGGGAATAAACAGTGTATCAATACTGGCAGATAACAGAGACAACAGCCTGATACAGGGTGCAATTAACATCTGTAACTGGGGCTTTACAGAAACTGCACAGAAATAGCATAATACAGAGAAGCTGCAACACTGTTCTGCTCTATACAGAAGTGCAATCTATCTGTCAGGCTGTGTGCACACGCTGCGGATTTTGCTGCGGTTCCGCAGCGGTTTTGGCCGCTGCGGACCCGCAGCAGTTTTTGCTGCGGTGTACAGTACCATGATTCCCTATGGGAATCAAAAACCGCAATGCAGATGGTGCGGAATTTTCCGCGCGGATTATCTGCGGTTTTCAATCCGCAGAAAGAATTGACATGTCAATTCTTTCTGCGGATTCTGCTGCGGTTTGCCATCTCCTCCATTGAGGAGATGAAAAACCGCAGGGCAAAACCGCAGAGCAATCCGCAGGTAAAACCGCAGGTATTTTGACCTGCGGTTTCACCTGCGGATTTTACAAAATCCGCGCGGATGAATCCGCACCTAATCCGCAGCGTGTGCACACAGCCTAAGCAGCGCAAAAGTGTTATAATAAAGTGCAGGATACATTGCACAATGTACCTAACTACACAGTACATTGCACTGTGGCTGCATATACAGATTCTTACATAACACACAGGTACTTTTGACCCTCCCGAGAATCCACTGGTCAGGAGCAGTGCTTTGTAGGGAGAGAGTCAGGAACACATGTATAAAACTCAAAAGTCCAGGAGAAAATGTCTGCAACCTTCTTGCCCAGGAAATTAAAGGGCAGTACTAATCAGAATACATTACATGTTAAAGGGGAAAACTTCCTGAATCCAGGGACAGGACAAATGGTTACCTAATCGGTTATAACTGGTACTACACTATGAATTAACTTGCTGCATAATAGTGGGCAGAACAGGCCCTGCAGCCATCTTGGAGCCGGGGGTCTCCATAGAGACCACCAGGACAAAGTGATCGCATTGCGTTGTTCTGGTGGCAGCGCGCAGAAAGCCCTACTGACAGCGGCATCAGAGGGGTTAAATGCTAGCACCGATCGTGAGCGTTGCAGCGGGGTGTCAGCTTTCACATACAGCTGGCATCTGCACACGATCGCCGCGGCGCTCATTGTGAGGCCGCGAGTGCAGCACCGTACTAGTAGTGCGGCTGGCACGAGCACACCTCCCGCAGAGCAGTACTAGTATGGTGCATGTCGCAAAGGGCTTAATGAGCCTTGCAACATCACTTAAGTTAAGAAGTCAAACCAGAAACTATTTGCAGACATGTGTATCAGGGTGATTGCCCCTCCTCAGTGCAAAGCAGGAAATCTGTCGGTCTAAGGGCTCATACTCATTTGCGAGAAAAACGGAAAAGTGCAATCCGACAAAAAATTGGATTGCACTCTGACCAATGTTATTCAATGGGTTGCATTACATTTCATCTGCAATTTTTTTCTCAGCTGAAATCGAACTGAGAAAAAAATCACAGCATGCTGCGATTTGCAGCTTATCTTGGACAAGACTCACCAATGCAAGTCAATGGATGCGTGAAAATTAGTACAGCACTCGCACCAATTTTTACGCACCAGTATCCTTTGAAAAGCCGACAATTCATAGGTGGCTACAGTAAAATCACACTGACAGGTTACAATAGAATAGATATATACACAAAGAATATACAGTTGTGGCCAAAAGTATTGACACCCCTGTAATTTTGTCAGATAATACTCAGTTTCTTCCTGAAAATGATTGCAAACACAAATTCTTTGGTATTATTATCTTCATTTAATTTGTCTTAAATGAAAAAACACAAAAGAGAATGAAGCAAAAAGCAAAACATTGATCATTTCACACAAAACTCCAAAAATGGGCCAGACAAAAGTATTAGCACCCTCAGCCTAATACTTGGTTGCACAACCTTTAGCCAAAATAACTGCGACCAACCGCTTCCGGTAACCATCAATGAGATTCTTACAATGCTCTGCTGGAATTTTAGAGAATTCTTCTTTGGCAAACTGCTCCAGGTCCCTGATATTTGAAGGGTGCCTTCTCCAAACTGCCATTTTTAGATCTCTCCACAGGTGTTCTCTGGGATTCAGGTCTGGACTCATTGCTGGCCACCTTAGAAGTCTCGAGTGCTTTCTCTCAAACCATTTTCTAGTGCTTTTTGAAGTGTGTTTTGGGTCATTGTCTCAGACTGTAAGTGAATGCATGACACCACATTTTACACATGCTCTTACTGCCACAACGACGGACAGGTATGACATATTGTTGGTTTGTTATTTTACTTTTATTACAGGAGATCGAGGGTTTCACATGGATTAGGCATGGTTGTAAGTATGGTTTAATTAAGAATAATAAAGGAGTCTGTGTCTTTATTTCAATTAAAGGACTTTGTTCTGGCTGTATCTTTATTTACAATTTAAGAACTATAGGATTAGGATTGGATAGATGTCTTATTGACACCTCACCATTACTAAGCCGTGGGCTTGATTTAACCAGACAATACAAAGGTGACATCAACCCCACAACTATTACCCCATTTGCCACTGCTACAGGGCAAGTGGGATGAGCAAGGCTAAGTGCCAGAATTGGCGCATCTTAGAGATGCGCCTTTTCTGGGGTGGCTAAGAGCTGATGTTTTTAGTCAGAGGGCCAATATCCATGACCCCTTCCTATGTTAATAATTTCAGCCCACAGCTGTCTGCACAGTCTTTGCTGGTTATTAATAATAGGGGGACTCGACATCATTTTTTGGGGGGTTCCCCTAATTTAATAGACAGTAAAAGTTAAGTATACAGTTGTGAGCTGACATTAATTGCCTGGGAAGCTCCATGGGTATTACCTCTATCCCAGGCTATGAAAATCTACCCACAGTCGTTGCCTTTCCATCTGCTGGTTTGGAAAATTACACGTGAGACCACGCCATTTTTTCCTGAAAAATAATCTTTTATAAATTAAATACATGTATAGTAAGCTGCACACACACTGTACTAATTGTTTTTGTCAGACATCTGTAGATCTACCTATTCTTTATGTATTGACTGTATGTAATCCATCTCTTCTATCCTGTAGGCTCCTGCTGTGATTTTACACTACCGCGGCTGCTGAATTACCGGCTTTTCTTCTATCTATCTATGTAATATAAATACATATACAGTATATGTGTGTGTGTCACTGACATGTACTGTATATATACAGCATATACAGTTGTGGCCAAAAGTATTGACACCCCTGCAATTTTGTCAGATAATACTCAGTTTCTTCCTGAAAATGATTGCAAACACAAATTCTTTGGTATTATTATCTTCATTTAATTTGTCTTAAATGAAAAAACACAAAAGAGAATGAAGCAAAAAGCAAAACATTGATCATTTCACACAAAACTCCAAAAATGGGCCAGACAAAAGTATTGGCACCCTCAGCCTAATACTTGGTTGCACAACCTTTAGCCAAAATAACTGCGACCAACCGCTTCCGGTAACCATCAATGAGATTCTTACAATGCTCTGCTGGAATTTTAGACCATTCTTCTTTGGCAAACTGCTCCAGGTCCCTGATATTAGAAGGGTGCCTTCTCCAAACTGCCATGTGGTGTCATGCATTCACTTACAGTCTGAGATCCATAACGGGAGCAAGAACATTTTGTCTATCGTAATAGAGATATTTTCTTTTGGGGGGCTGCATCGCCACTCCTGGCCCTCTGTTGTCGCTCCCACCGATAGTGTTCTCGGCAACTGCGCCACCGTCTTGTGACATTAGTGACTGCAAAGTAACACAAGAAATGTATTAACTTTCAATCACAGTGTTTGACTTCCAAAATGTAGGCTTCAGTGTAATGTGGCCTGCTACTTAGCATGTGTAAAGTCTGAAATAGGTCACATATTGCAAACAACATCACATATGATAATTATTTATGTTCATTTGTTACCTCATGTGGAACTTTTAATAGTACTTTTTTATGATTGTACTTACTAATTTGTTTCTGGGCCTCACGAGGTCTTTCCTCAAAGTTGGGGAACATTTGGGTGCAGATTCGCCTCCATGCTACATCCTTACGAGCGCGGTCCGCATAATGTGCGTCACGTTGGTCCCATAGTTTTTGTGTCTGGCCATGCTGTTGGACTCCGTGGAGGCGTGTTCCTGGATTTTTCTAGAGGTTGCCAGGGAAATTTGCATGCCAAAGCTTCCTGATAATGGATGATTAAATTTCTTGTCACCTGGAAAATGCTTGCATATTTCTCACAAGTCACACAGATGTCTGTGTGGTGTCCGATTTTTTCTCGCACCCATAGACTTGCATTGGTGACATTCAGCCGATATACGCTTCACTTGCACGTATAGTACAGCCGAGAAAAAAAACGGTGATGGGAGCTGCCCCATAGTTTAACAGTGGTCCGAGTGCTATACGATTTTTTTCTCGTATAGCAATCATCCGTATTCCTCTCTCGTGTGACTCAGGAATTATAGAGATGGTCTGAATTTAATAAACCCCAGAAGTCCCCTTATGTGGCATCTGATATGACACCATCTACTGTATTAGCAAAGAACGTGTATAATTAACTGCAATTACTATGCAGCATAAAACAATCTGGATACCACATTAAAGGGAACCTGTCACCCCCCCCCAGGCGTTTTTAAGTAAAACAGCCTCCTTGTGCAGCACTAATGCTGCATTTTGTTAAGGTGGCTCTTTTATTTAGCGTCCCTTCCATCACAGAAATAAGCATTTTTATAATTGGTCAGACATACATGAAATTTAACGGGGGGGCAGGTCTTTCCCCCTCGGACACACACGCCTCACATCCATCAGTCATGTCCTCCTTTCGAATTTGGCGCTGCCTCCTCTGCGTTCTCTCCTTTTCCTGGCGCCTGCGCTATAATATTTTTCTTGGGCATGCACAGTTAGCGCTGCCCATGCTCTGTCATCACATCATATCCTTCCTATCGCGCCTGCGTGGACGCGCAGCCCGAGATCCCGCCCCACAGTGTGAATAAATCAGAAGAGACTGCGGGGCGGGATCTCTGGCCGCGTGTCCACGCAGGCGCGATAGGAAGGATATGATGTGATGTCAGAGCACGGGCAGCGCTAACTGCGCATGCCCAAGAAAAAATGTTACAGTGCAGGCACCAGGAAAAGGAAAGGACACAGAGGAAGCGGCGCCAAATTCGAAAGGAGGACACGACTGATGTATGTGAGGCGTCTGTGTCCGGGGGGGAAAGACCTGCCCCCCCGGTCAAACTTCAGGTATGTCTGACCAATTTTAAAAACGGTTATTTCTGCAGTGGAAGGGACGCTAAATAAAAGAGCCACCTTGACAGAATGCAGTCTTAGTGCTGCACAAGGTGGCTCTTTTACTTAAAAACGCCTGGGGGAGTGACAGGTTCCCTTTAAACATGTTGCAGTGAGATTATTAATTTACATTTTGTGAATATATGTATAAAATCGGGCTCAGAGGGTAGTCTTTTTTTTTAAAAACTGCAGTACTCAAGTGGTGTCTGTTATTGCAGCTCCAGTTCCTGCATGATAATTGGACTGACTGGTAACCGTTAGACACAACCCTTCGGAGCTGTTTTTGAAAAGTCAGACCGTTTTTTTTTTATTCCAGACACTCCCTTCAAAAACTTGCAATACCTAGGCTGCCATATATTAACTTAGCTAAATATTACAAATACAGCATAATCTGCTTGTGACTAAGCTGTACATAGCAGACTTTTGCCTAAGCAATGAAAAATACTCAGTATTGGGCAAAATTTAGCATTTTTGGACACAGGGAGCTCCGTGTTTCCGTCAGAACTCAGGAATTCATGTTATAAGGTAAAGTCTTGACTTGCATCTTATGTCTGTCACATTGCATTGAGGCACTTGGATCAGGCAGAAGAAGGAAGGGGGCTCTCGGACAGCCACACAATGTTATCTCACTTCATAAACACCCCCCTCCTCTCCATGACTGTTCCCTCTGGGACTCGTCTGGGAACATGGATATGATTTTTCATGTCAACGGGTTGGAACCAGACATGGCAGCAAGTATTGATTAAACCGTTCATAGTGTTAAGATTCCACTTAGTGCTGCTGAATGAGCATTACCCCAGTGTCTTATTCTCATACATGCTACGGCACGGAATATAATATGAATAGTAGTCTTAGGCTTGGGTCACATGAGCATATTAAAAATCGGTCAAAATTTCAAGCAGAAAAGTAAGGCGATTTTTTAATCACTTGTCATCCATGTGAAATCTATTTTTTTTACTCAGCAGCTAATAAACATTTACATGACCATTTACAGTTTCCTAATCTATACAAATGTAATATATCTGTAAAAATTGGATTTTTTTCACAGACAGATTCTAGCAGTGAAAAAAGAATCCATCATTAGCACTGCCCCATTATCATTATTATTTATTACTAAAGCATCACTTATTCCGTGGCACTTTACATGTGAAAAGTGTCATACATAACAAAAAATAAGTACAATAATCTTGAACAAAACAAGACACTGACTGGTATAAGAGGAGAGAGGACCCTGTCCACATTGAATAACATTGGTCCAAGTGCTTTCTGATAAAAAAATCTGATAGCACTTGTTCGATTTATACTGTGGTGTGAGCAAGCTCTTAGGCCTCTTTCACACGTCCTTGTCTCCGCTACGTGTGGTGACAGTTTTCACAAGTACCGGAGACTCGTACACGCGTAGACCCATTCAAATGAATGGGTCTATGCACATGTCAGTGTGTTTCCATGGACTGTATGTCTGTGGGCAAAACACGCTGACATGTCAATTTTTGCCATCATCACGGACGGCAAAGCATCCGTGATCAAGTGCACACGTGCACATGGAGAAAACACATTGATGTCCTCCATGTACTGTAAGCACTGTTCCCTGGCAGCTGGTGCTGAAGCCAGGTGTCATTCTCCCCTGCTCTGCCAGTGAACAGAGGAGAATGATGAGTGCTATATTAAAGTCCGAACGACAGCAGGTGGGGACTTTTGGGACTGTTACCCCATCATCTGACACCTGCTGTCGCTAATAACAGTGACAGTAGGTGCGGATGAACGGGGTATTCCACAGCCCCCACCTGCTGTCGTTCAGACTTTAATATAACACTCATCATTCTCCTCTGCTCGCCGGCAGAGCAGGGGAGAATAATGATAGCCGGCTTCAGCACCAGCCGCCGGGGAACAGCGCTTACAGTAGCGCTTCTTCCCCGGCGGCTGTCCGTGTGGTACTGATGCGGCACACGGGTGGCACCCGTTTGCCACAAGTGTGCCACATGTAGTACACACACGGATACGGATATCTCTGGTACCGGTGTTTCTGGTAGGGCAGAGTCACACTGGCGAATTTTTCATCCGAGAATCGGATCGTAAAACTCGCACTGGCTGTTTGCTCTCCTGACCTGAGCTTGACAGCTGCATAGTAATCCATCATGCTGTCATTCTCAGGTCAGGAGAGGTGCCGGCCAGTCCGTGCTATGCGATGCGATTATCGCAGGAGAAATTGGCAGTGTGACTCCAGCCATACTGGAAATATACGGACGTGTGAAAGAAGCCTTAGAAAGTGTATCTCTTTGAAAAGGTATAGTGTGAAAATTTGCATTTGTAGTCAGCAAAATGCTAAAATTCTGATAAAAGTCCTTAGGAGACAAGCAGGTTAGCCGAAAAAAATCATGGACAATTATTGTATGATTTGCCATTGTGAGATTATTTGCATTGCATAATTTTACGCTGCCCTTTAAAGCAAAGGGAAATAGTGAAACGTTTTATGCTACAATGCATGTCCCTAAAGAAGCTCGAAGATAGAGCATACATAATTAGAAATGTAAGGCACGAAGGATTTGACCATCTCGTCTAAGAGCGCCCGCGGAATGGCTTGTTCCTGGAACTCCGTGACTGTTTTTCATCGGAAAACATGCAGTTTAACAGCAAAGTCTGAGCAGTGGAGAGATCAGGGAGAAGGAATGTGCGACAGAGCCAGCAAACAAGGGACAGAGCCAAGTGAAAGGGGTGGGGAAGCAGGGAGGAAAATAGTTTGTGAGAGAATATAAAAGTTTTCTATTAGGATGTTACATACTACATATTTCTTTTTTTTTCTTTCTAACATGTTTTTTTTTTCCGCAAAGCAATGTGAGCCAAAGGCCATTCCAAAAGGTACCAGCTTGACGTTCTAATAGTAGTATTTTGTCATCCTGTCGCCATGCATTGGGAAGGACTGTGTAGTTGGACTCCCACTAACAAAGGCACATACGTGAAAAAGAAAACTCCAAAAGAACATCCTATTACATTAAAGAGTAAAATACCTTGATAATGCCTCATAAAGTCAAATATAATGGAGACGATTCTCAATATCATGAGAAAAAGGAGGACATAGAATCCATTTCCATTGCAAAACATGTATAAATTTATTTATCAAAAAGAAGGACACGTATAAGAGATACAGGATATTACAAAATCCAATAAAATGGGTAATCACATAAGGCCCGATACTAAAAAGACAAACAAGTGGGCAGCCTGTGATGGGAATGGATATCCAAAGTCAATACCACAAAAGTTGATGATGTAAGATAATTAAGCAATGAAATGTAGTTATTCTACCAGCCAAAGAAGTACATGGTGGAATATATTAGTGCAGAGGTCACCAAAAACAAAAAATTATTTTCCCCCTTGGGCAATATTATATCATACGTGTAGCCCGGATGGATAATGCTGGTGATACCAATAATGACTGCACTAGATGTAAATAAGCTGACATGTTCCACCACTGGATCTGTGCAAGGCTCAGCTACATACCATGTGGTAGAGAATGATGTGGCATGTGAGTAAGAACAATGTGGGAAAAGACAAAGTGTGCTTAAATAAGCTAGATAGACATACCCATCATGTCCAGATGTATGACAGGCGCCGACTTGTGTACCCCTACGCGCGTTTCGCGGTATGCAGGACCGCTTCCTCGGGGGGCGTGGCTATTATTGTGAACATCCCAGTTATATGACTGGCTGGGAGAAGTCACCTGACTGCCGTGAGCCTATCATGGAATGAGCCCCACACATGCGCACTTGTATCTATGACGCCACCCGTCAGTCAGCTGGCGTCATCCAAAAGCGGCCGGCGTCTGACCGCTACCTGGGTAACCGCCAGGACAGGCGGGCATAGTAAACAGACGCCACGTGAGGGCGGCCGGCGCTAGACCGCCACACAGGCAGCGTCCGTCCAATATGTTATTTGCATGTGTGGCGCGCGTGAACTCAGCCATAACAGGGTCACGGCACAACGGATGACTTAGACCCGTATAAATAAGAAAAGGGGAGGGTAGTGGGGAAGGAATGGGAAGAGGGAGAGGGGAAGGGAGGGGAAGGGGGAGGGGAGGGATAGGGAGGGGAGGGAAAAGAAATGTAAATGAATGAGAGGAGATGTTAAGCTAATCAACCATGCGTGTGCTGTCTATAAGTGGTGTCTACTGAGGGAATAGCCAACAAACAAAAAGCAGAATGGCACATATAACAATGCAACCAATGAATGCATGTGCATCCATCAGAACAGAAAGAGAGAGAAAAATAAATACAATAAGAGGCAAAAATGGGAGGTAATAAAATATCACCATGATACATATTCTTCCATTCGCACCAAGTCCTCTGTTTTTATACTTTCTGTAGATAATGTGCCGAAACATAAGCATATATTGTCGTGAGTTCAGTGATGAGCTTGCCACGTAGATCACCATACCGCATGTTGATTGCGTGATAGTAAAACTCCCAATGCAGGACATCAACGGAAGAATTGTATTATCTATAGCCAGACAAATAGCAAATTAAAAATGAGTGCAACAATCCAAAAGACACTCATGACATAAAAACAACATATAAAGAATTAAAAGAGGGAGAGAGAGAGAGATACCTATCTAGAGATGGCAGGCAGAAAAAATAATAATAATACTATAGATCACAAAAATGGCGCGAAGCTGAGTGATTCATTCAGCCCTTGTGGTGTCATAGTCCCAAGAACCATGATCCATTTGCATTCCTTCTGTTCAAGGAGGGGTTTGATGTCACCGCCTCTGATACCACTTTTTACGTTTTGAATGCCTCTCACTAGAAAAGATTTAGGGTCGCTATTATGTACAAGCTTGTAATGTTTAGGTATCGTTTTAAGCTGTGTCAAATCAGTTATTGTTTTAGACGCCAAGATGTCACGGACATGTTCACGGACACGTAGTTTAAGTTGGCGGCTCGTAAGGCCTATATACACTTTCGGGCATCCACACGTGGCGTAATAGATGACCTGTGCAGTATTACAAGTTATGTGTTGTCTAATTGAATAAGTTCTTGTTCCATCTACAGATTGAAAAGACGATGTCCGCACAATATTTTTACATGCGATACAGTTACCGCAAGGGTAACATCCGAGAGGAGGACCACGAGAATCAAAAGGATTTTTGATGTGTGGGACATAATGTGAACGTACCAACATATCCCCTAAATTGGGGCTTCTACGATATGTCATGAGCGGATGCTCAGAGATTATATTCGTCAATGAGACCTCCGTCCTTAGAATATTCCAATGTTTGGTAAGTATGTCCTTCATTTGGTTCCATCCCCCATTAAAAGTGGAGATAAATCTGACACAGCCCTGCTCTTGTTTTTTCTTGTTGATGTTTGGTTGTAATAGGGCCAACCGATTTGTTTTTCTTGCTCTGTCAAAGCCCTTCTTGACACAGCGTCGACTGTAGCCCCGTTTGAGAAAACGATCTCTAAGTTCCCCGGCTTGATCCAAAAATGTTGCCTCCGAAGAGCAGATGCGCCTAATGCGCAAAAATTGACCAACCGGGATGGCCCTGATGGTTGCCCATGGGTGGCAGGATCCAGCATGGAGAAGTGAATTCACTGAGGTGGGCTTCCTGTAAACATCAGTCTGTAGGCTGGACATACTGTCCACCCGGATCTTGATGTCCAGGAAATCCACCTCAGAATTACTGCAAGTATAGGTCAATTTGATGTTGTAACCATTGTTATTTAAACTCTCCATGAATTCTTGAAGATCTCGTTTTGAACCCTGCCACACCATGAACAAATCATCAATATAGCGCAGCCAGCACTGCACATGTTCAACGGCCTGCCCCCCTCCCCCGCAAAAACCTCCCGCTCCCAGTACCCCAGGAAGAGGCCAGCCAAAGAGGGGGCACAGGCCGCGCCCATGGCAGTGCCGCACTGCTGCAAATAAAAAACGTCTTTAAAGACGAAAAAGTTGTGTGTAAGAACATATTCAAGTAACTCTAGGACCAGATCACATGTGGGGCCATCCCAATTACTACTTCTGAGAAAAAATCGACAAGCATCTATGCCATCTTGGTGGCGGATGCATGTGTACAGCGACTCAATGTCTGCAGTGACAAGAAACATATCTGATTCCAAGGACATCCCATCGATCCGAGCCAGGACGTCCGTCGTGTCTCTGACATAGGAAGGAAGTGCCTCAACTAATGGTTTTAAATAGTGATCAATGAATTGGCATATAGGTTCACATAACCCTCCCATGCCCGACACGATAGGACGTCCCGGCGGATCGAGGGGGTCCTTGTGAATCTTGGGCACAAAATAAATGGTAGGGATCCTTGGGAATTTGGTCAGGAGGCCCTCAAAAATTTGTTTGGGGATAATACCCTGTTCAAGGGCCCTGAAAAGAATCTCCTCCAAGGCATCTGAAAAGGCCTTCAAGGGACTACAATCCAGTTTACGGTAAGTTACTCTATCTCGCAGTTGTTTATTGGCCTCTTTTTCATACATTTCCTGAGGCCAAACCACTATGTTCCCCCCCTTGTCCGCAGGCTTTATAACCACATCTGGAAAAGATTTTAATTCTTCAATGGCCACACGTTGTTGTGCCGTGAGGTTATCGGGATTACGTCTCGTAGAGATCCTGCCAAAATCCTCAATAACCAACCTTGTAAAGATCTCCACTGCTGGACATAGGGACAAGGGAGGGAACCTAGTGGATTTTGGACGTATGGTTTGAGGAAACATACCTGTAGAGTTAGGCTGTTGTTCCCCCAAAAGCTCCTCCAATATAACGAGGGCCTCCTCCTCCAACTGACTAGTTGTCGGTGGATCCTGTTTCTTACTGTTGTGAAATTTTTTGAGAATCAATTTTCGAGAAAACAGGTACAGGTCTTTTACAGCTGTAAACAAATCAAAAGAATTTGTGGGAGAAAAAGTGAGACCTTTAGATAATAACTCAACTTGAATCGGAGTCAACACATGATTGGACAGGTTGATTACCTGAAGCGTCTGACTTTTAGATTTGTCAATTTTCTTAGGTGGATGAGATTTTGTTTTATTAGCTTGTGCTTCCCGATTGGTACCAAAACGTGTTCCCAACAAATTAGAGTTGGATTTAACTGATCCTTCACTTGAAGCATATGAAGTAACTGAAAATGATCTCCCCCGTTTGGGATTTCTTGATGATTTAAATCTATGATTCCATCTGTACACTGTATCAGATTAATAGTCACTAGTGTCTCTTGAGAATTTCTTTGTTTTTATCTCACAAATTTCCTTCTCCCATTTGTTAAAGTCAAGATCCAATTCACGATTGAATAAAACCAATTCGTCACTGGACATGTCTTTTTTGATCAAATTTTGTAACTCCTCAATCTCCTGATCAAGGTCAGCTATAGTTTTGTCATTCAGTCGGATAAGGAGTTCCATAAACCCCCTGGAGCATACATTGGCCAACTCCTCCCATTGCCCCTTAATTTCTAAATCATCAATAGGAAAAGAAGGGAACACCTGAACCCTGAGTCCACGTGGGATGAGGCCCTTTTCGATGTATTTCTGAAGGAATGCACGATTCCACCAGGTCTTGGTTCGCCGATTTAACAGTGATCTGATTTTTCTGCCTGCCTCCCTAAGGTCTCTGCTACTCGTAGCCACAATAGCCACATCTACTCTCTGTACATTTGGAGTACAACAAATATATACCATATGCATTTGTGTAATTTATATCCTGGCCGCTGCATTCACACACATCCACCGCCCTGGCATTAACTCTCCACACTCCATCCATATTGGCCCCTCGCTCCTTTCCTCTCCTATGTATAGCACTCATGCTCTTTTCACATTGTTAAATTGCACAGATCCAGCCAGTCCCACCATTCAACACCAGAGACGCTCTCACAAATCACTTAACCATCTGTTCACTCTTTCTATCCTCCTTCTCCTAGTTGCAGGAGACATTGCTCCCAACCCTGGTCCCCCATGTTATAGAAAGTCAAACCCCCCCACTGCTACACTCAGAAACCCCTCTAATCTTATTAATATTCCCTGCATGCCATCTGTCTCTCTTAATTGTGCACTTTGGAATTCTCGCTCAGTGTGTAACAAACTCTCCTTCATTCATGACTTCTTCCTTTCTAATTCTCTTAACCTTCTGGCTCTTACTGAAACCTGGATCCAGCAGTCAGATACTACCGCTGCTGCTGCTCTTTCATACGGGGGGCTACACTTCTCTCATACCCCAAGATCAGACAATAGAGCTGGTGGAGGCGTTGGTCTGCTCCTATCACCAAAATGTACCTTTCAGGTTATCCCTCAACTACCCTCACTTGTCTTCCCTTCTTTTGAGGTCCATGCCGTCAGACTCTACACCCCCTTCTCCATGCGAGTGGCGGTGGTATATCGTCCTCCCGGCCCCTCCCATCAGTTCCTGGATCATTTTGCCACTTGGCTTCCACATTTTCTCTCCTGTGACATCCCTACCCTCCTCATGGGAGATTTCAACATCCCCATTGCTCTTCCCCTCTCCCCATCTGCTACTCACCTTTTATCTCTAACCTCCTCATTTGGCCTTTCGCAGCTTACTAATTCTCCAACGCATGAAGACGGAAACTCCCTCGACTTGGTCTTCTCTCGGCTTTGTGCAGTGGATGATTTTGCAAACTCCCCTCTCCCGCTCTCTGACCACAATCTTCTTTCATTCTCTATAAAGAACTGCCAGGCTGCTCAGGTCACCCCCACTGTCCAGACTTATAGAAACACACAGGCCATTAACACCCAGAAACTTCTGAAGAACTTGCAGTCTTCATTGGCCCCTATCTCCTCCCTCTCATGTCCTGATTCTGCATTGAAGCATTACAATGAAACACTTCAAACTGCCCTGGATGAATTTGCACCCCCTATAAATAGAACACCACAACGCAGACGGCGACAACCCTGGCACACGGTGCAAACACGTTTCCTGCAGCGGTGCTCCAGGTGCGCCGAACGTCTGTGGAGAAAATCCAATCTACACGAAGATTTCATCCATTTTAAGTTTATGCTTAGAACATACAACACTGCCCTTCACCTCTCCAAACAAACCTATTTCAACACCCTCATCATCTCACTGTCCAATAACCCGAAACGTCTCTTTGACACTTTTCATTCTCTACTCAATCCAAGAGTACAGGCCCCAACCACTGAGCTCCGAGCTGACGATCTGGCCAATTACTTCAAAGAAAAAATTGACCAGATCCGACAGGAAATTATCTCCAAATCCCCTCATACCATGCACTGTCCTCCCTCCCCCACTGCATCTAACTCACTCTCTGATTTTGAACCAGTCACAGAAGAAGAAGTAAGCAGGCTCCTTGCATCTTCTCGCCCAACTACTTGCACCAGTGACCCATTTCCGTCACATCTCCTCCAGTCCCTTTCCCCTGCTGTCACCCCTCACCTAACTAAAATATTTAACCTCTCTCTCTCTTCTGGTATTTTTCCCTCCTCATTTAAGCATGCCATCATACATCCACTACTTAAAAAACCATCCCTCGACCAAAACTGTGCCGCTAACTATAGACCTGTCTCTAATCTTCCCTTCATCTCTAAACTCCTGGAACGCCTGGTCCACTCCCGTCTTATCCGCTATCTCTCAGAAAACTCTGTTCTCGACCCTCTCCAATCCGGTTTCCGCTCTTTACACTCCACTGAAACTGCCCTCACTAAAGTCTCTAATGATCTGCTAACAGCTAAATCAAATGGTCATTACTCCATGCTAATTCTCTTGGATCTCTCTGCAGCATTCGACACTGTGGATCATCAGCTCCTCCTCACTATGCTCCGTTCCATTGGCCTCAAGGACACCGTTCTCTCCTGGTTCTCCTCCTATCTCTCCGACCGCTCCTTTACTGTTTCTTTTGCCGGTTCCTCCTCCTCTCACCTTCCTCTTACTGTTGGGGTTCCTCAAGGATCGGTTCTAGGCCCCCTCCTCTTCTCCTTGTACACTGCCCCTATTGGTCAAACAATCAGTAGATTTGGTTTCCAGTACCATCTCTATGCTGATGACACCCAATTATACGCTTCTTCTCCTGACATCACGCCAGCCTTTCTAGAAAACACTGGCGATTGTCTAAACGCTGTGTCTAATATCATGTCCTCACTATATCTGAAACTGAACCTATCAAAGACTGAACTCCTTGTGTTTCCTCCCGCTACTAATGTACCTACACCCGACATTGCCATTTCCGTCTGTGGTTCCACTATTACTCCCCAGCAACATGCCCGCTGTCTTGGGGTCATACTTGATTCCGAGCTTTCCTTTGCCCCCCACATTCGATCACTGGCTCGCTCTTGTCATCTGCACCTCAAAAACATTTCTAGAATTCGACCTTTTCTTACTTTGGACTCTGCAAAAACTCTTACTGTTTCTCTTATTCATTCTCGTCTCGACTATTGTAACTCTCTTCTAATCGGTCTCCCTCTTACAAAACTCTCCCCTCTCCAATCTGTCTTGAATGCTGCAGCCAGGATCATATTCCTCACCAATCGTTACACCGATGCCTCTACCTTGTGCCAGTCATTACACTGGCTACCCATCCACTCCAGAATTCAGTATAAACTTATTACCCTCACCCACAAAGCCCTCCATGGCTCAGCACCACCCTACATCTCCTCCCTTGTTTCAGTATACCACCCTACCCGCGCCCTCCGTTCTGCTGATGACCTGAGGTTAGTATCCTCAATAGTCAGAACCTCCCACTCCCGTCTCCAAGACTTTACACGTGCCGCGCCAATTCTTTGGAATGCACTTCCCAGGTCAATACGATTAGTCCCCAGTCCCCACAATTTTAAGCGTGTCCTGAAAACGCATTTATTCAGACTGGCCTATCGCCTCAACACATTAACCTAACCTATCCCTGTGTGGCAGAGCCAAAAATTTTACCATAACCAGGTTCCCAGCATCATGTTCCCACATGCTTTATGCATCCATTAGCCCTCTGTGTCTGTACTGTTACACACTTAACATTATGGCTGGTCCATACAATCAGGGCAACTGTTACCACCCACCTTTCGTGTCTACCTCTTTCCTCATAGACTGTAAGCTTGCGAGCAGGGCCCTCACTCCTCTTGGTATTTGTTATAATCTACTGTATGTGATTATTGTTATGCTGTAATGTCTATTGTCTGTACAAATCCCCTCTGAAATGTAAAGTGCTGTGGAATATGTCGGCGCTATAAAAATAAAATTTATTATTATTATTTATTAATAGTACCGGGTTTGTCATTAAAAACCTCATCGATTTGATTTAACCAAGCCTGTTCTCGTGCCTTATAATCCATATGAGGCTTGGAGCGTGTTGCTGTGAAAAACACAGAAAAAACATATACGTGAAAAAGAAAACTCCAAAAGAACATCCTATTACATTAAAGAGTAAAATACCTTGATAATGCCTCATAAAGTCAAATATAATGGAGACGATTCTCAATATCATGAGAAAAAGGAGGACATAGAATCCATTTCCATTGCAAAACATGTATAAATTTATTTATCAAAAAGAAGGACACGTATAAGAGATACAGGATATTACAAAATCCAATAAAATGGGTAATCACATAAGGCCCGATACTAAAAAGACAAACAAGTGGGCAGCCTGTGATGGGAATGGATATCCAAAGTCAATACCACAAAAGTTGATGATGTAAGATAATTAAGCAATGAAATGTAGTTATTCTACCAGCCAAAGAAGTACATGGTGGAATATATTAGTGCAGAGGTCACCAAAAACAAAAAATTATTTTCCCCCTTGGGCAATATTATATCGTACGTGTAGCCCGGATGGATAATGCTGGTGATACCAATAATGACTGCACTAGATGTAAATAAGCTGACATGTTCCACCACTGGATCTGTGCAAGGCTCAGCTACATACCATGTGGTAGAGAATGATGTGGCATGTGAGTAAGAACAATGTGGGAAAAGACAAAGTGTGCTTAAATAAGCTAGATAGACATACCCATCATGTCCAGATGTATGACAGGCGCCGACTTGTGTACCCCTACGCGCGTTTCGCGGTATGCAGGACCGCTTCCTCGGGGGGCGTGGCTATTATTGTGAACATCCCAGTTATATGACTGGCTGGGGGTATTATCCCCAAACAAATTTTTGAGGGCCTCCTGACCAAATTCCCAAGGATCCCTACCATTTATTTTGTGCCCAAGATTCACAAGGACCCCCTCAATCCGCCGGGACGTCCTATCGTGTCGGGCATGGGAGGGTTATGTGAACCTATATGCCAATTCATTGATCACTATTTAAAACCATTAGTTGAGGCACTTCCTTCCTATGTCAGAGACACGACGGACGTCCTGGCTCGGATCGATGGGAAGTCCTTGGAATCAGATATGTTTCTTGTCACTGCAGACATTGAGTCGCTGTACACATGCATCCGCCACCAAGATGGCATAGATGCTTGTCGATTTTTTCTCAGAAGTAGTAATTGGGATGGCCCCACATGTGATCTGGTCCTAGAGTTACTTGAATATGTTCTTACACACAACTTTTTCGTCTTTAAAGACGTTTTTTATTTGCAGCAGTGCGGCACTGCCATGGGCGCGGCCTGTGCCCCCTCTTTCGCTGGCCTCTTCCTGGGGTACTGGGAGCGGGAGGTTTTTGCGGGGGAGGGGGGGCAGGCCGTTGAACATGTGCAGTGCTGGCTGCGCTATATTGATGATTTGTTCATGGTGTGGCAGGGTTCAAAACGAGATCTTCAAGAATTCATGGAGAGTTTAAATAACAATGGTTACAACATCAAATTGACCTATACTTGCAGTAATTCTGAGGTGGATTTCCTGGACATCAAGATCCGGGTGGACAATATGTCTAGCCTACAGACTGATGTTTACAGGAAGCCCACCTCAGTGAATTCACTTCTCCATGCTGGATCCTGCCACCCATGGGCAACCATCAGGGCCATCCCGGTTGGTCAATTTTTGCGCATTAGGCGCATCTGCTCTTCGGAGGCAACATTTTTGGATCAAGCCGGGGAACTTAGAGATCGTTTTCTCAAACGGGGCTACAGTCGACGCTGTGTCAAGAAGGGCTTTGACAGAGTAAGAAAAACAAATCGGCTGGCCCTATTACAACCAAACATCAACAAGAAAAAACAAGAGCAGGGCTGTGTCAGATTTATCTCCACTTTTAATGGGGGATGGAACCAAATGAAGGACATACTTACCAAACATTGGAATATTCTAAGGACGGAGGTCTCATTGACGAATATAATCTCTGAGCATCCGCTCATGACATATCGTAGAAGCCCCAATTTAGGGGATATGTTGGTACGTTCACATTATGTCCCACACATCAAAAATCCTTTTGATTCTCGTGGTCCTCCTCTGGGATGTTACCCTTGCGGTAACTGTATCGCATGTAAAAATATTGTGCGGACATCGTCTTTTCAATCTGTAGATGGAACAAGAACTTATTCAATTAGACAACACATAACTTGTAATACTGCACAGGTCATCTATTACGCCACGTGTGGATGCCCGAAAGTGTATATAGGCCTTACGAGCCGCCAACTTAAACTACGTGTCCGTGAACATGTCCGTGACATCTTGGCGTCTAAAACAATAACTGATTTGACACAGCTTAAAACGATACCTAAACATTACAAGCTTGTACATAATAGCGACCCTAAATCTTTTCTAGTGAGAGGCATTCAAAACGTAAAAAGTGGTATCAGAGGCGGTGACATCAAACCCCTCCTTGCACAGAAGGAATGCAAATGGATCATGGTTCTTGGGACTATGACACCACAAGGGCTGAATGAATCACTCAGCTTCGCGCCATTTTTGTGATCTATAGTATTATTATTATTTTTTCTGCCTGCCATCTCTAGATAGGTATCTCTCTCTCTCTCCCTCTTTTAATTCTTTATATGTTGTTTTTATGTCATGAGTGTCTTTTGGATTGTTGCACTCATTTTTAATTTGCTATTTGTCTGGCTATAGATAATACAATTCTTCCGTTGATGTCCTGCATTGGGAGTTTTACTATCACGCAATCAACATGCGGTATGGTGATCTACGTGGCAAGCTCATCACTGAACTCACGACAATATATGCTTATGTTTCGGCACATTATCTACAGAAAGTATAAAAACAGAGGACTTGGTGTGAATGGAAGAATATGTATCATGGTGATATTTTATTACCTCCCATTTTTGCCTCTTATTGTATTTATTTTTCTCTCTCTTTCTGTTCTGATGGATGCACATGCATTCATTGGTTGCATTGTTATATGTGCCATTCTGCTTTTTGTTTGTTGGCTATTCCCTCAGTAGACACCACTTATAGACAGCACACGCATGGTTGATTAGCTTAACATCTCTCATTCATTTACATTTCTTTTCCCTCCCCTCCCTATCCCTCCCCTCCCCCTTCCCCTCCCTTCCCCTCTCCCTCTTCCCATTCCTTCCCCACTACCCTCCCCTTTTCTTATTTATACGGGTCTAAGTCATCCGTTGTGCCGTGACCCTGTTATGGCTGAGTTCACGCGCGCCACACATGCAAATAACATATTGGACGGACGCTGCCTGTGTGGCGGTCTAGCGCCGGCCGCCCTCACGTGGCGTCTGTTTACTATGCCCGCCTGTCCTGGCGGTTACCCAGGTAGCGATCAGACGCCGGCCGCTTTTGGATGACGCCAGCTGACTGACGGGTGGCGTCATAGATACAAGTGCGCATGTGTGGGGCTCATTCCATGATAGGCTCACGGCAGTCAGGTGACTTCTCCCAGCCAGTCATATAACTGGGATGTTCACAATAATAGCCACGCCCCCCGAGGAAGCGGTCCTGCATACCGCGAAACGCGCGTAGGGGTACACAAGTCGGCGCCTGTCATACATCTGGACATGATGGGTATGTCTATCTAGCTTATTTAAGCACACTTTGTCTTTTCCCACATTGTTCTTACTCACATGCCACATCATTCTCTACCACATGGTATGTAGCTGAGCCTTGCACAGATCCAGTGGTGGAACATGTCAGCTTATTTACATCTAGTGCAGTCATTATTGGTATCACCAGCATTATCCATCCGGGCTACACGTATGATATAATATTGCCCAAGGGGGAAAATAATTTTTTGTTTTTGGTGACCTCTGCACTAATATATTCCACCATGTACTTCTTTGGCTGGTAGAATAACTACATTTCATTGCTTAATTATCTTACATCATGAACTTTTGTGGTATTGACTTTGGATATCCATTCCCATCACAGGCTGCCCACTTGTTTGTCTTTTTAGTATCGGGCCTTATGTGATTACCCATTTTATTGGATTTTGTAATATCCTGTATCTCTTATACGTGTCCTTCTTTTTGATAAATAAATTTATACATGTTTTGCAATGGAAATGGATTCTATGTCCTCCTTTTTCTCATAACAAAGGCACATGTCTGAAGGCACAGCACTGAGACTTGAATTACATTTCTTATTTTTGATGAGCTGTGGATAATTTTTATTAAATTAGTCTTTATTAGAAGTTGCAGAAAACATCAGAGAGAATAGTATTTTAAGGTCCTTAACTTTAAAGGGAACCTGTCACCAGGTTGGGCCGATATAAGATGCGGCCATCGCCTTTCACTGCTTACCTACAGCATTCTATAATGCTGTAGATAGCCCCCAATCAGACCTGAAAGATAAGAAAAACAAGTTTTATTATACTCACCCGGGGGGCAGTCTGGTCCAATGGGTGTCGCAGGTTTGGGTCCAGCGCCTCCCATCTTCTTATGATCACCGCCCTCCTGCTTACATCATGGCTCCCCGGCATCACACTCCAGATGGGGGCAGGAATGGCCGCAGCTAGATGGAATCCCCCATGACTGCATTGGCCAGGGGGGGGGTTTAAAACAAGGAAGGCAATGTGTGGATTGGTGGAAGGGGTTTGGGGAGGAGTAGTAGGGGAGCGGGCTCAGAAGCAAGGAAAAGTGCTGGAAAATAGTCATTATTAATCAGGAAACTGGAGAAGGAAGAAGGAAGACCACCATTAAGCAAGTTCACCTATGGAGTCAGTGGATTCGTTGTTTGATCAGCTGCAGAGTGTCGCTCGCTCCAGGAGGGGAGGATGGCTGGAGAAGCAGCTTTCCTCTTTGCAGGGCACTAGTGAGAATCGGGAGCGGGACGGCAGGAGCAGAAGGACAAGGCCCCCGGAGAGATTATCCCCTGAGGTGATGACGTGTGGCAGGCGGAGGCCACGAAGCCCCTCCGGGGACCCTGCGGAGGCCCGGTGCAGCGGTGCAGCCTTTCCACCTTGCGCCCCCTCCGGTAGGAATCCAGGCACCCGGCCTGCTGGCGCTGGTCAGCGGCGCATACCGGGGGTGAGGGCCGCAACAGAAGGACGGGCCCCACCGGAAGTGTGGGCTGCACTGGAAGTGCAGCCTGCTCAGGCTAAGCAGGAGGCATAGAGTGCCCGAAGAGAGCCCAGGAGCATTGGCATTCGCGGCCAGGATAGCGGTGCAGAGGCGGAGGCAGGTAGCTTCGGCAGGCACCGCTACTCGCAGGGACAAGGCGACGGATCCAGCGGCAGGTACCCTGGGAGATGAGGCTATGGGGGTACCTGTCAGACGGAGGGGGCGGCAGAGCATTCTGGCAGGCAGGCTGTGGCAATGGAACCCTCCACAGTCGTGCCCAGGATGCCATCAATGGTCACAAGGAGCGGTGGGCAGCAGGGCTGGGCTGCCTGGCAGGTCACAGGGACGTGCTTCAGACCAGGCTGGCAAGCCTGGGTTTGGCGATTGGGAGCAGTCCCAGTCCAGTAGGAGATCGGTGCAGCAACGTGCTTCTTGTGCTTCGGTCCCCCTGGTGACGAGGAGGCCAGGGGTGCGGGCTGGGGGCAGCAGAGTGGCGCTGAAGAGTCAGAGTCCGGGAGTGATCAGCATGGGGACGGAAAGCAACAGGATTCTGGATTTTCAGCTGGCGGGGACACAGCACCCGTGCAGACTAGTGAGTATACTTCTATGTCTTGTTTGTCGCCAGTTGGGGGCATGTCAAGGGAGGTTGGGGGGAGTCAGGTGTTAGGGTCAGAGCATAGGAGTTTGAGTGGATCGAGTGGTTTAGGGGCACTGGGTATTAGGGATATTTTGGTTGGAATGTTGCATATTTTAAGGAGATTGGATGGAAGGGTGATGGATGGTGCTGGGGCATCGCCAGTGGAGGCATGTCTGCAAGGGACAGGGTTAATAATAAATAATAATAATAAATTTTATTTCTATAGCGCTGACATATTTCGCAGCACTTTACATTTCAGAGGGGACTTATACAGACAATATACATTACAGCATAACAATCATCACATAGATCATAACAGATACCAAGAGGAATGAGGGCCCTGCTTGCAAGCTTACAATCTATGAGATCAGATCACAGTTGGTTAGCGAGCCATCAAGGCCAAGTGGG
The DNA here is from genome assembly GCF_039654945.1 of Dendrobates tinctorius. Classification (NCBI taxonomy): domain Eukaryota; kingdom Metazoa; phylum Chordata; class Amphibia; order Anura; family Dendrobatidae; genus Dendrobates; species Dendrobates tinctorius. The sequence continues at coordinate 44,690,617 of NW_027361684.1, forward strand.
TGGGCGCAGGCATCATTGTCAGGTGTATCTGTGTCGATTCAAACAGATAATGAAAAAGGAGACTCAGTGAAACTTAATGATAGGGCTAAAGGGGAGGTGTATGTGTGTTTTGAGGGACCTTTGGGAGCGCATTTGAAAAAGGAGGTGAAGGAGCAAATTTGGAGGGATGAGTATGTTGAGATATTCTCCCTCTTTCCTTTGGAAAAGTTTAATCTGGATAAGGAGAAAAAGGACGACAGTAAGAAGGAGGAGTAAGAGAAGAAGAGGTGGCGGCTGATTCTGCAAAAACATTTGTTAATTAGTTGCAGGCATTTGCAATCTTGGCGAGCATGATAGGTGAAAAGTTTCCTGAGAACTGCTCTGGTTTGTTTTGCTACCTAGATGCAATAGGTGAGGCACACCGTACATATAGGGGTCAGGCGTGGCTGTGCTATGATGAGCAGTTCAGGCAAAGCAAGGCAATTAGACCTGAGATCAAATGGGATCAGATGGACATTGGGCTTTGGTTGAAAGTGATGGCTCCAGTTAGGTATGGGCAGTCCTTTCATGGGGGAGGTACCAGCAGCCAGCAAGCAGGACACAGAAGTGGGGGTCAATGGATGCAAGGAGCGAAGGAAAAATTTGGAACGTGCTGGCAATTCAATGATGGCCAGTGCAAATATGGCAACACCTGTAAATTCAAGCATGTATGTTCACACTGCAATGGGAGCTCACATGTAGCCTCTAAGTGTTTCAAAAAAGCAAGGGGAAAGCCATCGGTGGGTGCAGGTCAAGGGGGAGACTCTGGTGAGGCTTCTAAAGATGGTCCCCTATCTAAGTAGGTACCCAGATAAAGAGAAGGCTGGGGTTATTTGGAATGGTTTTGCAGAAGGCTTTAGAATCTCTCCCCCTATTCGCAAGGTCCCTTTTTCCATTAAGAATTTGAGGTCGGCTGATCTGCATTTGGAGGTGGTTAGTACTAAGTTGGAAAAGGAGGTGGAGTTGAGTAGGATGGCTTGGATAGATGTTTGCCGATGGGTTGTGCAATTTCATGTTCGTTGTTTGAGATGTCTAGTACCTTTATAGAATGGGTTGTTAAGGATGTTGCAGGCGTTCCGCCCATCATTTATTATTTGGACGATTTTCTGTTTATAGGTCCACCGAATTCAGGGTTATGTAGGAATTCTTTGGCCACTATGGAGTGGGTGGCAGAGCGTTTTGGTGTGCCGTTGGTGAAAGAAAAGACTGAAGGCCCTACTACTGTTTTGAATTTCCTCAGGATACTTAGACATTCAGTTATAATGGAGTGTCAGTTGCCTGAGGATAAATTGATGTTGCTTAAGCAGGAAGTGCAGAGAATTGGGAGGCTGCGTAAGGTGACGTTGAAGGAGTTGCAGTCGTTATTCGGCCAGTTGAATTTTGCATGCTGGATCATGCCTATGGGCAGAATTTTTTGCCGCAGGTTGTCTGGGGCGGCGACGTCAGGGGTGCAAGCGGCACACCATTTCATTAGTTTAAATAAGGAGCACAAGGAGGATTTAGTTGTTTGGCTGCATTTTTTGGAGAATTATAATGGGAGATCTCTGATACAACAGGAGACATTGAATGACTTTGATTGCGAAATTTACACGGATGCAGGAGGAGGGTCGGTTATGGGGCCTATTGTGATGGAAGGTGGAGTGTTGGGACATGGCCGGAGTGGTAGCACCAGAAGGGCTTCCCCAAGAATCTTGCCCTGCTGGAATTGCTCCCAATTGTGGTGTCGGTCGTGACTTGGGGCGACATGTTCGTGAACCGGAGGGTCAGGTTTCTTTGCGACAATTTGAGTGTGGTCTCAATGATCAACAGCATGTCTGCTTCCTCCCCCCCTGTGATTAAGTTGGTGAGGGAATTAGTTTTCCGTTGCCTTGAATTGAATGCTTGGATTTCTGCAATGCATGTACCAGGTGTCCAAAATTCTATAGCGGATGCTTTATCTCATTCAAAGTGGGAGCGTTGCCGGGAGTTGGCAGCAGATGCGGAGGCCTCAGGAGTGGAATGCCCTTCGCATTTGTGGCAGATTGTTGTAGACGAGCAGTACGGTTACAAGTCAGACCTGGACAGCACATGAATCAGCATGGCAAATATGGCAAAGCTGGGTGTTACAGTGGAGTCCGATGGTGATAAGATGTTGGCGGTGTTGTTTTTGGTGGGCAAGGCTGCTGACATGGGTTGGTCCATTTCCAAGGTTAATAAATTTATTGCTGGTCTTGCGTTTGGTTTTAAATTGCAAGGTTCGGCAGATGTTACAAAAAATTTTTTGGTTAAGCAGGCATTAAAGGGTTTTCTGAACGGCAACAGAAGAGTAGACCGATTTTGTTCAGCATGCTTGAGCGGTTAGGAGGTGTTTTGGAGATGATTTGTTGTTCACATTTTGAGGAGGTGCTTTTTAGGCTGGCCTTTTCTTTAGCATTTTTTTGGGGCAATGCGTCGAGGCGAACACGTGTCGCCCAGCAGAGACAGGGCTGGTGGTTTGTTAGGTGAGGATGTGGAATTCTGGGTGGGGGAATTGTTTTTTGGATTCGGCGTTAAAAAAACGATCAGTTGGGAAAGGGTAAGCGGGTTGTTCTAGGGAGAGTGGATGGGCTTAGATGTGCCCACAATGGTGTTTGGAATCTTACTGGCATCTGTGGTCGGGAAGGGTGGGCCCTCTGTTGTGTAACGAAGGAGGAGGCATTTTTGTCAGGTTTTCAGTTTATTGCAATTTTGAATAAGGGGTTGGAAGAGTTGGGCCTCAACCCGAGTATGTACGGGTCGCATTCTTTTAGGATTGAGGCTGTTTCAGAAACTGATAGTTTTGGCTTAGGAGTTGATCAAGCGAATTGGCAGATGGAGCTCGAACCGTTACTTAACTTATGTGCATCATTAGATGATTCAGGTCATGTAATGGTGGAGCTTAATGATAATTGTTGTTGTGTATTTTCAGGTCGGGATCCCTTCTTGACCTGGATTTGTGGACATTCGTTCGTGTATTGGGGGCGCTTCGGGCTGACACCAGGCCGGACGGTAGGCAATAAGGTTTAAGTAGGGACATAGTGGTCATTCGATGGTTAAGATTTAGAGGGATGGTGTGGAGCAGGGTATTATCAGAATTTGCTCGTGCCGCTCATTTGGATAGGGCACCAGACATTTTCATTGTGCATTTGGGCGGGAATGATTTGGGCATCAAACCAGTTAGAGAATTGATTAGGGATATTCGTTTTGATTTCTTGAGATTGTGGGTGTCCTTTCCAGGGGTGTTGACGGTGTGGTCGGATATTGTGCCAAGGAAAAAGTGGAGGGCAGCACGATCTTTGAAAGGGATTAATAGGGCCAGGGTAAAACTGAACAGGGTGGTGGCAAGTTTTGTATCCAGGGATGGGGGTATTTGGGTGAGCACTTTGATTTGGAATCTGGGGTTGGTAATTTTTGGAGGGAAGATGGGGTTCATTTAAATGACATAGGGATTGATTTGTGGGCACTCGCAATACATGAGGGGGTTGAGAGGGCATTGGTGGTGTTGGGGCACTCACGAGCATGAGGTGGTCAGGGTTGTTTGTGGTTGGCGGGGGGTGGGGTTCTTGGAGTTGACGCTGGTTTATCAGGGAAGGAATTGTATGTAAAATTCTGGATAATTTAAAATTGTGTGGGGTTGATCTGGCCTTTGGTTACGGGCTCTGGACGGGGTTTTTACCTCGGGAGCTTTGGTGGTTAGTCTGCCCGGAACGGGTTACATGGTGCCCTCGAGCTAGTGGTGTACGGCTGAGGGTAAAAAGTGGTGGTTGAATATTGTTTGTGGTTTTTGACACAATTAAGCCAGATCTTTTGGCTCCAAGAACCCTCCCCTCATGTTTTTGCATACAGGTTATATATTAATACTTATTGTTGTAAATGTTATATATGTCATTGTTTGTTAATAAACTGCCGCTGTGGCCAAAATTATCCAAAGAATATAATGAGTTGTGTTTTTATTGTTCGAAAGTGGGTGGCGTTTTGGTACAGGATGGTAATGGAAAGGAGGTGACAGGTAGGAAACCCATATTGGCCATACGCGGTCATGCGCAGGCATACTTATCTGCCCTGTTGAGGGCAGACCAAGGTACTGCAGTGCGCAGGCACCGGGAAAGGTCAGAGAGGCATCAGAATGGGGGATATTATACCAGGATGGGCACATACAGATGAGGATAAAGGAAAAATTGTCTATTTTTTCTCAATGAAAAACCTACTATTTTGAATATATTTGTGTGAACTTAGCCTGAAAAGTATAAAGGCTCATGCACATACCCATAATACCTCCAAGATTTACAAAGCTATAATAGAGCTCCCTTCCAAGTGTATGGGGTCTTCATTATACCTGACACATACAGTGGGGAAAAAAAGTATGTAGTCAGCCACCAATTGTGCACATTCTCACACGAATCCAGAAAATCACCTTGTCTAATTTGGCAAGATTAATTTTCAAATTATGGTGGAAAATAAGTATTTGGTCACCTAAAAACATGCACGATTTCTGGCTCTCACAGACCTATAACTTCTGCTTTAAGAGGCTCCTCTGTCCTCCATTCATTACCTATAGTAATGGCATCTGTTTGAACTTGTTATCAGTATAAAAGACACCTGTCCCAAACTTTAAACAGTCACAATCCAAACTCCACTATGGTGAAGACCACAGAGCTGTCGAAGGACGCCAGAAACAAAATTATAGTCCTGCACCAAGCCAGGAAGACTGAATCTGCAATAGGCAAGCAGCTTGGTGTGATGAAATCAACTGTGGGAGCAATAATAAGAAAATGGAAGACATACAAGCCCACTGATAATCTCCCTCGATCTGGGGCTTCACGCAAGATCTCACCCCGTGGGGTCAAAGTTATCACATGAATGGTGAGCAAAAATGTCAGAACCACATGGGGGGACCTAGTGAATCACGTGCATAGAACTGGGACCACCCTAACAAAGGCTAACATCAGTAACACACTACACCGCCAGGGACTCAGATCCAGCAGTGGCAGACGTGTCCCCTGCTTAACCCCTTAATGACCAGTGGTGTTTTTGGTTTTTAATTTTCATTTTTTGCTCCCTTTCTTCACAGAGCCATAACTTTTTTACTTTTTGGTCAAATTGTCCACGTGAGGGCTTGTTTTTTGCAGGACGAGCTGTACTTTTGAACATCATTAGTTTTACCATGTTATGTTACAGACATCTGGAAAACAATTCCAAGTGCGATGAAATTGCAAAAAAAGTGCAATCCCACACTTGTTTTTTGTTTGGCTTTTTCACTAGGTTCAGTAAATGCTAAAGTTGTCCGATCATCTCTGCTACATAGAGCAGGGCTGCAGCCCTGCTCTATGTAGCAGAAATGCACACTTGCTATGAGCGCAGACCGCCAGACGGCACTCATAGCGATCCAGCAATGACAACCACAGGGGTCTTCTCCTGACCCCGGGTTGTCATGTCATCCCATCAGCAACCCACAGTCGTGTGACACAGACGTCGATGGGAGGAGGTAACGGCGCGCTTCCTGTGCGTGCATGTTAAATGCCGCTGTCAGAGTTTGACAGCGGCATTTAACATGTTAACAGCCGCTGGAGAATCGCGATTTCACCGGCGGCTGTTCCGGGCACATGTCAGCTGATCAGAGCAGCTGTCATGTCCCAGAAAAGGTGTGGGCTCATCGCCAGAGCCCGCACCAAACAGGGGGAGGTGTCCAATGATGGACTATGTCCAAGAATGGATCTGTAAAAAGCGCAGTGTGTGAATGCAGAATTGTGAAATGCATTGACTTGGCTGGGACAGCCAACATCACTGCATTTCACTGCAATAGAGGATCCATACAAAACGGGACACTACTGTATATACGTATATATATATATATTTAAAAATATATATTAAATACTGTATTTGTTACCTATGCCTATATTTCTTAAATATTGCACTATAAAACATTGCAACAAAACTATAGTGTGAAAAATGAATAGGGAAAATGTGAATTTGGGTGGAAAATATTTTGGCATGGGGGGCCCCATTTGAAAGTTCGCCCATAACGTTGTAGTTACGCCACTGAAGAGGAGAATGTACACAGGAAGCAGAGGAGTCTGTATGACAGCACAATGGGGGACATTATAACAAGATGGGGGCATTATATCAGAAAGAGGGACACTATACCAGGATGGGGGCATAATACCAGGATGAGGACATTATACCAGAATTGGGGGACATTATACCAGGATGGGCTACATTATACCAGAAGGGGGACATTATACCAGAATGGAGACATTATGCAAAAATGGTTGACATTATAACAGGAAAGGGACATTATACCAGGATGGGGGCATTATACCAGAATGAGGGCATTTTACCAAAATGGGAGCTTTATACCAGGATGGGAAACATTATACCAAGATGGGAAACATTATACCAGGATGAGAGCATTTGTGGCACTCCTGAGTCCGGTTGCCATGGTGACATTGCCTCCCTCTAAGGGGTGATGTCATGCCTGGAGGCAGAGGGGGTCCCCATGCCAGGTAACACAGTCTACATGTCAATTCCTGCTCCAGGCCAGAAAGGGGAGCTTTCTTATAAATTCTGGCTAGCAGGTGAGGTTAGTGAGTAAGAAAGAAGTAGGCTGAGAGCGTAAACAGGAGAGTTGTCATGGAAACGGGAGCCAGCTGGAGCTCGTGACAGGACAGTGAGAGAGGAGAGTTGGTCTGTGGGGAGGGAAGGGACAGGAGCGAGCAGAGACAAGGGCTCTGGGGAACTAAAATTGCATATAGCTGACCCCAGAGTAAAGCCCTGATAAAAAGGGACACCAGAGTCCTTGGCTGGGCGGGTGCTGTATGCCCTGAAAGCCGAATCTGGATGGCAGGGGACTGCAAGCTCCCTGGCCACACCAAACACTTGAAGGCACGTCAGCAGACCAAGAGCCCGGGACTGACAGTGAAAAGGACAGTGCCCGTGATATAGGCTCATGATGTCTGCCATGCAGGTTAGAAAGCATCACACAGGAGAGGGCCGCAGCTTAGCTACAAGCAGCAGGGACCCAAAAAGAGAGCGCAGAAGGAAGGTCCCCAACCCCACCTGGCAGGGCGGATCCCGTGAATGCCTCCAGGCAAGCTGGACTCAAACCATCATCTGTAATTGGTACTCCAGATTGCATCTACTTTCAAGTAAAAGGTAAAGAAAACCGCACCTCTCTGTGTCCTTCACTTATTCTCTGCACCCCAACCTTCACCACCATCTGAACAATCAAATATATTTGCCCTGGGGCCCCACTCTACCCGTGGGGAGCTGAACCATCTTTGCTGCATCACCATCAGCCCCAGTGGACCAAAACAGCAGTGTCGGCCACCCATTGCCAAACACCACGGGTGGCATCATGATTAAACACCACATAACTATCCTCTATTTTATGACATTGTCAGGGTCATGGAAACAGATCATGGCTCCGTGACCTCCACCATAGAATTGTCCGGTCTGATTCCGGGTACCCCACGGCCCTGGTGGGTGGGTCACATTATACCAGGATGCGTGACATTATACCAGGATGGGAGACATTAGATCAGGCTCAGGGACATTATACCAGGAAAGAGCACAGGATGGGGGAAATGTTATAGCATGGGGTCCAGGATGGTGGGCATTATTATTGGAGGGGGCCCAGGATAGGGGAGATTATTATAAGAATGAGCCAGGACAGAGGACATTATTTCATGGAGGCAAACACATATGTCTTTATAGGATCTAGAATGCTACAAGGGCCCATACATCTGACAAATATGCAGGTGGGGGCCCAGGTCCAAATTTTGCACTGGGGCCCAGCTAACTCTAGTTACGCCACTGGGTACATCCACAAGTCCACAAGGGTGGATGATCTGACCTGAGGGAAGATGAGACAAATTTCTCTGATAAGATATATTACAAAGTTGCTTATTTTCAAGTTTACTACTGTTTATGAAATAAAATTTAAAATTTCAGTTAATTTTTAAAGAGGTTATTAATATTGATGGCCTATCTCTAGGATAGGTCATCAATGTCTGATCGGTGGGAGTGTGACACCCAACACCCCTGAGAATCAGCTGTTCCCGATGTCGGCGGCCTGGACAGCCTAGTTACACAGCTGCACAGCACAACTCTATTGACAAAATAGTGGCCGCGGCCAGGTACTGCACATGTTCTTAGTCCTGATTTCGTCCTGTCAGGACTGAGAATGTCCAGCTCGATACACATTGACATGTCCTCATCCCCCATCCTCTCTTTGCCCCCTTCCCTTTAAATCACCATGGAATTGTTCCTGTTATTTTAATGTAAATCATTAAAAGTCATGTTTTAATCTTACATAATAAGGGGACGCTGGAACCCCCTCCCTTTCTTTTTACCTGTTGCCCAACTGCGGGGCTGGAGTCCGTGCACCGCATACCATAATGGAGACTACATGCAACCACACTCAGTGAGCTGAATACACCTCTTCCTTTTTCATTGCTTCTACTGCACATGCACCCTCTTTTGATTTGAATAGGTGTCGGATGTGCAGTACCCGGCTGTGGCCAATATACAGTCGATGAGCAGTTCCAGCCACAGAGGATGGTCAGTGGTGCCAAATGTCACATCCCCCACTGATCAGACTTTGATGACCCATTTTAAGAACAGGACATCAAGGTAACCTGACACTTTTAAAATGTTGCTCTTTCTGCAGGGATCATAAACCACAGAAAAGGTGAAATAGAGTAGTCTGAGGGTGGTTTTACACTTACCATATTTTTTGTGGTCCGTTAATGCGGCCCATGTTTGCGGATCGCTGTTCTTTTCCCCAATACTATCGAAATAGTATTGGAGAAAAAAATGGCCTTCCGCAAAACCAGACGTGACAACTTCCGGTTTCCTTTGCGGCCCCATTGATTTAAATGGGCGTCGTGTCCATACGCCGTGAAAAATATCGAGCAAGCTCGATATTTTTTCATGGCCGTATATACGGCTCTCATGGCCGTACGGCACACGGCGCACCATTGAATTTTTGCGGGCCGATTTTGCGGCCCCATGCAAAGCTATTGGGGCCTCAAAATCGGCCCGCAAAAGTACGGTAAGTGTAAAACCACCCTGATTGTTAGAGTAGCCAGTATATGTAGTTCTGTGGAAAAACTTTTTTTATTTAAATCCATGATCACTTTGGGTTTATTCTTTGGGTGTTAAGGGGGTGATCCTATACAATGATTGCAGGCACTTCTGTATGCATCCAAAAATGGAATACAATAAATCATTCACTCCACCTACCCGACTCATAAATCTAAAGTACGGTATATAAAAATATACTAGTTATACTTGCTGTTTTTTCAAAAACCTATAACCCAATCTACTAAATCTTCTACTGCTGTATGACATTATGACTGCAAAATACAGTAGATCATCTTTACAAGTTCCCTTCAAGAGGTTGCTGACTTCTAAGGATAGTGAAAAACGTTACACAGTAAAGCCCTTATTGAATGAGAAAGGTACACTAATGAATTTAGAAATTGATCGCTCTATTATACATAATTACCCAGAGTAGCTGGAACTACTTCTAGACTCGGGCTTATTCTGTATGTCATGACCACATTCATTTAGACAAGCTATTTACTGGTTTATGCTACTCATGGAATACATAGATTACAAACCGAAAAACAGTTCATCCAATGCATCCTACTCTCTTGCAATGTTTGTCCAATGGATAGTAGAAACTCCAATTTTCCTCATCTCATGCTTCCTGACTTGAGACACAGAAATCAGAAAGAAGCCCTGGATCAACAACCCTCCTCCAGTAATCTAGTATCATAGCTCAATTAAGCCCCCCTGAGAGATATATCTATATACTGTATCTATTTACTACGCTTTTCTTGTTCAGCCAAAACTGCACGTCACCTATTTGTAAACTGGAAGGAGGAGGCGTAGAGCCTTGGGAATTTGTTTCCCTATTTACCATGCTATATCTTTAGATGGAAACTGGAAAAACTATGTGCAGCTTTTGATGCATCAGATGATCTTATTTGCATTTAGCACAGTTGCCTGACACAGGTTGCTACAGTTGAAGTATTTGTCCAGCCATAAAAAAAGAATTATGAAAACTGCTTGGAATGATTAAGAAAAAGAAAAATTAAAAAAATAAGTCATGTTAATCTCCTGCCACTCTAATATCATAGGGACCGATCACTGAATTAAAGGGTTGCCCAGGACTTTAATTTTGATGGCCTATCCTTAGGATAGGTCATCAGTGTCTGATCGATGGGGATATGACACCAGTCACCTCCACCAATCAGCTGTTCTCCATATCGGAAGCGTCCAGAACTGCTCAGTAACGGAGCTGCACAGCTTCATCGACTGTATAGTGGCTGAGGCCAGGCACTGCAAATCCGCCACCTATTCAAATCAATAGTGGTTGAAAGTGCATTACCCGGCCTTGGACACTATTCCATGAAGCTGTGCAGCTCCACAACTGAGTAGTTCTGACTGCCACTGATCAGACATTGATGACTTATCCTAAGTGTAGGCCATCAATGTTAAAATCCCGGACAACCCCTTGAACATTTGAATCAGCATCAGTGGCACCGTATTCTCTTCCAACTTATCAACAGGTTTCCCAATGCTTTAGTATCTACCCATAACGTGACTTAACAACTGTTCAAAACAAAATCACATATGTAGTAAATGAAGTTGTTGCAACAGTAGTAAAGTTTTATATTTTATTTCTCTGTTACACTATATTTTTGTTATTCGTACCATAGCTGCTATAGTAAAGACTTAGCCAACTCACGCATCTAAACATGAACAGGGAAGTAATGAAACTGTCAAACTCGTGCAAGTATTCTGGTGTCAAAAACAGCTCTGCTAAAAACAAAGTAGGTACATCCAACTTGTTCTTTTACGCTTCATTATGCTCTCTTAAAGGGAACCTGTCATCAGGTTTTATTACCACAAACTAATGCTAGGTCGCTGTAATCCAGAATTTCAGTTTTGCAATCCTTCTTTGTGTTACAAAGTAATCCTCTATTCAATTTTTATGATAATGAGTAGAGATGAGCGACTTTGCCTTTTTTCGGGTCGAGTCGGGTTTCACGAAACCCGACTTTCACAAAAGTCGGGTCGAACGAAATCGGCCGATTATTGTGAAAAGTCGAAGTCCGACTGAAACACGAAACCCAATGTAAGTCAATGGGGAAGAAAAGTCGGCAGTGAGTGGAGGACAGGAAACACACGGAGTGCCCATTTTAATGCCAAAAACATCAAGTCTTATTCCTTAAGCTTGTCAACCTTAGGCTAGTTTCACACTAGCGTTTATGAGCGCAGCGACGGCCTGCGCACGGCCGCCGCTAAGCCCCGCCCCCTGCCGCGCCCCCGCCGGTAGCTCCGCCCACCGGCACATGACGCTGCGTGCGCCCTGCGTCCCCTATCTTTATCACTGGGGGCGCAGGCCGTGCGCAGTATGCGTTTGGCGGCGCATGCGTCCTTTTGACGGTGCGCCGACCTGCGCCAAACGCAACCTGCTGCAGTTTGGTTGCGTCGGCGCACCGTCAAAAAGGCGCATGCGCCGCCAAACGCATACTGCGCACGGCCTGCGCCCCCTGTGATAAAGATAGGGGATGCAGGGCGCATGCAGCGTCATGCGCCGGTGGGCGGAGCTACCGGCGGGGCGCGGCAGGGGGCGGGGCTTAGCGGCGGCCGTGAGCAGGCCGTTGCTGCGCTCATAAACGCTAGTGTGAAACTAGCCTTAATTTACTTTATAATAATAGTTAGGCATTGAAAACTGGGGGTTATTTGGCTAAAGTTGTGGGGGGGGGTAGTGCTGGCTCCAGATTTTCGTGGGCCCAGGGCCAAAGAGTGTCACTGGGCTCCTTTAACACATGACACAATTCATGATCCTTTGATACGGCAGAGAAATAGCGGTACAGTACAATGAAAAATACTTAAATTCTTACATCATATGACTGATATCCATTTTAAATTCTCCAATAGCTCCAAAAACAGTATATTCCTCCATACAGTATTATGGCCACCGCAAAGTGCGCCATACAGAGTAATGACGCCCATATACTTCTCCATACAGAATCATTGGTCCCATTTAATGTTCGATACAGTATATGATGAGCTCCACATAATGCTACAGTATATGTTGTTCACCATGGATGAAGCTCCAGTGTCTTATGGGCCCAAATAATGCTCCATATATAATGGGCCCCATTTCTAATGCTCCAGTGTATAATGGGCCCTGTAAATGCTGCTCCAGTGACTGATGTCCACCTTTGGAATGCTCCAGTGTATGGTGGGCCCCAGATATCATTCTCCAGAGTATCGTGCTCCCCAAAAATTGCTCCCAACCTTTAAAACAATTAAATAAGTCTCCTCGCTAAGGAATCCCTGTACGCTGGACTCCTTGTCGTCCCCATCTTCCATCTCTCTGCACTTGGACTGTTTATGCAGAGGGCATACAGACGTGATGCTATTGCGCTCTTTGACCAGAATGTCACTGTCAGGAAAAGTGTTTGGTTTCCGGGTGCAGTATGGTTGCAAAGCTGAACATTAAAGGAATGTCCAGAAGGGCACGACCAGGAGTGGAATCTGCGGCTTAATTGGAGTCAACATGGGCACCCTCAACCATGCCATCCACAAAAAAGCTGCACAGATTGCAAGCTTAATTCAGTTAACGAACGAGACTCAGGCATGCCCCCGCGGTCCGCGTCAAGCTTATTAGAGGGACACGCGAGGCTCTGGCACGCGAGATTAGCCAATAACAGGTCTGTCATGCTCTTACATGTCCGGGTCTGCACGCGTGCTACAATTAAAGGACCAGCGTGTATCGCTTACAGGTGCGGATAACCCGATGAACCCTGTTAGTGATGGGGATCTGGGATTACAATTCTTCCCCTTGAACAAGCATTTCCCAGTAAGTGCAGGTCAACGGTAATTCCGGAATTAGGCCTAAACGGCATTCCAGAAAGAATGTGAAAAAATTAAGTGTCCAAACCAGAGGTGCTGTAGCTTGCTTAACAGCTGGGCTCCTCTGTTGAGTAGCACACAGTTCTTACATAAACAGGTGGCATAGCTTGATTCATGGGTGGCCAGCTCTGCTGAGTAGCATACACAGTTACTAGGCCCAAAGTATTAAGTGGTATAAATGCAGTCAAAAACATTCTTTCATAAACAGGCGGCATAGCTCAGTTCACGGGTGGGCTCCTCTTCTGAGTAGCAGACACAGTTACTAGGCTGTTGTGAGTTCATTTTCCCCTTCACTACTGAGGCCCGAGGAACTCCCTCTTCTGGTGAAGAAAGGTAGTGAGCCTGATTGTCAAACACCTGGGGCTGATGATGATGACTGGCTGAGTGGAGTTAATGACTGGATATAAGGCTGCCGATGCCCTTCTGGCCTGCGGGTGATTTCTCTGTGGACTTCTAGGAAACCAGTCTGATTCCTGCTCATCTAAAGCTAAGATTTCTGCTTTGCCCTTTTGCATTAGTGTTTTGTTTTCCTTGCTTTTCTGGATTCTGCCATTCCCTGCTGGGGTGAGCTGAATCTCCTTTTGCCTGTTGCTCTGTCTTCAGAATATTCCTGAGTACTGACATAGCTTTTTTGAAGCCTAGCGTCTTCAGGGCCTTTTTACAGTCAGTTTGTTGGCTCTTATTTTCATAGGGTTTTTCACGGATTGCAGACAGCAGCCTTCCTGTCCTTTCCTATCTAAGCTAGCGTGGGCCCCATCTTTGCTCAGTCTATCTTTCTGTCTGTGTTTTGTTCTTTCTTCTTGCTTCACCGTCATTATATGTGGGGGGCTGCCTTTTGCTTTGGGGTCTGCTCTGGGGCAGTTTAGATTTCCCTTTCTGTCTTTAGGCTATGTAGTCCTCCGGCTGTGATCGAGGGGCCTAGGGCATCGTAGGAGCCCCCCACGGCTACTGCTAGTTGTGTTGATAGGTTCAGGGGTCTGCAATCCGAAAGCTGCCAACTTCTCTGGTTTTCTGGACTTAGCTAGCACTTCTATTTTTGCCTCCTACGGTGACTCAATCATAACAGAAGCACCCGCCCTACCGCAGATTCTAGGGTACTCAATAGCAGGAAAGAATTGTATAAAAAAAAAAAAAAAAAAAAGAGGGTGTGTATATTTTTTCCTCTATATCTCTGAGGCCGTAGGGGGAATTTTTTTTTCTCTCATTGGAGATAAAGCAATTGTCTGATCGTGTGGAGCAGCTCACTGCGGAAGTGCGGGGAATTTCCGCCTACCTTGCTCATTCACATGCTGCTGAACCAAAGATTCCTACACCTGATGTATTTTTTGGGGATCGGTCTAAATTTTTGAATTTCAAAAATAATTGAAAATTATTTTTTGCCTTGAAGCCTAACTCGTCGGGAGCTCCGCGCAGCAGGTTAAAATTGTCATCTCTTTGCTGCGTGGAGATCCCCAGGATTGGGCGTTTTTTTTGAAACCAGATGATCCTATTCTGACTAATGTGAACGCATTTTTTCAGGCCTTGGGGTTGTTGTATGACGAACCTAATGCCATTGATCAGGCTGAAAAGACCCTGCTGGCATTGAACCACGGTCGTGATTCTGCAGAATTGTACTGTCAAAAATTCCGAAAGTGGGCAGTACTTACTACCTGGAATGATAATGCCTTAGCTGCTCTCTTTCGGAAGGGGTTGTCAGAAGCCATAAAAGATACTATGGTGGGATTTCCTGTTCCCTCTGGTCTTGACGATTCTATGTCTTTAGCCATTCAGGTTGATCGGCGTTTACGCGAACGCAGAGCTGCACGAGAGGTGTTGCCACCTGTTGAACAGATGTCTGAACCTATGCAATGTGATAGAGTTTTTTCCAGAGAGCAGCGTCAGGAGTTCAGAAGGCGTAATAAGTAATGTTTTTTCTGTGGAGATGCCTCGCATATTATTTCTGTCTGTCCTAAACGCGAGAAACGCTTTGCACACACGTTTTCTGTTGGTGGTGTTCAACCTAAGTTTCTTCTGGCTATTACTCTGATCTGCTCCCTGTCCACATTTTCCGCCAAGGCTTTTGTGGATTCGGGAGCAGCTCTAAACCTAATGGATTTGGATTTTGCTAAACGTTGTGGATTTCCGATGACACCTCTGCAGACGCCTATCCCTTTGAGGGGGATTGATGCTACTCCTTTGGCTAAAAATAAACCTCAGTTTTGAACCCAGGTGGTAATGCGGGTCGCCCCAGACCATCAAGAAAATTGCAGGTTTTTGGTGTTACATAATCTGCATGATACTATTGTTCTGGGGTTTCCCTGGTTACAAATTCATAATCCAGTTTTGGATTGGAAATCTGTGTCTGTGGTGAGTTGGGGTTGTCGGTGTGCCTTTAGTGAGGCTCCGGTGTTTTCCACCTCTCCTCAGTCGCATGATGTTCCTGATTATTTGGCGGACTTTTATGATGTATTTAGTGAGAATGAGTCTGCGTCTCTGCCTCCTCATAGGAGTTATGACTGTGCTATTGAACTGAGCCCGGGGTGTAAATTTCCCAAGGGTCGGCTCTTCAATTTATCTGTACCCGAGCACGAGGCTATGCGATCCTATATTAAGGAGGCGTTGGAGAAGGGTCATATTAGACCATCCTCGTCACCCTTAGGTGCCGGTTTTTTTTTGTAGCCAAAAAGGATGGATCATTAAGACCTTGTATTTGTCACGTCGCCGTCAGACTCGGGGCCCGCTGTTCCGCCCTCAGCCACTAGGAGGCGACGGACTGTCACGCCGCCCTCGGGCTCGGGGCCTGCTGTCCAGGCCTCGGCCACCAGGAGACGCCGGACTGACATGTTGTCGTCGATCTCGGGGCCTGCTGTTCCGCCCTCAACCACTAGGAGGCGCCGTGGCTCGCGCCCGAGTGAGGGCGGCAACAATGAAAGGGCTTCTGCGCAGGCATCTACTGGACGCAGACTCCGCTCCTCTGTCAGTCATGATGGGGCTGGTGCATCATCATCAGGTCTGGTCCTGGGGGCGGTCCTGATGACATCACCAGCCCGGGAGCCTGTGAGGGACGACCTGATCCCTCAAATACCTTGGGACTGGGCTTGCAAGCCGCCGGATATATTCTTGGTTCCCCTACGTGTTACTTGTGATTGCCTATCGTTAACTCCGACCTCAGCCTGAACTTCTGACTACTCTTGCCTGCCGTTTTGTACCTTGCATTTCTCCTGATTACTGACGCTGACCTTGGCCTGGATTCCTGACCCCTCTATTGCCTGACGATTTTGTACTTCTGCTATTCTCCCGGTTTTTGACTTTGGCCTGGATATTCTGACTCTGCTACTGCCTAACGATTCTGTACCTCTGCTGCCCTCCTGGTTTTTGACTCTGACCTTGGCCTGAATTTGACTCTGCTATTGTCTGCCGTTTCTTGTACTTCTGCTGTCCGCTCGGTTAAGACTCTGATTCCCGACTACGCTTTTGGTCCCGTTTTTATTCCTCTCTGACGACCGTCCTGCTCTGGTCACTGTTCATATTCAGACAGCGCCTCCTGGGCTCTGCTGTAAATCCAGATCCCTGTATAGGGGTAAAGGGTATCAGTGTTTCTCGGGGTGTTGTCTGGCTGCAGCCCAGAACCGCAGACGGACGTTACAGTATTGATTATCGTGCTCTCAACAAAATTACTGTTAAATATCAGTATCCGTTACCCCTGATTTCTGATCTATTCTCCAGAGTTAAAGGTGCTTGCTGGTTTACCAAGCTTGACCTCAGGGGGGCGTATAATGTTTTTCGCATTAAGCATGGGGATGAATGGAAGACGGCGTTTAATACTCCGGAGGGACATTTTGAGTACCTGGTGATGCCTTTTGGGCTCACTAATGCCCCTTCTGTCTTCCAGTGCTTCATGAACGATATTTTCCGAGATTTTGTCGATAAATTTTTGATTATCTATCTGGATGATATTTTGATCTTCTCCAAGGATTGGGATTCTCATGTGGAACATATTCGGACTGTGTTCCGGATCTTGAGGGAGAATTCCCTGTATGTCAAAGGATCTAAATGCCTTTTTGGAGTACAGAGGATTTCTTTTTTGGGATTTATTTTGTCCCCGTCAACTATTGAAATGGACCCGGCCAAGGTACAGGCCATTTACGATTGGGTTCAGCCCACTTGTTTGAAGGCCCTCCAGAAGTTTTTGGGTTTTGCTAATTTTTATCGGAAATTTATAGCAAAATTTTCTAGTATTGCCAAGCCATTGACTGATTTGACTAAGAAGGGTGCTGATGTGTTAAATTGGTCTCCAGAGGCTGTTTCTTCCTTTCAGGAGCTGAAGCGAAGATTCACCTCCGCCCCGGTTTTGCGGCAACCTGATGTCTCACTTCCGTTCCAGGTAGAGGTGGATGCTTCTGAGATTGGTGCAGGAGCTGTTTTGTCCCAAAAAGATCCTGTAACATCTAAAATGAATCCCTGTGCTTTCTTTTCCCGAAAGTTCTCTCCATCTGAACGTAACTATGATGTGGGGAATCGGGAACTGTTAGCCATGAAATGGGCATTTGAGGAGTGGAGACATTGGTTGGAGGGAGCTAAGCATCAAGTCGTGGTCCTCACTGACCACAAGAATTTGATTTACCTAGAGTCGGCGAAGCGCTTGAACCCTAGACAGGCTAGGTGGGCCTTGTTTTTCACACGTTTTGATTTTGTGGTTTCTTTTCTTCCTGGAACTAAGAATGTCAAGGCTGACGCCCTCTCTAGGAGCTTCTTTGCTGATTCTCCTGTGGTGACCAAGCCTGCTACCATCTTAGGCGAAGGGGTAGTTCTTTCTGCCATCTCGCCCGATTTGAGACGTGCTCTGGAAGAGTTCCAGGAGGACAAACCTGAGCGTTGTCCCAGTGGAAAGTTGTATGTTCCTGACCAGTGGAAGAAGAGAGTGATGTCTGAAGTTCATTGCTCTGCTTTGGCTGGTCATCTGGGTATTTTTGGTACTAGAGATCTGGTGAGTCGGTCTTTTTGGTGGCCCTCCTTGTCTCGTGATGTCAGGAATTTTGTGCAGTCCTGTGGGACATGCTCCCGGTCTAAATCGTGTTCTCACTCTAGTGGGTTGTTGATGCCTTTGCCTGTCCCCAAGAGGCCATGGACCCATATTTCAATGGATTTCATCTCTGATATGCCTGTCTCTCAAAGGATGACTGTTATTTGAGTGATTTGTGATAGGTTCTCTAAGATGGTTCATCTTGTACCACTCCCTAAGTTGCCGTCTTCCTCCGAATTGGTGCCCCTGTTTTTACAACAGGTGGTTCGCTTGCACGGGATTCCTGAGAACATTGTATCTGACAGAGGAGTCCAGTTTGTGTCTAGATTTTGGAGAACTTTCTGTTCCAAGCTGGGAATTCAGTTGTCCTTCTCCTCTGCTTTTCACCCTCAGTCCAATGGGCAGACAGAGAGAACAAACCAGACCTTGGAGTCATATTTGAGATGTTTTATTTCTGCTGATCAGGATGATTGGGTTTCATTTTTGCCCTTGGCCGAATTTGCTTTAAATAATAGAGCTAGTTCTGCCACTTTGATGTCTCCTTTTTTTTGTAACTTTGGGTTTCATCCTCGATTTTCTTCAGGGCAGGTGGAGCCCTCTGCCTGCCCAGGGGTTGACACTGTGGTGGAGAGAATGCACCAGATCTGGGACCAAGTGGTGGATAAGTTATCTCTCTCCCAGGAAAAGGCCCAGCGGTTTTCCAACCGACATAGGACCATTGGTCCCCAATTTAAGGTTGGTGATATGGTGTGGTTATCATCAAAAAATATTGCTATGAAGGTGGCTTCTCCTAAGTTTAAGCCTAGATTTATTGGACCTTACAAGATTTTGGAGATTATTAATCCGGTCTCCTTTCGTTTGGCATCTTTGTTGAAGAGGTTTGTTGAACCTGTTGTTCCGGGGGTTGCACCTCCAGACCCTGTATTGGTTGAAGGTAACATGGAATATGAGGTAGAGAAAGTACTGGATTCCCGTCTGGCTAGACGGAGACTCCAGTATTTGGTTAAGTGGAAGGGTTATGGTCAGGAGGATAATTCCTGGGTCTCTGCCTCTGATATTCATGCCAAAAGATTGGTGCGTGCCTTTCAAGGGGGCTCACCCTGATCGCCCTGGTGGCGTGGTTGAGGGTTCGGTGACCCCTCCTCAAGGGGGAGGTACTGTTGTGAGTTCATTTTCCCCTTCACTACTGAGGCCCGAGGAACTCCCTCTTCTGGTGAAGAAAGGTAGTGAGCCTGATTGTCAAACACCTGGGGCTGATGATGATGACTGGCTGAGTGGAGTTAATGACTGGATATAAGGCTGCCGACGCCCTTCTGGCCTGCGGGTGATTTCTCTGTGGACTTCTAGGAAACCAGTCTGATTCCTGCTCATCTAAAGCTAAGATTTCTGCTTTGCCCTTTTGCATTTGTGTTTTGTTTTCCTTGCTTTTCTGGATTCTGCCATTCCCTGCTGGGGTGAGCTGAATCTCCTTTTGCCTGTTGCTCTGTCTTCAGAATATTCCTGAGTACTGACATAGCTTTTTTGAAGCCTAGTGTCTTCAGGGCCTTTTTACTGTCAGTTTGTTGGCTCTTATTTTCATAGGGTTTTTCACGGATTGCAGACAGCAGCCTTCCTGTCCTTTCCTATCTAAGCTAGCGTGGGCCCCATCTTTGCTCAGTCTATCTTTCTGTCTGTGTTTTGTTCTTTCTTCTTGCTTCACCGTCATTATATGTGGGGGGCTGCCTTTTGCTTTGGGGTCTGCTCTGGGGCAGTTTAGATTTCCCTTTCTGTCTTTAGGCTATGTAGTCCTCCGGCTGTGATCGAGGGGCCTAGGGCATCGTAGGAGCCCCCCACGGCTACTTCTAGTTGTGTTGATAGGTTCAGGGGTCTGCAATCCGATAGCTGCCAACTTCTCTGGTTTTCTGGACTTAGCTAGCATTTCTATTTTTGCCTCCTACGGTGACTCAATCATAACACTAGGCCCAAAAGGATTTTCAGGACAATATGCGGTAAAAAATTATTAGAAACACAGACGGTGTAGCTCCTTCACAGGTGTACTACACCGCTGGCTACCAGACACCGCTACTATGCCCTAAAACTGTCTATTATCATTGAAAACCATTATTAATGTGAAAAAAAGATACGCTTTTGTTTAACGAAACATTCTCGAATGGAAACTCGAACAGCCGAATTTTAATCAAAGTGTTGTATTTCGACGAACGGATCTAACACCGCCCAAAACAGCTATTGAACTTGGCCAACAGTTCCACTCAAATACGACTCATCTGTAATCAGGAGGCGGACTCAGACGTTCTCAGGCACAGTATGGATTCGACAAGATTGCAGAAAGTTGAGAAAGGGTACAGTATCACCGGACAACAGGTGTATATATAGCATAGTTTAAACATTTAAAATCTCCGTGTTTATTTCCGGAGTCCGACAAAGACACTCACAGCCTCAGTATGGATTAGACAACAATCTAAAAAGTAGAAAAAAGGAAATATTTTTGAAGCGTACACCAGTATATACTGTTTGGGAATTTTTAAATCGTCATATATATATTTCTGTCTCAGTAAGACTGTCCAGACTCTCTGCAAGAGGAAACGAGATGGATAAAAGTACAGACATAAAGTCGGGTGATTGCAGAAATTTAGGAATTACCAATCACGGGAAAAACTCCTGGGAGAATTCTCAGAGGCAATGTTGACCCTCAATTACTTTGTGTGTGGAGACAGCGAAAACATTTCCTTGTGAAGAAAGGGTTGCTGTATCGCAGTACCGTTGATCCCATCACCGTTACTCATCTCCATCAAATTTTGATCACAGGGAGAGATGTAGACATGGTCCTCACTGCCTATCATGATCTGTCAGGTAACTTTGGAGTGCAAAAGACAGAAGCCACAGGCTGTAGGCTATTCTATTGGATTGGCATGAGAGGGCACATTTAAAAATGTGGGCAGGAATGTCACACGTCTGTGAGTAGGAAAACTGTGAAAGCTGATGATAAACCACCACTGCATCTCATTGTGAGTCGACGTCCATAAGAAATGGAAGCCATTGATCATCTGAAGCTAGAGCCCAGCCAGCAGGACAGGGCATAGCTATGTCTTAACCATCATCTATCAGTTCACCAAATTTGTAGTGGCAGTCCCAGGGAAGGATTTGACAGCCCAGACTACACAGCGGAGGAGCAGGGAGAGGTAAATATTGCAAATGCTGGGGCCCTGCCCAAGCAAGGGGGGCCCACTCGTGGGCGTCGGTACTGGCACTGGGCCCCTCATAATACGCCGGTGTGTCTGACGGCGGGTGTGCACCCCCACCGTCAGAGACACTTGATTGCACTATGAGGGACCCTGTGCCAGTGCCGGCGCCCAAGAGTGTGCCCACCCACCTGTCCAGGGCAATGGCACTTGCACAGTTGCGTACGCTAGGTGGTGACCCCGGCCATGGGGGGGGAGGCAACCCAGTTAGGGAGGTTTAAAAAATGGCATATGTTGATGTTGGACATTCAGCAGCTGAAAATGGAGGAATTGGAGAAGTCCGAGGAAGAGGAGGACAAAGCGAGCCATTTTTCTGGCAACCTATGTGTCATCATGGGAAGGTGGGACAAAATCCTTTGAAACCCATGCATGGTTCATTTTAATGAAGGTTAGATCATCAACATTTTGGGTTGACAGATGGGTCCTTTTTCTGTTAGGATTGAGCCAGCAGCACTGAAGACTCTTTCCGATAGCACACTAGCAGCAGGGCAAGCGAGCTCCTGTAAGGCATATTGTGCCAATTCAGGCCAGGCGTCCAGTTTAGAGGCCCAATAGTCAAAGGGGAATGATCTGTGAGGGAGAACATCGATATGGGACGAGAAGTAGTTTGTAACCATAGTTGACAACTGCTGTCTCCTGTCACTTGTAATCGATGCAGTATTACCAATCGTGTGAGCGGGACTTGAAAAATCACATGGTCATGAAACCCCTGTCTCCAATGCCACTTCTGATGTGTGCACCACGAACACCTCTTCCATGTTGCCCTCTACGGCTCGTTGGAGAAACATCACTGCTGCTGTGTGCTGGGAATGCCTCAAACAACCGGTTTACCAGAGTTGCTTGTTTGTTAGCAATATTAGGTCAAGGTTCTCCTGTGGCATGATGTTTTGGAATTTGCCTTTATAGCGTGGATCCAGGATGCTGGCCAACCAGTAGTCGTCATCGTTCATCATTTTGGCAATGCGGGGGTCCCTTTTAGGATCTGCAAGGCATAATCTGACATGTGGGCCAATGTTCCAGGTGTCAATGATGCACTGCGAGTGCTGGGTGGAGGAGCACTTTCTGGCAAATCAACATCCCTCCAGTCATGCACAAACCCTGTACCTGCCAACATTATCTCTTGCCCCACGAGAAGCATCCTCCTCCCCTAAATAATCGTTCCCATCATCATCCTCCTCCTCTTCCTCTTCTTCCTCCACCTCGTCCAGGAGAGGTCCCGGAGCAGACAATGGCTGACTGTCTTCAAGGCTTCCCTCCTCCTCTTCCTCATCCTCCTCGGCTGCAGACGCCTGCTCCTTAAGGTGCATCAAAGTTTGCATGAGCAGATGCATAAGTGGGATGCTCATGCTTATAATGGCATCGTCTGCGCTTACCAGTCGTGTGCATTCCTCAAAACACTGAAGGACTTTACAGAGGTCTTTCAGCTTCGACCACTGCACACCCAACAACTCCATGTCTGCCCTCAAAGTGCCTGGCCGTGTATCCTCCCACAAATGCATTACAGCCTGCCTCTGTTCGCACAGGCTCTCAACCATGTGCAGGGTGGAGTTCCACATTGTTGCAACGGCGATAATTAGGCGGTGCTTGGGAAGTTGGAGCAATTGCTGCAGCTTCTGCATACGACTGGAGTGTACAGGCGACCGGCGGATGTGCGAGCACAGTCTTCGGACCTTCTGGAGCAGGCCTGTTAAACTCCGGATAATTATTGAGGAAGCACTGCACCACCAGGTTCAAGGTGTGAGCCAGGCAAGGTATGTGTCGGAGTTTTGAAAGGGCAATGGCTGCCACAAATTTCCGGCCGTTATCACTAACTACCTTGCCTGACTCAAGATGTAGACTGTCCAGCCATGACTCAGTTTGTCGCTGCAAGTAGTCTGCCAGTACCTCCGCGGTGTGTCTGTTGTCGCCCAAACACATCATCTTCAACACAGCCTGCTGACGCTTACCACTAGCTGTTCGATAGTGGGACACGGAGTGTGCAACACTGGCAGCTGCGGATGGAGTACTCATGCGACTGCACTCTGTGGACAAGCTTTTGCTTCTGGAGGAGGAGGGTCGAATGCCTACAGCCAACTGTTTCCTATACCGTGGGCTAGGCAGCACTGTCCCACCGCCTCTGTCCCCTGTGGACCCTGCATCCACCACATTAACCCAGTGCGCAGTGATGGACACGTAACAGCCCTAGCCATGCCTACTGGACCATGCATCTGTTGTGAGGTGCACCTTTCCACTCACTGATTGCTTGAGTGCATGGAGAATGCGGTCTTTCACATGAAGGTGGAGGGCTGGGATGGCTTTGCGAGAAAAGAAGTGCCGACTGGGTAGATCATAGCGTGGTACTGCGTAGGCCATGAGTTTGCGGAAAGCTTCACTTTCAACCAACCGGTAGGGCATCATCTCTAACGAGATTAGTTTGGCAATGTGGGCGTTCAAACCCAGTGTACGCGGATGAGAGGATGAGCACTTTCTTTTCCTACTCATAGTCTCTGGTAGAGTGAGCTGGACTTGAGAGCTGCATATGGTGGAACTAGCAGTGGACATGGCGGACTGAGAGAGGGTTGATGATGGTGATGGAGTTGGTGTTCTTTCTGATGGCCTAGATTCAGTTTTTCGCAGCAATAACATTGTGATTCCCTGACTGCTTTGGTCTTGCGACGACACCTCAACATTTGCTGGTGGTGGTGTGCTAACTGGTGGGCTTACAGTGGGGGAAACGATTCAGCGTTGCTGACTACCTTCATTGGGAGCAGTTGCACATGTGGTACGTGAGGTTTGGTAGTCCGTCCACGCTTGCAAGTGCATGGTGGCTAAATGTCTAAGCATGCAACTGGTATTCAAATTTCTCTGATTTTTCCCTTAGCTAAAGGTCTTTGTGCACTTCTTACAGATAACCTTTGCCTGATCATTAGGATTTTGTTCAAAAAAGTGCCACAGTGCACTCTTCCTAGCATGGAAGACATTTTGAGGCCTTGCACGCTATGCTAATTTGACCGTCTGGCCTAGAGGTCCTGCAACTCTTTTGGTTTTTGTAACCCATTTTTGGACTGCTTCGGGCCTGCCAGATAACAGCTGTTGCGATGTCGATGCCTGCTGCGGATGCTCCTCCTCCTCTTCTGAGCTATTGGCAGCGGCACCCTCTTCCCCCAATGGATGCCAATCTGGGTCAACAACTGGGTCATCCATCACCTCCTCTTCAATGTCATGTGCACCTTCCTCTGTGTCACCATGTAAGGTGGTATAGTATGCGGGAAGGGGCACCTGAGTTTCATCAGGGTCAGATTCTGGCTCAGTACACTGCGAGGACAATGTAGTGCTCTGAGTGAATGTACCAGCAGAATCATCTATCAGTGGCTGTGCATCAGTGCACTCCATGTCAGATTCTTCTTGGACTTGGTAATTCACGATTTGACTTGATAACCCAAGCATGGTATGTGAAAAGAGCTCCATGGAGTAATCTGTAGTGTGGCCTGCCACATCCTTTACTTTTGGTAGGGTTGAAGGACACAAGGAATGGTGTGGTTCCTGACCATGAGCCTCCAATGACAACTCAGTGCTTTTATTTTTTGAAAGTTCAGAAGAGGAGGCGATAGAGCTGGAGACTGTATCAGCAATGTAAGCCAAAACTTGTTCCTGAAGCTCCGGCTTTAAAAGCCATTTACCTACTCCCAGAAAAGGGAGCCTTCGAGGCCTTGTGGAGCCAGACAATGACGCAGGCTCAACACCTCCTGCATTAGGTGCTATTGTGCTTTTGCCACTACCAGCAGATCCACCACCACCAACACCAACACCGTCATTACCAGCTGGCAACCCCCGCCCACTTCCACGGCCTCTTCCAACACACTTCCTCATTTTTGGGAAAATGTACTCAAAATAACACCAGCAATATGGTACTGTAAAACAAGGTACAAGGTGCATATATATTGGGGCGAATTTGAATCTCCCTACAGACTTGAGGACACTGAACTATTATCTCAGGCCCAGTGTAGATTACACCTCAATATAACAGGCTGAAATTGGATGGTGTATAAAATGTCTATATAGGACTGGGGAGAATTTGAATCTCCCTACAGACTTGAGGACACTGAACTATTATCTCAGGCCCAGTGTAGATTACACCTCAATATAACAGGCTGAAATTGGATGGTGTATAAAATGTCTATATAGGACTGGGGAGAATTTGAATCTCCCTTTAGCAAACTGACAATGATGCTCTCAGTCCCAAGTATGGCAGCAGGCAGCCTAATAAGCAGGACTGCTACACACAAAAGTGTGGAAAAATGAACGCTTGGTAACTGGGCAAAAAAGAGGATGAAAAGTATTTTTGCTTTTAAAAAAGCAGTTTGCACAGCAGTGTGAAAATAGCAATGCAGCTATTAGGGAGCCTTATAAGGCAGCCTAATAACCAACAGAGCTGAATGCACCAAAATATAGCCTCCCCTTGCACTGAACACTAACTGGTGTGTTGTACAGGCAAAAACGCTAGCAGCAGAAGCATTTTTTTGTATCTTCTTCCCTGCCTAACGCTCTCCCTACAGAATCAGCAGCAGCAGCTCTCCCTATTCTGAGATCAGCAGAAGTAAGATGGCGGTTGGCGTGCACGCCCTTTAATAGCCCTTGTGACGCCACACAAACCAAGCCAATCACTTGCATGCCCTTCTCAAAGATGGTGGTGACTATGTGCCCACAGTGTGCGTCCTCCATCATTGGCTGAAAAAGGGCGCTGGAAGCATCTTTTGAAACGCGACTTTGGCGCCGTGGTCGCCGACCTCGTGGCCGACCTCACGCTATGGTCGGGTTTCGTTTCATGAAACCCGACTTT
The DNA here is from genome assembly GCF_039654945.1 of Dendrobates tinctorius. Taxonomy (NCBI): domain Eukaryota; kingdom Metazoa; phylum Chordata; class Amphibia; order Anura; family Dendrobatidae; genus Dendrobates; species Dendrobates tinctorius. The sequence goes on from NW_027361684.1 coordinate 44,716,628, forward strand.
TGCGAAAGTCGGCGACTTTTGAAATTGACCGACCTGTTTCGCTCAACTCTACTAATGAGCCATAAAGGCCGGGAGCTTAGCCCCCCACTTACATCTCTTCATCTTTTTTCCAATTTTCCCCACTCACCGCCATTCTTTGCTCCCTGATTGACAGGTCTCTTTTATCTGAATGACCTTCCTCTCTGCCAGAAATCTTGTGCATGCAGCTTCACTCCCCACAGTGGTGCATGTGCCTTCCACTCTCATAAGATGATTAATGTGGAGAGTGATGACATCTGCGAACGATTTCCGACACTTGGGGCTCATTAGCATAAAAATTGAATAGAAGCTTCTCCACTTTTTGGCTAAGATCAAGTGTAGAGTCTTTCAAAAAGGCGGTTTTGACGTGGGCGGCCATAGTAGATTGATGCATCATGCACACTGGGTTTGGAGTCTTGGTAAGTACTGCAGGTGGCTTACTTAGTCATAGCATGGAAACCCTGACCTCCCAGGATTGAAGCAATTCAGTCAGGAAAGTTTGAAAGCCTGAGGTGCACAGGCCCCCAAGAGTGGTGATCCTAGGGTGCCTTAATTCACTGGGATTGGCAAACTCACATAAATTTTGCCACATTGCATAAGCATTTCACATTTTCTTACATTTTGAGCACAAACCTTTTTCCTTTTTGGCTAGGATGGGGAATTTTTAAAAATTCCCAGTCCTGCTAGTATTACACAAAAAACTACTTCACTCTTTTTTAAATAATTTTCACTGTGTGGCTTGCATTTGAATACTTGGATTTGTCAGAATGTTGTTCCCTTACAGGTTCCCATGTGATTGATAGATGTAAGGGGAGAGTGTGTGGCCATCAGATTCTGATACGCTGGCTCTTGTGTCTTGGGAGGGGAGCGACCATTGATGGCTCCTATTTCTCACTTGGGTGGGAGTCTAGGCAGATTCTAGGAGTGTAATAGGAACTCCCTTAACTACAGTACTTGTCCCTGACGCTCGCTGTGGCCTTCTGGCTTGGAGGGATGGTGAACAGTCTGTGGGGGCCTTTCTCCTGTTGGAGGGTTACAACTGACCACATCCCAGTTCATTTTTTATGGCACCTTTAAACACTTTTTAGCACATGGGGAGAGAGGACAATCTTGTGCTTTAAACAAATATAGGGAAGGTGACCCGACGGACGGACTGACTGGTCAGGTTTCAAAGGGGTTTGCACTTGTCAGGCAGGATGTCAGTTATGACAGAAGGGAAAACAGCTAGGAAAGTGTAGGTGACGTGCACTACCTGGAATTGACATTAGAGGGCAGGGAGGAGTGTGAGCATAGGACTTGACATCAGCTTAGGGCTTAGGAAACCGTTGGTCATGGGGGGCGGAGTTATAGGGAACCGGGAATGATATAAATTTGACAGGAGGGTTCCAGAAAGTTCCAGTCCCCAGGGGGAGCTCAAGTGACAGGAGGACTACGACAGTTTGTGCACTGTGAGGAAAACCAAACCAGGGGGACTGAGGAGAGAGAAAGTCAGGGGGGTGGTCCTGACACAACAGTAGCGCAGTATAGACGAGGCACTGAGGTAAAGCATACCGTACTGAGGGAGGGACGACTGATCAGTAAAAGTACTTTTGGTTTACGAGCCTAAGGCGGCCACAGTGACGGATCTGACAGGAGCGTCGAAGAGTGAAGAGTGGACGGTGTGTATATGTACGTCCCCGGTGTAAAGTACGGTGCGCGGGAAGCGGCCCTGGAAACGGAGGGCCGATAAGTGAAGTGAAGTAGAGTGAATTTAAGTGTGGTGTACTTTGGAGGCCGTCAGGCGGACAGCAAGAGAATAAACTTGGACCTGTTGTACCCGAAACTTGCCTCATCTTGTGTCTGTATGTCACTGCGCGGAATATCGAGGGACCACCCCCCAGCTCGGCCCACCGACCCTATACAAAAACACACGAAAAAAAAATTGAATAGAGGATTACTTTGGAACGCAAAGAAGGATTACTAAACAGAGGTACGTATTGATTCAAGATTACAGTGACCTTATAAGATGTGCTTGGCACTTGACAGGTTGCCTTTAACATACTCATAGTATGTTGATCTGTACATATGAATTGAATCTGAAGGAATGTTTTAAAAACTAAAGATACAGCATGGTAAATGGGGAAATCAAATTCTCAAGCCTCTCCATCACCCATCTGCAGACTAAATGACAATAAACAGTAAACTGTTGAATGTCAATAGATTTAAAGAGACAACTGCAAGGACACTGATATGCAATGAATATAATGCAGTATATTCTCCTAAAACTAGCCTTAGGCTGCTTTCACACATCAGTTTTTCGCCGTCAGGCACGATCCGGCATCGCGCCAGATCCGGCAAATGTTATGTAAAACTGGATGTGACGGATCCGGTTTTCTGCCGGATCCGTCTTGGTCATCAGACCAAAAACCGGATCCGTCTCATCCGTTTCATCCGTTTTTCCATCCATTTTCCGCCGAATTACACCGGATCCGGTTTTTAAAAACGCCCCTTGGGGCCTTCGAAACGGGATTGGCTGCTGAAATCTATATATACCGTGTTCCTACAGCCCATCTTTGACAGGTTGTAGAGGAGAAACTGCAGGTTGGAGAGAAGATCAAGTGACTGGCGAAGATGGATGTTGTGATTGCAAATATTTTGAAGAATTTGGTGGATTTTACAGCGGAGGTGAACCGCTTGAGGGTGATTGTTCTGGAGAAGGAGAGAGCGAGACAGCAGCGCATCATGCATAAACTACGCCGTTTGTGGATCCACCCCATCACAGCCAAGAGAATGACGCGTGGGGTCTATTCTACACTCTGCATGGACCTTAGACGAAACCCGGAGAAATTTTTTGGATATGTTCGGATGAAAATGGAGAATTTTGATTACTTGGTGGAGCGCATTGCACACCTCATAAGAATATCGGAGACCTATTGCCGCTTCTCCGTTTCACCCGCAGAGCGTCTGATGGCGACTTTAAGGTAAGCCACAATTATTGGATATGCTCGCATCAGAGCACACTTTCACTGCAATCTTGTTGGTGGTAGTTTGTATCTCCAAGTGTTATAGCTGAGTTTTGGTATGTAATGCTGTGATTTTTAACTAATTTATTGTTTTGTAATTCCCCACAGATTTCTTGCAACTGGAGAATCCCTTTCGTCACTGCATTTCCAGTACAGACTTGGGATTTCCACCATATCTGGAATTGTAAAGTACACATGCCGTGCACTGTGGGACTCCTTAGTTGATGAGTTTTTACCAGAGCCCACAACAGAGAGGTGGATTGAAATTGCTGAAAAGTTTCTACAGATATGTCAGTTTCCGAACTGCTTGGGCGCTGTGGATGGTAAACATATCCGCATTGTAAAGCCAGCAGGATCGGGATCGGAATATTTCAATTACAAAAAATATTTTTCCATTGTCCTCATGGCCATCGCTGACGCGGAATACAAATTTATTGCTGTTGATATTGGGGCCTATGGCCGCTCCAATGACTCTCAAGTTTTCAAACTGTCTGCCATGGGGCGCAAACTGTATGGAAACACCTTCCAGTTCCCATCCCCTAGACCGCTGCCGCAAACATCTGGTCCACCTATGCCTTTTGTCTATGTAGGGGATGAAGCATTCCAGCTGTCAGAACACCTTTTGAAACCGTACTGTAGCAGAGGATTGACAAGAACAAAATGCATTTTTAATTACCGCCTAACAAGAGCAAGAAGAATGGTGGAATGCTCCTTTGGTATTCTGACAGCCAAATGGCGTGTCCTATTGACTGCGATCAACCTCAAGACAGAAACTCTGGACGAGGTGATCAAGCTTGCATGGTACTCCACAATTTTGTTATGTGCAAGGAACCCATTTCCATTGAGGACACCTCTGAAGAAACCACCTTGCAAGATTACCAGAACATTACCAACAGAAGTTCTGTGATGGTGTCACGAATGAGGGACAATTTTGCAGAATACTTTGTCACCTCAAGGCAGAATAGACTGGCAGGATGACAGAGTTTGATAAATTTCTGCCCTTTACCAAAGTTGTGTACCTTCTGTACCAACAGTATATACCTTTTCCAAACAAAGTTGGCTATCTTGTCGTCTATCTTGTCGTGGTTTAACTATTTTTACCTTTTGACCACAGTTGTGTTCCTGGTTGTGTTTTAGGCAGTCTTTCACCTTTTAACAAAAGTTTTGTACATTCTTAGGAAATCCCCAACAAGATACACAACTTTTGGTAAAAGGTGAAATACTTTGTCTAAAACACAACCAGGAACACAACTGTGGCCAAAAGGTAAAAGTTATGTACCTTTTACCCACAGTTATGTACCTGGTTTTGTATACCTTTTTACCTTTTGTCTACCCTGTACTTAACCTTTTTTTATACCATAGTTCGCCGCAGAAATAAAAGACAGACAACGATTGTAAACCAATAATTTAACTTTTATTGAAAAATATTTTTTTTTAATAAACTGTTAATTGCAAAATTTTTTTTTCATTTTTATTTTAATACACACATTTATAAATTAGTGTAGTGTGGGGTGGAAATACTGCTGGAGGGGCTGCGGGACACTTCAACACTGGGAGTGTGGAGAGAGGACTGGGATCGTGGTGGGGAAGGAACAGTGAGAGGTGAAGGGGTGGAAAAAGCAAGAGAATGGGTGGACATGTGGGTGGCACAACAGGTGGTGGGTGGTGGAGTGGAGGGTTGGGCAGGGACTGGAGTAGCAGATGATGTGGTTGAGAAGTGGTAGGGGGAAGGAGTTTGGTACGGGGAAGGAGTTTTGTACGGGGGAGTTTGCTGTTACTTGGTAGGTGGCTGGTACTGAGGAGGTGGCTGGTATGGAATAGGAGGGGGAGGAGGGACAGTGGCTGGAGGGGGTGCAGGTGGAGGAACTACTGTGGTGGGAGGTGGAGGTTGGGAGGTAACCTGCTGTAGAACACGATGGCACGAATGCATTACATGCATCTGCTGGGTAGGAGATAGCGCTGCCATGCGCTCCACAACAGACCTGAAAAAGGTGTGGTTTGGAGAAGATCTTGCTTCTGAATGCATTGTTTGCAGAAGTGTCTTCAACTCCAGAATGCTGGAGTTGATCTGCTAAAAGCCTCCGGAGATTTGCTCTGACAAGACTTTGAGACTGTTCTGGAAAGATGCATTCAGATGCAAGAACTCTGGGGCATAGCTCTTTTCCTGACCCCTCTGCCGCTGCTGCCCAGTACCCGCAGGTGTACTAGGGGTGGCAGGGGCAGAAGGGTGGGGTAAAGGGAAAGCGATCTCCTCACCAGCAGCTTCATGTAATGTAGGCGGCCACGATGCTCCTGCGCTGGTGGATGGGACAGATGGGTCGAATGTGAGGGAAGGTTGGGAAGGTGCCGGGGTGCTCGAAGTGTCCCTCGGTGCCGGTCTCCTCAGGGATCGCCGCAGAAGGGTCCAACCGTGCAGGCTCCCGAGTGCTGGTCACCATGCTGTGGAACAAAGAGAAAAAATTACAATTAATATACTGACATGCCATTGGCCCTGGCTGAAAAAAAAATTAGACACGTAAACATTTTTTTACATGGGATGTTTCATATTTACCTTCTGGTGACCATTGTTGCCCGGAGGAACGACAGGGCTCGGGCGTACTTATACTTGCTCCTGCATCCTCCAGATCCACTCGGGGCCAGATCTCTTTGTTGAACTCCTTCTTGAAATGATCCCTCACAGACCGCCACCGCTTCACAATTCTCTCCCCTTAAACGAGAAAGCACAAAGTGGTTAGTATACAACATCAGTGTTTCACAAACTCCAGTCCTCGTGGTTCCCAACGGGTCATGTTTTCAGGATTTCCATAGTGTTGCTCAAAAGGAAATCCTGAAAACATGACCCGTGGGTACCACAAGGACTGGAGTTCGAGAAACACTGCTTGACATCAAGCAACGGGAACTGTATATACTTATGCTCTTGAATCTGGGCCCGAGCATCAAGGTCCTCCCAGCGGTCCACAAGGAGCGAACAGATTTCCTCCCAGAGCCGTCGGGTCACAATTAGATCAGCATGCCGGCGGTCAGCCATATTCAAAAGCGGCTCCCTTTCTCTAACAAGATCGATGAGGTGGTCCACATCAATCCCTCCATCCTCACCGTCAGAGTCGGGAGCACGCTGTGAAGGCTGTTAAAGAAAAAGACAAAAATAACATAATTAGCCTCCACACTTAAAGAAATTAAATAAAAAGTGCAAAAAAACCAAAGCAAAAATATTATACTTACACGCTGGTGACTGCCGCCTCGCTGTCGCCGACGACCCTGGGAGGCACTGCGAGGACCTCTTGGCCGAGCACCAGATTGGGAAGACTAGAAAACATAACAAAAAAATTATGTGGTTGGATGTAGGCATATGTGTTTGCTGTGTGATATCTGCGCTACATTGTTTTCTATGTGTTGTGTGTAGTGTGATGTGTTTCTGCGTTTGATGCAGGAAACTTACCAATTGCGAGCCCACTCCAGGTATCTGTCCACCCCTACCTTCTTCTTCTGGGAGCTCCTCTTCAGATTGTGATTCCTGTTTTGAAATAAAAGCCAATGGATAGACATATATTCCAGAGATGATGGATTTTGGAAATAAAAACCTACCGTCAAAGGCTGACAATGTGAGGGAGAGCTCCCAGAAGATGTGGTGTCCTCCTGCTGGCCAGTCTCCACTCCTGCTGTTGCTGCTGGTGCTGCTGTTGGTGCTGGTGCTGCCGGTGCTGCTGCATCTATAGGGCGTCTTCTGCTGGTGAATAAAGAGAAACAAAGGGCTAGTTTTGAGGAATGGGGGATTTGATAATTACCGTCTGTCATCTGCTGTGGACTCCCCTCCGCATGGTCACCATGGTCCCTTCGCTCCATTTGGGGTGGTGGTGCTGGTGGTGCAGTAGTCTCCTGCCTTCTCCTGCGGCTGGCTCCTCTCTTGGGTGGCATGTTGGCTGTGGCTGAGGGTCCCACTGTCATGGTTTTATATATGTTTGCTGTGGGCAGGGCTACTGAGCATGCTCAGACCATAAAAAACGGATCCGGGCACCGGATCCGGCTTTTGCCGGATCTGGCACATTGCGGCGCTCATAGACTTTCATTGTGTGAAAAAGCCGGAAGCTCCGGATCCGGCGGGTCCGGCTTTTTCGCCGGAGACAAAAAACGTTACAGTTGCCGTTTTTTCCAGTCGCCGGATTGCGACACATTGCCGGATCCTGCTAAAACCGGACGAAACGCATGACCATCCAGCGCGATCCGGCACTAATGCAAGTCAATGGGGAAAAACCGGATCCGACATTGCATTTCGCCAGATCCAGTTTTCGTAAAATAGCCGGATCGCGCCTGACGGCGGAAAACTGATGTGTGAAAGTAGCCTTACAGTTTCAATAGCTGTTGACTGAATGCTCATTCAGCAGGAGGAGAGTAAGCATTGCCAGACACTTTTAGTTCACGCTGCTTATGTCCATCTAAGAAGAAAAAGGATTGGGTGTTAAAATTAAACACCCAGATCATTCCTACCCCTGAAATGATCTGTCAGGGAAGACAGGAGCGGACACACAAAAGAGGGCCTCCGTGCAAGAACAAAATATGGGCCCTTCAGTAGCTCTTTGTTATGCACAATTCCACCTGCTTTGGGATAAAAGTGGGCTCCCTTACATCTTGGGCACCTGTGTGGCTGCGCAAGTTGCTGCAAAGGTATGTCCGCCCCTGAGGAAGGAATTGGGACATCCCCATATGTGGCACCCCTGAGGCTCAGTCGCCACAGAGGTACTGAACCTCCTCCTGAGGTGTGGTATCCCACCATCTAGGTAAGGTGCAGACTCCTGACCACACTCCAACACCTGCACCCCACACCGCAAAGTAGTGCAGCAAAGCTCCCTGCTTGGAGTATAGCAAAGCACCCATTGGTGGCTCCCTGCTTGGAACACGAAACGTGCTGGGAGGTTTGGTGGAGTTAGATTACATTACAAGGAGCGGGAAGAGTTTAGGATGAGAGGTTAGGTGGTTAGGGAGTTGGAGAGAAGAAGATCCCTGGAGAGAGGGATAGATGGATGGAAGTGCTGCAGCAGATCCCAGTGACTTTGGTCTGCTGGCTCGGGAAAGGAAGAGAGAGAGAGCAACATAGACTGAAAGCCTGATTCTCCATAGAAAGAAAGATTTGTACAGAACGTGAGGAGTAAAAGGGAACAGAGGATGTGGGTTAGAAGAGAACCCTTCCTAGAAGTTCCAAGCGCAAGGCTGGGGCCCGGTCCCCGAGGTTGTATGGATACTAATGGTCCTGCAGCAGACACCGGAGGAATAGAAGTAGTGACCACTTTATTCCCACACAAGACTTGTGGGCACAACAGCAACTGGATAGTGAGCCGGGAATTAGTAGCAAGAAGTCCCCGAAGCAGGCTACAGCTGTCTGCCGTACAAGTAGAGTTCATAAGAACATCGGACAGGAGGAACTCCAGTGTAGCTCAGTACTAGGAGTACTTCATTTAAAGGCGCTATAAGAGGAGACGTTCCGAAAGGCACATGTTGGCGGAGTGTTGGAAAGTATTCCATCTGGCCTGGAGGTTGACTGAGTCCCTGACCCGGAGGACACGGCACGGAGGCAGGCACCTGTTTGTACAACAGACTGTGAGTAAAGCTTTGGAACTACATGCCCTGGTGTCCTCCACTTATTCCCTGCGCCATCCCACCTAGCACAGCCGCCACCTCTGCGCCTGACACCACACCATCTAAGTGTCACTTCACCTACACTGCCCTGGGATTCCAGCCCTGCCTGTGGAGGGCAATAACATCACTGCTGCACCACACCATCTGTCCCAGAGGAACTGTCTGCAGCGTCAGCTTAACATCTACCTTGCCAAACACCACAGGTGGCGTCACGACTTACACATTGACACTGAAAATTTACAATGGGCGCTGTTGTGAGTTCATTCTCTGGTTCCCCTTTTGATCTCCCTCTGGTGGTGTCGGGGGTGGTGCGGCTGGTTTGATCGGTGGAGAGCTGCCACCTGAGGATGGGGATGATGATTGGATCTCGGGATTCTCAGATTGGATTTAAGACAGCCGACGCCCTATTCAGTTGCTGGTGATTCCTTCTGGCTTATCAGCTCTTGGTTTTCAGCTCTGTTCCAGTCATCTAAAGCTAAGTTTTTCTTCTAATGTTCACACTTGATTTTGTTGGTCTATTCAGTTTTTTGGTGTGGTCAGCCAGCCCCTACTTTGGACTGAGCTGAATTTCCACTCTTATTTATCAGTATTTTGCCAATTGGCTTTTTGACCCTTAGTAGTTCGGTCACTTTTTGCTCTGTCTCAGAATATTTCAGAGTGCTGATATAGTGGGAGTAGTCTAGTGACTTCAGTGTTAATTTTGCTATCAGAAGAGTTGGACATTATTCTTGTAGGGTTTTTTGCAGGTTGCAGACAGTGTCTTTCCTTTCCTGTCTAGTTAGTTTGGGCCCCATCATTTGCTCAGCCTATTTTCCAGCCCGTGTCTGTACCTTCATCTTGTTTCACCGTCAATACATGTGTGGGGGCTATCTATTCCTTTGGGGTCTGCTCTGGGGCAGTTAGTTTTCCATTTTCTTGCTTTAGGCTCATGTAGTTCTCCGGCCATGACGAGGCATCTAGGAACATCGTAGGCACGCTCCACGGCTACTGCTAGTTGTGTGGTAAGATCAGGGTTCTGCAATCTGCATAGTTACCAACCCCTCTGGTTTTCTGGGGTTTAGCTTGTTTTGCTTTTTTCTCCTCGGTGACTCATTCATAACAGGGCGCCCAGGGCCACGGGCCGGGTTCCAGCTACCGTGACATCTCCCATTGAGAACCTTCGGGCCCAGTATCGAGTACCCCACTGCCCTGGGTGTGAGGGCAACCCACATATGCATTGATGGTTGTCTGGTTACTCTAAACGCAGTAGGTTAGGCTGAACTAAGCCTAATGCACCTTAAAAGAGCACATACATTTTAGATAGCTGTTGGTCAAACTCTCATTTGCTGACAGCTATTTATCTTGTCTCGCTAAAGCATATTGAATGAATTTTCAAGGGTGAAAGTAAAATGTGGAAATACCTGTAGAAATAGTACAGGGTGGACCATGTATATGGATGCACCTAAATAAAATGGGAATGGTGACTGTTTTCTTGCGTAGGGTGTCTTGCATTATATACTGCAATGAACCGGGTACTGCGTTCACCAGATATCAACACAATTTCTATCCGCTCCTCACGTGTTTACCTCTGCGACATGTCAGTGGCTGTAAACAAAGAGGAACTTGTAAATAACTCATAAAAGAATAAAGATACGTTAAAACCAAGCACACCATTGTTTTTCTTGTGAAATTCTCAATAAGATGGACGAGTCACATGACCCTCTTCCCATTGGAAAAATTAAAGTTGGATCGAAAATGGCTGACTTCAAAATGTCTGCCAGGGTACCACCCATCTTGAAAGGTTTTTCCCCTCCCATATTCTAATGTGCCACAGGAAATTGATATCACCAACCATTCCCATTTTATTTAGGTGTATCCATATACATGGCCCACCCTGTGTATCTCACGGCTACTTTGTGTGCAGTGACAGGGGAGGCTCTATTTTTGTGCATCAGCTCTGTTGGTTATTAGGCTGCCTTATAAGGTTCCCTGATAGCTGCATTGCTGTTTGCACACTGCTGTGCAAACTGCTTTTTTAAAAGCAAAAATACTTTTCTTCCTCTTTTCTGCACAGTTACCAAGCGTTCATTTTTCCACCCTTTTGTGTGTGCAGCAGTCCTGCTTATTAGGCTGCCTGCGTCCATACTTGGACTGAGAGCATCATTGTCAGCGTCCTCAAATCTCTAGTGAGATCCAAATTCTCACCAATCCTATAGACACCCTCCATCTTGTCATACACCATCCAATTTCAGCCTGTTACATTGAGGTGTAATCTCTACTGGGCCTGAGACAATAGTTCAGCGTCCTCAAATCTATAGTGAGATTCAAATTCTCACCAATCCTATAGACACCCTCCACCTTGTCATACAGCATCCAATTTCAATAAATATAAAATACCTAACGGCGCTAAGCGCAAGACCTTAGAGTGCACAGCAGCAAATAATAGGACAAAAAAACACTCAATTTGTCCAAAAACATATAAAATAAAATTATATAAGGTTAACTTGCGCTAAAGTGTACACAGGTTATATGCAAAACATACAGCTAAAACAAGTCCAATAACCAAATGAGAGCGCGAATTACCTTGAATAAACCTTGGTTGGCAAGGGAGGAAACATACCGAGGAAGAAAATCTTCAGGAGTAAATTCAAGGAAAAGGTCCTTTCCACTGATAGTCAGTCGCTCTGAGATAACGGTTGTCTCTGATGCAAAAAGGGTCCAATCTCCCTGCACGCCGCTGTCTCGGCCGGAGACTAGCGTGCAGCTGGAGATATGAAGCGCCAACCTTTGCAGCTTACAGGCGCTGCATAAGGGGCAAGCCTGCAAGGTCCAAAAACGCTACAGGACCTTGCGTGACGTCACAGTCACGTGATGTATCACGTGACTGGCAGAAAATAGCTAAGGAGCGCTGTGAGAGCCAGAAACAGGTGAAAATCCTACGCGTTACGGAATTCTCGGATTCCTTCTTCAGGGATGTGAAAGTAACCCTTATATAGCAAACAGAGACATATCATCACACATTGAAAGCGAACAATTCAATCTCACTATTGAGACCATTTGGAATCAGAGTGTCTAATTCAAAAATCCATTTGCTTTCGGTCCTTTTTGCATCAGAGACAACCGTTATCTCAGAGTGACAGACTACCATCCAATTTCAGCCTGTTATATTTAGGTGTAATCTCTCCTGGGCCTGAGACAATAGTTTAGCGTCCTCAAATCTATAGTGAGATTCAAATTCTCACCAATCCTATAGACACCCTCCACCTTGTCATACACCATCCAATTTCAGCCTGTTACATTGAGGTGTAATCTCTCCTGGGCCTGAGACAATAGTTCAGCGTCCTCAAATCTATAGTGAGATTCAAATTCTCACCAATCCTATAGACACCCTCCACCTTGTCATACACCATCCAATTTCAGCCTGTTACATTGAGATGTAATCTCTCCTGGGCCTGAGACAATAGTTCAGCGTCCTCAAATCTATAGTGAGATTCAAATTCTCACCAATCCTATAGACACCCTCCACCTTGTCATACACCATCCAATTTCAGCCTGTTACATTGAGATGTAATCTCTCCTGGGCCTGAGACAATAGTTCAGCGTCCTCAAATCTATAGTGAGATTCAAATTCTCACCAATCCTATAGACACCCTCCACCTTGTCATACACCATCCAACTTCAGCCTGTTACATTGAGGTGTAATCTCTCCTGGGCCTGAGACAATAGTTCAGCGTCCTCAAATCTCTAGTGAGATCCAAATTCTCACCAATCCCATAGACACCCTCCACCTTGTCATACACGATCAAATTTCAGCCTGTTACATTGAGGTCTAATCTCTCCTGGGCCTGAGACAATAGTTCAGTGTCCTCAAATCTATAGTGAGATTCAAATTCTCACCAATCCTATAGACACCCTGCACCTTGTCATACACCATCCAATTTCAGCCTGTTACATTGAGGTGTAATCTCTCCTGGGCCTGAGACAATAGTTCAGCATCCTCAAATCTCTAGTGAGATCCAAATTCTCACCAATCCCATAGACACCCTCCACCTTGTCATACACGATCAAATTTCAGCCTGTTACATTGAGATCTAATCTCTCCTGGGCCTGAGACAATAGTTCAGTGTCCTCAAATCTATAGTGAGATTCAAATTCTCACCAATCCTATAGACACCCTCCACCTTGTCATACACCATCCAATTTCAGCCTGTTACATTGAGGTGTAATCTCTCCTGGGCCTGAGACAATAGTTCAGCGTCCTCAAATCTCTAGTGAGATCCAAATTCTCACCAATCCCATAGACACCCTCCACCTTGTCATACACGATCAAATTTCAGCCTGTTACATTGAGGTCTAATCTCTCCTGGGCCTGAGACAATAGTTCAGCGTCCTCAAATCTATAGTGAGATTCAAATTCTCACCAATCCTATAGACACCCTCCACCTTGTCATACACCATCCAATTTCAGCCTGTTACATTGAGGTGTAATCTCTCCTGGGCCTGAGACAATAGTTCAGCGTCCTCAAATCTCTAGTGAGATCCAAATTCTCACCAATCCCATAGACACCCTCCACCTTGTCATACACGATCAAATTTCAGCCTGTTACATTGAGGTCTAATCTCTCCTGGGCCTGAGACAATAGTTCAGCGTCCTCAAATCTCTAGTGAGATCCAAATTCTCACCAATCCCATAGACACCCTCCACCTTGTCATACACGATCAAATTTCAGCCTGTTACATTGAGGTCTAATCTCTCCTGGGCCTGAGACAATAGTTCAGCGTCCTCAAATCTATAGTGAGATTCAAATTCTCACCAATCCTATAAACACCCTTCACCTTGTCATACACCATCCAATTTCAGCCTGTTACATTGAGGTGTAATCTCTACTGGGCCTGAGACAATAGTTCAGCATCCTCAAATCTCTAGTGAGATTCAAATTCTCACCAATCCTATCGACACCTTCCACCTTGTCATACACCATTCAATTTCAGCCTGTTACATTGAGGTGTAATCTCTACTGTAATTTCTGCAATCAGTCGACTTTCCGTCTGTACTTGTATCCATCTCGTTTCCTCTTGAGGAGAGTCTGGACTGTCTTACTGAGACTGAAATATATATGAAGATTCAAAAATACCCCAACAGTGTATACTGGTGTATGCTTTGAATACATAACCCTTTTTCTACTTTTTAGATTCTTGTCTAATCCATACTGAGACTGTGAGTGTCTTTGCCGAACTCGGGAAATATAAATGCAGATTTTTAATGCTTAAACTATGCTATATATACCTGCTATCCAGTGATACTGTACCCTTTCTCAACTTTCTACAATCATGCTGAATCCATACTGGGCCTGAGACCGTCTGAGTCTGCCTCCTGATATATAGACATAGGTTTTTAATGTTTAAACTATGCTATATATACCTGTTATCCGGTGATAGTGTACCCTTTCTCAACTTTGTACAATCATGTCAAATCCATACTGGGCCTGAGACCCTCTGAGTCTGCCTCCTGATATATAGACATAGGTTTTTCAGGTGTACACTATGCTACATATATACCTGTTATCCGGTGATACTGTACCCTTTCTCAACTTTGTACAATCATGTCAAATCCATACTGGGCCTGAGAACGTCTGAGTCTGCCTCCTGATTAGAGATGAGCGGTGTTCGAGTCGACCTGTTCGCCAAGTTAAAATTCCAGCTGTTTTGGGCGGTGTTCGAGCCGTTCATCGAACTCGAACACTTTGCTTAAAATTCGGCTGTTCGAGGTTCCGTTCGAGAACGGTTCGTTCACCAAAAGCGTAACTTCATTTTCACATTAATAATGGTTTTCAATGTTAATAAACTGTTTCATGGCATATTAAACAGGAAAAAACAGGGAGTACAAGTCCAATCACATAAAAGTAATGAGCAAAGTTTATTAAACATATAGTACTGACAATTACATAAATGACAGAATATACATAAAGGATCAGATAAGTATCTGCTGCTTGTTAGTCCTAAGAAATTAACAAAATAAAGTGCTTAGTGCCTGTAACAAATATGGGCCATATTTGAGGGATATAAAGGTAAAAGAGATCCTAACAGGTGCGCATCCTGAAAAAATCACTATCCCAAGCCATAGTGCTTACCCATACTAAACTTAGCCAAGGACCACAAGCAGCGCCGCCACCGACGCGCATTTCGCCTCTTTTTCAAGGTGCCGTACTGTGTTGTGTGAGGGGCCGAGTTATATATCCTGTTAACAGGTGCTCCAATCAAGCGGCGCGTGTGTCCGGTGTCCTGCCCCGGAAGCTGCATCACCACCGGCGACAGCGCGGCGCCGCGTCTCAGACGAAGTCGCTATGACGTCACTGACCCGCAGACGCCACTGATGCGCCTCAGCAATGCTCCATGGGCACACACCGCAGACATGCGCACTGGAGCCAACTCTCTAGGTGATACATCCAAGAAAGGGAAATGGGTTCTAGATATAACAAATTACACAAAGTGGATATATATATAAATGAATCCAAAAGATTAATGAGCACTAGCTCATAACAACTATATCATTAATAATAGTGAAAAATAAAAATATATATAAAATATATAATCCCATTACAATGGACATTAATGTGATTATACCATCAACTATGTATTCCTTTTATATATAAAGGAGAGATGGTACATGTGAAATACTTCAAAAAAAGTGCACATATAAATGTGATTATACTATCAGCTATGTATTCCTTTTATATACACAGGAAAAATGGTGCATATGAAATGCTTCAAAAAGAGTGCACACATAATACATGTGACATATATAAAATAATACACCAACGTGAATAAAAATATTTATCTTTTTTTCTTTCTTTTTATTATTCATCTTTTTTCTTCTTTTTCTTGTTAAATAAAAATAGTCCCATAAGCCAAACTTGATATAATGTTCTTGAGCCAGGATATAACACCAAGGGTCCCTCCAGATCTTCCCCACTAAACGTCCTAGAAATTACGGTATTCCATTAGAGATGACTAAAGGGAAACAAACCAATACAGTGAACATACAAACATATATAATAAAAAAACAAAACCATGTCACAACACAAAAATTACAGATATGAGCTAAAACTCAACTGCTCATTGAGTCCAGCCGGTGTGATGGTATCAAGAACTGTGATCCACCGGCATTCCCTTTGAGCTAACACACGTTTGGTGTCACCCCCCCTTATTCCCGCACGGATCCTGTCAATACCCCAAGCTTGGAGTCCACTCGGATCACATTTATGTTTCAACCGAAAGTGTCTCGGAATAGGTTTGAGAGCATTAATATCCTCCACTTCACGTGCCGCCATTATATCTCTAACATGTTCTCTTATGCGAACGCGTAGTTCGCGTGTAGTTAATCCAACATATATTAGCCCACACGGGCAAACTGCATAATAGACCACATATGTGGTACTACACGTGATGTAACCTCTAATTTTGAATTCACGACGGCCATCCGATGAAGTGAATGATAATGCTCTCCGAAGATTCCTACATGCTAGGCACACTCCACATGGAAAAAATCCATTCCTGGGTGTGCCAGCCTGAAAGAAGTCTATACTTTTGGTGGTATAGTGACTCCTCACTAGCATGTTCTTGAGGGTATTACACCTCCGCGCAGTCATAAGGGGGCGTTCAGAAAGGCACTCACGTAAAATTGGGTCAGTTCTCAGAACCGCCCAATGTCGGTTCAAGATAGATCTCATCAGGTCCCATTTGTGATTGTATGTTGAAATAAATCTTACTTCTCCATCCATTTTAGGTTTGGATTTTTTCCACCTGTTTCCCAAGAGATCAACCCTAGAAGATCTTTTGGCCCGCCAATAACCTCTCCTAATGCTTTTACCACTGTAGCCTCTTAGGGCAAATCTTTCCCCAAGGTCCACCGCCTGAGCCTCAAATAAGGCATCAGTTGAGCAAATCCTCCTCGCACGTAAAAACTGTCCAACTGGAATAGACCTGATCGTGGAATGCGGATGTGACGAGGATGCATGCAGAAGGGCATTCACAGAAGTCTCCTTTCTATACAGATCGGTGTGAATTAAACCATCATCCTGTACTTTTATCATAACATCAAGAAATGTAATTTGATGGTGGTGAAAAGCATACGTGAGATGGATATTGAAGCTATTCTGGTTCAGAACCCCCACAAAGTCATGTAGCTCAGAGACAGGGCCTTGCCAGACAAATAGAACGTCATCAATGTATCTGAACCATCCCGCAATCTGGGGAGCGGCCAGTGCGCCATCCGAGAAAATCTCCCTCTCCCAATAACCCAAGAAAAATTCCAGCTGTTTTGAGGAGTCACTATACCACCAAAAGTATAGACTTCTTTCAGGCTGGCACACCCAGGAATGGATTTTTTCCATGTGGAGTGTGCCTAGCATGTAGGAATCTTCGGAGAGCATTATCATTCACTTCATCGGATGGCCGTCGTGAATTCAAAATTAGAGGTTACATCACGTGTAGTACCACATATGTGGTCTATTATGCAGTTTGCCCGTGTGGGCTAATATATGTTGGATTAACTACACGCGAACTACGCGTTCGCATAAGAGAACATGTTAGAGATATAATGGCGGCACGTGAAGTGGAGGATATTAATGCTCTCAAACCTATTCCGAGACACTTTCGGTTGAAACATAAATGTGATCCGAGTGGACTCCAAGCTTGGGGTATTGACAGGATCCGTGCGGGAATAAGGGGGGGTGACACCAAACGTGTGTTAGCTCAAAGGGAATGCCGGTGGATCACAGTTCTTGATACCATCACACCGGCTGGACTCAATGAGCAGTTGAGTTTTAGCTCATATCTGTAATTTTTGTGTTGTGACATGGTTTTGTTTTTTTATTATATATGTTTGTATGTTCACTGTATTGGTTTGTTTCCCTTTAGTCATCTCTAATGGAATACCGTAATTTCTAGGACGTTTAGTGGGGAAGATCTGGAGGGACCCTTGGTGTTATATCCTGGCTCAAGAACATTATATCAAGTTTGGCTTATGGGACTATTTTTATTTAACAAGAAAAAGAAGAAAAAAGATGAATAATAAAAAGAAAGAAAAAAAGATAAATATTTTTATTCACGTTGGTGTATTATTTTATATATGTCACATGTATTATGTGTGCACTCTTTTTGAAGCATTTCATATGCACCATTTTTCCTGTGTATATAAAAGGAATACATAGCTGATAGTATAATCACATTTATATGTGCACTTTTTTTGAAGTATTTCACATGTACCATCTCTCCTTTATATATAAAAGGAATACATAGTTGATGGTATAATCACATTAATGTCCATTGTAATGGGATTATATATTTTATATATATTTTTATTTTTCACTATTATTAATGATATAGTTGTTATGAGCTAGTGCTCATTAATCTTTTGGATTCATTTATATATATATCCACTTTGTGTAATTTGTTATATCTAGAAGCCATTTCCCTTTCTTGGATGTATCACCTAGAGAGTTGGCTCCAGTGCGCATGTCTGCGGTGTGTGCCCATGGAGCATTGCTGAGGCGCATCAGTGGCGTCTGCGGGTCAGTGACGTCATAGCGACGTCGTCTGAGACGCGGCGCCGCGCTGTCGCCGGTGGTGATGCAGCTTCCGGGGCAGGACACCGGACACACGCGCCGCTTGATTGGAGCACCTGTTAACAGGATATATAACTCGGCCCCTCACACAACACAGTACGGCACCTTGAAAAAGAGGCGAAACGCGCATCGGTGGCGGCGCTGCTTGTGGTCCTTGGCTAAGTTTAGTATGGGTAAGCACTATGGCTTGGGATAGTGATTTTTTCAGGATGCGCACCTGTTAGGATCTCTTTTACCTTTATATCCCTCAAATATGGCCCATATTTGTTACAGGCACTAAGCACTTTATTTTGTTAATTTCTTAGGACTAACAAGCAGCAGATACTTATCTGATCCTTTATGTATATTCTGTCATTTATGTAATTGTCAGTACTATATGTTTAATAAACTTTGCTCATTACTTTTATGTGATTGGACTTGTACTCCCTGTTTTTTCCTGTTTAATATGTTATGCGGGAGTGTCTATTTCCCATTGAGACGACACTATATAGTGGGCGACTCTACTGGGATTTACATTTGGTTCCGTATGGTTTTGTTTTATATGTTTCATGGCATAGTAGCGGTGTGTGGTATCAAGCGGTGTAGTATATACCTGTGAAGGAGCCACACAGTGTGTGTTTCTAATTATTCTTTACCGCATCTTGTCCAGAAAATCCATTTGGGCTGTGTAGCACTGTCTGCTACTCAGCAGAGGTGCCCACCAGTGAACCAAGCTATGCTGCCTCTTTATGTAAGAACTGCGAGCTACTCAGCAGAGGAGACCAGCTGTTAAGCAAGCTACAGCACCTGTGGTTTGGACACTTAACTTTTTCATTTTTTCTGGAATGCCGGTTAGGCCTAATTCCGGAATTCCGGTTGACCTGCTCTTACTGGGAAATCCTCATTCGCGGGGAAGAATTGCAGTTCCAGATCCCCATCACTAACGGGGTTCAGCGGGTTATCTGCACCTGTAAGCAACACACGCTGGACCTTTCAGTGTAGCGCGCATGCAGCCCCGGACATGTAAGGGCATGACAGACCTGTTATTGATCGATTTCACGTGCCAGAGCCTCGCATGTCCCTCTAGTAAGCTTGATGCGTACCGCAGGGGCATGCCGGAGTCTTGTTCGTTAACGGAATTAAGCTGACAAATCGCTAGCACAACTAAAAACGGACATCCACCACCACCCACAGTATCAACAAAGCTTGCAATTTGTCAATCTTTTCTGTAGCTGGCATGGTTGAGGTTTCCTGGGTGGAGTCGAATTAAGTCGCAGGCTCCACTCCTGGTGGTGCCCTTCTGGACATTCCTTTAATGTTCAGCTTTGCAACCATACTGCCCCCGGAAACCAAACACTTTGCCTTCATGGACGCTGTTCGGAGGTTCGTGGGAATAACTCCACCCGATCAGCTGTTGGCCTAATTTATGGTGGGAAGTCCGACGGTATATGATCGTCTTCGATTTCAGATTTTTACTGTTTTTTGGTATTTTACATTTTTATTCCAGCCTTTCTTGACTTCATAAGGGCATGACATGCCTATATCTGTGTCTCCTCCTCCTCCTTTTACCCCTCCACCTCTTTTCTATATGTAGTTGCCGTTTTCCATGTTATTTTTGTATTCTGAGCATTTTGTCTGCTTTGGGACACCTTTTAAGGTGTTTTGTAATTGTTTTCTATGTGTTTGTATGTGTTTGTGTTTGCCTGCCATTGTTTTCAATGGTGTTCGACGTTGTTCGTCGAACGTTCGACAAACATTCGACGAATTTGCCTCGTGTTCGCCGAACCAAAACAAACTGAAATACTAGCGGGGTGGCTCAACACTACTCCTGAATATGTAGATGTACATTTTTAATGTTTAAACTATGCTATATATACCTGGTATCTGGTGATACTGTACCCTTTCTGCCAGGAAGTCCTCCTCCACCCACCACTCTAAGTGTATCATTGACACCTGGAACATTGTCCCACATGTGTGATTATTTCTTGCGGATCTTCTTGTTATATTGTGGTGTGATCCATCCTGAGCGTGTGACAGTCTGTGGGTTACTCTTGCAATTTAGATGTACATTTAAAAATTACTCCCACACTAGTGTATACAGCTCTACGCTTGTGTTACATTACCCATTTACTGCTTTTTATATTCTGGTCTAATCCAAACTGACCAAGTGAGAGTTATTTTCTGACTGTGAAAATAAATACTGAGATTGACAACAATGACCCCTACACTGTGTACAGCTGTACTCTTCAGATCCATTACCGTTTTACGGCTTTTTATATTGTGTTGTAATCCATACTGAGCCTGAGAGCGTCTGTGTCTGCCTCCTGAAATATCTACTGAGATTTAGAATGTTTAAACTATACTATCTATACCTGCTATCTGATGATTTTGTACACTTTTTCTACTTTTTATATTCTTGTCTAATCCATACTGAGCCTGTGAGCCTCTCTGTGTGACTGATGGTGTATATAGGGAGATTGACAATCATCCTTTAACTGTATAGAGCTGTACGCTTCTGATACAGTACCATATATCTGATGTTATTTTGTGTTCATGTTCTGCAACATTTTGAAGTTTGGTGGAAGAGGCCGCGGACGTGGGCGTGAGGGGGTCAGCTGGTGCTGATGGTGGTGGCGCATCTGCTGGTAGTGGCAAAAGCACAATAGCAGCTAAGGCAGATGGTGTTGAGCTTGCGTCATGGTCTGGCTCCGGAACGCCTGGAAGGCTACCTTTTCTGGGAGTAGGTTAACCGCTTTTAAAGCAGGAGCATCAGGAACTGGTTTTGGCTTACATTGCCGAAACATACTCCAGCAAATATGCCCTCCTCTTCTGAAGTTTCAAAAAATGCAAGCACTGAGTCGTCAAGTGCTGACGCCTGGTCAGGAAGAACCCCTTTCCTTGTGTCCTTCACCCCCACCAAAAGTGAATGATGCAGCAGGCCACACTTCACATTAGTCCATGTAGCTCTTTCTATCATACCATGCCTGGGTTATCAAGTCAAATCGTGAATTCCCCAGTCCAAGATGAATCTGACATGGAGTGTGGGTGGCCAGCCAGGGCAGTGGGGTTAATCGGTACCAGGCCGGTGTCTCAGAGGGATGTGTCACGTTGGTGGTGATGACCCGTTCCGTGGCCCTGGGTGTCCATGCAAAGCGGTGAATAACGTTTATAGGTGAATGATACCTGACGCCACCTGTTGTTTCTGATCACATTGACTCGCGCTGCAGTGTTGCTTCTCTGGGACAGATGTTGTGGTGCAGCTAAGATGTAGAAGCCCTGCACAGGTAGGGCCGTAGTCGCAGGGCAGATGAAAGAGTTGGTAGATGTGTGCAGTGCAGGATGTAGCAGAGCCGTGCGCCAGGCGCAGGAGAAAGATGACAGACACATTTGTGCAGTTCCTTTACCTGTACTTGGTAAGTGCCGTCCAGGAACCAGAGTACAGATGGAGAAGGAGTTGGTCAGCCTGGAAGCAAATTTGGAATTCTCTCTCTGCAGATAGGTAGTTGTGCATCCGTTCTAGCGCTTATCTGAAGTACTCGCAGTACTGAGTTCACTGAAGTTCCCCCTGTTGACTCTCTTTTGGAACTTTCTCGTATGGCAGGCAGCCATAGCCTTTTCCTTTTGGCTTACTCACATCGCTGCTGGGGTCTCCGAGCCTTAGTTGGGACCAAAGCATTTACAGCTGCTACTTCCTCTGGTTTCTGCTGCAGGACCGTCAGTGTCCCTACAAACTCGGAGACCGGAATCCCGACCATGCGCTCCAGCTAGGAGTGAGCCTTAACTCTGCTCATCCTCCAGCTCCCCTTCTCACGTCCACACACTTCCCCTTCCCTTCACAGACTGCCCTAACTTACCTCCTCCTGACCACAGAGAGCAGCTCCTCAGCAGTCAGGTTCAGAGGTCTCCCTGCTCGCCTGGAGTGGGAACTGTGTTGTGTGTTGGTTTAACTGCTAGAGAGATCCTTTGTTGCTCCCAAGCATGACATCACACTCCCTAGGAGGAAGGTAATGCCACTGTGGTGACCGTACTCCTGGGGGCGCCACAAGTGCACTGATGCCCAGCCACTGCTAGATGATTCTGCTGGTACATTGACCCAGACCACTACAGTCCCCTCACACTCTACACAGCCAGAATCTGACCCTGATGAAACTCAGGTTCCCCTTCCCGCATACTATACCACCTTACACGGTGACAAAGAGGAAGGTGCAGATGAAAGTGCAGGTTCGTTGAGTAGGTGGGGGGGCATACTCATGGGCGACGGCACTGGCACAGGGCCCCTCATAGTACGCAAAAGTGTCTCTGCTGTCAGACACACCGCCGTACTATGAGGGGCCCTGTGCCAGTGCGGTCGCCAACGAGTGGGCCCCCCCTGCTTGCTCAGGATCACAGCACTTGCAAAGTTGAAATACTTACCTCTCCCTGCTCCACCGCTGTGACGTCTTCCACGTTTCCTGGCAGTGACATTCTGGTCAGAGAGCATGATGACATCACGTCTGTACGCCCTCTGCCTAAACAGTCCAAGTGCAGAGAGATGGAAGATGGGGACGACAAGGAGTCCAGACTAGTACAGGGATTCCCTAGCGAGGAGACTTATTTAATTGTTTTCAATGTTGGGACAGCTATTTTTGGGGAGCACTATACTCTGGAGAATGATATTTTAGGCCCACCATACACTGGAAGATTCCAAAGGTGGACATCAGACACTGGAGCAGCATTTACAGGGCCCATTATGCACTGGAGCATTAGAAATGGGGCCCATTATATATGGAGCATTATTTGGGCCCATAACACAGTGGAGCTTCATCCATGGAGACCAACATATACTGTAGCATTATGTGGAGCTCATCATATACTGTTTCAAACATTATATGGGACCAATGATTCTGTATGGAGAAATATATGGGCCTCATTACTCTGTATGGCGCACTATGCGGCGGCCATAATACTGTATTGAGTAATATACTGTCCGTTTTTGGTGCTATTGGAGAATTTAATATGGATATCAGTCATGAGATGTAAGAAGTGAAGTATTTTTCATTGTACTATACCGCTATTTCTCTGCCGTATCAGAGGATCATGAATTGTGGCATGTGTTAAAAGAGCCCAGTGACACTCTTTGGCCCTGGGCCCGCGAAAATCTGGAGCCAGCCCTACCCCCCCACAGACAACTTTAGCCAAATAACCCCCAGTTTTCAATGCCTAACTATTATTATAAAGTAAATTAAGGTTGACCAGCTTAAGTAATAAGAATTGATGTTTTTGGCATTAAAATGGGCACTGTAGGTGTGTTTCCTGTACTCCACTCCCTGCCGACCTAGGTTCCCCATTGACTTGCATTGGGTTTCGTGTTTCAGTCGGCCTTCGACTTTTCTCGATAATCGGCCGATTTCGTTCGACCTGACTTTTGAGAAAGTCGGGTTTCATGAAACCCGACTCGACCCGAAAAAAGGCAAAGTCGCTCATCTCTACATATAACTATTTGCCTAAAAGATTTGCACAAGTTACAGAGTGCCTTATAGTTGTCTCTAATGTCAAAATAAAACTGCGGCCACCCTCCACCCATCAAAGACTGTATTGTGGTTTTTATATGTTCATCACATATGGTTAAAAATTGTATTCCAGTGGTGAACATCAGTAGTCAGGATTTAGCACTTGAACTGAAACTGCCCAATCCTTCTCTTTGCCCCAATATCATGTATTGTGGGACTCCTGTACACAATATATTGTCTTGAGTACCAACAGGCAGATTTTGGCCCTGAACTGAGGACCCCACCACTGCAATGCAACAATGCTAGCCACCAATCTACCATACTAACTATTTTTTGCTGTATTACTTTGGTTCTCTAAGCACATTACCAAGAAATTGTATTGATGTAAAGTTTTAAGTTCATCCTGATTTAAAGTTGCTTTTGATTACACATCTTGATATGCCTTCAGCATTATTCTATACATTATTATCAATTTTAATTCCTTGGAGAAAAGAAATACTCTTTACTGTGTTCTTGTGAAACATAATGAACAACCCACCAAGCACCCTTCAAGATCGCCCCTCGCCAGTGTTGGAATGGTTTTTGCACCTTGCTTCAAAACAATGTTTCCTGTTATTTAAATGTCTATAACACCAACTCGAAGCCCCAGACTTAATTCCCAGACTGCCTCGCCCTGTCCAAAATGAAATTATAGTCGACAGGGTGAAATGTTTAAAAACATAATTTATTCATTACGAACTGACGGGGCTTCATTCCTGTAAGCGAGAGTCAGGCAGGTCCTCTGGACATTCACCAGCAGTGTGTTGGCACATCGCCTGTTATACACAAACACCATTGTCTGAAGGATGAAGCGGGATGTGCTGTTCTGTGCTGTACTCACATAGAGGTCTCAGCTTAAAATGCCATTAGGACATCTTACCTGTAATAGAGAAACAGAACAGTCAGATGCATTAGTCTGCTAAGCATTTTGCATTTTCACTGATGTAAAAGATGTCATTGTGGGACATAAGAATGATGTCATAAATAATCCTAATGGGGAAGAACACTTATATGGATGTTTCATTATTTAATAATTAGCAGAGGTGGTCTTGTGTTACTACTTAATGTAACGCCTTCCTTAATGTAATGGAGAAGTTGACCCTATATTAGCTGCAATTGCCTCACATCATTTTTCAGTGCAGTTGTCAATGGTTGGCATAGCTCACAATAATGTAGCTTGTCTGCAGACATTAGTATTTCTAGAGCTACATTTTATTAATATATTCTGTGCAGACACCAGAAGTTGATAGGAGAATATCTATGGGCAAATCAACAAGTGCCATTCCTAATAGTGACCCCGTCACTTTTCATCAGCACTGCATGCTCTGCTTCTGTCTCGATATACAGTCCACGTTTATCTGATGAAGGTCCTGTGTGGACTGAAATGTCATAACTTATGCTTTAGATAATCATGAAACCACCACCTTTTCACCTATCCTCTTTGAGTGCCGAGTTTTACTTACACAAATCAGCAATTAAGTCACTGGACAAGGTCTTCAAGTAGAGGAACAGTTTACTGGCTACAAAGACACTGCTCATACATAGTTTGGTATTGCTTATGGTAACATACGGATGCAAAACCTTGACTTTAGAGAAACAAGTCAGAAGACGAATCATCGCCTTCGAATTGTGGTGCTGGAGAAGGATGGTATCAATGCCATGGAAGGCAAGAATAACAAATCAATCAATTTTGGAACAAATCAAGTCAGACATGTCCACCGCAACAAGGATCACCAAGCTACAACTTGCCTACTTTGGACGCATCATACAAAGAAAGCACTCACTTGAGAACGACATCATGGTCAGTAGAATAGAAGGACGAAGCGAAGAGGAAGACTTGGAATCCGATGGCTTGATACTATGAAGACAACGTCAGAAAAGACACTGTTGGACCTATCTAGATTTGCACAAGATCGATCTTTCTACAGATCGGTCATCCATCAAGTCGCTATGGCTCGAGATCAAGACGACGGCAGTTATTAGAAAGAAAAAGACATCTATTGCCTAAATATAACCCACACTTAAGTGACAAATTGGTGGTTTACTATTGCTGGACATGCTCCAGTGGGACAGTATGGTTTTATCTGATGTCTGCCTTTTGGCAGCCCTTCTTCTCTCACCTACTGCATCATTGGAACTGTCTGCAAGGTTTCCATATTTTCCACTTAAATACAGGAATCTCCATTTTAGGGACATGGCTTATATTTGAATGCATCTCTAGTGAGAGAGGTAGACATGGCTGCAGAAGAAACTTCCTGGCAGCAAAGGCTTCTGGCATGGTCTAGATTTTGCTACCTTACAGCGTACTCCAACATCTTTGGTGATAGACCCAGCCAAGTATACAACTTAAACTACCCTTAAAGAACTGTCATTGTCCATGATAACAGAAGTTGCCTGAAATCTTCCATCCATTACAAATATGGCCATTCACATTTCAATACCACGTTTCCCATGCAGGGCAGTGTCTCTGATTCTTTTTTCATCCCCTGAGCATGATGACTGCATGCCAAGGTTTAGAAACACTATCCTTAGAGCGATCAGCTGTATATTTTAACAAGGAATTATCTTTATGATTATGATGGCATTAAGTAAAATTCACTTCATATAAAAGCAGACAATGTCTGGCCAAACATGGATTGTGACTCAGGAATGTTGGGTATTAAAAAAAAATTGCCTACAACACTAACTTGCAACATATGATTTTCTTGTTTTTCCAAAGCTAAAGATACACCTTTAGAGCTTACACTTTTAGTCTGATAAAAACATGAGCAAGAAGTCCAAAAGTGGCAATATGAGTAGAACAAATCTCTTAACCAGCAAGGATTTATTTTCTTGGTTTACTGCCACATTCCTCAAAAGAGAAGGTGAATATGTTCAAAAATAGACCAGACATGTTTATATTAGGCCGTGATCGCATTTTATTGCATTTTATTTCGGAAGGTGGGGTGATAAGACAGCAATTCTGTAATTTTATTTATTTATTTTTTTTCATTTTTGGGGGGTTTACTGTCTGGGAGGAAAATACCAAATATGTTTATTTATTGATTTAAATTTAATTATTTTTCAGATAAGGTAAAATGGGTACCTCATAATTACACTTTGTTTTTTAAGCATTCTTGATTATTTTTCAACTTTTTTTAATGTACCTCTTTTAGACTTACTAAGAGATTTGAGCCTGAAAACAATTACAAAACAAAATACTGTACACTGCAAAACTTGTTAGTATTCTCTTATTTTAAGTCCTGACTCTGATCTCTGATCTTGGCTCATGCAAGGTTGATACAAACACAGCCAGCACCTACCAAATATGAAGCTTCTGCTGAAGTCTACTCCAACACTAACACCCGGCATGACTCCTCAGAAGAAGCCTTTAGGCAAAACCATAAGTTCTTCTGTCCTTCACTCATTCCCTGTAGTAATTGCAACTGTTTGAACATGTTATCAGTATAAAAGACACCTGTCCACAACCTCAAACAGTCACACTCCAAATACCACTATGGTGAAGACCAAAGAGCTGTCGAAGGGCACCAGAAAAAAATTGTGGCCCTACACAGGCTGGGAAGACTGAATCTGCAATAGGCAAGCAACTTGGTGTAATGAAATCAACTGTGGGAGCAATAATAAGAAAATGGAAGACATACAAGACCACTGATAATCTCCCTCGATCTGGGGCTTCACACTAGATCTCACCCAATGGGGTTAAAATGATCACAAGAACGGTGAGCAAAAATCCCAGAACCACATGGTGAGACCTAGTGAATGACCTGCATAGAGCTGGGACCACGTTAACAAAGGCTACCATCAGTAACACACTACACCGCCATGGACTCAGATCCAGCAGTGCCAGATGTGTCCCCCTGGTGTTAGGGACGGCGGAACGCACTAAATATTAAATAACGGAAAGTGCGTTCGCCGCCCGGGGTCCACCGTGAGGGAGGTGTTAATCTGCTGCTAAGTAATGACAGACGTGCTATATGGCGGTATATCGCACACGGGTTGAACGTCACCCGGTGTGCACTGGGCATACTCTGTTAGCTTCACAGAGACGCCTAAGGCATTAACTTAAATGCTGAGCCTGTTGGACGCACAGGTCTCAGAGAAGTGCACGCGCGGTATATGGTTACAGGAGCTGGGCCCTAGGCAGAGGGTTAGAGTCCGTCTAGATCTACCGTGCGTGGTCACAACTGCGGATGCCACGAGGTGCTGCAGACTGCAGTGCGGTGAGAGACACAGCCGCTAATCGACAATGACCAATAGGGGGCGCACTGTCGGACGCTAGCACCGTGGAGGATGCTTATTGTGGCTTGTAGCTTGCCACTGGCTGGCGCTGACTCTAAACCTAAGTCCCTACACATACTCGTAATATCAGAGGAAGGGGATCTTAATGAGTCATTCGCAGGTTCAAGCATCCATCATCATTCACATAGTAACAACTAGAGTCAATACTAGCGCATGACCGAGCGGCCATGCAAAACTTTTATAGCCAGGACTTTCCGGAAGCTTCCAGATCCCTGAGATGGACCAATCAGATCTGGAGAAGGACATGGACATGTGACTCCCGATCTCCAATGGGAGATCATCTTGTGAGCATGCTCAGTGGAGCGACAGAAGGACTTAGCCTCTGAAGCGATTTGCTGCTGAGCAGCCTGCATTTCTATTGCTGACCCAAAGGTGGCAGCAACAGCCAGACCCACAGAGCAGGTCTGGGCAGAGCGTCTGGGATGCCGGGACTGCTGAGCAATCTCCTCTGCGGTCGATAGATAATGGGAGACCGCAGAATGTGAAGCTCTGGATTCCTGTTGAGCCGCAGCAGGAACCTGACGCCTAACACCTGGTTAAGCCAGTACATGTCCGGGCCCATCTGAAGTTTGCTAGAAAGCATTTGGATTATCCAGAAGAGTATTGGGAGAAAGTTATATATAGTCTGATGAAACCAAAGTAGAATTGTTTGGTAGAAACAAAACTCGTCATGTTTGGAGGAGACAGAATGCTGAGTTGTATCCAAAGAACACCATACCTACTGCGAAGCATGGGTGTGACAGCATCATGCTTTGGGGCTGTTTCTCTGCAAAGGGATCAGGATGACTGATCTGTGTACATGAAAGAATTAATTGGTCCATGTATCATGAGATTTTGAGTGCAAACCTCCTTCCATCAGCATTGAAGATGAAAAATAGATGGGTCTTTCAGCATGTTACTGATCCCAAGCAAACCATAGGGCAACGAAGGAGTGGCTTCGTAAGAAGCATATGAAGGTCCTGGAGTGGCTTAGCCAGCCTCCAGATCTCGTTCCCATATGAAACCTTTGGAGGGATTTGAAAATCCGTGTTGCCCAGCAACAGGCCCAAAGCATCACTGCTCTAGAGGAGATCTGCATGGAGGAATGGGCCAACATACCACCAACAGTGTGTGCAAACCTCATGAAGACATGCAGAAAACGTATGACCTCTGTCATTGCCAACAAAGGATAGATAACAAAATATTGAGATTAACTTTTGTTAATGATCAAATACTTATTTTCCACCTTAATTTGAAAAATAAATCTTACCAAATCAGACAAGGTGATTTTCTGGAATTGATTTCTCATTTTGACTCTCATAGTTGTGGTCTACCTATGATGTCAATTACAGGCCTCTCTCATCTTTTTAACCCATTAACGACCAAGCCATTATGTAGGTTAATGACCAGGCCTTAATTTTGAAATCAGACCACAGTCACTTTATGTGCTTATAACTCTGGAACGCTTCAACGGATCCCGCTGATTCTGACATTGTTTTTTCGTGACATATTGTACTTCATGTTAGTGGAAAAATTTCTTCGACGTGACTTGCGTTTACTTATGAAAAAAACGGAAAGATTGGTGAAAATGTTTAAAATTTTAATTCTTTTGCCCTTAAATCAGAGAGATATGTCACAAAAAATAGTTAATAAATAACGTAAGTAGTTGACACACTGACGCTTGTCCACTCGAAGAAAGAAAATATTCCCAGACGCAGCAGGTGATGAACAGGCTCTGTGCCGGTGCCTGTTAAAAATGTTAAACTGATAAATAAAGGAATACACAGGGCTATACTGGGAAAAATAAAAAAGGAAGAGTCCGGTTGACGGATACTCACTTAGTGGTGTGGGAAGAATCTCGCAGTCAAATATGTTTTCTCTGAATGAGAGATGTTTCACACTGTCATAATGATCATGAATCTGTATATAAAAAACTGCTGGATAAAGAGTCAAATTAAATTAACCAGTTATGTATAATTGTGAGCAATACAACTGGGCCTGTAGCACTCACTTGAGTTTGTCTGTCCAGTCCAGAACAAAAAAAAAAAAAAAGTGCTGTGGTCGATACAACCAATGCTGAAGCAACAGGATTAGGGGTGTTTACAATAAAGATTTCTGATAGAGGGAAATGGTAATAGTAAATGTTAAAACAATGACAAGTAGTGTTGAGCATTCCGATACCGCAAGTATCGGGTATCGGCCGATACTTGCTGTATCGGAATTCCGATACCGACTTCCGATATTTTTTCAATATCGGAAGTCGGTATCGGAATCGGAAGTTCAAAGTTGATTGACAGCCTGACGTCATCATGATGCGCGGTGTGTGCGCATCATGATGCGCCATCATTTCGGGCCTTCCGGGGGTCTCTGCCGGCCTGCCGGGGGGCTGTGTGGACTGCCCGGGGTCTGTACCGGCCTGCCGGGGGGCTGTGCCGGCCTGCCGGTGGTCTGTGCACCCTGTGGGGGTCTGTACCGGCCTGCCGGGGGGCTGTGCCGGCCTGCCGGTGGTCTGTGCACCCTGTGGGGGTCTGTACCGGCCTGCCGGGGGGCTGTGCCGGCCTGCCGGGGGGCTGTGCTGATGTCCAGGGGTCTGTGCAAGCATCGTCCGATGGGACTACAAGTCCCATCTGGCGATGCCTGCTACCATGACAGTGATTGACACATTAGCCAATGATGGGACAGTAGTAGTCCCATCATCCGGCTAATGTGTTAAATGTTAAAAAAAAAAAAAAAATACTACATACATACTACATGCATGCTACATACATACTACATGCTACATACATACTACATACATACTACATACATAACACATACATAACACATATATACTACATGCTACATACACTCACTGGCCACTTTATTAGGTACACCATGCTAGTAAGGGGTTGGACCCCCTTTTGCCTTCAGAACTGCCTCAATTCTTCGTGGCAGAGATTCAACAAGGTGCTGGAAGCATTCCTCAGAGATTTTGGACCATATTGACATGATGGCATCACACAGTTGGCGCAGATTTGTCGGCTGCACATCCCTGATGCGAATCTCCCGTTCCACCACATCCCAAAGATGCTCTATTGGATTGAGATCTGGTGACTGAGGAGGCCATTTGAGTACAGTAAACTCATTGTCATGTTCAAGAAACCAATCTGAGATGATTCGAGCTTTATGACATGGCGCATTATCCTGCTGAAAGTAGCCATCAGATGTTGGGTACATTGTGGTCATAAAGGGATGGACATGGTCAGCAACAATACTCAGGTAGGCTGTGGCGTTGCAACGATGCTCAATTGGTACCAAGGGGCCCAAAGAGTGCCCAGAAAAAATTCCCCACACCATGACACCACCACCACCAGCCTGAACCGTTGATACAAGGCAGGATGGATCCTTGCTTTCATGTTGTTTACGCCAAATTCTGACCCTACCATCCCAATGTCGCAGCAGAAATCGAGACTCATCAGACCAGGCAACGTTTTTCCAATCTTCTACTGTCCAATTTCGATGAGCTTGTGCAAATTGTAGCCTCAGTTTCCTGTTCTTAGCTGAGAGGAGTGGTACCCAGTGTGGTCTTCTGCTGCTGTAGCCCATCTGCCTCAAAGTTCGACGCACTGTGCATTCAGAGATGCTCTTCTGCCTACCTTGGTTGTAACGGGTGGCAATTTGAGTCACTGTTGCCTTTCTATCAGCTCGAACCAGTCTGCCTATTCTCCTCTGACCTCTGGCATCAACATGGCATTTCCGGCCACAGAACTGCCGCTCACTGGATTTTTTTTCTTTTTCGGACCATTCTCTGTAAACCCTAGAGATGGTTGTGCGTGAAAATCCCAGTAGATCAGCAGTTTCTGAAATTCTCAGACCAGCCCTTCTGGCACCAACAATCATGCCACGTTCAAAGGCACTCAAATCACCTTTCTTCCTCATACTGATGCTCGGTTTGAACTGCAGGAGATTGTCTTGACCATGTCTACATGCCTAAATGCACTGAGTTGCCGCCATGTGATTGGCTGATTAGAAATTAAGTCTTAACACACAGTTGGACAGGTGTACCTAATAAAGTGGCCAGTGAGTGTATATACTACATACATACTACATACATACATACTACATATATACTACATGCATGCTACATACATACTACATGCTACATACATACTACATATATACTACATGCATGCTACATACATACTACATGCTACATACATACCACATACATACTACATACATACTACATGCTACATACATACTACATATATACTACATGCATGCTACATACATACTACATATATACTACATACATACTACATACATACTACATATATACTACATACATACTACATACATACTACATATATACTACATGCATGCTACATACATACTACATGCTACATACATACTACATATATACTACATGCATGCTACATACATACTGCATGCTACATATATACTACATACATACTACATACATACTACATATATACTACATACATGCTACATACATACTACATGCTACATACATACCACATACATACTACATACATACTACATGCTACATACATACTACATATATACTACATGCATGCTACATACATACTACATGCTACATATATACTACATACATACTACATACATACTACATATATACTACATGCATGTTACATACATACTACATACTACATATATACTACATGCATGCTACATACATACTGCATGCTACATGCATGCTACATACATACTACATGCTACATACATACCACATATATACTACATACATACTACATACAATACATTCATACAATACATACATAGACATACAGTACATATAACATAGAGTAACATACTTACCAATACTTGTCACATTGTTCCCCGAAGCCATTGTCTTTTACGGAATAAATATTAACATAACAAACCACAAAAATACTCACCCATGATCCGAAGCAGTCCACGAGTGTGTCCCACGACGATCTTGGGTAGAGAACTGCAGCATCAGCTGTTGCTGCCGTTCTCTACGGGCTGCAGGAATCCAATGACGGAAGGTAGGTATCCTTCCGCACTGTATTCCTCCGCCACTTAAAAAAAAAAAAGTCCCTAGTCTCACTTTATGCCATTGCTGCGTGGGAAATTCCCATGCAGCAATGGCATAAAGTGAGACTAGGGACTTTTTTTTTTTTAAGTGGCGGAGGAATACAGTGCGGAAGGATACCTACCTTCCGTCATTGGATTCCTGCAGCCCGTAGAGAACGGCAGCAACAGCTGATGCTGCAGTTCTCTACCCAAGATCGTCGTGGGACACACTCGTGGACTGCTTCGGATCGTGGGTGAGTATTTTTGTGGTTTGTTATGTTAATATTTATTCCGTAAAAGACAATGGCTTCGGGGAACAATGTGACAAGTATTGGTAAGTATGTTACTCTATGTTATATGTACTGTATGTCTATGTATGTATTGTATGAATGTATTGTATGTAGCATGCATGTAGTATATATGTGGTATGTATGTAGCATGTACAGTCATATGTAAAAGTTTGGGCACCCCAATTAATGTTAACCTTTTTTCTTTATAACAATTTTGGTTTTTGCAACAGCTATTTCAGTTTCATATATCTAATAACTGATGGACTCAGTTATATTTCTGGATTCAAATGAGGTTTATTGTACTAACAGAAAATGTGCAATCTGCATTTAAACAAAATTTGACCAGTGCAAAAGTATGGCAACCCTTATCATTTTCTTGATTTGAACACTCCCAACTATTTTTTACTGACTTCCTTAAGCACTAAATTGGTTTTGTAACCTCACTGAGCTTTGAACTTCATAGCCAGGTGTATCAAATCATGAGAAATGGTATTTCAAGTGGCCACTTGCAAGTAGTTCTCCTATTTGATTCTCCTATGAAGAGTGGCATCATGGGTTCCTCAAAACAACTCTCAAATGATCTGAAAACAAAGATTATTCAACATAGCTTTTCAGGGGAAGGATACAAAAAGTTGTCTCAGAGATTTAACCTGTCAGTTTCCACTGTGAGGAACATAGTAAGGAAATGGAAGAACACAGGTACAGTTCTTGTTAAGCCCAGAAGTGGCAGGCCAAGAAAAATATCAGAAAGGCAGAGAAGAAGAATGGTGAGAACAGTCAAGGACAATCCACAGACCATCTCCAAAGACCTGCAGCATCATCTTGCTGCAGATGGTGTCACTGTGCATCGGTCAACAATACAGCGCATGCATAACGCCCTTTTGTATGACCAAACAACTCAATCTTTGTTTCATCAGTCCACAGGACCTTCTTCCAAAATGTAACTGGCTTGTCCAAATGTGCTTTTGCATACCTCAGGCGACTCTGTTTGTGGCGTGCTTGCAGAAACGGCTTCTTTCGCATCACTCTCCCATACAGCTTCTCCTTGTGCAAAGTGCGCTGTATTGTTGACCGATGCACAGTGACACCATCTGCAGCAAGATGATGCTGCAGGTCTTTGGAGGTGGTCTGTGGATTGTCCTTGACTGTTCTCACCATTCTTCTTCTCTGCCTTTCTGATATTTTTCTTGGCCTGCCACTTCTGGGCTTAACAAGAACTGTACCTGTGTTCTTCCATTTCCTTACTATGTTCCTCACAGTGGAAACTGACAGGTTAAATCTCTAAGACAACTTTTTGTATCCTTCCCCTGAAAAGCTATGTTGTTTTCAGATCATTTGAGAGTTGTTTTGAGGAGCCCATGATGCCACTCTTCATAGGAGAATCAAATAGGAGAACTACTTGCAAGTGGCCACTTTAAATACCTTTTCTCATGATTTGATACACCTGGCTATGAAGTTCAAAGCTCAATGAGGTTACAAAACCAATTTAGTGCTTCAGGAAGTCAGTAAAAAGTAGTTAGGAGTGTTCAAATCAAGAAAATGATAAGGGTACCCATACTTTTGCACCGGTCAAATTTTGTTTAAATGCAGATTGCACATTTTCTGTTAGTACAATAAACCTCATTTGAATCCAGAAATATAACTGAGTCCATCAGTTATTAGATATATGAAACTGAAATAGCTGTTGCAAAAACCAAAATTGTTATAAAGAAAAAAGGTTAACATTAATAGGGGTGCCCAAACTTTTACATATGACTGCATGTAGCATGCATGTAGCATGCAGTATGTATGTAGCATGCATGTAGTATATATGTAGTATGTATGTAGCATGTAGTATGTATGTAGTATGTATGTGGTATGTATGTAGCATGTAGTATGTATGTAGCATGTATGTAGTATATATGTAGTATGTATGTAGCATGTAGTATGTATGTAGCATGCATGTAGTATATATGTAGTATGTATGTAGTATGTATGTAGCATGCATGTAGTATGTATGTAGTATGTATGTAGTATGTATGTGGTATGTATGTAGCATGTAGTATGTATGTAGCATGCATGTAGTATATATGTAGTATGTATGTAGCATGTAGTATGTATGTAGCATGCATGTAGTATGTATGTAGTATGTATGTAGTATATATGTAGTATGTATGTAGCATGTAGTATGTATGTAGTATGTATGTAGCATATATGTAGTATGTATGTAGCATGCAGTATGTATGTAGTATATATGTAGTATGTATGTAGCATGTAGTATATATGTAGTATGCATGTTGCATGCATGTAGTATATATGTAGTATGTATGTAGCATGTAGTATATATGTAGTATGTATGTTGCATGTAGTATATATGTAGTATGCATGGTGCATGCATGTAGTATATATGTAGTATGAATGTAGCATGTAGTATGTATGTAGTATGTATGTAGCATATATGTAGTATGTATGTAGCATGCAGTATGTATGTAGTATATATGTAGTATGTATGTAGCATGTAGTATATATGTAGTATGCATGTTGCATGCATGTAGTATATATGTAGTATGTATGTAGCATGTAGTATATATGTAGTATGTATGTTGCATGTAGTATATATGTAGTATGCATGTTGCATGCATGTAGTATATATGTAGTATGAATGTAGCATGTATGTAGTATGTAGTATGAATGTAGCATGTATGTAGTATGCATGTTGTATGTATGTAGCATGTATGTAGCATGTAATTTTTTTTTTTTTTTTTTTTTTACATTCAACACATTAGCCGGATGATGGGACTACTACTGTCCCATCATTGGCTAATGTGTCAATCACTGTCATGGTAGCAGGCATCGCCCGATGGGACTTGTAGTCCCATCGGACGATGCCTGCACAGACCCCCGAAGCCTGCACAGCCCCCCGGCAGGCCGGCACAGCCCCCCGGCAGGCCAGCACAGCCCCCCGGCAGGCCGGCACAGCCCACCGGAGCCTGCACAGACCCCCGGCAGGCCGGCACAGACCACCGGAGCCTGCACAGACCCCCTGGCAGGCCGGCACAGCCCCCCAAAAGGCCCGTACAGACCCCAGAGAGGCTGTACAAGGGAAAAACAGGATTTTTCTTATTCCGATACCGGAAGTCCCATAGACTTGAATGGGACTTCCGGTATCGGAATCGGCGATACCGATACTTTTTTTTAAGATCGGCCGATCCATTCCGATCCGATACTTTGAAGTATCGGATGGTATCGCTCAACTCTAATGACAAGTATTTTGCACTATAGGAACGAGAAAAGCGCAAATAGGGTCTTATCCGATGATAAAATTAAAAAGGTATATAGAATCTACTGACCTGCTGTAGGAGAGATAAAGCACATAGAGTAAGGCCATGTGCACATGATGCAGATTTCCAGCGGATCCGCAGCGGATTTTACCGCGCAGAAACGCTGCATATCCGCATTGCAATGTACAGTAGCATGTAAGTCAATAGAAAAAAAAAACGCTGTGCAGACGCTGCGGATTGTTCCTTGCGGTTTTCTTGTGGTTCAAAATATGCAGCATGTCACTTCTTTTGTGCGGTTTTCCACCTGCTCCATTCTCCAAATCCGCAGGGGGAAATCCGCAGGGGAAAACCACACAAAAACCGCAAGAAAACAGGAAGAAATCCGCTGGAAAAATGCAGGTCATTTGACCTGCGGATTTCTTCAATTCTGCACGGAAAAATCTGCAGGGCCAAAAAGTACGTCTGCACTTAGCCTTAGTGATCAGCTGCTGCACGTCCAAGGGTCAAACAAGTGACCACCGACATTTGATGTCTGTCAACCCCTGAGGAAGAAGTAACTAGAGTTGAGCGAAACGGGTCGAACAATTTCAAAAGTGGCCGACTTTTGGCAAAGTCGGGTTTCATGAAACGAAACCCGACCCTAGGATGAGGTCGGCCACGAGGTCGGCGACTTACGCGCCAAAGTCGCGTTTCAAAAGTTTGTTTAGCGCTCTTTTTCAGCCAATCAGGATCCACGGACACTGTGGGCAACGTGATAACATAGGCAGGGGTCGCCACCATCTTTCAGAAGGGCATGCAAGTGATTGGCTTGCTTTGGTGGGCGTCACAGGGGTTATAAAAGGGTGTGCACGCCGACCGCCATCTTACTTCTGCCGATCTTAGCATAGGGAGAGGTTGCTGATTCTGTAGGGAAAGCGTTAGGCAGGGAAGAAGACAAAAAAACTGCTTCTGCTGCTAGCGACTTTGCCTGTGCAACACACCAGTCACTGTGTGTGCAGTGCAAGGGGAGGCTATATTGTGGTGGATCAGCGGTGTTGGTTGTTAGGCTGCCTTCTAAGGCTTCCTGACAGCTGCATTACTGTTTCCCCACTGCTCTGCAAACTGCTTTTTTAAAAGCAATCCCAATTTTTTTTTGTCCTGCTAAGGTACTGAGCGTGCATTTATTCACACCATACAGCGGTGTACGCTCCTCACACAGTACCGTGTAACGGCTGTTATCACAGCCACAGTGAAGCTATCTGTGTGTCACTGTGGAGGACTTGTTCCGTTCTTACAGACCTACACTCTAGGGAGATTCCTATTCTGCCCAATTCTACAATTCACTTTTTTCACACCTGTGCCATCGAGCCTGTGACATAGCGCTCTGATATTCAGTGGGCCTCACACAATCCAAAAGTGTCCAGTGTCCACAAGTGTCTGCAGAAATTCAAAATCTCCCTTATCCTGTAGTCACTTTTTTCACACCTGCTGCATCGAGCCTGTGACATAGCGCTCTGATATTCATTGGGGCTCACACAATCCAAAAGTGTCCAGTGTCCACAAGTGTCTGCAGAAATTCAAAATCTCCCTTATCCTGTAGTCACTTTTTTCACACCTGTGCCATCGAGCCTGTGACATAGCGCTGTGATATTGAGTGGGCCTCACACAATCCAAGTGTCCAGTGTCCACAAGCGTCTGCAGAAATTCAAAATCTCCCTTATCCTGTAGTCACTTTTTTCACACCTGTGCCATCGAGCCTGTGACATAGCACTGTGATATTCAGTGGGCCTCACACAATCCAAATGTCCAGTGTCCACAAGTGTCTGCAGAAATTCAAAATCTCACAGAAATTCAAAATCTCCCTTATCCTGTAGTCACTTTTTTCACACCTGTGCCATCGAGCCTGTGACATAGCACTGTGATATTCAGTGGGCCTCACACAATCCAAGTGTCCAGTGTCCACAAGTGTCTGCAGAAATTCAAAATCTCCCTTATCCTGTAGTCACTTTTTTCACACCTGCTGCATCGAGCCTGTGACATAGCGCTGTGATATTCAGTGGGCCTCACACAATCCAAGTGTCCAGTGTCCACAAGTGTCTGCAGAAATTCAAAATCTCCCTTATTATGTAGTCACTTTTTTCACACCTCCTTCATCGAGCCTGTGACATAGCGCTGTGATATTCAGTGGGCCTCACACAATCCAAGTGTCCAGTGTCCACAAGTGTCTGCAGAAATTCAAAATCTCCAAGAAATTCAAAATCTCCCTTATCCTGTAGTCACTTTTTTCACACCTGTGCCATCGAGCCTGTGACATAGCGCTCTGATATTCAGTGGGCCTCACACAATCCAAGTGTCCAGTGTCCACAAGTGTCTGCAGAAAATCTAAATCTCCCTTATCCTGTAGTCACTTTTTTCACACCTGCTGCATCGAGCCTGTGACATAGCGCTGTGATATTCAGTGGGCCTCACACAATCCAAGTGTCCAGTGTCCACAAGTGTCTGCAGAAATTCAAAATCTCCCAGAAATTCAAAATCTCCCTTATCCTGTAGTCACTTTTTTCACACCTGTGCCATCGAGCCTGTGACATAGCGCTCTGATATTCAGTGGGCCTCACACAATCCAAAAGTGTCCAGTGTGCACTAGTGTGTGCAGAAAATTTAAATCTCCCCTGTCCTATAGACACCTTGTACCTTGTTTTACATTACTATATAGTTTGTTGGATTTTGTCTACATTTCTACCAAAAATGAGGAAGGCTGGTGGAAGAGGCCGTAGAATTGGGCGGGGGTTGGCAGCTGGTAATGATGGTGTTGGTGGTGGATCTGATGGTAGTGGCAAAAGCAAAATAGGACCGAATGCAGGAGGTGTTGAGCCTGCGTCATCGTCTGGCTCCATAAGGCTTCGAAGGCTTAGTTTTCTAGGAGTTGGCAAACCGCTTTTAACGCCAGAGCATCAGGAAAAAGTTTTGTCTTACATTGCTGACTCAGCCTCCAGCTCTATCACCTCCTCTTCTGAAGTTGTAAAAAGTAAAAGCACTGAGTCGTCATTGGAGGCTCATGTTCATGAACCACACCTTTCCTTGTGTCCTTCACCACAACCAAGATTGAAGGATGACGCAGGCCATACTACTGATTACTCCATGGAGCTGTTTTCACATACCATGCCTGGATTATCAAGTGAAATGGTGAATTACCCAGGCCAAGATGAATCTGACATGGAGTGCACTGATGCACAGCCGCTGATAGATGATTCTGCTGGTACATTCACTCAGAGCACTACATTGTCCATTGTCCTCGCAGTGTACAGAGCCTGATTCTGACCCTGATGAGACTCAGGTGCCCCTTCCCGCACACTATACCACCATACACGGTGACACAGAGGAAGGTGCACATGACATTGAAGAGGAGGTGATGGATGACCCAGTTGTTGACCCAGATTGGCATCCATTGGGGGAAGAGGGTGCTGCTTCCAATAGCTCAAATGAGGAGCATCCACAGCAGAAATCAACATCGCAACAGCTGTTATCTGGCAGGCCCGGAGCACTCCAAAGACAGGTTCCAAAAATCAAAAGAGTTGCTGGACAGCTTGTCCAGAGGGTCAAAACATCACAGCGTGCTAGGCCGCAAAATGTCTGCCAAAGTAGGAAGAGTGCAGTGTGGCACTTTTTTGAACAAAATCCTCATGATCAGGCCAAGGTTATCTGTAAGAAGTGCGCAAAGACCTTTAGCCGAGGGAAAAATCTGAAAAATTTGAATACCAGTTGCATGCTTAGACATTTAACCAGCATGCACTTGCAAGCGTGGACACAACACCAAACCTCAAGTGCCACATGTGCAACTGATCACAAAGAAGGTAGTCAGCAACGCTACATTGTTTCCCCCACTGTAAGCCCACCGGTTAGCACAGCAGCAAATGTTGAGGTGTCGTTGCAAGGCCACAGCAGTCAGGGAATCCCACTGTTATATCAACGAAATACTGAATCTAGGCAATCAGAAAGAACACCAACTCCATCACCATCATCAACTCTCTCAGTCCGCCCTGTCCACCGCTACTTCTACCATATGCAGCTCTCAAGTCCAGCTCACCCTCCCAGACACTATGAGTAGGTCAAGAAAGTACTCAGTCTCTCATCCGCGTACACTGGGTTTGAACGCCCACATTGCCAAACTAATCTCGTTTGAGATGATGCCCTATCGGTTGGTGGAAAGCGCAGCTTTCCGCGAACTAATGGCCTATGCAGTACCACGCTATGACCTACCCAGTCGCCACTTCTCTCGCAAAGCCATCCCAGCCCTCCACCATCATGTGAAAGACCGCATTATCCATGCACTCAAGCAGTCAGTGAGTGGAAAGGTGCACCTCACAACTGATGCATGGTCCAGTCGGCATGGCCAGGGCCGTTACGTGTCCATCACTGCGCACTGGGTTAATGTGGTGGATGCAGGGTCCACAGGGGACAGCGGTGGTGGGACAGTGCTGCCTAGCCCACGGTATAGGAAACAGTTGGCTGTAGGCGTTCCACCCTCCTCCTCCTCCTCCTCCAGAAGCGAAAGCTCGTCCACAGAGCGCAGTCGTACGAGCACTCCATCTGCAGCTGCCACTGTTGCACACGAGGTGTCCCCCTATCGAGCAGCTAGTGGAAAGCGTCAGCAGGCTGTGTTGCAGATGATGTGTTTGGGCGACAGACACACCGCCGAGGTGCTGGACGAGTACTTGAAGCGACAAACTGAGTCATGGCTGGGCAGTGTACATCTTGAGGCAGGCAAGGTAGTTAGTGATAACGGCCATAATTTTGTGGCAGCCATAGCCCTTTCAAAACTCAGCCACATACCTTGCTTGGCTCACACCTTGAACCTGGTGGTGCAGTGCTTCCTCAAAAATTATCCGGAGTTAACAGCCCTGCTCCATAAGGTGCGAAGACTGTGCGCGCACATCCGCCGGTCGCCTGTACACTCCGTTCGTATGCAGAAGCTGCAGCGATTGCTCCACCTTCCCAAACACCGCCTCATTATCGACATTGCAACAAGGTGGAACTCCACCCTGCACATGGTGGAGCGGCTGTGCGAGCAGAGGCAGGCCATAATGCATTTGTGGGAGGATACACGGCCAGGCACTTTGAGAGCAGACATGGAGTTGACAGGTGTGCAGTGGTCGAAGCTGAAAGACCTCTGTAAAGTCCTTCAGTGTTTTGAGGAATGCACACGGCTGGTAAGCGCAGACGACGCCATCCTAAGCACGAGCATCCCACTTATGCGTCTGCTCATGCAAACTTTGACGCACCTTAAGGAGCAGGCGTCTGCAGCCAATGTTGACGAGGAGGAAGAGGTGGAGGGAATCCTTGATGACATTCAGCCATTGTCTGCTCAGGGACCTCTCCTGGACGAGTTGGAGGAAGAAGAGGAGGAGGAGGATGATGATGGGGATGATTACTTAGGGGAGGAGGATCCATCTCATGGGGCAAGTGAAAATGTTGGCGTGGCAAGGTCTGGTACAGGGTTTGTGCGTGACTGGAGGGATGTGGATTTGCCAGAAAGTGCTCCTCCAACCAGCACTCGCAGTGCATCATTGACACCGGGAACATTGGCCCACATGTCAGATTATGCCTTGCGGATCCTAAAAAGGGACCCCTGCATTGCCAAAATGATGAACGATGATGACTACTGGTTGGCCAGCATCCTGGATCCACGCTATAAAGGCAAATTACAAAACATCATGCCACAGGAGAACCTTGACCTAATATTGGCTAATAAACAAGAAACTCTGGTAAATCGGTTGCTTGAGGCATTCCCAGCACACAGCAGCGGTGATGGTTCTCACACGAGCCGTACGGGCCGGGGGCAACTTGGCAGAGGTGTTCATGGTGCACACAGCAGAAGTGGCGTTGGAGACAGGGGTTTCATGACAATGTTGTGGACTGATTTTTCAAGTACCGCTCACACAACTGGTAATACAGCATCGATGGAAAGTGACAGGAGACAGCAGTTGTCAACTATGGTTACAAACTACTTTTCCTCCCATATCGATGTCCTCCCACACAGGTCATTCCCCTTTGACTATTGGGCTGCTAAACTGGACACCTGGCCTGAATTGGCACAATATGCCTTACAGGAGCTCGCTTGCCCAGCTGCAAGTGTGCTATCGGAAAGAGTCTTCAGTGCAGCTGGATCAATCCTGACAGAAAAAAGGACCCGTCTGTCAACCCAAAATGTGGATGATCTAACCTTCATTAAAATGAACCATGCATGGGTTTCCAAGGATTTTGTCCCACCTTCCCCTGATGACACATAGGGTGACGGAAAAATGGCTTGCTTTGGTCCACCTCTTCCTGGGACTTGACCTATTTCACCTTTCGCATCAGCTGAATGTCCAACATCAGCATATGCCACTTTCTAAAACTTCCTAACTGTGCTGCCTCCCCCCCCCCATGGCCGGGGTCACCACCTAGCGCACGACACCATGGCGCGGGCACTGGCACAGGGTCCCTCATAGTGCAATCAAGTGTCTCTGACGGTGGTGGTGCACACCCGCCGTCAGACACACCGCCGTACTATGAGGGGCCCAGTGCCAGTACCGACGCCCACGAGTGGGCCCCCCTTGCTTGGGCAGGGCCCCAGCATTTGCAATCTTTACCTCTCCCTGCTCCCCCGCTGTGTAGTCTGGGCCGTCAAATCCATACTGTGCCTGACACCGTCTGAGCCTGCCTCCTGGTGTATTGACATATATTTTGAATGTGTACGCTATCCATACATGTTATCCGGGGATACGGTACCTTTTCTCACCTTTGTGCAATCACGTGCAAGCCATACTGGGCCTAACACCGTCTGAGCCTGCCTCCTGATGTATAGACATATCTTTTGAATGTGTACGCTATCCATACATGTTATCCGGGGATACGGTACCCTTTCTCACCTTTGTGCAATCACGAGCAAGCCATACTGGGCCTAAAACCGTCTTAGCCTGCCTCCTGATGTATAGACGTATCTTTTGAATGTGTACGCTATCCATACATGTTATCCGGGGATACGGTACCCTTTCTCACCTTTGTGCAATCACTTGCAAGCCATACTGGGCCTTACACCGTCTGAGCCTGCCTCCTGATGTATAGACATATCTTTTGAATGTGTACTCTATCCATACATGTTATCCTGGGATACGGTACCCTTTCTCACCTTTGTGCAATCACTTGCAAGCCATACTGGGCCTTACACCATCTGAGCCTGCCTCCTGATGTATAGACATATATTTTGAATGTGTACGCTATCCATACATGTTATCCGGGGATACGGTACCCTTTCTCACCTTTGTGCAATCACTTGCAAGCCATACTGTGCCTGACACCGTCTGAGCCTGCCTCCTGATGTATAGATATATCTTTTGAATGTGTACGCTATCCATACATGTTATCCGGGGATACGGTACCCTTTCTCACCTTTGTGCAATCACGTGCAAGCCATACTGGGCCTAACACCGTCTGAGCCTGCCTCCTGATGTATAGACATATCTTTTGAATGTGTACGCTATCCATACATGTTATCCGGGGATACGGTACCCTTTCTCACCTTTGTGCAATCACGTGCAAGCCATACTGGGCCTAACACCATCTGAGCCTGCCTCCTGATGTATAGACATATCTTTTGAATGTGTACGCTATCCATACATGTTATCCGGGGATACGGTACCCTTTCTCACCTTTGTGCAATCACGTGCAAGCCATACTGGGCCTAACACCGTCTGAGCCTGCTTCCTGATGTATAGACATATCTTTTGAATGTGTACGCTATCCATACATGTTATCCGGGGATACGGTACCCTTTCTCACCTTTGTGCAATCAGTTGCAAGCCATACTGGGCCTTACACCGTCTGAGCCTGCCTCCTGATGTATAGACATATCTTTTGAATGTGTACGCTATCCATACATGTTATCCGGGGATACAGTACCCTTTCTCACCTTTGTGCAATCATGTGCAAGCCATACTGGGCCTAACACCGTCTGAGCCTGCCTCCTGATGTATAAACATATATTTTGAATGTGTACGCAATCCATACATTTTATCCCGGGATGCGGTACCCTTTCTCACCTTTGTGCAATCACTTGCAAGCCATACTGGGCCTTACACCGTCTGAGCCTGCCTCCTGATGTATAGACATATATTTTGAATGTGTACGCTATCCATACATGTTATCCGGGAATACGGTACCCTTTCTCACCTTTGTGCAATCACTTGCAAGCCATACTGGGCCTTACACCGTCTGAGCCTGCCTCCTGATGTATAGACATATATTT
The DNA here is from genome assembly GCF_039654945.1 of Dendrobates tinctorius. Taxonomy (NCBI): domain Eukaryota; kingdom Metazoa; phylum Chordata; class Amphibia; order Anura; family Dendrobatidae; genus Dendrobates; species Dendrobates tinctorius. The sequence continues at coordinate 44,761,540 of NW_027361684.1, forward strand.
TGAATGTATACGCTATGCATACATGTTATCTGGGGATACGGTACTCTTTCTCACCTTTGTGCAATCACTTGCAAGCCATACTGGGCCTTACACCGTCTGAGCCTGCCTCCTGATGTATAGACATATATTTTGAATGTGTACGCTATCCATACATGTTATCCGGGGATACGGTACCCTTTCTCACCTTTGTGCAATCACTTGCAAGCCATACTGGGCCTTACACCGTCTTAGCCTGCCTCCTGATGTATAGACATATATTTTGAATGTGTACGCTATCCATACATGTTATTCGGGGATACGGTACCCTTTCTCACCTTTGTGCAATCACTTGCAAGCCATACTGTGCATGACACCGTCTGAGCCTGCCTCCTCATGTATAGACATATCTTTTGAATGTGTACGCTATCCATACATGTTATCCGGGGATACGGTACCCTTTCTCACCTTTGTGCAATCACGTGCAAGCCATACTCGGCCTAACACCGTCTGAGCCTGCCTCCTGATGTATAGACATATCTTTTGAATGTGTACGCTATCCATACATGTTATCCGGGGATACGGTACCCTTTCTCACATTTGTGCAATCACGTGCAAGCCATACTGGGCCTAACACCGTCTGAGCCTGCCTCCTGATGTATAGACATATCTTTTGAATGTGTACGCTATCCATACATGTTATCCGGGGATACGGTACCCTTTCTCACCTTTGTGCAATCATGTGCAAGCCATACTGGGCCTAACACCATCTGAGCCTGCCTCCTGATTTATAGACATATTTTGAATGTGTACGCTATCCATACATGTTATCCGGGGATACGGTACCCTTTCTCACCTTTGTGCAATCACGTGCAAGCCATACTGGGCCTAACACCGTCTGAGCCTGCCTCCTGATGTATAGACATATCTTTTGAATGTGTACGCTATCCATACATGTTATCCGGGGATACGGTACCCTTTCTCACCTTTGTGCAATCACGTGCAAGCCATACTGGGCCTAACACCGTCTGAGCCTGCCTCCTGATGTATAGACATATCTTTTGAATGTGTACGCTATCCATACATGTTATCCGGGGATACGGTACCCTTTCTCACCTTTGTGCAATCACGTGCAAGCTATACTGGTCCTAACACCATCTGAGCCTGCTTCCTGATGTATAGACATATCTTTTGAATGTGTACGCTATCCATACATGTTATCCGGGGGATACGGTACCCTTTCTCACCTTTGTGCAATCACTTGCAAGCCATACTGTGCCTGACACCATCTGAGCCTGCCTCCTGATGTATAGACATATCTTTTGAATGTGTACGCTATCCATACATGTTATCCGGGGATATGGTACCCTTTCTCACCTTTGTGCAATCACTTGCAAGCCATACTGTGCCTGACACCGTCTGAGCCTGCCTCCTGATGTATAGACATATCTTTTGAATGTGTACGCTATCCATACATGTTATCCGGGGATACGGTACCCTTTCTCACCTTTGTGCAATCACGTGCAAGCCATACTGGGCCTAACACCGTCTGAGCCTGCCTCCTGATGTATAGACATATCTTTTGAATGTGTACGCTTTCCATACATGTTATCCGGGGATACGGTACCCTTTCTCACCTTTGTGCAATCACTTGCAAGCCATACTGGGCCTTACACCGTCTGAGCCTGCCTCCTGATGTATAGACATATATTTTGAATGTGTACGCTATCCATACATGTTATCCGGGGATACGGTACCCTTTCTCACCTTTGTGCAATCACTTGCAAGCCATACTGGGCCTTACACCGTCTGAGCCTGCCTCCTGATGTATAGACATATATTTTGAATGTATACGCTATGCATACATGTTATCTGGGGATACGGTACTCTTTCTCACCTTTGTGCAATCACTTGCAAGCCATACTGGGCCTTACACCGTCTGAGCCTGCCTCCTGATGTATAGACATATATTTTGAATGTGTACGCTATCCATACATGTTATCCGGGGATACGGTACCCTTTCTCACCTTTGTGCAATCACTTGCAAGCCATACTGGGCCTTACACCGTCTTAGCCTGCCTCCTGATGTATAGACATATATTTTGAATGTGTACGCTATCCATACATGTTATCCGGGGATACGGTACCCTTTCTCACCTTTGTGCAATCACTTGCAAGCCGTACTGTGCATGACACCGTCTGAGCCTGCCTCCTCATGTATAGACATATCTTTTGAATGTGTACGCTATCCATACATGTTATCCGGGGATACGGTACCCTTTCTCACCTTTGTGCAATCACGTGCAAGCCATACTCGGCCTAACACCGTCTGAGCCTGCCTCCTGATGTATAGACATATCTTTTGAATGTGTACGCTATCCATACATGTTATCCGGGGATACGGTACCCTTTCTCACATTTGTGAAATCACGTGCAAGCCATACTGGGCCTAACACCATCTGAGCCTGCCTCCTGATGTATAGACATATCTTTTGAATGTGTACGCTATCCATACATGTTATCCGGGGATACGGTACCCTTTCTCACCTTTGTGCAATCATGTGCAAGCCATACTGGGCCTAACACCATCTGAGCCTGCCTCCTGATTTATAGACATATATTTTGAATGTGTACGCTATCCATACATGTTATCCGGGGATACGGTACCCTTTCTCACCTTTGTGCAATCACGTGCAAGCCATACTGGGCCTAACACCGTCTGAGCCTGCCTCCTGATGTATAGACATATCTTTTGAATGTGTACGCTATCCATACATGTTATCCGGGGATACGGTACCCTTTCTCACCTTTGTGCAATCACGTGCAAGCCATACTGGGCCTAACACCGTCTGAGCCTGCCTCCTGATGTATAGACATATCTTTTGAATGTGTACGCTATCCATACATGTTATCCGGGGATACGGTACCCTTTCTCACCTTTGTGCAATCACGTGCAAGCTATACTGGGCCTAACACCATCTGAGCCTGCTTCCTGATGTATAGACATATCTTTTGAATGTGTACGCTATCCATACATGTTATCCGGGGATATGGTACCCTTTCTCACCTTTGTGCAATCACTTGCAAGCCATACTGTGCCTGACACCGTCTGAGCCTGCCTCCTGATGTATAGACATATCTTTTGAATGTGTACGCTATCCATACATGTTATCCGGGGATACGGTACCCTTTCTCACCTTTGTGCAATCACGTGCAAGCCATACTGGGCCTAACACCGTCTGAGCCTGCCTCCTGATGTATAGACATATATTTTGAATGTGAACGCTATCCATACATGTTATCTGGGGATACGGTACCCTTTCTCACCTTTGTGCAATCACTTGCAAGCCATACTGGGCCTTACACCGTCTGAGCCTGCCTCCTGATGTATAGACATATCTTTTGAATGTGTACGCTATCCATACATGTTATCCGGGGATACCTCACCTTTGTCCAATCACGTGCAAGCCATACTGGGCCTAACACCGTCTGAGCCTGCCTCCTGATGTATAGACATATCTTTTGAATGTGTACGCTATCCATACATGTTATCCGGGGATACGGTACCCTTTCTCACCTTTGTGCAATCTCTTGCAAGCCATACTGGGCCTTACACCGTCTGAGCCTGCCTCCTGATGTATAGACATATATTTTGAATGTGTACGCTATCCATACATGTTATCTGGGGATACGGTACCCTTTCTCACCTTTGTGCAATCACGTGTAACCCATACTGGGCGTGAGAACGGCTGGCGAGCTGTTAAGCAAGCTACAGCACCTGTGGTTTGCACACGTAAGTTTTTCATTTTTTTCAGGAATGACGGTTAGGCCTAATTCCGGAACTGCGGTTGACCTGCACTTACTGGGAAATCATCGTTCGCGAGTAATAATTGTAATCAATGATCCCCATCACTAACGTTGTTCAGCGGGTTATCTGCACCTGTAAGCGACAAACGCTGGCCTTTTCAGTGTAGCGCACATGCAGCCACGGACATGTAAGGGCATGACACACCAGTTATTGGCCAATCTCATGTGCCAGAGCCTCACGCGTCCCTCTAGTAAGCCAGACTCGGACCGCGGGGCATGACGGAGTCTCGTTCGTTAACGGAATTAAGCTTGCAATGTGTGCATCTGTTCTGTAGCTGGCATGGTTGAGGTTGCCCGTGTTGAGTCAAAATACGCCGTAGGCTCCACTCCTGGTGGTGCCCTTCTGGATATTCCTTTAAGGTTCAGCTTTGCAACCATACTGCCCACGTAAAACAAACACTTTGCCTTCATGAACGCTGTTTGGAGGGTCATGACTCGTGGGAATAACGCCGCCCAATCAGTTAACCTGCTAGAGAGATCCTTCGTTGCTCCCAAGCATGACATCACACTCCCTAGGAGGAAGGTAATGCCACTGTGGCGACCGTACTCCTGGGGGCGACACAAGTGCACTGATGCCCAGCCACTGCTCGATGAATCTGCTGGTACATTGACCCAGACCACTATATTCCCCTCGCACGCTACCCGGCCTGAATCTGACCCTGATGAAACTCGGGTTAACCTTCCCATATACAGTTCCATCTTACACGGTGACAAAGAGGAAGCTGCAGATGAAAGTGCAGGTTCGGCCCACCCGCCGTCAGACACACCACCGTACTATCAGGGGCCCTGTGCCAGTGCCGTCGCCAACGAGTGGGCCCCCCCTGCTTGCTCAGGATCACAGCACTTGCAAGGTTGAAATACTGTGCAGTGAGATGGAAGATGGGGACGACGAGGAGTCCAGACTAGTACAGGGATTCCCTAGTGAGGAGACTTATTTGATTGTTTTCAATGTTGGGACAGCAATTTTTGGGGAGCACTATACTCTGGAGAATGATAGATGGGGCCCACCATACACTGGAACATTCCAAAGGTGGACATCAGACACTGGAGCAGCATTTACAGGGCCCATTATACACTAGAGCATTAGAAATGGGGCCCATTATGTTTGGAGCATTATTTGGACCCATAAGACAGTAGAGCTTCATCCATGGGGACCAACATATACTGTAGCATTATGTGGAGCTCATCATATACTGTTTCAAACATTATATGGGACCAATGATTCTGTATGGAGAAATAGATGAGCCTCGTCATGAGATGTAAAAAGTGAAGTATTTTTCATTGTACTATACCGCTATTTCTCTGCCGTATCGGAGCATGATGAGTTGTGGTATTATGTGTTAAAGGGGCGCTCTTTCGCCCAGGGCACATGAAAACCTGGAGCCAGCCCTACCCCCCCACAACTTTAGCCAAATAACCCCCATTTGTCAGTGCGTAACTTGTATTCTGAAGTTAATTAAGGTTGACCAGCTTAAGTAAGAAGAATTGATGCTTTTGGCATTCAAATGAGCACTGTAGGTGTGTTTCCTATCCTCCTCTCACTGCCGACTTTTATTCCCCATTGACTTACATTGGGTTTCATGTTTCGGGACGACCCCGACTTTTCCCCATAATCGGCCAATCTTGCTCGACCCGACTGTTGGAAAAGTCGGGTTTCACGAAACGAAACTCGACCATAAAAAACCAAAAGTCGCTCAACTCTAGAAGTAACCTATACTTCGAAATGCATTGGAAATGAAACATTTATCTTTTACCAGAACAGCAATTGTGTATTATGTCAAGCAGCGCACGAAGTCCAAAAAAAGTTCCATAGGATTTAAAACAATGACAAGAGAAGATAATTAAGGGCTGCTTTGATGGCAGATATAAGCTACACTTACTGCAGAATGAATAGAAAAAACACTGGATCAAGGTTGTTGTTTTCAGATAGGGAGCAACTTATGATTTAGGCCCCTTGGGCTAAGCTGTCCAGAGTATAAATCCATCTGGATTCTACCCGTGACATTGCCCTTAAATAGTCACCCCCCCCAGGATGTGGATGAACCAGTTGTATACCTAAAAAGGAGACCCCTTTACAAGACCGGTTGTGAACATCCAGAAAGTGTCGAGATAGTGGATGTCCCTCATAGCCTTTCTTAATGTTATCTAGATGCTCCTTGATTCTAATGTGCAAGGGTCTCTTGGTTCTCCCTACGTATATTTTGCAGCAAGGACATTTAAGAATATAGATAACGCCCGATAATTGGCATGTAATGTTTCCCTAATATAAAATGTATTATTATTAATTGTATTCGTAAAGCGTTTGTGCAATTGTCTAGTTGTTGCTGTGCTGACACAACAAGAGCATCTCCCGCATGATAGAAAGCCAAATGAGTTAGAATCCAAGCCGGCTGGTTGAATAACTTTATTAGTAGAATTGCGCATTTTTGTTGTTGGCGACAGTAGGAGGCCCAAATTTTGGGCCTTAGTGTAAACAAATCTCGTTGTTTTGGGAATCAAATCCCCTACACATTTATCACCCTGTAGATGTGGCCAGTGTTTGCATACAATTTTATTAAATACTTTGTAACCTGAATGAAATTGAGTGACAATAGGTAATTGTTGAATTTATTCCTGAATCGTGGGTGTTTCTTTATGATAATCATTGATATTAGTGCAGTTGCGTCTGATTCTCTTGTATTGACTTTTTGGAAAATTAGTGAGCCACATGAGAATCAGACGCAACTGCACTAATATCAATGATTATCATAGAGAAACACAATATTTAACTAACCAACTTTTAGCTAAAGGATATGACACAGAGTCTCTGAATAAAACTAAATTAGAAGTACAAACTATGTCTAGATCCTGTCTAGTCCACAAACCCCCCAAAGACAATATTTCACCCACGATTCAGGAACAAATTCAACAATTACCTATTATCACTCAATTTCATTCAGGTTACAAAGTATTTAATAAAATTGTATGCAAACACTGGCCACATCTACAGGGTGATAAATGTGTAGGGGATTTGATTAAAAAAAAAAACGAGATTTGTTTACACTTAGGCCCAAAATTTGGGCCTCCTACTGGCGCCAACAACAAAAATGCGCAATTCTACTAATAAAGTTATTTAACCAGCCCGCTTGGATTCTAACTCATTTGGCTTTCTATCATGCGGGAGATGCTCTTGTTGCAGTAAGTGTAGCTTATATCTGCCATCAAAGCAGCCCTTATTTATCTTCTCTTGTCATTGTTTTAAATCCTATGGAACTTTTTTGGACTTCGTGCGCTGCTTGACATAATACACAATTGCTGTTCTGGTAAAAGATCAATGTTTTATTCCCAATGCATTTCAAAGTATAGGTTACCGTTACTTCTTCCTCAGGGGATGACAGACATCAAATGCCATTGTCATCTTCTGTTGTCATTGTTTTACCATTTACTATTACCATTTCCCTCTATCAGAAATCTTTATTGTAAACACCCCTAATCCTGTTGCTTCAGCATTGGTTGTATCGACCACAGCACCTTTTTTTTTTTTTTCTGGACTTGACAGACAAACTCAAGTGAGTGCTACAGGCCCAGTTGTATTGCTCACAATTATGCAAAACAGGTAAATTTAATTTGACTCTACTCTTTATCCAGCAGTTTTTTTATATACTGATTCATGGTCATTATGACAGTGTGAAACATCTCTGATTCTGAGAAAACATATTTGACTGCGAGATTCTTCCCACACCACTAAGTGAGTATCTGTCAACCGGATTCTTCCTTTTTTTTTGTCCCCAGTATAGCGCGGTGTATTCCTTTATTTATCAGTCAATAAATAACATTTCCCACATGTTTGCTTTACATCAGCACAATTTTGGAACCAATTTTTTTCTTGTTAGGAAGTTATAAGGGTTAAAAGTTGACCAGCGATTTTTCTTTTTTACAACAAAATTTACAAAACCATTTTTTTAGGGACCACCACACATTTGAAGTCACTTTAAAAGGTGAATATGACAGAAAATACCCAAAAGTGACACCATTCTAAAAACTGCACCCCTCAAGGTGCTCAAAACCACATTCAAGAAGTTTATTAACCCTTTAGATACTTCACAAGAATTGAAGCAATGTGGAAGGAAAAAATTAACATTTAACTTTTTTCCCCAAAATTTTTCTTTAGACACAATTTTTTTATTTTGTCAAGGGTTTCAGAAGAAAATGAATCACAATATTTGTTGTGCAATTTTTCCTGAGTACACTGATAACCCATGTGTGGAGGAAAACCAATCTTTAGGCGCACGGCAGTGGTCAGAAGGGAAGGAGCATCATTTGAGATTTTGAATGTTAAATTGGCTGGAATCAAGAGCGGTCACCATGTTGCTTTTGGAGAGCCCCTGATGTACCTAAACAGTGGAAACCCCACATAATTGACCCAATTTTGGAAACTAGACCCCCCAAGGAACTTATCTAAATGTGTGGTGAGCACTTTGAACCCCCAAGGGTTTCATAGAAGTTTATAACAGAGCCATAAAATTAAAAAATCATATTTTTTCCACCAAACTGATCTTTTCATTCTTTTCATCCCCAATTTTTATTTTTCCAAGGGTAAGAGAACCCCAAAAGTTGTTGTTCAATTTTTCCTGAGAATGCAGATACCCCATTTGTGGGGATAAACCACTGTGTGGGTGCATGGCAGAGCTCAGAAGGGAAGCAGCGCCGTTTGACTTTTTCAACGCAAAATTGGCTGTAATTGAGATCGGACGCCATGTCACCTTTGGAGAGCTCCTGATGTGCTGAGACAGTGGAAACCTCCCACAAGTGACACCATTTTGGAAACTAGACCCCCCAGGGAGCTTATCTAGATGTGTGGTGAGCACTTTGAATCACCCAAGTGCTTCACAGAAGTTTATAACGTAGAGCCTTGAAAATAAAATAATCATATTTTTTTCCACAAAAATGATCTTTTTGCCCCAAAATTTTTATTTTCACAAGGGTAACTGGAGAAATAGGACCCCAAAAGTTGTTGTGCAATTTGTCCTAAGTATGCTGATACCCCATATGTGGGGTGGAACCACTGTTTGGGTGCATGGCAGAGCTCAGAAGGGAAGGAGCACCGTTTTGGAATGCAGACGTTGATGGAATGGTGTGTGGGCGTCATGCTGCGTTTGCAGAGTCCCTGATTTGCCGAAACAGTGGAAACCCCTCACAAGTGACACCATTTTGGAAACTAGACCCCCCAAGGAGCTTACCTAGATGTGTGGTGAGCACTTTGAACCCACCAGTGCTTCACAGACGTTTATAATGTAGAGCCGTGAAAATAATCATATTTTTTTCCACAAAAATGATCTTTTTGCCCCCAAATTTTTATTTTCACAAGGGTAACAGGAGAAATTGGACCCCAAAAATTGTTGTTCGATTTGTCCTGAGTGCGCTGATACCCCATATGTGGGAGAAAACTACTGTGATCGCCTTACTGCGATCCTTGGGAGGCAGAATGCACAAATCCACAAAAGGTGAAGAATTGGTTTTATTTTTTACGCCGTTCCTCGTGCGGTATTAGTGATTAGGCGACTTTATTCCTCGGGTCGGTGCGATTACAGTGATACCAAATTTATATCCTTTTTTCGTGTTTAGCTTCTGTCACCACTAAAAGACGCTTTTTTTGGAAGAATTTTTTGTAAGAAATTTTTGCATCGCCATATTTTGAGAGCTATAATTTTTCCATATTCCGTCCGACAGAGTCATGCTTGGGCTTGTTTTTTGCAGGATGAGCTGATGTTATTATTGGTACCATATTCGGGCACATAACATTTTTTGATCGCTTTCTATTCCGATTTTTGTGGAAGTAGAATAAACAAAAACCAGCAATTCAGGAATTGTTTTTTTTTTCTCTCCGTTCCGCGTGTGGTAAAATTAGTATGGCAGCTTTATTCTTTGGGTCACTACGATTACAGAGATACCTCATTTATATATTTTTTTATGTTTTTTACACAATAAAAACTTTTATAGAAAAAATAATTATTTTGCATCACTTCATTCTGCGAGCTATAACTTTTTTATTTTTCTGCTGATGGAGCTGCAACATGACTCGTTTTTTGCAGGACGAGATGACATTTTCAGTGGTACCATGTTTATTTACATCCGTCTTTTTGATCGCACGTTATTGAACTTTTTCCAAGTGTTAAAGTATAATTTGCTACTTTTTTGTGGGGGGGGTTTTACGGCGCTCACTGAAAGGGTTAACTAGGGTGACGCTTTTATAGATGGGATTTTTACGGACGCGGTGATATGAAACGTGTATTTTTTGTTTTATTTTTTTACATTAAAATGTGCAATTTTAGGGGATATTTTAAAATTATTTTTTGTTATTTTTTTTTACATATTTTTTTTAAAAAAGTTGTCTTTTTTTACCTTGTCCCTTCATGGGACTTTCACTTTAGGTATAATACATTACAATGCTCCAGCATTGTAATGCATTATACCTATGCTGAAAGCTGCTGATACCATGCTGTGAGCACCTCCGGGTCATCATGGCACAGGTCGGGCCCCATGATTACATCGCGGGGACGCCAACCTGAGGCAGAGGGAGCCCCCTGCCCTCTACCTCCCCCCTCTGAATGCTGTGACCGCGCTTGATCACAGCACTCAGGGGGTTAACAGTGGGGGGCCACGGGGGCGCCGCTCCCAGCTGTCAGTGCAGAAGCTCAGCTACTGCAGCCTTGAGCTTCTGCACTGAGATCGGGCAGGAGATGCTGAAATTTCAGCCTCTCCTGCCCAATCACTGCTGTGTTTGGTCGGTCAGATTGACTGACCAATCACAGAGCTTGGGGTGCAGGGACTGACTGCAAGGGTCCCTGCACCCCTTTCCGTGCCTGTCAGCTGTCATAAAGTATAGGAGTAACCCCGGCACACTAATAACATGAAAGTAAAGTCTTCTCAACGACAGTCTTTAATTGTTGTGATTTTATTGATTGTGAAAAAAAGGGTGGTGTTACAATCCAAAAAAGGGTGGTGTTACAATCCAACGTTTCAGCTCTACTTCTCGAGCTTTCATCAGGGATATGACTAGATCCTTGGTTTTGAGGTGTGTGTATAAGTGGTATAGGTTTGCCTTTGTAATCCAGCTGCTGGAACGGTACCTATAGTAACCACGATGTGTAGGGTCAGCACGTGACTCCCGTCCTTGTGTCCTAAATCTAGTCAGGTGTGGAGGAGGCCGGAAGTCATAGACAGCTGTCAGCACTGAACTGTCACTGCGTGTTTCACGCAGTAACAGTTCAAAGGCAGGACGTGCACAGTCCGTGCTGGTGCGGGAAGTTACCTCTTGCCATGATAGATTGTGCACATCCATAGACATTAAGGGGTTAAGTGGGAGAACTTGCACAATTGGTGGCTGACTAAATACTTTTTTCCCCACTTTAAATAGGAGTGTGTGAGCAAAGGGTCTGAATACTTATGACCATGTGATATTTCAGTTTTTCTTTCTTAATAAATTTGCAAAAGTTTCTACATTTCTTTTTTTTCTGTCAAGATGGGGTGCAGAGTGTACATTAATAAGAAAAAAATGAACTTTTTTTTGCATTTACCAAATGGCTGCAATGAAACAAAGAGTGAAAAATTTAAAGGGGTCTGAATACTTTCTGTACAACTGTATGTACATATGTTTGTATCTATGCACTGCTGAATATCAGGAACTGTGTTGTAATTTCATGTTTAGATGAACAAAACCAGTGAGATGACACAAATAGACCTGGAATATTGTATGGTGAGTAAAAAACATAGTAAATAAACCCTATTGCGAATTACCATAGTTTTGTTTGGCATTACTAATACCTTCTAATTATATATTTGTTGAATAAAAGAAACAGTCTATCTATTAAACTGATCTTTGTCCTTAATCTAAGAAATAGGTTGAGAAAGAGTTTGATGGAGTTAAGGAATATTGAGATTGGACAGTCTCATTTCTTCGTGCAGCTTGGTTTTGACCACATAGCATGTTCAATGCTTTGATCCAAAAAAAGACATAAAAGGTAATGATTTTGACTTGAATCCAATAGAGCATTCCAAGCATCTGTACTTTCTTGGATAATATTTTGTACATGGTCTCTTGCTTTAAACATAAGAGTACAATGTCTGCCACTATTTATATCACTGAATTGCAAGTGATCTCTTCAGACACCCATACTTTCTTTTTTATTTGCTGAACAAACGTACAATTACAGAGGTCATTGAGTGTCATTTCCCATTACTTCTACCAATGCTGATGGCCAAAGAAGTATGTTTGGTTTTATGTTCTCTGATAATGTCTAATGGAATACAAGCAGGAGACACAGGTAACATGGGGTGAGCTGGCAATAGATGAAGCTGCGCCACCTATTTGTTGCTCCAATTTTGAGCTCTTTGTTATGTCCGGGATGCTTTCCAGGCTAAGGCTGCCTGCTTTTCATAAACGCCGTTCTTCAAAAACATGGTTAAAGCGGCCAAAGCAACCGTCAGAAGGCTATGTCAAGCTCCAGAGGTGACAGTCCTCTACTTTTTAGTGTTAAGGTCCAAGAAATGACAGAGTGGTTCAGCAATGCTGTCTAAGAAGTGATAGTTGTATATTCTGCTTCCAAAAGCAGTCCTAGAGGTGATAAGTGTTACGTTCTCTGGCCAAACCATCATGGAGGTGAAATGCTCTGTTTGCTCAAAGTAAATAATTGTAAACCCAAAGGGTTTCACATTACATTGACAAGCCGTCCTAGAAACTGACTGCTTGTGGCCCTGGAGACTTTATATTCCACATCAGATATAAAAAGGGTCAGGTTCTCAATTCTTTCATAACCTAAACATTAAAGAGACATAATCTGTCTTTCTAAGCCAACCAGTTGTAGTGGTAGCTGGCTGGACTTCTAAAACCTTGACTTGTCTATGACTTAAAAATCCCTTTTTATGCGGTTTTGCATTTTACAGGTTATTGATAGCCGATGCTCATCTTAAATTGCCAAGACATTATACCCAAAAATAGTTTACCTAGGTTTAGAGAGATTTATATCTTAATATAAAAGACCAGCTGAACATCAGCCGAAATGAAGGGTACAGCTTTATGTAGTAAGACTTTCTAATACGCAACATTACTTGCACTCTGTTGAACTAAAAACCTGGAAAATTTTCAGCTGTGTTTTTTTTTTTCAAGGGAAGTGCACTGCCGGGCAGACATAGCCTGACCCTGAACAACCCTTCATGTAGCTGGGACAGGCGCAGTGCCGAGATTTCAGCTGAGGACAACTCCCTTCCCGTTCTTAGAAGCAGAGTGGAGAGAAAGGGGAAGCACAAGGCTGTGTTTTACCACTTGACTTTCACTGATATCTTATTTTAGGCAGGAAATGTAATGTAGCTTGGGTGTGACAGCAAAATACGTGTACTGTAACAGTACCTAATAAAAATTAAGTGATGAAAAACCATGAGATTGATACACCGAACAAGCTGTTCTACTCTCGTAAATATGTCTTTGAACCTCTTAAATTTCCCATGTTTTATGTCTTCAAGCAAAATCTGCAGTAAATGAGCAGCTTTTGACATGACATGGTAACTTCGCACTTCTAGTATGAGTTCAATTCTTTTTCACTTCTTTTGAAAACCTTGACAAACCCTTATTTATGTATATCTGTATTATCGACTTAACTCAAGAATGTTTGGTAAGGTGTTGGTAGAATGGGTCTTAGCACCCTGGCAATACACCTTAAATATTGTTACTGTTTCAAAGACACTGACTCTACCACTAACACTTCTCCATTGCTTTAGCGCACCCTATAACTCTGCCGTTAACACCAAATTAATTACTGTAGCACTGTATCATTGGAAGTACACACCCTGCCACTGGCGCTAGTTTTATTGCCAACTGCTAGCCATTTGTCTGGGAAGATCCTTGTTACATATCATGGTTCTTGTACTCTATCAAATCCTTTTTTTTTAAGAAAATTTGGAACTGATACTTTTTTTTGAAATTTTGCTCTGCAAATTATTACCTTTGGAACTCATCTTTAGTAGAAATCCACTCTGACCAAAGAAATCCATAGGGCAACAGTTCAAAATGAAAGAATAAAGGTGTTTGACTGCTTGGGATTTCTTATTTTACAAATTACACTTAATAAAAAAAAAGCAAAATGTGTGGATGTGCACAGCTGTAGACATGCTGAGTATTACATGATGCCCGGATCATTAGGGAAATTTATTTTTGGCCTAAAATGTTGCTTTCTGTAAGTCACATTACATCTGAGATTCAGTAAATTATATTAATTTATGTGATTCCTTTGCTGCACTAAAGCCAAAGAAAAAATATGTGCAGTGGATATCTATTGTAGATTCTACTGATTACAGGTCAAAGTATTAATGTAATTAAGACCTAACTTGCAAAACCAATGATTTGTAATCTAAAAAAACATTATTATGTATCTCTTGTTCTACTTGGTCTTATGCCAACTTTATGACATCTGTCTGTTACTTCCTGAATCAGTGATCAAAATGTCTATACATATGATATACAATATTGGGCAAATGTATTTTGTATTTTTTTCTGCCATAAATGCTTTGAAATTTCTGGAGTGCAAGCTAAATACCATATTTATGAAAGCTTTTATTAGCATTTCAACAAGTGTGACATTAATGGAAAAAAAATTGTAGAGTTTCAGAGTTGCGCATGGTATTACTCATTTACTAATATTGTTCTCAAAATTTGTATTAGAATTCCAGGACTGAAGTACTGTTAGGTGTTTATATCCAGTGCAACATTATTCCATAGCTGTTTTTTTCCAGATATCCATACAACTTAAAGGTGTTGTCCAGACTTAAACTTGTGAATCCTCACATTTTGCGCACAAATGTCACATTTTATTACACAAATTTGTAGAAAATGAGATTAATTCTAACAAGAGATGAGCGGATCTTTTGAAATTCCAATTTACTGACTTCTCCAAATTTTCCTCAAAAATTAGATTTGTAGAGAATAAATTTGCTCAAATTTCAATACTGAAAAGCTTGTAATTGTTCATGAAATACAAGTTGAAAACATTCACTGAAAGAGGAAAAGAAAATTAACAATATCACTGAGAAAGAAAAAAACCGCCATACTTGCAATATCATGTCCAGACACAAATGCACAAACAGGATGCAGCGGGTCCCCCAAGATAAAAGCAAGGGGCCACACAGGTGCAAAATACTGAAAACAAGCCACTTACTATCCCACCAAACACCCGTGGGGTGGCTGCCTAGTACTCCAAATGCACACATGTTTGCATAGTATGTCGTTCACACCATTACGTGAGATGCACCTCCATTCATATGCCAGCCCAGGGCTGGACTGGCCATCTGGCAATTCTTGTTTGGTCGTGGGCTGCCTTGTCTGCTATGTTAACAGAATCAGTGCTCTCAAGACACCCATACTGTTAACAGTTGTGACGGAGCACAAAGTTGCTGACTCCATCACTTACCACAGCAGACCGAGGGTATAATTAGAAATATTGGTCTTGTAGCAAATCTTGCTTTCCTCCATCCAGGCTAATATTAGTAATATATCCCTATCTGGTGCTTCGAGACAGGGACAACATGGGCCTGTGTGATTGAAAATGCCAGGGTCTGAATTTTAGTCCCAGTCCGTACCTGCCAACGCGCCTACTATTACATCAGGCAGGCTGCCTATACCATATGTGCACCCACAGGCTAGACACCCCACATTACCCAGCCACCACTGGAAAGACCCGGCCTGCACCCTGCAAAAAAATGTAAAAAAGAGGTAAGTAATAAATGAGGTATTTGTCACTATTTTGGCCAAAATAAACAAGCTCGCAACCCACGTCAAGGGAAGAAACCCTGTTGTGGGGATTTAGTTGTCTGGTCTTTTTTGGGGGCATAGTGGCTATTGACTAGTACATCCTTTAACTTCCGGCTTCGTCTAGCCAATAGATAGATAGAGAGGGATAGCCTTCCAAACAATGGGGTCTGTCATAAAAATGTGCCAGTGTCTCCCTAAAATTTCTTTAATTTCTGCCCATTGGTTATTGTAAGTTGAGGTATGACCATCTCCTGTTTGTCCCTAGGGTTTAGTATGAGTAGGGTGAATTAACCCATCCCTGTGGGCTTGTTTGCGCTTCTGTATCCACATCGGATTGAAAGTTTGCTGTATCCCGCTGTTCAAAAATATTTGTGCAAGGTGCCCAGCTTATTTTTCAAAGGAACAGTCCTCAGAGTAGATTGTTTTTGCCCTAAGGAATTGCCCCACTGGGATGCCTCTATTTGTAGCAGAGGGGTGCGCTAATGTGGCATGTAGGAGCGAGTTTGTTGCCATTGGTTTTCTATATAGGTCCGTTGTAATTCTGCCTTCTGGTGAAACACCTATTTGGAGATCTAGAAAATCCAATTCTCCACCAAATTTGTAGGTCAATTTGATGTTGAGGGCATTGTTATTTAATTTACTCTTAAATATGTGGAGATCTTCAATCCCTCCCACACAAACCAGACATCGATTGTATCTCATCCATCCCTGTACTTGATTTATTTTACTGATGGAATCACTTAGGAAAATGTCCCTCTCCCATGCTCCCAATAACAGATTAGTGTATGAGGGAGTACAGGAAGCCCCCCCATAATTGTTCCTTGTAATTGTAGATAGGTCTGTTTTTTAAAAGTGAAAATATTGTGTTTGAGGACAAATTCGAAAAGGAGAAGAATCTAGTCGTCAAGGGCTGGATCTATGTTGCTGTTTTTTAAACATCATTGTGTTGCCCTGAGCCCATCTTTGTGTCTGAGAGATGTAGAAAGCCTCATCATCCGCTGTGACCATAATTGTATGATTTCCAGGCATAGGTGATTTAGCCTTTGAAAAGCTGCAGTCGTATCCTAAATGTATGAGGGGAGTGATGCTACCAGATGTTTAAGATAGTGGTCTATGAAATTAGCCACTACTTCAAATAAACCCACACTTCCTGATACAATAGGCCTACCTGGGAGATCTGTGAGGTTTTTGTGAAGTTTGAGAGTAAATAAAAAGTATGCAATTTATGTTGCAAATTACAGATGACATCCAGCATGGTTTTGGGAATGATGCCCTGTTCAAAAGCTTTCTCATAATTGATATTAGTTCCACATGAAAGTTGCAAAGGGGTTGAATGTTAACCCCTTTCTAATCTTAAGGGCCTTTCTCACATAGCGAGATTGCTAGCGAGATCGCTAAAGCGTTACCGATTTTTGTGATGCAAAAGCAATCTCGCCAGCAATCTCGCTTTGTGTGACACGTATGTGCGACCGGCCCCCCCGCTGGATATCGATGATCGTGCTCGAATGGCCTCGGCCATTTTTTTGTCATTGCTGTCCCGCTGGCCAGCATGCATCGCTGTGTTCGGCACCGACTAGCGACGTCGTTGGCGATGCAGAACTCATGGATAGTGTTGAGCGATACCGTCCGATATAGAGAAATATCGGATCGGATTGGATCGGCCCGATACAAAAAAGTATCGGGTATCGCCGATTCCGATACCGGAAGTCCCATTCAAGTCAATGGGACAGAAATATCGGAATGAAAAAAACCCTTTCTTTACTTGCACATCCAGTTCGGGAGGGGGGAAGAGTGTGGGTGGTGCGTGGGCGGACACTGTGCGTGTCTGTGTGTGCGGGCGGGGTCTGTGCAGGCCTTCCGGGGATCTGTACAGGCCTGCCGGGTGCCTGTGCTGGCTGCCTGGGGTCTTGTGTGTGTGCAGGCATCGTCCGATGGGAATACAAGTCCCATCGGGCGATACCTGCTACAATGACAGTGATTGACACATTAGCCAATTATGGGACAGTAGTAGTCCCATCATCCGGCTAATTTGTTGAATGTAAAACAAAAAAATATATACATACTACATACATACTACATATACTACATTCATACTACATACATACTACATACATACAACATGCTACAGACATACAGTACATACTACGTCTGTACGGGCCTGTCGGGGGCTTGTGCCGGCTGCCGGGAGTCTGTACAGGCCTGCCGGGGGCTTGTGCCGGCTGGTGGTGGTCTGTACGGGCCTGCCGAAGGCTTTTGCCGGCTGCCGGGGGTCTGAACGGGCCTGCAGGGGGCTTGTGCCGGCTGCCGGGGGTCTGTGCGGGCATGCTGAGGGTCTTGTGTGTGTGCAGGCATCGTCCGATGGGACTGCAAGTCCCATCGGGCGATGCCTGCTACAATGACAGTGATTGACACATTAGCCAATGATGGGACAGTAGTAGTCCCGTCATCCGGCTAATGTGTTGAATGTAAAAATATATATATATATATATATATATATATATATATATATATATATATATATACTACATACATACTACATATATACTACATTCATACAACATACATACATACTACATATATACTACATTCATACAACATACATACATACTACATACATACAACATACATACAACATGCTACAGACATACAACATACATACAACATACATGCTACATTCATACTACATACTGTATATACTACATTCATACAACATACATACATACTACATACATATATACTACATTCATACAACATACATACATACTACATACTACATACATACTACATTCATACAACATACATATATACTACATTCATACAACATACATACATACTACATACTTACTACATACATACATACAACATGCTACAGACATACAACATACATACAACATACATACTACATACAACATACATTCATACAATACATGCATACTACATTCATACAACATACATACATAGTACATACTACATACATACAACATGCTGCAGACATACAACATACATACTACATACATACTACATACAACATACATTCATACAATACATACATACTACATTCAAACAACATACATACATACTACATACATACAACATGCTACAGACATACAACATACATACAACATACATACATTCATACAATACATACATACTACATACTACATACAACATACATACAACATGCTACAGACATACAACATACATACAACATACATACTGCATACAACATACATACATTCATACAATACATACATACTACATGCAATACATTCATACACTCATACAATACATACATATAGACAAACAATACATATAACACAGAGTACATACTCACCAATACTTGTCACATTGTTCCCCAAAGCCAGTGTCATCTATGAAAAAATATGAAAATAACAAACAAGCCATATACTCCCTGATCCGCAGAAATCCATGAGTGTCCCACGCCGATTTCCCGTGGAGAACAGCAGCATCAGCTGATGCAACCGCTCTCTACGGGGCTCCAGGAATCCAATGACGGGAGGTAGGTATCCTTCCGCACTGTATTCCTCCGCCACTGTAAAAAAAATAGTCCCTAGTCTCACTTTTGGCATTGCTGTGTGAAAAAGTTCCCACGTAGCTTTTGCCATAAAGTAAGACCAGGGACTATTTTTTTTACATCCGGGTCTCCAGGCCTGAGAGACTTCCTGTCATGCGCAGTGATGACCAGGAAGTCTCTCAGGTCAGTGTATTGAAGCTGCAGCGATGATAGCTTCTATAGCTTCTATTGGCTATAAACAAGCCAAAAAAACAATGCTTTATCATCATACCTCCAAACAAAAAGTGGAATAACGCGCGATCAAAATGACTTATATAAATAAATGTGGTACCGCTGAAAACATCATTTTGTCCCATAAAAAACAAGCCCAACTCCATCACTGGAAAAGTAAAAAAGTTATAGCTCTCAGAATTAAGCGATGCAAAAATAAATATTTTTTATGTAAAATTGTTTTTATTATATAAAAGCGCCAAAACTTAAATAAAGATATAAATGAGGTATCATTGTAATCCTACTGACCCGAATAATAAAACTGCTTTATCAATTTTACCACACGTGGTAAACGCCCCCCAAAAGAAATTCATGAATAGCTGTTTTTTGTTCATTCTGCCTCCCAAAAATCAGAATAAAAAAACGATAAAAAAAGTCATGTGCCCAAAAATGGTACCAATAAAAACATCAACTCGTCACGCAAAAACAAGACCTCACATGACTCGGTAGGCCAAAATATGGAAAAATTATAGCTCTCAAATTATGGTGATGCAAAAACTATTTTTTGCAATAAAACGCATCTTTTAGTTTGTAACATCTGCCAAACATAAAAACCCGCTATAAAAAATGCTATAAATAGTAAAACAAACCCCCCTTTATCACCCCCTTAGTTAGGAAAAAATAATAAAATAAATAATGCATTTATTTCTATTTTCCCATTAGGGTTAGGGTTGGGGTTAAGGTTGCTGTTAGAGTTGGGGCTAAAGTTAGGGTTAGGGTTGGGATTAGGGTTAGGGTTGGGATTAGGGTTAGGGTTGGAATTAGAGTCAGGGTTAAGGGTTTGTTAGGGTTAGGTTTGTGGTTAGGGTTATGATTAGGTGTGGGATTAGGGTTAGGGGTGTGTTGGGGTTAGAGTTAGAATTGGGGGGCCTACCCAGGACAAATTGTACAACAACTTTTGGGGTCCAATTTCTCCTGTTACCCTTGGGAAAATAAAAAAATGGGGACAAAAAGATCATTTTTGTGAAAAAAATATGATTTTTTATTTTTACGGCTTTACATTATAAACTTCTGTGAAGCACTTGGGGGTTCAAAGTGCTCACCACACATCTAGATAAGTTCCTTAGTGGGTCTACTTTCCAAAATGGTGTCTCTTGTGTGGAGTTTCGACTGTTTAGGCACATCAGGGGCTCTCCAAATGTGACATGGCATCCGATCTCAATTCCAGCCAATTTTGCATTGAAAAGTCAAACGGTGCTCCTTCCCTTCCAAGCTCTGCCATGCGCCCAAACAGTGGTTTACCCCCACATATGGGGTATCGGCGTACTCAGGACACATTGTACAATAACTTCTGGGGTCCAGTTTCTCCTGTTACCCTTGGTAAAATAAAAGACATTGGAGCTGAAGTAATTTTTTTGTGAAAATAAGTCAAATGTTCATTTTTTTAAACATTCCAAAAATTCCTGTGAAGCACCTGAATGGTTAATAAACTTCTTTAATGTGGCTTTGAGTACCTTGAGGGGGAGGTAATGACTGTAGGACCCCCTCTGTGTGGTGCTGCCCTGAGTTTTCTCCTATTGTTAGATTCATCCTACCCCCTGTAAGTCCAGCATTCTCTGAGATCAGTCGCTGCTCTCTCTCCTCCAGCACTCCATGCATCGCATCCTCCCAGCACTCCTCAGCTACCTCCTCCATCAGGCATGATGGTGCTTGGACGGAAGCTCCGCTCTGCTCCCGCTGGAGGAAGTCATCCAAAGCGGTTGCAGGGCCAGCAGACACCGCTCCTGAGAGCGCAGGGACTCCCCGCTTCCTGGGACCCATTGCTGGGTAAGGCTGATCGCCGGTGCAGGGCTCTTATTTGGGATGCTTGGCAGGAGCTCCACAGCCATGTGTCCTCTCAGTCCAGCATACGGATGTGCCCCCAAGTGTTTTTATTTTAATCAGGCAAACATTCAGAATGAGGGGTTGTGGACAACCCCATTTAACAATTTCTTTGCTGTTAAGCATTGTTTGTATTTCTTTTGCACTATTTTTTTCTCTCTTGCTGAGTATGACACCCCTTTCTTGTATGGCCCACCCTTTACTTCTGTATATTTCAATAATCAAAGTACATATTTTATATTCTGATATTTTTGGAGCTTGGTCCTTTTATGTGATTTGGAGATTATTTTTATTGTTTAGGCTGATTTTATCATTTTTATCTGTCTAAAGGGTATTTACTGTAACGATACATAGAGATGCATCCCTGTATAGCTGTACATCTCAATACACTTGTACAGAGACAAGCAAAAGGGTAACAATGTTTTGAACTTTTGATATTCAGGCTCCATATCTCACCATCCACTATAGCTTTGAACGTGAGACTACCGTCATTTTACAGACAATCATCTTTGCTATCTCATATATAAAGGTATTAGGGAATGTGAGAATAGGTTGTAATTTCTAGCATACTGGAAAAGTTTTTTTTTCACCCAAAAAGAAGAATCAGAATAACTAACCACATGCTAAATAGTTGCATGTAGTACAATAGGGAAAAATTGTGGTTATCATCCGCTCTGCTATCCAAATAACGGTCCAGTCATGTAGATGGTGAAGAAATGGTGTTTTATTCTCTCAACTCGTTTTGAAATCTACAGGACTTCTTCCTCAGGAGATGATACAGTATTTACAGAGCAAATGATAACCACAATTTTTCCCTATTATACTGCGATTTGGTCATCGGTTTGACCTGTGGATCTGCTGCAGCTTGTGACTCGGATGTGTCTATATGCCTTGGTATCACAAAAATCAGGTGAGTGCAAACTGATTAAAGGATTATTTTAACCTCGAATAAGACCCTATTTGCGCTTTTTTTCTCCTGCAGTATTTTGCTTGTTCTTAAATAGTTGCATGTAAAATTTTTGTATGAGGTAATAAAGATGATTGTTTATAAAATAATGGTAGTCTCACATTCTTAACTGTAGTGTATCGTGAGATATGGAGCCTAAAAGTCAAAAGTTCAAAACATTGTTACCTTTTTGCTTATCACTGTATATTAGATGTAAAATATAAGTCTGAAAAATATTTTCCCTACAAAATTAATAACAAATTGTGGAAAACAGTCAATTATATTAATGTCACTTGACTGTAGTTTGATATACCGGGGCTATGGCCTCCTTACCTATCCCTAAAACTAGAGGTGCCCTAGCTATCTCTGCTCCCTGGATTACTTATAATGGGAAGATACTGGGACCACATACCTTATTGAGCTCCTGAATCAGCCTATATTTGTCTCCTCCCCACCCTGGGAAGTTGAAAGTAGTTGTATATAAGAATACACAAACCAGACTCGCAAGGGAAGATGTACAGGAAGAAATGAAAATACCAATCATGCAAACATGCACTCACAAACAAAAGAATGGAACACCGGGAAGTAAAAGGAAGAAACAACAAAATAGGAGAGGGTGAGGATATCCACACGTACAAATCACCTGTCATGATCCTGTCTGGGTTTTCAGTCCTGTCTGCTCCTTTCCCGGGCTGATCATGTCAAGGGTTAACTTTGGTTGGCCAGGTTTTGGGTTCAGATCTGCTATTTCTTCCTGCTGCGTCCTGCAGACCATGTCAGTTATATTTTCTGCCAATGGCATGAGTATCTGACTCTGGTAGTACCCTGATTTGTCCTGCTGCGCTTTTTGACCTTGCCCGTGTCTGCTCCTCCCTCTCTGCCCATCCCGTCTTAGTGTTTTCTGATTGCTTTTGGATTTCCCGGTGTTTGACTCGGCTTTGACTCTGACTTGACGCTGCCTCTTGTCCCTGGTATTGTGCCTTTTGTCTGGTATTGACCCTTTGGCTCTCCACTGACTCTGTGCTTGTTTTTTCCCTTTATACTGCGTGACGGTCTAGGTTTTGACTCGGTTTGTTTGACTATTCAGCTGCCACCTGGTAGTGGCTTCACTGCAGCACTGCAGGTCTGCTCTCGCTGACTTCTTACCATCCTTCCACTCTATTGCCATCAAGTGGAGGTTGCAGTTACCTGCATAGCTGCAGTGTGATATCACCAAGAAGCAGTCTTTATAACAACACTCCAAATGTCTCCTCAATCAACATTTCCAACTTCACAGCAGGCTGTACAGTATAATACTATCACTGGCAATTCTGATTGCCAGAGGCATGTATATATAGCAGAGAGGACTAGCCAACACTGAACAGCTAAGATCATCAAAGCTGGAAAGATTTAGACACTCTCAACTGAACAGATTTAACACCTGCACTGCTAACAGAAATCTGCACCGTTTAATATGATGATAAAGTGAATCTAATCAGTGTAGTACAATGTGGAATCAGACACCATGGTCTGGCCTCTCTCTGTTGCAGTAAACCTGTGACTAGTGTTGAGCATTCCGATACCGCAAGTATCGGGTATCGGCCGATACTTGCTGTATCGGAATTCCGATACCGACTTCCGATATTTTTTCAATATCGGGCATCGGCATCGGAATCGGAAGTTCAAAGTTGATTGATTTGACAGCCGAAATGACGTCATCATGATGCGCGGTGTGTGCGCATCATGATGCGCCGTCATTTCGGGCCTTCCGGGGGTCTCTGCCGGCCTGCCGGGGGGCTGTGCCGGCCTGCCGGGGGGCTGTGTGGACTGCCCGGGGTCTGTACCGGCCTGCCGGGGGGCTGTGCCGGCCTGCCGGTGGTCTGTGCACCCTGTGGGGGTCTGTACCGGCCTGCCGGGGGGCTGTGCCGGCCTGCCGGGGGGCTGTGCTGATGTCCGGGGGTCTGTGCAAGCATCGTCCGATGGGACTACAAGTCCCATCTGGCGATGCCTGCTACCATGACAGTGATTGACACATTAGCCAATGATGGGACAGTAGTAGTCCCATCATCCGGCTAATGTGTTAAATGTTTAAAAAAAAAAAATACTACATACATACTACATACATACTACATGCATGCTACATGCATACTACATGCTACATACATACTACATACATACTACATGCATGCTACATACATACTACATGCTACATACATACTACATACATACTACATGCATGCTACATACATACTACATGCATGCTACATACATACTACATACATACTACATGCATGCTACATACATACTACATGCATACTACATATATACTACATGCATGCTACATACATACTGCATGCATGGTACATACATACTACATGCATGCTACATACATACTACATGCTACATACATACTACATACATACTACATGCATGCTACATACATACTACATGCTACATATATACTACATACATACTACATGCATGCTACATACATACTACATACATACTACATGCTACATGCATGCTACATACATACTACATGCATGCTACATACATACTACATGCATGCTACATACATACTACATGCATGCTACATGCATGCTACATACATACTACATACATACTACATACATACTACATGCTACATATATACTACATGCATGCTACATACATACTACATGCTACATACATACTACATGCATGCTACATACATACTACATGCTACATACATACCACATATATATTACATGCATGCTACATACATGCTACATACATACTACATACATACTACATGCATGCTACATACATACTACATGCTACATACATACCACATATATACTACATACATACTACATACATGCTACATACATACTACATGCATGCTACATACAATACATTCATACAATACATACATAGACATACAGTACATATAACATAGAGTAACATACTTACCAATACTTGTCACATTGTTCCCCGAAGCCATTGTCGTCTACGGAATAAATATTAACATAACAAACCACAAAAATACTCACCCATGATCCGAAGCAGTCCACGAGTGTGTCCCACGACGATCTTGGGTAGAGAACTGCAGCATCAGCTGATGCTGCCGCTCTCTACGGGCTGCAGGAATCCAATGACGGAAGGTAGGTATCCTTCCGCACTGTATTCCTCCGCCACTTAAAAAAAAAAGTCCCTAGTCTCACTTTATGCCATTGCTGCATGTAGTATGTATGTAGCATGCATGTAGTATGTATGTAGTATGTATTTAGCATGTAGTATGTATGTAGCATGCATGTAGTATATATGTAGTATGTATGTAGTATGTATTTAGCATGTAGTATGTATGTAGCATGCATGTAGTATGTATGTAGCATGCATGTAGTATGTATGTAGCATGCATGTAGTATGTATGTAGCATGCATGTAGTATGTATGTAGCATGTATGTAGTATGCATGTAGTATATATGTAGTATGTATGTTACATGTAGTATATATGTAGTATGCATGTTGCATGCATGTAGTATATATGTTGTATGTATGTTGCATGCATGTAGTATATATGTAGTATGTATGTTGCACGCATGTAGTATATATGTAGTATGTATGTTGCACGCATGTAGTATATATGTAGTATGTATGTTGCATGCATGTAGTATATATGTAGTATGTATGTTGCATGCATGTAGTATGAATGTAGCATGTATGTAGTATGTAGCATGTATGTAGCATGCATGTAGTATGCATGTTGCATGTAGTATATATGTAGTATGTATGTTACATGTAGTATATATGTAGTATGCATGTTGTATGTATGTAGCATGTAATTTTTTTTTTTTTTTTTTTTTACATTCAACACATTAGCCGGATGATGGGACTACTACTGTCCCATCATTGGCTAATGTGTCAATCACTGTCATGGTAGCAGGCATCGCCCGATGGGACTTGTAATCCCATCGGACGATGCCTGCACAGACCCCCGAAGCCTGCACAGACCACCGGGAGGCCGGCACAGCCCCCCGGCAGGCCGGCACAGCCCCCCGGAGCCTGCACAGACCACCGGCAGGCCGGCACAGCCCCCCGGCAGGCCGGCACAGACCACCGGAGCCTGCACAGCCCCCCGGCAGGCCGGCACAGACCACCGGAGCCTGCACAGACCCCCTGGCAGGCCGGCACAGCCCCCCGAAAGGCCCGTACAGACCCCAGAGAGGCTGTACAAGGCAAAAATAGGGTTTTTCTTATTCCGATACCGGAAGTCCCATAGACTTGAATGGGACTTCCGGTATCGGAATCGGCGATACCGATACTTTTTTTTAAGATCGGCCGATCCATTCCGATCCGATACTTTGAAGTATCGGACGGTATCGCTCAACTCTACCTGTGACAATTAATAACTCTAATTTTTTTTTAGAAATAAATGTCACAAATCAGTAAGTAACATATATATCTATTGGGCATTCCTTTAATTGTGACAACCCGTAAAATCAGTCAACAAATTATTTACAGTGATCAGTAAATGAGTAAAAAATGGTGTGATTGTTTTTTTTTTCTCTGTTAATTCCATAAAACAGTTAACCCAAATGTACTTCTTGTATGCCTGTTTGGCAAAATGACACTTAAAAACTACAGCTCATCTTGCAAAAAACAAGACCTCTTTTTGTATCTGTACTAATCATGGCATTTCAGGTACACACGAGATGTTGTTTTGGGTGTGAGCTAAGTTATCTGACCATCAAAATTTGACTGTTGTCAAAGTCATTCTGATCCTTCTGCTAGTTGTTTCTCTATCTATCTTTCATATTGAGATATTTAGTGTCTATATTTAACTCAGAATTGATTTTAAAGCTATGGCATGAGAACAGTTAAGAGTTTAGTGGAAAAAGTACAAGATTTAACCATACTTGACATGCAAAATTTTTAAAGGCCCTGAGCTAATATTATTCACATTAACACCTTAACACAGTGTTGAACACCATCACTTCCTCTAATCTTAACCCAGGCCTCTCATGTCACTTAAAGTCTTACAATCTCTCTACCTAGCTCTACCTAGTCTACAATAATTTGATACTTCAAGATTAGCAGCCTATAAAGATTCAGAAATACGGTGTCAAACTCCACAAAATGTTCATCTATAAACCTTGCAGTGAAAAGTAATATTTCAAAGCCAGGCAAATGATCTCTATAAGTATATGGGTGTCATGGAATACTTAGTAAAAACTTTCTAGAATACAATTGCATTATTTGAACACAGCGCTACATAACGCATTAGTATGAGCTCAAAATGAATTCACTCTAATATCAAAGTATTTATGAAACATCAAAAATTTTGAGGGCTATGCTTAAACTGACCCTTCAAACTTTGGTTTTGGTAAGCCAATGCCAACATCGATAGAGTGTATAGGGTTGCGTATTATTGACAAAGGTTGCAACATCAAGTTGTCAATTAACTCATTCATTTTGATGAGGGGGAATAAAGGAAAAATACAATGCAGAGCTATAAGTAAAGATACTGGAGGAGTGAAAGCACTCTTTTACCTTTGCTTGTGCTGAGTCAATGAAGGAAGGTGGCTTAGCTAATAAACCAAGCCAGAAAGCCAGACTCCTTCATCAATTCACAGAGAAGAAAATTAAGCTTTTTGTATAAGTCATAACAGCAGATGAAATTGATTTTCCTGGACCACAAGAGAATGCCTGAAATCAGAACATAAATGGAGATTTTCATCCTTATAGAGGACCTGCCCTTTGCTCAAATGCACTGAGTTAAATGTATTATTAAAATTGCTGCTCTCTCCTGATTATACCACTCTTTTACGCTTTGCACTGCGTTACTCCATTGCAGAGATATTCATGTTTCTTCTGGAGCATAGTACACTCCCTGACAGAAGTTATGTCGCTTATCCATGCTATGTAAATAAAAGCTTATAACTTGACGTTAAATTCATCCATTGGTTGCATAAATTATTCTTTTGAAAGCTGAAACCCTCCGAAATGTGGTTTTGGTTAAGAAAATAAATTGGCATCAATGCAGAATATTGATCATTTAATGGACACAGAATGGTCAGATTTTGGCAAGACAAAAGTTTTGTTGCCTGGTCATATAATGCACCCAATCCTAGTTTACATCCTCACCTGTGGTCAGTAAATGATCGGTTAATTAGTGGTTGTGTAAAAATAGAAACCCAGCACCCCAGACCTTCACTTGAGCTGCAACTTGAGCTCTGACATGACAAAAATCCACCCTGCGACCAAAGCCTGGATTTTCAAGAGGCTGAAGACCAGATCCACTGCAGAGGTGGCTGCCACCTTTAATGTATCTCAGCATCAAGTACAAAAAATTAAAAAAAGATTTGAAGAGACTGGAGATGTGTTTGACAAGCCCAGGTCTGGAAAACCCCACAAGACAACTGCTCAGGAGGAATGCTGGTTGGTTAGAAAATCCAAAGCACGACCCTCTTCCACTGCAGCAGAGCTCCAACAGGCCTGGTCACCTCAAGTCCCTGTGTCAACTAGAACAGTTTATAGAATTCTGTCTCGAAATGGCCTCCATGGTCGAATCAGTGCCCAGAAGCCAGCACTAAACAAAAGGCAAATAAGAAAACGTGTGGCATTTGCAAAGTCCCACAGCCTGCTAAACAGATGGACGCTGGAAAAGTGGCAGAAGGTGGATTTCTTTGATGAATCTTCAGTAGAATTACACCACAGCCACTGCAAATACTGCAGGAGACCTACTGGAGCCCGTATGGATCCAAAATACACCCAGAAAACAGTTACATTTGGTGGTGGAAAGATCATGGTCTGGGGTTACATTCAGTAGGGGGGTGTGCAAACCATTTGCAAGGTGGAAGGCAATATCAATAGCCTAAATATCAAGAAGTATTAGCTACCTCTTATATTGCAAATCATAAAAGGGGTCAAATTCTGCAGCAGGATGGTGCTCCATCTCATACATCCATCTCTACAACAAAGTTCCTCCAGGCAAAAAAGATCAAGGTGCTCAAGGATTAGCCAGCCCAGTCACCAGACATGAACATCATTGAGCATGTTTGGGGTAGGATGAAAGAGTAAGCTTGGAAGACAAAACAAAAGAATCTAGAAGAACTCTGGGAGGCATGTAAGACTGCATTCTTTGCTATTCCTGATGACTTCATTAACAAATTGTATGAATCATTGTTGAACCGCATGGATGCAGTCCTTCAAGCTCATGGAAGTCAGACAAAATATTCATTATGACTATAATAGCACCACAACTTCATTCACCAATGTTATGCAACATATATTTGTATTTTAAGTTAATTATTTGTTTGAATATCACATTACTTTCTGTGGCCGACAAAACTTTTGTCTTGCCAAAATCTGACCATTCTGTGTCCATTAAATGATCAATATTTCTGCATTTAAGCCAATTTATTTTCTTAACCTAACCCACATTTTGGAGGGTTTCAGCATTCAAAAGAATAATCTATACAACCAATGGATGAATTTAACGTCAGGTTATAAGCTTTTATTTACATAGCATGGATAAGCGACATAACTTCTGTCAGGGAGTGTATGTGAAATCTCTGCTTGCAGTCCAACTGGGCATTTCTTCCAAGTCTTCTCTGGGGGTGTGAGATTTCACCCCTCCTTCCCAGACACAACCAATCACAGCCCAGCAGCCTTTGAGACTTATAGACTACTAGATCAGATGCTGATTGGCAAATTCTGGTAGGAGGGATGAAAATACATGCCCCAAGGGTAGACGCTGAAGAGATGCCCAGTTATACTACAAAGCAGACATTTTACATACTGCCCTCTAAAAACAACAAATGTGAATATTTCTGCAATGGAGTGACAGTGCAAAATAGAAAAGAGCAGCAGATTCAGGGGAGCTTAGGGATTTTTACAAGGTATTCAATTCTTTTTTGAGCAATAGACAGGTACAATTTAAAATATATTATTTAGTACTTTTTAATTATTGCCATTTTTAGAATACCATAGTTAAAGTATTTTTTTACATTGTTGGACAAGTCAGGTAGAAGTCATTAGAGCAAATGAACATGATAAAGGATGGGATATCCCTTTGTTAGCCAGAGCTGGCTATGTAAGGGTTAGAAGTAGAGATGAATGGATAAGGTAGTATTCAAATTCACATGTTTACTAGATTTTCTCAGAAAAATCGATAGAAAAATTCTCTGTGAATTGAATCTCAGAGCATAACAAGCGTAAAATGTAAAAAAATTAAAAAATACTTACATTCCCCTCACAGAGGTGTGATGGGAAAATGATAGAAGTGAGGTTCTGATGCAGTATGAGTCTGTGTATAGACAACAGTGAGGCACTGCAGGTGGAGGATGTGTATAAGGCCACATTCACACGTTCAGTATTTGGTCACTATTTCAGAATACACGGGGGGGTCTCACACCGTGTCCTCCCCCTCTCACCAAGCGCACTCCCCCGTGTCTCCACATGACTCCGCTGCCCTAAGCCTGTCACAGCCCTGTCATGGCCAGTGCGCAAGCTGGGCTCACAAAACACGGGGCTCAAAATGCAAAAAGGGTCTCATACTGCAAGGCAAGGGTGCTCGCAATACACAAGGGGGCTCACACTGCACAGGGGGGGTCTCAATACACAGAGGGTGTCACATTGCAAAGGAAGAGGTGCTCACAATACACAGGGGGTTTCGCACTGCAAGTGGAGTAGTGCTCACACTGCAACGGACGGGGGCTCACAAGTAACCACAGTTAGTTACTATGCCCGGGCAACGCTGGGCTCTTCAGCTAGTTGTTCATAAAATTTACATAGTAGGGGTTCTCAAAAATGAACAATATCTTTTAATGTTAAACTTAGATCTTAGCGTATATGATATTAAAGTTAAACATGTAATACTATGAACAAGACAGCTGCTGTCTGTGACTCAATAATGAACCAAAACCTATGTTTAGCGAGCCTAAAACTCACATAGACGTTGGATGTATGCCATACAGTTTTTAATCCATAAATTAAAATGTAAATCTGCAGACAGAAACCCTACATGGGATATCATCATAACTTTAAATCAAATCCCTCATTATTTATTTTTGTTAAAGGGTACTTGTCAAAAGAAAAAACACTATTAACCTGCAGATATAGGGTTAGTCTGCAGGTTAATCGTGTTATTAACCTGCCTGGCACCCACATTTAGCTGAACACTGTGGGGAGAAAATTTTCCCCGGCAGGATTCAGGTTTCAGTTTCGGGGGCAGCTCTGGTCCAGGTAAAGTCACTGCTCCGAGTCTACAGAGCAGTGGCTCTGATCGCCAGCTCTATGACTCGGCGCAGTCAGCTCCGTGACTGAAACCAGAATGCTGCTGGAGTGAATACAATTTATTTTCCCCTCCACAGCATTTGGCTAAGTGTGGGCGCCGCGTGGGTTAATAACACTATTAACCTGAAGATTAACCACATATCTGAAGGTTAATAGCATTATTTATGGTGACAGATTTCCTTTAAGTGACAACTACTTGTTAGTGGACTTTTTGAAATTCTATCCAATTGTCCCAGGCTAACTCAGAGTGTGGAATCATAGGGACTCCCTTGTTTTCAACTAATAACTCTTAAACAAATATCTGTACTGTGCTTTATGGAGGCTTCAGGTTTCTGAACCTGATATAATTATGGATTCCGGCAGGCTACAGCCAAGGACAGACCAGAGGATTGGTGAGATGCGGGAGAAACAAAGTTGCAGACAAATTCAAGGCCACGTTCCAAATGCAAAGGAGGAAGCTATTATCTGAAAGACAAAACTAAGGATGTGACAAATAATCTAATATGAGATCAAGATCTGAGTTAAAGTATAACAGGAAGAAATCAAAGAGCAAATAATGGCATGTACTTCAATTACCAGGCAATACCTTAAGGCCCCATTACATTTTGCGATGCACCAGGGTTCCCGACCATGATATGACTCGGTCAGGATCGCTAAATGGTCGCTAGTGAGCTGCCAAACAGGCAGATCTCACCAGCGATGCAGCAGTGGTCGGCGGTCGTTACTCACCTGTCAGACGCGGCGAGGTTGATGACTTCCGCCTGTGTCCATGGCTCGCTCGTCGGTGCCAACAGGAAGCCGACGACGAGAAATGGACCAGACCGATCTCGCATGATCAGCAATAGCCAGCGGGGGAGCCGGTTGGAGGTAAGTGTCACATGTAACAATATCGCTAGCGATATCGCTGCTGCGTCACAAAATCGGTGATGCTTTAGTGATATCGCTAGCAATATCGCTATGTGTAACAGGCCCTTTAGGGTGCAAAGTTCAAGTCAGCATGGGGACGTACAATTTATTTGATGAAAAAGTAAGTATTGTGTCTCTAACTTGAACTCTTCATTGTGTGGTTTTATTGTGCTGTTTTTGTTGTTGTGCAATAAGGTTTGCCCTTTTTAGAAGTTTGTCTTTCTTCTCTCCCTGTCTCTCTGTAATGTAGTTCTGATGTCAGTATCCCCTTCCATCTCCCTCATTCACTATCAGCCATCTTAGAAGCTCATGTGTTTGCAGGCCTGTTTCTGAAAAGTCTTTTTTACCTGATGTTTGTGTACATATCTACAAGAATTCAGCGGGAAAATAAACCTTCTGAAATCTTTATACGTGCCTCCTACAGTCAAGTTCAAGCTATCTGATGATATATCTAAGTGTGAGTACTGGTTTTATACTGAGGCAATCTTGAAATGGTGTCTCATGTGCCCTACACTTGCATCCTAGCTATGAAGTTAGAATATGACTTTTGTCAAGAGCAACTGCAGATTATGTGGTCATTGCAGTTGAGTTCACGAGGGAGTGAGCCCACAACTCACCTGTATTTGACATGGAGATACAACCCGCATTCAATTTTTGGGGACTGGCAGCAGATCTTCTGAGGAGTTGCATTCTTGTACAGAAGCTGGGTACACACTTATATTTGTACCCCATCCCCTAAAGTGACTGCTCTCCAATTTACCTAGATAGTCGTTGGGCAGTATGGTGTATCTTCACATCGGACAGGTGATGGGTTTGGTTGTTTAATATTTTTCTGCTTTTCCAGGGGACATGGGCATCGGTAGATTAGGCACAAATGCGAGTATTATGGTTGTTTACTATTTTCTGTTTTCTTATAGGTGACATGGGTTTCAATTGATTAGGTGTAAAGAGGAGTATAACTGCATTTTATTTTTATTTAAAATAACGGTGTTTCTTTCAATTAAAGGACTTTATTCTGACTGCGTCTTTTTTTACAATCTAACTATGGGGTTTGTAATGGGGTTGTCTTATAGATGCCTCTCCATTACTAACCCCTAGGCTTGATGTCAGCTGCCAATACAAAGCTGACATTAACCTCACAACTATTACCCCAATTGCCATCGCACCAGGGTAAGTGGGAAAAGCAAGGTTAAGCACCAGATTTGGCACATCTAATTGATGCGACATTTCTGGGGCAGCTAAGAGCTGATGTTTTTAGTCTGGGAGGGGGCCAATATTCATGGCCGTTTCCAAAGCTATTAATATCATTCCGCAGCTGTCTGCATTGTCTTTCATAGTTGTTGAGAATACAGTGACCCCCATGTCATTTTTTGGAGGGGGATCACCTATAATAACCAGTAACGGCTAAGCAAACAGCTGTGAGCTGACATTATTAGCCTGGGAACCTCAATCTCTATTGGCTCCATCCCAGAATATTAAAATCAGCCCTCAGTCATTGGTTTTCCCTCTGCTGCCTATGAAAATTACAGGGGACACCCAAGCTGTTTATATCATTTATTTTTTTTCATATATTTACAAGTACAGTAAAAAGCACATCCAAGGAAACCTTAGTTCACAGCCACCAGGTGTTCTAGCAGCTGGAAATTCCATTAAGCTTCTTATATTCTTAATAACGAACTATGATAAAGCTAACTGCTGAGACCCCATTTCATTTTTTAAATTTATTTATAGCACAGGCGCTGGTTGATGAATACTCCCATCAGCGGCACCTGCTCTCACTGTTATCAGCAACAGCAGGCATAGGCTGATGAGAGTAATACTCTCCTATATGCTAATACCTGTGACCTGTAGTAATCTTTTTACTAGCAGTCACAGCTGAAGACTCACGCAGTCATTTGACAGCTTAGGAACCATAGCTCTCTGACCAACTGTAATGATCTTACCACCGATAAGAGCCGCTGGTATTTCTCGCCACTGTCATGCAGATGACAGCGTGGGAAATACCTGATGTTCAGGGTGCCGAACTCAAATAGTAACATAGACTTCCTAGAGAAATCCTTGCTTAGGGTCCATGCAGAAACACTAGGTGTTTATTACGGACCCTGAACTTTACTGTTTGGGCTCTCCCATCTTTAGGAAAGTGATCTTGGGATCCACTAGGGATTGCCTTGGAGTCACAGTCCCTAAACCAGATGTGTTTGGGTGTTGCAAAACTACAGTGCACAGGTCTGCCACCTCCAGGCTGAGTTGCTGCAGTTGCTCTGCCAGTGCAGTCACTGGATCCATAGTGAATACAAAAAATGGTTTGGACCAGTGTTAAAGTCACAGCGCAGTATGTAAGGTAGCACTTGTTATTAAGGTTGGGGATACTCACTTTGCAGTCAAATAACCAGATCCGTCACGGGTTTTCCATAAAACAATAACAGTCCATGTGGTTTATTCAGGCATCATAAACCCAAAGCAATAAAAAGTTCATATCAACCAGCATGGCGTCCATGATAGAGATCCACTCTGTTAACCCTGTAGTCATACAGGTTATGCAATGTCCGATATGCAGGCTCTCTAGCCTCACAGCTATCTCACCCCGTCAGGGTTACCTCATGGTTGCTTCACCACACTGCAGATGTCCATTCCCTCCCCTGGGAACTCTCAGACATGTGCAGTCATTATACACACAGGCACTTCAGGAAGGCAGACTCCTCTTCCTAGCACAGTCGGTCTGGCAAGACCTTCCATACGGACCAACCGTGTCCCAGCATTCACTCATGTGACCTATCCTGGCCACCTTATATGGTCCGTAGCCATGCCCACCGGATCACATGGCTATGACCTCATCATAGGTCCTACAAGCATTCATACACTTTACTATGGCATTCTAGACACCGCCCCTAGGTGGGTTTGCAGGTAGCTGGTCCCGCCCGCCTTACCAGCTATCTGGAAAGCTCTCCCTGACACAGTGTAACAAAAGCTCAGCAGTAGTTCTGCTGATCAGCACACATATTCAAGCTTCCATCCCAAGGCCACCTACCTTGGGATACATAACGATCATTCAGTATCCTGCCACTCATCCTCTCTCCTGGGACACGCATACAGTGCCCCCTAGCGGACACAGTGGTTACTATTCCACAAGTAGCATGATATCCCGGGGCTAGAGGCTCCTTCTCTCACCCTAAAGCTAACTATTCCTGCTCTCTGGATTACTTCTGATTGTGAAGACACCAGGGCTGTGTGCTTTGCTGAACTTCTAAGACAGCCCTTATCTGTCCCCTCCTCCACTAATAAAAGTGGGGAGTTGCAGTGTATAAGAATAAACCAACCTGACTACCAAGGGAAGACGTACAGGGATAAATGAATATATCAATCATACAAATATGCAATCATAAACAACAGAGTGAAACACAGGGAAGGAAAGGAAGGGAAAAACAAATAGAAGAGGGACTTGGTCTGATTATACCACAACTCTTGACTAGGGGAGGAAACAAAAGAGAGTATACAGACATTACAGTGTGGAATCACAGCTGATTCGTTTTGTGAGGTAAAGCATTTCCCTGCCTGTTTTAAAGAAATTAATTATTTGCAATCCTGTGCTGTAATGTCTGTATACTCTTTTGCTTCCTCCCCTGCCCAGGAGCTGTTGTATGATCAGACCATGTCCCTGAACGGTCAGACACAGCCATTACACAGTAAATAGCATGGACACATTTATAAGATTATCTCAGCACAGGAAAACAATTTTAAAACACATCCAATTGTGAAAATTATTATTATTCCAAAATCTATTGATTAAAATGAACTTTGTTCATGGGAAAACCCCTTGTAAGGGATGCGCTGTAGATCTATTTTGATTAATGTTCGTTGTTGGTGTGCAATTGATTTACGCTGTGAAAAGAAAGAAAACTATTATTATACTAGTAATCTATTATTTATATTGCAGATACAGATTATATTTTGTCAGAAAGTGTGCCTTTGATTTTTTCTTCTATTAAAGAAAAACAGAAAAGTGTTTCTAGTTTCAAAATGTACATTTTTGGGACAGAATGTCCCACGCAACAGTTTTATGCCACTTGTGTGTTCTTGCATATTTTTGTCATCAAACAATACATTAATGCACTTTCACATCTTCAGCTGTCCGGGAATCAGACAGCTTAAATTGTAACATAAGCTTCCATGCTTTCAATGCAGGCATCTAAATTCGGGTGCCAATGGTTTTGTCCTTTTAGTTAACTTCATTTAGTGATAAAAGCATTGACAACTCAGTCATAATAGTTCATTAGTAAAAATTATCTCCCCAGACATGCATTCTGACTTAGACCTATTTATGCAATAGTATTGTAGAATTCAGACTGAATGTGTCCATAGAATTTATGACCAACATGAGAAACTCTAACATGTTACTTATGAATTGCAAAGCGAAGTTGTATTTCTTGGCATTCAGACATGAATATAATTAAACTGTGCCTCATGTTTCTTTAAAGTTTAGCTTTGATTCAA
Organism: Dendrobates tinctorius; assembly: GCF_039654945.1. Classification (NCBI taxonomy): domain Eukaryota; kingdom Metazoa; phylum Chordata; class Amphibia; order Anura; family Dendrobatidae; genus Dendrobates; species Dendrobates tinctorius. The sequence continues at coordinate 44,798,389 of NW_027361684.1, forward strand.
ATTAACCTTCGCTCTTGGTCTGTTTTCCAAGATCAGACAAAATCTGCGGGAAATTGAGCAAATACCCCAAGACCATTATTGGCACCTTGCATCACTACTCCACTCACACTCAGTTGTAAAAAGACCCTAAAATCCCTGAAGCAGCCTCAGTAATACTAACAGTGAAGTTGTTTAAAATACTTTATGACTTTTTATAAAACTATTATTTTGGATGCTATGTAAGGGGTCTGCCAAGTCTAAGTGGTGCCCCACTCCCCTTGCCCGTGTTCGTGTTATGTCATGTATGTTTTGCAATGCTGTGACTTTGTAGTGTAATGTGTGGGGTCCTAGGTTAAAAGTCCACCAAGGACCAAGTTTAAGAAATCGACACCTCACAGGTCCTCAGCTGGCAGCTTCATTAAATAGTACACGCAAAACGCCAGTGTCAACGTCTACAGTGAAGAGGCGACTCCGGGATGCTGGTCTTCAGGGCAGAGTTGCAAAGAAAAAGCCATATCTGATCTGAGACAGGCTAATAAAAGGAAAAGATTAATATGGGCAAAAGAGCACAGACATTGGACAGAGGAAGATTGGAAAGAAAAGTTATGGACAGACGAATCCAAGATGAGGTGTTTGGATCACACAGAACATTTGTGAGATGCAGAACAACTGAAAAGATGCTGGAAGAGTGCCTGACGCCACCTGTCAAGCATGGTGGAGGTAATGTGATGGTCTGGGGTTGCTTTGGTGCTGATAAAGTGGGAGATGTGTACAAGGTAAAAGAGATTTTGAATAAGAAAGACTATCATTCCATTTTGCAACGCCATGCCATACCCTGTGGACAGCGCTTGATTGGAGCCAATTTCATAGTACAACAGGACAATGACCCAAAGCACACCTCCAAATTATGCAAGAACTATTTAGGGAAGAAGCAGGCAGCTGGTATTCTATTTGTAATGGAGTGGCCAGTGTAGTCACGAGATCTCAACCCCATTGAGCTGTTGTAGGAACAGATTGACTGTATGGTACGCAAAAAGATCCCATCAAGCCAAACCAACTTGTAGGAGGGGCACAGCATTGCCAAAGGTCTGCAATGCTGTAATTGCTGCAAAGGGAGCAATCTTTGACGAAAGCAAAGTTTGACGGAGAAAATTATTATTTCAAATAAAAATCTTTTTTTCAAACCTTGTTAATATCTGGACTCGGTTTTAAATTCATTTGATTAATAAAAGTATGAGTTTTCATAGAAAACACAAAATTGTCTGGGTGACCCCAAACTTTTGAATGGTAGTGTATATTACTACTGGTAAACCATACCTACTTTTTAAAATTTGGGAAAACATTGTACAAAAAAACTAATTTTTCATTTATCATACTGTATATTTTTCATAGTTTACAATCTGCTAAAAGTTTGCAGCTTATGGGGGTCCAGTTAAAAGCAAAACCTGGGACAAACGTATTAATAAATGTGGACCAGTATTATCTACTGTGCTCTAGCTGCTATTAAAGAAACTAACATATTTTAGACTTCGCATAGCTCTGTATATATTAATGCAGCAATGTGTGTTAAATTATAGTCATATGGGCAAAAAGGGCATCACACTGCTTTGAAGTTCTGATTCTCATCTGCTAATTGCATATGAGCACAGTATACTTCAGACACAACTGTGCACTTTCTTTCCTCTATGACCTGAGGTACATACACTCCCACTCGTCTTTCAGTACTTCCTCATTGACGCCATGGGGCCATGGGTATGTCTGTCATTACTCCCTGTTTCTTTGTCCATCAGTATTTCTGTTAATGCCAGGACCCCCGATGTGTATCTCTCCATGCCAGACTTTTCTGCCAACATCCTCAAATCTGTCTGTGTTCATGTTTTCAATATATTATAATTTAAAGTAAATGAACAAGGGACGTACAATATTAAATATTATTGCACAGACAGACAGTAAACTAATATGGTTTTAATAAATAAATATAACCAGGACACAATTAAAACTTTTATTGATACAAACTTTTAGACAGACAATACTTCATTGCACAGTGGTGTGCACATAGTGGCAAAGTTCTAAGAACCTGTGCACCCAACTGTGCACTGATGTACTGACAGTCTGTCTATTTGTTTATTGTTCTGCCTAGCCCAGTGATGATTCAAGGCAGCTACATTGTGATATTTGTGAGGACAGCTCAAGTTTTCGTAGTTTAGTGTTTCTTTTTATCACTCTTTGTTTCATTGCAGCCAATTGGTCAATTCAAAAAGTTCATTTTTTTTCTCATTAATGTACACTCTGCACCCCATCTTGACTGAAAAAAACAGAAATGTAAGAAATTTTGGCAAATTTATTGAAAAAGAAAAACTGAAATATCACATTGTCATAAGTAGAGTTGAGCGACTTTTGGTTTTTTATGGTCGAGTTTCGTTTCGTGAAACCCGACTATTCCAAAAGTCGGGTCGAGCAAGATCGGCCGATTATAGGGAAAAGTCGGGGTCGTCCCGAAACACGAGACCCAATGTAAGTCAATGGGGAATAAAAGTCGGCAGTGAGAGGAGGACAGGAAACACACCTACAGTGCTCATTTGAATGCCAAAAGCATCAATTCTTCTTACTTAAGCTGGTCAACCTTAATTAACTTCATAATACAAGTTACGCACTGAAAAATGGGGGTTATTTGGCTAAAGTTGTGGGGGGGTAGGGCTGGCTCCAGGTTTTCATGTGCCCTGGGCGAAAGAGTGCCCCTTTAACACATAATACCACAACTCATCATGCTCCGATACGGCAGAGAAATAGCGGTATAGTACAATGAAAAATACTTCACTTTTTACATCTCATGACGAGGCTCATCTATTTCTCCATACAGAATCATTGGTCCCATATAATGTTTGAAACAGTATATGATGAGCTCCACATAATGTTACAGTATATGTTGGTCCCCATGGATGAAGCTCCACTGTCTTATGGGCCCAAATAATGCTCCAAACATAATGGGCCCCATTTCTAATGCTCTAGTGTATAATGGGCCCTGTAAATGCTGCTCCAGTGTCTGATGTCCACCTTTGGAATGTTCCAGTGTATGGTGGGCCCCATCTATCATTCTCCAGAGTATAGTGCTCCCCAAAAATTGCTGTCCCAACATTGAAAACAATGAAATAAGTCTCCTCGCTAGGGAATCCCTGTACTAGTCTGGACTCCTCGTCGTCCCCATCTTCCATCTCACTGCACAGTATTTCAACCTTGCAAGTGCTGTGATCCTGAGCAAGCAGGGGGGGCCCACTCGTTGGCGACGGCACTGGCACAGGGCCCCTGATAGTACGGTGGTGTGTCTGATGGCGGGTGGGCCGAACCTGCACTTTCATCTGCAGCTTCCTCTTTGTCACCGTGTAAGATGGAACTGTATATGGGAAGGGTAACCCGAGTTTCATCAGGGTCAGATTCAGGCCGGATAGCGTGCGAGGGGAATGTAGTGGTCTGGGTCAATGTACCAGCAGATTCATCGAGCAGTGGCTGGGCATCAGTGCCCTTGTGTCGCCCCCAGGAGTACGGTCGCCACAGTGGCATTACCTTCCTCCTAGGGAGTGTGATGTCATGCTTGGGAGCAACGAAGGATCTCTCTAGCAGGTTAACTGATTGGGCGGCGTTATTCCCACGAGTCATGACCCTCCAAACAGCGTTCATGAAGGCAAAGTGTTTCTTTTACGTGGGCAGTATGGTTGCAAAGCTGAACCTTAAAGGAATGTCCAGAAGGACACCACCAGGAGTGGAGCCTACGGCGTAATTTGACTCAACACGGGCAACCTTAACCATGCCAGCTACAGAACAGATGCACACATTGCAAGCTTAATTCCGTTAACGAACGAGACTCCGTCATGCCCCGCGATCAGAGTCAGGCTTACTAGAGGGACACGTGAGGCTCTGGCACATGAGATTGGCCAATAACTGGTGTGTCATTCCCTTACATGTCCGTGGCTGCATGTGCGCTACACTGAAGAGGCCAGCGTTTGTCGCTTACAGGTGCAGATAACCCGCTGAACAACGTTAGTGATGGGGATCACTGATTACTAGAGTTGAGCGAAACGGGTCGAAAAAATTCAAAAGTCGCCGACTTTTGGCAAAGTCGGGTTTCATGAAACGAAACCCGACCCTAGGATGAGGTCGGCCACAAGGTCGGCGACTTACGCGCCAAGGTCGGCGACTTACGCGCCAAAATCGCGTTTCAAAAGTTTGTTTTGCGCTCTTTTTCAGCCAATCAGGATCCACGGACACTGTGGGCAACGTGATGACATAGGCACGGGTCACCACCATCTTTCAGAAGGGCATGCAAGTGATTGGCTTGCTTTGGTGGGCGTCACAGGGGGTATAAAAGGGTGTGCACGCCGACCGCCATCTTACTTCTGCCGATCTTAGTATAGGGAGAGGTTGCTGCTGATTCTGTAGGGAGAGCGCTAGGCAGGGAAGACAAAAAAACTGCTTCTGCTGCTAGCGATTTGGCCTGCACAACACACAAGTCACTGTGTGTGCAGTGCAAGGGGAGGCTATATTGTGGTGTATCAGTGGTGTTGGTTGTTGGGCTGCCTTTTAAGGCTTCCTGACACGCTGGCATTGCTGTTTACCCACTGCTCTGCAAACTGCTTTTTTAAAAGCAATCCAATCTCCCTTATCCTCTCGTCACTTTGGTCACAGGCAGCTGTGCCATCGAGCGTGTCACATAGCGCTCAGATATCAGTGGGCCGCACACAATCCACAAGTGTCCACTGTCCACAAGTGTACGCAGAGATTCAAAATCTCCATTATCCTCTCGTCACTTTGGTCACAGGCAGCTGTGCCATCGAGCGTGTCACATAGCGCTCAGATATCAGTGGGCCGCACACAATCCACAAGTGTCCAGTGTCCAAAAGTGTACGCAGAGATTCAAAATCTCCATTATCCTCTCGTCACTTTGGTCACAGGCAGCTGTGCCATCGAGCGTGTCACATAGCGCTCAGATATCAGTGGGCCGCACACAATCCACAAGTGTCCAGTGTCCACAAGTGTACGCAGAGATTCAAAATCTCCATTATCCTCTCGTCACTTTGGTCACAGGCAGCTGTGCCATCGAGCGTGTCACATAGCGCTCAGATATCAGTGGGCCGCACACAATCCACAAGTGTCCAGTGTCCAAAAGTGTACGCAGAGATTCAAAATCTCCATTATCCTCTCGTCACTTTGGTCACAGGCAGCTGTGCCATCGAGCGTGTCACATAGCGCTCAGATATCAGTGGGCCGCACACAATCCACAAGTGTCCACTGTCCACAAGTGTACGCAGAGATTCAAAATCTCCATTATCCTCTCGTCACTTTGGTCACAGGCAGCTGTGCCATCGAGCGTGTCACATAGCGCTCAGATATCAGTGGGCCGCACACAATCCACAAGTGTCCAGTGTCCAAAAGTGTACGCAGAGATTCAAAATCTCCATTATCCTCTTGTCACTTTGGTCACAGGCAGCTGTGCCATCGAGCGTGTCACATAGCGCTCAGATATCAGTGGGCCGCACACAATCCACAAGTGTCCACTGTCCACAAGTGTACGCAGAGATTTAAAATCTCCATTATCCTCTCGTCACTTTGGTCACAGGCAGCTGTGCCATCGAGCGTGTCACATAGTGCTCGGATATCAGTGGGCCGCACACAATCCACAAGTGTCCAGTGTCCAAAAGTGTACGCAGAGATTCAAAATCTCCATTATCCTCTCGTCACTTTGGTCACAGGCAGCTGTGCCATCGAGCGTGTCACATAGCGCTCAGATATCAGTGGGCCGCACACAATCCACAAGTGTCCAGTGTCCACAAGTGTACGCAGAGATTCAAAATCTCCATTATCCTCTCGTCACTTTGGTCACATGCAGCTGTGCCATCGAGCGTGTCACATAGCGCTCAGATATCAGTGGGCCGCACACAATCCACAAGTGTCCACTGTCCACAAGTGTACGCAGAGATTCAAAATCTCCATTATCCTCTCGTCACTTTGGTCACAGGCAGCTGTGCCATCGAGCGTGTCACATAGCGCTCAGATATCAGTGGGCCGCACACAATCCACAAGTGTCCACTGTCCAAAAGTGGACGCAGAGATTCAAAATCTCCATTATCCTCTCGTCACTTTGGTCACAGGCAGCTGTGCCATCGAGCATGTCACATAGCGCTCAGATATCAGTGGGCCGCACACAATCCACAAGTGTCCACTGTCCACAAGTGTACGCAGAGATTCAAAATCTCCATTATCCTCTCGTCACTTTGGTCACAGGCAGCTGTGCCATCGAGCGTGTCACATAGCGCTCAGATATCAGTGGGCCGCACACAATCCACAAGTGTCCAGTGTCCAAAAGTGTACGCAGAGATTCAAAATCTCCATTATCCTCTCGTCACTTTGGTCACAGGCAGCTGTGCCATCGAGCGTGTCACATAGCGCTCAGATATCAGTGGGCCGCACACAATCCACAAGTGTCCACTGTCCACAAGTGTACGCAGAGATTCAAAATCTCCATTATCCTCTCGTCACTTTGGTCACAGGCAGCTGTGCCATCGAGCGTGTCACATAGCGCTCAGATATCAGTGGGCCGCACACAATCCACAAGTGTCCACTGTCCACAAGTGTGTGCAGAAATTCTAAAACTCCCCTGTCCTATAGACACCTTGTACCTTGTTTTACATTACTATATAGTTTGTTGGATTTTGTCTACATTTCTACCAAAAATGAGGAAGGCTGGTGGAAGAGGCCGTGGAATTGGGCGGGGGTTGGCAGCTGGTAATGATGGTGTTGGTGGTGGATCTGATGGTAGTGGCAAGAGCAAAATAGGACCGAATGCAGGAGGTGCTGACCCTGCGTCATCGTCTGGCTACATAAGGACTCGAACGCTTAGTTTTCTAGGAGTTGGCAAACCGCTTTTAAAGGCAGAGCATCAGGAAAAAGTTTTGTCTTACATTGCTGACTCAGCCTCCAGCTCTATCGCCTCCTCTTCTTCAGTTGTAAAAAGTAAAAGCACTAAGTCGTCATTGGAGGCTCATGTTCATGAACCACACCTTTCCTTGTGTCCTTCACCCCAACCAAGATTGAAGGATGACGCAGGCCATACTACTGATTACTCCATGGAGCTGTTTTCACATACCATGCCTGGATTATCAAGTCAAATGGTGAATTACCCAGGCCAAGATGAATCTGACATGGAGTGCACTGATGCACAGCCGCTGATGGATGATTCTGCTGGTACATTCACTCAGAGCACTTCATTGTCCTCGCAGTGTACAGAGCCAGATTTTGACCCTGATGAGACTCAGGTGCCCCTTCCCGCACACTATACCACCATACACGGTGACACAGAGAAAGGTGCACATGACATAGAAGAGGAGGTGATGGATGACCCAGTTGTTGACCCAGATTGGCATGCATTGGGGGAAGAGGGTGCTGCTTCCAATAGCTCAGATGAGGAGCATCCACAGTAGACATCGACATCGCAACAGCTGTTATCTGGCAGGCCCGGAGCACTCCAAAGACAGGTTCCAAACATCAAAAGAGTTGCTTGACAGCTTGTCCAGAGGGTCAAAAGATCACGGCGTGCTAGGCCGCAAAATGTCTGCCAAAGTAGGAAGAGTGCAGTGTGACACTTTTTTGAACAAAATCCTCATGATCAGGCCAAGGTTATCTGTAAGAAGTGCGCAAAGACCTTTAGCCGAGGGAAAAATCTGAAAAATTTGAATACCAGTTGCATGCTTAGACATTTAACCAGCATGCACTTGCAAGCGTGGACACAACACCAAACCTCAAGTGCCACATGTGCAACTGATCACAACGAAGGTAGTCAGCAACGCTACATTGTTTCCCCCACTGTAAGCCCACCGGTTAGCACAGCAGCAAATGTTGAGGTGTCGTTGCAAGGCCACAGCAGTCAGGGAATCCCACTGTTATATCAATGAAAGACTGATTCTAGGCCATCAGAAAGAACACCAACTCCATCACCATCATCAACCCTCTCTCAGTCCGCCCTGTCCACCGCTACTTCCACCATATGCAGCTCTCAAGTCCAGCTCACCCTCCCAGACACTATGAGTAGGTCAAGAAAGTACTCAGTCTCTCATCCGCGTACACTGGGTTTGAACGCCCACATTGCCAAACTAATCTCGTTTGAGATGATGCCCTTTCGGTTGGTGGAAAGCACAGCTTTCCGCGAACTCATGGCCTATGCAGTACCACGCTATGACCTACCCAGTCGCCACTTCTTCTCTCGCAAAGCCATCCCAGCCCTCCACCATCATGTGAAAGACCGCATTGTCCATGCACTCAAGCAGTCAGTGAGTGGAAAGGTGCACCTCACAACTGATGCATGGTCCAGTCGGCATGGCCAGGGCCGTTACGTGTCCATCACTGCGCACTGGGTTAATGTGGTGGATGCAGGGTCCACAGGGGACAGCGGTGGTGGGACAGTGCTGCCTAGCCCACGGTATAGGAAACAGTTGGCTGTAGGCGTTCGACCCTCCTCCTCCTCCTCCTCCTCCAGAAGCGACAGCTCGTCCACAGAGCGCAGTCGTACGAGCACTCCATCTGCAGCTGCCACTGTTGCACACGATGTGTCCCCCTATCGAGCAGCTAGTGGAAAGCGTCAGCAGGCTGTGTTGCAGATGATGTGTTTGGGCGACAGACACACCGCCGAGGTGCTGGCCGAGTACTTGAAGCGACAAACTGAGTCATGGCTGGGCAGTGTACATCTTGAGGCAGGCAAGGTAGTTAGTGATAACGGCCGTAATTTTGTGGCAGCCATAGCCCTTTCAAAACTCAGCCACATACCTTGCTTGGCTCACACCTTGAACCTGGTGGTGCAGTGCTTCCTCAAAAATTATCCGGAGTTAACAGCCCTGCTCCAGAAGGTGCGAAGACTGTGCGCGCACATCCGCCGGTCGCCTGTACACTCCGTTCGTATGCAGAAGCTGCAGCGATTGCTCCACCTTCCCAACCACCGCCTCATTATCGACATTGCAACAAGGTGGAACTCCACCCTGCACATGGTGGAGCGGCTGTGCGAGCAGAGGCAGGCCATAATGCATTTGTGGGAGGATACACGGCCAGGCACTTTGAGAGCAGACATGGAGTTGACAGGCGTGCAGTGGTCGAAGCTGAAAGACCTTTGTAAAGTCCTTCAGTGTTTTGAGGAATGCACACGGCAGGTAAGCGCAGACGACGCCATCCTAAGCATGAGCATCCCACTTATGCGTCTGCTCATGCAAACTTTGACGCACCTTAAGGAGCAGGCGTCTGCAGCCAATGTTGATGAGGAGGAAGAGGAGGAGGGAATCCTTGATGACATTCAGCCATTGTCTGCTCAGGGACCTCTCCTGGACGAGGTGGAGGAAGAAGAGGAGGAGGAGGAGGAGGATGATGGGGATGATTACTTAGGGGAGGAGGATGCATCTCGTGGGGCAAGTGAAAATGTTGGCGTGGCAAGGTCTGGTACAGGGTTTGTGCGTGACTGGAGGGATGTGGATTTGCCAGAAAGTGCTCCTCCACCCAGCACTCGCAGTGCATCACTGACACCGGGAACATTGGCCCACATGTCAGATTATGCCTTGCGGATCCTAAAAAGGGACCCCCGCATTGCCAAAATGATGAACGATGACGACTACTGGTTGGCCAGCATCCTGGATCCACGCTATAAAGGCAAATTACAAAACATCATGCCACAGGAGAACCTTGACCTAATATTGGCTAATAAACAAGCAACTCTGGTAAATCGGTTGCTTGAGGCATTCCCAGCACACAGCAGCGGTGATGGTTCTCACACGAGCCGTACGGGCCGGGGGCAGCTTGGCAGAGGTGTTCGTGGTGCACACAGCAGAAGTGGCGTTGGAGACAGGGGTTTCATGACAATGTTGTGGACTGATTTTTCAAATACCGCTCACACAACTGGTAATACTGCATCGATGGAAAGTGACAGGAGACAGCAGTTGTCAACTATGGTTACAAACTACTTTTCCTCCCATATCGATGTTCTCCCACACAGGTCATTCCCCTTTGACTATTGGGCCGCTAAACTGGACACCTGGCCTGAATTGGCCCAATATGCCTTACAGGAGCTCGCTTGCCCAGCTGCAAGTGTGCTATCGGAAAGAGTCTTCAGTGCAGCTGGATCAATCCTGACAGAAAAAAGGACCCGTCTGTCAACCCAAAATGTGGATGATCTAACCTTCATTAAAATGAACCACGCATGGGTTTCCAAGGATTTTGTCCCACCTTCCCCTGATGACACATAGGGTGACAGAAAAATGGCTTGCTTTGGTCCACCTCTTCCTGGTACTTCACCTATTTCGCCTTTTGCATCAGTTGAATGTCCAACATCAACATATGCCACTTTCTAAAACTCCCTAACTGTGCTGCCTCCCCCCCATGGCCGGGGTCACCACCTAGCGCACGACACCGTGCGAGTGCCGTTGCCCTGGACAGGTGGGTAGGCCGACTCTTGGGCGCGGGCACTGGCACAGGGTCCCTCATAGTGCAATCAAGTGTCTCTGACGGTGGTGGTGCACACCCGCCGTCAGACACACCGCTGGCCCAGTGCCAGTACCGATGCCCACGAGTGGGCCCCCCTTGCTTGGCCAGGGCCCCAGCATTTGCAATCTTTACCTCTCCCTGCTCCTCCGCTGTGTAATCTGGGCCGTCAAATCCATACTGTGCCTGACACCGTCTGAGCCTGCCTCCTGAGACATATATTTTGAATGTGTACGCTATCCATACATGTTATCCGGGGATACGGTACCCTTTCTAACCTTTGTGCAATGACGTGCAATCCATACTGGGCCTAACACCGTCTGAGCCTGCCTCATGCTGTATAGACATATATTTTGAATGTGTACGCTATCCATACATGTTATCCGGGGATACGGTACCCCTTCTAACCTTTGTGCAATGACGTGCAATCCATACTGGGCCTAACACCGTCTGAGCCTGCCTCATGCTGTATAGACATATATTTTGAATGTGTACGCTATCCATACATGTTATCCGGGGATACGGTACCCCTTCTAACCTTTGTGCAATGATGTGCAATCCATACTGGGCCTAACACCGTCTGAGCCTGCCTCATGCTGTATAGACATATATTTTAAATGTGTACGCTATCCATACATGTTATCCGGGGATACGGTACCCCTTCTAACCTTTGTGCAATGACGTGCAATCCATACTGGGCCTAACACCGTCTGAGCCTGCCTCATGCTGTATAGACATATATTTTGAATGTGTACGCTATCCATACATGTTATCCGGGGATACGGTACCCCTTCTAACCTTTGTGCAATGACGTGCAATCCATACTGGGCCTAACACCGTCTGAGCCTGCCTCATGCTGTATAGACATATTTTGAATGTGTACGCTATCCATACATGTTATCCGGGGATACGGTACCCCTTCTAACCTTTGTGCAATGACGTGCAATCCATACTGGGCCTAACGCCGTCTGAGCCTGCCTCATGCTGTATAGACATATATTTTGAATGTGTACGCTATCCATACATGTTATCCGGGGATACGGTACCCCTTCTAACCTTTGTGCAATGACGTGCAATCCATACTGGGCCTAACACCGTCTGAGCCTGCCTCATGCTGTATAGACATATATTTTGAATGTGTACGCTATCCATACATGTTATCCGGGGATACGGTACCCCTTCTAACCTTTGTGCAATGACGTGCAATCCATACTGGGCCTAACACCGTCTGAGCCTGCCTCATGCTGTATAGACATATATTTTGAATGTGTACGCTATCCATACATGTTATCCGGGGATACGGTACCCCTTCTAACCTTTGTGCAATGACGTGCAATCCATACTGGGCCTAACACCGTCTGAGCCTGCCTCATGCTGTATAGACATATATTTTGAATGTGTACGCTATCCATACATGTTATCCGGGGATACGGTACCCCTTCTAACCTTTGTGCAATGACGTGCAATCCATACTGGGCCTAACACCGTCTGAGCCTGCCTCATGCTGTATAGACATATATTTTGAATGTGTACGCTATCCATACATGTTATCCGGGGATACGGTACCCCTTCTAACCTTTGTGCAATGACGTGCAATCCATACTGGGCCTAACACCGTCTGAGCCTGCCTCATGCTGTATAGACATATATTTTGAATGTGTACGCTATCCATACATGTTATCCAGGGATACGGTACCCTTTCTAACCTTTGTGCAATCACGTGCAATCCATACTGGGCGTGAGAATGGCTGGCGAGCTGTTAAGCAAGCTACAGCACTTGTCCAGACAAGTACAGGGATTCCCTAACGAGGAGACTTATTTGATTGTTTTCTATGTTGGGACAGCAATTTTTGGGGAGCACTATACTCTGGAGAATGATAGATGGGGCCCACCATACACTGGAACATTCCAAAGGTGGACATCAGACACTGGAGCAGCATTTACAGGGCCCATTATACACTAGAGCAGTAGAAATGGGGCCCATTATGTTTGGAGCATTATTTGGGCCCATAAGACAGTGGAGCTTCATCCATGGGGACCAACATATACTGTAGCATTATGTGGAGCTCATCATATACTGTTTCAAACATTATATGGGACCAATGATTTTGTATGGAGAAATAGATGGGCCTCGTCATGAGATGTAAAAAGTGAGGTATTTTTCATTGTACTATACCGCTATTTCTCTGCCGTATCGGAGCATGATGAGTTGTGGTATGTGTTAAAGGGGCGCTCTTTCGCCCAGGGCACATGAAAACCTGCAGCCAGCCCTCCCCCCCCCACAAATTTAGCCAAATAACCCCCATTTTTCAGTGCGTAACTTGTATTATGAAGTTAATTAAGGTTGACAAGCCTAAGTAAGAAGAATTGATGCTTTTGGCATTCAAATGGGCACTGTAGGTGTGTTTCCTGTCCTCCTCTCACTGCCGACTTTTATTCCCCATTGACTTACATTGGGTTTCGTGTTTCGGGACGACCCCGACTTTTCCCTATAATCGGACGATCTTGCTCGACCCGACTTTTGGAAAAGTCGGGTTTCACGAAACGAAACGCGACCCTAAAAAAGCAAAAGTCGCTCAACTCTACTGATTACAATTATTACTCGCGAACGATGATTTCCCAGTAAGTGCAGGTCAACCGCAGTTCCGGAATTAGGCCTAACCGTCATTCCTGAAAAAAATGAAAAACTTACATGTGCAAACCACAGGTGCTGTAGCTTGCTTAACAGCTCGCCAGTCGTTCTCACGCCCAGTATGGGTTACACGTGATTGCACAAAGGTGAGAAAGGGTACCGTATCCCCGGATAACATGTATGGATAGTGTACACATTCAAAAGATATGTCTATACATCAGGAGGCAGGCTCAGATGGTGTAAGGCCCAGTATGGCTTGCAAGTGATTGCACAAAGGTGAGAAAGGGTACCGTATCCCCGGATAACATGTATGGATAGCGTACACATTCAAAAGATATGTCTATACATCAGGAGGCAGGCTCAGATGGTGTCAGGCACAGTATGGATTTGACGGCCCAGACTACACAGCGGAGGAGCAGGGAGAGGTAAAGATTGCAAATGCTGGGGCCCTGCCCAAGCAAGGGGGGCCCACTCGTGGGCGTCGGTACTGGCACTGGGCCCCTCATAGTACGGCAGTGTATCTGACGGCGGGTGTGCACCACCACCGTCAGAGACACTTGATTGCACTATGAGGGACCCTGTGCCAGTGCCCGTGCCCAAGAGTCGGCCTACCCACCTGTCCAGGGCAACGGCACTCACACGGTGTCGTGCGCTAGGTGGTGACCCCGGCCATGGGGGGGGAGGCAGCACAGTTAGGGAGTTTTAGAAAGTGGCATATGTTGATGTTGGACATTCAGCTGATGCAAAAGGCGAAATAGGTCAAGTCCCAGGAAGTGGTGGACCAAAGCAAGCCATTTTTCTGTCACTCTATGTGTCATCAGGGGAAGGTGGGACAAAATCCTTGGAAACCCATGCATGGTTCATTTTAATGAAGGTTAGATCATCCACATTTTGGGTTGACAGACGGGTCCTTTTTTCTGTCAGGATTGATCCAGCTGCACTGAAGACTCTTTCCGATAGCACACTTGCAGCTGGGCAAGCGAGCTCCTGTAAGGCATATTGTGCCAATTCAGGCCAGGTGTCCAGTTTAGCAGCCCAATAGTCAAAGGGGAATGACCTGTGTGGGAGAACATCGATATGGGAGGAAAAGTAGTTTGTAACCATAGTTGACAACTGCTGTCTCCTGTCACTTTCCATCGATGCTGTATTACCAGTTGTGTGAGCGGTACTTGAAAAATCAGTCCACAACATTGTCATGAAACCCCTGTCTCCAACACCACTTCTGCTGTGTGCACCATGAACACCTCTGCCAAGCTGCCCCCGGCCCGTACGGCTCGTGTGAGAACCATCACCGCTGCTGTGTGCTGGGAATGCCTCAAGCAACCGATTTACCAGAGTTGCTTGTTTATTAGCCAATATTAGGTCAAGGTTCTCCTGTGGCATGATGTTTTGTAATTTGCCTTTATAGCGTGGATCCAGGAGGCTGGCCAACCAGTAGTCATCATCGTTCATCATTTTGGCAATGCGGGGGTCCCTTTTTAGGATCCGCAAGGCATAATCTGACATGTGGGCCAATGTTCCCGGTGTCAATGATGCACTGCGAGTGCTGGTTGGAGGAGCACTTTCTGGCAAATCCACATCCCTCCAGTCACGCACAAACCCTGTACCAGACCTTGCCACGCCAACATTTTCACTTGCCCCACGAGATGCATCCTCCTCCCCTAAATAATCATCCCCATCATCATCCTCCTCCTCCTCTTCTTCCTCCAACTCGTCCAGGAGAGGTCCCTGAGCAGACAATGGCTGAATGTCATCAAGGATTCCCTCCACCTCTTCCTCCTCGTCAACATTGGCTGCAGACGCCTGCTCCTTAAGGTGCGTCAAAGTTTGCATGAGCAGACGCATAAGTGGGATTCTCATGCTTAGGATGGCGTCATCTGCGCTTACCAGCCGTGTGCATTCCTCAAAACACTGAAGGACTTTACAGAGGTCTTTCAGCTTCGACCACTGCACACCTGTCAACTCCATGTCTGCTCTCAAAGTGCCTGGCCGTGTATCCTCCCACAAATGCATTATGGCCTGCCTCTGCTCGCACAGCCGCTCCACCATGTGCAGGGTGGAGTTCCACCTTGTTGCAATGTCGATAATGAGGCGGTGGTTGGGAAGGTGGAGGAATCGCTGCAGCTTCTGCATACGAACGGAGTGTACAGGCGACCGGCGGATGTGCGCGCACAGTCTTCGCACCTTCTGGAGCAGGGCTGTTAACTCCGGATAATTTTTGAGGAAGCACTGCACCACCAGGTTCAAGGTTTGAGCCAAGCAAGGTATGTGGCTGAGTTTTGAAAGGGCTATGGCTGCCACAAAATTACGGCCGTTATCACTAACTACCTTGCCTGCCTCAAGATGTACACTGCCCAGCCATGACTCAGTTTGTCACTTCTAGTACTCGGCCAGCACCTCGGCGGTGTGTCTGTCGCCCAAACACATCATCTGCAACACAGCCTGCTGACGCTTTCCACTAGCTGCTCGATAGGGGGACACCTCGTCTTCAACAGTCGCAGCTGCAGATGGAGTGCTCGTACGACTGCGCTCTGTGGATGAGCTTTCGCTTCTGGAGGAGGAGGAGGAGGAGGAGGGTGGAATGCCTACAGCCAACTGTTTCCTATACCGTGGGCTAGGCAGCACTGTCCCACCACCGCTGTCCCCTGTGGACCCTGCATCCACCACATTAACCCAGTGCGCAGTGATGGACACGTAATGGCCCTGGCCATGCCGACTGGACCATGCATCAGTTGTGAGGTGCACCTTTCCACTCACTGACTGCTTGAGTGCATGGACAATGCGGTCTTTCACATGATGGTGGAGGGCTGGGATGGCTTTGCGAGAGAAGAAGTGGCGACTGGGTAGGTCATAGCGTGTTACTGCATAGGCCATGAGTTCGCGGAAAGCTGCGCTTTCCACCAACCGATAGGGCATCATCTCAAACGAGATTAGTTTGGCAATGTGGGCGTTCAAACCCAGTGTACGCGGATGAGAGACTGAGTACTTTCTTGACCTACTCATAGTGTCTGGGAGGGTGAGCTGGACTTGAGAGCTGCATATGGTGGAAGTAGCGGTGGACAGGGCGGACTGAGAGAGTGTTGATGATGGTGATGGAGTTGGTGTTCTTTCTGATGGCCTAGATTCAGTATTTCGCTGATATAACAGTGGGATTCCCTGACTGCTGTGGCCTTGCAACGACACCTCAACATTTGCTGCTGTGCTAACCAGTGGGCTTACAGTGGGGGAAACAATGTAGCGCTGCTGACTACCTTCTTTGTGATCAGTTGCACATGTGGCACTTGAGGTTTGGTGTTGTGTCCACGCTTGCAAGTGCATGCTGGTTAAATGTCTAAGCATGCAACTGGTATTCAAATTTTTCAGATTTTTCCCTCGGCTAAAGGGCTTTGCGCACTTCTTACAGATAACCTTGGCCTGATCATGAGGATTTTGTTCAAAAAAGTGCCACACTGCAGACATTTTGCGGCCTAGCACGCTGTGATGTTTTGACCCTCTGGACAAGCTGTCCAGCAACTCTTGATTTTTGGAACCTGTCTTTGGAGTGCTGTCTTTGGAGTGCTGTCTTTGGAGGTCATCCATCACCTCCACTTCAATGTCATGTGCACCTTCCTCTGTGTCACCGTGTATGGTGGTATAGTGTGCGGGAAGGGGCTCCTGAGTCTCATCAAGGTCAGAATCTGGCTCTGTACACTGCGAGGACAATGTAGTGCTCTGAGTGAATGTACCAGCAGAATCATCTATCAGCGGCTGTGCATCAGTGCACTCCATGTCAGATTCATCTTGGCCTGGGTAATTCACCATTTCACTTGATAATCCAGGCATGGTATGGGAAAACAGCTCCATGGAGTAATCAGTAGTATGGCCTGCGTCATCCTTCAATCTTGGTTGTGGTGAAGGACACAAGGAAAGGTGTGGTTCATGAACATGAGCCTCCAATGACGACTCAGTGCTTTTACTTTTTACAACTGAAGAAGAGGAGGCGATAGAGCTGGAGGCTGAGTCAGCAATGTAAGACAAAACTTTTTCCTGATGCTCTGGCGTTAAAAGCGGTTTGCCAACTCCTAGAAAACTAAGCCTTCGAAGCCTTATGGAGCCAGACGATGACGCAGGCTCAACACCTCCTGCATTCGGTCCTATTTTGCTTTTGCCACTACCATCAGATCCACCACCAACACCATCATTACCAGCTGCCAACCCCCGCCCAGTTCCACGGCCTCTTCCACCAGCCTTCCTCATTTTTGGTAGAAATGTAGACAAAATCCTACAAACTATATAGTAATGTAAAACAAGGTACAAGGTGTCTATAGGACAGGGGAGATTTAGATTTTCTGCAGACACTTGTGGACACTGGACGCTTGGATTGTGTGAGGCCCACTGAATATCACAGCGCTATGTCACAGGCTCGATGGCACAGGTGTGAAAAAAGTGACTACAGGATAAGGGAGATTTTGAATTTCTGGGAGATTTTGAATTTCTGCAGACACTTGTGGACACTGGACACTTGGATTGTGTGAGGCCCACTGAATATCACAGCGCTATGTCACAGGCTCGATGGCACAGGTGTGAAAAAAGTGACTACAGGATAAGGGAGATTTTGAATTTCTGGGAGATTTTGAATTTCTGCAGACACTTGTGGACACTGGACACTTGGATTGTGTGAGGCCCACTGAATATCACAGCGCTATGTCACAGGCTCGATGGCACAGGTGTGAAAAAAGTGACTACAGGATAAGGGAGATTTTGAATTTCTGGGAGATTTTGAATTTCTGCAGACACTTGTGGACACTGGACACTTGGATTGTGTGAGGCCCACTGAATATCACAGCGCTATGTCACAGGCTCGATGCAGCAGGTGTGAAAAAAGTGACTACAGGATAAGGGAGATTTTGAATTTCTGCAGACACTTGTGGACACTGGACACTTGGATTGTGTGAGGCCCACTGAATATCACAGTGCTATGTCACAGGCTCGATGGCACAGGTGTGAAAAAAGTGACTACAGGATAAGGGAGATTTTGAATTTCTGCAGACACTTGTGGACACTGGACACTTTTGGATTGTGTGAGGCCCAATGAATATCAGAGCGCTATGTCACAGGCTCGATGCAGCAGGTGTGAAAAAAGTGACTACAGGATAAGGGAGATTTTGAATTTCTGGGAGATTTTGAATTTCTGCAGACACTTGTGGACACTGGACACTTGGATTGTGTGAGGCCCACTGAATATCACAGCGCTATGTCACAGGCTCGATGGCACAGGTGTGAAAAAAGTGACTACAGGATAAGGGAGATTTTGAATTTCTGGGAGATTTTGAATTTCTGCAGACACTTGTGGACACTGGACACTTGGATTGTGTGAGGCCCACTGAATATCACAGCGCTATGTCACAGGCTCGATGCAGCAGGTGTGAAAAAAGTGACTAGAGGATAAGGGAGATTTTGAATTTCTGCAGACACTTGTGGACACTGGACACTTGGATTGCGTGAGGCCCACTGAATATCACAGTGCTATGTCACAGGCTCGATGGCACAGGTGTGAAAAAAGTGACTACAGGATAAGGGAGATTTTGAATTTCTGCAGACACTTGTGGACACTGGACACTTGGATTGTGTGAGGCCCACTGAACATCACAGCGCTATGTCACAGGCTCGATGGCACAGGTGTGAAAAAAGTGACTACAGGATAAGGGAGATTTTGAATTTCTGCAGACACTTGTGGACACTGGACACTTGGATTGTGTGAGGCCCACTGAATATCACAGCGCTATGTCACAGGCTCGATGGCACAGGTGTGAAAAAAGTGACTACAGGATAAGGGAGATTTTGAATTTCTGCAGACACTTGTGGACACTGGACACTTGGATTGTGTGAGGCCCACTGAATATCACAGTGCTATGTCACAGGCTCGATGGCACAGGTGTGAAAAAAGTGACTACAGGATAAGGGAGATTTTGAATTTCTGGGAGATTTTGAATTTCTGCAGACACTTGTGGACACTGGACACTTGGATTGTGTGAGGCCCACTGAATATCACAGCGCTATGTCACAGGCTCGATGCAGCAGGTGTGAAAAAAGTGACTACAGGATAAGGGAGATTTTGAATTTCTGCAGACACTTGTGGAAACTGGACACTTTTGGATTGTGTGAGGCCCACTGAATATCACAGTGCTATGTCACAGGCTCGATGGCACAGGTGTGAAAAAAGTGACTACAGGATAAGGCAGATTTTGAATTTCTGCAGACACTTGTGGACACTGGAGACTTGGATTGTGTGAGGCCCACTGAACATCACAGCGCTATGTCACAGGCTCGATGGCACAGGTGTGAAAAAAGTGACTACAGGATAAGGGAGATTTTGAATTTCTGCAGACACTTGTGGACACTGGACACTTTTGGATTGTGTGAGGCCCAATGAATATCAGAGCGCTATGTCACAGGCTCGATGCAGCAGGTGTGAAAAAAGTGACTACAGGATAAGGGAGATTTTGAATTTCTGGGAGATTTTGAATTTCTGCAGACACTTGTGGACACTGGACACTTGGATTGTGTGAGGCCCACTGAATATCACAGCGCTATGTCACAGGCTCGATGGCACAGGTGTGAAAAAAGTGACTACAGGATAAGGGAGATTTTGAATTTCTGGGAGATTTTGAATTTCTGCAGACACTTGTGGACACTGGACACTTGGATTGTGTGAGGCCCACTGAATATCACAGCGCTATGTCACAGGCTCGATGCAGCAGGTGTGAAAAAAGTGACTAGAGGATAAGGGAGATTTTGAATTTCTGCAGACACTTGTGGACACTGGACACTTGGATTGTGTGAGGCCCACTGAATATCACAGTGCTATGTCACAGGCTCGATGGCACAGGTGTGAAAAAAGTGACTACAGGATAAGGGAGATTTTGAATTTCTGCAGACACTTGTGGACACTGGACACTTGGATTGTGTGAGGCCCACTGAACATCACAGCGCTATGTCACAGGCTCGATGGCACAGGTGTGAAAAAAGTGACTACAGGATAAGGGAGATTTTGAATTTCTGCAGACACTTGTGGACACTGGACACTTGGATTGTGTGAGGCCCACTGAATATCACAGTGCTATGTCACAGGCTCGATGGCACAGGTGTGAAAAAAGTGACTACAGGATAAGGGAGATTTTGAATTTCTGGGAGATTTTGAATTTCTGCAGACACTTGTGGACACTGGACACTTGGATTGTGTGAGGCCCACTGAATATCACAGCGCTATGTCACAGGCTCGATGCAGCAGGTGTGAAAAAAGTGACTACAGGATAAGGGAGATTTTGAATTTCTGCAGACACTTGTGGACACTGGACACTTTTGGATTGTGTGAGGCCCACTGAATATCACAGTGCTATGTCACAGGCTCGATGGCACAGGTGTGAAAAAAGTGACTACAGGATAAGGGAGATTTTGAATTTCTGCAGACACTTGTGGACACTGGACACTTGGATTGTGTGAGGCCCACTGAACATCACAGCGCTATGTCACAGGCTCGATGGCACAGGTGTGAAAAAAGTGACTACAGGATAAGGGAGATTTTGAATTTCTGCAGACACTTGTGGACACTGGACACTTGGATTGTGTGAGGCCCACTGAATATCACAGCGCTATGTCACAGGCTCGATGGCACAGGTGTGAAAAAAGTGACTACAGGATAAGGGAGATTTTGAATTTCTGCAGACACTTGTGGACACTGGACACTTGGATTGTGTGAGGCCCACTGAATATCACAGTGCTATGTCACAGGCTCGATGGCACAGGTGTGAAAAAAGTGACTACAGGATAAGGGAGATTTTGAATTTCTGGGAGATTTTGAATTTCTGCAGACACTTGTGGACACTGGACACTTGGATTGTGTGAGGCCCACTGAATATCACAGCGCTATGTCACAGGCTCGATGCAGCAGGTGTGAAAAAAGTGACTACAGGATAAGGGAGATTTTGAATTTCTGCAGACACTTGTGGACACTGGACACTTTTGGATTGTGTGAGGCCCACTGAATATCAGAGCGCTATGTCACAGGCTCGATGGCACAGGTGTGAAAAAAGTGAATTGTAGAATTGGGCAGAATAGGAATCTCCCTAGTGTGTAGGTCTGTAAGAACGGAACAAGTCCTCCACTTATCCTTCCACAGTGACACACAGATAGCTTCACTGTGGCTGTGATAACAGCCGTTACACGGTACTGTGTGAGGAGCGTACACCGCTGTATGGTGTGAATAAATGCACGCTCAGTACCTTAGCAGGACAAAAAAAAATTGGGATTGCTTTTAAAAAAGCAGTTTGCAGAGCAGTGGGGAAACAGCAATGCAGCTGTCAGGAAGCCTTAGAAGGCAGCCTAACAACCAACACCGCTGATCCACCACAATATAGCCTCCCCTTGCACTGCACACACAGTGACTGGTGTGTTGCACAGGCAAAATTGCTAGCAGCAGAAGCAGTTTTTTTGTCTTCTTCCCTGCCTAACGCTCTCCCTACAGAATCAGCAACCTCTCCCTATGCTGAGATCGGCAGAAGTAAGATGGCGGTCGGCGTGCACGCCCTTTTATAACCCCTGTGACGCCCACCAAAGCAAGCCAATCACTTGCATGCCCTTCTGAAAGATGGTGGCGACCCCTGCCTATGTCATCACGTTGCCCACAGTGTCCGTGGATCCTGATTGGCTGAAAAAGAGCGCTAAACAAACTTTTGAAACGCGACTTTGGCGAGTAAGTCGCCGACCTCGTGGCCGACCTCATCCTAGGGTCGGGTTTCGTTTCATGAAACCCGACTTTGCCAAAAGTCGGCGACTTTTGAAATTGTTCGACCCGTTTCGCTCAACTCTAGTCATAAGTATTCAGACCCTTTGCTCAGTATTGAGTAGTAGCACCCTTTTGAGCTAGTATAGCCATGAGTATTTTTCACACCTGGGTCTGGGGATCCTCTGCCATTCTTCCTTGCAGATCCTCTCCAGTTCTGTCAGGTTGGATGGTGAACGCTGGTTGACAGCCATTTTCAGTTCTCTCCAGAGATGCTCAATTGGGTTTAGGTCAGGGCTCTGTCTGGGCCAGTCAAGAATGGTCACAGAGTTGTTCTGAAGCCACTTCTTTGTTATTTTAGCTGTGTGCTTAGGGTCATTGTCTTGTTGGAAGGTGAACCTTCGGCCAAGTCTGAGGGCCAGAGCACTCTGGAAGAGGTTTTCATCCAGGATATCTCTGTACTTGGCCTCATTCATGTTTTCTTCAATTGCAACCAGTCATCCTGTCCCTGCAGCTGAAAAACACCCCCATAGCATGCCACCACCACGTTTCACTGTTGATATTGTATTGGGCAGGTGATGTGCAATGCCTGGTTTTCTCCACACATATCGCTTAGAATTATCACCAAAAAGTTCTATCTTCATCTCATCAGACCAGAGAATCTTATTTCTCATAGTGTGGGAGTCCTTCATGTGTATTTTAGCAAACTCTATGCCGACTTTCATATGTCTGGCACTGAGGACAGGCTTCCGTCTGCCATAAAGGCCCGACTGGTGGAGGGCTGCAGTGATAGTTGACTTTGTGGAACTTTTTCCCATCTCCCTACTGCATCTGTGGAGCTCAGCCACAGTGATCTTTGGGTTCTTCTTTACTTCTCTCACCAAGGCTCTTCTCCCATGATTGCTCAGTTTGGCTGTTCAGCCAGGTCTAGGAAGACATCTGGTGGTCCCAAACTTCTTCCATTTAAGGATTATGAAGGCCACTATGCTTTTAGGAACCTTGAGTACTGCAGAAAATTATTTTGTAACCTTGGCCAGATCTGTGCCTTGCCACTCCTTGGCCAATTCCTTTGACCTCATGATTCCCACTTGGTCTGCCATGCACTGTGAGCTGTGAGGTCTTAAATAGACATGTTTCTGCCTTAAAAAATCAAGTCCTATCAGTTTAATTAAACACAGCTGGACTCCAATGAAGAAGTAGAACAATCTCAAGGAGGATCACAAGGAAATGGACAGCATGTGATTTAAATATGAGTGTTTGAGCAAAGTGTCTGAATACTTATGACCCTATGATATTTCATTTTTTCTTTTTTAATAAATATATGGGGACCATTATACTTTATGGAGCAATATATGGGGTCATTATACTATATGGAGCAATCTGTGGAGCCATTATACTGTATGGTGCATTATATGGGGCCCATTATATACTGTACGGAGTAATGTATGAGGGCCATAATATACTGTATGGAGTATTATGTGGTGCCCATTATACTGTATGGAGCAATATATGGAGGGCATTATACTGTATGGTGCATTATATAATAATAATTTTTATTTATATAGCGCCAACATATTCCGCAGCACTTTACAATTAAGGGGACATGTACAGACAATAAATTCAATACAAGTTAAGACAATAAACAGTGACATTAGGAGTGAGGTCCCTGCTCGCAAGCTTACAATCTACAAGGAAATGGGGGGACACAGTAGGTGAAAAGTGCTTGTTATTTCAGGTCTGGCAATTATAATAAATAGGGATTTTCATATAAAGCTGCATGATCCGGTCATCGGCCCATGTGTTTAAGTGCAATAGTCAAGTATCAAGTGCAGTTATGTGCATGGAGGGTGTGGAGACAGATGAATAGTAGGGTGCAGATTCAGAATAATATTTGGAAGGAGGGAACAGGGCAAAGTTAGATTACTGAGTAGTTGATGTGGTAGGCTTGTTTGAAGAGATGGGTTTTCAAAGCGCGCTTGAATAGGTCGGAGCCATTATATACTATATGGAGCTTTACATGGGGCCCATTACATTATATTGTATGGAGCAATATATGGGGCCATTATTCTGAAAGGTACATTATATGGGGCTCATTATATACTGTATGTAGCAATATATGGGGCCATTGTATAATATATATGTATATAGTAATATACAGTATGTGGCCCATTATATATCATATGAAGCAATAAATGGGGCTCATTATGTACTGTATGGAGCAATATATGGGGGCCATCATACACTATATGGGGCACTATATGGGGCCCATTATACTGTATGGAGCAATATATGGGGCCATTATACTGTATGTCCAGGATGGGGGCAGCATACGGGACAAAGGATTGGGACATTAAGTAAAGGGACCCAGGATCTTGGACCTTATTAAATGAAGGGGTGACATAATTACTGTATAGGGATCAGAGTGAGGAATATACATTATTGGTTTATGGTGGCAAGTAGGGACATAATTACTGTAGGGGCCAATCAGGGGAAATTATTAGTGATTTAATTTACTTTACTTTCTAATTTTCTTTTGAGGATACTGTCTTTCATAGGGGAAACAAAATAGTAGTCCTGTTACTGTGCAGGGATATGTAGCTTTTTTTATTTATTTCAAGTATTGTAGAAGTTGGGGAAAACGTGGGGAGTGAGCTCTGGAAGACAGATAACTGTCTTATTTTCTGCAGAAACGATTCCTGGGTGGAAAAAATGATGGTAGTCTCCACTGGATGAAGAAGAAAAACAAAGATGAAGGACTTTAGCTAAAAAAATTCACTGCGGAGTCAGTGTGTTACCTGTACACTAAAGATGTATATCTTTGTACCGTGTTAGCCAGTGGATAGAAAAATATTCAGGATTGAGAGTCCTCAGTAGTTGATACCTTTTAATGGCTAACTGAAAAGATGGTAATACATTGCAAGCTTTCGAGACTACTCAGGTCTCTTCATCAGGCTAGACTAATACAAAATCTGAAGTCACATATTTATGGCTGTATTGTGCATAAATATGTGACTTCAGATTTTGTATTAGTCTAGCCTGATGAAGAGACCTGAGTAGTCTCGAAAGCTTGCAATGTATTACCATCTTTTCAGTTAGCCATTAAAAGGTATCAACTACTGAGGACTCTCAATCCTGAATATTTTTCTTACCTGTACACTAACACTGTATACTATGTACAGAGCTCCTGTGTATAACATCACCGGTGGTCAATGCATTACCTGTACACTATATACCCAGAAGCCCTGTATGTACTGTAATGTCACTAGTGATCACTGTATTACCTGAAAACTATATACAAAGCCGCTGTGTATAATGTCACCGGTGATCACTGTATTATCTGTACACTATATACACAGAAGCTCTGTATATACAGTACTGTAATGTCACTGGTGATCACTGCATTATCTGTACACTATATGCACAGAAGCTTTGTATATACTGTAATGCCTCTGGTGATCAGTGTATTACCTGTACACTGACACAATGACGTCGGGTTCCTGTCGCTGCACAGCGGGAATCCCGAGCCTTGTCTCCCATTCTTCTCCATCCGCAGAGGAGGTTGCTCAGCAGACTCGTCATTCCCGGCACTCTGCCCAGACTATCTCCATGGGTTTGATTGCTGCTGCCACCTGTGGTCCAACTATAGCAACGCATGCTGGTCAGCAGCGAGCTACTCCAGGGACTAAGTCCTCCTTTCGGTCCACTGATTATGCTCGTGGGACGATCTCTCATTGGAGATCGGAGGTCACATGCTCCGGTCCTTCTCCAGTTCAGATTGGACAATCAGAAAGGTCAGGAAGGTCCCGGAAGGACGCGGCTATAAAAGGTTCGCATGGCCGCTCGGCCATGCGCTGGTATAGACTGCTTTACCAGACTATGAGGAGTGAGTGTTGTATGCAAGTATGAATGTCTCTGGTGACTGACTCATTTGAAACCTTACCCTTGGTACGCATGTGTTGTGCAGCCTAGCCTGTTAAGCACCCAGGCTTAGGTGTAGGTAGAGGCAGAGTCTGAGACTAACATCAGTGTCCACTGGTGGCTTTGCACGCCACGGTGCAAGTGCTCGACACTTCACCTTAGTCAGCAGCTATAGTGGCGTCTGCAGGTGTGGCACCGCACACTCAGTAGGTCTAGAGGGAGTCAGACCTCGTGTCCTTGGGGCTGAGTTCTGTGACCGCATACTGAGTGCTCTCTTGCCGAGTGCTGTGATTTTAACAGGCTCCGGCATTTATGTTCAGCAGTGGTGCGGCTCTGTGTCGTAACAGAGTTCGCTTCTGGTCACACTGGGTGATGTTAACCCACACGTGACCTATTGTATACCGCTTTATACTTCCACCATTACTATCCAGCAGTTTACCACCCCTGCACGGTGGACCCCGGGCTGCGAACACACCTTACTATTATTTTATTATTTGGTGCGTTCCGCCAGCCCTAATATTATACTAGTGCCAGGGTCTGGCTAGTAATGGCGGACGAACAGCGACTGCTGTAGTACATCCAGCAGCTGCAGGGCAGGTTGGCGGCTCTCGAGCGTTCAGCCTCAGCTGCGGATGTTACTGCGGTCGCTGTTCAGGCAGCCACAGAGGCTGTCTCCCGTGTGACCACTGCCATCCCTGCCCCAACTTTGTCCTGCCTCCCGCTGCCCGAGAAGTTCTCGGGTGATAGTGCTTCTTGTAGGGGTTTTGTGAGCCAGTGCTCTATACAGCCGGAGTTGCTGGCAGCACAATTCCCCTCCAAGCTGGGCTTTGGAGTGGGCCACACCGCTGTGGGAGTGTGGTGATCATGTGGTGTAGAGTGCCTCACTTTTCTTGGACACTCTGAAGCAGGTCTTCCTGAGACAGCGAGTCACCCATGACACTGCGCTCCGGCTGCTAGCATTGTCACAGGGCTCTTCCATGGTCAGCCACTTTGCCATCCAGTTCCGGACACTGGCCTCGGAGTTAGAGTGGCCAGATAAGGTCCTCATTCCGGCATTTTGGAGAGGTTTGGCTGGCCATGTGAAGGACGCTCTGGCCACCAGGGAGATTCCCGCTACACTGGAGGAGCTTATCACCGTCTCCGCCCGTATAGACCTTCGCTTTGTCGAGTGAAGGTTGGAGCGGTCCCAGTGTAGGCAGAGGTTTAGATTGGCACCCAGTTTTGCTAAACCTCTGGAATCTGCTAATTGGGCATCCAAGCATCAGGGGTGTCAGAGACACCGCACTGCACTTGCTCATAGAGCCAGTGCGCGTGTCCTGAGTACAGAAGCAGTGCTAGAAGATACCTGTAGAGACGGGCAGCAGAGGTGACCATGCGTGCTTCAGGCTAATAGTGTCAGGGTCCAGTCAGCGCTGGAAAGTAAAGAGGCATAGGACCTGCGGACACTGAAACTGAATAGTCTGCACGGGACCTATGGTCATGTGACTGCAAGGGGGCGGGGCTTAGCGTCCTGTATTCAGATAGGACAGGACACCATACAACAACTCAGAGTCAGGCAAAACAGAGGTCACAGCAGTACGGGCAAACGAGGTACAGGAGGGACAAACAGACGGGTAGTCAGACAAAGCCAAAGGTCATACACAAGAGGACGACGTGGTACCAAGGGGACAAGCAGAGAGAAGTCGGGTCACAAGCAGAGAGTCATACACGAGAGGTAGCGCAGTACAAGAGGGTCAGGCAGAACTCGTAACAGGGACAGAACCAGATCACAACCGAACAAGCAAGCAAGATATCAGGCACAAGGCACACGTATACAAGAGGTCACTTAACTCAGCCGAGGGCAGAAGTATAACTGACACCGGACCCAGGTCCAGTGAGCACTAAATAGCCTCCTGCTGCCAGAGAGAGGCAGCACAATTAACCCATAGTCTAACCAGGACGGGTCAAAGCGAAATCCCGTCCTGGATCATAACAGTGGGGCTTCGGGCGAGGGATCCAGGCCCCAGCCCGCTCGAGCCCCTGTGATCTGTCATGGTTGCCAGCAGTCCGGTCACTTTGTCAACCGGTGCCCACAGCGGCTGGAAAGATGCTCGCCCCTAGTGGCCATAGGAGGCAGCTCACTAGAATCCGTGGCGTTTTCCTCCAAGTTGTCCTTTAAGGGGACACTTGGGTTTGGTTCTTCCACTCTGGCGGTGGAAATTTGCGTGGATTCCGGAGCAGAGGGCAATTTTATGTCATCTGCCTTCCTGCAATGGCACGCGATACCACTGGTTATGATGTTCAAGCCAGTCACCGTCAGAGTAGTGAACGGCACGACTCTGAACTCACAGATTACCCACCAAACCGCTCCACTGTTACTCTCGGTGTTTCCATCTCATCAGGAGACGATATCCCTCCTCGTCATGCCTGAGGGTATCGACCAGATCCTTCTAGGGGTCCCCTCGTTGTGGTATCACTCTCCCCATATACAGTGGTCCTCGGGGAGAATTCTTGGTTGGAGTAAATCACTTGAGGGTAGATGTCTAAGGGAGTGCATCCAGGTCGCCTCCACCGAGGTCCCCGCAGATCTTTCCTCTCTTCCCAAACACTATCGACAGTATGCCGATGTATTCTCCAAAAGGCGGCAGAGACCCTTCCACCGCATCGCCCCTATGACTGTCCTATTGACCTCTTGCCTGGTGCTGAGCCTCCCCGGGGTCGAGTCTATCCCCTGTCTCTCCCGGAGACAGAGGCCATGTCTCAATACATCAGGGAGAATCTGGCAAGAGGATTCATTAGGAAGTCAGTGTCACCAGCGGGAGCGGGATTCTTCTTCGTAGCATGCACAAAGTTCCTGTGTATAATGTCACTGGTGATCACTGTATTACCTGTACACCGAAGCTATATACAGAGCTCTCGTATATAATGTCACCAGTGGTAATATTCCCTGTATTTTGTATTATTTTGTCACTTTGTGGTAGTAATATTTGGTCTGGTAATAGTGTGACTGTCTTTGTCCCTTCTATGTGGTATTATTTGGTCACTATGTAGTGGTGATACGTGATCTGGTCATAGTGTGACGGTATTTATCCCTTGTATGTGGTATTATTTGGTCACTGTGCAGTGATAATATATAGTCTGGTCACGGTGTGGCGGTATGTGTTCCTTGTATGTGGTATTTTTGGTTTTGGTACATGGGATTGTGTTGTATATGGAAGTAATTTGTTCTCTCTGGTATCAATAAGGGGAAGATTTTTTATTTCCACTAGAGATTGTATACTTGGATGTTGAACTCCTCCCTATCCTGTGGCTATTACACAGTAGCAAATATGCAGTTAGAGGTGTTCTACAGTGAAAACAAGTTATCACCTATCCTAGGACCATATTCACACATTCAGAATTTGGTCAGCATTTTGCCTCAGTATTTGTAAGCCTCTGATTGTTCCTGGTTTTGGCTTACAAATACTGAAGTAAAATACTGACCAAATACTGAAAGTGTGAACTTGGCCGAAGGATAAGTGATATGTTATTGATTGGTGGGGATTTGACTGCTGGCACCTGCACCGATCTGAAGAATGTGCAACTTTTATCCCTATTAGTGTGGAGCCACATGTATGACTCGACCACTGATCTATTCATTCCCTAAGGGGCTGCACTTTGCTTTTTCTGGAAGCCCCTAAAAAGGATGAAGGGAGCTGCGGTCAGACATCCCATTTGCTGCTCCATTTTAAAATGGGGATAAAAGTGCCCTGTCAAGGATAAAAGTTCCCATTCTTCCGATCGTTTCCAATGGTTGGATTCCAGCAATCAATAAGTTATCACTTACCTAACCTGTGGATCGGTAATAACTTGTTTTCATCAATGAACCCTTTAATGCAACCAAACGTAATTGTAAATCCCAATATGGCGGCACACAGTAGATGTGCAGGAGCTGCCTGTGTTTTACTGTTGACGCTCCACTATAACACTGATTACTGTTAACTGTCATTTGTATATAGCTGTAGGGTGGACCCCTAGAATCCATTTCCCTGTGAGCCCCAGACACCCCAGTCCAACCTTGTTAATGTACATTCCAATGGTTGGAGTCTTTGCAAACTATAAGTTTAAGGAACTCGCAGGCTTCTGACGTGTATATTGACACAAAAATATTACACAAAAACATCCTGCTTCATGAAGTACACCCTAACCGGGAACAGCACACACACTGATTCAAGTATGTATATTTGGTTTTGAAACACCTCCAGTAACAATGTCTTTATCCAAAGTGAAATGCATTTAACAAGATCTTATTAAATTAATCTGCACTCCCACAAATTACAATGGTAAGTTGTATGCAATGTTAGAAGCTCGTTTTAAATGAAGTACAGGTGAAATCTAAAAAATGTATTAGCAAATTCTCCGACATCACCAACACTTTTTTACTTGGTGATCCGTTCTGCCAGTCTCCAATCTACCAATGGATTTTTTAAAAAAAAATCTCATCCTTTCTCTGAGACTGTGTTTAGATATTGAGTTACACAGTGTCATTTTGCATGTCTTTCTGACCATGTACAGACCAGGAATGATATTTTGAGATAAAGTCTGAACATGTTTAAAATCAAACTGTCATTCTCCGTTCTGGGAGAAAACATAGGCTACAGCAACAAAGCTTTTTATCTTCTTAACCAAATAATTATATGGTAATTGCACTTTCATAAAAATTTTGATTTGTCATAGAGACATGTTCGTAATTTTAAATAGTCAGGATCCAAGTGCTGGGATCCCCACAGATTGCTAAAATCAAGGGATAGACTATTTTTGTTGAGAGTTACTCGCCTTACAAACTGAAATTGGGCTCAATTACAAACAAAACCTAGGATAAAGACAATGAGCAAATAGCCTGCAGTAACTAACTAGGTAAGTAAATGTACATGGAAATAACATAGGGTACATGGTTGACAGTATTTTAATAAAAAAAAAGTGTAAAATCCATCCCATCGCAACACGGTGTACCCAATCAGGTTGGTCCTATCCTTAGAATTTGACCTCTCTATGTGTTAGCAGGCCCCAATACACAGGGGCACAGCAGGACCCCGGCCTGACTGTTTTTGTACCTGCCAGTGGAAAGCTATATAGACAGAAGATGTACAGCCCAAAAGGGTCGAGGAGGTTGCCCGTATATGCACAGAGGATGAGGAACTAATGAGAAGTCAAATAAATGGGCCCAAACCCCTGTTGGTATAAGTCATTTCTATGGCCATTAACACCAAAACCTGGGATTAAAACAAATACCCTGCAGTAGATAGGTAGGTACTTAAATGGTAATAATACATGTAAATAGCATACAATACTTGTTTGATATAATTTTAATAAAAAAAAGTGTAAAAGCCATCACACTGTAGCAAGATGTATCCAATCAAGATGGGTCTACCTTTAGTATTTCACTTCTCTATGTGCCAGCAAGCTTTAATAGACCAGGGTAGAGCAGGACCCATGTCTGAGTTTTTCACCTGCCCATCGAAAGCTATATAGACAAGATGCATAGCCCAAAAAATGGGAGGGGCCACATCCCTATATTTACAGAGTACAAGGAACTAAAGCAAACATGAAGAAATGGGCCGGAACACGTGTTGTTATAAGTGTAATGCGTAGATGCACATTCACAATGTGGCCATTATCGGACATTTCTTTGGTTTTGATTGTGATGAATAACAAGTCTATGAGTCACACTTTCATCTCTGAGGAAAATATGGTATGGCAAAGTTTTTCTTTGAAAGTGTTCTTACTTTTTAGGTCTACATTCCTGAAATGTCTGTTCATAAAAAGCTGTTTCAATTAAGAAGGATATGTTTTTCTCCTTTCTCCTGACAATATTCAGAATGATAAATATAAAGACAGCTGTCACAAACCTTTTTATCTTCTACTTAACGATAAGCCAAATCATGCACTCAAAACAAGAGAGAACTGATCAATATTGCCGCAACATCATTGAGCTAGGAATCTAGGATGGGGTCTCATCACTTTACTCCATCACACTATTATCAGCCTTAAAGGGATAATGCCATCTCTAAGATCTTATCCCAATATGTAGCAGGTCTAATGATAATAATCTTAGCAAATACCTCAAATTAGAAAACTAGTATAGTTCTTCTGATTCACTATGTTGCATACCCCATGTGCAGGACAGTAGTTTAAGTATGGTGGAAAAATCTTTCTCTTCCTGTATACTACAAATTACAACCTGTTCTCACATTCCCTAATAGCTCAGTGTGCTATTACCTTCATTCCCAAGCGAAAGGTCACTGGTTCGAATCAAGGAGCAGCCAAGAAGAATATTTCAAAAGAAAAGAGAGCATCATCCAGCTCATTGATATAGCAGTTTCTCGTCCACGAAAATTGCCAAACTGCATCATGTGAATGCCATGACAGTTGAAATAATACAATATGAAATCCGTCCAATCAAAAGCAAAGAGGTGGATGTCCAATTAAAATATCAGAGACAACAAGTTGGCTCATCACAGTGTCTATCTGTTATAGGCTAACCTGAGTTGGAGTAGTGGTATTGCAACCACTAGGGGCAACAGCAGCAGGTAGCATAGTCAGGGATAGCCAAGGAGTTGGTACAAAGGAGCAGAAATGTAGTTTAAGGGAGCAGCACGTAGAGTAGTCAGGGATAGCCAGGGGTTAGTACACGGAGCAGCAGTAGAATCTTCGGGACAAGCAGCAGGTGAAAGGAAACTTGACTGGAGGCTGGGAGCTCAATAAACTCTCAAGGTTTTAAAAAGGGTGTTCAACCAGGGTGGAGACAAACTGGAACTCAGGGTGGAGACAATCAGAAACAACACAGGTACAAGTATGCATGGAGCTGAATGACTCAACAAACACGGCAGTGAAGGTGGCTTGTATGCTTCATAATAGTGAGATCACAGACGTCCAAGCAAGCATCATGCGATACACATTACACAAGTCCGGAATGGAGGCTCAATAAAAGGTGAAGAAGCCTGGACTTTAATACTAAGAAGTTTTGGCTCGAGTTTGTAAAAAGGTACGAAAAGTGGACAGTTGTTTCACAGCCAAAGGCATTAGATACTTGACCAGGTTCGAGATGATAGTCTCAATGCTGAGCTATATGTGAGTATTCTACAAGACGAGTAACTTTGCACACTCAAGTACTATGAGTATGAAAAGGACGACATAGTGTTCCAAGAGAACAACAACCTAAGGCAAACATCAAGATTGACAAAGAAATTGAACATAGACAATGAAATAGAGATGCTGGATTGGCCCACATAGTCCCCACATATCAACCCAATCGAACACTTGTGGGTAGAGTTGAAGAAAAAACCTGTATACATACCCAAATGAGTCGGACAGTATACACCAACTTTGGGAACATATAGAAGAGACCTGGAATCAGATTTAGGTCGAGATATGTTTGAATCTGATGGAGAGCATGCACAGAAGAATTCAGGCACTGTTGAAACCTAAAGATGGATTTACAAAATACTAACAAAATAATAAAAATTTACATTTTTAGAAGCAATCAGTAACAATCCAGTGACATGACAAGAATCTATAAATTAAATTAATCATATGCAAAATAGTTGCAAGTCAAATTTATGTATGAGATGGCCAAGATGATTGTCTATGAAATGATTGTAGTCTTACATTCGAAGCAGTAGTGAATGATGAGACATGGAACCTGAAAGTCAAAAGTTCAAAAAAACATTGTTACTGTTTTGTTTGTCAGTGTAATTATGCTGTGATCAATAAAGCTTTTTGATAATTTACACTTTGTATGCAGTCATTTTTATAGGTTTTGTGAATTATTGATGCTCAAGACTGCAACAATAAATAATTACCATATTTTTCGCTTTATAAGATGCAACTGATTATAAGACGCACCCCCAAATTTGGTGAAGAAAAAGAGGAAACTTTTTTTATGTTAAAAGGAGGTGTGTCTTATAATGTCAGTGTCCGTCTTTCAAGTCATATATACAATATGTCCCTCATCCTGGTATATATATATATATAACCCCCATCCTGGCACATGGCCCCCCCTGTGCTGCTGGTACATTGGCACATTGCCTCCTTGTGCTGGCACATAGCCCCCCATCCCATACTGGATATGGCCCCCTTGTTTACTATATGCCCCCCTGCTGGCATGCACATGGCCCCGCTCTCTCTATATGCCCCCATGCTGGCAAGCACATGGCCCCCCTCTGTCTATATTCCCCCCTGCTGGCATGCACATGGCCCCCATCACTATATTCCCCCTGCTGGCACATATGACCCCAGTCACTATATTCCCCTATGCTGGCATGCACATGGCCCCCGTCACTATATTCCCCTATGCTGGCACGCACATGGCCCCCATCATTATATTCCCCCCTGCTGGCATACATGGCCTCCGTCATTATATTCCAGTATGCTGGCACGTACATGGCCCCCGTCACTATATTCCCCTGTGCTGGTGCACATGGCCCCCGTAACTATATTCCCCTATGATGGCACACACACGACCCCCATCTCTGTATTCCCCTATGCTGGCACACATGGCGTCCGTCACTATATTCCCCCTGCTGGAGCGCACATGATAAAATAACAAACACTTAACTCACCTTCCGATGAGCAGCTCCTGTTGTGCACCCTCACAGAGGGGAAATGGCAATAGTGAAAGGATGAATTCGGTCTGGTGAGGATGTCAGCACAGACATAGGAAGAGCCACGGGGGAGCTGGGAGCACGGAGCCATCATTGGAAGGTGAATATAGTGACTATAGTGAATATAGTGATGGGGCGGGGGGGCATATCTATGATGGAAGGGGGGGAGAGTGCAGGCACATACAATATGTGCCGCTCCCCTGTCTACCAACTCGGCGCGGCTTCAGCACCGAGGTGATGGACAGCGGGTGCAGTGAATATTACATGAGGCTAATGAGCGGGAGCATGTGACCTCCCGCTGTCTCTGCAGCCCGCAGCCAGCCCATCCCAGCCCCCTGACATCACTCCAGAGCCATCCCCCTCCTCTACAGCACACAGGTTCGGATTATAAGACGCACCCCCCACTTTCCCACAAAATTTGGGGGAACAAAAGTGCGTCTTATAATCCGAAAAATACGGTATGTGATAATTTTGTCCATTAACTTACTGCTAGTGTTGAGCATTCCGATACTGCAAATATCGGGTATCGGCCGATATTCGCTGTATCGGAATTCCGATACCGAGTACCGATATTTTTACAATATCGGATACCGGAATCGGAAGTTCCAATAATGCAATGAGCCACTGTTGTGGCTGTGATTGGCTGCTGAAATGATGTCATCATGATGTGCGGTCTGTGCGCATCATGATGCGCGGTCTGTGCGGGCCTGCCGGGGGTCTGTCCTGGCTGCCGGGGGTCTGTGCGGACTGCCGGGGGTCTGTGCGGACTGCCGGGGGTCTGTGCCAGCTGCAGGGGGTCTGTGCGGACTGCCGGGGGTCTGTGCGGGCCTGCCGGGGGTCTGTGCGGGCCTGCCGGGGGTCTGTGCGGGCCTGCCGGGGGTCTGTGCCGGCTGCCGGGGGTCTGTGCGAACTGCCGGGGGCCTGTGCGGGCCTGCCGGGGGTTGTGTGTGTGTGCAGGCATTGTCCGATGGGACTACAAGTCCCATCGGGCTATGCCTGCTACAATGACAGTGATTGACACATTAGCCAATAATGGGACAGTAGTAGTCCCATCATCCGGCTAATGTGTTGAATGTAAAAAAAAAAAAATATACATACTACATATATACAACCTTCATACAACATACATACATACTACATGTTACATACATACTTCATATATACTACATTCATACAACATACATACATACTACATACATCTACATACATACTACATTCGTACAGCATGCATACATGCTACATATATACAGCATTCATACAACATACATACATACTACATACATACTACATATATACAACATTCATACAAAATACATACATACTACATACATACTACATACATACTACATATATACTACATTCATACAACATACATACATACATACATAGTGCATACTACATATATACTACATTCATACAACATACATACATACTACATACTACATACATACTACATTCATGCAACATACATACATACATACTACATACACACTACATATATACTACATTCATACAACATACATACATGCATACTACATACATACTACATATATATTACATTCATTCATACATAGTACATACTACATACATACAACATACATACAACATGCTACAGACATACAAAATACATACTACATACATACTACATACAAATACATTCATACATTTATACAATACATACATATAGACATACAGTACATATAACATAGAGTACATACTCACCATCACTTGTCACTTTGTTCCCTGAAGCCAGAGTCATCTATAAAAAATATGAAAAAAACAAACAAGCAATATACTCCATGATCCGCAGAAATCCACGAGCGTCCCACGACGATCTCCTGCACTGCATCACTGAGAGGTTACTATAGTTCACTGTCTCACTTTATGGCAAAAGCTGCGTGGGAACTTTCTCACACAGCAATGCCAAAAGTGAGCCTAGGGACTATTTTTTTACAGTGGGGGAGGAATACAGTGCGGAAGGATACCTACCTCCCGTCATTGTATTCCTGGGGCCCCTAGAGAGCGGTCACATCAGCTGATGCTGCTGTTCTCCACGGGAGATCATCGTGGGACACTCGTGGATTTCTGCGGATCAGGGAGTATATCCCTTGTTTGCTATTTTCATATTTTTTATAGATGACACTGGCTTTAGGGAACAAAGTGACAAGTGATGGTGAGTATGTACTCTATGTTATATGTACTGTATGTCTATATGTATGTATTGTATGAATGTATTGTATGTAGTATGTATGTAGTATGTATGTAGTATGTATGTAGTATGTGTGTAGCATGTTGTATGTATGTTGTATGTATGTAGTATGTACTATGTATGTATGTTGTATGAATGTAGTATATATGTAGTATGTAGTATGCATGTATGTTTGTTGTATGAATGTAGTATATATGTAGTATGTATGTAGTATGCATGTATGTATGTTGTATGAATGTAGTATATATGAAGTATGTATGTAGTATGTATGGGGGGGAGTGGAAAACCACTAATGAACGACTATAGATCCGATGTAAAAATATATATATCTTTATTAGGACACATAAACAGATCCCAGACAAAACAGTGCTCGATAGTGCATTAAAATAATCCACGTACCATGGGAAACATAGCAGACCTCCCTAAGAGACTTAAATAATATAGTCCAAAAGGACACTGAAATCTCCCCACATAGATGGGCATACAAGATTAACATTATATCATAACATCTTGAATGTTCATTTACAGACCTACCAGCCCTACT
Organism: Dendrobates tinctorius; assembly: GCF_039654945.1. NCBI lineage: Eukaryota > Metazoa > Chordata > Amphibia > Anura > Dendrobatidae > Dendrobates > Dendrobates tinctorius. The sequence goes on from NW_027361684.1 coordinate 44,835,559, forward strand.
CACATTATTGCTCTCCCCTAAGACTAATAGTCAGAGAACCGCTAAAATAATAAAGGGAAGATGTCACTATATATCTGCACCACCAAATGGTTAGACAAATGCCTCAGTGGTTGGTGCATGCTATCAAGCAGAAACGCATATAGCGAAAAAGCGGTAATAGTTACCAGCACCGGGCGGTAGAGAGGAGTCCCAGGGGGGTCTGCGCGTGTGCCCCGACGCGCGTTTCGGAAGCTCGTCCTTCGTCAGGGGGCGTGAACTACAGACGAGCCAAAGAGCTAAAAAAGGCCGTGACCGGAAATAAGGGGGCGTCAACCGGAAGTGACGCATCCGTCGTCATGCCGACCAGGGACGCGAAGCGGCGCCGGCGTCAACCAGTGTGCACGCCGGCGTGTGGAACGCCATGGTAACACACCGGAGGAGACGCCAGAGGCCGCGTCGCGGCCCCAGACCATGACGCGCATGCGTACAGGTCACAAATCCTCCCCATTCGGCCATATTATATTTAGATGTAACAATACAGAGGATATCATAATCGCATCATATAGACCCGATTGGATACAAACAGGACCCTTGCATATTGATTAGTAATATGGAGGAACATATTTACCAAGAATGTCATGAAAAAATAAATAAAAATAAAAATAAAAATAAAAAATAAAAGATAAAAAAATATAAAATAAAAAGTAGAAGATGAAAAATAAAAAATAAATAAAAAATGAAAAATAGAACTTAAATCATAAATACATAGATATGTGTTTAGTAATGTACATTTAGAGCATTGTAACAAAATTACATATATCAACAGTAAATAGATGCTATGCCCCATATATATAATATTATATGCATATATATCTCTCCAGGCCCATTGGCTCATACAAAGTTCTAGATTACACATTGATAAGAAAAATTGTTACCCAACCCATTACTTTACAAGTTATATATAATGCATGATAAACAATACAAATAAATAACTATATCTGGCAAATATATAAATTTCATCGGTCCAATTATTCACTCCATAGGGCTCCATGATATACAGTCCTGATGTGCTGGTATACGATATCCTGCGAGTGTATTAAATAGATGCATAAATCTCGTGGTACAAATAGAGATATTCTTCAGCTATGACTCAATGCTGTACTTCAGTATGACATACACGTGGCCTAAAGTATAATATATAATAAAGAAATAGTGAATAAAAAACAATAAAAACAACAAATTAAAAACAACCACGCTCGCGTGGAAAATTACATGCACTCAGCAGTACAGCCAGAAGGTGATCATAGGAACGAAGCAAAGCTTAGACATTCATTTAGCCCATTGGGCTGGACCGTATTTAAGGTCCATATCCATCTTGCCTCGATTTGAGACAAACGTTGCGATAATCTACCTCCCCTAATCCCAGGATCCAGTGAATCAATCCCTCTAACTCTAAAGGTCCTACTATCGCAATTGTGGTGTAATTTAAAGTGCTTAGGTATAGTTTTAAGTACAGACATATCATTTTCACCTGCCGCAGCCTGTATGCCTAGAACGTGCTCCCTGACCCTAACTTTCAACTGGCGTGTGGTCAATCCCACATAGATCAGGGAGCATGGGCAAGTGGCATAGTATATCACACATTTTGACAGGCAGGTGATCCTCTTTTTTATTTTAAATATTTTCAAACCAGATGAGTCCGTAAACGTCTCACTCCGATCAATATTGGTGCAGGCCACACATTGTCCACAAGAGAAGCACCCAAATCGTTGGGCACTACCACTCAGGAATGTCAATGGTGGATTGGTCTCATAGTGACTCCTAATTAGATGTCCCCGTAAATTCTTAGCTCTTCGATACGCTATCTTAGGCTTACTTGGTAAAATCTTAGCTATTATTGGATCAGCCAGCAAAATAGGCCAAGACTTATCCAAAATCTTACTCACTTTATCTGATTGTGAGTGAAAAGTAGTAACAAATCTTAGTTGATCCGGTTTAATTATGGTGTCCTTACTCTTATACAATAAAGAGTTACGTGTACTATGTTTAGCACGGTTGTAAGCTTTTTTAATGGATCTACGACTATAACCCCTTTCTTTAAACCGCTGTATCAGATCTTCTGCCTGTTGTTCATAGTCAGTATCTGTCGAGCAAATACGCCTTAGGCGAAGAAATTGTCCTATCGGTACTGCACCAATCATATGATTAGGGTGAGAAGAGGAGGCATGCAACAACGAGTTCGTGGAAGTTGGTTTCCTAAAAATATTTGTCTGGATCATATCTCGGCCATCCCTCTTCAATACGACGTCCAAAAATTCAATCTTGTTCTTATCATGGACAAAAGTCAGCCTGATGTTCAATGTATTAACATTTAACTGCTGGAAAAACTGTTCCAGCAAAAACCTGGAACCCTGCCAGATCAAGAACACATCATCTATGTACCGTGTCCACAAAAGGACACGGTCCATAGATGTGTGTAGATCTGACTGGAAGAGGTCCCTTTCCCACAGACCCAGGAACAGATTAGCATAGGAGGGCGCATAGGCCGCTCCCATGGCTGTCCCTTGGGTCTGTAGGAAAAAGGACCCCTTAAAGACGAAAAAGTTATGCGTAAGCGCAAATTCCAAGATCTCCAGAGTAAATTGTTTCAAGCCAATGGGCAAACTGGAGGTGCTTAGGAAAAATTCCACCGCTCTCAAACCGTCGGCATGCCGAATACTAGTATACAGCGACTCAACGTCAGCCATCACTAGTATCGTGTCCTTATCCAAAGAGAGCCCATCCACCTTTCTCAATAACTGATTAGTGTCTTTAAGAAAAGACGGCATGTATGTTGTATGAATATAGTATACAGTATATGTAGTATGTATGTAGTATGTATGAATGTTGTATATATGTAGTATGTATGTAGTATGCATGTAGTATGTACAGTTGTGGCCAAAAGTATTGACACCCCTGCAATTTTGTCAGATAATGCTCAGTTTCTTCCTGAAAATGATTGCAATCACAAATTCTTTGGTATTATCTTCATTTAATTTGTCTTAAATGAAAAAACACAAAAGAGAATGAAGCAAAAAGCAAAACATTGATCATTTCACACAAAACTCCAAAAATGGGCCAGACAAAAGTATTGGCACACTCAGCCTAATACTTGGTTGCACAACCTTTAGCCAAAATAACTGCGACCAACAGCTTACGGTAACCACCATTGAGTTTCTTACAATGCTCTGCTGGAATTTTAGACCATTCTTCTTTGGCAAACTGCTCCAGGTCCCTGATATTAGAAGGGTGCCTTCTCCAAACTGCCATTTTTAGATCTCTCCACAGGTGTTCTATGGGATTCAGGTCTGGACTCATTGCTGGCCACCTTAGAAGTCTCCAGTGCTTTCTCTCAAACCATTTTCTAGTGCTTTTTGAAGTGTGTTTTGGGTCATTGTCCTGCTGGAAGACCCATAACCTCCGAGGGAGACCCAGCTTTCTCACACTGGGCCCTACATTATGCTGCAAAATTTGTTGGTAGTCTTCAGACTTCATAATGCCATGCACACGGTCAAGCAGTCCAGTGCCAGAGGCAGCAAAGCAACCCCAAAACATCAGGGAACCTCCACCATGTTTGACTGTAGGGACCGTGTTTTTTTCTTTGAATGCCTCTTTTCTTCTCCTGTAAACTCTATGTTGATGCCTTTGCCCAAAAAGCTCTACTTTTGTCTGATCTGACCAGAGAACATTCTTCCAAAACGTTTTAGGCTTTTTCAGGTAAGTTTTGGCAAACTCCAGCCTGGCTTTATGTCTTGGGGTAAGAAGTGTGGTCTTCCTGTGTCTCCTACCATACAGTCCCTTTTCATTCAGACGCCGACGGATAGTACGGGTTGACACTGTTGTACCCTCGGACTGCAGGGCAGCTTGAACTTGTTTGGATGTTAGTCAAGGTTCTTTATCCAACATCAACACAATCTTGCGTTGAAATCTTTTGTCAATTTTTCTTTTCCATCCAAATCTAGGGAGGTTAGCCACAGTGCCATGGGCTTTAAACTTCTTGATGACACTGCGCATGGTAGACACAGGAACATTCAGGTCTTTGGAGATAGATTTGTAGCCTTGAGATTGCTCATGCTTCCTCACAATTTGGTTTCTCAAGTCCTCAGACAGTTCTTTGGTCTTCTTTCTTTTCTCCATGCTCAATGTGGTACACACAAGGACACAGGACAGAGGTTGAGTCAACTTTAATCCATGTCAACTTGCTGCAAGTGTGATTTAGTTATTGCCAACACCTGTTAGGTGCCACAGGTAAGTTACAGGTGCTGTTAATTACACAAATTAGAGAAGCATCACATGATTTTTCGAACAGTGCCAATACTTTTGTCCACCCTATTTTTTATGTTTGATGTGGAATTATATCCAATTTGGCTTTAGGACAATTATTTTTGTGTTTTTTCATTTAAGACAAATTAAATGAAGATAATAATAACAAAGAATTTGTGTTTTCAATAATTTTCAGGAAGAAACTGAGTATTATCTGACAAAATTGCAGGGGTGTCAATACTTTTGGCCACAACTGTATGTATGTTGTACATATGTAGTATGTATGTATGCTGTATGAATATAGTATATATGTAGTATGTATGTAGTATGTATGTATGTTGTATGAATGTAGTATATATGAAGTATGTATGTATGTTGTATGAATGTTGTATATATGTAGTATGTATGTAGTATATATATATATATTTTTTTTTTTTACATTCAACACATTAGCCGGATGATGGGACTACTACTGTCCCATCATTGGCTAATGTGTCAATCACTGTCATTGTAGCAGGAATATCCCGATGGGACTTGTAGTCCCATCGGACGATGCCTGCACACACACAACCACCGGCAGGCCCACACAGACCCCTGGCAGTCCGCACAGACCCCCGGCAGGCCCGCACAGACCCCCGGCAGTCCGCACAGACCCCCGGCAGGCCCGCACAGACCCCCGGCAGCCGGCACAGACTCCCGGCAGGCACGTACAGACCCCCGGCAGGCCCGAACAGACCCCCGTCAGGCCCGCACAGACCCCGCACACACAGACACGCACAGTGTCCGCCTATGCACCGCCCACACTCTTCCCCCCACCCAAACAGGATGTGCAAGTAAAGAAAGGGTTTTTTTAATTCCGATATTTCTGTCCCATTGACTTGAATGGGACTTCCAGTGTCGGAATCGGTGATACCCAATACTTTTTGGGTATCGGTTCGATCCAATCCGATCTGATACTTCACGGTATCGGATGGTATCGCTGAACACTACTTACTGCCAAAACTTGTAGATTTATATTTACTATACATTAATGACTATAATAGGTCATCATTACGGGCATTATTACTACATAAACTGTGTATAGCGATGTAAGAAATATAGGCAATGGAGGACTTTCCGGTTACTTCCCTCTAACCTGAATTGACTTTAAATTTGATATATTTTCAAGATGTCGGTCTTAATTCTGAACTACCATTTAAAAATAATAATCACTCAGCAAGTCTTTAGTTTTATATACATGGCATATGATATGAAAATATTTCAAACCTGTCACACTTGAAAAGCAAATGAGTCCATGGTGAGGCATGGTGTGCCTAGTGCAAATTTCCATATAGTTTACATTCTGTGGGTGTTCTTGGACTCTTTTATTTCAGACATAAAATGACATTTACCTGTTGCTTCTCTTTGGAATTGCAGCAACATTTTCAGAAATATCTGTATGTAGATCGTGAAGTGCTGAATGACTATAAACTTTCGTCAATATGGGAGGTAAGAAACTAATCCGGCCACTTTCATCTTTGCCACCCATGTCTTTGTTTGGCCTAAATGTGCTGTGTTCTTAATGTGTTGGCTATAATAAATTCATTTGCAGAAAAGCTTGAGCGATTTTGAAAATTGGATAACTTTCTTAGTAACTATACACTGATTCCATAGTACATTTCTTTTTTCATCATTTTGGCAGAACAGTTGATACCTTTTACAATTGTCAACCATGGAACTTAGAGGAATTGTCCATTTAATCTTTGTTTTAACAAATGTGTTGGGGACAAGAGTTTGTGGCACTTATTAATATATAAGTATTACAGTATTCTCCCCCTGCACTTAGTAGTTCTCATACCTTAACGACCAGAGCTATTTTTGTTTTTGCGTTTTCATTTTTCGCTTTCCTTCTTCCCAGAGCCATAACTTTTTTATTTTTCAGTCAAAATGCCCATGTGAGGGCTTGTTTTTTACAGGACAAGTTGTAATTTTGAACAACACCATTGGTTTTAACATATGTACTGGAAAATGGAAAAAAAATTCCAAGTGCGGTGAAATTGCAAAAAAAGTGCATTTCCACAGTTTTGGTTTTTTTTTACCATGTTCACTAAATGTTAAAACTGACTTGCCATTATGATTCTCCACATCATTACGAGTTCACAGACACCAAACATGCTTTTTACTTAAGTGGTGAAAATAAATTCCAACTTTTGTTTGTTAAAAATTTTTTCTCTGCCATATTCCGATACCCATAGCGTCTCAATTTTTCATGATCTGGGGCTGGGTGAGGACTTATGTTTTGCGTGCCGAGCTGATGTTTTTATTAATACCATTTTGGTGCAGATATCATTTTTTGATCACCCGTTATTGCATTTTAATGCAAAGCTGTGGCTACCAAAAAAACTTTTTCTGGTGTTTTGACTTTTTTTCTCTCATGCCGTTTAGCGATCAGGTTAATTTTTTATTATATTGATAGATCGGGCAATACTGAACGTGGTGATACCAAATATGTGTATATTTGACTTTGACTTTTTTTTGTTTTATTTTGAATGGGGCGAAAGGGGGGTGACTTGAACTTTTATATTTTTTTTATATTTTTAAAAACTTTTTTTTTACTTTTTGCATGCTTTAATAGTTTCCATAGGAGACTAAAAGCTGCATTACTTTGATCAGCTCTGCTACACACAGGCGATGATCTGATTGCCAGTGTGTAGCCGAAATGCTCACTTGCTATGAGCGCTGACCACCTTGTGGCGCTCATAGCAATCCAGCAATAACAACCATAGAGGTCTGCTGGAGACCTCTTGTTGTCACACCAAGCCATTGGTGACCTGCGATCATGTGATGGGTCCACCGATAGGTGGGATTTCCGACGTGCTTCCAGTAAGAGTGAGTTAAATGCCATTGTCAGAGATTGACAGCGACATTTAACTATTTAACAACAATTGCGTGGATCGCGATTCCACCCGCGGCTGTTGCGGGCACATATCAGCTGTATTTATCAGCTGACAGGTGCCTGGAAAGGTACAGGCTCAGCGCCATAGCCCGCATCAAATGGAGGGAGTCCGACGTGGGCGTACTATTACGCCCAACTTCGAAAAGGTGTTGAAGAGGTAGTCACATTTTTACGCAGAAAGAGCACCACTCATGTGTTATGGGATATTCTTATGATTGCCACCCATTGATAGAGATGGAGCTTTTTCTAAAAAAAAGGGTCATATTTTATAATCTTGGACAAGTATGAAAACAACTAGATCAGAGTTTCTCAAATGTTTTCACCTGGCGACTCTTCATACATACTAAACTAATGCCTGGGTCTCTCCAGACAGGCTAAGATAAGACCTCACCAGACAGAGAAAGATGCCGCCCGGACCTCATCATATAGAATAACATGTGACATAGGCCTCTCCAAAAAGAATAAGATGCAGCCCAGAACTCACCAGATAAAACAAGGTGCGGCCCATTATCATCATTGTTATCATCTGTATTTGAAGTCTTAATGAAATTCAACTGGAACAAGAATTGTTTTATATCTTATGGCCCCTGTTGTGAACTCTCTCGATTTGACTTCTGAGTCGGGGCTCCCTCTGGTGGTTACTGTGGGTAGTGGAGCTGGCCAAAGTCTGCCACCTGACGACAATGATTGGGAATCAGGGGTTACTGACTGGAGTATTTAAGTGAGCAGGCTTCCTTCAGTGGTTGCTGGTGATTAGTTTTCTTCCTGTGCATTCTGAGGTCTGCTGTCTCCTGCCTGATCCTGCATTTTTCAGTTAAGTTGTTCATTTGCTAATCATTTGCATCTGATCTGGTTTTGCCTCTTTCTGCTTTGCTGTGAGGGTTCAGCGTGCTCCATACGTTACAGCTTGTGTCAGTTTGTTCAGTCCCCTGTTATATTAGTCTCTTTTGCTTTTCTGCCAGTTCATACCAGAATGCTGATATAATGGGGGAGAGGTTGTGAGACCTCAGTGTTTTTTTCTACATCAGTCATGTTGGATTTTTAGGGTTTTTGCATGATTGCAGATAGTGTCTTTCCTATCCTATCTAGTCAGTTTGGGCCCCATCATTTGCTCAGTCTATTTTCTGCGTGTGTTTGTGTCTCATCTTTTCTCACCGACAATATATGTTTGGGGCTATCTATTCCTTTGGGGTTCTACTCCGGGACAGTTTAGATTACACCTTTCTTGCTTTAGGCTTAGTTAGCTCTCCGGTTGTGCCGAGGCATCTAGGGCATCGTAGGTACGCCCCACAGCTACTGCTAGTTATGTTGTTAGGATTAGGGGTCTGCAATCAGCTAAGTTACCAACCTTTCTTGTTTCCTGGTGGCCAAGCATATTCCTGCCATCCTCCTCGGTGACCAGTTCATAACAGAATCACCAGCTTAAGCTGTAGACTCTAGGGTACTCTAAAGAAGAAAAGAATTGTAAAAAAAAAAAAAAGTGTCAGAATTTTTTTAATATAGTCTTTCCTCTTTTTCTCTTGGGCCGTAGGAGGATTTTTTCTTTAATGGAGACTAAGCAATTGTTCGATCGTGTTGAGCAGCTCGCTGCTGAAGTGTGGGGAATTTCTGCCTATCTCGCTCAATCATCTGCTGTAGAACCAAAGATCCCTACTCCTGATGTGTTTTCTGGTGATCGGTCAAAAGTTTTGAATTTTAAGAATAATTGTAAATTATTCCTTGCTTTGAAACCTAACTCATCGGGGAGCTCGGTGCAGCAGGTTAAAATTGTCATCTCCCTGCTGTGTGGCGATCCCCAGGACTGGGCTTTTTCTCTGACACCTGGAGATCCTATTCTGGCTAATGTGGATGCGTTTTTTCAAGCCCTGGGCTTGTTGTATGACGAACCTAATGCTATTGATCAACCTGAGAACACCTTATTGGCATTGAACCAGGGTCAGGATGCTGCACAGCTATATTGTCAAAAATTCCAAAAGTGGGCGGTCCTTACTAAATGGAATGATGATACCCTAGCAGCTCTCTTTCGGAAAGGTCTGGCAGAAACCGTAAAAGATGTTATGGTGGGATTTCCTGTCCCCTCTGGTCTTAACGACTATGTCATTAGCCATTCAAATTGATTGACGTTTACGTGAACGTAAAACTATGCGAGAGGCTGTGCTGCCTTTCGAACAAACTTCTGAACCCATGCAATGTGATAGGGTTTGGTCTGGGGTTGGGTGCAACGTCAAGAGTTCAGAAGGCGTAATAAGTTGTGCTTCTTTTGTGGGGACGCCTCTTATACCATTTCTGTCTGCCCTAATCGAGAAAAACGTTTTGCTCACTTATTTGCAGTGGGCAGTGTACAGTCTAAGTTCCTTTTGGTGGTTACCTTGATCTGCTCCTTGTCTACATTTTCTGCTAAGGCTTTTGTTGATTCAGGAGCAGCTTTGATTCTGATGGATTTTAACTTTGCCAAATGTTGTGGTTTTCCCATGGTGCCCCTGCGGACCCCTATTCCTTTGAGGGGTATTGATGCTACCCCTTTGGCAGAGAATAAACCCCTGTTTTGGACCCAGGTGATAATGTGGGTTGCCCCGGACCACCAAAAGAATTGTAAATTTTTTTGGTGTTGTACAATTTGCATGATATTATTGTACTGAGTTTTCCTTGGTTGCAAACCCATAATCCTGTTTTGGATTGGAAATCTGAGTCTGTGGTGAGTTGGAGTTGTCAATGTGTTCTTAGTGACACTCCTGTTTTCTCCACCTCTCCCCAGTCTCATGATGTTCCTGACTATTTGGCTGATTTTTCTGATGTATTTAGTGAGAGTAAGTCCACGTCTTTGCCTCCTCATAGGAGTTATGACTGCTCAATTGAGTTAATGCCCGGTTGAAAATTTCCCAGCTTTTCAACTTATCGGTACCTGAACATGATGCTATACGATCTTACATCAAGGAGTCGTTGGAGAAGGGACATATCAGACCATCCTCTTCACCTTTATGTGCTGTATTTTTGTGGCCAAGAAAGATGGCTCATTAAGGCCATGTATTGACTATCGTTCCCTTAACAAAATCACTGTTAAATATCAGTACCCGTTACCCCTGATTTCTGATTTATTTTCCAGAGTTAAAAGTGCTTGTTGGCTTACCAAACTTGACCTCAGGGGGCATATAATTTTATTCGCATCAAGCACGGGGATGAATGGAAGGCGGCGCTCAATACTCCGGAGGGACATTTTGAGTACCTGGTGATGCCTTTTGGGCTCACTAATACCCCTTCCGTCTTCCAATCTTTTATGAAAGATATTTTCCGGGACTTTGTGGATAAGTTTTTGATCGTTTATCTGGATGATATTTTGATTTTTTCCAGTGATTGGGATTCTCATGTGGAACATGTCCGGACTGTGTTCCGGATTTTGAGGGAAAATACTCTATGTTAAGGGATCGAAATGTCTCTTTGGTGTACAGAGGATTTCGTTTTTGGGATTCATTTTGTCCCCGTCTGCTATTGAAATGGACCCGGCCAAGGTACAGGCCATTTATGTTTGGGTTCAGCCCACTTTGCTGAAGGCTCTCCAGAAGTTTGGGGTTTTGCTAATTTCTACCCTAAATTTATAAGTAATTTTTCTGGTATTGTTAAACCACTGACGGATTTGACCAAAAAGGGCGTTGATGTGGTGAATTGGTCTCCAGAGGCAGTCTCTGCATTTCAAGAGCTTAAGTGGAGATTCACTTCTGCTCTGGTTCTACGGCAACCTGATGTTTCACTCCTATTTCAGGTGGATATAGATGCTTCTGAGATTTGTGCAGGAGCCGTTTTGTCTCAAAGAGATCTGGTAACCTCTAAGATGAATCCCTGTGCCTTCTTTTCTCGAAAATTTTCCCCATCTGAACGTAACTATGACGTGGGGAATCGGGAATTGTTGGCCATGAAGTGGGCATTTGAAGAGTGGAGACATTGGCTGGAGGGAGCTGGACATCAAGTTGTGGTCTTCACCAACCACAAGAATTTCATTTATCTTGAAACAGCCAAGCGCTTGAATCCTAGACAGGCTAGGTGGGCCTTGTTTTTCACGTGTTTTAATTTTGTGGTCTCCTTTCTTCCAGGCACTAAGAATGTTAAGGCGGACGCCCTTTCTAGGAGTTTCTTTGCGGATTCTCTTGATGTGACCGAGCCTACTACTATTCTAAATGAGGGTGCAGTTCTTTCCGCCATCTCACCCGATTTGAGACGTGCCCTGGAGGAATTTCAGGAGAACGAACCTGAACGATGCCCTATGGGAAAATTGTATGTCCCTGACCAGTGGAGGAGAAGAGTAATGTCTGAAATTCATTGCTCCGCGTTAGCTGGTTGTTACAGAACCACTCAGCACCCAGAATATGTTGTGCAGTTATATGTATATATAATAGGTTCCATGTGAGATGCATGTCCCTAATGTATCAGCAGTGTCCGTCCTCCCCCCACCTTTGTAATTCCCACAGTAAACATACGCAGGCTCTGGCCACCTGCTGCTTTTGTAATGCATGTCTGGCCTGACGCTTGTCTATTGGCCGGCCCTCTGTATCTGTGTGATATATATTCTGTGTCCTGTGAGTAATGTGTTGTCAGACTGGAAATACATGGAGAAGCAGTGATCTTTTATATGCGCCCATGCACTCAGAGGAATTCCAGCCAGCGTCATTCATTCAGACTCCAGCCAACGCAGAGCGGACCTCCGAAAACACGGGGTGGTACTGAAAAAGGTACCCCAGCTTGGAAGACCCCGTTACACTGGTGGCAGACAGCGGGATTTGATATCCCTTCTACAGGAGGAAAGGAATGAATGGAAAATAATTACCAGAAGTTAAAGAGGACTACATTAAAAGACCTGGTGGAAGCCCGAGGGTTGATCGCCAGCAACAAAACAAAAGCGGATTTGATAGCATCCTTCATGGAACACGACAGTGCAGCGCCCCCAATGTGAATGTGGAGGAGACCGAATTCCAGAGGGAGGTAAAGAACAGACTGGCGTTCTATGGCCCAAATCCTGCAGTGGAGATCATGCGAGAGGTAATGGCTGATGTGCGTACTGATCTGAAGGAAAAGATGGCCGAGCGGACCAGGATAGAGCTAGCCAAGATGGAGATGGCAGAGCGGACCAAAGTGGAGCTGGCCAAGATGGAGATGGCAGAGCGGAGAGAGGAGAGTCAGCGAGCAGGGGGAGCTCTGGCCTTCTATCAGGTACCTACAACAGTAAGCCACAAAAAGATCCAGTACAATGCCTTCCGACAGTTGGGGGAGGCAGAGGAAGACATTGATGGCTTTCTGCAAGACTTTGAGTGGCAGTGTGCTCTTCATCAAGTAAAGCCGGAGGAACGGGTTCAGATTCTGGCCAGCAAGCTGACAGGCCGGGCAGCGGATGCCTATCGCACAGTACCTTGTTGTGAGTTCATTTTTCCCTTCACCATTGAGGTCTGATGAACTCCCTCCTCTGGTGAAGGAAGGTAGTGAGACTGATTACCAAACACCTGGGCAGCTAGATGATAACTGGGTGGCTGGAATTGAGGACTGGATATAAGGCTGCCGACGCCCTTCTTCCTGGCTGGTGATTTTCCTGCTGGATTCTTGGAGACCAGTCTGTTTCCTGCGTCTCAAAGCTAAGTTTTTCTGCTCTGCTTTGTACTCTTCAGTTTTGTTTTTGTTTTGCCTTGTTTTTTGGGAGTTCTGCCATCCTCGGCTGGGGGTGAGCTGAATTCAATTTTTGTCTCTGATCTGTTGATCTTTTGCTCTGTCTTCAGAATATACCTGAGTGCTGATATAGTCTTTTGAAGCCTAGCGACTTCAGGGCCTGTTTTTCCTATCAGTCGGTTGGCTCATTTTGATAGGGTTTTTGCGGATGGCAGACAGCAGCTTTCCTATCCTGTCCTATGTAGTTAGCTTGGGCCCCATCATTTGCTCAACCTATCTTTCTATCTGTGTTAGTGTTTTCATCTTGCTTCACCGTCATTATATGTTGGGGGCTGCCTATTGCTTTGGGGTCTGCTTTGGGGCAGTTTAGTTTTTCCCCTTTCTGTCTTTAGGCTATGTAGCTCTCCGGCTGTGATCGAGGGGTCTAGGGCACCGTAGGAACCCCCCACGGCTACTGCTAGTTGTTGTGGATAGGTTCAGGGGTCTGCAATCCGATAGCTGCCAACCTCTCTGGTTTTTCTGGACTTAGCTGGTATTTTGTTTTTTCCTCCTTCGGTGACTCATCATAACAGAATCACCAGCCATCCCGCAGATCCTAGGGTACTCAATAGCAGGAGAGAATTGTAAAAAAAAAAAAAAAAAAAAAAAAAGAGAAAAAAAAAGTGTCAGAATTTTTTTTTTTTTTGTGCATATTTTTTCCTCTATATCTCTGAGGCCGTAGGGGGAATTTTTCTCTCAATGGAGATGAAGCAATTGTCTGATCGTGTGGAGCAGCTCGCTGCTGAAGTGCGGGGAATTTCCGCCTATCTTGCTCATTCATATGCTGCTGAACCAAAGATTCCTACTCCTGATGTGTTTTTTGGGGATCGGTCTAAATTCTTGAATTTCAAGAATAATTGTAAATTATTTTTTGCCTTGAAGCCTAACTCGTCGGGGAACTCCGCGCAGCAGGTTAAAATTGTCATCTCTTTGCTGCACGGCGATCCCCAGGATTGGGGGTTTTCTTTGAAACCTGATGATCCTATTCTGAATAATGTGAACGCATTTTTTCAAGCCTTGGGGTTGTTGTATGATGAACCTAATGCTATTGATCAGGCTGAAAAGACCCTGTTGGCATTAAGCCAGGGTCGGGATTCGGCAGAGTTGTACTGTCAAAAATTCCGAAAGTGGGCGGTCCTTACTACCTGGAATGATGGTGCCTTGGCAGCCCTCTTTCGGAAGGGTTTGTTAGAAACTGTAAAAGATACTATGGTGGGATTTCCTTTTCCCTCTGGTCTTGACGATTCTATGTCATTAGCCATTCAGGTGGATCGGCGTTTACGTGAACGCAAAACTACACGAGAGATGTTGCCACCTGTTGAACAAATGTCTGAACCTATGCAATGTGATAGAGCTTTGTCTAGGGTGCAACGTCAGGAGTTCAGAAGGCGTAATAAGCTGTGTTTTTTTTGTGGAGATGCCTCGCATATTATTTCTGTCTGCCCTAAACGAGAGAAACGTTGTGCACACACGTTTTCTGTGGGTGGTGTTCAACCTAAGTTTCTTCTGGCAATTACTCTGATCTGCTCCCTGTCCACATTTTCCGCCAAGGCTTTTGTGGATTCAGGAGCAGCTCTGAACCTGATGGACTTGGATTTTGCTAAACGTTGTGGATTTCCTATGACACCTCTGCGGACGCCTATCCCTTTGAGGGGTATTGATGCTACTCCTTTGGTGAAGAATAAACCTCAGTTTTGGACCCAGGTGGTAATGCGGGTCGCCCCAGACCATCAAGAAAATTGCAGATTTTTGGTGTTGCATAATTTGCATGATACCATTGTTCTGGGGTTTCCCTGGTTGCAAATCCATAATCCAGTTCTGGATTGGAAATCTTTGTCTGTGGTGAGTTGGGGTTGTCGGTGTGCCCTTAGTGATGCTCCTGTTTTCTCCACTTCTCCCCAGTCGCATGATGTTCCTGACTATTTGGCTGACTTTTATGATGTATTTAGTGAGAATGAGTCTGCGTCTTTGCCTCCTCATAGGAGTTATGAGTTATGTGCAATTGAGCTGAACCAGGGGTGTAAATTCCCCAAGTTCGGCTTTTCAATTTATCTGTACCCGAGCACGAGGCTATGCGATCCAATATCAAGGAGGCATTGGAGAAGGGTCATATTAGACCATCCTCTTCACCCTTAGGCGCTGTTTTTTTTTTCGTGGCTAAAAAGGATGGTTCATTAAGGCCTTGTATTGACTATCGTGCCCTCAACAAAATTACTGTTAAATATCAGTATCCGTTACCCCTGATTTCTGATCTATTCTCCAGAGTTAAAGGTGCTTGCTGGTTTACCAAGCTTGACCTCAGGGGGCGTATAATCTTATTCGCATTAAGCATGGGGATGAATGGAAGTCGTTGTTTAATACTCCGGAGGGACATTTTGAGTACCTGGTGATGCCTTTTGGGCTCACTAATGCCCCTTCTGTCTTCCAGTGCTTCATGAACGATATATTCCGAGACTTTGTGGATAAATTCTTGATTATCTATCTGGATGATATTTTGATCTTCTCCAAGAATTGGGACTCTCATGTGGAACATGTTCGGACTGTGTTTCGGATTTTGAGGGAGAATTCCCTGTATGTCAAGGGATCGAAATGCCTTTTTGGGGTACAGAGGGTTTCATTTTTGGGATTTATTTTGTCTCCGTCAACTATTGAAATGGACCCGGCCAAGGTACAGGCCATTTATGATTGGGTTCAGCCCACTTCTTTGAAGGCCCTCCAGAAGTTTTTGGGTTTTGCTAATTTTTATCGGAAATTTATAGCTAATTTTTCTGGTATTGCCAAGCCATTGACGGATTTGACTAGGAAGGGTGCTGATGTGCTGAATTGGTCTCCGGAGGCTGTTTCTTCCTTTCAGGAGCTGAAGCGAAGATTCACTTCTGCTCCGGTTTTGCGGCAACCTGATGTCTCACTCCCGTTTCAGGTGGAGGTGGACGCTTCTGAGATTGGTGCAGGAGCGGTGTTGTCCCAAAAAGATCCTGTGACATCTAAAATGAATCCTTGTACTTTCTTTTCCCGAAAGTTCTCCTCATCCGAACGTAACTATGATGTGGGGAATCGGGAACTGTTGGCAATGAAGTGGGCATTTGAGGAGTGGAGACATTGGTTGGAGGGAGCCAGACACCAAGTCGTGGTCCTTACTGACCACAATAATTTGATTTACCTGGAGTCGGCCAAGCGCTTGAATCCTAGACAGGCTAGGTGGGCCTTGTTTTTCACACGTTTTGATTTTGTGGTCTCTTTTCTTCCGGGCACTAAGAATGTCAAGGCAGACGCCCTCTCTAGGAGTTTCCTTGCTGATTCT
Source organism: Dendrobates tinctorius (assembly GCF_039654945.1). Taxonomy (NCBI): domain Eukaryota; kingdom Metazoa; phylum Chordata; class Amphibia; order Anura; family Dendrobatidae; genus Dendrobates; species Dendrobates tinctorius. The sequence continues at coordinate 44,851,761 of NW_027361684.1, forward strand.
CCTGTTGTGACTAAGCCTGCTACCATCTTAGGCGAGGGGGTAGTTCTTTCTGCCATCTCGCCCGATTTGAGACGTGCTCTGGAAGAGTTTCAGGAGGACAAACCTGAGCGTTGTCCCAGTGGAAAGTTGTATGTTCCGGACCAGTGGAGGAAGAGAGTGACGTCTGAAGTTCATTGCTCTGCATTGGCTGGTCATCCAGGTATTTTTGGTACTAGAGATCTGGTGAGTCGGTCTTTTTGGTGGCCCGCCTTGTCTCGTGATGTCAGGAATTTTGTGCAGTCCTGTGGGACTTGCTCCCGGTCTAAACCTTGTTCTCGCTCTAGTGGCTTGTTGATGCCTTTGCCGGTGCCCAGGAGGCCATGGACCCATATTTCAATGGATTTTATCTCTGATATGCCTGTCTCTCAGAGAATGACTGTTATTTGGGTGATTTGTGATAGATTCTCTAAGATGGTCCATCTTGTACCACTCCATAAGTTGCCATCTTCCTCTGAGTTGGTGCCCTTGTTTTTGCAACAGGTGGTTCGCTTGCACGGGATTCCTGAGAACATTGTATCTGACAGAGGAGTTCAGTTTGTGTCTAGATTTTGGAGTACTTTCTGTTCCAAGCTGGGAATTCAGTTGTCCTTCTCTGCGTTTCACTCTCAGACCAATGGGCAGACGGAGAGAACAAACCAGACTTTGGAGTCGTATTTGAGATGTTTTATTTCTGACGATCAGGATGATTGGGTTTCATTTTTGCCCTTGAATTTGCTTTAAATAATAGAGCTAGTTCTGCCACTTTGATGTCACCTTTTTTTTGTAACTTTGGTTTTCACCCTCGATTTTCTTCAGGGCAGGTGGAGCCTTCTGCCTGCCCAGGTGTTGACACTGTGGTGGAGAGAATGCACCAGATCTGGGACCAAGTAGTGGATTAGTTGTCTCTCTCCCAGGAAAAGGCCCAGCGGTTTTCCAACCAGTGTAGGACCGTTGGTCCCCAGTTTAAGGTGGGTGATATGGTTTGGTTGTCATCAAAAAATATCGCTATGAAGGTGGCTTCTCCTAAGTTTAAGCCTAGATTTATTGGACCTTACAAGATTTTGGAGATTATTAGTCCGGTCTCTTTTCGGTTGGCTCTTCCTGTCACATTTAAAATTCATAATGTGTTTCATAAGTCCTTGTTGAAGAGGTTTGTTGAACCAGTAGTTCCTGTGGTGGCACCTCCTGACCCTATATTGGTTGAAGATAACATGGAATATGAGGTAGAGAAGATACTGGATTCCCGTCTGGCTAGACGGAGACTCCAGTATTTGGTTAAGTGGAAGGGTTATGGTCAGGAGGATAATTCCTGGGTCTCTGCCTCTGATATTCATGCCGAAAGATTGGTGCGTGCCTTTCATCGGGCTCACCCGGATCGCCCTGGTGGCATGGATGAGGGTTCGGTGACCCCTCCTCAAGGGGGAGGTACTGTTGTGAGTTCATTTTTCCCTTCACCATTGAGGTCTGATGAACTCCCTCCTCTGGTGAAGGAAGGTAGTGAGACTGATTACCAAACACCTGGGCAGCTAGATGATAACTGGGTGGCTGGAATTGAGGACTGGATATAAGGCTGCCGACGCCCTTCTTCCTGGCTGGTGATTTTCCTGCTGGATTCTTGGAGACCAGTCTGATTCCTGCGTCTCAAAGCTAAGTTTTTCTGCTCTGCTTTGTACTCTTCAGTTTTGGTTTTGTTTTGCCTTGTTTTTTGGGAGTTCTGCCATCCCCAGGCGGGGGAGAGCTGAATTCCATTTTTGTCTCTGATCTGTTGATCTTTTGCTCTGTCTTCAGAATATACCTGAGTGCTGATATAGTCTTTTGAAGCCTAGTGACTTCAGGGCCTGTTTTTCCTATCAGTCGATTGGCTCATTTTGATAGGGTTTTTGCGGATGGCAGACAGCAGCTTTCCTATCCTGTCCTATGTGTCATGATCTGAAGTGATCTGACAGTTTTAAATCACTGGGTGAACTTTTTTTACTTTGGAAAGTTCCAAGGTGTCTTGACTGTCCCCGGTGGTGGTTTTGATATTGCACTTTAGGTTTTGTGCACTTAATCATGTATCAGGTGTTACACCCTATAAAGGTGTGCTAGAGGTGTGCAATCACTGCCTGTGATATTGTGAGTTTGTGTTCACTCTGTTTTTGGAGAGCCTGGATGAAGGATGGAGCTGGTGAGGAGTCCTGCGCAGCTTAGCCAGGGGGGATGTGTTTCAGCTATGGTGTCTGGACGAAGGGCTGGCATGGCGTGGTGGAGTCGCAGTGATGGTGTCAGCGGGAAGTGTCTGCATGGGCTGGTGGAGTGGCGACTATGGAGAGTGGCACTCACCATGTGGGACTTGGCCACTGAGCTGGACTCAAGCATGCTCGACTTCGTGTCAGCAGCTGAACTCATCCTTGGGACTCTGGTTCTAAGCAGCTGCAACAGGTGGTGGACCCTGCTCCAAGGCTGCACTAAGGTGAAGGATCCTGTTACGGTGATGGATCCAGGTGGATGAGAAGATGCACTCAGGTGGAGGGCTCTGTTGCTAGGAGCGCACGCAACAGAGCAAAGCTAAGTGGTGTTTCCCCTGTATTGTCTCTTTCCTCATGTGTGTTATTAGTGCAGTGGTGGGATTAGTCTCCGCACCGACCCATTCCCTAGTGAGGGTTTAGGGTCAGGGCGAGCTAGGGCGTTGAGGTACGCGTGCGGCGCCCGGTGCGAAACCGGCATAGGGAACGTTAGGAGTGCAGGGACACTGGCTCAGGGGAGCTCAGGAGGTCTCCAATTCCCTTTTCCCTATTGCAGGGCCCACCATTGTTAAAGTTTCCCAGGTTCCCCCTTTATTATTTGATTATTGTATGTATAACGTGTAATACCTAAATTCGCCAAGTGGAGGCGGCGTATCCACCTGCACGTTTTTATTATTTAAATACGCCCCACTGGAGGCGGTGTATCCAGGGTCACGTGTGTTATGGGTTCGCCTTGCGGTATCATCTGCGTCCAGAGACACGTGACCATGACACTATGTAGTTAGCTTGGGCCCCATCATTTGCTCAACCTTTCTATCTGTGTTAGTGTTTTCATCTTGCCTCACCGTCATTATATGTTGGGGGCTGCCTATAGCTTTGGGGTCTGCTCTGGGGCGGTTTAGTTTTTCCCCTTTCTGTCTTTAGGCTATGTAGCTCTCCGGCTGTGATCGAGGGGTCTAGGGCACCGTAGGAACCCCCCACGGCTACTGCTAGTTGTTGTGGATAGGTTCAGGGGTCTGCAATCCGATAGCTGCCAACCTCTTTGGTTTTTCTGGACTTAGCTGATATTTTGTTTTTTCCTCCTTCGGTGACTCATCATAACAGTACCTGATGAGAACTGTATGGACTATGAGCGGATCAAAGAAGTGATCTTGGCCCGGTATGCGCTGACACCAGAGGCCTACCGCCAAAAGTTCCGTGGACTTATAAAACGCGTAACCGATACCCACGCTGAATGGGCCTGTAAATTACGGCGGTCACTGCTACAGTGGGTACAAGGGAGCCAAGCAACCACTAAGGAGGACGTCCTCCAGCTCTTCCTGTTAGAACGATTCTTTAATGGACTAAACCCCGAGACACAGGAATGGCTTCGGGACAGGCGGCCAACGACTCTTGAGGAAGCCGCTCGTCTGGCCGATGAACATCATGATGCCAGGAGGCCGCAGTTGTCCGGATCAAAGGTGGTCACTAGGGGCCCGCCCATTAACCTGGAGGGCCCCAAACCACCGAAGATTGTAGGGGGACCAGCTAGAAACCCGGCCTACAACAGTCCCCCTGGGGCGCGATGCCACACCTGTCGTCAGCTGGGCCACCTGCAAAGACAATGCCCCAACCGGACTCAGCATACCCAGTGGCCAAAGGCGGGAACAGCTACCTTCAGCCAGGCTGCTGTACACTGCTACCAAGGTGAAGCTGACCCGGCATTGGGGGCTACGATTAGCCAAGGGGTGGAAGAGATGGAGGAAGTGCTGCATGAAGTAGACCCCGTGCAGGCAGCCCGGGCAGATAATTGACAACAGCATCGACAAGTCGTGTGGGTTAATGGGAAACGTATGCAGGGACTAAGAGATTCTGGGGCAACTTTGACCCTAGTGAAGCCTCATCTCGTCCGGGACGAAGAGAAGATGGACCGGACAGTGGCAGTCCGTGTAGCAGGGGGAGCCATACATCGACTACCCACTGCCACTGCCTGAACTGGGGAGTCGGGGATGGCCTTATTGAGGTCGGCTTGATGGAGGATTTGCCTGCAGACGTCTTGCTGGGAAATGACTTGGGGCCCATGTTGTCTGCATTCTCGGTGGCCCCTCTGGCTGAGACATATCCTGTGACCACCCGGAGACAAGCTCGAGCTGTGGAGGCGGAATCACACTCAGAGGCCCAGGTAAGACATTCCATCCCTACACGTATTCCCATAGCCAGACACATTTCTTGGGCCACCCCAGATGAATTTAAGAGGGAGTTACTTGAGGATCCTTCATTAGAGGGATATCGTGGGAAGGCACCGGAGGGGAGAGGGGTACTGTAAGGGGAACAGTTTGTATGGAGCAGGGACTCCTCTACCGGATCACAGAGCAGCACCACACAGGGACGAGCCCCACTATAAAACAACAGCTGGTAGTTCCCAAGAAGTATAGGCAGGAGTTACTGCGAATCTCTCATGATATACCCTTGGCCGGGCACTTCGGCGTCAGTCGCACCAGGCATCATCTGACACAAAACTTCTTTTGGCCGGGGGTAACCTATGATGTTCGTCAGTACTGCCAGACCTGTGACAGTTGTCAGCGCATTGGCAAGAGGGGGGGATCGATGCAAGGCCAGATTACGCCCCCTCCCCATTGTGGATGAACCATTTAGCCGAGTAGCGGTCGATCTGATAGGGCAGTTAGCCAAATCCAGTCCATCCGGGAAAAAGTATATATTGACAGTGGTAGATTATGCCACACGGTAACCAGAGGCGGTTGCATTACCTAACATACTGGCAGAGACGGTGGCTGCCGCCCTGCTCCAGGTTTTCTCACGGGTTGGATTTCCCGGGAGATTATCTCGGACCAGGGTACCCAGTTTACAGCAGAGGTGACCAACCAACTGTGGAAGCTGTGCGGCGTAAAGTCCATTAGAAGCGCCCCATACCACCCGCAAACCAATGGGTTGTGTGAACGCTTTAACGGGACATTAAAACAGCTCATTTGGACTTTTACCAGGACCTACAGGGACTGGGAGAAATTCTTGCCACACCTCCTGTTTGCCTATCGGGAGGTGCCCCAAGAATCCACGGGGTTCTCCCCGTTCGAGCTGGTATACGGGAGACAGGTAAGGGGACCCCTAGACTCAGTGCTGGAACACTGGGAAGGGGAGGGCCTCATAGAAGGGGTACCTATTGTACCCTATGTGCTGGAATTCCGGGACCGCCTACAGGAGCTGACTCAGGCTGTACGTGAGAACATGCAGGCGACCCAGCGGCGCCAGCGCATATGGTACGATCGGAGGGCCAGAGAGCGCACTTTGGAAATAGGACAGAAGGTCCTGGTGTTAGAGCCTACTAAGCAGAATAAGTTTCAAGCTGCATGGCAGGGACGTGAAGTCATTATTTCCCTCTACTCCTCTTTGGTCAGACCTCATCTGGAATATTGTGTCCAGTTTTGGGCACCACATTTTAAAAAAGACATCAACAAACTGGAGCAAGTTCAGAAAAGAGCGACCAGAATGGTGACCGGTCTGCAAACCCTGTCTTATGAGGAAAGGTTGCAGGATTTGGGAATGTTTAGTTTGCAAAAGAGAAGACTGAGAGGAGACTTAATAGCTGTCTACAAATATCTAAAGGGCTGTCACATTGTAGAAGGATCAACTTTATTCTCATTTGCACAAGGAAAGACTAGAAGCAATGGGATGAAACTGAATGGGAAGAGACACAGATTAGATATTAGAAAAAACTTTTTGACAGTTAGAGTGATCAATGAGTGGAACAGGCTGCCACGAGAAGTGGTGAGTTCTCCTTCAATGGAAGTCTTCAAACAGAGGCTGGACAGACATCTGACTGGGATGATTTAGCGAATCCTGCTTTGAGCAGGGGGTTGGACCAGATGGCCCAGGAGGTCCCTTCCAACTCTACGATTCTATGATTCTATGATTCTATGATTCTATGACCCTACCAGGTAGTGGGGAAAATAGCCGACACAACCTATAATGTCGCCGATTGTAACGACCCCAGGGTTATCCGCATGTTCCACGTGAATATGCTGAAGATCTACCGGGAGCACCCTGGAGAGGTAGTTGCCATCTGTGCACCTGAAGCAGAGGATTTAGCTGGCCTTCCCTTGCCGGATGTCTTAGGGGAAAGGACTCAGTCTAAAACATGGGACCAGGTACACTTGGGCGAAGACCTAGGCCCCCGGGAGAGACAGCAGGCGGAGGCGTTGTTAAGGCTGCGACAGAGGATGTTTTCAGAGAGACTGGGGTACACTCGCCTGGCACAACACAAGGTTGAGACCCATGATCAGACCCCCCTGTGACAAAACCCCTTCCGCGTCCCTGAATCTGTACGAGAGGGGATGCGACAAGAGATTCAAGAGATGCTGCGTTTAGGGGTCATTGAAGAGTCAGATAGTCCCTGGGCATCCCCCATAGTCTTAGTGCCCAAGAAGGATGGGACTACACGGTTTTGTGTAGACTATCATAAGCTCAATGAGAAAACAGTGACGGATGCATATCCCATGCCGCGTGTGGATGAGTTGTTAGACCGGCTGGCGGGGGCAAAGTATTTGACCACCATCGATCTATGCAAAGGCTACTGGCAGATTCCCCTTAGTCCTGACGCTATTCCCAAGTCGGCATTTGTCACCCCGTTCGGCTTATTCCAGTTTCGAGTTATGCCATTCGGGATGAAGAATGCCCCGGCGACATTCCAAAGGCTGGCTGACCGGCTTCTGGATGGTCTCCAGGACTATGCTTGTGCCTACCTGGACGACATCGTCATCTACAGTGCGACATGGGAAGAGCAGCTAAATCACCTAGAGACAGTATTGGACAGGATCCACCAGGCTGGAATCACTCTGAACCCAAACAAGTGTCACGTGGGCAAAGCAGAGGTTCAGTATTTAGGGCATTGGGTGGGAAGTGGGAAACAGTGACCAGAGCCAGCCAAGATTGAGGCCATAGCCAAATGGCCCAACCCACGCACTAAAACCCAGGTCATGGCGTTTCTAGGGACAGCGGGGTACTACAGGAAATTCGTTCCCAATTACAGCAGCGTAGCCAAACTGTCATGATCCAGTGTTGGATCTGGCGGTATTAAAAGCACAAAGTGAACTTTTTTTACTTTGGTTAAGTTCAAAGGTGTTTTGACTGTCCCCGGTGGTGGTTGTGGTATTGCACTTTGGGTTTTTGTGCACTTAATTAGGTATCAGGTGTGACACCCTATAAAGGTGTGCTAGAGGTGTGCAATCACTGCCTGTGATATTGTGAGTTTGTGTTCACTCTGTTTTTGGAGAGCCTGGAGGAAGGATGGAGCTGGTGAGGAGTCCTGCGCAGCTTAGCCAGGGGGGATGTGTTGCAGCTATGGTGTCTGGACGAAGGGCTGGCATGGCGTGGTGGGGTCGCAGTGATGGAGTCAGCGGGAAGTGTCTGCATGGTCTGGTGGAGTGGCTACTATGGAGAGTGGCACTCACCATGTGGGACTTGGCCGCTGAGCTGGACTCAAGCATGCTTGACTTCGTGGCAGAAGCTGAACACTTCCTTGGGACTCTGGTTCTAAGCAGCTGCAACTGGTGTTGGACTCTGCTCCAAGGCTGCACTAAGGTGAAGGATCCTGTTATGGTGATGGATCCAGGTGGAGGAGAAGATGCACTCAGGTGGAGGGTAGAGTTGAGCGAAACGGGTCGAAAAAATTCAAAAGTCTCCGACTTTTGGCAAAGTCGGGTTTCATGAAACGAAACCCGACCCTAGGATGAGGTCGGCCACGAGGTCGGCGACTTACGCGCCAAAGTCGCGTTTCAAAAGTTTGTTTTGCGCTCTTTTTCAGCCAATCAGGATCCACGGACACTGTGGGCAACGTGATGACCTAGGCACGGGTCACCACCATCTTTCAGAAGGGCATGCAAGTGATTGGCTTGCTTTGGTGGGCGTCACAGGGGGTATAAAAGGGCGTGCACGCCGACCGCCATCTTACTTCTGCCGATCTTAGTATAGGGAGAGGTTGCTGCTGATTCTGTAGGGAGAGCGTTAGGCAGGGAAGAAGACAAAAAAACTGCTTCTGCTGCTAGCGATTTGGCCTGCACAACACACAAGTCACTGTGTGTGCAGTGCAAGGGGAGGCTATATTGTGGTGTATCAGTGGTGTTGGTTGTTGGGCTGCCTTTTAAGGCTTCCTGACACGCTGACATTGCTGTTTACCCACTGCTCCGCAAACTGCTTTTTTAAAAGCAATCCAATCTCCCTTATCCTCTAGTCACTTTTGTCACAGCTGTGCCATCGAGCCTGTCACATAGCGCTCAGATATCAGTGGGCCTCATACAATCCACAAGTGTCCAGTGTCCAAAAGTGTGCGCAGAGATTCAAAATCTCCATTATCCTCTCGTCACTTTGGTCACAGGCAGCTGTGCCATCGATCGTGTCACATAGCGCTCAGATATCAGTGGGCCTCACACAATCCACAAGTGTCCAGTGTCCAAAAGTGTGCGCAGAGATTCAAAATCTCCATTATCCTCTCGTCACTTTGGTCACAGGCAGCTGTGCCATCGAGCGTGTCACATAGCGCTCAGATATCAGTGGGCCTCACACAATCCACAAGTGTCCAGTGTCCAAAAGTGTGCGCAGAGATTCAAAATCTCCATTATCCTCTCGTCACTTTGGTCACAGGCAGCTGTGCCATCGAGCGTGTCACATAGCGCTCAGATATCAGTGGGCCTCACACAATCCACAAGTGTCCAGTGTCCAAAAGTGTGCGCAGAGATTCAAAATCTCCATTATCCTCTTGTCACTTTGGTCACAGGCAGCTGTGCCATCGAGCGTGTCACATAGCGCTCAGATATCAGTGGGCCTCACACAATCCACAAGTGTCCAGTGTCCAAAAGTGTGCGCAGAGATTCAAAATCTCCATTATCCTGTCATCACTTGGTCACAGGCAGCTGTGCCATCGAGCGTGTCACATAGCGCTCAGATATCAGTGGGCCTCACACAATCCACAAGTGTCCAGTGGCAAAAAGTGTGCGCAGAGATTCAAAATCTCCATTATCCTCTCGTCACTTTGGTCACAGGCAGCTGTGCCATCGAGCCTGTCACATAGCGCTCAGATATCAGTGGGCCTCACACAATCCACAAGTGTCCAGTGTCCAAAAGTGTGCCCAGAGATTCAAAATCTCCATTATCCTCTCGTCACTTTGGTCACAGCTGTGCCATCGAGCCTGTCACATAGCGCTCAGATATCAGTGGGCCTCACACAATCCACAAGTGTCCAGTGTCCAAAAGTGTGCGCAGAGATTCAAAATCTCCATTATCCTCTCGTCACTTTGGTCACAGGCAGCTGTGCCATCGAGCGTGTCACATAGCGCTCAGATATCAGTGGGTCTCACACAATCCACAAGTGTCCAGTGTCCAAAAGTGTGCGCAGAGATTCAAAATCTCCATTATCCTCTCGTCACTTTGGTCACAGGCAGCTGTGCCATCGAGCCTGTCACATAGCGCTCAGATATCAGTGGGCCTCACACAATCCACAAGTGTCCAGTGTCCAAAAGTGTGCGCAGAGATTCAAAATCTCCATTATCCTCTCGTCACTTTGGTCACAGCTGTGCCGTCGAGCCTGTCACATAGCGCTCAGATATCAGTGGGCCTCACACAATCCACAAGTGTCCAGTGTCCAAAAGTGTCCGCAGAAATTCAAAATCTCCATTATCCTCTCGTCACTTTTGTCACAGGCACCTGTGCCATCGAGCCTGTCACATAGCGCTCCGATATCAGTGGGCCTCACACAATCCACAAGTGTCCAGTGTCCAAAAGTGTGCGCAGAGATTCAAAATCTCCATTATCCTCTCGTCACTTTGGTCACAGCTGTGCCATCGAGCCTGTCACATAGCGCTCAGATATCAGTGGGCCTCACACAATCCCCAAGTGTCCAGTGTCCAAAAGTGTGCGCAGAGATTCAAAATCTCCATTATCCTCTCGTCACTTTGGTCACAGGCAGCTGTGCCATCGAGCGTGTCACATAGCGCTCAGATATCAGTGGGCCTCACACAATCCACAAGTGTCCAGTGTCCAAAAGTGTGCGCAGAGATTCAAAATCTCCATTATCCTCTCGTCACTTTGGTCACAGGCAGCTGTGCCATCGAGCGTGTCACATAGCGCTCAGATATCAGTGGGCCTCACACAATCCACAAGTGTCCAGTGTCCAAAAGTGTGCGCAGAGATTCAAAATCTCCATTATCCTCTCGTCACTTTGGTCACAGGCAGCTGTGCCATCGAGCGTGTCACATAGCGCTCAGATATCAGTGGGCCACACACAATCCACAAGTGTCCAGTGTCCAAAAGTGTGCACAGAGATTCAAAATCTCCATTTTCCTCTCGTCACTTTGGTCACAGGCAGCTGTGCCATCGAGCCTGTCACATAGCGCTCAGATATCAGTGGGCCTCACACAATCCACAAGTGTCCAGTGTCCAAAAGTGTGCGCAGAGATTCAAAATCTCCATTATCCTCTCGTCACTTTGGTCACAGGCAGCTGTGCCATCGAGCCTGTCACATAGCGCTCAGATATCAGTGGGCCTCACACAATCCAAAAGTGTCCACTGTCCACAAGTGTGTGCAGAAATTCTAAATCTCCCCTGTCCTATAGACACCTTGTACCTTGTTTTACATTACTATATAGTTTGTTGGATTTTGTCTACATTTCTACCAAAAATGAGGAAGGCTGGTGGAAGAGGCCGTGGAATTGGGCCGGGGTTGGCAGCTGGTAATGATGGTGTTGGTGGTGGATCTGATGGCAGTGGCAAGAGCAAAATAGGACCGAATGCAGGAGGTGCTGACCCTGCGTCATCGTCTGGCTACATAAGGCCTCGAACGCTTAGTTTTCTAGGAGTTGGCAAACCGCTTTTAAAGGCAGAGCATCAGGAAAAAGTTTTGTCTTACATTGCTGACTCAGCCTCCAGCTCTATCGCCTCCTCTTCTTCAGTTGTAAAAAGTAAAAGCACTGAGTCGTCATTGGAGGCTCATGTTCATGAACCACACCTTTCCTTGTGTCCTTCACCCCAACCAAGATTGAAGGATGACGCAGGCCATACTACTGATTACTCCATGGAGCTGTTTTCACATACCATGCCTGGATTATCAAATGAAATGGTGAATTACCCAGGCCAAGATGAATCTGACATGGAGTGCACTGATGCACAGCCGCTGATGGATGATTCTGCTGGTACATTCTCTCAGAGCACTACATTGTCCTCGCAGTGTACAGAGCCAGATTTTGACCCTGATGAGACTCAGGTGCCCCTTCCCGCACACTATACCACCATACACGGTGACACAGAGAAAGGTGCACATGACATAGAAGAGGAGGTGATGGATGACCCAGTTGTTGACCCAGATTGGCATCCATTGGGGGAAGAGGGTGCTGCTTCCAATAGCTCAGATGAGGAGCATCCACAGCAGACATCGACATTGCAACAGCTGTTATCTGGCAGGCCCGGAGCACTCCAAAGACAGGTTCCAAACATCAAAAGAGTTGCTGGACAGCTTGTCCAGAGGGTCAAAAGATCACAGCGTGCTAGGCCGCAAAATGTCTGCCAAAGTAGGAAGAGTGCAGTGTGGCACTTTTTTGAACAAAATCCTCATGATCAGGCCAAGGTTATCTGTAAGAAGTGCGCAAAGACCTTTAGCCGAGGGAAAAATCTGAAAAATTTGAATACCAGTTGCATGCTTAGACATTACCAGCATGCACTTGCAAGTGTGGACACAACACCAAACCTCAAGTGCCACATGTGCAACTGATCACAACGAAGGTAGTCAGCAACGCTACATTGTTTCCCCCACTGTAAGCCCACCGGTTAGCACAGCAGCAAATGTTGAGGTGTCGTTGCAAGACCACAGCAGTCAGGGAATCCCACTGTTATATCAACGAAAGACTGATTCTAGGCCATCAGAAAGAACACCAACTCCATCACCATCATCAACCCTCTCTCAGTCCGCCCTGTCCACCGCTACTTCCACCATATGCAGCTCTCAAGTCCAGCTCACCCTCCCAGACACTATGAGTAGATCAAGAAAGTACTCAGTCTCTCATCCGCGTACACTGGGTTTGAACGCCCACATTGCCAAACTAATCTCGTTTGAGATGATGCCCTTTCGGTTGGTGGAAAGCATAGCTTTCCGCGAACTCATGGCCTATGCAGTACCACGCTATGACCTACCCAGTTGCCACTTCTTCTCTCGCAAAGCCATCCCAACCCTCCACCATCATGTGAAAGACCGGATTGTCCATGCACTCAAGCAGTCAGTGAACGGAAAGGTGCACCTCACAACTGATGCATGGTCCAGTCGGCATGGCCAGGGCCGTTACGTGTCCATCACTGCGCACTGGGTTAATGTGGTGGATGCAGGGTCCACAGGGGACAGCGGTGGTGGGACAGTGCTGCCTAGCCCAAGGTATAGGAAACAGTTGGCTGTAGGCGTTCGACCCTCCTCCTCCTCCTCCTCCAGAAGCGAAAGCTCGTCCACAGAGCGCAGTCGTACGAGCACTCCATCTGCAGCTGCCACTGTTGCACACGATGTGTCCCCCTATCGAGCAGCTAGTGGAAAGCGTCAGCAGGCTGTGTTGCAGATGATGTGTTTGGGCGACAGACACACCGCGGAGGTGCTGGCCGAGTACTTGAAGCGACAAACTGAGTCATGGCTGGGCAGTGTACATCTTGAGGCAGGCAAGGTAGTTAGTGATAACGGCCGTAATTTTGTGGCAGCCATAGCCTTTTCAAAACTCAGCCACATACCTTGCTTGGCTCACACCTTGAACCTGGTGGTGCAGTGCTTCCTCAAAAATTATCCGGAGTTAACAGCCCTGCTCCAGAAGGTGCGAAGACTGTGCGCGCACATCCGCCGGTCGCCTGTACACTCCGTTCGTATGCAGAAGCTGCAGCGATTGCTCCACCTTCCCAACCACCGCCTCATTATCGACATTGCAACAAGGTGGAACTCCACCCTGCACATGGTGGAGCGGCTGTGCGAGCAGAGGCAGGCCATAATGCATTTGTGGGAGGATACACGGCCAGGCACTTTGAGAGCAGACATGGAGTTGACAGGCATGCAGTGGTCGAAGCTGAAAGACCTTTGTAAAGTCCTTCAGTGTTTTGAGGAATGCACACGGCTGGTAAGCGCAGACGACGCCATCCTAAGCATGAGCATCCCACTTATGCGTCTGATCATGCAAACTTTGACACACCTTAAGGAGCGGGCGTCTGCAGCCAATGTTGATGAGGAGGAAGAGGAGGAGGGAATCCTTGATGACATTCAGCCATTGTCTGCTCAGGGACCTCTTCTGGACGAGGTGGAGGAAGAAGAGGAGGAGGAGGAGGATGATGGGGATGATTACTTAGGGGAGGAGGATGCATCTCGTGGGGCAAGTGAAAATGTTGGCGTGGCAAGGTCTGGTACAGGGTTTGTGCGTGACTGGAGGGATGTGGATTTGCCAGAAAGTGCTCCTCCACCCAGCACTCGCAGTGCATCATTGACACCGGGAACATTGGCCCACATGTCAGATTATGCCTTGCGGATCCTAAAAAGGGACCCCCGCATTGCCAAAATGATGAACGATGACGACTACTTGTTGGCCAGCATCCTGGATCCACGCTATAAAGGCAAATTACAAAACATCATGCCACAGGAGAACCTTGGCCTAATATTGGCTAATAAACAAGCAACTCTGGTAAATCGGTTGCTTGAGGCATTCCCAACACACAGCAGCGGTGATGGTTCTCACACGAGCCGTACGGGCCGGGGGCAGCTTGGCAGAGGTGTTCGTGGTGCACACAGCAGAAGTGGCGTTGGAGACAGGGGTTTCATGACAATGTTGTGGACTGATTTTTCAAATACCGCTCACACAACTGGTAATACTGCATCGATGGAAAGTGACAGGAGACAGCAGTTGTCAACTATGGTTACAAACTACTTTTCCTCCCATATCGATGTTCTCCCACACAGGTCATTCCCCTTTGATTATTGGGCCGCTAAACTGGACACCTGGCCTGAATTGGCCCAATATGCCTTACAGGAGCTCGCTTGCCCAGCTGCAAGTGTGCTATCGGAAAGAGTCTTCAGTGCAGCTGGATCAATCCTGACAGAAAAAAGGACCCGTCTGTCAACCCAAAATGTGGATGATCTAACCTTCATTAAAATGAACCACGAATGGGTTTCCAAGGATTTTGTCCCACCTTCCCCTGATGACACATAGGGTGACAGAAAAATGGCTTGCTTTGGTCCACCTCTTCCTGGTACTTCACCTATTTCGCCTTTTGCATCAGCTGAATGTCCAACATCAACATATGCCACTTTCTAAAACTCCCTAACTGTGCTGCCTCCCCCCCCATGGCCAGGGTCACCACCTACCGCACGACACCGTGCGAGTGCCGTTGCCCTGGACAGGTGGGTAGGCCGACTCTTGGGCGCGGGCACTGGCACAGGGTCCCTCATAGTGCAATCAAGTGTCTCTGACGGCGGTGGTGCACACCCGCCGTCAGACACACCGCTGTACTATGAGGGGCCCAGTGCCAGTACCGACGCCCACGAGTGGGCCCCACTTGCTTGGGCAGGGCCCCAGCATTTGCAATCTTTACCTCTCCCTGCTCCTCCGCTGTGTAATCTGGGCCGTCAAATCCATACTGTGCCTGACACCGTCTGAGCCTGCCTCCTGAGACATATGTTTTGAATGTGTATGCTATCCATACATGTTATCCGGGGATACGGTACCCTTTCTAACCTTTGTGCAATCACGTGCAATCCATACTGGGCCTAACACCGTCTGAGCCTGCCTCCTGAGACATATATTTTGAATGTGTACGCTATCTATACATGTTATCCGGGGATACGGTACCCTTTCTAACCTTTGTGCAATCACGTGCAATCCATACTGGGCCTGACACCGTCTGAGCCTGCCTCCTGAGATATATTTTGAATGTGTACGCTATCCATACATGTTATCTGGGGATACGGTACCCTTTCTAACCTTTGTGCAATCACGTGCAATCCATACTGGGCCTAACACCGTCTGAGCCTGCCTCCTGAGACATATATTTTGAATGTGTACGCTATCCATACATGTTATCCGGGGATACGGTACCCTTTCTCACCTTTGTGCAATCACGTGCAAGCCATACTGGGCCTAACACCGTCTTAGCCTGCCTCCTGATGTATAGACATATCTTTTGAATGTGTACGCTATCCATACATGTTATCCGGGGATACGGTACCCTTTCTAACCTTTGTGCAATCACGTGCAATCCATACTGGGCCTGACACCGTCTGAGCCTGCCTCCTGAGACATATATTTTGAATGTGTACGCTATCTATACATGTAATCCAGGGATACGGTACCCTTTCTAACCTTTGTGCAATCACGTGCAATCCATACTGGGCCTAACACCGTCTGAGCCTGCCTCCTGAGACATATATTTTGAATGTGTACGCTATCCATACATGTTATCCGGGGATACGGTACCCTTTCTAACCTTTGTGCAATCACGTGCAATCCATACTGGGCCTGACACCGTCTGAGCCTGCCTCCTGAGACATATATTTTGAATGTGTACGCTATCCATACATGTTATCCGGGGATACGGTACCCTTTCTAACCTTTGTGCAATCACGTGCAATCCATACTGGGCCTAACACCGTCTGAGCCTGCCTCCTGAGACATATATTTTGAATGTGTACGCTATCCATACATGTTATCCAGGGATACGGTACCCTTTCTAACCTTTGTGCAATCACGTGCAATCCATACTGGGCCTAACACCGTCTGAGCCTGCCTCCTGAGACATATATTTTTAACCCCTTCACTACCAAGGGTGGTTTGCACGTTAACTACCGGGCCAATTTTTACAATTCTGACCACTGTACCTTTATGAGGTCATAACTCTGGAACGCTTCTATGGATCCCGGTGATTCTGACATTGTTTTCTCGTGACATATTGTACTTCATGTTAGTGGTAAAATTGCATTCAAATAACTTGCGTTTATTTGTGAAAAAAATGGAAATTTGGCAAAAATTTTGAAAATTTCGCAATTTTCCAACTTTGAATTTTTATGCCCTTAAATCACAGCGATACGGCACACAAAAAACTTAATACATAACATTTCCCACATGTTTACTTTACATCAGCACAGTTTTGGAACCAAAATTTTTTTTTGTTAGGAAGTTATAAGGGTTAAAAATTGACCAGCGATTTCTCATTTTTGCAACACCATTTTATTTTTAGGGACCACTTCACATTTGAAGCCACTTTGAGGGGTCTATATGATAGAAAATACCCAAAAGTGACACCATTCTAAAAACTGCACCCCTTAAGGTGCTTAAAACCACATTCAAGAAGTTTATTAACCCTTTAGGTGCGTCACAGGAATTTTTTGAATATTAAAAAAAAAATGAACATTTAACTTTTTTTCACAAAAAAAATACTTCAGGTTCAATTTTCTTTATTTTACCAAGGGTAACAGGAGAAATTGGACTGCAAGACTTATTGTGCAATTTGTCCTGAGTACGCTGATACCTGATATGTGGGGGGGAACCACTGTTTCGGCGCATGGCAGAGCTCAGAATGGAAGGAGCGCCGTTTGACTTTTTCAATGCAAAATTGGCTGGAATTCAGATCGGACGCCATGTCACGTTTGGCGAGCCCCTGATGTACCTAAACAGTGGAAACCCCCCCAAGTGACCCCATTTTGGAAACTAGACCCCCCAAGGAACTTATCTAGATATGTGGTGAGAACTTTGAACCCACAAGGGCTTCACAGAAGTTTATAACGTACAGCGGTACAATTAAAAAATCATATTTTTTCCACAAAAATGATCTTTTCACCCCCAATTTTTATTTTTCCAAGGGTAACAGGACCCTAAAAGTTATTGTGCAATTTGTCCTGAGTACGCTGATACCCCATATGTGGGTGTAAATGACTATTTGGGCGCATAGCAGAGCTCGGAAGGGAAGCAGCGCCATTTGACGTTTTTGGCTAGAATTGAGATCGGACACCATGTCGCGATTGGAAAACCCCTGATGTACCAAAACAGTGGAAACCCCCCACAAATGACACCATTTTGGAATCTAGACCCCACAAGGAACTTATCTAGATGTGTGGTGAGAACTTTGAACCCCCAAGGGCTTCACAGAAGTTTATAACGTACAGCAGTACAATTAAAAAATCATATTTTTTCCACAAAAATGATCTTTTCACCCTCAATTCTTATTTTTCCAAAAGTAACAGGACCCTAAAAGATATTGTGCAATTTATCCTGAGTACGCTGATACCCCACATGTGGGGGTAAACCACTATTTGGGCGTATGGCAGAGCTCGGAAGGGAAGCAGCGCCATTTGACGTTTTTGGCTGGAATTGAGATCGGACACCATGTCGCGTTAGGAAAGCCCCTGATGTACCAAAACAGTAGAAACCCCCCACAAATGACACCATTTTGGAAACTAGACCCCCCAAGGAACTTATCTAGATGTGTGGTGAGCACTTTGAACCCCCCAGTGCTTCACTGAAGTTTATAACGTCCGGGCGTGAAAATAAAAAAATCGTATTTTTTCCACAAACATGATCTTTTAGTCCCCATTTTTTTATTTTCCCAAGGGTAACAGGAGAAATTGGACCCCAAAAGTTGTTGTCCAATTTGTCCTGAGTACGCTGATACCTCATATGTGGGAGAAAACTACTGTATGGGCACACGTCGGGGCTCGGAAGGGAAGTAGTGACGTTTTGGAATGCAGACTTTGATGGAATGGTCTGCGGGTGTCATGTTGCGTTTGGAGAGCCCCTGATGTACCTAAATAGTGGAAACCCCCCACAAGTGACCCCATTTTGGAAACTAGACCCCCTAATGAACTTATCTAGATGTGTGGTGAGCACTTTGAACCCCCCAGTGCTTCACAGAAGTTTATAACGACCGGGCGTGAAAATAAAAAAATCGTATTTTTTCAACAAACATCATCTTTTAGTCCCCATTTTTTATTTTCCCAAGGGTAACAGGAGAAATTGGACCCCAAAAGTTGTTGTCCAATTTGTCCTGAGTACGCTGATACCTCATATGTGGGAGAAAACTACTGTATGGGCACACGTCGGGGCTCGGAAGGGAAGTAGTGACGTTTTGGAATGCAGACTTTGATGGAATGGTCTGCGGGTGTCATGTTGCGTTTGGAGAGCCCCTGATGTACCTAAATAGTGGAAACCCCCCACAAGTGACCCCATTTTGGAAACTAGACCCCCTAATGAACTTATCTAGATGTGTGGTGAGCACTTTGAACCCCCCAGTGCTTCACAGAAGTTTATAACGACCGGGCGTGAAAATAAAAAAATCGTATTTTTTCAACAAACATCATCTTTTAGTCCCCATTTTTTATTTTCCCAAGGGTAACAGGAGAAATTGGACCCCAAAAGTTGTTGTCCAATTTGTCCTGAGTACGCTGATACCTCATATGTGGGAGAAAACTACTGTATGGGCACACGTCGGGGCTCGGAATGGAAGTAGTGACGTTTTGGAATGCAGACTTTGATGGAATGGTCTGCGGGTGTCATGTTGCGTTTGGAGAGCCCCTGATGTACCTAAACAGTGGAAACCCCCCACAAGTGACCCCATTTTGGAAACTAGACCCCCTAATGAACTTATCTAGATGTGTGGTGAGCACTTTGAACCCCCCAGTGCTTCACAGAAGTTTATAACGACCGGGCGTGAAAATAAAAAAATCGTATTTTTTCAACAAACATCATCTTTTAGTCCCCATTTTTTATTTTCCCAAGGGTAACAGGAGAAATTGGACCCCAAAAGTTGTTGTCCAATTTGTCCTGAGTACGCTGATACCTCATATGTGGGAGAAAACTACTGTATGGGCACACGTCGGGGCTCGGAAGGGAAGTAGTGACGTTTTGGAATGCAGACTTTGATGGATTGGTATGCGGGTGTCATATGCGTTTGGAGAGCCCCTAATGTACCTAAACTATTGAAACTCCCCACAAGTGACCCCATTTTGGAAACTAGACCCCCCACCGAGCTTATCTAGATGTGTGGAGAGCACTTTGAACCCCCAAGTGCTTCACAGAAGTTTATAACGCCTGGGCGTGAAAATAAAAAAAACATTTTTTTCCGCAAAATTATATTTTTGCCCCCAATTTTTTATTTTCCTAAGGGTAACAGGAGAAATTGGACCCCAAAAGTTGTTTTGTAATTTGTCCTGAGTAGGCTGATACCCTACATGTGGGGGTAAAACACTGTTTGGGCACATGGCAGAGCTTGGAAGGGAAGGAGCACCATTTGACTTTTTCAACGCAGAATTGGCTGGAATTGAGATCAGACGCCATGTTGCCTTTGGAGAGCACCTGATGTGCCCAAACAGTGGAAACCCCCAATTATAACTCCAACCCGAACCTCAACACACCCCTAACCCTAATCTGAGCCCTAGCCCTAACCCTAGCCCTAACCCTAGCCCTAACCCTAGCCCTAACCCTAGCCCTAACCCTACCGGGAAAATGGAAATAAATACATTTTCTTTTAGTTTTATTATTTTTCCCTAACTAAGGGGGTGATAACGGGGGGTTTGATTTACGATTTATGGCGGTTTTTATGTTTGGCGGCTGTCGCACGCTAAAAGACGCTTTTTATTGTAAAAATAGTTTTTGCATCACCACATATTGTGAGCTATAATTTTTCCGTATTTTGACCCACCGAGTCATGTGAGGTCTTATTTTTTGCGGGACGAGTTGACGTTTTTATTGGTACCATTTTCGGGCACGTGACATTTTTTGATCGCTTTTTATTCCGATTTTTGGGACGCAGAATGAACAAAAACCAGCGTTTCATGAATTTCTTTTGGGGGGGTGCGTTTACACCGTTCCGCGTGCGGTAAAATTGATAAAGCGGTTTTATTCTTCGGGTCAGTACGGTTACAGCGATACCTCATTTAGGTCGTTTTTTTATGTTTTGTCGGTTTTTTGCAATGAAAACTATTTTATATAAAAAATAATTATTTTTGTATCGCTTTATTCTGCGAGCTATAACTTTTTTATTTTTTTGCGGATGATGCTGTATGGTGGATCGTTTTTTGCGGGACAAGATGACGTTTTCAGCGGTACCATGCATATTTATATGCGTCTTTTTGATCGCGCGTTATTGCACTTTTTGTTCGGTGGTATGATAATAAATCATTATTTTTTGCTTCGTTTTTTATTTTTATTTTTTAAGGGGTTCGCTAAAGGGGTTAACTAATGGGACAGTTTTATAGGGCAGGTCATTACGGACGCGGCGATACCAAATATGTGTACTTTTATTGTTTTTGTTTTTTTTTATTTTGAAAAAATGGATTTATTGGGGAATATTTTTTTTTTTTTTTACTGATTTATTTAGCGATTTTTTTTTTATTATTTTTAACACTTTTTTTTTTTTTTTTTTTTTTTTTTACTTTATTACCTTGTCCCAGGTGGGACATCACTGTCCTGTGACAGATCGCTGATCTGTCGCATCACAGATCACTGTGACAGATCAGCGATCTGTCACAGGCACTGCTGCAGACTTCCTC
The DNA here is from genome assembly GCF_039654945.1 of Dendrobates tinctorius. NCBI lineage: Eukaryota > Metazoa > Chordata > Amphibia > Anura > Dendrobatidae > Dendrobates > Dendrobates tinctorius. The sequence goes on from NW_027361684.1 coordinate 44,872,536, forward strand.
ATGCCTGCGCTTTGCAGGCAGTGAGGAAGTCAGCTCCCTGCAGGCCCCCGTCGCCATCTTGGATCCGGGGGCCTGTAGGGAAAGAGCCCCCCGCAGCAGCGCTGCACATTGCGCTGCCGTGGGGGGCTCAGGGAAGCACGGAGGGAGCCCCCTCCCTGCCGATGCTTCCCTTTAACCCCCGGTACACCGCGATCGCGTTTGATCGCGGTGTGCAAGGGGTTAACGTGTCGGGGGCGGTCCGTGACCGCCCCTGACACATTGTGCCGGGTGTCAGCTATGATAATTAGCTGACACTCGGCCGCGATCAGCGGCGCTCACCACGTGGGCGCCGCTGATCGCGATGACGTAATATTCCGTCCATGGTAATTAGGTCCATGGACACATGGACGGAATATTACGTCAATTGTAGGTAAGGGGTTAATGTGTACGCTATCCATACATGTTATCCGGGGATACGGTACTCTTTCTAACCTTTGTGCAATCACGTGCAATCCATACTGGGCCTAACACCGTCTGAGTCTGCCTCCTGAGACATATATTTTGAATGTGTACGCTATCCATACATGTTATCCGGGGATACGGTACCCTTTCTAACCTTTGTGCAATCACGTGCAATCCATACTGGGCCTAACACCGTCTGAGCCTGCCTCCTGAGACATATATTTTGAATGTGTACGCTATCCATACATGTTATCCGGAGGTACGGTACCCTTTCTAACCTTTGTGCAATCACGTGCAATCCATACTGGGCCTGACACCGTCTGAGCCTGCCTCCTGAGACATATATTTTGAATGTGTACGCTATCCATACATGTTATCCGGGGATACGGTACCCTTTCTAACCTTTGTGCAATCACGTGCAATCCATACTGGGCCTAACACCGTCTGAGCCTGCCCCCTGAGACATATATTTTGAATGTGTACGCTATCCATACATGTTATCCGGGGATACGGTACCCTTTCTAACCTTTGTGCAATCACGTGCAATCCATACTGTGCCTGACACCGTCTGAGCCTGCCTCCTGAGACATATATTTTGAATGTGTACGCTATCCATACATGTTATCCAGGGATACGGTACCCTTTTTAACCTTTGTGCAATCACGTGCAATCCATACTGGGCCTGACACCGTCTGAGCCTGCCTCCTGAGACATATATTTTGAATGTGTACGCTATCCATATATGTTATCCAGGGATACGGTACCCTTTCTAACCTTTGTGCAATCACGTGCAATCCATACTGGGCCTAACACCGTCTGAGCCTGCCTCCTGAGACATATATTTTGAATGTGTACGCTATCCATACATGTTATCCGGGGATACGGTACCCTTTCTAACCTTTGTGCAATCACGTGCAATCCATACTGTGCCTGACACCGTCTGAGCCTGCCTCCTGAGACATATATTTTGAATGTGTACGCTATCCATACATGTTATCCAGGGATACGGTACCCTTTCTAACCTTTGTGCAATCACGTGCAATCCATACTGGGCCTGACACCGTCTGAGCCTGCCTCCTGAGACATATATTTTGAATGTGTACGCTATCCATACATGTTATCCAGGGATACGGTACCCTTTCTAACCTTTGTGCAATCCATACTGGGCGTGAGAACGGCTGGCGAGCTGTTAAGCAAGCTACAGCACCTGTCCAGACAAGTACAGGGATTCCCTAGCGAGGAGACTTATTTGATTGTTTTCAATGTTGGGACAGCAATTTTTGGGGAGCACTATACTCTGGAGAATGATAGATGGGGCCCACCATACACTGGAACATTCCAAAGGTGGACATCAGACACTGGAGCAGCATTTACAGGGCCCATTATATACTAGAGCATTAGAAATGGGGCCCATTATGTTTGGAGCATTATTTGGGCCCATAAGACAGTGGAGCTTCATCCATGGGGACCAACATATACTGTAGCATTATGTGGAGCTCATCATATACTGTTTCAAACATTATATGGGACCAATGATTCTGTATGGAGAAATAGATGGGCCTCGTCATGAGATGTAAAAAGTGAGGTATTTTTCATTGTACTATACCGCTATTTATCTGCCGTATCGGAGCATGATGAGTTGTGGTATGTGTTAAAGGGGCGCTCTTTCTCCCAGGGCACATGAAAACCTGCAGCCAGCCCTCCCCCCCCACAACTTTAGCCAAATAACCCCCATTTTTCAGTGCGTAACTTGTATTATGAAGTTAATTAAGGTTGACAAGCTTAAGTAAGAAGAATTGATGCTTTTGGCATTCAAATGGGCACTGTAGGTGTGTTTCCTGTCCTCCTCTCACTGCCGACTTTTATTCCCCATTGACTTACATTGGGTTTCGTGTTTCGGGACGACCCCGACTTTTCCCTATAATCGGACGATCTTGCTCGACCCGACTTTTGGAAAAGTCGGGTTTCACGAAACGAAACGCGACCCTAAAAAACCAAAAGTCGCTCAACTCTAGTGGAGGGCTCTGTTGCTAGGAGCGCACGCAACAGAGCAAAGCTAAGTGGTGTTTCCCCTGTATTGTCTCTTTCCTCATGTGTGTTATTAGTGCAGTGGTGGGATTAGTTTCCGCACCGACCTATTCCCTAGTGAGGGTTTAGGGTCAGGGCGAGCTAGGGCGTTGAGGTATGCGTGAAGGCGCCCAGTGCGAAACCGGCATAGGGAACGTTAGGAGTGCAGGGACACTGGCTCAGTGGAGCTCAGGAGGTCTCCAATTCCCTTTTCCCTATTGCAGGGCCCACCATTGTTAAAGTTTCCCAGGTTCCCCCTTTATTATTTGATTATTGTATGTATAACGTGTAATACCTAAATTCGCCAGGTGGAGGCGGCGTATCCACCTGCACGTTTTTATTATTTAAATGCGCCCCACTGGAGGCGGTGTATCCAGGGTCACGTGTGTTATGGGTCCGCCTTGCGACATCATCTGCGTCCTGAGACACGTGATCATGACACAAGCCCTCACTGATCTGACCCGTAAGAACCAACCCCGCCAGGTAACCTGGACCTCAGAGTGTGAGGAAGCCTTCCGCCAAGTAAAGGACGCCCTCACCAACACCCCTGTATTGGCCGCACCCGATCCAACTAAACGTTTCCTTGTTCACACAGACGCTTCTATGTTTGGATTGGGGGCAGTACTGAGCCAAGTCGGGCCGGACGGCCAAGAACACCCGGTAGCTTACCTGAGTTGGAAACTACTGCCCCGTGAAGTAAGCTATGCGCCATCGAGAAGGAGTGCCTGGCGGTAGTATGGGCACTCAAGAAGTTGCAACCATATTTGTATGGACGACAGTTTTCCCTCCTAACAGACCATAATCCCCTAGTCTGGCTTAATCGGGTCTCCAGAGACAACGCCAGATTGCCGCGGTGGAGTTTAGCCCCACAACCTCTGGACTTCAGACCCGGCAAACAAAATGGTAACGCCGATGGACTAAGTCGACAAACGGAACTTGTACCAACCCCATAAACTTCGGTCATCCCCAAACCGATCCGTTGAGGATCAGACTGTGTATGCCGATCGCGACGCTGAAAAGGGGGAGCCGTGTTACAGAACCACTCAGCACCCAGAATATGTTGTGCAGTTATATGTATATATAATAGGTTCCATGTGAGATACATGTCCCTAATGTATCAACAGTGTCCACCCTCCCCCCACATTTGTAATTCCCACAGTAAACATACGCAGGCTCCGGCCACCTGCTGCTTTTGTAATGCATGTCTGGCCGACCCTCTTTATCTGTGTGATATATATTCTGTGTCCTGTGAGTAAAGTGTTGTCAGACTGGAAATACATGGAGAAGCAGTGATCTTTTATATGCGCCCATGCACTCAGAGGAATTCCAGCCAGCGTCATTCATTCAGACTCCAGCCAACGCAGAGCGGACCTCCGAAAACACGGGATGGTACTGAAAGAGGTACCCCAGCTTGGAAGACCCCGTTACACTGGTCATCCAGGTATTTTTGGTACCAGAGATTTGATGAGTCAGTCTTTTTGGTGCCATGCCTTATTTTGTGATGTCAGGAATTTTGTGCAGTCCTGAGGGACTTGTTCTCGGTCCAAGCCCTGTTCTCGTTCTAGTGGTTTGTTGATGCCCCTGCCGATACCCAGGAGGCCATGGACCCTTATCTCAAAGGATTTTATTTCTGATCTCCCTGTCTCTCAGAGAATGACTGTTGTCTCGGTGATCTGTGATAGATTTTCTAAGATGGTCCATCTTGTACCACTCCCAAAGTTGCCATCTTCTTCTGAGTTGGTGCCCTTGTTTTTACAACAGGTGGTTCATTTGCACGAGATTCCTGAGAACACTGTGTCAGACAGAGGAGTCCAGTTTGTTTCCAAATTTTGGAGAGCTTTTTGTTCCAAACTGGGAATTCAGTTATCTTTCTCCTCTGCATTTCATCCTCAGACCAATGGGCAGACTGAGAGAACAAACTAGACTTTGGAATCCTATTTGAGATGGTTCATATCTGCTGATCAAGATGACTGTGTCTCATTTTTGCCCTTGGCCGAATTCACGCTAAACAATAGGGCTAGTTCTTCCACTTTGATGTCTCCTTTTTTCTGTAACTTTGGGTTTCATCCTTGATTTTCTTTGGGGCAGGTGGAAGCCAGGATATCTATAAACAGAAAGATAGTGAGGAAACACTTAGCTAGCCTAAATGAATTCAAGTCTCCAGGTCCAGATGAATTACACCCCAGAGTACTGAAGGAGATAGCAGAAGAAATTTTTGAACCCCTCTCTATAATCTTTGAAAATTCTTGGAGAACAGGAGAAGTGCCAGAAGACTGGAGAAGAGCAAATGTTGTTCCTATCTTCAAAAAGGGGAAGAAGGTGGACCCAGGTAACTATAGGCCGGTGAGTCTGACTTCTATACCAGGAAAGATCTTTGAACAAATTATTAAACAACATGTATGTCAATACCTGGATAAGAATGAAGTGATTAAACAGAGTCAGCATGGGTTTGTAACTAATAGGTCATGTCAGACTAACTTAATTTCCTTCTATGACGGTATCACTGATTGGGTGGATCAAGGACATGCTGTAGATATAGTATATCTTGACTTCAGCAAAGCATTTGACAAAGTCTCTCATACAATCCTTATTGAAAAAATGATTAAGTATGGAATGGACAAGGCAACTGTTAAGTGGATTCATAACTGGCTTAGTGATCGGACCCAAAGAGTGGTCGTAAATGGCTGCACATCCAGTTGGAAGAATGTCTCAAGTGGGGTACCACAGGGCTCTGTCCTGGGCCCTGTATTGTTCAACATCTTTATCAACGATTTAGATGAAGGAATTGAGGGTAAACTGATTAAATTTGCTGATGACACAAAGCTAGGAGGGATAGCTAATACTAGAGAAGAGAGAGAGAGGATTCAAAAAGATTTAAATAAACTGGAGAAGTGGGCAGCAACTAACAGAATGGTTTTTAACAGGGAGAAATGCAAAGTACTACATCTGGGCAATAAAAATGGAAAAAGCATATATAGAATGGGAGGAATAGGGCTAAGTGACAGCACATGTGAAAAAGACTTGGGTATACTAATAGATCACAGACTGAATATGAGTCAACAGTGTGATGCAGCAGCAAAAAAGGCAAATGCAATTCTAGGATGTATTAACAGAAGCATACAGTCTAGATCACGTGAAGTCATTATTTCCCTCTACTCCTCTTTGGTCAGACCTCATCTGGAATATTGTGTCCAGTTTTGGGCACCACATTTTAAAAAAGACATCAACAAACTGGAGCAAGTTCAGAAAAGAGCGACCAGAATGGTGACCGGTCTGCAAACCCTGTCTTATGAGGAAAGGTTGCAGGATTTGGGAATGTTTAGTTTGCAAAAGAGAAGACTGAGAGGAGACTTAATAGCTGTCTACAAATATCTAAAGGGCTGTCACATTGTAGAAGGATCAACTTTATTCTCATTTGCACAAGGAAAGACTAGAAACAATGGGATGAAACTGAATGGGAGGAGACACAGATTAGATATTAGAAAAAACTTTTTGACAGTTAGAGTGATCAATGAGTGGAACAGGCTGCCACGAGAAGTGGTGAGTTCTCCTTCAATGGAAGTCTTCAAACAGAGGCTGGACAGACATCTGACTGGGATGATTTAGCGAATCCTGCTTTGAGCAGGGGGTTGGACCAGATGGCCCAGGAGGTCCCTTCCAACTCTACGATTCTATGATTCTATGATTCTATGAAGCTTCAGCCTGCCCAAGTGTGGATTCTGTGGTAAAGAGAATGCAGCAGATTTGGGACCAAGTAGTGGATAAGTTGTCCCACTCTCAGGAAAAGGCCCAACGGTTTTCCAACCGGCATAGGACCATTGGTCCCCGGTTTAAAGTGAGTGATATGGTTTGGTTGTCGTCAAAAAATATTCCTATGAAGGTTGCGTCTCCAAAATTCAAGCCATGGTTCATTGGACCTTATAAGATTTTGGAAATCCTTATTCCGTTTCTTTCCGTTTGGCTCTTCCAGTTACATTTAAGATTCATAACGCTTTTCATAAATCTTTGTTGAAAAGGTTTGTGGAGCCAGTAGTTCCTATGGCGGCGCCCCCTGACCCTGTATTGATTAAGGGTAATTTGGAGTATGAGGTAGAGAAGATATTGGATTCTCGTCTGGCTAGACGGAGACTCCAGTACTTGGTCAAGTTGAAAGGTTATGGCCAGGAGGATAATTCTTGGGTCTCTGCTTCTGACATTCATGCCGAGAGATTGTTTCGTGCTTTTCACCGCGCCCATCCTGATCGGCCTGGTGGTGTGGATGGGGATTCGGTGACCCCTCCTCAAGGGGGGGTACTGTTGTGAGCTATCTCGATTTGACTTCTGAGTCGGGGCTCCCTCTGATGGTTACTGTGGGTAGTGGAGCTGGCCGAAGTCTGCCACCTGACGACGATGATGATTGGGAAGCAGGGGTTACTGACTGGAGTATTTAAGTGAGCAGGCTTCCTTCAGTGGCTGCTGGTGATTAGTTTTCTTCCTGTGCATTCTGAGGTCTGCTGTCTCCTACCTGATCCTGCATTTTTCAGTTAAGTTGTTCATTTGCTAATCCTTTGCATCTGATCTAGTTTTGCTTCTTTCTGCTTTGCTGTGAGGGTTCAGCGTGCTCCCTGCTGGGGCAGTGCTGGACCCCACTCCATATGTTACAGCTTGTGTCAGTTTGTTCAGTCCCCTGTTATTTTAGTCTCTTTTGCTTTTCTGCCAGTTCATACCATAATGCTGATATAGTGGGGGAGAGGTCGTGAGACCTCAGTATTTTTTTGTACATAAGACGTGTTGGATTTTTAGGGTTTTTGCGTGATTGCAGACAGTGTCTTTCCTTTCCTATCATATCTAGTCAGTTTGGGCCCCATCATTTGCTCAGTCTATTTTCTGCCTACGTTTGTGTCTCATCGACAATATATTTGGGGGCTATCTATTCCTTTGGGGTTCTACTCCGGGGCAGTTTAGATTTCACCTTTCTTGCTTTAGGCTTAGTTAGCTCTCCGGCTGTGCAGAGGCATCTAGGGCATCATAGGTACGCCCCACGGCTACTGCTAGTTGTGTTGTTAGGATAAGGGGTCTGCAATCCGCTAAGTTACCAACCTTTCTGGTTTCCTGGTGGCCTAGCCTATTCCTGCCATCCTCCTTGGTGACCAGTTCATAACAGGCCCCCAAGTGTATTTCTCATTATTTTTTCATAAAAATTTCTATTTCTACTCTCTTCCGTGGCAAGAGTATAAGGAAAGGTGCAATAATATTAATACATGTACTATATAAACATGTACTGTATGTTATAGTAGGTGTAAAATTGCATTTAATTTTGCTATGGGATTTTCTTGAGTTATACATGCAGTCAGACATAAGTAGCAAACCAGATGGAGACCCAATATCTTATAATTAATTTAAAAAATCTTATATTACTTTTAACTAACGCTCTGTACATATGCGCACCGAAAACTTAGGCAGTGCTTTACTTTTTTTCTTCAATAATCTGCCAAAACAATGATGGAAACCCAACAGCACTCCCACTCATTAATGTATTGTGAAGCAAAATGACAAAAATTAAAATCTATTATGCAAGCGTTGGCTGTTGGTAAATATGGAAATTGTAACTGCAATGAAAAAATTGAGAGTTTTTTCAATTGGTTTTTGAAATTTTTTTGGTCAGTGGCATTTTTTTTTTAACTTACTCAGTATGATGTAGGTTTGGCATTTTTCCTTGGAGTCTTTCTTTTGTAGATCTTAATTTTTTTGCTCTTGGCTAAAATAAAAGTTTTAAATGCTTCCTAAATTTTTATTATTCTAAGATCTATCTTGAAATCAAATTATCTATGAAACACATGACTTGTAATGTGAAAACAAATTAAAAAAAATACTACCAAAAATGCAGACAATAAAACACATAGTTAAAAATACATTGAGCAAATACCAAAAATAACACGTTTAGAATAACCACAGGCATTTTATATACTGAAATGCCATACACTTTGTATAGAGAGCAGACGCAACACAGAGAAAAAAGCACTTCATTCAACTCTTCTTGGCTGCTGCTTTGTTGCTGTGGGATTATGAAGGGCAGTGGATTATAATTCTTAGTATTTTAGGAGTCCAAGGTGTAGAACTCCTGCAGATCCAAAAGTTATCTATCAAAGTGGGTAGGTTATATTTGCCTAATCTAGAATACAGGAGACCTTTAAGTAGATCGGTTTTACCGAAGCAGCTTAGAGTGAACAACAACTTTAATCTTATGTTTGATTTGAGCCCCTTTAGAGCAAGGAGGTCAATGTCCTTATGTTAAAGAAGGTACTCACCTACCGCTGCTTTCTTCGGGATCCAGCATCGTTCTGCTCTACTTTTCAGTGATGTCACTGCTCTGCAGACACTCTGGGTCACGCTGCGCTCTGCATGACCAGGAAATGGCTTTTACAGTGTAAGCTGTTTCTCTATTACAATGAGGCTGCATAGGCCTTCATTGTAATAGAGATTTCCGGCTCATGCATAGAGTATAGAGTGAGCCGTCTGGTCTGAAGTGCGGTGACATCACTGAGAAAGGGAGCAGAACTGCAACTGGACCCCAAGGAAAGCGAAGCGGGGGTAGGTCAGTATAGTAATATATTCACTACTGTTAACACTACATTACATGCAAATATAAACAGATTTAATTAAGAAAAATATTCATGGGAGAGTTTATTTAAATGATACATTAGTTTTCCAATTTATTTAATTTATTTATTCTACTCTCTTATATAGCCCTAATAATGCCACAGCAAATTACAGACATTATCGGCACTGTCCCCAATGGGTCTCACAATCTAAATTCTCTATCAGTATATCTTTGGAGTTTGGGAGAAAACCAGAGCACCCAGAAGAAACTTGGAAGAAACCCACTGAAACACAGGGAGGACATAAAAACTCCTTGAAGATGTCCTTGATAGGATTTGAACCCAAAATCCAAACGAATTGCTTTGATTAATGGCCTCCAGCATGCTTGAAATGCATAAGTAATGCTATCAAAGAGGGGGACACTATAACATTTTTATTGAATTGGTAAACCTTTTAGATTTTTTTTGTGGTTTTTGGATATTATATATTCCAATGTATATATCGTATATTAATACTATATATATATTATTTATTTCCTATGACATAAAAAATAATGTACCTTTTAGTCAATAGCGGTTAAAAATGAAAGCCAGATTTTTATGTTTTACAAGTAATGCATAAGGCTCTCTTTACTGTACAAAGAATGTAAAGAAAAATGGAAGTCAAAGTCAGTTTTGAAAAAGAGAAAAGTTAAATGAATGTATTCAAGTCACAGTAAATATAGACTAGTCCAGATTCAAGAAGGAGCACAAAAGACTTTAGTGACCAATATAATATTATGAGATAATCATAAAATAGAGAAATCACTTTGTTATAAACAGACTAATTCTGGTACTTGTATAAGGGTGTCATGGGTTGTGTATAAGGTAAGAAATTACACAAGGTGCATATCACACTCCAAGGTGCCAAAACTGACAAAGTGCAGTTCAAACAGACAGAAACTCAAAAGCTATTATTTGAGGTTATCTTTACAAAGAACAGATCAAGAAATAAATTGGCAAAAAAAATGAAGGATTATAATTAAAAAGTGTTCTTCAGTTATATTATTTCCAAATGTTCTCTTGAATATAGAGTTGTACAGAGTTTGTACAGTCAAGGTCCATAATATATTTTGCTTTGTCTGGCAAAGTGCTGCAAATTAAGTGTTTTATAGGTAACACAAACTTTAAGAAATATTTCATTTCTGCCAGGATGTAAAATAAATCAAAAAGAAAATTATTAAAATAACAATTTAGTATATGGCTTAACTGAAGAGCAGAATCTTTGTGAGTTCTTCACAATTATCTCCAGCAAGGAGTTTTGGACTTTCTCAGGAGGGATCTCCAGATCATTACCAATGGAGAAGACTCTTAGAAACAGTGGAAATGTAGACAAACAGGTGACACCTAAATATGGAAACAAGGCAACAAACAAAAATTTTAATCAGACCAGCAAGGGAAAGGTCAGATAGAGTTAATTCTCAACAACAGACAGGCAAAAGGTCAGAGTTTACAGTGGAATGGATATGGTCAGGAAACAAGCTGGGTTAAAAGCAAGAGACATATAACCAAGGCTACTTTCACATAAGCGTTTTTTAGCGCTGTGCTTCGTGCGCAATAGAAATGCATACAAAAAACGCATCATGCGTTTTGCATGCATTTGCTTTTTTTAGACGCATGCGTTTTAACCAGTTTCTAGCCATGTTAACTCTTAAAACACATGCGATTTTAAACGCAGGCGTGCGCATATCAATGCTCACGCCTGCATTCCCATAGTCTGTAATGTGATTTTTTTTGGGCGCATTCCGTGCGCAAGAGTGCGCATGCATTTTTTGACACAGGTTGGATGGACCAAAAATGCAACAGGTTTCTTCCGGCGCGCATAGGCACGCACTACAAAAACCCGCATGTGCATGAAAACGCATACAAACGCATGCAAACGCTAGACCATGCACCCCCATGTTAAACATAGGGGCGTATGGCACATGCGCATGGACGTGCATGATACGCTGTGCTAAAAAACGCTAATGTGAAACCAGCCTAACAAATTTCTTTTCACATAACTGGATCACGGAGTGAATTACCTATACGATGGACTACTTGCTAGAGATGGGGTGCACCTTACGAAGACTGGAAAACATGTATTTGGAAGTCTCCTTGCTAGACTTGTAAGGAGAGCTTTAAACTAGAACAACATGGGAAGGGAAGCAAAAGACCAGAAAAATCCATACACCTGACAAATGCTATTGAGAACTCTGCTATTAGAAGTGGAAAGGAAGAACAAAGACAAAAGAATCTAATTAATAAAAATATTGGAGAAAGAGAAACCAATCACAAACTAAAATGTTTCTATACTAATGCACAAAGCATGGGCAACAAACAAGGAGAATTGGAACTACTAACACAGGAAAAGAAATATGATGTCATTGGAATCACTGAAACTTGGTGGGACAATACACATGATTGGAATACAAGACTAGAAGGATGCAACTTATTTGCAAGAAACAGACTTGATAAACGAGGAGGAGGTGTCACATTGTATGTTAGAAACGCGTATATTTGCACAGAGATTGAAGCTTCAGAGACTGGGAGTTCTGTGGAAACTGTTTGGGTAAGAATACAAGGACAGAAAAATGGAAAGGACACCATTGTAGGCATTTACTACAGGCTGACTGTGCAAGCTGAAGATATGGATGAACTCTTTATGCATCAAATGGCCAAGTTCTCCAAAAAATATGACATAGTTGTCATGGGAGATTTTAACTATCCAGACATTTGTTGGGAATCTCTCTCAGGCAAAACTAACAGGTCAAGGAAATTCTTATCCTCTCTTGCTGACAACTTTATCTTCCAAAAGGTAGGGGAGAAAACAAGGGGAACTGCTACCTTGGATCTAATCCTTATAAACAGGGAGGAAATGGTTGAGGAGGTAAAAGTGGCTGGGACCCTAGGAGGTAGCGACCATGCCATTTTAGAATTTTGGATAACTAGAGGAGGAAGACCTGTGAAGACTCAGACATCAAGGTTAGATTTCAGAAAGGCAGATTTTAAGGGATTCAGAAAGAGAATTGGAGGGATCCAATGGCTGGATATCCTTAAAGACAAAAATGTCCAGGAAGGATGGGAAATCTTGAAAAATGAAATTCTCAAAGCACAGTTGTTAACAATTCCGAAAAGAGGGAAGAATAGGAAGCATTTAAGGAAACCAGGATGGATGAACACAGAACTTAAGCACATGCTAAAAAGTAAGAAAAAAATGTTTATAAAATGGAAAGAGGGAGGCATATCTAAAGAAGAATATAATGCTGTCTGCAGAACCTGCAGGGCACAAATCAGATTATCTAAAGCTGAAAATGAATTGAGGCTTGCAAGAGATGTCAAAAGCAATAATAAAGGATTTTTTGGGGGGATATGTCAAAAGTAAAAGAAAAGTCAAAGATGCTATAGGATTTTTACAGGATGAAAATGGTAAGACAGGATGTTGAGAAGGCCGAACTTTTAAATTCCTATTTTGCATCTGTTTTCTCTCAGAAAGGAAATGTAACATCAACTGTTCTTCACTGTCCTATTAAGGGAATAGAAGAATACAGGATATCTATAAACATAAAGCTAGTGAGGAAACACTTAGCTAGCCTAAATGAATTCAAGTCTCCAGGTCCAGATGAATTACACCCCAGAGTACTGAAGGAGATAGCAGAAGAAATTTTTGAACCCCTCTCCATAATCTTTGAAAATTCTTGGAGAACAGGAGAAGTCCCAGAAGACTGGAGAAGAGCAAATGTTGTTCCTATCTTCAAAAAGGGGAAGAAGGTGGACCCAGGCAACTATAGGCCGGTGAGTCTGACTTCTATACCAGGAAAGATCTTTGAACAAATTATTAAACAACATGTATGTCAGTACCTGGATAAGAATGAAGTGATTAAACAGAGTCAGCATGGGTGTGTAACTAATAAGTCATGTCAGACTAACTTAATTTCCTTCTATGACGGAATCACTGATTGGGTGGATCAAGGAAATGCTGTAGATATAGTATATCTTGACTTCAGAAAAGCATTTGATAAAGTATGTCATACAATCCTTATTGAAAAAATGACTAAGTATGGAATGGACAAGGCAACTGTTAGGTGGATTCATAACTGGCTTAGTGATCAGACCCAAATAGTGGTTGTAAATGGCTGCACATCCAGTTGGAAGAATGTCTCAAATGGGGTACCACAGGGCTCTGTCCTGGGCTCTGTATTGTTCAACATCTTTATCAACGATTTAGATGAAGGAATTGAGGGTAAACTGATTAAATTTGCTGATGACACAAAGCTAGGAGGGATAGCTAATACTAGAGAAGAGAGAGATAGGATTCAAAAAGATATAAATAAACTGGAGAAGTGGGCAGCATCTAACAGAATGGTTTTTAACAGGGAAAAATGCAAAGTACTACATCTGGGAAATAAAAATGAAAAAAGCATATACAGAATGGGAGGAATAGGGGTAAGCAACAGCACATGTGAAAAAGACTTGGGTATACTAATAGATCACAGACTGAATATGAGTCAACAGTGTGATGCAGCAGCAAAAAAGGCAAATGCAATTCTAGGATGTATTAACAGAAGCATACAGTCTAGATCACGTGAAGTCATTATTTCCCTCTACTCCTCTTTGGTCAGACCTCATCTGGAATATTGTGTCCAGTTTTAGGCACCACATTTTAAAAAAGACATCAACAAACTGGAGCAAGTTCAGAAAAGAGCGACCAGAATGGTGACCGGTCTGCAAACCCTGTCTTATGAGGAAAGGTTGCAGGATTTGGGAATGTTTAGTTTGCAAAAGAGAAGACTGAGAGGAGACTTAATAGCTGTCTACAAATATCTAAAGGGCTGTCACATTGCAGAAGGATCATCTTTATTCTCATTTGCACAAGGAAAGACTAGAAGCAATGGGATGAAACTGAATGGGAGGAGACACAGATTAGATATTAGAAAAAACTTTTTGACAGAGTGATCAATGAGTGGAACAGGCTGCCACGAGAAGTGGCGAGTTCTCCTTCAAAGGAAGTCTTCAAACAGAGGCTGGACAGACATCTGACTGGGATGATTTAGTGAATCCTGCTTTGAGCAGGGGTTGGACCAGATGGCCCAGGAGGTCCCTTCCAACTCTACAATTCTATGAACTTATGGACCTTGCTCAGACCTAGTGCAATAGGATTGAGCTCTGATGAAATCCAGAGCAGCTGATGATTGGAGGTTTACAAAGGCTTTTGGAGAAACGGTAAGGCCAGAAGAAATGTGTACCGCCAAAAAATGAGATTGCATCAGGAGAGGTGTGGCTACCGAAAGCTACAGTATGTAGGCTTTGGTCTTCATGTGTTATTTGCTACACTTTTAGTGTCACTCACCTTCCAGTCTCCAAGCTTGGGATTTCAAAATATAGTAAATATTTGTATGAATATGAAATTCCAATGTCAGAATTTCACATTTTTGCTGAGATGAGTGGCATTAAATAATACCACTCAGCGTCTGACTGGCTCACCAGAGCACCATAGTACTTTCCTGCAAATCCATGTCAAAACTCTTTTCCAAAATTATAATGGTATACAACCCTATATGGAATTGACTCCAGGGACTAGTTATTATTGATTTATAAATAATACATTTCAATTGGTGCATACCGGAGCACCGCGATTCAAACTCAAGTAGCGAGTGTTACGGATCTGCAACACAGGACTAGGGTAGAAGGGGGAAAACCGACCATGCACTATGACTAGGCTGATACCCTACGATGGAGTGGGCGACCCATTCCTTGTGACTAGACCCACCGTTGATCTTAGGTTAATCTCAAGCGAAGACCTACAAATAGGGGGAAGGGGGTCCCTGAAAGATCTAAGGACTGGGTACAAAAACAGGTCACCTCCTAATAGAAAACACAGAGAAGGCTGCAGAAACCAACTGAAAAGAGAAACTAAGACTAGCAGAACCAGAGGTCCCAGCACTGCACAAATTTAAGCACACAGAAGGCAAAGCAAAGCACCAAGCCAGAACTCAAGCAGATTAACACTGTTGTCCAGCAAGAACTGGGAGGCAGGTGCAGGTTAATAAAAAGTGATACAATCACCTGACCCAAGACAAACCCAGCACCAGAGGAAAAAGACCAGTAGCCAGAACACCACAAGAGAATGGCAGATAGTCACGAAATTAACAGATTCTAACAGTGCCTCCCCTTTAATGAGGATGCCCCGGATCCTTTAGTCCGAGCCTTATTCAGAAATCTCCTGTGCCTTAATTAACCTTGAGGCTGAGACGTCCACAGCTTTCACCCAGGAATTGTCCTTGGGACCGAAACCCTTCCAGGACACGAGATACTGTAACCCTCCTCTGTGCCACTTGGAATCAAGAATGCGTTAAATCTCAAACTTGCAGTCCTCATCATTTGGAGGAGCAGATGGCATATCTTATCTGGTGTGTCAACTTTCTTCAGCAAAGATACATGAAAAACTGAATTAATTTTCCAGGATGAAGGAATGTCCAAACAAATGTCCTACAAACTTAGACCCCAACTTTTTAGAAGGGATCTTCAAAAGCAGATTCCTAGAGGACAACCAAACCATGTCCCCAACAACAAACCTCGCCTCCCTTCTTCTCTTGTCAAAATATTTCTTAGAACTCCTATTAGCCTGATTCAGATTATGGCGCACACTGGTCCAAACTCTTTCCAAATTTAAAGAAAACTCTCCTCCTCAGGCACCGCCACCCCAATCCTAGAAAAAGCACCTAAAGATGGATGCTTCCTAGTACAACAAAAAAAGGAGAACACCCAGCCGAAGAAGACGTATGATTATTGAGAGCAAACTCAGCTAATGGTAGATATTCCGACCACATCTCCTGATTGTCTGATACAAAACATCTCAAAAACTGCTCAACATCCTGGTTCTTCCACTTGGTCTATCCATTGGACTCCGGATGATAACCTGACGAAAATGACAAATAAACCTTAAGTCTGTCAAAGAAGGCACGCCAAAATCAAGCCACAAACTGTGGTCCCCTATAGGAAACAATGTCCATGGGAACACCATGGAGTCTGACAATCTCTTTCACAGATTCCATGGCAAGTGTCTTAGCGCAGGGTAATTTATTGAACGAGACCAGATGACACATCTTACTAAAATGGTCCACTACAACCCAGATGACAGAAAACCCCTCAGAGACCGGCAGGTTGGTGATAAAATCTATTGCAAGATGTGTCCATGGAGAACTAGGAACCTCTAATGGGCAAAGCAAACCTGCCGCCGGAGGACGAGAAGCCTTAGACCTAGCGCACACGGTACACTGACGCACCCACTTGACGATTTCTCTTAGCCACCCCGGCCACCAGAAACTACGACCGATTGACTTTCTAGTTTCGGCAATCCCTGGATGATCCGCCAAACGAGACTCATGACATTCCGTAAACAAAGCTCTCCTCAGGGCTTTAGGCACAAATAATTTCCCATACGGAGTGATAGTTGATGCCGCATCCTGGGCTTTAAGAATGCTATTTTCCAACTCAGAAACTAATGCTGCCACCACCACCCCTCTCTGCAGAACAGATTCCTCCTTTTCAGTATTAACCGCTGGGGAGAAACTTAGAGACAAAGCATCCGCTTTAACATTTTTTGTCCCAGGGATATATGTCACAGAGAAATGGAACCGGGCAAAAAACAATGCCCACCTAGCTTGAGGGGAATTCGAACGTTTAGCAGCATCCAGATAGATCAGATTCTTATGATCAGTAAAGACTTGTATAGGATGTCTAGCGCCCTCCAAAAAATGTCGCCAATGTGCAAACGCAAGCTTAATAGCCAGCAATTCTCGGTTCCCAACATCATAGTTGAGCTCCACCTCTGAAAATTTCTTAGAAAAGAATGCACAGGGATTCACCTCATCCTCTCCTTCCTGTGACAGAACAACCCCCACTCCTATTGATGAGGCATCCACCTCAACCAGAAAGGGCTTAGTCTCATCTGTCTGGATCAAAACAGAGCAGAGCTAAACCTCTTCTTGAGATGCTCAAAAGCCTTAACAGCCTCAGGGGACCATTGGACAGTATTGGAACCCTTCTTAGTAAGATCAGTAAGTTGTTTTGGAATAACAGAAAAAATCTTTATGAATTTTCAATAATAATTAGCAAACCCCAAGAATCTCTGAATCGACTTCAAGCATACAGGTCTAGGCCACTCCAATACCGCCTGAACCTTCACCGGGTCCATCTCAACCCATCACTGGAAACAAAGTACCCCAAAAAACTAATTTTCTGTACCGCAAACTCGCATTTCTCCAGTTTAGCAAAAAGTGTGTTTTCTTTCAGAATCTGCAGAACCTCGCCGACTCTCTGCCAATGCGACTCCAGATCGGGCGAGTAGATCAAAATATCATCCAAATAAACAATAACTCTCCTACCGATCCACGGCCTCAAAATGTCATTAATTAAATGTTGAAAGAACGCCGGAGCATTTGTAAAGCCGAAAGGCATTACTACACACTAAAAATGACCTTCCGGGGTATTAAAGGCTGCCTTCCATTCATCGCCTTCTTTTACCCACAGCAAATTATATGCCCCACGGAGATTGATCTTAGAAAACCACTTGGCTCAAACTAATTGGTTAAACAAATCCGAAATTAGCGGCAAGGGGTAAGTATTGCGCACAGTGATCTTAATAATCTCCCTGAAATCCAGACATGGCCTAAGACCCCCATTTTTTTTTTTTTTACAAAAAAGAATCCCACAGCCACAGAGGACTTAGAGGGTCTTGTATGACCTGCAGCAAGACTAGTCTGCAGGTATTCCTTTAAGGCCTCCCTCTCGGGAATCGTCAGATTAAATAAATAACTCTTAGGGAGAATAGCACCTGGGACGAACTCAATAGTGCAATCGTAATCTCTATGAGGTGGTAGAGCTTGTGACTCCACTTCTGAAAATTCTTACCTGTATTCCTGAATGGCTTCAGGTAGCTCACTTTTCACAACAGCAGCAATGTGTACATCACAACATTTCCCAAAACACCCCCGACCCTAGGATCTTATTGTACTTGCCGACCAGTCCAGTACAGGATTGTGCATTTTTAACCAGGGTAACCCCAGGATGACTGGAAAAGGCAATTTATCAAGTACAAACAAATCTAAAGATTCCTGGTGTTCCATATTCACAGTGAGTGGAAACCCGGTGGCCTTTCGAGATACACACTCATGCTCTAGAGGAGTGTTATCAATCGACACTACAGGAAAAGGGGATGATAAAGGTACAGAATCAATCTTATACTTGTCTAGAAGTTGTTGATCAATCAAATTAAGTGCAGATCCACAGTCCACCATCACTTGAAAATCAATAGAATGACCACGACAGGTAGAACTACCAGAAAAAGAAACTTCTGCGGACCGTAAAAGTGCAATACGAACGGGAGGGTTACTCTGATTGACCTTTTTTTTTCTCTTTTCCTTATTTATGCGACCTTCACATTGCTTAATAAAATGGCCAGCCTTACCACAATAAAGGCATAGCCCCTTAGAGAACCTTTTCTCCCTTTCCTGGGAACAAGAGGACATCGCCCCATGTTGCCTCTATTCCCCACAGTCCACGGGGGTCTCTTGAGAGACCGGGTCCAGCAAAATTGAAGCCTTCTCCTCATTCTGCCTGCCTCTCAATCTTCTATCCACCCAAATAGCCAACTGCATAGCATTTTCCAAAGTAGCAGGTGCAGGATATGCAATGAGTAAATCTTTAACCCCGTCATTGAAACCTGCTAAAAACTGACTCGAGTGCTGGATCATTCCAGCTGACTTCTGCAGACCATCATCTGAACTGGGTACAATATCTCTCACTTATTTTCTATTTTTATACTCTACGTTTACCAGAGCTTGTGTTTTGCAGGACGAGTGCATTCAATAGCAGTGACTTGGGTTAATTATTTGTTCTGACCAAGTAATACAAAAAGGGCAAGTTAGTATTTTTTTTTTTTGCTTTAGCAGCCATTGTTATAGGTATCCTTTATATCTCAATGTTACAGGGAAGACTTTCCTAAATTGCATGCCTAGCCTACCAAACAGCAGACAGATGTCCTGCCACATTTCATTGGTAACCTTGAATACTCTTATAAATTGCAGTTGTGAGCACATTATTCCATATCCAGTATGTTTTCTGATTGTCCATAGTGTACATAGAGAATGTCTACTAAAATAAAAATGTATACCAAATTCATTATGTCAAAAGAACACTATTTTGACAATATTTATGCTTAATGATGGAAACATAGGTTGCTGTGTAATTGCAGTTCTGCAATAGCAAAATAAAATATGAAATCATGAATGAAATAACAGTTAAAATATGATGTAATGAATGATATAGGAAATATGACAAACAATATATGATATACCATTTATACTTGTGTATAAGCCGACCCGTGTATAAGCCGACCCCGTAATTTTGCCACAAAAAACTGGGAAAACTTATTGACTAGCATATATGCCTAGGGTTAATGGTGGTTCAAGAAGATGCTCCATAGATTAACCCCCCCATATCCTGCTGCACAAGGGTTAATGCTGGCCCAAGAAGATGCTCCATAAATACCCCCATATGCTGCTGCACAATGGTTAATGCTGCCCCATAAGATGTTCCAGAAATACCCCCCATAATATGCTGCTGCACAAGTATTAACGCTGCCCCGTAAAATGCTCCATAAATACCCCCCATATGCTGCTGCACAAGGGTTAATGCTGCCCCATAAGATGCTCCATAAATACCCCCCAAATATGCTGCTGCACAAGGGTTAATGCTGCCCCATAAGATGCTCCATAAATACCCCTCATATGCTGCTGCACAAGGGTTAATGCTGCCCCATAAGATGCTCCATAAATACCCCCATATGCTGATGCACAAGGGTAAATGCTGCCCCATAAGATGCTCCATAAATACCCCCCAAATATGCTGCTGCACAAGGGTTAATGCTGCCCCATAAGATGCTCCATAATTACCCCTCATATCCTGCTGCACAAGGGTTAATGCTGCCCCATAAGATGCTCCATAAATACCCCCATAATATGCTGCTGCACAAGGGTTAATGCTGCCCCATAAGATGCTCCATAAATACCCCCCATATGCTGCTGCACAAGGGTTAATGCTGCCCCATAAGATGCTCCATAAATACCCCTTATTTGCTGCTGCTGCAATTAAAAAAATGACTTACTCACCTCTCCGTCGCTGGGGGCCAGGTGCCGGTGTCCTGAGCCCCCAGCACCGGTGATATTTACCTGTCCCTGTTCCATCGCCGTCAACTGCTGTGTCTCCCGGATCTCTACAGTGACATTCAGCAGAGGGCACGCACTGACTATGTCATCACGCCCTCTAACCTGAATGTGACAGCAGGAGGACCCAAAGACACAGCGGTGCATGGTGATGGAACGGGGACAGGTGAATATTGCTCTGCCCCCGTCATACTCACCCCCTCCTGGCGTACGGTCTTCTCTGCAGACCCTGCTTCTCCATCGGCTATCTGCTTCCTGCATTCATGTGGTACCACTCATTAAACTCATAAATAAGCGCATATTTATGAGTTTAATGAGCGGTACCACATGACCGCTGAACGCAGAATGCAGACGACCGAGGGAGAAGCAGGAGCTGCAGAGACGTGCCAGGAGGGGGTGAGTATGATCTCTGACACCCCCGTCCACCCCCCGGTATATGACTCACGTATAAGCCGAGAGGGGGACTTTCAGCCCCAAAAAATGGGCTGAAAATTTTGGCTCATACACGAGTATATATGGTATTAGGAATACAAACAAAATAAAATATTGATATAGACATTCTAAAAAAAATAAAGTTTTATGCCACTATAATTTTAAAATGTTCACTTAGATAAGAATTTGGCATTATTACCCTTTGGCTCTAGTATACCAGTCTGAAATAAACATCACAAGGTCAAGTAAAATCTAGAAGTCACTTACAAACTATGGAATGAAAACACACTTCTACTGATGTAAAAATAACCAATATTTGTTTTCTCACCCTCATTAAAACGACTTTGAGAAATGCAGCTGGGAAACCTCTAATTTTTGGCAAATATAAAATTAATGGTAAATTGTGTCACTTTGGGAATTGGAAAGATTCTTGGGATATTTAGGTTGGAAACCAGACCATCACAAAATGAGAAAACATTATAATATTTTTCCATATTTACCAGTTCAGGACTGGGCTATTTTCCCTTGTTCCTAAACCAGGCACATTTGAGTTTTATCATAAATGCACTTTTAAAGGCTCAAAAAAAATTTCTGGATCAGATATTCAAATATCCTAACTTTTGCATCCTTGGTTCACAATACACAGGATTTAATTTTTATGTTATTTTTGTATTCCTTTTTTATTTTTGCTGATGTGAGGAAGAATGTAATGAAAAATAGGAAAAGGAACTTGTCTACTTTTAACATTTAAATTCATTACTATTTTTGCATCCACAACGAACTGCTAAAAATCATTATAAATTGGGTTGCTCTTTCTGTTGAAATTATTTTTATACACTGGATTTTTTTACGGGGCAGGGCTATAAACAGTGATTCAGACTAGTGGTGTTTCATTTTATTTTTCATTTACTTTTTTTTTTACTTGCTGCTTTTAATTATTATTATTATTATTTTACACGCTCTTTCCCCCTTAAGGTCTAAAAAATCCCCTGAGAGAGTAAGAGGAGGGGAAGTGAGGATCAGAATTAAGTCAGAGAGGAAGAGACACATTCAGAGGGTTCTGCAACTTTTTAGCACATTTGACCTCACCACAATGCTGAACGCCGATTTACACTGCTATGTACTTCTGTATAATGTTCTACATGCTGTTGCGCAAACCCGAACAGTAAAGTTCGGCGTCCGTACCGAACACCTACATTTCGGGCACTGAACACGGACTGCACTGTTCGGGTATGGCTGCCTGAGCACCGGGTTTTTGTCATGCTGTCATGTGCATGGCAGCGCAGCAAACACCGCTTATTAAGATTACAGATATTTTTTGGATGGAATATTTTTTGCAATATATTTTTGACAGTGTTTTTTCCTAAAAGCTGATAGAGATTTCTCACAAATTCCACATTTGTGTAGTTTCAATCTTTATTCTGAAGTCAGCTATAGTGTGAGCTTTTTGACACTATTCCAAAAAACCCTCAGGGGTTAAATATTGCACACAGCCTAGAGAGTATCCCACATAAAGTCAATTAAAACATAACCTTTAATGAACCATTAAAAGGACATAACACACAAAAACATTACAAAAAAGTGCTCATGTGAACCAGTGCTCAATAAAAAATGGTTTGGTCTCACCATTGGTATTAGATATAGCATTCCAGCATCAGGGCATATCCTACAGCTGCTACTGATATCAACCCCCTGCATTCCATTAGCTGCTACTGATATTAACCTGTTTTCCAAACTGCAGGATGCATGCAGGGAGACGGCCATATTACCCATTGTTTCCAATATTTTATTTCATGCGTCCAAAGTCTGATTGGTATCATAAACAGGTTAATGCAGCCTCTTCCTATGTTCCAAAATACAGGACGCGTGAAACAGAAACAGCCACAGTGCACATAATTACCAGAATCGCATTTAATGCGATCAGAGTGTGAATAGCGTCCTAGGGCAATAAATACAGCTGCTACTGATATTAACCCCCTGCATTCCATCAGCTGCTACCGATAACCAGGATCGCATTTAATGCGATCAGAGTGTGAATGATGTCCTAGGGCAATATATACAGCTGCTACTGATATCAACACCCTGCATTCCATTAGCTGCTGCCGATATTAACCTCCTGTTTTCCAAAATATATATTTTGGAATATAGGAAGAGGCTGCATTAACCTGTTTATGATACCATTCAGACTTTGGACGCATGATATTGGAAACAATGGGTAATATGGCCGTCTCCCTGCATGCATCCTGCAGTTTGGAAAGCAGGTTAATATCGGTAGCAGCTGATGGAATGGAGGGGGTTAATATCAGTAGCAGCTGTATATATTGCCCTAGGACATCATTCACACTCTGATCTCATTAAATGCGATTCTAGTAATTGGTAGCAGCTGATGGAATGCAGGGGGTTGATATCAGTAGCAGCTGTATATATTGCCCTAGGACATTATTCACACTCTGATCGCATTAAATGCGATTCTGGTAATTATGTGCACTGTGGCTGTTTCTGTTTCACGCATCCTATATTTTGGAATATAGGAAGAGACTGCATTAACCTGTTTATGATACCATTCACACTTTGGACGCATGAAATATGATATTAGAAACAATAGGTAATATAGCCGTTTCCTTGCATGCATCCTGCAGTTTGGAAAACAGGTTAATATCGGCAGCAGCTGATAGAATGCAGGGGGTTGATATCAGTAGCAGCTGTATATATTGCCCTAGGACATCATTCACACTCTGATCTCATTAAATGCAATTCTGGTAATCGGTAGCAGCTGATGGAATGCAGGGGGCTAATATCAGTAGCAGCTGTATTTATTGCACTAGGACGCTATTCACACTCTGATCGCATTAAATGCAATTCTGGTAATTATGTGCATTGTGGCTGTTTCTGTTTCACGCGTCCTGTATTTTGGAATATAGGAAGAGGCTGCATTAACCTGTTTATGATACCATTCACACTTTGGACGCATGAAATATGATATTAGAAACAATAGGTAATATAGCCGTTTTCTTGCATGTGTCCTGCATTTTGGAAAACAGGAAGTTAATATCGGCAGCAGCTGATGGAATGCAGGGGGTTAATATCAGTAGCAGTATGCGATCTGATGTCAGACGCTGGGGTGGAGCATACCGATAATGGAGTCTTTATCAAGAGTCCATGTGCTTTCCTCTCCAGGACTCCACTTGGTAGTGACAGGGACAGTCATACTAGTTTGTTAGGCACCTCACCACTGCAGGGCCTGTGGACGTAATGGACAACACTAATTCTATATATCCTTTCCTACTGCTTTATATCTATTTGACTCCCCTGATGAATCCCCACCATTGGGGAAGAAACGCGTAGGGAGATTCTGTCTACTTTTCCCCTTATCAATGGGGGTGTCCACTACAGGATCCACTTGGGGCCTGTCCTTGTTAGGACAGGAGTAACGCTGGGGCACGACAGGGAGTGTAGGGGAATACTTTACATTAACACTGGTTTTCCCATGTCTCAGCTCCCCATGAGTGGATCGTCTCTCCAGCAGGATACGCCCTGATGCTGGAATGTTATATCTAATACCAATGGTGAGACCAAACCATTTTTTAATTGAGCACTGGTTCACATGAGCACTTTTTTGTAATGTTTTTGTGTGTTATGTCCTTTTAATGGTTCATTAAAGGTTATGTTTTAATTAACTTTATGTGGGATACTCTCTAGGCGGTGTGCAATTTCAATCTTTATTCCCCTAAATTTAACAAATAAATCCATTAGCAAAAGAATTAAGGATTGTATGTTCACCAGGCTTAGGTTTTAGGCTGGAGTCATACACAACATAGAAAAATACGGACCGTATTGTACGGCCGTAATACGCATAAATGGTTCCTAAATAGTACTCCGTATGTCATCCGTTGTCAGGGTGTGGCCGCGTATTCCTCATGGTGCTACTACCTGGCAAGATCAGGCTGTATCTATGTTGTGATGTTCTTATGTGTGTGTTTATAATTTTTTGGGTGTTCTATGATTTGTGTTGTCTGTTTATATGTGATAAAGTTGACTTACTTAATCGAATGCCTAAAATAATTCATAAAGAAGGCCAAAGATGCATTTTCAAATGTTTTATAAATGCAAAATATAGCTTCGAATACGGTTTACCATATTGTTTTCATATGGTAGATATTGCCCAGGCCATTTAGCCTTTTCTGTATATACCATTTGCATTTTTTGACACACAAATAGGTAACAAGAAATGATAAATACTAACAAAAACAAAAAATAAAACAATTATGTATTTTACAACTGCTGGTAGCTTGGCAGAGGTGATGGCGGGAGGCCTTCATCTCTTTGTTGGGGGTTGGGGTGCCCAGCTTGAACATCACCCTGTTGAGGTGGATGATCTTGGCCCTGTGGGAATATGTGGCCATGTTCCTGCAGCTGAGCACCAAAGAGACCATAAGGATACTGTCGATTATAATCCTGTGGCTGATTGTAGCCACGTCCATCATACCCCCCAATATGACCATGTCGTCCAAACCCAGATTGGGGCCAGCCTCCAACACCAGGTCTGTACAAGTGGCCATATTGGGCAGGTTGGTTATAGGCTGCCATTTGGCCATGTTGTTGCCAAGGTTGGTTTGGGGGGGAATGAGTGAAGGTGTAGGCACACATGTAGGGGGACACTCAGATCCTAACTAAGCATGCACAGCTGGTTGTCGGACAAGGTGGAGGCGGTTACGTGTTGAGAGCTGCCACCTCTCCAGATACTCAAACAACTCATATGGGTCATTGGGGTGTGTGCATGCATCAATTAGGAACTGAATGGATCCTCGCACACGTAGCCTCACCTCACGGGGTAGGGGACGGAGGTACCGGGCCAGGCTTCGGGAATATGCCTCTTCACCCTCATCCTGGGCAGCCCTGGACAGGTAATTTAGGACACCTGTGTCTACATGCCTCCGGGTATCAGAGGCACTGTTGTCCCTTCTCCGTCTCCCACGGCGGCCTACGGTTGCAGGCTGGGAGGACCCCTCAACACGACCAGTAGGGCTGCTGCTGTTGCCAGGGTCTTCTAAGTTGCTGGCTGCTGGTGGCTCTGCTGGGTCTGGACCAGGTGCAGAACCTGATGCTGGGCCTGATGCTGGTGGAGCTTGGGGGTTGCAAAAGCTCTGGTCAGAAGATGGGCCAGCCACCTCTTCACATCCCCTGTCCTGGTCTATAATGGGCTCAGTATCCGACCCTGTCTCCCTCTCTGTGAGGTTGGACTGAGTTCTGTTAGGAAATGTACAAAAAACAAAATGTAGCTCTGACCCTAAAAAGCATATGTGTCATGTGGTGTGATGTCTGTACTCACGGTCTGAGATCCATACTGGGTGCCAAAAATGCCAAGCGGTCAAAATAGATGTATTTCCTCTTGGTCGGTACTGCTGCCCCACTCCTGGCCCTCTGCTGTCTTTCCCGCCGGTACTGGTTGCGGATGCTGCGCCAGCATCTCATCACATCCTCAACTGCAATGTGAAGTGAAAAGGGACTGTAACCTTTGGGAACTGTGCCAAGCAATATTCCTAACATTTCACATAGTCACGTAGCCTAGTAGGGAGTGGTTTTTAGATAATTTTTTCTTTAGCAAACAGGGATACCTACATACACAGTATAGGATTGTAGGGGCTACATTTATAAAAGCTCACTTTTGGCCTTTAAGCTGATTGGTAAAAATGACAATTACTTACGAATGTGTTGTTGCTCCTCACGTGGCCGTTGGGCATAGTCTGGGAACATGTGCACACAGATGCGCCTCCATGCCGCCTCTTTGCAGCCCCAGTCAGAATAATGGGCATCCAGTTGGTCCCAAAGTTCGGGCCTTTCCTGGACCAATATGTGGCGCCCCTGAGGCTCAGTCGCCACAGAGGCACTGCACCTCCTCCTGAGGTGTAGTGCCCCACATCCAGGTAAGGTGGAGACTCCTGTCCACGCTCCAACACAATTAGGAGCTCCACATTAATGTGGCCAGACATGACGCTGCAGGACTCCATGGCGGCATACTTCCTGGATGTCTGGAGCGCTTTTTGAGCTAAATTGCATATCTAAGTTTCCTGATGATGGATTGGCCCATTTCCTGTCACCAGGAGAAGTCTTGTGTATTTCTCGCAAGTCACACGGGTGGTCCATGTGTAATACGTTTTTTTTTGCGCACCCATAGACTTTCATTGGCGTACTACGGTCGTAATACGCTGACAATCGCAGCATGCTCCGATTGGCACGGACCGTATAACATACGTGACAAAAATACGGCTGATGGGAGCTACCCCATAGAGAATCATTGGTCCGTGTGCAATGCATTTTTTTAACGCCTCTCACTCATCCGTATTCCTCTCTAGTGTGACGCCGGCCTTAGAAGGACCAACAGGTTCAGTTCTATCAGACTCTTGGCATTCCATGGCTGCCACAGTTATAAAAAACAGGTAACACTGAAAACTTGAACTTGGCAAATTAAAAACTCAAACCACTTTTTGTCACTTAAATAAACTTGCTGTGTGTGAGATGTTCGACGCATCCAAAGTTGCAAGGATCACTAGAGTCTACTGAATAACTTCCTTGCCTAAGGGAAGTTCTGGTACTGCTGCTGGTAGCCAGTTTTTCAGCTGCAAAATGCACAAGATGCCGCCACGACTCTTGAACCATTCTCGGCCCTGTTGCTAATATCAGAATTTAGCATCAGCGGGAGGGGGGTAAAAGAGAATTAGAGGGTACAATTGAAGTCCAAGAGAGTGTTACACAAACACCCTTCTTCACTTCCTGAAGGTCAGAAAGCTGGAGAAAATACTAGGAGGCAAAATGTAAGGGATTTTTCATTATTTCCTGTCCTTAAAGTAAGCTGGAGACTTTCCTGGTAGTACTGATGTGGATGGTAAATGTAAAAAAAGAAAACAATGCATAAACCAAGGTGATGCCAGTTTTGAATTGGGAAATCTGATTACAGGTTCCCTATAAAACACACAGTCATATTTCCTTATGATCAGCCAAACTACAATAGTCTACATATTCATTACTTTTATTTGAACCAGCCACGGTTATAATACTTGTCACTAGGAGAGGTTCCCGATTTTAAAGTGAATCTCAATAAAATAAATCATTCAACTGAAAGCAATCTTCAATTCATATCTTTATAAAAAGCGTTTTGCGTGAATGTTCTGTTTCTGATTAGGGTGAGGTATGTGAAGTGCTACATTCGGCATCAAGAAATAGTTTACTTCTTATTAAAAACCTGAGAACATAGAATAATTGCTATTGTTTATAAAACATGTAATTCAGAACATGGTGAGGAAAAAACCTCAAGCCATGAACCAATTTCACTGTCTTATTGTGACTGGCCAAACTCTGAAAACTTCACGTTACAATTTTCACATTTCTGTTTTTTCCAAATATAATGTAAAAGATGGAGATCTGTTTTATGTATTTTTTTATATTAAGATTAGGTAATACACATATTCTACAGTTCTGGGCAATGTGCCCAGGGTTGAAATTTGTGTGGTCCTAAAATAAGCCCTCAGCCCAGTACTAATCCAATCAGACTTGATCAGATCAGTATCATATATGATGGTTCATTTGGATGGGAGAAAATTCGGAAAAGCCTGTATTTTTGCTTTGCACGTACAGTCACCACCAGTATTACAAAAAGGAGAACCATCTGTTCTCTGTGTACTGCCCCAGACAATTCCCAAAATCATCCTCTTTGTGTTTTAGAGACTCACATTACAGAATAAGAATTGGAGTCAAAAGAATTTGGGCTGATTTAATTGAAATTACTCTAAGTTCAAAACTGTTCATCAGTTTGCGACAAAATTCTAATTTTTGGCATTTTTACATCCAACCAGGCCAACTCTGCCATCATTATGAAAAGTGGGTGGAGCTAAATAGGGAAAGGCATGGCGTGAAATGGGCAAACATGTAGTGATATATTTATGTAATGATATATTTATACCACACACTAGCTACCCACAAAGCACTGTGTGCATGTGCGCATGCTTAACAGAAAAATTAAAGGGCTGATGGGCAGAAAAACAGGGTTGGATCAGATTACATTTTTGTGATCAATTCAGTGAACTGAACTCCCAGATAAAATCACAATAAACTTCTGTATATTGATACCTTTAACCTCTTTACCACTATAGCTAAAAATGAACCTGCTCCATTCATCATTATATACAAAGTGAATACGGTATACCCCTTAAAATTGCATTAGATGTGAAAAATGCACTGAAATTGCATGTAACCCACACTTGACTAGCAATAAAATTTATTCAAAGCTAAATGCCAGGAAGTATTTAAAAAAATTTTTATTTAACATGAGAGAATAAAAAGAAATAAAAAAACAGTGTCATAAACATGATAAAAACATTTTTAAAAATATGCATTCATAAATTCAATGGATAAAAAAAGCACGTCATCTAATTTAGCTAATAGGGGCAAAAATGCTGCAGAAAGTCAACATGAAAAACTTGCCAAATACTCAGTAGTCCTACTGTGCTTCTTGTATTGGAGCCCCTTCATCTGTAAAAACAGTTCATGGCAGACGATCTGTGCGTGTATCAATTTGAAGCTAGCATAAAACGTGAAGCATTCCACTTAGTGCATCTTTTCATTGATTCCAACTCAGAATATTCATTATACTGTTGGATCCTAAATGGGTTGTCCAGGACTTTAACACTGATGACTTATCCTTGTCTGATCGGTGAGGGTGTGACACCCAGCACTCCCGCTGATCAACTGTTCCCAGTGTCGGCGGCAGTCTGAACTGCTCAGTTGTGGAACTTCACAGCACACCTCCGTCAATTGCATAGTGGCTGTGACCGGGTACCTGCCCTCAGCCAATATTCCCTAACAGAGCTGTACTGTTCGCTATTCAACTCCTCAATTGAGCAGCTCTGACTCCACCAACACCAGGAACAGCTGATCATCAGGGATTAAGGGTATCCTAAGGATAGGCCATCAATTTCTAAGTTCTGGACAACCTCTTTAACATTTTCCACAGAACATCCCAACTGACTGAATCGAACACCTTAATGATAAGGCCAGGTCTCAGTACCTAGAATCATTTGCATGTTAATAGACATCCTTTAGGCTTTGGCTATGTGGTGACATTGGCCGTGACACAGGTAAAGCAGTCAAATATTGCTGTAAGATGCTGCTATATCACCACACAGTGCAAGCAAATGTGGATGTTTTGTGACCCGCAAGGTCCCACAACAAGAAAGTTGAAAAAAATCCAACTGGTTGTGAATTTTGCCAACTTGCTTGTTGAGCTCTCACATATCTTGTGGATCACAATACAACCCCATTCAGTTTCACTGTGCAGTGATGTAGCAGCAGCATTCAAGTTCACTATGCTGTTACGCAGCAGTGGTGTACAGCGATCTTTTGCAGCGTAACCTGGCCAGCGTCATTGTGTAGCCCGAGCCATATAGAGGTAGATCTAGATGGTACCAAATCATTCTGTTCCTCATATAAGTCATTTACTACCACCACCAATCTATCCACACAAAATATCTTGGGCAGTTACTTAATCTGGAAGTAAGATCAGTGTTCATCTATAGAACGTAAATGATTATATTTTTGAGTATTATACTTTAGGGACAGACATTTCATTGTTGTAACCTGTGCAGCCGCACAGGGGCCCAAGAGGTAAGGGGGCTCATTTCTACGTCCAGAGCAGGTGGACTTGTGCATTATGATGAGCTATTGGACTGCAAAGTGCCCATATAATGTCCTTACACATGGGCCCTTTTCTGTCTGTGTCCGCTAGTTTAATAATTTTCCATTACACATGAAAGTGTCCAGGCTTCAGGTTTTTTTTTAGCTGCTTAGAAAACATGAGACAGTATTAAACGTGAGAATAAAATACTGTTTTTTTTGTAGTTTTGTGTCCTCTAATTTGCTTCCTTTTTCCATGTTTGCACAATTTATTGTGGGACATTTTATAGTGATTCACACACATGATACTTGCCATTTCTTTAAGAGCATATGAACAATTTATATGGAGTATTTTCAGTCTCCAAATTAATAGATTGGTTGGCTATGATACATCTTTATATTATTCCAAATCTTAAAGTTAGGATTACGCTCATCTATACCACATCAGAACTGTAAAAGTGTCACTTGCTAGTTTATTATTTAATTCCATCATCACGTACACCCAGAACTTGTGAAGGACTACTCTACTTCAATATTAGATGCAAAACAGCTGTTAAAGGTAAAATCATTGCATGGGAACATGCGCTATATAAGCCTGGTGTGTAGTTGTGCTCCAGTAAACAATTACATAACTCCACTTTTTTTCTTCCCCTGTAGACTTTGTATACATCTAAGCAAAACATCATTGATTACCATAGTAAATTAACCACTAAATTTTATAAACCTTAGTGACATTGAACAGATTATATTCAGGGTTATGGAAACTCCAAAAACTGGTATCTTTGATAACAACCCAATTGGATTTTGTTTTTTACACATCATCCATTCATTTGAAATATTTATTTTATTAAAAAAAGAGTATCAAAAGAATGAATATTTTTAAGAATAATTCTCTTTAAAGGGGGCAAAAATAAAAATATTACAATCTCCATTTAAAAACAGTGCCATACCTGTTTACTGGATGTGTGTGGCATTGTATCTAAGCCCAATTACTTCAATGGAGCTAACTAATTATAATCAGTGGACATGAGTATTGGTGGTTCTGGAATTAAAATCAGTCATGCTTTTTCATGTTATGGTTGATATGGAAAGCTTTTTTTTTTTTTTTACTTTAAATGCAGTTACTTTTGGGTAGAAATCTTTTATGCAATTGGGTTTAATTAAAAAATGTGAACCATATGACCTGTACAGGCTCTTTGTTTCCCTACACATTGCTGTCTGCTGAATAAATAAGGGTTATTCCCATCTTTAGACCCTATCATCTGTCTTAATGGAGCAATGTCCATGTCTTTTAAGGTTGGCACTACATTTTTATGTGCAATTTTTGGAATCCTAGCCAGAAGTGACACTGCTATCCTAAAGTGGTTTTACAGGGCTTGAATATTTGTAGTTAAAGGGAGCCTGTCATGTTAAAGCACTATTAATAGAGTTGAGCGACTTTGGTCGGATCGGGTTTCGTGAAACCCGAATGAAACAAAATAAGTTTCAGATGAAACTCGTCCGACTAGAGCAAAACAAAGTCGGAGTTTCGTCCGACTTTTATTTCCCATTGACTTGCATTGGGGTCGGGTTTCGGACGAAACTCCGACTTTGTTTTGCTCTAGTCGGACGAGTTTCATCTGAAACTTATTTTGTTTCATTCGGGTTTCACGAAACCCGATCCGACCAAAGTCGCTCAACTCTAACTATTAACCTGCAGATATGGAGTTAATCTACAGGTTAATAGTTTTCTGAAACTGCCTGCACTGAGATCCCCACTGCCAGAGGAAATGAACTTTATTCTTCCCAGCATGCTCGGGCTTTCAGTCATAGTGGTAAGTCACCGCTCAGTAAAAAGTGAGCGGAGACTATAATCGTGCCCCGACACAGACTGACAGCTGGCTCAGCATTAGAAGTTAATGTCCTCCTGGCAGCAGGGCTCTCTATGCAGACTTCTCTTTTGTCAGTCTAAGCAGTGTGCTTTGGATGGCCTGGCAGGTACTTGCATAACCCTGACAATCAGAGGCGTATCTAGGGGGGCAGCTGGGGCATGTGAAGAGGCAGAGGGGTCACTATTGGGCCTCCTAATGCGGCGGTCCAATGTGTCTCCCCTGGCGGCTGCATTCTGCTGCCCCCCTGTCACGGGGTCTTTGTCCAGTATCACATAATCAACAGAGCAAGGGAAGAGTGAACAATCCCAAGATCTTTATTTTAGGCAAAAAAAATGAAAGGTCCATATAAAATCCACCACACAAAGGATAAAATAATCCCGAACCCGAATGCAGTTCAGTAACAGGATAAAAGCCCTGGGAAATGAGAGGCTCACAATCTAGCAGAGGATAAAATAGTCTGTATACTATCTGAGGTGCTGTGTTCACAACATTGTCCCATACATGAATCTGATCTCTTTTCTCTCCTGGCTGATATTTTAAGGCCGGGGTCACACTGGCGAGGAATACGGGAGAGTGAGAGGCGCAAAAAGCACGCATTACACACGGACAAATGATTTTCTATGGGGTCACTCGCACCAGGCGTATATTTCTCCTCAGTATCCTACGCTCCGTGCCACTCGCAGCATGCTGCGATTGTCAGCGTTCTACGCCCGTAATACGCCAATGCAAGTCTATGGGTGCGCAAAAAATACGGATTACACACGGAACACACGTGTGACCTGCGAGCAATACGCAAGTCTTTTGGCTGGTGAACAGGAAATGGGCCAATCCATCATCAGGAAGTGTAGACATGCAAATGAGCTAAAAAACCACTCCAGACATCCAGGAAGTCAGCCTCCATGGAGTACAGCAGCAGCATGGCGTCCACATATATTAATGTAGAGATGCTCATTGTGCTGGTGCAGGAGCGTCCAGAAATATTGGACCCACGCGACACAAACTATGCGAACCGCACAAGAAAGGAGGCGTCATGGAGGCGCATCTGTCGCCAGATGTACCATGACTTTGGTGACAGACCACGTGATGACCAGCAGAAAATTCGTAAGTGCAACCATAAAAATATCATTAACCTTAGCGCACGCTATAAAATGAATCTACAATCAGCACCCCCCCTTCCTGTGCATGTACTTTTATTAGCCTCATGAGGCCGTTACATTAGTATGTGACACGTGGCTTCACACAGCCATAATTAGGGGTTAGGCCACAAGCTCCTCAGCCTCCTAGCCAATAAAATTAGTTTCAGTGGAGCTAATGAGACCCTGGGTATCAATGCCCAATTACATATGCCACCATGGGTAGAATGCACACCCCAGAAGGCCCCATGCCTAGACTACTGGTAGAAAATGTGACCTCTCAAATATGTGATTTTGACATTCTTTCCTGTCACATTGCAGTGGAAGATGTGATGAAACGGTGGAGAAGCATCCGGGACCAGTACCGCCGGGAACGCCAGCAGCGGTCCAGGAGTGGGGATGCTGGCCATGTAAAGCGCAAATATATATACTATGACCGGCTGAACTTCCTCGCCCCAATTCTGGCTCTGAGACCGTAAGTACATACCTCACACCACATGACACAAAAACATTACACAAATACTTTACAGGGACAAAAATATTGATGTATTTTTGCCTCTGTTCTATTTCATAACAGAACTCAATCCAACCTTACGGATCGAGGAACGGCCTCAGAGGCAGAGCCCATTATAGATCCTGTAGGGGATGAGGTGGCTGGCCCATCTTCTCCCCCTACAAGAAGGATGGCTGAAGAGGAGGCATCACCAGAACACACAATGGCTGCCCTACACAACACACCACCAGGACGGTCTGCTGCTGCAAACTCACCCATCCTGGAAGAGCCGGGCAACTTGAGCATCAGCCCAACTGCCCAGATCAGGCCCTCCCCACAGGCTGCTCTAGCATCACAGCGAATAAGAAGAAGGCGCCAGGTCACCATTCAAGAGAGCAGGACCAATGTGGACACAGGGGTGCTGAATTACTTGTCCAGAGTCACTACAGATGATGGTGAGGAGGCCTATGCACGTAGCCTCACCCTTTATCTCCGTGCCCTTACCCGTGAGGTCAGGCTCCGTATTAGGGGATGTATTCAGATCGTGCTTGATGCAAGCACCCCCCCAATACCCCATATAAGGTGTTTGAATTTCTGGAGAGGTGGCAGCTCTCACCAAGAAATTTAATGCGCATGAGACCATCCACACAGATGCTTGGTCAAGCAGGGTCTGAACATCCCCTAATACGTGGGCCAACACCTCAACCCCTTCCTCCCCCTACCCATCCTTCTATTCCGCAGCCCCAAATGTCTTCCTCAAGCCAACCCCACCAATATGGCCACTTGTACCCACCCAGTGTTGGAGGCTGGTCCCAACCTGGTTGGGGACGATCTGGCTATCTTGGTGGGTATGAGTCACGGGCCTACCAGAGCCAACAAGAAGCCCCTCACCATCATCATTACTCTGGCCAGTATCCCCAACATGCCCAGGAGGCTGGACAACTACAGCATCATGGGCAACAGTATGGCCCCACACAGGGCGATGTTGCCCACAATGTCCAGCAGCACCCACAGGCTGGTCCTCCACGTTCCCCTTCCCCTACATATGAGGATTTATGAATCAAAAGTTTGGAGATGTCCAGTAACAGGTAACTGGTGCTTCTAATCTAGACAAAAAAACAGGTGTTCTCCTTCACCAACATTTAGAACATAATTTAACACTCACATTTTTAAACAATGTTTTCCAAACATATGAAACAATCCATCATGACAGGCAACGCTACCTCACGCCTTTCACACAGATATTACATGTGTGTATAAAAGAGAATATTTAAATTCGCTATACTGTTACATGAAAGGATGAAAATACACTAGTCACTTGCTAACACAAAGGAAAGGCGTGCTTGCCTTTAGTTAAGTAGTCAACTTTGTTGTTAACAATCTCTAGTAAAACAATTTGAGGCGACCAGCATTTAGAATTTCACGCTCTCTCTATGTCTTAACAAGTGATTTTTGTATTTTCATCCTTTCCAGTATAGCATGCTTAAATATTGTCTGTTCTACAGACAGGTAATATCTGTGTGAAAGATGTGAGGTAGCCTTGCCTGTCATGGTGGAATCTCTCAATGATTGGATAACATTATGAGGAAATGTGAGTGTTATCTTATTGACTTTATTTAGGTGATGGAGCTCACCCTTTGTTGCCTAATCAAGGTTAATGTAGGCATGCAGCAATGTTGTTATTGCATAATGTTTGTTGCAGTTTTTTTCTGTAATGTTAATGTTACACCAAGTTAAAGAAGGCACAAAGGGTCATTTTGGCCTTTGCCAAATTTGTGTTATGGCAAAATTATGTTTGCCTTTAAGCAAAACAAAAAAAAAAAAGGCAAAACTAAAAATTTGTCTACTCTAGTTAACGTCTCTGTGTGATTTTTCACAATCCCTCACAACATACTAACAGACACCAACCAATGCAATGAAACAGTCATAGAATCATAAAAGCTTGAGTAATATATATTTAGACACACTTTTAAAGAAACAAATTATAACATAGACACAGCATTCTCTTGCCAAGAAGTTGCCCCCTCAGGTGAGATAAAGTAATTCGTGAATATATCACGCACTTTGAGGCCACAGAGCGGTCTACGTTGAGGGATGATAGGTGGTCTCACCCTGCGCACATTGTCCGGCCTACGCACAACACCATCAGAGGAGGAACAATCATGTATCCTGGTGAAGTTATGCAGAACAACACAGGCTTTGACAACTTCATTCACATTTTGCTCACTCAACTGAATGGCAGACTGGAGTACCCACCATTTGGCACAAAGAATCCCAAAGGAACACTCCACCAGTCGCCTAGCACGTGATAGGCGCAAGTTAAAAATTCTGCGCCTGTGGTCAAGGTTGCGCAGGGGATATGGCCTCATGACATTGCGTGATAACTGAAAGGCCTCATCTGCCACAAGGACATAAGGGACTGATTGTTCGGGGGAGCCTGGTAGCTGGCGAGGTGGTGGTAGATCCAACTGGTTGGTGCGTAGCCGCCGACCCATTATGGAAGTATTGAAGACTCTAGAGTCTCCCGTCCTTCCATAGGCCCCAATGTCAACAATAATAAACTTGTATTGAGGGTCTACCAGAGCCAACAATACAACAGAAAAGTATTGTTTATAATTGAAGAATTGGGAGCCTGAGTTCGGCGGCTTACGCACCCTGATATGTTTGCCATCCAGGGCCCCAATACAATTTGGAAACTGGCAGTCCTCCTCAAAGTCCCTTGAAATCCTTAACCAGTCTTCCATCCTGGGCTCGGGTAGGACCACCTGATGGAGTCTTGTCCAGATTTGTGCACATGTAGACCTCACTATGCCTGAAATGGTTGACTTCCCAATGAGAAACTCATGGTGGAGGGCGGCATAAGACAGGCTAGTGGACAGGAAGCTGTAGAACAACAGAAATAGTACAGTTTAGAATGGCTAAAGTAAAAAAAAATCAGTTACATGCCGACCAAACTTGTTAGGAAATGAGAGAGAACAACACACACATATTTGGTGGCACAATGACTAAGCGATATGCAGGACATATTATATGTAACATTCTTCTGTGTCAGGTGAAACATATTTTGAGTAAGATGAGGGTATTAAACTTTGTCCAAGAAGGCCAAAAAACATAAATTAACACACACATTATGAACATAGAGAATGTGGTTGTGTAGTACATACCGTATTGTGAGTAGAAGTCGCTCCTCTGCAGATTTGGCTTTGCGCATCATAGTGTCCTGAAAGGTGATCCCAGGGCGCACTGTCTCCAAGAGGCGATCAAATGTGGAAATGCTCATTCGACAGTACTGGTAAAATTTCTCCGGATGCTCCCACAGAGACGAATAGAGGCGGTGAAAATGACCTCTTGTGAGTCGTTGCCTCAAAAGTGGATGTACCCACATGCGTCTCCTCCTCCGTGGATCCACTATCACAGGATATGGTTGGCCAAAGCGCCGTGACAAAAGCCAGGTAAAGAGAACCTGCTCAGTTGTATTGAATGTCAGACCCTCTGCCATGCTGCACAAAGAACACCAACACACCTCGTGAAAGCAAGGTGACAAATGTACAGAATGTAGGCATCCACCTGTTTGAGTCTCTAAATAGGGTGCAGGCTAATGATTTAAATTGTTTGCAGGCCTGAAAACCGTTAAATGTCCATTTTGCAAGGCTGCGAGAAAATCTCACCATACGGATTGCATACGGATGCCACACGGATTACATACGGATGCACACATGCGCAAAATACGCGACCTCACCCTGCTTACGGATGACCTACGGAGCACTGTTTAGGGGTCATTCATCCGTATTACGCATGTAAAATACGGAGCATATTTTGCGCAGGTTAGTGTGACTCCAGCCTAAAGGGCCTTTTACACTAAGCAACGCACCAGCGATAACGATAGCGATCCGACCAGGCATAGATTGCTGTTGTGTCGTTACGTGATCGCTAGATAGCTTTCAAACAGTCCACTCTCGTCAACGACTCTAGAGAGATCAGCGATCTGCATAGCGACCTCGTTGCTCGTTGAGTACCTATCACATTACTAAACAAAAAACGATTCAGACCTCGGTGGGCGTGCTTCAGCGTTTAATTTACAACGCCCCCCAAAGCGCCGATTGGTGGTCACCGCTGCGCTGTCATTGGCCGGCGGCGTCATTAAAGAGGACGTAATAGCGTTACAGTTTAAATCTCTGGAGCGCCGTGGTTAGCTTCTAAACCAGCATTTTTCTCCCTAGAGACAAAAGTGCATTTTTGGTTAGATTTCGCTATTCGACCTTCAGCAACCCTCTTGAAGAATCATCATCGTTGGTTATTTTCAAATACCTCCATTTTGAATATCATCTCAACAACGGTATTGTAATACTCCATTATTGTTTCCTCCCTGGAATAAACTTTGGTTTTTATTTACCGTTCAGCTTATGTGAACCATGACTTCTTTCCCCCCCCCCCTATTCTTGTAATTTTCAACCCAATGAAAATACTAATAACATGAACAAATGCTTTTTATACACTTACGGACTCTGCTTCAGGAGATGCTTGCACCGCCTGGCTTGCGTGTGCTGCGGGGGATGTTGGTGCTGCAGGTGCTGATGGGGCTGGGGCCGCCGCATGCGCCGCTGTTTGGAAAAAACAAAACTGAGCGCAAAACCACTTATATTTGCGTTGTGCAATTTCACATGTGCGAATCAAATTTTTTTTTTTTTTTTTTTACACTGTAAACCCTGTTAAAAAAAAAAAAACAAAAACAAAAACATATGTTTAAAACATACTATCTGGAACACTCACCTCGGTCCCTCCGCACTTGTTGTTGGAGGCTGGTGAGGAGGTCTCTTGAGCGAAAGCGCAGATCTGCCAGTTTTTTCCTGATTTGCGTTGTGGTGCGCTCAACTCCGAACCGGCGTAACAGTCCTCGCCTGAT
This sequence comes from Dendrobates tinctorius, assembly GCF_039654945.1. NCBI lineage: Eukaryota > Metazoa > Chordata > Amphibia > Anura > Dendrobatidae > Dendrobates > Dendrobates tinctorius. The sequence continues at coordinate 44,911,363 of NW_027361684.1, forward strand.
CCTCCGCAACACAGCCCGCTTGTGTCTCATGGGGTGTGCATGCGCCTGTCCACACGCATAATCGCGCCTCTCCATCTCCTGTACCAGGAAACGCATTTCGGCCTCCCCCCAAGGTGTAGCTCTCTGTCTACCAGCCATTGCTTCCTGTTTTGCTTTCACAACGCAGCAGGGACGGCCACAAGAACGTCGTGCCGTCACGACGTTTTCCCGCCTCATTTGGTGATGCTACTGCGTACTTTTAGTTATGGTACTACTGCGCGCTTATCGGTGACGCTATAGAGTCCACTTAAGGGCGGTTGTAAAATGGCGTGTTAACGGATCGCTACAGTGCTGATACTGTGTCGCAGGGCTATGTTATTTTTTTTTTCTTTTAAAAACCAGTAACACTTTGAAAAGTAGCAACTATGTGAATTTATTGTTGTTTTTATCACACAAGAATGAAATAAACATGTTAAATAAACACTTTTGCTGTCTAGATTTCATGCTGCCAAGTAACAGCACCAGGCCCATTAAAATATTGGCAGTATTGGTCCCTGCAGGCCTTAGCATCATCACGGTTTCTTCCCCTTTCCAGTGCTTGAAGTCCAGGTACTGCGGGATCATTGTCGCGCCACCTACCAAGAACAACCTGACCATTTGTTGTGTCAACAGAGTCCACAAAGGCAGGCGGAGTGTAATCATTTGCATCACGGCGCCGCAGAAAATTGTGCAGCACGCAACAAGCCATAACGACCGAGTCAATGGATTCCAACTTTAGGTTTATGGGTGTGTGGAAAATCCGAAAGCGGCTGGCCATGATGCCAAACGCATTCTCAACAACCCTTCGTGCCCTTGACAAACGGTAGTTAAATATACGTGTTTGCTCCGTCACACTTTTTTGTTGGTACGGTTTCAGCAGATTCGCATGCAGCACGAAGGCTTCATCACCGACAAAAACAAAGTTGAGGTTGGCGGTTGTCTCTGTGTTGGGAGGCAGGTTCAGGTCACAATTGGTCAATCGCTCTCCAAAAAGTGTATGTTCTAACACTCCACCATCTGAAATCCTGCCGTTCATGCCAACATCAACATTTATGAACTCGTAGTTTGCATTAACAAGGGCCATAAGGATTACACTAAAATAGCCCTTATAATTGTAAAAATAGGATCCACTTTTCGGCGGTTGGGTGATCCTCACATGTTTACCATCCAAAGCCCCCCCACAGTTTGGGAACTGCCAAAGCCGCTCAAAATCAGAGGCAATATTTTTCCACTCCGCCACTGTTGTAGGAAACTGGATGTAGCTCCTGAGGCTTTGAACTATGGCATTGCATGTTTCAGGAATCAAACTGCTGAGCAGTGACAAAGAAACGGCAGAAGAAAATTGCAGATCTTTCAGTGATCGTCCGGTGGCCAGGAATCTCAGCGTCACGGTCAATCGTTCGTCTACCGGCACAGCAGCTCGCATTTTGGTATTTCTCCTTTCAATCAATGGCGTCACCCTGGCTAGTAAAAATTTGAAAGAGTCCTCTGACATCCGCAGATAGTTCTTGAAATCCTGAGGATTGTTCTCCTGCAGTTCTCTTACGAGCTGCATGTGTGAGAATTCGGACCTCTTCGCCAACCACTCTCTGGTCCACATGCGCCGCTTTCTTTTGGAACGCCTCTCTTGCATCTGTGCCTCTTCATGTAGCCGACCAGCCTCCAACACCAAAGCAGCAGCCACAATAGCACGCTCTGCGCCGTTCATGATATACAAACTGCAACATAAAATAAAATCAATAGACGATTTGGTAACAAGAGCTTCATTTGTATAAAGCCAACACAATAATCATTAACAGTATTACTCTAAAAAAAAAAGGCATGGTACTATTGAAATACATACCTGGCAAACAGAGTTGTTCTTTTGATGAATAAAATGAATCCACTAATAAAAGCGCAATAGCGATTACAATAGGGACGCCGAAGCAACCGCGTTGTGAAAGCCGTTAAAATATAAACGCTGTAGCGACTCACACTGGAACGTTTAAGCCAAACCGGTTAACATCCAATATGCTTGGGAACAAAGTGTTGAATGAGGCGTTCAAGCGTTGTCTTTTATAGCTTTTTTGTCAGATACATTTCGCACATTGTCAGCGCTGTGAAGACCAATAGGGAAGAGGAGGCGTGGCAGGTAAGTCACGCCTGTGTCGCTGAGCCATGCGTCGTTATTGACGTCGCTCATCGTTTTTAAAGCTTCAAACACAACGATAATTACTGGACAGCGGGACGTCAGCGATGGAAAAATGTACCTGCACATTCGAGCACGATCAGCGATAGCCGACGGGGGGTCCGGTCGCTGCTACCTTTCACACTTAACGAGATCGCTAGCGTGATCGCTGTCGCGTCACAATATCGGTGTCGCTTGAGCGATATCATTAGCGATCTCGCTTAGTATAAAACCCCCTTAAGAGTCCCTCTCCTCATTCACAGGTTGGGGGGGGGAGGTCCCAAGTTAGATCAAAATGTCATTAGCATATTAGTAAACAAACATTATTCACTGACCCTGTGGAAAGATAATAGTACAGTACTGTGGGAACTGATATCAGATGGCAAATAACAGCCATTCATCAATTAGCAAATATCATCTCATCCTACAAGAGAACACCATGAAAATCAGTAAAATATGAATACAAAGGATACCCACATACCATATCCCACCATCACACCCCGGACTGGGATTCAGCCGTTCTCTGTCAAGCTGACAGCCGGCTCACAGAAGCTGCAATTGTACTCGCATCTTTGCAATGCAAGTACAATTGAAGCTTTGAGCACTGGGACACAGCGACATTAGCAGCATGATCAGCTCATGTGATCATGCTGCTGACGTCACTCACCAGCGCGCAGAAGAGAGAAGAGCATTGATAGTAAGTGCTCCTGTGGCTGTGGAGCTGAAGACCCTGAAGATTCAGTGTAGATGGGGGATTTATTCTGTGTGGAGGGGGGATTTATTCTGTGTAGAGGGGAGGGATTTATTCTGTGTTGAGGGAGGGATTAATTCCGAATGTGTGGGGGATTTATTCTGTGAGTGTAGAGAGAATTTTTCTCTGTTTGTGTGTGTGTGAGGATTTATTCTGTTCTGAGCGGGGTGGATTTATTCTGTGTGTAGGGGATTTATTCTGTGTGTTTAGGAGATTGTTTCTGTGTGTATGGGAGATTGTTTCTGTGCTGGGTGAGTGGGGAGATGGGTGCGGACACAGTATGAGTAACGAGGGGAAAATGTGTGCAGACACAGTATGGGGAGCGAGGATGATGGGATGTGTGCAGACACAGTATGGGGAGTAAGGATGATGGGATGTGTGAAGAGGAAGTCTGGGGAGCAAAAGTGATGGGATGTCTGAGGAGGAAGTATGGGGAGCAAAAGTGATGGGATGTGTGCTGACACAGTATGGGAGCAAGGGTTATAGTATGTGTGCTGACAGAGCATGGGAAGTGAGGGTGATGGAAAGTATGAGGAGGGACTACGGGGAGCGAGGGTGATGTGATGTGTGCGGACACACTATGGGGAGTTGGGGGGGATGTGTGAGGAGAAAGTATGGAAAGTGAGGGGGTAAATATGTTAGGAGACAGTGCAAGGTCACAGCCAGAAGGGAACATTATGCAAAGAGAGGAGGAAAGTGATGAGGGGGCACAGTATAGAGAGTGGGCCATATAGGGGTCACACAGTGTGAGAGTACAGTGTGAAAGTGAGGCCCAGTATGGAAAGGAGCGGACAGTGTGGAGAGCATGTACTGTAAGAGGGACAATGTGTGTGTCATATTTTGTGCAGGGAATATAGTGAGGGGCAATTATTTATTCAGGGGCTCAGTATAGGTCAGATATTTTTATTCAGGAGCATTATAATGACACTGATATCTTTAAGAGGCATCGTGTAGGGATATGTTACAGAAGACCAGAGAAGGTCGATCTCTGTAGACAAGCTGTGGGTGAGAAAAGTCGTCATGGAGTCTGGACAAGATGAAGAAAGAGACGACTTCAGAAACAACGTCATCTATCAGGTACCTGGATGGAAATTATTTTTGTGATTCTGTCTAATTCTCATGTTTGATATTAGGATCATTAATAGGGTTTTCCAACTTTGTGATGAATCTGCAGTCATTCTATGTGACTGCAGACTTCTGAATTCTCACAGTGTGCACTGCACGCTGTCAGAATTCTCTGTTGCTGGTGATTTGCATACATGTGGTCACATGCGAATCGTGTGTTCCCTCACTCAATGAAAATTAATTGTGAGAGTCCGGACACATCTAGTCTGAATGTAGTCAGAAGTATGCAAATCGCATAATTGTGCTGACATGACCCACTCTTGCGACCGGCAAGGGAGAATCCTAAAAGTGTGAGAATTCAGAAGCCTACAGTCACGCAGAGTGACTGCAGACTTTGATCTTAAACCTGGAAGCACCCTTTATTTATAACATGAAGCCCTGTAGCATGCCAATCCAAACAGTGTGTCCTATACTCACTATCATGATTCAGCACTGCTTGCAAGTTTCAGCAGTTATCACATGGCCTCTTCACTCATATGTGAATTTCATACTGACGATCACATAACAATTAGCTTTTCTTCCTGCTTCTCTCAGTTTTTCACTAAACAATGAGAGAATTAGTCACATGACTAAGTGTGCAAATTGCATATGTGCTTGGGGTGGACGCCAAACTGAATTATTGCTTCCGGTGCCAGAAAACCTAGATATACCTATGCTGACAATTAATTTCAATGCTTTATTTCATTTGTTGTGGCAATGGTGAGAATTTAAACATTAGAAAGCTTCAGGCTGGAGGTCCAAACAATACGACTTCTTGTGATCTGCTAAATTTCAGTTTACACCTGTTTTGGGAACCTCTCTCAAGGGTTCAATCGACCACTTAGAGTTTTCTCACATCAAGAATAGTGTGGTCTGTATCAGTCTTTTGTTATTTCAAATACCGGTACCAGAAAAAAAACTAAATTCAAAATGGTTTGTCAGTGTTATTTTGGATCTATTGAAAAACATATCTGTCATAGTGTTGTGGCTTCCGTTAACAATGCCAACCATGATGTTATTGCAAAAAGAGCTTTATCACTGAAGGAGCATTGGTTGTGATATTTCTATATACTATACAGTCCACTTTGAATTTTTATTCTCATGTAGGCAAGGTAACTCATACCAAGCGAACCAGAGATCCATATGTAGACAGCACTTTACTGAGATTTGTTTCTTGTTAGTACAGAGGAGAGAACTGGTAAAATGAATTAAATGCTATTATGATAGGGTCGCAACTCATTAGGGAAAAAAGGTAGCACACTAAAAACTGCAACTGACTCAAGGTTAATATACAGACTAGAGATTCTAACCCAGCAATCACTAATGGTTTCTGCATGAGCTGATATAGCCCTAACCACAGACTAGACAATGACAACTCGGACTTATGCTGCCAGAAAGGCAGTCAAACACTTCACATTCCTCCTACAGAGCTGCAGGGCAGAGCAGAGTGCAAATTACCTACAGAAGAGAAAGTGTGCTGAAATAGAAAGAGATCCCACAGTGAGAAAAATAAATCATAACATACAAAATAAAGGATTAAGTATGCACTGTTAGAGAATATGCTGCCTACTTTCTAAAAAGAAACAGAAGATAGGTGCAGGATAATGAACATAAGCATCAAGGAAATAAACCTTAGCTAGTCTTTCACTGACTGTCTTAAACTACAGCACTATGGTTGAACATCCAAATGAGACTATCACCAGCAGGAAATACCACCAAGGGGAAGGTATATAAAGCTGCACCCAAAAGTGATATGGCCGACAAATGAGAACATCTGATGATATGAAAACACCTGTTACCATAAAAAGACTGAAGCAAAGATAACAGAAACGAAACACCCAGAGAAAAGGTGTATCTGGTGTGGCTCGGTGGACAGACAAGCCAACCACAAAGGAGAGGCTCAAAAGTTTGAACCCAGATGCATGACAGATGCCTAAATGCAACTTGGAGGGATAACCTAATCTCATTGAAGATACTCATGTATGAGGACTTATTGGAGAAAAAAATATCCAAAGCAACTCATACCAGCCAAATCATAGACTGGTATGATTTACATTGGCTTTGGCTGAGTTAATTGTTTCCCATGGAGCCATACCTTAAAAATAAGATTCCACATATGGTTAAATCTAATCAGTAACAGCCAGTGTCTCATGCTTCCTGTGGTGCATCTAGGATTTCTCATTCAGTAATCAGTGTCGGACTGGGGAGTCAAGGGCCCACCAGTAACATTGACTTTAGGGGGGCCCACTTTTCACCTGCATACAAATATCACACTACCCTCATTCACAAATTTACCTATATCTCTATATAATAATAAACTGGGTAGTTTGGTGAATGAGTGATGATATACTGCATTTTTCTGTAGAGAATGAATCAAGTGAATTATGCCATGTATTGACCATACAATGGGGTTGGGGGCTCACATCTGCACAGGGGCCCATCGGGGGATTCCCCTGTTACCCTGTGGGCCAGTCCGAGCCTGGTAGTAATCATATTGTCACCGTAGAGATGAACAGATCTCGCGAGATTCGAATTTGCCAAATCTGCTGTATTTTATTAGGAAACTTGATTCATAGGGAAGTTATTCTCTACAAATTGAACATTTATCAAGACCTCGGAACATAAGAAATGTAACATGTAAAAAAAAGAAAAAAAAACAAATTCTCACAATGCCATGCACTTGCCCCAGCCCCCTGCTGTATTCAGTGGATGCTGCCTGACTTTCTGGTTCTCAGGAGCTCTTCTTTCTAGGATCACGCTCCACTGTCTTCATTCTAAAACAGGACTTCCAGCTGTGACCACATCTTGATGGTCACTGCATGTTGTAATGTCGCAACATTATGGCACACCATCATTTCCAAGATCTGGTGTGTTCACTCTACATCAATACTTTTGGCCATAATCAGGACTTGAAAATCACAGGACATCATGATGCCACAATGTTACGACACAATACAACTTCTAAGGACTGGTTGAAGCAACAATCCTTTTCTAGAGTGATGACAACTGTGGAAAAAAGAGACAAAGCGTACTGCAAAAACGGGCAACAGACACTGCAGGCAAAAGACCCAGTCACAACCCATCTTCAATGCTCTTACTGAGGAAAGAAAGTTGTTGGCCAATATCTCGAAAATACTTGTCCCCATGCATCCTCCCTTTAATACAGTGCAGTCGACCTGTGCCCTTTGTAGAAAATCACCCCCAAAGTATGATGTTTCCCCTTCCATGCTTCATGGTTGGGATGATGATCTTGAGGTTGTACTCATCCTTCGTCTTCCTCCAAACACGGTGAGTGGAGTTGATATCAAATAGTTCTATTTTGGTCTCATATGACCACATGACCTTCTACCATGCCTTCTCTCGATTATACAGATGGTCACTGGCTATCTTAAAAATGGCCTCGACATATGATGGTATGTGCAGGGGGATCTTGCGTGCCCTGCAGGATTTTAATCCATGACGGCATAGTGTTTTACTAATAGTAATGTTTGAGACTGTGGTCCCAGAGCTCAGAGGTCCCATATGTAACAGTAAGGCAGCGCCTTTCTGAATCCTGCTCATGTAGGTATTGTTCACATGACCAGGTTTTAATACATTAGATAGGACTGTTCCGAGAAGGGTATACCGTGACGTGGAGTGGCTTCGTATACATTTTTGGCAAAAAACGTATCAACTAAATACCCTGTTTTTGTTATAATCACTTACTAGCACTTGCTGCTTACTGGTACATATGTTTTACAACAGAGTATTCATGCACGTTTGTCATACTGTGTGTTTTTCTGTGTCTACGATGAAAATTACAGACCTCTGCACTCTTTGTAAGTGGGAAAACTTGCAAAATCGGAAGTGTATCAAATACTTATTTTCCCCACTGCATATGCCATACACTTTTGAATGCTTTCAGTAAGGAAGTTTTGAATGTCTGCTGCTTTAATCTAATATGTAAAATACATATGGTTGGTGTTCCAAGTTCTTTAGCTGGGCACTGCCATTCCAAGGTGGTGATCTGCAAAGTTTCTAAGTAATCAATGCCGGTTGTGCTTGCTGTCTTAGATAATTTTTTTCACAGAACACTGGCATTGGCAGCACATAGTGGGTAGGATATGATGTTATAATCCCTCAGGCTTCTGGCTGCATGTCAGAAGTGCTTGGTATTCTCATCATCCAAAAAGTGGTTACAGCTTAGTCAAAACAACAAAAAATTATGCATAAATATGAGACACATCATGATGTGCATTACATGATCCTTTACCATATAGCAAACTCTAAAGTGGTCCATTCCAAAATAAAATTTATAAAATCAAAGACAATATTTGGTATGGTCTACATGGACTTAAACATTTATTTCTAGGTTTAATGTACCTTAAACATGAAAAGTACCTTTTATTTTTTCTTTTGAGATCTTCTCCATAATTTACAAGTCCTGCATATTTGTGGGGTCTAAATCCTGAGATCCTAAATCCTTGCACACAATTGTACTCCCCACTTTCACACAAAACCACAATGTAAGTGCTGCCTGCAAGCACTTCTTGGTTAAGTAGTGTCAGCAACATAAGGTCAGCTGATGATGCCATTGATTTCAGAACTGCACCAAATAGGAAGTTGCTGGCAACCAAAAAAACAAAAGTTTTATTGGGAGGTGGAAGTGTGAGGAGGCATTTGTATGGTAAGGGGGAAATATGTGAGGAGACAGTATGGGTGAAGAGAGGGAGAAATCTGTGAGGAAACAGAGTGGGGAAGGGAGAAATGTGTAAGGACATGGTATTGAGGGAGAATTGTGAGGGGAAAGTACGGGTGGAGAAATGTATGAAGGGACACTATGACGAGAAATATGTAGAACAGTAATGGGGGGGAAATGTTCAAGGAGACAGTATGGGGAGAAATTTGTGAGGAAATAGTATGCGGAGAAATGTGTGGGGCACAGCATAGAAACTGGCTAGTGTGTTGGGCACTATAGAGAGAGGGCAACATGGGGACAGTTTGAGGGGAGAAATGTATCGAGTAATCGTATCAAGAGTAAAAAGGGAAGAATAGAGACTGAATAGTGGGGGTCAGTATAAAGAGGGACCAGCATGGGGGGCAGTGTTGTGGGCATAGTATGGAGGGAATAGTGCGGTGGGTGAGGGTGTATGAGGTGGGGGAACATTATAGAGACGGAGGAGTATAATGGGAACACAGTATAAGGGGACAGAGTGAGGAGGGGGTGCGGTATGGAAAGGACAGGACAGTGTGGAGTCCATGTGCCATAAGGGGGATAGTAAGTGATTGTAATAGTATGTACAGATATTTTGTCCAGAGAGAACAGTGAGGTGCAATTATTCAGTGGCATAGCATAGGACAGATTATTTTTTATGAAGCAGTGTTAGAATGACAACTATTTTTAAGGCCACTGTGTCGGGATATGCTGCCGAAGTCCGGGGAAAATGGAAGTCTGCTGTAGATGTGAAACAATCATGGTGTCTGAACAAGATGGAGAAGAAAAGAAAAAAATGACTCCAATCAAAGAAGATGTCACCTATTAAGTGCCTGAATGTAAATGTTTATTTATGATACTGTCTGCATCTCATTATTACGGTGGTTCCTGTATGGTCTGCAGTCTGATGATAGCTGGTAACAACAACTTACCATCTCCTTACTATTGTTAAGGACATACTGGGAAATGCAAGCTCAAGTGATATAATTGTATATGAGACTGACCTGACATTACAATTGTACTAAGCTTGGTGCTTTATTCTTGTACGGATGGTGGTTCTGGTGAGGTATTTGTGTACTGATGATGGTTCTGTTGCTGTATTCATGTACTGGTGGTGACTATGGCTCTGTATTCATGTACGGATGGTGGTTTTGGTGATATATTCCTGTATTGACAGTTTTCTGGTGATGTATTCCTGTACTGATGGCATATCTAGTGATATTTTCATGTACTGATGGTTCTGGTGCTGTATTTTTGTAGTGTTATTGGTTCAGATCCTGTTCACATGCATGAATCCATAACTTGTCAACTAATGTGTGTGATGACACAGCATCAATTTGGCCACTGGTGCGGGGCTGAATTATTCTTTATTATGCCAGACACACTGTTCTTTTGCTGAGTGGGTTAGGGCCATATTGTCATGTGAGACTGTCTACTGACCTTATTTGTGCAATGCCTGTTGATTAGTGATGAGCGAGTATACTAGTTGCTCGAAAGTTTCCAAGCACACTCAGGTGATCTCTGAGTATTTGGATGTGATTGGAGATTTTGTTTCTGTCGCCGTAGCGGCATGATTTGTGGCTGCTAGACAGCCTGAATACATGTGGGGATTTCCTAACAAACAGGCAATCCCCACATGTATTCAAGCTGGCTAGCAGCCACAAATCATGCAGCCACGGCGACAGAAACCAAATATCTGAGCACATCCAAATACTTGGAGACCACCCAAGCATGCTTGGGAAATCTTGAGTAACGAGTATACTTGCTCATCACTACTGCTGATTACATAGTGCATCAGCCCAGGAACCATGATTCCAGTTAGTGGAATACAGAAATGGATAAACAGAATCCTGGCACTCACATGTAATGAAGCTCTTTTAACCCCTTTCTGACGTTGGGCATAATAATACGCCCACATTGGACTCCCCCTGTTTGGTGAGGGCTCGGGAGCTAATCCCGCACCTTTCTGGGAACATATCAGCTGATCTATATAGCTGATATGTGCACACAACAGCAAAGGGTGGAATCATGATCCAACCGCTGCTGTTAACCTGTTAAATTCTTGTGGGTCACCGATGGGCCAACATGACAACCAGAGTTCTCCAGCAGACCTCTATGGTTGTCAAAGTCAGATTGCTATGAGCACCGCCCGTTGGTTGGTGCTCATTGCAAGTGAGCATTTCTGCCACACACAGGCGATCTGATCATCACCTGTGTGTAGCACAAGCGATCAAAGTAGTGCAGCTTCTAGGCTCCCATGGAGACTATTGAAGCAGTCAAAAAGTAAAACAAATGTTTTTAAAATATAAAAAAATATCAAAGTTCAAATCACCCCCTTTCGCCCCATTCAGAATAAAACAATAAAAAAATCAAATATACACATATTTGAAATCGTTGCATTTAGAATCACTCGGTCTATCAATATGAAAAAAGAATTAACCCGATCGCTGAATGGCGTAACAAGAAAAAAGTCAAACGCCAGAATCAAGCTATGTGCACATGTTGTGGATTGATCTGCAGATTTTTCCGCGCGGATTTGGTGAAATCCGCAGGTAAATCTGCAGGACAAAAGCCCTGTGGTTTATCTGCGGATTAGCCAGCGGTTTTGCCCTGCGGTTTCACACCTCATACGGATAAGGTGTGAAACCGCTGTGGATTCCGCACAATTGACATGCTGCAGATTGTAATCCGCGGTAAAACCGAGCGGAAAAATCCGCGGCATCTGCACAGCGGTTTTTGTTTTGTATAGGCTAACATGGTCCTGTACACCGCTGCGGAAACCGCTGTGGGTCCGCAGGGCCAAATCCGCTGCGGATCCGCAGCAGAATCCGCAACATGTGCACATAGCCTTACGTTTCTTGGTTGCCGCAACATTGCATTAAAATGCAATAACGGGTGATCAACAGTTTGTATCTGCACCAAAATAGTATCATTAAAAACATCAGCTCGGCACGCAAAAAAAGCCATCACCCAACCACAGATCACGAAAAATAAAGACTCTGAAAAAGGCACAATTTAAAAAAAAAATTTTAAACAAACTTTGGAATTTTTTTTCACCACTTATATATAAAAGAACCTAGACATGTTTGATGTCTATGAACTTGTAATGATCTGGAGAATCATAATGGCAGGTCAGTTTTAGCAACTGTGGAATTGCACGTTTTTTGCAATCTCACCACACTTGGAATTTTTTTCCTGTTTTCCAGCACATGATATGTTAAAACGAATGGTGTCGTTCAAAAGTACAAAATTACAAGCCCTCACATGGCCATATTGACCGAAAAATAAAAAAGTTATGGCTCTGGGAAGAAGGGGAACAAAAAACAAAAATGCGAAAATTGAAATACCCATGGTCGTTAAGAGGTTAATGCACACATGAAAATCCAAATTACAAGACATTTCAGCCAATCCCACACTTTCATCAATAAATACAGAATACAGATCTGCTCCACTTTCCATCACTGAGCCCACAAAGTCATTTGCAGAACCCAGGTTGGGACAATCAGATCACCTGGCCTCACACCCCGTTGTGCTGTTAGCTTCCTAAGCTTGCCGTTACCCTTTCTCTGTGATAGCCACCAAAAACAGGGTCTTACTGGTTGTGGTAGTTGGCCCTGGATGTCAAAAAGTCTCAGATGTTCTAATTCCAGGTGCACTAGTGGAAAGTTGAGACTCTGTCATTTGCACCATCTTGTTTACTTGCTGCACTATATGATGTTGACTGTTGGTGATCCAATAAAGTCTTTCCAGAGTGTGGTCCTCTCACCTTCTGTTGCCTGAGTAGTGTTCTGCCCACAGGAAAAGAGTATGGGTGTTCAATGGGATGAGCTGTGGCCCCTGCGGTCTTTCTAAAGATTGCCAGTCCAGCGAACAAGAGTACCAACTGACCCTCATTTCTGCACAATGTGATACATGGCTATGTTAATAAAGTATGGTTTCATTTGACAAGATAAGAGTTAGTAAATCTGTTTTTAAGTTAGAAGCATTAATTAATTATTAAATTAAGCATCGTAGCATGCCAAATTCTAACAGCATGTAATATACTCACTGTCATGATTCGGTTCTGCTTGCCAGTTCATCATGTGACCACTCATATGTGACTATAAAACTCACGGTCATATGCCAACTAGATTCTTCTATTTATCTCAATGAAGTCAATGAAGCAGGGACTGTAGCGTTTGACTGAACATTGAGAAATGTTTGGAAGAGATAGTCAGCACGTGACTATAGGTATGTAAATCGCATTTAAGTGGTGACGTAACGACTGCTCAAACTGATTAAATTGTGTATAGGAGAGGGCTCCAAACTGAAGTTTTTCCCTTTATGTAAAGGCCCCGTTACATTTAGCGATGCACCAGCGATCCCGACCACGATATGACCCGGTCAGGATCGCTGGTGCATTGCTAAATGGTCGCTAGTGAGCTGACAAACAGGCAGATCTCACTAGTGATGCAGCAGCGGTCGGCGGTCATACTCACCTGTCAGACGCGGGGAGTGTGTCCGTCTTCCGCCTGCATCCATGGAGTCGCCGATCTCGCGCGATCAGCGATAGCCAGCGGGGGAGCCGGTCGGAGGTGAGTATCACATGTAGCGATATCGCTACCGATATCGCTGCTGTGTCACAAAATCGGTGACGCTTTAGCGATATCGCTAGTGATATCACTATGTGTAAAGGGCCCTTAAGAAAACCTAGATTCAGCTCTGGCCATAAAATTTTTTAATTAGCAGTGAAAGAGCTGAAAGGTTTATATACTTATTGGCAAAACTGCCAAACAATACTTAGCCTCCATCAATTTTTTTTCTTCGGTGTCTTTTCTCAAGTTTGCCCTGGTGGTTCAATGTAGCATCATCGACATATCACATACTGTATGTGCAGCTCTGGCACAGTGAACAATCAACAAGAGGTAAACATTCATATACTGTATTTAGTATTGTAAAAATATAGCAGGAGAAAACAAAAGTATTTTTGTCAGATCAGACTACACAGGGTTTGTTTGAAGATTGTAATGATCAAGACATATTTGGCTTAGGATTCAAAGACGTTCTGACACTAGCCTACTGATGAATCAGGTTTTTAATTCAATAAACACAAATCCAATTAGGAAAGACTTCACTCTATCCAAGGCTCTCAGCCACATCATTTTTTGATAAAAGCCTGGAATGGGCTGAAACGCGTTCTAATTGGATTTATTTGTTTATTGGATTAAAAGCCTGATTCATCAGTACCTGTGATGGGACCTCTTTGAATTCTATACATTGCATTTTCCTCGAGCAACACTAATCCACCTTTTGGACTCTACAAATATTTTGCTTAGGATCTGTACACACAAAATTATAGGCTAATTTTATTAAAAAACTTTCTATACAGCTACTCAATTTTGCAGGTTTGATGCAGTGGAAAAAATAGTGGATAAGTACGTCATAGGTCGCCTCCCCCTCTTTGATGTGGGCTCTGGAGCTGAGACCGCATCTTGGTCACTGCAACATTGCAATAAAATGCAATAACAGCCAAAAAAATATCCTATCTACCCCAAAATGGTATGAATAAAAATGTCAGCTTGGAGCGCAAAAAAATAAGCCCTCACCCAGCCCCAGATGCCATAAAATGGAGAAGCTGCTGGTCTCAGAAAATGGCGCCACATTCTCTTTTTACAAACTTTGGATTTTTTTTCCACCACTTAACTAAAAATGAACCTACAGTGGGGCAAAAAAGTATTTAGTCAGTCAGCAATAGTGCAAGTTCCACCACTTAAAAAGATGAGAGGCGTCTGTAATTTACATCATAGGTAGACCTCAACTATGGGAGACAAACTGAGAAAAAAAAATCCAGAAAATCACATTGTCTGTTTTTTTTTCATTTTATTTGCATATTATGGTGGAAAATAAGTATTTGGTCAGAAACAAGCAATCAAGATTTCTGGCTCTCACAGACCTGTAACTTCTTCTTTAAGAGTCTCCTCTTTCCTCCACTCATTACCTGTAGTAATGGCACCTGTTTAAACTTGTTATCAGTATAAAAAGACACCTGTGCACACCCTCAAACAGTCTGACTCCAAACTCCACTATGGTGAAGACCAAAGAGCTGTCAAAGGACACCAGAAACAAAATTGTAGCCCTGCACCAGGCTGGGAAGACTGAATCTGCAATAGCCAACCAGCTTGGAGTGAAGAAATCAACTGTGGGAGCAATAATTAGAAAATGGAAGACATACAAGACCACTGATAATCTCCCTCGATCTGGTGCTCCACGCAAAATCCCACCCCGTGGGGTCAGAATGATCACAAGAACGGTGAGCAAAAATCCCAGAACCACGCGGGGGGACCTAGTGAATGAACTGCAGAGAGCTGGGACCAATGTAACAAGGCCTACCATAAGTAACACACTACGCCACCATGGACTCAGATCCTGCAGTGCCAGACGTGTCCCACTGCTTAAGCCTGTACATGTCCGGGCCCGTCTGAAGTTTGCTAGAGAGCATTTGGATGATCCAGAGGAGTTTTGGGAGAATGTCCTATGGTCTGATGAAACCAAACTGGAACTGTTTGGTAGAAACACAACTTGTCGTGTTTGGAGGAAAAAGAATACTGAGTTGCATCCATCAAACACCATACCTACTGTAAAGCATGGTGGTGGAAACATCATGCTTTGGGGCTGTTTCTCTGCAAAGGGGCCAGGACGACTGATCCGGGTACATGAAAGAATGAATGGGGCCATGTATCGTGAGATTTTGAGTGCAAACCTCCTTCCATCAGCAAGGGCATTGAAGATGAAACGTGGCTGGGTCTTTCAACATGACAATGATCCAAAGCACACCGCCAGGGCAACGAAGGAGTGGCTTCGTAAGAAGCATTTCAAGGTCCTGGAGTGGCCTAGCCAGTCTCCAGATCTCAACCCTATAGAAAACCTTTGGAGGGAGTTGAAAGTCCGTGTTGCCAAGCGAAAAGCCAAAAACATCACTGCTCTAGAGGAGATCTGCATGGAGGAATGGGCCAACATACCAACAACAGTGTGTGGCAACCTTGTGAAGACTTACAGAAAACGTTTGACCTCTGTCATTGCCAACAAAGGATATATCACAAAGTATTGAGATGAAATTTTGTTTCTGACCAAATACTTATTTTCCACCATAATATGCAAATAAAATGAAAAAAAAACAGACAATGTGATTTTCTGGATTTTTTTTTCTCAGTTTGTCTCCCATAGTTGAGGTCTACCTATGATGTAAATTACAGACGCCTCTCATCTTTTTAAGTGGTGGAACTTGCACTATTGCTGACTGACTAAATACTTTTTTGCCCCACTGTATATGTGTTTGGTATCTGCAAACTTTTATTGACTTGAAGAATCATATAGCAGGTCAGTTTTAGTATTTAGCAAACATTGTAAAAGAAAAAAAAAACAATTGCAGAATTGCACTTTTTTTCCAATTTCACCGCACTAGGATTTTTGGCCCATTTTCCAGTACACTACATGGTAAACCAAATGGTGAGGTACAAAAGTACAACTCATCTCATATAAAAACAAGCTCTCACATGTCTAAATCAAAAAAGATATGGCTCTGGAAAGCAGGGGAGCAAAAAACGAAAATGCAAAAATTAAAAAATCTCAATGTGGTGAACGGGTAAAACAGCAGAGGTTGAAGCTAGCGACAGGTACTGACTGTATAATTAGCTTCTGAGCTCATTCCACACAGCTGGCACCAACATGTGACATATATTTATAGCCGATGTTGGGAAGGGGTTATTGGTTTACATAGAAACACAGACTTTTCAATAATAGGCTATGACTGGTTTTGCTGCTAAGTCCGATTCAGGTAAATTTCCATAAGTATTCTGGCAGGTCCCCTAAGAAGAATTCATACTCAAGCCCCTTGAATTTCCTTTAAGTAAAGCCTCATTTATTAGCTGTACTGTTCTTAACGCTGATTAATAGATCTCAGGTGTTATTAGCTCACTTCCTAACAAAGGATGCGGTCTAATTTCATCTACAAACAAATTTTTTGTAACAACAGGACCATAGAGCTAAAAACTCCAGGGACATTACACTATACTTGTTATAATGACACATAACAAAGTTTGGGGGAATCAGAAGACTCTACATAACTAAGTTAAGGTATTAAATCTGATCTAACTCTCAAAAATGTAATAATTCTTACCAGGACTTTTTTTGTAAAAAAATATTTGTCGGTACACAATATTTGCCCCCGTCCTCCTCTGTGCAGCCCCCGTCCTCCTCTGTGCAGCCCCCGACCTCCTCTATGCAGCCCCCGTCCTCCTCCTTCATACTCACCCTGCTGTGCCATCGCTGAACGTCCCTGAATCCTCCGTTGTCCAGCGCTGACAGCTTCTTCCTGCCTTCAGCGATCACATGGTACCGCTTATTAAGCTCATGAATATGCTTCCACGCCCATGGGCATCCATATTCATGAGCTTAATGAGCGGTACCATGTGACTGCTGAAGACAGGAAGAAGCTGTCAGCGCTGGGGCAAAGAGGATGCAGGGGACATTCATTGAGGCACGGGAGGGGTGAGTATGACTTCCCAGCCACCGGCTCCTGCCGCCACTCCCCCTCCCCCGCTGAAGCACCTTCAGATTTCCAGTACGCCGTACCGGCGCAAAAAAAGCACTAATTCTTACAGCTACTCTTTTAGAAATAACATACTTGATTAAGATGCATTTTTTTGCATATCTATTGCACTAGTCAAATTGTATAACCATACAAGCTATACCAATTCAGCCACATTTTTCAGATGATGAAAAATGATTTAAAGGGATTGAAATTTGTTGAAAAATGTATTTCTTTTTTTATGCAGATATTTAGATGTGTGTCTATTTTACACACGTATTTTACTAGTCCAAATTGACAATGGTACAGTTAACACCTACACTTCAGTCTGGTGTCACATTTTACTTTATTTATGTGCACCTACCTAGCATTTTTTAGCAAATAGGGAGAGTGAAGGAGCACATCCAGAGAAATTTACCTTGTATTAACCCATGCATCATTTCAGCTCCGGTGAGCTCATTAAAGGTTCATTTCACTGAATATGATACCTCATCCTCCATATTTGTTGATAGAGGCGGTTTGATCAAGTTCATAGAGGCATGCAACCACTTTTTCAAATTGCCAGTGCTGCCAATTTCTTTTAGTTACCTAACATTTCTTGTTAAGTCTTTTTTGGCAAGGGAGGAATAATTGTGGTTGAAAAGATTGTTAAACGTTAACTTTACAATGTGTATGGTTAAAGAAAAAGTGGCAATGGAAGTAGCAGTGTAAAATAATAAAAAAAAATGTTTTTAATTATACCATTTTGGTGCAGATACGATCTTTTGATCGGCCATTATTATATTTTAATGCAATGTTTCGGCGACCAAAAAAACGTAATTCTGGCGTTTTGCCTTTTTTCTTGTTACGCAGTTTAGCAAACGAGTTACTTCTTTTTATATATTGATAGACTGGGAGATTCTGAACGCAGCAATACCAAATACAGCTCTGGCAAAAATTAAGAGACCACTGCAGAGTTTTATAAAAATCAGCTTCTCTACAAGTCTGACAGCCATTCCATTCCAGTGTCAGTTGAATTTCAACCAGAGTACACCTCATTCTACTTAGTGTGCTTCTGATTAGGTGATCACCTGAACCAAATCTTATTTGACGAAGGAAAGTACAAAAAACCCTGCTGTGGTGTTCACAATCCTCTGGTAATAAGACAAGCTGGATGGCAAAACAAGTGCTAGTAATATCCCAAAAGTAATATGTATGAAAAAATTACTTTTAACCATGCCAAAGGAGTTGAAAAGAAAAGTCTTGAGTGAGGAAAAGAAGGGCTCAATTCTGGCTTTACTAGCAGAGGGATACAGTGAGCGCCATGTTTCCTCCATCCTTAAAATTTCTAAGGCTGGTTTCATATTAGCGGATTTGTGCGCAGCGTTTCATGCACACCTAAAAACGCATGAAAAACGCATGACAACGCACCCTTTTTGTTGTGAGTTCATTTTCCCCTTCGTCACTGAGGTCTGGTGAACTCCCTATTCTGGTAAAGGAAGGTAATGAGCCTGATTATCAGGCACCTGAGCCTAATGATGATGACTGGCTGAGTGGACTCACGGACTGGATATAAGGCTGCCGACGCCCTTCTGCCCTGCGGGTGATTTCTCTGTGGACTTCTTTGAGACCAGTCTGATTCCTGCTCCTCTAAAGCTAAGTTTTCTGCTTTGCCTGTTAGCATTTGTGTTTTGTTTTTGTTGGCCTTGCTTTTCTGGATTCTGCCATTCCTTGCTGGGGTGAGCTGAATCTCCTTTTGCCGGTTGCTCTGTCTTCAGAATATTCCTGAGTACTGACATAGCTTTTTGAAGCTGAGCGTCTTCAGGGCCTTTTTTCACTGTCAGTTTGTTGGCTCTTATTTTCATAGGGTTTTTCATGGATTGCAGACAGCAGTCTTCCTGTCCTTTCCTATCTAGTTAGCTTGGGCCCCGTCTTTGCTCAGTCTATCTTTCTGTCTGTGTTAGTGTTCTTTCTTCTTGCCTCACCGTCATTATATGTTGGGGGCTGCCTTTTGCTTTGGGGTCTGCTCTGGGGCAGTTTAGATTTCCCTTTCTGTCTTTAGGCTATATAGTCCTCTGGCTGTGATCGAGGGGTCTAGGGCATCGTAGGAACCCCCCACGGCTACTGCTAGTTGTGTTGATAGGTTCAGGGGTCTGCAATCCGATAGCTGCCAACTTCTCTGGTTTTCTGGACTTAGCTAGCATTTCTGTTTTTGCCTCCTACGGTGACTCATTCATAACAGAATCACCCGCCATACCGCAAATCCTAGTGTACTCAATAACAGGAAAGAATTGTGTTTAAAAAGAAAAAAAAAAAAAAAAAGAGTGTGTATATTCTTTCCTCTATATCTCGGAGGCCGTAGGGGGAATTTTTTTTTTTCTCTCAATGGAGATAAAGCAATTGTCTGATCATGTGGAGCAGCTCGCTGCGGAAGTGCGGGGAATTTCCGCCTACCTTGCTCGTTCGCATGCTGTTGAACCAAAGATCCCTACACCTGATGTATTTTTTGGGGATCGATCTAAATTTTTGAGTTTCAAAAATAATTGTAAATTATTTTTTGCCTTGAAGCCTAACTCGTCAGGGAGCTCCGCACAGCAGGTTAAAATTGTCATCTCTTTGCTGCGTGGCGATCCCCAGGATTGGGCGTTTTCTTTGAAACCAGATGATCCTTTTCTGACTAATGTGAACACATTCTTTCAAGCCTTGGGGTTGTTGTATGACGAACCTAATGCTATTGATCAGGCTGAAAAGACCCTGTTGGCATTGGACCAGGGTCGAGATTCTGCAGAGTTGTACTGTCAAAAGTTCCGAAAGTGGGCGGTCCTTACTACCTGGAATGATAATGCCTTGGCTGCTCTCTTTCGGAAGGGTTTGCCAGAAGCCGTAAAAGATACTATGGTGGGATTTCCTGTTCCCTCTGGTCTGGACGATTCTATGTCATTAGCCATTCAGGTTGATCGGCGTTTAAGTGAACGCAGGATTGCACAAGAGGTGTTGCCACCGGTTGAACAGACGTCTGAACCTATGCAATGTGATAGTTTTGTCTAGGGCGCAACGTCAGAAGTTCAGAAGGCGCAATAAGCTGTGTTTTTTCTGTGGAGATGCCTCGCATATTATTTCTGTTTGTCCTAAACGAGAGAAACGCTTTGCACACACGTTTTCTGTTGGTGGTGTTCAACCTAAGTTTCTTCTGGCAATTACTCTGATCTGCTCCCTGTCCACATTTTCCGCCAAGGCTTTTGTGGATTCAGGAGCAGCGCTAAACCTAATGGACTTGGATTTTGCTAAACGTTGTGGATTTCCGATGACACCTCTGCAGACGCCTATGCCTTTGAGGGGGATTGATGCTACTCCTTTGGCGAAAAATAAACCTCAGTTTTGGACCCAGGTGGTCATGCGGGTCGCCCCAGACCATCAAGAAAATTGCAGATTTTTGGTGTTGCATGGTCTGCATGATGCCGTTATTCTGGGGTTTCCCTGGTTGCAAATTCATAATCCAGTTTTGGATTGGAAATCTGTGTCTGTGGTGAGTTGGGGTTGTCGGTGTGCCTTTAGTGAGGCTCCGGTTTTTTCCACCTCTCCTCAGTCACATGATGTTCCTGACTATTTGGCGGACTTTTATGATGTATTTAGTGAGAATGAGTCTGCATCTTTGCCTCCTCATAGGAGTTATGACTGTGCAATTGAACTGTAAATTTGGTGTAAATTTCCCAAGGGTCGGCTCTTCAATTTATCTGTACCCGAGCACGAGGCTATGCGATCCTATATTAAGGAGGCGTTGGAGAAGGGTCATATTAGACCATCCTCTTCACCCTTAGGTGCCGTTTTTTTTTTGTGGCCAAAAAGGATGGTTCTTTAAGGCCTTGTATTGATTATCGTGCCCTCAACAAAATTACTATTAAATATCAGTATCCGTTACCCCTGATTTCGGATCTATTCTCTAGAGTTAGAGGTGCTTGCTGGTTTACCAAGCTTGACCTCAGAGGGGCGTATAATCTTATCCGCATTAAGCATGGGGGATGAATGGAAGACGGCGTTTAATACTCCGGAGGGACATTTTGAGTACCTGGTGATGCCTTTTGGGCTCACTAATGCCCCTTCTGTCTTCCAATGCTTCATGAACGATATTTTCCGAGACCTTGTCGATAAATTTTTGATTATCTATCTGGATGATATTTTGATCTTCTCCAAGGATTGGGATTCTCATGTGGAACATATTCGGACTGTGTTCCGGATCTTGAGGGAGACTTCCCTGTATGTCAAAGGATCGAAATGCCTTTTTGGAGTACAGAGGATTTCATTTTTGGAATTTATTTTGTCTCCGTCAACTATTGAAATGGACCCGGCCAAGGTACAGGCCATTTATGATTGGGTTCAGTCCACTTCTTTGAAGGCCCTCCAGAAGTTTTTGGGTTTTGCTAATTTTTATCGGAAATTTATAGCAAAATTTTCTAGTATTGCCAAGCCATTGACTGATCTGACTAAGAAGGGTGCTGATGTGTTGAATTGGTCTCCGGAGGCTGTTGCTTCCTTTCAGGAGCTGAAGCGAAGATTTACCTCCGCCCCGGTTTTGCGTCAACCTGATGTCTCACTCCCGTTCCAGGTAGAGGTGGATGCTTCTGAGATTGGTGCAGGAGCTGTTTTGTCCCAAAAGGATCCTGTAACATCTAAAATGAATCCCTGTGCTTTCTTTTCCCGAAAGTTCTCTCCATCTGAACGTAACTATGATGTGGGGAATCGGGAACTGTTAGCCATGAAATGGGCATTTGAGGAGTGGAGACATTGGTTGGAGGGAGCTAAACATCAAGTTGTGGTCCTCACTGACCACAAGAATTTGATTTACCAAGAGTCGGCTAAACGCTTGAACCCTAGACAGGCTAGGTGGGCCTTGTTTTTTACACGTTTTGATTTTGTGGTCTCTTTTCTTCCTGGAACTAAGAATGTCAAGGCAGACACCCTCTCTAGGAGCTTCTTTGCTGATTCTCCTGTGGTGACCAAGCCTGCTACCATCTTAGGCGAAGGGGTAGTTCTTTCTGCCATCTCGCCCGATTTGAGACTTGCTCTGCAAGAGTTCCAGGAGGATAAACCTGAGCGTTGTCCAGGCACGGATTGGCAATATAACCAACCGGGCATTTTCCCGCTGGGCCGCTGTCATGTGGGCCGCGGGCGGCAGCGCCCGATCATCTGGCCGCTTGCCAGCTGCTGCGGCCACTGTTGCTCCTGCCACCGGCCCTCTGCGGGCATGGCGGTGATCGTTGCAAGTTCCTCCCGCACTGCAGGGAGATAAGCCACCACGCACCCCATCCTCGCCTTAGCATGAGACCCCCCGCCCCCGGAGCCACTCACAGTGTCGCTTGCCTTCTCTGTTCGCAGGACCTGTGATGTGGTCACAGGAGGGGAGGAGTCAGGGGTCACATGATCAGGAGCCTTTGTCCAGACCCCTGACATGTCACCCCTGACTCCGCCCCTCCTGTGACCTCATCACAGGTCCTGTGCGCTCAGCCTTGCCTCTTGGTGTCTGCAAGACTCTGCTTTGCTGTTGTCATGGTGCTGGTTGAGGTAAGTATGTGTGGGGTCAGGATTTACAGTGTGGATGTAGCAGAGCTGTGTGTGTATGAGGTGTACGGAGCGGAGCCGTGTGTGTACGAAGTGTACGGAGCGGAGCCGTGTGTACGAGGTGTACGGAGCGGAGCTGTGTGTGTACGAGGTGTACGGAGCGGAGCCGTGTGTGTACGAAGTGTACGGAGCGGAGCCGTGTGTACGAGGTGTACGGAGCGGAGCTGTGTGTGTACGAGGTGTACGGAGCAGAGCCATGTGTACGAGGTGTACGGAGCGGAGCCATATGTGTACGGGATGTACGGAGCGGAGCCAAGTGTGTACAAAGCATACAAAGCAGGCTTTTCCCACGGACACAGGAGTACACGGCGGAGCCCCGAGGAGCATTTTAAAACACACACATGACGTTCCACCTGAAGTGATGTGCTGGAAGCTGACCGGAAATGAGATAGTTTCTTGAGGAGATTGTGACGGAACCAGGAATGCTTCAGATCCATCACCATGTCTTCCTCCGACAGCGCAGACAGCGGGATCGCCTTGGAATCGGGGATCCTGGCCATGTGAGCGGATCATGATATGTCCTGGATCGGGAGGCTCAGGTGGGCACTACAATGGGAGCCGGGCTGCTATAGTATCTTTATAGAATCTTTCTTTATTTCTTTCTCTCTTTTTCTTTCTTTCTCTGTTCTTTCTTTCTCATTCTCTATTCTGTCTTTCCCTCATTTTCTTTCTCTCTCTGTTCTTTCTTTCTCTCTCTGTTCTTTCTTTCTCTCTCTAATCTTTCTTTTTTCTTTCTCTCTCTGTTCTTTCTTTCCCCTCTTTCTTTTTCTTTCTTCTCTTTCTCTCTGTTCTTTCTTTCTTTTCTTTACTTCTTTCTTTCTCTCTGTTCTTTCTCTGTCTCTCTCTGTTCTTTCTTTCTTTCCCCTCTTTCTTTCTCTCTCTGTTCTTTCTCTGTCTCTCACTGTTTTTTCTCTGTCTCTCACTGTTCTTTCTTTCTTTCCCCTTTCTTTCTCTCTCTCTCTGTTTTCTTTTTTCTCTCTCTCTCTGTTTTCTCTCTTCGTTAGTGCCAGTCAGTGTGCCCATAATGCCAGCCACTGTGCCCTCAGTACCAGTCAGTGTGATCAGCAGTGCTAAATGGGTGCGAATAGGTGTGGACATGGGTGTGACTAGTTGCGAAATGGGTGTGGCCGGGCGTGGCTAAAATTTAATCTTTGTCCATCTTTCCCTTCTTCAAAAGTTGGGAGGTATGATAGGAGCAGCTATGACCAGGGGGTCTGGTTGCCCAATGGATAGCAGTTCTGCCAGGAATTCTGTCACCGTGCGTACAAAGGGGACAGAGCTTTGGGAGGAGTACTGTACCTAAAAGCAATAAATAGGACTGAGCTGAAATACTGGGCACAGCTGTGACTACATGTTATATAGTTGTGTTACTCTTCTCTCACTTCTTGTAAACTACAAGTGTACAAAGATATTATATAGTCACCATGTGACTAGTGGGCCTGTGTAACTTCAAATGCCAGGGCTGAATTTTAGTCCCAGTCCGGCCCTGGCGTTGTCCCAGTGGAAAGTTGTATGTTCCTGACCAGTGGAAGAAGAGAGTGATGTCTGAGGTTCATTGCTCTGCATTGGCTGGTCATCCAGGTATTTTTGGTACTAGAGATCTGGTGAGTCGCTCTTTTTGGTGGCCCACCTTTGTCTCATGATGTCAGGAATTTTGTGCAGTCCTGTGGGACTTGCTCCCGGTCTAAATCTTGTTCTCGCTCTAGTGGGTTGTTGATGCCTTTGCCGGTCCCCAGGAGGCCATGGACCCATATTTCAATGGATTTCATCTCTGATATGCCGGTCTCTCAAAGAATGACTGTTATTTGGGTGATTTGTGATAGGTTCTCTAAGATGGTTCATCTTGTACCACTCCCTAAGTTGCCGTCTTCCTCTGAGTTGGTGCCCCTATTTTTGCAACAGGTGGTTCGCTTGCACGGGATTCCTGAGAACATTGTATCTGACAGAGGAGTTCAGTTTGTGTCTAGATTTTGGAGGACTTTCTGTTCCAAGCTGGGAATTCAGTTGTCCTTCTCCTCTGCTTTTCACCCTCAGACCAATGGGCAGACAGAGAGAACAAACCAGACCTTGGAGTCGTATTTGAGATGTTTTATTTCCGCTGATCAGGATGATTGGGTTTCATTTTTGCCCTTGGCCAAATTTGCTTTAAATAATAGAGCTAGTTCTGCCACTTTGATGTCACCTTTTTTTTGTAACTTTGGGTTTCATCCTCGATTTTCTTCAGGGCAGGTGGAGCCTTCTGCCTGCCCAGGTGTTGACACTGTGGTGGAGAGAATGCACCAGATCTGGGACCAAGTGGTGGATAAGTTATCTCTCTCCCAGGAAAAGGCCCAGCAGTTTTCCAATTGACATAGGACCATTGGTCCCCAGTTTAAGATTGGTGATATGGTGTGGTTATCATCAAAAAATATTGCTATGAAGGTGGCTTCTCCTAAGTTTAAGCCTAGATTTATTGGACCTTACAAGATTTTGGAGATTATTAATCCGGTCTCTTTTCGTTTGGCTCTTCCTGTCACATTTAAGATCCATAATGTGTTCCATAAGTCCTTGTTGAAGAGGATTGTTGAACCAGTTGTTCCTGGGGTGGCACCTCCGGACCCTGTATTGGTTGAAGGTAACATGGAATATGAGGTAGAGAAAATACTGGATTCCCGTCTGGCTAGACGGAGACTCCAGTATTTGGTTAAGTGGAAGGGTTATGGTCAGGAGAATAATTCCGGGGTCTCTGCCTCTGATATTCATGCCAAAAGATTGGTGCGTGCCTTTCATCGGGCTCACCCTGATTGCCCTGGTGGCGTGGTTGAGGGTTCGGTGACCCCTCCTCAAGGGGGAGGTACTGTTGTGAGTTCATTTTCCCCTTCGTCACTGAGGTCTGGTGAACTCCCTATTCTGGTAAAGGAAGGTAATGAGCCTGATTATCAGGCACCTGAGCTTAATGATGATGACTGGCTGAGTGGAGTCACGGACTGGATATAAGGCTGCCCACGCCCTTCTGCCCTGCGGGTGATTTCTCTGTGGACTTCTTTGAGACCAGTCTGATTCCTGCTCCTATAAGTTTTCTGCTTTGCCTGTTAGCATTTGTGTTTTGTTTTTGTTTGCCTTGCTTTTCTGTATTCTGCCATTCCCTGCTGGGGTGAGCTGAATCTCCTTTTGCCGGTTGCTCTGTTTTCAGAATATTCCTGAGTACTGACATAGCTTTTTGAAGCTGAGCATCTTCAGGGCCTTTTTTCACTGTCAGTTTGTTGGCTCTTATTTTCATTGGGTTTTTCACGGATTGCAGACAGCAGCCTTCCTGTCCTTTCCTATCTAGTTAGCTTGGGCCCCGTCTTTGCTCAGTCTATCTTTCTGTCTGTGTTAGTGTTCTTTCTTCTTGCCTCACCGTCATTATATGTTGGGGGCTGCCTTTTGCTTTGGGGTCTGCTCTGGGGCAGTTTAGATTTCCCTTTCTGTCTTTAGGCTATATAGTCCTCCGGCTCTGATTGAGGGGTCTAGGGCATCGTAGGAACCCCCCACGGCTACTGCTAGTTGTGTTGATAGGTTCAGGGGTCTGCAATCCGATAGCTGCCAACTTCTCTGGTTTTCTGGACTTAGCTAGCATTTCTGTTTTTGCCTCCTACGGTGACTCATTCATAACACTTTTTCTGACGCATGCGCTTAACGCATGCACTTAAAAGCTCTTCATTTATACGCGTTTGTATGCGTTTTTTGCATGCGTTTGCGTTTTTATGCACATGCGATCGAAGAAAAAAAAAGTAGAGATGAAATTCAATGGTAAACACCACCAATGGGATACAAGTGGGCGTGTCTCATGGGATTTCTGTATATATACCATTGCAGAGATGAAATCCTCCCATTTTGCTCCTGTATCCTGCGTCAAGATAGATCTTCAAATGGACAGTTTGTACCACAATCTGGATTTGGATCTCAGCTTGCTTTTTGCTTTTGTTGTAGCTTGTGACGAAGAACAGAAGAGAGAAAGATGGAGAAGCCGGCATCGGCGATTTTGGCAACACCCTATTGTGGAAGTCCGGGAGAGCTTTGGAGCTTACCACTCTTTATTCACCGAGCTAAATAACAATCCGGAAAAATATTACGACTATACGAGGATGTGTCAAGACATTTTCCGTTATTTGCTTCGCATTCAAGGAGCCATCACCAGGCAGGATACCCAGCTCCGGAGAGCGATTCCTGCTGAGGGACGTCTGTTGGTGACACTACGGTACGTAATATTTCAAACTAAATGCCTCTCATAATTATTATTGTTCGGCAATGTACTTTTTTTTTCTTATTCTTTCTCTGTTTATTAGATTCCTGGCTACTGGAGAGACCTTAACATCACTCCATTTTCAGTACCGGATTGGAATTTCAACACTTTCTGGGATTGTTGCAGACACCTGCCGGGCTTTGTGGGATGTTCTTCGTGGTGAATTTTTACCAATACCCACCATGGAAATATGGGAGGACAAAGCTGCAAAATTCCAGGAAGTTTGTGATTTTTACAACTGTATTAGAGCAGTGGACGGCAAACATATCCGGATTACCAAACTGGCAAGAACTGGATTTGAGTACTTCAATTATAAAAAATATTTTTCAACAGTGCTCATGGCCATTGCTGGTGTGGACTGCAGCTTTGTGACTGTGGAAATCAGATCATTTGGACGTGCTAATGATTCGAGAACATTTAAAGACTCGGACATGGGCCAACGATTATATCTGAATATTTCAATTTCCCACAGCCACAACCTCTTCCCAACACTGAAGGACCTGCAATGCCGTTTGTTGTGGTTGGGGATGAGGCCTTTCAGATGTGTGCCAACTTCTTTAAACCATATTCCAGTCGGGACTTGGACCATACTAAAAGGATTTTTAACTACAGACTGACCAGGGCACGAAGAACTGTGGAGTGCACCTTTGGTATCCTGGTCTCAAAATGGCGCGTTTTTCAAACAGCAATTAATCTTAAAATTGAAACAGAGGATGAGGTGGTCAAGGTGTGTGTGGTTCTCCCCAACTACATAATGGCTAAAGAGCAACCCAACATTCAACTTGATGAACCTATTTCTAACCCATTGCCAGATTACCAGCAACACCCTCTGAAGACAACAAATGAGGGATAGATTTGGGCCTATTTTGTTTCTGATGTTGGCCATTTGTCATGGCAAGATCAAATGATTTAGTGTTTATGTGTGCTTATTTGTTAATTACTTTCCTGTGCTGTTAATAAAACACCTAGTACCTTTATTTTTTTAATGTTGCAACCAATAAATACACCTTTTTTATTTATTTTTTTTTTTTTACAAAATTTCCATTTTATGTTTCATTACACCTGGTGAAAGTGACCTCCACATGTGAAATGTTGATCACCTATTTAAAAAAAGTAAAAGGTGATCATCAGTTCACAAATGCTGTAAACTATCCTGAGGCCAATAGTGCCGACAACTGGCAAGGTGACCTGACCCGTGACCTTTGTTTGTTTAAAAGAGGATTTTGTCTCCTCTTTGTGTTGTTTTGACAACCTCATAGCTCAATGAAAGACACCTAAAGCTGCAGAGCAAACAAAGAAAAGTAGGAGTACATTGGAACTGACATGGAGATATGAGGTGTCAAAATCATTTTGTGTATACAGCACACGGTGTGTTGCTGGCGACGGAAGAGTCAAAGACCAGTCATTGGTTGGGGAAAAATAAAAAATCATTTATTTTCAAAAATTAAGTCGGTGGCTGATAAAAAGGTGAATAATTATGAGCAAAGGGGGATTGGTACATTGGAAATTCATTTGGGTTGGGCGAAGGGGAGGTGCCAAGTTAGCTTTATGGAAGATCAGGGATACTGGAGGTTGACACATTGGCAGGTGAAACATGGGAAGGTAAAGACAAAGTGGTAGGTGATGCTGGAGGAGGTTATGGTGGAGGAGGTGATGGTGGAGACACATGGACAGTTCTCCTTTTTTGTCTTTTTTTTGATCGGTGGCTCCGCTGTCTTTGGGTGCTTGTACATGGCCTGGTGGTGGGTGTGGTCAATGGACCCGGCGTCTGCTCTGTGTGGTATGCCGGCCTGGTGGTGGTGGATGTCCTTGCATGAGCAGGACTCTGCGTCTGCTCTGTGTGGTGGGCTGGCCTGGTGGTGGTGGACCTCCTTGCATGAGCAGGACCCGGCATCTGCTCTGTGTGGTGGGCTGGCCTGGTGGTGGTGGTGGACGTCCTTGCATGAGCAGGACCCGTCGTCTGCTCTGTGTGGTGGGCTGGCCTGGTGGTGGACGTCCTTGCATGAGCTTGACTCAGTGGAGCGGTGTAGTGGCGGTTCTCAGCAAGCAGCATGGTGTAGTGGTGTTGGGCGGCTGTGGTCATGATGGTGGCCGCATAATGATATGCAGCAAAATTTGGTATGGTTAGACTTGTCAGCTGTGGTACTGGTGGAAAGGCAGCTGCTGGTGGTGGCTGCATGAACCGTCTGCTGCATAGCATTGACATATGCAGCATTGCAGGCCTGCATCACAGCAAGCTGGAGTTCTGGCGTTAGGTTTTCCAACATGCCCTTCTCTATGGCACTAAAGAAATGTCTTGCCGGTCTCTGGAGCTCGACTTCCAGTTGGTCAAGGCGTCGGGTGACATTGGAAAAACCAGTTTCCACTCTGTCACCCAGTGACTTGAAGCAATTTTGGAATACCGTGCCCAAATGTAAAAACTCGGGCATGAGTGGCCTGTCCGAGCCCCGCTGGCGGGAAGAGCCAAAAAAAGGAGGGGCAGAGGACTCGGACAGGGGAAGACCGGATGGACCGGCTACCGGTTCTCCAGACTGTGCTGCAGGCCTACTTACCACATCACTGTGGGATGGCTGGGGCGGGACCGATGGCATTGCCGGAAGGACCGCTTCTGATGCCGGTCCAGGTTCTACGGTGCTGCTTTGGGTTCTGTGAAAAGAAAAGGAAAACATTAGTATGCAAAAATTTAAATTTTACATTCGCCAACTCCTGTGGAATATAAAAATTCAGATGAGGTAAACACAACACAATGGAATACAACAACAAAATACTTACTCTCGGTGTGAAAGGACCGGTCTAAGGAAGCTGAGCAGACAATGATAGTTGTTCTTGGTCCTTGCAGCAGCAGCACCGCTTCGAACCTGGCCCTCCTGCCTCAGGTCCCTATTGAAGCGGTCCTTTATGGAACGCCATCTAGTTTTTACTTTCTTCACTGTGAAAGGAAAAAAAACAATGTTAACAATTGCACTTTTGGCCTTGATAAAACACAACCATATGTGATGCAATAAACTCGCAGGAGTTCATCACATCACACACGGTTGTGTGATCACGGCCAACTGTTTCACTGCCGTGATGTTGCAATACTTACGAAAGTCATTTCGACCTCTAGCTGAGGCATTGTCCCATCCATCCCACAGCGATTTGGCCACCTCGTTCCACAGCCGCCGGATCACCACGGCGTCGGAATGCAGGGGATCATGGGTGTCCCACAACGGAACTCGCTCCTGGACAGATGTGATGAGGAGGTCGTTATTGACCTCCTCCTCCTTGTCCCGCTGTGGAACCTAGAATTGAAAGAAAGACAATGTTTGAAAGATAAAACAGTTTAAAAAAAAAAAAGCTTACACACCGTGTGGCCACCGCTGCTCGGTCCCGAGTTGGCTGCTCCTGTGGTTCATCACCACTTGAAGAGCTCTGTGAAGAAAAATTAAAAATTTTACACGTGTAGAAGTGACAGTGAATACTTACGAACAGTTGATATTGTACTCACTTCACTGGGTTGTCCACTGTGGGAATTCTCACTGATTGATGGCATGATCCTCCTGTTAATTAATTCTGCAAGAAGAAATACAGCAAAAAAAAATTACACACTGCAGGGCTAAAAACAACAACAACAAAAAGACATCACAGCTGGTATACTTACATGTCCCAAAGCTGTGCTGCCTTCTCCAGAGTCTGTAGAATTGTGAAGTAAAACAATGCCCACCCCCTATATTTATTTATCTTGCTTTGGGGGGTGGTCAGGAACTTGTTCCACAGCCGCCGGATCACCACTGCATCGGAATGCAGGGGATCATGGGTGTCCCACAACGGAACTCGCTCCTGGACAGATGTGATGAGGAGGTCGTTATTGACCTCCTCCTCCTTGTCCCGCTGTGGAACCTAGAATTGAAAGAAAGACAATGTTTGAAAGATAAAACAGTTTAAAAAAAAAAAAGCTTACACACCGTGTGGCCACCGCTGCTCGGTCCCGAGTTGGCTGCTCCTGTGGTTCATCACCACTTGAAGAGCTCTGTGAAGAAAAATTAAAAATTTTACACGTGTAGAAGTGACAGTGAATACTTACGAACAGTTGATATTGTACTCACTTCACTGGGTTGTCCACTGTGGGAATTCTCACTGATTGATGGCATGATCCTCCTGTTAATTAATTCTGCAAGAAGAAATACACCAAAAAAAAATTACACACTGCAGGGCTAAAAACAACAACAACAAAAAGACATCACAGCTGGTATACTTACATGTCCCAAAGCTGTGCTGCCTTCTCCAGAGTCTGTAGAATTGTGAAGTAAAACAATGCCCACCCCCTATATTTATTTATCTTTCTTTGGGGGGTGGTCAGGAACTCGTTCCACAGCCGCCGGATCACCACTGCGTCGGAATGCAGGGGATCATGGGTGTCCCACAACGGAACTCGCTCCTGGACAGATGTGATGAGGAGGTCGTTATTGACCTCCTCCTCCTTGTCCCGCTGTGGAGCCTAGAATTGAAAGAAAGACAATGTTTGAAAGATAAAACAGTTTAAAAAAAAAAAAGCTTACACACCGTGTGGCCACCGCTGCTCGGTCCCGAGTTGGCTGCTCCTGTGGTTCATCACCACTTGAAGAGCTCTGTGAAGAAAAATTAAAAATTTTACACGTGTAGAAGTGACAGTGAATACTTACGAACAGTTGATATTGTACTCACTTCACTGGGTTGTCCACTGTGGGAATTCTCACTGATTGATGGCATGATCCTCCTGTTAATGAATTCTGCAAGAAGAAATACACCAAAAAAAAATTACACACTGCAGGGCTAAAAACAACAACAAAAAAAAGACATCACAGCTGGTATACTTACATGTCCCAAAGCTGTGCTGCCTTCTCCAGAGTCTGTAGAATTGTGAAGTAAAACAATGCCCACCCCCTATATTTATTTATCTTGCTTTGGGGGGTGGTCAGGAACTTGTCTAGACAGTCCCTGCACTTGTTTACTCAGACAACGCATGCGCACACTAATGCAGTCATGTGCATGTCACTGCACACAGAAGCGCTCCCATAGACTTTGATGCATTTTTTTGGCGCATGCGTTTTTTTGTCTGAAAATCGGCGCCAGAAAAATGCAACATGTAGCGTTTGGCGCCACATGACGTACTCGTCCAGACGATGCATGCACTCTAAAACGCATACGAAAGCATGCAAACGCAAGACCATGCGCCCCACATGTTAAAGATAGTGGCGCATGTGCACGTATGCGCCAAAAATGCTGCGCACAAAACCGCTAATGTGAAACCAGCCTAAAGCTGGAGTCACACATAGCAACTCACCAGCGATCCCGACAACAATATCAACATGTCAGGATCTCTGGTGAGTTGCTATGTGATCGCTGGTGAGCTGTCACACAGACAGCTTCACCAGCAATCAGCACAGCGACGCCGAGCGCGTGGCGTCGTTGTGTTCGTTAGTTACCAGCGCGCTGATGCAGGGAGCTGGTAAGCAACGTACACATCGGGTATCTAAGGGACGCACGTCCCTTGGATACCCGATGTGTACGTTAGTTACCAGTAGACCGCAGGTCTCCCGCCTGTCACACGCACCGATGCGTGCTGTCCAGCGGGAGACCAGCGACAAAAGAAATGTCCAGCGGTTTCCTACAGCGATCAGCGATACCGGCAGGGGGGCTGGTCGCTGATCTCTGTCACACACAGCGATCTCGCTGGTGAGATCGCTGTTGTGTCACAAAACTTGTGACTCAGCAGCGATCTCGCTAGCGAGATCGCTACGTGTGACGGGGCCCTAAGACGGTTGAATATATGAATGTGTGCACATCAATTGTAGGTGTCAGAGTAGGTTTCCACACCATTAGCATATTTCAAGAAACTCGGCACTCAACTTAAGTGATCAGATAATTTAATGTTGTCCACAATCGTAGTAAACAAAAACATTTCGGTCTTACATCAGACCTTCATCAGTTACTACAAGCAAGATACAAAATTAGAAAAAAAACAAATAAACAAAATGAAGTATATACAATAGTCAAGGCATGGTCAAATGAGATTACAATAATGATTATGACAAATGCTGATAACATAGTAGCTAGGACCAGTCAGATTATCTCAGGTGTACAATGACCATTGAGTAAATTACTTGTATGATGGACTCCTTGCTAGATATGGGTTGAATATTATAAACAGGAAAATATGTTTTTGGTAGACGCCTTTCTACACTCATCAATGAGCTTTAAACTACAGCAATATGAGATGGGCAATATGTGGCCAGGAACAAATATGCACCTAATGAATTGTTTTGAGAACCCTGCTAAGAGAAATGGAAAAGAAGAACACAAACAGCAAACTCTGAATGAAAATAGAGGAGCAAGAGAAGCCAACTACAAACTAAAATGTGTCTATACAAATTCACAGAGCATGTGAAACAAGCAAGGAGAACACAGGAAGAGAGATATGATGTCATAAGCATCATTGAAACTTGGTGAATTGATGCACATGCTTGGAATACAAAACTTGAAGGCTACAACTTATTTATTAGAAACAGGATTAAAAAGAAGGGAGGAGGTGTTGCATTGTATGTTAGAAAAATGTTTATCTCCACAGAGATTCAAGCTTCAGAGACTGGTAGCACAGCAGAAACTGTTTGGGTAAGAATTCAAGGAGAGAAGAACAGAAAGGACACTATTGTAGGTGTTTACTATAAGCCACCTAGTCAGACTGAAGATATGGATGAACGCTTTTTACATTAGATGTCTCTGTTCTCAAAAAAGTACGACGTAGTGATCATGGGAGATTTTAAATATCCAGATATTTGTTGGGAATCTCTCTCAGGCAAAAGTACTGAGTCCAGGAAAGTCTTATCTTCTCTTGCTAACAACTTTATCTTTCAAAAGGTAGAAGAGAAAACAAGAGGATCTGCAATCTTGCACCTAATTCTTACCAACAGGGAGGAAATGGCTGAGGAACTAAAGGTGGCTGGGAATTTAGGACGCAGCAATCATGCTATCCTCGAATTTTGGATTACAAGAGGAGGAACACCAGCAAAGACTCAAACTTAAAGGTTGGATTTCAGAAAGGCAGATTTTAATGGACTCAGGAAGAGGGTAGAAAAGGTCCAATGACTGGATGTTCTAAAGTACAGAAATGACCAAGAAGAATGGGAGATTTTTCTAAATGAAATTCTCACCACACAATTTGTGACAATCCTGAAAATAAGGAAGAATTGGAAGCATTTAAAGAAACCAGGATGGATGAACACAGAACTTAATCACTTGTTAAAAAGAAAAAAGAAATGTATATCAAATGGAAAGAGGGAGGCATATTTAAAGAAAAATATAATACTGTTTCCAGGGAATACAGGGTAAGAGTTAGAAGAGCTAAAGCCAGTAATGAAGTGAAGCTTGCAAGGGAGACCAAAAGTAGCAAAAAAGGATTTGGGGGGTATGTCAACAGCAAAAGAAAAGTCAAAGATGCTATAGGATTTTTACAGGATGAAAAGGGTGAAGTGGTCAAGAATGATGTTTTATATTGGAGAGGTATACAGTGGGTCATAAGAGGATGTTCCACAGATAGGAAAAATTGAAAATATAAGAATAAATGGGAAGAATATACATACATCTCATTTTTATGAGATTTCCCCCTGGGGGAGTAACATTTGTTTTGGTTTAAAATTAGTAACTGGCATAATAAAAACACCCTTGCCAAAAATAGGACTGCCTGTAGCATCATAGTAACCCTGGTCATCTAGTGGTGGACAAGGAGGAGATATTGATGAAGGCCTCAGTAAAACGTAGGCCCAATGTAAAGGAGCGGGTCTCGTAGACTTGTAATGCCCATACACGCAGTGCATGGGCTGACAAACATTTCCCCATGGGGGCTACATTTTTTCTAAATATAGTAAGGGCATCACAGATACCCTTGCCAAAAATTGGACTGCCTGTAGCAGCACAGAACACGTTACCCCTGGTCATCTAGTGGTGGACAAGGAGGAGACAATGATGAAGGCCTCAGTAAAAACTAGGCCCAATGTAAAGGAGCGGTTCTGCTAGACTTGTAACACCCATACACGCAGTGCATTAGCTGACAAACATTTTCCCCATGGGGGGGTACACATTTTTAAAAACTATACTATGGACATCAAAGACACCGTTGCCAAAAATTGGACTGCCTCTGGCAGCACAGAAGACGTTAACCCTGATGATCTACTGGCGGAGAATGAGGAGACATTAATGAAGGCCTCAGTAAAAACTAGGCCCAATTTAACGGAGCGGGTCTCCTAGACTTAGAATGCCCATACACGCAGTGAATGGGCTCACAAACATTTCCCCATGGGGGTTACACATATTTTAAAAGCATAGTATGGGCATCAGAGACATCCTTGCCAAAAATGTGAATCCACCTATGAAAGAAAATAACAAAAGAGAGGGGTGAACACAGGTTCATAGATATGAAGCCAGAATGTGTCCAACGAGATATGTTTGTCCCTAGCAACAGCTGAGAGACAGGGATATAAATAAAAATATAGTGACTTTTGCATCATGGAATACATTGACCCTGGTGTTCTACTGGTTGTGGGTGATGAGGATGAGGATAAGGAGGAGGATAATACCAAACAGACCCAATCAGGAAGCTTTTATAAGAGTAAGCCTGTCAGAATTGTCAGGTGACAGGCGGATGCGTTTATCTGTTATAATTCCTCCAGTGGCACTAAAAACCCGCTCTGACAGAACACTAGCAGCAGGGCAGGCCAGGACCTTCAAGGCGTAGAGAGCCAATTCATGCCACGTGTCCAGCTTGGATAACCAATAATTAAAAGGCACAGAGAAATCCTGGAGGATGTTTGTACGATCTTCAAGGTACTCTCTCACCATCTTCCAAAACATTACACTTCTTGTGACACAATCCCTTGCCTCTGTGGCAGCACGATGTGAGGGTCTGAGAAAACTGTCCCAGAACTTTGTTATTGTTCCTCTGCCTGAGTTGGATTGGACTTATGTCTCTCCCGCTTTTACTCCTTGGCTGTACAACAAACTCTGACGTCTGCTGCCAGCGTCCTCACATGGGAATTTTTTCAGTAATTCCACTACAAGGGTCCTATGGTACAGCAACATTTTTGTACACCTCTCTGCCTCTGGAAGAAGAGATTTAAAGTTTTCCTTGTAGTGTGGGTCTAGAAGTGTCACCAACCAGTAATGAGTGTTCCCGAAAATTTTTAGAATGCGAGGGTCACGGGATACGCAGCGCAACATAAAGTCAGCCATGCGTGTCAGACAACTAAAAGGCAAGACTTCCGTGTCCTCCCCAGCAGGACGACTCACAGTGGTGTCCTCATCATCCTCATCCTCCTCTTCTCTTGCCTCAGGCCATCCCCGCTGAACAGACGGTATGACTGCTGTGCTTGTAGTACTGTCTATAGCGCATGAAAGTAGCTCCTGTTCTTCCTCCTCCTCCTCATTGTCTACCAATCCATGTTGCAACGACATGAGGCTGGGTTGAGTGTAATCACCCTGTATGGTTCCTTGCCCCATGAACTCGTGCCCTGCCTGCAATGCATCATCTTTAATTGTGAGCAGAGAGGTTTACAGAATGCTAAGAAGCGGGATGGTGACGCTAATGATGGCGTCATCGCCGATCACCATAAAAGAAACCGTTATTTCATAAAACTTCTGGCGTCTGACATTTCTTCATAAGCTGGCAGCACGGATACAGGCCACAAACTTTCCATGTTTTGTTTACTGTTGAACTAATCAAAGTCAACTAGTATTGGTGCTGGTGCTGATGATTACCATCATACTAAGTCTTTCTACGAGGTAATCTTGTGCTTTGCTGTTTGCATTAGATACATTCTGCATTTAGCCTAGGGACAGTTGCAGGCTGCAGTAACAGGGAAAGTGGCAGAATACAGCTTCTAGGCTGAGCTGAGGGCTTTGCAGTCTGTTGCTAAATATATATCTGCTGCATGTGACCACATTCATTTTTTTGGTGAAAAAATTTACTATATTATCATCCATAGACGATGGTATACAACACTCCAAAAAAGCGCTCCAAAATTTTTCTGGATTGAATTAATCATTCATGGAGTATTGCTGGCTTTGTGCTAGATTTTGGTGGTATAAAATACTGCAAAAGAGCATTCAATTTTTTTCTGGATTGAATTTGTCATTCATAGAGTATTACCTGATTTCTGCTACATTTTGGTGGTATATAACACTCTAAAAAAGCATTCAATTTTTTTTCTAGATTCAATTAGTCATCTGTAGATAATTATGTGCTTTGTGTTATATTTAGTTGGTAAATAATACTC
The DNA here is from genome assembly GCF_039654945.1 of Dendrobates tinctorius. NCBI lineage: Eukaryota > Metazoa > Chordata > Amphibia > Anura > Dendrobatidae > Dendrobates > Dendrobates tinctorius. The sequence goes on from NW_027361684.1 coordinate 44,948,807, forward strand.
CAAAAAAGCATTCACATTTTTTCTGGATTGAATTTGTTATCCATAGAGTATTATGTACTTTGTGTTACATTTTGATGGTATTCTAACACAGCAAAAAAAGCATTTTAAAATTTTTCTGGACTAAATTTGTTATCCGTAGAGTATTATGTGCTTTGTGCTACATTATGGTGGTATATAATGCTCAAAAAAATTTCAACAATTTTTCTGGATTGATTTTGTAATCCAAACAGTGTAACAAGCTGGGTGGGCGACAAGGTGGCAAAGATGGCAGAATCCCATGAGACTCCCGAGAAAGCAATCGGTGGAATATCGGAGATAGACCAAGATGGCGCAACAGCAGAGGTGATAGTAGCATGTGGTCTGGAACTGGCCATTTTCCCAGGACCACCAAGGGCCAAACCCAAGCCGCAGCTTTCACCGCTGGGGTTCTTGCGGACTGTGGATGGGAGACCCAGGATCCAGCAACTGGTGAGTGGACTGGTCAAAAGAGATGAGCCAGGACCAGGGTTGGAGACATGCTAGCGGGCAAGCTACTTTCAAAGTACCAAGAGTTGTCATCCTGGGGGAGGTTGCTACAACCGGCAGTGAAGATGGGGGTCAATATAATGGTTTGGGACCCATTGTCACATCTTGCTCAACCAGCTGGCAGTAGAGATAGGACACTTGCCTTGAATGCTACAAGAGCTGACTGCTTGAACCAGGGTCATGTTTCTCAAAACGAGGGGCAACATCACTGGCATGCGATGCATGTGATGAGAAGGAAAGAAGTAGGATGAACTCTTCTTGCGAAATGAACGTGCCTGGGAGAGGTTTCCCAAGGCTGCCCGGAATGGGGCTACCACCCCCGAGAGATTGGACAGTCCTTGAGTTTCCCCACCTTCTATGCGGGAGCAGACGATCGTGCCATTGACACAGGGGTCTGTTGCCCATTTCTACATGTCAGGGGCTCTGGCACCACCAGAAGCTGGGTCACTTACAGTCAAAGCACCTAGGAATCGGACTCCAGGGAGCAGGTAGAGGCAGTCCCCCCTAGCCTCCCAAGAAAGAAGAAGCGGACACTTGAAGAGGATTACTGTATTACCTTCCATATATTTTTTTCCTGGCTTTACACTTTATGCATAATCTTTGAGTGTAGGAGTTCATCAACTACACTTTCAAAATATTTGAATGAGGCGCACAAATTGTTGTCTTCAAGGGTTTAAGCATGACTGCATGATCCTCCTTTACAATTTTTTCTTGTCTTTGCACAAAGTGCAAAGCCTTTATGAGTGTAGGAGTACATCAACTACACTTTCAAAATATTTGAATGAGGCCTGCCATTTGTTACCTCCAAAGGTCTAAGCATGACTGGATAACCCTTGTTATAATTGATTTCTGGCTTTGCACTTTGTCCAAAGCCTTTATGAGTGTAGGAGCACATTCACTACACCTTCAAAATATTTGAATGAGGCCTGCCAGTTGTTGCCTTCAAGGGTCAATGGATGACTGGATAACCGTTCTTACTTTTTGTGGCTTTATACTATGTGCAAAGCCTTTATGAATGTACAAGTGCCACAGCTACACTCCATTTAGTGCCTTCAAGGGTGTATGGATTATCTAACTTATATTTTTTTTACTTTGCACTGTGTGCAGAGCTTTTATGAGTGCAGGAGTACCATAACTGCAATTTGTTCGCAATATTTGAATGAGTTATTGCCTTCAAGGATGTATGGATGACCATGCTTGTAATTTTTGGCAGGCTTTGCACTGTGTGCACTCCAGTTGGTGCCGTCAAGGGTTATGGATGACCCTGCTTGTAATTTGTTTAGCAGGCTTTGCACTGTGTACAGAGCTTTTATTAGTGTTGAAGTACCCCAACTAGAATTTGTACACAATATTTGAATGAGGCACTACAGTTGGTGCCTTCAAGGGTGTATGGATGACCCTGCTTGTAACTTTTGGGCAGGTTTTGCACTCTGCAGAGCTTTTATGAGTGTAGGAGTACCAATGCTACACTTTGCTCACAATATTTGAATAAGGCACTTATTCAGACAAGGGTATATGGATGACTCTGTTTGTAATTTGTGTCATGCTTTGCACTGTGTGTATAGCTTTTATGAGTGTAGAAGTACTACAACTACATTTTGTACACAAAATTTGAATGAGGCACTACAGTTGGTGTCTTCAAGAATGTATGGATGAGCCTGCTTGTAATTCTCATGTGATTTGCACTTAGTGCATAACTTTTATGAGTCTAGGAGTACCACCACATGACAAATTAAACAGATTGTGTATTAATGTGTATGAGGCTCTCGTTTATGTCTAATACAGGGTGTGTCGAAATCCTTCCTCCAGCTACTTTTGGGCAGTTCTTTCTTCCTGCATAAATTATGCTGAAATTTTCAATTCTTTTATAACAAATGTAAAAAATAATGAAAAATTAATTACAAATTAAATTTTGGTTTATTAAATCATTTTTAAAAAATAATTTTCAAATGTTGCCTTATATACAAGTCATTATAAAGGAAAGAATGTTTATTAACATTTTTTCTTCTTTAAACTCCAACTCAAAGTTTTATCGTCAGTCCATAACCCTTTCCTGCCATCCGACGTACTATCCCGTCCACGGTACCCGGGCCCGTATGACCGGGGACGGGATAGTACTTCAGCGCGATCAGCGGCGCCCACGTGGTGAGCGCCGCTGATCGCGGCCGGGTGTCAGCTGATTATCACAGCTGACACCCGGCACAATGTGTCAGGGACGGTCACGGACCGCCCCCGACACGTTAACCCCTTGCACACCGCGATCAAACACGATCGCGGTGTACCGGGGGTTAAAGGGAAGCATCGGCAGGGAGGGGGCTTCCTCCGTGCTTCCCTGAGCCCCCCACGGCAGCGCAATGTGCAGCGCTGCTGAGGGGGACTCCCTTCCTCCAGGCCCCCGAATCCAAGATGGCGACGGGGGCCTGCGGAAGCTGGCTTCCTCAGTGCCTGCAAAGCTCAGGCATGAGGAAGCCTTCTGCAGTGCCTGTGTCAGATCGCTGATCTGTCACAGTGATCTGTGATGTGACAGATCAGCGATCTGTCACAGGACAGTGATGTCCCACCTGGGACTATTTTTAATAAAGTAAAAAAAAAAATAAAAAAAAGTGTAAAAATAATTAAAAAAAAATCGCCAAATAAATTAGAAAAAAAAAAAAAATATTCCCCCAATAAATCCATTTTTTGGAAATAATAAAAAAAAAAAAATAAAAGTACACATATTAGGTATCGCCGCGTCCGTAACGACCCGCCCTATAAAACTGTCCCATTAGTTAACCCCTTTAGTGAACCCCTTAAAAAATAAAAATAAAAAACGAAGCAAAAAATAATGATTTATTATCATACCGCCAAACAAAAAGTGTAATAACGTGCGATCAAAAAGACGCATATAAATAGCCATGGTACCGCTGAAAACGTCATCTTGTCCCGCAAAAAACGAGCCACCACACAGCATCATCAGCAAAAAAATAAAAAAGTTATAGCTCGCTGAATAAAGCGATGCAAAAATAATTATTTTTTATATAAAATAGTTTTCATTGCATAAAACCGACAAAAACATAAAAAACGACCTAACTGAGGTATCGCTGTAACCGCACTGACCCGAAGAATAAAACCGCTTTATCAATTTTACCGCACGCAGAACGGTGTAAACGCACCCCTCCCAAAAGAAATTCATGAAACGCTGGTTTTTGTTCATTCTGTGTCCCAAAAATCGGAATAAAAAGCGATCAAAAAATTTCACGTGCCCGAAAATGGTACCAATAAAAACGTCAACTTGTCCCGCAAAAAATAAGACCTCACATGACTCGGTGGGTCAAAATACGGAAAAATTATAGCTCTCAATATGTGGTGATGCAAAAACTATTTTTACAATAAAAAGCGTCTTTTAGCGTGCGACAGCCGCCAAACATAAAAATCGCCATAAATAGTAAATCAAACCCCCCCGTTATCACCCCCTTAGTTAGGGAAAAATAATAAAATTAAAAAAATGTATTTATTTCCATTTTTCCATTAGGGTTAGGGCTAGGGTTAGGGCTAGGGGTGTGTTGGGGTAGGGTTAGGGTTAGGGTAGGGTTAGGGTTAGGGCTAGGGCTAGGGTTAGGGTTAGGGCTAGGGTTAGGGTTAGGGCTAGGGTTAGGGCTAGGGTTAGGGTTAGGGGCGTGTTGGGGTTCGGGTTGGAGTTATAATTGGGGGTTTCCACTGTTTGGGCACATCAGGGGCTCTCCAAATGCAACATGGTGTCTGATCTCAATTCCAGCCAATTCTGAGTTGAAAAAGTCAAATGGTGCTCCTTCCCTTCCAAGCTCTGCTATGCGCCCAAACAGTGTTTTACCCCCACATGTAGGGTATCAGCCTACTCAGGACAAATTGCAAAACAATTTTTGGGGTCCAATTTCTCCTGTTACCCTTAGGAAAATAAAAAATTGGGGGCAAAAATATCATTTTTGTGGAAAAAAATGATTTTTTTATTTTCACGTCCGAGTGTTATAAACTTCTGTGAAGCACTTGGGGGTTCAAAGTGCTCACCACACATCTAGATAAGTTCCGTGGGGGGTCTAGTGTCCAAAATTGGGTCACTTGTGGGGAGTTTCAATAGTTTAGGTACATCAGGGGCTCTCCAAACGCACATGACACCCGCAGACCATTCCATCAAAGTCTGCATTCCAAAACGTCACTGCTTCCCTTCCGGGCCCCGACGTGTGTCCATACAGTAGTTTTCTCCCACATATGGGGTGTCAGCGTACTCAGGACAAATTGGACAACAACTTTTGGGGTCCAATTTCTCCTGTTACCCTTGGGAAAATGAAAAAATTGGGGACTAATTGATCATGTTTGTGGAAAAAATACGATTTTTTTATTTTCATGCCCTGGCATTATAAACTTCTGTGAAGCCCTTGGGGGTTCAAAGTGCTCACCTCACATCTAGATACGTTCCTTAGGCTGGTTTCACATTTGCGTTTTTTAGCGCTGGAAAAAAACGCATACGTGCGCATGCGATTTTTCCCCTATATTTAACATGGGTGCGCATACCTGCGCACTTGTAAGCGCATGTATGCGATTTTCATGCGCTGCGTTTTTTTGGGGTGTGCGTTGGTATTTTCCAGACGCTGCATGTTGCATTTTTTGGCCCTTGAAAAAATCGCATGCGCACGTATGCGCACGTTTTGCGCTAAAAATGGCCATTATAGCCTATGGATGCGCATACGTGCGCACTGGCATGCGCAGGTATGCGCTTTTTTAGCGCAGCGTTTTTTGGGTGGTGTCCACTTTTTATCCTAGTTAGAATCTTCTAAAGTCCAAAAAAAAAAGGCTATATAAAGGAGGTGCCTGCCAAAACTCTGCCACTACTACACTAGACAGATTGAAGAGCAGACATTCAACCAAGAACCCATTATATCAGCGAAGAATGTGAGTATATTACATTATATGCCTGTCCTTTTAAATTATGTATGTACTAATGATTTTTATTATTTTTACATGCAGTATGTCTTCAGAATCGGAGTATTCCCCATCGCGGCAGGAATTGGCGCAAGCAGACCGTGAGGTGATTATTTTCGTGCATCTGGTAAGTATATCTGCTGCTTCTCCAAATCTCTTACGTTTTTTTCAACTTTCAGACATCGTCATCATCATCTGCGGACGGGAATAGTGAGGGCGAACAGCAGGAGCAGCGAAGCCAATTCCCGGTGGTTATACGTAATGTAAGTATCAAATGATTTGTAATGTTTTTTTTTTTTTTTATCTTCTATTTTTACTCTTTTTTTGGTTTCTTTTTTTGTAACTTTTTAGTCAATTTAAATTTGATTATTCTAATGAATGTGTTTTGTCTAGGTTCCACAACGGGATGAAGACGTCTACCTGGATAATGAGCAGCTCATCAGCCTGGTCCAGGAGCGTTCGCCGTTGTGGGACAGCCGTGACCGGCTGTACAAGGACAATGTGGTGACACGGCGGCTATGGAATGAGGTGGCCGCAGCGTTGATGGATGGCTGGGACAGCGCCACAGCATCCGCCAAAAAGGCGTTTAGTGAGTATTTCCCTGCTCTGTATTGTGCCGCAGTGACTGTTGTCCTTGACGGCACTGTTGGGTTTCGTGCTAGGCGTATTCTAGCAGGAAACCCAACAGTGTCATCGTGGTCTACAGTGACTGCTTTGAGTATTGTATTGCTACATTGTGCCGCAGTGACTGTTGTCCTTGACGGCACTGTTGGGTTTCGTGCTAGGCGTATTCTAGCAGGAAACCCAACAGTGTCATCGGGGTCTACAGTGACTGCTTTGAGTATTGTATTGCTACATTGTGCCGCAGTGACTGTTGTCCTTGACGGCACTGTTGGGTTTCGTGCTAGGCGTATTCTAGCAGGAAACCCAACAGTGTCATCGTGGTCTACAGTGACTGCTTTGAGTATTGTATTGCTACATTGTGCCGCAGTGACTGTTGTCCTTGACGGCACTGTTGGGTTTCGTGCTAGGCGTATTCTAGCAGGAAACCCAACAGTGTCATCGGGGTCTACAGTGACTGCTTTGAGTATTGTATTGCTACATTGTGCCGCAGTGACTGTTGTCCTTGACGGCACTGTTGGGTTTCGTGCTAGGCGTATTCTAGCAGGAAACCCAACAGTGTCATCGTGGTCTACAGTGACTGCTTTGAGTATTGTATTGCTACATTGTGCCGCAGTGACTGTTGTCCTTGACGGCACTGTTGGGTTTCGTGCTAGGCGTATTCTAGCAGGAAACCCAACAGTGTCATCGTGGTCTACAGTGACTGCTTTGAGTATTGTATTGCTACATTGTGCCGCAGTGACTGTTGTCCTTGACGGCACTGTTGGGTTTCGTGCTAGGCGTATTCTAGCAGGAAACCCAACAGTGTCATCGGGGTGTACAGTGACTGCTTTGAGTATTGTATTGCTAAATTGTGAAGCAGTGACTGTTGTACTTGACGGCACTGTTTTTTTTTATCAACAGTGGACAAAGTCCGAACACGTTGGCGTTCGATCAAGGACCGCTTCAACAGTGATGTTCGTGCTGAGGGCCAGGTTCGCAGTGGATCTGCGTCAAGGACCAGAACTAGATACCGTCACTATCACGCGTTGCAGTTCCTAAGACCGGTCCTTGCCACAAGATCGTAAGTATTATACATTTTGGGTTTTTATTTTTATTAATCTGTGTTTTTCTAATCCACAGCTGATGCTTCTTGTAAAGGCATGGTAGTAATGATTTTCCTTTCTTCCACAGCACCTGGAGCAGCACCCTGCAACCTGGCCCTGGAGCGGTCCTTCGTCGGACGTCCTCTGACCCGTCCCAGCCATCCGACAGCCAGGAAGCACCTTGCAGGTCCCACACACACACAGCTGGTGACCAGGAAGCTGGGCCATCAGGTGTTCCCCTGTCCCAGGTCTCTGCCACTGGTTATGCGGGCACTACCCGCCAGCGGCAGAGGGCCTTGGACAGGAATGTCTTGCCCGAGTTTATGCATTTGAGCGAGACATTTAATTCCAGCCTCAAGTCACTGTCCGACAGAGTTGAAAGCGGTTTTGCACTGATGGAACGTGGTTTTAACCACTTTGAACACCGCTTCAATTCTGTAGAACAGCGCCTTGACCGTCTGGAGGCCGACCTCAACAGACCAGCACACCATTTTTTTAGTAAGATTGAAAAGGGCATGGCGGAACACCTTAGTCCTGATCAACAGCTGAATGTGCTGCAGGCCTGCAACAATGCTTTCTTGCAGGCTATGCAGCATAATCGGTACGGTCAGCAGTCAGTGGTGTCCTTTCCACCTGTGCCACCATTGACTCGCTTCACCTCACTACCGACTTGTGCTGCATACCACTGCACGGACACCTCTCTTCAAAGGCTGGACACCCACCGTTACACCACCACAAGTCTGAGTGCAGCTGGTCACTTCACCGACACCACCATGGCAAGCGCTGCTCCTGTCTGGAGCACCACCGCCAATCCCATGCATGCGTGGAGCTCAGCCACCACTAGGCAAACATGGAACAGCCCTGCCGCTACAACAACATGTAGTAGCCCTGCCACCACCACTCTGCAAACCTGGGCCATCACTGCCGCCACCAGTCCTCCTGCAAGGACGAGCACTGACCAAGAAGAGCAGCATCAGCCACCTCAGCAGCATCAGCCACCTCAGCAGCAGCAGCCAACTCAGCAGCCGCCACCTCAGCAGCAGCAGCCACCTCAGCAGCAGCCGCCACCACCTCAGCAGCAGCCGCCACCTCAGCAGCAGCAGCAACCACCTCAGCAGCAGCAACCACCTCAGCAGCAGCTGCCACCTCAGCAGCAGCCGCCACCTCAGCAGCAGCCGCAACCTCTGCAGCAGCAGCCGCCACCTCAGCAGCAGCCATACCAGCAGACGGGGGACCTACATTCCATATTTGCCCCTACTTCAAGGCGAAATCAATCAAGGCGGGCATTGGGCCAAAGTCGGTCCAGGCACACAAGCCTACGGCGACATGCCATTACAACTAATGTAACTGAACAGATTTCCTCTCCTACAAGTGTTCCAAGTTTAATTCCCTTAACTGGACTACCTTCCCCCACAAGTTTTGTTGCCCCTTCCCCTCAAACACCGTCTTCAACTGCAAGTGTTGCATATTCCCTGCACACCCCCAAATTGAAACCATCTGCCCCCAAACGCCGTAAAAAATAATTTTTAAATTTTTTTTTTGTGATAAAAAATAAATTTACATTTGTGGTTCACCATTAATAAGTTTCATTAATGTTGTTTGCGCCGCTCACACACACTGATGGGTAAATACATGTTAAAAACCAACCCAAGGGCTAGTATAGTCATATGTGAAATAACATGGACTAGTATAGTCATTCAAAGGCCTAGTGTAATAACTCTAGTTTTACCAAATAGAATCTGGTTTCATGAAAAACAAATTGTTGAAACTTGTCTAAAAAATAAAGTTTCTTTCTAGTTTCACCACTTTGTTTTTGGTGAAACAAGATGCTAGTTGTTTAAAATGCTAGTTGTTAAAAATCGAGTTATTACAGTAGGCCTTGGTATGACTATACTAGGCCGTGGTATTTCACATATACTACTAGCCCCAAGGCCTAGTATACTCATATTTGAAATACCACGGCCTAGTATAGTCATTCCAAGGCCTAGTGTAATAACTCTAGTTTTACAAAATAGAATCTGGTTTCATGAAAAACAAACTGTTGAAACTTGTCTAAAAAATAAGTTTCTTTCTAGTTTCACCAGTTTGTTTTTGGTGAAACAAGATGCTAGTTGTTAAAAATCGAGTTATTACAGTAGGCCTTGGTATGACTATACTAGGCCGTGGTATTTCACATATACTACTAGCCCCAAGGCCTAGTATACTCATATTTGAAATACCACGGCCTAGTATAGTCATTCCAAGGCCTAGTGTAATAACTCTAGTTTTACAAAATAGAATCTGGTTTCATGAAAAACAAACTGTTGAAACTTGTCTAAAAAATAAGTTTCTTTCTAGTTTCACCAGTTTGTTTTTGGTGAAACAAGATGCTAGTTGTTAAAAATCGAGTTATTACAGTAGGCCTTGGTATGACTATACTAGGCCGTGGTATTTCACATATTACTATACTACTAGCCCCAAGGCCTAGTATACTCATATTTGAAATACCACGGCCTAGTATAGTCATTCAAAGGCCTAGTGTAATAACTTTTAATGGAGCAGATTACATTCATCCACTCAATGCTGACTTGTATTCCCCATGGACTTTCATTGGGGTTGGGTTTTGAGTGTTGTGTTTTGAGAAAATCACATACTTTGTTTTAAACTATTTGCACAATTTTATCTTGAAAAAAAATGGTTTCCTGATTCATGGCCTGCAGCTTTGCTCATTCCAATATATTTAACGCAGACTAGCAATGCTGCATTTTAACTCGTATGTGTATTTACCTGCCCAGGTGTGTGAACATAACAAAATTCAGTTATACATGGGAAGTTTTTTAATTAATAGGAGTTTAAAAAATATAGTGCACTCAGTAATGGTATCAAATAAGGATTTTTATTACCATAAACAACAACATTACACCATTTCATCTTGCCAGTGCACCCGTCCTACATCAGAAATAAAGTAGGCCGCAAATTTGTCCCTCATTTGGCCAACTTCAACGGATGACCTGAGAGTGTGCTGAGTGAATTCAGGCAATGGGTTAGGAGCATCATCGTCCAGTTCAAAGGTCGGGTGCTCTTTAGCCATCACAAAGTTATGTAGAACCACACAGGCCTTCACCACCTCATCGACTGTTTCAAGTTTAAGATTAATGGCCGTGCCCAGAATTCGCCATCTGGAAACAAGAATCCCAAAAGCACACTCGACAGTTCTTCTGGCCCTGGTCAGCCTGTAATTAAAAATTTTTTTGGTGTGGTCCAAGTCCCGGCTGGAGTAGGGTTTCAGTAAGTTTCCGCACATTTGAAAAGCCTCATCGCCAACCATTACAAAGGGCAGTGGCGGAGCTTCGGTGTGAGGAAGAGGCCGTGGCATAGGGAAATTAAATTGGTTGCCATACAACCTCCGGCCCATGTCTGAGTTTTTAAAAGCCTGCGAGTCATTACCACGGCCAAATGCTCCAATGTCCACTGCTACAAACATACATCCGGCATCCGCAATTGCAATGAGTACTATTGAAAAGTACTTTTTGTAATTATAGTACTCAGATCCCGTTCTTTGGGGTTTGATGATCCGTATGTGTTTCCCATCAACAGCTCCCAAACAGTTGGGAAAATTGCATACTGTCCAGAATTTGTCAGCAATTTCCATCCACTTTTCAGCGGTGGGCAGGGGCATAAATTCTGGGCAAAGAACATTCCAGAGAGCCCGGCAGGTGTCAGCAACAATTCCAGACAAGGTAGAGATTCCAATACGGTACTGGAAGTGTAGTGAGGATAGGGTTTCTCCAGTCGCCAGGAATCTGTGAACAGACAAAGAAGTAAAATTAATATTTATGTATATTATTTTTAAAAACTATAAAAAAAATATTAGTACATTCACGAAAACTAATTACCCAAGGTTTTGAATACTAAATTTACAAAAAAAAACATCAGACCACACCCCTTTGTTTTTAAAACATACCGTAATGTCACCAGTAGCCGTTCCTCAGGAGGAATCGCACGACGGAGCTGTGTGTCCTGTCTCCGGATGGATTGTTGGACACGAGCAAGCAAATCCATGAAACTTTCGTGGGACATCCGGATATAATCAGTAAATTTCTCCGGGTTTGCACGTAGCTCGCTGTAGAGGGTGTGGTATGCCCCACGGCTCTCCCGGAGTTCAACAATCGGATGTATCCACATACGCCGCCGTCTTCGCTGCCTCTCTCTCTTCCTTTGTTCATGGCAAGCAACTGCATACGCCTGAGCCATCGCGATGTCCAAATCCAAGTTGAAGTGAAAACTCTTCCAGCGCAGATCCATGGTCACGAGAAGAATCAAGCAAATGTGAAGAATACTGTAGACAGGGTGTATATATATTAACATACCACACCCACAATGAAGTCCCATTGGTCTTGTGTGTTGTTGAATGGTTGTTTTTTCTTTTTTGTGGGGTTTTTCCAAAATCTGTAAAAAAACGCAAACGCACAAAAAACGCATACAAACGCGCAAAAACGCTGCGTTTTTTTCCTGCATGCGCATTAAAATGCTGGAAAAAAACGCAGCGTTTGTATGCATTTGTATGCGTTTTTTTAATGCGTTTTTTTGCGGGAAAAACGCGCTGCAAAAAAAAGCAAGTGTGAAACTAGCCTTAGTGGGTCTAGTTTTCAAAATGGGGTCATTTGTGCGGGGTTTCCACTGTTTAGGTACATTAGGGGCTCTCCAAAGGCAACATGACACCCGCAGACCATTCCATCAAAGTCTGCATTCCAAAACGTCACTACTTCCCTTCCGAGCCCCGACGTGTGCCCATACAGTAGTTTTCGCCCACATATGGGGTATCAGCATACTCAGGACAAATTGGACAACAACTTTTGGGGTCCAATTTCTCCTGGTACCCTTGGGAAAATAAAAAAATGGTGACTAAAAGATCATGTTTGTGGAAAAAATACGAATTTTTTATTTTCACGCCCGGGCGTTGTAAACTTCTGTGAAGCACTGGGGGGTTCAAAGTGCTCACCACACATCTAGATAAGTTCCTTGGGGGTCTAGTATACAAAATGGTGTCATTTGTGGGGGGTTTCCACTGTTTAGGTACATTAGGGGCTCTCCAAAGGCAACATGACACCCGCAGACCATTCCATCAAAGTCTGCATTCCAAAACGTCACTACTTCCCTTCCGAGCCCCGACGTGTGCACATACAGTAGTTTTCTCCCACATATGGGGTATCAGCATACTCAGGACAAATTGGACAACAACTTTTGGGGTCCAATTTCTCCTGGTACCCTTGGGAAAATAAAAAAATGGTGACTAAAAGATCATGTTTGTGGAAAAAATACGAATTTTTTTATTTTCACGCCCGGGCGTTGTAAACTTCTGTGAAGCACTGGGGGGTTCAAAGTGCTCACCACACATCTAGATAAGTTCCTTGGGGGTTCTAGTATACAAAATGGTGTCATTTGTGGGGGGTTTCCACTGTTTAGGTACATTAGGGGCTCTCCAAAGGCAACATGACACCCGCAGACCATTCCATCAAAGTCTGCATTCCAAAACGTCACTACTTCCCTTCCGAGCCCCGACGTGTGCCCATACAGTAGTTTTCTCCCACATATGGGGTATCAGCATACTCAGGACAAATTGGACAACAACTTTTGGGGTCCAATTTCTCCTGGTACCCTTGGGAAAATAAAAAAATGGTGATTAAAAGATCATGTTTGTGGAAAAAATACGAATTTTTTATTTTCACGCCCGGGTGTTATAAACTTCTGTGAAGCACTGGGGGGGTCAAAGTGCTCACCACACATCTAGATAAGTTCCTTAGGGGGTCTAGTTTCCAAAATGGTGTCATTTGTGGGGGGGTTCCACTGTTTTGGTACATCAGGAGTTTTCCAAACGCGACATGGTGTCCGATCTCAATTCCAGCCAAAAACGTCAAATGGCGCTGCTTCCCTTCCGAGCTCTGCCATGCGCCCAAATAGTGGTTTACCCCCACATGTGGGGTATCAGCGTACTCAGGACAAATTGCACAATAACTTTTAGGGTCCTGTTACCCTTGGAAAAATAAGAATTGAGGGTGAAAAGATCATTTTTGTGGAAAAAATATGATTTTTTAATTGTATGGCTTTATGTTATAAACTTCTGTGAAGCCCATGGGGGTTCAAAGTTCTCACCACACATCTAGATAAGTTCCTTAGGGGGTCTAGTTTGCAAAATGATGTCATTTGTGGGGAGTTTCCACTGTTTTGGTACATCAGGGGTTTTCCAAACGCGACATCGTGTCCGATCTCAATTCCAGCCAAAAACGTCAAATGGCGCTGCTTCCCTTCCGAGCTCTGCCATGCGCCCAAATAGTGGTTTACCCCCACATGTGGGGTATCAGCGTACTCAGGAAAAATTGCACAATAACTTTTAGGGTCCTGTTACCCTTGGGAAAATAAAAATTGGGGTGAAAAGATCATTTTTGTGGAAAAAATATGATTTTTTAATTGTACCGCTGTACGTTATAAACTTCTGTAAAGCCCTTGTGGGTTCAAAGTTCTCACCACATATCTAGATAAGTTCCTTGGGGGGTCTAGTTTCCAAAATGGGGTCACTTGTAGGGGGTTTCCACTGTTTAGGTACATCAGGGACTCTCCAAACGTGACATGGTGTCCAATCTGAATTCCAGCCAATTTTGCATTGAAAAAGTCAAACGGCGCTCCTTCCGTTCTGAGCTCTGCCATGCGCCGAAACAGTCGTTCCCCCCCACATATCAGGTATCTGCGTACTCAGGACAAATTGCACAATAACTTTTGCAGTTCAATTTCTCCTGTTACCCTTGGTAAAATAAAAAAAATTGAACCTGAAGTATTTTTTTTATGAAAAAAAGTTAGATGTTCGTTTTTTTTTAAATATTCAAAAAAATTCCTGTGACGCACCTAAAGGGTTAATAAACTTCTTGAATGTGGTTTTGAGCACCTTAAGGGGTGCAGTTTTTAGAATGGTGTCACTTTTGGGTATTTTCTATCATATAGACCCCTCAAAGTGGCTTCAAATGTGATGTGGTCCTAAAAATAAAATGGTGTTGTAAAAATGAGAAATCGCTGGTCAACTTTTAACCCTTATAACTTCCTAACAAAAAAAAATTTTGGTTCCAAAATTGTGCTGATGTAAAGTAAACATGTGGGAAATGTTAGTTATCAAGTTTTTTGTGTGCCATATCTCTGTGATTTAAGGGCATAAAAATTCAAAGTTGGAAAATCGCGAAATTTTCAAAATTTTCGCCAAATTTCCGTTTTTCTCACGAATAAACGCAAGTTATTTGAATGAAATTTTACCACTAACATGAAGTACAATATGTCACGAGAAAACAATGTCAGAATCACCGGGATCCATGGAAGCGTTCCAGAGTTATGACCTCATAAAGGTACAGTGGTCAGAATTGTAAAAATTGGCTCGGTCATGAACGTGCAAACCACCCTTGGGGGTGAAGGGGTTAAAGTGGAGTAAAAATGTGATTGCATTGTTCTCAGAGATGGGAGTGAGAGATGTTTCCAGGGGCCTTCCCTGTGCTGTTCTTCCATTTCAACATTTTCACTGCCCCTTTCACCTCCTTGCAGGGTCTGTTGGAAAAAGGCTCAGATTTCCCATTTACTCCCATTATACTCGTTGTTTGAAACGAGCATTCAAGAATTAGGAATTGCTCAGTTCCAGTAATGAACATCTGAGCATTTTAGTGCTCGCTCATCCCTACTCTTTAAAGTAAAACAATACCTTTTATTTTTTAAGAGTAGACGTGTGTTCTACCCCTTCCTGAAGAAGTGCCTGTGACTTCGAAACGCGTAGAAATTAATAGAAAACACTATTAATTTATTAAATCACGTCTCAGATTAACATCTTTCCACCATCCAGCAGTTTAGGGAATAAAGGCTGAACAATGAAAGTTTGCTATGGATTAGACGTGTCATTATTGTATGTGTCCAATGTGTTACTTTTACATTAACCACAGCAGACTTGAAAAGCATGACATTTCTAAACATGTGTGCCATTTTTTGTAGTCTATTGTTGGTGCACATGTGCACTAACCGTGTGCTAAACAAATATGTTTAATATTCCTAGCCAAATATTTTGTTCCATTTTTGATACATTTTGGGAAAGTTTGAAAACATTTTGAAAAGTCGTAAACCAAAAATGATATGTTCCTATTTCCTGAAACTTTAAAATGTCATCTACGCAATAACACTAGACTTTTAATTGGACAGAAGCAAGGAAAAGTACGGTACAAGGCTCTTGTATTGGGTTATTTTATTTACAACATCTTGTCTATTAAAGGGAAGAAAAACCTTGTCCAAATGGTCTATTAAGTTATATTAACATCATAGAATGCGATCACGACTATCCACTCTAAACCAGAACAGAGATCCACGTAGTATGGTATATATGTATGAAGCACATCTTATATTAAGGTAATAAAGAACAATAAATGCAATTACAGATGACTACGTAAGTGGAATTTTGTAGCTAAGGTCTCTTCCTCATGTCCCGTTAATCATGTACAAATCTGAGCATAATCCTGTAATCATCTACTATTACGTTTTATGGCACATTGAGACACACACGTAGAGTAAAGACTAATGAGAATGAGATCATGAAAGATCGTAATTGTGGGAAATCCAGTATCTTTCCATTTGTATCAATCTTTGCTAGTCAGTGCCATGAATTATATCATGTAATCTTTATGTGGATTGCTAATACTAAGGACCTCTGTTGTCTCCAGACAAGTCTATTTTTCACAGGATGGCACTTTACTGCATTTGTACCAAAATCCACATTTGCGAAACCCATTTTATGGAATTTTACCACATTTTTTTTTTTCATTTTTATGCCAGAACATTTTTCATTTCTTGCACACCTAAGGTTAGTGGTGGAAAAAAATACAGAAAAAGGGTAACATAGTAACATAGTAACATAGTTATTAAGGTTGAAGGGAGACTTTGAGTCCATCTAGTTCAACCCATATCCTATCCTAACTTGCCCTAACATGTTGATCCAGAGGAAGGCAAAAAAAACCCATGTGGCAACAGTAAGCTTCACATTGGGGAAAAAAATTCCTTCCTGACTCCATATACGGCAATCAGACTAGCTCCCTGGATCAACGCAATATTAAGGAGACTAGTGTATATACCCTGTAATATTATACTTTTCAAGAAAGGCATCCAGTCCCTTCTTAAATTTTTGTAGTGAATCACTCATTACAACATCATATGGCAGAGTTCCATAGTCTCACTGCTCTTACAGTAAAGAATCCGCGTCTGTGAGTATGCTTAAACCTTCTTTCCTCCAGACGTAGAGGATGCCCCCTTGTCCCCATCACAGGTCTAAGAGTAAAAAGATCATTAGAAAGGTCTTTGTATTGTCCCCACATATATTTATACATTGTAATAAGATCACCCCTAAGCCTTCGATTCTCCAAACTAAATAACCCCAAGTGTAATAACCTGTCTTGGTATTGCAGACCCCCTAGTTCCCTAATAACCTTGGTCGCTCTTCTCTGCACCCGCTCCAGTTCAGCTATGTCTTTCTTATACACCGGAGACCAGAACTGTACACAGTATTCTAAGTGTGGTCGCACTAGTGACTTATATAGAGGTAAAATTATGTTCTCCTCATGAGCATCTATGCCTCTTTTAATGCATCCCATTATTTTATTTGCCTTTGCAGCAGCTACTTGACTCTGGCCACTAAATGTGAGTTTGTCGTCCACCCATACACCCAGGTCTTTTTCAGTGACTGTTTTGCCCAGTGTTTTACAATTAAGCACATAATTATACAACTTGTTCGTTCTACCCAAGTGCATGACCTTACATTTATCCCCATTAAAGCTCATTTGCCATTTATCAGCCCAAGCTTCTAGTTTACATAAATCCTCCTGTAATATAAAATTGTCCTCCTCTGTATTAATTACCCTGCAGAGTTTAGTGTCATCTGCAAATATTGAAATTCTACTCTCTATGCCCCCTACAAGGTCATTTAATAAATATGTTAAAAAGAAGCGGGCCCAAAACTGACCCCTGTGGTACCCCACTGCTAACCGTGACCCAATCCGAGTGTGCTCCATTAATAACCACCCTTTGTTTCCTATCCCTGAGCCAGCTCTTAACCCACCTACACATATTTTCCCCTATCCCCATTGTTCTCATTTTATGTATCAACCTTTTGTGTGGCACCGTATCAAAAGCTTTTGAAAAGTCCATGTACACCACGTCCACTGCATTCCCTTGGTCCAGTCCGGAACTTACCTCTTCATAAAAGCTTATCAGATTAGTCTGACAGGAACGGTCTCTTGTAAACCCATGTTGATATTGGGTCATAAGGTTATTCTTCTCCAGATACTCCAGTATAGTATCTCTTAGAAAACCCTCCAGGATTTTACCCACAGTTGAGGTTAAACTTACTGGCCTATAATTTCCAAGTTCAGTTTTTGTCCCCTTTTTGAATATTGGCACCACATTTGCTATACGCCAGTCCTGTGGTACAGACCCTGTTATTATGGAATCTTTAAAGATTAAAAATAGTGGTCTATCTATGACTGTGCTTAATTCCTGCAGTACTCGTGGGTGGATCCCATCCGGGCCCGGGGATTTGTCAATTTTAGTGATTTGTAGACGCCGCCGTACTTCCTGCTGGGTTAAGCAGGTGACATTTAATGGAGAATTTTTATCCCTGATCATGTTATCTGTCATGGGATTTTCTTGTGTAAATACTGTTGAAAAAAGTCATTTAGCATATTGGCTTTTTCCTCATCCTCATCCACCATTTCACCCAGACTATTTTTAAGGGGACCAACACTATCATTTTTTAGTTTCTTACTATTTATGTAGTTAAAGAATATTTTGGGATTATTTTTACTTTCTCTGGCAATGAGTCTCTCTGTCTCAATCTTTGCTGTCTTGATTTGCTTTTTACAGAATTTATTTAATCTTCTGTATTTATTTAATGCCTCATCACTACCTACTTGCTTTAATTCTCTAAATGCTTTATTTTTATCTCTTATTGCGCCCCTTACAGCTCTATTTAGCCATAGTGGTTTCCTCCTATTTCTCGCATGTTTATTCCCATACGGTATATATTGTGCACAGGTCCTATTCAGGATGCTAATAAACGTCTCCCATTTTCTTTGTGTATTTTTATGTCTCAGGATATCGTCCCAGTTAATTACACCAAGATCATCTCTCATCCGTTGGAAATTTGCCTTCCTGAAGTTTAGTGTCCTTGTAACCCCTCTACTACACATCTTATTAAAGGATACATGAAAACTTATTAATTTGTGATCACTATTACCCAAGTGACCCTCAACCCTTACATTTGATATGCGGTCTGGCCTGTTGGTTAATATTAGGTCTAGCAGTGCCCCCCCTCTTGTTGGGTCCTGAACCAGTTGTGAAAGGTAATTGTCTCTCATCGTTGTCAGAAACCTGTCACCTTTGCTGGAACTGCAGGTTTCGGTTCCCCAATGTATTTCAGGGTAGTTGAAGTCCCCCATAATAATGACTTCTCCTTTAGTCGCTGCTTCATCTATTTGCTTTATGAGGATATTCTCTGTAGCTTCCATTATTTTTGGAGATTTATAACAAACCCCTATCAGTAATTTATTATTTTTCCCCCCTCCCCTTATCTCTAGCCACAGGGACTCTACATTTTCATTAGATTCATATATATTATCACGAAGGATGGGTTTTAAGGATGATTTTACATATAAACACACGCCTCCCCCTCGCTTATTTGTACGGTCATTTCTGAACAGACTATAGCCCTGTAAATTAACAGCCCAGTCATGGCTCTCATCCAGCCATGTCTCAGATATCCCCACCATGTCATAATTATGTTCCAACAACATTAACTCCAATTCCTCCATTTTGTTGGCGAGACTTCTGGCATTAGTATACATGCACTTTATGTATCTCTCTGTACCTCTATTCTTTCTTAAATTATTAACTGTTCTAACCCCACCCCCCATGCCACCCCCACCCCCAATATCATTATTTGTGCCCAGGTCTCTATCTGCACTGTCTTCCCCTCCTATAAAAGGAATACCCTCCCCCCCGTCCCTAGTTTAAACACTCCTCCAACCTTCTAGCCATTTTCTCCCCCAGCACAGCTGCACCCTCCCCATTGAGGTGCAGCCCGTCCCTAGCGTAGAACCTGTAGCCAACTGAGAAGTCAGCCCAGTTCTGCAGGAACCCAAACCCCTCCTTCCTACACCAATTCCTGAGCCACTTATTAACCTCCCTAATCTCCCGTTGCCTCTCTGGCGTGGCACGTGGTACAGGAAGTATTTCCGAAAACACCACCTTGGAGGTCCTTGCTTTAAGCTTACAGCCTAATTCCCTGAAATCATCTTTAAGGACCTTCCACCTACCTCTAACTTTGTCATTTGTGCCAATATGCACCATGACCGCTGGATCCTCTCCAGCCCCTCCCAGTAATCTGTCAACCCGATCAGCGATGTGTCGGACTCGAGCGCCAGGTAGGCAGCACACCGTTCGACGATCCCTGTCTTTGTGACAGATTGCCCTATCTGTTCCCCTAATAATTGAGTCTCCCACTACCAGAACCTGTCTGGCCTGCCCTGCTCTCCTATTTCCCCCCTTACTGGAGCAGACACTCCTCCGGCTTTCAGAGGACATGCCTTGCTGCAGCAGTGCTACTCCTGCACTAACACTCCCCTCATCTGCCAACTTAGCAAACTTATTGGGGTGTGCCAGATCAGGACTAGCCTCCCTGGTGCTCTTCCCTCTACCCCGCCTTCTAACTGTCACCCAGCTAGCTGCTTCATTGTCCTGCAGCTCCAACCTAGCATCCCCCCCCTCATCTATCCCATTGAGCGTCTGCTCAGTGAGCAGAAGACTCCTTTCCATATTGTCTATGGATCTCAGTGTTGCCAGCTGCACATTTAGATCCAGTATCTGGGCTTCCAAATGCACAACGTGCTCACATCTTGCACAGCAGTATGCACCCTCGACCGGCTGTTCAAGGATTTCATACATGCGGCAAGACGTGCACTGGATGGCATTGGCAATAGTGGAGCACATCCTAATGGGGATTGCACCAGACAATAAGATAAGCAAAAATAAATTAAAAAAAAAAAAAAAAGTATTAATATAACAGCAATTCAGTAAGACCTCCCTTGGAAACGCCCTGAATCTAAAGTCACTGAATTTCAAGTCACACACTTACCACAGTTCGCTCTAACGCTCAGGTCACACTCAGCTCGTTCACACTCGCTCAGGAAGAAGATTTAAAAGAGTTTTTTTTTGTTTTTTTTTTCCCCTTTTACCAGCACACCACCTTGCTGCTCAATGCACTTCCAAAAGTAAGTATATTAATTTAACACAGATTTTCAGTTATACTAAATAGATTGATGTTTCAATATCCCGTGATGTTAACTCCTTCAGGATGTTTGGATTTTTAGTATCCTGAGCTGTTTTGTGAGCCATTATTAACACATATTGGACTATAGTTGTTCTGAGTTAGCTCCTCTGCTTTCCTTGATCCTTAATTTTAATGACTTATAATTTTACTAACTAAAAATATTTTTATTTTGGACATTTTTAGAATTAAATTATGCTTTATTAGTTCGACTAAGAGATCCAAGGCTGCAATCAAATTATAATACTTTAAAATACTTATTAAACAGGGGAGTAACAGCTCCCCTCACCATACATGAGTTGTTATTACAGGTGAGAACCCATACAAAAGGATGATAACAATCCTATTAATTCTGCCCAAAAATTATCACAGGTGGCTTGCACCATGGTAGAAAACTACTAAGACACTTTTAAATTTGGCATTTGTTAAAAAAGGCATGACTGTCACAGGCAAATATTGTTGTCTCTACATTTCACTCCTATTTTTTAAATGCCAAGAACGGGTTCTAAAGCATTCATAGCTATTTTCTTCAAAATGTGCTCATTATTTCTTATCTCACAGGAACAAGATGTGCAAGATAGTCACAGAAGGGGGAAGTTCTTTAAAAAAAAATAATAAAATGATATTATAAAGGAAAAATAATAATAATAATAATAAAAGGAACGTGTCTACAGAGTGGATGGAGTGAGCACTGTCTGCAGAGAACGCTTAGGCAAACCAGCACTGTCACAAGTGGCAGAAGCGGAAACATGTAAAACCAGTGGGAGGAACGGTGCACTGAGCTGTTTAGCACGCATAAGGTGCAATTTTTATACAAGTTATATACCCCTAAGGCTATGTGTTTGGTATATGGCCTTTTTCACATTTCCGTTGTCAGCGGTAAGCTGAAATCCGCCAAAAGGGAAAAAAATGGATCCGCCATCGTTTTGTGACATACGGATGTCAGCGGACCGCTTTTTAGGACGGATCCGCTGAAGATGCAAAGTGCTGTAAATTTAAAGCAACCGCGGCCTGGAAAAGGAGAGAGAGAGAGATTTTGTCGCTTCCAGAACGGAATTTCAGGGTTAAAATGTTTCCCGCAGCAGATCTTCCGGGCATGCGCAATTAAAAATAGCAAACGATCAAGGCAAAAAAAGTTTCAGAGTCCATCTGTTCCGCCCAGGAACCACTAAAAATCTCACGGATCCGTCAGTCAACATCCGCCACTAATGCAAGTCTATGGGGGAAAAAAGTGGATCCACCAAAAAAGGGGAGGATCCGTTTTTTTCACAAAGTGGCAGATTTTGACTGACGTCAAAAAACGGAAATGTGAAACAGGCCTATGCTGTCAATTTGGGGTGACAGACTGTCTTTAAATGAAGCTCAAGCCAGTACAAAAAAAGCATAGGCTGCAAAATCTGCACCTCTGCGGGGTCCTCGCTCCCATGCTGCAGCCCCCGCGCCTGTACCTACGCCGGGCCCCGTCGGGGTCCCAGCTCTGCCTCTGCTCCTGCTTCCTGTCGCGCGGCCAGCACTTCCCCGGGTATGATGCTGAGGTCGCTCCTAGAGACAGCGCACATTTTTTGAAATTTACTATTAACCAATGATTTCATTGTGTGTGCTCTTTCTGGCAACTCTGCCTTAGAGAGAGCGCTGGAGCAACAAGTGTTTCCTGTTATTAGTTTCCAGTTTAGTGTTCTGATGCACCTGTGAACTGTTGTGCCTTTCTAGTGTCCTGCTAGTACCCAGCTAATACTGTTTATCTTCCCAGACTATAAGCGTCTTGCTACTCTACTCCCTGGACGATACCAGTGCGGCCTGTGCAAGTTCCATCCAGCTCCGCCGTTCGTCACTATGTTACCTATGATCGTGTCAGCACTGCCTAAGCCAGCTCCGTCCTGTCCAGCCGCTACCGGCCTGTCAAGTTCTACACTACCTGTTACCCTGTGTGTTTACATATTCCGCTGGGCAAGCTTCCACGTGTCGGGGGTCTAACTAGAGGTAGCACCTGTGTCCCTCGGACATTTCATTCTGATCCTGTTTGAGGAGTCTTACTACGAGTATCTGGGGTTCGCATAGTCACACCCCCTTCTTAGCTTCCCGGATTGTGGTCCCGTGATTCCACAAAAATAGCAATAAATGAATGTGCACTTCATCATCTGTGCTTCCGCTTTCATTCGTTATAAAAAGTACTCCAATATATTAACAGGAACCTATAATAAAAAGTAAGCTAATACCAAATCAAGTCAATAAGAATCATTTTCAGATTCTAGGTAATTACATTTTTGCTGAAGTCCATGTTGGAAAAGTTATTAATATTATGATTTTTCTGAGTAATGTAACATTTTCTGCATTTATTTTTTCCTTTTAGTATATGTATGTTTAATATTTTTTCTGTTTGGATTAATGAAGATTCTTTTTGATTTGATTGGGCATCAAGCTTCCTTAATGATCCTCAATTTGGTTAGGAAATCTAAACTAAAGAGGGGAAAAGATTGTTTCTTGATTTTTTTAAACAAAATACTAGCAAATGGAATCTGGCAACCTAAACTACAGTTCAGAAAGGACAATAATAATAATAACATTAATAATTTTTATTTCTAAAGTGCAAACATATTCCGCAGCACTTTACAATTCTTGTACAAACAAGATAAGACATTAGAGTAGCACATAGTTCAATGCATACCAAGAGAAGTGGGGGCCCTACTCGCAAGCTTACAATCTGTGATATATATATTTTTAACTTTTTGTATAATATCACTCCCCTTTATTCAGGTTCATTCTGGCTGACCAGAGAATACAATCACAACCGGGCTGGAGAACAGGGCTCCGGTAGTGCTATTTTCAGCTGGATGTGCTTTCTCAGAATCACAGCCAGTTGAAAACTATTATGGAGCAGAAAGCAACTGGCTTCCTGCACTGCATTATTTGTACATGCCATCAGCCTATCAGGTCATCACAGGTGGCTAAATGACTTCACTGTATAGTGCCACCTGCGCTGATGCAGGAACTGCTCGTCAAAGGAGAATAGACAGATGAGAGGAATCATATTTTTTTAATTTCCATGTAAAGAGCACCACAGAGGGGCACATTATACTGTATGAGGCCACAGAGGCAGGATATTATTCAGCATTGTGCCAAACTGGGGATCTTATAAGACAATAGGAGCAATAGAGGAGAGGACATTGTTCTGCATAGAGGCTACAAAGGTGGACTGTTGTGAGTTCATTTTCCCCTTCACCATTGAGGTCTGATGAACTCCCTCTTCTGGTGAAGGAAGGTAGTGAGGCTGATTACAAAGCACCTGAGCAGAATGATGATGACTGGGTGACTGGGATTGCTGACTAGATATAAGGCAGCCGACGCCCTTCTGCCTTGTGGGTGAGTACTCTGAGGGATTCTTGGAGACCAGTCTGATTCCTGCTCCTCAGAAGCTAAGTTTTCTGCTCTACTTTTTGCATTTGTGTTTTGGTTTTGTTTTGCCTTGTTTTTCTGAATTTCTGACTTTCCCTGCTGGGTGAGATGAATTCCTTTTTGCTCTGTCTTCAGATAATACCTGAGTACTGATATAGTCTTTTTGAAGCCTAGCGTCTTCAGGGCTTTTTCCCCTATCAGTCTGTTGGCTCTAGTTTTTGAGAGGGTTTTGGCGGATTGCAGATAGCAGCTTTTCTATTCTGTCCTATTTAGTTAGCTTGGGCCCCATCATTTGCTCAGCCTATCTTTCTATCTGTGTGAGTGTTTTTTCATCTTGCTTCACCGTCATTATATGTTGGGGGCTGCCTATTGCTTTGGGGTCTGCTCTGGGGCAGTTTAGATTTCCCTTTCTGTCTTTAGGCTATGTAGTTCTCCGGCTGTGATCGAGGGGTCTAGGGCACCGTAGGAACCCCCCACGGCTACTGCTAGTTGTTGTTGTTAGGTTCAGGGGTCTGCAATCCGATAGCTGCCAACTTCTCTGGTTTTCTGGACTTAGCTAGTATTTCTGTTTTTGCCTCCTACGGTGACTCATTCATAGCAGTGGACATTGTACTGCAGGGGGGTCATATAGGGGAACATTATTACTATATGGGAGCCACAATGGAGCTAAATATACTGTATAGGGGACAGAATGGTGGATATTATACTTTATGTGGGCCATAGATGGGTAATTATACTGTATGGGGGGTCACTGATAGTCACATTATACTGTAAGGGGGGCAAAAGAGGTGGATATTATACTGTATGAGGTATATTATAAATATAATGGGGCAACAGTAATTAATATATTATTATATTTGGGCAAGTATGGGGGACATTATTACTATATAGGAGTTAGAATTAGGGACATGATTACTGTATAGTCCAGGATTGGGGGACATTATTACTGTATAGGGGCAGAATACATAATTATTAATAATACCCACCATGTGGCCTCATACATGTTTCATTTATGGTGCCACAATCTGGGACATTTCAGGGTATAAATGGTGGATTCGATTACTGCATGGAGGCAGAAAAGGTATACTGTATATTACTACTTTATTAGTGCCACTTGGAAGGGGAGTGTGGAGACACAGCATTGTATCTTAATTAACTAGACACCTATTTTAAGCAAGCAAAAAAAGAATATCTATATGTTGACTTTTTAATTTATGTGTTTCTTTCTGGTTGGTCAAGAAAACAGACTTTTGCTTGTGCAAGCCTGAAACATTGACATGTATGCTGGCATTTGTTATAGCATATTGTGCTCTTATTCTTGATGACTAGTGATGGTTACTGAC
Source organism: Dendrobates tinctorius (assembly GCF_039654945.1). NCBI lineage: Eukaryota > Metazoa > Chordata > Amphibia > Anura > Dendrobatidae > Dendrobates > Dendrobates tinctorius. The sequence continues at coordinate 44,974,078 of NW_027361684.1, forward strand.
ATGGTAATTATGCATTGTCTAGGCCAGATAGTTTGTTGACTTCCAAAACAGAGGAGGAAAAACTACGCAAATAGATTAAATAATAAAGTAATGCTACTTAATCTCATCTCCATTATTACCCTTTATGTACATACTGAATGAAGGATACTTAATTATAAAAATAGGTCACATGTCTCTATATGGAGAGACAGAGAGAGCCTGAGATTCTGCTAAAACATCCAATCATCCAGGGACTCTACAGGACTGCAGCCAAGACATCATGGCTGCATCATGAGGGACACAGATTTATCATTCTACAGGATGCCAACCTAGGGGACCTTGGCCCCAATTAGAAGAATACAGATTTGACCATCACTGAACCATGGATACATTTGGAGAAAGCCAGGATTGAGACCCACTGGTCACCTAGCTCCATGGACATGTTCAGAAAAGCCAGGTTGTGACCCTCCGGTCAACTGGCCTAGTATCTCAATGGACTGTCATCTTCCTAAGCTTGTCATTACCTCCTTTCTGTGTGCGTTCCACAGGTGGAGTAATCGACCCTGGAAGATCAAGCCAGGTTGTGACCCTCCGGTCAACTGGCCCTTGTAGCTGAATGGACAGTTATCTTCCTACGCCTGTCATTACCTCCTCTTTGTGTGCATGCCACAGGTGGGGCAGTTGACCCTGGAAGCTCCGACATAACAGCTGCCATTATCCCGGCGATTCAGCTGAAGGGTGAGACTCTGTAATATGCACCGTCTTGGATACTGTACTGTGACTGTTCTACCTGTTATCTGCCTGTTTTGATGTTCAATAAAGTATTTCCACACTGTTTTACACTCAAACTGTGTTGTCTGAGTAGTGTTACGCCCACATTAAAGGGAGAGCAGGCATTTGGTGGGACGATCACTGCTCCATGAGGTTTCGGCTAGCGGACCGGGGCGCCCGCTAACAGCCTGTGCCTATACACATGACATTACTGCCTTTATTTGGGCACAAAGATAGACATTACTACTGCATAGGGGAACAATAGGGATTTTTACTGTTGGATTAGGGTTACAAAATGTGAAATATACATTAATACTGTATGAGGGCCTCAGAGGGGAACATTTCTATTGTGAGAAGTTCCCAATGTGGAACATCATTACTGTAAAATATTTTACTTGCTTATCTAGTGCAATATATAAGTGGTGGAAAAAGTGGGGTGGGTGCTATAGAAGCGATCAATCACATATGTCTGTGGAAAAGCAAAAATGACTTCAATTAGAGAGGTCACCAGTGAGTCACTGGATTTAACTGTACAATTGCACTGTATATGATCTTCAGAACTCCTGTGTATAACTGTCACTATTGATATTAGTGTCAGTGCTTTGTTTTTTTGTTATTCATCAGTATGATGGTAACATTTAGTCACTACGCACGTGGTTAAAATTGTTGGTACCCCTCATTTAATGACAGAAAAACCCACAATGGTCACAGAAATAACTTGAATCTGACAAAAGTAATAATAAATCAAACATCTATGAAAATGAACAAATGAAAGTCAGACATTGCTTTTCAACCATGCTTCCAAGCAATTTAAAAAAAAATAAAAGTCATGAAATAGGCCTGGACAGAAATGATGGTACACCGGAAGATAATGTGACAAAAGGGACATATTAAATTATGGTGTGCCCACTAATTAGCATCACAGGTGTCTACAATCTTGGAATCAGTGAGTGGGCCTGTATAGAGGGCTACAGATACTGTGCTGTTTGGTGACATGGTGTGTATCTGTGGCGCCCCTGCAGTTCAGTCTCTACAGAGGTATTACACCTCATCCAGAGGTGTGGTACCCTGCTCTCGGGTAAGGAGGGGTCGCTACCCAGAATTCAAACACTTGTACTTAACACCAGTCCTCTCATGGCCAGGGGAGAGCTGGATAGAGGGTGTGGGTGGAGAAAGAGGAGTAGGGGGAGGAACTTGTAGTGAGAGAGCAGTGACAGTTGAGAGAAGGACGGTCGGTCAGGGCTGGGGACTTGAGCAGTGAGAAGCTCGTCCCAGCTGCAGACAAAATGAAAAGAGAAGAAAGGTAAGAAAGTTAAAAAGAGAAGCTTCACTGAGAGTGAGAGAGGAAGAAAGGGTCCTAGGGGCACTCCATTTTGGTGTCACGAACAGGATTTACTGACCCGGTACCACCGGGTTCCGTGTGCCTTAGACCTAATTGAACTGTAAAGTCACCGCCATTTCGGTAACACGCGGGACGCTGGGAGGTGTGTCGTCATGAGCGGCACCAGTCCAAGGACGTGTACATTATGCCCACCCACAATAGATACTTCTGTGCTTTAAGAACTTGTCAATAGGCCAGCGAAATCCGCCTCCTGATCTGGGATAGTGGGAAAAGAATTAAAAATAAACACCACCCGGCAAGAAGAGAGCGGGAACGGGACCTGGGTGCAATAAAGAAACCGGCAGGCAAGATGGCGAGTGGTAGATACCCGGAGCGTGGGGTGGAAGCAAAGGGCTCCCCCAGTCAGGTGGAAAAAACCATAGGCAGCTGCCCGCAATGGACCTGGAGTTTCTGGGAGCTGAAGTAGAGGAACTCAGCAGCCAACTCCTGCAGTCACAACTGTCCACAGTGTCCAGGTGGAAAGCAGCTCTGAAGGTGAAGCTGGTGAAGCCACGTCCAATCTGGCGGCTCCTGATCTCAGCGGAGGAGACGACCTATACCGGAATAACACCACAAGCAGGTACTGTTGCCAACCCTGCCCCGGAAGCCGAGGAGCTCTTAGTGGACCCATTTACTACGCCACCAGTGCCAATCACACCTGGAGCCAAAATGGTCTCAGCTGCCACTCTTACAGCTTATGCAAAACCGACAGTCTGTACACCAACTACCTCAGAACCTGCGGTAGCAACAACACCAACTGCAATACGTATTCAGGCCACTCAGACCCCGGTGGCAGGACATGATCTCACTGTGCATGACTTCATCTGCCATGATCTCTATGTGTTACCTGGAGTAACATTAGCACAAAAACTTCCCAGGCCAGGAAGATGCAACCCCCAGGAATTACCCTGGAAACCAATTCAGCCAATGTAAATTATTATAAATATGTGATTGCATATAGTTAATTTACTTGGTTAGGTATTAGTCTCTATTGAAATTATTAGACACTAAGGTCATGAATGGTGAATGACCAGAGACTTTCCATTTGGAAAAGGCAACCTTCAAACACTAGGCAACTGGAGCAGTTTGCTCTTGAGGAGTGGGCCAAAATACCTGTCGAGAGGTGCAGAAGTCTCATTGACAGTTACAGGAATCGTTTGATTGCAGTGATTGCCTCAAAAGGTTGTGCAACAAAATATTAAGTAAAGGGTGTCATCATTTCTGTTCAGGCCTATTTCATGAGTTTTATTTTTTTCTAGATTCTGTGGTTGCACAGCTGCTTTGGAGCACCCTGAGGGGCTAATTAAAGGGGACAGCATGGACGGTATAAACTGCATGTTATGTAAACATTAGTAGCATGAATAATACAAGACCATTATTTTTTTACATTTATAATATGAAAAATGGTGCCCTAGGGTATTCGACATATCTGATTTAAAACTGTTGTGTGACCGCACTTCAAAGAATTAGCTATTAACACTTCTAGAGGTTGCAAAATCCATTGCCAAACCTAAAAATGTTGGCTCCAACTGACATATCACTCTTTTGTTTAATGAGACAAAACCTTTCACGTATTTTCTGTGACACATTGTGCAGAGCATCAGAGGCATTGATGGATTGTTTCAGTTATTACGCTTTCAATCTCTTGGCTTTCTGGCAGTGAATGGCACTATTCTTGTTTATATAAAAGGCAGAAAATGCGTCAGGCCTAAAACTTCTTTTACAGCTCGAAGTTTTGCAACATTGCATCCGGTCGAGGCAATTTTTTTTCCTCTGAATGCCTAAGCAATACTCCATAATAATACAGGAAAGATGTATATCTTTGTACCGTGTTAGCCAGTAGATAGAAAAATATTATTTCGTGTGTGGGCACCCTCACTGAGCAGGTATCTGGATGGGTAGAGGGTATTCTTAAACCACTGGTGAAGGATACATCCAGCTACATTCAGGACACAACTGACCTACTGAATAAACTAGCAGCAATAGGTCCTCTACCAGAAGGAACCATCCTGGCCACCATGGATGTGGAATCTTTGTACTCTAATATCCCACACCAAGATGGTTTAAATGCCTGCAAATTCTTCATGGAAAACACAGGGACTGATGCTGATGCTGTGGTGATACTTATAAAATTCATCCTCACCCACAATTACTTTGAATTTGACAACAGGATCTATCTACAGGAGACTGGCACAGCTATGGGAAGTAAAATGGCTCCACAGTATGCAAATCTTTTCATGGCAAAGCTTGAAAGCGACTTTTTGTCCTCATGCCCCATCAGGTCCCTGGCCTACTACCGCTTCATTGATGATATTCTAATCATCTGGACGGAGTCTGAGCAACAGCTAAAGACGTTCCATGAACAGTTTAATCAATTTCATCCCACCATCAATTTAACACTCAACTACTCCAGTACTGAGTATAATTTTTTGGACACCATCATTAAGATAAAAAACAATGAAATAGAGACATCCCTGTATCAGAAGCCAATAGACCGTCCAACAAACCTTAAATGGGACAGTTTCCATCCAAAACACATAAAGAACTCTATTATCTATAGCCAAGCCATCAGATACAATCGTATATGTTCCAACCCCATGGATAGAGACAAACACCTTGGTCGCCTCAAAAAGACCTTTTTGAATCAGGGTTACCATCCAAGAACAATTGAAAACCAAATTACAAGAGACACCAGATTGTCAAGGAATCACCTGCTACACTACAAAGCTAAAGATGAAAATAACCGGGTGCCTCTAGTAGTCACCTACAATCCAAATCTGGAGGTGCTAAGGGGAGCTGCACGGAAATTACAACCTTTACTACAAAAAGATGCCCGATTTAAAATCCATTTTTCCAGACCCCCCACTGCTGTGTTTTAGGCAGCCCCCAAATCTAAGAAGCATCATTGTCAGAAGCTCCCTGTCCTCTCCAACAGCTGCAGGAACCTTTCCTTGCAACCAGAAAAAATGTAAAACCTGTCCATTTATAATGACCACGGACAAGATAAAGATCCCCAACTCACATCAGGACTACAAGATCCCAGGTACTTTCACCTGCATTACATCTAATGTGGTGTACTTAATTATTTGTACTAAATGTCCAACTGGGGGTCTGTATGTGGGGGAGACAGGGCAAAAGCTTAGAACAAGGATGAATGCTCATCATCACACAATAAGAGATAAAAGAATGGATCTACCTGTGGCAAAACATTTCTGTATCCCTGATCACAGCAGCGTGGATATGAAATTACTGGTATTGAAAGGTAACTTTAATTCTCAGAGAGAGAGACGAGTTTGGGAGTACAAATTTATGACGAACTTTGACACTCTCAGTGCTGGAATGAATGTGTCGCATGGATTTATGTCTTTTTACATCAATTAAGGAATTTCCTTTTAAAACCGTGTGGGGGCATCACAACACAGAAATAGACCCCAATCAGAGGACCATAAAACATCCAGACTCCTTATCTATGAACCGGTCCAATGTTTATATTTATGTTTCTCCCTCTCCCATATTGATAGTTCTGCTTCACGTCACTTGTCTTATCTATTGCATTTTTTCTAGGCTGTATTGTGCATAAATATGTGACTTCAGATTTTGTATTAGTCTAGCCTGATGAAGAGACCTGAGTAGTCTCGAAAGCTTGCAATGTATTACCATCTTTTCAGTTAGCCATTAAAAGGTATCAACTATTGAGGACTCTCAATCCTGAATATTTTTCTACTCCATAATAAAAATTTAATAGCAATAACGAAACATGGCTTCTTTGTTTTGAAATGACTTCAGCTAAAAAACTATTACATTTTAAATTAACTAACACCGAAATATAATATTAATTTTAAGCTGAATTTATTGAAAAAAAGTAAAATGTACAGAAGAAAAGGTTAAACAGTATAATCTGAGATACCCTCAGTATATATAGTTATTATACAAGTATTGTAATTTCAGGAAGAACATAGCAGTATAATGAAGAACACTGCACATACAGTATATATGAAACATTGAATCTCCTGAAATATTATGAAATGTACTACAGGATTATGCCAAAAAGGCTTTCTCAACAGGGGTAATAATAATAATAATTTTATTTCTATAGCGCCAACATTTTCCGCAGCACTTTAAATTTTAGAGGGGACTCGTACAGACAATAGACGTTACAGCATAACAATAAACACATAGATCAAAACAGATACCAAGAGGAATGAGGACCCTGCTCGCAAGCTTACAATCTATGAGGAAAAAGGAGAGACATGAAAGGTGGATGGTAAAAATTGCTTTCATTGCTCAGACCAGCCATAATGTAAGAAATCGGGTGTTCATGTAATGCTGCATGAACCGGTTATCAGCCTAAGTATATAACAGTACAGACACAGTGGACTATTAAATGCATAAAGTGTGTGAGAACATGATAAAAGGAACCTGGTTATGGTAAAAATTTTGAATGGGCAACACAGGGATAGTTAGATTAATGTATTGAGGCGATAGGCCAGTCTGAAGAAATGCATTTTCAAGGCACGATTAAAACTGTGGGTATTAGGGATTAATCGAATTAACCTGGGTAGTGCATTCTAAAAAATTGGCACAGCACATGAAAAGTCTTGGAGACGGGAGTGGGAGGTTCTCATTATTGAGGATGTTAACCTCAGGTCATTAGCAGAATGGAGGGCACGGGTAGGGTTATAGGCTGAGACGAGGGAGGAGATGTTGGGTGGTGCTGAGCTGGTGCAAGGATACTAATATATTATTATTATTATTTATTGTTATAGCGCCATTTATTCCATGGTGCTTTACAGGTAAGGAGGGGTATACATAAAAACAAGTACAATAATCTTAAACAATACAAATCATAACTGGTACAGGAGGAGAGAGGACCCTGCCCGCGAGGGCTCACAATCTACAAGGGATGGGTGATAATACAGTAGGCGAGGGTAGAGCTGGTCGTGCAGCGGTTTGGTCGATCGGTGGTTACTGCAGGTTGTAGGCTTGTCGGAAGAGGTGGGTCTTCAGGCTCTTTTTGAAGGTTTCGATGGTAGGTGAGAGTCTGATATGTTGTGGTAGAGAGTTCCAGAGTAGGGGTGATGCGCGAGAGAAATCTTGTATGCGATTGTGGGAAGAGGAGATAAGAGGGGAGTAGAGAAGGAGATCTTGTGAGGATCGGAGGTTGCGTGCAGGAAAGTACCGGGAGACGAGATGTATGGAGGAGACAGGTTGTGGATGGCTTGGTATGTCATGGTTAGGGTTTTGTAATGGAGTCTCTGGGCAATTGGGAGCCAGTGAAGGGATTGACAGAGGGGAGATGCTGGGGAATAGCGGGGGGACAGGTGGATTAGTCGGGCAGCAGAGTTTAGAATAGATTGGAGGGGTGCGAGAGTGTTTGAGGGGAGGCCACAGAGCAGGAGGTTGCAGTAGTCAAGGCGAGAGATGATGAGGGCATGGACTAGGGTTCATATTTGTATACCTTCTTAGTTTGTCCCCATATTCAACTAGCCACCTTACGAATAGGTAATAATTTGTTTCTAAGACTCTTTTGGTTCTCTAGGAAAAGCCATAGGAGTTTAGAATTGAAATATTCCCCCAGACACCATTCAGGAGCTGGGAATGTATTTGCTAATGTCCAAGGATCTAGATATTTGAGTTGGCCTGCTAAATAAAAATAATATTGGGTATGGCCATGCACACACACCTCTTGGGTCCATGCAGTTTAGTAAACTGAAGTTTTGACCTAGATGAGCCCCACACAACTGAGGTCATCATGGAACCCAGTGTATGAAAGAAGGTATGTGGAATGAGAGAAAAGATTTGCTATAGTATGTACAATATAAGCACTTCTGTTGAATTATCGTTTTACCAACTTTATACTCCTCTCAAGTGAGAGGTAATGCACTCCAAAGTTCAAAAATGTATATTTAAATAAATAATCTCCTATGTATTGCCGGTATTGAATATGTAAATTTGTGAAATGAGATACTATTCACAATCCCATCATTGTAGAATAAAGATGGGTAGATCTATGAGGACACAAACCAGGAAGGACTAAGATTAATAAAAACAGGATGCCAGAATAAGTGCCAAACAGGTCAACGCCGTCAGAATGATATCAGGGGATGAGTATGATAACAAAAGGTCATCCGAATATAAAGCAAGATGATCCTCCTCAGTCTTAGGAGACAGTCAGGTGACTGTCGGAGTTATTTAACAGCTTGTACCCAGGCCAACCATGGTTCAGATATGCACTGAACAATCTGTCATACATTGTTCACTGAACATAGGCTGCAGTTCTCAGCAGCACAAGTCCTGTTTACACAGGACGATGCGCTGCTGAGAACAATGATCCTTTGTGCATCAAAAAATAAATTTCATCAGACGAACAAGATCATATAGAAAACTTCATTGTATAGCGTTGTGGCTGCTGCTTTCATCACTGACCAACAGGGACATATGCAAAAAATGAAGTCCGTAGCAGCTAATCTACTTGTAAGTATAAAAACCACTTCTTTATTGCAATAGCATTGAAAACTTTCTGTTGCTGTTGAAGCTATCATCTCTGACACGTTTCCAGAGTAAGTTCCACCTTTAGTCATAGAGATCACCAAATGATCTGAAAAGCGGCGAGCACCTCTATTCCTCCTGCTCCTGACAGTACTAGGATTTCTGGTGTAAGAAGCACCACAGCTCGTCATAAATTAGACATGTTGTGGTGTCACACTCCTGGGGACCTGGGAGAAACTGGCATGAGAGCAGCTTGAAATTCATTAGGAATATAGGCAAACCCTGAATCCAGAGCAGAGCTCTCACTAGGTGCATTAATAAAAGTAGTCAGTTATGTCCCCAATGAAATATAATATTTAATTGTAAGACAACCTCTTTAGGTCTAGATTTATTATCATACTTTCTTTTATTCCTAAATGATGTCCTTCTACTAAAGATTAAACACCTCCACCTATAATACTCCAAATTTAATGATCAAGGGTAGTGGAAAACCAAGTCGGAACTGTAAAAGAATTCTTTGTCATCCACAGAAAACAGGTAATAGTGATGAATGGTTGATTTGAAATGACAACCTCTACAAATGAGGAATAGTCATTGATTTAGAGGTACTAATTACGGCGGTTTCTTTTTTATAAAGTCCTGGGTACATAAATCTTTTGCTTGAAAGTTGATGTGGTGTAAATAAAGTCTCTCAATAAAATAAATATAAAATAACTGTAAAAACAATTTTTGTTCCCTTTGAATATATGAATATGGTTTTAGTGTACTTGGAGCAAAAATACTTAGCCCAGAATGGAGAAAACACAACTGCTTATATACAATTATATGACTAAATAAATACGTGCATGATTCAACCATAACATCCTGGAAGTCATTTTTCCTAGTGCCAGATCCACTCATGATCAGAATCTCCTTTAGTGCGGTTTCGCACATAACACTTGTTTTACAACGTTCTTATAAGCCGGCTTTGTAGCTGCCATCTGGTACCCACAAAACATACTGTTACAGCTTATGCCTGGAAAAAATGGAAACACTATTTTCCTTTCCAGTCTGGCATGATACTGAGACTTCGGTAATGTCATCAAAGTCTGGTCACGCATTGATAGCAAAAAAAAACATAGACAGTGCCGTAAGCGACATAATGTGCCATAGCCACATCATATGTCAATGGTACCTTTTCCAATTCGACAGGCATCTGGGTTACATTGAAGTACTGTCTGATCTCCTTTATTGATATCTTGCAAACTGTGCTAGCAAAAGCAGTTGACACACAACCTAATAAGATGTATCCAAAAAATATGGTATATTACATGTCAAATATTTCCAACTTTAAAAAACAGCTTGTTGGCAAATCAACAATATATGTCATATAAAATAGGAAGGACTTGTCATTAGCCTAGCTTTCCAATAAGTCACCAGAAAATATACATCCAAACAATCATACGAATATTTTTCCTAGAAAATCACGCAAACACTTAGCCATTGGACATTTCTTTTAGCTGTGAATTCTCCCAGTATCCATACATAGAGGGGATCAACTCTATATATTCCCTAATCCCATTTGTATGACCTCCTCATTAATCCTGAATTAAAACTTTTATTGAATTCTTTAGGATACCGTTATAAATTAGTGACATATACAGAGATTGTAACATGTGAAACTTGAAAGTCTAAGTCAAATAGTCAAAGCTTAACAAAAGTATATAGGCCTCCACCTTCGAACATATATGTATATCTGCCCTTCATGGCCTAGGCCTTATTTCTACACTATATTTTGATAAACTGCAAGCGAATCAAAGTTGTCCTCTACTACATAACAACAAGGGAGGCTGAGTTATTGAGGGGAGAGGGACTGTTGTGAATTCCCTTGCTCGGACTTCTGAGCCGGAGCTCCCTCTGGTGGTTACTGGGAGTAGTGGAGCTGACCAGGTTGATGGAAGTTTGCCACCTGATGACGATGATTGGGAATCTGGGATTACTGGCTGGGAGCATATAAGTGAGCAGGCTTCCATTAGTGGTTGCTGGTGATTTCCTCCTTGTGCATTTGGAGTTCTTTTGCCTCCTGCCTGATCTGCATGGTTCAGTTAAGTGATTCTTTTGCTAATCCTTTGCATCTAATCTGGTTGTGCCTTTTTTTGCTTTCTGCTTTCTGCTTTGTTGCGAGGGTTCAGTGTACTCCCTGCTGGGGGCAGCGCTGGGCCCCGCTCCATATGTTACAGCCTGTGTCAGTTTGTTAAGTCCCCTGTTATATTAGTATCTTTTGCTTTGCTTCCAGTTCACACCAGAGTGCTGATCTAGCAGGGGTGAGGTCGTGTGGCCTCAGGTTTTTTGTATATCTGATGTGTTGGATTTTTTAGGGTTTTTGCGTGATTGCAGACAGTATCTTTTCTGTCCTGTCCTATCTAGACAGCTTGGGCCCCACCATTTGCTCAGTTTAATTTCTGCCTATGTTTGTGTCTCACCTTGTCTCACCGACAATATATGTTTGGGGGCTGTCTATTCCTTTGGGGATCTGCTCCGGGGCAGTTTAGATTTCACCTTTCTGGCTTTAGGCTTAGTTTGTTCTCGGGCTGTGCCGAGGCGTCTAGGACATCGTAGGAACGCTCCACGGCTACTGCTATTTGTGTTGCTAGGATCAGGGGTCTGCAATCCGCTTAGTTACCAACCTCTCTGGTTTCCTTGTGGCTTAGCTTGTTTCTGCTTTCCTCCTCGGTGACCCATTCATAACAGGGGACACACATAGAAGAACAATAATATTTGGGTATACATTGCCAGAGGCAGTAATCTCATGATGACAACCTCCTAAAAGGTTCTTCTGAGGTAGTGGCTTGCATTCAAATGGCTTTCCCACATAGAGTTGCAGTAACCCCATACTAGTATTAGGTTTTGAATTTTCAGTGGCATATTGCCTGTTCAGAGCTAAAGAGAACAGGAACTATAGTGCCCATATTGAAGTTAGAAATCCTAAAAGTCAATGTCAACCATTTAAAGGGCCTTGACACATGACTTGGTATAGGAACTTAAACCAGGAGCTATATTTGCTGACACATAATAATAATATAAATAATCTTTATTTTTATATAGCACTAACATATTCCGCAGCGCTTTACAATTTGCACACATTATCATCACTGTCCCCGATGGAGCTCACAAGCTAAATTACCTATCAGTATGTCTTTGGACACATGTTTTAGGATTTTGACCCTCATCCATGCAAAGCAGGAGAACTGGTTGACTGGGTGAGAAGCCTTTGAAATGGGGTTTAAGGGGTAAACTTTCTCCATGTTGTAGAGCGCCAAGTTGGCATAGGGAGACTTATAGACCATATAATGCTCACCTGGGAAATTAAATATGCAAGGAAACAGACAAGAGCTCAAGACATGGATAGAACCCTAACAACACGTAAACAGAAAGAAGAGGATTCAAAAGAACCAGCTCCTTGACCACAAGCAGACCCACATTCTTATATAATATAATAAGCTGATAAGTATCAAGCCACAAACCTCCACACTATCTTCCCCCATATAGCCAATATGGGTGAGGCGGTTTGTGCATATGTGTACGTGTCTTTCTAAGTGGGTGTGTGAAGATACTTTTATTGGTGTTTTAATATATTGTAATTGTGTTTCATTTCAGTGTACATAATTCATACAGATTTTCATATGTATTGACAAGGGCTAAAATTAAACTGTATTACATATTGTGATTTAAACTGTAATGAGAATGGTGGAACCACTGTACTGTGGTCCAAGGAAAGCCTGGAGGGGTGTGACTAGTTGATGACTATTTGAGCACCTGACTTTTCACTAGAGCCCCTGATGATGGGGTTAGGCTTGGCTCCCAATGAACACCATGTGCTACTCCAGGACAGACCATGGATGCATGGCAGCTGACCCACCCAAGGGAATAGTAAATGGAATGACACAGAAGGTGAGGACAGCTGATGAAGGCAGGCACTGGCAGGAGAAGACTAGTATGGCTGATAGACAGTTTGGCACAGCAAGTGCTGGCGGATTCAGCTGATGTACAGACCAGCACGACAGGTGCAGGCAGCTCCGGCTGATATACAAACTGACACGGCTGGAGCAGGTGGGTCTGAATGATATACAGACTGGCACGGCAGGTACAAGGGGGCCGGCTGATGTACAGACTGGCAAGTCAGGTGCTGGTGTATTTGGCTGATATACAGACAGACACAGCAGGTACTGGTGGATCCGACTAATGTACAGACTGCACGGTAGGTGCTGATGGATCTAGCTGTAATACAGACAGACAAGGCAAGTACTGGCATGGAGGTTAGAGATGGACAGACACTAGCAGGAACTAGCAGACTGGGACTTGATAGCTAGCAAGCATGTTTGGGGGACAGAATAACAACATTGCATTAGCACCTCCATGCATGTGGAGGTGCCTTAAATCATAAGTGTCTACCAGCCATTAGCTGGGGACACTTTTATTACGGTGTTCTTGACTCCTTTAAGAAAGGGGGAACGAGTGCATGCCCCAAGCACAATGACCAGTGATCTGAGCAAAGTACGCATACCCCGGACAACAGCAGATGAGGAAGGAGGAAGAAGAGCTGGATGGGAGCTGCAGCAGTGAGTGAGTCAGCGTCCCTGTTGGGGATGAGGGGCAGCATGCAAGGATGCTGGTGCTACATGCTACAGAAGCACAGTGTTGGTAGCCAATAAATTTGTTATATTTTATTGTAACAGATGCATATACACATTTAACCCCATACACAATTGTTTTGCCCCAAGGTAGCCAGCTTCTTGTCTAAGACCTATCACTTTATCGGCACTCTCAAATAGCATAGTCTATTTAAATGCCAATGAAAAGATGTTTTTAAAGGACCAAAAAGGGGTCTGAAGTGTTAAGCAGAACAATATCCTTACCTTATTCCTACACATAAAACACGTTACTGGCAGCTAAAAGAGCAGTATATCATTCTTTATCTGAGGTTAAGGCTCAAATCCATTACTATGTGGTCAACAAAAGGTTGAGAGCAATCTGAAAGGCTTCCTACATTCCTTCCAGAGGGCAAGGTACCACAGATAGTCTTTGCATGCAGTTACAACTTGAGAAGAACAATTATTACTTCTGTTTTACCTTGATCGTCCTACATAGTTGATGAGTGTCTTTCATTTATAAGCCATTTGTTGGACTTTATTTGTTAACAACATGCACTAGTGTTGCTTCTCTACATGAGACACTGGATTCTACTGGTATTATTCTTGTGGAAAATCCAATGAATTGTGGTTAATTAACACTGCCATTGTTCATGCCAGTCTTGATAAGGAGGCATGCTGGAGACACTCCTGTTTTATGAAGAGGCATACTCATATTCATGAATCTGAAGCATTAGACAAGTGGTATACACTTTTGTGTGCACCTCGCCCCCAATTCTACTTCAGTCTATGCTGCAGAAAGATTTTTGGGGTAGCGAATGCTGCTGGTCCTTATGAATTTGATGAGCGTTGATCACTACACTCCATTCCAACCTAGCACTGCCCATTTTGTCGGTGCTGGGCAAAAGTGGTGTGAGAACACCAAAAGTCTCGAGTTGCACCAAAATTATGAAACTTTCAAAGTTTTTTGGCCAACTGTTTGGCCAACAGCTATCTCCCCAAACCTACCATGGACAGAAACACTCGGCTCGCCTTCCAGATACCTATGGCAGAGGCTTATCTCCCGGAGAACAAAAGGATTGGCCATTGAAAAAGCAATAGGATTGGAACCTTTTCTTTACTGACATCATTTGTTGGGGGACACATTAGACTCTTGGCTGATCCTAACAATGTCTGTTGATTTTGTCAAATGTGTAAGAGGGCCTTTTTGTTCATGGCAGTAAGTAAAACCGAGAAACTTGAGCCAGAGTATTGTCATGATCCATGCTGGATCAGGACTGATATAAAGCACAGGTAACCTTCTTTTTCTTAAGCTGTGCTTAGTTTGGTTTTTGCCCCCGGTCGCCATTATGATTATTGCACTGTGGTGTCTTTTGTTCTAAATTTGCCCCCCGGTGGTGGTGGTGAGCGTCATTGCACTCTGGTTTCTTTAGTTAGTGCACATGATTATAATGCAGGTGTGATTGCTGGCTCTGCTATAAAAGAGTCACAGGTGTTGCAATCAGTGTTGGTGATAGTATTTATTTCAACCATCCTTGGTGGAGGAAGGAGCTGGAGAGTGTTCCTTGCAGCACTGTCTTAGCCCTGGTATGGAAGGAGTCATAGGGGATTTCCTTGTAGCTCTGACAAAGCTTGGTGGCAGCGTTTCAGGAGGAGCTGCATTCTGGTGGTGGACTCTGTTGCCAGGAGCAAGTGCAACAGAGTAAAGCTAAGTGGTGCTTCCCTGTTTGTGTTTTTCCTTTGTTTGCATTAGTACAGCGGTGGGGCCAGTGCCTGCACAACCCAGCTCCCTAGCAAGGGATAGGTGTAGGGTGTGCTAGGGTGACAGGTTCCTGAGCGGTGCCCGGTGTGGGGCATAGGGAACGATAGGAGCATTAGGGACACTGACTCAGGGGAGTGCAGGAGGTCTCCATGTCCCCTTTCCCTATCGCAAGGCCCACCATTGTAACTGTTTCCCCTTTCCCCGTGCCTTGTTGTTTTAGTTACCGGCCTGCGGGCTGCGTCACACAGGACCGTATCATGTGTCGCGCCTTGTTGTTTTAGTTACCGGCCTGCGGGTCGCGTCACACAGTACGGGTCATCATGACATGTATTAGTTAATGTTCATGAAACAGATTGTGTGAACGTGCTTCTATAGGTTACATTCATACTTATACTCCGGCTCATTTTCCTTGTTTTTTCTACGTTTTTGAACTTTGTACAAAAAAAGAGCATGGCCTCCCTTTCAATGAGCTGGGCATTGCACTTATATAGCTTGGTTATTCACAGTCTGGCCTTGATCTTGCCATGCCATTATTCACATTGAGGCCATTTTTAACACATGGTAAGGTTTTAATATTAGAGACAGTATAGGACCATTCTGATTTAGGTACACCTTGATGCAGTGGGAAGACTTTACACTTTTTTCCTAATCAAAAACAGCGTTTACTAAGTTCCCTGTGTTATTTATATGTATTTTTATGTTTCACTTACTTGCAGTGGGGTATTTACACATTTTGTTTCTATCTTCAGGTTTTGTCATGATACTAAGTAGACTAGTACATTAAATGACCTCCAGTCCATGTCAAGAATAACTGGAGTACGTATCCAAACTAACTAATCTCCTTTTTATTATGCTTTGGCTTCAAGTCTTAGACTTCCAAAGTACACATTGGTGACACGTGTTACAACATTTGTACAAATGTCATGATTTAATATTAATTTTTGTAACAGTTACCAATAAAAGTTTTATTTTAAGGTTTTACAGTGAAAATTGCCAATTAAGAACATAGAGTAAAATAGCATATACATGTAGTTTGGGACAAGGAATCTATATTACAGATGCCAATTGTAATTATGTCACAATACATCAATAATTCTGCCCATGCATATAGAACTAGAACATTGTCATTTCTACTAAATAAAATATCGTACTTTTTTAGGCACATTTCATCACCATAAGAAATCTGTACCGCATCCTTCATAGTTAACTTGTAGAACTTAATAAAATGCATATTTTCTGAGAAATAATTATCCAGTGCATTGTTACTAAATGATGCCACAACAAGTCATTGCTGGTTGTACAATTAAAAACAGTAATATTGTGGTTATGAGGAGTGCTGAGCCCCTACGAGGCCACAAATAAAGAGCATATGTGTGAACAGGAATGTAAACGCTGGATTGCACCACATACTTTTCTGGAGTCCTGCTTTGTTTCCAGAAAGTTATGTTCATGCCAAACAGACTGTCTGCTGGACAGGGTACATATAACACTCAGTCTTCTGATTGGTTTGTTAGTGTTTTGTATGGGTGAAATAGATTTTATGGAATTATATCAGCACAAACAGTTTCAGGAAATTTCTAGAGATAGTAAAAAACTATACATTGCTAAATGCATTCATTCTTCCAAAAGACAGAATGATTTATTGTATTTAAAATGTGTTTCTTAATCCAAGAGACCGTGTCACTCGAATAGGTTTCTTTTCTCAACAAAAAATTGTAATTTTTGACATTTGTGCAAAGAATCGCTAACATACACTCACTGGCCACTTTATTAGGTACACCATGCTAGTAAGGGGTTGGACCCCCTTTTGCCTTCAGAACTGCCTCAATTCTTCGTGGCAGAGATTCAACAAGGTGCTGGAAGCATTCCTCAGAGATTTTGGACCATATTGACATGATGGCATCACACAGTTGGCGCAGATTTGTCGGCTGCACATCCCTGATGCGAATCTCCCGTTCCACCACATCCCAAAGATGCTCTATTGGATTGAGATCTGGTGACTGAGGAGGCCATTTGAGTACAGTAAACTCATTGTCATGTTCAAGAAACCAATCTGAGATGATTCGAGCTTTATGACATGGCGCATTATCCTGCTGAAAGTAGCCATCAGATGTTGGGTACATTGTGGTCATAAAGGGATGGACATGGTCAGCAACAATACTCAGGTAGGCTGTGGCGTTGCAACGATGCTCAATTGGTACCAAGGGGCCCAAAGAGTGCCCAGAAAAAATTCCCCACACCATGACACCACCACCACCAGCCTGAACCGTTGATACAAGGCAGGATGGATCCATGCTTTCATGTTGTTTACGCCAAATTCTGACCCTACCATCCGAATGTCGCAGCAGAAATCGAGACTCATCAGACCAGGCAACGTTTTTCCAATCTTCTACTGTCCAATTTCGATGAGCTTGTGCAAATTGTAGCCTCAGTTTCCTGTTCTTAGCTGAGAGGAGTGGTACCCAGTGTGGTCTTCTGCTGCTGTAGCCCATCTGCCTCAAAGTTCGACGCACTGTGCGTTCAGAGATGCTCTTCTGCCTACCTTGGTTGTAACGGGTGGCAATTTGAGTCACTGTTGCCTTTCTATCAGCTCGAACCAGTCTGCCCATTCTCCTCTGACCTCTGGCATCAACATGGCATTTCCGGCCACAGAACTGCCGCTCACTGGATTTTTTTTCTTTTTCGGACCATTCTCTGTAAACCCTAGAGATGGTTGTGCGTGAAAATCCCAGTAGATCAGCAGTTTCTGAAATTCTCAGACCAGCCCTTCTGGCACCAACAATCATGCCACGTTCAAAGGCACTCAAATCACCTTTCTTCCCCATACTGATGCTCGGTTTGAACTGCAGGAGATTGTCTTGACCATGTCTACATGCCTAAATGCACTGAGTTGCCGCCATGTGATTGGCTGATTAGAAATTAAGTCTTAACACACAGTTGGACAGGTGTAACTAATAAAGTGGCCAGTGAGTGTATAATACAATAGAACTACAGTGGCATGTAAAAGTTTGTACACCCCCGGTCAAAAATACTGTTATTGTGAACAGTTAAGCAAGTTGAAGATGAAATGATCCCTAAAAGGGCAAAAGTTAAAGCTGACATATTTACTTTATATTTTAGACAAAAAAAATTATCGATCGCGTTATTATAATGCAATCACGTTATTCTGATGGTCTCCATGGAGACCCCTGGCACCAAGATGGCTGCGGGGTCCTTCCGGTTCCTGCAGGGTCCTTCCGGGTCCTGCAGGGAGGTGGCTTGTCAGTGCCTGCTAAGAGCTGGCATAGGCATGCCTCCGTCCCTGCCTGTCAGATGGCTGATCTGATACTCAGAAGTGCTAAGTGTCAGATCAGCGATCTGGTATTATATAGTAATGTCCCATACTGGGACAATGTAATAAAGTAAAAAAATATTATAATGTGTAAAAATATTTATTTAAAAAATCCTCAAAAAAAGAAAAAAATATTTTACCAATAAATACATTTATTTATGTAAATAAAAAAAATATAAAAGTACCATATTTTCCGGCATATAAGACGACCCCCCAACTTTTCCAGTTAAAATATAAAATCTTCTCAAAAGTTGGGGTCTTCTTATACACTGGGTGTCATCGTATAGGGTGCGTGCGGAGCAATCTGAGGTCACCGCATATGGTGGGGGGAAGTGGTCCCGATGACGAAGTGAGGGGGCCTCTCACCAGGAAGGTGTAAGTGAAGTATCCCTATTACCTGATTGCAGCAGCAGTGATCGGGAGACGAGATATGCAGATCGGTCTGCACCGCCCTATAAGACGACACCAGGCGTATAAGACGACCCCCAACTTTTAAGAAGATTTTCAGGGGTTAAAAAGTTGACTTATACACCGGAAAATACGGTACACATATTTGGTATTGCCGTATCCGTAACCACCTGCTCTATAAAACTGTACCACTAGTTAACCAATTCAGTGAACACACTAAAAAATAAATAAAAAACGAGGCAAAAAACAGTGCTTTATCATCATACCGCCGAACAAAAAGTGCAATAAAACGTGATAAAAAAGATGGATGTAGATAAAAATGGTACAGCCAAAAACTAAATCTTGTCTCGCAAAAATCAAGCCACCATACAGCACCATCAGCAGAAAGAAAAAAATTTTATCTCTCAGAATAAAGCGATGCAAAAATAATAATTTTTCTATAAAATAGTTTTTATTGTGTAAAAGCGCCAAACATAAAAAAATTATATAATGAGGTATCGCTGTAATCGTACTGACCCAAAGAATAAAGCTGCCTTATTAATTTTACCACACGCAGAACGGTATAAAAAAAAATTCCTGAATTGCTGGTTTTTGTTGATTCTGTCTCCTAAAAATCAGAATAGAAAGCGATCAAAAAATGTCATGTGCCAGAAAATGGTACAAGTTAAAATGTCAGCTCGTCCCACAAAAAACAAGCACTCAAATGACTCCGTCGGCCAAAATATGAAAAAATTATAGCTCTCAAAATATGGTGATGCAAAAACTAGATTTTGCAATAAAAAGCCCTGCCATGCACCCAAACATCAGCGTACTTAGGTGAAATGGCACAACGAATTGTATAAAAATACAAAATATGCAGCTAAAAAAGATTTATTTGGGAAAAATTTGACTTTTCTCTTTCCACGGCTCTACGCTATAAACTTCCATGAAGCACCTGTGGGTTCAAGGTGCTCAATACACATCTAGATAAGTTCCTTAAAGGGTCTAATTTCCAAAATGGTGTCATTTGTTGGGGGTTTCCATTGTTTAAGCACATCGAGGCTCTCCAAACATGACATGGCATCCGCTAATTATGCCAGCAAATTTGACATTCAAAAAGTGAAATAGCGCTCCTTCCCTTCTGAGCCCCGCTGTGTACCCAAAAAGTAGATTTCCCCCCAAATATGGGATATTGGTAAGCTCAGGAGTAATTGCACAACAAATTGTATGATCCATTTTCTCCTGTTACCCTTGCAAAAGTAAAAAAAAAATAGGTCTAAAGAAAAAATTTTGTGAAAGAAAAGTAGATGTTTACTTTTCCTTCCACATTCCAAAAATTCCTATGAAGCATCTGAATGGTTAATACAGGATTTGAGTGTGGTTTTGAGTAGCTTGAGGGGTGCAGTTTTCAGAATGGTGTCACTTTTGGACATTTTCTGTCATATAGGTTCCTCAAAGTCACTTCAAATGTGAGGTGGTCTCCAAAAAAATGATTTTGAAATTTTTTTTGTAAAAATGAGAAATTGCTGGTCAACTTTTAACCGTTATATAATTTTGCTGATGTAAAGTACACATGTGGGAAATGTTATTTGTTAGCTATTTTGTGTGATATGACTCTCTGATTTAAGGGCATAAGATTAAAAGTTTGAAAATTGCGACATTTTCAAAATTTTCGCCAAATTTCCATTTTTTTCACAAATAAATGCAAGTCATATCAAATAAATTTTACCACTCTCATGAAGGACAATATGTCACGAGAAAACTTTCTCAGAATCAGTGGGATTTATTGAAGTTTTTCAGATTATTACTTCATAAAGTAAAAAAATGGCCTAGTCAGGAAGGTGAAAACAGGCTTGAAGGGCTTAAAGATATTTATGTGTATGCTAATTGTCTCTAAAGGACCATCAATAGTCCCAGACCTTAAAATTATAACCCTTGAAATATTCCTGGCAATAAGAAAGTATTTTAGTAATTGATACAAATTATTATACTTCAGTTTATATTTTTTTTGTTACATTTCTACTTTAAAGATACTTTAAAGTTAAGTTTTCCAGGTGTTTAGGACAATCATTTTAAGGATTACTATTCAATAGAATGCAATAGTAATTTCAGTATTAGATAAGTGGGACATAGTAATTTTGGACAGTCTCTTATCCTAAAAGAAATTGTTCATAAATTATATAATCAAATATTACATAATTTTTGAAATATGTTAATACATGGAGCTAATATGAAACCAAATTTCAGGAACATCCAAAATAGCACTCTATCTTAAAATGCTGATGAAGACAGAAGTGGAATTGAATTCTACTAGAATTTTGCAAAAATTTTCACTTGCCAAAATGAGGATTTTTTTGTAATTTGCTTCTGCACAGACTCAGCAAAATGTCAGCTGCTGCTAAAAAATTCAAACAAATGATTAAAGTATACCTCCCCAGCCACTTTGTTCCTCACCGCCACCCGGCTTGCCTCCATCACATCTTTGAAACAGTGTAGGCCGAGGCTCCCGGGTTTATTAAGCGCAAGTGGTGAGAGGTCCATGACCTTTGCTGCTGCATAGAACTCTCACACCTAGCAAACTCTGCTGACACATAGTGAGATGAACCATCCCGATTGAGTACACCTTGTTGTGGTGGGATGGCTTTTACAAAGCAGTATTAACTAAGTACCATATGTTATTTACATGTACTATTACTTTTTATTTACTTTCAGCAGGGCATTTACTCATTTTGCTTTCTCCTTGGGTTCGGTCTGTTAAATGGCCACAGTGTAAATGCATACCTATGCATTGTACTTATACAAACGCATGCTCCGGCTCCATTAATTTGGTTTTGTTTTTTTTGTACCTTGTACAAAAAAAGGCGTGATTCCCCCTTTTGGGGCTGTTCATTTTGTTTATATAGCTTTCCACGGTCAGATGTCTGAACAGTCGGGCCCCGTTACTGCTCTACCCTTTTCTATTTTTATGACTATTGACATATAGTGAGGTGAACTAAATGCGTTAGGTACCATCTCGATTGGATACACCTTGTCACGGTGGATTGGATTTGTTTGCTTTTTTATCAAAACAGAGTTAATTAAGTACCCTATGTTATTTACTTATACTATTACTATTTATTTATCATTACTTACTACAGAGTATTTGCTTATATTGCTTTTACCTTAGAATCTGTCTGTAAAATGGCCACAGTGTGTAAGTACACCTATGCATTGCACTTATGCCAACCCATGCTCTGGCTCAATTTTTTCTGGTTTTGTTCCAGAAGACTCGGCCTATAAACCGAGGACCAGGGATTTCACCAATTCCAACGCCGATCTAAAAGTGCAATGAGGAAAGGACAAGTGGCAGTAACAAGTGGAAGGGCAGTAGAGGTGAGCAGTGAGGTGTGTATAAGAATTATTATTATTTTTTACACATAACAATATATGGAGAGACCCCAGAGTATAATAAGAGACATTAAATTCACGGATATAACTTCTGCTAATTCAAATGTTGCCTGATTCGCTCATCTCTACACATCACATCTTGATGTTGGGGGGCAATGCGGCATGTCTCTATAGTCAGCACTGGAGATGCTGAAGGGCCCTGAAGAGTAACTGGAGATAGAGGTAGTTGCACGGCAGGATAAGCAAGGGACGTGTAAAGGAGACGTCGCAAGATCTGACGTTGCAGGACAATACACATCATAACATCGCTTGAGCCTTGAGGCCACGACATTGATTAGGACGGATGTTGAGAGGCTTGGCAAGTGCAAGAGGCAAAAAACAGCAATGAAGAGTGAATGGAGCTGGATTTCTTCATATCTAGTAAGCGGAGACATGCCAACCTGGTTTTTGGGTCGGGATGATATTATTAACAATACATTCTGTTATTCCTTTATCAAATGTTCATCAAGCAACTCATTTACATGAGCTTTCTTCCTCAGAGTAAAAATGGTTGCGTGGACTTTAAATGGAATGCCCTAATCTTCTGTTCCCACAGCTTTGTGGACAAATCACAGAATAATTACATTTTGTTCTGTGTCTGAGTCATCTGCCATGGCATAACACATCACAAACAAATAGTTTAATTCTTCCCAGTGAAGCAAATATGGTGTACAGTACTTGTTTTTATAATAATATTTGTTTTGTGTTATTCATGATCATTTCTTCTTTCTTCTTGGCTTCTGTTCACATTTGAAGAATGTTCCTAAAAGACAATGTCATGGTGTCCAGTCTAGTACATCAAGAATATACCTCTTGTGTAGCCTCCAATTCTTAAAGGGCTTTTCACATAATCTCAGTGCATATCTGGGCTGCAGAATGCTGACAATAAGTAATTTACCTTCTGTGGCCAGTTTGCAGCGCTTGCTAGATATCATCTCTTGCTTGTAAGAAAAACGTCCAGGGGGGTGTGTTCTGGCATTGAAATGAGAGCTGGTCGTTTCCTCCTACTCTACTAAAACCCTGCCCTCTATAGCAACAACCCCACCCTCCATAGCAACAGGCCCTCCCCGTCCATATGAAAAAGCCTAGCCCTCCTCACACAGTAACAAATCCTCCCCCTCTAGCAGCCTCAGTGCAGAGAGCAGGACCACCCAGCTGCTCCTCCCGCAGACACATGCTGAACAGTGATCTATGCAAAGTGAAACTATTGAGGAGGAAATGACCAGTTCTCATTTCAATGCCAGAACACACCCCCCGGACGTTTTTCTTACAAGCAAGAGATGATATCTAGCAAACCCTGCAAACTGGCCACAGAAGGTAAATTACTTATTGTCAGCATTCTGCAGCCCAGATATGCACTGAGATTATGTGAAAAGCCCGGACAACCCCTTTACGTTTTGGTGCACTTACTAAATTTTAACTGCCGAAAACATGAGCATTTCCAGTAGTAGGACAGCATTTTTGTTTAGTTAAATGGGTTTTACCCACAAACAAAATTCATTTTATAGTTGATGTTAATTAAAATATCTTGGAATAATAACAATTTCCACAATTGGATGTTTAAAAAAAAGTTTCTGTGCTGAGATAATCTTTTAAATGTGACCCTTCTGTGTCTGACCATTGTGAGGCAGTGACTCGTGTCATATTCGAGGGTCGCTATGTGTCCTCCCAGGATGTGCACAGAGGTGTATTGAGGCCGTGGGAGTGCATTGCAGTCACAGGCATAGCTGTGATTGCAATGCAAAATAAAACTAAGTGTTGGCCTTGGGCAAACTATTTGTCCAAGGCAGATTTAAGAAAACCTGCTCTGGGCTTTTATTTTTGAAACGGACTACTGGATGGTAGTGGGGCAATCTGTTTCTTTCCCGGCCAAGTTTTCCATGTGGCCTACGGCAACAGTTCCCTTTTAAAAACCCCTGCAGCAGAGAGTTGTGTGTGTCAGCTTGGTCTTGCAAGTGTGCAGAGCAGAAGGCTCTGCAGAGGGCTCAAACTGTGTGAGGCAACACAGAGCCAAGCAGAGCCAAAAGGCCTGGCACCCCTCAGGGTACACGGCATTGCAGTCGCCCACGGCAACCGGTCGTGGAGGTGGATTCTCTTGTTTCCCGGCTGCGATCCGGAGGATATCATGTGCTGTGCATTTATGTGAGTTGGACATTAAAACACGTTTTGCTTTGAACTTTGCTGAGTCAGTGCCTCATCACTGCACAATATGGAAACTGCTGCGCTACACAATGCTGGAACATGGTTTGATCATACCACAGCTCCTGGGCTGGGAATAAGGCAAAAGAGAGGATACAGACATTAAAGCACAGCATGGGACCACATTACGGCTGATTCTTTTTGTGAGGCAAAGCATTTCCCTCCATATTTTGCATTACACATTTATAAGATTATCTCAGCACATGAACATTTTTTTAAACACATCCAGTTGTGGAAATTATTATTATTTTAAGATCTACTGTATTATTTAAAGTGAATTTTGTTAGTTGGACAACCCCTTTAAGTCTAATCTTGTTTTATACAGTTATGTTTGATATTGGTAGGCAGCGATAAATCTAGGTTATTCTGCACCCAGGGTAAAAATTCAGTTTAGTGCTTCCTCCTATACATAGTTTAATGGTAAACGAACAAAGGAGCCGAATTTACAACTCAAATTAAAAATATATTTATCTTATCTTTATTAATAGAAAAAATGTGGGTAGGGTTGGAAAACAAATGTTCAGGGAACAGTACAATACAATGGGAACAGGCTGATAAAATAGAATCAATTATAGCAGAGAAATAAATTAATGTTAATAAACATCTGCCAATAAAGTTACACACTGTAAAATTATGTAAAAGTTATGTAATAAATGGGTCATCATACAAAAAAGAGGTTATGGGGCAGGAATGAAAAAACAGGGATTGAAAGAAAATACAATTTCATAAAGTGCCTGTGCAAAACATCCCTGTACAATGATGGTAATCACAATTATTGATAAGAGTAGGTATAATAAAAAATATATATATTGCCACAAGATTATTATTACATAGTATCACATGTCCAAGGTACTAGTACCAATATAGTGCAACCATAATATTCAACATTTGTGCAGTGTAAATGGACAATGTATACAACGTGACACGTGCAAACAAAGGGGTTAAATACCTGCTAGAAGGGGTGATGATGAAGACTTAAGGGCAGTCCCAAGGATGCCTCCACCCCAAAATACATATACAAAAATATATACTTTCTTCTATTATTTTGTTTTTATGGTGTGTATTGTTTTTGAGTTCATAACCTATACATAGTTTAAGCAGTTTTGAATAGTCATCATGTGATGCGAGTGTTCGATTATGCGATTTGTATGTTTAAAAGCATGTCTGTAAGTATAAAATCGCATGAGTCATCACATTATGACTAATGGAACTGGTAAGCAGAGCCAAATCCTGACATTGAGTATATTATACAGTACATTATTAGGACTTTGCATGCTATAAGTGCAGAGGTCTCAAACTGCATTGCTCAAGGGCCGCAAACAGGTCATGTTTTCAGCATTTCCTTGCATTGCACAGGTGATAATTTAATCACCTGCACAGATAATGATTCCAGCACCTTGTGCAATGCTAAGGAAACCTTGAAAACACGCATGGTTTGCGACCCTCGAGGAATCCAGTTTGAGACCCATGCTATAGTGCTTAATGTTATAATTTTTTTTCATACTGTCCCCTCACACTTTCCCACAATACTGTCTCCTCACACTTTTCCAAAATAATGTCCCTTACACTCTTTCCTTTCTTACTGTCCCTTCACTCTTCTTTCACCACA
This sequence comes from Dendrobates tinctorius, assembly GCF_039654945.1. Taxonomy (NCBI): domain Eukaryota; kingdom Metazoa; phylum Chordata; class Amphibia; order Anura; family Dendrobatidae; genus Dendrobates; species Dendrobates tinctorius. Next base: position 45,000,040 of record NW_027361684.1, read on the forward strand.
CTCTTCCCTTACAAATTCCCCCATACTGTCACCTCACACTTTTCTTCCCATACAGCCACCTCACATTTTTTCTCCATACTGTCAGCTCAGTTATCTCCCCATGCTGTCCCCCCACATTTTTCTCCCCACTTACTGCCTCCTGACACTTTCCCTCCCATAGTGTTGCCTCACAAATTTTGTTAACACTGTCCTTTCACACTCCCTTCATACTGTCCCCATACATTTTCCCCCATACTGTCCCTTCACAAGTTTCTCCTCAACAGGTCCCCTCACATTTTTCACCCCCATACTGTCTACTCGCTTTTCTCAAACATTCTGTCTAATTACACTTTCCTCCCCTTACTGTCTCCACACACTTTCCCTCTCTTACTGTCTCCTCTCATTCACACCCACATAGTGTGCAATCACATTCTTTTCCCACACTATCCCCTTACGATATAGAATCATAGAATCATAGAATCGTAGAGTTGGAAGGGACCTCCTGGGCCATCTGGTCCAACCCCCTGCTCAAAGCAGGATTCGCTAAATCATCCCAGTCAGATGTCTGTCCAGCCTCTGCTTGAAGACTTCCATTGAAGGAGAACTCACCACTTCTCATGGCAGCTTGTTCCACACATTGATCACTCTAACTGTCAAAAAGTTTTTTCTAATATCTAATCTGTGTCTCCTCCCATTCAGTTTCATCCCATTGCTTCTAGTCTTTCCTTGTGCAAATGAGAATAAAGTTGATCCTTCTACAATGTGACAGCCCTTTAGATATTTGTAGACAGCTATTAAGTCTCCTCTTAGTCTTCTCTTTTGCAAACTAAACAATCCCAAATCCTGCAACCTTTCCTCATAAGACAGGGTTTGCAGACCGGTCATCATTCTGGTTGCTCTTTTCTGAACTTGCTCCAGTTTGTTGATGTCTTTTTTTAAAATGTGGTGCCCAAAACTGGACACAATATTCCAGATGAGGTCCGACCAAAGAGGAGTAGAGGGAAATAATGACTTCACGTGATCTTGACTGTATGCTTCTGTTAATACATCCTAGAATTGCATTTGCCTTTTTTGCTGCTGCATCACACTGTTGACTCATATTCAGTCTGTGATCTATTAGTATACCCAAGTCTTTTTCACATGTGCTGTTGCTTAACCCTGTTCCTCCCATTCTGTATATGCTTTTTTCATTTTTATTGCCCAGATGTAGTACTTTGCATTTTTCCCTGTTAAAAAACATTCTGTTAGTTGCTGCCCACTTCTCCAGTTTATTTATATCTTTTTGAATCCTCTCTCTCTCTTCTCTAGTATTAGCTATCCCTCCTAGCTTTGTGTCATCAGCAAATTTAATCAGTTTACCCTCAATTCCTTCATCTAAATCGTTGATAAAGATGTTGAACAATACAGGGCCCAGGACAGAGCCCTGTGGTACCCCACTTGAGACATTCTTCCAACTGCATGTGCAGCCATTTACGACCACTCTTTGGGTCCGATCACTAAGCCAGTTATGAATCCACCTAACAGTTGCCTTGTCCATTCCATACTTAGTCATTTTTTCAATTAAGATTGTATGAGATACTTTGTCAAATGCTTTGCTGAAGTCAAGATATACTATATCTACAGCATTTCCTTGATCCACCCAATCAGTGATACCGTCATAGAAGGAAATTAAGTTAGTCTGACATGACTTATTAGTTACAAACCCATGCTGACTCTGTTTAATCACTTCATTCTTATCCAGGTACTGACATACATGTTGTTTAATAATTTGTTCAAAGATCTTTCCTGGTATAGAAGTCAGACTCACCGGCCTATAGTTGCCTGGGTCCACCTTCTTCCCCTTTTTGAAGATAGGAACAACATTTGCTCTTCTCCAGTCTTCTGGGACTTCTCCTGTTCTCCAAGAATTTTCAAAGATTATGGAGAGGGGTTCAAAAATTTCTTCTGCTATCTCCTTAAGTACTCTGGGGTGTAATTTATCTGGACCTGGAGACTTGAATTCATTTAGGTTAGTTAAGTGTTTCCTCACTATCTTTCTGTTTATAGATATCCTCGATTCTTCTATTCCCTTAACCCCTTCATGACCCAGCCTATTTTGACCTTAATGACCTGGCCATTTTTTGCAATTCTGACCAGTGTCCCTTTATGAGGTAATAACTCTGGAACGCTTCAACGCATCCTAGCGATTCTGAGACTATTTTTTCGTGACATATTGGGCTTCATGTTAGTGGTAAATTTAGGTCGATAATTTTTGCGTTTATTTGTGAAAAAATCAGAAATTTGGTGAAAATTTTGAAAATTTCGCAATTTTCAAATTTTGAATTTTTATTCTGTTAAACTAGAGAGTTATGTGACACAAAATAGTTACTAAATAACATTTCCCACATGTCTACTTTACATCAGCACAATTTTGGAAGCAAAATATTTTTTTGTTAGGAAGTTATAAGGGTTAAAAGTTGACCAGTGATTTCTCATTTTTACAACAAAATTTACAAAACCACTTTTTTTAGGGACCACCTCACATTTGAAGTCACTTTGAGGGGTCTATATGGCAGAAAATACCCAAAAGTGACACCATTCTAAAAACTGAACCCCTCAAGCTACTCAAAACCACATTCAAGAAGATTATTAACCCTTCAGGTGTTTCACAGCAGCTAAGGCAATGTGGAAGGAAAAAATGGACATTTTAATTTTTCCAACACAAATTTCCTTTCAGCATCAATTTTTTCATTTTCACATGGGCAACAGGATAAAATGGATTCTAAAATTTGTTGGGCAATTTCCCCTGAGTACACCGATACCTCATATGTGGTCATAAACCACTGTTTGGGCGTACGGCAGGGCTCAGAAGGGAAGGAGCGCCATTTGACTTTTTGAATGGAAAATATGCTGGAATATATAGCGCTTGCCATGTCGCGTTTGGAGAGTCGCTGTGTGCCTAAACACTGGAGCTCCCCCACAAGTGACACCATTTTGGAAACTAGACCCCCCAAGGAACTTATCTAGATGCATAGTGATCACTTTGAACCCCCAGGTGCTTCTCAAGTTGATCTGTAAAAAAAAAAAAGTACTTTTTTTTCACAAAAATTATCTTTTAGCCTCAGTTTTTTCATTTTCACATGGGCAACAGGATAAAATGGATCCTAAAATTTGTTGGGCAATTTCTCCTGAGTGCACAGATACCTCATATGTGGTCATAAACCACTGTTTGGGTGCACGGCAGGGCCCAGAAGGGAAGGAGCGCCCTTTTAACTTTTTGAATGGAAAATTAGCTCAAATCATTATCGGACACCATGTCGCATTTGGAGAGCCCCTGTGTGCCTAAACATTGGAGCTCCCCCACAAGTGACACCATTTTGGAAACTAGACCCTTAAGGAACTTATCTAGATGTGTAGTGAGCACTTTGAACCCCCAAGTGCCTCACAAAAGTTTATAACATAGAGCAGTGAAAATAAAAAATCATTTTTTTTTCCTCAAAAATGATTTTTTAGCATGCTATTTTTTATTTTCACAAGGGTAACAGGAGAAATTGGACCACAAAAGTTGTTGTCCAGATTGTCCTGAGTACGCTGGTACCCCATATGTGGGGGGGCACTGTTTGGGTGCACGGCAGGGCGCAGAAGGGAATGAGCGCCATTTGACTTTTTGAACTGAAAATTAGCTCCAATCGTTAGCGGACACCATGTCGTGTTTGGAGATCCCCTGTGTGCCTAAACTTTGGAGCTCCCTCACAAATGACCCCATTTTGGAAACTAGACCCCCTAAGGAACTTATCTAGATGCATAGTGAGCACTTTGAACCCCCAGGTGATTCACAGGAGTTTATAATGCAGAGCAGTGAAAATAAAAAATCTTTTTTTTTCCTAAAAAAAAATTTTTTAGTCGCCAATTTTTTATTTTCACAAGGGTACCAGGATAAATTGGACCCCAAAAGTTGTTTTCCAGTTTGTCCTGAGTACGCTGGTACCCCATATGTGGGGGGGGGACCACTGCTTGGGCACACGTCGGGGCTCGGAAGGGAAGTAGTGACATTTTGAAATGCTGACTTTGATGGAATGGTCTGCGGGCGTCATGTTACATTTGCTGAGCCCCTGTGTGCCTAAACAGTAGAAACCCCCCACAAGTGACCCCATTTTGGAAACTAGACTCCCCAAGGAACTTATCTAGATGTGTGGTGAGCACCTTGAACCCCCAAGTGCTTCACAGAATTTTATAACGCAGAGCCGTGAAAATAAAAAAAATGATTTTTAGCCCGCAATTTTTTTTCACAAGGGTAACAGGAGAAATTGGACCCCAAAAGTTGTTGCCTAGTTTGTCCTGAGTACGCTGATACCCCATATGTGGGAGATGACCACTGTATGGGCACACGTCAGGGCTCGAAAGGGAAGTAGTGAAGTTTTGGTATGCTGACTTTGATGGAATGATCTGCGGGCGTCATGTTACATTTGCAGAGCCCTTGATGTTCCTAAACTGTGGAAAGCCCCCACAAGTGACCCCATTTTGGAAACTAGACCCCATAAGGAACTTGCCTAGATGTGTGGTGAGCACCTTGAACCCCGAAGTGCTTCACAGAAGATTGTAACGCAGAGCCATGAAAATAAAAAAAACATTTTCCTAAAAAAATGAATTTTTAGCTCGCAATTTTTTATTTTCACAAGGGTAACAGGAGAAATTGGACCCCAAAAGTTGTTGTCCAGTTTGTCCTGAGTACGCTGGTACCCCATATGTGGGGGGGAACCACTGTTTGGGCACACGTTGGGTCTCAGCAGGGAAGTAGTGACATTTTGAAATGCTGACTTTGATGGAATGGTCTGCGGGCGTCATGTTACATTTGCTGAGCCCCTGTGTGCCTAAACAGTAGAAACCTCCCATAAGTGACCCCATTTTGTAAACTAGACCCACCAGGGAACTTATCTAGATGTGTGGTGAGCACCTTGAACCCCCAAGTGCTTCACAGAAGTTTATAACGCAGAGCCGTGAAAATAAAAAATCATTTTTTTCCCTCAAAAAAAATGATTTTTAGCCCCCAATTTTTTTTTTCACAAGGGTAACAGGATAAATTGGACCCCAAACGTTGTTGTCCAGTTTGTCCTGAGTACGCTGATACCCCATATGTGTGGGGGAACCATTGTTTGGGCACATGTCAGGGCTCGGAATGGAAGTAGTGACGTTTTGAAATGCAGACTTTGATGGAAAGGTCTGCAGTCGTCATTACGTTTGCAGAGCCCCTGATGTGCCTAAACAGTGGAAACCCCCCACAAGTGACCCCATTTTGGAAACTAGACCTTCCAAGGAACTTATGTAGATGTATGGTGAGCACTTTCAACCCCCAAGTGCTTCACAGAAGTTTATAATGCAGAGACATGAAAATTAAAAAAACATTTTTTTTCCACAAAAATAATTTTGTAGCCCCCAATTTTTTATTTTCCCAAGGGTAACAGGAGAAATTAGACCCCAAAAGTTGTTGTGCAATTTTTCCTGAGTACGCTGATACCCCATATGTGGGGGTAAACCACTGTTTGGGCACACGTCGGCTCTTGGAAGGGAGTGAGCACCGTTTGACTTTTTGAACGCAAAATTGGCTGGAATCAAAGGTTGCACCATGTCGCGTTTGGAGACCCCCTGATGTGCCTAAACAGTGGAAACCCCTCAATTCTAACTTCAACCCTCACCCCAACACACCCCTAACCACAACCCTAACCCCAACACATCCCTAACCCTAATCCCAACCCTAACCATAAACCTAACCCCAACACACCCCTAACCCCAACACTAACCATAACACTAACCACAAGCCTAACCCTAATTCTAACCCTAACCCTAATTCCAACCCTAACCCTCTTTTCAACCCTAACCCTCTTTCCAACCCTAACCCTCTTTCCAACCCTAACCCTAATACCAACCCTAACCCTCTTTCCAACCCCAACCCTCTTTTCAACCCTAACCCTCTTTCCAACCCTAACCCTAACCCTCTTTCCAACCCTAACCCTCTTTCCAACCCTAAGCCTAACCCTAACCCTCTTTCCAACCCTAACCCTAACCCTAATGGAAAAATAAAAATAAAAATATTTTCTTTATTTTATTAGTTATGCCTACCAATGGGGGTGATAATCGGGGGGTTCATTTACTTTTTATTTCATTTTGATCACTGTGAGAGTGATCAAAATGAAATAATGGACTCTGCAGCCGGCAGATTTGGGTGGGCGCACTGCGCATGCGCCCGCCATTTTCCAAGATGGCGGCGCCCATGAACCGGACCCGCCGGACACCGGGAGCGACGGGGGACTTAGAAGGTGCCGGGGGAGGTGAGAGTGGGTGAGGGGGGGATCGGAAGCTGGCGGGGAGCGGAGGGAATGGGAGGGGGGCAGATGATGACAGCGGCGGCTGATCGCCGCTGTCATTCAGTGGCAGGGGGGCGATCGCCGGTGGGGGGGTCAAATCGGTGTCTCCAGCCATGTCTGGATTGATGAAATATTACTATCGCTCTGATTGGCTGTTTCACTTTTAACAGCCAATCAGAGAGATCGTAGCCATGTGGGAGCGAAGCCACGCCCCCTGTGGTGAATTACAAAGCCCCCTGTATCTGCAGGTCAGGTGACCTTTCATTGACCCCAGTCACCCGACCCACAGGGGGGCTTTGAATTCATGACACAGGGTATGCGTCATAGGTCAGATTGGCACAGACTTTCATGACGCATACGCTGTGTCACAGGTCGGGAAGGGGTTAATAGGACAGTGAAGAACAGTTGATGTTACATTTCCTTTCTGAGAGAAAACAGATGCAAAATAGGAATTTAAAAGTTCGGCCTTCTCAACATCCTGTCTTACCATTTCATCATTTTCATCCTGTAAAAATCCTATAGCATCTTTGACTTTTTTTTACATTTGACATATCCCCAAAATCCTTTATTATTGCTTTTGACATCTCTTGCAAGCCTCAATTCATAGACAGCTTTATCTAATCTGATTTGTGCCCTGCAGGTTCTGCAGACAGCATTATATTCTTGTTTAGATATGCCTCCCTCTATCTCTCTATATTGCTACCACACTTTCTCCTCTCCTATATAATCCTCTGACACTTTTATCCCTGATACAGTCCCCTCACTTTTTTCAACCAAACACTGTCCCCTCACACTTCTCTCAAACCAAACTGTCTCCTCACGCTTTCTCCATATACTTTTCTCCCTCAGACTGTTCCCTCAGATTTTTCTCCCCTTGCACTTCCCTTTATGCCTTCTTTAAAGGTCTTTTTTGTATACCCATATGCTGTCCATTTTTTAAGAACCGCAAATACAGACATACACATACCCATTGTATTCAATGTCTGTCCATGCGAAAAACCCGCAGACATGTAAGTTGTTTTGCATAGGATGGACAAAATGTATGCTGCATACATGCACACTGATGACACATGGATAACATCCGTGTGTCATCATCAGCATGACATGTATCGACCCCTGGGAACAAGCAGTACAGTTTTTGCTGTTCCCCAGTGCCAGCTGCTGAAGGCAGCTCTCCTCATTGTCACCTGGTTGTGCTGAGATCCCAGCAGCAGCTGTGTAAAATAAAGAATTAATAAAAAAACTGTATGGGCTCCAGTGAAATTCTCATAAGGCCTGCTTCACACTTCTGTTGTCGGCGGTCAGCTGCAATCCACGAAAGGTGAAAAAGAACTGATCCGTCTCCGTTCAGTGATGTACGGATGACAGTGGACCACGTTGTAGGACGGATACAAAGCGGCGTGATTTAAAGTGACCGCAGCCTTTATCATCGGCGGGATCATGATCGGCTGCCAAATTTCGGTGAGGAGAGAGAGATAGAGATCTGGCTCCTGGAACGGCATTTAGGGGTTAAAATGCTTCCCGGAGTTAAGATTCCGGGCATGCGCGGTTCAAAATAGCGGACCGTCAAAGAAAAAAAACGTTGCAGGGTCCGTTTCATCCGCCCGGGAGCCGCAAAAATCTTGGCGGATCCGTAAAAAAACGGCTGAGATGGACGACCGTCAGTCAAGATCCGCCAATAATGTAAGTCTATGGGGAAAAAAATGGATCCGCCCCATTTTGGGCGGATCCGTTTTTTTAAAAAATTGGCGGATTTTGACTGACGGCAAAGAACGGAAGTGTGAAACAGGCCTAACAAGCTGAAGGAAAGCCCACAACTGGAGCTAATGTTAATAATCTGGGACAAGGGACAATACCCCATAACTTTCCCAGGCTATTAGTAACAGCTCACAGTATTTTGCTTAACCTTTCCTGGTGAATTTATGCGGGACCCCAGAAAAAATTTATGTAGGGTGCCCCTATAAATTCAAACCAGCAAAGGCTAAATAGTCAGGGGGAGACATGGTGGATTCTGACAGAGCACACAGGTAATTGAATATACAATACACATTATGGTGGTCCATTAGAATACAGGCATTAATGTTAAATCCCTTATTATAGAGGCAATCTCTTTGTTGGCACTTTATACATGTTATCAATAATTGCACATAGACACTTTACCTACTAGGCAGCTTTTGACTGATTCAGGTGAATTTTATCACCTGTGGTACTTTGATTATATGACATTCTAAGTACTAATAAGGCTGCTTTAAATAATTTTGAAGGGAAGCCTCATGTGTTGTTACATGATTTTATGCAATTTGTAGCTGTTACTATGAATGGGATTAGTTGCTGATTTTTAAAACATATGTTCCACCAAGCTATATGGAGCTAATTTGGCTTGTTTTGCTTGTGTCAGTTTTCATCCGTTTTTCTGGTTGATTAATTTGCACCCAAGATATTTAACATGTACTTGTATGTTGATTAACAAATTCTGTTGCGATACAATTTATATACATTCCTGGTATCCTTTATGAGGGTATGGTTGTTTTCATGTTGAAAAAAGATACAGCCAGAATAATGTCCTTTATTCGAAATAAAACAAAACACCCTGCTTTACACATTTAATAAAAAAAATTAAAAGACACAGTTATACTCACCTTACTCCTATACCATTGAAGCCCTTGTCCCCTGTAAAAAAACAGAAAATAATAAAATAACAAAAATACTCACCTTAAGCCTAATCCACCAATACCCATGTCCCATGTAAAAAAAAGAAAAATAATAAACAACCACATGTCCGAAGTGCAGATAAGCCATACTGTCCCATGCCATAATATATCTCTGCAATACGTGGTTTACAATCTGGACAGTGGCATGATGCTACCCATGGGACTCTATATCATTTTTTTCTAGGGTACCCCATAAATTCACCAAGAAGGGCAAAGTAAACAGCTGTGAGCTGTTATTAATAGCCTGGGAAACTTATGGGGCATTGTCCCTTGTCTAAGATTTTTAACATTAGCCCCAAGCCGTGGGTTTTCCCTCTGCTGGTTATGAAAATTTTTGAAAGTCGGATTTATCAAGGAGCCTTACATAACTTAAATTATATGATAAAAAAACAACCTTTATTAAAGTCTAGATAAAAGACAACACTACCACACAAAAGCAAACAACCATGTCACCTACTTCACCCTACACAGATGGAACTGATATCAAAACTGCCTAGCAGCAGAGGTTGGCACCCTAAACAAATACAAGACTGGCTCCCCCGCTCCACGATGGCTGTACCCTAAAACTCTTAGATGGCCATGAATGAGTGCAGCACACACCTTTCACTCAACCAGGAAAGGAAGATAGGGGTTGCCACAATGATAATTGCTAGGTAGGCAACAATAGAAAAAGTGCAAAAAGGTGCAATAGACAGGACAATAAAGTGACAAGTGCAAACAAATTAACCTAACTGTCTGTTCCCTGATTCTGTATACCTTCCTGTCAGTGGAGGTTGGCACCCTACTGGTCAGCGGAATGGCGCCACCGCTCCTCGACGGCTCACCCTCAATCAGCCCTTATGTCGCTTGATAATACCACATTGGGGTGAACAGGAAAAAAGGAAGGCATTATAGCATAATGATATAGCATAGAAAAAATGACTTATCCATTCAAAAATACTGATAACAGAAAGGGGGTACTCAAGTTTTTGATGCAGGATAAGATAGACATCAACGCGTTTCTCCTAACAGGATCATCAGGAGGTCGATAGTTAGATGCTGTGTGGTAAATGACGTCAAATCAACCCTATATATAAAAAATGTGGCTGCTAATTAATGACAATCACTTCCTGTGTAATATAGAGGTCCCTGTGTAGATGGTCTCAGCAAAACGGGCCAAGTAAGGACTCCACATAGGAAATGAAGAACAACTTGCACTCTATCACCCAAAAGTCATCATACACCATTGGCCAATGAGCCTGTCAATCAGAAGTGAAGCAAGTAGATGCACCGCCATTGCATTATACTATCAAGCGTGCGCTCCATCTGGAACGCACTCAGTATGCAGCTGATAAACAATGCCGCACGCCAATTTGTCCCCGATTGAGACCAATCCGACAGGCGGTATTTCCTGTTGCTGTCGAGCGCGCCCATTGGTCGGCGCGCAACAGGAAGCGCGTCATGAGATTGACAGCGATGCGTTGCCATAGTTACATGACGATCTCCTCATACCTCAATCGCTAAGTGCGCATGCCCAGATCAGCGGCCGGGCCATCACAATCCTGTTATTATCGTGCGCACCCATTGATCGACACGCAATAGGAAGCGCGTCATGAGATTGACAGCAACGCGTCGCCATAGATACATAACGACTCCTCATACCCCAATAATGACCAGTAGGGTGCCAAGCTCCGCTGACAGGAAGGTATACAGAATCAGGGAACATACAGTTAGGTACTCATTTGTTTGCACTTGTCACTTTATTGTCCTGTCTATTGCACCTTTTTGCACTTTTTCTATTGTTGCCTACCTAGCAATTATCATTGTGGCAACCCCTATCTTCCTTTCCTGGCTGAGTAAAAGGTGTGTGCTGCACTCATTCAGGGCCATCTAGGAGTTTTAGGGTGCAGCCATCGTGGAGCGGGGGCGCCAATCTCGTATATGTTTAGGGTGCCAACCTCCGCTGCTAGGCAGTTTTTATATCAGTTCCCTCTGTGTAGGGTGAAGTAGGTGACACGGTTGTTTGTTTTTGTGTGGTAGTGTTGTCTTTTATCTAGACTTTAATAAAGGTTGTTTTTTTATCATATAATTTAAGTTATGTAAGGCTCCTTGATAAATACTGTTTTTTTACCTTACTGGTTCTATTTTTGAATAAGAATTTCTAAATTTTCTAAAGCCCACTCATTTTTTTTTATTTAACTGTTTGTTTAGCACAGGAGTTTCACAGCTGGTGCTGAACACAACTCCCATCATTTTCTCCTGATCGCGTTGATCTCAGGTTGAGCAGGAGACAATGATAAAAACTGCATTCAGCAGCTGGCACCTGGGATCAGCGCAAACTGTACTGCTTTTCCCAAGCGCTGGAACATTTCACACAGACATATAGACGGCATACGGATGTGAAATACGGACACACAGACACCAGGGACAGCACATAGACACACGGATGTCACATACATACAGATGGCACACGGACACAGACTACAGATCTCACCGGTACTGTTTTTTACCATATGTCAGACGTGACCTGTGTAAATAAGGGCTGGGTCCCGAACCCTGGACACATCAGACGTGGAATCTTTTTAAATGTAATGTCCTGCTGAAGGAGGGGAGGCCATGCCTTAACTTGCTCAAAATGCAAAAATCCATTTCATAATTACATTAGGATGTCTCCCAAACAAATGGGTCAAATATGCATTATTCCAGCTGAACTCTGGGCAGTCTTTTAAACTTCTTAAACTTCTTTGTATCTCACCCACCTCATTGTAGATTGTAAGCTCTCATGAGCAGGGTCGTCTTATTTTGCTTTAATTATTGTATTGTTAGCGTTGTTACTTATGACTTATGTTTGGAACTGTTAAACTGTAAAGCGCTGCGGAATATGTTGGCGCTATATAAATAAAGATTATTATTATTATTATTTTTACAAACCACCAGATACAGAGAGACAAAAAAATTGAGATGAATACAAGGCCCCTTTTTTAGGTCACAGATATAGCCCAAATTTTGCCACAATTCTTTTTATCTGTACTTAAAACCTTTTGCTCTGAATACAGCTTATTATTAAATTCATGTTCTCTAATTTATCTAATTTTTATCGAGGTAGGTTTACTATTTATCATAAACAATTTTTGATAAATAAATGAATCTACAGAATTGTTTTGGATTCCATTAGAAAAAAAAAACAAAGTAAAAAAAAATCTGTGGATAATTAGAATTATTCTGTAATGCTGTCATTGACATAAATCCAGAAACCTTATAGAATTTCTTAGTTTCCACCCAACAATCATGTATTAATTTACATGTAGAAAATTACTTCCCCACTCCTTAATGAACCCCTTTGATTCCAAAAATTCATATACAGTTACGTGCAGTAAAACATATTTATTTTTTGCCCATATGTCAATCAACAATTTGCCTTAGTTGTACCACCCAAAAATATATCATCCAGTTAAACCTAAGTAACTCTTAGAATTCAATTTTAGCTGTACTTTTCCTCCTTTTAGAAATTTTCTTTAATTTGCTCCTTGATCTTGCAATAATTGAAACAAAGGTAAAATATTCTGTAAGTTAGATATATTGGTTTATATCAAATATTTTAATAAAATCATTCCTTTAACACCCCCATTTACAAAATTTCTCCTGGCTTCAATGATTGCCCATTTGTGGGGCCACATTTGATTTTTGCAAATACATTTAAAGAGGACCTATCACCAGGTCAAAAGGTTTTTTCTTTTCTTTTATTCACACTTTTCTCCTAAGTACCACCAGAGATATGAGCCTTTTTATTTAGTGCTTATTTTATGGTTTTTACCAATGAGGTGAAAATTTGAAGCAAAACTAATTTATAGGAACAAATTACCAAAACTGGCGAATTCGAATTTCAAAAGTTTTGATCATTTCCACTGAACACAAAATGGGTACATGGATATCTCAGTTAGTGCCTTTGCTAGGTATGTTAGTCCTTGCCATAATATGTGGCTAAATATTATGGGGATCGTCTGGTACATATTGCAAACAGGCCAGGAGATGACACAAACAGAAGAGGGCCCGTGTGCAAGAAAAATATATGGGCCCTTTTCAGTCCAATTGCTCATCATAATGCACCATTCCACTATCTTTGGAAGGGGTAATGGGAACCCTGACATCTTGAGCCAATGTGCGCCAGCAAATGTTTCACCAATGGTTTGGTTATCCCCGAAAGGGCATTCTAATAATGGACTATACATGGCTTTGAGGCTATATGCCCACGTAGCGATTCTCATGTAGAATAAACCTGAGCAGAATCACACACCTTACTCCCAGGAAAACGCATGCGGTTTTTGACAAGCGTTTGTCAAGCGTTTTTGCATGCGTTTTCCTAAGCGTTTTTGGCCATATAATTGATGGTATGCAGAATCACGGGCGATTCCGCAAAATTAATGAACATGCTGCATTTTTTACCGCTAAGCGATTCCGCAGCGGTAAAAAACGCACCATTGGCACAACATGTGCGTTTTCTATTAAAAATGCATGGAATGCTTTTTCTAAGTGTTTCCGCGGCAGAATCGCACGTTTAAAAAAGCCGTGGAAACGCTAAAAAAACGCTACATGGGCACACAACCTTAAAGTTGTAAATAGTACAATAAACTAACACCCAACTGGCATCAATAATACATGTAATATGCATTGCTTTGTGTAGCAGATATAAATATATACTATTTTTCAGGAACATTCTTACATTCTCCCAAATGATGTGAGTAATGAAGCAGTCTCACCAGATGTATCTCATAACCAGCCTATTAGTACAACTCCTAAATTAGTCTGAAGCATAATGAGAAAGTGTTAGATGGAAACTTGTGAAGTCTGGCAGGGGTCAGGTACCATATGGTAAAATTTTTATAGACATTTTCCATAATATTGATGTATCCAAATATTTTTTAAAAGTGAGAACATATTTTTTGCATCTCATGGGAGACTAGCTCAAACTCAAGTTAGACTTTCAACTTTGACAAACGGCAAAGTCTTGGAACTTGATGATTAAGAACTGGGGGGAATTAAAGCCATGATTATATACAGGAACAAAAATGGATTTGGTACTTATTGGACAGTTTCAGCAAATTTGACATAATTTACACATCTTTGTTATAAGGCTCCATATATTCTTTATTCTGGAGGAATATACAGTTTTTTTACTTTCGATTTATACATGGTATGCTCTATGTTTAGCCATATTCACAAGGTATTCTCCCATAAAGGCATTGGTATTGAATAGAGATGGGTGGACCCCTGGATGTTCGGGTCCAGTTGAACAGTTAAAAAAAATTAAAAAAAATTCTGTTTTTTGTACCAGAACAGTACCTGGACCGGAACCCAGACCCCATTCACTTGAATAGGGGGGCTTGAACATACAGTCAGTGTTTGCCACACTGTCATGTGCATGTCAGAGCAGCAAACATTGCTTCTGATTGGTGGTAATATCATTGACGCCGGTCAGACAGCCCTGGATCCCACGTTGTCAAATGACAGCGTGAGCCTGCAGCTGTGATCAGAGGTATAAAGTTTACCTCTGGTCACTGGCATCAACTGATGGGACTACTACTCCCATCAGCCTATTCCTGCTGCCACTAATAACAGTGAAAGCAGGCAACGGCTGATGGGATTATTCATTAGCTTGCAGAAGAGGAGACTGAGAGGAGACTTAATAGCTGTCTACAAATATCTCAAGGGCTGTCACATTGTAGAAGGATCATCTTTATTTTCATTTACACAAGGAAAGACTAGAAGCAATGGGATGAAACTGAATAGGAGACACAGATTAGATATTAGAAAAAACTTTTTGACAGAGTGATCAATGAGTGGAACAGGCTGCCACAAGAGGTGCTGAGTTCTCCTTCAATAGAAGTCTTCAAACAGAGGCTGGTATTATTTTTAGCGAATCCTGCTTTGAGCAGGGGGTTGGACCAGATAGCCCAGGAGGTCCCTTCCAACTCTACGTTTCTATGATTCTGTGATTCTATGATCAGCCGTCGCCTGTGCTCTAAATAAATAATTTATTAAAAAAAATGGCATTGGTTCCCCTCTATTTTTGATAACCAACCAGGCAAATCTGACAGCTGGGGGTTGCAACGGTGCTAGGGGTGATGTCACCAAGGTTATCGCAGTTCACGGGCCCGGCTGGGAACGCAGCCTCAGTGACTGGCGGTAAGCTCGATGACATCACTCATGCTGCACTGGCTGCTTTTGGCCTCATTTTTTTAACGGTGTTCACTGAAGGGGTTAACTAACAGGAAAGTGTTATAGGGTAGGACATTCCAGATGTGTTGAGACCAAATATGTGAATTTTTTTTTGTTTATTCTTGTTTTCACATAAATAAATGTATTTATTGGAATAACATTTTTTCATTTTTTTGTTATTAATCTTGTGATTTTTTAAAAAATATTTTTACAATTTTGAATAACTTTTTTTTAACTTTTTTACATTGTCCCAGGAAGGGACTTCAACTTTACACTGACAGATCACTGATCTAATACTCTGCAATGCTTCTGCATAGCAGAGCATTAGATCAGCATCTCTCACACATGTAAGAGGCGTGAAAGCTCCTGTTCTGAGCATAAGCTGACAGACCACCATCTCTGGGTGACCCCTTGGCCATCTTTCAGCCCGGGGTCACCATGGAGACCATCGTTACAATGCGATCGCAAACGCGTTGTACTGATGGGAGCACAGAACTCCCTCACTATGCGAGGCGCCGCTATATCGTTGACACTATTGACAGCGGCAGCAGAGGGGTTAAACACCAGCAATTGGTGCTAGCACCGATTGTGGGCATTGCTGCAGGGTGTTAAGGACCCTTTACATTTAGCAATGCACCAGCGATCCGACCAGCGATACAACCCGGTCAGGATCGCTGGTGCATCGCTAAATGGTCGCTAGTGAGCTTCCACACAGGAAGATCTCACAGCGATGCAGCAGCGATACAGCGGTCGTTACTTACCATTCAGACGCGGCGATCCTGACGTCCTCCCGCCCGCCTCCACACATCGCTCGTCGGCGCCAGCAGGAAGCGCCCGACGAGAAATGGAGCTGGGTGATCTTGCGCGATCAGCGATGAACAGCGGGGGGGAGCCGGTCAGAGGTAAGTATCACACATAGCGATACCAAATCGGTGATGTTTTAGCGATATTGCTAGCGATATCGCTATGTGTAAAACCCCCTTTAGCTCTCATATAGAACTGACATCCGCATGTGATTGTGGCGGCTGTTGTGAATTCCCTTTCTGGGCTCCCTCTGGTGGTTACTGAAGGTAGTGGAAGCTGGTCAGATTGACAGAGGTGCTGTGAGTTCTCTTTCTGACTTCCTTCAATCCCTGCTGGTGATTTTCTTCCTGTGAAAGTATGATTTACCCAACTGCTTTCATACATACATCTGGATTTCTTTATGTAGTTTTCATAATTTTGGGCTTTTAATAAGCTTTCAATAAAAATTTGCCATTTTTCATTGGATGCTGGTTTTCACCAATTTTTTTTCTGTGGTTATGCATGCTATATGTTTTGGAGGGGTTCTTACCGCTTTGTTGAGCCTGCTTTGTGAGTACTTATTAGAGATGAATTTGACAAACATTCGGCACGAATAGGGTTAGAAAATGGCACGAATATGGCAAAATCATATTCGGAGACAAAATCCGAACAAATTTGCTTATCTCTAGTAATTAATAATATGATAATATAGGAATAGAATGACCAAGTTTGAATTACACAGAGTGTTTTTTTAATGTTTTCATCTTTTTGAGATTTTATTGTAAATGACTAGAGTTGAGCGATACCAGCCGATACTTGAAAATATCGGATCGGAATGGATCGGCCAATCTTAAAAAAAAAGTATCGGTATCGCCGATTCCGATACCGGGAACCAATGCAAGTCAATGGGGCCAAAATATCGGAATTAAAAAAAACCCTTTCTTTCCTTGTAGGTTAATTCTACATGAAGAAAAACAACTAAGAATAATGTAGAATGTATTGTGGGAGGTGGAGGAGACATTAAAGCCATAGAGGTTTAGCCCAATCAAATGGAATAGCAGGAATTAAACTTTTTTTTTAAAGACGTTAGGAGTTACAAAGATATTGACTATGTTAGCCTCATTTATATTTTGCCAGACATGTATGTCTTCTTCTTCTTTCTTCTTCTTTCTTATTCTTCTTCCTTTTTTTACCTTCTTCTTCTTCTTCTTATTCCTTTTTTTACATACTTCTTCTTCTTCTTCTTTTTTTACATTCTTCTACTTCCTTTTTTTACATTCTTCTTCTTATTCCTTTTTTTACATTCTTCTTCTTCTTCCTTTTTTTAAATTCTTCTACTTCCTTTTTTTACATTCTTCTTCTTCTTCCTTTTCTTACATTCTTCATATTCTTCTTATTCAACAATTATTATTCTACATATTCAACTTCTTCATCTTCCTCCTATTCTTCTTCATCATATTCTTGTTTGTGTCAGGCATTCCTGTAGTTGTTATCTAGAAAAGTTAGAAGTTTACACCTTCCGTTCTGACTGTCACAAAAGATTTACAACAGGATTTGTCCGCGTTCAGTTTGGCCTGCAGCAGCAGGCCTTTTCCAGGGGCACCACGAGGAGGAAAGGACTCACCCCCATACACTGCTTAGTCTTCTTCTGCTTATAAATAAGATAATATCATTTGCTCAGAGTATTAGTCTTATGCTTAATGTTCTTCTGCTTTGTTTTTTTATGCTTCTTTGTCTTCTCTCTCTTGTTGTTCTGCATCTTGGTGGTTGTCTTCCTGTTCTTTGTCCTCTTGAACCAGCTGACGGTACTGGCACCCGTAGGGGCAGCAGAAGGAACAAGAGCCAATGGCACTACCGAGGACCAGCTGACGGTGCTGGAACCCGGTTACTAAGCAGGAGGTACCTGTGCTACAAAGCACTACCAAGGACCAGCAGACGTTGCCGGAACTCGGATACCGAGATGGAGGCACCTAGGCCAAAGGCTCTGACGAGAACCAGCTGACGGTGCTGGAACCTGGAGGGGTAGCATAAGCTGCAAGAGCAAATGGAAATAGCGAGGACCAGCTGACAGTGCTGGCACCCGGAGGGGCAGCAGAAGGAATAAGAGCCAATGGCACAACCGAGGACCAGCTGATGGTGCTGGAACCTGGTTACTAAGCAGGAGGTACCTGTGCTACAAAGCACTACCAAGTACCAGCAGACGTTGCCGGAACTCGGATACCGAGATGGAGGCATCTAGGCCAAAGGCTCTGACGAGAACCAGCTGACGGTGCTGGAACCCGGAGGGGTAGCATAAGCTGCAAGAGCAAATGGAAATAGCGAGGACCAGCTGACAGTGCTGGCACCCGGAGGGGCAGCAGAAGGAATAAGAGCCAATGGCACAACAAAGGCCCAGCTGATGGTGCTGGAACCCAGTTACTAAGCAGGAGGTACCTGTGCTACAAAGCACTACCAAGGACCAGCAGACGTTGCCGGAACTCGGATACCGAGATGGAGGCACCTAGGCCAAAGGCTCTGACGAGAACCAGCTGACGGTGCTGGAACCCAGAGGGGTAGCATAAGCTGCAAGAGCAAATGGAAATAGCGAGGACCAGCTGACAGTGCTGGCACCCGGAGGGGCAGCAGAAGGAATAAGAGCCAATGGCACAACCGAGGACAGCTGATGGTGCTGGAACCCGGTTACTAAGCAGGAGGTACCTGTGCTACAAAGCACTACCAAGGACCAGCAGACGTTGCCGGAACTCGGATACCGAGATGGAGGCACCTAGGCCAAAGGCTCTGACGAGAACCAGCTGACGGTGCTGGAACCCGGAAGGGTAGCATAAGCTGCAAGAGCAAATGGAAATAGCGAGGACCAGCTGACAGTGCTGGCACCCGGAGGGGCAGCAGAAGGAATAAGAGCCAATGGCACAACCGAGGACCAGCTGATGGTGCTGGAACCCGGTTACTAAGCAGGAGGTACCTGTGCTACAAAGCACTACCAAGGACCAGCAGACGTTGCCGGAACTCGGATACCGAGATGGAGGCACCTAGGCCAAAGGCTCTGACGAGAACCAGCTGACGGTGCTGGAACCCGGAGGGGCAGCTGAAGTTACCCCTGAAAAGCAAAGTTGGCATGCCGCAAGCTGGCCGCAGTTACCGAATCACACAGTCCTACAGGGGGTGCTTGTCCTACTGGCACTACGGAACAAGCCTTTCTTACCTGAACCCGCAGTCCACATAGGAAGCACCTAAACTGCTGGCACCCTAGCCTCGGCTAACCCAACCGCAACACGACATGGCAACTTGGGGTGGCAAACTGACATTGACACTTCCCGGAAACAGCAGGCAGGGCTGGAACCAAGCTGGGCAGGAGGGAGTACCCGTGCCAAAGTCAGTTATGAGCAGCAACTGGCGATGTTGGAGCCCAGGGACAAGCACTTAGCAGGCTGAGGCCTGATGTGCTGTCAATTGGGAGGCAGCAGGACAGATTGCCATCAAAACAGCAGGGGAACAGCTGACATTACTGAACCCCACAAACACAGGAGCTAGTGTTTTACTCTGTGAAGACGGCACTTCCGAGCAACAACTGGCTGTGTTGAAGCCCAGGGACAAGCATGGAGCAGGCTGAGGCTGCATTGAAGAAATTTTAAGATCGGTTGTAGACTTCTACTAATTTTAACCAAGCTCCACTTAGGCCTGTGGCTTCACTGATATTCGTATTTCCCCTGTCCTCCAACCCCGCCAGTTACAGCTCCGAAGTGGCGTCTGCACAATCCACACTTGTTCCTGTGTTACAGGTGTTCAGTCCGGTCAGTTAATCCCCTGATTTGTGTCCGGCAATGTCGCCTGCTCTGTCCACATTCCCATAACTATCGGAAGATAGTCGCGTGCGACGGTCTGTTAGTACACCACCTGCGGCACTAAAGACACGTTCCGATAATACACTGGCAGCAGGGCAAGCCAGCACCTCCAATGCATACTGGCTAAGCTCTGGCCATGTATCCAGCTTAGAGACCCAAAACTTGAAGGGGGAAGAGCCATCTGGGAGTACAGTGACAGGGCAAGACATGTAGTCTGACACCATCTGAAGGAAGCGTTGCCTCCTGCTGACTCGAGGCATCGCTGATGGTGTAGACAATTGTGGTGGACACACAAAACTTTGCCACATTTGGGCCATAGTGGTCTTGCCTTGTGCTGCGGCGCTGCCTCTGCTCCCTCTTTGTGCAGAGTTTCCTCCACTGCCTCGACGCACAGAGCTGCTTTGTAAAGCACTAGCAACAATGCTGTCGGGTGGAATGGAAAACATTATGGACTGCACCAGTGACTCTTCGTACTCCCGCAGTTTACGCTCCCGGTTCAACGTTGGTATGAGCCTTTGTACGCTGTCCCGGTAGCGAGGATCTAGGAGGGTGTACACCCAATAATCAGCCGAGACGAGAATGTGGGCGATGCGGCGGTCGTTTCTCAGGCACTGCAGCATGAAATCAACCATGTGCTGCAGACTCCCAACTGCCAAAGAACCGCTGTCCCCTGTTTGAGGCGTGACCTCGGCCTGCTCTGCATCACCCCACCCTCGCTGTACATACTGAGTAGAGGTTTGTGTACCTCCCTCCTCTGGAGAGATGTCTTCCTCCTCCATCGACTCCTCCTCATCCTCCTCACAAAGTGTCCCCTGCCTAGGCCTTGGTGAGGAAACACGTAGCGCAGACTGTCCAGAAGCAGATGGCATTTGGGACCCCTCATCCTCCACCTCTTCCGAAACCTCATCCCTTAGTGCTTGCAGTGTTTGTTGAAGCAGGCAGATAAGGGGGACAGTCATGCTGACTAGTGCATCATCTGCACTCGCCATCCGCGTGGATTCATCGAAGGCACGCAAAACGAGGCAGATGTCCTTCATAGAGGCCCACTCAATGGTGCTGAAGTGTGAACGGCGCACAGTGCGACTTGTTTGCGCCTGATGCAGCTGGTACTCCATGACTGCTGCCTGCTGCTCACACAACCGCTCCAACATATGTAACGTTGAATTCCACCGGGTGGGTAGGTCACATATGATGCGATGTTCCGGAAGGCCAAATCGTCGCTGCAGAGCAGCGAGGCGCGATCTTGCCGTGCTGGAACGCCGCAAGTGAGCGCACTCTATGCGGACCTTGTGCAACAAGATCTGGATAGTCCCTCAGAAAGCTCTGCACGACCAAGTTAAGCACATGTGCCAGACATGGGATGTGTGTGAGGTTGCCTAGGCCAAGAGCTGCCACCAGATTTCGGCCATTGTCACACACTACCAAGCCCGGCTGGAGATTCGCTGGCCCAAACCACACATCGCTCTCCTGCTTGATAGCATTCCAGAGCTCCTGCGCTGTGTGGCTTCGATTCCCCAAAGAAATTAATTTGAGTACAGCCTGTTGACGTTTGGCCACGGCTGTGCTCATATCGGTCGTAACAGGCTCCTGCTCTGCTGTTTCTGAGGAACTTGAGTAGGAGGAGGAGTCTATGTGTACAGACTGGAGTCCTGCAATCCGTGGCATTGGAAGAACACGTACAGCACCACTCTCCAGATCTGTACCCGGCTCCACAACATTGACCCAGTGGGCAGTGAGGGAAAGGTATCGTCCCTATCCATGGTTACTGGTCCACGCATCGGTGGTCAGGTGGACCTTGCTACTAACGGCGTTTAGTAGCGCATGTTTTATTTTGCCCTCAACATGTTTCTGCAGGGCAGGGACGGCTCGCCTGCTGAAAAAAAAGCGGCTGGGCACGTTGTATTGGGGGACTGCCAATGCCATTAAGTCCCGGAAGGTGTCAGTGTCCACCAGCCTGAATGACAGCATTTCAACTGCCAGAAGTTTGGCAATGCCAGCATTCAGAGACTGTGCTCGGGGATGGTTTGCCGAGTAAGGGCGCCTTTTATCCCATGCCTGTGCAACCGATGGCTGTGATGGATGGGAACGTGCTGCTATGGGTGGAATCTGACAGGGTCTCCGGACAACAGTGGCAGAGGTTCTTCCTTGGCGATCCTGTGAGGAAGCCGAACCAGCAGTGTGTGAGCTGGAGGAAGAGGCCCCAACACGAACTGAAGAGGTGGTAGGTGGTGCTGTACGTTGGCCTACGTCTTCAGGGTGTCTCTGCAACTCCAACTCGTGCTTGGTGCGCACATGTTTCCACATATTTGTGGTATTGAGGTTGCTGACATTTCTCCCTCTTTTGACTATCTGATGACACAGCATGCATTTGACAAAGCAAATGTCATCTGCAACTGTGTCAAAAAAGGACCACGCACTGCAAGTCTTGGGAGCGCCCGTTTTGCCTTTGGAATAAGGAATGCTCCTAACGGGTGCCGAAGTGGAGGGTACAGGCAACCAAGTCTTCCCCCTCCCTCTGCCTCCTGTTTTGGCCGGTAGGGGAATCTCTTCCTCCGAGCTGCTCCCACCACCTTCCTGTTCCTCACGCCATGATGGGTCAAGGACCTCATCATCTTCCCTCCCCTCTTCAAACAGCTGCTTCTCCGGGGTTGTCTCGCCAGCACCGTACGCACCAGAAAGTGGCAACTGAGTCTTGTCATCATCTGATGCGTACTGAGGTGTGCTGACCATAGGCACTGGCCCACTCACCTCTTCAGATTCAGAGGGACAAAGAAGTTGCGCATCACTGCATACTCCCTCTTCTTCACATTCAGGAATGCTGCTTGGCTGGCCCCCTCTTTCCAAGCCAACAGATTCCGAGAACAGAAGTAGAGACTGTGATGGCTCCTGTCCATGTCTCTCTGACTGCCTGGGCACTTTGGCAGGTGGTGAAGAGACAGATGGTTGCTCTTCGGTGCTCTGGTCCTGAGAGGCTGTGGAAGTAATTGAAGTCGATGCGTTAGCTGCCATCCATCCGACAACGGCTTCAATTTGTTCCTCCCGCAGCAGTGGGGTACGTTGAGGTCCTACAAAGCTGCGCATAAAGGACTGTTGCCTGCTAAAACTGGGGGATGCTGATCCACTGGTGCCCGCAGCAGGCCCAGAATCCCCACGTCCTCTACCTGCAGAATCCCCACGTCCTCTCCCTGCAGAATCCCCACGTCCTCTCCCTGTTGAAACTCCACGCCCACGCCCACGCGCCTTACTCCCTGCCTTCTTCATCTTGCCAGACTGCTTAAGATAGGCAGAAAAGTACAAAGGGGGGCCTTAGAGTGCTTATTCCTGAACAGCTGGTTACAGGTACAAGAAACACTAATTTTATGAAGTGTGTGTGTGTGGACTACACTTTAATAGGAGCTGATGTGGCCTACACAAGTTCCAAATGTAGTGTTTGGTGAACTTTTTTTGTGGTTTCCTTGTTGGAAACAAACTCAAAGTATGTGAACAAAGAATTGAAACTGATAGTATCACCAACTTTTTGGAGCTATTACAATGCAGGCAGGTAACCTACAATGCAAAAGATGAGGCTCCAAAAAAATTGGGTAATACTAATCTGGCTGCGCCGGCAGGGCACAAGTCAGAAAAAAAGGCTCCTCTATCTACTCCTATATAGTGTTTGCAGCCAACCAATGTTGATGGATACGGATGGATGCACACTAATAGGAGAAGAAAAAATGAGCTGCACTCAAAGACAAATATGTGTGAGGCAGTGACGCACGTTGAGCGTCCTACAACCAGACGTAGCTGCAGGACACTCTACTCTGCATGAGCTGCACTCACACACAGTCATAGACCTCTCAGACAGCCGTGAACAGTGCAGCTAAGTGGGCACTGGCACTGACAGGCTGCAGAAAGGCTCCGCTGTGTACTCCTATATAGTGTTTGCAACCACCGTAGATGGAGACGGATGGATGCACACTAATACAAGAAAAAATGAGCTGCAATAAAAGAAAAATGTGTGAGGCAGTGACACGCTGAGCGTCCTACAACCAGACGTAGCTGCAGGACACACTACTCAGCGTAAGCTGCACTCACACACAGTCAGAGACCTCTCAGACAGCCGTGAACAGTGCAGCAAAGTGGACACTAGCACTGAAAGGCTGCAGAAAGGCTCCGCTGTCTACTACTAGTGTTTGCAACCAACGTATATGGATACGGATGGAAGCACACTAGATTGAAATTATGTAAAAAATGCAGCTCAAAAATTAAAAGATGTATGAGGCAGCAGTGAGGCACGCTGGGCAGCCTACAACCTGACGTGGCTGCAGGACCCACTCCACAGCGTGAGCTGCACTCACACAGCCCTTGCAGACAGCTGTGAACACTGCTGCTAGGGCAAAGAAGGCTACAGTGGTGGTTTATGTAGCCTGGGTAAAGCACTAGATGTTTGGTGGAATCGCTATTTCTAACTGTCCCTCACAGTCTTCTACAGCAGCCTGTCCCTAACTGAATTCACAGCAGAGTGAACCAGAAATGGAGGCTGCGGTGGCTTTTACAGTGCATCATGACATCATTTCGGCAGCCAATCACAGCCATGCCAATAGTTAACATGCCTACATGCCTAACAGGATGTGCCCACACTTCGGAGGATTCCCATTGGCTTAATCAAAGCAAGCAGGCTCATAGCATGATGGGAACTTCCGATTCCGATTCCGGTATCCGATATAACAAAAGTATCGGAAGTCAGTATCGGAATTCCGATACCGCTAATATCGGCCGATACCCGATACTTGCGGTATCGGAATGCTCAACACTATAAATGACACATAATGTAAAGTGTGCAAACTGAAATATGCAGTGCATAGTCAAGTGTATTACAAATATTTTTTACCAAATACCTACTATACTTTTCGAGGGCTCTTCCTATGAAGAAGTTTGCCAACCTAGATAAAGTAGCTTTAGATCTTCAGAGACCTTTCAGAGTAATTAGATGTTGGACTATGCTCTATACAATAAACACTCCATTTATGACTGTCTGAGTTTCTTAAAGCAAACCAGATATGATCAAGTGCCTGAGAGAATCTAAAAATGTAGTCACCATACTGGAAATAGCATGAGAATTCAAAATTAATCTAAACTGATTGTCTGACATTGAGTTTGTTGATGTTAGGGCTGGATGTTCTGTAAATGAGCTTTAGCTCTGGAATAATAGGAGATGACAGACAGTACCTGTTGAGGGCCTCCTTACCAGTCATACAGAACAATCTCATCTTTCTATGTATATGTTCACTCACTGGAATTGAAATTGTTATGTGCTGGAGGAATATATTACATCTTGGTTGACTAAAACAATTTGGCATGGCCGTAGTGTTTTTTTAATCTGGATTCTTTGAAGTTGATCATGTACAATACATAAATACTTACACTACTTTTTTTGGTAAATTAAATTTCAAGATCACCATAGGTTTTTCTGCATTCTCAACTATGTGCCATCTAGAAGAAGATTTGGGGAACATTGTTTCTGTTTTATGTTGCTACTTGATCACACAAGTCACATTTTTGAGAAAACATTTCTATGAACTTTGAAGAAATTGCTAGATAACTTTAGTTACCCATACAGTCCAAAAATGCAATTCTTTTCAACAGAATAAAATAGAATTCTCCCAGAATTTTTCCCAATTCCACCATACACATGAACACTTGGTTCTGGCAACATGTATGTGTTCTCAATAGGAAGAAGTGAATAATGAAATTCAGCATCACCCAATCCATTTTTCCCCCAGTACAGTTCATTGGAGGGAAGTCAGCACACCACCAAACACATAACACACCTATCCATTGCTATCAAAACCATCAGATTTGGTTGAGGCCCTCCATGGGAGGTAGTTTCTGTTGTTCATTTTTGGCTGCATTCAGAGTTTCAGTGTATCAGCCAAAGATTTTGGGTAACTAAAATCATTTTAAAGGGAATCTGTCACCATGTTTTTGCTATCCCACCTGAAAGCAGCAAAATGTAGCGGCAGATGCCCTGATTTCATCAATGTACCATTTACTTTACTGGCTGCTGCAGTTTTAATTAACAGCTGTTTTATCTGCTGCAGATCTACTAGTTCTCTGCATGCTGTGCTCTGTATTACCCCACCCACATCACTGATTAGCAACTTTCTGTGTGCACTGTGCATGAGCAACAAGCTGCAGTGTTGGAAGTGTGGCTGGACTACATGGCAGCAGGCTAGGTAGTTTTCTAGTCAGCAGTGTACAGTGGGGAAAAAAAATATTTAGTCAGCCACCAACTGTGCACATTCTCCCACTTAAAAAGATGAGAGAGGGCTGTAACTGACATCATGGGTAGACCACAACTATGAAACTATGAAAGTCAAAATGAGAAAACAAATCCAGAAAAGTCTGTGTTGCCCAGCGACAGGCCCAAAACATCACTGCTCTAGAGGAGATCTGCATGGAGAAATGGGCCAACATACCACCAACAGTGTGTGCTGACCTTGTGAAAACTTACAGAAAAAGTTTGACCTCTGTCATTGCCAACAAAGGATATAACAAAATATTGAGATTAACTTTTGTTAATGACCAAATACTTATTTTCCACCATAATTTACAAAATAAATCTTGCCAAATCAGACAAGGTGATTTTCTGGATTTGTTTTCTCATTTTGACTCTCATAGTTGTGGTCTACCTATGATGTCAATTACAGGCCTCTCTCATCTTTGTAAGTGGGAGAACTTGGTGGCTGACTAAATACTTTTTTTCCCCACTGTAGCTACCGTGGAGGCACAGGGGGAGGTTGCACGGGGCCCCGTGCTCTGAGGGGTCCACCCAGAGCTAATCTACTGTTAACCATATCTTTGTGTGCAGTGCACCTGTCCCAACACAGCTCTCAGGTAACCCGGGACCAGGGGCTCCTTTCCTGGCCCTAACACAAGGGGGCACCCTAGTTTGCTCTGTTCCCTGGAATACTTCTGATGGCAAAGACGCCGGGGCCTCCGCTCTTGCCTTATCTCCTAAATTAGCCCTCCATCTGTTCTCTTCCCTCACCCTGTAAACCTCAGTACACCAACCTGACAAACAGTGCAACAAAGACGAGAGGTAACTGAAAACTCCACACACACAAAATATTCACTCACATTTAACAGAGGAATCCACCAGGGTGTGTAGGAAGGGGAATAAACCAAAATAGGGAAGGATAAGGAAATATCAAGCGTACAAACTAAACAACAGTCATTTATAACTCCTCCAGCCCTCCTTCTCGTACCAACTTCTCTCCCACTTTTAGCCATGCAGCAAGCACTAACTCTGACGAGAATTAGTAATACAGCCCAGATTATATAGGGAAAAGAAATGGCTAACCGAGCACAGATGAGAAAAAGGATTTCCAACATGGCCGATTAACCCCTCTTTTACCAGAAGAAATAAACACGTTTCATAAGACGGAGAAGTGCTTCTTCTCAGCGCCAGAGTAGGAGCAACCAGACGCTGCGGTCTTCTGGCTCTGCTCTGTCGCTGTAATCCTATGATAGCGCCATACAGTTAAACACTGTGGCAGAGCAGGAAGACTCGAACTCTGTGCACATTCACCCAGCCGCTATGGGGCCTGTGAGCCAGGGTAGGGGTAGGAAGAGGCCCAGAGCCAGCACTGGGCCCCCCGCCATCATCGCAAGTTCAGCTGTATTGGCTGGATGCCAATACAGTTGGAAGGAATGATAAAAGAGGGAGCGTCACGCTCTCTTCCATCATTCCCCTTCTGCATCTGACGTCACTGACGCAGACACTGAAAGTGGGCCTGATTACATCATTACTTGGTGCATGCAGACCTGAGATGTGTGAGCACTTGGAGCAGCGGAGGAATGAGGAGGAGAGGAGACTATTGTATTTTTTATGGTGAGTACATTATACTATATGGAGGACTGTGTGAATGAATTATACTATATAGAGTCTGCACATGGGGAGTGCATTATACTATATAGAGACCTATTGGGAGTGCATTATACTATACAGAGTTAGCCTTTGTAGAGGGCATTATACTGTATAGAGCATGCCTATGGGAAGCACATTATACTATATAGAGTGTGCCTATAGGGAATGCATTAAAATACATAGAATCTGCCTATGGGAGTGCATTATACTATTTAGAGACTGCCTATGGGGAGTGCATTATGCTATATGGAGACCAATGGGGAGTGATTACACTTAAGAAAGATGAAATAAAATCCAGCTCACCGTGATTGCATCTTGAGGGAATTCAGAGCCCAGAAGCACCTTGTAAATGCGTGGAAAATGCAAAATGAGACTCCGCAAAATGTGATTCTTTATTCACATAAGCAATTCTGAGGACATACACAGTATACTATTTGCATTCTATAATTATAATTTCTTTGTTGAAATCCTCATAAAAAGAGCAGTATACAAATTATGAAAACAGAAAAAATAATAGTTTTTTTGCTGCCTCTGTGTCTATATAGAGAAATAGTAATTGCACTCTACAATTAAAATTGCTATATTGAAATCCTCGTAAAAAGAGGTATATATCCAATATGTCTCTAGTTTAAATTAATGATTATTATTTTTGTTCATGCTCAGCGGCATGAAACTATATATCCTTTAAAGGAGTTTATGGTGACCACTCTTATTCATTGCTGCACACTCAATATTATCATCATTAGAACTAATAGCCTGAATATTATAATCATTTGAATGAAAACCCTGTAATATTTGATCATATATACTTAGGGATCTAAAATGGGTCTATACATTTACATTTATACTGCGATCAACTGAATGTTTAGCCGACTAACATCATATTGTCAAAGTTCTTTTATTTCTATATGTTTTATGTTGTTTGTATATCACTTGTGCGTTATAACAGATTTTAATGAGCTAAGCTAATTAGTGCCCTGGTGTGTCCACTGGATCGACAAATGTGACGCTAGTCACTTCTCATGGCCAAGCCGTGAGTCAGAGTGGTCAAGGAGTCCAAGGTCAGAAGCCAGTTTTCCACTCATCACCCTTCCGGATGCGCATCAATTTGTAAGCCCCTCTAAGATCAAATTTAGAAAATACCCTGGCCCCCAGAAGCTGATTATATAGGTCAGCGATGAGTGGAAGTGGGAAGGTATTCTTAACCGTGATCTTGTTTAGTTCTCAGAAATCAAGGCAAGGACGGAGACCCCATCTTTATTTTTAACAAAGAAAAATCCAGCAGCTACAGGGTTTGAGGAAGGACAGATATGACCCTTCTGTAAACTTTCGTTAACATATTCCTTCATGGCGGCCCATTCAGGATCCAACAAATTGTAAAGGTGAACTTTTGGCAATTTGGCATTAGGAATAAGGTCAATAGCACATTCATAGGGCCGATGGGGAAGTACTATCTCCACCTCTTTTTCCAAGAACACATCTCCAAAGTCCTTCAGGTACCCCGGAAGACCCTCCAGACTAAAGGAACATATTTGCACATTTTTTAGACATTTGTTGGAACAGTTGGGCCTCATTTCACAATCTCCTTCAGACACCAATCAATAACTGGATTGTGAATCTGCAACCATGGAAACCCCAGTTCTTATCCAGCAGGTAAATTATCCAACACAAAACAGGAAATGGATTCAAAGTGGAGAGCTCCCACTTGGAGAGTGAAATCCACCATTGCTCTCTTGACCAAATTGTGAGGTAATGGTGTATTGTCAAGGGCGATGATTTGAATGGGTCTTTCTAAACTAACTGTTCCTAACCCTAACTTCAGAACCAGTGCCGAATCAATAAAGTTAGCAGCAGACCCACAGTCAACAAATGCCAATATTGATAACACCTGGTTTGCAAAGGAAATCATCATATTTACTTTATCAGAGGAAGAAAAAGGTACCTGAGAGTCTGGGTGACCTCCTCGGTCATCACCCAGACTCAGACATTCTCCCGATTGTTTGGTGGCTTGAGGATGAGTTGGGCAATCCTTAAGAAAATGTCCAGAGAGACCAAAGTATAGACAGAGTCCGAGATCTTGTCTCCAACTTCTCTCCGCAACACGAAGACTGTCAACTCTAACCTCGGGTAAATGGACCTGCTCGGGGGAAGTATAACATGTGGCCTACTGTTCAGCATGTCTCTCACAGATTTTGCATTCCATTCGTATGGCCCGAGTCATGGCCTCCAAAAGAGAACAAGGGGTGTCATGGAGTACCAGAGCATACGTGAGTGTATAGGAAAGGCCTCTTTGGAACTGGCACCTGAGAGCAGCATCATTCCATAGAACTTCGGCGGACCACTGCCAGAACTCAGTACAGTAGTCCTCAGCTGTGCGACCCCCCCCCCGTGCCAGGTTCTTAGCCTCCGCGACTTGGATTCTGTCAGGTTCATCATATATCAGACCTAAACTGTCAAAAAAGGCATCAACGGAAAACCGTTCTGGGGCTTCTGTGGACAAAGAAAATACCTAGGTCTGAGGACCCCCTTGCAGTAGGGACATGATTATTCCCACCCGCTGGCACTTCTCCCCTGATGACCAGGGGCGCAGGATAAAAAATAACTTACAGCACTCCCTGAATACCCTAAACTGATCTTTCTCTTCTGAAAATTTATCAGGGAGGGATATGACAGGTTCGGGAGAGACCAACTGTATATCAGAGGTCTTCATCAAGTTTTTTATCTGACCCTGCAACTGATATTGCGAATAATCCAGACTCTGGCAGTCCTTTGCCAGATCCTGAGTCATCTGCATCAAATTCACCACCTGGTCACAAAGCATGTGAACAGGATCCATACTGGCGAAAAAGAAAAACGTAGCTGCGAAATGTAATGTGACGCTAGTCACTTCTCACGGCCAAGCTGTGAGTTAGAGTGGTCAAGGAGTCAAAGGTCAGAAGCCAGGAGGGTACGTCATAAACAGAAGGAAGAGACAAAAGCATAGCCAGGTAACGTTCCAAGGTCAGAGTACCATGAGGAAATTGGATCAGAGCTGAAGGGGTTAAACAGGCGGATTGTCAGAACAAAGTTCAAAGTCAGGCAACAGATCAAGCTTATAGAACTCAAGGCACAGGAGAGCACAAAGCACAAACCTCACAAGATGAATGTATGTCTGGCAGTGTTCTGGGAAACTCATGTCAGTTAAGAAGCATGGTCATTAATTGGAATAATGAACACATGAGACAGCCGATGCCCCACAGTCACAGATTGGCTAGTTGAGCTGTCAATAAAGATACTGACAGCTCAGCTTGCCCCTGAATCAGACTGGATGGCCATGCTGTCAATCACAGTACTGACAGCTTCAGCACATCCCTGTACCGGATAGGATGGCCGAGCTGTCAGTAACTGCATCCCAGACACCCTGAGGGGTGGAACTGTGACAACAACATAAAAGAGGTCAATTCTCAAGACTAGGCATCATGTTTAAGGGTGCGTAGACACCTGAAATGCGTTGATGCGGGTCATGTGAGTTTGTATTGTTGACTGTCTATGTCCTCCAAATTGCTTATGTGAATAAAGAATCAGTTTATGGAGCTGGAGTCTCCTCATAGTGCATTCTAAAATATAGAATCTGCTTATGGGGAGCGCATTATATATAAAGTCCTTTTGGGGAGTGCATTATGCTATATAGAGGCCTATGGGGATTACATTATACTATATAGAGGCCTATGGAGAGTGCTTTATACTATAGAGGCCTACGAGGAGTGCATTATACTATATGGAGGTCTGTGAAGAGTGCATTATACTATATTGAGGACTATCTGGTATATTATACTATATGGAGGCTATTTAGGTGGCCATCATACAGTGTGGGGATTACAGTGAGGGGGTGATCATACAATGTGGGAGATAATGTGTGGTCTTTGTACAGTGTGGGGGCCATCATACAGTGTTGGAGCCATCAAACAGTTTTGGGGCTACTAAGGGGTCTACTGTGTGGAGGGTACTATACAGTGTGGTGGCATTATACTATGTATAAGAGAGCATCATACTGGGTAGAGAAGAGCTTTACAAGTGGGAGACTCTGGACAATGCTAAATTTTAAGTAGCCACTTATTGTTATAGGGAAACTCTGGTTATTGTGACTGTCAAAGGTGCGCCCAGGGCATTATTACTTTCTAGGTGCAAAATGTGGGCACTGTTTTCTAGGGCACTTGCACATGGCATTACTATATTCTAGAGGGTTGTTTTACCATTTACTGCACAGTTGGTGCAGTAATAGTGACATATAAGGTAGCAACTGGTCAGTATTGGAGTATCAACAGGATGAGGGTTTGTGTAGGTTAGGAATAGATGGGGATGGTGCACCCTAGGGTGTTTGTTCTCATGGGATGCACTTAGATAGTGCTGGGCAGCCCGCCTAATCTAATACAATGGGCATTACTAATAGGCTGTAAGCCAGATACTGTGCATTACCTTTGTGTGACCAGCGCCCTGTGCAAGCCACTTTTGTGCAATCTAATACTAAGCAATCGCCCACTCCATGAATTGGTAGGTTGTGAGTGGTTGTCTCATCAGTATTTTGCACCTCTGTTGCCACCATCTTTACTACATGGTAGAGATGAGCGACTTTGCCTTCTTTAGGGTCGAGTCGGGTTTCATGAAACCCGACTTTCGCAAAAGTCGGGTCGAACGAAATCGGCCGACTATAGGTAAAAGTCGGAGGCCGACTGAAACACGAAACTCAATGCAAGTCAATGGGGAAGCAAAGTTGGCAGGGAGTGGAGGACAGTAAACACACCTACAGTGCCCATTTCAATGCCAAAAACATCAATTCTTATTACTGAAGCTTGTCAACCTTAATTTACTTCATAATAATAGTCACGCACTGAAAACTGGGGGTTATTTGGCTAAAGTTGTGGGGGGTAGGGCTGGCTCCAGGTTTTCGTGTGCCCTGGGCCAAAGAGTGTCAGTGCACCCCTTTAACACATACCACAACTCATGATGCTCCGATATGGCACAGAAATATAGGTATAGTACAATGACAAATACGTCACTGCTTACATGACATGACTGATCTATTTTAAATTGTACAATAGCTCAAAAAAGGACAGTATATTACTCCATACAGAATAATGAGCCCCATATATTTCTCCATACAGAATAATTAGTCACATATAATGTTCCATACAGTATATGATGAGCTCCACATAATGCTCCAGTATATGATGGGCTTCATGGATGATGCTCCAGTGTATGATGGGCCCTAATAATGCTCCATATATAATGGGCTCCATTTCTAATTCTCCAGTGTGTAATGGGCCCCATAAATGCTGCTCCAGTGTCTGATGTCCCCCTTTTGGAATGCTCCAGTATATGATGGGCCTCATGGATGATGCTCCAGTGTATGATGGGCCCTAATAATTCTCCATATATAATGGGCCCCATTTCTAATGCTCCAGTGTATAATGGGCCCGGAAATGCTGCTCCAGTGTCTGATGTACCCCATTTGGAATGCTCCAGTATATGATGGGCCTCATGGATGATGCTCCAGTGTATGATGGGACCAAATAATGCTCCATATATAATGGGCTCCATTTCTAATGCTCCACTGTATAATGTGCCCCATAGATGCTGCTCCAGTGTCTGATCTGCCCCATTTATAATGCTCCAGTATATGATGGGCCTCATGGATGATGCTCCATTGTATGATGGGCCCTAATAATGCTCCATATATAATGGGCTCCATTTCTAATGCTCCACTGTATAATGGGCCCAGTAAATGCTGCTCCAGTGTCTGATGTCCCCAATCTGGAATGCTCCAGTATATGATGGGCTTCATGGATGATGCTCCAGTGTATGATGGGCCCTAATAATGCTCCATATATAATGTGCCCCATTTCTAATGCTCCAGTGTATAATGGGCCCCGGAAATGCTGCTCCAGTGTCTGAGTCCCCCATTTGGAATGCTCCAGTATATGATGGGCCCCATTTTTAATTAACCCAGTCATGGTATGTGAAAAGAGCTCCATGGAGTAATCTGAAGTGTGTGCTGCCGCATCCTTCACTTTTAGTGTGGGTGAAGGACACAAAGAAAGGGGTTGCTCCTGACCAGAAGCCTGCACTGACGACTCAGTGCTTGCATTTTTTTAAACTTCAGAAGAGGAGGCGATAGAGCTGGAGGCTGTTTCAGCAATGTAAGCCAAAAACAGTTCCTGATGCTCCAGCTTTAAAAGCAGTCTACCTACTCCCAGAAAAGGGAGCCTTACAGGCCTTCCAGAGCTACACCATGACGCAGGCTCAACACCTCCTGCCTTAGCTGCTATTGTGTTTTTGGCACTACCAGCAGATGCACCACCACCACCATCAGTACCAGGTGGCCCCCCACGCTCACGTCCATGTCCTCTTCCACTATACTTCCTCATGTTTTGGAAAATGGACCCAAAATACCAGCAGATATATGGTACTGTATCAGAAGCGTACAACTCTATACAGTCTAGGGATAACAGTAAATCTCCGTATTTATTTCATGAGTCATACACAGACACTCACAGGCTCAGTATGGATTACACAATAAAATAAAAAGTTGAAAAAGGGTACAGTATCACCAGATACAAGGTATATATAGTATAGTGTAAACATTATGAAACTCCGTATATATTTCAGGAGGCAGACACAAACACTCTCAGGCCCAGTATGGATTACACAAGAATATGAAAAGCTGTAAATGGGTAATGTAACACAAGCGTACAGCTGTATACAGTGTTGGGGTAATCTTAAAGCTCCAAATATATTTCCGGAGTAACAGACAGATGTTCACAGGCTCATTATGGATTACACCAGAATCTAAATAGCAAAAAAGGTTACTGTATCAGAAGCGTACAGCTGTATACAGTGTTGGCCAAATTTGAAATCTCGGTATATATTTCCAGAGTCACCCTCAGACGCTCACCCAGTCTGGGTTTGACCATAGTAAAAAATGTTGTAAAAAAGGTACTGGATAACAAGATAGCAAGTATATATATTATAGGGTACAATTGAAATCTCCATATACATAGTCCTGTAGTTACTCTCAGATTCTTACTCAGTATGGATTTGACCGCAATACTAAATTTCGAACAAAGGTACTGTATAACAAGTTACAAGCTGTATCGAGTATAGGGTAAAAATTGGTATCTCCGATTCACCGTATATATAGAAGGCGTAAACCACACACGCTCACTCACTATGGATGATACCGTAAGAAAAAATTTTAAACAAAGGTACTGCATCAGCACATGCCAGGTGTATCCAGTGTAGGGGTAATTGTAACTTTCCATCTATACTTCCGGAGTCAGAAACAGACACTCACAGGCTCACTATGTATTACACCAGAATTTAAAAAGTAGAAAAAGGGAAAGGTATTCGAAGTTTACAACAGTATACAGTGTTGCAGTACTTTTAAATCTTTGTATATATTTCAATCTCGGTAAGCCAGTCCAGACTCTCTGCTACTGGAAACTACATGGATACAAGTACAGACAGAAAGTCGAGTGTTAGCCGAAATTTGGGAATTTCTCATCGCGGGAAAACTTCCCGGTAGATGTTGCAGAGGCGATGCAGACCCTCAATTACTGTGTCTGTGGAGACAGCGAAAACGGTTCTTTGCGAAGAAAGGATTGCTTTATCGCAGTAGCGTGGATCACATCACCGTTACTCGTCTCCATCAAATTGTGATCACAGGGAGAGATGTAGACATGGTCCTCACTGCCTATCATGATGTGTCTGGCCATTTTGGAGTGCAAAAGGCAGAAGCCACAGGCTGTAGGCGATTCTATTGGATTGGCATGAGAGGAGACATTGAAAAATGGTGGCAGGAATGTCGCACGTCAGTGAAAGGTGATCATAAAGCACCACTGCATCCGCTTGTAAGTTGACGTCCATTACAAATGGTAGCCATTGATCATCTGAAGGTAGAGGCCAGCAGGACAGGCCATAGCTACATCTTAACTATCATCTATCTGTTAGGGATGGCGGAACGCACTATATATAAATAATAGGAAGTGCGTTCGCCGACCGGGGTCCACCGTGCAGTAGGTGTAACAACCACTGCTGAGTAATGGCGGACTCGCTATATGGCGGTATACTGCGCTCGGGTTAAACGTCACCCGGGGTGCGCAGAGCGGACTCTGTTAAACTCACAGAGGACCTAAAGCATAAACGCCGAGCCTGTTAGCTTCACAGGTCTCAGCTGGCGTGCACACACGGTATATGGTCACAGGACATGGCCCAAGACAGAGGTCGGTGTCCGTCTTGACCTACCGTGCATGCGGCGTCGCTAGCGCTGATGCCGGTAAGTGCTGCTAACTGCAGCGCGGCGGTAACTACTGCCGCTATATGATAGTGCCGTGAGGTGTGACACCATCGGATGCTAGTGCAGAGATGCGGTATGCACTGTGGCCTATAGCTTGCCACTGACTGGCGCTATCTCTCTAGTTCCCTATCCACGTGCGTAATATCAGAGGGAAGGGATTTCAAATGAGTCAGTCACCAGAATCATACATCCGTCACCATTCACACACAGCAAGTATAGTCTATACTAGCGCATGGGCGAGCGGCCATGTGGGCCTTTTATAGTCATGCGCTTCCGGGACCTTCCAGACCTCTGAGATGGGCCAATCAGATCAGGACAAGGACCTGAGCACGTGACCTCCGATCTCCACTGGTAGATCGTCTCGTGTGCATGCCCAGTAGTGCGGCGAAAGAACTTAGCCTCTGGAGTGGTTTCCTGCAAAGCAGGTTGCGCTACCATTGCTGGTTCAGAGGTGGCAGCAACATCCAGACCCAGACAGCTGGTCTGAGCAGGGCGCCTGGATCGTCGAGATTGCTGTGCAGGTCCCTGAGCGGTCAGAAAGGAATGGGAGACCGCTGGATGTATGGCTCTGGATTCCTGCTGTGCAGCTGCAGGAATCTGACACCTAACACTATCAATATGCCAAATTTCTAGTGGCTGTCCCTGTGAAGGATTTAACTGGCCAGACTACACAGCGGTGGAGCAGGGAGAGTTAAGTATTGCAACTTGCAGGTGCTGTGGCCAAGACCATGCAGGTGGGGCACACTTGTGGACCACGGTACTGGCACAGGGCCCCTCACAGTATGCTAGTGTGTCTGATGGCGAGTGGGCCCCCCACCGTCAGAGACACTGTATTGTACTATGAGGGGCCCTGTGCCAGTGCCATCAGTGGACCCATCCACCTGTTCAGAGCAACGGCACTTGCCCGGGTGTGCCAGGTGTTGACCCCAGCCCTTGGGGGGGGTGGGCAGCCCAGTTAGGGAGGATTAAAAAAATGGCATATGTTGATGTGTAGGCTGGACATTCAGCTGCTGCAAATGGCGGAATTGGGCAAGTCCAAGGAAGAGGAGGACAAAAGTGAGGCAGTTTTCTGGTAACCTATGTGTCATCAGGGGAAGGTGGGACAAAATCCTTTGAAACCCATGTATGGTTCATTTTAATGAAGGTTAGATCATCAACATTTTGGGTCGACAGACGGGTCCTTTTTTCTGTCAGGATTGATCCAGCAGCACTGAAGACTCTTTCAGATA
Organism: Dendrobates tinctorius; assembly: GCF_039654945.1. Taxonomy (NCBI): domain Eukaryota; kingdom Metazoa; phylum Chordata; class Amphibia; order Anura; family Dendrobatidae; genus Dendrobates; species Dendrobates tinctorius. Next base: position 45,037,361 of record NW_027361684.1, read on the forward strand.
ACACACTAGCAGCAGGGCAAGCGAGCTCCTGTAAGGCATAGTGTGCCAATTCAAGCCAGGTGTCCAGTTTAGAGGCCCAATTGTCAAAGGGGAATGACCTGTGAGGGAGAACATCAATATGGGAGAAGTAGTTTGTAACCATAGTTGACAACTGCTGTCTCCTGTCACTTGTAATCGATGCAGTATTAGCAGTCGTGTGAGCAGTAGAGTTGAGCGATACCAGCCGATACTTGAAAATATCGGATCGGAATGGATCGGCCGATCTTAAAAAAAAGTATCGGTATCGCCGATTCCGATACCGGGAACCAATGCAAGTCAATGGGGCCAAAATATCGGAATTAAAAAAAACCCTTTCTTTCCTTGTAGGTTAATTCTACATGAAGAAAAACAACTAAGAATAAAGTAGAATGTATTGTGGGAGGTGGAGGAGACATTAAAGCCATAGAGGTTTAGCCCAATCAAATGGAATAGCAGGAATTAAACTTTTTTTTTAAAGACGTTAGGAGTTACAAAGATATTGACTATGTTAGCCTCATTTATATTTTGCCAGACATGTATGTCTTCTTCTTCTTTCTTCTTTCTTCTTCTTTCTTATTCTTCTTCCTTTTTTTACCTTCTTCTTCTTCTTCTTCTTATTCCTTTTTTTACATTCTTCTTCTTCTTCTTCCTTTTTTTACATTCTTCTACTTCCTTTTTTTACATTCTTCTTCTTATTCCTTTTTTTACATTCTTCTTCTTCTTCCTTTTTTTAAATTCTTCTACTTCCTTTTTTTACATTCTTCTTCTTCTTCCTTTTCTTACATTCTTCATATTCTTCTTATTCAACAATTATTATTCTACATATTCAACTTCTTCATCTTCTTCCTATTCTTCTTCATCATATTCTTGTTTGTGTCAGGCATTCCTGTAGTTGTTATCTAGAAAAGTTAGAAGTTTACACCTTCCGTTCTGACTGTCACAAAAGATTTACAACAGGATTTGTCCGCGTTCAGTTTGGCCTGCAGCAGCAGGCCTTTCCAGGGGCACCACGAGGAGGAACGGACTCACCCCCATACACTGCTTAGTCTTCTTCTGCTTATAAATAAGATAATATCATTTGCTCAGAGTATTAGTCTTATGCTTAATGTTCTTCTGCTTTGTTTTTTTATGCTTCTTTGTCTTCTCTCTCTTGTTGTTCTGCATCTTGGTGGTTGTCTTCCTGTTCTTTGTCCTCTTGAACCAGCTGACGGTACTGGCACCCGTAGGGGCAGCAGAAGGAACAAGAGCCAATGGCACTACCGAGGACCAGCTGACGGTGCTGGAACCCGGTTACTAAGCAGGAGGTACCTGTGCTACAAAGCACTACCAAGGACCAGCAGACGTTGCCGGAACTCGGATACCGAGATGGAGGCACCTAGGCCAAAGGCTCTGACGAGAACCAGCTGACGGTGCTGGAACCCGGAGGGGTAGCATAAGCTGCAAGAGCAAATGGAAATAGCGAGGACCAGCTGACAGTGCTGGTACCCGGAGGGGCAGCAGAAGGAATAAGAGCCAATGGCACAACCGAGGACCAGCTGATGGTGCTGGAACCCGGTTACTAAGCAGGAGGTACCTGTGCTACAAAGCACTACCAAGGACCAGCAGACGTTGCCGGAACTCGGATACCGAGATGGAGGCACCTAGGCCAAAGGCTCTGATGAGAACCAGCTGATGGTGCTGGAACCCGGAGGGGTAGCATAAGCTGCAAGAGCAAATGGAAATAGCGAGGACCAGCTGACAGTGCTGGCACCCGGAGGGGCAGCAGAAGGAATAAGAGCCAATGGCACAACCGAGGACCAGCTGATGGTGCTGGAACCCGGTTACTAAGCAGGAGGTACCTGTGCTACAAAGCACTACCAAGGACCAGCAGACGTTGCCGGAACTCGGATACCGAGATGGAGGCATCTAGGTCAAAGGCTCTGACGAGAACCAGCTGACGGTGCTGGAACCCGGAGGGGTAGCATAAGCTGCAAGAGCAAATGGAAATAGCGAGGACCAGCTGACAGTGCTGGCACCCGGAGGGGCAGCAGAAGGAATAAGAGCCAATGGCACAACCGAGGACCAGCTGATGGTGCTGGAACCCGGTTACTAAGCAGGAGGTACCTGTGCTACAAAGCACTACCAAGGACCAGCAGACGTTGCCGGAACTCGGATACCGAGATGGAGGCACCTAGGCCAAAGGCTCTGACGAGAACCAGCTGACGGTGCTGGAACCCGGAGGGGTAGCATAAGCTGCAAGAGCAAATGGAAATAGCGAGGACCAGCTGACAGTGCTGGCACCCGGAGGGGCAGCAGAAGGAATAAGAGCCAATTGCACAACCGAGGACCAGCTGATAGTGCTGGAACCCGGTTACTAAGCAGGAGGTACCTGTGCTACAAAGCACTACCAAGGACCAGCAGACGTTGCCGGAACTCGGATACCGAGATGGAGGCACCTAGGCCAAAGGCTCTGACGAGAACCAGCTGACGGTGCTGGAACCCGGAGGGGTAGCATAAGCTGCAAGAGCAAATGGAAATAGCGAGGACCAGCTGACAGTGCTGGCACCCGGAGGGGCAGCAGAAGGAATAAGAGCCAATGGCACAACCGAGGACCAGCTGATGGTGCTGGAACCCGGTTACTAAGCAGGAGGTACCTGTGCTACAAAGCACTACCAAGGACCAGCAGACGTTGCCGGAACTCGGATACCGAGATGGAGGCATCTAGGCCAAAGGCTCTGATGAGAACCAGCTGACGGTGCTGGAACCCGGAGGGGTAGCATAAGCTGCAAGAGCAAATGGAAATAGCGAGGACCAGCTGACAGTGCTGGCACCCGGAGGGGCAGCAGAAGGAATAAGAGCCAATGGCACAACCGAGGACCAGCTGATGGTGCTGGAACCCGGTTACTAAGCAGGAGGTACCTGTGCTACAAAGCACTACCAAGGACCAGCAGACGTTGCCGGAACTCGGATACCGAGATGGAGGCACCTAGGCCAAAGGCTCTGACGAGAACCAGCTGACGGTGCTGGAACCCAGAGGGGTAGCATAAGCTGCAAGAGCAAATGGAAATAGCGAGGACCAGCTGACAGTGCTGGCACCCGGAGGGGCAGCAGAAGGAATAAGAGCCAATGGCACAACCGAGGACCAGCTGATGGTGCTGGAACCCGGTTACTAAGCAGGAGGTACCTGTGCTACAAAGCACTACCAAGGACCAGCAGACGTTGCCGGAACTCGGATACCGAGATGGAGGCACCTAGGCCAAAGGCTCTGACGAGAACCAGCTGACGGTGCTGGAACCCGGAGGGGTAGCATAAGCTGCAAGAGCAAATGGAAATAGCGAGGACCAGCTGACAGTGCTGGCACCCGGAGGGGCAGCAGAAGGAATAAGAGCCAATGGCACAACCGAGGACCAGCTGATGGTGCTGGAACCCGGTTACTAAGCAGGAGGTACCTGTGCTACAAAGCACTACCAAGGACCAGCAGACGTTGCCGGAACTCGGATACCGAGATGGAGGCACCTAGGCCAAAGGCTCTGACGAGAACCAGCTGACGGTGCTGGAACCCGGAGGGGCAGCTGAAGTTACCCCTGAAAAGCAAAGTTGGCATGCCGCAAGCTGGCCGCAGTTACCGAATCACACAGTCCTACAGGGGGTGCTTGTCCTACTGGCACTACGGAACAAGCCTTTCTTACCAGAACCCGCAGTCCACATAGGAAGCACCTAAACTGCTGGCACCCTAGCCTCGGCTAACCCAACCGCAACACGACATGGCAACTTGGGGTGGCAAACTGACATTGACACTTCCCGGAAACAGCAGGCAGGGCTGGAACCAAGCTGGGCAGGAGGGAGTACCCGTGCCAAAGTCAGTTATGAGCAGCAACTGGCGATGTTGGAGCCCAGGGATAAGCACTTAGCAGGCTGAGGCCTGATGTGCTGTCAATTGGGAGGCAGCAGGACAGATTGCCATCAAAACAGCAGGGGAACAGCTGACGTTACTGAACCCCACAAACACAGGAGCTAGTGTTTTACTCTGTGAAGACGGCACTTCCGAGCAACAACTGGCTGTGTTGAAGCCCAGGGACAAGCACGGAGCAGGCTGAGGCTGCATTGAAGAAATTTTAAGATCGGTTGTAGACTTCTACTAATTTTAACCAAGCTCCACTTAGGCCTGTGGCTTCACTGATATTCGTATTTCCCCTGTCCTCCAACCCCGCCAGTTACAGCTCCGAAGTGGCGTCTGCACAATCCACACTTGTTCCTGTGTTACAGGTGTTCAGTCCGGTCAGTTAATCCCCTGATGTGTGTCCGGCAATGTCGCCTGCTCTGTCCACATTCCCATAACAGTTATGGGAATGTGGACAGAGCAGGCGACATTGCCGGACACACATCAGGGGATTAACTGACCGGACTGAACACCTGTAACACAGGAACAAGTGTGGATTGTGCAGACGCCACTTCGGAGCTGTAACTGGCAGCGTTGGAGGACAGGGGAAATACGAGAGACAGTGGAACCACAGGCCTAATTGGAGCACGGTTAAAAATCAGTAGTAGTACGACTGTGTAGGCAGCAGGAGACTTTGCCATCCACACAGCAGGGGATCAGCTGACGTTACTGAACCCCACTGAGACACGGGAGCAAGTGTCTCTTTCCGTGTGGACGGCACTTCCGAGCTACAACTGGCTGTGTTGAAGCCCAGGAAATAGGAGGGTGTAGGCAGAGGCCTACTGTATTTGGAATGTGGAGACAGCAGGAGAGACTGCCATCCACACAGCAGGGGATCAGCTGACGTTACTGAACCCCACTGAGACACGGGAGCAAGTGTCTCTTTCCGTGTGGACGGCACTTCCGAGCTACAACTGGCTGTGTTGAAGCCCAGGAAATAGGAGGGTGTAGGCAGAGGCCTACTGTATTTGGAATGTGGAGACAGCAGGAGAGACTGCCATCCACACAGCAGGGGATCAGCTGACGTTACTGAACCCCACTGAGACACGGGAGCAAGTGTCTCTTTCCGTGTGGACGGCACTTCCGAGCTACAACTGGCTGTGTTGAAGCCCAGGAAATAGGAGGGTGTAGGCAGAGGCCTACTGTATTTGGAATGTGGAGACAGCAGGAGAGACTGCCATCCACACAGCAGGGGATCAGCTGACGTTACTGAACCCCACTGAGACACGGGAGCAAGTGTCTCTTTCCATGTGGACGGCACTTCCGAGCTACAACTGGCTGTGTTGAAGCCCAGGAAATAGGAGGGTGTAGGCAGAGGCCTACTGTATTTGGAATGTGGAGACAGCAGGAGAGACTGCCATCCACACAGCAGGGGATCAGCTGACGTTACTGAACCCCACTGAGACACGGGAGCAAGTGTCTCTTTCCGTGTGGACGGCACTTCCGAGCTACAACTGGCTGTGTTGAAGCCCAGGAAATAGGAGGGTGTAGGCAGAGGCCTACTGTATTTGGAATGTGGAGACAGCAGGAGAGACTGCCATCCACACAGCAGGGGATCAGCTGACGTTACTGAACCCCACTGAGACACGGGAGCAAGTGTCTCTTTCCGTGTGGACGGCACTTCCGAGCTACAACTGGCTGTGTTGAAGCCCAGGAAATAGGAGGGTGTAGGCAGAGGCCTACTGTATTTGGAATGTGGAGACAGCAGGAGAGACTGCCATCCACACAGCAGGGGATCAGCTGACGTTACTGAACCCCACTGAGACACGGGAGCAAGTGTCTCTTTCCGTGTGGACGGCACTTCCGAGCTACAACTGGCTGTGTTGAAGCCCAGGAAATAGGAGGGTGTAGGCAGAGGCCTACTGTATTTGGAATGTGGAGACAGCAGGAGAGACTGCCATCCACACAGCAGGGGATCAGCTGACGTTACTGAACCCCACTGAGACACGGGAGCAAGTGTCTCTTTCCGTGTGGACGGCACTTCCGAGCTACAACTGGCTGTGTTGAAGCCCAGGAAATAGGAGGGTGTAGGCAGAGGCCTACTGTATTTGGAATGTGGAGACAGCAGGAGAGACTGCCATCCACACAGCAGGGGATCAGCTGACGTTACTGAACCCCACTGAGACACGGGAGCAAGTGTCTCTTTCCGTGTGGACGGCACTTCCGAGCTACAACTGGCTGTGTTGAAGCCCAGGAAATAGGAGGGTGTAGGCAGAGGCCTACTGTATTTGGAATGTGGAGACAGCAGGAGAGACTGCCATCCACACAGCAGGGGATCAGCTGACGTTACTGAACCCCACTGAGACACGGGAGCAAGTGTCTCTTTCCATGTGGACGGCACTTCCGAGCTACAACTGGCTGTGTTGAAGCCCAGGAAATAGGAGGGTGTAGGCAGAGGCCTACTGTATTTGGAATGTGGTGACAGCAGGAGAGACTGCCATCCACACAGCAGGGGATCAGCTGACGTTACTGAACCCCACTGAGACACGGGAGCAAGTGTCTCTTTCCGTGTGGACGGCACTTCCGAGCTACAACTGGCTGTGTTGAAGCCCAGGAAATAGGAGGGTGTAGGCAGAGGCCTACTGTATTTGGAATGTGGAGACAGCAGGAGAGACTGCCATCCACACAGCAGGGGATCAGCTGACGTTACTGAACCCCACTGAGACACGGGAGCAAGTGTCTCTTTCCGTGTGGACGGCACTTCCGAGCTACAACTGGCTGTGTTGAAGCCCAGGAAATAGGAGGGTGTAGGCAGAGGCCTACTGTATTTGGAATGTGGAGACAGCAGGAGAGACTGCCATCCACACAGCAGGGCATCAGCTGACGTTACTGAACCCCACTGAGACACGGGAGCAAGTGTCTCTTTCCGTGTGGACGGCACTTCCGAGCTACAACTGGCTGTGTTGAAGCCCAGGAAATAGGAGGGTGTAGGCAGAGGCCTACTGTCTTTGGAATGCGGAGACAGCAGGAGAGACTGCCATCTCCACAGCAGGGGAACAGCTGTCAGTGCTGAACCCCACTAACACTTGAACGAATGTGTTTGGCTCTGTGGAGACGACACTTCTGAACACCAACTGACGCTGTTGGAGCCCAGGATTAGGCGAGGAGCAGGCTGGGGCCTGTTGCTTTTGGCAGGTGAAGGCAGCAGGAGACTTGCCATCTCCACAGCAGGGGAACAGCTGGCAGTGCTGAACCCCACTAACACTTGAACGAATGTGTTTGGCTCTGTGGAGATGACACTTCTGAACACCAACTGACGCTGTTGGAGCCCAGGATTAGGCGAGGAGAAGGCTGGGGCCTACTGGATTTTGGCAGGTGTAGGCAGCAGGAGACTTGCCATCTCCACAGCAGGGGAACAGCTGGCAGTGCTGAACCCCACTAACACTTGAACGAATGTGTTTGGCTCTGTGGAGACGACACTTCTGAACACCAACTGACGCTGTTGGAGCCCAGGATTAGGCGAGGAGCAGGCTGGGGCCTACTGGATTTTGGCAGGTGAAGGCAGCAGGAGACTTGCCATCTCCACAGCAGGGGAACAGCTGGCAGTGCTGAACCCCACTAACACTTGAACGAATGTGTTTGGCTCTGTGGAGACGACACTTCTGAACACCAACTGACGCTGTTGGAGCCCAGGATTAGGCGAGGAGCAGGCTGGGGCCTACTGGATTTTGGCAGGTGTGGGCAGCAGGAGACTTGCCATCTCCACAGCAGGGGAACAGCTGTCAGTGCTGAACCCCACTAACACTTGAACGAATGTGTTTGGCTCTGTGGAGACGACACTTCTGAACACCAACTGACGCTGTTGGAGCCCAGGATTAGGCGAGGAGCAGGCTGGGGCCTGTTGCTTTTGGCAGGTGAAGGCAGCAGGAGACTTGCCATCTCCACAGCAGGGGAACAGCTGGCAGTGCTGAACCCCACTAACACTTGAACGAATGTGTTTGGCTCTGTGGAGACGACACTTCTGAACACCAACTGACGCTGTTGGAGCCCAGGATTAGGCGAGGAGCAGGCTGGGGCCTACTGGCTTTTGGCAGGTGTAGGCAGCAGGAGACTTGCCATCTCCACAGCAGGGGAACAGCTGGCAGTGCTGAACCCCACTAACACTTTAACCAATGTGTTTGGCTCTGTGGAGATGACACTTCTGAACACCAACTGACGCTGTTGGAGCCCAGGATTAGGCGAGGAGCAGGCTGGGGCCTGTTGCTTTTGGCAGGTGAAGGCAGCAGGAGACTTGCCATCTCCACAGCAGGGGAACAGCTGGCAGTGCTGAACCCCACTAACACTTGAACGAATGTGTTTGGCTCTGTGGAGATGACACTCCTGAACACCAACTGACGCTGTTGGAGCCCAGGATTAGGCGAGGAGCAGGCTGGGGCCTGTTGCTTTTGGCAGGTGAAGGCAGCAGGAGACTTGCCATCTCCACAGCAGGGGAACAGCTGGCAGTGCTGAACCCCACTAACACTTGAACGAATGTGTTTGGCTCTGTGGAGACGACACTTCTGAACACCAACTGACACTGTTGGAGCCTAGGATTACGCATGCCGCATGCAGAGGCCAATGGGCAGCGGTTTTTATGGAGGTTGTTGACTACTACTGATTCTAACCATGCTCCACTTAGGCCTCTGGCTCCACTGTCTCTACTATTTACCCTGGCCTCCAACCCCGCCAGCTACATCTCTGAAGTGGCGTCAGCACAATCTACACTTGTTCCTGTGTTACTGGTGCTCAGTCCCGTCAGTTGATCCCCTGATGTTTGTCCGGCAAGTTTGCCAGCTCTGTCCTCATTCCCACTACTGGTTATGGGAATGTGGACAGAGCAGGAGACCTTGCCGGACACACATCAGGGGATAAACTGATGGGACTGAGCCACAGGAACACACGAACAAGTGTAGATTGTGCTGACGCCACTTCAGAGATGTAGATGGCGGGGTTGGAGGTCAGGGGAAATAGTAGAGACAGTGGAGCCAGAGAACTAAGTTGGGCACGGTTAAAAATCAGTAGTGGTTTGAATGTTGATGTTGCCTCCTGCTGACTCGAGGCGTCGCTGATGGTGTAGACAATTGTGGTGGACACACAAAACTTTGCCACATTTGGGCCATAGTGGTCTTGCCTTGTGCTGCGGCGCTGCCTCTGCTCCCTCTTTGTGCAGAGTTTCCTCCACTGCCTCGACGCACAGAGCTGCTTTGTAAAGCACTAGCAACAATGCTGTCGGGTGGAATGGAAAACATTATGGACTGCACCAGTGACTCTTCGTACTCCCGCAGTTTACGCTCCCGGTTCAACGTTGGTATGAGCCTTTGTACGCTGTCCCGGTAGAGAGGATCTAGGAGGGTGTACACCCAATAATCAGCCGAGACGAGAATGTGGGCGATGCGGCGGTCGTTTCTCAGGCACTGCAGCATGAAATCAACCATGTGCTGCAGACTCCCAACTGCCAAAGAACCGCTGTCCCCTGTTTGAGGCGTGACCTCGGCCTGCTCTGCATCACCCCACCCTCGCTTTACATACTGAGTAGAGGTTTGTGTACCTCCCTCCTCTGGAGAGATGTCTTCCTCCTCCATCGACTCCTCCTCATCCTCCTCACAAAGTGTCCCCTGCCTAGGCCTTTGTGAGGAAACACGTAGCGCAGACTGTCCAGAAGCAGATGGCATTTGGGACTCCTCATCCTCCACCTCTTCCGAAACCTCATCCCTTAGTGCTTGCAGTGTTTGTTGAAGCAGGCAGATGAGGGGGACAGTCATGCTGACTAGTGCATCATCTGCACTCGCCATCCGCGTGGATTCATCGAAGGCGCGCAAAACGAGGCAGATGTCCTTCATAGAGGCCCACTCAATGGTGCTGAAGTGTGAACGGCGCACAGTGCGACTTGTTTGCGCTTGATGCAGCTGGTACTCCATGACTGCTGCCTGCTGCTCACACAACCGCTCCAACATATGTAACGTTGAATTCCACCGGGTGGGTAGGTCACATATGATGCGATGTTCCGGAAGGCCAAATCGTCGCTGCAGAGCAGCGAGGCGCGATCTTGCCGTGCTGGAACGCCGCAAGTGAGCGCACTCTATGCGGACCTTGTGCAACAGTGCATCAAGATCCGGATAGTCCCTCAGAAAGCTCTGCACGACCAAGTTAAGCACATGTGCCAGACATGGGATGTGTGTGAGGTTGCCTAGGCCAAGAGCTGCCACCAGATTTCGGCCATTGTCACACACTACCAAGCCCGGCTGGAGATTCGCTGGCCCAAACCACACATCGCTCTCCAGCTTGATAGCATTCCAGAGCTCCTGCGCTGTGTGGCTTCGATTCCCCAAAGAAATTAATTTGAGTACAGCCTGTTGACGTTTGGCCACGGCTGTGCTCATATCGGTCGTAACAGGCTCCTGCTCTGCTGTTTCTGAGGAACTTGAGTAGGAGGAGGAGTCTATGTGTACAGACTGGAGTCCTGCAATCCGTGGCGTTGGAAGAACACGTACAGCGCCACTCTCCAGATCTGTACCCGGCTCCACAACATTGACCCAGTGGGCAGTGAGGGAAAGGTATCGTCCCTGTCCATGGTTACTGGTCCACGCATCGGTGGTCAGGTGGACCTTGCTACTAACGGCGTTTAGTAGCGCATGTTTTATTTTGCCCTCAACATGTTTCTGCAGGGCAGGGACGGCTCGCCTGCTGAAATAAAAGCGGCTGGGCACGTTGTATTGGGGGACTGCCAATGCCATTAAGTCCCGGAAGGTGTCAGTGTCCACCAGCCTGAATGACAGCATTTCAACTGCCAGAAGTTTGGCAATGCCAGCATTCAGAGACTGTGCTCGGGGATGGTTTGCCGAGTAAGGGCGCCTTTTATCCCATGCCTGTGCTACCGATGGCTGTGATGGATGGGAACGTGCTGCTATGGGTGGAATCTGACAGGGTCTCCGGACAACAGTGGCAGAGGTTCTTCCTTGGCGATCCTGTGAGGAAGCCGAACCAGCAGTGTGTGAGCTGGAGGAAGAGGCCCCAACACGAACTGAAGAGGTGGTAGGTGGTGCTGTACGTTGGCCTACGTCTTCAGGGTGTCTCTGCAACTCCAACTCGTGCTTGGTGCGCACATGTTTCCACATATTTGTGGTATTGAGGTTGCTGACATTTCTCCCTCTTTTGACTATCTGATGACACAGCATGCATTTGACAAAGCAAATGTCATCTGCAACTGTGTCAAAAAAGGACCACGCACTGCAACTCTTGGGAGAGCCCGTTTTGCCTTTGGAATGAGGAATGCTCCTAACGGGTGCCGAAGTGGAGGGTACAGGCAACCAAGTCTTCCCCCTCCCTCTGCCTCCTGTTTTGGCCAGTAGGGGAATCTCTTCCCCCGAGCTGCTCCCACCACCTTCCTGTTCCTCACACCATGATGGGTCAAGGACCTCATCATCTTCCCTCCCCTCTTCAAACAGCTGCTTCTCCGGGGTTGTCTCGCCAGCACCGTACGCACCAGAAAGTGGCAACTGAGTATCGTCATCATCTGATGCGTAGTGAGGTGTGCTGACCATAGGCACTGGCCCACTCACCTCTTCAGATTCAGAGGGACAAAGAAGTTGCGCATCACTGCATACTCCCTCTTCTTCACATTCAGGAATGCTGATTGGCTGGCCCCCTCTTTCCAAGCCAACAGATTCCGAGAACAGAAGTAGAGACTGTGATGGCTCCTGTCCATGTCTCTCTGACTGCCTGGGCACTTTGGCAGGTGGTGAAGAGACAGATGGTTGCTCTTCGGTGCTTTGGTCCTGAGAGGCTGTGGAAGTAATTGAAGTCGATGCGTTAGCTGCCTTCCATCCGACAACGGCTTCAATTTGTTCCTCCCGCAGCAGTGGGGTACGTTGAGGTCCTACAAAGCTGCACATAAAGGACTGTTGCCTGCTAAAACTGGGGGATGCTGATTCACTGGTGCCCGCAGCAGGCCCAGAATCCCCACGTCCTCTACCTGCAGAATCCCCACGTCCTCTCCCTGCAGAATCCCCACGTCCTCTCCCTGCTGAAACTCCACGCCCACGCCCACGCGCCTTACTCCCTGCCTTCTTCATCTTGCCAGACTGCTTAAGATAGGCAGAAAAGTACAAAGGGGGGCCTTAGTGTGCTTATTCCTGAACAGCTGGTTACAGGTACAAGAAACACTAATTTTATGAAGTGTGTGTGTGTGTGGACTACACTTTAATAGGAGCTGATGTGGCCTACACAAGTTTCCAAATGTAGTGTTTGGTGAACTTTTTTTGTGGTTTCTTTGTTGGAAACAAACTCAAAGTATGTGACAAAGAATTGAAACTGATAGTATCACCAACTTTTTGGAGCTATTACAATGCAGGCAGGTAACCTACAATGCAAAAGATGAGGCTCCAAAAAAATTGGGTAATACTAATCTGGCTGCGCCGGCAGGGCACAAGCCAGAAAAAAAGGCTCCTCTATCTACTCCTATATAGTGTTTGCAACCAACCAATGTTGATGGATACGGATGGATGCACACTAATAGGAGAAGAAAAAATGAGCTGCACTCAAAGACAAATATGTGTGAGGCAGTGACGCACGTTGAGCGTCCTACAACCAGACGTAGCTGCAGGACACTCTACTCTGCGTGAGCTGCACTCACACACAGTCAGAGACCTCTCAGACAGCCGTGAACAGTGCAGCTAAGTGGGCACTGGCACTGACAGGCTGCAGAAAGGCTCCGCTGTGTACTCCTATATAGTGTTTGCAACCACCGTAGATGGAGACGGATGGATGCACACTAATAGAAGAAAAAATGAGCTGCAATAAAAGAAAAATGTGTGAGGCAGTGACACGCTGAGCGTCCTACAACCAGACGTAGCTGCAGGACACACTACTCAGCGTGAGCTGCACTCACACACAGTCAGAGACCTCTCAGACAGCCATGAACAGTGCAGCAAAGTGGACACTAGCACTGAAAGGCTGCAGAAAGGCTCCGCTGTCTACTACTAGTGTTTGCAACCAACGTATATGGATACGGATGGAAGCACACTAGATTGAAATTATGTAAAAAATGCAGCTCAAAAATTAAAAGATGTATGAGGCAGCAGTGATCACACTGGGTGGCCTACAGCCTGACGTGGCTGCAGGACCCACTCCACAGCGTGAGCTGCACTCACACAGCCCTTGCAGACAGCTGTGAACACTGCTGCTAGGGCAAAGAAGGCTACAGTGGTGGTTTATGTAGCCTGGGTAAAGCACTAGATGTTTGGTGGAATCGCTATTTCTAACTGTCCCTCACAGTCTTCTACAGCAGCCTGTCCCTAACTGAATTCACAGCAGAGTGAACCAGAAATGGCGGCTGCGGTGGCTTTTATAGTGCATCATGACATCATTTCGGCAGCCAATCACAGCCAAGCCAATAGTTAACATGCCTACATGCCTAACAGGATGTGCCCACACTTCGGAGGATTCCCATTGGCTTAATCAAAGCAAGCAGGCTCATAGCATGATGGGAACTTCCGATTCCGATTCCGGAATCCGATATGACAAAAGTATCGGAAGTCAGTATCGGAATTCCGATACCGCTAATATCGGCCGATACCCGATACTTGCGGTATCGGAATGCTCAACACTACATGGGAGATTTCAACTATCCAGACATTTGTTGGGAATCTCTCTCAGGCAAAACTAACAGGTCAAGGAAATTCTTATCCTCTCTTGCTGACAACTTAATCTTCCAAAAGGTAAGGGAGAAAACAAGGGGAACTGCTACCTTGGATCTAATCCTTATAAACAGGGAGGAAATGGTTGAGGAGGTAAAAGTGGCTGGGACCCTAGGAGGTAGCGACCATGCTATTTTAGAATTTTGGATAACTAGAGGTGGAAGACCTGTGAAGACTCAGACGTCAAAGTTAGATTTCAGAAAGGCAGATTTTAAGGGATTCAGAAAGAGAATTGGAGGGATCCAATGGCTGGATATCCGTAAAGACAAAAATGTCCAGGAAGGATGGGAAATCTTGAAAAATGAAATTCTCAAAGCACAGTTGTTAACAATTCCGAAAAGAGGGAAGAATAGGAAGCATTTAAGGAAACCAGGATGGATGAACACAGAACTTAAGCACATGCTAAAAAGGAAGAAAAAAATGTTTATAAAATGGAAAGAGGGAGGCATATCTAAAGAAGAATATAATGCTGTCTGCAGAACCTGCAGGGCACAAATCAGATTAACAAAAGCTGAAAATGAATTGAGGCTTGCAAGAGATGTCAAAAGAAATAATAAAGGATTTTGGGGATATGTCAAAAGTAAAAGAAAAGTCAAAGATGCTATAGGATTTTTACAGGATGAAAATGATGAAATGGTAAGACAGGATGTTGAGAAGGCTGAACTTTTAAATTCCTATTTTGCATCTGTTTTCTCTCAGAAAGGAAATGTAAAATCAACTGTTATTCACTGTCCTATTAAGGGAATAGAAGAATCCAGGATATCTATAAACAGAAAGATAGTGAGGAAACACTTAGCTAACCTAAATGAATTCAAGTCTCCAGGTCCAGATGAATTACACCCCAGAGTACTGAAGGAGATAGCAGAAGAAATTTTTGAACCCCTCTCCATAATCTTTGAAAATTCTTGGAGAACAGGAGAAGTGCCAGAAGACTGGAGAAGAGCAAATGTTGTTCCTATCTTCAAAAAGGGGAAGAAGGTGGACCCAGGCAACTATTGGCCGGTGAGTCTGACTTCTATACCAGGAAAGATCTTTGAACAAATTATTAAACAACATGTATGTCAATACCTGGATAAGAATGAAGTGATTAAACAGAGTCAGCATGGGTTTGTAACTAATAAGTCATGTCAGACTAACTTAATTTCCTTCTATGACGGTATCACTGATTGGGTGGATCAAGGAAATGCTGTAGATATAGTATATCTTGACTTCAGCAAAGCATTTGACAAAGTCTCTCATACAATCCTTATTGAAAAAATGACTAAGTATGGAATGGACAAGGCAACTGTTAGGTGGATTCATAACTGGCTTAGTGATCGGACCCAAAGAGTGGTCGTAAATGGCTGCACATCCAGTTGGAAGAATGTCTCAAGTGGGGTACCACAGGGCTCTGTCCTGGGCCCTGTATTGTTCAACATCTTTATCAACGATTTAGATGAAGGAATTGAGGGTAAACTGATTAAATTTGCTGATGACACAAAGCTAGGAGGGATAGCTAATACTAGAGAAGAGAGAGAGAGGATTCAAAAAGATTTAAATAAACTGGAGAAGTGGGCAGCAACTAACAGAATGGTTTTTAACAGGGAGAAATGCAAAGTACTACATCTGGGCAATAAAAATGAAAAAAGCATATATAGAATGGGAGGAATAGGGCTAAGTGACAGCACATGTGAAAAAGACTTGGGTATACTAATAGATCACAGCCTGAATATGAGTCAACAGTGTGATGCAGCAGCAAAAAAGGCAAATGCAATTCTAGGATGTATTAACAGAAGCATACAGTCTAGATCACTTGAAGACATTATTTCCCTCTACTCCTCTTTGGTCAGACCTCATCTGGAATATTGTGTCCAGTTTTGGGCACCACATTTTAAAAAAGACATCAACAAACTGGAGCAAGTTCAGAAAAGAGCGACCAGAATGGTGACCGGTCTGCAAACCCTGTCTTATGAGGAAAGGTTGCAGGATTTGGGAATGTTTAGTTTGCAAAAGAGAAGACTGAGAGGAGACTTAATAGCTGTCTACAAATATCTAAAGGGCTGTCACATTGTAGAAGGATCAACTTTATTCTCATTTGCACAAGGAAAGACTAGAAGCAATGGGATGAAACTGAATGGGAGGAGACACAGATTAGATATTAGAAAAAACTTTTTGACAGTTAGAGTGATCAATGAGTGGAACAGGCTGCCACGAGAAGTGGTGAGTTCTCCTTCAATGGAAGTCTTCAAACAGAGGCTGGACAGACATCTGACTAGGATGATTTAGCGAATCCTGCTTTGAGCAGGGGGTTGGACCAGATGGCCCAGGAGGTCCCTTCCAACTCTACAATTCTATGATTCTATGATTCTATGATATGTAGTATGCATGTTGCATGCATGTAGTATATATGTGGTATATATGTGGTATATATGTAGTATACATGTTGCATGCATGTGGTATATATGCAGTATGTATGTATGTTGCATGCATGTAGTATATATGTTGCATGTATGTAGCAAGTATGTAGTATGTATGTAGCATGTAGTATGTATGTAGTATGTATTTTTTTTTTCTTACATTCAACACATAGGCCGGATGATGGGACTACTACTGTCCCATCATTGGCTAATGTGTCAATCACCGTCATGGTAGCAGGCATCGCCCGATGGGACTTGTACTCCCATCGGACGATGCCTGCACAGACCCCCGCAGCCTGCACAGACCCCCGGACAGTCGGCACAGCCCCCCGGCAGGCCAGCACAGCCCCCCGGCAGGCCGGTACAGACCCCCGGCAGTCCGCACAGACCCCCGGGCAGTCGGCACAGACCCCCGGACAGTCGGCACATCCCCCCGGCTGGCCGGCACAGACCCCCGGCAGGCCGGTACAGACCCCCGGCAGTCCGCTCAGACCCCCGGACAGTCGGTACAGACCACCGGCAGGCCGGCACAGCCCCCCGGCAGGCCGGTACAGACCCCCGCAGCCTGCACAGACCCCCGCACAGTCGGTACAGACCACCAGCAGGCCAGCACAGCCCCCCGGCAGGCCGGTACAGACCCCCGGCAGGCCGCTCAGACCCCCGGACAGTCGGTACAGACCACCGGCAGGCCGGCACAGCCCCCCGGCAGGCCGTTACAGACCCCCGGCAGTCCGCTCAGACCCCCGGACAGTCGGTACAGACCACCGGCAGGCAGGCTCATCCCCCCGGCAGTCCGCACAGACCCCCGGGCAGTCGGTAGAGACCACCGGCAGGCTGGTACAGACCCCCGCAGCCTGCACAGACCCCCGGACAGTCAGTACAGACCACCGGCAGGCCGGCACAGCCCCCCGGCAGGCCGGTACAGACCCCTGGGCAGTCGGCACAGACCCCCGGACAGTCGGCACAGCCCCCCGGTATATGTGGTATATATGTAGTATGCATGCATGTAGTATATATGTGGTATATATGTAGTATGCATGTTGCATGCATGTGGTATATATGCAGTATGTATGTATGTTTCATACATGTAGTATATATGTTGCATGTATGTAGCATGTATGTAGTATGTATGTAGCATGTAGTATGTACTTTTTTTTTTTCTTACATTCAACACATAGGCCGGATGATGGGACTACTACTGTCCCATCATTGGCTAATGTGTCAATCACCGTCTTGGTAGCAGGCATCGCCCGATGGGACTTGTAGTCCCATCGGACGATGCCTGCACAGACCCCCGCAGCCTGCACAGACCCCCGGATAGTCGGCACAGCCCTCCGGCAGGCCAGCACAGCCCCCTGGCAGGCCGGTACAGACCCCCGGCAGTCCGCACAGACCCCCGGGCAGTCGGCACAGACCCCCGGACAGTCGGCACAGCCTCCCGACAGGCCGGTACAGACCCCCGGCAGTCCGCTCAGACCCCCGGACAGTCGGTACAGACCACCGGCAGGCCGGCACAGCCCCCCCGGCAGGCTGGTACAGACCCCCGGCAGTCCGCTCAGACCCCCGGGCAGTCGGCACAGACCCCCGGACAGTCGGCACAGCCTCCCGACAGGCCGGTACAGACCCCCGGCAGTCCGCTCAGACCCCCGGACAGTCGGTACAGACCACCGGCAGGCCGGCACAGCCCCCCCGGCAGGCTGGTACAGACCCCCGGCAGTCCGCTCAGACCCCCGGACATTCGGTACAGACCATCGGCAGGCCGGCACAGCCCCCCGGCAGGCCGGTACAGACCCCTGGGCAGTCGGCACAGACCCCCGGACAGTCAGCACAGCCCCCCCGGTATATGTGGTATATATGTAGTATGCATGTAGTATATATGTATGTTGCATGCATGTAGTATATATGTGGTATATATGTAGTATGCATGTTGCATGCATGTAGTATATATGTGGTATATATGTAGTATGCATGTTGCATGCATGTGGTATATATGCAGTATGTATGTATGTTGCATGCATGTAGTATATATGTTGCATGTATGTAGCATGTATGTAGTATGTATGTAGCATGTAGTATGTATGTAGTATGTATTTTTTTTTTTGTACATTCAACACATTAGCCGGATGATGGGACTACTACTGTCCCATCATTGGCTAATGTGTCAATCACCGTCATGGTAGCAGGCATCGCCCGATGGGACTTGTAGTCCCATCGGACGATCCTGCACAGACCCCCGCAGTCTGCTCAGACCCCCGGACAGTTGGCACAGACCACCGGCAGGCCGGCACAGCCCCCCGGCAGTCCGCACAGACCCCCGGGCAGTCAGCACAGACCATCGGCAGGTCGGCACAGCCCCCCGGCAGGCCGGTACAGACCCCTGGGCAGTCGGCACAGACCCCCGGATAGTCGGCACAGACCCCCGGTATATGTGGTATATATGTAGTATGCATGTAGTATATACAGTCATGGCCAAAAGTATTGACACCCCTGCAATTCTGTCAGATAATACTCAGTTTCTTCCTGAAAATGATTGCAAACACAAATTCTTTGGTATTATTATCTTCATTTAATTTGTCTTAAATGAAAAAACACAAAAAGAATTGTCCTAAAGCCAAATTGGATATAATTCCACACCAAACATAACAAAGAGGGTGGACAAAAGTATTGGCACTGTTCGAAAAATCATGTGATGCTTCTCTAACTTGTGTAATTAACAGCACCTATAACTTACCTGTGGCACCTAACAGGTGTTGGCAATAACTAAATCACACTTGCAGCCAGTTGACATGGATTAAAGTTGACTCAACCTCTGTCTTGTGTTCTTGTGTGTACCACATTGAGCATGGAGAAAAGAAAGAAGACCAAAGAACTGTCTGAGGACTTGAGAAACCAAATTGTGAGGAAGCATGAGCAATATCAAGGCTACAAGTCCATCTCCAAAGACCTGAATGTTCCTGTTTCTACCGTGCGCAGTGTCAACAAGAAGTTTAAAGCCCATGGCACTGTGGCTAACCTCTCTAGATGTGGCCGGAAAAGAAAAATTGACAAGAGATTTCAATGCAAGATTGTGCGGATGTTGGATAAAGAACCTCCACTAACATCCAAACAAGTTCAAGCTGCCCTGCAGTCCGAGGGTACAACGGTGTCAACCCATACTATCCGTCGGCATCTGAATGAAAAGGGACTTTATGGTAGGAGACCCAGGAAGACTCCACTTCTTACCCCGAGACATAAAAAAGCCAGGCTGGAGTTTGCCAAAACTTACCTGAAAAAGCCTAAAACATTTTGGAAGAATGTTCTCTGGTCAGATGAGACAAAAGTAGAGCTTTTAGGGCAAAAGCATCAACATAGAGTTTACAGGAGAAAAAAGAGGCATTCAAAGAAAAGTAAATGGTCCCTACAGTCAAACATGGCAGAGGTTCGATCCTGCACAGACCCCCGAAGTCTGCTCAGACCCACGGACAGTTGGCACAGACCACCGGCAGGCCGGCACAGCCCCCCGGCAGTCCGCACAGACCCCCGGGCAGTCGGTACAGACCACCGGCAGGCCGGCACAGCCCCCCGCAGCCTGCACAGACACCCGGACAGTCAGTACAGACCACCGGCAGGCCGGCACAAACCACCGGCAGTCCGCACAGACCCTCGGGTAGTCGGCACAGACCCCCTGAAGGTCCGTACTCCCCCCCGAGAGGCTGTACAAGGAGAGAAAAGGGTTTTTCTTATTCCGATACCGGATGTCCCATAGACTTGAATGGGACTTCCGGTATCGGAATCGGCGATACCCGATACTTTTTTCGTATCGGGCCGATACCATCCGATCCGATATTTTAGGGTGTCGGATGGTATCGCTCAACACTACTCATAATATGATTGCAATTATATTTCTGTATGTGATAAAAACATCTGACAAACACACATAAAAACCAGAGGGCAGCAGATCATGTGAAAATATAATATTTGTGTCATTCTCTAAACTTTTGGCCATGACTGTACATAGTTATGTATCATACACATATACTGCAGGTGTAGGCAGGCATAGGATGAAAGAAAATGCAGAATGGATTTGAATAAGGGTCTCTAGGCCCATGCACACCACACTGAGAGTGGAATGACAACTCGTAACAACAGAATCTGTCCTCTGGGACTAGGTATGAGTGAACCGAACCTGCAGAACCCGGAAAAGTAAACTGGGCCCAGAGTCCTTTGTTGAAATCTATTCTGCATTTTCTTTACTGCCTGTGTTGTGCTGTATTGTATGTCAGTGGAGCCCATGGAAGTCAACTGGGTTTCCTTGTTGACATTATTTCACATGTTCCTTCCAGCGCTTCCCCACCCCCATTGTTTCCAATTGGCAATCCTGTCATTCCTTTTGGTACAACCCCAGTGAACAATCACTTTCCTGCTGTGCCAGACAATTGTGTTTTGGTTAGTTAAAACATGTACGCAGTGGTGACTTGGAAATGCCGACTGCATCGCTCTTCAAAGTGCCATTTGATTCTCAAAACAAAAGATGACAACGTAGTTCAAGAACCAACAGAACATTATCATGACTTCTGCCCTCAAAAAGCAGAAGCAAATGTGCTTCTGTGCTGCAGAGCATCTCACCTAGAATTCTAGATTATTCTCCTGCCCTGCAGAGTATCTCACCTATACCTGTATACTATCCCCCTGTCCTGCAGAGCATTTAACCTATAATTCTATACTATTATTATTATTTATTATTATAGCGCCATTTATTCCATGGCGCTTTACATGTGAGGAGGGGTATACATAATACATACAAGTACAGTAATTTTAAACAATACAAGTCACGACTGGTACAGAATGAGAGAGGACCCTGCCCGCGAGGGCTCACAAGCTACAACGGGATGGGTGAGGATACAGTAGGCTATTCTCTGTCCTGCAGAACATCTCTCCTATAATTCTATATTATTGTTCTGCCCTGGAGAGCATCTCACGTATACCTGCATACTATCCCCCTGTCCTGCAGAGCATTTAACCTATAGATCTATGCTACTCTCTGTCCTGCAGAGCATCTCACCTATAACTCTCTACTGTTTTCCTGTGGGTATTCATGTCTGTGGGCAATTTTCACATATCATGTGAACATCCTCACCTTGTACCTCAGATATCATAGATCTGAAACTTTGTGATGCTGCAATTGGCAATTTTCCATGTGGGCAATTTTCCGTGTGGGCAATTTTCCGTGTGGGCAATTTTCCATGTGGGCAATTTTCCGTGTGGGCAATTTTCTTGTGGGCATTTTTCCTGTGGGCAATTTTCCTGTGGGCATTTTTCCTGTGGGCATTTTACTGGTCACTGAAACAGGCCTAAGTATGATCTACTGTCTGATTTCATAGTGTTACTTTTCAGAGGAATTTTTTGTTACAAAATGAACGGGCACAGTTTTTAAATCTTACCAGTGTCGCTTTTTGTGATAAAAACTCAGGAACTCTTCAGCATATCCCAGTGATTCTGAGCTTTTTTTCATGACATATTGTACTTAATGGTAGTGGTAAAATTTGATCGATATCACTTGCGCTTATTTGTGAAGATAAAGAATAAAAATAATTAAGAATTAAGATAAAGAAATGCCTATGTATGTTGGAACACGCGCAGCGTTCCATCTACATATGCTGCCCTTGACTTACTAAAACCATTTCCCCAGATGAACCGCGCTTGGACAAACAAACGGGGGGAAATGCGTCGAAATGGGGCTCCTTTCTCCTTGAGATAAGTGTACCGCTTTACTTGCATCATTGCCCAAAGTGGGCTGCATTCCTGTACCCAGTACATAACTCCTCTACTAAGGGCATTTTTTACATATGTACCTATGTCTAATATAGATTTACTGTGTTTCTAGGGCCATGCACACATATGCTATGCCATTTGTTATGCCATTTGTGCATGACTTGACTGCCTCCAAACCTTTCTCTATCTGATATATCCAGTTTGGTGTCTCCTTATTTAATCATTTTTGAGACATAATTTTAAGCCATTTTCTTTGCACATCATATAGAAACAGTAATTATTCTATGCAAGGGCGCTTACAACATATCCGTATAAGGATAAATCTTTTTGGAACATTGAGCCATATTCCTGCACGGCTCACTGCTGACTATACGCACAGCATTATACATTTATACTATGCACTTTAAGCAATTTATGTAGGTGTTGGTGGTGGCTTTTTAGGGAGACTTTGAGGGTCAGAGAGGACCAGTCGACGTAGAGCAGGGAAGCCATTTCGTGTATCAAGGGTGCCAACCTCTGCTGTTAGGAAGAGACACATAGGGTAATACACATTCTGTCTTCCTTAGACCTTTCCTAGTTGCTATTTACCAGTGCAAATCGTAGATGCAAATTGCCTTTTTTTTAATCCCAGTTTGTATTTTCGCCTGGGTTAACCTGTACCAGACCCATTTATGTTCTTTCTATTGCTAATGAGGAATATTTTTGGTATTTTTTAACCCATACCACTAAAAGCTATTTTTAAAGGGGTTCTTTTTCTTTTGGGTTAATCTTTTGCTAGAATAGCTTTCTTGACTCCATACACAGAGCCTCTAAGTGCTAGAAGAGCAAAATATCACCCCCCCTCCAGTGACCCCATTTTGGAAATTATACCCCTTTGGGAATTTAACTACAGGTGTAGTGATGATTTTACTCCATGGGTGTTTTCCAGAAAGAAGCAGCAGTGAATGTTGTTGAGTGAAAACTCCAAATCTGCTATTGTTGTGCCCGTAAATTATAGTGCCAAGTACATTGTAATGCCCATTACATTATGCCCACCTCATACCTCTGGAGACATGCACCAGGAAATTAGATGGGCTCTGATTGCTACAGAAATGCCACACATGTGGACGCTAAATGTGGTTTCGGCACACTGTGGCTCAGAAAAGAGGAGGGCAATTGGAGTGTACAGAATTCACTGGATTTCTTTTGGCGGGTGAGGAGCCATAGCGTCTTGGCAGAGCCTTTGTCTCTAGTCTATGTCTGGCCTCTGTTCATTGGTGTCCTTAAGGGGGCTTCACACATAGCGATATCGCTAGCAATATCGCTAAAGTGTCACCGATTTAGTGACGCAGCAGCAATATTGCTAGCGAAATCGCTACATGTGACACTCACCTCCGTCTGGCTCCCCCTCTGGCTGTCGCTGATCGTGTGAGAAAGTCCTGGGCCGAGCGACATGTGGACGCGGGCGGGAGGAAGTCTTCATCGCCGCGTCTGACAGGTAAGTAACGACCGCCAACTGCTGCTACGTCGCTAGTGAGATCTGCCTGTTTTGCCGCTCACTAGCGACCATTTAGCGATGCACCAGCGATCCTGACCGGATCGTATCGTTGTCGGGATCGCTGGTGCAACACTAAATGTAACGGGACCCTTATTTTCAGAGATGCACAAAACTGTGTTCGACCATTCTATTGTGCACTCTAAAAAATAGGGACACCTCCGAATCATAGGCAAGATGGCATCAGCAGTGTCTCTATCTGCCTCATTATAGGGAATTTTCCACCGGGTGTTCAGTCTGAATCACGTATTTGAGATATTTATACGGAAACCCTGACTTAAGCACTCAGCGTAGAGTGCAGGATAAACGTGAGCTGAGCCTTACTTCGATCTTTGGGAGGCCGAATGAACAATTTTTTATGCATTTTAAAATCTATATTGGTAAAGTGTAAAATGATCATGTGAAATTATGACAATTCAGACAGAGAAATTAAAATACAGATGTGATAAACAATTGTTGTGTCTTTCATTCTTCAAATCAGTAATAAAAGGAACAAAGGAATGCAAATTGGTGGCAAGGGTATAAGTAATACTTAATATAAAAAAGTATATAAAATGAAATTTCTTTGTAGCAAGATGCTGGACCGGAGTAAAACTAAATGGACAGTCGGGGGAATTGCAACCACAGAAAGAGAAAAAACACACCCAGGGAAACAGGGTAAAACTGAGTGAAAAATCACACAACAGTGTATATAGCGTAAGGATCAGCAGGAATTATTATATACACACCTAAAAACCAGTAGGCAAAATTCAAGAAGATAATAGGCATACAAAAATAAATTAAAAAAGTGCTGGTGCAATACAATAAACAATGTATAAATATGGATAAAAGGATTTTACAAATACATATGAAAAGTGCTGGTGCAGTAAAGTACAAAAAATATGGTCATGACAAGCAAACCATGTGTAGGTTATTCTTCAAATCAGAAGTAATAAAATTATAATATAAGTGATCTCCAAACTAGAAAACTATAAAGAATCATTGCCCATCTAACAAAACCAGAATTGTAAATAGCATCAATCTCATCTTCTAACAAAGCATGCCGTTTTGCTTTCAAAATGTAATTATTCTCCCTGGTGAACATAGAGTTCTGTCGGTAACTGCTTTCTTTAACACACTGTCCCAGTATGAAGAATTACTGGAAGTCAGCTATGGAGTTTAATTGATTTCCTAGGACTAGTAAATTATTCATGCTTGTACTGTAAAGTTGTAACTTTAACATCAGCAGTCATCAGTGGTTTCCAACCTAAAACTTTTAATTCAGCACCTAGAGAGTCAAAAGTTGTAGACCAATGGCATACTCACATGAAGAAAACACCCTTAAAGAGAACTTGTTAGCAATGACATATCATAAAGACACCTGTGGCAGGCGGATGGGCCAGGGCAGGAGCCAAACACCCTACCCACAGTCCCATCCCTATTCATGTAAAGTTTATTACACCAAAATTTCAAATTCCGATTAAAGAAAAACCACCATATGAATATCTTCACTAAACTTATCTATTTAATCTGTATAACAGTGAGATTCTTGCCATGCCTTTACTTAAACATGCAAAATTGTACTGACATGTTCTCTTTAACCCCTTTACCACCTGAGATGTATGCATACGTCCCTGTGACCTGGTACTTATTGACCTGCAACGCATGGTTATGTCACGAAAATTTTGCCCACGCAATCTCAGCATCAGAAGTGGTCCCACACCGCTCCAACCACTTTAACCAATTTACCCCTGAGGATGGTTTGTACGTTAATGACCAGGCCAATTTTTGCAGATTACCACTGTAACTTTATGAGGTTATAACTCTGGAACGCTTCAACGGATTCCGGTGTTTCTGAGATTTTTTTAATTACATATTATATTTCATGATAGTGGTAAAATTCCTTTGGTATGACTCGCTTTTATTTGGGAAAAAAATGGAAATTTGGCAAAAATTTTGAACTTTCAAACTTTGAATTTTCATGCTCTTAAATCACGGAGATATATCGCACAAAATAGTTCATAAAAACATTTCTCACATGTCTACTTTACACCAGCACAATTTTGGAACCAAATTTTTTTTGTTCGGAAGTTATAAGGGTCAAAATTTGACCAGTGATTTTTCATTTTTTCCAGCAAAATTTGCAAAACCATTTTTTTAGGGACCATATCACATTTGAAGTTACTTTGAGAGGTCTATATGAAAGAAAATACCCTAAAATGATACCATTCTAAAAACTGCACATCTCAACGTGCTCAAAACCACATTTAAAAAGTTTATTAACTCTTCAGGTGCTTCACAAGATTTTTTTTTAATAACATTTAACTTTTTTCACAAAAAATTGACTTCAGATCCAATGTTTTTTATTTTGACAAGGCTAACAGGTAATAATAGGCCCCCAAATTTGTTGTGTAATTTCTGAGCATGCCGAGAAGGGAAGGAGCACCATTTGACTTTTTGAATACAAAATTTGCTGGAACAATTGGCAGATGCCATGTCGCACTTGGAGAGACTCTGATGTGCCTAAACAGTGCAAATCCTCATCAAGTGACACCATTTTGGAAACTAGACCTCTCAGGGAACTGATTTAGATTTGTGGTGAGCACATTGAACCCTCAGGTGCTTCACAAAAGTTTATACAGTTGAGCCGTAAAAATAAAAAAAATAAAAAATTTTCCCCACAAATATGTTTTCAGCACAAAATATTGCATTTTCCTAAGGTTTACAGAAGAAATTGAACCATTCAATCTGTTTTGCAATTTCTCCTGAGTACGCTGATACCCAATATGATGGAGAAAACTACTGCTTGTGCGCACGGCAAAAAGGGGTCACTTATGAGGGTTTCTGCTGTTCTGGCAACTCAGGGGCTCTCCCAGTGGGTCAGGGCACCCATAAACCATAGCAGTAAAATCTGCACTGTAGTATGGCGCTCAGTCCCTTCTGAGCTTTGCATTGTGCCTGAAAAATATTTCCAGATTACATGTAGGGTATTGGTGCACTAATGAAAATTGGACCTCAGTTTGTTGTTAAAAATATTCCTATTAGCCCATAAAAAATTAAAGAATTGGGGCTAAAACAACACTTCAGTGGTAAAAATGTATTCTTTCTTCACCACTCAAAGGTATAAAGTTCTGAGAGGCACATGTGGTGTAAATATGATCACTGCGCCCCTAGATGAATTCAGTGGGGAGTTTAGTTTGTAAAATGAGTTCACACATGGGGGGGTTTCTGTTGCTCTGGCACCTCAGGGGCTCTGCAATGTGACATGGCACCCTCAAACCATTTCGGCAAAATCTGATCTCCCATATAGCACTCCTTTCCTCCCGAGCCCTGCCGTGCATCCAAACAGTAGTTTACTCTCACAGCTCTGGCCAAAATTAAGAGACCACTGCACAGTTTTATAAAAATCAGCTTCTCTACATGTCTGACAGCCATTCCATTCCCATGTCAGTTGAATTCCAACCAGACAACACTTCATTCTACTTAATGTGCTTCTGATTAGGTGATCACCTGAACCAAATCTTATTTAACAACGGAAAGTATAAAAACCCTGCTGTGGTGTTCATAATTCTCTTGCAATAGGACAAGCTGGATGGCAAAACAAGTGATAGTAATATTACAAAAGTAATAGGACTGAAAAAATAACTTTTAACCATGCCAAAGGAGTTGAAAAGAAAAGTCTTGAGAGGAAAATAAGTGCTCAATTCTGGCTTTACTAGCAGAGGGATACAGTGAGCGTCATGTTGCCTCCATCCTTAAAATTTCCAAGACGGTTGTCCAGTTGTCCATTACAACAAGGTCAAGCAGCAGAAATTGGTGACAACAAAGCTACAGATCGGCAGAGGGCGAAAATGACTCTACACTGACCAGGATGACGTCTTCTTATTCAGGATTACATCAAGTGATCTACAAAAGAAATAGCAAATGGCAGCTGGGGTGAAGTGCACGGCAAGAACAGTTTGTAACAGGCTACTAGAGGCAGGACTCAAGTCATGTAAAGCTAGAAAAAAGCCTTTCATCAATGAGGACAGCCAGGCTGAAGTTTGCCAAAGACCATAAGGATTGGACCATAGAGGACTGGAGAAAGGTAATCTTCTCTGATGAGTCTAATTTTCAGCCTTGCCCAACACCTGGTCATCTAATGTTTAGATGGAGAGGTGGAGAGGCGTACAAGGCACAGTGTCTTGCACCCACTGTGAAATTTGGTGGAGAATCGGTGATTATCTGGGGATGCTTCAGCAAAGCTAGAATTGGACAGGTTAATCTTTGCAAAGGACATATGAATCAAGCCTCATACAAGGTTATCCTGGAAAAACAGTTGATTCCTTCTGTTCAGGCAATGTTCCTCAACTCTGAGGACTGTTTTTTTCCAGCAGGACAATGCGCCTTGCCGCACACCTAGGTCAATCAATGTGTGGATGGAGGACGACCACATGAAATCCCTGTCATGGCCAACCCAATCTCCAGACCTGAACCCCATTGAAAACCTCTGGAATGTAATCAAAAGGAAGATGGATAGTCACAAGCCATCAAACAAAGAACTGCTTAAATTTTTGTACCAGGAGTGGCATAAGGTCACCCAAAAGCAGTATGAAAGAATGGTGGAAAGCATGCCTTGAAGCATGAAAGCTGTGATTAAAAATCATAGTTATTCCACAAAATATTGATTTCTGAACTCTTCCTGAGTCAAAACATTAGTATTGTTGTTTCTAAATGATTATGAACTTGTTTTCTTAGCATTTGAGGTCTGCAAGCACTGCATTTTTTTGTTATTTTGACCATTACTCAAAATAAATGCAAAATTTAGTGCTTGGAAATTTGAAGACATGTTGTCAGTAGTTTATAGAATAAAAGAGCAATTTATATTTTACTCAAAAATATACCTATAAAGAGAAAAATCAGACAAACTGAAAATTTTGCATTGGACTCTTAATTTTTGCCAGAGCTGTATATCGGCGCACTCAAGAGAAATTGTACAGCAAAATAAATGGAATGGTGCAATTTCTCCTGTTACCCAAATGAAAATGCAAAATTTGGTGCTAAAAAAATCTCTGTGGAAAAATTAGATTTTTTTTTAATTTACAGGGCTCAACGTTAAAAAATTTCTGTGAAACACCTGGGGGTTCAAGGTGCTCACCACACATTCATTCACACCATACATTCCTTGAAGGGTTTAGCTTCCAAAATGGGGTCAATTGTTGGAGTTTCCACTATTTAGGTACATCAGTGGCTCTACAAACAGGAAATGGCATCTGATTTCAGCAAATTTTGCATTCAAAAAGTCAAATGACGCAACTTCCCTTTCAAGCCCTGCCGTGCGCCCTAACAATAGCTTTCTCCATCATATTGAGTATCTGTGTACACATGAGAAATTTATCTACAAATTGTATGCTACAATTTCTCCTGTTACCCTTATTAAAATGCAAAATAAGGTTAAAAAAACATTTTTAAGTGGAAAATGTGATTTTTTTACTTTTTATTTTCATGGCTCAACATTATAAACTTCTGTGAACCACTTGGGGTTTCAATATGCTCACCATGCAACTAGATAAGTTCCCTGAGGGGTCTAGTTTCCAAAAAGGTGTTACTTGTGGGGGATATTTACGGTTTAGGCACATCAGGGGCTCTCCAAATGTGACATGCCATCCACTAATTGTTCCAGTAAGTTTTGCATTCAAAAAGTCAAATGGCGCTCCTTCCCTTCTGTGCTCTGCTGTGCACCCAAACAGTAGTTTTCCACCACATATGAGGTATCAGCATGCTCACAAGAAATTGCACAACAAATTTTGGGGGCCACTTCTTCCTGATACCCTTGTAAAAATAAAAAATGGGTCTAAAGTCACTTCAAATGTGAGGTGGTCCCTAAAAAACAATGGTTTTGTAAATTTTGTTGCAAATATGAGAAATTTCTGGTAAACTTTTAACTTTTATAACTTTCTAACAAAAAAATGTTGTTTCAAAAATTGTGGTGATGTAAAGTGGACATGTGGGAATCGCTATTTATTAACTATTTTGTGTGACATATCTCTCTGATTTAACAGCATAAGAATTCAAAGTTTGAAAATTGCTAAATTTGCCAAATGGTCTTCAAATTTCTGTTTTTTTTCACATATAAATGCAAGTTATAGTGAAGGAATTTTAAAACTTTTATGAAGTACAATATGACAACAAAAAAAGAGTCTCAGAATCAGTGGGATCCACTGACGAGTTCCAGAATCATGACCTCATAAAGTGACAGTGGTCAGAATTGTAAAAATTGGCCTGGTCATTAACGTGCAACAGCCTTGAGAGATGAAGGGGTTAAAGACAACCTGTCTGCTGCCACCCAAGTTTTGGATAGATGCCCAACTCCTGAGGTTGTTCCCCAGTTTCCAGGTTGTTTGACAACTTCTCCAGCAGAAACAAAATATCTTAAGACATCTCTTCATAAAATAGTTCCTAAAACAGGACAATTATACTAAAGAATGCATCATTTTACATAGAAAGGTACAATACTTTAACATCTCTTTACCAGTAGTCAGGGAAATATCTCTGGGATCAGGGAAGATGGCGATACTGTTAATAGCTCTAGTGGACCAGAGAGCCAATTGCTCCACCACTAACTTCGGCATGGCTGCTTCCAGCCTGCAGCTTGTTGGAGATTGGTGCCATCCAGTGGATGTTAAATGGTTCGATTATGTCACTTTCTCATTCTGCATAAGCCCATTAAGTGACAAGCTAAAAGAGGAGATGTAGGTTGTTGGGTACAGAGAGCAGGATTTGGTAAGCATAAGGTTTTTTTTATTATCATTATTATGCGACAGGCTGTGGTGGCATTATATAGTGGTTTGTACTGTGTGTCCGTCATACTATGAATATGTGGGCTGTGGGGGACATCGTACTGTATAAGAGGGCTATAGGGGCAATATATTGTGTATAGGAAGCTGCGGTGCTGTCATATTGTTTATAAAGAACTATGGGGACATTATATTATATATAGGGAGCTGTGGGGAACAGTGGGGACATCATACTGTATATAGGAGTGCTGTAGGCCCATCATACTGTATCTACAGTATATACAGTATGATGGGCCTACAGCACTCCTATATACAGTATGATGTCCCCACTGTTCCCCACAGCTCCCTATATATAATGTCCCCATAGTTCTTTATAAACAATATGACAGCACTGCAGGAGGTCATGGAAGCCAACATACTGTATCTCTAGGAGCTTTCATGGGTTTCATACTTTGTATAGGGTAGAATTAGGTGATACCACAATAATGGGACTATGATGCCATCATACTGTATGCAAGGAACTGTGTGACCATCATACTGTATATAGGGGCAATGTAGAGCCTAATATTGTGTAAAGGGAGCTATGAAAGCCATCATACTGTATCTATGGAGCTGTGAGGGTTTTCATTCTGCATATAGGGAGCTGTGGGGCCATCAAATTGTGTTTAGGGACCTGTGGGGGACATCATACTTTAAGTAGTGGACTATGGTGCCATCATAATATATATATAGGGAGCTGTGTAGGCATCAAACTGTATTTAAGGACTGGGGGCCTTCATCCTGTGTATAGGGTCTTTGTAGGGTCATTATACTGTATATAGGGAGCTGTAGGGGCCATCATACTGTTTATAGGGAGCTGTGGGGGGGCAGCATACTGTGTATAGAGAGCTATGAGGCTTCATAGCATATTTAAAGTGGCAAAAAAACCTCAGAAAAAATATGTATAGGGACCAACAAATTGTTTTGAAAACCAAAAGAGCAAAAAATAGAAAAAACCCCTAAAAATAACCTTTATTAAATAATCATAAAATTGGAACAAACCTAAATGCCAGGTGATAATAGGTTTCATTAAGTGACCAAATATGTATCACTATCAAAGGAAGGGGGGGAACCTCACCCTAATAGACCCTAATATGTCCCTTTCTAGCCGCGGAGGTTGGCACCCTAATTGTTGACGATGTGGCGCCCCCGCTCAACGTCGGTTGCCCTAAGAAACCCTTAATCACCCTAGCAAAACAAAAAAAGGGATACACAGTATAACACACACATACAAATAACCCGAAAAAAAACCCCTAATGGGTAGACATAAATATGTCCTGATAAAAGGAAGGTGCTGAAGTGCTATATATCTCGTAATCAAAAAAGGCTCAAAGAAAAAAATATGTTAATGCAGCCATGAATAACTTATCTCGTACTAAAAAATACATATGCTGCAGAAAAAACTATAGTCCCTGCAGCTCAATCATCTTATCTCGTAGTAAAAAATACTGCAGAGGGACATATATCAATGATATTGCCTAAAAACCGTCTACAATCACAATCAATTTGCCATTGTAATCATTCTTATTGCAATGAGTTTTTTGAGGGACTATGGCTCCCCCGTGTGCCTTATATAAATGTATTCTGCATGTGTTGTATATGTCATGCCAGGTAAATCAAATTGCCTTATGTTGATGTGTTATGTTTACATTGGTTCATGGTGTGAGGTCCCTTTAAATGCTAATGAATTCATTGTATTAGTAACTAGTTAACTAAGGGAACATCCAAAAAGAAAAAAGAAGCCATGCCGAAAATATAATGATCTTTATTGAAACATGATTAAAAGGGTAGATGTAAAAATCAATACAATGGTTAAAAGTGAGGGCACTACAAAAAATATTACCACATCAGGGGTACTATGCACAGAAATGTACAAAAATGCGTGTACAAAAAAATGCTGAGAACAATGCCAAGGAGAAAATATGGTGCATGATAATTATTCAAATAACAACTCCAAGGACTCAGAGGAGCTGGAAAGAACTCCAAGGACTTGAGAGGAGTCCCCAGGACTAAGCAAGTCTAAGGACTGCAACACAGGCCCCAGGACTCTGGAAGGGCCCCCGACGGGGTCTCAGCCGCCCAGATTCCAGCACATGGACTACTGCTGATCTTTGGCTGCTGCAGCTGCTGTGGGTGCGGCTATAGAGAGTGCAGGGAGAGATCAGGAAATCCAGTGTTATACTCTTATTTTTGTTTATTCTATTTCATCCTCGTTCATTAAACGTTATTTTCTATTGGACAATGGATCGTCCACCAGGGCCGTGGGGTACTTGGTACCGGGCCGCTTCCTAAAAGGGCAGTGTCACAACAGCGGTGACCCGGTACGTGGACCTGGGCGTCCAATAAAAGGGGAATATTTACAAGGGATGATAAAGAGTTTGTAATAAAGTGTTCGTGACGCCACCTGTGGTCTCTGATCAGAGGTGACCAGCGCTGCAGTGCAGATCCTCTGGGACTGATGGTGTGATGCACCAGACTTGGAAAAGCTCTCCACAGGCAGAGCTGTTGTCCCAGGGCAGCAGTTGTAATTAAAGATGTGATGTTTAAGGATGGTTAAGGGTGGCAGATGTAGCAGTGCTGAGTGAGTGTTGAGGAAAGAATTCAGAGGACATAGCTGAGTGCAGTTCCGAAGCTTTACTCACAGTTCTGGTGTACACAGATACCTGCTTGGTGCTGTGTCATCCAGGTGAGGGGCTCAGTCAACTCCCAGGCAGATGGAGAACACCTGTCCAGGACTCCCTTCAGTATATGCCTTTCCTGACCATCTCACTGTGTTACCTTCTCACCTCTTTCTACGCAACACCTCACAGTCAATGTCCCAGGCCAGCAGCCACGGACCCTGTCAGATAACGTACTCTCTGCATTTACTTGCTCCCTTATGGCTGCCTTTCTGGCGAAGATAACTGTGGTTAGTGGATGAGATACCTAAAGGTGCCACAGCTGTCGGCTTTCTAAATGAGTCCATTGTCCAATCCACTAGGCTAGGGGCTGAGACCCTTCTGCGACCTGATCCCTCCAACTAACGGCAGTCAGCGTGGAACGAGTCCCACGGGTGGCTCCTGCCCAGCCCGTGCCTCTGGAATCCCTTCCCTCTACAGGGAGCTTCCTTCTGTATCTATCCCGTCCAGCAGCTCCTCCAGACCAGGAGCTGCTCCACATATGTCCTTCCACCTCTTCCCCTACGGGAAGACTCTCTTAACTTCCTACAATTCTCCCACTCTAACCCTCAAGCTTAACCCACCTCCCAACACCCTTTATCACCCAAGCAGGGGTTATCCAAGGTGCCCTGCTACTCTAGGGTGTGAGGTGGCTGCAGGTGTAAGAGTGCGTTCGTGTGCCTCCACCTTACCTGGGAAGTGGGATACCACACCTCTGGCTGAGGTGCAGTACCTCTGTGGTGACTGAACCCTCAGGGGCGCTACAACAACAGTTGCCTCATTGGACTCTATTTCGCCAGGACTACCGTGACCGGAGAGAGAACAAGGTAAACTGTGGGAAAAGCTGTGTCGGTCTCGTCTACTTATGTACAATGGACCTGGGGTGCTTGCTGACCGATTGCTCAGTGGACTCTGTCTATGTACTGTGCCTTTAAATAACCTGGCCACAAATACACCCCCCTGGTGGGTCACCCTTGTTACAATACTGTGTATGGCATGCGTCCCTGCAAGTTACGTCCCTTGCGGGGACGACGCTGGTCTCAGGTGTTCTGACAACGCACTCTGTTGCCTGCTTGTTACTGATAATCTGAGCCAGATAGCATGCTTTCATTATCCACATCGCATAGTGCACAGAGTGCAGGCTCTAGCCCAGCCCCTGAAAAAAGCATCACTGATGACTTTTTATGTCATGAAGGGGCACAGGCTGTGGCAGTGACCACAGCCTCTACCCCCTGATAACGCTTCATTTGAATATCCCATCATGCACTGGAATTCTCAAATGAAGCATCGTCAAAAAGGAAGTGGAAAAAAAATTAGAAAAGCAGTTAGTGTAGTTAGGGAAGGATAAGGAATGTTTAATTTAACTATATTAGAAAATAATTTAGGTAATGGCACAAAATAGACAGGGATTTAGAATGAAAATTACTTTGGACGAGCCCTTTAACAGAAGAAGTATGTTTGATTCCGAGCAGATTAAATATTGATCATGCCCATGCCCCTGACGGGATAAATCTACAGGTGTTGACAGTGTTGAGGTCGATAACTGATAGCAAGAATC
Organism: Dendrobates tinctorius; assembly: GCF_039654945.1. Taxonomy (NCBI): domain Eukaryota; kingdom Metazoa; phylum Chordata; class Amphibia; order Anura; family Dendrobatidae; genus Dendrobates; species Dendrobates tinctorius. The sequence goes on from NW_027361684.1 coordinate 45,071,662, forward strand.
TATTGTCAGATTTGCTTTAGTGCATGTACATTTTGTGACACTGAAAAGAATGCAGTGTAAAACATCAATTTTCTCTTGTTAGTCAGTTCACAGCTGTTCACTAGAATTTGCATCAAATGCCAACATTTTTGAAAGGTAAACAGAAAGAGGATTGCTGGGGCTCTAGTAGGCGGACAATTGCTATGAAGACATAGATTGAACATAACACTGGAGATCTCTGGAATGTGATATTTGTTGATCTAACTTTCAACTCTTCAGTTATGTGTTGTCTATAAAAGAAAGGATATCTGACTGTGACAGCACACCTGCTATGATGTCAGCCCTATTTTTGGAACATGAATGCTCTATCATATAGCCTAGAAGAGAAAATGGCATAGTTCACTTTGACATATTCAGTGACATCCCTTTGTTCATTAGTAACTCAGTTACCATGGTTCCTTCGAAAAACAAACAAGAACTCACGTCTTTGATCTCAGGATCAGTTGTTAGCTTTCTAAGTCTTCCGAGAGATTCCTTTAAGGACAGCTTTTAGATTTTAATGGGTCACATTCAGTTCCAGACAAAGAATTCACAAAGCGCTGTCTAATGTCTAAACTAATCTTTTACATATTAGAGTTTGTTACTTTTATCAACACGTGTGATCTTTAGATTGCTGGTTATCTTTTGCAACATTCCCTTCAAATAACTGTGACGGCCGTCTACGAATCTGCGCTGCAGTAGGACCAGCACCCTGAGTAACCCCGAGACCCTTAACCCCTATACAGGTATCTGGAATTGTAGCAAGGCCCAGGGGGTAGTCGTTTGGTGGAGCAGTGGACCAGAGCAGGACGGCCGCCAAGGGGTTAAAACTAAAACTCGTGGTCAGGAGGCAGGAGTCGGAGGCCGGAGGGCAGCAGAGGTGCAAAATCAGCAGGCAGAAGTGTCAAAAGTCCTGGCCAAGGTCAGTAAAACCAGAAGGGCAGCAAAGGTACAGAATCAGCAGGCAGCAGAAGGGTCAGAAATCCAAGCGAAGGTCAGAGTCAAAAATCGGAAGACAGGCAGAGGTACAAAAATGGCAGGCAATAGAATGGTCAGAAATCCAGGCTGAGGTCAGAGTTAACTATAGCAATTCACACAGTAACACGCAAGGGAACCAAGAATATATCCGGCGGCTTGCAAGACCAGTCCCAAGGTATTTGAGGGATAAGGTCATCCCTCACAGGTTCCCGGACTGATGATGTAATTAGGACCGCCCCCAGGACCAGGCCAGATGGTGATGCAGTAAGCCCTACATGACTGACAGAGGGGCGGAGCCTGCACCCACCAGATGCCTGCGCAGGAGCCTCTTCTCTGTCACCACCCTCACCCAAGGGCAAACCACGGCGCCTCCCAGTGGCCGAGGCAGAAACAGCCGTCCCCGAGTCCGACGGCGACGCGACGGTCCGGCGCCTCCTAGTGGCCGAGACCGGAACAGCAGGCCCCGAGTCTGGTGGAGACGTGTCAGTCCGGCGCCTCCTAGTGGCCAAAGCTGGACCAGCAGGCCCCGAGTCTGGCGGCGACGTGCCAGTCCAGCTCCTCCTAGTGGCCAAAGCCGGAACAGCAGGCCCCGAGTCTGACAGCGACGTGACAATAACATGGCATTCACTTCTGTGTCTACTTACAGTTAGTGTTCCGTAACAATGGCTGGTTCAGCTTTCTTTAATTTTTTTTTTTTGGGGGGAGGGGTTTGTGCAGTGGTTAGCACTTTAGCGTTCAAGTGATGGAGTCTACAGTTCAAATCCCACCTAGGACAACACTTTCAAGGAGTTTGTATGCTCTCTCCGTGTGAGTGGGTTTCCACCCGGTTCTCCAGTTTTCTCCAAAATTACAGACACTAAAGACCAGGTTTTTCAGAATAAGAGGTATGGTATTAACGAACCAGCCTGGGGACATTCACCTCTGATGCTGAAAACCACATCCTTTCCTCTGGGCCATAACCCAAGTAGTAGGGAACGACGTTGGAGGCGAGAATCTAGAATCCTCGAAACCTGAAACTCTACATTACCATCAACCATTATTGGGGAGGTGGTAGGGGTGAGGACTCAAGAGGTTTCACATATTTCTAGAGAAGAGACCTCAGAAAGACATTGGGAATCTTAAGGGCCTGGGGTAGACCTGGTAAGGCCTCTTTCACACATCAGGTTTTCGCCGTCAGGCGCGATCCGGCGCTTTTGACAAAAACCGGATCCGGCGAAATGCAATGCCGGATCCGGTTTCCCCCCCATTGACTTGCATTAGAGCCGGATCGAGCCGGATGGCCATGCGTTTCATCCGATTTTCGCCGGATCCGGCAATGTGACGCGATCCGGCGTCTGGAAAAAATGGCTACTGTAACTTTTTTTGTCTCCGGCGAAAAAGCCGGACACGCCGGATCCGGCGTGTCCGGCTTTTTCATACAATGAAAGCCTATGAGCGCCGCAATGCGCCTGATCCGGCGACAGCCGGATCCGTTTTTTTTGGTCTGAGCATGCTCAGTAGCTCTGCCCACAAGACATATAAAAGCAAGACAGTGGGACCCTCAGCCACACCCAACATGCCACCCAAGCCAAGAACCAGGAGCAGGAGAAGGCAGCAGACATCTGCAGCAGCACCATCAGCACCACCCCAAATGGAGCAGCATGCTGAACAACGGGAGGGGAGTCCAGCAGCAGATGAGAGACGGTAATTATCAAATCCCCCATTCCTCCAAACTAGGGCTATGGAATATCAAGATATTCATTGGCCCTTTGTTTCTCTTTATTCAACAGCCGCCCAATAGATGCAGCAGCAGCAGCAGCAGCAATGGCAGCAGCAGGAACACCACCCACAGCCATGGAGTCTGGCCAGCAGGAAGACAGCACATCTTCTGGGAGCCCTCCCTCGCATCGTCAGCGTTTGACGGTAAGTTTTTATTTCCAAAATCCATCATCTCTGTAATATATGTCTATTCATTGCCTTTTGTTTCAAAACAGGAATCACAAGATGAAGAGGAGCTCCCAGAAGAAGAAGGAAGGGGTGGACAGACACTTGGAGTGGGCTCACAATTGGTAAGTTTTTTGCATCAAACGCAGAAACACAACATCACACTACACACAACACATAGAAAACAATGTTCTGCAGACCACACACAGCAAACAAATGCCTACATCCAAAGACATAACATTTTTTGTTTTCTTCTCTAGTCTTCCCAATCTGGTGCTCGGCCAAGAGGTCCTCGCAGTGCCTCCCAGGGTCGTCGGCGACAGCAACGCGGCGGTCACCAGCGTGTAAGTATAAATATTTTTGCTTTGTTTTTTTGCACTTTTTATTTCATTTCTTTTGTGGAGGCTAATTATGTTATTTTTGTCTTTTTCTTTAACAGCCTTCACAGCGTGCTCCCGACTCTGACGGTGAGGATGGAGGAATCGATGTGGACCACCTCATCGATCTCATCAGAGAAAGGGAGCCGCTCTGGAATATGGCTGACCGCCGCCACACTGACCTTATCGTTACCCGACGACTCTGGGAGGAAATCTGTTCGCTCCTTGTGGACCGCTGGGAGGACCTCGAAGCTCGGGCCCAGATTAAAGAGCGTAAGTATATACAGTACCGGTTGCTTGATTTAAACCAGTGTTTCCCGAACTCCAGTCCTCGTGGTCCCCACGGATCATGTGTTCAGGATTTCTATTTACTTTGGAAATCCTGAAAACATGACCCCTGGGGACCATGAGGACTGGAGTTTGGGAAACACTGATGTTGTATACTAACCACTTTGTCTTTTCTCGTTTCAGGGGAGAGAATTGTGAAGCGGTGGCGGTCTGTGAGGGATCGTTTCAAGAAGGAGTTCAATAAAGAGATGCGGGCCCCGAGTGGATCTGGAGGACGCAGGAGCAAGTACAAGTACGCACGAGCCCTGTCGTTCCTCCGGGATACAATGCTCACCAGAAGGTAAATATTACACACCACATGTGACAAAAAAATGTTTAGATGTAACTTTTTTTTTTCAGCCAGGGCCATACCATGTCACTATTTTAATTGTTTTTTTTTTCTCTTTATTCCACAGCACGGTGAGCAGCACTCGGGAGCCTGCACGATTGGACCCTTCTGAGGCGATCCCTGAGGAGACCGGCACCGAGGGACACTTCGACCGCCCCGGTACATCTGCACCTTCCCAGCCTTCCCACACATTCGACCCATCTGTCCCATCCACCAGCACAGGAGCATCGTGGCCGCCTACATTACATGAAGCTGCTGGTGAGGAGATCGATTTCCCTTTACCCCACCCTTCTGCCACTGCCACCTCTAGTATACCTGCGGGTACTGGGCGGCAGCGGCAGAGGGGTCAGGAAAAGAGTTATGCGCCAGAGTTCTTGCATCTGAATGCATCTTTCCAGAACTGTCTAAAAGTCTTGTCAGAGCAAATCTCCGTAGGCTTTCAGCAGATCAAGTCCAGCATTCTGGAGGTGAAGACACTTCTGCAAACCATGCATTCAGAAGCAAGATCTTCGCCAAACCACACCTTTTTCAGGTCTGTTGTGGAGCGCATGGCAACACTATCTCCTACCCAGCAGATGCATGTAATGCATTCGTGCCACGGTGCTCTACAGCAGGTTACCTCCCAACCTCCACCTCCCACCACTGTAGTTCCTCCACCTGCACCCCCTCCAGCCACTTTCCATCCTCCCCCTCCTATTACATCTGCACCCCCTCCAGCCACTTTCCATCCTCCCCCTCCTATTACATACCATCAACCTCCCCAGTACCAGCAACCTCCCCAGTACCAGACATCTCCCCACTTCCAGCAACCTGCCCCGTACCAAACTCCTTCCCCGTACCAAACTCCTTCCCCGTACCAAACTCCTTCCCCATACAACTTTCCATCAACATCATCTGCTCCTACAGTGCCTGCCCAACCCTCCACTCCACCGCCCACCACCTCTTCTGCCTCCCACATGTCCACCCATTCTGTAGCTTTTTCCACACCATCACCTCTAACTGTTCCTTCCCCACCACGATCCCAGTCCTCTCTCCACACTCCCATTGTCGAAGTGTCCCGCAGCCCCTCCAGCAGTATTTCCACCCCACACTACACAGATTTATGATGTGTTTTGTAATAAAAATGCCCAGTTGGTTTCAAACCTTTATTAAAAAAGTTTTTTTAACTTTAAAAACAGTTTACAAAAAAAAAATATTTTAAATAAAAGTTAAATTATTGTTTACACTGGTTGTCTGTCATTTCTTTCTGTGGCGAAATATGTTTAAAAAAAAGGTTAAATACAGGGTATTTAAAAGGTAAAAAGGTATTCAAAACCAGGTATATAACTGTGGGTAAATTTTAGCTTTTTGCCACAGTTGTGTTCCTGGTTGTGTTTGAAGCAAAGTATTTCACCTAAAAAGTTGTGTTTATTGTTGGTGATTTCCTAACAATGTACACAACTTTTGTTAAAAGGTGAAATACTTTGCATAAAACACAACCAGGTACACACCTGTGGCCTAAAGCTAAAAATAGACACCATGACAAGATAGCCAACTTTGGTTGGCAAAGGTATATACTGTTGGTACAGAAGGTACACAAGTTTGGTTAGGGCACAAATCTTTCCACTCTGTCATCCTGCCAGTGTACTCTGCCTTGAGGTGACATAAAGTATAGTGCAAAATTGTCCCTCATTACTGAAACCGTCACAGAACTTCTAGTGGTAATGTCATGGTAATCTTGCAAGGTGGTTTCTTCAGAGGTGTCCTCAATGGAAATGGGTTCCTTGCAGATAACAAAATTGTGGAGTACCACGCAAGCTTTGATCACCTCGTCAACAGTTTCTGTCTTGAGGTTGATCGCAGTCAATAGGACCCGCCATTTGGCTGTCAGAATACCAAAGGTACATTCAACCATTCTTCTTGCTCTTGTGAGGCGGTAATTAAAAATGCGTTTTGGTCTTGTCAATCCTCTGCTAGAGTACGGTTTCAAAAGGTGTTCTGACCGCTGGAAGGCTTCATCCCCTACACAGACAAATGGCATAGGTGGACCAGATGTTTGCGGCAGCGGTCTAGGTGGTGGGAACTGGAAGGTGTTTCCATACAGTTTACGCCCCATGGCAGACAGTTTGAAAACTTGAGAGTCATTGGAGCGGCCATAGGCCCCAATATCAACAGCAATAAATTTGTATTCCGCGTCAGCGATGGCTATTAGGACAATTGAAAAATATTTCTTGTAATTGAAATATTCCGATCCAGATCCGGCTGGCTTTACAATGCGGATATGTTTCCCGTCCACAGCGCCCAAGCAGTTGGGAAACTGACATATCTGTTGAAACTTGTCAGCAATTTCAATCCACCTCTCTGTTGTGGGCTCTGGTAAAAACTCTTCAGCTAAGGAGTCCCACAGTGCACGGCATGTGTACTTCACTATTCCTGATATGGTGGAAATCCCGAGTCTGTACTGGAAATGCAGTGACGAAAGGGATTCTCCAGTTGCAAGAAATCTGTGGGGAATTAAAAAACAATAAATTAGTTTTAAATCACAGCATTACATACCAAAACTCAGCTATAACACTTGGAGATACAAACTACCACCAACAAGATTGCAGTGAAAGTGTGCTCTGATGCGATCACATCCAATAAATGTGGCTTACCTTAAAGTCACCATCAGACGCTCTGCGGGTGAAACAGAGAAGCGGCAATAGGTGTCCGCTTTTCTTATGAGGTGTGCAATGCGCTCCACCAAGTAACCAAAATCCTCCATTTTCATCCGAACATATCCAAAAAATTTATCCGGGTTTCGTCGAAGGTCCATGCAGAGTGTAGAATAGACCCCACGCGTCATTCTCTTGGCTGTGATGGGGTGGATCCACAAACGTCGTCTACGATGCCTGATGCGCTGCTGTCTCGCTCTCTCCTTCTCCAGAACAATCACCCTCAAACGATTCGCCTCCGCTATAAAATCCACCAAATTCTTCAAAATATTTCCAATCACAACATCCATCTTCGCCAGTAACTTGCTCTTCTCTCCAACCTGCACTTTCTCCTCTACAACCTGTCAAAGAAGGGCTGTAGGAACACGCTATATATAGTTTTCCAGTAGCCAATCCCGTTCGGAAGGCCACAAGGGTCAATTTTAAAAACCGGATCCGGCGTAATCCGTCGAAAAACGGATAGAAAAACGGATGAACCGGATGAGACTGATCCGGTTTTGTCTGTCAAGAACAAGACGGATCCGGCAGAAAACCGGATCCGTCACATCAGGTTTTACAAAACATTTGCCGGATCCGGCGTTCCGGCACGACGCCGGATCGCGCCTGACGCCGAAAACCTGATGTGTGAAAGTAGCCTAAGAGTTTTCTGTCAGCCATACGTTTGTACCTGTCTCCCATGATCTTCAAATTACTCAGAACCCCCGCCACACTAAAGAGAGTGACGAAGAAAACATAGGATGCCCAATCCTCCTGATTCTTGGAGACAAAATGCCTGAGGTAAGTCTCCAAATTCTGATTAATGCACTTAGTCTGTCCATTCGATTGGGGATGGAAAGCAAAGGAAAAGGACAGCTGCACCTCCAGTCAAGAACAAAACGCCCTTAAAAACTTGGAGGCAAATTGGAGAGCATCTTGGCTCCCACGACCTGGCTGAACAGATCCGGAATTAGAGGAAGAGGGTATGGATCTCACATGGTAATATGATTTAATTCCCAGAAATCTAAACCGGGATGTAGACTGACATCTTTTTTCTTAACGAAGAAGAACCCTGCTGCCACGGGCGAAGATGAGTTTCAGATATGTCCCTTCTCCAGACTTTCTGCAATGAAATCATTCATGGCTTGGCTTTCAGGCCCAAATAGATTATACAGTCTGGATTTTGGAAGTTTAGCTCCGGGGGTCAGATTAATAGGACAGTGAAAAATGAGGATGAATGAACTCATGGAGATCAACATCCAAAACTGCAGAGACACTATCACATGTTTCTCAACGCAGCGATTCTAGAGTAATGCCCCCATCCCTTATGGGAAATATGCAAAAACATGCAAAACGCAAGCTGCGGAGACACCATCACATGTTTCTCAACGCAAGCAATGACTAGCCAGGTCTTTCCCCGGGAAGGAACAACCACGGGAAGGGCAGTCTCCAATGAAAGAAACCACCTATGCCAAAACATGGTATCCATCCTATCCATCCACAGACAGCTGTTTCAGGGTATTGCCCCTCATCAGTGTGGAGTAGGAAAGATTAATAGGACAGTCATATGCACAGTGAGGAGGCAAATCCTGACACCTCCTTTCAGAATAAATATCCTCAAAACCAGACAAAAATGCAGATAATTTTATTGTAGAGACTGTAGAAAGAGAAATATTTAAACAGTTCTCATGGCAGTAATCTCCCCACTCAATGGTCTCTGTGGCTTGTCAATCCACCAACAGATTATGTTTCACCAACCAAGGAAGACCCAATACAATTGGGGTGGGAAGACTGTCCAGGACATACTTGTATCAAGGAATGAACCAACCTCACCCTCAGTCTTGCAATTATGTACAATCTGGGTCAGAGATTTCTGTGCAAGTGGAGCTGAGTCGAACGCGAAGATGGAAATGGGCTTAGATGAAGTACAGCAAGCAAGGCCATGGGTTCTAACAAACACAGAAATTTCCTTGGTTTTGCTCCCCAGCACCACCTCTGCTGTCAGAACAAATTGGGAACTGCAGGTTGACGATAAATGCACACCCTGCTTATTCATCTCCAGACTACCAAGGGTTAAACGAGTCTCCTTTTGCTTAGGCTTCAAATAACAGGCCCCAATAAAATGACCTTTTTTTCGCAAAAAAAACCACACTTCCACCTTTTTTTTTTAATCTCCAGGGAAATGTACGACGCAGAGGCACCCCCTAACTGCATGGGTTCCTCCACATTCCACAGAAATGGTTTATCACCAGACCGCTACCCTGGTAAAGGGGCAATGCTCCGAAAAGGAGGCTCCAGAGAAGGTGGTCTTACCCACCTACCCCGAAGGCGTCTATCAACATGTGTAGCCAACGATATAGCAGCCTTCAAGGACTCAGTGGTTTCATACACTGCCAAAGCATTCTTCAACCTTTCAGTAAGGCCCTGAAGAAATTGGCTTCTGATAGCCAGGTCATTCTATTTTGTATCAGTTATCCATCTGCGGAATTCGAAGCTATACGTGTCCACAGACCGATTCCCCTGCTGAAGGAGACGCAACCTGGATTCAGGCAAGGGGACTCGGTCAGGGTCATCATAAATAAGGGCTAGAGCCCCCAAAAAATCCCTCCACAGACTGGAGACAAACCGAATTCTGCGGCAAAAAGAAAGCCCAGGATTGAGGATCTCCTTGCAGCAGAGTGATTTCAATTTGTTGCTCCTCATTTCCGGAGGAGTGAGGATGAAGTTTGAAATACAGTTTGCAAGCTTCCTTGAGCACAAAAACTTGTCTTTACCTCCTAAAAACCTGTCCTGGAGGGCAACCTTGGGTTCCAGCTGGACCATTCCACCTGCAGAGACCCTAACATCAGCAACCTGTTGCTGCTGCCAAACCTTATAGCGGAGGTCATTCGCCTCTGACAGCGTAGGTGCTCTGCCAGCCCTGCAACCTGATCCATAACCAAGGGAGAAAAGAAAAAAAAACATGCCCAAGGAAAAAAAACACACAAATAAAACCACATACCAGTTGTTTTTTTTTTTTTAAATATGCACGTCCAGTGATCATGTCAATCACAGTGTGGGAAGACTAAGTGCAACTTGGGGGATGAGAGAAAGGAAGCCCAAATGCTAGGGAAAGGGGATTGGAGTCCCCTAGACAGATCTAATAGCACCCTGCCTACCCTACTGTTCCTATATTGGTACCACATCAATCACCGACCAGAAAACCTATGCCCTGTATATCCCTAGAGTTAGGCCTGAATAGAGAAGGGTGGATGAGCACTGGTCAGTCGCCACTGTACACTAAAGACAAGGGAGACAAACAAGGGGGAAGAAAGTTAGCTTGAGCTAACTCCAAAGAGGTAACACCAAACATCCTCCAAAAACACCAGAGAAGAAGTATGCTGACTGCTCTAGCTCCAAGCCTTCACAATAGAAAATGTGAATTTCACTGGTGGCTCCCTGAAGCAGACTGAGAGTCTATAAACACCCAAGTCCAGGTGTCTCAATAGAGCTGGAAGGAGATTGTCACTGGATTCAAAATTCAGACCCCCGGCAGGCCCGTACAGACCGCCGGCAGGCCCGCACAGACCCCCGACAGCCCGCACAGATCCCATGCAGGCCCGTACAGACCCCCCGGCAGGCCTGCACAGACCCCCGGCAGCCCGCACAGACCCCCAGCAGGCCCGCACAGACCCCCGACAGCCCACACAGACCCCCGGCAGCCCGCACAGACCCCTGGCAGGCCCGCACAGACCCCCGGCAGGCCCGTACAGACCCCCGGCAGCCCGCACAGACCCCCGGCAGGCCCGCACAGACCCCCGGCAGCCCGCACAGACCCCCGGCAGGCCCGCACAGACCGAGCATCATGATGCGCACAGACCGCGCATCATGATGACATCATTTCAGCAGCCAATCACAGCCACAACACTGGCTCATTGCATTATTGTCATGTCGGACGCTGTTCACACCACAGCATCCGGCAGGCAGAGGTAGTTCCACCTCCAGCCACTATAGCCTCAGTGGCGCCGGCCTGATCTTCAGGCTCTCGGGGGTTAATCCTGCTGGAGACCAGGTTGGATGGTTAGTCACGCCCACGGTCTTTAAATAGTCATGCTGGCCTATGGGCGTCGCCGATTATAGCTTGTGTTTCATACCAAGTGGTTCCGGTCTGGAGTGGAGGTGTTGGAGAGAGAGAGATTCATATTTGGTGTCGTATGATCCGTCGATATCCTTTCTCCTTCCCATATTTGTGTTTAGTTGTGCCCTGTTCACATTACTGTTTATTCCTGTGTGTGTGCGCGGCGCAGTGCAGTTTAAGTTCTCCCTGTCTGTCATTATTTGTGTGGGAGCTTTGGTGGTGACTTCTCACTGGGTGGAGGGTGGAGGGTTAAGTGCAGGGCTGAGCAGGAGATAAGGAAAGGTCGGAGGCTCAGGCATTTGCACCTTCAGCAAAAACCCTGGGTTGAGGGTCAGACAGGGTTTCCCCTAGTAAAGGGACACCACAGGGGCCCCGGGTACTTCAGCCTTAGTTGAACTAAGCCCCCGTGACATTATAATCGGCCCACATTTTTTCAGGAGTCCATGGATCCATTAGATTCCATAACCCGCCAGTTGGCGGGGCTGTCCATACAGGTCTCCGAGTTGAATGGGGCAGTTCAGCAGCAGGGCCTGGTAGTAGCAAAGGTGCAAACGGCATCTGCAGGTATCGGTGCAGAGCCGAAGTTTCCGCTGCCAGAACGATTTTCAGGCGATCGCAGCAAATTTGTCGTATTTCAGGAGGCCTGCAAATTATACTTCCGCATGCGGCCAATATCCTCAGGTAATGAGGCCCAGCGAGTAGGGCTGGTGTTGTCATTACTGAGTGGTGACCCCCAAGCATGGGCATTTTCCTTACCACCTGATTCTGCTACATTTCATTCGGTCGATAATGTTTTTTCTGCCCTCGGGCTCATTTACGATGACCCTGACCGACTGGCTCTAGCGGAATCTAAAATCCGCGCCCTCCGCCAGGGGGAGCGCTTGGCAGAAGACTATTGTTCGGAATTTTGCCGCTGGGCTGTAGACACACAGTGGAATGACCCAGCACTGCGGAGCCAGTTTATTCATGGGGTATCAGGGAGGGTGAAACAAGCCCTCCTGATGTATGAGACTCCGGCATCATTGGAGTCTGCCATGAGTTTGGTGATACGTATTGATCGCCGTTTTCGTCAGGGGGCACAGGAGACGCTACCTCTGGGGGAAAACAGAGGTGCAGGTGTGGTTGAAGTAGATGAGTCCCCTGAACCTATGCAGATTGCTGGCGTGGCACAGGTTCAGCCTCGCGCTCCGGGAGTCCGGAAGTCCGGAGCATGTTTCTACTGTGGTAAAGGTGGTCATTATGTTAACGTTTGCCCGGTACTACCTAAGAGGGTTACACCGGCGGAAAACTGTTAAGCTCAGAGGGTATGGAGGAGACCCAACTGAGCGTATGCATATCCTCCATGATGGTATCTCAATGTATGCTCCCTGCCAAGGTTATTGTCGCCGGCAGAGAGCTACCTATATCAGTGTTTGTGGATAGCGGTTCCGCCACCAATCTCATAGATGAGGAGTTTGCACACACCGCCATACAGGTGGTGACCATTAATGCTGTTCCCCTCCCTCAAGGGGAGATTACTGAGTTTGTGGCAGAGGTGAAACTCCACATTGGGGTCCTACATTCTGAGTCGGTTACATGTAGGGTCCTCCGTAATCTCCCAGCTCAAATGGTCCTGGGTTTTCCATGGCTGTCCAGGCACAACCCGGTAATTGATTGGAAGACTCAGGACATAGTACAATGGAGTGGTTTCTGCCAAGACAATTGCTTGGCCACATGTGTGTCCGCCGTGACGCCCAGCCTGCCGGAGGCTTTGCAGGATTTCGCGGATGTTTTCTCTGAGAAGGGTTGCTCAGAACTGCCTCCACATAGAGCCTATGACTGTGCTATTAGGTTAAAACCCGGGGCCAAATTACCTAAGGCCAGGATGTTTAATATTTCTGGTCCTGAGAGACAAGCTCTGAAAGACTACATCGCTGAGAGTCTGAGCAAAGGTCACATCCGGCCTTCGTCCTCGCCTGTAGCCGCGGGGTTTTTCTTCATTAAGAAGAAAGATGGGGGGTTACGCCCGTGTCTGGATTTCCGAGAGTTAAACCAGATTACTATCCGTGATCCCTACCCAATGCCATTGATCCCGGATTTGTTCAACCAGGTAGCGGGGGCAAAATGGTTTTCCAAGCTGGACCTCAGGGGGGCGTATAACCTCATAAGGGTCCGTCAGGGGGATGAGTGGAAGACGGCGTTTAACACTCCTGAGGGTCATTTTGAGAGTCTGGTTATGCCGTTTGGGTTGACCACCACGCCTGCCGTTTTCCAACATTTTATTAATGATGTCTTTGCTCATGTCCTGGGGAGATTTGTGATTGTATACCTGGATGATATCCTCATTTATTCTAGCGATCGGGACACTCATTTGCAGCATGTTAGGCAGGTGTTACAGTTGCTCCGGGAGAACCAGCTCTATGCTAAGCTGGAAAAATGTTTATTTTTTGTCCAGGAGTTGCCCTTTTTGGGATATATTGTGTCCGCAGCTGGTTTTAAAATGGACACCGCTAAGGTGCAAGCGGTGTTGCAATGGGAGAGGCCGGAGAGTCTGAAAGCACTCCAGCGGTTCCTTGGGTTTGCGAATTATTATAGGAAATTTATAAAACACTTTTCGACTGTCGCCAAACCGCTCACGGACATGACAAAAAAGGGTGCCGATCTGGCGAACTGGCCTGAGGTGGCTATACGTGCATTTGAGCGTCTGAAGAATAGTTTTGCTTCAGCCCCCATTCTGGTGCAACCAGACGTGTCTAAACCTTTTGTGGTAGAGGTTGATGCGTCGGAGGTGGGAGTGGGGGCAGTACTGTTTCAAGGCTCGTCCTTGAGCGAGATGCATCCATGCGCCTACTTCTCCAAGAAGTTGTCGCCGGCCGAACGGAATTATGATATCGGCAACAGAGTTGTTGGCCATCAAACTGGCTTTTGAGGAATGGCGACACTTCTTGGAGGGGGCGGCTCACCAGGTCACAGTTATCACCGACCATAAGAATCTGCTCTACCTGGAGTCGGCCAAGCGTCTGTCTCCTAGGCAGGCTCGCTGGGCATTGTTTTTTACTCGTTTCAATTTTCTTGTGACGTACCGTCCCGGGGCTAAAAACACCAAGGCGGATGCTTTGTCTAGGTGTTTTCCGGGGGGAGAACCTCGGGAAGAGCCGGTACCCATCCTCCAGAAAGGGGTAGTGGTCTCGGCTCTCACGACTGAGGTAGAGGCAGAGATTGCCGAGGCCCAAGAGGAGGTACCACCAGGACTTCCCGCCAACAAATCATTTGTACCCCTGCATCTTCGGCCTAAGGTGTTGAAGGAACACCACGATTCGGTACTGGCTGGTCACCCAGGGGTGAAGGGCACCTTAGAGCTGGTATCGCGTCGTTTCTGGTGGCCCAAAATCCGGCAGGACGTGGTCTCGTACGTGGCAGCTTGCATCACGTGCGCTAGGGCTAAGTCACCCCGAACCCGTCCTGCTGGCACGCTACAGCCTCTGGGGGTACCCAATAGGCCATGGACAGAAATCTCCATGGATTTTATCACTGACTTGCCAGCCTCGGCAGGGAACACGGTCATCCTGGTGGTGGTTGACCGTTTTTCAAAGATGGCGCATTTTGTGGCGTTGTCCTCTTTGCCCAATGCTAAGACGTTGGCTCAGGTATTTGTGAAGGAGGTGGTCAGACTCCACGGAGTACCGTCTGACATAGTATCTGATAGGGGTACGCAATTTGTGGCGAGGTTTTGGAAAGCTTTTTGCTCAAGGTTGGGGATCAAGTTGTCACATTCATCGGCGTTTCATCCACAGTCTAATGGACAAACTGAGCGCATGAACCAAAATCTAGAACAGTATTTACGATGCTTTGTGTCCGACAACCAGGAGGAGTGGTCTATTTTCCTTCCTCTGGCCGAATTTTATAATCACCGCCAAGAGTCATCAGGAGAGTCTCCATTCTTTTGTGTGTACGGTCAACATCCTCAGTTTTGTACCTTACGTCAGGGTGACTCCGGGGGTGTCCCGGAGGAGGATCAGCTAGGAGCCCAATTGTCATCAGTCTGGAGGCGGGTGAAACAGCGTTTGTTGAGCATGAGTGCCAGGTACAAACGGGTGGCTGACAGTAGACGCGTGCCAGGTCCGGACCTGTGTGTGGGTGAATGGGTGTGGTTAGCTACGAAGAACATAAAACTCAAAATCCCTTCTTTAAAACTGGGTCCAAGGTTTATTGGGCCTTTTAGGATTTCTGCCATCATTAACCCAGTGGCTTATCGGTTGGAACTTCCCGCAGTGTACAAGATACACAACGTGTTTCACAGGGCTTTATTGAAAAAGGTGGTAGGCTCTGTGGACACAACGCCGATGCCGCCTCCAGTCATGGTGGATGGCGAGTTAGAGTTCGAGGTCGCCAAGGTAGTGGACTCTCGAGTAGTACGCCGTACTCTTCAGTATTTGGTGCACTGGCGGGGGTATGGTCCAGAGGAGAGGTCTTGGGTTCCAGCCTCAGACATACATGCGGATCGGCTGGTCAGTTCTTTTCACCGTCGTCATCCGGACAAGCCGGGTCCTATGAGTCTTGAGGGCCCTGGGGTCCCTCGTAGAAGACGGGGTACTGTCATGTCGGACGCTGTTCACACCACAGCATCCGGCAGGCAGAGGTAGTTCCACCTCCAGCCACTATAGCCTCAGTGGCGCCGGCCTGATCTTCAGGCTCTCGGGGGTTAATCCTGCTGGAGACCAGGTTGGATGGTTAGTCACGCCCACGGTCTTTAAATAGTCATGCTGGCCTATGGGCGTCGCCGATTATAGCTTGTGTTTCATACCAAGTGGTTCCGGTCTGGAGTGGAGGTGTTCAAGAGAGAGAGATTCATATCTGGTGTCGTATGATCCGTCGTTATCCTTTCTCCTTCCCATATTTGTGTTTAGTTGTGCCCTGTTCACATTACTGTTTATTCCTGTGTGTGTGCGGCGCAGTGCAGTTTAAGTTCTCCCTGTCTGTCATTATTTGTGTGGGAGCTTTGGTGGTGACTTCTCACTGGGTGGAGGGTGGAGGGTTAAGTGCAGGGCTGAGCAGGAGATAAGGAAAGGTCGGAGGCTCAGGCATTTGCACCTTCAGCAAAAACCCTGGGTTGAGGGTCAGACAGGGTTTCCCCTAGTAAAGGGACACCACAGGGGCCCCGGGTACTTCAGCCTTAGTTGAACTAAGCCCCCGTGACAATTATGCGGACTTCCGATTCCGGTATCCGATATTGTAAAAATATCGGTACTCGGTATTGGAATTCCGATACAGCGAATATCGGCCGATACCAGATATTTGCAGTATCGGAATGCTCAACACTACTCATTAGTAATTAAAATCATTTAGAGCACTTAAGCAACAATATTTGATGAAATTACTACATGTAATGCAACATAGGCTTTAACAGAAACGGAAAAACTAAAATAACAGCAGTGCAGGAACCATCACATTACAGACACTACTGGTACTCAACAGATCTTTTTGACTATAATAGGGTCCATTACGTTTCCGGCATGAGATTCTTTATATTACTGAAAAATAGTGCAGCATGCCGGTAATTTTTTGCTTGTTTTTTGTTTCCTTAATCTGCAATGGAGTCATCAATGCTGATGAGAACAGAAACTAACAGCAAACTTTTGTGATCGTCAATATCTGACAAGATCTGTAGTAGGATCGTGTTTAGGAGTAATTGGATTTTCTCCAAAGCGTGCCATTGCCATGAGAGATGACCATGTACCCTAATACAGGAAGACTGCAGGAGCTAAACTAATTCCTTTAGTGATTCAACAGAATCCAGAGGTGATGTAAGGACAAGTGTCTTCAAGGTTGGTTAGGCGTTACAATTGCCTGCAATTTTATTAAATGTGATAACCATCACAATATGCTCTGTAATACCAAAAAGGATACAAAAAAGCTGGTACTGTTATGAAGTTAAGACATTCCAGTAGCAAGAGAACTCTTCACATTCCCCTTTGTCCATGACAGACTACAGAGAGATTGGTCAGTGAGTGATCGTTGATCCGAACCGGCTGTAGAGTTTCTTTTTATTATGACAGTGATCATTAATATAGCCTATATTGCTTGATGAAAATAATTGGTGAGGAGCAAGTGGCCACCTTTGAGACTTTTTCTAGTGATAAATTTAGCAATCTAACGACATATAATGCCACTGATGTAAAGTGCATTTTTAAGCCCAAAAAACAGTAAGAGAACAATGAAAACTGCAGAAGGCTAAAGAGAGAGGTTGGCTGATACACTTGGAGATCAAGGCTAGTGATACAACCACTATTGGGGCTGTAGAAATGGACATAGAGTTATATGTATTGTCTTGTTTTTAGGATTATTGAGAATAATAAAATAAGCTATAACGTTATGTTGCTCTCATGTCATTGACCACCATATCTCCTATGATCTGGTTGTCTTTCTGTATTGCCTGTCTGTATTAGAGTGATTGCAGTGAAGAAAAATTTTCAAAGTTTGGATATTGACTTAGATGAGACACATACTATGCTACATTCTTTAAGTCTGTATACAAATCCTAGGTTAGGACAGATTCCAGGGAGGGGATAATTCAGAAGTCCAATTTTATTAACCTGCTTATAGCATTTTTTTCCAAACCTAAAATAGATTGTAAAAGTTATGTTTTATGCACTTAGACAAACGCTAAAGGGCCTGTCACACTAATCGATATTGCTAGCAATATCACTATAACGTCACTGGTGTTTGGGACGTAGCAGCGATATTGCTAGCGATATCCCTATGTGTGATACTTACCTCCGACCGGCTCCCCCGCTGATTATCGCTGATCGCGCGAGAAAGGCCTGGGCCGTTTCTCGTCGTCAGCTTCCTGCTGGGCTTCCTGTGGCGCCGACGAGCGACGCGTGGAGCCGGGCGGGAGGACGTCAGGATCGCCGCGTCTGGCAGGTAAGTAACGACCCCCGACCGCTGCTATGTCGCTGGTGAGATCTGCCTGTGTGGAAGCTCACTAGCGAACACTTAGAGATGCACCAGCGATCCTGACCGCGCCATATCGCTGGTCGGGTTCGCTGGTGCTTCGCTAAGTGTGACAGTACCTTTAGATTGAGAGCTTGCACACACAAGAATACACATTGAATGAGTGCTAGCCGATTTTTTATCAGACAGCTCTTGAACCAATGTTACTCAATGGGGCAGTGCTGATGTTTGATTTTTTTTCACCAAAAGAATCTGTCAGTGAAAGAATTCCAAGTATTCTGCGATTTGTCCTCAAAATTGGATGCCATTCACCCACTGAAGTCTATTGGTGTGTTGTAATCATCCGTCTGCACTCAAATTATTTATTATGCTATGCTTATATAGCGCTTTCTTATTCCACAGCGCTTTGCATACATTATCATTGCTGTCCCCAATGGGGCTCGCAACCTAAATTCCCTATCAGTATATCTTTGGAGTGTGGGAGGAAACCGGACTGCCCGGAAGAAACCCATGCAAACACAGGGAGAACATACAATCTCCTTGCAGATGTTGCCCTTGGTGGAATTTGAACCCAAGACCCCAGCGCTGCAAGGCTGCAGTGCTAACCACTGACGACCGTCTGAGTGCAGAGTGGAGATGGTGGATCAATTTTGTATTCCATCTGCTCCTGACAGTGATTTGGATCACACTATGCTGACACTCGGATCAAAGTATGATCAGAGTTTGATCCATGTGTCATTTATATAATCAGCCGAGAGAATCTACAGTTGTGTGACCCTTACTTTAGATTAGTGAACATATTGTGTCTCTGGATGCAAAATAAAACTATTGGATAGAAAATCAGGGATTTTCAGGACCCAAGGTTTTTCTCTTGATAACTTTCTTATCCATTCACACCTAATCCTTTTAAACCAAAATGATGTACAGATGTGTGAAAAAGTATTTGACCCCAATGTGGCTGAATTACAACAATTCTGCAAAGATGAGTGAGCCAAAATTTCTCTAGTAAAAGACTCATTGCCAGTTATTGCAAACGCTTGATTGCAGCTGTTCCTGCTAAGGATGGCCCAACCAATTATTAGGTTTATAGGGCAATCACTTTTTCACACGGGGACCTCTAGGTTTGGATTTCTTTTTCCCTTAATAAATCACTTTTTCACACAGGGCTCAGTAGGTTTGGATTTCTTTTTCCCTTAATAATAAAGACTTTCATTTATAAACTACATTTTGTGTTTACTTGTGTTATCTTTGTCAAATATTTACATTTGTTTGGTGATCTGAAGCATTTAAGTGTGAAAAACATGCAAAAGAATATGAAATCAGGAAGGGGGCAAACACTTTTTCACACAACTGTATCTACAAATATTTTGATTGAGTCATCCCTCATCTTTCTGTAGGACTTTTGACAGCAATGTCAGAATAGAGAAAGCAATCAGATCTTAATCTTATGTTTGTGAGAATGCATCTACGGCTGTAGCGTAGCTACCGGGGGCAGAGGGGGCGGTGGCCCCGGGCCCCGCGCTCTGAGGGGGCCCACCGATCTACGCTACTGTAACTGTATCGGCGTGCACAGCTCGCCCATACAGTTACATTCTGCAGCAAAGCAGTTAGAATCGATCTCCCTACTCTGCCGCCCAGCCGCTATGGGCCCCTGAGAAGGCGGTGGGGGGCCCCGGTGCCAGCAGTGGGCCCCCCACCTCACAGCCAGCAATGTCGTCCTGGATCTACGGATATGGGAAAGTCTCTTGAACTCAGAAGTAGACGTTTACTTCTCTTCAGCTGATTCCTGAGGTGAAAAAATCTATTTGAGGAACTCTGATTTCTGGGATAATTTTCTGAAGGGTTGTTTAAATCAAATACCTATTGGCTTGGTCTCCCTCCTCATCAATCAGTCCTTTTAAATATATAGCATGTTAAACTTAGGGAAAGAACATAGACGGGATGAGTCAAAGTCGCTCAAATCCTTGATTCAGCATATGAGGTCCCGATCCCTTTCTTTGGCATAAACAGTACCTCCCGTAAAAGTTTCATCCACAGTGCCCCTACATAATGCCTCCTGCCCCCCCAAAAAAATAACCTCATACAAAGTCTTCTCCAAAATATCCACTGAAACGTTTTTGGGAGGCACTTCAGTGAATACAGATTTTCCCATAACTGAGATAGGAGATGAGAATTGGTACTCATAAAGTTCTATGGAGAACAATAACTGTTGTTTTAAGGAGAACTTGCACCAGAATATAGGTGTCTGCCTCTAGCTCTTCCATCCTTTTTTTCCCTCCTTCCTTCTCAATAGAAACTTACCAGCACCAATTGTCATCTCCTATCTCAGTAATGGGAAAGTCTTTTTCACTGAATACAGATTTTTCAGATTTTACCCATAAACTGAGAGTAAAAGATCAGTTAAGGAGGAGAAAGAAGCAGATTTCTTTGAAAAGATATATTACAAAATTGCTTATTTTCATGTGTACTATTCATTTCTGAAATAAAAAATAAAACGAGGGTTACACTTTAAGAATCCTCTTTATAATTTAATTTTGCTTAGAGATGTGAATACATTTCAGCCGGGGAAAATTGGTGCAGTTGGTTGAAAATCCATTAAATTCATTGTCACAAAGTTATTTTAGATACATTTGTTTTGCTAGATTATCTGACTGTACATTGTGGACATATGGTCATGCTGCAAAACATTTAGGAAATCTGTAGCAGTCACTAGTAACTTGTACATTACTGATTATTTAAGATCATGGCGGTGACATCAGTCAAAGTTCCATTATGCCCTCAGCCCAACTCCCAACCGCCCCAACAGAATAACCAGACTGCTTGGTTATTCTGGGCTTCTGCTTATCAAAAGCTCATTTGTCAGAAACAGCATTAAATCTGACAGAACGTGAGAAAATGTGTTGAGACTAGAACTGGCTAGACTGCCAGATCAGGTAAAACTGAAATTTGCCAGTGCTAGACCTGGTGAAGTGTTTTGGGCATAGACGGAGCAAATATGTTTCTTCTGGTCTCTAATCTAAACCCTAATGCAATGCAAGAAGAAAGCACCACCGCACAGTGTAACAGCTTTCTACATGTGTGTGGCTCCATAGAACATAACACTTTCCGTGCCCCTGGCTGACTATGTACTGTAGGCTGTAATTCGGTACGTGGTGTACAAATGTGTGCTAAGGGTACCATATCTCAGGGAATGAGTTAATACAGCTAGATCAGAGTGAGTGAGAGTGAAAGGGCTGAATGGCTCTCACATTCCCTGCGTGGGAGAGCATGGCTGGGCTCTGAAGTCTTTCGCTTCTCTTTAGCCTTTTATGGACTTCTTGGAATGACATGTTTGGCATTTTTAGGTCTGATGCAGAAAACTGAGCCAAAATGACAGTATCCTGTCTGCAAGTATGGTCAGACCCTGTATATCAAGTGCACGTAAATTGGATATGGACCAGTACTGACTGCAAGCTAAATCCAATACATGTAAGGAATGCATGCAAAAACAGCACTTACATATCCAACTATGCTGTAAATGTGGTAAAACAGGCATAGGTGAAGGAGGATTCATTTCTTCTTGTGCAGTTTTTGCTTGAAATTATGGCCCCGATTTATCATTTTGCACCACAGTCTTGCTGAATTATAAATAGTGAAAGGTGTGCCAAATCCATTTACAGTCTTGCGACTATAAGGGCTCGTTCTCAGGACACGGCCGAGTGCTCTCTGATGCTTTATCGCATAGGAATCTGACAAATGTGGCAGTGTCGATCTGCGATTATTTCTACAGACTGCGAGTTGCTCCAGAATTCGGATCACGCACACCCAGACAAGTCTATGAGTGCATGTGAAACATCGAACTGAGCTACCATAGCACGCATAGACTTGTCTGGGTGCGCGTGAACCAAATCCTGGAACCACTTGCAGCATGTTGCGTCTTTTTCCATCCACTGACTTGGCCTTAATTTCTCCATTGTCTAAGTTTTTCATTGTCTACACCTGTGCTCCTATTCTCACATGTAAGAGAATAGGATCACACAAAGATGACCTAATGATCAGAGTTTGAGCCAAGCGTCATTAGCATAATCGGGCTGATTTTCGCAAGATAAAATCTATGATTGTGTGAGCGAGGCCTTGAAGAGGAATATGTTGGTCCTATGTAAGTGAGTAAAATAAATAAATGATAACTATGAGCAACTCTTCTTGCAACTTCAACTTTCAACTTGCACTTTTTTGTGACCTAACTGCCATTGCAGGCTCAGATATGTCATCTTGCCCTAGACTATCTCAGCTTCTTTGACATAACAAATAGATGAATGGAGGGAACCAGGGGCCAGCAATGACAGAGAGGCATGTCTCAATATCGTTGGGACAGAGTCATGTCTACGAGTGTGTAGCATCTCCTCTTTTTACAACAGTCTGGGAATCGAGGAGATCAATTGCTGTAGTTTAGGGAGAGGAATGTGCTCCCATTCTTAACTGATGTATGATTCTAGTGGTCTTCGGTCTGGGCTGCAAGGGCCCCATTCATTTCCTGAACTCCCCCGTGACGCCATCCTGTTGTAGGGAAGGAGTATGGGGTTTACCATTTTCATTGAAACATACATGTATTTCCCTGAAATTGACATTGTCTGTATGGTAGCATACATTGCTCTTAAACCTCTTTATAATGCTCAGCATTGATTGTGCCTTTCAAAATGTGTAATAGGCACAATCAATGCTGAGCACTAACTCAACCGAACCCCATATTATATCAGAGATGCAGACTTTTGAACTGCATTCTGATAACAAAACAATTTTCCATTTTGCTTCAGTCAATCTTAAATGAGATTTGGCCTTGAGAAGACCTGCAGCATTTCTGGATTCTGTTGGTATATGGCTTCTTCATTGCATGATAGAACTTTAACTTACATTTCTTGGTTCAAGAGAGGCCTGGATGTCGTCCTGGAGTGTAACAATATTACCGTAACTAACTGAAGCGTAACAGTTATTAGGTTCTTTAGAAGGACGTAGATCTGAGGATTTATTCTGATGGAAAATAGGCTGAACTGGATGGACAAGTGTCATTTTTTGGCCTTGCTAACTATATTTGTGGTTTGCATGCGAACTGTGTGCACAGACAATCATTTCTTAAAGCACTACTGAGCCAATGCAGTGTTTTACCAACTGAAATATGCCTGTTTGATGCAGTTTAATGCAGTGCTGCCTGAGGGCAAAAGATCATGAGAATCCCATATTGATCATCAGCCTTGTTCCTTGTGCATATGATTTACTCAAGACTCTGAATCTTTTGATATTATTAAGTACTATACATGGTAGGATATTCAAATTCTTTCCAAATTTACATTGAGGAACATTTTTTCTGAAATTCTTACACAATTTTTGGATGTAGTTATTTACAGATTAGTGAATCTCTGATTATCTTTGCTCCCGAGAGACTATGCCTCTCTAACACGTTCATATTATGCACAGTAATATAACTTAGTTTAAAATTGACCCACCAGCTGTTTATCATTAGTGCCTATTACTTTTCCAGCCTTTTGTTAAATGCTATACTTTTTTAGATGTGTTGCTGCCATCAATTTCCTAAGGCCGGTTTCACATTAGCGCTTTTTCAGCGCGCGCACGGCCGGGGGTAGCTCCGCCCCCGAGCCGGCTCTCTGCCCGGCGTGCCCGCCCCTTGCTTGTAGCGCCGCCTACTAGCGGACAGCGGCGCCTGCGATCGGCGCACCCTATCTTTAGCATAGGGTGCGCAGATCGTGCGCAGGCCGTGCGCTAGTTGCGCTTTGACCTGCGCTGCGCACTTTTGACGGTGCGCCGTGCGCGCCAAAATCAAACTTTTCGGATTTTGGCGCGCACGGCGCACCGTCAAAAGTGCGCAGCGCAGGTCAAAGCGCAACTAGCGCACGGCCTGCGCACGATCTGCGCACCCTATGCTAAAGATAGGGTGCGCCGATCGCAGGCGCCGCTGTCAGCTAGTAGGCGGCGCTACAAGCAAGGGGCGGGCACGCCGGGCAGAGAGCCGGCTCGGGGGCGGAGCTACCCCCGGCCGTGCGTGCGCTGAAAAAGCGCTAATGTGAAACCGGCCTTAGGAGGTTAATTTTTTCAAATGAAGCAGAAAAATGTCTAACTTTCACCTTCTGATCTGTGCTCTTTGTTCTGTTGTGAATAAAATGTGGCTATAAGAGATTTCAATGTCATTGTATTCTTGTTCTCTACATTTTACACAGCGTCCCAACTTTTGTGGAATCGGTGTTGTGCATTCCGCAGACATTTACACAGTATGCACACATATTACACACATGATACAGAGGCATATACATAGTACACACAAATATACACAAGAATATATAAAATACCGTATTTTGCGGACTATATGATGCCCCTGACCATAAGAAGCCCCCCAAATTTTGGTGTGCAAAATAGGAAAAATGTTTTTAAAATAAAATCGTGGTGCATCTTATAGTCCATTTTAACTGTAGCTACCTAGGGGTGGCTGTGGTGGAGTGGGATCACAGTAGGCAAGGTTGCTGCTTCAGGAAGCAAGAGTGGGGAGATGTTGCATTCCCTGGGCTCTCAGAAGATGTCAGCGTTGGAGAGCGGAGTTCCCTTTCATATAGTGTGGTGGGCTTCAGGAAAATGGCTGCCGGTCAAGATCTCAGAAGAGATCTCGGAGACGATATCTCATCTCCCGAGATCTCGATATGTGCATACGCCACCTCTGGTGGCCATTTTCCAGAAGCCCACCGCAAGGAACTCTACGAGAAAGAGGATGCTGGTCGACATCTGAGAGCCCGGGGCCTGCAGCAATACCCCACTCCTGCCACTGCCGCTGAGTGGGAAAATTGTGTGGGATTGGTGCACCCACTGCTGGATCAAGGTTATCACCTCTACGTAGATAACTTTGATACCAGGGTCTCACTGTTCAACTCCCTCTCTGCACGAGCTACCACAGCCTGCGGTACTGTACTCAAAAATCAGAGAGGCATTCCTAAGATGCTAATTGGGCAGCTGCTCAGGAAGGGTGAGAGCAGAGCCCAATGTAACACAACACACTGGTGGTCAAGTACAAGGACAAGAGGGATGTCCTTTTCTTGACCACCATTCATGGTGACAGCAGCACCACCAGCACTGCACGAGGTACCTCTACACAGGAATTAAAACCAGACTGTGTACTGTACTGTGTAGAAAATGAGGGGAGTTGATCTCTCTGATCAAGTCCTCCCGCCATACCGTGCTATGAGAAAGGCCAATTTGTGGTTCAAGAAGCTTGCCGTGCCCATCATACAGTTGGCAATGTACAACGCTTTTGTGCATCACAATATGCAGGCCAGACCGTTATGTTGTATCTTCAGTTCTTCAGTTCCAGGAACATCACTGCTTTAGAGGAGATCTGCATAGAGGAATGGGCCAACATACCAACAGTGTGTGCCAACCTTGTGACTACTTACAGAAAACGTTTGACCTCTGTTATTGCCAATAAAGGATATATATTAAAATATTGAGATGAACTTTTGTTAATGACCAATTACTTATTTTCCACCATAATTTGTAAAATAAATCTTGCCAAATTTGACAAGGTGATTTTCTAGATTTGTTTTCTCATTTTGACTTTCCATAGTTGTGGTCTACCTATGATGTCAATTACCGGCCTCTCTCATCTTTTTAAGTGGAAGAACTTGCACAATTGGTGGCTGACTAAATACTTTTTTACCTAATGTATAAAATGTGTCTTTATGAGAAGAAATTGGATATTTTTTTTAATTCAAATTACAGTACTTCCTTTGTCTTTTAAAGATTGAAGAACTTTAAGAAAGTCTCAAGCTTATAAAAGCTCATATATTACCTATAAAAAACAAGAGCAGTTTTGTACTTAGCAATAAGACTGTAAAGAGAAAATCTACAGGTATAACTACACAATTTGTATATTTCTGCTGTTCATTATATGCACAGTATATTGTTGTACTCTCTATACTGGAATTTCATGAAATTAGCTTAGAATGCAAATCATGAAGTCTACTATAGGAAAATATTCAGAATTAAGAGTCCTCAGTGGTTGTTACCTTTTAATGGCTAACTGAAAAGATGGTAACACACATTGCAAGCTTTCGAGACTACTCAGGTCTCTTCATCAGGCATAGAATAATACAAAATCTGAAGAGTCACATATTTATGCACAATACAGCACAGAAAAAATGCAATAGACTCTACTATGCAAGTCTACTATACAAATTTCACTATCTTATAAAAAAAAACATCTCCCGAAAAGGAAATCCTTCATTAATAAACATAATAAGACTACACATTTCACACAAAATCTGGTGTGTTTATTGGGTCATTAATTTTCTTCATTTGCTGAAATATTGATGTTGTCATAAATGTAATGGGCTATCCCTTTAGTGATGCATAGTACTTTTAACACATATACAGTTAGAGGGGTTTTATGCTATAGAGTCTGCCTATGGTGAGTGCAGTATACTATAGTCTGCCTATGGGGAGTGCATTATACTATAGAGTCTGCCTATGGGGGTTGCATTTTACTATAGAGTCTGCCTATGGGGAGTGTAGTATACTATAGAGTCTGCCTATGGGGGGTGCATTATACAATAGAGTTTGCCTGTGGGGGGTGCATTATGTTATAGAGTCTGCCTATGGGGGGTGCATTATACTATAAAGTCTGCCTATGGGTAAGTGCATTATACTATAGAGTCTGCCTATGGGTGGGTGCATTATACTATAGAGTCTGCCTATGGGCGGTGCATTATACTATAGAGTCCGCCTATGCGTGGGTGCATTATACTGTAGAGTCTGCCTATGGGGGGTGCATTATACAATAGAGTTTGCCTGTGGGGGTGCATTATATTATAGAGTCTGCCTATGGGGGGGTGCATTATACTATAAAGTCTGCCTATGGGTAAGTGCATTATACTATAGAGTCTGCCTATGGGTGGGTGCATTATAATGTAGAGTCTGTCTATGGGGGGGTGCATTATACTATAGAGTCTGCCTATGGGGGGGTGCATTATACTATAAAGTCTGCCTATGGGTAAGTGCATTATACTGTAGAGTCTGCCTATGGGGGGTGCATTATACAATAGAGTCTGCCTATGGGTGGGTGCATTATACTGTAGAGTCTGTCTATGGGGGGTGCATTATACTATAGAGTCTGCCTATGGGGGGTGCATTATACTATAGAGTCCGCCTATGCGTGGCTGCATTATACTGTAGAGTCTGCCTATGGGGGGTGCATTATACAATAGAGTTTGCCTGTGGGGGTGCATTATATTATAGAGTCTGCCTATGGGGGGGTGCATTATACTATAAAGTCTGCCTATGGGTAAGTGCATTATACTATAGAGTCTGCCTATGAGGGGGTGCATTATACTATAGAGTCTGCCTATGAGGGGGTGCATTATACTATAGAGTCTGCCTATGAGGGGGTACATTATACTATAGAGTCTGGTCTGCCTTAGGCTACTTTCACACATCAGGTTTTCGGCGTCAGGCGCGATCCGGCGTCGTGCCGGAACGCCGGATCCGGCAAATGTTTCGTAAAACCGGATGTGACGGATCCGGTTTTCTGCCGGATCCGTCTTTTTCTTGACAGACAAAACCGGATCCGTCTCATCCGGTTCATCCGTTTTTCTATCCGTTTTTCGACGGATTACGCCGGATCCGGTTTTTAAAATTGACCCTTGTGGCCTTCCGAACGGGATTGGCTACTGGAAAACTATATATAGCATGTTCCTACAGCCCTTCTTTGATAGGTTGTAGAGGAGAAAGTGCAGGTTGGAGAGAAGAGCAAGTTACTGGCGAAGATGGATGTTGTCATTGGAAATATTTTGAAGAATTTGGCGGATTTTATAGCGGAGGCGAATCGTTTGAGGGTGATTGTTCTGGAGAAGGAGAGAGCGAGACAGCAGCGCATCAGGCATCGTAGACGACGTTTGTGGATCCACCCCATCACAGCCAAGAGAATGACGCGTGGGGTCTATTCTACACTCTGCATGGACCTTCGACGAAACCCGGATACATTTTTTGGATATGTTAGGATGAAAATGGAGAATTTTGATTACTTGGTGGAGCGCATTGCACACCTCATAAGAAAAGCGGACACCTATTGCCGCTTCTCTGCTTCACCCGCAGAGCGTCTGATGGTGACTTTAAGGTAAGCCACATTTATTGGATATGCTCGCATCAGAGCACACTTTCACTGCAATCTTGTTGGTGGTAGTTTGTATCTCCAAGTGTTATAGGTCAGTTTTGGTATGTAATGCTGTGATTTAAAACTAATTTATTGTTTTTTAATTCCCCACAGATTTCTTGCAACTGGAGAATCCCTTTCGTCACTGCATTTCCAGTACAGACTCGGGATTTCCACCATATCTGGAATTGTGAAGTACACATGCCGTGCACTGTGGGACTCCTTAGCTGAAGAGTTTTTACCAGAGCCCACAACAGAGAGGTGGATTGAAATTGCTGACAAGTTTCAACAGATATGTCAGTTTCCAAACTGCTTGGGCGCTGTGGACGGGAAACATATCCGCATTGTAAAGCCAGCTGGATCGGGATCGGAATATTTCAATTACAAGAAATATTTTTCAATTGTCCTCATGGCCATCGCTGACGCGGAATACAAATTTATTGCGGTTGATATTGGGGCCTATGGCCGCTCCAATGACTCTCAAGTTTTCAAACTGTCTGCCATGGGGCGTAAACTGTATGGAAATACCTTCCAGTTCCCACCACCTAGACCGCTGCCGCAAACATCTGGTCCACCTATGCCATTTGTCTGTGTAGGGGATGAAGCCTTCCAGCTGTCAGAACACCTTTTGAAACCGTACTCTAGCAGAGGATTGACAAGACCAAAACGCATTTTTAATTACCGCCTCACAAGAGCAAGAAGAATGGTTGAATGTACCTTTGGTATTCTGACAGCCAAATGGCGGGTCCTATCGACTGCGATCAACCTCAAGACAGAAACTGTGGACGAGGTGATCAAAGCGTGCGTGGTACTCCACAATTTTGTTATCTGCAAGGAACCCATTTCCATTGAGGACACCTCTGAAGAAACCACCTTGCAAGATTACCATGACATTACCACTAGAAGTTCTGTGACGGTTTCAGTAATGAGGGACAATTTTGCAATATACTTTATGTCACCTCAAGGCAGACTACACTGGCAGGATGACAGAGTGTGAAAGATTTGTGCCCTAACCAAACTTGTGTACCTTCTGGACCAACAGTATATACCTTTGCCAACCAAAGTTGGCTATCTTGTCATGGTCTTACTATTTTTAGCTTTAGGCCACAGGTGTGTACCTGGTTGTGTTTTATGCAAAGTATTTCACCTTTTAACAAAAGTTGTGTACATTGTTAGGAAATCACCAACAATAAACACAACTTTTTAGGTGAAATACTTTGCTTCAAACACAACCAGGAACACAACTGTGGCAAAAAGCTAAAATTTACCCACAGTTATATACCTAGTTTTGAATACCATTTCACCTTTTAAATACCCTGTATTTAACCTTTTTTGCCGCAGAAAGAAATGACAGACAACCAGTGTAAAATAATTTAACTTTTATTGAAAAATGTTTTTTTTAGTAAACTTTTTTAAAATTTTAATAAACTTGTTTAATAAAGCTTTGAAACCATAAAACTGGTCATTTTTATTTAAATACACACATTATAAATCAGTGTAGTGTGTGGTGGAAATACTGCTGGAGGGGCTGCGGGACACTTCGACACTGGGAGTGTGGAGAGAGGACTGGGATCGTGGTGGGGAAGGAACAGTTAGAGGTGAAGGTGTGGAAAAAACTACAGAATGGGTGGATATGTGGGAAGCAGAAGAGGTGGTGGGTGGTGGAGTGGAGGGTTGGGCAGGGACTGTAGGAGCAGATGATGTTGATGGCAAGTTGTATGGGGAAGGAGTTTGGTACGGGGCAGGTTGCTGGAAGTGGGGAGATGTCTGGTACGGGGCAGGTTGCTGGAAGTGGGGAGATGTCTGGTACGGGGCAGGTTGCTGGAAGTGGGGAGATGTCTGGTACGGGGCAGGTTGCTGGAAGTGGGGAGATGTCTGGTACTGGGGAGGTTGCTGGTACTGGGGAGTTTGCAGGTACTGGGGAGGTTGCTGGTACTGGGGAGGTTGCTGGTACTGGGGAGGTTGCTGGTACTGGGGAGGTTGCTGGTACTGGGGAGGTTGCTGGTGCTGTGGAGGTTGATGGTGCTGGGGAGGTTGCTGGTGCTGGGGAGGTGGATGGTGCTGGGGAGGTGGATGGTATGTAATAGGAGGGGGAGGATGGAAAGTGGCTGGAGGGGGTGTAGATGTAATAGGAGGGGGAGGATGGAAAGTGGCTGGAGGGGGTGCAGGTGGAGGAACTACTGTGGTGGGAGGAGGAGGTTGGGAGGTAACTTGCTGGAGAGCAGCGTGGCATGAATGCATTACATGCATCTGCTGGGCAGGAGAGAGCGTTTCCATGCGCTCCACAACAGACCTGAAAAAGGTGTGGTTTGGCGAAGATCTTGCTTCTGAATGCATGGTTTGCAGAAGTGTCTTCACCTCCAGAATGCTGGAGTTGATCTGCTGATAGCCTGCGGAGATTTGCTCTGACAAGACTTTTAGACAGTTCTGGAAAGATGCATTCAGATGCAAGAACTCTGGCACATAAGTCTTTTCCTGACCCCTCTGCCGCTGCCGCCCAGTACCCGCAGGTGTACTAGAGGTGGCAGGGGCAGAAGGGTGGGGTAAAGGGAAAGCGATCTCCTCACCAGCAGCTTCATGTAATGTAGGCGGCCACGATGCTCCTGTGCTGGTTGATGGGACAGATGGGTCGAATGTGTGGGAAGGCTGGGAAGGTGCAGATGTACTGGGGCGGTCGAAGTGTCCCTCGGTGCCGGTCTCCTCAGGGATCGCCTCAGAAGGGTCCAATCGTGCAGGCTCCCGAGTGCTGCTCACCGTGCTGTGGAATAAAGAGAAAAAAAAACAATTAAAATACTGACATGGTATGGCCCTGGCTGAAAAAAAAAATTTACATCTAACATTTTTTTTCACATGTGGTGTGTAATATTTACCTTCTAGTGACCATTGTTTCCCGGAGGAACGACAGGGCTTCTGCGTACTTGTACTTGCTCCTGCGTCCTCCAGATCCACTCGGGGCCCGCATCTCTTTATTGAACTCCTTCTTGAAACGATCCCTCACAGACCGCCACCGATTCACAATTCTGTTCCCTGAAACGAGAAAGGACAAAGTGGTTAGTATACAACATCAGTGTTTCCCAAACTCCAGTCCTCATGGTCCCCAGGGGTCATGTTTTCAGGATTTCCATAGTAAATAGAAATCCTGAACACATGATCCGTGGGGACCACGAGGACTGGAGTTCGGGAAACACTGGTTTACATCAAGCAACTGGTACTGTATATACTTACGCTCTTTAATCTGGGCCCGAACATCGAGGTCCTCCCAGCGGCCCACAAGGAGCGAACAGATTTCCTCCCAGAGTCGTCGGGTAACGATAAGGTCAGCGTGGCGGCGGTCAGCCATATTCCAGAGCGGCTCCCTTTCTCTGACGAGATCGATGAGGTGGTCCACATTGAGTCCTCCATCCTCACCGTCAGAGTCGGGAGCACGCTGTGAAGGCTGTTAAAGAAAAAGACAAAAATAACATAATTAGCCTCCACAAAAGAAATGAAATAAAAAGTGCAAAAAAACAAAGCAAAAATATTTATACTTACACGCTGGTGACCGCCGCGTTGCTGTCGCCGACGACCCTGGGAGGCACTGCGAGGACCTCTTGGCCGAGCACCAGATTGGGAAGACTAGAGAAGAAAACAAAAAATGTTATGTCTTTGGATGTAGGCATTTGTTTGCTGTGTGTGGTCTGCAGAACATTATTTTCTATGTGTTGTGTGTAGTGTGATGTTGTGTTTCTGCGTTTGATGCAAAAAACTTACCAATTGTGAGCCCACTCCAAGTGTCTGTCCACCCCTTCCTTCTTCTTCTGGGAGCTCCTCTTCATCTTGTGAATCCTGTTTTGAAATAAAAGGCAATGAATAGACATATATTACAGAGATGATGGATTTTGGAAATAAAAACTTACCGTCAAACGCTGACGATGCGAGGGAGGGCTCCCAGAAGATGATGTGCTGTCTTCCTGGTGGCCACACTCCATGCCTGTGGGTGGTGTTCCACCTGCTGCCATTGCTGCTGCTGCTGCTGCTGCATCTATTGGGCGGCTGTTGAATAAAGAGAAACAAAAGGCCAATGAATATCTTGATATTCAATAGCCCTAGTTTGGAGGAATGGGGGATTTGATAATTACCGTCTCTCATCTGCTGCTGGCCTCCCCTCCTCAGCATGTTCCATTTGCTGCTCCATTTGGGGTGGTGGTGGTGCTGATGGTGCTGCAGTGGTCTCCTGCCTTCTCCTGCTGCGCTTGGTTGCTTTCTTGGGTGGCATGTTGGGTGTGGCTGTGGGTCCCACTGTCTTGCTTTTATATATGTCTTGTGGGCAGAGCTACTGAGCATGCTCAGACCCAAAAAACCGGATCCGGCGCATTGCGGCGCTCATAGGCTTTCATTGTGTGAAAAAGCCGGACGCGCCGGATCCGGCGTGTCCGGCTTTTACGCCGGAGACAAAAAACGTTACAGTCTCCGTTTTTTCCAGACGCCGGATCGCGTCACATTGCCGGATCCGGCGAAAATCGGATGAAACGCATGGCCATCCGGCGCGATCCGGCGCAAATGCAAGTCAATGGGGGGGAAACCGGATCCGGCATTGCATTTCGCCGGATCCGGTTTCTGTCAAAAGCGCCGGATCGCGCCTGACGGCGAAAACCTGATGTGTGAAAGAGGCCTAAGAGAAGTGCAATATACTATAGAGTCTGCCTATGGGGAGTGAAATATACTATAGAGTCTGCCTATGATCACTCCTCCCAGAAGAAGCAACAGCAAAACGACACCCATCGAGTGTGAGGAGAACACCACGTCCCATCCTGACTTTTCTACCATCCCTGTGGAGGTAGTAATTACCAATTCTATGCTCATAGAGTTTGGTATGTACTACTGATGAAAGGTATTGTACACATACGTCATCTATAGATGTTTGTGCACATCCTGCAGAGCCCTATAAAAGGACTGCCTGGTATGTAATCAGTATACCCCATTACCTGTTATCAAATATACAGCCTTATTTTACAATCCTCCCTTCCCTCTCTGTTTTCCTTGTCTTTAACTCCCCGTGATTAACAGGTTATTTCTGGTAGCTTTCCCTCCTTTTTTGGAGGTAACATTGCCTGCCCCAACCCTGTTTTTTAAAATGATTTTAATATGGTGTATCAATAAAAATATATTATTTTATCCTTAAATGTTGGGAATCTCTTCTTGTCAGGTGAATTTACTCATCACCTGTCTTTAGTTTTTCTATGGGGAGTGCAGTACACTATAGTCTGCCAATGAGGGGGTGCATTATACTATAGAGTCTGCCTATGGGGATGTGCATTATACTAAATAGGGTATGCCCATGGAGAATGTATTATAAAAGAGAGGCCTATGAGGAGTTCATTATACTATATGGAGGGTTAGGGGAGAGTGCATTATACTATATTGAGAACTATCTAGTGTATTATACTTTATGGAGGCTATCTAGGGGGCCATCATACAGTGTAGAGATTACAGTGAAGGGACCATCATACAGTGTTGGCGCTATTAAACTGTTTGGGGGCTACTAAGCAGTCAGTATACTGTGTGGGTGGTACTATGCATCGAGAGGTCATTATATTGTGTATAGGGGAGCACCATACTGTGTATAGGGGAGCTGTATATGGGGAGACTCGGGACCTTATTAAATGTAAAGTGGGCACTTATTGTTATAGGGGAACTCAGGTTACTGTGATTGTCAAAAGGGCACACAGAGCCCTTTCTAGGTTTCTAGGGGGCAAAATGTGGGCACTGTTTTCTAGGACACTTGCACATGATATTACTATATTCTACAGGTTTGTTTTACCATTTAGAGCACACACAGTTCCACACAGCAGGTGCAGTAATAGGGACACATATGGCAGCAGCATTGGGCCTCAGCATTGGGGTATCAGCAGGATGAGGAGTTTGGGCAGGCTAGGAATACATGGTGATGGGGCTGGAAATATGAGAAGTGAAATGTGTCTTTGTGGTAATCTCTGCAGCCGAGTCATCGCTGGAAGAAGTTGTCATGTTGGTCTGGGCCCGATGGAAAAGAAGGGAAAAGTGAACGATTCCATAAGAAAGAATGTCCTCTGTAAGTCACCATCTATAACTATACTGAAATCACTTATGGTATATGTTCCGTAGGACTGGTATTTACCACTGACCATATGGTGATAATATCAATGTTGGTCTTTGTATAGAGATTATGTTCAGCAACAGCGAGGTCATCGTCTGAGGTTCTCCTCCACTATTAGGGTGCATCGCAGAGTTGTAATCAGGGTTACCTGGTTAGTGGCCCACTCAGAAGTTTCACCCCCCTGAACCATAACTCCAGCTACGACCCTGGCCGCAGTGCAGATGCTCGACTTCACTCAGTTTATTTGTTCAGTGGCTGTAAAATGCTGCTGTAAGAGGGTAAGCTATAATGTCTTTTATGCCTCCCTTCCCTCCGATTGTCTTATGTTCAGAGATGTGTTTTATGATAATTGCCTGCAGTACTGCTACATGTATAACTTTGTATTACTGCTCATTGCTTATGGTATTGCCACTTGAATGTGTAAACCACTATATAGAAAACTGTAATATATTGCCTTGTATTTCTGTATTATAGTATTGCATATATATTATGTGTTCTTGGTATATGTACAGTCAGGGAAAGTTAGTGTATCCTCCTTGGAACATTAGAGGAGGGCATTCTTAGTATATAGTTTCCCCTATAGACCAGGTAGTTGTAATTATGTTGCGGGCCACTAGATTGGAGTATACTAGTGGGGCCTGATGGTAGGTTTATAGAGGGTTAATTGTAGGAGGGGCTGCTGAGAGTTAAGGTTAGTGATGAAGAGTGGTTTAGACAGACGGGGCCAGGGTGCCCAAGTGTCCACATGGGATATAGGCCCGGACAGCTCGGCAGTCACGTGACGTTAAGTCGTTATTGCCCACATTACCCACGGCCACTGCATGCCTTAGCAGTGGGTCAGAACAGGAAAAGGAAGATGTGGTGTCTTACCGCTTGGACCAATGCTTTTAGGGTAGAAGTTGGCTGGACTAAGGAGATGAAAGGAGTTGAAGCTTCAACGAAATCAATAGAGACGGATGCTTCACCAGGGGTCACCAAACGTAATGATTGATGAATTCAAGTCTGGGGCGAAACAGGCAGAAGGAAATGTCATTATAGTGAGGTCAGGCCTGGAAGGAACTGGGAAGCAGTCTAGTACGGTCCGGTCCGGGCATGTGCTGCACAGAAGTGACAACAAGCAAGGGAAAGTTCAGAAAGCAAGCAAATGTTATAATGTACCAACTTTGGATGTAACGTGCGAAATCCTAAGCAAAGAAATTGTTAAAGTTGTCTCGGACTGTGTTTCCATTGATGGGGGTCGCCTAGAAGAGGGAACGTTATGGCCTGGGAAGTGCCCGGGTGAAGCTGAATCTGGAGATGCAGGTATGCCGAGGAGAATAGTATTGTTTCATGTAGGGGAAGGACTGGACACAGCTGCCACCGGAATACAGGTCACGACTACAGTCCTGTCCCTCCCTTTCACTGCTCTCAGCTTTTGCTGGCATCCCCATAGAGAATGAATGGATCAGCGGTTGGGCACATGACAGGCCATTCCATTATGTAATGGTGAAAATAGTTCCCAGTCAGAGTTAAAAATTCCCCGTTCTGCGATCGGTGCTGGTCACAGCAGATCGGTGATAAAGTGGTTGTTTGGTTATAACAAGCTAAGAAGACAAAAAGGTTGCAATTATTTGACATTTACTTTGTACCGTGTGTGGGAACATTTACTTTCTTCTCCTCTCCATCATCCACAGTAATTACTACCACTCTCTTCTAACGTTCATTTACCAGTGCAAGTGGCCCCCTCAGCTGGTGGACCCCCATAGCTGCTGCTATAGCCGTTACTCTGGTAGTTACACCCTCGATGACATATTCTGTTGACGGACAGCTGGATCGTCTCACATTTTCCTCTACATTTCACTAACATTTCCACTAACAGCCTGTCAGAATGAGCAGTGCCATTCAACACAAAGTATATAGATCCTAAGATCGTAGAACTAACAGTTTGCAAAAGGATTTAATGAATAAAACATTTCAATCAAAATATTTTGTCTTTTTTTTTTAATACTGCAGTGCCTGCTGCCATATCTATAACTGAATGTAACCTCCAAGACCGAACATAGAGTATTACAATAGCAAATGGATGTGTAATGCAGCCTCCACTACACCTATAGCTAAAAAATGTGTGCCAACTATGCCATTATTTTCTGACTGTGGAGCTAGGGGAGCACATAGCTGAGGGTGCATAGCTTTGTTATGGAGCCAAGTTATGAGACCCTAGAGGAGTAGGTTAGACTGCAGGATGTGGTCTAAAGGAGCTCTCTGAGACCATTCCTAGCTCAAACAGTTTTGATAATGAATTGCTTCAGCTTAGCGGTTATACTTTAGGGAGGTGGCATAGCTGCCAATCTTTGAGGAGGGGCGCAAGTAGATTGATACTCAATGATGGGACTATACTTAAAATCTTTGGCTATAACAGTAGAATGAAAGTTGGTTACTTAGTTATGGTTTCAATATTAAAGGGAACCTGTCAGCAGATTTTGCTAATAAATCTGAGGGCAGCATGAGGTAGAGGCTGAGACACTGATTTTAGCGATGTGTCACTTATTAGGCTATGCGCTGTTGTTTCATTACAATGAATGTTTTATTAGCAGCAGATTAACACTTCATGACTACAGCTCACGTGCATTCTGGTCCAACTCTGCCTCCAGCGCTGATTACCAGCTTACTGTCAATACACAAAGAAAGCTGGGGTGTGGGCAGAGATACTTTCTAAGCTCTGCTACATGCAACATCTAAAAACACTGAATATATCACAACTGCTGCATCGAGTAACCTAAGTGATATATATCACTGAAATCAGGGTCTCAGATGAGTGGCAAAAACCTGTTGACAGATTCCCTTTAAGTTTGTAATGGTTCTACTTCCCAAAATAAACCTAATGGGGTATCTTTCCAGATCTGCTTGCAGCATTATCCTGGAAGCTCCCAGTGCAATCTCTGATAGCCAGTATGAAGGGAATCATGTTACTTTATAGGGTCCACTCTCCACGCTGTGATACTGGTGTCCATTTATTTACTGACCCATTCACTTGTATGGGCAAGTTGGATGTGCAAATCACATCAAAAGTGGACATGTCTCGTTTGTTTAGGAGACTCATCCGCTAAAAAATTTCAGACATATGAACATGCACATAACCTATACTGGTAAGCTTTTTTTATCATTAAGAAACACAAATAGAACTTTTACAAAGTTAATGGACTTCCGAATGAGGACTAGCCCCACAAAACATGAGCGACATCTTGTGATTTCACACATTACTAGACCAAGGATTGCATTCCAAATATATAATATTCCTATAGTTTGTAAGATTCCATTACAGCTTTATACATTGCAAAAGATCCTCAAACATTTCAGTCCTTTTGATTTCACCTAAAAAGACCCAGTTTTCAGACAGATAAAAATACAGAGTTTGCCAGAAAGTGGGCATGTTCTTACTAAATACGGGCATGTCTTATGGCATCGTTCCGCAGTAAATTAAATGGTACATTGCTATTTTCACACACACAATAGATAGAGAAGACTGACTGTAACAATCACCCTAAAGATGTTAGAGGAGAGCTGGGAGTTAGAGAGCATGTACTAATGTTTCTACAGTCGGAAATCTAATAAAAAAAGAATTAGTTGGTCAATACTGGGAATCTGTCACAAAGGTTGTACTTCCCAGTCTAAGAACAACATAAAGTAGGAACAGCAACCCTAATTGGCCTCCTTGATGTAGTTTTGATAATGTAGTTTTATCTGTTAGTATTCTCAATCGTAAGCTCGTTGTAACCCCGCCTGCACCACTGATTGACAGCTTTCTGTGTATACTGTGCATAGGCAGAAAACTGTTAACTAGCGGTGGCAACAGGATCATATAGACCTCACGATTATGGAGGACTATATGGCAGGAGCTCATCACTGAGCAGATAAAACAATGTTATATTAAAACTACAAGGGAAAGCCCATTAAGACACAATACTAAAATGAGGGTATTTACCCCATCTTACTGCTGTTCTCAGACAAAAATCAAGTGACGGATTCTCTGGGGATTTAGTCAAGGACCAAGCCACACAGAAGATTATTTGGACAGGCGCGTCCCCGGCTGCTTCTTCCCGCCCACTCCCCTTGAGTGATAAGTCTCTCCTTATAAAAATACACACTAAGAGACCTGTCATCCTAGGGCAGCGGGTGGGAAGAAGCCATCATGGCCGGCCTTTCTGACTAGTCTCTTGTGCAGCTCAGTCCCCGGAGATTATTAAAATGACAGCCAATACGTCTTTTAACTGACCTCAGATATAAGAGAATAGCATCCCCATACAGGTGACAATCCAGCAGCTGTCGGCTGTACACTATAGCCGACAACTTGCTGTATCACAAAGGATCAGTGTTGGCACCGTCCATATCTGTTTAACCCCTTAGTTGCTGCTGTCAAAAGTGACTACATCAAATAAATGGTTAATTGTGGGGGCTTCCGCTTTAATCTAATTGACACACAGAGATCATGAATGTGTGGTCCTGATGTTTGCCATAGCTGTTCATGGCCAAATAGCGGCCTTAAGGCCCCTTTACATTTAGCGATGCACCAGCGATCCCGACAACGATACGACCTGGTCAAGATCGCTGGTGCATCGCTAAATGGTCGCTAGTGTGCTGCCACACAGGCAGATCTCACAGCGATGCAGCAGCGGTCGGGGGTCGTTATTTACCTTTCAGACGCGGCGATTCTGACGTCCTCCCGCCCGCGTCCATGCGTCGCTCGTCGGCGCCAGTAGGAAACCCAGCAGGAAGCACGATAGCCAGCGGGGGAGCCGGTCGGAGGTAAGTATCACGCATAGCGATATCGCTAGTGATATCGCTATGTGTAAAACCCCCTTTAGAGTCTCCTGGCTATAGCAGTCAGTTCAGAAGTTAGCGACATTTCAGTGGTAAACAAACACTTTTTCATTCCGGCTATACCACTTTGCATTAATTCCTGAATATCACCTGAAGGGTTAATAAGCTACCTGACTGCAGTTTTCAAAATGTCAGGGGGTGCCGTTTTTAAAATGGTATCATGTTTGGGGTTTCCCAATATATAGCACCCCCAAAGTCACTTCAAACATTGATAGGTCCCTCAAAAAAATAAATTTTGTAAATTTCCTTGAAAAAAATGAAAAATTATTGCTACATTTTTAAACCTCCTAAATGGCTAACAAAATAAATTAGCGTTTTAAATATTGTGCTGATGTAAAGCAGGCATGAGGGAAATGTTATTTATTAATGTTTTTGTGTGGAATGACTATCTGGATTAAAGGGATAATCATTCAAAGTTTGATAATTTCAATTTTTTTTACTTTTTGTCAAATTTCTGATTTTATAAATAAACACAAAACATATCAACCTAAATTTACTATTATCATAAATTATAATGTGCCACAAAAAAACAATCTCAAAATCGATGGGATTTGTTGAAGCGTTCCAGAGTTATCACCATATAAACTGACAATGGTTAGAATTTAAAAAATTGACCCTGTCACTAAGGGGTTAAACTACATTTTTCTCTGATACGCCGCATTGGTTCAGAGTTAAACATATGTGCCTGAGATCATACAACTAGAGTCTAAGGCTAAGTTCACACGTACCAGAACTCTTGCGGAAATTACCGCGAGAATTCCAGAATTCCATTCCGCGGGAAAATCGCATTTTAAATTCCTGCGATTTTCCCGCGGAAAAGCTAGCATTTTGCAAGCGTAATTAGCAAAATTAATGAGCATGTTGCGGTTTTTACCGCGAAGCGATTCTGCAGCGGTAAAAACTGCAGCATTAGCACAGCATTGCGGAATCCCATAGGAATGCATGGAATGCTTATTTTTCGCGTCTTCGCGGCAAAATCCGCAGTTAAAACCGCCGCGGAAACGCGAAAAAAATGCAACATGTCAACTCAGCCTAAAGCTGGAGTCACACAACAGCGATCTCACCAGCGAGATCGCTGTGTGTGACAGCGATCAGCGACCGGCCCCCCTGCCGGTATTGCTGATCGCTGCAAGAAACCTCTGGACATTTTTTTCGTTGCTGATCTCCCGCTGGCCAGCACGCATTGCTGCGTGTGACAGGTGGGAGACCAGCGATCAGCTGTAAAATAATTTAAAAAAATAAAAAATATTGTTATTCTCACCTTCCGACGTCCCGCGCAGCCTTCCCGCCTCTCTACACTCCCGGTCCCAGTAATCCTTTGCAAGAATGACCGCGAGACTTCGCGATCCCGCGACAACGGATGTCATCGCGGTAATTCTCGCAAAGGATTACTGGGACCGGAGCGTGGAGAGAGGCTGTAATGCTGTGCGGGACGTCGGAAGGTGAGAATAACAATATTTTTTATTTTAATTCTATTTTTGACATGAACACAGCGATGCCGCGCGAGCAGCGTCGCTGTGCTGATCGCTGGTGAAGCTGTCTGTTTGTCAGCTCACCAGCGATCACATAGCGCCTTACCAGCAATCCTGATACGTTGATATCGGGATATCGTTGTCGGGATCGCTGGTAAGTCGCTATGTGTGACTCCAGCTTAATACCCCTTTAAGGTCAAATAAGGCTTTGCAATGTTTGCTCATATAAAATAAAGTGGAATATTTTGGAGCACTAACAACATTTAGCTCCCTGTTTAGCCATCCTGTGGTTCTTCCCTGGGCGTTCCCCTCTCAGTCCCCCAGAGCACAGAGAGGCTAACATGCAAGTACCTAAAATCTACATACAGTGACAAGCTAAAGGGTAACAATGTTTTCAGCTTTTGAAGTTCAGTCTACATATCTCACCATCCTTTACTGCTTTGAACGTGAGACTGCCATCATTTTATAGACAATCATCTTCGCTATTTGATGCATAAATTTGACTTGCATCTATTTAGCAATTAGCATATGATTAGTTATGCAGATTCTTATGTTGCTGCATTGCTACTGTTTTGCACCTAAACATCTAAATTTTTTATTTTAATTTTGTTAATCCACCTTTGAGTTTCAACACTGCCTGAATTCTTCTTGGCATGCCCTTGATCAGATTCAAACATGTCTCAATCGAAATCTAATCCCAGGTCTCTTCTACACTTTTCCAGAGTTGGTGCATACTTTTCAACTGACTTGGGTATGTATACAGTTTTTTCTTCAATTCTACCCACAAGTGTTTGATTGGGTTGAGTACTGGGGACTGTGGGGTCCGATCTAACACCTCTATTGTCATTGAAACATTCGGGTCGTCGATCTTTTGGATCACAATGTCATCCTTTTCATACCCATAGTATCCAAGTGTACAAAGTAACTCATCTTGAAGGATACCCACATAATAGCGCAGCATTGAGACCACCATCGATCCTGGTCAAGTATCCAATGCCTTTGACTATGAAACAACTCCATATTATCAGACTTCCTCCACATAACTTGGCAGTTCCTTCAATTTCTCCATCCATTAGCCCCTTTTTTTCCTCGTTTCCCTCAAAATCCATTTGCACCCACAAGAGCCTAATTTATTGTTATTTCATCAATCTTCTACTGTCCATTTTTCGTACTTGTTTGCAAACTCGAGCCGAAACGTCTTATGACGATATTGAAGTCGAACCTTCTTCACCTTTTTTCGAGCCACAATTCCAATTGTACAATATACGCCACATGGTCCTTGAATGGACATCTGCGCTATTACAAAGCATAAGAGACACCTCCACTGCCGTGTTTGTCACTCTAGAGCTGATAGATCTTGTGATGAGGTGACTTGTTGATTCCGAAACTTTGCCACCTTTCGGCTTTTGAATGGACGGACAGACATCATTTCATATTCTTCCAACTGTCATGGAACTCACGTGATGCTGATGCAGTTTGGCAATTTTCTTGGCCGAGAGACTGCTATTGATAAGCTGGATGATGCTGTTTCTCTTTTCTTGGGAAATCTTCTTCATGGCTGCTCCTCGATTCGAACCAGTGACCCTTTGCTTGGGAATCAACCTAATAACACACTTAGCTATTATGGAATGTGAGAACAGGTTGTATTTTGTAGTATATAGGAAGAAAAACATTTTACAACCACCAAGAGTAAAACAGTAGCAATGCAATGACATGGCAAGAATTTGCATATCTAATCATATGCAAAATACTTGCAAGTGAAATTTATGTATGAGATAGCCAAGATGATTGTCTATAAAATGATGGAAGTCTCACGCTTGAAGCAGTAGTGGATGGTGAGATATGGAGTCTGAAACTCAGATGTTCAAAACATTGTTACCGTTTTGCTCATCACTGTATGTAATGCAGTTTAGTAATTTCACATGTAAAGTTTCCCTTCAATAATGCCTTTCCTCCTAGGTCCAGACCTACTGTACTTATATAAAAACTGATTTGGATTTCATGGAATCTTATGGTAGTGTACGTTTTATTAATAAAATCATTCCAAATTTCTTTCACGGAAGTGTCAAAATGCAGCCATGTTACAATGCATCTGAGACCGTCTTGATGGTAATAGGGCAGTTTCTCAAAAGTTGTTTTTATATCTTAATAGTTTTAATTGTGAACATGTGACGAGTGAAACTACCCAGAAAGTTCGTTATGCCATATGACTAAAAAAATATTATGGAACGATGCATTAGACTATGTTACTATTGTAATTATTGATCGCTTGGCGTGATATTTTGTGAAATGTCAGACTTAGTGAATTGCTCTCAGTGGATCAACCAATTGTCCCTTGATTAATGGCTATAATTTACAAGTCAAGCTAAAGTTTATATGATCATTGGAGCAAACAAGAACAACTTTTTTCTTTATCTATTCAAAACGTATGCCTTCGTCTAGTCTTGAGGATACAGAATTAACTAACATTGTTCAGAAATTATGAATATTCGGGATAATAATTATTGATGGGTGAACATTACCCACCACTTCCCAACCTTTATGACGTGACTCCAATGCGATATGAGAGCTTGATAGTCTAAACACAAGCTTGTCATGCCTGACCCTTTAACAAAGGGCTAGGCTACACTGCAGACTTTCATAAGGTTTGACCTCATTCACGTTAGTTATGTAATCTTACTGTATGAATAATGACTCCCCACATAACTTCCTTATGTGCAATGCAGGAAATGTAAACATTTCTGTCGTACATTTCTGGTGGGCTCGTCATATATTTACACTATGAAATCTTACATTATGATAGACAGCTTTAATATATGCAATCAGGTATTTTTTTTATTTGTCCTCAATGCTTTTTTCAGAAAGGCCGCTTTATAATTATGAATACACTTTTAGGAACTTCAAATGTATTAAAACAGATGTATAGAGTGCATTCAGAAAGTTTTCATACCATTTTTCATGCCAAGTTTTCATATACATTATATTGCATAACAGCCTTATTCTTAAAAATGGATCATTTTCACATTTTTTATTCTACACGTAATATCACATAATGAAAAACTTTGTAGACTTTTATACAAGTAAATCACCACAAACACAATAACACTAACATACATAAGTATTGTCATGTCCCACAACTTGGGAATCATACAGTATTGTATTGTCATAGCACATAATTCTTCTAGCTAATTATAGCGGAAAGAAACGAGTATTTAGGAAAAAATATGTAAACAATTTTATTGAAATATATAAAAATATACATAATAAGCAGAGTTTCCCACTATGCAGGTTAACACAGGGTTAATTCAAAATAAACAGTACAGATAGTCTTGAATAGCTGAGACCATATATTATCAGCATACAAGCGTCCTAAAGTGTTCAATACTGACATATAAAATGCAGAATTTTAACTATATAAATAGGCTCACTACATAATCAGACCAAGTTCAAAGTGCAAAGAGTGCTTTTATAGTGCAAATAAGGCTGATTAATACACTGACAATAGAGTATCAGGAGGCGTCTGAGGAAGAAGCGGTGAAACGCGCGTTGGGGCGGCAGGCCTGGGGAATCCTTGATTATATATTAGATGTAAGTACAGCACACAGTTTCAATTACAGGCGTCTCTATCTGGGTCACGGTTTAAGCACTGGCAAAAGTATATAAGTGTCCACCTGTAATGGGCTTATTTAATTGTAGTATCCAGTTTTGTATCGCATATTTTGCTAGCACTGGAAGATTGCATGATACTCTATTGTCAGTGTATTAATCAGCCTTATTTGCACTATAAAAGCACTCTTTGCACTTTGAACTTGGTCTGATTATGTAGTGAGCCTATTTATATAGTTAAAAATCTGCATTTTATATGTCAGTATTGAACACTTTAGGACGCTTGTATGCTGATAATATATGGTCTCAGCTATTCAAGACTATCTGTACTGTTTATTTTGGATTAACCCCGTGTCAGCCTGCATAGTGGGAAACTCTGCTTATTATGTATATTTTTAATATATTTCAATAAAATTGTTTACATATTTTTTCCTAAATACTCGTTGTTTCTTTCTGCTATAAATAGCTAGAAGAATTATGTGCTATTGCATTGTATCTGGAGTTAATGAGGTGATATTGTTGTATCCATAATTTTTTGGGAATATTTGTGATAGTATTGTATTGTCGTTCTACTGTTGCTGTTACACTCCTGTGGTTCAGTTTGCCTTTTGGAGGTTTGCCCTGTCTCTCTCACAGCGGCCAAGCTTTGATGTCAGTAACCCTTCCCTTCTTCCTCCTCAGTTAGTGTTTGTCATCCATCTTGCTAGGTTTATCTTTGTATATCACTGGTACCCTGCTTC
Source organism: Dendrobates tinctorius (assembly GCF_039654945.1). Classification (NCBI taxonomy): domain Eukaryota; kingdom Metazoa; phylum Chordata; class Amphibia; order Anura; family Dendrobatidae; genus Dendrobates; species Dendrobates tinctorius. The sequence goes on from NW_027361684.1 coordinate 45,116,326, forward strand.
AGAATTGATTTTTTACCTACTGCAGTTGTTGCTGTTATTATTGTGGATAATACAAGAATTCAGCCTGAAAGTAAAACTTCTTCTGGAATCTTCACACAGTACATCCCTCTGCAGTCGAGTCAAGCTGTCTGATGAAGTTTCTTTGTGTGTGTTTTGGTTTATACAGACATCCATAGAAACACTGTCTCAAGAGCCCCCTACTTGCAGCTTAGTTATGGAGTCAGATTAAGTGTTAAAGAAGTATTCCAGCACTCTGAAAGTCTCTGCAGACTGAAAGCGATGACTTTTGCCTACCAGCCACCCGACCAACTGACCACCAACTGAAGCCCTCGAGAAGAGGCTTGATTGCAGTGATTAGTAAGCCTTTTATTCTTTGCCTTATTAGATGTAAAAATAATGTGGGAAAACCTTTCTAAAGTCACATCCAAGATGTCTTAATGACATTTTCAGACTAGCTCCAAAAGCTACTTCTGTATTGTCTTAGCATATGTGCATAGGGGCATGCCCTGTTACAGGGTTATCTTCCACCCATTTCAGAGGTCCATTCCCCTGTACAGCAGTTGTGTATATTAAGGATCTCGCTTTACCTTTACAAATCACATGTATGATATAGCCAGCATCACAAATCACCCATGGCTAGTTTCTCATGGTTTGAGAGTCCACTAAGGTGTTTGAGTAGAGTAGTCGATACTGGGGGCGTCACCTATTTTCAAGAGATCAGTGTGATGCAGTGGTAGGTGATCCTTATTAATTTTAGCACAACTGCTTTAACTGCCTTTTGGCAAATGATAAGTGTGCTATACTATGTCTTTTACAAAAGATGGGTTTGGCTAGGTGGCCAGCTCTAAACAGCATAATAAATGAATAGCAGCATTGGTCTGACAAAAAGTACAACTTAGAGTTCAAAACCTCCAGACACCTGATCCAACATTCCTTAGTGAAGTAAGAATGAAGAGAGGGGCAGCACTCCAAATCCAATGAATAAATATGGATTGTTGGAATTGGAGTGCTGCCTTTGTGTCTCTTTATTATTATTTCAGCTTTCGGAAGAGCCCTGGTAGTTCTGAATTCCTTCCATATAATGATAGAGGCCACGGTGTTCTTCCTTATGCCTCAACACAATCTTGTCTTAAAGTTTGACAAACAACTCCATTGTGACCTTATTTCAGCTCTGAAATAAGAAGCAAATTGCAACACCTTAGAAAGACAAGTGTGCACCTTTGCAAATTATGTCCATTTAATTTATTTTACCACTGATGGACTCCTATCGATCTGTAATAACATTTTAAAGATGATCTATGGAAAAAGAATGTACAGTACCTGAGATCAAACCTTAATGTCGTATCAGGAGTCTGAATACTTTTCATTATGGGCAGATCAATGAAATTTAGCAATTAGTCTTCATTTTAGAATAAAGCCAGAACTGTCACGTCCGCCATGTCTGTTAGTCTCAAGAACTCCTGGAGCGATGTGCATGTGCATGTTTTGACTGCTGTCCTGCATGTTCCGTAGAGCGGTGTGCAGACTCACCTCATGTCTGAGCTGCAGGATGCCTGCGTTTCTGCTCTGCCTTCTGTGATCTTCTTGTCATGTCTGGAGTCCTTGATCATGTGACTTTTCTTAAGATCCTGCACTGTCTGGTTCTGCAATCATCTCGTCATGTCTAGAATCCCGGATCATGTGTTCTTCCTAGGATCCTGCACTGGTTGGTTCGGTGATCATCTCGTCATGTCTGAAACCCTGATCATGTGACGTTTCCTAAGATCCTGCACTGTCTGGCTCTGCTATCATCTCGTCATGTCTAGAATCCCGGAAGTGCTCCCCTGGTCCTGACCTGGAGGAGGAGGTGCTATGCCCTATATCAGGCCGCCTCTTCCTATGCTCAGGGCCTGATTATTGTGTTGCTTCCCTGCAAGGCTCTGGGTCTGTGGGGTTGCTCCCTCTATTCTGTGCCCTTGCACATGCTCCGTGCTCGTATTCCGCCTTTTTGTCTTGTGCCATGTCTTGTGTTGTCTCTCGTGCCATGTTTGTCTTTGCCTTGCTTTGCCTTGTAGTCCTTCTGCTGTTCTTTGTCTTAGTCTGTTTTGCTATGTCTCGCCTTAGCTATGCTTTGACTTGTAGTCCTTCCTTTGTTCTCTGCCTCGCCTGTTTTGCCATGTCTTTCTTTTGCTATTCCTTGCTTTGTGTTCCTCCCTATGGTCTCAGTCTTTGCTTGCTCTGCCTCGCTCTCTCCTATGGTGCTCTGTAGTGCTCCCTGGCACACGCACCATTTCTCCTCTCCTTAGTGCTCGTTTCTATGTCTAGTCCCAAGGTCTTCCCTTGGCCCGGCTCTGGGCTTCTGCCTACGCTCTGCTGCTAGACTCTGTCCTCGCTCTGACCTGGCTCTGTTTCCGCTTTCCTTGCTTTGTTCCCTGCCTTGTCCTTGCATTGAACCCCGGCGTGGGTTCCCCTTGGCCGTCTCCTGTGCCGTGGTAAGTGCCACGTGTTTGTGTACAGCCGTGTGCACTGGCCAGTGTGGCGTTCCCCCTGCGTGGCTCCTAGCACGCAGCCCTTCCTTGCGCCCTGGCGTGGCTCCTAGCACGCACCCTGCCTTGAACCCTGGCGTCGCTCCTAGCACGTACCCTGCCCTGAACTTGGCGTGGCTCCTAGCATGAAGGTTCCTTTGCCCCCTCCTGTGCCTTAGTCGTGCCTCGTGCTGCCGTTACAGCCGTGTGCATTGGCCAGTGAGGTGTGCGTCCCTGCGTCGCTCCTAGCACGCTCCCTGCCTTGAACCTTGGCGTGTCTCTACACGCACTCTGTCTTGTACCTTGGACCCTGGCGTGTCTCTACACGCACCCTGTCTTGTGCCTTGGCGTGTCTCTACATGCACTCTGTCTTACCTTGTGCCTTGGCGTGTCTCTACACGCACTCTGTCTTGTACCTTGTACCTTGGCGTGTCTCTACACGCACTTTGTCTTACCTTGTGCCTTGGCGTGTCTCTACACGCACTCTGTCTTGTACCTTGTGCCTTGGCGTGTCTCTACACGCACTCTGTCTTATCCTATGCTTTGGCATTGCTCTACACACGCACCCTGTCTCGTTTGTGAACCCTGGCGTGTCCCCTACACACGCACCTTGCCTTGCACTTAGCCTTGAACCCTGGCGTGTCCCCTACACACGCACTTAGCCTTGAACCCTGGTGTGTCCCCTACACACGCACCTAGCCTTGGACCTTGGCGTGTTCCCTAAACACGCACCCTGCTTGGATATCTGTCGTGCCTCCTTGCCTGAACCCTGGTTTGCCTGCCGGATGCCCAGAACCTGCCGACTTTGTCTAAAGCAGAGGTCTTAGGCCAGTGGTTCTCAAACTATGTGGTCACAATGATGCTCAAATTTAGGGCAGGTGCAGACAACCAAATTGGGTCAATTATGAAAATCACTCAAACTCTGAGTTTGATCAGAGTGTCATCACAGTGTGATCTGATTCTCCTGGATGAGGAGAAAATAGAGAAAAAAATTTCTCCATCTTCTTTTCTGTCTGTGGAAATTGGATTGTCCTCAGATAGGGCATACAGTGATTTTTTTCCATCAGGTAAAGAAAGATGGTATTCCGTGAGTTTATATTTGAAGCATATTCAATTAGATGTCAAAAGAGCGAATAAATGTTGATTAATAGAGGGGGAAAATTAGGATAGTACACTCTTAATATCCCAGATAGTCCACAATAAAGTAGTCCATAGTGCCAGATTGGTTTGTAAGCAATGGAGTGACACATAGCTGTAAGAGGTGACAGTCCAAGAAGACAGATAATACACTGCTCAAAACATAAAGGGAACACAAACAACAGAATATAACTCCAAGTAAATCAAACTTCTGTGAAATCAAACTGTCCACTTAGGAAGCAATACTGATTGACAATCAATTTCACATGCTGTTGTGCAAATGGAATAGACAACAGATGGAAATTATTGGCAATTATAAAGGAGTGGTTCTGCAGGTGGGGACCTCAGACCTCATTTCAGTACCAATGCTTTCTGTCTGATGTTTTGGTCAATTTTGGATGTTGGTTGTGCTTTCACACTTGTGGTGGCATGAGATGGACTCAAGAACCCACACAAGTGGCTCAGGTAGTGCAGCTCATCCAGGATGGTACATCAATGCAAGCTGTGGCAAGAAGGTTTACTTTGTCAGCGTAGTGTCCAGAGGCTTGAGGCGCTACCAGGAGACAGACCAGTACACCAGAAGACGTGGAGGGGGCCGCAGGAGGGCAACAACCCAGCAGCAGGACTGCTATCTCAGCCTTTGTGCAAGGAGGAACAGGAGGAGCACTGCCAGAGCCCTGCAAAATGACCTCCAGCAGGCCACAAATGTGCATGTGTCTGCACAAACGGTTAGAAATCGAATCCATGAGGATGGTCTGAGTGCCCGACGTCCACAGATGGGGGTTGTGCTCACAGCCCAACACTGTGCAGGACGTTTGGCATTTGCCATAGAACACCAGGATTGGCAAATTCGCCACTGGTGCCCTGTGCTCTTCACAGACGAAAGCAGGTTCTCACTGAGCACATGTGACAGACGTGACAGAGTCTGGAGATGCTGTGGAGAGCGATATGCTGCCTGCATCATCCTTCAGCATGACCAGTTTGGCAGTGGGTCAGTAATGGTGTGGGTGGCATTTCTTTGGAGGGTTGCACAGCCCTCCATGTGCTTGCCAGAGGTAGCCTGACTGCTATTAGGTACCGAGATGAGATCCTTAGACCCCTTAGAGACCATATGCTGGTGCGTTTGGCCCTGGGTTCCTCCTAATGCAGGACAATGCCAGACCACATATAGCTGGAGTGTGTCAGCAGTTCCTGCAAGATGAAGGCATTGAAGCTATGGACTGGCCCGCCCGTTCCGCAGACCTGAATCCGATTGAGCACTTCTGGGACATCATGTCTCGCTCCATCCACCAACGTCACGTTGCACCACAGACTGTCCAGAAGTTGGAGGATGCTTTAGTCCAGGTCTGAGAGGAGATCCCTCAAGACCACATTCTCTGACTCATCAGGAGCATGCCCAGGTGTCGTAGGGAGGTCAAACAGGCACTTTGGATGACACACACTACTGAGCATCATTTCCTTGTCTTGAGGTATTTCCACTGAAGTTGGATTAGCCTGCAATTTGATTTTCCACTTTGATTTTGAGCATCCTTCCAAATCCAGGCCTCCATGGGATATTAATTTTGATTTACATTGATCAATTTTGTTTTCTTGTTCTCAACGCATGCCACTATGTAATGAATAAAGATTTGCAGCTGCGATATTTCATTCAGTGATATCTACGATGTGGTATCTTATTGTTCCCTTTTTTTGAGCAGTGTATGATAGATATCAGCACAAACAGCATCCAGTACCAATATCAAAACCTCTACCATGAGAGATATTAGCATGAGCAGCAAACAATTCAAGTGTCAAACCCGTTGCAAGAAAAATGAACGAGTGCAATCTGGTAAAAAATCAGATTGCACTCTGACTAATGTTAATCTAAAAGTCCCTGCTCATCTGCGATTTTTTTTCTCAGTTCAGATAGGGCAGAGAAAAAAATCGCAGCATGCTGTGATTGTGCTCATATCTCAGACGAGACTCGCCAGTGCAAGTCAATGAGTATGATAAAAAAAAATTGCATGTCACTTTGGCCATGCGAGTACCGTCTACTGTAATTTTTACACACCCATGTCCTTGAAAACCCAACATTTCATCTCGCACGTACAGTAAAATCACAGTGTGACTCGGCGGATTAGGATAGAATAGATATATACACATAGAATAGATAGATAGATATAACCATGTCAGTCACATATATAATTAGTACAGTGTATGTGCAGCTTAATGTACATGCATTTGATTACTAAATAAATTATTTTCTGAAAAAAATGTAGAGGGATCACACCGAAATTTTATTAACCAGCAGAGGGAAAGCGGACAGCTCAGGGCTGATGTTTATAGCCTGGGAATGTGGTAACACCCATAGAGCTTCCCAGGCTATTAATAACAGATCACAACTGTTTATTTAGCCTTTGCTTATTATTAAAATGGGGGACCTCCCAAAAAAAGAAGTAGGTAAAAAAGGAAGTAGGGTCTCCCTATGATTAATAACAAGCAAATGCTAGGCAGACAGCTGTGGGATGATATTAAAAGCCTACGAAGGGGCCATGGATATTGGCCCCATCCCAGATTAATTGTTAGAATCTGTTTAGTTTGTGACTATCAACCATTTTCTTGTAGTGTTCTGGCTGCTGGTCTTTTTCCTCTGGTGCTGGGTTAGTCTTGGGTCAGGTGATTGTATCACCCTTTATTAACCTGCACCTGTCTCCCACTCCTTGCTGGACAACAGTGTTAATCTGCTTGAGTTCTGGCTTGGAGCTTTGCTTTGCCTTCTGTGTGTTTAATTAGTGCAGTGCTGGGATCTCTGGTTCTGCTAGTCTTAGTTTCTGTTTTCAGTTTGTTTCTGCAGCCTTCTCTTTGTTTTCTATTAGGAGGTGACACGTTTTTGTACCCAGTCCTTAGATCTTTCAGGGACCCCCTTTCCCCTTTCTATAGGTCTTCGCTTGAGACTAAATTAGGATCGACGGTGGGTCTATTCGCAGGAATTGGTCACCCACGCCATCGTAGGGTATCAGCCTTCAGCCTTGTCGTAGTTCAGGGTCAGTTTTCCCCCTTCTACCCTAGTCCTGTGCTTCAGAACCATAACAGTTTGTCCAGCCCGAGAAAGTACAAAAAAAAACCCTCCCGGATTTCTGCAATATGAACAGAGTTCAGGATCTTGATCAACACCTGCAACGGTTAATGTTGGAAGATGCCAGCTTACATCAGCACGTGAGTAATTGCCCAGGAGTCCGCCCTGAAGAGGCTAAGGTGGGTTTGCCTGAATGTTTTTCTGGTAAACGGCAGGAATTTTTTTCATTTAAAAATGCATGTTTACTTTATTTTCGGCTTAGACCCAGTTCTTCAGGGGCTGAATTACAGCGTGTGGGGATTATTATGTCCTTATTGTGAGGGGAGTCACAAGTTTGGGCATTTTCATTGCTTCCAGATGACCCTTGTTTGATGTCAGTAGAAGAGTTTTTTTCTGCTATGGGGTTAATATATGATGATCCGGATCGGGTTGCTACAGCCGACACAAAACTCAGACAGCTGAAACAAGGTTCTGGTGACGCTGAGGGATATTGTGCCCAGTTCAGACGATGGTCTGCAGAAGTCAGCTGGAATGATCCAGCACTCAAGAGTCAGTTTTTAGCCTGTGTGAATGACAGGGTTAAAGATTTACTCATTGCATACCCTGCACCTGCTACACTTGAGGCTGCCATGCAGTTAGCTATCAGGGTGGATAGAAGATTGAGAGACGGGCAGAATGAGGAGAAGGCTTCAATTTTGCTGGATCCTGTCTCTCAAGAGACCCCCATCGACTATGGGGAACCGATGCAACTTGGGGCGATGTCCTCTCGTTCCCAGGAAAGGGAGAGAAGGTTCTCTGAGGGGCTATGCCTTTATTGTGGTAAGACTAGCCATTTTATTAAGCAATATGAAGGTCGCATAAATCAGGAAAAGAAAAAAAAAGGGTCAGACTAACCGTTCGTATTGCATTTTTACGGTCCGCAGGAGTTTCTTTTTCTGGTAGTTCTATCTGTCATGGTCATACTATGGATTTTGAAGTGATGGTGGACTGTGGGTCTGCACTGAATTTGATCGATCAACAATTTCTAGACAAGTATAAGATTGATTCTGTATCTTTATCATCCCCTTTTCCTGTAGTGGTGATTGATAACACTCCTCTAGAGCATAGGTGCGTTTCTCAAAAGGTCACCGGGTTTGCACTCACTGTGAATATGGAGCACCAGGAATCTTTAGATTTGTTTGTACTTGATAAATTCCCTTTTCCAGTCATCCTGGGGTTACCCTGGTTAAAAATGCACAATCCTGTACTGGACTGGTCGTCAAATACTATAAGATCCTGGGGTCAGGGGTGTTATGGGAAATGTTGTGATGTACACATTACTGCTGTTGTGAAAAATGAGCTACCTAAAGCCATTCAGGAATTCTGGAAAGTATTTTCTGAAGTTGAGTCACAAGCTCTACCGCCTCATAGACATTACGATTGCGCTATTGAGTTCGTCTCAGGTGCTACTCTCCCTAAGAGTCGTTTATTTAATCTGACAATACCCGAGAGGGAGGACTTAAAGGAATACCTGCCGACTAGTCTTGCTGCAGGTCATATAAGACCCTCCATGTCCTCTGTGGCTGTGGGATTCTTTTTTGTAAAAAAAAAAATTGGGGTCTTAAGCCGTGTCTGGATTTCAGGGAGATTAATAAGATCACTGTGCGCAATCCTTACCCCTTGCCACTAATTCCGGATTTGTTTAACCAATTAGTTGGAGCCAAGTGGCTCTGCAAGATTGATCTCCGTGGGGCATATAATTTGCTGCAGATTAAAGAAGGCGATGAATGGAAGGCAGCCTTTAATACCCCAGAAGGTCATTTTGAATGTCTAGTAATGCCTTTCGGCCTTACAAATGCTCCAGTGTTCTTTCAAAATTTCATCAATGACATTCTAAGGCCGTTGATTGGTAGGAGAGTTATTGTTTATTTGAATGATAGTTTGATCTATTCGCCTGATCTGGAGTCGCACTGGCAGAGAGTCGGCGAGGTTTGGCAGATTCTGAGAGAAAACACATTCTTTGCTGAACTGGAGAAATGCGAGTTTGCTGTACAGAAAATTAGCTTTTTGGGGTACATTATTTCCAGTGATGGGTTTGAGATGGACCCGGTGAAGGTTCAGGCGGTATTGGAGTGGCCTAGACCTGAATGCTTGAAGTCAATTCAGGATTCTTGGGGTTTGCTAATTATTATAGAAAATTCATAAAGAATTTTTCTGTTATCGCCAAGCCCCTTAGGCCTGTTTCATAGATACGTTTTTCTTGTCAGTTGCCAGCCACCAAAAAGGCGGAGAACGGATCTGTGTCCGTCGAGACACCAACGGGTGCCTCCGGACCGTTGTTTTGACAGGATCCGCTGATCTAGTAATCTTAAAGGAACCGCAGGGTTGAAAAAACATAACCGCCGATGTAGCGGTGCCGCGAGTATAGGAGAGCGGGGCCGCGGCTTCATGCTCCCAGAGAGAAGAGCAGCAAGAAGAGGAGAGCGGGACTGCGGTGAGAGAGAGAACTTTAGCGGCTCCCGGGATGGCAGTAACAGGTTAAAATGCTTCCCAGTGCTAAGATTCCGGGCATGCGCGGTTCACACTGGCGGTCCGTCAGAGATAAAAAATGTTGCAGGGTCCGTTACATCCGCCCGGGAGCCGCTAAAATCTTGGCGGATCCGTAAAAAAACGGGTAGGACGGATGACCTTCAGTCAAGATCCGCCAATAATGTAAGTCTATGGGGAAAAAAAACGGATCGGCCCCTTTTTTGGCGGATCCGTTTTTTTAAAAAATTGGCGGATTTTGACTGATGGCAAATAACGGATATGTTAAACAGGCCTTACTGATCTTACTAAGAAGAGTTCCAATACTGTCCAATCGTCCCCTGAGGCTGTTAAGGCCTTTGAGCATCTCAATGAGAAGTTTAGCTCTGCTCCTGTCTTGATCCAGACAGATGAGACTAAGCCCTTTCTGGTAGAGGTGGATGCCTCATCAGTAGGAGTGGGGGCTGTTCTGTCACAGGAGGGAGAGGATGGGGTACATCCCTGTGAGTTCTTTTCTAAAAAAGTTTCGGAGGCGGAGCTCAACTACGATGTTGGGAACCGAGAATTGCTGGCTATTAAGCTTGCGTTTGAGCCTTGGCGACATTTTTTGGAGGGCGCTAGACATCCTATACAAGTCTTTACTGATCTTAAGAATCTGATCTATCTGGATGCTGCTAAACGTTTGAATGCTCGTCAAGCTAGGTGGGCATTGTTTTTTGCCCGGTTCCATTTTTCTGTGACATATGTCCCTGGGACAAAGAATGTTAAAGCTGATGCTTTGTACTGAAGTTTCTCCCCAGCGGTTAATACTGAAAAAGAAGGAATCTATTCTGTAGAGAGGAGTGGTGGTGGCAGCATTAGGTTCTGAGTTGGAAAATAGTATTCTTAAAGCCCAGGATGCGGCACCAACTAACACTCCGTATGGGAAATTATTTGTGCCTAAAGCCTTGATGAGAGCTTTGTTTACGGAATGTTATGAGTCTCGTTTGGCGTGTCATCCAGGGATTGCCGAAACTAGAAAGTCGATCGGTCGGAGTTTCTGGTGGCAGGTGTGAGAAATCGTCAAGTGGGTGCGTCAGTATACTGTGTGTGCTAGGTCTAAGGCTCATGCTCCAGCGGCAGGATTGCTGTGCCCGTTAGAGGTTCCTAGTTCTCCATGGATGCATCTTGCAATGGATTTTATCACCGACCTGCCTGTCTCTGAGGGTTTTTCTGTCATCTGGGTTGTAGAGGACCGGTTTAGTAAGATGTGTCATCTGGTCCCGTTCAATAAATTACCCTGCGCTAAGACACTTACCAGAACATTTGTGAAAGAGATTGTCAGACTCTATGATGTTCCCACGGACAATGTCTCCGATAGGGGACCACAGTTTGTGGCTCGATTTTGGCGTGCCTTTTGTGACAAACTTAAGGTTCATTTGTCATTTTCGTCAGGTTATCATCCGGAGTACAATGGACAGACCGAGAGCAAGAAACAGGACGTTGAGCAGTTTTTGAGATGTTTTGTAGAAGACAATCAGGAGATGTGGTTGGAATATCTACCATTAGCTGAGTTTGCTCTCAATAATCATACGTCTTCTTCGGCTGGATGATCTTTTTTTTGTTGTACTGGGAAGCATCCATCTTTTGGTCCTTTTGCTAGGATTGGGGCGGCGGTGCCTGAGGAGGAGAGTTTTTCTGGAAATTTGGAAAGGGTTTGGACCAGTGTGTGCCATAATCTGAATCAGGCGAATAGGAGGCCTAAGAAATATTTTGACAAGAGAAGAATGGAGGCGAGCTTTGTTGTTGGGGACATGGTTTGGTTGTCCTCTAGGAATCTACGTTTAAAGATCCCTTCTAAAAAGTTGGGGCCTAAGTTTGTAGGACCCTTCAAAGTGGTTCAGATTGTCAACTTGGCAGCGGTCAGATTGGACATTCCTTCATCCTGGAAAATTAATTCAGTTTTTCATGTATCTTTGCTGAAGAAATTTGACACGCCTGATAAGGTGGCTATGCCGTCTGCTCCTCCAATTGATGAGGACTGCGAGTTTGAGATTTCATGCATTCTTGATTCCAGGTGGCACAGGAGGCTTACAGTATCTCATGTCCTGGAAGAGTTTCGGTCCCGAGGATAATTTCTGGGTGAAAGCTGTGGACGTCTCAGCCTCAAGATTAATTAAGGCTTTTAACAGGAGATTTCCGAATAAGGCCCGGCTTAGAGGACCTGGGGGATCCTCGTTAAAGGGGAGGTACTGTTAGAATCTGTTTAGTTTGTGACTATCAGCCATTTTCTTGTAGTGTTCTGGCTGCTGGTCTTTTTCCTCTGGTGCTGGGTTTGTCTTGGGTCAGGTGATTGTATCACCCTTTATTAACCTGCACCTGTCTCCCACTCCTTGCTGGACAACAGTGTTAATCTGCTTGAGTTCTGGCTTGGAGCTTTGCTTTGCCTTCTGTGTGTTTAATTAGTGCAGTGCTGGGATCTCTGATTTCTGTTTTCAGTTTGTTTCTGAGCCTTCTCTTTGTTTTCTATTAGGAGATGACCCGTTTTGTACCCAGTCCTTAGATCTTTCAGGGACCCCCTTTCCCCTTTCTATAGGTCTTCGCTTGAGACTAATCTAGGATCGTCGGTGGGTCTATTCGCAGGAATGGGTCGTCCCCCCATCGTAGGGTATCAGCCTAGTCATAGTGCAGGGTCAGTTTTCCCCCTTCTACCCTAGTCCTGTGCTGCAGAGCCGTAACATTAATAACATCAGCTCTCAGCCACTCCAGAAACAGCGCATGCATAACATGTGTCAAATCTAGCACTTAGCCTCTTTCTTCCCACTTGTCCTGGTGTGGTGTGATAGTATTGGGGTTGATGTCACCTTTGTATTGTCAGGTGACATCAAGCCCAGGGGTTACTAATGGAGAGGTGTCTGTAAGACACCCCCATTACTATCCCTATAGTCAAATTGTCAAAAAAAATAACACCCAGAATAAAGTCATTTGTTTGAACAAATGACACAGACTCCTTTATTGCCTCTAAGTTAACCAAAAACACTTATACTCATCTTATGCCCAAACCACTAAAGCCAACGCCTCCTGTAAAAGAACTAAAATAATAAACAAGCATATTCTTCTCCTGTCCGCCAAGAAGATAATAATCCAATTCTCCTTGACGCGTTTAGCTTTGCTACATCAAGAAGGCAGGCTGCATTGTTGCATGAGGTGACTATATAGCCTGCCATCCAGCAGAGACACTGAGCTGCGTGTGCTTGCTCAGCTCAGTGCCTCGTGGTAAAATGCTGAAGATGAGCAGAGTTCATATCCAATTAACTTGTTTCACCTCACTGATGTCACCGCAAGCGTCAGAAAGCTCTCACGCTCGCGGTGCTGTCAGAAAGGTCATCTGAGTTCAGAGCCAATGCACTCAGATTAACTCAATGATGTCAGTGCGAGTGCAAAACTACGATGATCCTTCTGATGGCACAGTGAGCATTAGAACATTCAACTTTCAAAATTTTGGCGTTAAACCTTTGATGAGATTTTTAAACATCTCTAACATGAGCGCTTGATATCAAATAAACAGCTTTATATAATATTGGATAATCTTTCCCCTATGATGTTGACCTATTTTAAAATAATTTGCATAAAAACTCTAAAATAGGATGAAGTACAAAGCATATTATTTCAAATGTATTCCACATTATTGCACAAGTTTAGAACAACCAAAATCATATATAGTTGCCCACATTTATAAAAAAAAAATTGGGTAATTTGTGCCAAATCTCTAGTGTACTCAAATTCTGTGGCTCCATAAATATTCAATGTCACACCTTAATGGATAGATAGCCCATAGTAAGTAAATACGTAGTTGAAATACAAGTAAATAACATACGGCACTTATTTGACACCATTTTGTTCAAAAGAGGATAAAGTCATCCCTCCGCGACAAGGTGTACCCAATCAGGAAGGAAGGTCCCAGCAGGCCTCAAAAAAGATGGGTTCAGAGCATGACCTACACCTGATTGCTTTACACCTGCCCCAGGAAAGCTAAATAGATAAGGTGCACCGCCTGAAGGGCAGTGGCCCCTCTCCCAAATGTACAGGGTACAAAAAACTAAAGCAAACCAGAAAAGGTGCACATCAAAATCATGTTATCTAAGTGCCCTGTGATTCATACATTTATTACTACTACTTATTTACTTACTGTATGGTATCTATTTATTGTTTTTATTCTAGGTTTTGTTTGGTAATGGCCACATTGTAAATGTGCAACTACACATTGCACTTATACTAACAGGTATGCTGGGCCATGATTTCGGCTTTACTGTATTCTTAGAAGGCAAACTGAAAATATTTTCACCACAATCTAAGTTCAGTGCCTTTACCTTAAATTATATCCACCAGTTAGCTGAACATAGTAAAAAGAAATTACAGTTGTTTCTCTGTGTACCTAAAAAGACTGAAAACATTTTTTATTTTTATAAGACAGGGATAGTCAGAAACTAAGCAACAAAGTTTGCTGTAACAATAAGAACAGCCAAAATTTGTCTGAAACGAGAATTGAATCCAAGTTGCTTCAATCTGGAGACAAGTGGTTATAGAACTAACCCTTTATGCTTCATATTCAGCTCTGTCCATGGCAGCAGTGACAAGCTGACCATTTATTTAATCTAAGTCATAGAGGTAGCAATGAAACGTAAATGAAAATATTTACCCATGAATATCAGTTGTGCTCTTTAGAGGGTACGGCTCCTCTTTATAATGAGGTAGAACTTTACTGATTAATTTTATTTCTCTTCAACAACTTTGGCACAGTGTTTTGATGGTTGCAGTATCAACTTAGTTGCAGAGAATGTTTGATGGATGTAGAATGTATAACCAATTCTGAGCGATCCCGATACTTTGCTCATGGACACTGAGATGCTCCAGTAGGCCCACCAAAGTTGGATATTGCTGTAATCCAACCAATGTGCTGAGAACCAAAGAAGAAAAGATAGTGGTTGTCCCCAGGTGCTGACAAGAATCACTGACATAAGATTGTGTTACTAAAATCTTTTAATCATAAAATGTGTTTCGGAGTTGATCTAATTCCGAAACGCGTTGTATGATTAAAAGGTCTCAGTAACTATATCTTTTGACAGCGATTTTTGGCAGCACCCAGGTACCACTACTGTCTTTTCGTCTTTGGTCCCACCTTGGTGTGGGTCAGTGGCTGGAGCAGCAGCCACTCATCGGTTCATGAGTTGCGGAGTTGTGCCTAGTCACAACCTAATCAGATGAGCCATTTTTTGCATGTGCTCTCACTGTATTTCTGCCTGGGATAACAAACTTAGAGTGCCTCTCTTTCTTTCTTTCCTTTAATCCATCCAATGACACTGCTTTGATCTCCAAAAGGTTACACATGTATGAACTGTGGGTCCTCATGGCCACTGCACCAATACCTTTCAAGCATGTGTTATAAGGAGATATTATATCTTTAAGTAAAAGGTGAGTAAAAAGGGGCCACTTATTCCTTTGTAACAGCAGTAGTAACAGAAGCATATCACACAGGTTAAATCCAATATTTTTTCTCACTGATATAAAGGAGGAGAGATTACACTCAAGTATTTGATTTTCTTAACATTCCTAGTGGACTTTCAGCTATCCTACATTTTCCCTCTCACGCTAGTCCTTTCACACTACTACACTTAGGATCCACATACCTCTTCCTAGATCTCTGACAGAGGTGAACATATCATTGGTGCAACTTGTGCAGCCACACATGCGCTCAAGAGGTAGGGAGGCCCATTACCACCTCCAAAGCATATTGAATTGTGCATTATGAGGAGCTATTGGCCTGCAAAAGGCCCATATATTGTTCTTGCACAGGGGTCCTCTTCTGTGTGTGCCTGCTATTGACATCAGGGTAGGGCATCTGCTTGTCTTTATATTTCTATCTAACTGTGGGCTGGTATGATTGTGTATCACAACTGAGCCCATTGATTGTCTGCAGCGGTCACATGCACTGTAGTAATGACATTACTGCTGCAGCCTATCAGCAAAAAACGGGAACAGTGGCAGAGAGCTGGCGCTTGAGCAGGTGTCTTCGTGTAAACCTCTGTTTGTTATTTTTAACCAAAGTCTCTGGGGTAGAAAATGTTATTCTTGGAAATCCCTAAAAACAGAAATCACTCGTCAAAAAAGACAGTTTTTTATTTTACTGGCTAACAAGAAATTATAAGGCTACAGAGCTGTCATTTTCTTGTAAAACAGCGCCTTACACTAATCAATTCTTAATGATTTACTACAAAAGAAGTTCCAATTTTATGAACTTTCCCTCAAGCTGGTATATTCACACCAAGTAACCATGGTCCCATACAACAGTACAGGAATTTCACCTGGGGACATACACATGAATCTACAAATTTGGTCTCTTTGTGCAACTTAAAGTTGCCGGTCCCTGTAGAGTGCTGGCAATAAGGTTGATAACTGATCCATCTCCATGACAAAGCAATGGAGTTGGACACAGAAAAAACAGGAGATAGTTTGGACTGGCGTTTTCTCCTACAGCTACGGAATATTTTTCGTTTTTCTCTGTCCAACAATCATAGATTCACAACAAGCAGATCCCCTGCAGTCATCTCAGATGTGGTTGGCTGCAGTCCCATGGAAATGTGTAATTGAGACAGATCATAAAATTTAGGAATGTAAGGGGCAAATCGTGTTCAATAGCATTTAAAAGGTCAATTAAACAGTTTCCTAGTCAACTATCTATTAATGATAGTCTATGCTGACAATATGTTAACAATATGCTGGTTGAAAGGAATGTAAATTAAGTTACAAGCATACAGTTGTAGCAAAGGCATAATGCAATTTAAAAAAAACCCACATAGGAAACAGCTATTACAACTCTCACTAAGCTGACTTTAAGCAATGAACAAAACAAAATGAAACTTTTTGCAAAATCAGATTGTTTAATTATTTTGGCCCCTTCATGACCCAGCCTATTTTGACCTTAATGACCTGGCCATTTTTTGTAATTCTGACCTGTGTCCCTTTATGAGGTAATAACTCTGGAATGCTTCAACGCATCCCAGCGATTCTGAGAATGTTTTTTCGTGACATATTGGGCTTCATGTTAGTGGTAAATTTAGGTCGATAATTTTTGTGTTTATTTGTGAAAAAATCAGCGTTTTTGGTGAAAAATTTGAAAATTTTGCAATTTTCAAATTTTGAATTTTTATTCTGTTAAACCAGAGGGTTATGTGACACAAAATAGCTACTAAATAACATTTCCCACATGTCTACTTTACATCAGCACAATTTTGGAAACAATTTTTTTTTGTTAGGATGTTATAAGGGTTAAAAGTTGACCAGCGATTTCTCATTTTTACAACAAAATTTACAAAACCATTTTTTTTAGGGACCACCTCACATTTGAAGTCACTTAGAGGGGTCTATATGGCAGAATTATATTTTAAGAAAATTGAAACCAGTAAGGTCAAAAAACCAGTATTATCAAGGAGCCTTACATAGCTTAGAATATATGATATAAAACCAACCTTTATTAAAGTCTAGATATAAGACGACACTACCACACACAAAAACAATTAACCGTGTCACCTACTTTACCCTACACTAAGGGATCCTGATATCAAAACTGCTTAGCAGCGGAGGTTGGCACCCTACTGGTCAGTGGAATAGTGGCCCCGCTCCACGATGGCTCACCCTAAATCAGCCTTTATATTGCTTGATAACTCCACATTAGGGTGAAGAAAAATGGAAGATATAACATAATGATATGACATGACATAATGAATATTCAAATCAAATATACTGATAACAGAAAAGGGGTACTCAAGTTTTTTTTATGTGGGGTGCCATTCCGCTGACCAGTAGGGTGCCAACCTCCGCTGTTAGGAAGGTTTACAGATTCAGGGAACAGTTAGTCAGGCACTCAATTGCTTGCACATGTCACTTTATTGTCTTGTCAATTGCACTCTTTTTTGCAGTTTTTCTATTGTTGCCTACCTAGCAATCATCATTGTGGCAACCCCTATATTTTGCTTTCCTGATTGAGTGAATAGTTGTCTGCTGCACTCATACAGGGCTATCTAGGAGCTTTAGGGTACAGCCGTCGAGGAGTGGGGGCGCCAATCTTGTATAAGTTTAGGGTGCCTGTCATGATCCAGCGTGGATTTTTCCTTTGGCTAGGTGCCAAAGTGGGTTGATTGCCCCCGGTGGCCATTAGAATTATTACACGTGGTGTATCATTCTAAGTTTCCTGGT
The DNA here is from genome assembly GCF_039654945.1 of Dendrobates tinctorius. Taxonomy (NCBI): domain Eukaryota; kingdom Metazoa; phylum Chordata; class Amphibia; order Anura; family Dendrobatidae; genus Dendrobates; species Dendrobates tinctorius. Next base: position 45,133,759 of record NW_027361684.1, read on the forward strand.
GGTGGTGAGTGGTATCGCACCTTAGTTTTAGGGTTAATGTGCACGCAATTACAAATCAGGTGTTAGGCTCTATAAAAGGGAGCCAGGTGGGTTCAATCACTGTTGGTGATATTGTGTGTTAGTTATTCCTGGGTGAAAGAAGGAGCTGAACATGAGTCCTGCGTAGCCCAGCCAGAGGGGACGAGTGGCAGCTAGGTGGTCTGCAAGAAGGGCTGGCATGGCGTGGTGGAGTCACAGTTTATGGTGTTTGCAGGAAGTGCTTGCATGACTTGGTGGAGTGACGACTATGGAGAGAGTTGCACTCAGCATGCGGGACTTGGTTGCTGAGAGCTGGACTCAAGCATGCTGGACTTTTTGGGCAGGAGCTGAACTCATCTTTGGGACTCTGTTACTGGACAGCTGCAACTGGTGGTGGACTCTGCTCCAAGGCTGCACTATGGTGAAGGATCCAGTTATGGTGATGGATCCGGGTGGAGGAGAAGATGCACACCGGTGGTGGAATCTGTTGCTAGGAGCGTACGCAACAGAGCAAAGCTAAGTGGTGTTTCCCCTGTTTTGTCATTTTTCCTCATGTGTGTTTTAGTGCAGTGGTGGGATTAGTTTCCGCACCAACCAATTCCCTAGTGAGGGTTTAGGTCAGGCGAGCTAGGGTTTTTAGGTTCCTGTTGCGTGCCCGGTGCGGAACCGGCATAGGGAACGTTAGGAGTGCAGGGACACTGGCTCAGGGGAGCTCAGGAGGTCTCCACTTCCCTATTCCCTATCGCAGGGCCCACCATTGTTAATGTTTCCCAGGTTTCCCTTATTATTTAAATTTGCCTTACTGGAGGCGGGGTTTCCAGACTTGTATATACGTGTAATGTCTAAATTCGCCAGTTGGACGCGGTGTATCCAGCTGCACGTGTTTATTATTTAAATTCGCCCCACTGGAGGCGGTGTATCCAGGGTCACGTGTGTCATATGGGTTCGCCTTGCGGTACTTGCTGCGTCCAGACACACGTGACCGTGACAGTGCCAACCTCCGCTGCTAGGCAGTTTTGATATCAGGATCCCTCAGTGTAGGGTAAAGTAGGTGACACGGTTAATTGTTTTTGTGTGTGGTAGTGCCGTCTTATATCTAGACTTTAATAAAGGTTGGTTTTATATCATATATTCTAAGTTATGTAAGGCTCCTTGATAATACGGGTCTATATGGCAGAAAATACCCAAAAGTGACACCATTCTAAAAACTGCAACCCTCAAGCTACTCAAAACTATATTCTAGAAGATCATTAACCCTTCAGGTGCTTCACAGGAACTAAAGCAACGTGGAAGGAAAAAATGGACATTTTAATTTTTCCAACAAAAATTTTCTTTTAGCATCATTTTTTTCATTTTCACCTGGGCTACAGGATAAAGTGGATCCTAAAATGTGTTGCGCAATTTCTCCTGAGTACACCGATACCTCATATGTGGTCATAAACCACTGTTTGGGCGCACGGCAGGGCCCGGAAGGGAAGGAGCGCCATTTAACTTTTTGAATGAAAAATTAGCTCCAATCGTTATTAGACACTATGTCTTGTTTGGAGAGCCCCTGTGTGCCTAAACAGTGAAAACCCCCTACAAGTGACACCATTTTGGAAACTACACCCCTTAAGGAACTTATGTAGATGTGTAGTGAGCACTTTGAACCCCCAAGTGCTTCACAAAAGTTTATAACGTAGAGCAGTGAAAATAAAAAATCATTTTTGTTCCTCAAAAATGATTTTTTAAGCTATTTTTTATTTTCACATGGCTAACAGGAGAAACTGGACCACAAAAGTTGTTGTCCAGTTTGTCCTGAGTATGCTGGTACCCCATATGTGGGGGGGAACCACTGTTTGGGCACACGGCAGGGCTCAGAAGGGAAGGATCACCATTTGACTTTTTGAAATGAAAATTAGCTCCAATCGTTAGCGGACACCATGCCGTGTTTGGAGAGGCCCTGTCTGCTTACACTTTGGAGCTCCCCCACAAATGAACCCATTTTGGAAACTAAACCCCCTAAGGAACTTATCTAGATGCATAGTCAGCACTTTGAACCCCCAGGTGCTTCACAGAAGTTTATAACGCAGAGCCGTGAAAATAAAAAATATTTTTTTTCCTGAAAAAAAAAAAAAATTTTTTAGTCCGCAATTTTTTATTTTCACAAGGGTAAAAGGAGAAATTGGACCCCAAAAGTTGTTGTACAGTTTGTCCTGAGTACGCTAGTATCCCATATGTGGGGGGAACCACTGTTTGGGCACACGTCGGGGCTCGGAAGGGAAGTAGTGACATTTTGAAATGCTGACTTTGATGGCATGGTCTGCGGGCATCATGTTACATTTGCAGAGCCCCTGTGTGCCTAAACAGTAGAAACCCCCCACATGTGACGTCATTTTGGAAACTAGACCCCCCAAGGAACTTACCTAGATGTGTGGTGAGCAACTTGAACCCCCAAGTGCTTCACAGAAGTTTATAACACAGAGTCGTGAAAATAAAAAATCATTTTTTTCTCAAAAAAAATGATTTTTAGCTCGCAATTTTTTTTTCACAAGGGTAACAGAAAAAATTGGACCCCAAAAGATGGTGTCCAGTTTGTCCTGAGTATGCTGATATCCCATATGTGGGGGATGACCACTGTATGTGCACACGTCAGGGCTCGGAAGGAAAGTAGTGACATTTTGAAATGCTGACTTTGATGGAATGGTCTGCGAGCGTCATGTTACATTTGCAGAGCCCTTGATGTACCTAAACTGTGGAAACCCCCCACAAGTGACCCCATTTTGGAAACTAGACCCCATAAGGACCTTGCCTAGATGTGTGGTGAGCACCTTGAACCCCCAAGTTCTTCACAGAAGATTACAACGCAGAGCCATGAAAATAAAAATTCATTTTTTTCCTCAAAAAATGATTCTTTAGCTTGCAATTTTTATTTTCACAAGGGTAACAGGAGAAATTGGACCCCAAAAGTTGATGTCCAGGTTGTCCTGAGTACACTGGTACCCCATATGTGGGGGGAACCATTGTTTGGGCACACGTCAGGCTCGGAATGGAAGTAGTGACGTTTTGAAATGCAGACTTTTATGGAATGGTCTGCGGTCATCGTTACGCTTGCAGAGCCCCTGATGTGCCTAAACAGTGGAAACCCCCACAAGTGACCCCATTTTAGAAACTAGACCTTCCAAGGAACTTATCTAGATGTCTGGTAAGCACTTTGAACCCCCAAGTGCTTCACAGAAGTTTATAATGCAGAGATGTGAAAATGAAAAAATCATTTTTTTTCCACAAAAATAATTTTTTAGCCCCCAATTTTTTATTTTCCCAAGGGTAACAGGAGAAATCCCCAAAAGTTGTTGTGCAACTTTTCCTGAGTACACTGATACCCCATATGTTGGGGTAAACCACTGTTTGGGTACATGTCTAGGCTTGGAAGGGAGGAAGCACAGTTTGACTTTTTGAACGCAAAATTGGCTGGAATCAATGGTGGCACCATGTCGCGTTTGGAGACCCCCTGATGTGCCTAAACAGTGGAAACCCCTCAATTCTATCTCCAACTCTAACCCCAACACACCCCTAACCACAACCCTAACCCCAACACATCCCTAACCCTAATCCCAATCCTAGCCATAACTCTAACCCCAACACACCCCTAACCCTAACCAAAGCCTAACCCTATTCCCTAACCCTAACCCACATCTTAACCCTAATTCCAACCCTAACCCTAATTCTAACCCTAACCCTAAATCCACCCTAACCCTAATTGCAACCCTAACCCTAATTCCACCCTAACCCTTATTGCAACCCTAATTCCAACCTAACCCTAATTGCAACCCTAACCCTAACCCTAATGGAAAAATAAAAATAAAAATATTTTCTTTATTTTATTAGTTGTGCCTACCTATGGGGGTGATAATCGGGGGGTTTATTTACTTTTATTTCATTTTGATCACTGTGAGTGTGATCAAAATGAAAGAATGGAATCTGCAGCCGGCAGATTTGGGCGGGCGCTGTTGTGAGTTCATTTTCCCCTTCGTCACTGAGGTCTGGTGAACTCCCTATTCTGGTAAAGGAAGGTAATGAGCCTGATTATCAGGCACCTGAGCCTAATGAGGATGACTGGCTGAGTGGAGTCACGGACTGGATCTAAGGCTGCCGACGCCCTTCTGCCCTGCGGGTGATTTCTCTGTGGACTTCTAGGACACCAGTCTGATTCCTGCTCCTCTAAAGCTAAGTTTTCTGCTTTGCCTGTTAGCATTTATGTTTTGTTTTTGTTTTCCTTGCTTTTCTGGATTCTGCCATTACCTGCTGGGGTGAGCTGAATCTCTTTTTGCCTGTAGCTCTGTCTTCAGAATATTCCTGAGTACTGACATAGCTTTTTTGAAGCCTAGCGTCTTCAGGGCCTTTTTCACTGTCAGTCTGTTGGCTCTTATTTTCATAGGGTTTTTCACGGATTGCAGACAGCAGCCTTCCTGTCCTTTTCTATCTAGTTAGCTTGGGCCCCGTCTTTGCTCAATCTATCTTTCTGCCTGTGTTAGTGTTTTCCTCTTGCTTCACCGTCATTATATGTTGGGGGCTGCCTATTGCTTTGGGGTCTGCTCTGGGGCAGTTTAGATTTCCCCTTTCTTTCTTTAGGCCTATTTAATTCTCCGGCTGTGATCGAGGGGTCTAGGGCATCGTAGGAACCCCCCACGGCTACTGCTATTTGTGTTGATAGGTTCAGGGGTCTGCAATCCGATAGCTGCCAACTTCTCTGGTTTTCTGGACTTAGCTAGCATTTCTGTTTTTGCCTCCTACGGTGACTCAATCATAACAGAATCACCCGCCATACCGCAGATCCAAGGGTACTCAATAGCAGGAAAGAATTGTGTTTAAAAAAAAAAAAAAAAAAGTTGTGTATATTCTTTCCTCTTTATCTCTGAGGCCGTAGGGGGAATTTTTTTTTCTCTCAATGGAGATAAAGCAATTGTCTGATCGTGTGGAGCAGCTCGCTGTGGAAGTGCGGGGAATTTCCGCCTACCTTGCTCGTTCGCATGCTGTTGAACCAAAGATCCCTACACCTGATGTATTTTTTGGGGATCGATCTAAATTTTTGAGTTTCAAAAATAATTGTAAATTATTTTTTGCCTTGAAGCCTAACTCGTCAGGGAGCTCCGCGCAGCAGGTTAAAATTGTCATCTCTTTGCTGCGTGGCGATCCCCAGGATTGGGCGTTTTCTTTGAAACCAGATGATCCTATTCTGACTAATGTGAACGCATTCTTTCAAGCTTTGGGGTTGTTGTATGATGAACCTAATGCTATTGATCAGGCTGAAAAGACCCTGTTGGCATTGAACCAGGGTCGAGATTCTGCAGAGTTGTACTGTCAAAAGTTCCGAAAGTGGGCGGTCCTTACTACCTGGAATGATAATGCCTTGGCTGCTCTCTTTCGGAAGGGTTTGTCAGAAGCCGTAAAAGATACTATGGTGGGATTTCCTGTTCCCTCTGGTCTGGACGATTCTATGTCATTAGCCATTCAGGTTGATCGGCGTTTACATGAACGCAGGATTGCACGAGAGGTGTTGCCACCGGTTGAACAGACATCTGAACCTATGCAATGTGATAGAGTTTTGTCTAAGGCGCAACGTCAGGAGTTCAGAAGGCGTAATAAGCTGTGTTTTTTCTGTGGAGATGCCTCGCATATTATTTCTGTTTGTCCTAAAAGAAAGAAACACTTTGCACACATGTTTTCTGTTGGTGGTGTTCAACCTAAGTTTCTTCTGGCAATTACTCTGATCTACTCCCTGTCCACATTTTCCGCCAAGGCTTTTGTGGATTCGGGAGCAGCGCTAAACCTAATGGACTTGGATTTTGCTAAACGTTGTGGATTTCCGATGACACCTCTGCAGACGCCTATCCCTTTGAGGGGGATTGATGCTACTCCTTTGGCTAAAAATAAACCTCAGTTTTGGACCCAGGTGGTCATGCGGGTCGCCCCAGACCATCAAGAAAATTGCAGATTTTTGGTGTTGCATGGTCTGCATGTTGCCGTTGTTCTGGGGTTTCCCTGGTTGCAAATTCATAATCCAGTTTTGGATTGGAAATCTGTGTCTGTGGTGACTTGGGGTTGTTGGTGTGCCTTTAGTGAGGCTCCGGTTTTTTCCACCTCTCCTCAGTCGCATGATGTTCCTGACTATTTGGCGGACTTTTATGATGTATTTAGTTAGAATGATTCTGCGTCCTTGCCTCCTCATAGGAGTTATGACTGTGCAATTGAACTAAGCCCGGGGTGTAAATTTCCCAAGGGTCGGCTCTTCAATTTATCTGTACCCGAGCACAAGGCTATGCGGTCCTATATTAAGGAGGCGTTGGAGAAGGGTCATATTAGACCATCCTCTTCACCCTTAGGTGCCGGGTTTTTTTTTTGTGGCCAAAAAGGATGGTTCTTTAAGGCCTTGTATTGATTATCGTGCCCTCAATAAAATTACTATTAAATATCAGTATCCGTTACCCCTGATTTCGGATCTATTCTCTAGAGTTAGAGGTGCTTGCTGGTTTACCAAGCTTGACCTCAGGGGGGCGTATAATCTTATCCGCATTAAGCAGGGGGATGAATGGAAGACGGCGTTTAATACTCCGGAGGGACATTTTGAGTACCTGGTGATGCCTTTTGGGCTCACTAATGCCCCTTCTGTCTTCCAGTGCTTCATGAACGATATTTTCCGAGACCTTGTCGATAAATTTTTGATTATCTATCTGGATGATATTTTGATCTTCTCCAAGGATTGGGATTCTCATGTGGAACATATTCGGACTGTGTTCCGGATCTTGAGGGAGAATTCCCTGTATGCCAAAGGATCGAAATGCCTTTTTGGAGTACAGAGGATTTAATTTTTGGGTTTTATTTTGTCTCCGTCAACTATTGAAATGGACCCGGCCAAGGTACAGGCCATTTATGATTGGGTTCAGCCCACTTCTTTGAAGGCCCTCCAGAAGTTTTTGGGTTTTGCTAATTTTTATTGGAAATTTATAGCAAAATTTTCTAGTATTGCCAAGCCATTGACTGATCTGACTAAGAAGGGTGCTGATGTGTTGAATTGGTCTCCGGAGGCTGTTGCTTCCTTTCAGGAGCTGAAGCGAAGATTTACCTCCGCCCCGGTTTTGCGGCAACCTGATGTCTCACTCCCGTTCCAGGTAGAGGTGGATGCTTCTGAGATTGGTGCAGGAGCTGTTTTGTCCCAAAAGGATCCTGTAACATCTAAAATGAATCCCTGTGCTTTCTTTTCCCGAAAGTTCTCTCCATCTGAACGTAACTATGATGTGGGGAATCGGGAACTGTTGGCCATGAAATAGGCATTTGAGGAGTGGAGATATTGGTTGGAGGGAGCTAAACATCAAGTTGTGGTCCTCACTGACCACAAGAATTTGATTTACCTAGAGTCGGCTAAACGCTTGAACCCTAGACAGGCTAGGTGGGCCTTGTTTTTTACACGTTTTGATTTTGTGGTCTCTTTTCTTCCTGGAACTAAGAATGTCAAGGCAGACGCCCTCTCTAGGAGTTTCTTTGCTGATTCTCCTGTGGTGACCAAGCCTGCTACCATCTTAGGCGAAGGGGTAGTTCTTTCTGCCATCTCGCCCGATTTGAGACTTGCTCTGCAAGAGTTCCAGGAGGACAAACCTGAGCGTTGTCCCAGTGGAAAGTTGTATGTTCCTGACCAGTGGAAGAAGAGAGTGATGTCTGAAGTTCATTGCTCTGCATTGGCTGGTCATCCAGGTATTTTTGGTACTAGAGATCTGGTGAGTCGCTCTTTTTGGTGGCCCACCTTGTCTCATGATGTCAGGAATTTTGTGCAGTCCTGTGGGACTTGTTCCCGGTCTAAATCTTGTTCTCGCTCTAGTGGGTTGTTGATGCCTTTGCCGGTCCCCAGGAGGCCATGGACCCATATTTCAATGGATTTCATCTCTGATATGCCGGTCTCTCAAAGAATGACTGTTATTTGGGTGATTTGTGATAAGTTCTCTAAGATGGTTCATCTTGTACCACTCCCTAAGTTGCCATCTTCCTCTGAGTTGGTGCCCCTGTTTTTGCAACAGGTGGTTCGCTTACACGGGATTCCTGAGAACATTGTATCTGATAGAGGAGTTCAGTTTGTGTCTAGATTTTGGAGGACTTTCTGTTCCAAGCTGGGAATTCAGTTGTCCTTCTCCTCTGCTTTTCACCCTCAGACCAATGGGCAGACAGAGAGAACAAACCAGACCTTGGAGTCAGATGTTTTATTTCCGCTGATCAGGATGATTGGGTTTCATTTTTGCCCTTGGCCGAATTTGCTTTAAATAATAGAGCTAGTTCTGCCACTTTGATGTCACCTTTTTCTTGTAACTTTGGGTTTCATCCTCGATTTTCTTCAGGGCAGGTGGAGCCTTCTGCCTGCCCAGGTGTTGACACTGTGGTGGAGAGAATGCACCAGATCTGGGACCAAGTAGTGGATAAGTTATCTCTCTCCCAGGAAAAGGCCCAGCGGTTTTCCAATCGACATAGGACCATTGGTCCCCAGTTTAAGATTGGTGATATGGTGGGGTTATCATCAAAAATATTGCTATGAAGGTGGCTTCTCCTAAGTTTAAGCCTAGATTTATTGGACCTTACAAGATTTTGGAGATTATTAATCCGGTCTCTTTTCGTTTGGCTCTTCCTGTCACATTTAAAATCCATAATGTGTTCCATAAGTCCTTGTTGAAGAGGTTTGTTGAACCAGTTGTTCCTGGGGTGGCACCTCCAGACCCTGCACTGGTTGAAGGTAACATGGAATATGAGGTAGAGAAAATACTGGATTCCCGTCTGGCTAGATGGAGACTCCAGTATTTGGTTAAGTGGAAGGGTTATGGTCAGGAGGATAATTCCTGGGTCTCTGCCTCTGATATTCATGCCAAAAGATTGGTGCGTGCCTTTCATCGGGCTCACCCTGATCGCCCTGGTGGCGTGGTTGAGGGTTCGGTGTCCCCTCCTCAAGGGGGAGGTACTGTTGTGAGTTCATTTTCCCCTTCGTCACTGAGGTCTGGTGAACTCCCTATTCTGGTAAAGGAAGGTAATGAGCCTGATTATCAGGCACCTGAGCCTAATGAGGATGACTGGCTGAGTGGAGTCACGGACAGGATATAAGGCTGCCGACGCCCTTCTGCCCTGCGGGTGATTTCTCTGTGGACTTCTAGGACACCAGTCTGATTCCTGCTCCTCTAAAGCTAAGTTTTCTGCTTTGCCTGTTAGCATTTATGTTTTGTTTTTGTTTTCCTTGCGTTTCTGGATTCTGCCATTACCTGCTGGGGTGAGCTGAATCTCCTTTTGCCTGTAGCTCTGTCTTCAGAATATTCCTGAGTACTGACATAGCTTTTTTGAAGCCTAGCGTCTTCAGGGCCTTTTTCACTGTCAGTCTGTTGGCTCTTATTTTCATAGGGTTTTTCACGGATTGCAGACAGCAGCCTTCCTGTCCTTTTCTATCTAGTTAGCTTGGGCCCCGTCTTTGCTCAGTCTATCTTTCTGCCTGTGTTAGTGTTTTCCTCTTGCTTCACCGTCATTATTTGTTGGGGGCTGCCTATTGCTTTGGGGTCTGCTCTGGGGCAGTTTAGATTTCCCCTTTCTTTCTTTAGGCCTATGTAATTCTCCGGCTGTGATCGAGGGGTCTAGGGCATCGTAGGAACCCCCCACGGCTACTGCTAGTTGTGTTGATAGGTTCAGGGGTCTGCAATCCGATGGCTGCCAACTTCTCTGGTTTTCTGGACTTAGCTAGAATTTCTGTTTTTGCCTCCTACGGTGACTCAATCATAACAGGGCGCACTGCGCATGCGCCCGCCATTTTCCAAGATGGCGGCGCTCATGATCCGGGACCGCGGGACCCCGGGAGCGACAGCGGCACTTGGAAGGTAATGGGGGTGAGGGGGGATCGGAAGCTGGTGGGGAGTGGAGGGCAGATGGTGACAGTGGCGGCAGATCGCCACTGTCATTCAGTGGCGGGAGGGCGATCGCCGGTGGGGGGTCGGATCGGTGTCTCCAGCCATGTCCGATGCTACTGCAGCATCGGCCATGGCTGGATTGTAATATTTCATCCATTTTCATGGATGAAATATTACTATCGCTCTGATTGGCTGTTTCACTTTTAACAGCCAATCAGAGCAATCATAGCCAAGTGGGGGTGAAGCCACGCCCCCTGTGGTGAATTACAAAGCCCCCTGTATCTCTGGGTCAGGTGACCTTTCATTGACCCCGGTCACCCGACCCGCAGTGGGGCTTTGAAGTCATGACACAGGGTATGCGTCATGGGTCAGATTGGCACCGACTTTCATGACGCATACGCTGTGTCACAGGTCGGGAAGGGGAAATTACAAAATATATATATTCACTGTGGAGAATTGCAAGAATTAACAACCAATCAGGAATGTCGATCAAAATCATGTGACCCATGATACAAAACTACATTGTAAGTAAGCAACATTTTCAGCAGGACCTGAACAGAGTTCAGCAGATCAGCTCTGAATTGGTAGTTTATTAAGACCCCCATACACAATAGATAAAAATGGCCCAAAGAACAATCAGAGAATATATTGGGAATCATGGGACATTTTTTGCCAATCATGTAGCCAGTGCTGTGACTGGTGTTTTGTACAATTATGAATATTTGTCAGTAGGTCATTGCTCAAAACTAATTTGTTTCACCAAAGCAGCCAATGATTGTTAAGAGCTAAATCGGAGAGTGCACCTACATTTTTTCTCTAATATGTGTGTGCTCCTTTAGAGATTGCTAATAGGACAACACTAGGGATGAGCGAACATGCTCAGACATATTTGGATATCACTCCAGTATCTGGATGCTCAGATGTGCTCAGCACTCGATGAGCAACAGCTGGTGCTTGATTTCAAACTTGGCACCTGTTTGGTGCCTGCAACACAGCCAATAAGCATGTGGAGTCTGCCTGCAAGTCACTGTAATGCTGTAGCCATCTTGGTAGTGGCATTACTGTTACTGGCTGGCCATATGACATCAGGGGTTATGAAAGGACAGGCGCAACCAGGCTTGTCACACTGATGCCATTGCAAAGCTCTGTGACAGTTCTTATTGGAGGGAGAGAGTGCTTGTCCATGCATGTGTGAGCACAGTTTAACGAATCAGAGTCCTGTAGTGTTAATACTGGTGCATAAACTAAACCATCATACTAACAGTCCTTGCAAGAGCTAATTTTGTGCTCTGCTGTTTGGAACAGATACATTCTGCATTTAGACTAGAGAGAGAGAGTTGCAGGAACAGGGAGAGGGGGTGAATACAGTCTCTAGGCAGGGATTAGGGCTTTGCCGTTGCTAAATATATGGCTGCTGCAGTTCACCACATATTTTTTTGGGGGGGGGTAAAAAAATCTACTATATTGTCATCCATAGAGTATTACGAGCTTTGTGGTACATTTCTGAGTTAAATAACACTCAAAAAAGCGTTGAAACATTTTTCTGGATTCAATTACACACAAATAGAGTATTATGTGCTTTGCAGTACATTTCCGTGATATATCACATTCCTAAAAAGTGTTGGGAATGTGATATATTTTTATGGATTCAATTTCTCATTCACAGAGTATTACGTGAGTTGTGGTACATTGTGGTTTAATATAACAGTCCAAAAAAGTGTTAAATTTTTTTCCGTATTCAATTACTCATCCAAATACCATTATGGTCTCTGTGGTACATTTCACTGGCATATAACAGTCCAAAAAATTGTTGAAACATTTTTCTGGATCCAATTACTCACTGGTAGAGTATTACATGATCTGTGGTACATTTTGGTGATATATAACAGCCCAAAAAAACATTGAATTTTTTTCTGCATTCAATTACCCAGCCATCTACTATTATGTGCTCTGTGGTAAATTTCAGTGGCATATAAAACTCAAAAAAGCCTTGAAACATTTTTCTGGATTCAATTACTCAACCATATTCTAATATGTGCTTTGCGATACATTTTTGTTACGCCATCTCTGCATACTCACGCGGCTACCGCTCCCACGCTGCAGCCTCCCTCTGCCCTACATCCACAGAGGTCGCCTCTGGCAGGTGCGCAGCCAGCGGCATCCCTGCATGCAATGCGCATGCGCCATAGGCCGCGGCCGCGCCTCCCTCCTGCTTCTTGTGCTTCGGCTATGCCCTGACCCGGAAGCACCTCCCTGACCAATGGCAGACCAGACAGGAACATATCAGGCCGCTTCCCCCTGAGGGAGGTGCCTGATTGTTGTGTTTCCTAGCACACTGGGCCTCGCTTCATCGTGTGCTCTCTGCTCCTGCAGTTCCGTTCTCGTCTGCTCCCCGCAGCAGCCTCTCAGTCCTGCTACCCGTGTTCCTTGCTGTCTTCCGCAGTCCTACTCCAGTCCTGCCTCCAGTGTTCCTGTTCCATCCTACTCCAGTCCTGCCGTCCTACTCCAGTCCTGCCTCCAGTGTTCCTGTTCCATCCTGCTCCAGTCCTGCCATCCTACTCCAGTCCTGCCTCCAGTGTTCCTGTTCCATCCTACTCCAGTCATGCCATCCTACTCCAGTCCTGCCTCCGGTGTTCCTGTTCCATCCTACTCCAGTCCTGCCTCCAGTGTTCCTGTTCCATCCTGCTCCAGTCCTTCCGTCCTACGCCAGTCCTGCCTCTGGTGTTCCAGTTCCATCCAGCTTCAGTCCTTCCTCCTCCTCTAATCCTTTCTCCTGTGTTCCTACTCCTGTCATCCCTCCTCGTCCCAGTCTACTGTCTTACTCCATTCCTGCCTCCTGGTTCCAGCTCTGTTCTGTCATCTATACTTCAGTCCCACAGTCCTACTCCGGTCCATCCTGAGCCGCCCCTCTAGGTACCGGCTACCGTGGTACTCGAACCCCTGGGCCTATTCCTAACGGTCCCTGTATAGGGGTCGGTTCCACCTGGCAGCTCGCCCGGGGCCCCTCGGTGCCACGGCCCAGAGGGTCCACTCCTGAAGTTTCCGGCTTCAGACTACCCACGCTAACAATTTTGGTGTAATAGAACACTCCCACAAAGCATTGAAACATTTTTCTGCATTCAATTACTCATCCGTATACTATTACATACTCTGTGGTACATTTTGGTGTTATTAAACACTCCCAAAAAGAGTTGAAACATTTTTCTGGATTTAATTACTCACCCATAGAGTATACATGCTTTGCGGTACATTTTGGTGTAATAGAACACATATAAAAAGTGTTGTAATATTTTTCTATATTCAATTATTCATTCATATATTGTTACATGCTTTGTGGTATATTTTGGTGTTATTTAACAGTCCCAAAAATGGTTGAAACATTTTTATGGATTTATTTACTCATCAATAGAGGATTACGTGCTTTGCAGTACATTTTGGTGTTAGAGTCTGAGAAGTGGCCACACAAAAAAGGGACAAATCTGGAGGCGCCACCTGGTAAACCAATGCCAAGGAATATCCAACAAGTCTTTAAATTTGGTCCTCAAATCCAGCAGGGTGGTGAGACATCACAATCCTACGTGGCAAATGATCTCCAATCTCCATAGATGGCACAAGGCCAGGCCGCAGCAGCAGATCCTCACCCTTCCCAAGACACACCATCAACTAACTCAACATGTGGCGTCTTGTCCTACCTCTCTTGGGATCAGCCCCCTTCTTGGGTAGATATACTAACACCACCCCCTTAAGCATAGCTCAAAGGATGAAGAATGTTCCAGAAGCCCTACCTAGGCCTGTCTGCAGGTTTGTGTATTCCTGGATGCCCCCTGCAGAGAAGAGCAAAGACAAACATGCCCCCACCAGATCCAGGACAAGAAATGCTAATGTAGGCCTGATTACAGTATGGTTCATGCAAGCAGGCTGGGAGACACTCTGTTACAGCTAGTCACTACTCATGGATAAGCTAAGAGGCTGGATATACAAGAGGTCCAAGGTCAAAATGCAAGAAAGTATGTCACAGACAGAGGGGTGAGATGAAGGGGTAGTCAGGAAACAGTTCGAGGTCAATATTAAAATAAGGTAGCGGATTACGACAAAATGCCTGTTCAAACGGATGGTCTAGACAAATCCTAGGTTGAGCAGCAAAGTTCAGAACACCAGACAAGGAACACAGAGCAAGCATACACCTCGTGAGCAAAGCTACAATTGGCAGCAATTTGAGTTGAGCAAAACAGGTCGGCCAGATTCATAAGTCGCCAACTTATGGCAAAGTCGGGTTTCGCCAACCGAAACCCGACCACAGCGTGAAGTCGGCCATGTGGTCGGCAAAACGAGCGCCAAAGTCGGATTTCCGAGAATGCTTGCAGTGACTTTTTTCAGCCACTGAGCAAGGACGTACACTGTGGGCAACGAGATGACATGTGCAGCGTCCGGGGAGAGAGAGAGATTTTGCACACTTTAAAAAAGCGGTCCGGCATGTAGGTGTGTTTACTGTCCTCCACTCCCTGCCGACTTTGCTTCCCCATTGACTTGCATTGGGTTTCATGTTTCAGTCGGACCTTCGACTTTTTCCGATAGTCGGCCGATTTCGTTCGACTCGACTTTTGAGAAAGTCGGGTTTCATGAAACCCGGCTCGACCCTAAAAAAGGCAAAGTCGCTCATCTCTAGCAGCAATCAAAGGGAGAGAGCTGATTAAATAGCCAGGTAATTACTCTGGACAAGAGACACATTGATGAAGCCCTGGCACACTCTGGTCCTGATTGGACACCTAAACTGTCACTTCAGAACTGTAATTCACTGCGCACAGACTCTCATGAATCATGACAGTTTGGGTATTCTTTGCCTTAGAGGTAATAGGTTTGAAAATATAATAAATATATTGTTTCCCACCACCTTCTAGAAGCAACCCTTATAAACTCTCTTTTACTGTTAAAACATAGATACCAACAACAAAAAAGTCAGAAAATTTAACTTATTAATATTAGTATTAATTTATTTGTAAAGCACATTTTAATAGAACGACTCTCAAGAAATTATTAAACATAGAGAGATGTGTCTTAGGAACCCTAGGAACACCCGAATAAGGACTTATTCAAGGTCTAGGGCAGTGATGGCGAACCTATGGCACGCGTGCCAGACAGAGCATGCAGAGCCCTCTTAGCTGGCATGTGACCAAGGCCTCGCCTCACTGTTCTGAGCTGCAGCTTCTCACACACATTGAGCGGCGTGGCCACGGAGCTGAATGATGATGTCATCCAGCCGCGGCCGCGCCTCTCAATGTGTGTGATGAAGTGTGTGTGTGTGGCCGCTGGTGTGTGTGTGTATGTGTTCCGCTGGTGTGTTTGTGTGTGGCCGCTGGTGTGTGTGTGTCGTGAATGTGGCACTGTGTGTGTGGAGAGGGCCAGTGATGGTGGTGATGGGGAGAGGGACAATGATGGGAGTGATGAGGAGAGGGCCGGTGATTGGGAGAGGGACATTGATGGGAGTGATGGGGATAGGGCCAGTGATGGCGATGATGGGGAGAGGGACAATTATGGGAGTGATAGAGAGGGACAATGATGGGAGTTATGGGGAGAGGGATAATGATTGGAGTGATGGGAAGAGGGCTAGTAATGGGAGTGATGGGGAGAGGGCTAATGATGGGAGTGATGGGGAGAGGGCCATTGTTGGCGGTGATGGGGAGAGGGACAATGATGGGAGTGATGGGGAGAGGGCCAGTGATGGGGAGAGGGAGAATGACGGGAGTGATGGGGAGAGGGTAATGATGGGGAGGAGGAAATGATGGAGGTGGTGGAATGGGTAATTTCTACAAGAAGGGGATCATGATGGGGCATACTTCAGCATGAAGGGGATCATGATGGGGCATATTTCTGCAGGAAGGGGATCATGATGGGGCATATTTCTGCATGAAGGGGATCATGATGGGACATATTTCTGCATGAAGGGGATCATGATGGGGCAATTCTACATGAAGGGGATCATGATGGGGCATATTACTAAAAGAAGGGGACAATGATGGGGCATATTACTACAAGAAGGAGATCAGGATGGGAACATAACTACTGGCTGTGGGACCATTCTAATTGGGCAGGTGGTGAGCACAGTAATTAAAAGATAAAGTGTGTACCTGTTACTAGTATGGCGGCTGTTAGCAATCTCAGCACCTGGACCGACAGCGATTTTTTTCTTTATATACTGTATATACAGTATGTTTTCGTCAAATGTGGAGCCGCAGCAAATATTTATACCTTTTCAGATCACGGTGAAGCCTCCTAACCTGCCATTCTTGCCAGGTGCTATCCACAAGCCAGCCATCTCCATGCCAGGATTCAGAAGTCAGCAGCAGCCAGATACAGTAAGTGTTATCACATTTGTGTGACTGTGGCTAAAGATTAGAGATATTCACACTCTGAAATCTATCTATCTACTTTATCTATCTATCTATCTATCTATCTATCTATCTAATATTCTGCATTTTTGCCCAAAACGATCAATCCAACTGCTGTGTCTGGAAAGGGCAGTGTGAGTGGCTCAGTTTCAGTGTGTGATAAGCACACATGAGCTTGAAGCCCCACTGCTGAACAGAAGACTGCAAAGGTAAGTTTAAAATCAATGAATTGTTGACATATTAGAATTAGAATTGAGGGTTTAGGGATGGCAAGCGCTGTACAGGGAAGCGAGTTGGCAGCTGCTGACTCTCCTCCTGTGCAGCGCGGACTCTCCTCCTGTGCAGTGCTTATGATGGTCACTGCTGAGTAGTTTTCATTCACTTTGAAGGAGGGCAGCGCTGCAGTACCTTGAGATGGCCACTACACATTTTTCATCATACAAAATTGCCCTGGTGGCACTTCATCATAAATAATTGGGTTTAAGGTTGCAGTTTAGGCACTCGGTCTCAGAAAGGTTCGCCAACCCTGGTCTAGGGGATGGGGCAAAATGGGCACCTCGAGAAGATGGCAAGGGCCAGACACTTAAATACTCTAGCATTTTCTTCTTTAAGTG
This sequence comes from Dendrobates tinctorius, assembly GCF_039654945.1. NCBI lineage: Eukaryota > Metazoa > Chordata > Amphibia > Anura > Dendrobatidae > Dendrobates > Dendrobates tinctorius. The sequence continues at coordinate 45,150,679 of NW_027361684.1, forward strand.
CTGCATCCCCCTCTATTTCCTCTTTTTTTTTAGAGAGCAGAGATATTACGTTATGCACTACCATTTATAGGATAGTGCTATATTATATAACAACCAATCAAAGTAGTTCAGAGGGATACCTTAAACAGATGGGCCAAGAAGCAAAATCAGATCATTAATTTATCCTCACATACAGTTTCTGAAACTTAACGCTCAATTCTGAGTCCAGGGCTATCTTTTGTCCCTACTACAAGGTTTGACCCCTTCACATGGTTAAAGGATTGGTAACCTCTTTTTAAGGAAGCTTAGATGGAAGAAAGTTTTTTTTGTTCAAAATGATAGGGCAAAATGCTAACAACTGGGGAGCTCAAGGGAGGATCTCACAGATTTGATGTTCTAACTGAGTTTGCAAAGGAAGGACAAAAAGGTTTAGGGGAAGGTCCTTTTTTAGACCTAAAACTAAGACTAAGAAGTAAGAGAATGCCACCCTTAGAGCATTTAGAGAGTATTGATATATTTTTTGAAATTAGTAAAGGAGGAATATGTAAGATTAACCCTAAATCTGAACCAATCCAATTTGTCATATTCAGAAAGGAGAGCTTTTGATGGCTTGAATGACACTACTGATCTCCTTAAAAAAATTAGAGGGTATTACAGTTGAACCAGGGACCATCTTGGCCTCCATTGATGTAGAGTCTCTCTACAGTAGTATTCACCATACATCAGGTCTCGCAGTGGCAAGATACTAACTCAACACTAGAGGACACATTTGGTACCTCAAAAATATTTTTTTGGGGGAATTGTGTGAATTTGTATTACATCATAATTTCGTTCTCTTCAATGGCACATAATGTATACATTCCATGCACTCTTTGCACACTGTCTCAAGTACATGCAGGAGTGATGTCACTGCCCAGATCGTTTATATGGTGGCCATCCCCTGATAGCCATGCACACATCATTATTCCTCATTGCGGACATAAGGAATCAGACGCTTCCTCCTCATTCATTTAGGTCTTCTATTCAGACTGGTCCCTTGATAAACCCCAAAAACGAAGGGAAACCCATCAGGACATGGGATTGTGTACAAGTTTGAAGACTCTACATTGGGCTAAGTATGGCACCTATTAACTAATGTTCCTGGGATATGACATTTAGGTTGTTTGTGTATTGATGGATAATTTTCCCTATGATATAGTTTTTAATTGATATATTATTCCTGTGATTTTTCCCAGGATCTATATGGAGTTTACAGCCTTCTTAATGATTTCACCACATAGTGGATATTGAATATGCTATTCCTGGGATAAAGTATGTCTACTACCTGTGCTACATTTTAATTTTCTCTAGGGTAAGTGTGTACTAGGGTGTACAGGGATATCCATCATTGAGCGGAGACGCCATGTTGCAATTTTAGGCTGTCAATTTCCGCGGCTAGGCAGGTACAGTTTAGGACTCATTAGGGATTAATAGATCTTTTCTCTTTTTTTGTCCTGGTCATAGCTACTGTAAGACATCTCTCTATTTATAATAATTTCTTGAGGGTGGCTCTATGAAAATGAATCTTATATATAAATTAATAAAAGTTATATTTTAAGGTTTTTCTTTTTTGTTGGTTTCTATAGATTTGGACCCCGCACGATAAATATAGTTTGCTTCTGGTGTTTTCCACTGTCAAAGCAGCAGCATCCCTGCCTTATGAACAGAGGAACAAAACCCCCACTCCTGCATAAAGACTATACCTACCCTAAATACTCTAGCTGCTCCAAATCTACCACATCGCCCTACCCTCAACACCACAGAAAAGTATTAGGAGCACTCGGAACAGCTTACACATTTAGAACGCTGCACGTAGATAATCATGCCATTGTGTTCGCCAGTGAAGCCATTGATGGATCTGTTAATTAAAGTCAAGGATGTGGCTTTAGGCATGGTTTACTGCTGAGAGATGGAGATTGGGATTGGCATTCAAGTCTTTCAAAGCTCATTTGCAAAATAAATGAAAGTTCATTTTCTCTGAATTGCAAAGTGTATCTGTGGCCATGAAAGTAAGTTTTCACATATGTTTTCTCTACTACCCAGAGAAGTTATTGCTTTAGTAACCATAAAGCTCTGGACAAACTCCCTCCCAACCATTCTAGACTTACGGAATGGGCATCATCCTTTAAGACAACCAAGCAAAACTTATCCACCCTTTTTTGTTTGCCACTGTAACTCGTCCTTTAAAAAAGTAATTTTTTATTATCTTTTTGCCCCAAGTCTTTCACAATGCAATTATGTTAATATTGGCTTTAAATATGTTGTGATGACTTCAGTAACAAGCAATTCTTCCAAATCAACTAATTCCTATGTTATTCAGTGCAATGGAAAACACTGAGAAGACCATTATTCTGGTTTTGGCACAATCATATTGATTTCAAAATAAATGTTTTTCTTTTCTTCATTACATAATACACATGTATTGTTCATTTTGATAATGTTTGACTAACTCCATCATGAATAGCATTGCGGGGGATACAGGTCACTAAATATGAGCTCATATCTTATGCCCTGTTTATATTTGCAGACAAAAAATTCTGAAATGACTGACCAACAATAAAGTGAGACTAACAAGGTTCACAATGTTTAGCACATTCAGTAATTTACAAACACAATATTACACTACACCCAGGCATCTCCCCCTGATCTTCTGTCCAAATGTTACGCTGAAAGGTACAAATGTTTGTATTCAATTACAAATAATCCCAATAATGTCCTAGTTTGGAATACAGAGAAGATGGGAAATAAAAAAACAAATTACTGACAATAATCAGGAAAATTAGACACAACAGCATAGAGATGAGGATCAAGTGCGAGTCGAATTTTCTGAAATTCACAGTTTCACTCAAATTCAAGCTTCATTTCGATTTGCGGTTCACAAAAAAAACTTGACCGTCACCATCTCCAACACTGCTAAAACTTTAGAGAGTGAGCTATCTTTTTGTGTTGTGATCCCCATAATCATGCATTATACATCAACCCACTGTGAATAATGTGTATCTAAACTACACTATTGCTGTATATGTTACAAATGTAAGGTACTTAGTGTTTTTTGATCAAAGAGCGCAAATGTCATCCAACCATGTCAAGGTGTACTAAATATGGATGGATCCTATTGTAGGGAAGGTGGATTGATGGGCGGACCTGTTTGCAGTGGAGAAGCAGAGGTGTAGTGTATTGTAGGTGGACTGTTAGAGTAAAAGATGGGAAGCAGCCGGAGATAAAGAGGAAGAGTGTAGTATTGTAGTTTGAGCATTAGAGGGCAGTGGAGAGTGTAGGTGGGTCGCCCTCCCAGGGCCGTGGGGTACTCGGTACCGGGTCGGTATCAGTGGGATGTATCACGGTGGCGGTGACCCGGATCGTGGCCCTGGGCGCCCAAGTAATAGGAAGATGTGGATGTTAAATGTAATAGTTCGTGACGCCACCTGTGGTGTTCCGCAGGGGAGGTGTTAAGCCGACGCTGCATGCAGATCCTCCGGGACAGATGGTGTGGTGCAGCAATGATGGTATAGCCCTCCACAGGCAGGGCTGTTGTCCCAGGGCAGTGTAGATGTGGAGACACTTAGGTGATGTAGTGTCTGGCGCAGGGGATGTAGCAGTGTCAGGCGGACGGACGCAGGAAGGAATGGAGGACACCAGGGCATGTAGTTCCAAAGCTTTACTCACAGTCTGTAGTGCCCACTTCTGTGCTGTGTCCTCCAGCTCAGGGACCCAGTCAACCTCCAGGCAAGATGGAAAGCTCCCTTCCACACTCCGCCAACTTATGTGCCTTTCCTCTATAGCGCCTTTAAGTGTGAAGATCTCCAGTACCGTGGTACTCTGGAGTTCCTCCTGACAGATGTTCCCAAGAACTCTACTTGCACGGCAAACAGCTGTAGCCTGCTTCGGGGACTCTCTACTCCTAAGTCCCAGCTCTCTATCCATATTGCTGTTGTGCCCTCAAGTCTTAGATGGGAGTAGTGCATTTACAGCCCACTACTCCACCGGTGTCTGCTGCAGAACCATTAGTGTTCATACAAACTCGGGGACCGGGCCCTGGCCTTGCGCTTAGAACTTCTAGGCAGGGTTCTTCCTCTAACCCACAACCTCTGTGTTCCCTTTTACTCCTACGTTCCATACTTGTCCTTTCCCTTCTATGGAAGCTCAGGCTTCAGGTCAACGTCCTTCTCCTTCTTTTCTTTCCTTTTCCGTGCCAGCTGGCTCAGGTCACTGAGGCAGCTGCAGAACTCCTTCCTCCATCTCTTCTTCCAGGGATCCCCACTCCTCCCAAGTGGCTTCCTTCCTCACTGACCTCCTGTCAGACTAACCTCTAATCCTAAACCATCCCGCTCTTTTATATGTTCTCAACTCCACCCACCTCCCAGGACGTCTAGTGTTACAAGCAGGGAACCACCAAAGGTGCTCTGCTTCTCTCTAAGCAAGGAGCCGCAATGTGGTTGTGCTGAACTACTCTATTGTGTGGAGTGCGAGTTTTGGAGCGTGGTCAGGAGCCTCCAACTTACCCGGATGGTGAGGCACCACACCTTAGGAGAAGGTGCAGTACCTCTGTGGCGACTGAGCCTCAGGGGCACCACATAGGTATGGGACTGACTAACTGCCATTGGTAGAGAAAACTGTCAAGTCATGGTGGGCGGGGTTACCAGAACGGGATGGATAAAAAGGTTGAGAGAAGGTTCTGGAAAGGTCTGTCAGTGAGGGGAGCGCAAGAGATAAGAGGCTCTGCTGAGGAGAGAGGACGGAGAAGAGGCTCCATAGGGGACTGACAGTTGAGACGGTCACGGGGGGTGGCCTACATGACAGAAGCCACAGACAGAGACGACCTGGGGGTACCAAACGGACGACGTACTCAGATTTGTGAAATGCTGTGGTAGATAGGCCTAGGGCAGCCATGGCGAAGAGAACCACGGAGGATGTCACGACTACAGGAAAAGAGAGTGAAGGTACCCGGGCCTGTGTATGAAGAAGTGTGAAGCAGCTGTGGTGTATTGCTGTGGTCATCAGGAAGACGGCCAATAAAAGCGGACCTGTTGAACAGAAATTTTGTCTCCGTCTCGTGTCTGTCAGCGGCAAGAAGCGGGTCAACCCCCCAACCCCCCCAGTCGGTTACCCTACCTACATTATCACTTAAGTCCCACCTCTCCATGTGCCAAACCATGCCTCTTCCTAATGTCCTGCAGCTATAACATTTTACAGATTATCATACTTTGCACAGTGGTGGTCAGTACCTGGGCCATCACAGACCAGTGGTTCCCAGAGGAGCACAGTTATACTTCTACAGAATCACTGGATAAGTATTTCTCCTGTAGATTGTAAACAGTTATTATCAACAGGGTCCTCTCTCCTGTAGAGTGAAAGCTCTTATCGTAAGTAGGGTCCTCTTTCTCTCTTCCTCCTGTAGAATGTAAGCTGTTATCTTCAGCAGGGTCCTTTCTTGTTCTCCTGTAGGGTGTAAATTGTTTTGGTCAGCATGGTCCTCTATGTGTTGTAAAGTGTAGGCTCTTATAGTAAGCAGAGTCCTGCCTCTCTCTCCTGTAGAGTGTAAGCTGGTATGGTCAGCATGGGCCTCTCTTTCTTTCTCACTCCTTTAGAGTGTAAACTCTTAAGGTAAGCCGGGCTCTCTCTCTCATATAGGATGTAAGTTCTTATGTTCAGTGGGGTCCTCTTTCTCTCTCTCCTGTAGAATGTAAGCTGTTATGGTCAGGGTCAGCAGGATTCTCTCTCTCCTGTAGAGTGTAAGCTCTTTGGTCAACAGGGACCTCGCTTTCTCTGCTGTGTAGTGTAAGCTCTTATGGTCAGCAGAGTCCTCTATCTGCCGTAGAGTGCAAGATCTTATGATCAGCAGGGTCATCTCTCTCTCTCCTGTAGAGTGTTAGCTCCTATGGTAAGCAGGTTCTTCTCTCTCTCTTTCTCCTGTAGAGTGTAAGCTCTTATGCTAAGCAGTGTTCTGTCTCCGACACAATCAATGACTCTAAACTGTTCATTTCCATAGCATAAATTCAGTATAATGCTCAGTTTACCACACGTTTTAATGTTTATTGTTTCCAGCTCCATCTAGTGGCCAAAAGTTATAACTGCATGATGTTATGCCTTGTATTTCCTGTATTATTTCACTCCAATTCCTAATGTATTCTGGGTAAATTTGCAAGGTACCATGGTCTATCCCACAGATTCAACTACAGTCTCCCTTATTGGACCCCGGTATAGCGGTTTAGCTGCTTGTTAAGCTATATGAATCCCGTTCATTTAGTGAGAACATGACAGTAAAACACCGGCTCTCCAGCTAGTGGGAATACAGAGAACAGCCTTCCATCCTGCAGAGGCCAGTTACACAGCGCTATCCAACTAGTGCAATTCAGAGAAAGACACCCCTTCATCCAGCTTGCAGAAACTAGTGATGCTGCAGAAATCCATCTAGTGAGATTCAAGTCACCGGCTACACAGAGACTAACACAGCTACAGCAATCTCTGCACAGCCAAGCATCCCTCTAAGACACCATGTCCCACAAACACACAGGACAAAATCTGCCACATCCGTCTCCTCAAAGACTGTATCCATTAGCAGGCGGTCACCATTGTCTGCGCAAATGCTGAGGCCGCCAAATGCGAGCAAGCTATGCTGAAGAAAAGATGCAACTTAAATTAGAGAAAGCATGCCTAGATGATCAAGAGAGAAGGTCACAGATAGAAAGGGCATGAGTGGATGCAGCCTTAGAGAGCCTAGCTGCAAAAAAGGAAGCGGCTGCAGCACTGGCAGAAGCAGAAGCACTGGAAGCCGCACACAACCCTGAGCTGCATAATCGCAGCAGTACGTCAAGTCTGAAGTTGCCGCTGCAAGATTCACCACAACGCACATCTCACTATGTTAATGAACTTCCTGAATCAAACTATAACCAAGATCACGACACATCCAGTGAAACAAGTGAGAGTCATCATGAGGCTCAGCTCCAGGAAAACGAGCAACTCTCCTGTCTTCCTTGCCCCTCACCAGGTAACCAACGTGAATCACCTTGATGACACACCGCATGTCAGACCGAAGCAATATGACACCGGCTGGCACCACCCTGAGGATACTAACAGGTATGAATACACCTCACATCACTATCAGGGTGACCCATCACCAGTATACTCTGCTGACAACCGGTTCACATCAGAACTTGCAAGGATCTTCACACGACGTGATCTAGTTGCCAAGGGACTCATGAAATTCACTGACCACGCCAAAGGTTACAGAGCTTGGAAAGCTCCCTTCCAAAATGTTACTAGAGACTTGGGGCTTAAAAAACAGGGAAGAGATAGACCTCTTAGTCAAATACCTGGGAGAAGAGTCAGTCAAACACGCAGTAAGGATCAGATACATTTACATTAATATAAACCACCCTCAAATAGGCCTTAAAGAGATCTGGAAGAGGCCAGATGAGTGTTACAGCTCTGCAGAGGTAATAGAGAGAGCCTTGTTCAAAAGAATCGATGACTTTCCTAAAATATCTAACAAAGGTCTCCCAAAACTTAGAGAGCTAGGTGACCTGCTACAAGAGGTCCTAGTTGCCAAATGTGAAGGTGACCTACCAGGACTTGCATACCTCGACACAGCCAAAGGTGTTAACCCTATAGTCCAAAAGTTGCCCTACAATCTACAGGAGAGGTGGCTCACATGTGGCTCCACGTACAAATACAAACACACTGTTTCATTCCCTCCCTTCTCCGGTTTTGTAGACTTTATACACGAACAAGCGGCAATCAGAAATGATCCCAGCTTTGACTTTACAATGTCATATGCCGCACCACCACCAGCTGCAAACCAAAGCAGAACATCTGTGGCAGTGCACAAGACTAATGTTTCTTCTTCTCCAAGTAACAATTACAGGTCTGCTGGCTGCTCTCAATCAGAGACAAAGGTACAAGAACCTGACAAGCAGTGCCCGCTTCATCAGAAGCCTCATCCTCTCCTGAAATGCAGAGCCTTCAGAGGAAAATCTATGCCGGATCGCAGAAGCTTCCTGAAAGAGAACGGTATCTGCTACAAGTGCTGCTCTTCCACCAATCATCTGCTGAGAGTAGGAGGTCGCCTCAAAGGAGCTAAAATAGAGTTTGAGGAGAAATTCCCTCTTATCATTCCTAGAAAATGTTATGTTGCTTACCTAATCATGCAACACTACCACAATCTGGTCAAACACCAAGGAAGACTATTCACAGAAGGAGCCATCAGAACTGCTGGCCTGTGGACTGTCGGTGCAAGGAAACTCATCTGCAGTGTCATCTACAAATGTATTACCTGCCGTAAGCTTCGTGGTTCCACTCAAACCTAAAAGATGGCTGACCTACCAGCAGATAGTCTCAGCCCAGACCCTCCTTTTACTAATGTTCGTCTCCATGTGTTTGGACCTTAGTCAGTTGTTAGTCGTCACACGAGAGGGGGACAAGCCAATAGTAAACGTTGGGCCGTCATGTTTACCTGTCTGTCAATCAGAGCCATCCACATAGAGCTCATTGAGTCCCTTGACACCTCAAGCTTCATCAATGCTTTGAGACCTTTCATTGCCATCCACGGTCCTATCAAACATATACGTTCAGACAGAGGTACCAACTTCATTGGTGCAGCAAAGGAATTGGGCATACCTTCAAATCTAGACCATAAGACTCTCGAGAGGTTCCTCAGTGACCAAAATTGCACCTGGTCATTCAACCCACCTCACACATGGGTGGATCTTGGGAACTAATGATTGATCTAGTACGAAGAATTCTTGACTCTACTCTTCTTCAGGAAGGAGCAGCGAGACTTACCCACGAAAGTCTAACCACCTTCATGGCAGAAGCCACACCTATAATCAACGCAAGGCCCTTGGTTCCAGTTCCTAATGACCCTGAGGAGCCCTTGTTATTGACTCCAGCTACTCTTCTAACCCAGAAAACAGGGCTATCCAGTGCCCCTCCAGGAGGATTCGACGCTAAGGACCTTTACAAGCGCCAATGGAGGCAGGTACAAAGTCTTGCCAATACATTCTGGGACAGGTGGCGCAAACAATATTTGTCTACCTTGCAGCCACGGACAAAGTGGCAATCTACCAGACCTAATCTTCGGATTGGTGACCTCGTCCTTGTTAAAGACTGCCAGGCCCATCGGAACCAGTGGCCACTTGGACTACTGATTACTACATTTCCGAGTAAAGACAGCAATGTTCGCAAAGTCGAACTTAGGATGGCCAAGGGAGATGAACTTAAGACATTCTCCAGACCAGTGACTGAGCTGGTCCTATCGTTGCTTTCGGAGAATAAGAATGGTGACATCCGTTTGATGTCAGACGGGGAGTGTTCTGTCTCCAACACAATCAATGACTCTTAACTGTTCATTTCCATAGCATAAATTCAGTATAATGCTCAGTTTACCACACGTTTTAATGTTTATTGTTTCCAGCTCCATCTAGTGGCCAAAAGTTATAACTGCATGATGTTATGCATTGTATTTCCTGTATTATTTCCCTCCAATTCCTAATGTATTCTGGGTAACTTTGCAAGGTACCATGGTCTATCCCAGCCCCCTTCTCGCTTCAGTCGGCCATTTCTTTCAAGTCTGCATATTGGAAGCACCTCATCGCTGTGTTCCCCTTGTTTCAGCATCGGTGTCTTATCACACATCTATATACCTACGTTCAATAAACCACAGATTCAACTACAGTCTCCCTTATTGGATCCCGGTATAGCAGTTTAGCTGCTTGTTAAGCTATATGAATCCCGTTCATTTAGTGAGAACATGACAAGCAGGTTCCTCTCTCTATCTCTTTCCTGTAGAATGTAAGTTCTTATGGTTAGTGGGGTCCTTTCCCTCTCTCCTGTAGAATGTAATTTATCATGGTCAGCACAGTTCTCTCTCTTTTGTATAGAGTGTTAGCTCTTATAGTAAGCTGGGTCATCTCTCTCTTTCCTGTAGAGTGTAAGCTCTTATGATGAGCAGGTTCATCTCTTTATCCTGTAGAGTGTTAGCTCTTATGGTAAGCTGGGTCCTCTCTCTCTCTCTCTCTCTCTCTCTTTCCTATATGTAAACGCTAATGGTAAGCAGGTTCCTCTCTCACACTCATTTCTACTTCTGTATAATAATCTGCAAGCACTATTTGGAGAAGGAAATGGAAAATGGACCATGTACAGATCAATGTGGTTGTTCACATGAATGTTTCTCCACTCGACTGATACTCATGAATATAGCCTCAAAAATCAATAAAGGGGCCATCTAGCAAGATCAAAAAAGTAAGAGTGGTCTCTACTGCTTGATGGTGGCAAAAATCTAAGCAAAATGTGGCACAAGTTTTAATATATTTTGCACAAATCACTTTAAATACTTCCTTTACAGAGTCTGACACTGGGGTCATCAATGTTTTGGATCCGTGTGTAATCAGTGTTTGGTCTGTGTCATCAGTGTTTTTCATGGATGGATAAAGAAATAAATAAATTTCAAAGCTTTTCCTATACATTGCAATGTTAAACACGGATAGCACACCTGATGCCATCCGTGTACTATACATGTTTTTCATGGCTGCATAGACTTGTATTGGTCCTTTTCATGCTGGAAAAAAAGGGACATGTTTTTAAAAAATTTTGCATGGACACAGGGTTCACGAAGAATCACAGATATGTGAATAGCACCATAGATTATAATGGGTATGTGGCGCCCCTGAGGGTTCAGTCGCCACAGAGGTACTGCACCTCCTCCAGAGGTGTGGTACTCCACCATCCAGGTAAGGTGGAGACACCTGACCACGCTCCAACACCTGCATCCCACACAACACAGTAGTGTAGCAAAGCACCCTTTGGTGGCTCCCTGCTTGGAACACGAAGCGTGCTGGGAGGCAGGAGGAGTTTAGTTGGCACCGAAAGAGCGGGAAGAGTTTAGGATTTAGTCAGTCTGACAGAGTCAGAGGAGGAGAGAGGATCCCCTGAGTGGGATGGATGAAGGAAGTGCTGCAGCCGACCTCAGTGACCTGGGTCCGCTGGCACAGGAAAAGGACATTGATGGAAAGCCTGACTCTCTCCTTAAGAAAGAAGGATTAGTACGGAATGTAAGGAGAGGAGGACTAAGGATTAGGGTTAGAGCAGAACCCTTCCCAAGTTCACAGCGCAAGGCTGGGGTCCGGTCCCCGAGGTTGTATGGATACTAATGGTCCTGCAGCAGACACCAGAGGAATAGAAGTTGTCACCACTTTATTCCCACACAAGACTTGGGGGCACAACAGCAACATGAGTGAGCCAGGACTAGGTAGTAATGAGTCCCCGAAGCAGGCTACAGCTGTCTGCAGTACAAGTAGAGTTCATAGGAATATCTGACAGGAGGAACTCCAGTGTTTCTCAGTACTGAGAGTACTTCACTATAGGCGCAAAAAGGGAGATGTTCAGAAAAGGCAAATGTTGGCGGAGTGTTGGAAAGGAGTACTTCATCTTGCCTGGAAGTTGTCTGAGCTTTTGACCTGGAGGACACGGCACGGATGCGGGCACCTGTACGCACAACAGACTGAGTAAAGCTTTGGAACTACATGCCCTGGTGTCCTCCACTTATTCCTGCGCCAACACACTCAGCACTGCTACATCTTTGTGCCTATCACTGCACCATCCACGTCTCCCCTCACTGTCTCTTCATCTACACTGCCCTGGGACTACTGCCCTACTTGTGGAGGGCCACAGCATCATTGCTGCACCACACCATCTGTCCCAGAGGATCTGTCTGCAGCGTTGGCTTAACATCTTCATTGCCGAACACCACAGGTGGCGTCACGAATCATTGACTCATAAACTTTAATCATCACCCACAAGCTCGACATTCCCCTTTTACAATGAACGCCCAGGGCCACGGACTGGGTCACCGCCACTGTGACAACTCCCATTGAAACCAAAGGGCCCGGCTCCGAGTACCCCACCAGCCCTGGCATGGGGCGATCCAGGTATGTGAAAAACACAGATAGAACACGTACATGCAACACGGATGTCTGAATGAGTCCTTCCACTGATGATAATGTACCTATTTAACAACATGTGATAAAACTGATCCTCCATTTCTTTTATAAATCCGTGCCCAGTTTGGGTCTGGCAGTTCTCCACTAATAGACACCATTGTAACTACTTTATTCATAGGTTACAGATGTTCCTTCAGAGATCTGCAGTCTGTGAGCAGGGAACAGCACTTAATCTCACCTCAGTGTACCAATAACGTGAAGAACCAGGAACAAGGTGAAAGCACATGGTGTTGATTAAGGGCAAATGTATTCCTTGAACTGAAGACAAATGCATTTATGTAAGGCTGTTTCTAGCCTTTGTTCCATTTTTAGCTGGGCTAGACCTGGCTATGTATGGCTGTATGAGAAAAATACAGAAGAATGAAGACAGGTCAATGGATTAAATATTTATAACTATTCCATCATTTGTTTCTCTAAGCCAAGTACCCCCTAGTCAAAGGAATGACAGCAAAGTACCCCATGGCTACAGTGAGTCATTATTTTGAACAAAACTGCTCAGCTGACAGCGTATTACTCATGACTATTAATGCTGTTCTGCTGTCAATTAAGTTTCTATCCTGGCTGCAGCTTCTTATAAAACAATCCGAACTGTACTCACTGTCCCCAGGTCCACCAGCGAGCCTCCAATGCTTCTCCCGGTACCTGGCATTGGCTGCGGTACTGATGCTGCCTTGGTATGCTCAGTGATACGCAAGTGTAGACAGAATGCCCCCTTTAGAGCTGCTGATTTCACAAATTTGCTGCCACCCTTTCAACATGACATCATTGTCGCAGTCAATGTTGTATTTAATGGTATGAACATTTGTCATGGCTGCACTATTGCCAATGACCAGAGGAGAAATAGGAGCCCCTAAGCAAGCTAGCCGCACCATCAAAACTGGTTTGGTCATACATTCAAGAGAATAAACCGTGTCTAAAGGTGTCTGAAGATCTTAACACAACCTTACCTTATATAGCTGTTGGCTGACAACTATCTCTCCCAATCTCACCCTAAACATAAACATTTGGCTGAGCATGTATGTGTTATTAATGGGGAGTGTGAAGTAAGCCACTGCTAGACAATAGGTGGGAGGTCCCCGTACCCATGATAATGACCATTCCCACTGAAATAATTAGTGCCAACATTACCTTAAAGTACTTGGGGACTATTAGGAGACCATGACAAGTGGTGCTGCTGAATTGTGCAACACTAATGTGCAATAACAGTGTCAGCCAAGGTTGTGGCCATTAATAACAACAGATCAGCTTTTATAGCATGGGGCATCCTCATCCAGCTGTATGCATGGAAAGTTTGGGTTTCCTAAAATGGGAACTAATCTTACAGATAGGTAGAGAAGCTCTCCATTCTGGCTCATAGAAGAAAAAAGTCCCATAAGAAGGACTGGCTTCTATTGCTTTGCATCCATACAGGCAATTTTAAATTATGCCCAATAAGTGCCCATCCTAATAATGTTATTTGTAGTGCCAGCATTAGTAATGGTCACACTGTGATGATCCTAATAGTATCATCTAAAAACAACAGTCATCTCTGAAAGGAACTTAAATATGACAAAATTACTTATTTCTATTGTGTGTTTGGCTTAGAGATCCTGTCTACGTAGACCACTTTACCACTTCTACTGATACACTAGCACATCCTGTCACACATGGTGGCCACGTGACCATTGTAAGAAGAAGTATGTAGAGAGGTAGAGGGCGTCAATTTAAAATATGTGAAACATTATCCAAGAATTAACTGAAAATAAATGGACAGGTTTATTATCACAGTATAGTCTGTAGACTTTGCCTCATTTTTCAAGCAGAAGATTGTTAACATCATAGACAGTTTTGGTCAACAACCCCCAGAGCCCCTCCTCCCGACTTCCCAGCCCTCCACCTCCAAAACCAACTTCTCCACCATTACAGAAGATCGACTCTCCACTCTACTCTCAAGATCACATCTCGCCACCTGTGCACTTGACCCGATCCCATCCCACTTCATCCCAAACCTCACCACAGTCTTCATCCCAACCCTAACCCATCTCTTCAACCTATCACTAACAACTGGTGTTTTCCCCTCAAGCTTTAAACATGCCTCCATCACACCTATCCTCAAAAAGCCCTCTCTTGACCCATCCTCTGTATCTAGCTATCGCCCTATATCACTTCTCCCCTATGCCTCCAAGCTACTGGAACAACAGGTCTACCTTGAACTGTCCTCCCATCTCTATTCTTGCTCCCTCTTCGACCGCTTACAATCTGGCTTCCGGTCACACCACTCCACTGAAACTGCCCTTACTAAGGTCACCAATGACCTCTTAACCACCAAGAGCAAGCGACACTACTCTGTCCTCCTCCTCCTGGACCTGTCGGCTGCCTTTGACACAGTGAACCATTCCCTATTATTACAGACCTTCTCATCCCTTGGCATCACAGACTTGGCCCTATCCTGGATCTCATCATACCTAACAGACCGGACATTCAGCGTCTCCCACTCACACACCACCTCCTCACCTCGCCCCCTATCTGTCGGAGTCCCACAAGGTTCAGTCTTAGGACCCCTGCTCTTCTCCATTTACACCTTTGGCCTGGGACAGCTCATAGAATCTCATGGCTTTCAGTATCATCTCTATGCTGATGACACACGGATCTACATCTCTGGACCAGATATCACCTCCCTACTAACCAGAATCCCTCAATGTCTGTCCACTATTTCATCCTTCTTCTCCGCTAGATTTCTGAAACTTAACATGGACAAAACAGAATTCATCATCTTTCCCCCATCTCACGTGACCCCCCAATGAACCTATCCATTACACTAAATGGCTGCCCACTCTCCCCAGTCCCACAAGCTCGCTACCTCGGGGTAATCCTTGATTCTGATCTCTCCTTCAAACCACATATCCAAGCCCTTTCCACTTCCTGCCGACTTCAACTCAAAAATATTTCACAAATCCATTCATTCCTCAACCAAAAATCTGCAAAAACCCTAGTCCATGCCCTCATCATCTCTCACCTTGACTACTGCAAACTCCTGCTCTGTGGCCTCCCCTCGAACACTCTCGCACCCCTCCAATCTATTCTAAACTCTGCTGCCTGACTAATCCACCTGTCCCCCCGCTATTCCCCAGCTTCTCCCCTCTGTCAATCCGTTCACTGGCTCCCCATTGCCCAGAGACTCCAGTACAAAACCCTAACCATGACATACAAAGCCATCCACAACCTGTCTCCTCCATACATCTGTGACCTCGTCTCCCGGTACTTTCCTGCACGCAACCTCCGATCCTCACAAGATCTCCTTCTCTACTCCCCTCTTATCTCCTCTTCTCACAATCGCATTCAAGATTTCTCTCGTGCATCACCCCTACTCTGGAACTCTCTACCACAACATATCAGACTCTCACCTACAATCGAAACCTTCAAAAAGAGCCTGAAGACCCACCTCTTCCGACAAGCCTATAACCTGCAGTAACCACCGATCGACCAAACCACTGCATGACCAGCTCTACCCTCGCCTACTGTATTCTCACCCATCCCTTGTAGATTGTGAGCCTTCGTGGGCAGGGTCCTCTCTTCTCCTGTACCAGTTATGACTTGTATTGTTTAACATTATTGTACTTGTTTTTACTATGTATACCCCTCCTTACATGTAAAGCGCCATGGAATAAATGGCGCTATAACAATAAATAATAATAATAATAATAATAGACTACAGCCACCAAAGAAACTACTGGATAGACCAACAATAATGTTTCAAAAATTAAATCAATCAAATCAATCACAGAAGTGAAAGATATAAAACAGGAAAAAAGCTAATGATGGATGGGAATGGTAGAATAGTTCAGTTTAAGCTGCTTCCCATATGAAGGTTATTTATGTAATTAAATCTACAAGAGATAGCAAATGCCCCTGTAACCCTTGGAGACTGAGTAATTTAGTATGTAAGAAAGTGAGCTGTCAGGACATCTGGAATACTGGATACTCTTATTTACATGGTAAGTCCTTCTAATCTGCTTCCCATCAATCTCCATACACCTGCAGGGGCCTCCAATGAACTCTGTGCAGGCAGAAGACAAAGTATGAGTGGCTGGGTCTTCTTTAAAAATATGGGACCAACTATACTTTGAATTTTTTTAGGATATTAACGCCCTTATAGAATTATCCCAAGCTTCGCTCAGGCAAGAAAAAAAGGAAGTTACTGTTTAGCCCATATGCATTTGGCACTATGATGAGTGCACAAGGAACCTACCTGCAGTCACACAAAGGCTGCATTTCTGGGGTGCTTGTGTCTTTATATTAAGCCTTGCTATTTTTGTATTATGAATTTGCTTTTTAACCCCTTTTACCTCCAAGGGTGGTTTGCATGTTAATGACGGCCAATTTTTACAATTCTGAACACTGTCCCTTTATGAGGTAATAACTCTAGAACGCTTCCATGGATCCCGGTGATTCTCACATTGTTTTCTCGTGGCATATTGTACTTCATGTTAGTGGTAAAATTTCACTGATATAACTTGCGTTTATTCGTGAAAAAATGGAAATTTGCCTAAAATTTTGAAAATGTAGCAATTTTCCAACTTTGAATTTTCATGCCCTTAAATCACAGAGATATGGCACACAAAAAACTTAATAAGTAACATTTCCCACATGTTTACTTTATATCAGCACAATTTGGGAGCCAAATTTTTTTTTGTTAGGAAGTTATAAGGGTTAAAAGTTGACCAGCGATTTCTCATTTTTACAACACCATTTTTTTTTAGAGACCACATCGCATTTGAAGTTACTTTGAGGAGTCTATATGATAGAAAATACCCAAAAGTGACACCATTCTAAAAACTGCACCCCTCAAGGTGCTCAAAACCACATTCAAGGGGGCAGGGCCTAGCTCTTGATGTGAGAAGTCGGGTGGCTGTGCTTCTCTGCCACCATTAGCCTCAATTATCCTGCACAGAGCCCGAACTAGCTAATTCCTTTACCAGGATCAAATGTCTGAAGGTCCCAGGAGTCAGGGGCGAGCTTCTGCCAGACTCAGAGAGACAGACATGGGCCCCAGTCCAAGATGGTGCTGAGAGAGAGGAGGAGGGGGGAAGAAGAAACACAGCCTATGCACAGAAGCTGGAAGTCTCAGCCCGGCTGAACAGGTATGTGAGGGGCATGGAGACAGATGAAGAAGGAAATGGAGGGAGTGAGGAGCACAGAGATGAGGAGGAAGACGATGAGGAGATGCCTGTGCTGAATGCAGAGCTGGAGCAGCAGGAAGAGGGGGATGGTGACACTATGCAGGCAGCTGAAAGTGCAGATGTAGCAGAGCCCACCCTGCGGGATGTATTCCAAGCTGTCTTATACTGCAAGACTGCCTTAACTGCTCTGACAAAGCAGGTGAATTGCCTGAAAGAGGAAATGGGAGGCATAAAAACATCTATGCAGAAAGTTACAGCCAGATTAACTGAGGTGGAGGACAGAGTTGGTGTAACAGAAGATCACTTAACCTCAGTGCAAAAGACACAACAACAGCACACTCAGAGGATCACGGTAGTAGCCAATAAAAATGATGACCTGGAAAACCGGTCACGTAGGAACAATTTGCGCATTGTGGGCATCCCTGAGAGAGCTGAGGGTGCAGACCCCACAGCCTTTATTGAAACCTGGCTGCTGGACAAGTTTGGTGCTGATAACTTGTCGAGAGTGTTTGCGGTGGAGCGTGCCCATCGCGTACCCATGAGACCCCCAGTGTCAGGAGATGGACCTCGCACGATGCTAGCCAGAATCCTGAATTGCAGAGACAGGGACACTATCTTATGAAAGGCTGGAAAGTTGACAGATCTTAACCTGGAGGGCAAACGAATCGAAATATACCCGGATTACTCAGCCGAGGTGCAAAAGTTACGACTGCGGTATGGCGAAGTGAAGAAACAGCTCCGCTCTTTGCATTTGAAATACTCTACAATTTATCCTGCTAAATTAAGAGTGGAAGCTTTTGGAAAGGTCATTTTTTTCCTGTCACCGGTTGAGGCTGCTTCGTGGTTGGAGCGCAACTGGAGCAAATTGAGAGAAGATAATGGCAATATGACCACATGACCCTGCTAGACTGATCACTGGACAGGGTTGTGGCGCTGCTTTACTCTGCGAAATAGGAGCGCAGAGGGGGGGGGGAGAACTCCCCACTAGGATCTATGTATTATGGTTAATTGTTTGACTAATGGTTCGGGTCTATGCATACTGTTGACAATATGGCGGAGAGGCTGCCAATGATGGAGGAGGACATGACGCATGTTGAAGTGCGGAATACTGAGACATTGCTCAGGTTCTTTGAGTTTCCACTCTCATGTTGGGGAGAGAGTGACAACTGCAAAAGGGGAAGGGTGGGGGAAGGTGAAGCGGAGACGGAGGCGGGGTGGTGGGTGGGGCGGATTTGTAGGGAGATGGGGGTTTTCATGCTGTTTGACCGGGTATGATTGGGACCACAATGTAATGATGTTACTTGATGATGATGGATTGTTCTTTCTAATGCACAATGAGTAACCGTACTGTTCGGATGTTAAGTTGGAATGTACGTGTTACAGTCATGGCCAAAAGTATTGACACCCCTGCAATTCTGTCAGATAATACTCAGTTTCTTCCTGAAAATGATTGCAAACACAAATTCTTTGGTATTATTATCTTCATTTAATTTGTCTTAAATGAAAAAACGCAAAAAGAATTGTCCTAAAGCCAAATTGGATATAATTCCACACCAAACATAACAAAGAGGGTGGACAAAAGTATTGGCACTGTTTGAAAAATCATGTGATGCTTCTCTAATTTATGCAATTAACAGCACCTGTAACTTACCTGTGGCACCTAACAGGTGTTGGCAATAACTAAATCACACTTGCAGCCAGTTAACATGGATTAAAGTTGACTCAACCTCTGTCCTGTGTCCTTGTGTGTACCACATTGAGCATGGAGAAAAGAAAGAAGACCAAAGAACTGTCTGAGAACTTGAGAAACCAAATTGTGAGGAAGCATAAGCAATTTCAAGGCTACAAGTCCATCTCCAAAGACCTGAATGTTCCTGTGTCTACCGTGCACAGTGTCATCAAGAAGTTTAAAGCCCATGGCACTGTGGCTAACCTCCCTAGATGTGGCCGGAAAAGAAAAATTGACAAGAGATTTAAACGCAAGATTGTGCGGATGTTGGATAAAGAACCTCCACTAACATCCAAACAAGTTCAAGCTGCCCTGCAGTCCGAGGGTACAACGGTGTCAACCCGTACAATCCGTCGGCGTCTGAATGAAAAGGGACTGTATGGTAGGAGACCCAGGAAGACTCCACTTCTTACCCCGAGACATAAAAAAGCCAGGCTGGAGTTTGCCAAAACTTACCTGAAAAAGCCTAAAACATTTTGGAAGAATGTTCTCTGGTCAGATGAGACAAAAGTAGAGCTTTTAGGGCAAAAGCATCAACATAGAGTTTACAGGAGAAAAAAGAGGCATTCAAAGAAAAGTACACGGTCCCTACAGTCAAACATGGCGGAGGTTCCCTGATGTTTTGGGGTTGCTTTGCTGCCTCTGGCACTGGACTGCTTGACCGTGTGCATGGCATTATGAAGTCTGAAGACTACCAACAAATTTTGCAGCATAATGTAGGGCCCAGTGTGAGAAAGCTGGGTCTCCCTCAGAGGTCATGGGTCTTCCAGCAGGACAATGACCCAAAACACACTTCAAAAAGCACTAGAAAATGGTTTGAGAGAAAGCACTGGAGACATCTAAGGTGGCCAGCAATGAGTCCAGACCTGAATCCCATAGAACTCCTGTGGAGAGATCTAAAAATGGCAGTTTGGAGAAGGCACCCTTCAAATATCAGGGACCTGGAGTAGTTTGCCAAAGAAGAATGGTCTAAAATTCCAGCAGAGCATTGTAAGAAACTCATTGATGGTTACCTGAAGCGGTTGGTCGCAGTTATTTTGGCTAAAGGTTGTGCAACCAAGTATTAGGCTGATGGTGCCAATACTTTTGTCCGGCCCATTTTTGGAGTTTTGTGTGAAATGATCAATGTTTTGCTTTTTGCTTCATTCTCTTTTGTGTTTTTTCATTTAAGACAAATTAAATGAAGATAATAATACCAAAGAATTTGTGTTTGCAATCATTTTCAGGAAGAAACTGAATATTATCTGACAGAATTGCAGGGGTGTCAATGCTTTTGGCCATGACTGTATATCTGATAAGGTTAAGAGGGCGGCTGTTCTGAATCATATCAAATCCTGTGAACCTATGATCGCGTGCTTGCAGGAGACACATCTCACTAGAGACACTATGCACTGGTTGTCAAGAGCCTGGATGCTAAAGACATATCATTCTACTTATTCCTCGTACTCCAGGGGGGTGTCAGTCCTGATACACAAAAACACACATTATGAAGAGCTGGAAGTGCATGTAGACAGTGAAGGGCAGTATGTATGGATTGCTTGCAGATTGTTTGGACACAAAATGATTTTAGTGGCTTTATATATCCCTCCACCTTACTTTAAAAAGAAACTACAAGCAGTACTGGAACTGATGGGCAGATGGGGGGAGACTCCACTGTTGATTATGCGAGATGTTAACAACACTATGAATGATTATTGGGATAAAGTACGACCGGCAGGTACGGAAGCTGGACAGGACAGAATGACTGCCTTTGGCACGTATGTAGGGGAACTTGGGCTGGTAGATCTGTGGAGAGTACGAAATGAGGGTAAGAGGACTTTTTCGTGTCATTCGGCAACACATGGAACACTGTCGAGGATAGACCTGGCTTTGGGGGATACCGCTATGGACGGGATGGTGGGGGAGGTGGAATACCTACAGAGGACTCTCTCGGATCATGGTCCTGTGGTAGTCACGCTTCTGGTGAGATCTGCTCGGGGTCAGAGGGGAGGTTGGCGTCTTCACCAGACGTGGCTTAAAGTGGTGGATATGGGTGGCATAACCAAAGAGCTAGAGCACTTCTTCCAAATGAACGAAGGGAGTACTGAGGCCACAACGGTATGGGATGCCATGAAGGCGTTTACGAGGGGACTTTTTATAAGTGAGATTACGAGGTGTAAGACCAAAACTAAATTGGCAGATCAACAAATAAAGGATGACCTGACAAGAGCGGAGGCAGGCATGATTTTGGCGCCAACGAGTGAAGCTCACAATAGACTAAAATTGGCTCAGGAGGCAGTTGATAAACTGCACATGATGCAAGCTGAGAGGAAAAGGGCATTTCAGCAAGCCCAATTCTTTGAAGAAGGAGAGAGAGTGGGTCACTTGTTGGCGGTGATATCTGCGGCACAGAGGGAGTCTTCCAGGGTGTATAAACTGAGAGATCAAACAGGGGCGACTCTGACAGACACAAAGGACATACTGGAGGTCTTCAAGGCATATTACATGGCACTGTACACTTCGAGAGCACGGGACACAGAGGGGGATGTGGAGAATTTTTTGGAAGGCATTTCACTACCTAAATTGTCTGAGGAAGAAAGGTTGAGGTTGGAAGAACCTGTGAGTGTGAAGGAGGTGGAATGTGCAATACTGTCTATGCCCAATAACAAATCACCGGGAGCTGATGGTCTACCTGGGGAAGTGTACAGGGAGTTAGTGGAACTGCTGGCTCCGAAATTGAAATCTGTGTTTGATGAGGCTTTAGTGACGGGGGCACTGCCGAGATCAATGGAGGAAGCGGTGATAGTAGTTCTGCCGAAGGAGGGAAAAGATCCCATGGATGCGGAGTCGTACAGGCCCATTTCATTGTTGACAACGGATGTCAAAATACTCGCTAAGATCCTGGCCACCCGGCTCACCGGGGTTGCGCATACCATTATACACGAGGACCAGTAGGGCTTTATGCCTAACCGCTCCACGGCTGTTAACTTAAGAAGATTATTTCTTAATATGCAACTGCCTGCTGATAATGGTGGCAGGAGAATAGTGATGTCATTGGACGCTGGAAAAGCATTTGATAGCGTGGAATGGCAATACTTATGGAAAATCATGGAACTGATGGGATTCGGCCCCGCGTTCATGGCCTGGGTGAAGTTATTGTACTCATCCCCAAAGGCGGTAGTTAAGGTGAATGGAGAACAGACCGGGATGTTTGACTTGCATAGGGGCACAAGGCAGGGGTGTCCGCTGTCCCCGCTATTGTTCGCGGTGGCAGTGGAGCCCCTGGCGGCCAAGATCAGAGCTGAGAGGGGAGTGGTCGGATTTAAATTTGGGAAGCTGGAAGAAAAAATATCATTGTATGCCGACGACATCCTGTTGTTTTTGGAAAGTGCAGGAGAGACACTGGGGTGCACGATGGATGTAATTAAACAATTTGGAAGCATTTCGGGACTGGAGATAAATTGGCACAAGTCTTATGTCATGGCTGTGGATAGAGCAATAGAAGCGGAGGAGATAGATGAGAGGGGGAAACAACTCCAGCTAGTTTCACAGTTTAGATACCTAGGGATATGGGTAGCTCTTCCACTGTCCTGATTCACGGATCTGAATTTGGTTCCTCTGCTAGAGAAATTTAAAGGGAAAATAGGTGCATGGTGCAAATTGGCTTTAACGGTAACGGGTAGAACTAACCTGATTAAGATGGTCCTTATGCCACAACTAATGTACGTTTTGCACAATTCGCCGATATGGCTACCAAAAAAACGGTTTCGGGGCATTGATTCTATCTTCAGATCCTTGATATGGGGCAAGAGGCAGGCACGGATTAAATTTGGAACTCTGCAAAAAGGGAAGGAAGAGGGAGGACTGGCCGCACCAAGTCCATGGGTCTATTTCTTGGCAGTACAGGGCCAGCATGTCAGGGGGTGGAGAGAGCTCGATTGTGGAGGAGCAGCTCACCGGGTGCTGGTACATGTGACGGGGAGACCCCCACTTATCCAGGGTCTAGAGGATGGTACCTTTAAGAAACTGGGAGCACCATATCCTACCATAGGCATGATTCAGAAGGTATGGGACACCATTAAAAGGATCAGAGGGGTGGATGAGCTGACTAGGTACTCACCGGTGTGGGACAATAAGCATCTGCCGGAACTTGATAAGCTGCATCAAATGGGCAGTTGGAAGGCGAAAGGAGTGAGATATGTGTGCCAGCTGCAGAGTGGAACGGACCTGAAGACCTTTGAGACATTGAGAGAGGAATTTGATTTGCCTTCGGTATGGGGGTTTCAATACTATATGCTTCGACATGCTTGGAGGGCACAGTGTAGATTGGGAGCCATGACGGTTCAGGGCGACATTGTACTAGACTTTGTGTGTATGAAGGGAGGGACGAAGGGAGTTATATCGAGCATATATCATGATCTACTACACTCTTATCTGGGGGACAATCACCTCACTGCAAAGAGTAAATGGGAAAGGGAGGTGGGTACCCTCACAACAGAACAATTCAATAAGGAATAAATTCTTGGACTTTAAGTGCGCTGCCAGACAGATTCCATAACCACACAAGGTTAAAAAAGTTAACCCTTTAATCCCTACGCGTTTCGAAGCATAACGCTTCTTCTTCAGGGGTTGACACAGATGTGTGGTTATGGAATCTGTCTGGCAGCGCACTTAAAGTCCAAGAATTTATTCCTTATTGAACTGTGGTGCGGTTCCGCTGTGGACCGTTGGACATGCAGCAGGCTGACATACTATGCAGGCTTTACTTTCTCTTTGAGAAGGTGAGTATAATACTTTTAGTATTTGTACATTTTACCCGGATAAGACCCTATTGCGCTCTTGTTTCAACCTTTTAGTGAATACAATTTCACAACAGAACAATGGGAGGCTATTCTTGAATATGTCCTGAAGATCTCTCTAAGCGAGCAGGCACGGCTCTCCCAATTATATGTAATACATAGAACATACAAAACACCGCTGGTCCTATTCAAGGCGGGCTTGAGGGGAGACTCTAGCTGCCCTAGATGTGGCACAGAACAGGCCGGACTGTTACATATGTTATGGTCGTGTCCGCGGCTGGTGGCATACTGGCTGGTCGTTATCAACAATATTGAGAGAGCTTATGCATGTACGCTCGACAGGAATCCAGTACTGTGTGTTTTGGGAGAGGTGGATGGGATACCTGTCTCAGAACATTACAAGGTGGCAATAGCGAAGTTGCTGTATGTGGCACGCAAACTAATAGCACGAAAATGGAAGGATTCGGAACCCCCCACTAGGAGGGAATTTATTGCTCAGACACGTAAGGTAATGCATTTAGAGGAAAGCATTTACAGGCGAAGGCATGATGAAAGAACTTTTGAAAAAATATGGTCCGCCTGGATGGCGGTGATATGATTGCTAAGACTCTCAAGTATACCCGGCATAAGGAGTATTGGGGGAGGGGGGAAGGGGGGATGGCTTTCATTGTATTATTACAAGATATGTGAATTGTTACATGTATATTGATATCCACTGTTTATTGTTTAAAATCTTTTGAAACCTAAATAAAAATAACTGGTTTAAAAAAAAAACACATTCAAGAAGTTTATTAACCCTTCAGGTGCATCACAGAAATTTTTTGAATGTTTAAAAAAATGAACATTTAACTTTTTTTCACAAAAAAATTACTCCAATTTTTTTTATTTTACCAAGGGTAACAGGAGAAATTGGAAAACAAAAGTTATTGTGCAATTTGTCCTGAGTACGATGATACCTGATATGTGGGGGGGAACCACTGTTTAGGCGCATGGCAGAGCTCAGAAGGGAAGGAGCGCCATTTGACTTTTTCAACGCAAAATTGGCTGGAATTGAGAACAGACACCATGTCGCGTTTGGAGAGCCCCTGATGTGCCTAAACAGTGGAAACCCCCCACAAGTGATCCCATTTCGGAAACTATACCCCCAACGAACTTATCTAGATGTGTGGTGAGAACTTTGAACCCCCAAGGGCTTCATAGAAGTTTATAATGTACAGCCATACAATTAAAAAATCATATTTTTTCCAACAAAAATGATCTTTTCACCCCAATTTTTATTTCCCAAGGGAAACAGGACCCCAAAAGTTATTGTGCAATTTGTCCTGAGTACGCTGATACCCCATATGTGGGGGTAATCCTCAGTTTGGGTGCATGGCAGGGCTCGGAAGGGAATGAGCGCCGTTTGACTTTTTCAACGCAGAATTGGCTGGAGTTGAGATCAGATGACATATCAGGAACATATCTAGATGCGTGGTGAGAACTTTGAACCCCAAAGGGCTTCACAGAAGTTTATAACATACAGCCGTAAAATTAATTACTTTATTACATTATCCCGGGGGGACATTACTATATAGTGTCAGATCGCTGATCTGACACTTTGCACTGCACTGTGTCAGATCAGCGATCTGACAGGCAGTGAAGCTGGCTTCTCAGCGCCTGTTTTCTGCAGGTACTGAGAAGCCACCTCCCTGCAGGACCCCGAAGGACCCCGTGGCCATCTTGGATCCGGGGGCCAGCACCCAGCACCCATTTCTTCAAGAAAGCTTACAACCTGTAATGACCACGCTGCCACCTCAACACCATCGAAGCTATATTGCACCCAGCATTTACTTTTTCTTTGGGCAATCGTCTCCCTGCTGGGTGCTCTATATCTCAATCTCCTACGTATTAGCTGGGAACCTTTGTCTTTTTTTGCTCTACCATTGCCACTTATATCGGCCATTGTGGCTTTCTATAGCAGTTTTATTGTGCACATTGGCTTACAATCCTTAGTGGTTGTTATTAGAAGCTTCTCTATTAGTCGTATTATTTGCAGGACAGTCTACCCAGCATTTATTTACTTCAAGGTATTTGCTCCTTTGCTGGGGTTTTTTCTACCTCTTAACCCTTTCTTGGATTAGGTCCTACTTCTATATATATGTTTTAGTGGTTTTCTATAGCAAATATTATTGTGCATATATGCGTATAATTATCCATCTGGTATGTATACCATTATTTTTAGCTGTGCTTGCCTAGCAGCATATTTTTATGTAGGGAAAGTTATTGGTTGCATAGCTATACAATGACCATTTGATACATATTTATGGGGCATTTACTATATAGACTAATTACTGTTTATTGATTGTATACTTAATCACAGTATCTGTATATTTCTTTGTCCTATTCAGGGGAGTTTAGTCTGGCTTTATTATAAGCCTGAAGGGTTCATTATATGTGTCATTTTTATGACTTTTTAATTGTTTTTATACGGTTATGTGTGTGTTGCACTTAATAAAATTTGTATTTTTGTGGTGATCCCTGTTGTGGTCAGTAGCTTTCTCTTCTTCTTTATGATTTACTTCTTTGCTGATTTCAGGTGTATCCCCTACGTTATTTTGTGGTGCCCTCCCAGTTTTTGCTAAAATACAGATATCACTTACAGTAAAAAAACTAACAATAATAGACTGGTACAGAGGGGCAAGGACCCTGACCTTGTGGGCTTAAAATCTACAGGATGATGAGGAAGGAGACAGTGGGTAGGTGGGTTGCAGTAGCTTCGATGGTGTTGAGGTGGCAGCGTGGTCATTACAGGTTGTAAGCTTTCTTGAAGAGATGGGTTTTCAGGTCTCGTCTGAAGGCTCAAATGTGGTAGATAAACGGACGTGTTGGGCACAGAATTCCAGGAAGGGGGATATTCGGGAGAAGTCCTCGAGGTGACTGGTTGAGGAACAAATAAGTGTGGAGGAGGAAGGAGGTCTTGGGAAGACCGGAGAGTACGTGAGGGAAGGTAAAGTGAGATTAGTTTGGAGATGTACAGATGAGAAAAATTATGGATGGCTTTGTAAGTCAGTGTTTATTATGGACTGACCTGGGCTGGAGTAGTGGTATTACAACCACTAGTGGCAGCAGGGTCAGGTAGCATAGTCAGGGATAGCCAAGGAGTCGATACAAAGGAGTAGCAATGTAGTTGTAAGGAGCATCAAGTAGCGTAATCAAGGATAGCCAGGGAGTCGGTACACATAGCAGTAGAATCTTGAGTATAAACAGCAGGTGCAAGGAAGCTTGACTAAAAGCTGGGAGCTCAATAATCTCGCAAGGAAGGGAGCGCAATGCCAGATTTAAATAGGGTGTTCAATCAAGGTGGAGCCAATCAGAAACAACACAGGTACAAGTATTTGGGTTAGCACTAAACTGTCCAGCGAGCTGAATAGCTCAGAGGGAAGAGCTGCCACCTGGTGCACAAGAGCTGCTGGGTTTGATTCCTAACAGTGTTAGTAGTTTGAACTGGATACACTGGGGAATTGGAAGCCAATGTAGTGATTTGCAAAGGGCGGGAAGCAGAGAGATGAAGGTTTCCTCTGTGTGTCCACCAAGGACCCTGCAATGCCGTTTGCAAGAACCCTATTGATTGCCATGGCATGATGATGCCTAATATGATGCCCATATAAAGCCTCCTAGACCCTGCGTCATCATAGACATTGTACAAGGATAGAAATATTCCCTAGAATAACATGAGTAGCACTGCTGTGAAAAAGGCATGTCCTTATATGTGTAATATGCTTTTATATGCTTCATAGCTGATCTATGCCTGACTGTAACTTTATATAAGCGCTCTTCCTTTTAGTATTTCAATATATGCACTCCTACCTGTTTAGACCTGTGTATGTGAACAATGCTTGACAGTAAAACAGTCTACTAGGGTATGTCTATGAATATCTACGAATGTCTGCCATCTATCAGATCCTATTGATGGCGAGCTATTCTGTAAACTAATATCATGAAGAGATTAATAGGATGACTGCATGGATATGATAAATAAGCATTTCTATTCAAAATAATAATCATTGTTGCAAAACAGTTCTGTCTGGCATCTGTTACACAACATTTTTTTGGGATTCACCCTTGGAAAGTCTTAACACCGGCAAAACACATTGGCCAAAAATAGCCAACCATCTGGAAATATTCTCCATGTGCAATAAAGGGTGCAAAACCAATTGAAAGGATTAAAACCCCTAAGTGTTCATGGAAACGTGACATTTACCTTCATATTGTAGCATTTATTTAAGTAAAGACAGATGAAAGCTTCACAGCAATGTCCTCTGTTTGCTAAACAACTTGATTTGCTGGGTCAAGGCTTGGGATTATTGGTATGCAACCTGGAATGTGTCAAGTAAAAACCTTTTAATTTAATAAGGCAAACATGAATATTCAGTCTTTTGAAGCTTCCTTGGGTGCTTGGCAAAATCTCCCTGACTGTTGGCTAGAAGATCCAAGAGATATCTTGTAAGTTCCAGTGAAGGAACATATTGCCACATCAAGTGCCCACTGCTATCAACTAACAGCAACCCCGTAGCAACAAATCAATGTCATCAATGTTTAAAAAATAAAAACTATGTGGAAATCACTTAACAGGAGTTGTTCTGTTCAAAAAATATATTAAATGTGCCTAAAATAGCAAGGTATAACTTATCTTCAGATCAGTGCACCTGATTTCTGAGGAGTATATCCCAGGTGATAGCAGCTCTACTTCTAGTCCGATCTCATCTCAGGAAAGTATTACCTGTGTCAACGTGTCATAAGAATTCTATGGACAAGTGCTGCCAGCCACCTATTCTTTCACTACAGGAGAGGCTTAGCTATTGAAATTAGCCAATTAGCCAGCCCCCTTCACACACGGCACTGATGACGTGCCCAGAACAAATATTATCCTGTGTAAAGTGTAAGAGGGTGAACTGTGATAACATAAGGAAAGCACTAGGACCCTGCGGGGTTTGCCTGCTGGAGCTGTGAGATCAAACTTCCAGAAGCTGAGAGACCTCCATGTGAGACGCAGCATGAGGCAGCTCATGAGAAAGAAGTCTAGACTCTGTAAAGACTGTTTGCTTTCAGCGTTTTGTGAGAGTGTTAACCCCTTTTGCTTGTGAACCTGTGGTTCTGCTGTGAAACAAGGACAGAGCATTTCTGAGAGCTGTGTGACTGTGTAGCTCTGTGGAATCCCTGCTATGCTGAGCTGAAAAAGGACTGGATAGATCCTTTCTGTGCAGATTCAGGCAGTCTGCTCCCAGGGGAAACTGCTAGTGACTGTGAGAGGAGAGATGGTATCCTTTATCATCCACATTTTGAGGGATCCCCACAAGCCCCGTTGAAGTGCTATCCCGGAGGCTTCGGAACTGTAAGTCCCCGGTGTAAGGGCTCGTCAACGGCCGACAAGACACAGAGCTTTGTTTTGCTTAACTGTTTGGCGCCTGGCTGCAGCCGATGCAAGATATGTACCTGAGTAGAGACTCACCTCAGGTTAACAGTACCGTAATAATAGATACCCGAGTATCCCTAGATTAACTATATAAGAACAGTTGTTAAATTTGCATATATATTCATATTGTTGGTATTTGATAATCTATAGTCAGTGTGCCATCTCAGAGTCTCCCATAACACCTCTCCATCAGATTTACACCTGCTTTTCAGATAGTTCACTAAAAGACTTTGTTTAACCTAATGGTTAGGTAAATTTCTTTTGTCACTTCAGTGTAATACACCTAATTTGGAGATTTGGGAATTGGTACATTGATTTCAGCTCTGGCTGATTGAGTGTAAATAATTGGGGAATCTCAGACTGTTTCAGATAATCTTGAATTTAATTTCAATTCCTATTCCAGTAAAGGGAGTTTTGGTATTTCTGTCTACGCCTCAGTTTGTGACCCACTGAATCTTATTAGGACCTCTGGTCATTACACAAGCACAAGCCAGAAATGGATCTGCCAGGTCTTAAGGGGGTTTTACACTAAGCGATATCGCTAGCAATATCGCTAAAACGTCACTGGCTTTGTGACGTTATAGCGATATTGCTAGTGATATCGCTATGTGTGATACTTACCAACGACCGGCTCCCCCGCTGTCCATCGCTGATCGCGCGAGAATGTCCGGCTCCATTTCTCGTCGGGCGCTTCCTGCTGTGACGTCCAGCGACGCGTGGAGGCGGGCGGGAGGACGCAGGATCGCTGTGTGTGAATGGTAATTATCGTGCGCTGCGTCGCTGCTGCATCGCTGTGAGATCTTTCTGTATGAAAGCTCACTAGCGATCATTTAGCGATGCACCAGCAATCCTGACCGGGTCGGATCGCTGGTTGGATCGCTGGTGCATCGCTAAATGTAAAAGGGCCTTTAGACTTCACAGATATCTTTAAATCAGGGTATCTGTAATAACTGAAGCAGGGACGGACTGGGACTGAAATTCAGCCCCGGTATTTGAAATCACACACGCCCATGCCGTCCCAACCCCTGAGCACCAGATGGGGATATATTACTAAAATATTACTAATGTTACCCTGGGAGGTGGAAAGCAAGATTTACTAGAAGACCAATATTTCTAATACCAATAATACCACTGTATAAGATTAAATAATTATAATATCAAAATAATAATGTTGCAGTATTACAGACAAATACCAACAAACCATAATAAAATAATACTGGCAAATACAATATTGATAACATCACCAAAACTGATTGTTAAAGGGGTTAAGGTTAAAGTTGATGGAACTTCAGACTTCTGAATCCTCATAGCGCACACCTCCGGCCATATTCTGACTAGGTGTACTCTGTTTGGCTAATTTCACTTGCATTGAGCGCGGCCGTGCACGTCTGGTCAGCAGATGACCGCATGTGTACAAATCGCATAATTGGGGTCACATGATCAGGAGCACCTACAGTAGGTGCAAGGGTTGCAATCGCACCCGAGCGCTTGAGCCTAGGGGGCCCCAAAAGTCCCTTTGACCTTTATAAAAAGACCAATGGTATTAAAGACTTTCAATAATTGGGGGCCCCACTAGAGCTTTTGCTTTGGAGCCCATTCTGTTCAAGTTACGCCACTGCACATGCCAGCACCGGAGAGTCCTTACAGCACTCAACCTCTGTGAGGATTCAGAAGTCCACAGTCACATAGAGTCACTGCAGACTTAAACTTCAAGGTTGGACAACTACTTTAACCCCTTTACCCCCAAGGGTGGCTTGCACGTTCATGACCGGGCCAATTTTTACAATTCTGACCACTGTCCCTCTCTGAAATGCTTCCATGGATCCCACTGATTCTGACACTGTTTTCTCGTGACATATTGTACTTCATGTTAGTGGTAAAATTTCATTCAAATAACTTTTTGAAAATTTTGCAATTTTCCAACTTTGAATATTTATGCCCTTAAATCATAGAGATATGGCACACAAAAAACTTAATAAGTAACATTTCAGATATGTTTACTTTACATCAGCACGATTTTGGAACCAAAATTGTTTTTTGTTAGGAAGTTATAAGGGTTAAAAGTTGACCAGCGATTTCTCATTTTTGCAACACCATTTTATTTTTACGGACCACATCACATTTGAAGTCACTTTGAGGGGTCTATATGATAGAAAATACCCAAAAGTGACACCATTCTAAAAACTGCACCCCTCAAGATGCTCAAAACTACATTCAAGAAGTTTATTAACCCTTCAGGTGCTTCACAGGAATTTTTTGAATGTTTTAAAAAAAAATGAACATTTATCTTTTTTTCACAAAAAAATTACTTCAGGTCCAATTTTTTTTATTTTACCAAGGGCAACAGGAGAAATTGGACTGCAAAAGTTATTGTGCAATTTCTCCTGAGTATGCTGATACCTGATATGTGGGGGGACCACTGTTTCGGTGAATGGCAGAGCTCAGAAGGGAAGGAGCGCCGTTTGACTTTTTCAATGCAAAATTGGCTGGAATTCAGATCGGATGCCATGTCACGTTTGGAGAGCTCCTGATGTGCCTAAACAGTGGAAACCCCCACAAGTGACCCCATTTTGGAAACTAGACCCCCCCAAGGAACTAATCTAAATATGTGGTGAGAACTTTGAACCCACAAGGGCTTCACAGAAGTTTATAACGTAGCCGTACAATTAAAACATCATATTTTTTCAACAAAAATGATCTTTTCACCCCCAATTTTTATTTTCCCAAAGGTAATAGGACTCTAAAAGTTATTGTGCAATTTGTCCTGAGTATGCTGATACCCCATATGTGGGTGTAAACGACTATTTGGGCGCATGGCAGAGCTCGGAAGGGAAGCAGCGCCATTTGACTTTTTTGGCTGGAATTGAGATCGGACACCATGTCGCGTTTGGAAAGCCCCTTGTGACGACACTGAGTCGTTCTTCTTAGAAAGAGTGGACCCTCTGGGCCGTGGCACCCACCCACCTAGGGCGAGCTGACCTAGTGAGAACCACCCCCTATACAGGGAGTGTCAGGGGCAAGACCAAGGGGGTGAGCCACCACGGCTGCTGGACCAGACCGCCGGCTCAGGGAAACAAAATGAGGCAAGACAAGTCATTACTTCAAAGGAACTTCATTAAGGAAGACTTCAGGTACAACAAGTGCAAAACGTGAACACACAGAACATAAAGCAGAGTGCGTGCAAGAGCACGCCGAGGTCCAGGACTTGTGGAACTCTTCAGGGTGCAACAGCAAACGTGAACACAGAGTTCATGAAACAGGGTGCGTGCAATGGCACGCCAAGGTCCAGACATGGAACGTGCAGATGGTACACGGACATCGGACTCCGGACAACAGTCCACGATCAACCTGGGCATCAGGGTCTGTAGCTCAGAGGGTGATCGGCAGGATCCGGACATCCAGTAGTTAGCCAGGATTCCATGCAAGGAAACAAGAGAGTTAGTGACATGATGCGTGTCAACGGACACGCCAGGATCAGGTTCACAGGACAGAGTCCTGTGCATGCCGAGGGGCATGCCAGGAGCGGGTCAGGTTCACAGGACGGTGGCCTGCGCATGCCGAGGGGCATGCCAGGAACGGGTCAAGTTCACAGGACGGTGGCCTGCGCATGCCAAGGGGCATGCCAGGGACGGATCAGGTTCAATGGCATCGGAATCCAGGGTGCTGGCATCGACCGACAGGGTCCAGGAATCAGGCTACTGACATCAGCTCCGGACATCAGGCCGCAATCATCTAGGTCCGGACCTCTGGCAGTGGTCGGCAGGTTATGGAATCCGGCAGGCAAACTAGGGTACAGAAAGGAGCAAAAGGAGACAAAGGCTTTGTGCAAGAGTAGCACGAAAAGGCACAGTGCGAGAACCAGCGTGAGTGCAAGGGAGCACAGAGACCACGGCTGGGAGCACCGGCAGGTGGTACTGACGATGGCAGTTGCAAGCGGGCTCGACTAGAGGCGGCACCGCTGCGGGGCCACGCAGCCAGACCAATATAGCACTGGACGGGGCACACTGGACGGGGCATGGCTGGGGCACAGAGGCAAGCACGGCTAGAGGCGGCATGGCTGAGGCACACCAGGTAGGCACAGGCGACCAGGCACGTGCACAGAGGCACGGAGCCACAAGGCAGGGCTAGGCAAAGACACAGGACTGAGACGCGTACAGCCAGTACGGAAAAGCCTAGTGCGAAAAGTGCAAGGGCGCACGAAACATCAGGGACAATACAAAGAACTAGGCAGAGACCTGCGCATGTAACGAGCATGCCAGGGACAGGGACAGTCTAGCAGCGGAGCGTAGGCTGAAGCCCAGAGCCGGGCCAAGGAAGGACCTTGGGACTAGACAGGGTACACAGGTGAGGCAGAGTCCTGCGCGTGCAGAGAGGCACGCCAGGGACAGGAGAGGCAGAGTCCTGCGCGTGCAGAGAGGCACGCCAGGGACAGGCGAGGCAGAGTCCTGTGCGTGCAGAGAGGCACGTCAGGGACAAGCGAGGCAGAGTCCTGCGCGTGCAGAGAGGCACGTCAGGGACAAGCGAGGCAGAGTCCTGCACGTGCAGAGACACACCAGGGACAGGTTCGGAGTGGAGGCCTGCACATGTAAGGACACGCCAGGAACAGAGACAGAGGCAGGGTACCTGAAGCCACAAAGCAGAGCGAGACACGACACGAGGACAGAAACAAGGAACAGAAACAGTGCAAACAAGGACTACAAGACAAAGCAGAGCAGGGACAAAACATGGCACGAGAGACAACACAAGACAAGAGACGGAATACGAGCACGGAGCGTGTGCAGAGACGCACGACAGAGCAGAGTGCAAGGGCAGAGAATAGAGGGAGCGCCCCACAGACCAAGCAGCCATGCAGGGACACCACACACAATACTCAGGCCTTGAGCATAGGAAGGGGCGGCCTGATATAGGGCATAGCACCTCCTCTTCCAAGTCAGGACCAGGGGAGCACTTCCGGGTTCAGATCCACAGGATAACAGAGCGTAGTCACATGATCAGCGTTCCAGACATGACGAGATGATTGCAGAACCAGACAGTGCAGGATCCAGGCAGGGACACATGATCAGGGACTCCAAACAGGACGAGAAGATCACAGAAGGTAGAGCAGAAACGCAGGCATCCTGCAGCTCAGACATGAGGTGAGTGTGCACACTGCTCTAGGGAACATGCAGGATAGCAGACAAGATATGCGCATGCACATCGCTCCAGGAGTTCTTGAGACAAAACAGACATGGCAGACATGGCGGACATGACACCCCTGATGTGCCAAAACAGTGAAAACCCCCCACAAATGACAGCATTTTGGAAACTAGACCCCCCAACGAACTTATCTAGATGTGTAGTGAGAACTTTAAACCCCCAAGGGCTTCACAGAAGTTTATAACATACAGCCGTACAATTAAAAAATCATATTTTTTCCACAAAAATGATCTTTTCACCCTCAATTTTTATTTTTCCAAAGGTAACAGGACCCCAAAAGTTATTTTGCAATTTGTCCTGAGTACGCTGATACCCCATATGTGGGAGTAAACCACTATTTGGGTGCTTGGCAGAGCTCGGAAGGGAAGCAGCGCCATTTGAGTTTTATGGCTGGAATTGGAATTGGACGCCATGCCACGTTTGGAAATCCCCTGATGTGCCTAAACCCTAGAACCCCCACAAATGACACAATTTTTTTGGAAACTAGACCCCCCAAGGAACTTATCTAGATGTGTGGTGAGCACTTTGTACCCCCAAGGGCTCACAGAAGTTTATAACGCCCGGGCGTGAAGATAAAAAAATTATATTTTTTCCACAAACATGATCTTTTAGTCCCTAATTATTTTATTTTCCCAAAGAGGCTCTGTACGCGTTTCGAGCGTTACAATCCCCATGCGGTAGTCTGATTTGGACATGCCGTTAGTGATCATAGCAGCTATGTAAATATTTAATAGCACAAATAAAACATTTGAATTTTATTCCTGGAGCTGGATTTTTCTTCCTTTGAAACATCCCCACAAGTGACCCCATGGAATTTATCTAGATGTGTGGTGAGCACTTTGAACCCCCAAGTGCTTCACAGAAGTTTATAGCGCCCGGGCGTGAAAATAAAAAAAAAATCATATTTTTTTTCCACAAAAATTATATTTTTGCCCCCAATTTTTTACTTTCTTAAGGGTAACAGGAGAAATTCGACTCCAAAAGTTGTTTTGCAATTTGTCCTGAGTAGGCTGATGCCCCATATGTGGGGGTAAAACACTGTTTGGGCGCATGGCAGAGCTTGGAAGGGAAGGAGCACCATTTGACTTTTTCAATGCAGAATTGGCTGGAGTTGAGATCAGATGACATGTTGCGTTTGGAGAGCACCTGATGTGCCCAAACAGTGGAAACTCCCCAATTCTATCTCCAACCCAAACCCCAACACACCCCTAACCCTAATCTCAGCCCTAACCCTAGCCCTAACCCTCACCCTAGCCCTATCCCTAGCCCTAACCCTAATGGGAAAATGGAAATAAATACATTTTTTTAATTTTATTATTTTTCCCTAACTAAGGGGGTGATAAAGGGGGTTTGATTTACTATTTATGGCGGTTTTTATGTTTGGCAGCTGTCACACGCTAAAAGACGCTTTTTATTGTAAAAATAGTTTTTGCATCACCACATTTTGAGAGCTATAATTTTTCCATATTTTGACCCACCAAGTCATGTGAGGTCTTATTTTTTGCGGGACGAGTTGACGTTTTTATTGGTACCATTTTCGGGCATGTGACTTTTTTATCGCTTTTTATTCCGATTTTTGGGACGCAGAATGAGCAAAAACCAGTATTTCAAGAATTTCTTTTGGGGGGTACGTTTACACCATTCCGCGTGTGGTAAAATTGATAAAGAGGTTTTATTCTACGGGTCGGTACGATTACAGCGATACCTCATTTATGTCTTTTTTTGTGTTTTGGCACTTTTATGCAATGAAAACAATTTTATATAAAAAATAATTATTTTTGCATCGCATTATTCTGAAAGCTATAACTTTTATTTTTTTGCTGATTATGCTGTATGGCAGCTCGTTTTTTGCGGGACAAGATGACGTTTTCAGCAGTATCATGTTTATTTATATCCGTCTTTTTGATCGCGCGTTATTGCACTTTTTGTTCGGCGGTATGATAATAAAGCATTATTTTTTGCTTTGTTTTTTATTTTTATTTTTTAAGGGGTCCACTAAAGTTGTTAACTAATGGGACAGTTTTATAGGGTGGGTCGTTATGGACGCGTCGATACTAAATATGTGTACTTTTATTGTTTTGGTATTTTTTCATTTCCAAAAAATGAATTTATTAGGGAATATTTTTTTTTATCTATTTAGCGATTTTTTATAAATTATTTTTACACTTTATTACATAACTGTCATGTGACAGATCATTGATCTGTCACATCACAGATCGCTATGACAGATCAGCGATCTGTCACGGGCAGTGCTGGAGGCTTCCTCATGCCGGCGCTTTGCAGGCATGAGGAAGCAGGCTCCCTGCAGACCCCCGATGGTCCCCGCCGCCATTTTGGATATGGGGACCTGCAGGGAAGGAGGCCCCCGCAGCAGCGCTGCACATCGCGCTGCTGCGGAGGTCTCAGGGAAGCACGGAGGGAGTCCCCTCCCTGCCGATGCTTCCCTAAACCCCCGGTACACTGCGATCGTGTTTGACCTCCCCTGACACATAGTGCTGGGTATCAGCTGTGATAATCAGCTGACACCCAGCCGCGATCAGTGGTGCTCCCCCCGTGAGCACCGCTGCGCTGATCACGCTAGATGTACTATCCCGTCCATGGGCAGAGGGTCCCGGGTCCCATGGGCGGGATAGTACGTCAGATGGCAGAAAGGGGTTAACCAAAAGTACTAAGACTGATACTACCACCATATAGAGACCATATAATGGTGATATCAGGTCTACACCAGTACTCTTCTGACCATATATGTGGGTACTGTGCAGGTTCTCACCAGTGAAATCTTGCTGATTGCTGTAATTCATTTTCCCTTTTCCTTTGCAATCGGTCCAGACCACTATAACCTCTTATTCCATCCATAACTCGTTCCTACAAAATGTAACACACAAACATGTTCACTTTACTGATTTTCCAGGACCCTCCACTACAGCCCCCAATATACAGTATTAGAGGAACCATAGACCCCCACACAGTATGATGTCCACCACAGGCTCCTATTTAAAGTGTGATGTCTACCAAATCCCCACATACAGTATGATGAGCCCACAGCCCCCATACACTATGATGTCCCCATAACCATCCAAAAGAGTATGATGGTCACCACAACCCCCAGCATCATATAATGTACCCCGTAGACCTCTACACAGTATAATGTCCACCACAGCCATGCCACACAGTATGATGTCCACCACAGCCACACTACACAGTAAGATGGTCCCCCACATCCACCCCACACAGTATGATAGATCCCCCATACACTATGAAGATCCCTCATAGCCCCAGTACTGTATGATGGTCCCCCCCGTATATAGTATGATGGTCCACATCACGGCCCCTATATAGTATCATGGTCCACCTCACTGTTCCCCATATAGTATGATGGTCCCTCCAACAGCTCCCTATATATTATGATGGTCCACCCTAACACCCTCATATAGTATGATCATCCATTCCACAGCTCCTTATTTATTATTATGGTACACCTTTCAGTCCCTTTATAGTATGATGGTACCCCCCAACAGCACCATATATAGTATGATAGTTCACCTCATAACCCCCTATATAGTTTGAATGTCCACCTTACAGTCCACCATATAGTATGATGGCCCCCCCAACAGCCCCCTATGTAGTATGATGGTTCTCCCAACAGAACACTATATAGTGTAGTGGTCCACCCCATAGCCCCTTATATACTATGATGGTCCAACTTACAAGATACTATATAGTGTGATGGTACCCCACATCCCCCCAAAGTAAAAAAAAATCCCTATACTAACCTAATGCAGACTCCTCATCCTCCACAGCATCTGTCTCCTCCTCTATCCATTCTCGCAGTGGATGCTGGCAGCACAATGCAATGATGTCATTGCACTGCTGATGTCCCCTGCTTGGTGCTGGCCTCCAGCAGGCCGCAGACAGAAAGGACGCCCGTGGCCAGCTGGGGTAAGTGACGGAGTCAGTGACTTTGTGCTCCGTCACAACTGTTAACAGTATGGGCATCTTGAGGACACCAATTTTGTTAGCAATGTAGAAGACAAAATGGCCCACAACCAGACATGCCCTTCTGGTATTTGCCAGAGTTGCCAGATTGCCAGTCCGGCACTGAACTGAAGTATATATTTCTGAACAGGACATCCCCTTAAAAATTATGATTTGCAGTAATAGCAGTAATTATTTCCTACCCCTAACTCTACATGCCTTGAGATGGATGTAACTTACTTTCTATTAGGGCTCATTCACACTTCAGTATTCCACCAGGATATGTAAGCCAAAACCAGGACTGGAACTTATAAAGAAAAACTATAATGGAAAGATTGACACCTGTTCTGGTTTTGGCATAGAAATACCAATGAACTACTGATCAAACATCCTTATGTGTGAATAAAGCTTAACACAAATAATGGGCAGCATGGAGGCTCAGTGGTTAGTATTGTTGTTTTGTAGTGCTGGGGTCCTGGGCTCAAATCGAAGGACAACATCTGCAAGGAGTTTGTATGTTCTCCCCGTGTTTGCGTGGGTTTCTTCCGGGTACTCCGGTTTCCTCCCACATATCAAAGATATACTGATAGGGAATTTAGATTGTGAGCCACATTGGGGACAGCAATAATAATGTATGTAAAGCGCTGTGGAATATGATAACGCTATATAAGCAATGCATAATAACCAAACAATTAAATAATTACTGTTGTACCTTTAACCAGAAATTCTCTGCATTCACCTCACATTCAAAACACCTGCAGGTCACACAGACCCTCGAACAGTTAATGTTAGATCCAAAGACAAAAAACAGAGAGTGATGTACATTTTATAACCATGCTGAAGGGATTGGCACAATTTGTCCCAATCTAGAAAGCGCTGACTACTTATGGTAAGAAGCATTTTTGAGGATCAGATTTTTCGTAATTTATTTTATTC
This sequence comes from Dendrobates tinctorius, assembly GCF_039654945.1. Classification (NCBI taxonomy): domain Eukaryota; kingdom Metazoa; phylum Chordata; class Amphibia; order Anura; family Dendrobatidae; genus Dendrobates; species Dendrobates tinctorius. The sequence continues at coordinate 45,189,918 of NW_027361684.1, forward strand.
TATTATTGGAATATTGGGAGCAATCTACTCAGAGGCAAGTGGGGGACTTTTACTAGGGGAATTCCATTGAATACATGATTATCTTGGGATAAGAAAATGCTTCTGTATTTTTTCTGTAATTTTTTTTGTTCAGCTTACTTAAAAAAGAAAATAGTAGATGAGTAAATAATGGGCTTACTATATAAAGGTGCTCTATCCTGTACAGTAGCAAACTACTAAAGGGCTCAGGGTGCAGCCTCCCCTGGCCCCGTGCTCTGAGGGGCGCACCTGGAGCTATGCTACCTTAAACTGTGTCAGCATATGCAGGGCCCCATACAGTTAAATTCTCCAGCAGAGCAGGGAAACATGATCTCCCTGCACTGCCACTATGGGGCCCATGAGCGGGGGGAAGGGGGGGGGGGGGGCGGTGCTCCTCATCGAAAATTCAACTGTGTCAGCATCCTAGATGCCTCTACAGTTGAAAGCAATGATGAATTAGGGAGTGTCACCATTCATTCTTCCTTGGCGTCCGATGTCTCTGCAAAGTGATGACGTCACTACATGGCACCCGCTACACTGAGAAGTGGTATTTTGTGCTATATGGACTATGGAGAATGCATTATGTTGCATGGGCTATGAGGTGCATTATACTATGCAGGGGACTATGGTGTGCATCATACTATACAAAGGACTATAGGGTGGATTATACTATAGAGGGAATTATGGGGTGCATTATATTGTATGGACTATGATGTGCATTATACTATACAGAGGACCATGGAGTGCATTATACTTTATGGAGGACTATTGGGAGTGCATTATACTGTATAGACTATAGGATAAATTATACTGTATAGAGGACTATGGAGTGCATTATACTGTATGCAAGCAATTATACAGTGTGAACGTTTGTGTGGGGTCCATCATACTGTGTGGAGGGCTGTTTTGAAAGGTGGTGTTGGGCTATTGTACTGTTTGTAGGCCCATTATACTGCATGGAGGGCTGTGTGTCATGTCGGACGCTATTCACACCACAGCATCCGGCAGGCAGAGGTAGTTTCAACTCCGTCCACTTGTCATGTCGGACGCTATTCACACCACAGCGTCCGGCAGGCAGAGGTAGTTCCACCTCCGTCCACTATAGCTTCAGTGGCGCCGGCTTGATTTTCTCAGGCTATCGGGGGTTAATCTAGCTGGAGATCAGGTTGGATGTTTGGTCACGCCCACGGTCTTTAAATAGTCGTGCTGGCCTATGGGCGTCGCCGATTATAGCTTGTGTTTCATACCAAGTGGTTCCGGTCTGGAGTGGAGGTGTTGGAGAGAGAGAGATTCGTATCTGGTGGCGTATGATCCGTTGTTACCTTTTCGCCTTCCCATATTTGTGTTTTGTTGTGCCCTGTTCACATTACTGTATAGTCCTGTGTGTATGTGGCACGGTGCAGTTTAAATTCTCCCTGTCTGTCATTATTGTATGGGGCTTTGGTGGTTTGTCTCCTCACTGGGTGGAGGGTGGAGGGTTAAGCTTAGGGCTGAGCAGGAGATAAGGAAAGGTTGGAGGCTCAGGCATTTGCACCATTATCAAAAAAACTGGGTTGAGGGTCAGACAGGGTTTCCCCTAGTTAAAGGGACACCACAGGGGCCCCGGGTATTTCAGCCTTAGTTGACCTAATCCCCGCGTGACACTGTGTGGGAGTCACAATTGGGGGATCAAACTGTGTTGGTGTCACCCTAATTTTATAATTTTCCAGGGGAGTTGAGGGGTGAGGTATAGTAGGTTCATCATACTGTATGTGTGGAGGGTACTGTGGAGGAATTCACTGTGGGGGTACCTTACAGTGTTTTGGGGCACTATTGTTGACTCATCCTTTATAAGTGGAATGAAAGGATGAAAGGAGGATTAGACAGCTCACAGTACCACACGGTAGGTGCAGTAATAGGGACACATACAGGAGCAGCAGCAGTGGGATATCAGCGGGATAAGGAGTTTGTGCAGGTTGTGGAATTGATAGGGATGGTGTCTGAAATGTGAGAAGTCATATGTGTCTATGTTGTAATCTGTGCTGATGTGTATAGCCTGGAGAAGTTGTCATGTTGGTCTGGGCCAGATGGAAATAATGGGAAAAGTCAATAACTCAACCAGAAAGAATGTCAGCTGTAAGTCACTTTTCTGTAACTGTACTGTAATCTCTTACATGTTCTGCAGCCCCAGTATCTACCACTATAATGTCACCATATGGCATCAATACAAGTGTTGACCTCTGTATAGAGATTCTTTTTAGTAACACCCCGGTCATCTGCTGAGGCTCTCCTACATCCACTATTAGGGTATGCTGCTATATTTATAATCAGGGTTACCTGGTTAGGGGCTCACTCAGAAGTATGCCCACCCCCCCTCTTGAACCAGACCCTAGTTATGCCTTTGGTCATGTGTAACACTATAAACATTAGAGGGAACCTGTAATGTAAAAACTGTTATTGACCTGCACATGTAAACTTAATCTGCAGGTCAATAGATTTCTGAACCTGCCCGCTGAACTGACAGCCCTGTTGCCAAGTGGAAATTAACTGTGTTCCTCACGGCAGTCTCTGGTTTTCAGTCGTAGAGGCATGGCTGGCACAGCTTCAGTCACTCACCGCTCATTGCTTAGTAAATGGTGGCTTCAACCACGCCCATATGCTGACTCTGAGAGACCCTTTTCTATTTCTAATAGCACAATTATAAATTTAGTACAAGAAATCTAATATATAAAGCTCAATGTGTATGTCTGGGATTGGCATCTGCACCGTCGCAGCTACAGCCACAAAATTTGGTACAGTCACACGTCTGGACCCCGAGAGCGTCATAGGCTATGTTGTGAGGCGAAATTTTAACCCCACGCATTCCAATTCACCAAACAATTTTGCCCCTATCTACATAATGGGGAAAAAGTGAAAGGAAAAGTGTTGGAGGCAAATTGACAGCTGCCAGATGTGAACAAGGGGGACTTAAAGAATGAGAGCGATGGTGCCAAAGAGTATATACCGTACAGTTGCTAAGGTGGGGCCCTGACATGGGATACTCACCACACACGGGGATATGAACACACACACAAATTGCGCCACACACTACCACGTGCTTCAACACATATACCACCCTCACCACACATACACCAACCTCGCCACATAATAGTCGAAACACAAAAGTCGCCACTCAAAACTCGCCACGCTGTCCCAGAGCTGTTTAAAAGATGAAAAATGAGCTGTGATTGGTTGCTATCAGCAACAGTTTTCTTTGTAGACAGTTGTGGTAACTGAGGCCTATTATTCTTATCATTTCTATGGTGTTATCATCCTTCTGTAAAGCTGGAAATACCACAATATATTACCGTGCCAACACAGACCACCCTCTGACACAGACTGCAGGGGGAGCCCAGTATCACACATGATAGGATTAGATACACGGCCCAGCAGTCAGTATCACACAGGATAGGATTAGACACATGGCTCAGCAGTCAGTATCACACAGAATAGGATTAGATACACAGCTCAGCAGTCAGTATCACACAGGATAGGAATAGATACACGGCTCAGCAGACAGTATCACACAGGATAGGATTAGATACACATATCATGATCCAGGATGGGGTTTCGCTTTGGCCCGTCCTGGTCAGACAGGGGGTTAATTGTTTCTGCCTCTCTCTGGCAGAGGGCGGCTATTTAATGCTCACTGGACCTGGGTCCGGTGTCAGTTATACTCCTGCCCTCAGCTGAGTTAAGTGACCTCTTATATACGTGTGCCTTGTGCCTGATGACTTGCTTGCTTGTTTGGTTGTGATCCGATTCTGTCCCTGTTACGAGTTCTGCCTGACCCTCTTGTACTGAGCTACCTCTCGTGTATGACCCTCTGCTTGTGACTTGACTGCTCTCTGCTCGTCCCTTTGGTACTGCACCGCCCTCTTGTGTATGACCTTTGGCTTCGTCTGACCTCCCATCTGCTTGTCCCTCCTGTACCTCGCTCGCCCGTATTGTGTATGATCTCTGGTTTGCCCGACTCTGAGTGTTCTTCCATCTTAGCAAGCAGGATGCTAAGCCCCGCCCCTTGTGGTCACATGACCGTAGGTCCCGTGCCTGCTTGCTAATACTTCAGCGTGCAGGTCCTGTGCGTCTGTACTTTCCAGCTGTTACTGTCCCCGGGACCCCTACAGCACTGGTGAGTCCCTGCTCAGCGGAGGCTGCATGCCGGCGCTGTCAGGATCCTGACATTATAACTGACCATTACCATTTTTTTTTCTCTGCTCCCATTCTCCTGTGTGTGTGATGGATCCTATGCACGCTCTTTCTGAGCAGGTTAAACACCTAACTCTGATGTCTCCGAAACTCCTTGGAGAACAACGAGTCCTGGCTCAGTCTCAGCAGCTGATCGCTGACACTGTGCAGGGGGTGTTTTCATCGGGGGCTCGGGATGTTACATTAATTTCAATTTCGTCTCCGGTTAAGTTGCCAGATACCTTTTCTGGAGATAAAAGGGAGTTCAGAGTTTTCAAGGAGGGATGTAAGCTTTTTTTTTCTTTGAGACCACACTCGTCTGGGAGTGAAAGTCAGAGAGTGGGGGTCATTATATCTCTGTTAAGGGTGGCTCCATAGGCTTGGGCTTTCTCCCTTCCAACCACGGCCCCTGAGCATATGACTGTGGATGCATGTTTTGAGGCCCTGGGGCTTATTTATGATGAGCCTGATCAGATACGCATGGCTGAGGACATGATGATGAGTGTGTGCCAGAGGAAACACTCAGCCGAGTGGTTTTGTTCAGACGCTGGGCTGCTGAGGTCTGCTGGAATGATGCCGCCCTCCGGGGTTTGTTCCGTAGAGGCCTGTCTGAACATCTGAAAGACGCCTTGGCTCTCCACCCTCCGCCTGACTCCCTGGAGGAGGCTATGACACAGGCCGTCCGAATGGATCGCAGGCTACGGGCGAGGGGAGTGATGCAGATTGAGACACCGCTATTCTCCCAATGAAGGGGAGGCAGTCCTACATTGGAGACCATCGACCTCAAAGAGAAAGAAAGAAGACAACGACTCGTGGGAAAATGCTGTTTTTTCTGTGGCGATTCTAGACATTGGAAAAAGGATTGCCCCTCCTGTCCTCTGACCAACAAGCGACTGAGCCCGGGTGATTGTCGTGGAGGTCACCCAGGCTCTCAGGTACCCTTTTCTGCATTTTCAAAAATATTGTTGCAAGTGGAACTTTGTTGTGGGAGTGTCTCCACATTCACCTCTGCCTTCGTGGATTGCGGATCATCATTAAACTTTATTGACTCTGACTTGGTATCCAGGTGTAAGTTGGGGACAGTTAGGTTGGAGACTCCTATTCACATTGTTGCCATTGACAAACCACTGGTTAAAAATGACGTTATGTTTCGTACAGAAGAGTTTCTGCTTAAAGTCAGTTCCTTGCACCAGGAACATATTTCATGTTTTGTTATGGACAACCTGCCTGCGGGACTGGTGTTGGGGTTCCCCTGGTTACAAGTGCATAATCCAGTGATTAATTGGGAATCTCAGGACATTGTTAAATGGGGTCCCTATTGTTCTGAGAAATGTCTTGTTACTGTGTCTGTGTCGTCCATGGGTCTGGAAGGTATTCCGGAGTGCCTGAAAGACTATACGGATGTTTTCTCCGAAAAAGAGGCCGAGGTTTTACCGCCACACCGCCCATTTGATTGTGCCATTGACCTGGTTCCAGGTGCTAAATTGCCCAAAGCCCACTTGTATAACCTTTCAGGTCCAGAATGGGCTGCAATGAAGGAATATATTTCTGAGAGTCTCCGTAAGGGACACATTCGTCCTTCTGTTTCTCCCGTGGCGGCGGGGTTCTTTTTTGTAAAGAAAAAAGACGGTGGTTTACGCCCATGGCTCGATTTTCGTGAGTTAAATGAGATAACTGTGAGGAATACGTATCCCCTTCCACTTATTCCTGATTTATACAACCAATTGTCCGGAGCCAAGTGGTTTTCGGGTTTTCGAAACTAGATCTACGGGGAGCGTATAACCTTATCAGAGTCTGGGACGGAGATGAGTGGAAAACTGCTTTTCTCACTACTGAAGGGTTGTTTGAAAATTTGGTCATGCCTTTTGGTCTGACCAATGCACCAGCAGTCTTCCAAAATTTCATAAACTACATGTTCTCTGATTTTATTGGACGTTTTATGGTGGTATATTTGGATGACATACTGATCTACTCTCCTGCTAAACAGGCTCACATTGGTCATGTTCGGGCAGTTCTCCAAAGGCTCCGGGAGAACTGTCTCTTTGCTAAACTTGAAAAATGTCTATTTTGTGTTCAAGAACTGTTGTTTCTGGGGTTCATTATGTCTGCAGAAGGGTATCGCATGGATCCTAATAAGGTGCAGGCCATTGTCGAGTGGGTTCAACCTTGTGATGTGAAGGCTCTGCAGCGTTTCCTAGGGTTCGCCAGTTATTATCGTAAATTTATAAGGGGGTTCTCACAGGTGATTAAACCCCTCACAGACATGACTCAAAAGGGGGCTGATATCAAGAAGTGGTCAGCCGCAGCGGTTGCAGCGTTTCAGTTTTTGAAAAAAATGTTTCATGTCTGCCCCGCTTCTTATTCAACCGGACCCGTCTGAACCATTTATTGTCGAGGTAGACACCTCAGAGGTGGGGGTGGGGGCGGTATTGTCCCAGGGACCCGCCACTTTGACCAATTTGAGACCTTGCGCCTTTTTCTCGAAGAAATTCTCTCCTGCGGAGAGAAACTGTGATTTTGGGAATCAAGAACTTCTGGCCGTAAAGTTGGCCTTTGAAGAATGGAGGCATTTTTTGGAGGGGGCTGTCCACCCTATAACCGTAATTACGGACCACAAAAACCTAGCTTACATTGAGTCAGCTAAAAGGTTGACTCCCAGGCAGGCTAAATGGTCACTTTTTTTTCCCCGATTCAACTTCTCCATCACTTTTCGGCCAGGATCCAAAAATGTCAGAGCGGATGCCTTGTCACGCAGTCTAGATCCGGTGTCCCCCCCGGAACCTCCATCCTACAGCCTCCATTTTTCAGCCTGGGGTGGTGGTGGCAGGTGTTTCTAACATGTTGGAACGGGAGATTCGGGAAGCCCAGTCTCTGGCACCTCCGGCGAAGCCGGTGGATAAACTTTTTCGTGCCAGCTCAGTTTCGTATCAAGGTCCTCCGGGAGTTCCATGACTCAGTTCTGGGTGGACATCCAGGGATCTCGGCTACCCGGAAGACCATTGCTAGAGTATTCTGGTGGTCTACTTTAGCCTCTGATATTGGGGAATATGTGTCTGCATGTGATGTTTGTGCCCGTGCAAAACCCCCCCATAACCGGCCGGCCGGGGAATTGGTACCACTGCCAATTCCTGAGAGACCATGGACCCATTTGTCCATGGATTTCATCACCAACCTTCCCCCCTCCAAGGGTAATACTGTCGTTTGGGTTATGGTGGACAGGTTTAGTAAGCAGGCACATTTTGTACCTTTGGCAGCTCTACCTAATGCGGAAACATTGTCTAGACTGTTTGTTGAGCATGTGGTGCGGTTGCATGGGGTACCCTTGAATGTGGTATCTGATAGAGGAGTGCAATTTGTTTCCAGATTTTGGAGGGCTTTTTGTAAGAGGTTGGGTATTGGTCTGTCCTTTTCATCCGCTTATCATCTAGAGTCTAATGGGCAGACCGAGCAGACCAATCAGTCTCTGGAGCAAATTCTGCGTTGCTTGACCTCAGCCCGACAGGATGATTGGTGTTCTGTGTTACCGTTGGCCGAGTTTGCATTTAACAACCGCATTAACCAGTCTATGGGTACGTCTCCTTTTTTTTGCAACTATGGGTTTCATCCACATTTTGGAGAATTTTCTCGTTTGAATTCTGGGTGTCCTGGGGCAGATGAGACGATCCAGCGGTTGGAGGAGGTATGGCGGGAGGTCCAGAGTAGCATTACTAAGGCTCAGGATAAATTTAAATCTTTTGCAGACAAAAACGATCCGCGGGACCAGTGTTTCAGGTTGGGGATAAGGTATGGTTATCCACCAAGAATATAAGGCTCAAGGTCCCCTCCGCGAAGCTTGGACCCAAGTTTATTGGTCCCTATGAAATTACCGAAGCCGTTAACCCGGTGGCTTTTTGGTTGCGTCTCCCGCCATCTCTGCGGATCCCAAACGTTTTCCATAGGGCCCTTTTGAAACCTGTGAGGTCCGGTGGGGAGGGACCATCAGTTTCCCCGCCACCGGTTTTGGTAGACGGGCAGTCCGAGTACGAGGTGGAACGAATTGTCGACTCCAGGTTGGTCCGTCGTGCCCTTCAATATCTGGTACATTGGAAAGGCTACGGTCCGGAGGAACGCTCGTGGGTTCCTGCTCGATCGGTTCATGCGGATCGGTTGGCCCGGGCCTTTCACGCCAAGTATCCTGAGAAACCTGGGGGTCCGGTGGCCCCCCATTGAGAGGGGGGTACTGTCATGATCCAGGATGGGGTTTCACTTTGGCCCGTCCAGGTCAGACAGGGGGTTAATTGTTTCTGCCTCTCTCTGGCAGAGGGTGGCTATTTAATGCTCACTGGACCTGGGTCCGGTGTCAGTTATACTCCTGCCCTCGGCTGAGTTAAGTTACCTCTTGTATACGTGTGCCTTGTGCCTGATAACTTGCTTGCTTGTTTGGTTGTAATCTGATTCTGTCCCTGTTACGAGTTCTGCCTGACCCTCTTGTACTGCGCTACCTCTCGTGTATGACCCTCTGCTTGTGACTTGACTGCTCTCTGCTCGTCCCTTTGGTACCGCACCACCCTCTTGTGTATGACCTTTGGCTTTGTCTGACCTCCCATCTGCTTGTCCCTCCTGTACCTCGTTCGCCCGTATTGTGTATAATCTCTGGTTTGCCCGACTCTGAGTGTTCTTCCATCTTAGCAAGCAGGATGCTAAGCCCCGCCGCCTTGTGGTCACATGACCGTAGGTCCCGTGCCTGCTTGCTAATACTTCAGCGTGCAGGTCCTGTGCGTCTGTACTTTCCAGCTGTTACTGTCCCCGGGACCCCTACAGCACTGGTGAGTCCCTGCTTAGCGGAGGCTGCATGCTGGCGTTGTCAGGATCCTGACAAGACAGCTCAGCACACAGTATCACACAGAATAGTATTAGATACACTGCTCAGCAGACAGTATAACACAGAATAAGATTAGATACACAGCTCAGCAGTCAGTGTCACACAGGATAGGATTAGATACACGGCTGAGCAGTCAGTAACACACATGATAGGATTAGGTACACGGCTCAGCAGTCAGTATCACACAGGATAGGGTAAGATACACGGCTCAGCAGATGGTATCACACAGGATAGGATTAGATACACTGCTCAGCAGTCAGTATCACACAGGATAGGATTAGATACACGGCTGAGCAGTCAGTAACACACGATAGGATTAGATACACAGCTCAGCAGAAAGTATCACACAGGAGAGGATTAGGTACACAGCTCAGCAGACATTATCACACAGGATAGTGTTAGATACACAGCTCAGAAACAGGATGTGCCAAAGGAGAGGACATTCTCATTCCAAGAATTCCACTCATTCCATCTGATTTGTTTTTTGATTTTAAACGCCTCCAGTAGGGATCGATTTAAGTAGTAGGGATCGATTTGCAATCTCCATGCGTTTCTCATGGTCAACTTTACGTGGTCTGTTCAAGAGTTGGAACTGCCAAAAATCTGTTCATCTTTGCACCAAAAGGAAAAACTAAACATGTTGTTTATCAAAAGGCTCTTGAATGAGTTGAAAATAAATTACTATCAATACTTGGGTAATCGTTTAGTTAATTTGTGTTGCAAATCTGTAGTGTTGAATATATGATGTGAAATGTTTTTATGTGCAATATAATCATTATAATTTGTTATAACTAACCACAGTTGGTTACTATGCCCAGGCAACGCCGGGCTCTTCAGCTAGTTGTCTATAAACTGTAACTGTAATTGGTCATGGTACAGTATATACCGATATAGTGTTGTACTCAATCCTAATCTACAGTAGGTGAAACATGCTCTTTGTCAGATGCACCATCCAACTCTTCCTGGCCACAGTTTTGTGGCTAGGTGAAAAACAGACACTTCAGTGATATTTTTATAGACTGGTATACCCAATTAAACAAATTTTACTATTGTTCTGTAATGCCAAAAATTGTAAAATCGGTCCATTTTGTTGCCCTTTCCTTTTCTCCGTGTACTTAATCCTCAGTTTTAACTGTTTACACATTTCCCTAGTTATCTAGAAATGAGGTATGACCATTGGCCTATCTCACTCCTAGCTAAACCTGATTATTCTTGCACTTAACCCTGTTGTGAGTTCATTTTCCCCTTCACTACTGAGGCCCGAGGAACTCCCTCTTCTGGTGAAGAAAGGTAGTGAGCCTGATTGTCAAACACCTGGGGCTGATGATGATGACTGGCTGAGTGGAGTTAATGACTGGATTTCTCTGTGGACTTCTAGGAAACCAGTCTGATTCCTGCTCATCTAAAGCTAAGATTTCTGCTTTGCCTTTTTGCATTAGTGTTTTGTTTTCCTTGCTTTTCTGGATTCTGCCATTCCCTGCTGGGGTTAGCTGAATCTCCTTTTGCCTGTTGCTCTGTCTTCAGAATATTCCTGAGTGCTGACATAGCTTTTTTGAAGCCTAGCGTCTTCAGGGCCTTTTTTACTGTCAGTTGGTTGGCTCTTATTTTCATAGGGTTTTTCACGGATTGCAGACAGCAGCCTTCCTGTCCTTTCCTATCTAAGCTAGCGTGGGCCCCATCTTTGCTCAGTCTATCTTTCTGTCTGTGTTTTGTTCTTTCTTCTTGCTTCACCGTCATTATATGTGGGGGGCTGCCTTTTGCTTTGGGGTCTGCTCTGGGGCAGTTTAGATTTCCCTTTCTGTCTTTAGGCTATGTAGTCCTCCGGCTGTGATCGAGGGGCCTAGGGCATCGTAGGAGCCCCCCACGGCTACTGCTAGTTGTGTTGATAGGTTCAGGGGTCTGCAATCCGATAGCTGCCAACTTCTCTGGTTTTCTGGACTTAGCTAGCATTTCTATTTTTGCCTCCTACGGTGACTCAATCATAACATAACCCTTACCTAGAGGCAATCTTAAATCCTAATCAGAACTCCTGGCTATAACTTCTGGCTTTGTTCCTGATTACCAAATTGCTTCTTCTCAGTATCGGCTGCCAGTTGACGACAGTCCATGGGACAGTCGTCTGGTGCTCTGCAGCCAAATCCAGCATTCCCTGTGGAGGACAATAATGAAAAGTTGAGGCTCCCCCAGATTCTGTATTCACCATAGCTTTCTCCAAGTCATCTGTGTGCTCTAGTATCTACTTTGTAGCTCAACAACTGGAACAATGTGAATTTATTTCTGCAAGTCCTATTTAAATGGCAGACACAGAAATTTCTGCCAAAAATCCATTGCATGTGGAGGAGCCTAAGTATGTACTGTTAGGTTAATTTCTCTTTACCATTCTTCTTGCTGAGAACATTTACCAGCTGAGGTCATGATAAAATGAAGCAGTAAGTAGATCGGGAGGCCCACCCTTGCTCTTGAATGAAATGAAAACATTCTAGGTCTCCTGTGTCCATTTTACATAATGCAGTCCTTGAGTAGGCGATTACCTATCTATAGCTGTTGAAACCCTTTATTTTGTCTGATAGCACAACTATTTTTCAATCCTTTCATTTTTTATAACACAGACAATTGGAAAGCTTGAGGCTGTTGATTATATTGTTTTATGGCACGTTCACAGCCACACATAGTAAATAGTCTGCAGAATCCCAAGGAAACTTTTGGGTGGGACTGGGCAGTAAGACTCTGATTAAATTGCAAAATTTTAACAAATGTTTAAGACTTTGTCTTCTAAAATGTTTTCTAAGCAAACATTTGGAATTTTGTTAAAGTAAAACAATCACGTTATTTCTGTGATTACACAAAAATCCTGTTGCCCATAACTATATTACAGGTAACATAATATATCTTCAGTGACTTCCTGCTGACCCCATGTGCAATTTCTAAAAGTCTAAGGCATTTATAAGATGGGGTGCATGGTAATTCCTTTCTTGCTTTACACAAAACATTTATGTAGATGTCCATTGATATGTTTATAATACTTGCCCATATCAGAATACAAAGAAAGTCACCCCAAAGCATCTTTTTCTGATTATGAATTGGAACTAAACTATGGACCACAATGTAATTTGAAAATGTTAACATCTGATATCAGAGATATGCCTTTTGCTTAAAACACCACTCAAGCTGATTTTTTAAAAAAATTTCATCACTGGACTGGTGCCCCGTATGTAAATTCCCTGCCCCAAGTATTATACTTACGGCTAGGTTCACATTAGCCTTTGAGTCCACAGCATATTACCCACATCCGCAAACGCATGCAAAAACGCATGCAAACGCAGCATATTTTATCCGCATCATCTTACACATGATGCAAAAAAGCTGATTTTGCATGCATTTGCATTGTTTATGCGCATGCGTTCGATATGACATCAGACAAAAATGGGCGTGTCTCATAGGATTTCTATTTACATTTTGAAGAGCGCATGCTCTGTCCAATGTCTGTGTTCTTTTGCTCATATTAATCTTTTCCTTTTATTAGCCAGTCTCAGATATGGCTTTTTCTTTGCCACTCTGCCCTGAAGGCCAGCATCCCGGAGTCGCCTCTTCACTGTAGACGTTGACCCTGGCATTTTGCGTGTACTATTTAATGAAGCCGTCAGTTGAGGACCTGTGAGGCATCGATTTCTCAAACTACAGACTCTAATGTACTTGTTGCTCAGTTGTGCAGCGGGGCCTCCCACTTCTCTTTCTACTCTGGTTAGAGCCTGTTTGTGCCCTCCTCTGAAGGGAGTAGTACACACCGTTGTAGGAAATCTTCAGTTTCTTGGCAATTTCTCGCATGGAATAGCCTTCATTTCTAAGAACAAGAATAGACTGTCGAGTTTCACATAAAAGTTCTTTTTTTCTGGCCATTTTGAAAGTTTAATGGAACCAACAAATGTAATGCTCCAGATTCTCAACTAACTCAAAGGAAGGTCAGGTTTATAGCTTCTCTAATCAGCCAAACTGTTTTCAGCTGTACTAACATACTTGCACAAAGGTTTTCAAGGGTAGTCAAACCATCCATTAGCCTTCTTACACAGTTAGTAAACACAAAGTACCATAACAACACTGGAGTGATAGTTGTTGGAAATGGGCCTATATACACCTATGAAGATACTGCATTACAAACCAGACGTTTGCAGGTAGAATAGTCATTTACCACATTAACAATGTATAGAGTGTATTTCTGAATCATTTAATGTTAGCTACATTTGAAAAAACTGTGCTTCTCTTTCAAAAATAAGGACATTTCTAAGTGACCCTAAACTTTTGAACGGTAGGGTAGTTTGATGCCCCTATGCTGAATCCAACACAGTATGATGTTCCATAGTTCCCCCACAAATAAGTTGTCCCCATTACAGTGTGATGCCCTGACACTGAATCCAACATAATATGATGTCCCATAGTTCCCCCACAAACAGTATAAGGTCTCCACAGTATGATGCCCCCACAGTTCCTCCACATACTTTATGAGTCCTACACACAATATGATCTCTCACAGTATGATGCCCCTGCAGCCCACCACACAGTACAATCCCCTTCACAAATATTATGATGCACAACAGCTACCCACACAGTATGATGGTATTCACAGACCCCCACACACAACACAATGAACCCTACATCCACACCACATGGTATGATGATCCCAAAAGGCATCATCCTGAACTTTGCCTCCTCCCAAGTAAAGTACTTGCCAGAGGCACAGAAGGTCAATTTTGGCCTGCACTAGGTAGTAATATTATCCAGACAGCAAATGTCATTGTGTTTCTGATTCTGCTCCTGCTCCCATATTGCATATGGTGTGTTTTTTTTTCTTTTATGCTACCTCATCCATTGGAATTGCCAATTATTTTTATCATTCATTTTGTACAACACCATAATTAAATTTTGACAGTTTTTTCAAACCCAGTTATACCACCCTTGCCAAAAAGGACATAATAATAAATGCTGGATAGGTAGGTACATATACAGAAAGCAAAATGTTTTAGGGATTTCTCCTCCTATATTGCTGAGCTGTGAACTCTGACATACTCTCACTCTAAAACACACTAAAATGACTGCTGTTTTCCCTGCAAAGGCTTTTATACAGTCTATGATAGTCCTAAGATAAGCCAGGATGAGTAGACTGTCATCTATATGTTGACTTTTGAATTTATGTGTTTCATTCTGTTTTTTTTAATACAGTCTATGATAGTCCATTTTGTTGTGGCTTGTTTCCCAAGAGAACAAATGAATTGAGTCAGAATACCCCTGTGACAACACACCTTTTTATCTTAACCAGACGTCTATTTTCATCAAGCCAAGAGAAATAGACTGTTATCTATAAGTTGACTTTTTAATTTATGTGTTTCTTTCTGGTAGGTCAAGAAACCACAGGCTTTTGTTCGTATAAGTCTGTAATATTGACTTGTAAGTCATTATGCCAGCAATATGCCCCTACGCCCCTACATTTGATACAACATATTGTGCTGTTATCCTGGATAACTAGAGACGCAGGATGATTGAACAATGATATTCGCTGATATGTTGATTACACATTGTTCAGGCCAGCTAGCTTGTTGACTTGAAAAACAAATGAAGAAAAACTATGGAAATAGATTAAATAAACAATGCCAGTTGATCTCATCACCATTCTTCCCCTTTACCTCTGAATGCTGGCTTAAATGAGAGTTGTCAACTGTAAAAAGAGGATAAATGCTCCTCTGTAAGAGATACCTACATATACAGATATACATCCAGTCAAGACATCCAAACATCCAAAGAACAAAAGACTATTTACAAGACAGCAGCCAACACATCATGGCTCCTGTCACGAAGTGACTGGCCCTGTGTGACACGACCCAGCAATCGATCGGTCACCAAACGACAAACAAACAAGGGAACACCGGGGACACTATTACAACGGTGGGCCCTGAGATAGGGAACGGGGAAATAGACAACTCCAGCACTCTCCTGAGGCTGTGCCCTGGTCTATCCTGATGTCCCTATATGGCTTCTTTCAAACTGTCACTGAGTAGGATACCTTAGCCCTCACTTGCCCTGCACCTATCCCTCAGTAGGGAATTGGCAAGTGCGGACACTGGTCCCACCGCTGCACTAATACAACACCTTGGGAAAATATAACAGACAAGGTAAGACAACCAACACTTAGCTTTCTCTGCTGCAATGCACTGCACAGCAGAGTAAGGCACCAGATCACAGCATTCAGCTGAAGCACCACTGCACCAGAAAGCTCCTATCTTCAGCACGGTTGGTTTCCGAAAGGATCTGCATAACCAACAGCCAGCTGATGCACCAGGTGACCTTTTAAATCAGTGTGGGAGTGGTCACCACCTGCATCAGCAAACTCACCCAGCAATGCAATTACACCAGCGGCCACCAGGGGGAAAAACTGATATTAACCCCAATAGCCTGAAAGAAAAAAGTTTATATGTGAGAATGCAGATCTGTCACAGATCCAAAAATGGATCGTGACTGCTCCATCACCTGAGACACAGATTTGACTTTCTACAGGATGTCTGCTTAGGGGACCTCGTCCTAAACTGAAAGAATACAGAACTGCTCCACTGACCGTCACTGAACCATGAATATGTTTGGGGTAGTCAGGATTTGGACCTTCCGGTCACCTGAGCCCCGTGGATATGTTTTGGAAAGCCAGGAATGGGATCCACTGGTCACTTGGCTCCATGGAGATATTCAGAGACGCAAGACTGTGGCCCTCTAGTCAACTGGCCTTGTACATCAATGGACTGTCAGTTCTATGTGTTATTTGCCTGCTTTTGTGTTTCAATAAAGTATTGCCAAACTGTTTTACCCTCACCCTATTTTGTCTGAGTTTCACTACGCCCACAGGTAAAGTAGAGTGGGCGTTAGGTGGGATGATCCCTGGTGTATGCGGTTTCAGCTAGCAGACCAGAGCACTCACTGACCCTCGTGTCTCCACAACCCCTATGCTCACAAAGAAGCCCCTTTAGTTGGTTGGTCAATCCGGCTAACTTTGGAGGATTTATCCAAAATTTTCTAATGTGTATAGAACACTTTTGGCATTTTGGTATAGAAATAAATCAACATAGAATGCTTTTTATAAGCCGAGAATATCTATAAGGATGTCCTAATCAAGGTAAGACTAAAGGTGTTACTGTACTTACTCAGTAGCGACCCAACTCTCAAAGTGCAGGTTTCATATTTACATGGTACAGTTGAAAAAATCCAAATGGGCATCAACTTCATATGAGTGATAGGAAAAAAGGTTTGGGTACATGCATAATGTATGATCTCGCTTAACCTAAAGATCAAGTTATTCCCTCCTAATTTCAAGGGTCGATAAATTCAACATTCAGAACAATAATTTTTTACTTTAGCATATGTGTTTATGTTATTCTTCTAAACCCATCTAAGCCTTTTTGAAACAATCAAAATTTCCCAATGTGATCAGCTCGTGTGGTAGACTATTCCACAGATGGATAGTTCTCAAGGTAAAGAGTAATTGTCTCCAATAGTGAATAGTGATGAGCGAGTATACTAGTTACTCGAGATTTCCCATGCATGCTCGGGTGATCTCCGAGTATTTGAATGTGCTCGGAGATTTAGCTTCTGTCACTGTAGCTGCATGATTTGCGGCTGCTAGCCAGCCTGAATACATGTGGGGATTGCCTGTTTGTAAGGAAATCCCCACATGTATTCAGGCTGTCTAGCAGCAGCAAATAATGCAGCTACAGTGACAGAAACAATCTCTGAGCACATCCAAATACTTGGAGATCACCCGAGCATTATCAGGAAAACCCGAGTAACGAGTATACTCGCTCATCACTAGTCTCCAATGAAGATGGAACTTTTTTTTCTCTTTTGCTGTGATTTCACATGTAAGAGCGTTTGACCATATTTTCATATTTTACTTGTACAAGATGTCCCCCCTTAGTTGTCTCTTCTGAAGACTAAATTACCGTATATACTTGAGTATAAGCCAAGATTTTCAGCCCATTTTTGGGGGCTGAAAGTCACCCTCTCAGCTTATACTCGAGTCATATACCGGGGGTCGGCGGAGGAGGGGGAGCGGGGGTGTCAGAGATCATACTCACTCCCTCCTGGTGCGGTCTCTGCAGGCCCCCTGGTTCTCCCATGGTCTGGTGCCCCAGTTCCTCCTGCGTTCAGCGTTCACATGGTACCGCTCATTAAAGTCACGAATATGCGCATATTCATGACTTTCATGAGCGGTACCACGTGACCGCTGAAACCTGGAAGCGCTGCATCGCCGAGACCATGGAAGAAGCAGGGGGGCTGCAGAGACCATGCGCCAGGAGGGGGTGAGTATGACAGGGAGAGGATGTGGAGCAGTGCAATATTCACCTGTCCCCGCTCCACCACTGTGCGCAGCTCTGTCCTCCATGTCCTGACTGTGACATTCAGCTCAGAGGGCGCGATGACAGTCAGTGTGCACTCACTGCTGAATGTCACTGCAGAGACCCGGAAGAGAAAGCGGCGCACGGTGATGGAACGGCGACAGGTGAATATCGCCAGTGCCAGGGGCTGAGCAAGCGGTGACATCGGCATCTGGGCCACATAGCGCGCTGTTTCCCAGCCTGCTCAGGACACCTGCACCTGGCCCCCAGCGATGAATGGTGAGTATGTCTTTTTTTATTGCTGCAGCAGCGACAGCAGCAATATATGGGCCGTATTTATCTATGGAGCGTCTTCTTGGGCCACCATTAACCCTTGTGCAGCATTTTATGGGGGGGTATTTATGTTAGGCATCGGATTTCTGACTCTGCACAACAGGAATCCAGAGCCGTACATCCAGCGGTCTCCCAATCCCCTCCGACCGCTCAGGGTTCTACTCAGCAATCTCGGCGATCCAGGCGTCCTGCTCAGACCTGCTCTGTGAGTCTGGATGTTGCTGCCACCTCTGGTGCAGAAAAGGTAGCACAACCTGCTTTGCAGGGAACCGCTCCAGAGGCTAAGTCCTCTCGCCGTGCTACTGGGCATGCCCGCAAGATGACCTCTCAGTGGCGAGCAGGGGTCACATGCTCAGGTCCTGCATCAGATCTGATTGGTCCTTTCCAAAGTACTGGAAGGTCCCGGAAGCGCATGGCTATAAAAAGCCTGCATGGCGGCTCAGCCATGCGCTAGTGTAGACTTATCTGCTATGTGTGTATGGTGACAGATGCATGTGTCTGGTGACTGACTTATTTGAAACCCCTTCCCTCTGATATTACAAATGGTGACAGAGTGTTGGTATTAGTCAGCGCCAGGTTGTGGCAAGCTATGCGCCACTGTGCTTACCGTGCCTATCAATAGCGTCCGACGGTGTCCGGTCTCCCGGCACTGTCGTTAAGCGGCAGCAGTTACTGCCGCGCTGCGCTCAGCAGCACCTCTTGGCATTCGCGACTGCGACGCCACACGCTGGCTGGCCCTGTGAAGTCAACAGGCCCAGAGTGTACTCCTAATTTATATTAGGGCTTCTCTGTGCCTTTAACAGGAACCTGCCTTAAGTGCCTCGGGTGACGCTAACCCGAGCGCAGTACTCCGCCTCCTGGCGAGTCTGCCATTAGTCAGCAGCGGTCTTCCCATCTACCACACGGTGGACCCCGGGCAGCGAACGCACCTCCTATTATTTATATTTGGTGCATTCCGCCGTCCCTATCAATTTAACTATGGAGCATCTTCTTGGGGCACCATTAACCCTTGTGCAGCATTTTATGGGGGGTACTTATCTATGGAGCATCATCTTGGGCCACCATTAACCTTTGTGCAGCATTTTATGGGGGTATTTATCTATGGAGCATCTTCTTGGGCCACCACTAACCCTTGTGCAGCATTTTATGGGGTGTATTTATCTATGGAGCATCTTTTTGGACCACCATTAACCCTTGTGCAGCACCACCCTTGGCTTATACTCGAGTCAACGCTTTCCCAGTTTTTTGTGGCAAAATTAGGGGTCTCGGCTTATACTCGGGTCGGCTTATACTCGAGTATATACGGTAATGTGTTTTTTTAATACTTTCCTATGACCCTCCATGGCTTTTATTGGATATCTTGCTCTTTTTTGTACTTTTCTAACTCCAGGGTAACTCCTTTCTATGAACTGGTGACAAGAGCTGCAATGCATATTCCATAAGAGCTTTGTAAATTGGTAGTATTACATTGCTGTCCCACCACATGCCCGTGCCTCTTTTTATACATGACAAGATCTTGCTGGATTTAAAAGACATTTATTGACTTATTGCATGGTGATTATATGGCTGAATCCATGATTTTTTCTCCAAAAATTGCTATAGCATGTATTGATTTGGAGTTAAAAGGGCTAAATACAGAAACTGGGAATCTTCCAATGGTTGTAGGAGTGCAGCTTTAATTTATGGGTATTTTGTTCCTTTTATCCATACAATTTCTGTGCGTTAATATTATCAATTGTATATGCTCTCCTCCTTAAATACAGTGGGGAAAAAAAGTATTTAGTCAGTCAGCAATAGTGCAAGTTCCACCACTTAAAAAGATGAGAGGCGTCTGTAATTTACATCATAGGTAGACCTCAACTATGGGAGACAAACTGAGAAAAAAAAATCCAGAAAATCACATTGTCTGGTTTTTTTTTCATTTTATTTGCATATTATGGTGGAAAATAAGTATTTGGTCAGAAACAAGCAATCAAGATTTCTGGCTCTCACAGACCTGTAACTTCTTCTTTAAGAGTCTCCTCTTTCCTCCACTCATTACCTGTAGTAATGGCACCTGTTTAAGCTTATCAGTATAAAAAGACACCTGTGCACACCCTCAAACAGTCTGACTCCAAACTCCACTATGGTGAAGACCAAAGAGCTGTCAAAGGACACCAGAAACAAAATTGTAGCCCTGCACCAGGCTGGGAAGACTGAATCTGCAATAGCCAACAAGCTTGGAGTGAAGAAATCAACTGTGGGAGCAATAATTAGAAAATGGAAGACATACAAGACCACTGATAATCTCCCTCGATCTGGTGCTCCACGCAAAATCCCACCCCGTGGGGTCAGAATGATCACAAGAACGGTGAGCAAAAATCCCAGAACCACACGGGGGGACCTAGTGAATGAACTGCAGAGAGCTGGGACCAATGTAACAAGGCCTACCATAAGTAACACACTACGCCACCATGGACTCAGATCCTGCAGTGCCAGACGTGTCCCACTGCTTAAGCCTGTACATGTCCGGGCCCGTCTGAAGTTTGCTAGAGAGCATTTGAATGATCCAGAGGAGTTTTGGGAGAATGTCCTATGGTCTGATGAAACCAAACTGGAACTGTTTGGTAGAAACACAACTTGTCGTGTTTGGAGGAAAAAGAATACTGAGTTGCATCCATCAAACACCATACCTACTGTAAAGCATGGTGGTGGAAACATCATGCTTTGGGGCTGTTTCTCTGCAAAGGGGCCAGGACGACTGATCCGGGTACATGAAATAATGAATGGGGCCATGTATCGTGAGATTTTGAGTGCAAACCTCCTTCCATCAGCAAGGGCATTGAAGATGAAACGTGGCTGGGTCTTTCAACATGACAATGATCCAAAGCACACCGCCAGGGCAATGAAGGAGTGGCTTCGTAAGAAGCATTTCAAGGTCCTGGAGTGGCCTAGCCAGTCTCCAGATCTCAACCCTATAGAAAACCTTTGGAGGGAGTTGAAAGTCCGTGTTGCCAAGCGAAAAGCCAAAAACATCACTGCTCTAGAGGAGATCTGCATGGAGGAATGGGCCAACATACCAACAACAGTGT
Organism: Dendrobates tinctorius; assembly: GCF_039654945.1. Classification (NCBI taxonomy): domain Eukaryota; kingdom Metazoa; phylum Chordata; class Amphibia; order Anura; family Dendrobatidae; genus Dendrobates; species Dendrobates tinctorius. The sequence continues at coordinate 45,210,776 of NW_027361684.1, forward strand.
GTGGCAACCTTGTGAAGACTTACAGAAAACGTTTGACCTCTGTCATTGCCAACAAAGGATATATCACAAAGTATTGAGATGAAATTTTGTTTCTGACCAAATACTTATTTTCCACCATAATATGCAAATAAAATGAAAAAAAAAAACAGACAATGTGATTTTCTGGATTTTTTTTTTCTCAGTTTGTCTCCCATAGTTGAGGTCTACCTATGATGTAAATTACAGACGCCTCTCATCTTTTTAAGTGGTGGAACTTGCACTATTGCTGATTGACTAAATACTTTTTTTCCCCACTGTATCTCTCATGGAAACTAGTGAATAGAAACCTCATTGTTATATTTACAGTGGGGAAATTAAGTATTTGAAATGTGGCGCCCCTGAGGGTTCAGTCGCCACAGAGGTACTGCACCTCCTCCTGAGGTGTGGTACCCCACTGTCCAGGTAAGGTGGAGACACCTGACCACACTCCAACACCTGCACCCAGCACAGACACTTTAGAATAGCGGAGCACCCTGTAAGTCAGCTGATTTGGTTCATGAAGGGTGCTGGGGAAGTGGGTGGAGCTTAGACTGCACAAGAGAGTGGAAGAAGATTAGGAAAGGGGCAGTTAGTGAGAGAAGATCCCCGGAGAGGGATGGAGTGGAAGCAAGTGCAGCAGCAGACAGTTGTGAGTCGGAGCTGTTGGCATGGGAAAGAGCAAGAGAAAGCCTGATTCTTTGAAAGGGAGATAGATTAGTACGGAATGTGGGGAGAAGAGAACTGAGGACAAGGGTGAGCACAGAGCCCTTCCTTAAGTTAAAGCGCATGGTTCGGAGTCCGGTATCTGAAGTTGTATGGATGCTGATGGTCCTGCAGCAGAAACCGGAGGAATAGAAGTTGTCACCACTTTATTCCCACCTACGGCTTGGGGGAACAATAACAACGTTTGTGAGCCGGGTCCTGATAGCAGGAAGTCCCGAAGCAGGCTACAGCTGTCTGCCGTACGAGTGGAGTTCCAAGTAACATCTGGAAGGAGGAACTTGAGTCTAATTCACAACTACAAGTACCTCAGTTTAGGCCCAAGTGAGGAGACGTTCAGGAAAGGCATATGTTGGAGGAGTGCTGGAAAGGTGTACTCTATCTTATCTGCAAGTTATCTGGACCCCTCACCTGGAGGACTCAGTACTGAAGCGGGCACCTCTGTGCACCAGACTGTGAGTAAAGCCTATGAAACTACAAGCCCTTGTGTCCTTCACTTATTCCTGCACCACTCATCCAGCACTGCTACATCCTCCACTCTACATTCCCCTCACCATCTACCAACTCTCTTCATCTGCCCTGGGACTACAGCTCTACCTGTGGAGAGCTTCAACATCATTGCTGCACCACAACATCTGTCCCAGGGAAGCAACCCTGCAGCGCTGGTCAAACTGACCAGAAACCACCGGTGGCGTCACGAATCATCTCAATAACTTTATCCCCATCACTCTACCCCTTTTACTTTGACTGCCTGAAGCCACGGACCGGGTCACTGCCACTGATATCTCCCATTGAAATCAACGGACCCGGCACCGAGTACCCCACGGCCTCTGGGGGCGAGTCAATTTCACTGCCATTTTTGCAAGTTTTTCCACCTACAAGGAAAGGAGACTGAGGTCTGTACTTTTTATTGTAACTGTAGGTGCACATCAATTGTGAGAGACAGAATCTAAAAATAAAAAACAGAAAATCACATTGCATGAAATAAGTATTTGATCTTCTACCAACCAGCAAGAATTCTGTCTCTCACTGACCTGTTAGTTTTTCTTTAAGCCCTCCTACTCTGCACTCATTACCTGTATTAATTGCACCTGTTTGAACTTGTTACTTGTATTAAAGACTCCTGTCCATACACTCAATCAATCACACTCCTAAATCTCCACCATGGGCAAGACCAAGAACTGCACAAGGTTGGGATGGGCTACAGGACAATAGGCAAGCAGCTTGGTACGATGGCAACAACTGATTGCACAATTTTCAGAAAATGGAAGAAACACAAGATGACTGTCAATATTCCTTGATCTTAGGCTCCATGCACGATCTTGCCTCGTCATGTAAGGATGATTCTGAGAAAGGTCAGGAATCAGCCCAGAACTACATGGGAGGACCTGGCTAAGGACCAGAAAAGAGCTCAAACATTACCATTAGTAACACACTATGCCTTCATAGATTAAAAAATCCTGGCAGGGCATGCAGGGTCCCCCTGTGCAGGCCAGCACATGTCCAGGCCTGTTTGAAGTTCACCATTGGCCATCTGGATGATCTAGAGGAGGCATGGGAGAAGGTCATGTGGTCAGATGAGACCAAAATAGAACTTTTTGGTATCAACTCCAGTCTCCAAGAAAGAAAGAAAGATGAGTACAACCCCAAAAACACCGTCTCAACATACTTATCACAGTCACATTAGTCTAGACGTAAATATGAAAAAGATTGAAAAAGTTCACAAGTAATGTATTCTATCAATTGATAAATTGTTGCTCTGTGCATACCATGCTGCTTAGTAAGAGATCATAGCTGATCTACTTAAAGGCTTACAGAAAGCAGTCTGTAAGATCCATATTGGCTGGGAATTATTCTGTACCTGTTGTGCATATAATTGTAGACCCTCTTGACATTGAGGTTATACGTTTTTCCCAGCTCAGACAAGCCTATACATTCTGTTCTCTATCAAGATGTGCAGCATTAGCTTTTCTTCATGCCGAGCCAACAGTTTTCACTTGGGACCTGTAACTCCACATTATGTCAAGGCAAAGCTATTCACAGCCAGTCACACAGTTTGTGTTATTCCAATGAGCCCTTCACTACAGACTGTGGCACTTAATCCTTCCAGCATTCTCCTGTCTTTTCACTCCTGGGATCCCATGTTCACATTGCATCACTGATTAAGGATTATTTAGATAGGTGAGGGTTAGTGGGTAAGTCTAAGGTCAGAATTTAAAGTTGAAGTCCCAAAATGCAGAAATAGCCTATTTCTTGGCATAAGCTTCTTATCGTATAAACTCATTACACGGCAAGAAGTAGTAAAACGTTTTTTCTCTTACTATGTTCAAAAGGTTACCACTATAGCTTCTTTTATTGGACCACCCCTATTTTAGTATTACAGTTTTCTTAGAACAATTCTAACTAAATCTCCATCTCCTCTTCTTATAAAATGGTACAACATACAAAAATCTCTCTTTATTTATATGCTGTATAGAAACATACAGTTGTGTGAAAAAGTGTTTTTGTTAAGCTTAATGTATCACATGACCCTCTTCCCATTGGAAAAAATAAACTTGGATTCAAAATGGCCAACTTCAAAATGGCCGCCGCCATGGTCACCACCCATCTTGAAAAGTTTTCCCCCTCCCATATACTAATGTGCCTCAAACAGGAAGTTGCTATCACCAACCATTCCCATTTTATTTAGGTGTATCCATGTAAATGTCCCATCCTGTACAGTTGTGGCCAAAAGTATTGACACCCCTGCAATTTTGTCAGATAATACTCAGTTTCTTCCTGAAAATTATTGCAAACACAAATTCTTTGGTATTATTATCTTCATTTAATTTGTCTTAAATGAAAAAACACAAAAAGAATTGTCCTAAAGCCAAATTGGATATAATTCCACACCAAACATAAAAAAGAGGGTGGACAAAAGTATTGGCACTGTTCTAAAAATCATGTGATGCTTCTCTAATTTGTGTAATTAACAGCACCTGTAACTTACCTGTGGCACCTAACAGGTGGCAATAACTAAATCACACTTGCAGCCAGTTGACATGGATTAAAGTTGACTAAACCTCTGTCCTGTGTCCTTGTGTGTACCACATTAAGCATGGAGAAAAGAAAGACCAAAGAACTGTCTGAGGACTTGAGAAACCAAATTGTGAGGAAGCATGAGCAATCTCAAGGCTGCAAGTCCATCTCCAAAGACCTGAATGTTCCTGTGTCTACCATGCGCAGTGTCATCAAGAAGTTTAAAGCCCATGGCACCGTGGCTAACCTCCCTAGATGTGGACGGAAAAGAAAAATTGACAAGAGATTTCAACGCAAGATTGTGTGGATGTTGAATAAAGAACCTCAACTAACATCCAAACAAGTTCAAGCTGCCCTGCAGTCCAAGGGTACAACAGTGTCAACCCGTACTATAAGTCGGCGTCTGAATGAAAAGGGACTGTATGGTAGGAGACCCAGGAATACCCCACTTCTTACCCCGAGACATAAAAAAGCCAGGCTGGAGTTTGCCAAAACTTACCTGAAAAAGCCTAAAATGTTTTGGAAGAATGTTCTCTGGTCAGATGAGACAAAAGTAGAGCTTTTTGGGCAAAGGCATCAACATAGAGTTTACAGGAGATAAAAAGAGGCATTCAAAGAAAAAAACATGGTACCTACAGTCAAACATGGCGGAGGTTCCCTGATGTTTTGGGGTTGCTTTGCTACCTCTGGTACTGGACTGCTTGACCGTGTGCATGGCATCATGAAGTCTGAAGACTACCAACAAATTTTGCAGCATAATGTAGGGCCCAGTGTGAGAAAGCTGGGTCTCCCTCAGAGGTCAGGGGTCTTCCAGCAGGACAATGACCCAAAACACACTTCAAAAAGCACTAGAAAATGGTTTGAGAGAAAGCACTGGAGACGTCTAAGGTGGCCAGCAATGAGTCCAGACCTGAATCCCATAGAACACCTGTGGAGAGATCTAAAAATGGCAGTTTGGAGAAGGCACCCTTCAAATAGCAGGGACCTGGAACAGTTTGCCAAAGAAGAATGGTCTTAAATTCCAGCAGAGCATTGTAAGAAACTCATTGATGGTTACCGGAAGCGGTTGGTGCCAATACTTTTGTCTGGCCCAGTTTTGGAGTTTTGTGTGAAATGATCAATGTTTTGCTTCATTCTTTTTTGTGTTTTTTCATTTAAGACAAATTAAATGAAGATAATAATACCAAAGAATTTGTGATTGCAATCATTTTCAGGAAGAAACTGAGTATTATCTGACAAAATTGCAGGGGTGTCAATACTATTGGCCACAACTGTATATTATAGATATCTAGATATATCTTATAACTTTGTTAGTACTCTTTTGTTAAAGTAAGAAAAATACGCAAAGGTCACTGAAATACCATGTATACGCGTACATAAGCCGAGTTTTTCAGCACTTTTTTTGTACTGAAAACTCCCCCTCGGCTTATACAGGAGTCAATTGTCCTAGAAAGCTGACGGGGAGCTGTGGAGCAGCAGGTCATAAAGGCAGAAGCCAGTGGCTGCGACTGTAACTGTGCCCACTGCTAAAGAGCAATGAATATTCATTTCTTTTATAGCGCGTACAGTGACACCCGCAGCCTCCAGCTTCCAAAAGACATTCTACTCACCTTCCTGCGCGCCCTGCATCTTTTTGGTTCTGGCTTCCAGCAACTCTTCCTGTGCCGAGCGATCACATGGCCCCGCTCATTAAGGAAATGAATATGCACTCGTCTCCACTCCCATAAGCGTGGAGACGTGTGCATATTCATTACCATAGTGAGTGGGGCCACTTGATTGCTCGGCACAGGAAGAGCTGCTGGAAGCCGGAACTAACGAGATGCAGGGCGTGCAGGGAGGGGAGTAGGATGTTTTGTTTTTTTTTGTAATAGGAGCCATGCATACAAGGACGAGAGCGGGAGCCATGCATACCAGGACAGAGACAAGGGAAGCCATGTATAACAGGACAGCGATGGGGGGAGCCATGCATAACAGGACAGCGACGGGGGGAGCCATGCATGCAAAGACAGTGAAGGGGTGAGCCATGCATACAATGATAAGGATGGGGAGCCACGCATACAAGGACGGGGATGAAGGGACGATGCATATACCCGAGTCAATAAGCTTACCCAGTTTTTCGTGGCAAAATTAGGTGCCTCGGCTTATACTCGGGGGGCTTATACTCGAGTGTATATGGTAACTTGAAATAGAAAAAATTCCTTATCAGTTTAAAGTTACTGAATATCAACTAATGAAAATCAGACATTGCTTTTAAACTGTTGCTCAACAGAAAATAATTTTTTTTGAAAAAATGTAAAATCGGCAAAAATTATGGCATCCCTAGAAAAGATCATTTGAACATAGGGACATGCTAAACTATGGTGTGTCCTGCAATTAGCATCACAGAGGTCACCAAACTTGTAATCACGTCAGTCTGCCTTTACAGGGTGAAAAGTAGTCAGTGTGCTGTTTGGTATCATGGTGTGTACTATTATTGAACATGGAACATGGAAAGCTAAGAAGAGAGTTGTCTCAGGAGTAAGAAAATATATATAGACAAACATATTAAGGGTAAAGGCTATAAGACCCTCTCCAAACAACTTGAAATTCCTGTTACTGTAGTTGCACATATTATTCAGAAGATTAAAGTCTAAGGGACTATTGCCACCCTCCCTGGAGGAAAATTCAAGAGAAATCACAGAGACGGATAATATGAATGGTAACCAAAGGTCCCAGAACGACATCCAAAGATATTAGAGGCGAACTGCAAGATCAAGGTACAACAGCGTCAGATAATAAATGACCACTGTTACTACTTTGTCACAGATGACACCAGAGCGATCACACAGATCTCTTTCACGGCTGCCTCCAATCATCAGTGCAATAATACAATTGCTTAATGATCTATGGATGGGGCCACAGCTGCTTCCACTACTAGGCCAACTATTTGAGAACTCACAGTAAGTGTATGGTATATACACCTCCAATTCCATCGCAAGGAATATATATACCCCAATATTATTACGGCCAACTCCACAATGACAAAAACAAACTACTAGCTTCCACCACTAATCATTTATATGGGCCGATTGGACACCCACTATAGATAGCGTATGGCTTCAGTGGTGCAGTTTACAGAGCAAGAGCTATTAAATTTTATATACTTAATCCAGAAAAGTGGGAAATGTTTACAAAACAATTCAAATATGATTCAAAATGGGAACAAAACAATATGGCATTTACAATTACATAGAATAAAAGGGATAACAAAAGAAAATGACTAAACCTTATATCATGGAAATGGCTCATAGTGGAGAAAGGTGGAGAAAGGTACTCCTTAGGAAAAACAGACAGAACTACAGCAAGCTGTAGGGGAGATTTAGATTAGTGAGATGATAAACGTGTCTAAAGAGATGTGTTTTTAAAGCACTCTTATAAGTGTGGGAACTATGTATTAATCAGATCTTCAGGGTAGTGCATTCCAGAAAACTGGTGCAGCACAAGAGAAATCTTGGAGACAGAAGTGGGTGTTTCAGATTTTGGAGGCTATTAGTCTTCGATCAGTTGCAAAATGAAGAGCATGGGTAGAGTGATAGACAAACATGAATAAGGAGATGTATGGTGGTGCAGATCTGTGGAGAGCTATGTGGGTGAGAGTGATAAGTTTATATTGTACTCTGCAGAGAATGGGTAACCAGTGCAATGATAGGCACAAGGTGGAGGCATAAGTGTAGCTGGACAGAAACACGATCTTGGCTGTGCCATTCGGAACGGATTGGAGAGGAAAAAGTTTGGTGGGAGGGAGACCAAACAATAGAAAGTTGCAGTAGTCCAGACGAGAGTGAATAAACGAGACGGTAAGAGTTTTTTCAGTTTCAAAGGTGAGAACAGGTTGGATTCTGGAGATGTTTTTTAGATGTAGGTGACATGAGCTAGTGATTTTCAGCTATAGGGAATAAAGTTCCTGTGTCAAATTATACAGTGAGTGTGCTACTTGGGAGTAATGGTTAAAACACCCAAGGATAACACCAGACAAACCCTGGTACTTTGTATTAAGGTAGTGATGATGTCAGGAGAAGATGTGTATAATTGGGTGTCATCAGCATATAAATGGTACTGGAAACCAAATCTGCTGATGTTTTGTCAATGTAGGGAGAAAAGAAGAGGGCCTACGACTTAGCCTTGAGGAACCCCGACAGTAAGTGGAAGAGGAGGGTAAGAATAGCCTGCAAATGATACAGTGAAGGCGCAGAGAGGTATGAGGAGAATCAGGAAAGAGCAGTTTCTTTAATGCATATAGAGAAGTACATTGGAAGGAGGAGCTGGTGTAAAATACCGCAGAGAGATCCAGCAGAATCAGCAGGATGCACCGACTATTAGGCTTCACTGTTAATAGATCGTTAGAGACTTTATTGAGGGCAGTTTCAGTAGAGGGTAAACAGCAGAAACCAGATTGTAAAGTTTCAAGAAGAGAGTTATCTGAGACACAGCAGATTAGATAGTGGACCAAGCATGCAAGGGTTTTCATAGAATCATAGAATGTTAAGGCCCCGTCTCACATAGCGAGATCGCTAGCGAGATCGCTAATGTGTCACCGATTTTGTGACGCAACAGCGATCTCGCCTGCGATCTCGCTACATGTGACACGCAGCAGTGACCGGCCCCCCTGCTGTATATCGCTGATCATGCAGGAATGTCCTGGGCCATTTTTTTGCCATTGGCGTCCCGCTAGCCAGCGTGCATCGCTGTGTTAGATTGCTGGATCATTGCTGAATCGCTGAAGAGATCTGCCTGTTTGGCAGCTTACTAGCGATCATTTAGCGTTGCACCAGCGATCCTTACCAGGTCGTATCATTGCCGGGATCGCTGGTGCATCGCTAAGTGAAACGGGACCCTTAGAGTTGGAAGGGACCTTCATGGTCCATGTGTCCAACCCGCTGCTCAATGCAGGATTCACTAAACCATGCTAAACTTGCGCCAGGTTTTCAATGTCTTTTTCAAAATGTGGTGCCCAGAACTGGATTCAATATTCCAGATGAGGCCTGACCAAGGAGGTGCAGAGGGGGATAATTACTTCACGTGATTTAGACTAAGCTTATTTTAATACATCTCAGAACTGTGTTTGCCTTTTTTGCTGTATCACACTGTTGATTAATGTGCAGACTGTGATATATTAGTATACCCAAATCCTTTTCACATGCTTAGTTCTATTCCTCCCATTCTGTACATGTAATTTTCATTTTTCTTGCCCAGATTGTTCGAGCTTATCTAGATCCTTCTGAATACTTTCTCTGTCTTCTCTATTGATAGCTAATAGAGATGGATGTTCGAATCTGGCAGGTTAGGCCGGAGAGTTACAAAAAGTTCTGGTTCGGGTACCAGAACAGTACCCAGACCCAGACCCCATTTACTTGAATGGGGGACCCTAACATCCAGTGTTTGCGACGCTGTCTTGTGCAATTGACAGCGTGAGGCCGCACCTGTGATTCGAGGTATAAAGTTTACCTCTGGTCAGTGGTGTCAGCTGATGGGACTACAGCTCCCATTATCCGACTCCTGCTGCCACTAATAACAGTGAGCGCAGGAATGGCTGATGGGTGTATTCCTTAGCCAGCTCCTGCACTGTAAATAAATAATGAAAAAAAACCGGTGTGGATTACCCTGTATTTTTGATAGCCAGCAAGGTAAAACTCACCGCTGGGGGCTGCAACTTTTCAGCTGTCAGCTTCAAAAAGACTGGTTATCAAGAGCAGAAGGGTCCCCATGCTGTATTTTTTAATTACTTAAATACTGTAAATAATTTAAAAAATGGCATGAAGTCCCCCCATTATTGACAAACAGCCTTGCTAAAGCTCACAGTTGGGGGCTGGTATTCTCATGCTGGTAAGGGGCCATGGATATTGGCTGCCCAGCCTAAAAAAAGCAGCCCGCAGCTGCCCAGAAAAGGCTTATCTATTAGATGCACCAATTCTGGAGCTTTGCCCAGCTCTTCCTATTTGCCTATTGATTTGTTGATGTCACCTTTGTATTGTCAGGTGCCATGAAGCCCACAGATTAGTAATGGAGAGGCATCTATGAGACACCTATCCATTACTAATCTTATAGTTGTATGGTAAATAAAGACACAGCCAGAAAAAAGTCCTTTATTAGATATAAAACAAAACACAGTTTTACTTCTTTATTTAAAAATAACAAACACAGTTATACTGTACTGACCTAAAGCCTAATTCCATCGAAGCCCTCATTCTCCTGTAATAAACCAAAAATAAAAAAAAACAACAATATCCCTCATCTATCCGTCATTCTGTCTCATGCCGTAATTCATGTCTGGGGGATAATTAGTTTTCAACCTAGATGGTGCCAAGATGCGACCGTGAAGGCTGAGAACCACTGGTGACTGAACTGCTGCGAGCGCAGCCTCAGTGACCAGCGGTGATGTCATCGAGGTTACTGCCAGTCACTGAGGCTGCGGTCTCTGCCGGGCTGAACAGCCCTGATCTCGGTGAGATGCCCGCTAGCACGGTGAGAAAAACTATAAATAAATATATATAATTAAATATATATTTAAGAAACAAGCTCTAAATAATTTATTTGGCAATTTTGCAACAGCTTGTAGGACTTCAGTGTTTTATGCCTTGCAGCTGAGGGTCAGACTGTCAGGAGTTATAGGCATAGAAATAAGTCGTTCTGGTGGCCATTTTAAATGTACTATAGGGCAATAGGTAAAGAACACATTTGGGGCACTATTGTTAGAACTTATGCAACGGAAAAGAGAAAAGTTGATCATAGAAATCCAAATTGCTTGACTTTCGAAAAATCTTTTCAAAAGGCCTTTTAAAAATGAGATTGGGATTTAGCCTCATTAAAAAGGACGACACTTTCTGGTGTGCTGCAGGGCTGAAAACCTTTACTGAAGCAGACTAACATTTGTAAACATGGCAAGAAAAATGGGAAAACAAAGGTAATATTACTGTTCACCTTAATTTCCTATTAATCAGAGAACTCATAAATCATCTCATTTTATCCACATAAAACACTGCTTAAATTTCTATAACATCTTGTAGTGAAGTGCATTACATTTCTTGAAAGTCAGCCTACATTTTAGTATATGTTATTGGTCTGCTAAATTGTTGTCAGATTCTTGGTCCACACTTTTCCTAATTTTATGATTTTTTTATACATCATTAGATGTATTGCATTGACTGAAGAAATAAAAAGGCTTATGGCAAGCTAAAACCTTCTACTTTATTGCTATACTACATGGAACTCTAGACAGATTTTGGAGAATGTTGACATCTTTTTGCAATCTGTTGGATTGTGGAAATTAGACCTCTTGCTATTATCAGCACCTTGAAAAAATAAAGAGTTACTGTGACCTAATGACATGGTTCATAAAACATTTAGCTTATAAAAATTGCTGTTTAATTCTGCTTGAAATAACTTTTTAAACACTTATTATAATTATGTTCATATTAATTTTACATCATGATGGTTTTCCCTCCTATATACAGATCACAATTCATTAAGACTTGCCATTTTCTCGCAGGTCTTGAAGGGGTGTGCTGGAGTCACACGTTCCTGATTCACGAAAAGGTGCCTGCTTCTTCATGAATCCAGGGCATCTGACTTGTGCTACGCCTGAAAACTTACTCAAGTTAGAAACGGGAGTTAGATTTCTATGGCATGTAATTCCTCAGCTTGTCATGAATTAGACGAGCTGTAGGTTCAAGCCCCTATCTCCCCTTCTCATCCCAAGTCGACCCATTTTGATGGAGCTGGTAGAAACTGGCAACTGGCGAAACACCAAAAGTCGCAAAATTTTGGCGCAACTCTGAGTTGCGGCCAAAATTTTGCAGCTTTTTAAAGCTTTTATGCCACGTTTTTGATGAAACTGGACCAGTCAACAGAATTGAGAACTTGGTATCCACAAACCTCTCAAAATAGCCTAACATTTGAGTGTGTGTGTGACAATACCATTTACTTGTCTTTTTTTGCATTAATCCATTCATAAAAAATGCAATTTTTTGTAGGCTATAAAATTAGCTACTTCTCCAGTTGAAATTACTGGGAAGTCTGTTTCACTACTGGAGGCCAGAACACAATAAAACCGATGCATTTTATATTCAAAAGTGCGCAGCGCAGGTCAAAGCGCAACTAGCGCACGGCCTGCGCACGATCTGCGCACCCTATGCTAAAGATAGGGTGCGCCGATCGCAGGCGCCGCTGTGCGCTAGGAGGCGGCGCTACAAGCAAGGGGCGGGCACGCCGGGCAGAGAGCCGGCTCGGGGGCGGAGCTACCCCCGGCCGTGCGTGTGCTTAAAAAGCGCTAATGTGAAACCAGCCTTACCTTTTACTGCCATCATCTGTACTCCAAGTTAGTTTGTTCTGATATCAGTGCAGATGAAGGCAGACGAATAAATTGGAGAAAAGCAGAGGTTTGGAAGCAACTTACATTTTTTTTCAAGAAGTGTAAATAAATTCCATAATAAAATTATTCTTTAATTTTGTTTTTAATTGCATATCCACAGGATGGATCTGAAATTCCTAGCTAGGTTATATCTTTCACATTTGACTACAGCCTTAATATACCAAATTTTATTAGTTATAAGATGCACCACAAATTTTGAGGAGCTAAATAGGAAAAAATGTTTTTAATAAAGTAGTGGTGTGTCTTTTACGGCAGGTTAACGGGGGAGGGGCGGCTGTGGTTGTCCTGGGTTCCAGGAGGCAGTGTCGCTGCTGCTGTAAGCTGGAGGTGGCTGCATGAGTGGGGCGATGCTGCAAGACCCGGGCTGAGAGGAGGGAGTAATCGGTAGTGCTAGGATGCGGCAAGCCCTAGGCTTTCATAAAACGTTGCCAGAGTCCCTGCACTTTTCATGTCTTTCAGTGCGGTGGACTTTGGAAAATGACCGCTGGAGATGGTAGATATACAGATTAAGATCTTGGCACAGATCTTGTGTCCCAAGACTTTTTGAAGCTCCGGTGACATTTTCTGAAAGCGCGGGGCATCCGTATCATAGCACCATCGAACAGCCCCTCCTCCCAGCCTGCGGTCTGCAGCATTGCCTCACTGCTGCCACCACCTCCAGCTCACTGCAGCAGCAACCTTGCCTCCTGAGACCCTGCTGCACCGCAGCCACCCCTTCTTCCCCGTAAGCTACAGTGCTGTGCAAATTAATTGGGACAAAGCATTTTTTTAAGTAAAATTGTAAGTTGGTTGCCAGTCAGTGATTCAAACCAGTTTAACTGCTTTGAACAGGTGTGAGTGCCTTTTCAAAGCAGTTAAAACTGGTTTGAATCACTGACTGGTAACCAATTTACGATTTTACTTAAAAAATGCTTTGTCCCAATTAAATTTGCACAGCACTGTATATTAGGATTATAAGATGCACCCCCATTTTTCCTAAAACAATTGTGAGAAAAAGGTACGTCTTATAATTTGAAAAATACAGTAACACAGTGATCAATAACCATTTTTGTTGCCCTATAGTCAAAGCAGAAAAATCTTGTAATAACCTGTGAAATCCAGAAATTCTTTTGCTTGAACTAAATACTTGACCAGTGCGTGCATGCAGATTTCAGTGTGCTGGAGTGTATTTTATTTCATAAATGATGTACCTTATCTGAAACTCTATTGTGGGCAGCACAGTGGCTCAGTGGTTAGTACTGTTGCTTTGCAGTGCTGGGTTCAAATCCCACCAATGACAACATCTGCAAGTAGTTTACGTGTTCTCCCCATGATTGAGTGGGTTTCCTCCAGGTAATATGGTTTTCTCCCACATTTCAAAGACATAATGATAGGGAATTTAGATAGTGAGCCCAAATGAGGACAGTGATGATAATGTCTCTAAAGGGCTGTGGAATTAACGGCGCTGTATTGTTCCATTACAGAGTGGGTGGGGAGGGGCTCTGAATAGCTCAGACTAAGTACTTTCCTGATAAATCTGGTCAGATATATCCAGTAAAATGATGGCTTGCTTTCCAACACTTGCACCTACCCCTACCAGCTTTATTACTTTTATCTGCATTCATTTGACACGGCACAATTTTGTGCCAGAGCTTTTCTTAACTTTGTATTTCATCACCAGTGTGTTATACTGTGTGACTAAAGGGCAATTGGCACTGGAAAATCAAAGGATAAGAGCACTACACATATTACATCTACCACTTATGATAGGCTTCAGATCTCCGCTTGAGTCTTAAAACTGCCCCAATTGTATTAGGCTCTTTATGTTCTAAGTCTTCCGGTCTGGATTTAATCCATGCAAAGAAAGGATTTTTGGAGATGACCCAAGTACTTTCCCAAAGTATTCAATGCTTTTATTTTTGTAAAGTCATCAAACAAACACAAAAATGCACTTAATTTGTGTTTGTAATAGAGGTATGGAGTGTTTATTCCTAAAAATGACTGATTTGAGGTAAGAGAAAGATATGAAAACCAATGACTAATTGGAGGAGGTTTTAAAGTTTGTTTCCTTTATTTATTAATAAGTAATGGGTTCTGCACTTTATATTATGGGAACACTACTACCTATCAGTTCAAATGGGACTATGATTGGTTCCTTAGTCTAAAAGCTGGTACCAGTATATTTAGTGGAAGCCTACAAATTAGATACTAAAGCAGTAATGGAGTGAGGTTATTACTCGAGATAAATACACAAGGACCTACTTAGTTTTTTTCTTGGCTGCTTTTAAATTTTATCTGGAAAGTTTCCTGTATAAGCAATATATAAACAATTTACATTATCTAAAGAAACATGCAATTATTGATTTTAATTAGTTAAAATGGATGCTTCTACAAAATTTTGATTGTTCCTCTGTACGGATAATAAAGTCGTGAATTTTTTGTTCTTTATTTTGGCTGCAATGCAACAAAAAAATCCACACATACATGAAACATAACTATTGCTGAAGTTTAGCCTGTCACAGCTGCTTAATGTGTAACAGTGTGAGACCACAACACTAACTATAGGAGCAAATGTCAGCATATGCATAAAATTATTAGAGCCCATCTACAGTTTAAAGTACTTAAAAGAAATTTTCATCTTTGCGATCATGTTTCTCAGTAACCATATTGCATCTATGCCCTGTTACTAGACATGGGAAAATGTATTTGAATGGGATTGAATTCTACTAATTCTATGATTAGCTTTGTAAAAATTTTGCAAAATAGTGGACAGCTATTTTGCTTAACTATAGAGGGCTGACAAAAGCTTAAAAAAATAATTATTATTCTTGTCTATGGCTTTTATAGTGTATATGACAGACAGTGTACCGTATATACTCATGTATAAGCCGACCCGTGTATAAGCCGACCCCCTGATTTTGTCACAAAAAACTGGGAAAACGTATTGACTCGCATATAAGCCTAGGGTGCACAGTGCACAGTGAGTGGCCCCAGATAATGCTGCACAGTGAGTGGCCCCAGATAATGCTGCACAGTGAGTGGCCCCAGTTTTGCTGCACAGTGAGTGGCTTTATATAATGCTGCACAGTGAGTGGCCCAAGATAATGCTGCACAGTGAGTGGCCCAAGATAATGCTACACAGTGTGTGGCCCCAGATAATGCTGCAGTGAGTGGCCCCAGATAATGCTGCACAGTGAGTGGCCCCAGATAATGCTGCACAGTGAGTGGCTCCAGATAATGCTGCAGTGAGTGGCCCCAGTTTTGCTGCAGAGTGAGTGGCCCCAGATAATGAGGACAGTGAGTGGCCCCATCATGTTGCTGCTGCTACCGCTGTCTCCGTTACAAAGAAAAAAAAACTGTATACTCACCTCCGTCGCTGCCCGCTGCTCATCAGCGTTGCCGGCTCTGCAATGACTGTTCAGGCAGAGGGCGTGTACTAACTACGTCATCGCGCCCTCTGACCTGAATGTCACTGCCAGAGGATGCAAGACAGCAGAGCGACGCACAGCAGTGGGACAGGTGAATATGGCTCCCCCAGTTCATACTCACCCCCTCCTGGCGCTCATCTCTGCAGCCCCCTGCTTGTTCCATGTTCTCGGCACCGCTGCTGTTCCTGCTTCAGCGGTCACATGGTACCGTTCATTAAAGTCATGTATATGCACATATTCATGACTTTAATGATCGGTACCACATGACCGCTGAAGCAGGAAGAGCAGGGGCGACGAGAACATGGAACAAGCAGGGGGCTGCAGAGACGAGCCAGGAGGGGGTGAGTATGATCTCTGACACCCCCGCTCCCCCGCCGATCCCCCCAATATATGACTCGCATATAAGCCGAGAGGGGGACTTTCAGCCCCAAAAAAATGGGCTGAAAATCTCAGCTTATACACGAATATATACAGTAATTGTATTTTAAATTACTAAAAAGAGATCTCTTCAGGAAGTGAGGTCTATTGTTAGGCTCAGGCTAGGACCCCCAGATGAAGTAGGGTTGAAGCACGTGTTGGGGGTTTGTGGGTAGGCCAATGTGGTGACTAGTGTTGAGCATTCCGATACCGCAAGTATCGGGTATCGGCCGATACTTGCTGTATCGGAATTCCGATACCGACTTCCGATATTTTTTCAATATCGGAATTCGGCATCGGAATCGGAAGTTCAGTTGATTGACGGCCTGACGTCATCATGATGCGCGGTGTGTGCGCATCATGATGCGCCGTCATTTCGGGCCTTCCGGGGGTCTCTGCCGGCCTGCCGGGGGGCTGTGCCGGCCTGCCGGGGGGCTGTGCCGGCCTGCCGGGGGGCTGTGTGGACTGCCCGGGGTCTGTACCGGCCTGCCGGTGGGCTGTGCCGGCCTGCCGGTGGTCTGTGCACCCTGTGGGGGTCTGTACCGGCCTGCCGGGGGGCTGTGCCGGCCTGCCGGGGGGCTGTGCCGGCCTGCCGGGGGGCTGTGCTGATGTCCGGGGGTCTGTGCAAGCTACCATGCTACCATGACAGTGATTGACACATTAGCCAATGATGGGACAGTAGTAGTCCCATCATCCGGCTAATGTGTTAAATGTTAAAAAAAAAAAAAAAAAAATACTACATACATACTACATGCATGCTACATACATACTACATGCTACATACATACTACATATATACTACATACATGCTACATACATGCTACATGCATGCTACATGCATGCTACATACATACTACATGCTACATACATACTACATGCATGCTACATACATACTACATATATACTACATACATACTACATACATGCTACATACATACTGCATGCTACATACATACTACATACATACTACATACATACTACATGCATGCTACATACATACTACATATATACTACATGCATGCTACATACATACTACATGCTACATACATACTACATATATACTACATACATACTACATACATGCTACATACATACTGCATGCTACATACATACTACATACATACTACATACATACTACATGCTACATACATGCTACATGCATGCTACATACATACTACATGCTACATACATACTACATGCATGCTACATACATACTACATGCTACATACATACTACATGCATGCTACATACATACTACATACATACTACATACATACTACATACATACTGCATGCTACATACATACTACATACATACTACATACATACTACATGCATGCTACATACATACTACATATATACTACATGCTACATACATACTACATATATACTACATACATACTACATACATGCTACATACATACTGCATGCTACATACATACTACATACATACTACATACATACTACATGCTACATACATGCTACATACATACTACATGCATGCTACATACATACTACATGCTACATACATACTACATGCATGCTACATACATACTACATATATACTACATACATACTACATACATGCTACATACATACTGCATGCTACATACATACTACATACATACTACATACATACTACATGCATGCTACATACATACTACATATATACTACATGCATGCTACATACATACTACATGCTACATACATACTACATATATACTACATATATACTACATACATACTACATACATGCTACATACATACTGCATGCTACATACATACTACATACATACTACATACATACTACATGCATGCTACATACATACTACATGCATGCTACATACATACTACATGCATGCTACATGCATACTACATGCTACATACATACCACATACATACTACATACATACTACATACTACATATATACTACATGCTACATACATACCACATACATACTACATACATACTACATACATACTACATGCTACATACATACTACATATATACTACATGCATGCTACATACATACTACATGCTACATACATACCACATACATACTACATACATGCTACATATATACTACATGCATGCTACATACATACTACATATATACTACATGCATGCTACATACATACTACATGCTACATGCATGCTACATACATACTACATACATACCACATATATACTACATACATACAATACATTCATACAATACATACATAGACATACAGTACATATAACATAGAGTAACATACTTACCAATACTTGTCACATTGTTCCCCGAAGCCATTGTCTTTTCCGGAATAAATATTAACATAACAAACCACAAAAATACTCACCCACGATCCGAAGCAGTCCACGAGTGTGTCCCACGACGATCTTGGGTAGAGAACTGCAGCATCAGCTGTTGCTGCCGTTCTCTACGGGCTGCAGGAATCCAATGACGGAAGGTAGGTATCCTTCCGCACTGTATTCCTCCGCCACTTAAAAAAAAAAAGTCCCTAGTCTCACTTTATGCCATTGCTGCGTGGGAATTTCCCACACAGCAATGGCATAAAGTGAGACTAGGGACTTTTTTTTTTTTAAGTGGCGGAGGAATACAGTGCGGAAGGATACCTACCTTCCGTCATTGGATTCCTGCAGCCCGTAGAGAACGGCAGCAACAGCTGATGCTGCAGTTCTCTACCCAAGATCGTCGTGGGACACACTCGTGGACTGCTTCGGATCGTGGGTGAGTATTTTTGTGGTTTGTTATGTTAATATTTATTCCGGAAAAGACAATGGCTTCGGGGAACAATGTGACAAGTATTGGTAAGTATGTTACTCTATGTTATATGTACTGTATGTCTATGTATGTATTGTATGAATGTATTGTATGTATGTAGTATATATGTGGTATGTATGTAGCATGTAGTATGTATGTAGTATGTATGTAGCATGCATGTAGCATGCAGTATGTATGTAGCATGCATGTAGTATGTATGTGGTATGTATGTGGTATGTATGTAGCATGTAGTATGTATGTAGCATGCATGTAGTATGTATGTAGCATGCATGTAGTATATATGTAGTATGTATGTAGCATGTAGTATGTAGCATGCATGTAGTATATATGTAGTATGTATGTAGCATGTAGTATGTATGTAGCATGCATGTAGTATATATGTAGTATGTATGTAGCATGTAGTATGTATGTAGCATGCATGTAGTATGTATGTAGCATGCATGTAGTATGTATATGGTATGTATGTAGCATGTAGTATGTATGTAGCATGCATGTAGTATATATGTGTTATGTATGTGGTATGTATGTAGCATGCATGTAGTATGTATGTAGTATGTATGTAGTATATATGTAGTATGTATGTAGCATGTAGTATGTATGTAGTATGTATGTAGCATGCATGTAGCATGCAGTATGTATGTAGCATGCATGTAGTATATATGTAGTATGTATGTAGCATGTAGTATGTAGCATGCATGTAATATATATGTAGTATGTAGCATGTAGTATGTATGTAGCATGCATGTAGTATATATGTGTTATGTATGTAGCATGTAGCATGCATGTAGCATGCATGTAGTATGTATGTAGTATATATGTGGTATGTATGTAGCATGCAGTATGTATGTAGCATGCATGTAGTATATATGTAGTATGTATGTTGCATGTAGTATTTATGTAGTATGAATGTAGCATGTATGTAGTATGTAGTATGAATGTAGCATGTATGTAGTATGCATGTTGTATGTATGTAGCATGTAATTTTTTTTTTTATTTTTTTTTATTTTTTTTTACATTTAACACATTAGCCGGATGATGGGACTACTACTGTCCCATCATTGGCTAATGTGTCAATCACTGTCATGGTAGCAGGCATCGCCCGATGGGACTTGTAGTCCCATCGGACGATGCCTGCACAGACCCCCGGAGCCTGCACAGACCACCGGCAGGCCGGCACAGCCCCCCGGCAGGCCGGCACAGCCCCCCGGCAGGCCGCCACAGCCCCCCGGAGCCTGCACAGCCCCCCGGCAGGCCGGCACAGCCCCCCAGCAGGCCGGCACAGCCCCCCCGGAGCCTGCACAGACCACCGGCAGGCCGACACAGACCACCAGAGCCTGCACAGACCCCCTGGCAGGCCGGCACAGCCCCCCGAAAGGCCCGTACAGACCCCAGAGAGGCTGTACAAGGGCAGGAAAGGGTTTTTCTTATTCCGATACCGGAAGTCCCATAGACTTGAATGGGACTTCCGGTATCGGAATCGGCGATACCGATACTTTTTTTAAAGATCGGCCGATACCATCCGATACGATACTTTGAAGTATCGGACGGTATCGCTCAACTCTAGTGGTGACACATTCTATTTTGGTTTTTGGGTACATCTGATTATAATGCTTCTTTATCGCTTTACTATTGATTTTTTTGTGTATTATATTATAAAGCATCTTTATCTCTTTACTATTAATTTTTTGTGTATTATATTGTACTATTTGTGTGTATTACTTTGCACCAAATTTGTAAAGTTCTAACTTTATAATTGCATTGTAATTAACTTTGTGCATATACATGCAAAAGCATACCTGTCATCATCATTCATTGGCAGTATTCTGCCATCTGGTGAATTCAAACTCCATAATTGGACTGCGAGTATGGAGCTTTATAGACACCAATTCATGGCTGTTTCTATGTACCAATACTCACATCAAGAACTTCCTCAGATACCTTAACTCGACAGCAAGGAGGCATGTATGAAGCTTGCAGAAACAAGCTTTAATTTGCTTTAATTTCAAGCAGAATTCTTGTAGTCATCGCAATTACAGTAGGTAAAAAAAAACAATTCTGAATCGGAGTTCCAAGACACGAGCCTCTTAATATGGCTGACATACACTATCTGGCAAGAAGAAGGGAGGGGTTACTGACATCAAAGCAGAGGAGACAAACAAGAAAAACCTCTAAGGCTATGTGCCCACGCTAGCGTTTTTAAACGCTCAGGAAAAGGATCCCCTTCCCAGAAAACGCGTGTCTTTTTCCGCGCGTTTTTTGCGCGATTTTTTACGCGTTTTTGACACGCGATTTCTGGGATCATTGGGGATGGCTAAAAACGCTCAGCAATGCGGGAATTAATGAGCATGCTGCGTTTTTAGCCGCTAAGCGATTCCTGAGCGGTTAAAAACGCATGCATTGGCACAAAAAGCCAAAAACGCATGCTAATTAATTTGATGCATCTTTTAAGCGTTTCTGCAGCGTCTGATCCGGCTCAAACGCTGCGGAAACGCTTAACAAAATGCATAAAAGGCAAACCTGATTGCATAGCAATGGAACAGCAACAATAAAATGACAATACTGTACAGTACTGTATGATTCCCAAGTTGTGGGACATGACAGGTGGTTACTCCTTGCAATTTCTCATTATTATTATGTGTATCTCATAAGCCTTCCTTTGTTTTTATTGTTTTTTTTATTTTAATTATTATTTTGCAATCTTTCTTTTTATTGTATATTTGTATATCTCAACAAAATATGTATTGTTTATATATGTTTTTTTTATTTCTGATTGTTATGGAGTAACATTTCTTTGATATTCCATTATTAGGCTCAGTGGACAGAAATCTGACCAAAATTGTCAGAAATTCAAGGTTAAAAAAAAACACATTTGTAAACAATTATGGCAGTTTTTTTTTTTTATCAAAATATTCTCTTTAAAAACTTTCAAACAATGTGTTTTAAAGTATTTGTAACCTAAGAATTAGGTGACAATTTTCCACACGGACCAAGTGTCCTGTAAAAAAACATTGAAGTATTTATTAGTTTCTTTCATGCGTTGGATGAGACTTGACTATTCAAGTCTACGGGTTCACACAAAAAAATCAGATCTCATCCAGTTCATTGATATTGCAACTGCATTTTTACAGATACATTGCAATTCTTAATATAGGAAACAGTATTTAGTTCTGTAACTTTTTAAAATGTTGATCGATAAAAACGGATGGACATACGCAAGTAAAACATGGACATACAGATGACGCATGGATGTAAGTTGGAATATAGGTAACAATATGGATGAAAATTGACAATTTTTTCTGGTTGAAAATGGAACGGATTTTCACCCACTTATCTGTGCCTGACCTGAGGAAAACGAGAGTTATACCAATGTCAGTGTTTCATATAGTGAAGAGTTACTATGGACTACAACGCCAAAAAGAAATACATGGCTATTCAAATGTAGAAATAAAAAAAATATATAAAGAAATGAAAAGTGTTAGGAGTTATGTCACCTACAGTGAAGGAAATAATTATATGATCCCTTGCTGATTTTGTTTGCCCACTGACAAAGACATGAACAGTCTATAATTTTAAGGGTAGGTTAATTTTAACATTGAGAGATAGAATATCAAAAATAAAATCCAGAAAATCCCATTATATAAATTTATTTGCATTTTGCAGTGAGAAATAAGTATTTGATCCCCTACCAACCATTAAGAGTTCTTAATTCTCTTATAACTCAGGTCAGTAAAAAGATGTATTGGCGGTCATTAAGGGGCTAACTTTGAACGATAGAATAATTTAGGAGGATGGACTGAGCTAGTGGTGTCTCTCATGTCTGGGCCGGAACAGTAGGGGCTGTCACCATTGTTGCCAGGGGAAGGACTTTTTGACCAGAGTAGACCTTTGCACTTGACTGAAGTGGGCGGGTCTGAGATAAAGGGGACTGTGCTCGAAACCGGGGCTTTTGACAGGTAACCAATGTGTGCTCCAGGAGAAGGTTGACCTCCCTCTCCGCTGACCGATGCCAATCTACAGGCCCGAATCGCACCCTTCCATCCCCCGCACAGACAGATCGGGTACCTCCTGAGCCTGTTTCCTCACTAACCTCTGACTACAACAGCACCAACCGGTATGTACCGCTGTTAACTGCCGACACACTGCGCAGTGCTGATCATCTAGTGCGCATTGCCTGTGATAGTGAGACTTTGGCCTTCACCCCGGGATTTTGCACACCTGTTGCAGAGCTTCAGCCCTCCTCTCAGCCCGCAACTTGTTCCAAGACCACAATGACATGTGTGCGAGAGCCAAGACACTTCGTCATCACTCAGAGACTGTGCAACACCTTCCTCCATGATCGTATCAAAGACTTCTCGCGTCACCTGCGGCTCCATCGTAAGATCTTCCAGCCACCGCCGACCAGGAACCAAAGACTGATAAGTTAACTTGTTATTTGACCCTCTGTTGTTGCTCTGTCCCCATTTACTCTGTGGGTTGTTAGATTCCTCTACCCCCTCACTCCCTGGGTGGAGTATTTACTGCTGTTATCTTTCTGCATAAAATACCTGTTAACTCTTGCTCTGCCTCCTGTTTGTCACTGCATCCTGCGTTCCTGCTAGTATCCTACAATATCAAAAATAAAATCCAGAAAATCACATTGCATAAATTATATAAATTTATTTGCGTTTTGCATTGAGAAATAAGTACTTGATCCCCTGCCAACCATTAAGAGTTCTGGCTCCTACAGACCAGTTAGACAATCCTAATCAACTTGTTATCTGCATTAAAGACAGCTGTCTTACATAGTCACCTTTATAAGACTCCTGTCCACAGACTCAATTAATCAATCAGACTCTAACCTCTACAACATAGGCAAGACCAAAGAGCTTTATAAGGATCTCAGGAACAAGATCATAGACCTGCACAAAGCTGGAATAGGCTACAAAATCATAAGTAAGATGCTGGGTGAGAAGGAGACAACGTTGGTGCAATACTAAGAAAATGGAAGAAATACAAAATGACTGTCAGTCGACATCGATCTGGGGCACCATGCAAAATATCACCTCGTGGGGCAACCTTGATCATGAGGAAGGTGAGAGATCAGCCTAAAACTACACAGGGGAACTTGTTAATGATCTCAAGGCAGCTGGGACCACAGTCACCAAGAACATCATTGGTAACACATTACATCATAAAGGTTAAAAATCCTGCAGTACCCGCAAGGTTTCCCTTCTCAAGAAGGCACATGTGCAGGCCCGTATGAAGTTTGCCCATGAACACTTAGATGATTCTGTGAGTGATTGGGAGAAAGTGATGTGGTCAGATGAGACAAAAATTAAGCTCTTTGGCATTAACTCAACTCACCGTGTTTGGAGGAAGAGAAATGCTGCCTATGAACCAAAGAACACCATCACCACTCTCAAACATGGAGGTGGAAACGTTATGTTTTGGGGGGTTTTCTCTGCTAAGGGCACAGGACTACTTCGCCGCATCTATGGGAGAATGGATGTAGCCATGTGCCATAAAATCCTGAGTGACAACCTCCTTCCCTCCGCCAGGACATTAAAAATGGGTCGTGGAAGACAATGACCCAAAACATACAGCCAAGGCAACAAAGGAGTGGCTCAAAAAGAAGCACATTAAGGTCAAAGAGTGGCCTCACCAGTCTCCAGACCTTAATCCCATAGAAAACTTATGGAAGGAGTTGAAGCTCTTAGTTGCCAAGCGACAGTCTCAAAATTCTAATGATTTAGACATGATCTGCAAAGAGGAGTGGACCAAAAATCCTCCTGACATGTGCGTAAACCTCATCATCAACTACAAAAAACGTCTGACTGAGGTGCTTGCCAACAGGGGTTTTGCCACCAAGTATTAAGTCTTGTTTGTCAGAGGGATCAAATACTTATTTCTCACTGCAAAATGCAAATAAATGTAAATAATGTATACAATGTGATTTTCTGGACTTTATTTTTGATATTCTATCTCGCAATGTTAAAACTAACCTATCCTTAAAATAATGAGACTGTTCATGTCTTTGCCAGTGGGCAAACTTACAAAATCAGCAAGGGATCAAATAATTATGTAGGTAACATAACTCCCAACACTTTTCATTTCTTTGTTTTTTTATTTCTACATTTCAATAGCCAAATATTTCTTATTGACAAAGAGCATTTAAAAACGTATTTTTTTTGAAAGACTACTTGTACATTTTAATAGTACAATTAAAAGTTCCAAGTAACATATGGAAAATCGAAAAAATAAAATGTATAATCATATAATTTCTGTGAAGGGTTAGTTAATTGACATTAGATTTAAACTTAAGATGTTGCAGTCCATAGTAATTCTTGACTGCTAAGAAGAGCTCAGAAAGGGAACGATTTTTAAAAATGTTCTACTGGGACCCAGCAGCTAAAATTCTTTTATCTCCTCATTAGCTGTCCTCATCAATTGTCCATCACAGCATGATGTTATATTTGAATTACCACCAATGATACAGCAGTCCAATTTTTCATGGGATGGGACAAATAAATGTAACATAGTCCTGTGACTTGGAGACCAATTAAATATGATATCATGCATAATTAGCTGTAAAGTTCTTGGGGACCCTTAAAAGTCATAAAGATATATTTGGTCACCGTGGCCGCCCATTGGAATTCATCCTAGCTTGTTATTATGTTTATAACAATGTATCTAGATTATGTTCAGTATATTAACCACATCTGGTCTTCTGAGAGAGAAAAAAGACAGATACCATCTTACTAATCATGGCAAGTGCTACACTTAAAAAAAATCTTTTATATGGCATAATAGTGTTATGGTCATTTACACTGGAAGAGTATAAGGGGATCACTCGTATAATGATAATCTTGCACTCTAAGGCCTGTTTCACACTTCAGTCTTTTGGCGTCAGTCAAAATCCGTCGTTAGCAGAAAAAAACAGATCCAATGGATTTGCCCGCTGGATTTGTCTTTTTCCCAATAGACTTGTATTAGCGACGAATTACGACGGATGGCCTTGGGTTTCATCCAAAGGGCGCTGGATCCGTCGGAATTTGTATATCCGTCGTCTGGAGGATGGACAAAGTAACGTTTTTTGTCTGCATCGAAAAGTCGGACAGCAACGATCCAGAGGCGTCTGTCGTTGGCTAAAATGGAAGCCTATGGGCTCAGTATCCATCGCTGTCTGTCGAATAACTGAATCCAGCGACGGATTCCGTTTTTTTTTTACACTGAGCATGCTCCAAATCTGTATTTAGCAGCCAATTGGCCAGACAGCCCCAAAATCTATATAAACCTGCCATGTGGCTTCATTCCTCATTGTGCTAGCAAGAAGCATAGAAGGAAGAAGCCTGCCAGCAACATGACCGCCAGCCAGAAGCCTGCCAGCAACCTGCCAGGCAGCCAAAAGCCTGCCAGCAACCTGCCAGCCAGCAAAAGGATTGCCAGCCACCAAGAGTCCTGCCAGCCAGCAAAAGGACTGCCAGCCAGCGTGAGGTGCGGTGAGTGTGTGTGTGTCCAGCCGTAGTTGTTTTGTTTTTTATACTGTACATGTATTTTCAACAAAGTAGTGTGGCATGTGTGTCTCTGTGGCATGTGTGTGTGATGGCGGTGTGTGCGTGTGTGTGTGTGCTGCGTGTGTGTGTGTCCAGCCAGGCATTTTTTGTAAGGCCGGGGTCACACTAACCGACGCAAAATGCGGTCAGTATTTTACATGCATAATACGGATGAATGACCCCTAAACAGTGCTCCGTATGTCATCCGTAAGCAAGGTGTGGTCGCGTATTTTGCGCATGTCAGCATCCGTATGTAATCCGTATGGCATCCGTATGGCGAGATTTTCGTTTTAATAAAGAAATGAAAGAAAAGATATAGACACATAGAATGCGTATATATATATATATATATATATATATATATATCTGTATTCTATGTGTATATATCTATTCATTCGTTTCTTTATTAAACCTGTCAGTGTGAGTTTACTGTATAGCGCACTGAATTGCCGGCTTTGCTAAGAGACACCGGGTGCGTATTTCTCGCAAGTCACATGTGTGGTCCGTGTGTAATCCGTATTTTTTGCGCGCCCATAGACTTACATTGGCGTACTACGGGCGTAGTACGCTGACAATCGCAGCATGCTGCAATTGGCACGGAGCGTAGAATACGGATGAGAAATATACGGCTGGTGCGAGGGACCCCATAGAGAATCATTGGTCCGTGTCTAATGCGTGCTTTTAGCGCCTCTCACTCGGCCATATTCCTCGCCAGTGTGACCCCGGCCTAATACTTTAGATGTATTTCAAACAAAGTTCTGCGGTGTGTGTGTGCCTGTGTGGCATGTTGCATGTGTGTGTGATGGCGGGGTGTGTGTGTATGTGTTTGTGTGTGGCCTGTGTGTGCCTTTTAATTTATAATTTATTTTTTTTAATTTTCATGTACTTGTATTTAAAATAAAGAGCAGTGTAGCTCCTACTTTTTTTTAAAAAATATAAGAAAATTAAAAAAAAAAAATTTATCCAAAAACTATCCGTAGTATCATTTCACCAAGGTAACTTTTAAAGTGTGGTTTATGAAAAACAGGAAAGCACAACATGCAATACAAAGTTGGTTGAGGGTCTATTTGTTTAAATAAAAGGTGTATAAAAAGGTTGAGAGCAGAAATTGGGTATTTAAATTTTTTAAAGGGATATTTTAAAATAGCATCTGTGGTCAATATATCTTCAAGTGGGGGGTTTGAAGGAGGGTATCGTTTGCAAGGTCTAGGTTACTTTTTTGGGGGGTAACAGGAGCTGGAGGGTTTGGCAGCTTGCGCATCGAAGGAGGATATCAAGGTCAGACTTGTGTGCCTTGGTAGATTTTTTGGGGTTATAGAAGGGTGATGGTTTGCCTGCTTGAACATTGCTCAGATATAAGATTTGAGCTGGGTAGTTTAGAAATCTATTAAAGTAGTTAACTTTTTTTTAAGGTGGGGATCCTATGTAGATTATTTTACTACACATAATCCAACAGGTGTCTTTTTACTTGCAGATCAAAGCAGGGACTGACCAGGCCAGCATCTAAACTCCTGATGTAAGTATTAAAGGGCATAAAGCTTTACATATAATTTGTATAGTTGCTAACAAGTGTCTTTCTACTTGCAGATAAAAACACAGCCATTATGTCTGCTTCTGGGAGCCCTCCCTCACAGCGTCGGCGAATTGAGGTAATTAAAAAAAAAAAATGTTTGTTATTGTTAAAATTTTGGGTTAACACTATATGCATTAATTATGTTTTCACAGGAAGCTGAAGCAGCAGAGGGTCTCGCAGAAGGAGACGGACAGGGTGGAGAAATGCCTGGAGCGGCCGCGCAGAGTGTAAGTTTCTCAGAAACAGTTCCTACAGACATCACAGTGCACCCAACACATAAAAAACAGATCATACAGTACACACAAAACATATGCCTACATCCAACATTTTTTTTCTAGTCTGCTGAACATTCTGGCCATTGCCATCGAGGTACTCCCAGCAGCTCCCAGGGTCCGAGGCGCGATCGCCGTGGCGGTCAGCCTACAGTAAGTATTTTTTTTAATATATATTAGATGTGGTTTGCAGTTTAATGTTTTTTTTGTTTATTTTTTAACAGTCTTCACAGCGTGCTCCCGAATCGGATGGTGAGGACAGCGGTCTGGACGTGGACCGCCTCATTGAAGAGGTATGAGAACGGGAGCTGCTGTAGAACATGGGTGACCGCCGCCATGCTGATCAATTTATCACCCGTTGGCTATGGGAGCAAATGTTTTATCGTTGTGGACAACTGGGAGCACCTCGAACCTCTGCAGCAGACTCAAGCGCGTAAGTATTCACATTTATGGAATTTAGGTTGCAGAACGGAATGTGTTGTAACCAATTTGTGTTTTCACTTTACAGGTGAAAGGGTAATCAGGCGGTGGCGGTCACTCAGGGATCGCTTCAAGAGGGAGTTCAACAAGGAGATGCGGGCCCCGAGCAGATCTGGAGGACACAGGAGCCACTACAAATATGCAAGAGCCCTGTCGTTCCTCTGGGCGACGATGGTGAACAGAAG
This sequence comes from Dendrobates tinctorius, assembly GCF_039654945.1. Lineage (NCBI taxonomy): Eukaryota > Metazoa > Chordata > Amphibia > Anura > Dendrobatidae > Dendrobates > Dendrobates tinctorius. The sequence goes on from NW_027361684.1 coordinate 45,239,593, forward strand.
GTAAATATTCCACAACCCATTTCTCAGAAACAGTTCCTACAGACATCACAGTGCACCCAACACATAAAAAACAGATCATACAGTACACACAAAACATATGCCTACATCCAACATTTTTTTTCTAGTCTGCTGAACATTCTGGCCATTGCCATCGAGGTACTCCCAGCAGCTCCCAGGGTCCGAGGCGCGATCGCCGTGGCGGTCAGCCTACAGTAAGTATTTTTTTTAATATATATTAGATGTGGTTTGCAGTTTAATGTTTTTTTTGTTTATTTTTTAACAGTCTTCACAGCGTGCTCCCGAATCGGATGGTGAGGACAGCGGTCTGGACGTGGACCGCCTCATTGAAGAGGTATGAGAACGGGAGCTGCTGTAGAACATGGGTGACCGCCGCCATGCTGATCAATTTATCACCCGTTGGCTATGGGAGCAAATGTTTTATCGTTGTGGACAACTGGGAGCACCTCGAACCTCTGCAGCAGACTCAAGCGCGTAAGTATTCACATTTATGGAATTTAGGTTGCAGAACGGAATGTGTTGTAACCAATTTGTGTTTTCACTTTACAGGTGAAAGGGTAATCAGGCGGTGGCGGTCACTCAGGGATCGCTTCAAGAGGGAGTTCAACAAGGAGATGCGGGCCCCGAGCAGATCTGGAGGACACAGGAGCCACTACAAATATGCAAGAGCCCTGTCGTTCCTCTGGGCGACGATGGTGAACAGAAGGTAAATATTCCACAACCCATTTATGAAGTCACAATGTTTACATGTCTAACCTTATTTTTGGGTTTCAGCCATGGCTATGCAAAATCAACATATTTTTTTTTTCTTTTCTTTCATAGCACCCTTTGTAGCACTTGGAAGCCTGCTGCAGAGTTGGACTCCTCTGGAGCAATCCCACAGGAGTCCGCCACTGTGGGCCATGTCGAGAGACCCGACCCGTCTGACCCTTTGACCCTTTGTCTGACCCTTCCCTCAATTCTGGTCCCTCGGCCCCATCCACCAGCACTGGAGCATCAGGGCAGACATCGTTACATGAAGCTGCTGGTGACGAGGTAGCTTTCTCTTTACCCCATCCCTCTGACACTGCCGCCACCTCAAGAACACCTTTGGGTTCTGGCCGGCAGCTCCTGAGGGGTCATGAAAGGAGCTATGCGCCTGACTTCTTGCATCTGAATGTAGCCTTCCAGAACGCAATAAAACTTTTGGCCTAGGAAGTGACTGCTGGGTTCAACATGTTGAACACCAGCATCCTTGAACTCAGCAGTCGTCTGGATAGAATGCATTCAGATGCAAGTAGAATGCCGAATCACTTTTATTTTCAGTCGGTCCTCGCGAGCATGGAAACTCCTGATCAGCAGATGTATGTAATGCAAGGCTGCCAGGCTGCTCTAGCGCAAGCCATCTCCCAAGGCCCTATACCTACCACAGTAGTTCCTCCCACACTTCCCCCCTTCAGCCACTGTCCCTCCTCCCAATCTTTCCCAGTACCCAACTCCTTGCCGTTCCCAAAATCCATCCCAGTTCCAGAATCCGTCCCACTTCCAGAATCCGTCCCAGTACCAGATGCCTTCCTCACAGTTTCCTTCCCCGGCCCAGATTCCTGAACCATATCATTTCCCACCTACCCCAACCCAACCCCCCGCCCAACCTGTCCTCCCTGCTCAACCTCATGTTTTCTCGTCACCTTCCACTTCAGAACAACCCAAACCCGGTCGCCTTTCCCCCACTATCGACGTGGTCCACCCTTCCAGCCCCTCTGATACTATCTCCACCCGACAGTTTACAGATTTGTACATTTTTTATGTTAAATAAAACAAGTTTTTTGTTTCAAAAATCATTTACTGGCTGTCAATTGAATTTAATTTAACTTACAATACAACACTTTGTATAAAAGGTACTAAACATACAACATAAGTTGTAAAGGTAAAAAAAATGTGGGTTTACAAAAAAATACCCCAACTTTGGGGAAGGAACAAAACTTAGGTTAATACAAAAAACATAATCACAAGTGTGACTGGTAAAAAGCTTTGGTTAATACAAAAACATGGTAGAACAAAAACATGGTGTATATATAACAAAACACATGGTATAAGCACAAGTGTGAGTGGTAAAAAAAATTGTATTATACCAAAAACATGGTATAACTAAAAATATGGTATAATCACAAGTGTCACTGGTACAAAACTTTGTTTAATAAAAAAAACATGGTTTAATCACAAGTGTGCCTGACACAAAACTTGGTACAAAACACACCTGGAAAAAAACTTGGGTTAATACAAAAAACATGCAATAATCACAAGTGTGACTTAAGCAATAACTTTGGTACTCCCAACATACATTATATCAAAACCCAAACATATCAAACCATGTCATCCTGTCAATCAACTCTTCCTTCAGGTGACATAAAGTAGTCAGCAAATTTGTCCCTCATTCTGGAAACTGCAATAGCACTCCGAAAATTTATATTTTCATAATCACGCAATGTGGTTTCGGACACATTTTCCTCCATGGCAACCTGTTCCTTGGATATGACAAAATTGTGCCGGACCACACAAGCCTTCACCACCTCATCCACAGTCTCAGTTTGCAGTTTGATAGCTGTCAGCAGGACTCGCCATTTTGCTGTTAGAATCCTGAAGGCACACTCCACCACTCTTCGCACTAGTGTTAAAAGATAGTTAAATATTCTTTTCCTTTGCGACAATCCACTACTTCCATATGGCTTGAGCAGGTGTGGTGAAAGTTGAAAGGCTTCGTCTCCAACACACACAAATGGCATTGGTGGGCCAGAAATTCCAGGGAGTGGTCTTGGAGGTAGAAATTCAAATGTGTCTCCGTATAAACGATGCCCCATTGCTGAAATTTTAAAAACCTGCGAATCATTTGAGCGGCCATAGGCACCAATATCCACCGCTATGAATTTGCATTGGGCATCGGCAATGGCCATCAGTACAATTGAAAAATATTTGTTATAGTTAAAATATTTTGAGCTCGATCCAGCAGGTTTAACAATGCTTAGGTGCTTCCTATCTACTGCACCCAAGCAATTTGGAAACTGGCATATCTCTTGAAAATTATCAGCAATCTCCAGCCACCACTCCTGTGTTGGATGTGGGATGTACTCCTCCTGTAAACAATCCCACAATGCCCAGCAGGTCTGTATTACTATTTCTGAGATTGTAGAAATTCCAAGCCGGAATTGACAATGGAGGGTGGAAAAGGATTCTCCAGTTGCAAGGAATCTGTTAAAAAAGGCAAAGACAATAATTAATACAAACTACCAGCAACAACATGACAGTTATAAGTCTGCTGAATGAGAAAGCATAAAAAAACAAAATAAAGGCTTACCGAAGAGTCACCATCAGACGCTCCGCCGGTGATATGGAAAAGCACAAATAGGTGACCTTTCTCCTGATTAGTTTTCCAACCCATGCCAATAAAATGTCAAAGTTTTCAGGTCTCATGCGTAAATATTTGAAGAACTTTTCAGGGTTTTGCCTCAACTCCATATAAAGCTTTGAATAGACCCCACGTGTCATTCGCCTTGCATTGATCGAATGGATCCAAAGATGTCTCTACCGCCGCTGACGCAGGATGCGCTGTCTTGCTTCCTCCTTGTCACGAACAATCACTGCCAACCAATTGGCATCAAAAGCAAAATCTGCATATATGCTCACAATGTTCGCCAGAACTCCTTCCATCTCTGCCACTTGCTCTACAACCTTTCAAAGATGGGTTGTTCAAACAATCAAGATATATGTTTCCAGTACTTTCCAGTAGCCAATCATGTTTTTGGAGCCTCCCATCAGGCTTTAGAAAAAACGGATCCATCGAAAAAGAGGAAGAAACGGATGAAAAAAAATGGATGCGACTGATGAAACGGATCCATTTTTCAGCGGATCCGCTAGACGGATCCATCCAAAAAAATGGATTAGTTGCATACGTTTGCATCTGTTTTTCACTATTTTCGACGGATCCGTCGCTCTGTCACGACGACGGATTTTGACTGACGCCAGAAGACTGAAGTGTGAAACAGGCCATAGTAGAACTTGAAGAGCCACTCAGTGCTAGCTAACTCAGGATGCTTGATGTTTTTCATTTCAAGAAAAGTCCAAATTTCTCTCAGACAAGCCGTGAAACAGCTGATCACCTTCCCTCTTGACAACCAATGCACATTGCTGTGCAGAAGCAGACCAGGATATTTATTGCCAGCTTCATCCAGCAATGTTTTAAACTGGCGATCATTTAAAGCTCGGGCAACAATAAAGTTGACCAACTGAATGACCAGCAACATCACCTCACTAAGCTGCTCACCACACATCTGAGCACAAAGTGTCTCCTGATATAGGATGCAATCAAAACTTAGGATAGGTATCTTTTCATGTTCACTAAAAAGCGCTACGAATCCTTTGGCTTTCCCCACCATGTACGGAGCACCATCAGTACACACCGAAGTAAGTTTGTATATTGGTTGATTTTTTCTTTTAGTGAGCTCAGTGAAAGACTTTTATAAATCGTGCTCCGCTCCTTTTATCGAGAAGGCGTAGCTGTTCAGGTGCTGCGGTCGAGTCCTGTGGTATGATGGTGACCGGAGATTGCAAGACCTGCGTGACGTCAGCGGTCACGTGTAGCCCACGTGACCGCCGCAAGTATGAGGTGCTGTAGGACCAAACTCATCCTATGCATTTCGGAAATCAGTGGTTTCCTTCATTTTTTTTGTTAAAGATTTGTCTGAGAGCCAGATGCAGCCATCAAAGGAGCCACATCTGGCTCCTGAGCCATAGGTTCCCGACTCCTGCACTAAGGACACATTATGCAACAGTACATTCATATTTTAATAAGACAGTCTGACACATTTTCAGCAATAACATAATGGAGAAGTTTTGGAGCTGCAATTTCTATAACAAGATAGATGGACAAATAGACAAGAGCACTTTATTTCTACAACAAGAACCTGGCAAATGCTCCATAGGAATCACTGTGATTAAGTTACCTGGCCTAACACACTTACAGAACATAACTCTTCTGGTAAGGGGAACCAACATCGATCAAGATGACCAATAGACCTTGAGGTGACTGTCCTGTATCCCTGGCAGACAGTGTCTGTCTGTAATTCCAGGCTTCCTGTTTATTTTCTGCTGATATTTATACCAAAGGCTGCACTTTCAGGCTTCTCCTGGCAGCTGGGACTGGATCGGTGCCTCACCTGGCTGCAGAGACACACGCATTGGCCAAGACACATATTGCTGTTGGCTTCCAGCTGAAATTCCCTGGACACAGAAAACCTAATGCTGAAACACAGCACATGAGAGAGAGGGGGAACAGCTGTACTAAAATACAGAGGATGGGATGGGGGGGAGCAAAGGAACACAGCTGTGTCAGGTGAGAAACAGAATTGAAGAATGAACAGATAGTTGTGAAATGAGAACAAAAATATTTCAGTGACCCCACTCGGAAAATTCCTTTTTAAATGCAATAAAATAAATTACTTTAAATCTTAGGACAATCTTACTTGTAAATCATATATTCTATAAAGTAGGACAATGCTTTATACCATGACAATCTTATGGTACATGACATGGGTCATACGAGACCTTGTGGTCATAAACCTAACAAGATGGGAATGCCATTACTCAGATATGTATCTGGGCTCGGAAAGGATTTAAAATGTTTTTACAAGTCAGCAGTAGATCAATTAAAGTTCGCTCCTCCTTGACTGTCTTATCGGTTTACTGATACACAGCATTCTGCCCAAGTGTGGGATGGTGGAACGGTGAAAGGCGGGAAGAGCATTCATCTCATAAATGATGAACAATCAGCTCTGTTCTTTGACTCCTATTAGCCAAATAGTGACATGATTTGTGACATTGGCTGTGTCTCTGATTTTGTGTTGTTCAAATCACAGGCCTCAAGTAACATAAGAAGTGGTCATCATCGCTTCCCGTCCCGCAGGAAACTACTGGGACAGCCTGCACTGGATCCTTCATTCCCGATATTAACCTGGCCTGTATACTGGATTTGAACATGTCTGCCTATTTGCTGCCTGCTCCAATTTGTTCCACCAGCACACTACGCCTGCTCTAACCTGGGCGCAGACTGACTACGATTGCTTCCTGCTACAAGTATCAAACCCGTCTAAAACGAAAGATGTCTTAGTTTCTAATAGCAAACAATTAGAGGTCAGCTTTCATTTTTTAACATGCTGTGTTAAAATGAAAGCTGCATTGTGAAGAGGCATCCACATCAGGATTTTTTTTCTGAAGTATTTTTTGAAGCAATTTTTTTCCTCATAGTGTTTTGTAGCTTTTTGACTCAACAGTAGAGTTGGTGTTAGTCAATTTACAGGACCCAATCAATCTACCACATTCGAAATCTGTTACTGCTTAAGGATAGCTTCAGAATGGCCTCCTACCTAGCGGCATCCGCAGGCTCCTCTTTTGAAAAACTGGTCTGGTGCAAAATCAACATTGCAGCCTGAGACACATGTGTTAATGCACCATAATGGCTAATCAGAAGACAAGCCATGGATGCCATCAGGTATGAGGCGTTTCTCAAGGCTACCGTCCAGCAACCACAAATTGCTGACGTGGCTGATGGATTGAGCCCGGTGAATTGATACAACCAACTCTACTTGACAATGTCAAGTTTGGAGTGTAGTCTATGAGAAATTCACTGCAAATAAGTGACATGTACGGTAATTTGAAGAAGTTTTTGATGTGCATTTTGGAACTAATCTGCTAAAAAATTTCTCTTTGAAAAATTAAGAAACATACCCTAAAAAAAAAAAAATAAAATAGTGCTTCCTGAACAGATTCCTCTTGAAAAACTCAACATTTTTCCACCTCGAAAAATCTTTGTGTGAGTATAGATGTAGCTCCTTGGTTTATCCTTAAACCTAAACCGTGTGCATCCCAATAGATTCAACATCCTCTCTTGGCACTATTTCACTACCTTACCAGATCAGTCAAAAAAAGTTTGCTGCATTATATGTAAGGATGGGGTCACACATCCATCAATTCTCATGCGAAAAAATCGGACTGATTATGTTAATGTCACTTGGATCAAACTCTGCCAGAGTTTGAACTGAGGGTCACCTTAGTGCAGACCTGGGCAAAGTGCGGCCCGCAGGCCACATCCAACCCTCTGGCTGTCTCAGTCCGGCCTGCGGACCAAGACAGCCATGGGGCTGGAAATCTGAGATCCGCGGGCCGCACTGTGCCCTCCCGCTCGCTGTCTCCCTAGGCGCTGTCAGCATTGGTGGAGGAGGGGTCTCTGACCACTTCCTCCACCAATCAGCATGTGAAACAGCTGACAAGATGACGTTATTTCATCGCACCAGCCGTGTACCGCCGGAGAGTCCGCGCATCGAAGACAGAAGCAGCAGCAAGGCACCTGGGAACGGGACCGAGGCGAGTATGTGGCATTTTTTTTTTCATGTGGATGAACATGGGGATTCTGTGGGGGTGAATATGGGTTTTCTATGGGGGTGACCATGGGGATTCTATGGGGTGGACGTGAGGATTATATGGAAGTAAACAAGGGGATTCTATGGGGGTGACATGGAGCACATGGGGAGGCTATGGGAAGGCTGTATACTATCATGCAGTATATGGGAAGGCTGTGTGGGGCTCATGCAGTATATAGGGAGGCTGTGTGGGGCTCATGCTGAATATGTAGTAGGCTGTGTGAGGCTCATGCTGTATATAAGGGGCTGTGGGGGGATTTAAAGATATATAGGGGGTGTCAGCATACTTAATTTTGCTCAATATTAAGTGATACAATTAATATTAATAAATTAATATTGAGTAGAATTAATTTCAAGCTATTGGTTCGGCCCTCCACGACAGTCATGGTCTCTCATGTGGCCCCTCGGGAAAATTAATTGCTTTGATTTCGTCATCTTCTCCATTGTCTCTGTGGCCATATATCGGACTGCACTCGGATGATATCAGAGTGCAATCCTATGTTTCACTTGTACCCATAGACTTGTATGCAGGAGCGGACATATCATTGGTGGAACATGTTCGGTCCATTTATACCCCCAAAGCATGTGCATTTTTGCATTTTTAGGAGCTCATGGGCCCATATATTGTTCTTGCACAGGGCCTCTTTTCTGTTTGTGTCCGCCAGTGCTTGTATGGGTGTGCATGAGCCATTCATCGGATGCACCCGCAGCATGCTGCAATTGTTTTCTAATGCCAAATCGACATGAGAAAATAATCGCGGATCTGCACTGCCTCATATTATAACATTAGGCCCAGTGCTATGGGCGGACATACTGCCGGTTCAACCGGTGCACTGCACCGGGGCCCAGAGACTCCAGGGGGCCCCTGCAGGGCGGCTAATGATGAGGGCAATCTGGCCGGTTTCTCCGTGCCCAAGGCTCCGGGGGGGCCCTGGCCAGATTGCCCTCGTGTAGCGGTGGGCAAGGAGCGATCCCAACAGCTCTGCTGCCTGCAAGAGAAAACAGCAGGAGCAGAGCTGCAAAGATCCTTCCTGTCCGGCGCCAGCGGTTCCTGTGTCTTTCTGGCACAGAGAGCAGCACCGCTGAATGACGTCAGAGACACAGGAAGCTGCCGGAGGGCGGAGGCGGTGATGCTGCGGAGCGGACATGTGAGGTACTGTGCTGCCTGTCACTGCTGCTGTGTGTGTGTGCATGTGACTGTGTATGTGTGTGTAGATATGTAGTATGATGATGGGAGTGATGGGGAGTGATGGGGAGAAGGCAATGATGTAGTATGTAGTATGTGTGTGGAGTGGATGTGTGTGTATGTATGTGTCGTGTGCATGTGTGTGTGGATCGATGTGTTTGTGTGTGTAGGTGGAGAAGGCCATGATGGGGTGATGGGGAGAAGGCCATGATGGGGTGATGAGGAGAAGGCCATGATGGGGAGAAGGCCATGATGGGGTGATGGGGAGAAGGCCATGATGGAGGTGATGGAGGTGATGGGGAGAAGGCCGTGATGGAGGTGATGGGGAGAAGGCCGTGATGGGGAGAAGGCCATGATAGGGTGATGGGGAGAAGGCCATGAAGGGGTGATGGGGAGAAGGCCATGAAGGGGTGATGGGGAGAAGGCCATAATGGAGGTGATGGGGAGAAGGCCATAATGGAGGTGATGGGGAGAAGGCCATGATGGAGGAGATGGGGAGAAGACCAAGATGGAGGTGATGGGGAGAAGGCCATGATGGAGGAGATGGGGAGAAGACCATGATGGAGGTGATGGGGAGAAGGCCATGATGGAGGTGATGGGGAGAAGGCCATGATGGAGGTGATGGGGAGAAGGCCATGATGGAGGTGATGGGGAGAAGGCCATGATGGAGGAGATGGGAAGAAGACCATGATAGAGGTGATGGGGAGAAGGCCATGATGGAGGTGATGGGGAGAAGGCCATGATGGAGGTCATGGTGAGAAGGCCATGATGGGGGTGATGGGGAGAAGGCCATGATGGGGGTGATGGAGAGGGCAATGATGGGGATGGTGGGGAAGAGGAAATGATAGAAGTGGTGGAAAGGGCAATGATGGGGTGGGGGAGAAGGCAATGATGGTGGTGGTGGAAAGGGCATTGATGGGGTGGCAGGGGAGAAAGCAGTGATAGTGGTGGGGGAGAAGGCAATGATGGAGGTGGGAAAGAGGGCAATAATGGTATGTGAGGAGAGGAGGACAATGAGGGGTGTAGGAGATTAGGATGGGAGGAAGGGGGACTTATAATGGACTTAGGAACAGGGGGAGGTGGAGGAAGACATTACTATCGCTTATTATGTCTAACACATGTCTAACACAGTCCCTTAGTATATAGTGTACTCACTTATTATGTCTGACACAGTCCCTTAGCATATAGTATACGTACTTACTATGTATAACACAATCCCTTAGCATATAGTGTACTCACTAATTCTGTATAGCACCATCCTTAGTTACATAGTTTCCTCTTTTATTATGTATACCACCGTCCCTTATTACGTACCATCCTCTCTAGTTATACATGGTGCCATCCCTTATTATATAGCTTCCTCTGCTGTTATGTACAGTGCTGTCTCTTACACAGTGTATTCTATGTAAGTGTATTATTACATAGTGTACACTATGACTAGTGACTGTCATAGTGTATGACAGTCACTTGTCAGAAGTTATAGAGTGCTCAGTATGTAATGCCAAAAGCACGGACGCCGTGTTTTTCCTGGGCAGACAGCGCCACTATCCACCACCGACAGCAGGACATGCTTTGACAACCTTGTTGGTTCTCTCACATTACCCTGATCACAGGCAACTTTGGGCGGACTCAAGTGTTTTGGCATTACATACTGAGCACTCTACAACTTCTGACTAGTGACTGTCATAGGACCCTACCAAAGAACAGAATTATCTGCATACAGTGAGGTATCTGGATTTCAACAGGACCCTACATAGTCCTTTCATTCTCAGAGTGATACTTTACATTATATTCTCTATGTATATTTATACGGACAATACAGGAGCAGTCTGTGTACTGATGAGGGTCAGTTGTCCTGGCCAAAACATTTACCTACCTACAGGTGACTGCAAATAAAATTCTTCACTTTATTCAAAATCTGAGTGCCAAAATTCACTTTAAGGCTATGTGCCCACGTAGCGTTTTATTCCGGACACTAAAAACCGGACTCCTTCCCAGTTTTTTCCACGCGATTTCACCGCGATTATGTTCGCGATTTTTCCGCGATTTTCGCGTGCGATATTCAAGCACTTTCCAAGCGATTTGAAGCATCGCTTGGAAAGTGATTTGGTCACACTTGTCAAACATAGTGTTTGACAAGTGTGACCAGCTTTTTACTATTGAGGCCGCCTATGCGGCCTCAATAGTAAAAGATAGAATGTTAAAAAAAATTAAAAAATTGGGGTATATTTACCTTCCGACATCCCGCGCTGCCATCCCGGGCCTCAGCGCTCCCAGTAATGCCTTGCGAGACCTGTGATGACGTTGGTCTCGCGTTACTATAGCGATCTCGGGAGACCGCTAGAGTCACGCGAGACTACGTCATCACAGGACCTTGCCGCAAGGCATTACTGGGAACTCTGAGGCCGGGAATGCAGCACGTGACGCCGGAAGGTAATTATACCCCGATTTTTTATTTTTTATTCTTTTTTTTACAGGGGTATGGTACCCAGGGCCTGGAGGACAGTCTCCTCTCCTCCACACCGTGGGTACCAACCGCACATGAGACGCTTAACTTCGCACATGGTGGGCATAGCCACATGCGGGAAGTAAGCGATTCTCATGCATTCCTATGGGTGCGGAATCACGGCAATTCTTTGCGATTCCGCACAAAAGAATGACCATGCTGCGATTTTTTTCCGCGATGCGATTCCGCCGCGGAAAAAAGCGCAGCATTAGCACAGCATGTGCGGAATGCCATAGGAATGCATGGGGGGCGTTCTGTACACGATTTTTAAACGTTTTCACAGCATTTTCGCGCCGAAAATCGTGGCAAAAACGCTTAAAAATCGCTACGTGGGCACACAGCCTAATATTACTACGGTGTGGGAACCTATTTTGTGCACCTACACAGTTGTGCCACGATATACTTAATACATATATGTTTTAGTGGCAGGAACACAGTTAGTTTGTGAAGCAGACGTTATTTGACCTCTATTCTTTCAATCCGCCATGTCAGAATGTCTTTTGTTACATACCAAGGATCAAAGCCAAGCTTTTTACTTTGGATTTGGGTCCTGCTGATTTGTAGCAGAACAAATAAAGCTTGCCCAGAGAATCCTGGGTCAGTACTGCTGCTCTGCGGAACAGAATCTATTTGTAGAACAAGCACATTTACGTAATGCAGCTAAATCTCTAGCATCAGACATTGGAAACAATTTGAAAACCCAACAATAAAAATGAGTTACAAAGTACAGTGAGGTTAGAGAAATCACGTTACCCATTTAAGGCAGATCTCCCAAATGCAGCATATGGTAGGCTGGTACACACGGACCGAGTTCCAGCCAAACAATTGTGCAGAAGACAGGGTTGTTATAGCAATAATTGAGAATTGGTCAACAAATCAGAGTTTTCTCTGATTGATGTTCTCTGTTGGTTCCTGAATTTTTCACATTCCCACAATGATGAACAAATTATAAATTGTGTAATCATATTTCTATTCTGTTACATATGAAACCAATACCAAGGGCTGGAAATATACTTACATATGCCAAGCCAACATTAATATCTGTATTGTTACGCTTCATACACATGGCAAAGCACAGGGCGAGCATACCATTGGAGCAACCTGTGCAGCTGTACAGAGGCCCAAGAAGTAAGGGGGCCCATTTTAACTTTTAAAAGCAGGTAGAATTGTCCAAGAGCTTTTGGACTGCAAGCAAAGGGCCCATACATTGTTTTTGCACAGGGGCCCTCTTCTATCTGTGTTCGCTCCTGGCAAAGCATACAACTAGCTGTAAGTACTCCGTGTGATAGAGGTGCAAGCTGAAGATTTTGCTACTGCCATAACTGGTCTTTGCTGATCTCATGCAGTACCATTTTGTGAGTATACTCTCTCTCTTACAAGCAATGCCTTAAGAATTGAAATCCCTTCATAATGAATTTAAAAAAGCATGTCATGGTGTTGTGTACATGGTACACCAGGGCCCCATACACTTCTATGATGTATAATGGCTCTGTACAAGTCAGAGGTTGACTATAGTAGTTTCATGGTCATGTAGTTTCCAAGAGAAAAAGGTCGCACTCAGCGGGATAATGATGAATGTTTATTGACACTGAATTACATGTCACGTCCGGAGATGTGAAGGAGAGTGTGTCAAATGGCTGACTACGGCCGTTTCACGCTACTCGAGCGCTCGAGTAGCGTGAAACGGCCGTAGTCAGCCATTTGACACACTCTCCTTCACATCTCCGACGTGACATGTAATTCAGTGTCAATAAACATTCATCATTATCCCGCTGAGTGCGACCTTTTTCTCTTGGAAACTACATTCGTCTTGCTACGAGGTCAAGCACCCGGGAGTCCTGGATGTGAGCTCTCCGCCTGCTGCCAGCCACGGACCTTAGCACGGTAACAGCGGTGCCGTCCGCTTTCTTGCATTAGTTTCATGGTCATGTAAATGGTTTGGTTAGAATCTGAAAATCTGTAAATGCAACCTTAAAAACACTACGTCCATAAACCTTAAACCAGTTCATTGCCCCCCCCAGCTAGGAATTCCAGATCCAGGCACAGAAGGTGCAGATTGTGTACTAAAGAGGCCTACATTCACTGCCAGACTTCTGACCCAACAGTCTTCTGTTCTCTCTTGCTCATGGGGACTGGGAAGAGCCTTGTCATCTGTCTGGTCCACCAGACTTCTGCTGCTCTAGTCTGATTTGACTACGGTGAACCCAAATGATCTAGTATATTCAGGGTCGGTTTTAGGCAAAGTGGGGCCCTAGGCAAAGTTTAAAATGGGGCCCCAAATGCTAACATATTGTACATCACACAGAAGCATTTTGGTTGTATTTACATGTGCTGAGTTCAGGGCTCTAAATGAGTGTGATCGACAATATTGAAATCGTTCAACACTTGTTTCCCGGCATCTTTCCACCGTCTGAGAAAGAATGATGGGAACAGAACAATCGGTAATTAGTGTTGAGCGATACCGTCCGATACTTAAAAGTATCGTATCAGATGGTATCGGCCGATCTAAAAAAAATATCGGGTATCGCCGATTCCGATACCGGAAGTCCCATTCAAGTCTATGGGACTTCCGGTATCGGAATAAGAAAAACCCTATTTTTGCCTTGTACAGCCTCTCTGGGGTCTGTACGGGCCTTTCGGGGGGCTGTGCCGGCCTGCCGGGGGGTCTGTGCAGGCTCCGGTGGTCTGTGCCGGCCTGCCGGGGGGCTGTGCCGGCCTGCCGGTGGGCTGTGCAGGCTCCGGTGGTCTGTGCCGGCCTGCCGGGGGGCTGTGCCGGCCTGCCGGTGGGCTGTGCAGGCTCCGGGGGTCTGTGCAGGATCGTCCGATGGGACTACAAGTCCCATCGGGCGATGCCTGCTACCATGACAGTGATTGACACATTAGCCAATGATGGGACAGTAGTAGTCCCATCATCCGGCTAATGTGTTGAATGTAAAAAAAAAAAAAAAAAATGTCCATGCTACATACATGCTACATACATACTACATATATACATACATGTAACATACATACTACATGCAACATGCATACTACTACTGGAGAGCAGGGCAGGCCAGACAGGTTCTGGTAGTGGGAGACTCAATTATTAGGGGAACAGATAGGGCAATCTGTCACAAAGACAGGGATCGTCGAACGGTATGCTGCCTACCTGGCGCTCGAGTCCGACACATCGCTGATCGGGTTGACAGATTACTGGGAGGGGCTGGAGAGGATCCAGCGGTCATGGTGCACATTGGCACAAATGACAAAGTTAGAGGTAGGTGGAAGGTCGTTAAAGATGATTTCAGGGAATTAGGCTGTAAGCTTAAAGCAAGGACCTCCAAGGTGGTATTTTCGGAAATACTTCCTGTACCACGTGCCACGCCAGAGAGGCAACGGGAGATTAGGGAGGTTAATAAGTGGCTCAGGAATTGGTGTAGGAAGGAGGGGTTTGGGTTCCTGCAGAACTGGGCCGACTTCTCAGTTGGCTACAGGTTCTACGCTAGGGACGGGCTGCACCTCAATGGGGAGGGTGCAGCTGTGCTGGGGGAGAAAATGGCTAGAAGGTTGGAGGAGTGTTTAAACTAGGGACGGGGGGGGAGGGTATTCCTTTTATAGGAGGGGAAGACAGTGCAGATAGAGACCTGGGCACAAATAATGACATTGGGGGTGGAGGTGGCATGGGGGGTGGGGTTAGAACAGTCAATAATTTAAGAAAGAATAGAGGTACAGAGAGATACATAAAGTGCATGTATACTAATGCCAGAAGTCTCGCCAACAAAATGGAGGAACTGGAGTTAATGTTGTTGGAACATAATTATGACATGGTGGGGATATCTGAGACATGGCTGGATGAGAGCCATGACTGGGCTGTTAATTTACAGGGCTATAGTCTGTTCAGAAATGACCGTACAAATAAGCGAGGGGGAGGCGTGTGTTTATATGTAAAATCATCCTTAAAACCCATCCTTCGTGATAATATCATAGAATCATAGAATCGTAGAGTTGGAAGGGACCTCCTGGGCCATCTGGTCCAACCCCCTGCTCAAAGCAGGATTCGCTAAATCATCCCAGTTAGATGTCTGTCCAGCCTCTGTTTGAAGACTTCCATTGAAGGAGAACTCACCACTTCTCGTGGCAGCCTGTTCCACTCATTGATCACTCTAACTGTCAAAAAGTTTTTTCTAATATCTAATCTGTGTCTCCTCCCATTCAGCTTCATCCCATTGCTTCTAGTCTTTCCTTTTGCAAATGAGAATAAAGTTGATCCTTCTACAATGTGACAGCCCTTTAGATATTTGTAGACAGCTATTAAGTCTCCTCTCAGTCTTCTCTTTTGCAAACTAAACATTCCCAAATCCTGCAACCTTTCCTCATAAGACAGGGTTTGCAGACCGGTCACCATTCTGGTCGCTCTTTTCTGAACTTGCTCCAGTTTGTTGATGTCTTTTTTAAAATGTGGTGCCCAAAATTGGACACAATATTCCAGATGAGGTCTGACCAAAGAGGAGTAGAGGGAAATAATTACTTCACGTGATCTAGACTGTATGCTTCTGTTAATACATCCTAGAATTGCATTTGCCTTTTTTGCTGCTGCATCACACTGTTGACTCATATTCAGTCTGCGATCTATTAGTATACCCAAGTCTTTTTCACATGTGCTGTCACTTAGCCCTATTCCTCCCATTCTATATATGCTTTTTTCATTTTTATTGCCCAGATGT
This sequence comes from Dendrobates tinctorius, assembly GCF_039654945.1. Classification (NCBI taxonomy): domain Eukaryota; kingdom Metazoa; phylum Chordata; class Amphibia; order Anura; family Dendrobatidae; genus Dendrobates; species Dendrobates tinctorius. The sequence continues at coordinate 45,255,454 of NW_027361684.1, forward strand.
AGTACTTTGCATTTCTCCCTGTTAAAAACCATTCTGTTAGTTGCTGCCCACTTCTCCAGTTTATTTAAATCTTTTTGAATCCTCTCTCTCTCTTCTCTAGTATTAGCTATCCCTCCTAGCTTTGTGTCATCAGCAAATTTAATCAGTTTACCCTCAATTCCTTCATCTAAATCGTTGATAAAGATGTTGAACAATACAGGGCCCAGGACAGAGCCCTGTGGTACCCCACTTGAGACATTCTTCCAACTGGATGTGCAGCCATTTACGACCACTCTTTGGGTCCGATCACTAAGCCAGTTATGAATCCACCTAACAGTTGCCTTGTCCATTCCATACTTAGTCATTTTTTCAATAAGGATTGTATGAGAGACTTTGTCAAATGCTTTGATATGAATCTAATGAAAATGTAGAGTCCCTGTGGGTAGAGATAAGGGGAGGGGGGAAAAATAATAAATTACTGATAGGGGTTTGTTATAAATCTCCAAAAATAATGGAAGCTACAGAGAATATCCTCATTAAGCAAATAGATGAAGCAGCGACTCAAGGAGAAGTCATTATTATGGGGGACTTCAACTACCCTGAAATACATTGGGGAACCGAAACCTGCAGTTCCAGCAAGGGTAATAGGTTTCTGACAACGATGAGAGACAATTACCTTTCACAACTGGTTCAGGACCCAACAAGAGGGGGGGGCACTGCTAGACCTAATATTAACCAACAGGCCAGACCGCATATCAAATGTAAGGGTTGAGGGTCACTTGGGTAATAGTGATCACAAATTAATAAGTTTTCATGTATCCTTTAATAAGATGTGTAGTAGAGGGGTTACAAGGACACTAAACTTCAGGAAGGCAAATTTCCAACGGATGAGAGATGATCTTGGTGCAATTAACTGGGACGATATCCTGAGACATAAAAATACACAAAGAAAATGGGAGACGTTTATTAGCATCCTGAATAGGACCTGTGCACAATATATACCGTATGGGAATAAACATGTGAGAAATAGGAGGAAACCACTATGGCTAATTAGAGCTGTAAGGGGCGCAATAAGAGATAAAAATAAAGCATTTAGAGAATTAAAGCAAGTAGGTAGTGATGAGGCATTAAATAAATACAGAAGATTAAATAAATTCTGTAAAAAGCAAATCAAGACAGCAAAGATTGAGACAGAGAGACTCATTGCCAGAGAAAGTAAAAATAATCCCAAAATATTCTTTAACTACATAAATAGTAAGAAGCTAAAAAATGATAGTGTTGGTCCCCTTAAAAATAGTCTGGGTGAAATGGTGGATGAGGATGAGGAAAAAGCCAATATGCTAAATGACTTTTTTCAACAGTATTTACACAAGAAAATCCCATGACGGATAACATGATCAGGGATAAAAATTCTCCATTAAATGTCACCTGCTTAACCCAGCAGGAAGTACGGCGGCATCTACAAATCACTAAAATTGACAAATCCCCGGGCCCGGATGGGATACACCCCCGAGTACTGCAGGAATTAAGCACAGTCATAGATAGACCACTATTTTTAATCTTTAAAGATTCCATAATAACAGGGTCTGTACCACAGGACTGGCGTATAGCAAATGTGGTGCCAATATTCAAAAAGGGGACAAAAACTGAACTTGGAAATTATAGGCCAGTAAGTTTAACCTCAACTGTGGGTAAAATCCTGGAGGGTTTTCTAAGGCCGGTTTCACATTAGCGCTTTTTCAGCGCACGCACGGCCGGGGGTAGCTCCGCCCCCGAGCCGGCTCTCTGCCCGGCGTGCCCGCCCCTTGCTTGTAGCGCCGCTTACTAGCGGACAGCGGCGCCTGCGATCGGCGCACCCTATCTTTAGCATAGGGTGCGCAGATCGTGCGCAGGCCGTGCGCTAGTTGCGCTTTGACCTGCGCTGCGCACTTTTGACGGTGCGCCGTGCGCGCCAAAATCCGAAAAGTTTGATTTTGGCGCGCACGGCGCACCGTCAAAAGTGCGCAGCGAAGGTCAAAGCGCAACTAGCGCACGGCCTGCGCACGATCTGCGCACCCTATGCTAAAGATAGGGTGCGCCGATCGCAGGCGCCGCTGTCCGCTAGTAGGCGGCGCTACAAGCAAGGGGCGGGCACGCCGGGCAGACAGCCGGCTCGGCGGCGGAGCTACCCCCGGCCGTGCGTGCGCTGAAAAAGCGCTAATGTGAAACCGGCCTAAGAGATACTATACTGGAGTATCTGGAGAAGAATAACCTTATGACCCAATATCAACATGGGTTTAAAAGAGACCGTTCCTGTCAGACTAATCTGATAAGCTTTTATGAAGAGGTAAGTTCTGGACTGGACCAAGGGAATGCAGTGGACGTGGTGTACATGGACTTTTCAAAAGCTTTGATACGGTGCCACACAAAAGGTTGATACATAAAATGAGAACAATGGGGATAGGGGAAAATATGTGTAGGTGGGTTAAGAGCTGGCTCAGGGATAGGAAACAAAGGGTGGTTATTAATGGAGCACACTCGGACTGGGTCACGGTTAGCAGTGGGGTACCACAGGGGTCAGTTTTGGGCCCGCTTCTTTTTAACATATTTATTAATGACCTTGTAGGGGGCATAGAGAGTAGAATTTCAATATTTGCAGATGACACTAAACTCTGCAGGGTAATTAATACAGAGGAGGACAATTTTATATTACAGGAGGATTTATGTAGACTAGAAGCTTGGGCTGATAAATGGCAAATGAGCTTTAATTGGGAAAAATGTAAGGTCATGCACTTGGGTAGAACGAACAAGTTGTATAATTATGTGCTTAATTGTAAAACACTGGGCAAAACAGTCACTGAAAAAGACCTGGGTGTATGGGTGGACGACAAACTCACATTTAGTGGCCAGAGTCAAGCAGCTGCTGCAAAGGCAAATAAAATATTGGGATGCATTAAAAGAGGCATAGATGCTCATGAGGAGAACATAATTTTACCTCTATATAAGTCACTAGTGCGACCACACTTAGAATACTGTGTACAGTTCTGGTCTCCGGTGTATAAGAAAGACATAGCTGAACTGGAGCGGGTGCAGAGAAGAGCGACCAAGGTTATTAGGGAACTAGGGGGTCTGCAATACCAAGACAGGTTATTACACTTGGGGTTATTTAGTTTGGAGAATCGAAGGCTTAGGGGTGATCTTATTACAATGTATAAATATACTGTATGTGGGGACAATACAAAGACCTTTCTAATGATCTTTTTACTCTTAGACCTGTGACGGGGACAAGGGGGCATCCTCTACGTCTGGAGGAAAGAAGGTTTAAGCATACTCACAGACGCGGATTCTTTACTGTAAGAGCAGTGAGACTATGGAACTCTCTGCCATATGATGTTGTAATGAGTGATTTACTACTAAAATTTAAGGAGGGACTGGATGCCTTTCTTGAAAAGTATAATATTACAGGGTAAATACACTAGTCTCCTTAATATTGCGTTGATCCAGGGAGCTAGTCTGATTGCCGTATGTGGAGTCGGGAAGGAATATTTTTCCCCAATGTGAAGCTTACTGTTGCCACATGGGGTTTTTTTGCCTTCCTCTGGATCAACATGTTAGGGCAAGTTAGGATAGGATATGGGTTGAACTAGATGGACTTAAAGTCTCCCTTCAACCTTAATAACTATGTTACTATGTTACTATGTTACATACATGCTACATACTACATGCATGCTACATACATACTACATACATAATACATATATACTACATGCATGCAACATACATAAAACATATATACTACATGCATGCAACATGCATACTACATATATACTATATATACTACATGTAACATACATACTACATATATACTACATGCTACATACATGCTACATACTACATACATGCTACATACATAATACATATATACTACATGCATGCAACATGCATACTACATATATACTATATATACTACATGTAACATACATACTACATATATACTACATGCTACATACTACATACATGCTACATACTACATACATAATACATATATACTACATGCATGCAACATACATACAACATATATACTACATGTAACATACATACTACATACATGCAACATGCATACTACATATATACTGCATATATACTACATGCATGCAACATACATATATACTACATACAATACATACATATAGACATACAGTACATATAACATAGAGTACATACTCACCGTCACTTGTCACTTTGATCCCCGAAGCCATTGTCGCCTGAGGAATAAATATTAAAAAAAAAACACCAATATACTTACCCCGATCCGCAGAAGTCCACGAGGGTCCCACGTCCATCTTGCGTGGAGAACAGCAGCATCAGCTGATGCTACCGTTCTCTACCAGCTCCAGGAATACAATGATGGAAGGTAGGTATCCTTCCGCACTGTATTCCTCCACCACTAAAAAAAAAGTCCCTAGTCTCACTTTATGCCATTGCTGCGTGGGAATTTCCCACGCAGCAATGGCATAAAGTGAGACTAGGGACTTTTTTTTTTTAAAGTGGTGGAGGAATACAGTGCGGAAGGATACCTACCTTCCGTCATTGTATTCCTGGAGCTGGTAGAGAATGGTAGCATCAGCTGATGCTGCTGTTCTCCACGCAAGATGGACGTGGGACCCTCGTGGACTTCTGCGGATCGGGGTAAGTATATTGGTGTTTTTTTATTTTGATATTTATTCCTCAAGGGGACAATGGCTTCGGGGATCAAAGTGACAAGTGACGGTGAGTATGTACTCTATGTTATATGTACTGTATGTCTATATGTATGTATTGTATGTAGTATATATGTATGTTGCATGCATGTAGTATATATGCAGTATATATGTAGTATGCATGTTGCATGCATGTAGTATATACAGTATGTTGTATGTATGTTGCATGCATGTAGTATATATGTTGTATGTATGTTGCATGCATGTAGTATATATGTAGTATGCATGTAGCATGTATGTAGTATGTAGCATGTATGTAGCATGCATGTAGTATGTAGCATGTATGTAGTATGCATGTAGTATGTATGTTACATGTAGTATGTATGTAGCATGTATGTAGCATGTATGTAGCATGTATGTAGCATGTATGTAGTATGCATGTTGCATGTAGTATGTATGTTACATGTAGTATATATGTAGTATGTATGTAGCATGTATGTAGCATGTATGTAGCATGTATGTAGCATGTATGTAGCATGTATGTAGCATGTATGTAGCATGCATGTAGTATGTAGCATGCATGTTACATGTAGTATATATGTAGCATGTATGTAGTATGTATGTAGCATGTAGTATATATGTAGTATGTATGTTACATGTAGTATATATAGTATATATGTAGTATGCATGTTGCATGCATGTAGTATATATGTTGTATGTATGTTGCATGCATGTAGTATATATGTTTTATGTATGTTGCATGCATGTAGTATATATGTAGTATGTATGTAGCATGTATGTAGCATGCATGTAGTATGTAGCATGTATGTAGTATGCATGTTGCATGTAGTATGTATGTTACATGTAGTATATATGTAGTATGTATGTAGCATGTATGTAGTATGTAGCATGCATGTAGTATGTATGTAGTATGTAAATTTTTTTTTTTCTTTTTTTACATTCAACACATTAGCCGGATGATGGGACTACTACTGTCCCATCATTGGCTAATGTGTCAATCACTGTCATGGTAGCAGGCATCGCCCGATGGGACTTGTAGTCCCATCGGACGATGCCTGCACAGACCCCCGGAGCCTGCACAGCCCACCGGCAGGCCGGCACAGCTCCCCGGCAGGCCGGCACAGACCACCGGAGCCTGCACAGACCACCGGCAGGCCGGCACAGCTCCCCGGCAGGCCGGCACAGACCCCGGGAGCCTGCACAGCCCACCGGCAGGCCGGCACAGACCCCCGGAGCCTGCACAGACCACCGGCAGGCTGGCACAGCTCCCCCGGCAGGCCGGCACAGACCCCCGGAGCCTGCACAGACCACCGGCAGGCCTGCACAGACCCCCGGACAGTCGGCACAGCCCCCCCGAAGGCCCGAACTGATGGCGCATCATGATGACGTCATTTCGGCAGCCAATCAGAGCCACAAAAGTGGCTCATTGCATTTTGGACTTCCGATTCCGGTATCCGATACGAAAAAAGTATCGGTACTCGGTATCGGAATTCCGATACGGCAAATATCGGCCGATACCCAATACTTGCGGTATCGGAAAGCTCAACACTATCGGTAATAGATCAATCTGTCCCCATACAGCATCATATCTACAGTTTACACCGGTGATGTGCTGCTGAGAGCAATGATTTTTGTTCCGGCATAAACAATCCAATCACTCGATGAATATGCAGCATTTTGCTTGTTTAATATAATAATACACCTCATAGTCCTCCATATATTATATTGTGCACCACAGTCCTCTATAATATAATGTACCCCATAGTCCTCCATATAGCATAATACACTCCCCATAGTTCTCCATATAGTATAATACACTCCCCATAGTCCTCTACATAGCATAATGTGCACCACAGTCCTCCATATTGTAAAATGCACACCCCATACTCCTCCATATAATATAATGTGCTCCACAGTCCTCCATATAGTATCATACACTCCCCATAGTCCACCATATAGTATAATACACTCCCTATAGTCCTCCATATATTAAAATACACTCTTCAGTCCTCCATATAGTATAATACACTCCTCATAGTCCTCCATATAATATACACTGCTCAGTCCTCCACATAGTATAATACACTCCTCATAGTGCTCCATATAGTATAATGCACCATCATAGTCATCCATGTAGTACAATTCACTTCCCATAGTATAATGCACCCCATAGTTCTTCATATAGTATAATGTATTCCCCATAGTCCTCGATACAGTATAATGCAGCCCACATATAGTATAATGTAGCCACCCCATAGAGCATAATGCAGCCACCCCACAGAGTATAATGCAACCACCTCACAGAGTATAATGCAACCACCCCACAGAGTAAAATGTAACTCTCCATAGAATATAATGCAGCCCCCCTCATATAGTATGATATAGCCCCCTCATAGAGTATGATGCAATCACCCCTCATAGAATAGAATATAATACAGCCCCCCATAGAATATAATGTAGCCCCAAATAGAGTATAATACAGCCCACCTCCCCATAGAATATAATGTAGCCCCATCAAAGAATATGATTAGTGTTGAGCATTCCGATACCGCAAGTATCGGGTATCGGCCGATACTTGCTGTATCGGAATTCCGATACCGACTTCCGATATTTTTTCAATATCGGAATTCGGCATCGGAATCGGAAGTTCAAAATGATTGACAGCCTGACGTCATCACGATGCGCGGTGTGTGCGCATCATGATGCGCCGTCATTTCGGGCCTTCCGGGGGTCTCTGCCGGCCTGCCGGGGGGCTGTGCCGGCCTGCCGGGGGGCTGTGTGGACTGCCCGGGGTCTGTACCGGCCTGCCGGGGGGCTTTGCCGGCCTGCCGGTGGTCTGTGCACCCTGTGGGGGTCTGTACCGGCCTGCCGGGGGGCTGTGCTGATGTCCGGGGGTCTGTGCAAGCATCGTCCGATGGGACTACAAGTCCCATCTGGCGATGCCTGCTACCATGACAGTGATTGACACATTAGCCAATGATGGGACAGTAGTAGTCCCATCATCCGGCTAATGTGTTAAATGTTAAAAAAAAAAAAAAAAAAAAAAAAAAAAAAAAAAAATTACTACATACATACTACATGCATGCTACATACATACTACATGCTACATACATACTACATGCTACATACATACTACATGCTACATACATACTACATATATACTACATGCATGCTACATACATACTACATGCTACATACATACTACATATATACTACATGCATGCTACATACATACTACATACTACATGCTACATACATACTACATATATACTACATGCATGCTACATACATACTACATACTACATACATACTACATGCTACATGCATGCTACATACATACTACATACTACATACATACTACATATATACTACATGCATGCTACATACATACTACATACATACTACATATATACTACATGCATGCTACATACATACTACATGCTACATACATACTACATATATACTACATACATGCTACATACATGCTACATACATGCTGCATACTACATACATACTACATACTACATGCATACTACATACATACTACATGCTACATACATACTACATGCATGCTACATGCATGCTACATACATACTACATGCTACATACATACTACATACATACCACATACATACTACATACATACTACATATATACTACATGCATGCTACATACATACTACATGCTACATACATACCACATACATACTACATACATGCTACATGCTACATACATACTACATGCATACTACATGCATACTACATACATACTACATGCTACATACATACCACATACATACTACATACATACTACATACATACCACATACATACTACATACATGCTACATACATACTACATGCATGCTACATACATACTACATATATACTACATGCATGCTACATACATACTGCATGCTACATGCATGCTACATACTACATACATACTACATGCTACATACATACCACATATATACTACATACATACAATACATTCATACAATACATACATAGACATACAGTACATATAACATAGAGTAACATACTTACCAATACTTGTCACATTGTTCCCCGAAGCCATTGTCTTTTCCGGAATAAATATTAACATAACAAACCACAAAAATACTCACCCACGATCCGAAGCAGTCCACGAGTGTGTCCCACGACGATCTTGGGTAGAGAACTGCAGCATCAGATGATGCTGCCGTTCTCTACGGGCTGCAGGAATCCAATGACGGAAGGTAGGTATCCTTCCGCACTGTATTCCTCCGCCACTTAAAAAAAAAAAAGTCCCTAGTCTCACATTATGCCATTGCTGCGTGGGAAATTCCCACACAGCAATGGCATAAAGTGAGACTAGGGACTTTTTTTTTTTTTTTTTTAAGTGGCGGAGGAATACAGTGCGGAAGGATACCTACCTTCCGTCATTGGATTCCTGCAGCCCGTAGAGAACGGCAGCAACAGCTGATGCTGCCGTTCTCTACCCAAGATCGTCGTGGGACACACTCGTGGACTGCTTCGGATCGTGGGTGAGTATTTTTGTGGTTTGTTATGTTAATATTTATTCCGGAAAAGACAATGGCTTCGGGGAACAATGTGACAAGTATTGGTAAGTATGTTACTCTATGTTATATGTACTGTATGTCTATGTATGTATTGTATGAATGTATTGTATGTATGTAGTATATATGTGGTATGTATGTAGCATGTAGTATGTATGTAGTATGTATGTAGCATGCATGTAGCATGCAGTATGTATGTAGCATGCATGTAGTATATATGTAGTATGTATGTAGCATGCATGTAGTATATATGTAGTATGTATGTAGCATGCAGTATGTATGTAGCATGCAGGTAGTATGTATGTAGTATGTATGTAGCATGCATGTAGTATATATGTAGTATGTATGTAGCATGTAGTATGTAGCATGCATGTAGTATATATGTAGTATGTATGTAGCATGTAGTATGTATGTAGCATGCATGTAGTATATATGTAGTATGTATGTAGCATGTAGTATGTATGTAGCATGCATGTAGTATATATGTAGTATGTAGCATGTAGTATGTATGTAGCATGCATGTAGTATGTATGTAGCATGCATGTAGTATGTATGTAGCATGCATGTAGTATGTATGTAGCATGCATGTAGTATGTATGTGGTATGTATGTAGCATGTAGCATGCATGTAGTTTGTATGTAGCATGCATGTAGTATATATGTGTTATGTATGTAGCATGCATGTAGCATGCATGTAGTATGTATGTAGTATGTATGTAGTATGTATGTGGTATGTATGTAGCATGCATGTAGTATGTATGTAGCATGTAGTATGTATGTAGCATGCAGTATGTATGTAGCATGCATGTAGTATGTATGTAGTATGTATGTTGCATGTAGTATTTATGTAGTATGAATGTAGCATGTATGTAGTATGCATGTTGTATGTATGTAGCATGTATGTAGCATGTAATTTTTTTTTTTTTTTTTAACATTTAACACATTAGCCGGATGATGGGACTACTACTGTCCCATCATTGACTAATGTGTCAATCACTGTCATGGTAGCAGGCATCGCCCGATGGGACTTGTAGTCCCATCGGACGATGCCTGCACAGACCCCCGAAGCCTGCACAGACCACCGGCAGGCCGGCACAGCCCCCCCGGCAGGCCGGCACAGCCCCCCGGAGCCTGCACAGACCACCGGCAGGCCGGCACAGCCTCCCGGAGCCTGCACAGCCCCCCGGCAGGCCGGCACAGCCCCCCGGCAGGCCGGCACAGCCCACCGGAGCCTGCACAGCCCCCCGGCAGGCCGGCACAGACCACCGGAGGCTGCACAGACCCCCTGGCAGGCCGGCACAGCCCCCCGAAAGGCCCGTACAGACCCCAGAGAGGCTGTACAAGGCAAAAACAGGGTTTTTCTTATTCCGATACCGGAAGTCCCATAGACTTGAATGGGACTTCCGGTATCGGAATCGGCGATACCGATACTTTTTTTAAAGATCGGCCGATCCATTCCGATCCGATACTTTGAAGTATCGGACGGTATCGCTCAACTCTAAATATGATGCAATCCTCCCTCATAAAATCTAATACAGACACCCATAGAATATAATGTAGCTCCCCATAGAATATAATACAGCCCACCTCCCCATAGAATAGTGTAGCCCCCCATAGAATATAACACAGCCTCCTCCATAGAATATAATGTACCCCCATAGTATATAACACAGCCTCCCCCATAGAATATAATGTATAATGTACCCACATAGTATATAACACAGCCACATAGTATATAACACAGCCTCCCCCATAGAATATAATGTACCCCACAATAGTACATAACACAGCCAGATAGTATATAACACAGCCAGATAGTATATAACACAACCTCCCCCATAGAAAATAATATATCCCCCATAGTATACAACACAGCCTCCCCATAGAATATAATATACCCCCCCATAGTATATAACACAACCCACATAGTATATAACACAGCCCACATAGTATATAACACAGCCCACATAGTATATAGCACAGCCCACATAGTATATAGCACAGCCCACATAGTATATAGCACAGCCCACATAGTATATAACACAGCCCACATAGTATATAACACAGCCCACATAGTATATGGCACAGCCCACATAGTATATAGCACAGCCCACATAGTATATAGCACTGCCCACATAGTATATAGCACTGCCCACATAGTATATAGCGCAGCCCACATAGTATATAACAGCTCACATAGTATGTAGCTCAGCCCACATAGTATATGTCAAGAACAGCGCACTGCACTTGCTCACTGAGCCAATGTGCGAGCCCTGAGAACAAAGACTGTGTGCAAAGATACCTGCGGAGCGGGGTCTCAGTGGTGACAATGCATGCTCAAAGCTCACAGGACCTGAAGTATGTGACTGCTGGGGGCGTGGCCTCAGCGCCACAGAGCCAGGAGCTGCAGGGAAACTCCTAGAAAGGTAACTACTGGACAGTGTAACCAAGGGGCATAGACAGAGACAGAAACCAGACCAAGGTGGGTCAAAGCACGAGATAGCAATACAGTACCAAAGGGTTAGACAGAATGGATAGTCAGGACGTAGCAATAGATCAGAAAACCAGAACGGGCAATAGATGGTACAATAGGGACAAACTGTAACAGAGTAACGATAGCCAAGCCAGGAGGTCAGAACCGGAAAAGACAATAGTGCCAAAATGAGAAACGGAGTACAGAGTGAGGGAACGGACCGGGTCATGCACGGGAAGCAAACAAGCAACGCAGATACACGCACACCAGGGGTCAGACACACCAGAGCAACAGTATAGCTGACAGAGAACCCTGGTAAAGAATGAGTATAAATACCCCTTCCAGATCCAGAAAGAGGCCACGAACACTTAACCCTGTGAGTGCAGGGCAAGAACCCTGCTCAAACATGACAGTACCCCCCTGTTAAGAAATTTTAAAGGAGGTGGGCAGCTGCAGTCGGTAGGCTACTGGGTTAACAACCTCCACAACTTTGTATGGGCCAATAAACTTGGGGCCCAGCTTTATAGATGGTATCTTAAGCTTGATATTGCGGGTGGATAGCCACACCTTCTCCCCTACTGCAAATGCTGGACCTGACCCCCTCCTCCTGTCAGCAAACCGCTTATAGTTTTCCTGGGCCGTGGAAATATTCCTCTGAACCTCCCTCCAAAGAATTCTAAGACGTTGTGTCACACCCTCAGCTCCAGGACAACCTGAATCCATGCGGGAAAACTCTCCAAAATGTGGGTTAAACCCATAGTTGATCTGAAAGAGAGACTTCCCAGTAGATTGACTCACACGACCATTGAATGCAAAATCTGCCATAGGCAATACCTCACACCAATCCTCCTGCCTGAAAGAGGCCAAGCATCTCAGAATCTGCTCCAACGATTGGTTCGTGCGCTCCGTCTGTCCATTAGACTCTGGGTGGTAGGCAGAGGAGAAGGACAACAAAATCCCCAGCTTTTTGCAAAAAGCCCTCCAGAACCTGGCTACAAACTGTACCCCTCTGTATGACACCACATTCATAGGCACTCTATGCAACCGAATTATATGCTGCATAAATAAACGGGCCAGGGTTTCAGCAGATGGTAACGCGGGGAGAGATGCAAAGTGGGCTTGTTTTGAAAACCTGTCCACCACCACCCATATCACCGAGTTGCCCCTGGAAGGAGGAAGATTTGTGATAAAATCCATGGACAAATGTATCCATGGTCTATCCGGAATTGGCAAAGGCACCAACTCCCCGGCCGGCCGGACCTGAGAACTTTTAGAACGAGCACACACCCCACATGCAGTCACAAACTTTTTAATATCTGTTACCATAGAGGGCCACCTGAAACCCCTTGCAATTGCCCCCCCGGGTAGCTGCAATCCCAGGGTGAGCACTCAACATAGAATCGTGAAATTCCTGCATAAGTCCGAGACGGAAACGTTCCGGTACAAACAATTTACCCGGGGGTTTACCACCCGGAGCCCAAGCCTGGGCCTCCAAAATCCCTCTCTGTAACTCAGATGAGATTTCGACCACAACTACTCCTGGCTGAAGAATGGAGGAGGGAGGTTCTGGAGGAGACACCGAATCAAAACTTCGGGATAAGGCATCAGCCTTGATGTTTTTAGATCCCGGGCAGAATGTGATGGTAAACTGAAATTGAGAAAAAAAAAGCGCCCACCGAGCCTGTCTGGGGGTCAATCTCTTGGCAGACTCAATATAGGCCAAATTTTTGTGATCAGTGATGACTGTAATGGGATGAATAGCCCCCTCCAGGAAATGCCTCCATTCTTCAAAAGCCAACTTTACTGCCAACAACTCTCTATTACCGACATCATAATTTCTCTCGGCAGAGGAAAATTTTTTAGAGAATAAGGCGCAAGGCCTCAGATTAGTAAGGGTAGGAGGGCCCTGAGACAAAACTGCCCCCACCCCTACTTCCGAGGCGTCAACCTCCACGATAAAAGGTCTTGACGGGTCGGGTTGCACCAATAGGGGCTGAAGAAAAGCACTTTTTTAATGTCATGAATTTTTTGCAGCTACAGACCAATTTTTTACATCAGCTCCCTTGAGAGTGAGGTCCGTTAGAGGCTTTACCACCTGCGAGAAGCCCTTAATAAATTTCCTATAAAAGTTAGCAAAGCCTAAAAATCGCTGCCACCCTTTCAAGTCATGAGGCTGCACCCAATCTGTAACAGCCTGGACCTTCTTAGGATCCATGCGGAACCACTCCCCTGACACAATCAACCCCAGAAAGGATACTTCTTGCATGAAAAATGAGCATTTTTCCAACTTGGCATACAAATGATTCTCCCTCAGTCTCAGGAGAACCATCCGCAAATGGTGCAAGTGAGATTGACTGTCCACCGAGTACACCAGAATGTCATCCAAATAGATGACCACAAAACGACCAATTAAATCAGAGAATATTACATTAATATAATTCTGAAAAACAGCAGGAGCGTTGGTGAGACCAAAGGGCATAACCAAGTTTTCGAACAGCCCTTCAGTCATCAGGAATGCTGTTTTCCATTCGTCCCTTTCCCGGACTCTTATAAGGTTGTATGCCCCACGTAAATCCAGTTTAGAGAACCACTTGGCCCCGGTGAGTTGGTTACATAGATCAGGAATTAGGGGGAGAGGGTATGTATTTTTCTCAGTAATTTTGTTTAATTCCTAAAAGTTGAGGCACAGCCGCAAACCACCATCTTTTTTCTTAACAAACAAGAAGCCCGCCGCCACAGGTGAAACAGAAGGCCTAATATGCCCTTTGCGGAGACTCTCAGTAATGTACTCCTTCATGGCTAGACGTTCGGGCCCGGACAAATTGAACAGGCGAGCCTTGGGTAACTTGGCTCCAGGGACTAGATTAACGGCACAATCAAAGGGTCTATGTGGTGGTAGTGCCTCAGCCTCACTTTCAGAAAATACGTCTTCAAAATCTTTCAGGTACTCCAGAATACCTTCCAGATCGACAGACGACACTGACACAGATTTTACTGGGGTGACAAGAGTTGTCAAGTTAGAACATAGACCGTTAGCCATACAACCCCACTGAATGATCTCCACCGTGACCCAGTCAATAGTAGGATTGTGACGTTGAAGCCAAGGCATACCCAGTACCAGTCCAGCCTGCAGATTATTTAGAACAAAAGACCTTAATTTTTCCATGTGAGTGGAACCCACTTTCAGCAAAAAGGTATGTCATGAAACAAATTCCCTCCTGGGTGATAGGAGAAGAATCAATTGCCACAATTTTAACAGGATCTTTTAACCTGACTGTCCCTATCTAATGAAAAGTCACAACTTTGGCATCGATCAGATTAATAGAAGAACCACAGTCAACAAAGGCGGTAGTCCCAACCGGACCGCCTGTAAGTTCTAGTTCCACCGGAAGCAGAATTTTAGTAAGTGAGGAAAAGGGTACCTGGGAGTCTGGGCAACCTCCTCGATTGTTACCCAGACTCAGTCGCTTTCCTGACGGCTTCACTGAAGAAGGGCAAGAAGGACAGTTCCTTCTCCAATGTCCAGCAGATCCACAGTAAAAGCACAATTTGTTGTTTCTACGATGTCTCCTCTCTTTTTCCTCCAATGACGTGGCACCAACCTCCATGGGGTCAGGACTAGATGCAGAGTCTCTCAGATTGGAGAATAGAGGGGTCTCCTGCAGCATGACCCCTCTTGCCCGCAGCCTACGGTCCATGCGGACAGCCTGGATCATAGGGTCCTCCAAAGAATCCGGTGGAGGATGAAGGGCTAGGGCATCTTTCAAACGTTCGGATAGGCCTCTACAGAACAATCCCCAGAGGGCAGCATCATCCCAGGAGACCTCCGCTGCCCAGCGACTGAACTCAGAGCAGAACCATTCAGCAGAGTGCCTCCCCTGTGTCACACTCATCAACATATCCTCTGCCAGACGCACTCTATCAGGCTCATCATAAATGTGCCCCAGAGCCTCAAAGAACAAATTCACAGACATACGTTCAGGAGCAGAGGAAGAGAGAGAGAAAGCCCATGCCTGTGGAGCCCCCCGAAGTAGGGAAATGATGACCCCCACCCTCTGGAACTCATCCCCGGAGGAGCGGGGCCTCAGAGAAAAAAAAAGCTTGCATCCTTCTCTGAGCGACCTGAACTCCCTTTTATCTCCTGAGAAAGGGTCTGGCAATTTGACCGGAGATTCAGGGGATGCCAATGACACACCTCTATCCCCAGCACTAGTAGCCCCTGCAGCGACAGCCCCCTGCACAGTATCCACCAACTGTTGCTGGGTATGGGCCATCGTGCGCTGTTCCACATTAAGTTTGTGGAACATTTGGGTCAGGTGCTTGACCTGATCAGCCAAAGCTTGTATGGGATCCATGAGGATAACACACTTTTTTTTTCCTTCAGAGGAAAAAAAAAAACTGAAATGGTCACCTATAATGTCAAGAACACCGCACTTCACTTGCTCACTGAGCCAGTGCACGTGTCCTGAGTACAAAGACTGTGCACAAAGATACCTGTGGAGCGGGGTCTGTTGTGAGTTCATTTTTCCCTTCACCATTGAGGTCTGATGAACTCCCTCCTCTGGTGAAGGAAGGTAGTGAGGCTGATTACTAAACACCTGGGCAGCTAGATGATGACTGGGTGGCTGGAATTGAGGACTGGATATAAGGCTGCCGACGCCCTTCTTCCTGGCTGGTGATTTTCCTGCTGGATTCTTGGAGACCAGTCAGATTCCTGCGTCTCAAAGCTAAGTTTTTCTGCTCTGCTTTGTACTCTTCAGTTTTGTTTTTGCTTTGCCTTGTTTTATGGGAGTTCTGCCATCCCCGGCCGGGGGTGAGCTGATTTCCATTTTTGTCTCTGATCTGTTGATCTTTTGCTCTGTCTTCAGAATATACCTGAGTGCTGATATTGTCTTTTGAAGCCTAGCGACTTCAGGGCCTGTTTTTCCTATCAGTCGGTTGGCTCATTTTGATAGGGTTTTTGCGGATGGCAGACAGCAGCTTTCCTATCCTGTCCTATGTAGTTAGCTTGGGCCCCATCATTTGCTCAACCTATCTTTCTATCTGTGTTAGTGTTTTCATCTTGCTTCACCGTCATTATTTGTTGGGGGCTGCCTATTGCTTTTGGGTCTGCTCTGGGGCAGTTTAGTTTTTCCCCTTTCTGTCTTTAGGCTATGTAGTTCTCCGGCTGTGATCGAGGGGTCTAGGGCACCGTAGGAACCCCCCATGGCTACTGCTAGTTGTTGTGGATAGGTTCAGGGGTCTGCAATCCGATAGCTGCCAACCTCTCTGGTTTTTCTGGACTTAGCTGGTATTTTGTTTTTTCCTCCTTCGGTGACTCATCATAATAGGGGTCTCAGTGGTGACAATGCATGCTCCAAGCTCAGAGGACCTGAAGCATGTGACTGCTGGGGGCGTGGCCTCAGCTCCACAGAGCCAGGAGCTGCAGGGAAACTCCTACAAAGGTAACTACTGGACAGTATAACCAAGGGGCATAGACAGAGACAGAAACCAGATCAAGCCGGGTCAAAGCACGAGATAGCAATACAGTACCAAAGGGTTAGACAGAATGGATAGTCAGGACATAGCAATAGATCAGAAAACCTGAACGGGCAATAGACGGTACAATAGGGGCAAACTGTAACAGAGTAACGATAGCCAAACCAGGAGGTCAGAACCGGAAAAGACAATAGTGCCAAAACGAGAAACGGAGTACAGAGTGAGGGAACCGACCGGGTCATACACGGGAAGCAAAGAAGCAACGCAGAATACACACACACCAGGGGTCAGACACAACAGTATAGCTGACAGAGACCCCTGGTAAAGTGAGTATAAATACCCCTCCCAGATCCAGAAAGAGGCCACGAACACTTAACCCTGTGAGTGCAGGGCAAGAACCCTGTTCAAACCATGACAGTATATAGCACAGCACACATAGTATATAAACACAGCCCATATAGTATATAGCACAGCTGACATAGTATATGGCACAGCCCTCATAGTATATCACACAACCCACATCCCCCCCGAGAATGGTCCCACTGTCCAGTGCTCACTGTTACTGTATATTAAAAAACACATAATCCTCACCTCTTCTCATGCCCCGTGCTGCTCCTGGCTCCTGTCTCAGCGGCTGCACTGCCTGGCAGACAGTGAGTGCACGATGACATCATCACGCACTCACAGTGTCAGAGGCAGAGGGGAATGATGGGAGAGGGAGCATCAGCTGACGCTCTCTCCACCATCATTGCTCTGAACTGTATCGGCAGACGTCGGTATAGCTCAATGCGGTGCTTGCGGCAGGCCCCCCTGCCTCACGGGGCCCCATAGCAGCTGCGTGATGTGCCACTAGCTGGGGGCCCCTGGGGGAGCAGGAGCTCTAGGCAGCTGTCTGGTGTGCCTGCCCCTAATGCCGGCCCTGAGTATATTTTACCTCTGCAGGGCAAAATAAGGGAAAGCAATGTCATTGTAGATTTCCTTCAGATCAGCAGGCTACAACACACACCTGTCTCCTTCCAACATTTGCTGATTCTTGACAGGTTTCACCCAACCATCAGTCCTGGGTGGCAACACTCCAACTCCACTTTGTGTTCAACTCAAGATGCTGTTTCCTGCATCAGGATATTGGCAGTACAAGATGGGCTTGCTGTTTCACATCCATAGCTAAGCTAGCCCTCTTCACGATCAAAGCTGCATTTATAAAAAAAAAGTAGCACAAACTGGAGGGGGGCTACTGGGACCCAGGACCGATGGTGGAACAGGAACATGACATCATTGGAGCTTTGCCTTTGGAACTTTGTGGACATCTCCTTTATTGCATCATTTTAACTGCCGTAGCTTTCATTTAAATGGACATGGAAAGTCATATGGATGACAGACCTATATATCAGGCTTTGCCAGGTACAACAAATCATAGCATTAAAGAAAAAAATGCATTTTGCTTTCTGTCTAAGGCTTTATGTGAATAATATGCGAATTTCTGCTGGGTTGCCAAAAAACATTTTTCCCAGGAAAACTACTTTAGTAAAAAGATTAACAGCTTTTGTGAAAATACAGCCAATATACAAAAATGCTAGTCTGTGATCAATACTGTTATCAGCACCCTTCATGTTATAGGCTGTATTGCAAGATGCTATCAAGAAATAACTGGATAAAGGAGAGTACTGCCCAAGGTATGCTTCTATTATGTCGGAACTAAAAAAAATAATTGTCTATTTATTTTGTCCAGTTTTCTATGGCCACTTTTCCCCTGCTTTCTTACTATGGCTGCATGAAAACCAAAACCAATGAACTATGTGCAGGACACAAGGATAAAAAGTCATATTAATTTAATTTATTAAGCTGAAAAATATATAAATCCACTTGCATTAAAAAAAGGAATTTAAAGTCACACAAAGAAAAAAAAGCAATTATTGTATGAGCCATGTGGTAGAGCAGCTCACTCTGCTGCACACGGAGGTAGACACGGGTACACTGCGACTTTAAGAACTTCCTTTGGATTATTGTAGGCAGCATAATCCAAGGTATAGTAAAGAAAATACAGCCCTCTGGGCAAAACAGGAAGACAAAACAAAATGGTGGCAGAAAAAACAGTCCTTCTGTAAGCAGGGTTCCTCCCACTCATGGCTGACAGAACACACACTGTTCAGCTTCACCCGACTGTGCAACACAGCCCTGGAAAGGTCCTTCTCCAGGCGCACCCACTGAACACTGAAAGTTCTTTCCTTCAGCCATTTAAGCTCAGTCCATGTGACTCCTCAACCACGTGACTGATCACATGACTGTGACATCAGCAAGATCCTGTCAGCAAACAGCAGTGCCCTCTGTATGTGGAGATATGGGGGGGACACTCTCCCACCCACTATGAATGTCCCCCTAAAAAACAGCCCATAACATACGTTAACCCTCGCAACTAGAGATGAGCGACTTTGCCTTTTTTAGGGTCGAGTTTCATGAAACCCGACTTTCTCAAAAGTCGAGTAGAACGAAATCAACCGACTATAGGGAAAAGTCAGGAAAAGTCGTGAAACACGAAACCCAATGCAAGTCAATGGGGAGAAAAGTCGGCAGTGAGTGGAGGACTGTAAACACACCTGGCATGAATTTTAACCCCAGAGGCGGCAAAATCTCTCTTCTCTCTCTCCCTCTCTCTCTCTCCCACTCCCACTCCAGCTATGCTCCGCTTCTTTCATTGGCTGAAAAAAGTCACGTGCAAGTATTCGGCGAAACCCGACTTTGACGCTTGGGTCGCCGACCGTATGGCCAACTTCACACTGTGTGTGACAGACTCAGCTCCTGCTGAGCCCATTTTTTGAGTGGACCCTCTGGGTCATGGCACCCACCCACCGAGGGCGAGCTTACCTTATGAGAATCCACCCCCTATACAGGGAGTGTCAGGGGCAAGACCAAGGGGGTGAGCCACCACGACTGCTGGACCAGACGGCCGGCTCAGGGGACACTAGACGAGAGTCTGACGACAAGGACGAGCAGGAAGCAAGACGAGACAAGACGTAGGTGCAAGGTAACTTCATTAGGATAACTCAGGATCACATACAGTGTAAACAAGCAAAACGTGCAAGGTGCGCGCGTGGGCACGCCAAGGTCCATAGCATGGTACGTGCCAGGTGGCACACCTAGGTACAGGTAACTGCACGATGGCATCGGACTCCGGACTGCTGGCTACGATCGACATCATCAAGGCATCAGGCTGCGGACATCAGCTCCGGACGTCAGGCCGCAGTCATCCAGCTCATGATCTCTGGCAGCGATCGGCAGGTTCCGGGCATCCGGCAGGCAAACCAGGTTTCAGGCAAGGAGGCACGACAGGTATCCAGGCATGGTGCGTGTTACGAAACACGCTGAGGTCCGAGGCTAGGTGCGTGTGTAGGGGACACGCCAGGGTTCTAGGCTAGGTGCATGTGTAGGGGACACGCCAGGGTTCACAGACGAGACAGGGTGCGTGTGTAGAGACACACCAAGGCACGAGACAGAGTGCGTGTGTAGAGACACGCCAAGGCATGAGACAGAGTGCATGTGTAGAGACACGCCAAGGCATGAGACAGAGTGCATGTGTAGAGACATGCCAAGGCATGAGACAGAGTGCATGTGTAGAGACATGCCAAGGCACAAGGTACGAGACAGAGTCATGAGCGTGCCAAGGGCACGCCAGGGTCAGGTGAGGCAGAGTCCTGCACGTGCAGAGAGGCACGCCAGGAACAGGGTTCAAGGACCAGGCAAGACAGGAATCAGAACAGAGCAAAGTTAACAAAGAGTTGTGCAAGAGTAGCACGAAAAGGCACAGTGCAAGAACCAGCGAGAGTGCAAGGGAGCAGGGAGACCACGGCTGGGAGCGCCGGCAGGTGGTACTGACGATGGCAGTTGCAGGCGGGCACGACTAGAGGCGGCACCGCCGCGGGGCCACGCAGCCAGACCACTATAGCACTGGACGGGGCACGGCTGAGGCACACAGGCGAGCACGGCTAGAGGCGGCACGGCTGAGGCACACCAGGCAGGCACAGACGACCAGGCACAGACGACCAGGCACATGCACGGAGGCACGGAGCCACAAGGCAGGGCTAGGCAAAGACATAGGACAGAGACACGTACAGACAGTACGGCAAAGCCTAGTGCGAAAAGTGCAAGGGCGCACAAAACATCAGGGACAATACAAAGAACATGGCAGAGACCTGCGCATGCAGAGAGCATGCCAGGGACAGGGACAGTCTAGCAGCGGAGCGTAGGCAGAAGCCCAGAGCCGGGCCAAGGAAGGACCTTGGGACTAGACAGAGTGAGGCCTGCACGTGTAGAGACACGCCAGGGACAGGGTACACAGGCGAGGCAGAGTCCTGCGCGTGCAGAGAGGCTCTCCAGGGACAGGCGAGGCAGAGTCCTGCGCGTGCAGAGAGGCACGCCAGAGACAGGCGAGGCAGAGTCCTGCGCGTACAGAGAGGCACGCCAGAGACAGGCGAGGCAGAGTCCTGCGCGTACAGAGAGGCACGCCAGAGACAGGCGAGGCAGAGTCCTGCGCGTGCAGAGAGGCACGCCAGGGACAGAGACACGGAACAGAAGCAGACAAGGACTACAAGGCAAAGCAGAGCAGGGACAGAACATGGCACGAAGGACAACACAAGACATGGCACAAGACAAGAGACGGAATACGAGCACGGAGCGTGTGCAGAGATGCACGACAGAGCAGAGTGCAAGGGCACAGAATAAAGGGGCGCGCCCCACAGACCAAGCAGCCATGCAGGGACACCACACAATACTCAGGCCCTGAGCATAGGAAGGGGCGGCCTGATATAGGGCATAGCACCTCCTCTTCCAGGTCAGGACCAGGGGAGCACTTCCGGGTTCAGATCCACAGGATAACAGAGCACAGTCACATGATCAGAGTTCCAGACATGACGAGACGACTGCAGATCCAGTGCTGAAACCTAGACAGGACACATGATCAGAGTTCTAGACATGAAGAGATGATTGCCGAACCAGACAGTGCAGGATCCTAGGAAAGGTCACATGATCAGCATTTCAGACATGACGAGATGATTGCAGAACCAGACAGTGCAGGATCCAGGCAGGAACACATGATCAGGAATCCTAGACATTACGAGAAGATCACAGAAGGCAGAGCAGAAACGCAGGCATCCTGCAGCTCAGACATGAGGTGAGTGTGCACACTGCTCTAGTGAACATGCAGGACAGCAGACAAGATATGCGCATGCACATCGCTCCAGGAGTTCTTGAGACAAAACAGACATGACAAACATGGCGGACATGACACTGTGGTCGGGTTTCATTCATGAAACCCGACTTTGGCGAAAGTCGGCGACTTTTGAATCTGACCGACCTGTTTCGCTCAACTCTACTCGCAACACTTACTGTGCTGGAGGAAATAAAACTCTGGATTTTATAATACTGACGCCATTAGGCGTAGTGAAACATCTCCCTTCTATTACATTACCAGTGACTCTGTCACAACCAACAATGTCCCACCGAATGGTTAAAGAAGTCTTCCTATTATTTTTTCCCTATACCTGTGTAAATGTTAGTTTAGTGTCAGTGTGTTAATATACCATTTTACCATAAGACTCACCCTAGGACATCTAGGACATCAGAAAATAGGAAAAACATTTTCTTGCTAATTAAAGCTTGCCTGGAGGTGTAAAGTGGAGGAGTCACTAATTTTAATGTACTAGGTAGGATAGGGAGGTAATAAATCTATTGTTAGTGTCTCTCTGCAGTGTGTATTATAAACACACAGCTCTTGTACATATAGCCACACACACAGCTCCGCAACATAGGCACATATAGACATACACAGCTCTGCTATACAGTATATGCATTGTAGGGATTTACTTGCTTTCAGACAGCTGGTACCGTTCACACAGGTACAAAACCTCTTGGTGCAACAAGAAGATTTATTAAATGTCATATACTTTCATAGGACTCCAAACAAAACAGCCTTTTCTTGCACAAAAATACTGTGAATAGAAAATAAATATTCCATGCATTAGGCACAGGTATGCCAGAGCAGGGCTCACCCGAACAGAATAAAGTCCAGCTCTGAACTTCTGTCAGAGTCTAAGCAATATTCACAGGTCTTCTCACCTCCACACACAGGCCCAAGTCCCAGAGGTGTTTCCACCTCTACTCCCAGACACAAATATTGAATGAGGCATCTGAACTGCCTTACATAGGGCATTCCAAGGCCTGGAAATTGAGGTCTGGGAATGACCAATCCCACCCAGCTCTAATGGCTGTCCCTAAAATTTGGACCCAAAACCTGGGCCCTTTAAAACCCTCTCGGCACTAACTGTGCTAAAGCCTACTCTCTGGGTTTCACATCACTGAGGCTAGCCACCTCGGTGACACATACGCTCCATCCAGGACTTGTCCGGATGCAATCTTACAGTACATATCGACATACACAGCTCTGCTACATATGTATATATAGATGCTCAGCTCTTCTACATATGCACATATATACACACACATCTCTGCTATATATATGCACATACAGACATACAAAGCTCTGCTACATGCACATATAAGATAAGATAATCCTATAATCGTCCCACCATGGAGAAATTCAGAGCATTACAGCAGCAAGGCAGGAACAAGTACAGATACAGATGCATAAAGGCATTACATTGACAGTAGGTAGGTACATATACGAAAAAAAAGATATAACCGGACTATCACAACTTTGGATCTATCAGTTCACTGTTTGGGTCATTCTCCGTTTTGGACAGTGCTGGTTATACAGCCTAACTGCAGCAGGAAGGAAGGACTTTCGATAGCGCTCCCTCTAAACACACACAGCTCTGTTACATATGAATATATAGACACACAGCTCTGCTACATATGCACATATAGACAAACATAGCATTGCTACATGTATATATATAAATACATACAGCTCGGCTACATGCTCATTTAAATACACACAGTTCTGCCACAGGCACATTCACACGCCACACACACATACACATGCTATACATTACCACATCTTGCAGTTCCTGATCGGGACCTGAGCGGAGGCTGCACAAGCTGAGCAGCTAAAGGACCTTCCACACAATTAACTGAATGGTCCTTGAATGAATCCGGTTGAAGTTATTCAGCTGCTCAGCTCAAGCAGCCTTCATTCAGGCCCCGATAAGCTTCCTCTACTATTCTGCAGCAATCACATAGATTAGTGTCAGGCAGAAAGAGAGAGGTCAGCATTCTCCTCCATCACAAGAAGTTGCCTTCAGAATATAAGACGCACACACTTTTTAACAAGCACTTTTCTTGTTAAACAGTGCGTCTTATAGTCTGAAAAATATGGTACTCACTGATCGCCATCTTTCAGCATCGCCCTAGTCCTCTTCTGAACCACATGACAGCAATTCCGACTCTCTGGATCACACTGCACTCTGTGTGAGCCATACATCTTTTAAATTGTAAGCCAATGGATCCTCCATAGGCTTACATTATAAAAGTGACTTTCAGTTGTCATACAGAGCACAGCGTGATCAAGAGGGTCAGTGATCAGTGAGTATATTAACACTCAATATATTAATATGGATGAGGCTTACAAGATATCAAAGGAAAAATTCCCTTACTTTAGCAATAATTTGATTGCTATAGAGACATTTGGCATATAGGCAAAGATAGCGGACAAATTGGAAAAGAACAGATTTTAATTTTCATGACAACATTCTTTGCCAACAGTAATGTTCAAAACAGGGAAATGTACGCTATTTTAATAGGGCAACTTAAACCCTAACATATTCAGCCTAGTGTACCTACAATCTGGTCCTTGCTTCCTGACCCTTAGTCTATGATAATATGTAGTATCTGTTCAATGGTGAAATGCAATCTTGCAAAATGGATCTAAATACACTGTTATGTTGTAGGTTTTGGGTATATTTAAGGGAGTCATCTCTTCAAAGCTACAGTATAAGCCAAGGTGAAGTGTCCATGAGTTACCTAGGAGTGTCTAAATCATTTGGGATGGATTCCCACTGCTTGATGGCACTTTGCTCACACTTCAGTCACCTCTATATTATTTAGGGTGTGATTCTTCTGTACAGCAAGTATCCCTGTCTTAGGTGGCAACTTAGGAAGACATCAGAGTATGGACAGGTCTCCCTAAGCTCCAGCATAAGCAGGCCATTAGTCCGTAACCCTTGACTGCTATTATGAATTGAAAGGATTTTAAATTGGTCAAGTGCTACATCTTTTTGGACTTTTTGCGTGTCATGCTCCTCTTTTTTAGCAGTTCTTGGGCTTTAAACAGAACAAACAACATGGTCAACCCAACCAAAAGTTTTCTTACAAAATATTCACGTGAACGATCTCCATGTGTATTGTAGCTTTCTGACTAAACAATGATCCATTAAATGGGCCAATTCACATAGGCAAATTTCTGCATGGACTGTCAATTAGCGCAAAGAAAATTGAAGCGCTGACTACTTGTTAGGCATCAGGTTTCTGCATCTGCTCTGCAGGAATTCAAAGCCTCACATACTGCGGTCTCCTGCTGTCTATCTACCGCAGAGGAGATTGCTTTGCAGCAGATCGCTCCAGAGACTAAGTCCCTCTGTTCTCCTACTGGGCATGCTCATGAGACAATCTCCCATTGGAGATCAGGAGTCATGTGCCCAGGTCCTGCTCCAGATCTTATTGGTCCATCTTGGAGATCTGGAAGCTTCTGGAAGGTCCCAGCTATAAAAAGCGTGCATGACCGTTCAGCCATGCGCTAGTATAGTCTCTAGTTGCTACTGTGTGAATGATGATGGATGTATGAACCTGCGAATAACTCATTAAGATCCCCTTCCGTTCCTAACACTACTATGGTCCAATTCTTAGATAAGTCTTCACCATTCAATCTTAATAGGTCTATAAAAACGGAACACGCAAGGACACAAAAATGTTTCAACTGGGATGGAAAGTTATCTGATTTTCACTTGTGAAAAAGAAGCATTGTTATTCTAAAGGTACTGTCGCACTTAGCGATGCACCAGCGATCCCGACCAGCGATATGATGTGGTCAGGATCGCTGCTGCATCGCTAAGTGGTCGCTAGTGAGCTGCCACACAGGCAGATCTCACCAGCGACATCACAGGGGTCGGGGGTCATTACTTACCTGTCAGACGAGGCGATCCTGACGTCCTCCCGCCCGCGTCCACGCGTCGCTCGTCTCCACAGCAGGAAGCCCAGCAGGAAGCTGATGACGAGAAACAGTCCAGGACGTTCTCGCGCGATCAGCGATAACCAGTGGGGGAGCGGTCGGAGGTAAGTATCAGTCATAGCAATATCACTAGCAATATCGCTATAACGTCACAAAAACCAGTGACGTTATAGCAATATTGCTAGCGATATCGCTTAGTGTGACAGGCCCTTAAGTATAGCCTTAGGGCTCATTCAGACCTTCGATCTTCACGGATAGCTTTCGTACCTTTGATAGTCTATGGGGCCATTCACATGTCCCATTTTTTCCTTGGACCGAGTGGTTTGTGGAAAATATTGGAGACATGTCCAATTTTGATTGAAGAGTCTGGTCAAAATCAGCAATGCAAGTCAATGGGTCCTTGAAAAAAGTCAGACTGCACTCGGAGGACAACATGGCATGAGTACGGTCCGATTTTCATGGACTGTCAGAATGGAGAAGGTGGAGAAATTTTTTTTAATTTATTTCACCGTTCATGAGAAAATCAGATGGATGACACTCATACTACACTCTGACCAAAATCTGGTCAGAGTTTGAGCGTCGGCTTTTCAAGTTCACAAAAAAGGACATCTGAATAAGGCCTTAGCGAACCTTTACATGTCAGTGATTTTTCTCGTATGCAAAAAACAGCCCAAGTTTCACCAATACTTTTGGTTAGCATGTCATCAGACTTTTGTCAGTGTCAGTTTTTACTATTAGAGTTTTTTCAAAGATTTGTCATTTTTTTCTCAGGTGGAAAAAAATTATTGAGGTTTCTCAAGCTTTTCCTATCAAACACTCCGTGATTAGTTCACAGATCCATAAATGTGCAGTGGCAAGTTTGATCTGACACTTGGATCAATATCAGTTAAGTCTCTGTTCTTTTTTGTGAACCGCTCAGTATGAGATAAAAATCAGACAGGTGAACTAAACCGTAGTTTTTCATAGGTATGACTGTTGTCTACGAACAACTCAGATAACGCTTGTATGATAAAAACTGATGGCTGATTGAGTCCTTATTCAGAGCTCAATGAGGCACAAGGCAACTATCCTCTAACATCTGACTTAAAAAAACCTATTTAAATTTCCACTTTCTATTATTCTTTCCAAAATTGGCACTGCCCAGAAAATTTTAAGGAAATTTTATGTCATTTCATATGGAGCAGGAATAGAAGAACATTGCACAAATACGATTATTGGTTTGACATTTTAGATGAAGTGCTATTACATTACTTTGAGGGGGTTAAATTCCACTTAAAGTCAAACAAAATAGTCATGTGTACCAAATATACAAAACATGTTGGTTTGATTAAGATCTACTTAGTGGATCAGACCCAATTAAAAGGAAATGGTTCAGCAGTAACAGAGTCTCTCTGAAAATATACTACGATGAACATTTCTTACATTCCCCGTAAACATAGCTGTGTATGAGCTTATCTGTAATGGGAATGTCTATTGAATGACAATGACGTACATGATGTAAATGTAGAGGGTAAAAAGTCAACCTCCGAAATAAATCTCTTTATGATGCCTGCATCTTTTAGATGGTTTACAATGATTGTTTCACTTCTTGGTTTTTTGCTGTGTCTATAGACTAGTTAACTGCAGGAGTGATCACCTACCGAGAGTATACTTTGCATTGCTCTCCTAGTTCTTTCCAGGACAAAAGAAGAGAATTTGGAAAATGAATAGACATTTGTGATTGCAGCTGCAAAGTAATAAATAACGAGTGCCCTGATCCACACCTCTCTGCTCCCCAGCCTTCAACTGGTTTGAACTTTTCACGTTTCATTTGATTCAGACTATTTTATATTCAGAACAACAAGAATTCTTTGACCTCTGGTGAAGGGAGAATTAATAAGGAATATTTATGCAAATAAGGTTGTGACCAATGATTTTTTTTCCATGTTTGAAACAATGCACCTGCAGTTTATATTTTCCGCCTCAAGGAATTTACGGTGACTTGCATAATGTAAATTTAACCCAAAGGGTGGCAGATATTGAATGGTTAGGTGGGCGCGCAGATAGAAAAAAAATATGTATTTTAATTCCCCCTCCGCCAGACTAAATAACAAAAGTGGTGTCTTTGCGGAGAGGGAGGTTGCATTCATTTGTATGGACGTATTTAGGACGCAAATAAAGATTAACTTATGAGCAGACAAACGCTTCTGAGGATTGAGGGAAGCCAATCAGGTCCTTGTCATGTGGCTTGATAATGATGCTGATGATACTGAAGTGCGGTGAGGTCACATCATTACGCTGGTGATACTACTGCAGAGGTGGCGAGGGTGCAGGAGCTGGGAGAATGTAAGCAATCAATAGAACTAATGATTCAAGGACCGCTTACTATTTACAGGGAAGTTCATTATACAGAAGGCAGGGGGTTGAGGTCACATTATGGGGCAATATGCAGAAGTAGGGATATTGTGGGGGCACAGAAATGGGGAAGGGCAACATACATTAAGAGGGACCTCATCTCTTGGCATCACAGACTTGGCCCTATCCTGGATCTCATCATACCTAATGGACCGAACATTCACTGTCTCCCTCTCACACACCACCTCCTCACCTCGCCCCCTGTCTGTCGGTGTTCCCCAAGGCTCTGTCCTAGGACCCTTACTATTCTCCATCTATACCTTCGGCTTGGGACAGCTCAGAATCCCACGGTTTGCAGTATCACCTCTACGCCAATGACACACAGATCTACCTATCTGGACCCGACCTCGCCTCCTTACTGACTGAAATCCCACAATGTCTGTCTGCCATCTCATCCTTCTTCTCTGCTCGCTTTCTCAAACTGAACATGGACAAAACAGAATTTATCAGCTTTCCCCATCTCACTCTACCCCTCCACCAGACCTATCCATCAATGTCAACGGCTGCTCTCTTTCCCCAGTCCCGCATGCTCGGTGCCTTGGGGTGATCCTCAACTCTGCACTCTCTTTCAAACCACATATCCAAGCCCTCGCCTCCTCCTGCCGCCTGAAACTCAAAAATATTTCCCGGATCCGCTCATTCCTCAACCACGAAATGACAAAAACACTAGTGCATGCTCTTATCATCTCCCGCTTCGACTACTGCAACCTCCTACTCTCTGGCCTCCCCTCTAGCACTCTGGCACCACTCCAGTCCATCCTACACTCTGCTGCCCGACTAATCCACCTGTCTCCCCGCTACTCCCCAGCCTCCCCTCTATGCCAGACCCTTCACTGGCTTCCTATCACCCAGAGGATCCAATTCAAAACCCTAACCATGACATACAAAGCCATCCACAGCCTGTCTCCTCCATACATCTGTGACGTGGTCTCTAGGTACCTACCCGCACGCAACCTTCGATCATCTCAAGATCTCCTTCTCTACTCCCCCCTTATCTCCTCTTCCCACAACCGCATACAAGACTTCTCCCGCGCTTCCCCCATACTCTGGAACACTCTGCCGCAACACATCAGACTCTCACCATCAACGGAAACCTTCAAGAAGAACGTGAAGACCCACCTGTTCTGACAAGCCTACAGCCTGCAATGATCCTCAGTCTACTGAACCACCGCACGACCTGCTCTACCCCCTCCTACTGTATCCTCACCCATCCCTGTAGACTGTGAGTCCTCGCGGGCAGGGTCCCCTCTCCTTATGTACTTGTGCGTCCCTTGTCTTACACTTGTTTAATATTCTTGTATATATTACACTTGTCTATAATTCCCCTTTTGACATGTAAAGCGCCATGGAATAAATGGCGCTATATAAATGCATAATAATAATGTGAGACACAATATGTGGAGATAGTATACAGAGAGAGGGATAGTGTGAGAGCATAGTAGGGGTGGACATTAGCGCAAAGGAGAAACAGTGTGAGTGCACAGTTAGGGTGGACAGTATAGAGAAGGAGGAACAGTGTGAGGGCACAGTAGGGGTGGACAGGACAGAGGAGGAACAGTATGAGGGGACAGTAGGGGTGGACATTACAGTGAAGTAGAAACAGTGTGGGAGCACAGTAGGGGTGGACAGTATAGAGGAGGAACAGTGTAAGGGAAAAGTAGGGGTGGACAGTATAGAGGAGGAACTGTGTAAGGGCACAGTAGGGGTGGACAGTATACAGAAGAAAGGACAGTTTATGGGGAAGGCAGTTAATAGAAGGGGGCATAATATGGGAGGCAGTAAACAGAAGGAGTTACAGTGGGAAGATAAAGTATGGAAGGCATTATACAGAATTAGAGACAATGTGAGTATGCAGAGGGAGGGACACTCTGAGGACACAGTATGGTGGGGGAAGTATACAGAATGAGGGAATGTGTGAGGGCACAGAATTGGAAGAGGTCAGTATAACGAAGGAGGTATAGTGTGAGGGCACAGTAATAGGGGAGTATACAGAAAGAGGGGCAATGCGAGTACGCACAATGGGAGAACAGTATGCAATGCGAGGGACAGTGTGATGGCACAATATTGGGGTCAGAATACATAAGAAGGGATAGTGAGAGTACTGTATGTGGGGGTCAGTTTACAAAAGGAATGATGGTGATTTTTCTAATATAATTTCTTTATATTTTTATTTTTTATTATTATCCTTTTTATTCTTCTTATGGGACTTTGACCTTCAATTTTCTGATTGCATACACTATATACTGTAATATGCAATAATGTATTGCAGTATATAGGAAAAATAAAGATCTCTTATGAAGTGAAGGTTTAATGTTAATTAACAGTCAAAGACAATCATCAGTCTGAACAAACCCCTAACACATTAGACTGTCAGCCTAACCAGTCTATTGTCAGCTGGTTCGACCAACACTAGACTAATGTATATGAGAGTCTTTACTACTACTATCTAAATGGTATGGGCACTTTTAGTCTGGCTTACTAGTTGGTTGTGTGACTATTTACAGGTCCTATGGCAGCATGAATGCTACCTATGCATTTTGCACACAAGCAGAAGTCTAATGCAGTCATTATTTTTGCTATGTCCACTTTAAAGGGAACCTGCCAGCAGTTTTGGCCGATATAAGATACGGCCAATGCCTTTCAGGGCTTAGCTACAGCATTCTATAATCTTGCCAGATAAGAAAAATAAGTTTTATTATACTCACCTGGGGGAGGGGCGGATCGGTCCAATGGGTGTCGCTAGCCCGGGTCCGGCGTCTCCAATCTTCTTGCGACGTCGCCCTCCTGCTTGATTCATAGCTCCCCGCATTGCTCCTGCGCAGGCATACTTCTTTGCCCTGTTGAGAGCATAGCAAAGTACTGCAGTGCGCAGGCACTAGGAAAGGTCAGAGAGGCCCAGCACCTGCGCACTGCCTCTGAAGTACACCTGCGCAGAAGCGCGATGCCGGGGAGCCATGAAGCAAGCAGGAGGGTGGCGGCGCAAGAAGATGGGAGGTGCTCGACGGACCTGTGACACCCATTAGACCGGACCGTCCCCCTGGGTGAGTTTAATAAAACTTATTTTTCTTATCTTTCAGGTCAGATTGGAGACTTATCTACAGCATTATAGAATGCTGTAGATAAGCCCTAAAAGGCAGTGGCCACATCTTCTAGCAGCCAAAACAGCTGACAGGTTCCCTTTAATGAGTAAGCAAATAATTCTGGTGCATATAAGTTCTACCACATTTATTATGATTTATTATGTGTGTAAGACACTCTGCATTTTGCTTGACAAAGGGCATGGCTTAATGAATAGAGGACATAGTGTAGCTTCATTAGACACGGATATGTTTTACAATAAGATAACCAGCACCAGAATTTAGGTACAAAAAATTGATCTAAGAGTAAGCTAACCAGCTGTGTACAGAATAAGCTCAACTGTTGTATCCCAAGTGTATTGTCCAAACCTACCTTAAAAAAAAAGGGGGGGCACACATCTAAGAGTAGTTATTCTGAAGACCTCAGTACAGGGTGGGCCATTTATATGGATACACCTAAATAAAATGGGAATGGTTGGTGATATCAACTTCCTGTTTATGGCAAATTAGTATATGGGAGGGGGAAAACTTTTCCAGATGGGTGGTGACCATGGTGGCCATTTTGGATACAACTTTATTTTTTCAATGGGAAGAGGATCATGTGACACATCAAACTTATTGAGAATTTCACAAGAAAAACAATAGTGTGCTTGGTTTTAACGTATCTTTATTCTTTCATGAGTTATTTGCAAGTTGCTCTTTGTTAACAGCCATTGACATGTCGCAGAGGTTAACATGTGAGGAGCAGATAGAAATTGTGCTGATGCCTGGTGAACGCAGTACCCGGGTCATTGCAGCAGATTTCAATGCAAGACACCTTACGCAAGAAAATGGTCACCATTCCCATTTTCTTTAGGTGTATCCATATAAATGGCCCACCTAAAAAAGTTTGCCTCATCACTGAACATAATGTTCTGCGTAAACTGAGGTTCCTGTTCCAGTTTTTGCTTTTCCCATTCTGCAAATTCAGCGCGCTGATCTGGGTTACCAACTATTCCTAATTTATTTAGGTGTATCCATATACATGGCCCACCCTGTACATCAACAAACACATGCAAAAAAGAGACAGCAAACAATTGCATTTGAATAACGTGCCTTTTCTTATAACCTGTTTTGAACTTTATGGGGCCAAACTGGTTTTAAAAGATTATATGTTTCCAATTCTGTTGAACACAACATGCTCAAAAGACTGAAGATTTTTTTAGCTTTTTTTTGTAAAGAAAATGAATATGTTTTGCTTTATATTTTTATTTATCAAAACATTCCTTATGAAACAAAGGCAGACATGTTCTAGTGTTCACTGAGACTTTGCACAGTTGGTTGAGGCATTTGTTATTTTTTCAGTCTTCACTTGTTGCCAATTATGTTATGATTAAGGGTCAATGTGGCCTGAACAATGTAGGCTTTCCAGGAATTCTAAATCCCATTAAAAAAAGATATTATGTAGCTTTGGAATTGGTTTGTTCTGAATCACTTTACAATGTAGTTAACACATGACCTCAATGCTTTGTCAGATTTGTCTAGACATTCTCCCAATTATTTAATAAGTAATTAGCTAAGATAAGTGCTTTTTAAACTCAGATCTGCTGTGTTACCAGTCTTTGATACTTTGCTAGTTGCAAGTCTTGACTAACCAAGCTCTCCTACATTGCTAGGCTTTGCTACAGCATCACTAGGTTGCCTCCAGACATTCCCAGCTCTGCCGTGCTGCAATGTTTTGAACTAAGGATGGGCAGTGCGACTCTTTTTGGTGACCGGCTCTCATGGCTCTGCTCACCAAAAAGAGGCGGCTCTTTTGGATCCTAAATTGATCCCTATTAAATATGCGTTGACACGTCCGAAACCCTGCCCATCTACGTCAGAAACTCTGCCCACTTGCTATTAAATTAAATTGATAAGTGAGTGGAGTTTTGCTCGGGTGGGCGGAGTTATGTCTGCCAAACACCGGGATTTTACGCCCAGTGAGAGCCATTCAGAGAATTTAGTGATTCTCACTGAGGTGCCGGCTTCCATCGTCACAGCACTTTGTACCGGATCATTTGTGAACTACCCATCACTATCTGCTACATCACAACCCGTGAGCCACCTGACATATTGGGCTCTAATGTTCCCTGTGACATTAAGCATACCCAGCTATTCTGTTTTATGTTGCACCAATGCCTCTGGTCTATGCTGCACATTGATATCTAAAGCTTAGAGCAGTGGTGGGGAATCTCAGGCCCGTGGGCAGTTTACAGCCCTCGATAATCTTTTATCTGACTCCTGGGCATATTAATGGGGACAGCAGCAGTATTTTGATAGCTGCTGGCCCATTAACTTCTTCTTCCTCTGTGAGCACGTGCACGCAGTGTTCACTACTGAATGCTGAGGCGCGTGCAATGAGATATTACATCCTGACACCAGTGCCAGCATCAAGACGTGCTTTGTGTGTGGAGTTAACACAATTTGTATGGCCCCCAAAGTATGGTTGAAATATCTAAATGGCCCTTGGCAGAAAAAAAGATTCCCCACCCTTGGCTTAGAGAATCGATCTCACCATAACACCCATGGTATGGATTCCAAAAGTGCAGCTGTCTCCACACCTTTACCAATGGGTATTGAGGAATTGTCTGGTCTGGTAAATTAGCTTCCCGTGAGTCAAGATAGATCATCTAGGCTGTGCTTGACAACTCAGCCCCTGTAGCTACTCAAGTGTAAGCTCCTATTTCTTCATCGCATGTTTATTTTGACAGGAGCCAAAGGGCCTGCCAGGGTTTTTTACCTCAATATACTGTAAATTTTGAAGTTTGTTTGCAATAGTCCAGTCTAAAGTGGCCTACATTTTTTAATTACTCTCAAGTGAAACCTTGGACTCTTGGACTAGGTGCCCCCATGTGGGAACAGGACGATCCTATCATCTACTCCTTTTCGACTTTCTTCTCTGCTGTCTGTAAGGTGTTTCATGAGCGTGGTTGGATTCAGTCAGTAGCCTATGGTGCTACCCTAACTGAAACAAGGTGCTGACTCTGTAGGCCAAGATTTCATTCAGTCCTGTACTCGGCAACAGAACCTTTCTGGAATGATGAGGCTCTGCTGAGGTTGACTAGCCAGATAAACATGGGCTAGCAGGAAGAGATTTGCCAACTTCTCTGGATGATTTGACCTCACTCCCCACTTGGGTAGATTTGCATTTTAGTAGATAACCATAAAGAATGATTAAGATAGCAAAGGTCCAAGAGTCCATGAGCTTTCAATATCTCCTCAAAGCAAAAGAATAATGTAATGTATACAACTTCATCATTATTTACCAGCTTTTGGGAGAGCTTGGTGTCTGACAGAGGATCTTTGCCTTTATTGTGTGGTAGTAGACATTCTTGATTACTGCAAAAATACAAAACTGACCTGTACCTCCTACAAGTGTGAACAGGGGCATATTGCTATAACTACACAATATACAAACCAAGGAATACAGCAGAAACCTGTAAATGCCAAGATATATTCAAATATTGAATATATAAGAATTAACCCCTTTACCCCCGAGGGTAGTTTACACATTAATGACGGACCAATTTTTACAATTCGAACCACTGTCCCTTTATGAGCCAATAACTCTGGAATGCTTCAACAGATCATGGTGAT
The DNA here is from genome assembly GCF_039654945.1 of Dendrobates tinctorius. Taxonomy (NCBI): domain Eukaryota; kingdom Metazoa; phylum Chordata; class Amphibia; order Anura; family Dendrobatidae; genus Dendrobates; species Dendrobates tinctorius. The sequence continues at coordinate 45,290,906 of NW_027361684.1, forward strand.
TCTGAGAATGTTTTTTCGTGACATATTTTACTTCACATTAGTGGTAAAAAAATTTCTTTATAACTTGCGTTTATTTGTGTAAAAAATGTAAATTTGTCGAAAATTTGGAAAATTTTGTAATTTTCAGATTTTGAATGTTTATGCCCTTGAAACAGAGAAATACAGTATGTCACACAAAATAGTTAATAAATAACATTTCCCACATGTCTACTTTACATCAGCACAATTTGGAAACAAATTTCTTTTTGTTAGGGAGTTATAAAGGTTAAAAGTTGAACAGCGATTTCTCATTTATACAAAATTTACAAAAAAATTTTTTTAGGGACCACCTCACATTTGAAGTCACTTTGAGGGGTCTATATGGCAGAAAATACATAAAAGTGACACCATTCTAAAAACTACACCCCTCAAGCTGATCAAAACCACATTCAAGGAATTAATGGAATGTGGATGGAAAAAGTAAACATTTACCTTTTTTTCACTAAAATGTAACTTTAGACTATTTTTTTGTTAATTTCACAAGTATAACAGGAAAAAATTAACCCCAAAATTTATAATGCAATTTCTCCTGAACATGCCAATGCCCAATACAATATGAAGAGGAAATCCGAGCTGCAGCTGATCTCGGACTTCCTCTTCATGTTCAATTCGACAGTTGTCAAGGAAAGTGATGCCAGCGCCGATTGGGCTCCGGCATCACTTGTCACAACAACAACACAGGAGTCCTGGGGAGAGCTAGTGCTGACACTGCGGGAATGGAGTCGGCATGGGAGATGAGTATAAGACCGGGGTCAGACTTGCGAGAAACTCGGACGAGTCTCGCACATTAATACCCGGAATTGCCGCCGGCACTCGGTTCAGAACGTTCAGCTGCATAGAAATACATGCAGCTGAACGCTCCGATCCGAAAGCCAGCGGCAGTGCCGGGTATTAACTTGTGAGACTCGTCCTAGTTTCTCGCAAGTCTGACCCAGGCCTAAGTGTTTTTATTTTATCAAGGCCAATCGTGGGGTATGAGAAAGAGTTGTTCTAGTAGTAGAACACTTCTTTAAATGTCATTGTTTGTATATGTTTTATGCCCTAAAGGAGGATCATAATTGATCTCAAACGCGTATGTATCTTGGTCATGGGACCTTGATGTTTCTTTGTTTTACTATTACAATATAAGCCTATGGAGCAGCAGCATGAGCTTCAGCTCCATAGGCTTACATTGTAATCGCGACCTCCAGCTACCATATAGAACTCAGCATGCTCCAGCTGGTCGGAATCATGTGATTAAGAAGAAGACTGGATTGTCACTGGCAACGATCAGGAAATACATTAATACACTTACATTACAGTTCATAAGATTTTACACAGGTTTCCAGAATAAAAGAAAATTACGGGAGTGCTTCTTTAGAAATAAATATAAAAAAAAAAGAAAAGAAAATTGGTGGTATAGCCGCATCTGTAAAAGTCTGGTCTATCAAAATTTAAAATTAACTAATCCCTAATGCAAATGTCATATACAAAAGAAATTATCAAACTTCCTGAATTCCAGTTTTTCATTCATCACACCCTAAATAGTATCATGAAAAAACATCAGCTTCCCATACAAAAAATAGGCCCTAAGATATCTCCAGCTATATATAAATAAAAATGTAATGCATCTCAGAATATGGTGCCACAAACCAAATTAGAAAAAAACCTTCTGATGTTTTTCTCAACAGTAAATAAAAAAATACAAGTTTGAAATCGTACTAATCATACTGACCTGTAGAATTATGATAACAAGTCATTTTCATCATACAATGAATACTGTAAATAACCCCCCCACCCCAAGAAAAAAATGAAGGAATTGCATTTATTAACTGCATTTTTATATTGCACTGTGGGAAAGGGGCACCATTTAAATTTTCACTTCAGTTAGCAGAAAAGCAAGAATCAGCGCTCCCAGCGGTCTTCTGCGACACTATCCACATCTTAATATCACATTGCAGTCACCAACAATATGTCTCTGCCTTGTGATCCTAAGCTTTTTTATTCCTTATCCTTTTGCAAACACCTACAGTTGTGTGAAAAAGTGTTTGCCCCCTTCCTGATTTTCTATTCTTTTGCATGTTTGTCACACTTAAATGTTTCAGATCACCAAACAAATTTAAATATTAGACAAAGATAAAACAAGTAAAAGCAAAATGCAGTTTTTAAATTAATGTCTTTATTATTAAGGAAAAAAGAAATCCAAACCTACAGGGCCCTGTGTGAAAAAGTGATTGTCCACCTCAACTGTGGTTTATCATGACTTTGGGAAGCTGAGTTCAAATTCCCTAGCCACACCCAGGCCTGATTACTGACACACCCGCAATCAATCAAGAAATTGTCTGCCTGACAAAGAGAAGTAGACAAGAAATTCCTCAAATGCCTGACGAAGTGAAGTAGACAAGAAATTCCCCAAAAACTAGACATCATGCTGCGATCCAAATACATTTTCGAACAAATGAGAAACAAAGTAACTGAGATCTATCAGTCTGGAATAGATTACAAAGCCATTTCTAAAGCTTTGGGACTCCAGCGAACCATAAAGAGATCCATTATCTACATGCGCAGAAATCCTCCATTGTGGCTGAATTACAACTATTGTGCAAAGATGAGTGTGCCGAAATTCCTCCAGAGCGTTGTAGAACTCATTGCCAGTTATCACAGGAAAGATGTATATCTTTGTACCGTGTTAGCCAGTAGATAGAAAAATATTCACAATTGAGATTCCTCAGTGGTTAATACCTTTTAATGGCTAACTGAAAAGATGGTAACACATTGCAAGCTTTCGAGACTACTCAGGTCTCTTCATCAGGCATAGACTAATACAAAATCTGAAGAGTCACATATTTATGCACAATACAGCATAAAAAAAATGCAATAGATGAGACAAGTGACGTGAAGCAGAATTATGATTATGGGAGAGGGAGAAACATAAATATTGGACCAGTTCATAGATAAGGAGTCTGGATGTTTTATTGTCCTCTGATTGGGGTCTCCTAATGTGTTGTGATGCTCCCACAAGGTCTTAGGAGCAAACTCCTTAATTGATGTAAAAAGACATAAATCCATGCGACACATTCATTCCAGCATTGAGAGTGTCAAAGGTCGTCATAAATTTATACTCACAGACTCTTCTCTCTCTCTGAGATGTGAAGTTACCTTTCAATACCAGTAATTTCATATCCCTGGTGTTGTGGTCCAGCATACAAAAATGTTTTGCCACAGGTAGATCCATTCTTTTTTCTCTTATTGTGTGACGATGAGCATTCATCCTTGTTCTAAGCTTTTGCCCTGTATCCCCCACATACAGACCCCCAGTTGGACATTTAGTACAAATAATTAAGTACACCACATTAGATGTAAGGCAGCTGAAAGTACCTGGGATCTTGTAGTCCTGATGTGAGTTGGGGATCTTTATCTTGTCTGTGGTCATTATAGATGGACAGGTTTTACATTTTTTCTGGTTGCAAGGAAAGGTTCCTCCAGCTGTTGGAGAGGATAAGGAGCTTCTGACAATTATGCTTCTTAGATTTGGGGGCTGCCTAAAGCACAGTAGTGGGGGGTCTGGAAAAATGGATTGTAATCGGGCATCTTTTTGTAGTAAAGCTTGTAATTTCCGTGCAGCTCCCCTTAGCACTTCCAGATTTGGGCTGTAGGTGACCACTAGAGGCACCCGGTTATTTTCTTCTTTAGCTTTGTAATGTAGCAGGTGATTCCTTGACATTCTGGTGGCTCTTGTAATTTGGTTTTCAATTGTTCTTGGATGGTAGCCCTGATTCAAAAAGGTCTTTTTGAGGCGACCAAGGTGTCTGTCTCTATCCATGGGGTGGGAACATATACGACTGTATCTGATGGCTTGGCTATAGATAATAGAGTTCTTCTGCATTTTTTCTATGCTGTATTGTGCATAAAGATGTGACTCTTCAGATTTTGTATTAGTCTATGCCTGATGAAGAGACCTGAGTAGTCTCGAAAGCTTGCAATGTATTACCATCTTTTCAGTTAGCCATTAAAAGGTATCAACCACTGAGGACTCTCAATTCTGAATATTTTTCTGCCAGTTATCACAAACACTTGATTGCAGTTGTTGCTGCTAAGGCCCAACCAATTATTAGGGTTAAGGGGCAATCCCTTTTTCACACAGGGCCCTATAGGTTTGGATTTCTGTTTTCCTTAATAATAAAGACCTTCATTTAAAAACTGCATTTTGTGATTACTTGTGTTATCTTTGTCTAATATTTACATTTGTTTGGTGATCTGAAGCATTTAAGTGTGACAAACATGCAAAAGAATAGCAAATCAGGAAGATCCTGCCCACTTTTACTGAAGTCGTAAAGTGAGCTAGTAGTATACTAGTTTTCATGACATGACACAAATGTCAGCAGCTGCTTGTGTATAAAAGTTTAAAATATCAAAACTTTTTAAATAATTTTTCATATTTAATAATAAACATCTAAAACAAATTAAAGCATTAATACTTTGCATTTTTTCAACTGTTGATTTTTTTACGACTTTTTTTTATTTTTTTTTTTAAAGAAGTGCGTATGCACACAGGCATCCAAGTCCTAACATGTTGCTTGATGATGACGTTTGGCTCTCCACCAACATATTCAACTAAACACAGCCTGCAAGAAGCTTGCTCCAAGATTCATCAGTCCGCTTAATGTGATGATTGAGCAAATGAATATAGTCACTTTCCATCTCAAACCATCTTCCACTCTGAAAATTCTCAATAGTTTCCATATCTCTCTTCTTCGTCCTCTTTTCCTCAATAAATTATCTTGAGCAGTCAGGTCTACTATTCCTGCTTCTGCTCTTGGTCTGAAGATGATATATGATATAAACCATATCCTGCATTCTGTGAAGATTTGTGGGAGAACTCTCTACGTAATTGACTGGAAGGGAAACAATACTAAAGAGAGATGTTGGGTTCCTATGAAGGACATCAATGGCCCAAAGTTAAGCATGTTCTCTTCTTTGATGGACTCTTCCTAAAAGGAAGGTAATGTTTCTCACCTGTCCTGGTCTCTTTATCGTCCTTTCCCGGTGGCTGTCTTTTTCAGCTTCTTTGCGCATATGGTTACCATGGTAACCTGGCATGCATCTCTGAGGTCACATATTTAGACTTTATAGATGACCTAAGGTGACAGAGGTTAGCTAAGGTAATTGACTTTACATCTATCTACCTTGGCTCCTGACAAACTCACTCCAAATGTGCCTGCGCTGACATTCTTAGTGCTGCTGTGATACTGGGCTCTGCTATACTGCTATTTATGATTCTCCTAACCCAGCCCTGCAACATTGCTGGACACTGATACATCATCACTAGATTCCCTACAGACACCCAGGTCTGCCACACTGCTCTACTGATAGTGGGTCACCTGACAAATGCAGCTCTGCGCAATGTGCCGTTCAGCAAATCCAGCTCTGCTATTCCATGCTGCTCCATGTGCCATCCAGTGTACCCAACTCTGCAGTTCCATGTTGCCCCACGTGATATTAAACATATCCAGCTCAGTACCTCTTTGCTGCTCTATTTACCATCAGCATACCAGTTAATGCCGTTCCATATTGCTCTATGTGTCATCCATCATATCCAGCTCTGCTGTTCCCCATCGCTCCACATGTCATCTAGCATATCCATCTTTGCGTTCAACATTTCTGCATAGGTCATCATGCATATCCAGCCCTGCTGTGCGACGCTGCTCTACATAACTCAAAGAGGGCTAGTGAGGAGGGATGGAGGGGTTCTTTAGCACTGGGGAGAAGCAAAGGGATACTGGAAAAAAGATCCACAAGGGTACAAGAATGAAGTGTTATGTCGGGCGTAGTTGTTATATTTACAATGAGTGTGCATGCATTGTGCTTCATGAAAAATAATGCCAGTTATCCATTATTTAGATAGTCTGAGTGGCTTATTCTACTCACTGATTGACAGATATTTCTAGATGTTTACTAGGGAATGTTGTCAGTGACACCACCCAATGGACTCAGATTCCAAGAAATAGAGTTTAATGACAAGTTATATACAATATCTTAACATTAAACTATCCATTAATTTACCCAGTTCATCCTCTATAATTTCACAATTTAAATCAAATTGCATGCACAAACTGAAATGTTTCCTTTAAAGACAATCTGTCAGTAGGATCAACGCTCTATGCCATATATTTGCTCATGTTGGTCATATGTCATGGTTTCTTTTTTCCTTTATGATTAATTTTTGCACTGCAGTTATTTGTTCTTTAGGGAAAATTGAATCTTTAATTTGCATGCAGGTCATGGGAAGATCAATAAAATGAAATCTTGATATTTGCAATCCAATATCTTATTCCAGAGAAATTCACTATTTTCTTAATATGTAAATCAGCTGTTAAGATCTATGGGCCTCCCTGAGAATCTGCCTTCTGAGATCATTATAAATGAAAGGGGGCATTATCAGTATAATGTGTAATGGCTTCTCTCTGCTCTCCTGATCTCACTACAGAGCTCTCTGTGATTATACCTGACACATCTGCAGGTTCCTCTCAGCTTCCATCTCATGCGCAATATTGTTCCAATACAGCAGAGCTGTGAGCAGCAGAAAATGTGTTTGTAACTGGACAAGGCTTAGTTCTACTGTTCTGTGTTAATTACATGTCTCACACTGGTAACTCCCCTTTTCATTTAAACTAAGCCCTGGAGGCAGATTCTTATACAGATCAGTGTCCGGCCCATAGCCTGAAACAGCTCATTTACATATAAGAAAAAACGTGGATTTCTCTAGAATAAGATATCAGATTGCGGCTATCAAGGCATCATTATAATCCTATGACCTGCATGCCAATATAGACGGCTCAGGAGGAGTGATCGTACTGACAGATTCCCTTTAAGCTATACACACGTGGTCAAAATTGCTGGTACTCCTCTTTTAACCCCTTAACCCCCAAGGGTGGTTTGCACATTCATGACCGGGCCAATTTTTACAATTCTGACCACTGTCCCTGTTAGGCGTCGGATTTCTGTCGCTGCACAACAAGAATCCCGAGCCATACTTCCAGCGTTCTCCCATTCCTCTCCAGCCGCAGAGGAGGTTGCTCAGCAAACTCGTCGGTCAAGGAGCTTTGCCCAGACCAGCTCCGTGGGTTTGCTTGCTGCTGCCACCTCTGGCGCAGCTATGACAATACATGCTGCTCAGCAGCGAGATTCTATAGGGACTAAGTCCCCATGTCGGGCCACTGAGCATGCCCGTGGAGTGATTTCCCATTGGAGATCGAAGGTCAAGTGCTCAGGTCCTGCTCCTGTTCGGATTAGCCCATCCGAGAAGCCAGGAAGGTTCAGGACGCTCGCGGCTATAAAAGGTTCGCATGGCCACTCGGCCATGCGCTAGGATAAGACTGTATTTACAGATTATGTGGAGTGAGTGATGTATGCACGCATGAATGTCTCTGGTGAATGACTCGTTAAGAAACCCCTACCCTTGGTACACATGTGTTGTGCAGCCTAGCCTGCTAGTGCCCAGGCTTAGGCGTAGGTAGGACAGAGGTTGAGTCAGGCATCAGTCCTCACCAGGGACTCAGCATGCCTCAGTGCACGTGCTCCATAGCCAGCATCTATAGCGGCGTTCGCGGCAGCGACGCCGCGCGTTCAGTGGGCCTAGAAGGACTCTAACCCCGTGTCCTTGGGGTAGAGTTCTCTGGCCGGACACTGTGCGCTCTTTTAGCCAGGCTCTGTGAGCTTAACGGGCTCCGGCATTTACGTTCAGCGGTTGTGCGGCTCTGTGCATTAACAGAGTTCGCCCCTGTTCACATTAGGTGACGTAACCCACGTGTGACTGGTTTCACACCGCTTAATTCTTCCGCCATTACTTAGCAGCAGTGACCACCTCTGCACGGTGGACCCCGGGCTGTGAACGCACCTACTGTTATTTTATCATTTGGTGCGTTCCGCCAGCCCTAACATTATCCTAGCGCCAGGGTCTGGCTAGTAATGGCGGATGAACAGCGACTGCTGCAGTACATCCAAACCAAGAGTAGGGGCACCACAATAAATAGATAACAAAGTGGGATCCAACCCCAGCCCATTCAAAGAGACTATGTTGAACATAGCAGAAAAGCAGGGATGGGCTATACGTGGGGGGGGGATCACCACAGACAAATAGGTAACGTTTAGATTACAACTTTTATTGGACATGTATAAACCACACACAAATTAAAAACATTAAAAAGTCACACATGTGACATAACAAAAGCATACACTGGCTCGCAATAGAACCTACACCCTGTAAATGCACTCCACAGGAAACCTGCCTATATAAACAGCATACCAACTGGTGGCCGAGTCTAAGAAACGAAATGAAAAAGCTTCCAGGGGGATATAGATGTGCGTGAGCATAAGGTAACACCCACCAACCTCAATACATGAAGGGACAGAAACCCCCCAAGAAACTATTAGAGATCAAAGATCAATGATGTTGTACACCCTAAATGGATTCCATGGATAAGACACTTGGTCACCATCGCCCACAGTGCCCGTCATAAGAGTCATATATGCACATAGACATCAACAAATAAATGCATTCTCAGACCCAAAAAGACGACATAAGCACATGAACAATAATGGACAGGATCAATAACCCATAGATAATGGTATGAAATAATGGCATCAGAGCGCAGAGCCCATGTGGAGCAAAATCAGGGAGGAAAAGTGCCCGACGCGTGTCGCCACCCGCAGTGGCTTCGTCAGGGGTAGTGAGTGCAGCAACAACATGTCCTTATATATGTGGAGTTGATGAATCATGGCGCACAGCTGCGCCGCTTACCAGACTAACGTAGGGATAGATTGATGTCCATAGGCACAAACACCGGTGATCAGCCATAATCGGAGACACTGCGCATGCGCCGGCGTATGATAACAGGAAGTGCGTCACGACTCAAAGTTGCCATGTGAACAGATACACAAAATTACTGCGCATGTTTTTGGCGCACAATTACGCCATTAGCCCAGCTAAAATAGCGGTGAATTGCTATCCAGAGACACAGACTCCGGTGATTCACCATAGTTAAAGGCCCTCCTGGCACCTCCAGGTAGGCCTATTTTGTCCAAGATTGGTGGCTTGTTGGAACGTCCCTGCATTTATATTGATTTTTTCTTACAGCCATTGGTGACTTCTCTAATCTTTCGTGAGAGACTCCACCTATTTAATTCAACAGTTACAGGATCTTACAGTCACACCTGGTGTGTGGCTTGTAACATTAGATGTGGAATCGCTGTATACATGCAGACGTCATGATCTTGGCATTCAAGCGGTTTCTTTCTTTCTAGATCATCACTCCACAGGAGACAGAAAACATGACTCGTTTCTACTGGACTTGCTTTTTTTCATCTTAGATAAAAATCATTTCATTTTTGATCGGGTCCACTATAGACAGGTTACCGGCACTGCGATGGGCACGCATTGTGCGCCCTCGTATGCAAATTTGTTTTTAGGTTGGTGGGAGGTCACCAGGGTGTTCTGCATGGAGGCATTCTCCAGGTACATTACCAACTGGTATCGCTATATTGATGATATACTGTTTTTCTGGACAGGCACCCCCCTGGATGATTGCCGGTTATTTGTGGACTCTCTGAATGTCAACCCTTGGAACATCCGATTGACTTCGCACTTCTCGCAAAGTGAGGTGGAATTCCTGGACCTTAAACTTTCCCTCAATGGATCTCGGATCACTACACCTCTCTATCGGAAGCCTACGTCTACAAATAGTTTACTACACTTCACAAGTTTTCATCCTCAACATCTTAAAAAGGGCATCCCCAAAGGCCAATTTTTTCGGGCCAAAAGAAATTGCAGCAATAGAGATGACTTTTTGACCCAAGCACGGGATTTGACCTGCCGGTTCAAGGACAGGAGATACCCCAAAAAGGTAATCTCAAATGCTTTTAGGATGGCTAGAGATATGGATAGGAATAGGCTGTTACAGCCACGTACCAAGGGTCCCCCCAAACCACTGGGTATAATAACCACCTACAATAACCAGTGGCATGACATTAGGGGTATCCTCTCTAGGCATTGGGGAATTCTCCTTAGTGAGCCAAGATTATAGCCCCATATTTCCACACTACCAAATTTGGTGGCAAGGAGGGCTAGAAATCTTAAGGACTGTTTGAGTCACAGTCATTTCAAACGCCCTGTCACCAGGCTCAACAGGGGCATAAGGCTAAGAGGTACTTTTCCTTGTGGGAATTGTAACATCTGTCCCTATATGGTCAATGATAATTCTTTGACTCTCCCCTTCTCTCCTTTTCAGATTATGACTGAATCTTATTTCAACTGCAAATCGCGTTTTGTAATCTATGCTCTTGTATGTCCCTGTCCGAAGGTATACGTGGGACAGACCACTCAGGAACTGAGAAGGCGGATGCAGCAACACTTTTCAAACATCACTACGGCCAAAAAGGACAAAGAAAAGGGCAACACGCTCACGTCAGTTGCCTCGCATTACCTTGCGGCACATAACTCACAGTGGCATGGAACAAGGATTCTGGGATTGGAGTCTGTGCAACCTGACATTAGGGGGGGGATATAACATTGGAGCTCCTTAGACGAGAATCCAAATGGATTTTTAATCTGAAATCTCTAGCTCCTGTTGGCCTAAATGAGGATCTGCTATTCACAGGGTTCTACAAACAGAATTGATCCCCACTTCAGTACTGCACATCTGAGGACTCTCCTGCCCCTTGGACTATTCGGGATTGTTCTATTATGGGAGTTTTTTTTGTGTTCTTTATGTGCTTTTCTCTATCTTTATATAAACAGCATACCAGCTTTGTGTATCCATTTATGTTAAGGGTATGATTTATTCATTATCCCTTGAGTACGCTCTCTGCCCGCTTCGACACCTCGCAAATGCCATTGTTGGTCTTTAGTCCTAAGGGTGTATTTTGTACGGAAGTGCCCACTGTATCGGAATACCGAGGTCCATATTTTGCTCTGTGGATTAACTCTGGTCCATCATGGACCACTACCATCTTGAAGGCGACATAGCATAGCTAAATAATATGATGCCTAGTATTGTCCTAAAATGACATTACTGCTATTTTGAATAAATTTTTTGTCTTTATGAAAACCTTCATTCACCCACATGTATATTATTAAGAGTCCCTAGGGACATTCTCTTTGGGGTTAATCTATTTATTGCAACTCATTTCGGGTCTGGGTATGACTGGTGTTTGGCCTCACAATGTTATTGGGTCATAGTGCATGTGCAGTGCATTCATTTATTTTTGCGTGCCATGCACATGCCCACTTTCATGGCAAGTCTGATTTATGAGGTATTTACTATTGTCATATGCTGGTGTATGCGTATTGTCCCCAAACATGGTGGATTATCGATATTTGCGCCGTAGTTATTGCTATTGTGGTTGGGTAAGTAGTGCAGATGTGCACTACGAATTGATGCACAACTATGTTCACCAACCTCTATGGCAACTTTAAGCCATGTTCTTGTGAGCCGAATGCACACACCGCATTGATCACATCTATTGGTTTTTTGATCGCCTGTAGCGTTTATAAATCATTATGCTACTAGGCTCTATATATAAGCAGTGACTGATTCGGAGCATGCGCATCAATTATTGTCCTCTTTGGTAACTTTGGACTATTATGTGTTTCCTGTTTCCATACATGTTGTTAAATGCGCATTGTCTCCGAACATGGTGGATCATGGGCATATGCGTTTAATTAATTGTTATTCTAGTCTGATAAGTGATGTCACGATCACGTGCAGCAACCATGTGTATTGAGTCCTATGGCAATTTTGAGCCTTGACTTACTAGCCGAATGCACACATTGTATTAAGCTTATTTGTGTCGTGATCGGCTCCAGGGTCCATAATACCACTATCTCAGTTTGTTCCATATATAGTTATTGTTTTACCTGAAGCATGCGCAGTATCTATATGTACAGGCCCTTAGGACAAGTTCTGAGCCATGATTTGTCTTTTGTTATTTTATACCGGCGCACGCGTCTTGCTTTGCAATCAGGGTGAGTCACTAGCGTATGCGCCTTTATTCATCGACACTTAAGCTGGGCAAGCGGCGTAACTGTGCACTATAAACATGTGCAGCAACTATGTGCGTTGGTTTCCATGGCAATCTCAAGCCACTGCGTACCTTGTCATTACATGTCGGCGCATGCGCAGTGTCTCTGACTATGGCGAACTACCGGTGTGTGTGCCCTTGGACAATAATTCATCGTCATTTTAGCCGGGCTGGTGGCACATCTGTGCGCCATCTATACGCGCAGTTATTATATGTATTGGGTCATATGGCAATCTTGAGCCATGACATATCTTTTGTCATCACACGCCGGCGCGTGCGCAGTGTCTGTTTGTGGTGGATCACCGGTGTTTGTTTATATATCCACCGTTACTTCAGCTGGGCTAAGTGGCATAACTGGGCGCCATAAACATGTGTAGAAACTATGGGTATATTTGAGCCAGGACGTATTTCCTGTCATCATACGCTGACGCATGCGCATGGCCTTTAACCATGGTGAATCACCGGAGTCTGTGTCTCTGGATAGCAATTCACCGCTATTTTAGCTGGGCTAATGGCGTAATTGTGCGCCAAAAACATGCGCAGTAATTTTGTGTATCTGTTCACATGGCAACTTTGAGTCGTGACGCACTTCCTGTTATCATACGCCGGCGCATGCGCAGTGTCTCCGATTATGGCTGATCACCGGTGTTTGTGTCTATGGACATCAATCTATCGCTACGTTAGTCTGGTAAGCGGCGCAGCTGTGCGCCATGATTCATCAACTCCACATATATAAGGACATGTTGCTGCACTCATTACCCCTGACGAAGCCACTGTGGGTGGCGACACGCGTCGGGCACTTTTCCTCCCTTATTTCGCTCCACATGGGCTCTGCGCTCTGATGCCATTATTTCTTACCATTATTTATGGGTTATTGATCCTGTCCATTATTGTTCATGTGCTTATGTCGTCTTTTTGGGTCTGAGAATGCATTTATTTGTTAATATCTATGTGCATATATGACTCTTATGACGGGCACTGTGGGCGATGGTGACCAAGTGTCTTATCCATGGAATCCATTTAGGGTGTACAACATCATTGATCTCTAATAGTTTCTTGGGGGGTTTCTGTCCCTTCATGTATTGAGGTTGGTGGGTGTTACCTTATGCTCACGCACATCTATATCCCCCTGGAAGCTTTTTCATTTCATTTCTTAGACTCAGCCACCAGTTGGTATGCTGTTTATATAGGCAGGTTTCCTGTGGAGTGCATTTACAGGGTGTAGGTTCTATTGCGAGCCAGTGTATGCTGTTGTTATGTCACATGTGTGACTTTTTAATGTTTTTAATTTGTGTGTGGTTTATACATGTCCAATAAAAGTTGTTAATCTAAACGTTAACTATTTGTCTGTGGTGATCCCCCCGCGTATAGCCCATCCCTGCTTTTCTGTTATGCTGCAGTACATCCGGCAGCTGCAGGGCAGGTTGGCGGCTCTCGAGCATTGAGCCTCAGCTGCGGATGTTACTGCGGTCGCTGTCCAGGCAGCCACAGAGGCTGTCTCCCGTGTGACCACAGCCATCCCTGCCCCAACTGTGTCCCGCTTCCCGCAGCCTGAGAAGTTCTCGGGTGATAGTGCTTCTTGTAGGGGTTTCGTAAGCCAGTGCTCTATACAGCTGGAGCTGCTGGCCGCACGATTCTCCTCTGAGCGGGCTAAAGTGGGATTTATTATTTCCCTCTTGTCGGGCAGGGCTTTGGAGTGGGCCACACCGCTGTGGGAGCGTGGTGATCATGTGGTGCAGAGTGTCTCGCGGTTCTTGGACACTCTGAAGCAGGTCTTCCTGGGACCGCGAGTCACCCATGACACTGCGCTCCCGCTGCTGGCATTGTCACAGGGCTCGTCCATGGTCAGCCACTTTGCCATCCAGTTCCGGACGCTGGCCTCAGAGTTAGAGTGGCCAGATAAGGTCCTCATTCCGGCATTCTGGAGAGGTTTGGCTGGCCATGTGAAGGACGCTCTGGCCACCAGGGAGATTCCCGCTACACTGGAGGAGCTTATCACTGTCTCCACCCGTATTGATCTTCGCTTCGCCGAGCCAAGGTTGGAGCGGGACCAGTGTAGGCAGAGGTTTAGGTTGGCACCTAGTTTTACTAAACCTCTGGAATCTTCCGATCGGGCGTCCAAGCGTCAGGGGGCTTCCTGTGAGGGATCCAGGCCCTGGTCCGCTTGAGCTCCTGTGAGCTGTCATGTTTGCCAGCAGTCTGGTCACCTTGCCAACCAGTGCCAACAGCAGCTGGGAGAACGCTCGCGCCTAGTGGCTGTAGGAGGCGGCGCACTAGAATCAGCGACGTTTTCCTCCAAGCTGTCCTTTATGGGGACACTTGAGTTTAATTCTTCCTCTCTGGCGGTGGAGGTTTGCGTGGATTCCAGGGCAGAGGGCAATTTTATGTCGTCAGCCTTCGCTCAATGGCACGCTATACCCCTCATTATGATGTCTACACCAGTCTCCATCAGAGTGGTGAACGGTGCCACTCTACCCTCACAGATAACCCACCAGACAGTCCCCTTGTTACTCTCAGTGGCTCCATCTCATCAGGAGATGATATCCCTCCTCGTCATGGCCGAGGGTATTGACCAGGTACTTCTAGGGGTCCCCTGGCTGCGTTACCACTCCCCCCATATAGAGTGGTCTTCAGGGAGGATTATTGGGTGGAGTAAATCATGTGAGGGTAAATGTCTAAGGGAGTGCGTTCAGGTTGCCTGTACCGAGGTTCCCGCTGATCTCTTCTCGCTCCCCAAACACTATCGACAGTATGCGGATGTGTTCTCCAAAAAGGTGGCGGAGACCCTTCCACCGCATCACCCCTATGACTGTCCTATTGACCTCTTGCCTGGTGCTGAGCCTCCCCGGGGTCGAGTCTATCCCCCATCTCTCCCAGAGACAGAGGCCATGTCTCAATACATCAGGGAGAATCTGGCAAGAGGATTCATTAGGAAGTCAGTGTCACCAGTGGGGGCGGGATTCTTCTTTGTCCAGAAGAAGAGTGGGGAACTACGTCCTTGCATTGATTACAGGGGTCTTAACGCCATCACCATTAAGAATAAGTATCCTCTGCCCCTGATATCAGAGCTGTTTGATAGGCTACGGGGAGCGAGGGTGTTTTCCAAACTTGATCTGCGGGGGGCTTACAACCTGATTCGCATCCGTGATGAGGACGAATGGAAGATGGCATTTAACACCAGGGATGGGCACTATGAATACCTGGTGATGCCCTTCGGCCTCTGTAATGCCCCGGCCATCTTCCAAGACTTTGTGAACGATATCTTCCGGGATATGCTTACCACCTCGGTTGTAGTCTATCTGGATGATATTCTCATCTACTCTCCAGATATTGACTCCCATCGGAGAGATGTTTGCAGAGTTTTCGATCGCCTGCGGGCAAACTCCCTCTATGCCAAGTTGGGGAAGTGTGTGTTTGAGCAGGAGTCCTTGCCTTTCCTGGGCTATATCAGTTCCGCCCGGGGATTGGCCATGGATCCTGCCAAGCTACAGGCGGTGAAGGATTGGCAGGAACCTCATTCTCTCAAAGCGGTGCAGCACTTTATGGGGTTCAAAAATTATTAGCGCCAATTCATCCCGCACTTCTCGACTTTGGTAGCACCCTTGGTAGCCCTCACCAAGAAGGGTGCAAATCCCAAGTTGTGGTCGGGACCGGTCTCCAAGGCCTTCTCCTCCGTTAAGTCCCATTTCGCTAGCGCTCCCATTCTACATCGCCCTGATGTAGATAAGCCCTTCATTCTGGAAGTGGATGCCTCTTCCGTCAGTGCTGGAGCAGTCCTGTTTACGAAAGACACGCAAGGTCGGAAGCACCCATGCTTCTTTTTCTCCAAGACCTTCACACCGGCGGAGAGGAATTATGCCATCGGGGACAGGGAGTTGCTAGCGATGAAGTTGGCCTTCTCGGAGTGGAGACACCTTGAGGGGGCTCGCCACCCTTTCCAGGTGTTCACCGACCACAAAAACTTGGTCTATTTGCAAACAGCCCAGCGGCTAAACTCTCGCCAGGCCAGATGGTCTTTGTTCTTTTCCCGTTTCCACTTCACCCTCCATTTTCTCTCCAGAGAGAAGACCGTCCGTGCCGATGCTCTATCCCGCTCCGTGGTGTCATCGGAGAAAGAGGAGCCTCGGCTGATTGTCCCATCCGAGAGCCTGAGGACTGTGACTCCGGATGCCCTTGAGTCAGTACCTCCAGGCAAGACATTTGTCCCTGCCCGTCTGCGACCGGAGATCCTCTCTTGGGCTCATTCGTCCAGGGTGGGTGGACATTTCAGGACAAAACGGACCTCTAAACTTTTAGCGAGGACGTACTGGTGGCCGCATATGGCCCGTGACGTCAGGGATTATATTCAGGCGTGCTTCTCTTGCACCCAGAATAGGTCCTCTCGGCAGCGGCCCGCTGGACTTCTTTTTCCTCTGCCGGTAGCGGACAGGCCCTGGGAGATGGTCGGTATGGACTTTGTGGTCGGGCTACCTAAGTCCTGTGGCAGCACGGTCATTTGGGTTGTCACCGACCATTTCTCTAACATGGTGCACTTGGTACTAGAGTTGAGCGAAACGGGTCGAAAAAATTCAAAGGTCGCCGACTTTCGCCAAAGTCGGGTTTCATGAAACGAAACCCGACCTTAGCGTGAGGTCGGCGACTTTAGCACCAAAGTCGCGTTTCAAAAGATGCTTTAGCGCCCTTTTTCAGCCAATCAGGAAGAACGGACACTGTGGGCAACGTGATGACATAGGCAGCGGTCACCACCATCTTGGAGAAGGGCATGCAAGTGATTGGCTTGCTTTGTGGGGCGTCACAGGGGGTATAAAAGGGCGTGCACGCCGACCGCCATGCTACTCATGCTGATCCCAGAATAGGGAGAGCTGCTGCTGCTGCTGATTCTGTAGGGAGAGTGTTAGGAAGACAAAGAAAAAAACTGCTTCTGCTGATCGCGCTTTTCACTGTAGTTACTGTGCAGTGAAAGGTGAAGATTTTTGCTTTTGTGCAGCAGCGCTGGTGGTGATTAACCTGCCTTTTAAGGCTAGCTGCATTGCTGTGTGCACACTGATGTTCAAACTGCTTTTTTAAAAGCAATCCAAATTTTATTGTTTTGTCCTGGTGAGGTACTGAGCGTTCATTTTTTCACACACCGTACAGCTTTGTACGCTCCTCACACAGTACCGTGTAACAGCTGTTATCACGGCCAAATTGAAGCTAAGTGTGTGACTCTGTAAGGAAAAGCTGAGGAGTTTGTCCGTTCTTACAGACCTACACCTTATAGTTTTGTCATTTTTCAAACAGTTTAGTATATCCGCTGTTTGATTACATTCAAAACTAGAGAGAGACAGCATGTGTCAGTCTGTATACAAAAACACGGAGCTTGACAATTTTACATACACCGTACAGCGGTGTACGCTCCTCTCACAGTACCGTGTAATGGCTGTTATCACGGCCAAATTGAAGCTAAGTGTGTGACTCTGTTAAGAAAAGCCGAGGAGTTTGTCCGTTCTTACAGACCTACACTCTAGGGAGATTCCAATTCTGCCCAATTCTATACACACCTTATAGTTTGTCATACACTAGGCAAATTCTGCCTGTCACATTGCGGTGTAATATACACAGAGCCTGACAGAATCCAACTGTGTCCTGAAGTCTAGAGAGATTCAGATTCTCCCCAGTCCTCTATACACCATCCAGAATCTGCCAGTCACATTGCGGTGTAATATAAACAGGACCTGACAGAATCCAACTGTGTCCTGAAGTCTAGAGAGATTCCAATTCTTCCCAGTCCTCTATACACCTTTCTTACACCATCTATAATCTGCCTGTCACAATGCGGTGTAATATAAACAGGGCCTGACAGAATCCAACTGTGTCCTGAAGTCTAGAGAGATTCCAATTCTCCCCAGTCCTCTATACACCTTTCTTACACCATCTAGAATCTGCCTGTCACATTGCGATGTAATATAAACAGGACCTGACAGAATCCAACTGTGTCCTGAAGTCTAGAGAGATTCCAATTCTCCCCAGTCCTCTATACACCTTTCTTACACCATCCAGAATCTGCCTGTCACATTGCGGTGTAATATAAACAGGACCTGACAGAATCCAACTGTGTCCTGAAGTCTAGAGAGATTCCAATTCTCCCCAGTCCTCTATGCACCTTTCTTACACCATCTAGAATTTGCCTGTCACATTGCAGTGTAATATAAACAGGGTCTGACAGAATCCAACTGTGTCCTGAAGTCTAGAGAGATTCCAATTCTCCCCACTACTATATACTTTACACCTTGTACCTGGTTTTACAGTACCATATAGTTGGTGGTTTTTTGGGTACATTTTCCCCCAATAATGAGGAAGTGTGGTGGAAGAGTCTGTGGAAGTGGGCGGGGGTTGGCAGCTGGTAATGATGGTGTTGGTGGTGCATCTGCTGGTAGTGGAAAAAGCAAAATAGCACCTCATGCAGGAGGTGTTGAGCCTGCATCATCGTCTGGCTCCACAAGGCCTCGAAGGCTCCCTTTTCTGGGAGTAGGTAAACCGCTTTTAAAGCCGGAGCTTGAAGAACAAGTTTTGGCTTACATTGCTGACTCCAGCTCTATCGCCTCCTCTTCTGAAGTTTTAAAAAATAAAAGCACTGAGTCGTCATTGGTGGCTCATGGTCATGAACCACACCTTTCCTTGTGTCCTTCACCCCAACCAAAATTGAAGGATGCGGCAGGCCACCCTACAGATTACTCCATGGAGCTGTTTTCACATACCATGCCTGGGTTATCAAGTCAAATCGTGAATTACCCAGGCCAAGATGAATCTGACATGGAGTGCACTGCTGCACAGCCACTGATAGATGATTCTGCTGGTACATTCACTCAGAGCACTACATTGTCCTCGCAGTGTACTGAGGCAGAATCTGACCCTGATGAAACTCAGGTGCCCCTTCCCGCATACTATACCACCATACACGGTGACACAGAGGAAGGTGCACATGACATTGAAGAGGAGGTGATGGATGACCCAGTTGTTGACCCAGATTGGCATCCATTGGGGAAAGAGGGTGCCGCTGCTAATAGCTCAGAAGGGGAGGAGGAGCATCCGCAGCGGGCATCGACATCACAACAACTGTTATCTGGCAGGCCCGGAGCAGTCCAAAAACAGGTTACAAAAACCAAAAGAGCTGCAGGACAGCTTGGCCAGACGGTCAAAATAGCACAGCGTGCAAGGTCTCAAAATGTCTTCCATAGTAGGAAGAGTGCAGTGTGGCACTTTTTTGAACAAAATCCTAATGATCAGGCAAAGGTTATCTGTAAGAAGTGCGCAAAGACCTTTAGCCGAGGGAAAAATCTGAGAAATTTGAATACCAGTTGCATGCTAAGACATTTAACCACCATGCACTAGCAAGCGTGGACGGACTACCAAAACTCACGTACCACATGTGCAACTGCTCCCAAAGAAGGTAGTCAGCAACACTACATTGTTTCCCCCACTGTAAGCCCACCGGTTAGCACACCACCAGCATCAAATGTTGAGTTGTCGTCGCAAGGACAAATCAGTCAGGGAATCACACTGTTATTGCAACGAAAGACTGAATCTAGGCCATCAGAAAGAACACCAACTCCATCTCCATCATCAACCCTCTCTCAGTCCGCCAAGTCCACCGCTAGTTCGCCCATATGCAGCTCTCAAGTCCAGCTCACCCTACCAGAGACTATGAGTAGGACAAGAAAGTACTCATCCTCTCATCCGCGTACACTGGGTTTGAACGCCCACATTGCCAAACTAATCTCGCTAGAGATGATGCCCTATCGGTTGGTTGAAAGCGCAGCTTTCCGTGAACTCATGGCCTACGCAGTACCACGCTATGAGCTACCCAGTCACCACTTCTTTTCTCACAAAGCCATCCCAGCCCTCCACCTTCATGTGAAAAATCGCATTGTACATGCACTCAAGCAATCAGTGAGTGGAAAAGTGCACCTCACAACTGATGCATGGTCCAGTAGGCATGGCCAGGGCCGTTACGTGTCCATCACTGCGCACTGGGTTAATGTGGTGGATGCAGGGTCCACAGGGGACAGCGGTGGTGGGACAGTGCTGCCTAGCCCACGGTATAGGAAACAGTTGGCTGTAGGCGTTCGACCCTCCTCCTCCAGAAGCGAAAGGTCGTCCACAGAACGCAGTCGCACGAGCACTCCATCCGCAGCTGCCAGTGTTGCACACGAGGTGTCCCCCTATCGATCAGCTAGTGGAAAGCATCAGCAGGTTGTGTTTTAGATGATGTGTTTGGGGGCGACAGACACACCGCAGAGGTACTGGCCGACTACTTTCAGCGACAAACTGAGTCATGGTTGGGCAGTCTACATCTTGAGGCAGGCAAGGTAGTTAGTGATAACAGCCGTAATTTTGTGGCAGCCATAGCCCTTTCAAAACTCAGCCACATACCTTGCTTGGCTCACACCTTGAACCTGGTGGTGCAGTGCTTCCTCAATAATTATCCGGCGTTAACAGGCCTGCTCCAGAAGGTCCGAAGACTGTGCTTGCACATCCGCCAGTCACCGGTACACTCCAGTCGTATGCAGAAGCTGCAGCGATTGCTCCACCTTCCCAAGCACCGCCTAATTATCAACGTTGCAACAAGGTGAAACTACACCCTGCACATGGTTGAGCGGCTGTGCGAACAGAGGCAGGCCGTAATGCATTTGTGGGAGGATACACGGGCAGGCACTTTGAGGGCAGACATGGAGTTGACAGGTGTGCAGTGGTCGAAGCTAAAAGACCTCTGTAAAGTCCTTCAGTGTTTTGAGGAATGCACACGGCTGGTAAGCGCAGACGACGCCATCATAAGCATGAGCATCCCACTTATGCGTCTGCTCATGCAAACTTTGACGCACATTAATACCACCAAAAGTGTATACTGGTGTACGCTTCAAATACATTTCCTTTTTTTGACTTTTTAGATTGTTGTCTAATCCATACTGAGAACACAGAGATTTTAAATGTTTAAACTATGCTATATATACCTGCTATCCAGTGATAATGTACCCTTTCTCAACTTTGTACAATCTGGTCAAATCCATACTGGACCTGAGAACGTCTGAGTCTGTCTCCTGATCTATAGACATAGGTTTTTAATGTGTAAACTATGGTATACATACCTGTTATCCAGTGATACGGTACCCTTTCTCACCTTTGTCCAATCACGTCTAATCCATACTGGGCCTGAGACCATCTGAGCCTGCCTCCTGATATATAGACATAGTTTACACATTAAAAACCTATGCTACATATATACGTGTTATCCGGTGAAACTGTACCCTTTATCAACTTTCTAGAATCTGGTCGAATCCATACTGGGCCTGAGAACGGCTGCCGAGCTGTTAAGCAAGCTACAGCACCTGTGGTTTGGACACGTAATTTTTTCAGGAATGCCGGTTAGGCCTAATTCAGGAATTGCGGATGACCTGCACTTACTGGGAAATCATCGTTCGCGGGGAATAATTGGAATCACAGATCCCCATCATTAACGGTGTTCAGCGGGTTATCTGCACCTGTAAGCGGCAAAAGCTGGTCCTTTCAGTGTAGCACACATGCAGCCCCGGACATGTAAGGCCATGATAGACCTGTTATTGCTCGATCTCGCGTGCCAGAGCCTCATGCGGGGCATGCCGGAGTCTCGTTCGTTAACGGAATAAAGCTGGCAAATCGCTAGCACAACTACAAACGGACAAAGCACACCACACACAGAATCGACAAAACTTTCAATGTGTGCATCTTTTCTTGAGGTGGAATGGTTGTGGTTTCCCGGGTGGAGTCCAATTAAGCCACAGGCTCCACTCCTGGTGGTGCCCTTTTGGACATTCCTTTAAGGTTCAGCTTTGCAATCATACTGCCCCCGGAAAGCAAACACTTTGCCTTCATGGACGCTGTTTGGAGGTTCGTTGGAATAACGCCGCCCGATCGCCAGTTGGCATAATTTTTTGGTGGGAAGTCAGACGGTATATGATCGTGTTCGATTTCAGAATTTTTTTTATTTTGGTTTGTCTTTTACATTTTTATTCCAGCCTTTCTTGACTTCATAAGGGCATGAAAAGCCTATATCTGTGTCTCCTCCACCTCCTCACTAAATGTAGTTGCCGTTTTCCATATGTTAATTTTTGTCTTCTGAGCATTTTTTCGGCTTTGGAACATTTTGTAATTGTTTTCTATGTGTTTGTATGTGTTTGCCTGCCATTGTTTTCAACGTGGTTCGACGAACATTTGACGAACTTGCCTCCTGTGCGACGAACCAAAACACTATCGGGGTGGCTCAACACTACTCATGATATATAGACGTACATTGTTAATGTTTAAACTATGCTATATATACCTGCTATCTGATGATACTGTACACTTTGTCTACTTTTTATATTCTTGTCTAATCCATACTGAGCCTGTAAGCGTCTCTGTGTGACTGATGGAATATATGGAGATTGACAATTATCCTTTGACTTAATAGAGCTGTACGCTTCTGATACAGTGCCATATATCTGATGTTATTTTGTGTCTATTTTGTGCTAAATTTTGAAGTTTGGTGGAAGAGGCCACAGACGTGGGCGTGGGGGGGCCAGCTGATGCTGATGGTGGTGGTGCATCTGCTGGTAGTGGCAAAAGCACAATAGCAGCTAAGGCAGGAGGTGTTGAGCCTGCGTCATGGTCTGGCTCCGGAACGCCTGGAAGGCTACCTTTTCTGGGAGTAGGTTAACCGCTTTTAAAGCCGGAGCATGAGGAACTGGTTTTGGCTTACATTTCCGAAACAGACTCCAGCAAATATTCCCTCCTCTTCTGAAGTTTCAAAAAATGCAAGCACTGAGTCGTCAAGTGCTGGCTCCTGGTCAGGAAGAACCCCTTTCCTTGTGTCCTGCACCCCCACCCAAAGTGAATGATGCAGCAGGCCACACTTCACATTAGTCCATGTAGCTCTTTCTATCATACCATGCCTGGGTTATCAAGTCAAATCGTGAATTCCCCAGTCCAAAATGAATCTGACATGGAGTGTGGGTGGCCAGCCAGGGCAGTGGGGTTAATCGGTACTGGGCTGGTGTCTCACAGGGATGTGTCACGGAGGTGGTGACCCACTCTGTGGCCCTGGGTGTCCATGCAAAGGGGTGAATTACGTTTATAGGTGAATGATACGTGACGCCACCTGTGGTTTCTGATTAGATTGACCAGCGCTGCAGTGTCGCTTCTCTGGGACAGATGTTGTGGTGCAGCTTAGATGTAGAAGCCCTGCAGAGGTAGGGCCGTAGTTGCAGGGCAGATGAAAGAGTTGGCAGATGGTGTGCAGTGCAGGATGTAGCAGAGCCGTGTGCCAGGCGCAGGAGAAAGATGACAGACACAGTCGTGCAGTTCCTTTACCTGTACTTGGTAAGTGCCGTCCAGGACGCAGAGTACAGATGGAGAAGGAGTTGGTCAGCCTGGAAGCCAATTTGGAATTCTCTCTCTGCAGATAGGTAGTGTGGCCTCCGTTCTAGCGCTAAGAGGTACTCGCAGTGCTGAGTTCAATGAAGTTCCCCCTGTTGACTCTCTTTTGGAACTTTCTCATATGGCAGGCAGCCGTAGCCTTTTCCTTCTGGCTCTCACACGTCGCTGCTGGGACCTCCGAGCCTTAGTTGGGTACAGAGCATTTACAACTGCTACTTCCTCCGGTTTCGGCTGCAGGAACGTCAGTGTCCCTACAAACTCGGAGACTCGAATCCGGACCATGCGCTCCAGCTAGGAGTGAGCCTTAACTCTGCTCATCCTCCAGCTCCCCTTCTCACGTCCACACACTTCCCCTTCCCTTCACTGACTACCCTAACTTACCTCTTTCCGACCACAGAGAGCAGCTCCTCAGCAGTCAGGTTCAGAGGTCTCCCTGCTGGCCTGGAGTGAGAAATGTGTTGTGTGTTGGTTTAACTGCTAGAGAGATCCTTTGTTGCTCCCAAGCATGACATCACACTCCCTAGGAGGAAGGTAATGTCACTGTGGCGACCGTACTCCTCGGGGCGCCACAAGTGCACTGATGCCCAGTCACTGCTAGATGATTCTGCTGGTACATTGACCCAGACCACTACATTCCCCTCGCTCTCTACACAGCCAGAATCTGACCCTGATGAGACTCAGGTTACCCTTCCCATATACTGTATCACCTTACACGGTGACAAAGAGGAAGGTGCAGACGAAAGTGCAGGTTCGGCCCACCCGCCGTCAGACACACCGCCGTACTATGAGGGGCCCTGTGCCAGTGCCGTCGCCAATGAGTGGGCCCCCCTGCTTGCTCAGGATCACAGCACTTGCAAAGTTGAAATACTTACCTCTCCCTGCTCCACCGCCATGACGTCTTCTGCGTTTCCTGACAGTGATATTCTGATCAGAGAGTGCAATGACATCACGCCTGTATGCCCAGACTAGTACAGGGATTCCCTAGTGAGGAGACTTATTTAATTGTTTTCAATGTGGGGACAGCAATTTTTGGGGAGCACTATACTCTGGAGAATGATATATGGGGCCCACCATACACTGCAGCATTCCAAAGGTGGACATCAGACACTGGAGCAGCATTTACAGGTCCCATTATACACTAGAGCAGTAGAAATGGGGCCCATAATATATGGAGCATTATTTGGGCCCATAAGACAGTGCAGCTTCATCCGTGGGGACCAACATATACTGTAGCATTATGTGGAGCTCATCATATACTGTTTCAAACATTATATGGGACCAATGATTCTGTATGGAGAAATAGATGGGCCTCGTCATGAGATGTAAAAAGTGAAGTATTTTTCATTGTACTATACCGCTATTTCTCTGCCATATCGGAGCATGATGAGTTGTGGTATGTGTTAAAGGGGCGCTCTTTCGCCCAGGGCACATGAAAACCTGGAGCCAGCCCTACCCCCCCACAACTTTAGCCAAATAACCCCCATTTTTCAGTGCGTAACTTGTATTATGAAGTTAATTAAGGTTGACAAGCTTAAGTAAGAAGAATTGATGCTTTTGGCATTCAAATGGGCACTGTAGGTGTGTTTCCTGTCCTCCTCTCACTGCCGACTTTTATCCCCCATTGACTTACATTGGGTTTCGTGTTTCGGGACGACCCCGACTTTTCCCTATAATCGGCCTATCTTGCTCGACCCGACTTTTGGAAAAGTCGGGTTTCATGAAACGAAACTCGACCCTAAAAAAACAAGCATTATGTGGAGCTCATCATATACAGTTTCAAACATTATATGGGACCAATGATTCTGTATGGAGAAATATATGGGCCTCATTACTCTGCATAGCGCACTATGCGGTGACCACAATACTGTATGGAGTAATATACTGTCCGTTTTTGGAGCTATTTGAGAATTTAAAATGAATATCAGTCATAAAATGTAAAAAGTGAAGTATTTTTCATTGTACTATACCGCCATTTCTCTGCCGTATCGGAGCATCATGAGTTGTGCTATGAGTTCAAGGGGCGCTCTTTGGCCCAGGGCACATGAAAACCTGGAGCCAGCCCTACCCCCCCACAAATTTAGCCAAATAACCTCCATTTTTCAGCGCGTAACTAGTATTATGAAGTAAATTAAGGTTGAAATGCTTCAGTAATAAGAATTGATGTTTTTGGAATTCAAAAGGGCACTGTAGGTGTGTTTCCTGTCCTTCACTCCCTGCCGACTTTGCTTCCCCATTGACTTGCATTGGGTTTCGTGTTTCAGTCGGCCTTCGACTTTTTACAAAAATCGGCCGATTTCATTCAACCCGACTTTTGCAAATATCGGGTTTCATGAAACCCGACTCGATCCGAAAAAAGGCAAAGTCGCTCATCTCTACTTGGTACCTCTCTCCCGGTTACCTTCTGTGCGGGGCCTGGCAGTGTTGTTCTTTAAGCACGTTTTCCGCCTGCATGGCATGCCGGACAAGATTGTCAGTGACCGGGGTCCTCCGTTTGCATCCCGGTTTTGGAGAGAGCTTTGTTCCCTGCTCAGCATTGAGCTGAATCTCTCCACGGCCTATCATCCTGAGACAAAAGGGTTGGTAGAGAGAGCCAACCAGACCCTGATCACATATCTTCGACATTTTGTCTCGGCCAGGCAGGACGACTGGGCATCCTTGCTGCCGTGGCAGAGTTCGCTTTGAACAAAGCTGTGGCCGACTCCACCGGACAGACCCCATTCCTCCTAAATTACGGTCAGCATCTGCGCGTCCCTGTGCCCATGCCCGTGTCATCCACTGACTCCAGGGTGGCAGACTGGGTGGTGGAGGCACACAACATTTGGGATCGCACCCAGGATGCTGTCCGGGCTTCCAAGGAGAGAATGAGGACCTCCGCTGATGCACACCGACACCCTGCTCAGACTTTTGCCCCTGGCGACTTGCTGTGGCTCTCCGCCCAAAACATCAGGCTGCGGGTAGAGTCCGCACCATGCTACATTGGCCCCTTCAAGGTCCTCGAGCAGATCTGCTCTGGGGTCTACCGTCTGGCCCTTCCACCACACTTGGCTATCTCTGATACTTTCCACATGTCCCTCCTTAAGCCTGTTCACTTGTCTCAGTTCTCCGAGTCATCTGCCGGGACATCAGACTTGTCTTTGGACGAGTTTGAGGTCAATGCCATCGTGGGACGCGGGTCAAAAAGTTTTATTTGATGGATTGGAAGGGTCATGGTCCAGAGGCTCAGACCTGGGAGCCAGTGGAGAGCATCCATGCTCTTTTTCTCATTGTGGAGTTTGAGTGCAGCGAGGCTCAGAGGGGAGTGGGCCCTAGGAGGAGGGTAATGTTAGGCGTCAGATTTCTGTCGCTGCACAGCGAGAATCCCAAGCCTTACTTCCAGCGGTCTCCCATTCCTCTCCAGCCACAGAGGAGGTTGCTTAGCAAACTGGTCAGTCCAGGAGCTCTGCCCAGGCCAGCTCCATGGGTTTGCTTGCTGCTGCCACCTCTGGCACAGCTATGACAATACATGCTGCTCAGCAGCGAGATTCTCCAGGGACTAAGTCCCCATGTCGGGCCACTGAGCATGCCTGTGGAGTGATCTCCCATTGGAGATCGAAGCTCACGTGCTCAGATCCTGCTCCTGTTCGGATTGGCCCATCCGAGAAGCAAGGAAGGTCCCGGACGCTCGCGGCTATAAAAGGTTTGCATGGCCGCTCACCCACGCGTTGGATAGACTGTATTTACAGACTATGTGGAGTGAGTGATGTATGCACGCATGAATGTCTCTGGTAAATGACTCATTAAGAAACCCCTACCCTTGGTACGCATGTGTTGTGCAGCCTAGCCTGCTAGCGCCCAGGCTTAGGCGTACGTAGGACAGAGGTTGAGTCAGGCATCAGTCCTCACCAGGTACTTGGCACGCCTCAGTGTAAGTGCTCCATAGCCAGCGTCTATAGCGGCATTCGCCGCAGCGACGCCGCGCGTTCAGTGGGCCTATAAGGACTCTAACCCCGTGTCCTTGGGGTAGAGTTCTGTGGCCGGACAGTGTGCGTTCTTTTGGCCTGGCTCTGTGAGCTTAGCAGGCTCCGGCATTTACTTTCAGCGGTTGTGCGGCTCTGTGCATTAACAAAGTTCGCCCCTGTTCACATTGGGTGACGTAACCCACGTGTGACTGGTTTCTCACTGCTTAATTCTTCCGCCATTACTTAGCAATAGTGTACCACCTCTGCACGGTGGATCCCGAGCTGCGAACGCACCTACTATTATTTTATAATTCGGTGCGTTCCGCCAGCCCTAACAGTCCCTTTATGAGGTAATAACTCTGAAATGCTTCCATGGATCCCACTGATTCTGACAAATGTTTTCTCATGACATATTGTACTTCATGTTAGTGGTAAAATTTCATTCAAATAACTTGCGTTCATTTGTGAAAAAAACAGAAATTTGGCGAAAATTTTGAAAATTTCACAATTTTTCCAAATTTGAATTTTTATGCCCTTAAATCACAGAGATATGGCACACAAAAAACTTAATGAGTAGCATTTCATACATGTTTACTTTACATCACCACAATTTTGGAACCAAAATTTTTTTTGTTAGGAAGTTATAAAGGTTAAAAGTTGACCAGCGATTTCTCATTTTTGCAACACCATTTTATTTTTACGGACCACATCACATTTGAAGTCACTTTGAGGGGTCTATATGATAGAAAATAGCCAAAAGTGACACCATTCTAAAAACTGCACTCCTCAAGGTGCTCAAAACCATATTCAAGAAGTTTATTAACCCTTCAGGTGCTTCACAGGAATTTTTTGAATCTTTAAAAAAAATGAACATTTATCTTTTTTTCACAAAAAAATTACTTCAGGTCCAATTTTTTTTCATTTTACCAAGGGTAAAAGGAGAAATTGGACTGCAAAAGTTATTGTGCAATTTGTCCTGAGTACGCTAATACCTGATATGTGGGGGGAACCACTGTTTCGGTGCATGGCAGAGCTCAGAAGGGAAGGAGCGCCGTTTGACTTTTTCAATGGAAAATTGGCTGGAATTCAGATCGGATGCCATGTCACGTTTGGTGAGCCCCTGATGTACCTAAACAGTGGAAAGCCCCCACAAGTAACCCAATTTTGGAAACTAGACCCCCCCCAAGGAACTTATCTAGATATGTGGCGAGAACTTTGAACCCACAAAGGGTTCACAGAAGTTTATAACGTACAGCCGTACAATTAAAAAAATCATATTTTTTCCATAAAAATGATCTTTTCACCCCCAATTTTTATTTTCCCAAGGGTAACAGGACCCTAAAAGTTATTGTGAAATTTGTCCTGAGTACGCTGATACCCCATATGTGAGTGTAAACGACTATTTGGGCGCATGGCAAAGCTCAGAATGGAAGCAGCGCCATTTGACTTTTTGGCTGGAATTGAGATCGGACACCATGTGGCATTTGGAAAGCCCCTGATGTACCAAAACAGTGTAAACCCCCCACAAATGACACAATTTTGGAAACTAGACCCTCCAAGGAACTTATCTAGGTGTGTGGTTAGAACTTTGAACCCCCAAGGGCTTCACAGAAGTTTATAACGTACAGCCGTACAATTAAAAAATCATATTTTTTCCACAAAATTGATCTTTTCACCCCCAATTTTTATTTTTACAAGGGTAACAGGACCACAAAAGTTATTGTGCAATTTGTCCTAAGTACGCTGATACCGCATATGTGGGGTTAAACCACTATTTGGGTGCATGGCAGAGCTCGGAAGGGAAGCAGCGCAATTTGACTTTTTTGGCTGGAATTGGGATTCGACACCATGCCGCGTTTAGAAAGCCCCTGATGTGCCTAAACAGTAGAACCCCCCACAAATGACACCATTTTGGAAACTAGACCCCCCAAGGAACTTATCTAGATGTGTGGTGAGCACTTTGAACCTCCAAGGGCTTCACAGAAGTTTATAATGCCCGAGCGTGAAAAAAAATCATATTTTTTTCCACAAACATGATCTTTTAGTCCCCAATTTTTTTGTTTTCCCAATGGTAACAGGAGAAACTGGACCCCAAAAGTTGTTGTCTAATTTGTCCTGAGTGCGCTGATACTCTATATGTGGGAGAAAACTACTGTATGGGCACACGTCAGGGCTCAGAAGGGAAGTAGTGACGTTTTGGAATGCAGACTTTGATGGAATGGTCTGCGGGTGTCATGTTGCCTTTGGAGAGCCCCTGATGTACCTAAACAGTAGAAACCCCCCACAAGTGACCCCATTTTGGAAACTAGACCCCCATGGAACTTATCTAGATGTGTGGCGAGCACTTTGAACCCCCCCAGTGCTTCACAGAAGTTTATAACGCCTGGGCGTGAAAATAAAAAAATCATTTTTTTCCACACAAATTATATTTTTGCCCCAATTCTTTATTTTCCTAAGGGTAACAGGAGAAATTGGACCCCAAAAGTTGTTTTGCAATTTGTCCTGAGTAGGCTGATACCCCATATGTGGGGGTAAAACACTGATTGGGCACATGGCAGAGCTTGGAAGGGAAGGAGCACCATTTGACTTTTTCACCACAGAATTGGCTGGAATTGAGATCAGATGCATGTTGCATTTGGAGAGCACGTGATGTGCCCAAACAGTGGAAACCCCCCCAATTCTAACTCCAACCCTAACCCCAACACACCCCTAACCCTAATCTCAGCCCTAACCCTAACCCTAGCCCTAATGGGAAAATGGAAATAAATACATTTTTTAATTTTATTATTTTTCCCTAACTAAGGGGGTAATAAAGGGGGGTTTGATTTACTATTTATAGCGGGTTTTTATTTTTGGCAGCTGTCACACGCTAAAAGACGCTTTTTATTGTAAAAATAGTTTTTGCATCACCACATTTTGAGGGCTATAATTTTTCTGTATTTTGACCCACCGAGTCATGTGAGGTCTTATTTTTTGCGGGACGAGTTAATGTTTTTATTGGTACCATTTTCGGGCATGTTACTTTTTTTGATCGCTTTTTATTCTGATTTTTGGGACGCAGAATGAACAAAAACCAGCATTTCAAGAATTTCTTTTGGGGGGTGCGTTTACACCGTTACGCGTGCGGTAAAATTGATAGGGCGTTTTTATTCTTCGGGTCAGTACGGTTACAGCGATACCTCATTTAGGTTTTTTTTTTATGTTTTGGCGCTTTTATGCAATGAAAACAATTTTATATAAAAAAATAATTATTTTTGCATCTCTTTATTCTGCAAGCTATGACTTTTTTATTTTTTCGCTGATGACGCTGTATGGTGGCTCGTTTTTTGCGGGACAAGATGACGTTTTCAGCGGTACCATGGATATTTATATCCGTCTTTTTAATTGCGCGTTATTGCACTTTTTGTTCGGCAGTATGATAATAAAGTATTATTTTTTGCTTTGTTTTTTTATTTTTTAAGGGGTTCGCTATGAGGGTTAACTAATGGGACTGTTTTATAGGGCAGGTCGCTACGGATGCGTCGATACCAAATATGTGTACTTTTATTGTTTTTTTTTTTATTTCCAAAAATGAATTTATTAGGGAATATATATTTTTTTATTTATTTAGCGATTTTTTATAAATTATTTTTACATTTTTTTTTTTACTTTATTACATTTTCCCAGGGGCGACATCACTGTCATGTGACAGATTGCTGATCTGTCACATCACAGATCGCTGTGACAGATCAGCAATCTGTCACAGGCAGTGCAGAAGGCTTCCTCGTGCAGGCGCTTTGCAGTCATGAGGAATCCGGCTCCCTGCAGGCCCCCAAAGGTTCCCGCCGCCATTTTGGATCCAGGGACCTGCAGGGAAGGAGGCCCCTGGAGCAGCGCTGCACATCGCGCTGCTCTGGGGGACTCAGGGAAGCACGGAGGGAGCCCCCTCCCTGCCGATGCTTTCCTAAACCCCCAGTACACTGCGATCGTGTTTGATCGCAGTGTGCCAGGGGTTATCGTGTCGGGGGCGGTCCACGACCGCCCCTGACACAGTGCGATCGCTATGACGTACTATCCCGTCCCTGGGAATTAAGTCCCAGGGCACATGGACGGGATAGTACGTCATATGGCAGAAAGGGGTTAATGATAGAAAAACCCACAATGGTGACAGTAATAGTAACTAAATAATAAATAAAAAATCTATGAAAATTGAACAAATGAAAGTCAGACATTGCTTCTCAACCATGCTTCCACAGAATAAAAAAAAAAATAAAACTCATGAAACAGGCCTGAGCTGAAAGAAAGCGCTGAAACATGCCGTCTGGAAAAGGCAACCTTCAAACACGAGACAACTCTAGCAGTTCGCTCTTGAGCAGTGGGCCAAGATACCTGTCAAGAGGTGGAGAAGTCACACTGACAGTTACAGGAATCGTTTGATTGCAGTGATTGCCTCAAAATGTTGTGCAACAAAATATTAAGTTAAGGGTACCATCATTTCTGTCCAGGCCTATTTCATGAGTTTTATTTTTTTTTTTAAATTCTGTGGAAGCATGGTTGAAAAGTAATGTCTGACTTTCATTTGCTCATTTTCATAGATGTTTGATTTATTATTACTTTTGTCAGATTCAAGTTATTTCTGTCACCATTGTGGGTTTTTCTGTTATTATACAAGGGGTACCAACAATTTTGACCACGTGTGTATGCTTTTTGGTACAAACTCCCTTCAAGCTCTACTTTTGATTAACATTTGGCACATTGTTAGCGAATATCATATAAATTGTTGTCATGCATCTCACTCTCTGTACATGCTCATAATTATATAATTGTATACAGTGGATGTCAAGATAGATTAATATTCCCCACTGTCCCACATTATAGCTCATCAATACACATTGAACATTTATAAGGAAAGCACAGTACAAGGTTTAAGAATGTTTGCGTTAGGTCGGGGTCAGACTTGAGAGAAACTCGTACGAGTCTTGCATCTTAATACCCGTCACTGCCGCCGGCACGGGACCGGAGCATTCAGCTGCATAGAAATACATGCAGCCACGCACTCCGGTCCCGAGTGCCGGTGGCAGTGCCGGGTATTAATATGCAAGACTCGTACGAGTTTCTCGCAAGTCTGACCCCATCCTTAGTAAACATCTTCCTCCCTATGTACAGACAAACCTATTAAAAGTGTAAATAAATAAAGCCATAATGTGATACATATACCACTGGCTGACCTGCTTACTGATGGTCTCCAGTTACTAACTCATGTAACAAGGCAGCACGGTGGATCCGTTCTTATCGCTGGGGTTCTGGGTTTAAAAACCAATTAATGAGAACACCTGAATAGAGACTGCATGTTCTTCTTGTGTTCCACTTGGGTTTTGCCAGGTGTTTTGGTTTAAACCTTGACCCAAAAACGTAATGGTGGATTGTCTGACTTTATATAAAAAAGTGTATTTGTGTCAGAGATAATGAAATCAGATTGTGAGCTCGTGTGAGTTGGAGACTGATGTGAGTAGTGACAATCGGTACAAAGCTGTGGAATATATTGGTGTTTTATAAACAGTGAAAACTAGGCTATTGCCGCGCTGTTTGCAATTTTTTAACTTATTTACCTCCAAATTCGTTTTATGGGATGTCTGGCTTTTTAATATACAGAAACATAGATTACGTTTTAAAATTAATTCTCCAGCATCACATCCTGTTCCTGGCATATGCTTTATGTTCTTGTTCTGTATGTGAACTTTACAGAAGACAACAAATGCATCAAAAGTGTAGTCTGTACTTTATCTGTGGCTGTGCATTCCTGATTTATACACCCCAAAATATTCCTAATTCTTTAATCTGTGTTACCAAAATAAATAATTTGCTTTTCAAAGTCCTCCATAGTCATATGTTATAATAAATCAAACTATTAAAATGTCGTAATCTGTGACCTATTCTTCCTATGTCCACAATAAAAAGACATGAGTGTCAGATTTATGGCTCAGTCACACTTCTGCATATATCAGCAATGTCTGCTTGAGATAAATGTAGATGCTTGTGTTGTTGGGGGTCATAAATAAGTGTGAGCATGTACAGTGATAAAAGATGCAGACGTTAATACTGTCCATACATGGGTTCACAAAGCAAACTGTGGTTCTGCTGATTAGAGACTGTCCATGTTGTGTCAGTTTGTTTTAGTTTTTCGCTCCAGCTGATTGAAGACTTTGCCGAATGTAAACCTCACTTTTCATTCGCCACAATTACCCCAGAATTATTTTTGTGGAAAATGCGCTAAACTTACTAAGAGGCAACCCGTCATGCTTGGCTGTCATTACGCTTGAAACTTAAATCTACTATTGCTACGAGCAGTCATAGATCGGCTCTACAATTTGCACATATTTCTAGCCAAAAATGTTATTTATTTGTAAATATAAAATCAGTTAGGAAATGTGCACACGCTGCAGATTCACCTGCGGGTTTTTTCCCGCGGAACCGCAGGGTGTGAAACCGCAGTGGAATCCGCAGAAACAATTGACATGCTGCGGAAAAAAAAGCAGCAAAACCGCGCAGAAACAAACGCAGCGTGAGCACTGCAGTTTTGAAAACCCATAGGGTTATATGGTATTGTACCATGTCTGCGGAACTGCTGCGGTCCCGCAGGGCCAAAACCGCAGCAGAACCGCAGCAAAAACAAAAATAGGGTACACTGGTTGTGTGCAGCATCATGCGCCCAGAGGAGGAGCTGACCGGAGGGGGCAGAGCTTAGCGGCAGCCCTGCGCTGCACTTGGTAACGCTAGTGTGAAACTAGCCTTATTACCATGATATGTCTCCATGTGTGAATAATGGTATAAAATAATATAAATAACCTGTTGGTACCTTTTTTTTTAACAGTTTAACCCCTTTCCAACATAGGGCGTAATAGTACGCCGATGTCAGACTCCCTCCCTTTGATGTGGGCTCCGGCAGTGAGCCCACATCTTTCCCGGCATATGGCAGCTGTTTTGAACAGCTAACATGTGCCCGGAACAGCGATCCATCCACGGCTATTAACCCGTTAAATGCCACTGTAAAACGCTGACAGCAGCATTTAACATGCGCTTCCGGCAATCGTGCCTGAAATCCGCCCAAAGGTGACCCCGTCATGGAATCGCGGGTCACCAGTGGGTTGGCATGACAACCAGAGGTATCCTGGAGACCTGTATGGTTGTCACTGCTGGACTGCTGTGATCGCCACCCAGTGGTTGAAGCATGCCAAAAGTAAAAAAAAAGTTATTAAAAATATTACACAAATAAAAAAATTTAAAAGTTCAAATAACCCCCTTTCACCCCATTCAAAATAAAACAATAACAAAAATAAAAGATACACATATTTGATATTGCAGCATTCAGAATCACCTGATCTATCAATAAAAAAAAGGATTAATCTGATCGCTAAACAGCGTAGCAAGAAAAAAAGTCAAAACGCCAGAATTACGTTTTTTTGGTCACTGCGACATTGCATTAAAATTTAATAATGGGTGATCAAAAGATCATTTCTGCGCCAAAATGGTATAATTAAAAATGTCAGCACAAGCAAAAAGTAAGCCCTCACCCAACCCCAGATCATGAAAAATGGAGACGCTATGAGTATCGGAAATTTTTTTTTTTCACAAAGTTTGGAATTTTGTTTTAACACTTAGATAAAAAAGAACCTAGACATGTCTGGTGTCTATGAACTCAAAATGACCTGGAGAATCATACTGGCAGGTCAGTTTTAGTGAACCTAGTAAAAAAGCCAAACAAAAAACAAGTGTGGGATTGCACTTTTTTTGCAATTTCACCGCACTTGGAATTTTTTTTCCCGTTTTCTAGTACAAGACATGGTAAAACTAGAGTTGAGCGACTTTTGTTTTTTAGGGTCGAGTTTCGTTTCGTGAAACCCGACTTTTCCAAAAGTCGGGTCGAGCAAGATCGTCCGATTATAGGGAAAAGTCGGGGTCGTCCCGAAACACGAAACCCAATGTAAGTCAATGGGGAATAAAAGTCGGCAGTGAGAGGAGGACAGGAAACACACCTACAGTGCCCATTTGAATGCCAAAAGCATCAATTCTTCTTACTTAAGCTTGTCAACCTTAATTAACTTCATAATACAAGTTACGCACTGAAAAATGGGGGTTATTTGGCTAAAGTTGTGGGGGGGAGGGCTGGCTGCAGGTTTTCATGTGCCCTGGGCGAAAGAGCGCCCCTTTAACACATACCACAACTCATCATGCTCCGATACGGCAGAGAAATAGAGGTATAGTACAATGAAAAATACCTCACTTTTTACATCTCATGACGAGGCCCATCTATTTCTCCATACAGAATCATTGGTCCCATATAATGTTTGAAACAGTATATGATGAGCTCCACATAATGCTACAGTATATGTTGGTCCCCATGGATGAAGCTCCACTGTCTTATGGGCCCAAATAATGCTCCAAACATAATGGGCCCCATTTCTAATGCTTTAGTGTATAATGGGCCCTGTAAATGCTGCTCCAGTGTCTGATGTCCACCTTTTGAATGTTCCAGTGTATGGTGGGCCCCATCTATCATTCTCCAGAGTATAGTGCTCCCCAAAAATTGCTGTCCCAACATTGAAAACAATCAAAAAAGTCTCCTCGCTAGAGAATCCCTGTACTAGTCTAGACTCCTCGTCGTCCCCATCTTCCATCTCACTGCACAGTATTTCAACTTTGCAAGTGCTGTGATCCTGGGCAAGCAGGGGGGGCCCACTCGTTGGCGACGGCACTGGCACAGGGCCCCTGATAGTACGGTGGTGTGTCTGATGGCGGGTGGGCCGAACCTGCACTTTCATCTGCAGCTTCCTCTTTGTCACCGTGTAAGATGGAACTGTATATGGGAAGGGTAACCTGAGTTTCATCAGGGTCAGATTAAGGCCGGGTAGCGTGTGAGGGGAATGTAGTGGTCTGGGTCAATGTACCAGCAGATTCATCGAGCAGTGGCTGGGCATCAGT
This sequence comes from Dendrobates tinctorius, assembly GCF_039654945.1. Lineage (NCBI taxonomy): Eukaryota > Metazoa > Chordata > Amphibia > Anura > Dendrobatidae > Dendrobates > Dendrobates tinctorius. Next base: position 45,327,328 of record NW_027361684.1, read on the forward strand.
GCACTTGTGTCGCCCCCAGGAGTACGGTCGCCACAGTGGCATTACCTTCTTCCTAGGGAGTGTGATGTCATGCTTGGGAGCAACGAAGGATCTCTCTAGCAGGTTAACTGATTTGGCGGCGTTATTCCCACGAGTCATGACCCTCCAAACAGCGTTCATGAAGGCAAAGTGTTTGTTTTACGTGGGCAGTATGGTTGCAAAGCTGAACCTTAAAGGAATGTCCAGAAGGGCACCACCAGGAGTGGAGCCTACGGTTAAATTCGACTCCACCTGGGAAACCTCAACCATGCCAGCTACAGAACAGATGCACACATTGCAAGCTTAATTCCGTTAACGAACGAGACTCCGTCATGCCCCGCGGTCCGAGTCCGGCTTACTACAGGGACACGTGAGGCTCTGGCACATGAGATTGGCCAACAACTGGTGTGTCATGCCCTTACATGTCCGTGGCTGCATGTGCGCTACACTGAAAAGGCCAGCGTTTGTCGCTTACAGGTGCAGATAACCCGCTGAACAACGTTAGTGATGGGGATCACTGATTACAATTATTACCCGCGAACAATGATTTCCCAGTAAGTGCAGGTCAACCGCAGTTCCGGAATTAGGCCTAACCGTCATTCCTGAAAAACTTACATGTGCAAACCACAGGTGCTGTAGCTTGCTTAACAGCTCGCCAGCCGTTCTCACGCCCAGTATGGATTACACGTGATTGCACAAAGGTGAGAAAGGGTACCGTATCCCCAGATAACATGTATGGTAGCGTACACATTCAAAATATATGTCTCAGGAGGCAGGCTCAGACGGTGTTAGGCCCAGTATGGATTGCACGTGATTGCACAAAGGTTAGAAAGGGTACCATATCCCCGGATAACATGTATGGATAGCGTACACATTCAAAATATATGTCTCAGGAGGCAGGCTCAGACGGTGTTAGGCCCAGTATGGATTGCACGTGATTGCACAAAGGTTAGAAAGGGTACCATATCCCCGGATAACATGTATGGATAGCGTACACATTCAAAATATATGTCTCAGGAGGCAGGCTCAGACGGTGTTAGGCCCAGTATGGATTGCACAAAGGTTAGAAAGGGTACCGTTTCCCCGGATAACATGTATGGATAGCGTACACATTCAAAATATATGTCTCAGGAGGCAGGCTCAGACGGTGTTAGGCCCAGTATGGATTGCACAAAGGTTAGAAAGGGTACCGTATCCCCGGATAACATGTATGGATAGCGTACACATTCAAAATATATGTCTCAGGAGGCAGGCTCAGACGGTGTTAGGCCCAGTATGGATTGCACGTGATTGCACAAAGGTTAGAAAGGGTACCGTATCCCCGGATAACATGTATGGATAGCGTACACATTCAAAATATATGTCTATACATCAGGATGCAGGCTCAGACGGTGTCAGGCACAGTATGGATTTGACGGCCCAGATTACACAGCGGAGGAGCAGGGAGAGGTAAAGATTGCAAATGCTGGGGCCCTGCCCAAGCAAGGGGGGCCCACTCGTGGGCGTCGGTACTGGCACTGGGCCCCTCATAGTACAGCGGTGTGTCTGACGGCGGGTGTGCACCACCACCGTCAGAGACACTTGATTGCACTATGAGGGACCCTGTGCCAGTGCCCGTGCCAAAGAGTCGGCCTACCCACCTGTCCAGGGCAACGGCACTCGCACGGTGTCGTGCGCTAGGTGGTGACCCCGGCCATGGGGGGGGGGGAGGCAGCACAGTTAGGGAGTTTTAGAAAGTGGCATATGTTGATGTTGGACATTCAGCTGATGCAAAAGGCGAAATAGGTGAAGTCCCAGGAAGAGGTGGACCAAAGCAAGCCATTTTTCTGTCACCCTATGTGTCATCAGGGGAAGATGGGACAAAATCCTTGGAAACCCATGCATGGTTCATTTTAATGAAGGTTAGATCATCCACATTTTGGGTTGACAGACGGGTCCTTTTTTCTGTCAGGATTGATCCAGCTGCACTGAAGACTCTTTCCGATAGCACACTTGCAGCTGGGCAAGCGAGCTCCTGTAAGGCATATTGGGCCAATTTAGGCCAGGTGTCCAGTTTAGCGGCCCAATAGTCAAAGGGGAATGACCTGTGTGGGAGAACATCGATATGGGAGGAAAAGTAGTTTGTAACCATAGTTGACAACTGCTGTCTCCTGTCACTTTCCATCGATGCAGTATTACCAGTTGTGTGAGCGGTATTTGAAAAATCAGTCCACAACATTGTCATGAAACCCCTGTCTCCAACGCCATTTCTGCTGTGTGCACCACGAACACCTCTGCCAAGCTGCCCCCGGCCCGTACGGCTCGTGTGAGAACCATCACCGCTGCTGTGTGCTGGGAATGCCTCAAGCAACCGATTTACCAGAGTTGCTTGTTTATTAGCCAATATTAGGTCAAGGTTCTCCTGTGGCATTATGTTTTGTAATTTGCCTTTATAGCGTGGATCCAGGATGCTGGCCAACCAGTAGTCATCATCGTTCATCATTTTGGCAATGCGGGGGTCCCTTTTTAGGATCTGCAAGGCATAATCTGACATGTGGGCCAATGTTCCCGGTGTCAATGATGCACTGCGAGTGCTGGGTGGAGGAGCACTTTCTGGCAAATCCACATCCCTCCAGTCACGCACAAACCCTGTACCAAATCTTGCCACGCCAACATTTTCACTTGCCCCACGAGATGCATCCTCCTCCCCTAAGTAATCATCCCCATCATCATCCTCCTCCTCCTCTTCTTCCTCCACCTCGTCCAGGAGAGGTCCCTGAGCAGACAATGGCTGAATGTCATCAAGGATTCCCTCCTCCTCTTCCTCCTCAACATTGGCTGCAGACGCCTGCTCCTTAAGGTGCGTCAAAGTTTGCATGAGCAGACGCATAAGTGGGATGCTCATGCTTAGGATGGCGTCGTCTGTGCTTACCAGCCGTGTGCATTCCTCAAAACACTGAAGGACTTTACAGAGGTCTTTCAGCTTCGACCACTGCACACTTGTCAACTCCATGTCTGCTCTCAAAGTGCCTGGCCATGTATCCTCCCACAAATGCATTATGGCCTGCCTCTGCTCGCACAGCCGCTCCACCATGTGCAGGGTGGAGTTCCACCTTGTTGCAATGTCGATAATGAGGCGGTGGTTGGGAAGGTGGAGCAATCGCTGCAGCTTCTGCATACAAACGGAGTGTACAGGCGACCGGCGGATGTGCGCGCACAGTCTTCGCACCTTCTGGAGCAGGGCTGTTAACTCCGGATAATTTTTGAGGAAGCACTGCACCACCAGGTTCAAGGTGTGAGCCAAGCAAGGTATGTGGCTGAGTTTTGAAAGGGCTATGGCTGCCACAAAATTACGGCCGTTATCACTAACTACCTTGCCTGCCTCAAGATGTACACTGCCCAGCCATGACTCAGTTTGTCGCTTCAAGTACTCGGCCAGCACCTCGGCGGTGTGTCTGTTGCCCAAACACATCATCTGCAACACAGCCTGCTGACGCTTTCCACTAGCTGCTCGATAGGGGGACACATCGTGTGCAACAGTGGCAGCTGCAGATGGAGTGCTCCTACGACTGCGCTCTGTGGACGAGCTTTCGCTTCTGGAGGAGGAGGAGGGTCGAACGCCTACAGCCAACTGTTTCCTATACCGTGGGCTAGGCAGCAATGTCCCACCACCGCTGTCCCCTGTGGACCCTGCATCCACCACATTAACCCAGTGCGCAGTGATGGACACGTAACGGCCCTGGCCATGCCGACTGGACCATGCATTAGTTGTGAGGTGCACCTTTCCACTCACTGACTGCTTGAGTGCATGGACAATGCGGTCTTTCACATGATGGTGGAGGGCTGGGATGGCTTTGCGAGAGAAGAAGTGGCGACTGGGTAGGTCATAGCGTGGTACTGCATAGGCCATGAGTTCGCGGAAAGCTGTGCTTTCCACCAACCGAAAGGGCATCATCTCAAACGAGATTAGTTTGGCAATGTGGGCGTTCAAACCCAGTGTACGCGGATGAGAAACTGAGTACTTTCTTGACCTACTCATAGTGTCTGGGAGGGTGAGCTGGACTTGAGAGCTGCATATGGTGGAAGTAGCGGTGGACAGGGCGGACTGAGAGAGGGTTGATGATGGTGATGGAGTTGGTGTTCTTTCTGATGGCCTAGAATCAGTCTTTCGTTGATATAACAGTGGGATTCCCTGACTGCTGTGGCCTTGCAACGACACCTCAACATTTGCTGCTGTGCTAACCGGTGGGCTTACAGTGGGGGAAACAATGTAGCGTTGCTGACTACCTTCGTTGTGATCAGTTGCACATGTGGCACTTGAGGTTTGGTGTTGTGTCCACGCTTGCAAGTGCATGCTGGTTAAATGTCTAAGCATGCAACTGGTATTCAAATTTTTCAGATTTTTCCCTCGGCTAAAGGTCTTTGCGCACTTCTTACAGATAACCTTGGCCTGATCATGAGGATTTTGTTCAAAAAAGTGCCACACTGCACTCTTCCTACTTTGGCAGACATTTTGCGGCCTAGCACGCTGTGATCTTTTGACCCTCTGGACAAGCTGTCCAGCAACTCTTTTGATGTTTGGAACCTGTCTTTGGAGTGCTACGGGCCTGCCATATAACAGCTGTTGCGATGTCGATGTCTGCTGTGGATGCTCCTCATCTGAGCTATTGGAAGCAGCACCCTCTTCCCCCAATGGATGCCAAACTGGGTCATCCATCACCTCCTCTTCTATGTCATGTGCACCTTCCTCTGTGTCACCGTGTATGGTGGTATAGTGTGCGGGAAGGGGCACCTGAGTCTCATCAGGGTCAGAATCTGGCTCTGTACACTGCGAGGACAATGTAGTGCTCTGAGTGAATGTACCAGCAGAATCATCCATCAGCGGCTGTGCATCAGTGCACTCCATGTCAGATTCATCTTGGCCTGGGTAATTCACCATTTCACTTGATAATCCAGGCATGGTATGTGAAAACAGCTCCATGGAGTAATCAGTAGTATGGCCTGCGTCATCCTTCAATCTTGGTTGGGGTGAAGGACACAAGGAAAGGTGTGGTTCATGAACATGAGCCTCCAATGATGACTCAGTGCTTTTACCTTTTACAACTGAAGAAGAGGAGGCGATAGAGCTGGAGGCTGAGTCAGCAATGTAAGACAAAACTTTTTCCTGATGCTCTGGCTTTAAAAGCGGTTTGCCAACTCCTAGAAAACTAAGCGTTCGAGGCCTTATGTAGCCAGACGATGACGCAGGCTCAACACCTCCTGCATTCGGTCCTATTTTGCTCTTGCCACTACCATCAGATCCACCACCAACACCATCATTACCAGCTGCCAACCCCCGCCCAATTCCATGGCCTCTTCCACCAGCCTTCCTCATTTTTGGTAGAAATGTAGACAAAATCCAACAAACTATATAGTAATGTAAAACAAGGTACAAGGTGTCTATAGGACAGGTGAGATTTTGAATTTCTGCAGACACTTGTGGACACTGGACACTTTTGGATTGTGTGAGGCCCAATGAATATCTGAGCGCTATGTGACAGGCTCGATGGCACAGCTGTGACCAAAGTGACTAGAGGATAAGGGAGATTTTGAATCTCTGCACACACTTTTGGACACTGGACACTTTTGGATTGTGTGAGGCCCAATGAATATCTGAGCGCTATGTGACAGGCTCGATGGCACAGCTGTGACCAAAGTGACTAGAGGATAAGGGAGAATTTGAATCTCTGCACACACTTTTGGACACTGGACACTTTTGGATTGTGTGAGGCCCACTGATATCTGAGCGCTATGTCACAGGCTCGATGGCATAGCTCTGACAAAAGTGACTAGAAGATAAGGGAGTGTGACGTCCGCCTGCGGGTCTGGGCTGCAGCCAGGCAACACCCCGAGAAACACTGATACCCTTTACCCCTATACAGGGATCTGGATTTATAGCAGAGCCCAGGAGGCGCTGTCTGAATAGGAGCAGTGACCAGAGCAGGACGGTCGCCAGAAAGGTGTTCCAATACGGGACACAGACGTGGAGATATGCGAGTCTAAACCAGTCGGGCAGCAATGGTACAAAAACGGTAGACAGAAGCAGAGTCAGATTCAGGCCGAGAGTCATAAACCAGGAGAGTAGCAGAGGTACAGAATCGTTAGGCAGAAGCAGAGTCAGATTCAGGCCGAGAGTCATAAACCAGGAGAGTCGCAGAGGTACAGAATCGTTAGGCAGAAGGAGAGTCAGAAGTCCAGGCCAAAGTCAGTCAGTCAGAAAGCAATTCACACAGTAACACACAGGGGAACCAAGAATATATCCGGCGGCTTGCAAGACCAGTCCCAAGGTATTTCAGGGATCAGGTCACCCCTCATAGGTTCCTGGACTGATGATGTCATCAGTACCGCCCCCAGGACCAGGCCAGATGGAGATGCAGTAACCTCTTGATGACTGACAGAGGGGTGGAGCCTGCGTCCACCAGATGCCTGCGCAGGTGCCCTTACTCTGTCAGCACCATAACTCCCGGGCGAGCCATGGCGCCTCCTAGTGACCGCGACAGGAGCAGCAGACCCAGAATTTAACGGCGACGTGACAGACCGGCGCCTCCTAGAGGCTAAAGCCGGGACAGTAGGCTCTGAGCCTGACGTGACAGAACCACGGCCCTGTCCAGTGGCCGAGGCAGGAACAGCCGTCCCTGAGTCTGACGATAAAGTGGCGGTCCGGCGCCTCCTAGAGGCCGCGACCGGAACAGCAGGCCCTAAGTCTGGCGGAAACGTGACAGTACCCCCCCCTCCAAGAGGGGCCTCCGGACCCTCAAAACCCGGTTTATCAGGGTGAAGGAGGTGAAACCTTCTAATCAACCCCTTGGCATGAATGTCACTAGCGGGGACCCAGGACCTCTCCTCTGGGCCATAGCCTTTCCAATGAACTAAATATTGCACAGACTTTCTCACTAAACGGGAATCAAGGATGCCCTGGACTTCGTACTCCAAGGCACCCTTGACCAAAACTGGAGGAGGAGGGGACTGGACGGGATGAATTGGGGAGCGGTACACCTTGAGAAGGGATTTGTGGAAAACATTAGGAATTTTAAAAGACTGAGGGAGCCTTAAACGAAAGGCTACCGGGTTAATTACTTCTAATATCTCATAGGGACCAATAAACCTGGGCCCCAGTTTGGCAGATGGCACCTTAAGCTTAATGTTTCTGGTAGACAGCCAAACTTTGTCCCCAACTCCTAGGTGCGGCCCCGTGGACCTCCGTTTATTTGCGGCCGAAGCCTGCCTGACCTGGGACCCTTTCAAGTTTGTGTTCACCTCCGACCAGATTGTCCTTAAGTGACGTATGGAATTCTCTACTCCCGGAAGCTCCGACATCTTGGCCGAAAATGAACCAAAACGTGGGTGCAAACCATGATTGCAGAAGAACGGGGTGGTTTTGATAGATTCCTGGTACTGGTTATTTAGAGCGAACTCAGCTAATGGGAGATGTTCCGCCCAATCAGACTGATGTTCCGAGACATAGCAGCGAAGATATTGCTCTAGAGCCTGGTTGGTACGCTCCGTTTGACCATTGGTCTCAGGGTGGTAAGCGGAGGAGAAGGATAATTCAATACCAATACGTTTGCAGAATGCTCTCCAGAATTTGGAAACAAACTGGGTACCTCGGTCGGACACGATATTCTCTGGAGCGCCATGCAGCCTTATTACATGAACAATAAACAACTTACTCAGAGTTTCTGAATTAGGTAATCCAGAGAGGGGAACGAAATGACATTGCTTACTGAACCTGTCCACCACCACCCAGATACATGTCTTCCCCTCTGAGGGTGGTAGGTCAGTAATGAAGTCCATGTAGATGTGGGTCCATGGACTCTCTGGAGCGGGCAAGGACTGGAGCCAGCCGGCAGGCCGATTGTGAGGGGACTTGGCGCGAGCACAGATTTCACAAGCTAGTACATAATCCTTGCAGTCCTTAACTACCGTTGGCCACCAAAAACTCCTAGTCACAAGCCTGGCGGTATTATTGACCCCAGGATGGCCTGCCAGGACGGAGTCGTGCGACTCCTTCAGAACTTGTAGGCGAAACGGCGCTGGAACAAACAATTTCTGGGGGGGCGTCGAGTCAGGGGCTGGTTCTGGGGACCTACGGATCTCCTCCAGAAGGTCCAGAGACACAGCCGACACAACAATACCATTGGCCAGTATTGGAACTGGCTCCGAGTCCTCAGCCTGTGAGGGGCAGAAACTTCGAGAGAGAGCATCAGCCCTCACATTTTTGGTACCAGGACGAAAGGTTATTAAGAAATCAAACCTAGAGAAGAACAAGGCCCACCTCGCTTGTCTAGGATTTAATCTTTTAGCTGACTCCAGGTAAGTCAGATTCTTGTGATCTGTAATCACAGTGATCTTATGTTTGGCGCCTTCGAGGAAGTGGCGCCATTCCTCGAAGGCCCATTTGATCGCCAATAACTCCCGATTACCTATATCGTAATTCTTCTCAGTGGCAGAGAATTTGCGGGAGAAAAAGGCACATGGGCGAAGCTGAGTGAGTGATGCAGTGCCTTGCGACAGCACTGCTCCAACTCCGACCTCAGAGGCGTCCACCTCTACAATAAACGGGCGGTCCAGATCAGGCTGAACCAAAACTGGGTTGGCTACAAAGCACTCTTTTAACATAGCAAAAGCCTGAATTGACTCAGGGTTCCAATTGGTCACGTCTGCCCCTTTTCGGGTCAAATCCGTGAGTGCTTTAGCAATTTCGGAGAAACCCCTGATGAATTTTCGGTAATAATTTGCAAACCCTAAAAATCGCTGCAGCGCTTTTAGCGACTTGGGTTGCACCCAAGTTTTAATAGGTTGGATCTTGGCAGGATCCATACGGAAGCCTGTGCTTGAAACCACATATCCTAAAAATTTTACCTCCTCCGTAAAAAAAACACATTTCTCAAGTTTAGCAAACAGGGAGTGTTCTCGCAGTCTCTGCAGTACAGAGCGAACGTGCTGAGCATGTGTCACAGGGTCAGCAGAATAAATCAAAATGTCATCTAAATACACGACGACATACACCCCACAAATGTCCCTGAAAATGTCATTTACAAAGTGCTGGAACACGGCAGGTGCGTTACTGAGTCCGAAGGGCATTACCAGGTACTCAAAGTGGCCAAGAGGGGTATTAAAGGCTGTTTTCCACTCATCCCCGTCTCTTATGCGGACTAGATTGTATGCCCCCCGGAGGTCCAGTTTAGTAAACCAACGGGCTCCCATTAGCTGATTAAAAAGATCAGGGATGAGTGGAAGCGGGTACTGGTTCTTTATAGTGATTGCATTCAATTCCCGGTAGTCAATGCAGGGTCTGAGACCACCATCTTTCTTTTCTACAAAGAAGAAGCCAGCTCCAACTGGTGAAATGGACGGTCTAATAAACCCCTTTTTTAAGCTATCAGCTATGTACTCGTTCATAGCCTGACGCTCTGGACCTGAGAGATTAAATATTCTCCCTTTTGGGAGACGGGCATCTGGAATCAGATCTATAGGGCAATCATACTTTCTGTGAGGGGGTAGCTTTTCAGATTTTGCAATAGAAAAGACATCCTCAAAATCTCTGAAGGCAAACGGTATGTGGAGGGGTTTAACTTTAACTTGGTTTACTGTTAGCGACATGCAGTTTTCCTGACAGTGTGAACTCCAGCGTATAACATCGCCTAGGTGCCAGTCGATGACTGGATTATGCTGGCGTAGCCATGGCATCCCCAAAATGACTGCAGCAGACAAATTATCCATCACAAAAAATGACATAACCTCGGTATGCAATGCTCCCACCGACATAGTGATTTTGTCAGTAACAAATTTAACCCCCTCCTGGACAATAGATGTGCCATTAATAGCCGTAGTTTTTATAGGGGCATTAAGTCTTAATAGGGGTACACCGAGACTTTTAGCAACCAAAGAATCCATAAAATTCCCTTCAGATCCACAATCCACATATGCGTTCACACACTGAGATTTCTGACCAAAAGAAAGGGCAATAGGCAATAAAACTTTAGCCGCATCTGCGGGCAATACCTGTGCCCCTGGGCAACCATAGCCAGAGTTGCCCAGAGGCCGATGTCTCAGTAGTATGGATCTCTGACGCTCAGCTCTCTCTCTGAAGGCTCCAGACTGCAGCATACTGGTGCAGGAAGATGAAAGTGCTCCTTCAGGCTGTGCACTGAACCAGGTGTTTAGGCCAGAAATCAGCTCAGTCAGAAGAAGGGAGAGAGAAAAAAAAAAGTTCAGGGAGACTGCTTTTGTATATGCTGGATATATACACAAGAAGCAGTTTTTTTTTATATGGCCGGATATAATGTGACGTCCGCCTGCGGGTCTGGGCTGCAGCCAGGCAACACCCCGAGAAACACTGATACCCTTTACCCCTATACAGGGATCTGGATTTATAGCAGAGCCCAGGAGGCGCTGTCTGAATAGGAGCAGTGACCAGAGCAGGACGGTCGCCAGAAAGGTGTTCCAATACGGGACACAGACGTGGAGATATGCGAGTCTAAACCAGTCGGGCAGCAATGGTACAAAAACGGTAGACAGAAGCAGAGTCAGATTCAGGCCGAGAGTCATAAACCAGGAGAGTAGCAGAGGTACAGAATCGTTAGGCAGAAGCAGAGTCAGATTCAGGCCGAAAGTCATAAACCAGGAGAGTAGCAGAGGTACAGAATCGTTAGGCAGAAGCAGAGTCAGATTCAGGCCGAGAGTCATAAACCAGGAGAGTCGCAGAGGTACAGAATCGTTAGGCAGAAGGAGAGTCAGAAGTCCAGGCCAAAGTCAGTCAGTCAGAAAGCAATTCACACAGTAACACACAGGGGAACCAAGAATATATCCGGCGGCTTGCAAGACCAGTCCCAAGGTATTTCAGGGATCAGGTCACCCCTCATAGGTTCCTGGACTGATGATGTCATCAGTACCGCCCCCAGGACCAGGCCAGATGGAGATGCAGTAACCTCTTGATGACTGACAGAGGGGTGGAGCCTGCGTCCACCAGATGCCTGCGCAGGTACCCTTACTCTGTCAGCACCATAACTCCCGGGCGAGCCATGGCGCCTCCTAGTGACCGCGACAGGAGCAGCAGACCCAGAATTTAACGGCGACGTGACAGACCGGCGCCTCCTAGAGGCTAAAGCCGGGACAGTAGGCTCTGAGCCTGACGTGACAGAACCACGGCCCTGTCCAGTGGCCGAGGCAGGAACAGCCGTCCCTGAGTCTGACGATAAAGTGGCGGTCCGGCGCCTCCTAGAGGCCGCGACCGGAACAGCAGGCCCTAAGTCTGGCGGAAACGTGACAGGGAGATTGGATTGCTTTTAAAAAAGCAGTTTGCGGAGCAGTGGGTAAACAGCAATGCAGGAATGTCAGGAAGCCTTAGAAGGCAGCCCAACAACCAACACCACTGATACACCACTATATAGCCTCCCCTTGCACTGCACACACAGTGACTGGTGTGTTGTGCAGGCCTAATCGATAGCAGCAGAAGCAGTTTTTTTGTCTTCTTCCCTGCCTAACGCTCTCCCTACAGAATCAGCAACCTCTCCCTATACTGAGATCGGCAGAAGTAAGATGGCGGTCGGCGTGCACGCCCTTTTATACCCCCTGTGACGCCCACCAAAGCAAGCCAATCACTTGCATGCCCTTCTGAAAGATGGTGGTGACCCCTGCCTATGTCATCACGTTGCCCACAGTGTCCGTGGATCCTGATTGGCTGAAAAAGAGCGCAAAACAAACTTTTGAAACGCGACTTTGGCGCGTAAGTCGCCGACCTCGTGGCCGACCTCATCCTAGGGTCGGGTTTCGTTTCATGAAACCCGACTTTGCTAAAAGTCGGCGACTTTTGAATTTTTTCGACCCGTTTCACTCAACTCTAGGTCAAACCAATGGTGTCGTTCAAAAGTAAAACTCGTCCTGCAAAAAACAAGCCATCACACGGCCATATTGACGAAAAAATAAAAAAAAGTTATGGCTCTGGGAAGAAGGGGAGCAAAAAACGGAAACACAAAAACAAAAATACCCCCGAGGGTTAAGGAACTAAAGAGATTTCCGAGTACTATAATACTGATGATCTTATGATAGGTTATCATTATCATATCAGTGAGGGTCTGCCACAACCCCACCAATCAGCTGTTATCACCTCTGCCAGAAGTCAGATATAAATGGGGGCATCTTTGCATTATTTCTTGGAAGCACTCAGGGGGCATTATTCCTGGGTTAAGGGGTGCAATATTTGCCTCGCCCGAGTATTAGCAACCCACCCTACACCACTGCCTTCCACTTCCATCAGTAAAATTATAACTGCTTTTCTTCACTGTCTACTCATTACATCCCAAAAGCGTCATGAATTATACGTAACTGTGGCAGTTAAGATAAGAAGGAACAGTGCTTTGTGAAAAGACAGATACATTGTGATTTATTAAAAAATAAAAGATCAGCAGGAGGGAATGTTGCTTTAAGCAAGCTCCAGTATTGGATAATATACCAGCTATTTATAACACAGTGACTCCAAGTTACAGAAATGCTTTGAGCTCTCATCAATCCAAAAAAAAGTAGTATTTTAGTTAAAAAAGAAAATGCTTAAGTCCAGACAGACCTGATCATAAAAGTAATGTGTGCTCTGAATTCATCTATAATAATAAATGCGCTAAGCAGCTTCCGTCCCGTTGTAACGCAGCTTCTGTCCGGTTGTAACTTGGTGACGTCACATCCAGACAGAAGCTGCCTTTGGCGGTAGCACTGTGCCTCTTCTGCCTCCCGCACACTCCCCGACACCATATACCTTCCTAACACACACCTTCCTCACCATGCCAGCCGTCACCACACACCTCTTGCCATGTTAACCCTCAACACACACTCCTCCTCAACACACACACCTCCTCAACACACACTCCTCTCACCTTTCACCATCTCCACTCACGTCCCCCCCTTTCACTACACATACGACCCTTTCTCTCACTCCGTCTCTCATACTCACGCCGTCATCGCCGCTGCTCCACGATTGCCGTCGGCATCGGCACGATCCCCGACATTTTCTTCCGCCGGCGCCATCCTGGATCCAGACGTTGTCTACTCCGGCGACATGTTCTTACGGCGACGCCATCTTGGATCGGTGAAATCCCGCAATACTCAAGATGGCTTCGGCAAAATCTCGCAAGATTTCGCCTACGCCATCTTGAGGATCCAAGATGGTGTCGCTGCAAGAACATGTTGCCTGCGTGGACGAAGTCGGGATCCAAGATGGCGTCGGCGAAATCTTGCGAGATTTCGCCGACGCCATCTTGGATCCCGCGGAATTTCATCATTTACCTCACGCCGACTTGCTGTGCGGACGTGGTACATTGTACCTCTGCCTGCTCACTGCCGGTGTCTAATTACTGGGCCAATCTGCCTCTACGACTTCATAACTACTGCTGGGCAATTACAGGCCAATTTTGCCTCGACTAGGAGGAAACCAGTTCCTTCAAACATTAAGCATAACTACAGGAGGACCCCAGATTAAGTCTTCTGCATAATTACACCAGTTAATAAGTCATTTATCTCACGCCGTTTATATGCCCTGTGTTGCTGTACCCCACTTCTATAAGAAGACTATAAGTACTATAAGTATCTGTTTACACTACAATACTTCAGGACGCCTTCTTCACTGCCAGATAACTGCCAAGTAGACTCCTTTACCTGTGCCAACATGAGTCATACCAAAAAGTATGCCAATGCCAGTGAAAGGAAAGCAGCATTAGCACTACGTCAAAAACAACGCCGTGCTAATGAGACTCCTGAGGAAAAACAGCATCGCCTTGACAAGATTAAGGCTTATAAACGCCGTCGTCTCACACACGAATCCCCTAACTCTAAATCCGTTAGATTGGCTGAAGATGTCTCTGCACGCCGTCACCGCCGACAACAGACGGCTTCTTCCTCATCATTATTAGTAGACTCACAACAGGATGCTTCCATATCAGCATGTGGAACAAGTTACTACCACACTTCATCCTATATGCCGTTATATTATTTCCTCTTTTAACAGGGCTGGCTTTTTGTGAACAGCTAAAGAGATAGGCGGGATGGCTTTTCACCACATCTCCTTCTCAAGGTGTGCTGCTCACAGTGCCGCACAACACATGGTCAACGCTACATCTCTATCGCATTGGGCCTTAATCTAGTGGCATTATAAATGCACGATAGAAATGTTGGTGTCATAATTGAGGAAGACAGATGTATTATTGTAGATAATTCTGTGCTGCCTGCAGTGGATGAACAAAGAGCAAAAATACATTATACAAGCCCGAATAAAATCTTCAACCCATACACTATTGGCTGGTAATAAATATTATCCAGGATCACTTCTGTAGTCTTAGCCTTCGATGACCCAGAGCTAATGTGATGATTTGTCTCTAAGTTGTAAATTTGATTTATCCTGAAAAATATGTAGCCAGTAAAAACAGTTACAAGTGTGCTGAGTGTCCTACACCAAAAGGGTGTTTCCTGCCATTTAACAACCGTCTTACAATCAACACAGAATAAACAGCTCTGGCAAAAATTAAGAGACCACTTTGAAATGTTTAGTTTGTCTCATTTTTCTCTTTATAGGTATATTTTTGAGTAAAATGTAAATTGTTCTTTTAGTCTATAAACTTCTACAACATGTCTCCAGATTTCCAAGCAATACATTTTGTATTTTTTTCTGACAAAGAAAAATGGTCAAAATTAAAAAAAACAGTTATTTTACACCTCAAATAATTCAATGAAAACAAGTTCATATTCATTTAGAAACAACAATACTAATGTTTTAACTCAGGAAGAGTTCTGAAATCAATATTTTGTGGAATAACCATGATTTTTAATCACAGCTTTCATGTGTCTTGGCATGATTGCCACCAGTCTTTCACACTGCTTCTGGCGCAAAAATGTAAGCAGTTCTTCTTTGTTTGATGGTTTGTGACTATTCATCATCCTCTTGATTACATTCCAGAGGTTTTCAATGGGGTTCAGGTCTGGAGAATGGGCTGCCCGTGATAGGGGTTTTGATGTGGTGGTCTCTTAACTTTTGCCAGAGCTGTATATAAAAAATATACTAGTGACTGATCTAGGAAGCCATTAGAATCGAAGCGAAGCAGATGGCTTCAACCATTTACATTTTAATGCCTTAGTGATGGGGTTAATTTTGACCTTAATGACCAAGCCAAATTTTGAAATCTGACCAGTGTCACTTTATGTGGTAATAATTCTTGAACGCTTCAACAAATCCAAGTGATTCTGAGACTGTTTTTTCGTGAAATATTGTACTTAATGTTAGTTGTAAATTTTGATTTGCGTATATTTATGAAAATATCGCAAATTTTCAAACTTTAATTTTTTTTGCCTTTATCCCCTTTCTGACATGAGACGTACTATCCCGTCCATGGTACCCAGGCTCCTATGACCGGGGACGGGATAGTACGTCTAAGCGATCAGCGGCACTCCTGGGGGGCGCCGCTGATTGCGGCCGGGTGTCAGCTGATTATCACAGCTGACACCTGGCACTATGTGTCAGGTGCGGTCACGGACCGCCCCTGGCACGTTAACCCCTGGCACACTGCGATAAAACATGATCGCAGTGTACCGAGGGATTAGGGAAGCATTGGCACTCCTGCGGCTCTGCCTACTCCCCACTCCTGTGGCTCTGCCTGTTCCGCACTCCTGCGGCTTCGCCTACTCCACACTCCTGCAGCTTCACCGGCTCCGCACTCCTGCGGCTCCGCCGGCTCCGCACTCTGGCCTGCATCCATACCTGCTCCTCCCGTGTGAACAGGTCCAAACTTGTCCCGTCATAGGGACCGCCCCGGCCTGTTAACCTCTGGCACACTGCAATAAAACATGATCGCAGTGTACCAGTGGATTAGGGAAGCATCGGCACTCCTGCAGCTCCGCCTACTCTGCACTCCTGTGACTCCGCCTACTCCACACTCCAGCCGCTCCACCTAGTCCGCACTCCTGCGGCTCCGCCTGCTCCGCACTCCTGTGGCTCCGCCGGCTCTGCACTCCTGCAGCTGCCCACTCTGGCCTGTATCCATACCTGCTCCTCCCGTGTGAACAGGTCCAAACCTGTCCCATCAAATTCCATTTCTGCCGGCCAAGTACCTGCTCCTGCTGTATGAACAGGTCCCTACCTGTTCTTCGTACACCACACCTGCCTGCCCTGTGTCTCCAAGCCGTGCCTCCTGCCCTGTGTCTCCAAGCCATGCCTGCCTGCCCTGTGTCTCCAAGCCGTGCCTGCTTGCCGTGTCTCCAAGCCATGCCTGCTTGCCCTGTGTCTCCAAGCCGTGCCTGCTTGCCCTGTGTCTCCAAGCCGTGCCTATCTACCTGTCTATAGCACCTGTCCGAGTGACTTGTCCCCGAGTGGGATCAGCAGCCACAGCCAGACACCACCCTGGAGTGGTACCCGACAGCTATCTGCCGCACAAGCCTGACCTCACCATCAGAGGCTCCAGCGAAGACCGAGGTAGCTGTCGTAGTCACGCCCCTTCCAGTGTAGTCTGGTTTGTGGCACAGTGGGGCCACAACCCCCCGGCTCGTGCCAGTCAGCCAAGGCGCGAGCGTGACAGTAATCCCTGTATTTTTTTTCGGCTAACAACTGCAAAATATGTGCATAGCCGAGCATCCTGATGCAAACTCGAGTAGTGAGCATTTGCGCTCAACGCTAGGCAGGTGTAACAGACAGTCATCCTGTATTCGACTGTAGAAGATCATTGTGATTAGCTCTACAAGCACCTTCTTGATTTTTGCATCACTGCTATGGAGTGATATCCTTCTCCTTCTAGGACCCAACAGTTACCTCAATCTTTTGCTGCTAATTAGCACACCCTTGTTGAAGGTTTAAATACCTTCAGTCTCTTCAGCATTGTGCTGGTATTAGCTCAATTTCCCCCTGTCTAGTTGAAAGTACTAGCAGTTGGCTAGTGTCTTCTTGGAGTACTCTTGGAGGATTGCTGGCATGATATCTTGGTGGTCTTCTCAAGCTAGGTGTATTCCCTCGTTTGTCCACCCTCTCTATCATTAGTTGTAGTGGGGGCTGACTAGCGCACACCCTGTCCCCTTCCTATCTAGGGCCTATTGCTAAGGTCAGGCAGGGATTAGGTTCCTGCTCAGCGATAGGTGCAAAACCTATTTAGGGACATCAGGCAAGGCAGAGTGTTGTTAGATCTGCCTAAAGGTCTCCACTCCCACCTACCCTAGTATTTAGGTTGCCCCTCCCTCTCCCAGTTGTTGTGCACCTTGCTTCTCCCTCACCCAGCATGACATTTTTTCTTCAACTTTTATAAAAACCCTAACCCTGACCTCAACCTTAGGCCCAACCCAAACTCTAAGCCCAACTACAATGCTAACACAAGCCCCAATCCTAACCCTAAACCCAACCCTAAGTCCAACCATAACAATAAGCCCAACCTTAACCTTATAAGCCAAACCCTAACCCAAAGCCCAATCCTAACACTAAGGGCAAAGAATGTAAGAAAAAAAATTAATAAATAAAATTTAAAAAATCTGACTAAGGGGAAGACACAGGAGGATGACATACTAATTATTGGCTTTTGATCACTGTGTGGGTCTATCACAGTGATCAAAAGGAACCAATAGGAGAAAAAAACCGCTATTGCCGGGAGCTGACTGGCAGATCTTGGTGGGTGCAGTACACATGCACCCGCCATGTTTTTCCATGAAGAGGAGGCAGAGGGTCAAGGGACTGAGCAGGAGCACTCCGGGTATGGCGGAGGTACCGGGTGGTTGGGGGACATAATTTCTCTCTTTTCTGACATGTATATCATGTCAAAAGAGATAGAGAGAAATTATTTTAGTAGAGGACACTTTTTTTTTACGTGATCACCGTTATTCATTGAATAACGACAATCACATGATCGAGTACCGGAAGATCCGGCTCTGATCGCGTTCTCCAGGGTCTCAGCTACCTCAGGTAGCTGAAACCCCAGAGATTTTTGGACTCTTGGGGGCGCTATACCCTAATTTCCGATTGACGTTTTAAAACGGCAATGAGGGAATAAGGCCTTAAATAGCCACCGTTTTAATGCGTATCGGCAGTCATTAAGGGGTTAAAGAGGGCTCATAAATTATGAGAATAAAAAGGAATGTAACAGCAGATTGCATTGTCTGTCTTTTGTCAAATATATGTGTAAGCAGGTTTTTTGGATGCAACACGCAATCAAGGACAAGGCAGAAGTAACCAACTTAGCTATTTATTTCCTTAACACAGATATGGGGAGGGATAGTTTTGGATAAAGAGAAGTACAAAAACAGAATATTTACAGCATACAATATTGACAAAATTGATATCTAACACAATACTGCTCTTGAAGCAGGATTCCTCTCCTCTATCTAGCTCATTTATAATGGATACAATCTTCACAGAGATAGGAGCATCACTAAAGCGGTCCCACCTACGTTACAGGCACTAATGGGGGTCACCACTACTTCCCAGTAGGCTGCAAGTCCTTCTAACAAAGTCAATTAACACTCTCTGGCCCTTTCTTACACTAGCCAGACCCCGTCCTGTCTGCTGCACTGGTCTGTACTAAACCCTGTACCGTACGTCAGTGCTAGCTAACTGTCGCTTCCCAATCACCGTAGTGGACACTCATCTTCTGTGCTTAACCTGCGATGGTAGTCAGTCAGGCCCAAACAGACGAGGGCTGGGCCTCAGGTCTTGACCGGTGCAGGGCTAGGCCTCAGGTCTTGACAGGCGTAGTCTGGCTCATGTGTCTTGACCAGCACAGGGCTAGGACTCAGGGCTTCACAGGCATAGTCTGGCTCGCGGGTATTGGCCTTGGTCATCTGGATCATGCTCACTGGTGTGTGGCTCCCCCTGGCCTGTATCAGTGACTCACCTGCTGTGTCCTCCTCTGCACATATCCTGCTGGTCTCATATATTGACGCCAAACTGCTTCCCACCTTGCCACTCCGGGCTTTTGTATCAGGGAACTGTCACCTGACCCATTCCTCCTTGCTGACCTTCCCACAACACTTTCCCCTTCTTTTGGTTCCTTCGGGTTCTGCTTGTGGCAGTCTCCGGTCACCAATGCTGCACAATACTGGTGAATCTCACCTTCCATTTTACATTCTCTTACATATGTCATTAGCAAATCAGATGATTTCCCTCAACACAAAATCTGGTGAGATTCTCTTTAATAGGAAAAACTAACAATTAGGAGAAAGGATGAGATACTAAACAGCATTTGAATGAAAAGTGGAGCTTTGCACTCAGATCTGGGAGCATTTGGCCTGTTTCATGGTTCTATCAAAATACTTGTCCACTGAATAGAATGAGTGAATCCCATTTATCTCTTTTTCTCACAATGTCATCAATAGGGAATCATAAATAGGATGAATTCACCAATGCATCTCAATGTGAAGAATCAGCAAAATGCAAACAAGGTGAAAATTGACCTCACCTCCAATATCAGGAGCCTGAGCTTTACTACATACAGAACATTTTTATTTATCAACCATGTAATAAGAAGTCCGTGATTATTATGCAGTCCAGATGAAGAAGCAAAAAACACTGCTTATAATGGATTAATCTGCAAGAGTAGGACATAAGAGGTAATAATCTGCATCTCTCACTTTATACAGGACAGAGACATGGTCACAACAAACTGAGAAGACTGTGATAGGATTTACCTCAGGTACTGTTTCTAGCCTCTTTCTGCTCCACAATACACAGGAAACCATATTACACTACTTCTCATATAATGTCAACTAGCTTTAAAGAAGCACTCCTCCCATCAAAATTTTTTTTGTCTTAATGTATTGCAACCATCATATTATATTGCACTGTGTACTTACAATTTCTCATGTTTCCTTTCTACCCAGTTATTTCTTCTTTTGCCTGTGCTCTATGTAGAAAAATAAAGTCTCTTTTCCCTGCATGAGTCATACCCCCTCATCAACTCCTCCTGACTAGTGTTGAGCGATACCACCCGATATTGAAAAATATCGGATCGGATTGGCCGATACCAAAAAAGTATCGGGTATCGCCGATTCCGATCCCGGAAGTCCCATTCAAGTCAATGGAACAGAAATATCGGAATTAAAAAAATCCCTTTCTTTCCTTGTAGTTTAATTCTACATGAAGAAAAACAACTAAGAATAACGTAGAATGTATTGGGGGAGGTGGAGGAGACATTAAAGGCATAGAGGTTTAGCCCAATCAAATGGAATAGCAGGAATAATTTTTTTTTTTTAAAGTTGTTCGGAGTTACAAAGATATTGACTATGTTAACCATTTGTATATTTTGTTAGATATGTATGTTTCACTACTTCCATGCTCTTCACCTTCTTTTTTACTTCTCCAACACTTTCTCCTTCATCATCCTCAGCAGCAGCATCTTTTTCATCAAGTTCTTCTTCACCTTATTCATCTTCTTCTTCACCTTCTTCCTGTTATTCTTTTTTTTTACATTCTTCATCTTCTTCCTATTATTCTTTTTTTGTACATTCTTCATATTCTTCTTATTCATCTTCTTCCTATTCTTCTTCATCATATTCTTATTTGTGACAGGCATTCCTGTAGTTGTTATCTATAAAAGTTTGAAGATTACACCTTCCGTTCTGCCTGTCACAAAAGATTTAAAACTGGATTTGTCCGCGTTCAGTTTGGCCTGCAGCAGCAGGCATTTTCCAGGGGCACCACGAGGAGGAACGGACTCACCCCCATACACTGCTTAGTCTTCTTCTGCTTATAATTTAGATAATATCATTTGCTCTGATTTTTAGTCTTATGCTTAATGTTCTTCTGCTTTTGGTTTTTCTGCTTCTTGCTCTTCTGTCTCTTGTTGTTCTGCATCTTGGTGGCTGTCTTCATGTTCTTTGTCCTCTTGGTCATCTTCTTCAGGGTCATCTTTTTGGTCTTCTTCGGTGTGGTCTTCAGGGTCGTCGTCTTCAGGGTCGTCGTCAGGGAGATCCAGAGTGAGAACCAAAAACCATTTCCACAAGCGTGAACTTTGAAAAGTAGCAGAAGGTACAAGAAGGCTGAGGAACAGCCGAGAACCAGCTGATGGTACTGGAACCCGGATGGGAAGCAGAAGGAACAAGAGCCAATGGCACAACTGTGGAAAAACTGACGGTGCTGGAACCCGGTTACTAAGCAGGAGGTACCTGTGCTATAAAGCACTACCAAGGACCAGCAGACGTTGCTGGAACTCGGATACCGAGAAGGAGGCACCTAGGCCAAAGGCACTGCCGAGAACCAGCTGACGGTGCTGGAACCCGGATGGGTAGCAGAAGCTACAAGAGTCAATGGAACTACCGAGAACCAGCTGACGGTGCTGGTACCCAGAGTGGCAGCAGAAGAAACAAGAGCCAATGGCACAACCGTGGACCAGCTGACGGTGCTGGAACACGGTTACTAAGCAGGAGGTACCTGTGCTGCAAAGCACTACCAAGGACCAGCAGATGTTGCTGGAACTCGGATACCGAGAAGGAGGCATCTAGGCCAAAGGCACTGCCGAGAACCAGCTGACAGTACTGGAACCCAGATGGGTAGCAGAAGGAACAAGAGCAAATGGAACTAGCGGGGACCAGCTGACGGTGCTGGAACCCAGAGGGGCAGCAGAAGGAACAAGAGCCAATGGCACAACCGTGGACCAGCTGATGGTGCTGGAACCCGGTTACTAAGCAGGAGGTACCTGTGCTGCAAAGCACTACCAAGGACCAGCAGACGTTGCTGGAACTCGGATACCGAGAAGGAGGCACCTAGGCCAAAGGCACTGCCGAGAACCAGCTGACGGAACTGGAACCCGGATGGCTAGCAGAAGCTACCCCTGAAAAACAACGTTGCAAGGCCGCGAGCCGGCCGCAGTTACCGAAACCCACAGTCCTACAGGGGGTGCTTGTCCTATTGGCACTACGGAACCAGCCTTTATTACCAGAGCCCGCAGCCCACATAGGAAGCACCTAAACTGCAGGCACCATAGACTCGACTAACCCGACCGCAACACGACTGGACAACGTTTTGGTGGCAAAGTGACTGACACTACCCGGAAACAGCAGGCGTGCTGGAACCAGGCTGGGCAGGAGCGAGTACCCATGCCAAAGACACTTCTGAGCAGCAACTGGCGATGTTGGAGCCCAGGGTCAATTATGCAGCAGGCTGAGGCCTACTTGGAGCGAGTAGTAAATAAGACGTAGTGTGATTTTGGAGGCAGCAGGAGACTTTGTCATCCACACAGCAGGGGAGCAGCTGGCGTTACTGAACCCCACACTGGAGCATGTGTTTTTCTCTGTGCAGACGGCACTTCCGAGCAACAACTGGCTGTGTTGAAGCCCAGGATCAATCATGGAGCAGGCTGAGGCCTACTTGAAGCAAGTTTTATATCGGTTGTACACTACTACTGATTGTAACCGTGCTCCACTTAGGCCTCTGGCTCTACTGTCTCTAGTTTTTCCCTTGGCCTCCAACCCCGCCAGTTGCTGCTCTGAAGTGGCGTCTGCACAATCCACACTTGTTCCTGGGTTACAGGGGCTCAGTCACGTCAGTTAATCCCCTGATGTGTATCCGGCAAGGTCTCCTGCTCCGTCCACATTCCCACTACTAGTAGTGGGAATGTGGACGGAGCAGGAGACCTTGCCGGACACACATCTGGGGATCAACTGATGTGACTGAGCCCCAGTAACACAGGAACAAGTGTGGATTGTGCAGACGCCACTTCAGAGCAGCAACTGGCGGGGTTGGAGGCCAGGGGAAATACTAGAGACATTGGAGCCAGAGGCCTAAGTGGAGCACAGTTAAAAATCAGTAGTAGTGTGACTGTGTAGGCAGCAGGAGTGAACCCCACTGACACAGGAGCTAGTGTTTCTCTCTGTGCGGACGGCACTTCCAAGCAACAACTGGCTGAGTTGAAGTCCAGGATCAATCATGGAGCAGGCTGAGGCCTACTTGGAGCGAGTAGAAAATAAGGTGTAGCGTGATTTTGGAGGCAGCAGGAGACTTTGTCGTCCACACAGCAGGGGAACAGCTGACGTTACTGAACCCCACTAACACAGGAGCTAGTGTTTTTCTCTGTGAAGACGGCACTTCTGAACACCAACTGGCGTTGTTGGAGCCCAGGATCAAGCATGGAGCAGGCAGAGGCCTGATGGTTTTTGAATGTGGAGGCAGCAGGAGACTTTGTCATCCACACAGCAGGGGAACAGCAGATGTTACTGAACCCCACTAGCACAGGAGCTAGTGTTTTTCTCTGTGCGGACAGCACTTCCGAGCGACAACTGGCTGTGTTGAAGCCCAGGATCAATCATGCAGCAGGCGGAGGCCAACTTGCTGCAAGTTTGATATAGGTTGTAGACTACTACTGATTGTAACCGTGCTCTACTATGGCCTCTGGCTCCACTGGCTCTAGTATTTCCCCTGGCCTCCAACCCCGCCAGTTGCTGCTCTGAATTGGCGTCTGCACAATCCACACTTGTTCCTGTGTTACTGGGGCTCAGTCACGTCAGTTGATCAACTGATGTGTGTCCGGCAAGGTCTCCTGCTCTGTCCACATTCCCACTACTAGTAATGGTAATGAGGACAGAGCAGGAGACCTTGCCGGACACACATCAGGGGATCAACTGACGTGACTGAGCCCCAGTAACACAGGAACAAGTGTGGATTGTGCAGACGCCACTTCAGAGCAGCAACTGGCGGGGTTGGAGGCCAGGGGAAATACTAGAGACAGTGGAGCCAGAGGCCATAGTGGAGCACAGTTAAAAATCAGTAGTAGTTCGATTGTGGCGGAGCAGGAGACTTTGCCGTCCACACAGCAGGGGAGCAGATGGCGTTACTGAACCCCACTAACACAGGAGCTAGTGATTTTCTCTGTGCAGACGGCACTTCTGAGTGACAACTGGCTGTGTTGAAGCCCAGGGATTACAGTTCAGGTGGCAGAAACATGAACACAACAGGAGACCTGGATACTGTTGCCAACCAATAATTTATTCTGGTAGAGGACTGGCAAATTCTGGCGAGATCCAGGCCTTGTTCATTTTCAGAAAAGTAAGCCGGTCAACGTTATCGGAGGATAGTCGCGTGCGACGGTCTGTTAGTAAACCACCTGCAGCACTAAAGATGCGTTCCGATAATACACTGGCAGCAGGGCAAGCCAGCACCTCCAATGCATACTGGCTAAGCTCTGGCCATGTATCCAGCTTTGAGACCCAAAACTTGAAGGGGGAAGAGCCATCTGGGAGTACACTGACAGGGCAAGACATGTAGTCTGTCACCATCTGACGGAAACGTTGCCTCCTGCTGACTGGAGCCGTCTGAGATGGTGTAGACATTTGTGGCGGACACAAAAAACTTTGCCACATTTGGGCCATAGTGGTCTTGCCTTGTGCTGAGGTGCTGCCTCTGCTCCCTCTTTGTGCCGAGCTTCCTCCACTGCCTTGACGCACAGAGCTGCTTTGTAAAGCACTAGCACCACTGCTGTCGGGTGGAATGGAGAACATGATGGACTGCACCAGTGTGTCTTGGTGCTCCCGCAGTTTACGCTCCCGGTTCAACGGTGATATGAGGCTTTGTAAGTTGTCCCGGTATCGAGGATCTAGGAGGGTGTACACCCAATAATCAGTCGTGTTGAGAATGAGGGCGATGCGGCGGTCGTTTTAGGCACTGCAGCATGAAATCAACCATGTGCTGCAGACTCCCAACTGCCAAAGAAACGCTGTCCCCTGCTTGAGTCGCCATCTCTGCATCACCCCACCCTCGCTGTACATACTGACTAGAGCATTGTGTACCTCCCTCCTCTGGAGAGATGTCTTCCTCCTCAATTGAGTCCTCCTCATCCTGCTCACAAAGTGTCCCCTGCCTAGGCCTTTGTGAGGAACCACAAAGCGCAGACTGTCCAGAAGCAGATGGCATTTGTGACTCCTCATCCTCAACCTCTTCCAAAACCTCCTCCCTTAGTGCTTGCAGTGTTTTTTGAAGCAGGCAGATAAGGGGGACAGTCATGCTGAGTAGTGCATCATCTGCACTCGCCATCTGCGTGGAATCATCGAAGGCACGCAAAACAAGGCAGATGTCCTTCATAGAGGCCCACTCAGTGGTGCTGAAGTGTGACCGGCGCACAGTGCGACTTGTTTGCGCCTGATGCAGCTGGTACTCCATGACTGCTGCCTGCTGCTCACACAACCGCTCCAACATATGTAATGTTGAATTCCACGTGGTGGGTAGGTCACATATGATGCGATGTTCCAGAAGGTGTAATCGGCGCTGCAGAGCAGCAAGGCGCGATCTTGCCGTGCTGGAACGCCGCAAGTGAGCGCACTCTATGCGGACCTTGTGCAGCAGTGCATCAAGATCCGGATAGTCCCTCAGAAAGCTCTGCACGACCAAGTTCAGCACATGTGCCAGACATGGGATGTGAGTGAGGTTGCCTAGGCCCAGCGCTGCCACCAGATTTTGGCCATTGTCACACACTACCAAGCTCGGCTGGAGATTCGCTTGCACAAACCACACGTCACTCTCCTGCTTGATGGCATTCCAGAGCTCCTGCGCTGTGTGGCTTCAATTCCCCAAAGAAATTAATTTGAGTACGGCCTGTTGACGTTTGGCCACGGCTGTGCTCATATCGGTCGTAACAGGCTCCTGCAGCGCTGTTTCTGAGGAACTTGAGTAGGAGGAGTAGTCAATGTGTAGAGACTGGATTCCTGCAATCCGTGAAGTTGGCAGAACACGTACAGCGCCACTCTCCAGATCTGTACCCGGCTCCACATCATTGACCCAATGGGCAGTGAGGGAAAGGTATCGTCCCTGTCCATGGTTACTGGTCCACACATCGGTGGTCAGGTGGACCTTGCTACTGACGGCGTTTAGTAGCGCATGTTTTATTTTTCCCTCCACATGTTTTTGCAGGGCAGGGACGGCTTGCCTGCTGAAATAAAAGCGGCTGGGCACGGGGTATTGTGGGACTGCCAATGCCATGAAGTTCCGGAAGGTGTCAGTCTCCACCAGCCTGAATGAGAGCATTTCAAGGGCCAGTAGTTTGGCAATGCCAGCATTCAGAGCCTGTGCTCGGGGATGGTTTGCCGAGTATGGCCGCCTTTTATCCCATGCCTGTGCTAACGATGGCTGTAGAGTGGCCTGGGAGTGTGAGGATGACTGGTAACGTGGTGCTGTGGGTGGAATGTCACTGGGTCTCCGGACAACAGTGCCAGAGGTTCTTCCTTGGTGATCCTGTGAGGAAGCCGAACCAGCTGTGTGTGAGCTGGAGGAAGAGGCCCCAACACGAGCTGAAGAGGTGGTAGGTGGTGCTGTACGTTGGCCTACGTCTTCAGTGTGTCTGTGTAACTCCAGCTCGTGCTTGGTCTGCACATGTTTCCACATATTTGTGGTATTGAGGTTGCTGACATTTTTCCCTCTTTTGACTTTCTGATGACACAGCTTGCATTTGACAAAGCAAATGTCATCTGCAAGTGTGTCAAACAAGGACCACGCACTGCAAGTCTTGGGAGCGCCCGTTTTGGCTTTTGGAAGAGGATTGCTCCTAACGGGTGCCAAAGTGGAGGCTACAGGCAACCAAGTCTGCCCCCTCCCTCTCCCTCCTGTTTTGGCCGTTTGGGGAATCTCTTCCTCAGAGCTGCTCCCACCACCTCCCTGTTCCTCACGCCATGATGGTGTCAAGGATCTCATCATCTACTCTCCCCTCTTCAAACACCTGCTTCTCCTGGGTAGTCTCGCCAGCACCGTACGCACCAGAAAGTGGCACCTGAGTCTCGTCATCATCTGATGCATACTGAGGTGTGCTGACCATAGGCACTGGCCCACCTGCCTCTTCAGATTCAGAGGGACAAAGAAGTTGCGCATCACTGCATACTCCCTCTTCTTCACATTCTTGAATGCTGCTTTGCTGTCCCCCTCTTTCCAAGCCAACAGATTCAGAGAACAGAAGTAGAGACTGATGGCTCCTGTCCAGGGCTCTCTGACTGCCTGAGCACTTTGGCAGGTGGTGAAGAGACAGATGGTTGCTCTTCAGTGCTCTGGCCCTGAGAGGACGTGGAAGTCATTGAAGTCGATGCGTTAGCTGCCATCCAACTGACAACGGCTTCAATTTGTTCCTCCCGCAGCAGTGGGGTACAGCGAGGTCCTACAAAGCTGCGCATAAAGGACTGTTGCCTGCTAAAACAGGGGGATGCTGACTCACTGGTGCCCGCAGCAGGCATAGAATCCCCACGTCCTCTCCCTGCAGAATCCCCACGTCCTCTCCCTGCAGAATCCCCACGTCCTCTCCCTGCAGAATCCCCACGCCCACGCCCACGTGCCTTACTCCCTGCCATCTTCATCTTGGTAGACTGATAAAGATAGGCAGAAAAGTACAAAGGAGGGTTTAGTGTGCTTATTCCTGAACAGCTGGTAACAGGTATAAGAAACACTAATTTTATGAAGTGTGTGTGTGGACCACACTTTAATAGGAGCTAATGTGGCCTACACAACTGTCAAATGGAGTGTTTGGTGAACTTTATTTTGTTTTTTGAAAAAAAAACTAAAAGGATGTGACCAAAAATTTGAAAGCAATAGTATCACTAACTTTTTGGAGCTATTACAATGCAGGAAGGTAATCTACAATGCAAAAGATGAGGCTCCAAAAAATATGGTAATACTAATCTGGCTGCTGCTGAAGGGCAAAAGCCAGAAAAAAGGCTCCTCTATCTACTCCTATATAGTGTTTGCAACCAACCAATGTAGATGGATACGGATGGATGCACACTAATAGGAGAATAAAAAATGAGCTGCAATAAAAGAAAAATATGTGTGAGGCAGTGACGCACGCTGAGCGGCCTACAGCCAGACGTAGCTGCAGGACACACTACTCAGTGTGAGCTGCATTCACACACAGTCAGAGACCTCTCAGACAGCCATGAACAGTGCATATAAGTGGGCACTAGCACTGAAAGGCTGCAGAGAGGGTCCGCTGTCTACTCCTATAGTGTTTGCAACCACCGTATATGGATATGGATGGATGCACACTAATAGAATAAAAAATGAGCTGCAATAAAAGAAAAATATGTGTGAGGCAGTGACGCACGCTGAGCGGCCTACAACCAGACGTAGCTAAAGGACACACTACTCAGCGTGAGCTGCACTCACACACAGAGACCTCTCAGACAGCCGTGAACAGTGCAGCAAACTGGGCACTAGCACTGAAAGGCTGCAGAGAGGCTCCGCTGTCTACTCCTACAGTGTTTGCAACCAACGTATATGGATACGGAAGGATGCACAGTGCACACTAATAGGAGAATGAAAAATGAGCAGCAAAACAATTAAAATATGTATGAGGCAGTGACACGCTGAGCGGCCTACAACCAGACGTGGCTGCACTCACACAGACCTTGCAGACAGCTGTGAACACTGCTGCAAGGCAAAAGAAAGCTACAGTGGTGGATTATGTAGCCTGGGTAAAGCACACTATGATTGTGAAAATCGCTATCTCTAACTGTCCCTCACAGTCTTGAACAGCAGCCTGTCCCTAACTGAATTCACAGCAGAGTGAACCAGAAATGGCGGCTGCGGCGGTTTTTATAGTGCATCATGACATCATTTCAGCAGCCAATCACAGCCATGCCATTAGTTAACATGCCTACATGCCTAACAGGATGTGCCCACACTTCTGAGGATTGTCATTGGCTGAATCAAATCAAACTGGCTCATAGCATTATGGGAACTTTCGATTCCGGTATTCGATATGCTAAAAGTATCGGAACTCAGTATCGGAATTCCGATACAGTGAATATCGGCCGATACCCGATACTTGCGGTATCGGAATGCTCAACACTATTCCTGACCCAGCTGCTCCACTCTTTCTCCCCGCCAGGGACTTTTGCAGTGATGACTAGTGATGGGCAAGCACTAAAATGCTCGGGCGCTCGTTGCTCGGGTCAAGCAAATTGGAATATTCGGGTGCTCGACCCGAGCAACGAGCCCAATATAAGTGTCAGGAACACCGCACTGTACTTGCTCACTGAGCCAGTGCGCGTGTCCTGAGTGTCAGCGCCGGCGTGCAGCCTCCACTGAGCAGTGACTCACCCGCAATGTAGGGGTACCGGGGTCAGGTACAGCCAGAAAGTACCGATGCACAGGACCTGTGGATGCTGAAGTTTAGGAAGCCAGCATAGGACCTATGGTCATGTGAATGGTCATGTGACTGCAAGGGGGCGGGGCTTAGCGTCCTGCACACAGAGAAGGAAGAGAACTCAGAGTCCAAGCAAAGCAGAGGTTATGCACAGTACAGACCAGGGAGGTACAGGAGAGATAAACAGATGGGAGGTCAGACAAAGCCAAAGGTCATACACAGGATCACAGTACAGTACCAGGGAGGAGACAGAGCGGATAATCAGGGCCAAGCAGAGATCAAAACCAAACAGACATAGGAGGTACCAGGCAGAATCCAAAGCGATATCCAGGGAACAGACCGAGTCATACACAGAGAATCAAGTAACCAGAACACAGCACTAACACACTCAGGGGTCACCACACAATGCCAAGGGCGAGAGTATAACTGACAGGGATGGGAGCGTCCTGAGGCTATAAGAAGCCTCCCCCAGAACCAGGGAGAGGCCACAATCATAGCCCCAGGTGTGCAGGTAAGCCTGCACCGGGATCACAACCTTTAACCCCAGAAATGCCAGTCATCAGTACTGGTTCCAAACATTAACCCCACGTGTGCGAGTCAAACCCGCACTGAGATCATGACAGTACCCCCCTCTCAACGGGGGGCCTCTGGACCCCCAGGCTTGCCCGGGTACTTAGCATGGAAAGCCCGCACCAGGCGATCAGCATGCATCAACCGGGCTGGTACCCAGGACCTGTCCTCCGGTCCATACCCCTTCCAATGAACCAGGTACTGTACCGACCGCCGTTCCAACCTGGAATCTACGATATGACCAACCTCATACTCCACCTGCCCCTCGACCAAAACCGGAGGAGCAGCAGACTCGGAGTCTCCCCGTACTGCTTCAAAAGGTTTCAGTAGAGATTTGTGGAAGACGTTAGGGATCTTGAAAGAGGGTGGAAGGCACAGCCTATACGCCACTGGATTGATTTTTTGCACAATCTTGTATGGGCCAATGAATTTGGGTCCCAACTTGGCTGACGGGATCTTTAACTTAATGTTTTGCGTGGAGAGCCAAACTTTCTCTCCCACCCGAAACATGGGACCAGGTGTTCGTTTCCTGTCCGCGAAAAACTTATACCTGCCTTGAGACCTAGATATACGCCGCTGGACTTCTGCCCATGTATCTTTTAACCGCTGAACAGAATCCTCAGCCCCGGGACACCCCGAATCCAGACGAGAAAACTCACCAAAATGAGGACTGAACCCATAGTTAATCAAGAAAGGGGACCTACCAGTGAATTGACTCACCCGACTATTGAAGGCAAATTCAGCCAACGGCAGTGCATCGCACCAGTCATTCTGTCTAGCAGAGGTTAGACACCTGAGGATCTGTTCCAGGGACTGGTTAGTGCGCTCCGTCTGCCCATTGCTCTCAGGATGGTATGCAGACGAAAAGGACAGAGACATACCTAATTTTTTGCAGAAAGCACGCCAAAACTTAGCCACAAACTGCACACCACGATCAGACACCACATTCAGGGGTACCCCATGCAACCTGATCACATGCTGCACAAACAACCTGGACAACGTCTCAGCTGACGGTAGTGCGGACAGGGGTACGAAATGAGCCTGCTTAGAAAACCTGTCCACCACTACCCATACCACTGTATTACCCTTAGATGGAGGGAGATTGGTAACAAAATCCATGGATAAATGAGTCCATGGCCTTTTGGGCACTGCCAAGGGTATCAGCTCCCCTGCCGGCCGGCTATGAGAGCTTTTAGAACAAGCGCAGACCCCACAACCAGCAATGAATTTTTTTATGTCCGAACCAAGGGTAGGCCACCAAAAGATCCTAGCCACCGCCAGACGTGTGGCTGAAATACCAGGGTGAGCACTCAGCTTGGATTCATGGAACTCCTGCAAGAGTTTCAGGCGAAGTTGCTCTGGGACAAACAACTTCCCCTCTGGCTTGGCCGCCGAGGCCTGCGACTGGGCCCCCAGAATCTCCCGTTCCAATTCAGATAAGACCTCTGCTATCACAACCCCAGGGTGAAGAATGGAGGACGGTGGCTCAGGGGGCGACACCGGCTGAAAACTGCGTGATAAGGCGTCAGCCTTGACATTCTTAGACCCTGGACGAAATGTAATCGTAAACTGAAAACGGGAAAAAAAAAGTGACCAACGGGCCTGTCTGGGCGTTAGTCTTTTAGCAGACTCAATGTACGACAGATTTTTGTGATCCGTGATCACCGTAACCGGGTGACTGGCCCCCTCCAAAAAGTGCCTCCATTCTTCAAACGCCAATTTGACCGCAAGAAGCTCTCTATTGCCTACGTCGTAATTTCTTTCCGCAGCAGAGAACTTCTTGGAAAAGAAAGCACATGGCCTGAGGTTGGTTAGAGTGGCAGGCCCTTGGGACAACACCGCCCCCACCCCCACCTCAGAGGCGTCCACTTCCACGACGAATGGTTTGGACGGATCTGGCTGCACTAACACAGGAGCAGACATAAAACATTTTTTCAGCGTTGCAAAGGCCTCTTTTGCGAGCGAGGACCAATTTCTCACATCCGCACCTTTGTATGTTAGATCCGTGAGAGGTTTGACCACTTGCGAAAACCCCCGGATAAATTTGTAGTAATAATTGGCGAACCCCAAGAAGCGCTGAAGACTCTTAAGATCTCGGGGTTGCACCCAATCCGCAATGGCCTGCACCTTCTTGGGGTCCATGCGAAAACCCTCACCGGATACAATTAACCCCAAAAAGGACAACTCTTGTACATAGAATACACATTTCTCCAATTTGGCATACAAATGATTTTCTCTAAGCCTTTGGAGCACAGTTCGTACATGTTCCAAATGAGAATACTTGTCGGGGGAATATATCAAAATATCATCTAAGTAGATAACGACAAAACGACCAATGAGATCCGAGAATACCACGTTGATGAAATTCTGAAATATGGCAGGGGCATTGGTAAGACCAAACGGCATGACTAAATTTTCAAATAGTCCCTCGGTCGTGAGGAACGCAGTTTTCCATTCATCCCCCTCCCGGACCCTTATCAAATTATATGCCCCCCGAAGGTCAAGTTTAGAAAACCACTTTGCCCCTGATAGCTGGTTACATAAATCGGGAATCAACGGAAGGGGGTACGTATTCCGTACAGTAATTTGATTAAGCTCCCGGAAGTCGAGACAGGGACGTAACCCGCCATCTTTTTTATTTACAAAAAAGAAACCTGCCGCTACAGGTGAGACTGAAGGACGAATGTGTCCTTTGCGCAGACTTTCAGTAATGTACTCCTTCATAGCCAAGCGCTCAGGACCAGACAAATTAAACAGACGGGCTTTGGGTAATTTAGCCCCCGGGACCAGCTCAATAGCGCAGTCAAAGGGTCTATGTGGCGGTAACGTCTCGGCCTCGCTTTCGGAGAATACATCTTCGAAGTCCTTCAGGCATTCCGGAATACCTTCCAGCTCGACAGATGATACAGACACAGATTTAACTGTTTCAACCAGCAGTGCGGATTTATCACATAACTCAAAATCATTAAACCCCCATTGAACAATCTCCCCCGTTTTCCAGTTAATAACTGGGTTATGGCGTTGTAACCAGGGCATGCCCAACACCAACCCTGCAGGTAGATTGTCCAGCACAAAACAACTTATGTTTTCCACATGAATAGCGCCCACTCTGAGCGAAAACACATCAGACATAAAGCGAATTCCCTCCTTAGTGAGGGGAGATGAGTCAATGGCCATCACCTTGATCGGAACCTTGAGCCTAACTGTCCCTATCTTGCAGTGTGTGACCAATTGGGAGTCAATGAGGTTAATAGATGATCCGCAGTCGACGAAGGCTGTAGAGGAAAAAGAACTACCGTCCACAAATAGTTCCACAGGCAGTAATACTTTAGAAAACGAGGAAAATGGTACCTGAGGGTCTGAGCAGCCTCCCCGTTGACTACCCAGACCTAGTCGTTTCCCGCCGACCGGGTTTGAAGACGGGCAATTCGGGCACTCCCTTTTCCAATGTCCCGTTTTACCGCAGTAAAAGCATAACTGCTTGTCCTTCCGGCGTTTCCTCTCTGTATCCTTCAGGGAGAGGGCGCCTACATCCATGGGCTCAGGGGCAGTCTCTTTTCCACTGGGGAATAATGAAGTATCCACCTGCATCACCCCTCTGGCCCGCAGCCTGCGGTCCATCCGGACGGCCTGGGTCATGGCGTCCTCGAGAGAGTTAGGTGGGGGATGTAACGCCAAGGCATCCTGCAGCCGCTCAGACAAGCCTCTGCGAAAGAGTCCTCGGAGTGCGGCGTCGCTCCAAGAGACCTCTGCCGCCCAGCGGCGGAACTCAGAACAAAACCACTCAGCTGTGTGTTTCCCCTGACAGACACTCATCAACATGTCCTCTGCCAATCGCACTCGGTCAGGTTCATCATAAATGTGCCCGAGGGCCTCAAAGAATGCGTTCACTGACATATGTTCAGGAGCAGAGGAAGACAGAGAGAAAGCCCATGCTTGCGGAGCCCCCCGAAGTAGGGAAATAATGACCCCCACCCTCTGGAACTCATCCCCGGAGGAGCGGGGCCTTAGAGAAAAAAAAGCTTGCATCCTTCTCTGAAAGACCTGAACTCCTTTTTGTCCCCTGAGAAAAAGTCTGGCAATTTGACCGGAGATTCGGGGGACACTAATGACACATCCCTACCCCCAGAACCAGAAGCCCCTGCATCGACAGCCTCCTGCACAGTAACTACCAACTGTTGCTGGGTCTGGGCCATCGTGCGTTGTTCCACATTGAGCTTATGGAACATTTGGGTCAGGTGCTTGACCTGATCAGACAAAGCTTGTACGGGATCCATGAGGATAACACCTTTTTTTTTTTTTTTTTCTCTCTTCAGAAAAAAAAAAAAAAAAAACTGAAATGGTCAGTTATAATGTCAGGAACACCGCACTGTACTTGCTCACAGAGCCAGTGCGCGTGTCCTGAGTGTCAGCGCCGGCGTGCAGCCTCCGCTGAGCAGTGACTCACCCGCAATGTAGGGGTACCGGGGTCAGGTACAGCCAGAAAGTACCGATGCACAGGACCTGTGGATGCTGAAGTTTAGGAAGCAGACACGGGACCTACGGTCATGTGACTGCAAGGGGGCGGGGCTTAGCATCCTGCACACAGAGAAGGAAGAGAACTCAGAGTCCAAGCAAAGCAGAGGTTATGCACAGTACAGACCAGGGAGGTACAGGAGAGATAAACAGATGGGAGGTCAGACAAAGCCAAAGGTCATACACAGGATCACAGTACAGTACCAGGGAGGAGACAGAGCGGATAATCAGGGCCAAGCAGAGATCAAAACCAAACAGACATAGGAGGTACCAGGCAGAATCCAAAGCGATATCCAGGGAACAGACCGAGTCATACACAGAGAATCAAGTAACCAGAACACAGCACTAACACACTCAGGGGTCACCACACAATGCCAAGGGCGAGAGTATAACTGACAGGGATGGGAGCGTCCTGAGGCTATAAGAAGCCTCCCCCAGAACCAGGGAGAGGCCACAATCATAGCCCCAGGTGTGCAGGTAAGCCTGCACCGGGATCACAACCTTTAACCCCAGAAATGCCAGTCATCAGTACTGGTTCCAAACATTAACCCCACGTGTGCGAGTCAAACCCGCACTGAGATCATGACAATAAGTCTATGGGAAACTTGAGCATTTTTCCGGAACCCCCCCACCCCCCGGGTCTTTAGAGGGACTAGAAATTGTGGAAATCGATGGGAACAGTGCTCAAATGACATGGGAACAGCATGGGAAAACCCCTGGAAGCATTTCTGACTCCCAGGTCACTGCTGTGAACAATGTTGTTAGAGTCTTATGCCACTTTTACAGACTCACAATAAAACATACAAAAACAAAAACAAAATGGATTTTCCTGGGAATTATGTTAAGGAACATCCTTTCTAGGGTAATAACTTGTATATAAGGCAAAATAAATAATCAAAACCAAAAATGCTCCTCCACACCTTGGGCTATGTTCACACGTAGCGTTTCTGATGCATTTTTTAACTTTAGCATTGCTTTCAACTAAGACAAATGCATTCACTTGGAAATGTCATTTTAACATTTTACAACCTTATCTGGCCATGTGGTGTGTGACACATCATCAGACACATCCTGTTTCATTTAAGAAGGAGGGACTCTGAAAGTCAAAGCCTATTTTTATAGGGCCATAAGGCGACCTTTACTATTTTAAAGGGTCAGCAGTTGGCCCTCGCTAATCTTAGAGAGCCATCAGCCACCTATGCTTTGTTGTTCCCATTATTAAACAGTGGGTCTCCTTTACAATACTGTTATTGCATATGCAGTGAGTGGCAGGACAGCCCAAAATTTGGACGCAGCCCAATACCCCTTTGAAGAGATGTACAGGAGGGCCTCCTGAAAACAATGTTTCCATTATTAGGAAGTGGGTCTCCCATACTGTTTGCCTATGCAGTGAATGCAAGGGCTGTCAAAAATTTGGAGGCACTCCAATGTCCCTTGGAAGAGACGTGGAGGAGGGCCTCATAAAAAATTCTTGTAATGTCCATGCACTAAGTGTATGGACTGACAAACATTTACCCCTGGGGCGTATACATGAACATACAGTGTAACAATTTTTTTTAACGGGCATCATAAACACCCTGGTGATATGGTGGTGGAGGATGAGGATGAGGTGAAAGAGTAGGACAACAGAAAATAGCTAAAATCAGGAAGCGTATACCCATGTGTGGGTGTTAAGAGGTGCATGGGAATAGACCTCCCAAATAGCACTGAATTTGAGTTTATGTTATGCTGCTATCATTCAGTGGTGTTGAGAAGTCTGGCCCAATCCAGCCCTTGTTCATTTTTATAAGAGTCAGCCTGTAAGCATTTTCAGTTGACAGGCAGATGCGCTTATCAAATATAATTCCACCAGCAGGCACTAAAAACTCGCTCTGACAAAAAGCTAGCGGCAGGGCAGGCCAGGACCTCCAAGGTGTAGACAACCACTTCATGCCACGTGTCCAGCTTGGATATCCAATAATTATAAGGCACAGAAGAATCATGAAGGACATTGGTACGGTCAGCAAGGTACTCAGCATCTTCCCAAACTTTGCACTCCTTGTGAGAGTACCCCACACTTCAGGGCCTGTGCGATGGGATTGTCTGAGAAAACTCCCCCTGAACTTTGACAGTGTTCCCCTGCCTCTGCTGGATTGGAGTTGTGTCTCACCTGTACTCCTTGGTTGTCCAACGAACTGACTTCTGCCACCAGCATTTTCACATGGGATTTTTTTTTAAGAATTCTGCAACAAGGGCCTTCTGGTACTGCCCCATTTTATTCGACCTATCGGCCTTGGAAATAAGAGATAGAAAGTTCTCCTTGAAGCATGGGTCTAGAAGTGTCACCAACCAGTAATGACGGTCACCCAAAATTTGGAGAACGCAAGGGTCATGGGAAAGGCAGTGTAAAATACTCAGCCATGCGTGCCAGACTGCTAATAGGGAAGACTTCCGTGTCCTCACCAAGAAGACAACTGACCATGCTCTCCTCCTCCTACTCCTCCCTATCCTCAGGCCATCCATGCTGATCACACGGTATCACAGTTGTGCAGGTAGTACTGTCTATAGCGCATGAAACTAGCTCCTGTTATTCTTCTTCCTCCTCCTCATTGTCACCCAATCCACATTGGTATGAGATGAGGCTGAACTGTGTGTAATCACCCTGTATGGTTCCTTGCTCCATCTCATCGTGCTCCACCTGCAATGCATCCTCTTTGATTGTGAGCAGAGAGCGTTTCAGAACACAGAGAAGCGGGATGGTGAGGTTAATTATGTCGTCATTGCTGCTCACTATCTTGGTGCAGTCCTCAAAGTTTTGGAGGATGGTACATATGTCTGACATCCATGTCCACTCCTGAGGTCTTATGTGTGGAGCCTCAACTGAATACCGGTGGCTTTGCTGATGCTGGTAGTCAACGACTGCCCTCTTCTGCTCACAAATCCTTCCCAACATCTGCAGTGTAGAGTTCCAACACATGGGGACATCATACACCAGTCGGTGAGCCGGAAGCTGCAAATGCTGCTGAAGTACAGCAAGGGCAGTGGAAGCTGTAGCTGACTTTCTAAAATGGGCACACAGGCAGCGTACTTTCACAAGCAGATCTGGCAGCTCCTGGCAGAGTTTGAGAAACCACTGAATCACGAGGTTAAGCACATGGGCCAGGCATGGTACGTATGTGAGCTCGCCTCACCTCAGAGCGGCCACCAGGTTCCGGCCATTATCACACACGACCATGCCTGGCGGTAGGTTAAGCAGTATCAGCCATCGGATCTGCCTGCTCTTTCAGAGCTGTCCACATCTCCTCAACATTGTGCGGTTTGTCACCTAAGCATATTAGCTTCAGCACAGCCTGCTGCCGCTTGGCTGAGGCTGTGCTGCAGTGCTTCCAGCTTGTGACTGATGTGATCATTTCGGAGATGGAGGCTGAAGAGGAGGAGGAGGATGAGGTGCAGGAGCTGTAGACTGTGGGGGCAACCCTGATTGACCTAGAGCCCGCAATCCTCGGGGTCGGGAGGACGTGTTCCATCCCAAGGTCTGACTGGGTTGCAGCTTCCACTATGTTAACACTGTGTGCCACCAGCGACATGTACCAACTCTGGCCACAAGCACTTGTTCGCATGTCCATGGTTAGGTGGACTTCCCCAGTAACTGCATTGTTGAGGGCACGGCTATTGTTGTGGGACACGTCCTTGTGTAATGCGGGGATGGTACATCGGGAGAAATAGTGGTGGCTGGGGACCGAGTACCGAGGGATGGCTACCGCCATCAGGTTGCAGAAAGCTTCCATCTCCACGAGCCTAAAAGGCAACATTTTGAGCACAAGCAGTTGCACTTGCGTTCCAAGGACAGGGGTATAGACAACTAAATGCTGCTCTGGGACAAGGACATAAACATGCTTGCTGACGGTGCTAGTTGAGTGTGTGCAATGACAGGTGCAGGCAGAAGGCATCTTCACTGGCACCATGGACAGAGGATTGGCTTGCACACACAACAGCAGAAGAAGCAGTGGTGCCACCTGCAGACACTGTTTCTGGACCCTGGGATTCAGCCCACAAAGTCGGGTGTTTTGCTGCCATGTGCCTGACCATGCTGGTGGTGGTCAGGCTGGTATTTTTGTTACCTCTGCTGATGTTGGCCTGGCAGGTTGTACAAATGGCCTTTTGGGGTTATTAGCGGAGTCTTAAAAAAACAACCAGACTCAGGAAGACCTAACAGTTGGACTGGCAACTTCCGTTGTGTTGGTGTTACGGGGAACGGTTGCCTGCCTTCTGTCCGCGGCCACCACACTGCTTCTTCCTGCCTGTTGGGGGGCTACACCTTACGCCCCCTGTGTGCTGCTGTCCTCGCTCTGCATGTCTTCCTGCCAGGTTGGGTCAGTTATTTTATCATCCACCACCTTGTCTTCCACTTCCGCACTCTGGTCCTCCTCCTGACTTTCTGGCAATTGTGTTTCATCATCGTCCACCTCTTGTGACACTTTCCCACTGTTGCCTTCGTGTGACCGTGGCTGGTCAAATATTTTGGCATCGCTACATGTGATCTCTTCTTGCCCCGCTTCAAGTGGACTGGGTGAGAGGCCCAAATCTATATTTGGAAAAGTGTACAGCTGTTTGGAGTGTCCACGTGTGGGATCAGTTGTCTCCGGGCACTCGGCATGGTGGGAGGAAGGAGGATCAGGGTGAGGAATATGCAGTC
Source organism: Dendrobates tinctorius (assembly GCF_039654945.1). Taxonomy (NCBI): domain Eukaryota; kingdom Metazoa; phylum Chordata; class Amphibia; order Anura; family Dendrobatidae; genus Dendrobates; species Dendrobates tinctorius. The sequence goes on from NW_027361684.1 coordinate 45,366,184, forward strand.
CAGACTCATGGCTAATGAGACTTGACTATGTGGAAGACAGGTGGTGGTGGCAGTGTGACTGGAAGCATTATCCGCTATCCAACCAACAACCTTTTGACACTCCTCTGAGTACAATAGTGGTATGCTGCGGTCCCCTAGTAATTGGGACAGAAAGGTTGGGCGAGAAGATGTGGCTGTTTGTTGTGGCACAATTTCAGCTTGCCCACGGCCTCAGCCTTGGCCTCTGCATGGACCATCACCATCACAACCAGTTCCCTGTTCCTTGACACGCACCTTGCCCATTTTAAATGGAGGACAATATGTTCACTACAAATGGCTCAATTTGGAGTGAACTTACTTGTGATCCTTGTGACGGACAAACTACAGTTTTAAATAGCTGGCCTGTAGGTAACTATTTTTAACAGCAAAATGATGTCAATAGCTTCGGTAACACACTGCAACAAAATTTAAATGGAGACCAGAATTGGCAGAATTTTAAGCACACTTATACTGTATGTGATCCCTGTGATGGACAAACCACAGTTTTAACCCGTTAGTGACAGAGCCAATTTGCAGCTTAATGACCAGGCCAATTTTTACAATTCTGACCACTGTCACTTTATGAGGTTATAACTCTGGAACACTTTAATTGATCCTGCTGATTCTGAGACTGTTTTTTCATAACATATTGTACTTCATGTTGGTAAAATTTCTTCAATATGACTTGCGCTTATTTATGAAAAAAATGGAAATATGGTGAAATTTTTTTTTAAATTTACCAATTTTCAAACTTTTAATTTTTATGCCCATAAATCAGAGAGATATGTCACACAAAATACTTAATAAATAACATTTCACACATGTCTACTTTACATCAGCACAATTTTGGAAATTTTTTAAGTACTTATAAGGGTTAAAAGTTGACCAGCAATTTCTCATTTTTACAACAAAATTTACAAAACCATTTTTTTTAGGGACCACCTCACATTTGAAGTCACTTTGAGGGGTCTATATGGCAGAAAATACCCAAAAGTGACACTATTCCAAAAATTGCAACCCTCAAGCTGATCAAAACCACATTCAAGAAGTTTATTAACGCTTTATGTGCTTCACAGGAGTTGAAGCAATGTGGAAGGAAAAAGTTAACATTTAACTTTTTTTTACAAACATTTTACTTCAGAACCATTTTTTTTAATTTTCCCAAGTGTAAAAAGAGAAAATGAACTACAAAATTTGTTGTGCAATTTCTCCTGAATACTCCAATACCCCATATGTGGGGGCAAACCACTGGGTGCATGGCAGGGCTTGGAAGGAGCACCATTTGACTTTTTCAATGCAAAATTGGTTGGAATTGAGATTGGATGCCATGTCGCTTTTGATATTGACCTTTTGAAAATTCATCAAAATGCAGTGAACAGACACCCTCTTTAAGTTATTCCCATAGTAGTTGCTTTTCATAGAATCATAGAATCTTAGAATCGTAGAGTTGGAAGGGACCTCTTGGGCCATCAGGTCCAACCCCCTGCTCAAAGCAGGATTCGCTAAATCATCCCAGTCAGATGTCTGTCCAGCCTCTCTTTGAAGACTTCCATTGAAGGAGAACTCACCACTTCTCGTGGCAGCTTGTTCCACTCATTGATCACTAACTGTCAAAAAGTTTTTTCTAATATCTAATCTGTGTCTCCTCCCATTCAGTTTCATCCCATTGCTTCTAGTCTTTCTTTGTGCAATTGAGAATAAAGTTGATCCTTCTACAATGTGACAGCCCTTTAGATATTTGTAGACAGCTATTAAGTCTCCTCTCAGTCTTCTCTTTTGCAAACTAAACAATCCCAAATCCTGCAACCTTTCCTCATAAGACAGGGTTTGCAGACCGGTCACCATTCTGGTTGCTCTTTTCTGAACTTGCTCCAGTTTGTTGATGTCTTTTTTAAAATGTGGTGCCCAAAACTGGGCACAATATTCCAGATGAGATCTGACCAAAGAGGAGTAGAGGGAAATAATGACTTCACGTGATCTAGACTGTATGCTTCTGTTAATACATCCTAGAATTGCATTTGCCTTTTTTGCTGCTGCATCACACTGTTGACTCATATTCAGTCTGTGATCTATTGGTATACCCAAGTCCTTTTCACATGTGCTGTTGCTTAGGTCTATATTCCTCCCATTCTGTATATGCTTTTTTCATTTTTATTGCCCAGATGTAGTACTTTGCATTTTTCCCTGTTAAAAACCATTCTGTTAGTTGCTGCCCACTTCTCCAGTTTATTTATATCTTTTTGAATCCTCTCTCTCGCTTCTCTCCTCCTAGCTTTGTGTCATCAGCAAATTTAATCAGTTTACCCTCAATTCCTTCATCTAAATCGTTGATAAAGATGTTGAACAATACAGGGCCCAGGACAGAGCCCTGTGGTACCCCACTTGAGACATTCTTCCAACTGGATGTGCAGCCATTTACGACCACTCGTTGGGTCCGATCACTAAGCCAGTTATGAATCCACCTAACAGTTGCCTTGTCCATTCCATACTTAGTCATTTTTTCAATAAGGATTGTATGAGATACTTTGTCAAATGCTTTGCTTAAGTCAAGATATACTATATCTACAGCATTTCATTGATCCACCCAATCAGTGATTCCGTCATAGAAGGAAATTAAGTTAGTCTGACATGACTTATTAGTTACAAACCCATGCTGACTCTGTTTAATCACTTTATTCTTATCCAGGTACAGACATACATGTTGTTTAATAATTTGTTCAAAGATCTTTCCTGGTATAGAAGTCAGACTCACCGGCCTATAGTTGCCTGGGTCCACCTTCTTCCCCTTTTTGAAGATAGGAACACAACATTTGCTCTTCTCCTGTCTTCTGGGACTTCTCCTGTTCTCCAAGAATTTTCAAAGATTATGGAGACGGGTTCAAAATTTCTTCTGCTATCTCCTTCAGTACTCTGGGGTGTAATTCATCTGGACCTGGAGACTTGAATTCATTTAGGTTAGCTAAGTGTTTCCTCACTATCTTTCTGTTTATAGATATCCTGGATTCTTCTATTCCCTTAATAGGACAGTGAAGAACACTTGATATTACATTTCCTTTCTCTTCTTGTCTTAATGAAGAACAACTGTGAGGCATAAACTGCTGCTCTAACACAAGAAAGTATGTACTGTTTTAGAAAAATTAACATTTCTTAACAGATTTTTTTATTTCACAAAATATGCATTTTAACTACAGTATTTATCATACAATGGAAGCACATGATCTGACAGGTTCTTTTAGTATGCATTTATTTTTTGTGATTTGGAGAAGGCTTAAATGGGTAGTCGTCCAGTTCTGTTATATTGATGACCTATCTTTATGATATGTCATCAACATAAGATCGTGGGCGTCTGACTTCCGGCATCCCCACTGATCAGCTGACCTCTTCTCTGGCAAGATAAAAAATGTATGGAGAAGAGCACTGCAGTTCAGTTTACTGTTTAGTAGCTGTTGCATGGTACTGCAGACCAGCTTTTATTCTTTTCAGTACGAGATGATCTGCAATATTCAGACTCTAAGCAGTATACAGAGCTGCGTTGGTCTGCTTGGTAGAATGTTTTACATGTGGATGCCAAAGCTCGTGTCAGCTGCTTGGTGGAGGTGCTAAGTGTCAGACCCCTTCAACCTAATATTGATAACCTATCCTAAAAGATGGACTATCAATATAAGTGGAAAACTCCTTTAAGCCATTAATCTGGTCATTTACAGTATATCATTATGTCATTATGCACACCCACAGAGATTATTATGATAGGAGATAGAAGCAGTTTATGGGGATGCACTTTTTGGTCTAATCTTATATTGATGGCCAATTTTAAGAATGTCATCAGTATAAAAACCCTTTAGTGGCTGCAATATGAAATACAAACATTATATTCACACACTGTACTATTCTGTATTACATTACTGTACACATTACAGTAGATCATGTTCATTAATTCTTGCATAACAGAAATGTCAAAAGTTTAGAGGAAGCTTTATAAACAGAAGAATACATTTCATACATGAAAAGGCAAGACAAGGTGGGGTACACTGATATAAAGAAGAACCACATGTCTTTCCATTCCTTCTTATATATAAAAACTTTCCATACTTAAAGAATAGTGGAAAAGATTCAAAATCTTAAAAAGATGCTGAAGTAGTAAGCTAAAAATGTCCACCATGGATTTATGCTAGTAACTTACATCCAAAAGTACAGCACAGATTTCCAAGGAATACACTCCCACCTTGTGTCTGGATTCTGCATGTGTCATAAATATCAAGTACCATATTACAAGCCTTGAAATAAAGAAAGGCTATAGACTCTCTGATTAAAGCATGTGGCATTAGTTTCCTAGACTCACTTAGCTAAACGGTTAGCTAAAGTTTAATGTTCAATAACTGTGATATTAGGTTTGGGATTAAAAGAAATTTGTTTTCACAAGTTTACGGCTTACTTTTTTTTATAGCGGCAATTTTAATTACGGTAGCTCTAGATTGCTATGAAGAGTGATTAGAAGAATTGCAAAAAATTGCAAAGTCATTCCTTGCTAGGAAAATTAACATAATCACACAAATCCATTTTCCTCTGAATTTTAGCACTGCCACAAAATGAACTGCTCACATAATTTCGGTAATCTTCTCACTAGCTTAAGAGAAAGTGTTAATGAGGACAAGACATCTGATTTCACTCTATTGTACTGATTGAATTATAAGAGCAGACTGGTTGCTTTAAAATGGGACTTGTGCTTGAAATGACTTCTTCTGTTAACCATGATTACCTCCATGGAAATACATGCAGTCATCATTTCTTTCCATCAAAAGTTCCAAAGGGCTTTAAAGGCAAGGACATTACTGCTTGTAAGATTTCCCCTTAAATCAACCATTTATTGGATCACAAGAATTTCAAAGCGAGTGGTTCAATTGCCAAATAAAAGGTTTCATGAGGCCCAAGAAAGTCCAGAAAGTGCCAGGACTGTCAGGATTGGTTCATCACCAGTGTAGAGCTTGCTTAAGAATGGAACAAGACAGGTAAAAATACATTTCCACATACAGTAAGACAAAGGCTTTGGAGGCTCGCCTGGAGCCAAGAAGGGCAGCAAAAAAGTTGCTTCTCTCCAAAAAAAATCCCAACAAAGACAACTTGACATTCTGCAGGAATGCAGATGACTGGGGTAAAGATATTTTCTCTGAAGATGACACTTAAGACTGCTTGGGACATCTGGAAGAATGATTGTCCAGAGAAGTAAAAGTGAGTACTATCATGAAGCATGTGTCCTGTCAAGAGTAAAGCATCCTGTGACCATTTATGTGTGGGGCTGCTTTTCATCTAAGGGAGTGAGGTCACTCCAAATTTGCCTAAGAACACTGCCAGGAATAAAGAAGGGTTGTCACGAGTGTGTCACGCCCTCCCAGGAGATCTGAGATTAGAAGATCCACTACGTATTGTGAATCGCATATCTTCCATTTAGCCTGTGTGCTTGTGTCCCAGATTAAATGGATTTGGTTTCCTTTGGTGCTGAAGAGGTTAGTGACCCTTTCTATGCTAGTCAGTAACTTGCAGCTCCATGTTCAGCTGCTTCAGATCTGGTCATTACCTCTCCTTATAAAACCTGGTCAGACCTTATCTGGCTTGCCAGTGAAAGCTTTGCTTGCTAGCTCCTTGGAGACGTTGTGCTGAATTGAAGTAGACCGTTGTTGCTACTGGAGATTGTTGCATGTGTTTTGGTGTGCATGCTTTCCTCATTGTACTTTTCCCATTTGGTTGGTACATTCTTATCCTTCCCTGTATACCTCTCTACCTTTGGTGAGTGTTTGTTGCTTTCTGTTATTCCTGTTTTGTCTTTGTGTCTTGTTTATCTTGCATTTCTGTCCCAGGCCTCATGGGGTAGAGGAGGGGACAGATCAAAGTTTAACAGCTTAGTAAGGTCAGAGACTTGGGCCTCTCTACTTTCAAGAGTACCCCAGGGACAGGGATTGTTAGGGAACCCAATTTCAGGAAAAGTTTTAGGCCCCCTTCCTTACCAAAGACTGCCACAGCATGACAATGGTATCTAAACATTTTTATTTTTCCAGTAAGATGGAACACCATGTCACAAGGAAAAATTGATAACTAAGGCTTACCATCAGTCATGATTCGACCTAGAAGCTGATGAAAAGCATTCCGGGGCAAATTGCAGTCTTAAAAAATAACGGTCAACACTGTAAATAGGGAGTCTTGCATAAACGTATTATATTTGTCAATGAAAGTTTATAGACTTATGAAATGCTTATAACTATACTTTTGTAACCATTGAAAAATATGATTAAAATATTTAAAAACACCAAAGCAGCAAAAAGTCTAATCATAATCCACAAAGTATATAATAAACATAATGGGACCTCATGAAATAAAAATGTTGCTGTTTTGCACAAAAATACAGTATGTTGCTCTTGCTACTTAAGAAAAGTGGATAGTGTAATGGGAGTGGTGGAACCACTGTGCTGTCGTCCAAGGAGAGCCTGGAGGGGCGTAACTAGGTGAACACCTAACTTCACTAGAACGTCTGATGGTGCTTTTAGATTTGACTTCAGATGGACACCAGGTGCTACATCAGGACAGACCATGTGATGCTTGGTAGCTGACCCTCAAGGGGCAGGAAACTGGGACAGCTCAGAAGGAGAGTGCAGCTGGTACAGGCATGTATGGGTGGAACAAAGGAACTGCAGGTGCTGATGGGAATGGCTGGTATACAAGCAGGCACTGGCAGAGGCAGGCTGGTACGGCTGGTATACAAGTAGCCACTGGAGGGGGCACGACTGATATACCGATGAGCATGGTAGATGCAGGCTGGTATACAGGTGAGCACAGCTAGTGCAGGCTGGTACAACTGGTATACAGGCAGGTACTGACAGGTACAGGTTGGCACAGGTGGTACATACAGTAGGTGGGCATGGCAGGTGCAGGCAGGTACAGCAAACACGTCTGTTATATAGACAGACACAGGCAGCTACGGATGGGTACTGGAAGCCAAACTATAACAGGGGACCTGAGAACTAGCAACTATTTAGCAAGCAGAGTATAGACGTTGCTCAAGCACCCCCCAACAGGTGTAGGTACCTTAAATAAATAGTGTCTTACAATTGGTTGGGGACACTGTACAACAGCGTGCTGTCTCTTTAAGAGGGTGGGAGCACACGTGCCCTAAGCACAGTGCCTGGGGATCTGCGCCATGCTCAGACCCTGGGCAGCAGGAGGAGGTGGAAGTGTGGGACGGTGGCCATGATGGTGATTAAGTCAGTGTCCCTGCCAGGGGATGAGGGAAGCATGCAGGGATGCCGGCGCTACTGATAGCAAAGGTAATTGAATAAATTTGCATGACCTTTGACCAGAAATATATACTTGGCTGCTGAATGGGAACCCTGTGAATAGCCTTCTACTTGTTGGCATCCCTGGTTCCTTTTATGTTTACCTGACTATGACATTATGTGTACATCACACCGCAAGAATGACATCACACCAGGCCAGTTAATAAAAAAAGGCCAGTTATAGAATCATAGAATCAAAGAATGTTAGTTGGAAGGAACCTCCAGAGTAATTGTGTCCAACCCCCTGCTCAGTGCAGAATTCACTAAACCATCTCAGACAGATGTCTGTTCAGCCTCTGCTGGAAGACTTCATTTGAAAGAGAGAACTCACCATCTCTCGTGACAGCCTGGTCCACTCATTGATCACACTCACTTTCAAAAAGTTTTTCCTAATATCTAATCTGTATCTTTTCCCTTTCAGTTTCATTCCATTGCTTCTTGTGTTTCCATGTGCAAATGAGAATAAGGATGACCCCTCTACACTGTTACATCCCTTCAGATACAGTATTTGTAGCTGGCTATTAAGTCCCTTAGCCTTCTTTTTTGCAAGCTAAACATTCCTAGATCATTTAACCGTTCCTCATAGGACATACAGTGTGTCCGTAAAGTCATGGTGCACTTTTGACCAGTCACTGGAAAGCAACAAAAGATGATAGAAATGTGAAATCTGCTCCAAATAAAAGTAAAACTCTCCCAGTTTCATACCTATTCAGTGCAGTTTGATGTGGGCTCCATTTGTTGCCCTACACACATCCAAACTTGTGGTTGCATGATGTCACAGACCTGGCAGTGTATTAATCACAGTTCAGTTTATCAGGGGTTAATCTGACTGGGGGTTCAGCAACAGCTTAAATGAGTTTGTGTTGTTTGATTGGTTCTTGGTATCTCTCCTCAAGAACATATCTGATCTGATTGGGCCAGAGAAAGGGCGCCAAAATGTAAACTATAAAAGTGCAAAATGACTTTACGGACACACTATAGTTTGCAGTCCGCTCACCATCCTGGTAGCTCTTCTCTGAACCAGTTTTTCAATGTCTTTTCCAAAGTGTGGTGTCCAATACTGGACACAGTATTCCCGAAAAGGTCTTACCAAGCAAGAGTAGAGGGGCATAATTACTTTACGTGATCTAGACTATGCTTCTCTTAATACATCCCAGTACCGTGCTTGCCTTTTTTTACTGCTGCATCACACTGCATGTATCATGTGCAATCTGTGATCTATTAGTATACCCAAGACTTTTTCACATGTGAAGTTGCTTAGTTCTATTCCTCCCATTCTGTAGATGTAATTTTGTTTTTCTTGCCCAGATATAGAATCTTGCATTTCTCCCTGTGAATTACCATTCTATAAGTTGCTTCCCATTGTTTAAGCTTATCTAGATCCTTCTGAATCCTTTCTGTCTTCTCTAGTGTCACCTAGCCCTCCTAACTTTGCATCATCCGCAAATTTGATTAGTTGATCAGTTCCCTTATCTAGATCATTTATAAAAAAAAAGTTGATTAACACTGGGGATAGGACATTTTTCCAATTGAATGTGCAACCATTTATTACCACTCTTTGAGTATGATCACTGAACCAGTTATGAATCTGGGTCGCCCTCCCAGGGCCGCGGGGGTACTCGGTACCGGGCCAATATCAGTGGGATGTGTCACAGCAGCGGTGACCCGAACCGTGGCCCTGGGCGCCCAAGTAATGGTGATATGTTAATGGTGAATAGTTCGTGACGCCACCTGTGGTGTTCTGCAAGGGAGGTGTTAAGCTGACGCTGCAGATCCTCCGGGACAGATGGTGTGGTGCAGCAGTGATGGTATAGCCCTCCACAGGCAGGGCTGATGTCCCAGGGCAGTGTAGATGTGGGGACACTTAGGTGGTGTAGTGTCCGGCGCAGGGGATGTAGCAGTGTCAGGCAGACGGACGCAGGAAGGAATGGAGGACACCAGGGCATGTAGTTCCAAAGCTTTACTCACAGTCAGTAGTGCCCGCTTCTGTGCCGTGTCCTCCGGGTCAGGGACTCAGTCAACCTCTAGGCAAGATGGAAAGCTCCCTTCCACACTCCGCCAACTTATGTGCCTTTCCTGAACGTCCCCTCTAAAGCTCCTTTAATTGTGAAGATCTCCAGTACCGTGGTACGCTGGAGGAACTCTACTTGCACGGCAGACAGCTGTAGCCTGCTTCGGGGACTCTTTACTCCTAAGTTCCGGTTCTCTATCCGTGTTGCTGTTGTGCCCTCAAGTCTTAGATGGGAGTAGTGCATTTACAGCCATCTACTCCACCGGTGTCTGCTGCAGAACCATAAGTGTCCATACAACCTCGGGGACCGGGCCCCGGCCTTGCACTGAGAACCTATAGGCAGGGTTCCTCTTCTAACCCACGTCCTCTCTGTTCTCTCTACTCCTTCGTTCCGTACTTTTCTCTCTTTCTTATGGAAGCTTAGATTTCAGTTCTACGTCTTTCGCCTTCTTTTCCTTTCCCGTGCCAGCTGGCTCAGAACACTGAGGCAGCTGCAGCACTCCTTCCTCCATCCCTTCTTCCAGGGATCCTCACTCCTGTCTGAGTGACCTCCTACCCAACTGACCTTCTGTCAGACTGACCTGTCCTCCTACACTTTCCCACTCTTTTATGTATCTTAACTCCACCCACCTCCCAGCACATCCAGTGTTCCAAGCAGGGAACCACCAAAGGTGCTCTGCTACCCTCTGAGCAAGGAGCCGCAATGTGGTTGTGCAGAGCTACCATGTTGTGTGGGGTGCGAGTGTTGGAGTGTGGAAAGGAGTTCCCACCTTAGCCGGACGGTGGGGCACTACACCTTAGGAGAAGGTGCAGTACCTCTGTGGCGACCGAGCCTCAGGGGCGCCACATATCCACCTAACCGTAGTCTTGTCAATCCCATACTTGGTCATTTTTTCAATAAGAAAAGTATGAGATGCTTTATCAAATGCTATAGTACACAATTCTTCTAGCTGATTATAGCAGAAAGAAACAACGAGTATTTAGGAAAAAATATATGAACAATTTTATTGAAATATATTAAAAATATACATAATAAACAGAGTTTCCCACTATGCAGGCTAACAAGGGGTTAATCCAAAAATAGACAGAACAGATAGTGGAAAATAGCTGAAACCATATACTATCAGCATACAATCATCCTGAAGTATTTCAATATTAGCATATGTAATGCAAAAATAGACAGGGGCAGCAGGCTTGGGGAATCCTCCACCACATATTAGATGTAAGTACAGTGTATAGTTCATCTACATACATCACTATTTGGGCCACAGTTTAAGTACTGGCAGCAGCACATAATTGTCCATTCACAATGGGCTTATCTAAATTATATTATCCAGTATGTATAGCTTATTTGCCGGCACTGGAAGATTGTATGATACTTTATTGTCAGTATAGTGATTAGTTCCATTTGCACAAGCACTTTTTGCACTTTAAACGTGGCCTGATTATGTAATGAGCTTATTCATAAAGTTGAAAATTTGCATTACATATGCTAATATTGAAATACTTCAGGATGATTGTATGCTGATAGTATATGGTTTCAGCTATTTTCCACTATCTGTTCTGTCTATTTTTGGATTAACCCCTTGTTAGCCTGCATAGTGGGAAACTCTGTTTATTATGTATATTTTTAATATATTTCAATAAAATTGTTCATATATTTTTTCCTAAATACTCGTTGTTTCTTTCTACTATAATCAGCTAGAAGAATTGTGTACTATAGCATTGTATCCGGAGTTAAAGAGGTGATATTGTTATATCCATAATTTTTTGGGAATATTTGTGATAATGCTTTATCAAATGTTTTGCTGAAGTCAAGATATACTATATCTACTGCATATCCCTCATTCACCCAGTCAGTGATTCTATCATAGAAGGAAATTAGATTAGTCTGGCATGACTTGTTTGTATTTTTCTCTAAGTAATCACATATTGCTGTTTAATTTGGGGGGCATATCTAAAGAAGAATATAATGCTGTTTGTAGGGAACGCAGGACAAGCATTAGAAGAGCTAAAGCCAGTAATGAAGTGAGGCTTGCAAGGAAGACCAAAAGCAATAAAAAAGGGGTATGTCAAAAGCAAAAGAAAAGTCATAAGATGCTATAGGATTTTTACAGGATGAAAAGGGTGAAGAGGTCAAAAATGATGTTGAGAAGGCCAAACTTTAAAATTCGTATATTGCATCTGTGTTCTCTAAGAAAGCAATTGTAGCATCTACTCATCTTCACTGTGCTATTGAAGGAATAAAAGATCCACACTATTTATAAATAGTGAGATGGTTAGGGAACAGTAAGCTAATTTAAATCAATTTAAATCTCCTGGTCCAGATGAATTACATCCTAGGCTACTGAAAGAATTAGCAGAGAAAATTGCCGAACCACTAGCCACAATCTTTGAAAAATCCTGGAGAACAGGAGAAGTTCCAGATGATTGGAGAGGGCAAATGTTGTCCCTATCTTGAAAAAAAGAAAAGAAGAAATAGCCAGAAAATTACAGGCCGGTAAGACTTACTTCTATACCAGTAAAGATCTTTAAACATATTATTAAACAGTATGTATTTTAGGGATTCTACTCGCTCAGGTGCAGTGGGAGACAATCAGGAGGCATGTTCCATGTAAAGTTCATAGGGTCTATTGCTTCATAAACCAAAACAGCAGATCACCAAAAGAAACAGCCTTCAGCTCAATAGAAAAAAAACATAAATGTCCATTCAATCAGGCTCAGTCCTGGAGCCTCAGCACACACAGGAAGCTTGTCTCTCCTCACATGCAGCTCTGGGTTTCAGGAGTAGTCTAGCTTATAAAGTTCTAGCCACACCCACGAACCCAGAAGCTGACTGGTCACGTGATTGTGACCTCACTACAGGTCCTTGCAAAACATCAGAAATAGAATGATATTAATTAGGGTTTACATTACAGAGCGCACCCATCTCTGAGCCACATACCTCCCATCAACTATACAAACCTTAGCCACGCCACATACCTCCCCCTCTGACTAAAGCCATGGGGTTTGGCACTTTCACCTACTAGACAAGGGATTCGTGGGAGGGCATCAGCATTACCATGTAGCTTCCCGGCCCTATGTTCTACATAGAAGCTGAAGTCTTGCAGGGCTAAGAACCAGCAGGTGACCCTAGCATTCTTACCCTTTGCTTCCCTCATACATCTGAGTGGGGCATGGTCGGATATTAACCTAAACTTCCGTCCCACCAGGTTGAACCGTAAGGTATCCACTGCCCATTTTATGGCCAAACACTACTTCTCTACAACTGAGTAATTTCTTTCACAAGAAGACAGCTTACTACTCAGGTAGAGGACAGGATGCTCCTCCCCACTTATCTCCTGGGAAAGGACTGCTCCTATCCCGACATCTGAGGCATCTGTCTGAAGGATAAACTCTCATTTAAAGTCTGGGGAAACCAGAACGGGTTGCTTACATAGAGCCCCTTTCATTTCTTTGAAGGCTGACTCTGCCTCTTCGGACCAACTGACCATTACTGATTTTGTCCCTCTTCATAGATCAGTCAGAGGCGCAGCCATCGTGGTGAAGTTTGGGATGAACCTTCTGTAATATCCCACGATCCCCAGGAAGACTTTAACTTGCTTTTTGGACAGAGATCTCGGCCAGGTTTGAATTGCCTCCACTTTATTGATTTGGGGTTTGATCTCGCCACGCCCCACTATATATCCGAGGTACTTGGCTTCTTCTTTACCCAAGGCACACTTCTTCGGGTTTATTGTAAACCCTGCCTCCCTTAGAGCATCAAACACTGCTTGGACCTTGTCTAGGTGAGACTCCCAGTCCGGGGTAAAGATGACGATATCATCCAGGTACGCGGCAGAGTATAGCTTATGAGGCACAAGGATTCTATCCATAGCCCTCTGGAAGGTTGCCGGAGCTCCCTGCAGGCCAAAAGGCATCCGGACATACTGGAAGCACCCGTCTGGTGTAGAAAATGCAGTCTTCACCTTGGCTTCCTGTGCCATGGGGATCTGCCAATATCTTCAACATATGCTGCACCTTCTTGGAGATTACTTCTCGACGGGCCTCAGGAATTGGATAAGGCTTCACGTTCACCCGTAAATGTGGCTCAGTCAGAACTTCGTGCTCCACGACCTTCGTGCAACCCGGCAATTCTGAAAACGGGTCCCTGTTTCTCTGGAGTAACTCCCGGCACTGCTGTTTCTTGGCCTTTGATAGCGTTTCCGCTATGGTAACTGCTCCAACCTCACCTTCTAGGTTGCCCAGCAAGCACGGAGTTACCACTGGCTCTCTATCTTGCCACGACTTGATGAGGTTGACATGGTAAATCTGGTATGGTTTCCGTCTTCTGGGTTGGTGGATCTTATAGTTTACCTCCCCAAGCTTCTCCACGACCTCATATGGCCCTTGCCATTTGGCCAAGAACTTGTTCTCTACTGTCGGAACCAGCACGAGAACTCGGTCTCCCGGTTTGAACTGCCTCACTCTGGCTGTCCAGTTGTAGACCCTGGCCTGAGCTTCTTGTGCCTGGCGGAGGTGTTCCTTTACGATGGGCATCACCTTTGCAATCCTCTGCTGCATCAGTGCCACATGCTCAATAATGCTTCTGTGGGGCGTGACTTCGGCTTCCCAGGTTTCCTTGGCTATATCTAGGAGACCTCTCGGATGACAGCCATACAGCAACTTGAAGGGCGAGAACCCTGTGGAGGCCTAGAGAACTTCACGGATAGAAAACAGTAGATACGTTAAGAGACAATCCCAGTCTCTACTGTCTTTTTCTATGGCTTTTCTTAGCATGCTCTTCAGTGTCTTGTTAAATCTTTCAACAAGGCCTTCTGACTGCGGATGATACACTGATGTCCTCAGCTGGGATATTTGCAGAACCCTGCATAACTCCCTCATCACCTTGCTCATAAAAGGTGTCCCCTGGTCGGTCAGGATCTCCTTTGACAAACCAGCCCGGGAAAACACATGGACCAGCTCACGGGCTATACTCTTCGAGGAGGAGTTTCTCAGGGGAAATTGCCTCAGGGTAGCGTGTGGCATAGTCCAGGATGACTCATATATACTGATGGCCCCGGGCTGACTTAACTAAGGGACCGACCAAGTCCATGGCAATTCTCTCAAATGGCACCTCAATAATGGGCAATGGCACAAGGGGGCTCTGGAAATGAGGGGTGGGGCAGTTAACTGACATGTGGGGCAGGACCTGCAATAGTTTACTATTTCCCGGTGACACCCAGGCCAATAGAACCTCTCCACAACCCGTGCCTGCGTTTTTTCCACCCCCAGGTGTCCCCCCAAGATGTGTGAATGGGCCAAGTCCAACACTTTCTGTCTATAGGGGCCTGGTACTATTATCTGTTCTACCAACTCCTCCCTTATTTTCGTGACTCGGTATAACAAGTCCCCACTCATCATAAAATAGGGGAACCTGGTGTCTGCTCCCGGCTCTTGTGCAACCCCATTAATGATTGTGATATTGTTGAAGGCTTCTCAGCGTTAGGTCCCTATGTTGGGCAGTCCCAAAATTCTCACCGGCTACACCTAACTCCGGAATGTCAGATACAGGGGACCCTTCCTCCTCATCCCCCACAAGGACACATAAAGGAAACCCGTCTGCCTCTTGTGGTGGCGATACCTTATTAGGGTGCATTGGCTCCCTGCTCTTGCTAACAAACTCAGAACCCTTACCCCACAGCTCCCAAAACAGACAGAAATCCCGGTCTATAATTATAGGATGCAACAAGTCCCGAACGACACCAACTTCATGCGACTAGGTGCCATGCGCCATTTCGATGTTCACCGTGGCCATAGGGTAGTCCTTTGCATCACCATGAATGCACCGAACACCGACCTTTTTACCCGGGAGTAGGTTGAGAGGAAAAGTGGCCCTCACAAGGGTCACCAAGCTCCCGGAGTCCACAAACGCCATCGCTGCTCGACCGTTCACCTTTTCAGGACACGCCTGAGGCCCCTCGGGTGGAGAGTTCACACTGCAGGCTGGGTATGCATAGTACGAACTATGGAGTCCCATGCTGCAGTCCATCCACTTGGTGGTCTGGGGACAACAGGCAGCTATATGTCCTGGCCCCTGGCATCTCCAACAAATAATATCACCTGTGGGGACCTTGGGCACTGCCTCCCCCGCCCCTTTTGACCTTGGACGCCCCACCCCTTTTTGGTACTCCGCCCCCTGCTGGGACCCCCAATACGGAATGGGCTGCTTCCCCAAGGAACCTTCCATCCCCTGGTATCTCTCGACCAGCCCAACCAGTTCATCTGCATTTTGGGGATCACCCTGGGCAACCCAAGTCTGTAGGGGTCTCGGCAGGGAATGCACAAACCGATCCATCACCACTCGCTCTACCATCTGCGCAGGCGTAGAAGACTCAGGCTGCAGCCATTTCTGGACCAGGTGCAACAGGTTGAACATTTGGGAGCGAGGCGGTTTGTCCCAGTGATACGCCCAGTGGTGAACTCGCCGTGCCCTGACAGTCATTGTCACCCCCAAACATGCGAGAATCTCAGCTTTTAGTTTGGGATATTCCTTAGCATCTTGCAAAGTCAAATCATAGTACGCCTTCTGGGGCTCCCCCGTCAGGTATGGGGCCAGTACCTCTGCCCACTGCTCTGGCTGAAGTTTTTCCCTCTCAGCCACCCTCTCAAACACTGTCAGGAAGGCCTCAACATCATCCTCAAGGGTCATTTTTTGTAATGGGCGTCTTAACGCCTTCCTGACATGGGTGTCATCAGCAAGACCTGGGGTTGGGGTGCTCCTCCTGCCCTCCTGGATGGCGGTTGCCTGAAGCTGCATCTGCTGCCGTTGCTCCTGCTGGCTCTGCTGGAACTGCTACCGTTGCTCCTGCTGGCTTTGCTGGAACAACAGCCTGTTGGTCTCCTGTTGCTGTGCCTAGGACTGGACCAGGTGTTTCAGCAGGTCCTCCATTATTCCAGGTAGAGCTTGCTGCCTCGCTGAAAACTTGACCCAGGACATGCAGCAACTGTCTCAAGTCTCTGCTGGAAACGTTGCCCGCACGTCTAGCACCAATTGTAGGGATTCTACTGGCTCAGGTGCAGTGGGAGACAATCAGGAGGCATGTTCCATGTAAAGTTCATAGGGTTTATTGCTTCATAAACCAAAACAGCAGATCACCAAAAGAAACAGCCTTCAGCTCAATAGAAAAAAAACATAAATGTCCATACCTTCAGGCTCAGTCCTGGAGCCTCAGTTGACACAGGAGGCTTCTCCCTCCTCACATACAGCTCTGGGTTTCAGGAGTAGTCTAGCTTATAAAGTTCTAGCCACACCCACGAACCCAGCAGCTGACTGGTCACGTGATTGTGACCTCACCACAGGTCCTTGCAAAACATCAGAAATAGAATGATATTAATTAGGGCTTACATTACAGAGCGCACCTATCTCTGAGCTACATACCTCCCATCAACTATACAACCCTTAGCCACGCCACAGTATGTAAGTACATGGATAAGAATAGAGCAATTAACCAGGGCCAGTATGAGTTGTAGGAAGCAAGTCATGCCAGATTAGTCTATTTTCCTTCTATGATAGAATCACTGACTGGGTGGGTCAAGAAAATGCGGTAGATATAGTATATCTTGACTTCAGCAAAGTATTTACAAAAGTAATAGTGATATCTTAAGAAAAATGACCAGTGGGACTGTTAGGAGCATGGAGGGAATCAACTTCACAGTTGTTAATAGATAAAATCAAGGTATGGGTTAGGGCCAGTGATATCATATTTCAAGCTTTAGAAAAGCTGGAATCTTCTAATTCATTCCTAAATGGTGATACTGTATTGGTGTTACAAGTGTACGGCGCATTAGTGTCCTTGTTCAACTGAGTATGTGAGGGAGAGGAAGCAGGACCAATTGTTGGCTATTGTCCCTTTATGCTTACTACCTATGAACCTATTTTAATTTTGTAGTCTGTGTCATATGTTTGACTTTTTATTATTGATTAAAACTACTTTTTATTCATTTTATGAACTACTGTATATACTCATGTAAAAGCTGAATTTTTCAGCCCCTTTTTTGGGCTGAAAAAGACCCTCTCGGCTTATACATGAGTTATACACCAGAAAGCCGGCGGGGGAGGGGAAGTGGGGGAGCAGAAGACATCATACTCACCCTCCTGGCGTCTGCAGATCAGGCTCTGCTACATCTCAGTCCCAGCGTCTGCATCTCCCTTACTGTCTTCTTCCTGTGCGGTCATGTGACACCACTCATTAAAGCCATAAATATGGAGGCATCTCCACTCCCATAGGTGTGGAGAGCATATTCATTACTTTAATGAGCGGTACCATGTGACCGCACAAGAAGAAGACAGGAAGAGAGATGCAGACGCCGGGACTGAGATGTAGCAGAGCCTGATATGCAGATGCCAGGAGGGTGAGTAGGACTGGGGGAGGGTGAGCCATGCCATATTCACCTGTCCCTGTTCCACAGCTGCGCTCAGTCTCCCGGGTCCTCTGGCTGTGACGCTCAGGTCAGAGGGCACGATGACGTGATTAGTGCGCGCCCTCTGCCTGAACAGTCACTGCAGAGAGC
The DNA here is from genome assembly GCF_039654945.1 of Dendrobates tinctorius. Taxonomy (NCBI): domain Eukaryota; kingdom Metazoa; phylum Chordata; class Amphibia; order Anura; family Dendrobatidae; genus Dendrobates; species Dendrobates tinctorius. Next base: position 45,384,088 of record NW_027361684.1, read on the forward strand.
TGGCGACTCTGAGGAGCGACAAGAGGTTAGTATGTCTTTTTCTTTTTTTTCTTAAACTGCAGCAGCAATATATGGTGCATATATTAATATGGAGCATGCTATGGGGCCACCATTAACCTTTCTGGAGCATTATATGGGGCATATATTAACATGGAGCATCTTATGGGGCCAACATTAACTGTTCTGCAGCATTACATGGTGCATATATTAATATGGAGCATATTATGGGGCCACCATTTTACTTTTATTAGTATCTATTTTTATTTTTGAAATTTACCTGTAGCTGCTGCATTTCCCACCCTCGGCATATGCTCGAGTCAGTAAGTTTTCCCAGTTTTTTGTGGCAAAATTAGGGGCCTCGGCTTATACTCGGGTTGGCTTATACTCGAGTATATACTGTAAATAAAAAGTTTCTTTTTCAACACTTCCATTATGGTCTGTTTTAAACATCATTGCTACTATATATCTAATACTGCTGTGCAAGTTTTTATTGATGTGACATTAGTCACACTTTTTGCTCTATTTTACACATTTAAACAACTCTGCAATGTTGGTCATTGGCTCTATGTGTCTGAGAAAGGGTTTGAACCGCATAACACATAATACTTTTGAGATTTTTAATAAACGAATTATCGCCATTATATTGATAGTTTTTTGAAGTCCCACTTTAGTAATTTTTTTATTTTTCTTTTTGTGAGGAATCGTGTGTACTTGTCATGAAGAAATTTAACATACTCAGCGGTCGCTGTCTTTTCCTGGTTTCAACAGTTTTTTCATCTTTTGCGGTTCAATGCGACTACATTGGTGACCTACTGAATCACACAGTGGTTGCTGTGTGGAATGGAAGTCACTTTTTCAATTTTTTCAATGTAAGTCTACAAGACTCAGAAGGAGGCTAGAAAAATTTGTTCTGAGTCTCATAGACTTACATTAAGAAAGTAACCGCTGCTCTAAACAAGTTACAGATGAGGTCACGTGGTGCAGAAGCGGACCAAGACACCGTTTAATCCGGGAGAAGACGGAGACTGGTGAGTATGTTACTACCTTCATGACACACACATGATACCTTTTAAAGGGGAAAAATGTATAAAAATCACTATAGTAGGTGACACTTTAATGCATACATAGTGATGCATTTTATCCATTCTTGGTCTCATCATTTATCTGTCCGCTAAGTTGAAAATACAAAATGGGGGTGTCTAGGAGTTCCGATACCCCAAATTCTATATGCAGTCAAGAGAGTTGTGCCTCCAACTGAACAAGGTGAGCAGTTAATTGTTCCTTCTCTCTGTTGCGCTCTGTCATCAGTCAAACTCTGAATATACTAGTCTATGAAGCACCCTTTCTTGCTTTTTCTCTCCAATAGCAGTAGAACAAAGACATATTGTATTTTCCCCAAGTCAACAGAGGGCAAAGTGCAGCTCTAGCTGGACAGAGAAAAAAAATTTTTTAACCCCCCCCGCTCCTCCTGGCACCTCTCTCCCACCAGACCAAAGAGCCAAACTGTCATATTTGTGGAGAGGGGGTATGGAGGCTACCAGCATTCATTTGCATTCAGGAATGCAAGTAAAGATACTGTCACACTTAGCGATGCACCAGCGATCCCGACTAGCGATATGACGCAGTCAGGATCGCTGGTGCATCGCTAAGTGGTCGCTAGTGAGCTGCCACACAGGCAGATCTCACCAGCGACATCGTAGAGTTCGGGGGTCGCTTACCTGTCACACTAGGTGATCCTGACGTCCTCCCGCCCAGCTCCACGCTTGTCGCTCGTCTCTCCACAGGAAGCGCTGCAGGAAGCTGACGACGAGAAACAGTCCTGGACATTCTCGCGCGATCAGCGATAACCAGCGGGGGAGCGGTCGGAGGTAAGTATCAGACACAGCGATATCGCTAGCAATATCGCTATAACGTCACAAGTTATAGCGATATTGCTAGCTATATCGCTAAGTGTGACAGTACCTTAAGACACAAATACAAATGAAGCTATGAGTGAGCCAACGCCAGAATCAGAGGTGCATTGATCAGCTTCCTAACGCCATTATCAAGTCGTGATGTTGTATGAAGAGAGGCCAGTGTGTAGGGCTCAGTCTAGACAGGGGACAGCATGGAGGGTTCTGTGTTTAGAAAGGGCAATATAAAAGGCTATAGCAGGCAGTATATAAAAGGGGCAGTATGAGGAGCTCAGTATGGAGAAGGGGAAGCATGGATGTCATTGTATTGAGATGGTGCAGCATGAGGTGGCTCAGTATGAAGATGGGGCAACATAAGATGCTTAGTATGGAAAAGAGGCAACATGCGGGTGACAGGTATCAGTATGGAGAGGATTATCATGGCGGGCACAATGTAAAGAGGGGGCAGCAAGAGGATACAATGTGAAGAGAAAAGTGTTAATCTCTATGTTTTGTCCAAACTTCAGATCTCCTGTGTGATACACCCAAGTGTCCTGAACACCGACACAGCATCAGGAAGGAGCATCCTTGAACTACAAATCTGTCTAGCATTGTCCAATCTGCGACATCAAATCCCCCTTCTCAATGGTATAAAAATAAACCATAAATACTTAGACTCACAATGTGATGGAGAATACTCAAAGTATATCATAAATATATTGTCATGGGTTTACCACGACAGAAAGGAGCCAGAAGACTGCAGCTTCTGATTACATGTATTTCTGCACTGATTAGAAGCACTTCACCCTCATATTAAACAGTGCAGGTTTCTGTCAGAAGTGCAGGGGTTAAACTGTTCAGTTTGGGTCTCTGAAGCTTCCTGAGAATCTGAACTGTGTAATAGCCATTCACCTCTCTTATATATTCTCGTCTCTGACAATCTGGATTGCCAGTATTAAGTCTTGTACTGTATAATGAGGAGTGGAGGAGTCGATCTTGATAGAGGCATTTTGGAGAATTGTTGCTTGGTGTTTTGGCTGTGTGCATAGTCCCTATCATCTTCTATTTCATTTACCTTCCTTATCTCTTGGGTGTTTCCCTCAGTTGTGTGTAAGTGCATATTTTGTATGATTAATATTTTCATTTATCCCTGTACGTCTGTCCTTGTTTGTCTGGTTTGTGCATTTACATAGACTATTCCTCCCCAGTTCCCTCGGCGGGTAAGGGCACAGATAATGGCTGATTCAGAAGTTCAGCAAGGTACATGGCCCCAGCATCTTCACGATCAGAAGTAACCTGGGGAGCAGGAAGAGCTAGGACACCCTGAGCGTTAGGGATAGGGAAGGAGCCCATGGCCCCTGGTTATCAGACAAAAGAATAGAGACAGATATATAACTTTTCATTATGCAATCATTATGCTTTTTACATTGTATCATTTTAACTGTCCATCTTTTTCCATTTCTCTATGTCTTCTCAGATACCCATCTATTCAGTCTGATAAAAGTAATAATATGGATAAACTTTACTATTAACTTCATAAAGTTTGCTTGGCATCAACACTTATAATATTCACTTGCTATATTACTTTATGCTTTAGCGATCTGCTTTGCATAGTAAACTGTATTTCCTAGTTATCAAATGTCTACAGGGGCATATTCATGTATTTATAGAAAAATATTTGTATGGAATGCCCAAGCTCTTGAAAACTTTGCTGCCAACAAAAGGTGAGATTTCACTTATTAAAAAAGGTGTTATATCAAATGTCTGATTCATAGACATGATAGCAAAGCAGGCTGAATTTAGGGATCTTCAGTGGAGTCACTGGGGTATTCACAGAATTATGGGAGTCATATAAATCCTAGAGCAGGCAAAAACAGTTGGGATGGCTGAGGCTCAACACAAACTAACAGATGCATTATTTAATTTACTTGACTTGTAAAAGCCAACTTAGAATTAAATTGGAACCAATATTGGTTCAAAGAGAACAGGCCAGCTTTAGTTATGTCCATATGGGATAGAACATTTCATTTGCCTTTTGCAGGCAAAAATGTAAGACTAGCGGGATATGATGAGATGATGCATCAATACTAAAGAATGCCGTTCATATAAATAAACTTACATTTGAGATTGCTTTAAATAATATCTACCAGAAGAACTCCTAACATCTCAATAGTGCAAAGTCAGGCTTTGGGCCTGTATCTTCAAGTGATTGCACCCTAACTTTGAAGATATGATCTATAGCACATCAAAATTTAAACATTAACTGGAACCTTCTCTCTAAAGAGATGTAAAGAAAATACACCTAAATAACATTTGAAAATATCTCATTTAAATAATAGATTTAATATTGATCTGTCATATTACTGGGGCAGGCTCTAGAACAGTCAGGGGTTGCTACTGAGATGTTCATGGTGAGGCTGATGTGCTGCGTCTCTACTCTGTCTCACAAAAGTGTTTGGATGAGAAATTTTAACTAGGAGATAAGTCAAATTTTAGCTCCAGTAGGTGAGATAGAGGATGATGAGTATAATGTGCCTATTGGAGCAATTGTTGGCTTTTCCTGGGATTAGGCCTAGAGCTCAGTATTGCAGTGTACTAAAATCTGGCGGTGGCATTGACTGGGAGCTGTGGTGGACTGGAAGTTAGAAAAGTTTACCAATTGAAAACTTAGTAGTTGGCTGAAGACCAATGGACTAAATATTGAAAGCTTCTGAAAGCTAAAAATACAAAAAGCTTGGAAGGTTGGCCAAAGAAGTTTGTGGTTTCCAAATGTTCCGTGCAGGATGCCTCTGAGTCAGGGTTGACCGAGAGTAAGCCTGGCTTGGATTAGCTTTGGAGAGGAATCTGCAGTAGTTGGAATGATAATGTCAGCCTGCAAAATAACAAGTAGGGGTGAGTGGGGCTGAGATCTAATTAGGCAATGTATAGTTTGCTTTGTTCAAAGTTGTTTGGCCTGTGAGACTGAACAGTTCTGCTCATAGAAAGCAAGAAGTAGCATTCTGTTGCTCCTAAGGGTACCGTTACACTTAGCGATGCACCAGCGATCCCGACAATGATATGGATCACTGGTGGATCGCTAATTGGTCGCTAGTGAGCTGCCACACAGGCAGATCTCACCAGCGAGATAGCAGGGGTCGGGGGTCGCTACTTACCTGTCAGACGCGGCGATCCTGACGTCCTCCCGCCCGCATCCACGCGTCGCTCGTCGGCGCCACAGGAAGCCCAGCAGGAAGCGCCCGACGAGTAATGGTCCAGGATGTTCTTGCGCGACCAACAATGAGCAGCGGGAGAGCCGGTCGGAGGTAAGTATCAGACATAGTGATATCGCTAGCAATATCGCTGCTACGTCACAAAATCGGTGACGTTACAGCGATATTGCTAGCAATATCGCTATGTGTAACAGGGGCTTAAGGAGTGTGGTGGGGTCCTTGAAGTATAGTCTAGAGAAATAAAAGTAAAGTTCTTGGAGACAAAGCCTGGGGGAAGTGTAAAAGGTTCCTTGAAGTTAGGGAGTTCAAACTCTTCACCCAGGAACAATACTCTTTACGGTTATTAAAAACTGTAGTAGACATAGTGAATAAAAAAACAGCAGTTAAAACGTGGCGTTGACACAGAACTCTTGCAGATAAGCAAAATAACTTTATGTTCGCCCCAAAATGAAGGCATACAATGGGTACGGAATGTATTCAGATCCCTTTATATTTTTCACTCTTTGTTCATTGCAGCCATTTGGTAAATTCAAAAAAGTTCATTTTTTTGTATTAACCCCTTTCCTACATTGGACGTAATGTTTCGTCCATGTGACCTGGGCCCTAAGTCCCATGGACGGAATATTACGTCACGTGGTGAGCGCCGCTGATCGCGGCCGGGTGTCAGCTGATTATCACAGCTGACACCCGGCACAATGTGTCAGGGGTGGTCACGGACCGCCCCCGACACGTTAACCCCTTGCACACCGTGATCAAACATGATTGTGGTGTACCGGGGGTTAAAGGGAAGCATCGGCAGGGAGGGGGCTCCCTCCGTGCTTCCCTGAGCCCCCCAGAGCAGCGCAATGTGCAGCGCTGCTGCGGGGGGCTCTTTCCATACAGGGTCGCCATCTTGGATCCGGGGACCTGTAGGGAGCTGACTTCCTCAATGCCTGCAAAGCGCAGGCATGAGGAAGTCTGCGTCTATGCCTGTGACAGATTGCTGATCTGTCACAGTGATCTGTGTTGTGACAGATCAGCGATCTGTCACAGGACAGTGATGTCCCCCCTGGGACAACCTAATAAAATTAAAAAAAAAAAAGTGTAAAAATAATTTTAAAAAAATCGCTAAATAAATTAGAGAAAAAAAATATTCCAAAATAAATTCATTTATTGGAAATAAAAAAAAACAAACAATAAAAGTACACATATTAGGTATCGCAGCGTCTGTAACGACCTGCCCTATAAAACTGTCCCATTAGTTAACCCCTTTAGTGAACCCTTTAAAAATTAAAAATAAAAAACGAAGCAAAAAATAATGATTTATTATCATACCTCCGAACAAAAAGTGGAATAACGCGCGATCAAAAAGATGCATATAAATATCCATGGTACCGCTAGAAACATCATCTTGTCCCACAAAAAACGAGCTGCCACACAGCATCATCAGCAAAAAAATAAAAAAGTTATAGCTCGCAGAATAAAGCGATGCAAAAATAATTATTTTTTATATGAAATAGTTTTCATTGCATAAAACCGCCAAAACATAAAAAAACGACATAAATGAGGTATCGCCGTAACCGTACCGACCCGAAGAATAAAACCACTTTATCAATTTTACCGCACGCGGAACGGTGTAAACGCACCCCCCAAAAGAAATTCATGAAACGCTGGTTTTTGTTCATTCTGCGTCCCAAAAATTGGAATAAAAAGCGATCAAAAAATGTCACGTGCCCGAAAATTATAACAATAAAAACGTCAACTCGTCCCGCAAAAAAATAAAACCTCACATGACTCAATGGGTCAAAATACGGAAAAATTATAGCTCTCAATATGTGGTGATGCAAAAACTATTTTTACAATAAAAAGCGTCTTTTAGCCTATGACAGCTGCCAAATATAAAAACCGCCATAAATAGTAAATCAAACCCCCCATTATCACCCCCTTAGTTAGCGAAAAATAATACAATTAAAAGAAAATGTATTTATTTCCATTTTCCCATTAGGGTTAGGGCTAGGGCTAGGGTTAGGGCTAGGGTTAGGGCTGAGATTAGGGTTAGGGATGTGTTGGGGTTAGGGTTGGAGTTAGAATTGGGGGTTTCCACTGTTTGGGCACATCAGGTGCTCTCCAAATGCAACATGGCGTCGGATCTCAATTCCAGCCAATTCTGCATTGAAAAAGTCAAATGGTGCTCCTTCCCTTCCAAGCTCTGCCATGCTCCCAAACAGTGTTTTACCCTCACATATAGGGTATCAGCCTACTCAGGACAAATTGCAAAACAACTTTTGGGGTCCAATTTCTCCTGTTACCCTTAGGAAAATAAAAAATTGGGGGCAAAAATATCATTTTTGTGGAAAAAAATGATTTTTTTATTTTCACACCCAGGCGTTATAAACTTCTGTGAATCACTTGGGGGTTCAAAGTGCTCACCACTAGAGTTGAGCGACTTTTGTTTTTTTAGGGTCGAGTTTCGTTTCGTGAAACCCGACTTTTCCAAAAGTCGGGTCGAGCAAGATCGGCCGATTATAGGGAAAAGTCGGGGTCGTCCCGAAACACGAAACCCAATGTAAGTCAATGGGGAATAAAAGTCGGCAGTGAGAGGAGGACAGGAAACACACCTACAGTGCCCATTTGAATGCCAAAAACATCAATTCTTCTTACTTAAGCTTGTCAACCTTAATTAACTTCATAATACAAGTTACGCACTGAAAAATGGGGGTTATTTGGCTAAAGTTGTGGGGGGGTAGGGCTGGCTCCAGGTTTTCATGTGCCCTGGGCGAAAGAGCGCCCCTTTAACACATACCACAACTCATCATGCTCCGCTACGGCAGAGAAATAGCGGTATAGTACAATGAAAAATACTTCACTTTTTACATCTCATGACGAGGCCCATCTATTTCTCCATACAGAATCATTGGTCCCATATAATGTTTGAAACAGTATATGATGAGCTCCACATAATGCTACAGTATATGTTGGTCCCCATGGATGAAGCTCCACTGTCTTATGGGCCCAAATAATGCTCCAAACATAATGGGCCCCATTTCTAATGCTCTAGTGTATAATGGGCCCTGTAAATGCTGCTCCAGTGTCTGATGTCCACCTTTGGAATGTTCCAGTGTATGGTGGGCCCCATCTATCATTCTCCAGAGTATAGTGCTCCCCAAAAATTGCTGTCCCAACATTGAAAACAATCAAATAAGTCTCCTCGCTAGGGAATCCCTGTACTAGTCTGGACTCCTCGTCGTCCCCATCTTCCATCTCACTGCACAGTATTTCAACCTTGCAAGTGCTGTGATCCTGAGCAAGCGGGGGGGCCCACTCGTTGGCGACGGCACTGGCACAGGGCCCCTGATAGTACGGTGGTGTGTCTGATGGCGGTTGGGCCGAACCTGCACTTTCATCTGCAGCTTCCTCTTTGTCACCGTGTAAGATGGAACTGTATATGGGAAGGGTAACCTGAGATTCATCAGGGTCAGATTCAGGCCGTGTAGCGTGTGAGGGGAATGTAGTGGTCTGGATCAATGTACCAGCAGATTCATCGAGCAGTGGCTGGGCATCAGTGCACTTGTGTCGCCCCCAGGAGTACGGTCGCCACAGTGGCATTACCTTCCTCCTAGGGAGTGTGATGTCATGCTTGGGAGCAACAAAGGATCTCTCTAGCAGGTTAACTGATTGGGCGGCGTTATTCCCACGAGTCATGACCCTCCAAACAGCGTTCATGAAGGCAAAGTGTTTGTTTTACGTGGGCAGTATGGTTGCAAAGCTGAACCTTAAAGGAATGTCCAGAAGGGCACCACCAGGAGTTGAGCCTACGGTTAAATTCGACTCCACCTGGGAAACCTCAACCATGCCAGCTACAGAAAAGATGCACACATTGCAAGCTTAATTCCGTTAACGAACGAGACTCCGTCATGCCCCGCGGTCCGAGTCCGGCTTACTAGAGGGACACGTGAGGCTCTGGCACATGAGATTGGCCAATAACTGGTGTGTCATGCCCTTACATGTCCGTGGCTGCATGTGCGCTACACTGAAAAGGCCAGCGTTTGTCGCTTACAGGTGCAGATAACCCGCTGAACAACGATAGTGATGGGGATCACTGATTACAATTATTACCCGCGAACGATGATTTCCCAGTAAGTGCAGGTCAACCGCAGTTCCGGAATTAGGCCTAACCGTCATTCCTGAAAAAATTAAAAACTTACGTGTGCAAACCACAGGTGCTGTAGCTTGCTTAACAGCTCGCAAGCCGTTCTCACGCCCAGTATGGATTACACGTGATTGCACAAAGGTGAGAAAGGGTACCGTATCCCCGGATAACATGTATGGATAGCGTACACATTCAAAATATATGTCAATACATCAGGAGGCAGGCTCAGATGGTGTTAGGCCCAGTATGGCTTGCACGTGATTGCACAAAGGTGAGAAAGGGTACCGTATCCCCAGATAACATGTATGGATAGCGTACACATTCAAAATATATGTCATTTTTTTTTATCTCCTGGACTCAGAGGTGTGCAGACGTGCCTGTCTGCTCTCTGCCAGACTGTGGAGACAATAGGGCGCCTTGCTAGTGGCAGCCCATTGCAGCAGCTATTATTTTATTTTATTTTGTTTGTTACAGTCTTTTATACCTTTCCTGATGTCTTTTTGGACCTCTAATTTCAACCTTGGATCTATGCAACGTTTTCATCTCGTGGATTGCGACGTTCCTGCACGCTGGTCTGCTGTGGGATGGAAAATGCAGCACACCCCCACACTTTCTACTGCCGCTGGGCACACTGCATATGGTTTTTACCCGGATCCTCCACTACCACCCACAAGTCCCCTGCTGGCATGGCCACTTTGGGGTACGCAATATGGTCCATCTCAGCTAATACTACCGACGGATGTATGCTGCTGCCCACAGCCTGTGTCAGTGATACAGCCATATGTGCTCAGCGGAGAGCACCGTATACAGTATGCCACGGAGAGGTCTCCCGGGATGGATGGAATCACTGATCGGATGGTTGTCCCTAGGTCTGTCGCTAATCGAGTAGTGTATTCAAGGAGTCGTCTTCTGGAAATGCGCAGGACAAAGTCTTCTCCAGCAGTTGCAATACCACATGTTCCACGGGAAATGAGGAGACCTTTCAGAGGTTGCAGAGCAGGCAAGAAGACCAAGTCCTGGAGGAGAAGGTTTAAACCTGCAGTCCCATCCATCATCATGGGTAATGTACGATCGCTTGGTAACAAGTCGGATGAACTGCTGGCTCTGAGTAAGACCCAGAAGGAGTTCAGGGAATGCAGTCTCATGTGCTTTACAGAAACCTGGTTGCATGAGGACGTCCCGGATTCAAGTATATCGGTACCGGGGTTTCAAATGGTTCGGGCTGACAGGGACAGAGTGAAGTGCGGTAAGAAGAAGGGTGGAGGAGTGATACTGTACATTAACAACAGATGGTGTAATCAGGGGCATGTAACAGTAAAGGAGAGACATTGTTGCCCAAACATTGAACTATTAGCAGTGGGCCTCAGGCCTTACTATCTGCCTAGAGAATTCTCTCTTGTTATTGCAGTGGTGTCGTATATACCACCATCTGCAAATCCAGAGGCAGCTGGGGATGTACTGTCTGGGGTGATTGCCCGGCTTCAGACGAAACACCCTAACTCTCTAACTGTCATTTCTGGGGATTTTAATAGAGCCAAGATCTCATTACCTAAATTCTATCAATATGTCAAATGTTCTACAAGGGACAATTATATATTGGATCTCCTCTATGCCAGTGTTAAGGATGCTTACTCATCATCTGCATTGCCCCCCCTGGGGAAATCTGACCACAATCTCATACTATTGTCTCCAGCTTATCAACCAGTTGTCTGCAAACAACCAGCGACAATTAAACGGATAAGGAAATGGTCTCCGGCAGCTGAAAAGACTTTACAAGACTGCTTTGAATGCACAGACTGGGAGGTGTTATGTGCCAGGGAACCTAATGATGATGTTAATGAGGTTACCAGGAGAGTTACTGATTACATCAACTTTTGTACTGACAATATTGTACCTATTCATGAGGTTCGGTGTTTTGCAAACAATAAGCCTTGGATTACAAAAGAATTGAAACATCTACTAAACAGGAAAAAAAAAGCTTTTGAAAGGAAGGACAAGGAGGAAATGAAAATTGTTCAGAGAGACTTAAAGGGGAAAATTAGGATTGCCCGTGAAGCATTCAGAATTAAATTGGAAAATAAATTGTCACATAACAACTCCAGAGAAGTGTGGGCTGGAATGAAGCTTTTGACTGGGTTTAAGGCAAGGTCAGATCAGGGGGGTGGGGGGCTGATCATGGCTAATGAAATGAATGTTTTTTTCAACAGATTCAACAATAAATGTGCCATGTCAACAGAGGAGAGGGCCGGGGAGAGACGAGCAATATCAACTGGGGGGAGGAAGTCGGAGTCTTTCTTGATCTCCGAAAATGATGTGAGGGAACAGTTTAGTAAGCTGGTCATGGGTAAAGCAGCAGGGCCTGATGGTATCTGTCCACGTGTCCTCAGAGTGTGTGCGAATCAGTTGTGCACTGTCTTCCAGCACCTGTTTAACTGGAGCTTACAATCACAGAGAGTACCAGTTCTATGGAAGACTTCTTGCCTGGTGCCGGTTCCCAAGACTACCTTCCCGAGCTCCCATAATGACTATAGACCGGTGGCCTTAACATCGCATGTGATGAAGTCCTTGGAGAGAATTGTACTTGCCTACTTGTGTCCGAGGGTGTCTGCTTTTACGGACCCCCTTCAGTTTGCGTATCGGCAGAGTCTGGGGGTGGACGATGCTGTAGCGTATCTACTACAAACAGTACATTCCTTTTTGGACAATGATAGAACCACTGTGCGTGCCATGTTCTTCGATTTCTCCAGTGCATTCAACACCTTACAGCCACTATTATTACGTAAAAAGCTGGTTGAAATGGCGGTTGATGAGGGACTAGTGAATTGGATCATTGATTATCTGTCGGACAGGCCACAGTTTGTGAGGTTGGGGGCGGCCGTATCGGATAGTGTGCGGAGTAGTGTTGGAGCCCCTCAGGGAACGGTGCTGTCGCCATTCCTTTTTACGTTATACACAGCTGATTTTCAGTATAAATCAGACCTTTGTCACCTTCAGAAGTACTCTGATGACTCAGTGATAGTCGGAGGTATTGAGAGAGACCGGGGGGAGGAGGAATACAGAAGGGTGGTTTTGGACTTTGTTGACTGGTGCCAGGCTAACCATTTAGAACTCAACGTAAAGAAAACCAGGGAGCTGGTGTTGAGTTATGGAAGGTGCATGAAGGATTGCTTACCTATCACTATTGATGGTCAGGATGTGGAGATGGTGGAGAATTTCAAATATTTGGGGGTTCACCTGGACAGCAAGCTTGATTGGAGGTGCCATATGGAGAAGGTTTGCAAGAAAGGGATGAGTAGACTTTACTTCCTAAGGAAGTTAAGGTCGTTTAATGTGTGTAGCAAAATGCTTGAAATGTTCTACCAATCCATTGTGGCGAGTGCAATCTTTGATGCAATTATATGCTGGGGTAGTAGTGTGCGCACAGCTGACGCGAATAAGCTGAATAAACTTATCAAGAAGGCTAGTGCGGCGGTGGGTCTACAACTCAGGACTTTCGAGGAGGTATTAGAGGATAGAATTACTAAGAAATGCAAGGCTATAATGAGCAACAATACACACCCGCTCTATGAACTGTTTGCGAAGCAAAAGAGCACATTCAGCAAGCGTCTACTCCAACTAATGTGTAAAAAGGAAAGATATAGAAAATCGTTTGTTCCGACAGCTGTGGGGATGTTTAACAAATGTATAAGTGTAAAGCATCCCAAGACTAAATGAAGTTCAAAGTGTATGGGGGGGAATTGGTGAGTTACAAGTACCAGTCTATCCGCATCTGCTGTCCATATAGACTTATTTTGTAAAGTGTGTATTGTTCTTGTAATGTTCTTGATCTTTGTTCTGCTGCTGTAATACTGTAATTTCCTCCGGGATCAATAAAGTTTATCTAATCTAATCTAATCTAATCTATACATCAGGAGGCAGGCTCAGACGGTGTTAGGCCCAGTATGGATTGCACGTGATTGCACAAAGGTGAGAAAGGGTACCGTATCCCCGGATAACATGTATGGATAGCGTACACTTTCAAAATATATGTCTATACATCAGGAGGCAGGCTCAGACGGTGTCAGGCACAGTATGGATTTGACGGCCCAGACTACACAGCGGAGGAGCAGGGAGAGGTAAAGATTGCAAATGCTGGGGCCCTGCCCAAGCAAGGGGGGCCCACTCGTGGGCGTCGGTACTGGCACTGGGCCCCTCATAGTACGGCGGTGTGTCTGACGGCGGGTGTGCACCACCACCGTCAGAGACACTTGATTGCACTATGAGGGACCCTGTGCCAGTGCCCGCGCCCAAGAGTCGGCCTACCCACCTGTCCAGGGCAACGGCACTCGCACGGTGTCGTGCGCTAGGTGGTGACCCCGGCCATGGGGGGGGAGGCAGCACAGTTAGGGAGTTTTAGAAAGTGGCATATGTTGATGTTGGACATTCAGCTGATGCAAAAGGCGAAATAGGTCAAGTCCCAGGAAGAGGTGGACCAAAGCAAGCCATTTTTCTGTCACCCTATGTGTCATCAGGGGAAGGTGGGACAAAATCCTTGGAAACCCATGCATGGTTCATTTTAATGAAGGTTACATCATCCACATTTTGGGTTGACAGACGGGTCCTTTTTTCTGTCAGGATTGATCCAGCTGCACTGAAGACTCTTTCCGATAGCACACTTGCAGCTGGGCAAGCGAGCTCCTGTAAGGCATATTGTGCCAATTCAGGCCAGGTAAGAACAAAACCATTGGCACAACCCTGAGAATTGTAGGTGGTGCCCAAGTAGGATCCCAATCCGTGAACTAAATATATATAAACTTGGCACACACCAAAGGTTTCTGATGCAGAAAGGTGATTTTTAATTATACAACAGTACATACATACACAGACGTTTTGGTCTAGGACCTTCATCAATGTACGATATATTGTACTGTGAGGTTCTTAGTGACTGGGCTTTGTGAGATAGACCAATCCTGTGAGGAGGCACATGAAGCCGTCCCACTGCATGGTGGTTTGTGGAGTGTGGACGCGGTATCCGCCGCGAATCCCAAGCGCTTGGGATTCGCTGCGGATACCGCGTCCACACTCCACAAACCACCACGCAGTGGGACGGCTTCATGTGCCTCCTCACAGGATTGGTCTATCTCACAAAGCCCAGTCACTAAGAACCTCACAGTACAATATATCGTACATTGATGAAGGTCCTAGACCGAAACGTCTGTGTATGTATGTACTGTTGTATAATTAAAAATCACCTTTCTGCATCAGAAACCTTTGGTGTGTGCCAAGTTTATATACTGTATATTTAATTCAGGCCAGGTGTCCAGTTTAGCGGTCCAATAGTCAAAGGGGAATGACCTGTGTGGGAGAACATCGATATGGGAGGAAAAGTAGTTTGTAACCATAGTTGACAACTGCTGTCTCCTGTCACTTTCCATCGATGCGGTATTACCAGTTGTGTGAGCGGTACTTGAAAAATCAGTCCACAACATTGTCATGAAACCCCTGTCTCCAACGCCACTTCTGCTGTGTGCACCATGAACACCTCTGCCAAGCTGCCCCAGGCCCGTACGGCTTGTGTGAGAACCATCACCGCTGCTGTGTGCTGGGAATGCCTCAAGCAACCAGTTTACCAGAGTTGCTTGTTTATTAGCCAATATTAGGTCAAGGTTCTCCTGTGGCATGATGTTTTGTAATTTGCCTTTATAGCGTGGATCCAGGATGCTGGCCAACCAGTATTCGTCATCGTTCATCATTTTGGCAATGCGGGGGTCCCTTTTTAGGATCTGCAAGGCATAATCTGACATGTGGGCCAATGTTCCCGGTGTCAATGATGCACTGCGAGTGCTGGTTGGAGGAGCACTTTCTGGCAAATCCACATCCCTCCAGTCACGCACAAACCCTGTACCAGACCTTGCCACGCCAACATTTTCACTTGCCCCACGAGATGCATCCTCCTCCCCTAAGTAATCATCCCCATCATCATCCTCCTCCTCCTCTTCTTCCTCCACCTCGTCCAGGAGAGGTCCCTGAGCAGACAATGGCTGAATGTCATCAAGGATTCCCTCCTCCTCTTCCTCCTCATCAACATTGGCTGCAGACGCCTGCTCCTTAAGGTGCGTCAAAGTTTGCATGAGCAGACGCATAAGTGGGATGCTCATGCTTAGGATGGCGTCGTCTGCGCTTACCAGCCGTGTGCATTCCTCAAAACACTGAAGGACTTTACAGAGGTCTTTCAGCTTCGACCACTGCACACCTGTCAACTCCATGTCTGCTCTCAAAGTGCCTGGCCGTGTATCCTCCCACAAATGCATTATGGCCTGCCTCTGCTCGCACAGCCGCTCCACCATGTGCAGGGTGGAGTTCCACCTTGTTGCAATGTCGATAATGAGGCGGTGGTTGGGAAGGTGGAGCAATCGCTGCAGCTTCTGCATACGAACGGAGTGTACAGACGACCGGCGGATGTACGCGCACAGTCTTCGCACCTTCTGGAGCAGGGCTGTTAACTCCGGATAATTTTTGAGGAAGCACTGCACCACCAGGTTCAAGGTGTGAGCCAAGCAAGGTATGTGGCTGAGTTTTGAAAGGGCTATGGCTGCCACAAAATTACGGCCGTTATCACTAACTACCTTGCCTGCCTCAAGATGTACACTGCCCAGCCATGACTCAGTTTGTCGCTTCAAGTACTCGGCCAGCACCTCGGCGGTGTGTCTGTCGCCCAAACACATCATCTGCAACACAGCCTGCTGACGCTTTCCACTAGCTGCTCGATAGGGGGACACCTCGTGTGCAACAGTGGCAGCTGCAGATGGAGTGCTCGTACGACTGCGCTCTGTGGACGAGCTTTCGCTTCTGGAGGACGAGGAGGAGGAGGAGGGTCGAACGCCTACAGCCAACTGTTTCCTATACCGTGGTCTAGGCAGCACTGTCCCACCACCGCTGTCCCCTGTGGACCATGCATCCACCACATTAACCCAGTGCGCAGTGATGGACACGTAACGGCCCTGGCCATGCCGACTGGACCATGCATCAGTTGTGAGGTGCACCTTTCCACTCACTGACTGCTTGAGTGCATGGACAATGCAGTCTTTTACATGATGGTGGAGGGCTGGGATGGCTTTGCGAGAAAAGAAGTGGCGACTGGGTAGGTCATAGCGTGGTACTGCATAGGCCATGAGTTCGCGGAAAGCTGCGCTTTCCACCAACCGATAGGGCATCATCTCAAACGAGATTAGTTTGGCAATGTCGGCGTTCAAACCCAGTGTACGCAGATGAGAGACTGAGTACTTTCTTGACCTACTCATAGTGTCTGGGAGGGTGAGCTGGACTTGAGAGCTGCATATGGTGGAAGTAGCGGTGGACAGGGCGGACTGAGAGAGGGTTGATGATGGTGATGGAGTTGGTGTTCTTCCTGATGGCCTAGATTCAGTATTTCGTTGATATAACAGTGGGATTCCCTGACTGCTGTGGCCTTGCAACGACACCTCAACATTTGCTGCTGTGCTAACCGGTGGGCTTTCAGTGGGGGAAACAATGTAGCGTTGCTGACTACCTTCTTTGTGATCAGTTGCACATGTGGCACTTGAGGTTTGGTGTTGTGTCCACGCTTGCAAGTGCATGGTGGTTAAATGTCTAAGCATGCAACTGGTATTCAAATTTTTCAGATTTTTCCCTTGGCTAAAGGTCTTTGCGCACTTCTTACAGATAACCTTGGCCTGATCATGAGGATTTTGTTCAAAAAAGTGCCACACTGTACTCTTCCTACTTTGGCAGACATTTTGCGGCCTAGCACGCTGTGATCTTTTGACCCTCTGGACAAGCTGTCCAGCAACTCTTTTGATTTTTGGAACCTGTCTTTGGAGTGCTCCGGGCCTGCCAGATAACAGCTGTTGCGATGTCGATGTCTGCTGTGGATGCTCCTCATCTGAGCTATTGGAAGCAGCACCCTCTTCCCCCAATGGATGCCAATCTGGGTCAACAACTGGGTCATCCATCACCTCCTCATCAATGTCATGTGCACCTTCCTCTGTGTCACCGTGTATGGTGGTATAGTGTGCGGGAAGGGGCACCTGAGTCTCATCAGGGTCAGAATCTGGCTCTTTACACTGCGAGGACAATGTAGTGCTCTGAGTGAATGTACCAGCAGAATCATCTATCAGCGGCTGTGCATCAGTGCACTCCATGTCAGATTCATCTTGGCCTGGGTAATTCACCATTTCACTTGATAATCCAGGCATGGTATGTGAAAACAGCTCCATGGAGTAATCAGTAGTATGGCCTGCGTCATCCTTCAATCTTGGTTGGGGTGAAGGACACAAGGAAAGGTGTGGTTCATGAACATGAGCCTCCAATGACGACTCAGTGCTTTTACTTTTTACAACTTCAGAAGAGGAGGCGATAGAGCTGGAGGCTGAGTCAGCAATGTAAGACAAAACTTTTTCCTGATGCTCTGGCTTTAAAAGCGGTTTGCCAACTCCTAGAAAACTAAACCTTCGAAGCCTTATGGAGCCAGACGATGACGCAGGCTCAACACCTCCTGCATTCGGTCCTATTTTGCTCTTGCCACTACCATCAGATCCACCACCAACACCATCATTACCAGCTGCCAACCCCCGCCCAATTCCACGGCCTCTTCCACCAGCCTTCCTCATTTTTTGTAGAAATGTAGACAAAATCCAACAAACTATATAGTAATGTAAAACAAGGTACAAGGTGTCTATAGGACAGGGGAGATTTTGAATTTCTGCACACACTTGTGGACACTGGACACTTATGGATTGTGTGAGGCCCACTGAATATCACAACGCTATGTCACAGGCTCGATGGCACAGGTGTGAAAAAAGTGACTACAGGATAAGGGAGATTTTGAATTTCTGCACACACTAGTGGACACTGGACACTTTTGGATTGTGTGAGGCCCACTGAATATCAGAGCGCTATGTCACAGGCTCGATGGCACAGGTGTGAAAAAAGTGACTACAGGATAAGGGAGATTTTGAATTTCTGCACACACTAGTGGACACTGGACACTTTTGGATTGTGTGAGGCCCACTGAATATCACAGCGCTATGTCACAGGCTCGATGGCACAGGTGTGAAAAAAGTGACTACAGGATAAGGGAGATTTTGAATTTCTGCACACACTAGTGGACACTGGACACTTTTGGATTGTGTGAGGCCCACTGAATATCAGAGCGCTATGTCACAGGCTCGATGGCACAGGTGTGAAAAAAGTGACTACAGGATAAGGGAGATTTTGAATTTCTGCACACACTTGTGGACACTGGACACTTTTGGATTGTGTGAGGCCCACTGAATATCAGAGCGCTATGTCACAGGCTCGATGGCACAGGTGTGAAAAAAGTGACTACAGGATCACAGAGATTTTGAATTTCTGCACACACTTGTGGACACTGGACACTTATGGATTGTGTGAGGCCCACTGAATATCACAGCGCTATGTCACAGGCTCGATGGCACAGGTGTGAAAAAAGTGACTACAGGATAAGGGAGATTTTGAATTTCTGCACACACTTGTGGACACTGGACACTTTTGGATTGTGTGATGCCTACTGAATATCAGAGCGCTATGTCACAGGCAGAAATTGGCTAGTGTATCACAAACTACAAGGTGTATGTAGAATTGGGCAGAATAGGAATCTCCCTAGAGTGTAGGTCTGTAAGAACGGAACAAGTCCTCCACTTATCCTTCCACAGTGACACACAGATAGCTTCACTGTGGCCGTGATAACAGCCATTACACGGTACTGAGAGGAGCGTGCACGTACACGGCTGTCCGGTGTACGTAAAATTGTCAAGCTCCGTGTTTTTTAAGTATACGGACTGACACACGCTGTCTCTCTATAGTTTTGAATGTGATCAAACAGCAAATATATTTAACTGTTTGAAAGCTAGACAAAACTAGTAGGTGCAGGTCTGTAAGAACGGAACATGTCCTCGACTTATTCTCACAGAGTGACACACAGATAGCTTCACTGTGGCCGTGATAACAGCCGTTACACGGTACTGAGAGGAGCGTGCACGTACACGGCTGTCCGGTGTACGTAAAATTGTCAAGCTCCGTGTTTTTTAAGTATACGGACTGACACACGCTGTCTCTCTATAGTTTTGAATGTGATCAAACAGCAAATATATTTAACTGTTTGAAAGCTAGACAAAACTAGTAGGTGCAGGTCTGTAAGAACGGAACATGTCCTCGACTTATTCTCACAGAGTGAGACACAGATAGCTTCACTGTGGCTGTGATAACAGCCGTTACATGGTACTGTGTGAGGAGTGTACACCGCTGTATGGTGTGAAAAAATGCACGCTCAGTACCTCAGCAGGACAAAAAAAAATTGGGATTGCTTTTAAAAAAGCAGTTTGCAGAGCAGTGGGTAAACAGCAATGCAGCTGTCAGGAAGCCTTAGAAGGCAGCCTAACAACCAACACCGCTGATCCACCACAATATAGCCTCCCCTTGCCCTGCACACACAGTGACTGGTGTGTTGTACAGGCAAAATCGCTAGCAGCAGAAGCAGTTTTTTTTTCTTCTTCCCTGCCTAACACTCTCCCTACAGAAACAGCAGCAGCAACCTCTCCCTATGCTAAGATGGGCAGAAGTAAGATGTCGGTCGGCGTGCACGCCCTTTTATAACCCCTGTGACGCCCACCAAAGCAAGCCAATCACTTGCATGCCCTTCTGAAAGATGGTGGTGACCCCTGCCTATGTCATCACGTTGCTCACAGTGTCCGTGGATCCTGATTGGCTGAAAAAGAGCACAAAACAAACTTTTGAAACGCGACTTTGGCGCGTAAGTCGCCAACCTCGTGGCCGACCTCATCCTAGGGTCGGGTTTCGTTTCATGAAACCCGACTTTGCCAAAAGTCGGTGCCTTTTGAAATTTTTCAACCCGTTTCGCTCAACTCTACTCACCACACGTCTAGATAAGTTCCATGGGGGGTCTAGTTTCCAAAATGGGGAGTTTCAATAGTTTAGGTACATCAGGGGCTCTCCAAACGCACATGACACCCGCAGACCATTCCATCAAAGTCTGTATTCCAAAACGTCACTACTTCCCTTCTAAGCCCCGACGTGTGCCCATACAGTAGTTTTCTCCCACATATGAGGTATCAGCGTACTCAGGACAAATTGGACAACAACTTTTGGGGTCCAATTTCTCCTGGTACCCTTGGGAAAATAAAAAAATTGGGGACTAAGGCTAGCTTCACACTAGTGTTTATTTCCTGCAGCGCACGGCGACGCTAAGCCACGCACCCTGCCGGCTCCCTGCCCACCCCATCCGGTCATCGCCGCCTACTATCGCACACGGCTGCATGCGATCTGCGCACCCTATCTTTAGCATAGGGTGCGCAGATCGTGCGCTGGCCTGCGCTAGTAGGATTTTAGTGTGCGCTGCGCACTTTTGAAGGTGCGCCGTGTGCGCCAAAATGCAGCATGCTGCGTTCGGCGCACACCGGCGCACCTTCAAAAGTGTGCAGCGCATGCTAAAATCCTACTAGCGCACGGCCAGCGCACGATCTGCGCACCCAATGCTAAAGATAGGGTGCACAGATCGCATGCAGCCGTGTGCGATAGTAGGCGGCGATGACCGGATGGGGAGGGCAGGGAGCCGGCAGGGGGTGTGGCTTAGCGGCGCCATGCGCTGCAGAAAATAAACGCTAGCGTGAAACTAGCCTAATTGATCATGTTTGTGGAAAAAATACGATTTTTTTAATTTCATGCCTGGGCATTATAAACTTCTGTGAAGCCCTTGGGGGTTTAAAGTGCTCACCACACATCTAGATAAGTTCCTTTGGTGATCTAGTTTCCAAAATGGGGTCACTTGTGGGGGGTTTCCACTGTTTAGTTACATCAGGGGCTCTCCAAAAGCAACATGACACCCGCAGACCATTCCATCAAAGTCTGCATTCCAAAACGTCACTACTTCCCTTCCGAGCCCCGACGTGTGCCCATACAGTAGTTTTCTCCCACATATGAGGTATGAGCATACTCAGGACAAATTGGACAACAACTTTTGGGGTTCAATTTCTCCTGTTACCCTTGGGAAAATAAAAAAAATTGGGGACTAATTGATCATGTTTGTGGAAAAAATATGATTTTTTTATTTTCATGCCCGGGCATTATAAACTTCTGTGAAGCCCTTGGGGGTTCAAAATGCTCACCACACATCTAGATAAGTTCCTTAGGTGGTCTAGTTTCCAAAATGGGGTCACTTGTGGGGGGTTTTCACTGTTTAGGTACATCAGGGGCTCTCCAAAAGCAACATGACACCAGCAGACCATTCCATCAAAGTCTGCATTCCAAAATGTCACTACTTCCGTTCCGAGCCCCGACGTGTGCCCATACAGTAGTTTTCTCCCACATATGAGGTATCAGCATACTCAGAAAA
This sequence comes from Dendrobates tinctorius, assembly GCF_039654945.1. NCBI lineage: Eukaryota > Metazoa > Chordata > Amphibia > Anura > Dendrobatidae > Dendrobates > Dendrobates tinctorius. The sequence continues at coordinate 45,405,706 of NW_027361684.1, forward strand.
AATTGGACAACAACTTTTGGGGGGTCCAATTTCTCCTGGTACCATTGGGAAAATGAAAAAATTGGTGACTAAAAGATCATGTTTGTGGAAAAAATACGATTTTTTTATTTTCACACCCAGGCATTATAAACTTGTATGAAGCCCTTGAGGGTTCAAAGTTCTCACCACATATCTAGATAAGTTCCTTGGGGGGGTCTAGTTTCCAAAATGGGGTCACTTGGGGGGGGTTTCCACTGTTTAGGTACATCAGGGGCTCTCCAAACATGACATGGCGTCCGATCTGAATTCCAGCCAATTTTGCATTGAAAAAGTCAAACGGCGCTCCTTCCCTTCTGAGCTCTGCCATGCGCCGAAACAGTGGTTCTCCCCCACATTTCAGGTATCAGCGTACTCAGGACAAATTGCACAATAAATTTTGCAGTCCAATTTCTCCTGTTACCCTTGGTAAAATAAAAAAAATTGAACCTGAAGTATTTTTTTTGAGAAAAAAAGTTAAATGTTCATTTTTTTCAATATTCAAAAAATTCCTATGACGCACCTAAAGGGTTAATAAACTTCTTGAATGTGGTTTTGAGCATCTTAAGGGGTGCAGTTTTTAGAATGGTGTCACTTTTGGGTATTTTCTATCATATAGACCCCGCAAAGTGGCTTCAAATGTGATGTGGTCTGTAAAAATAAAATGGTGTTGCAAAAATGAGAAATCGCTGGTCAGTTTTTAACCCTTATAACTTCCTAACAAAAAATAATTTTTGTCCCAAAATTGTGCTGATGTAAAGTAAACATGTGGGATGTGGGAAATGTTTCTTATCAAGTTTTTTGTGCTGTATATCTGTGATTTAAGGGCATAAAAATTCAAAGTTGGAAAATTGCGAAATTTTAAAAATTTTTGCCAAATTTCCATTTTTTTCACAAATAAACGCAAGTTATTTGAATGAAATTTTACCACTAACATGAAGTACAATATGTCACAAGAAAACAATGTCAGAATCACTGGGATCCATGAAAGAGTTTCAGAGTTATTACCTCATAAAGGGACAGTGGTCAGAATTGTAAAAATTGGCCCGGGAGTTAACGTGCAAACCACCCTTGGTAGTGAAGGGGCTAATGCATACTCTGCACCACATCTTGACTGAAAAAAAAACAGAAATGCAGAAATTTTTGCAAATAGTCCAAAATCTTTATAACCTTTTCCAGACTGATCGATATTCCAGACTTTGTTTCTCATTTGTTCCAGAATTTCTTTGGATAGCGACATGATGTCTAGCTTTTGAGGAACTTTTTGTCTCCTTCACTTTGTCACGCAGGTCCTATTTAAGTGATTTCTTGACTGAGAACAGATGTGGCAGTAATCAGGCCTGAGTGTGACTAGGGAATTTGAACTCAGCTTTCCAAAGATGTGATAAACCATATTTATTTTATGTTTTAAGGGGGGGGCAATCAGTTTTTCACAGAGGGCCCTGTAGATTTGGATTTCAATGTAGCAGCTCTTGGTGTGTATAGAGATCTGATAGCTATTATTGCGCAGGCGCCAGCGATGCCATCTTGTTGGAGAAGAAAAAATTCCTCCTCCAAGATGGCGCTGCCTGTGCCTGCGCAGTAGCAGCTCTTGTCAATCTCCGAGGAGCCATTTTCAATTTTTTTTTTTCTTTTACACTTGCCCAATAACATCAATAATACTTATTAACTGGACATTAAACATGCGATTATGCTGCAGCGCAGGTGACTCTGCTGGCACCTGCCTGCAGAAGCGCTTTGTGTTTTTTCTTCAGTATGTATAGATATTCATTATGCAAACAAGGGGGCAGGTCAGTGACCTGTCAGCAGTGTGCATTATGAATACCTAATCAGAGCACCACATGAAGACCCCACACACAGGCCGCCCTGGAGCATGAGCATATCATTAACACAAAACTTAAAATAAAGATTACACAACAACCACAAGACAGATTTCATCAACCAAGGTATCATTTTAATCAGTATAACAGCGCCGACCTGACACTGTCTGTAGGAAACTGAGCACAATCCTGCTGACAGGTTCCCTTTAAGTGTGACAAACATGCAAAAGAATAGTAAATCAGGAAGGTGGAAAGCACTTTCACACACAATTGTGTATATCAAAGGAGACGGGGGCGCTGCTACATACACATCAGAGGTGCCATGGGGCTGTGGCATATGCATAAATACATCACATCAGAGGCTGGCTGTGCTATTTCAGCAGTGTATGCTTTAGAGCATGTTCACATGTTCAGTACATGGTCGATATTTTACAGCAGTATTTGTAATCCAAAACCAGGAGTGGGTGATAAAAACAGAAGTGGTGTGGTGACCCGTTTCTATTATACTTTTCCTCTGATTGTTCCACTCCTGATTTTGGTTTACAGATACTGAGGTAAAATACTTACCAATTACTCAACGTGCGAATGTGGCCTTACTCTGATACTCCGTGGCGTTCGATGCTGATCTCTGGCAGCAGCTATTTACCCTGATCCCTTTGACTGACAGGTCTCTCGCTATACAGATACATAGAGTGAGACATATCAGACTAGGGGAGACTGGCAAAAACAAAAAGCTCCTTTGAACTTGGCTTGGACCAGTCAGCCAATACATATAGACCCCATTTGGATTTTCAAAATATGCTTTCTTTAAAACCTCACAGTATTTAAGAATCAAACATACACCAATATCATAGCCAGAATGATTCATGCTTCTAGTGGTTTGGGCAGCATGAATCAGATGACAGGTTCCATTAAATATTAATCGGCCTTTAAATATTAGTACATAAAGCCAGTACATGATACACTGTATGTGACTATGTTCAGCATATGTATGGAAAGCCTTGAAGTCTTGTCTGCAAAATATGGATTAGTACTCTGGTAAAGTAGTCGCAAACATTCTTAATACTCCAATACTTCCTTATGTACTAAACTACTAAAAACAAATTGCCTCTTCAGAGAGAAAGAGGACTTGAACTCTATAGCGCCACCTGTTGGAAGCAGCAATCCTACAAGTCACTATCGACCCTTTAAAGGGAATCTGTCACCCTTTTTTCAAATATGAGCTGCCGGCACCGCCATCAGGGGCTTATCTACAGCATTCTGTAATTCTGTAGATAAGCCCCCGATGTAACCTGAAAGATAAGAAAAAAATAGTTAGCTTATACTCACCCTGGCGTTCGGTCCGGTCCGATGAGTGTCGCGGTCCGGCGCCTCCCATCTTCATACGATGCCGTCCTCTTCTTTCCTTCCTGTCGTGGCTCCTGTACAGGTGCACTGCTGTGCCCCGTTGAGGGCAGAGCAGAGTCCTGCAGTGCACAGGCGCCGGGAGAGGTCCAGCGCCTGCGCACTGCAGTGTTCTGCTCAGCCCTCAATAGGGCAGAGCAGTGCACCTGCGCCTGAGCCTTGACAGGCAGGAATGAAGAGGCCGTCATCGCTGTAAGATTGGAGGCGCTGAACCGGACTGTGACTCCCTCCAGATCCAAACCGGACCCAGAACCCCGGGTGAGTATAATCTAAAGGGAACGTTACACATAGTGATATCGCTAGCAATATCGCTGTAACGTCACTGGTTTTGTAACGCAGCAGCGATATTGCTAGCGATATCGCTATGTCTGATACTTACCTCCAACCTGCTCCCCCGCTGATTAACGCTGATCGCGCGAGAACGTCCTGGATCATTTCTCGTCGGGCGCTTCCTGTGGCGCCGACGACCGACGCGTGAAAGCGGGCGGGAGGACATCAGGATCGCCGCGTCTGACAGGTAAGTAGCGATCCCCGACCGCTGCTATGTCGCTGGTGAGATCTGCCTGTGTGGCAGCTCACTAGAGACCACTTAGCGATGCACCAGCGATCCATATCGTTGTCGGGATCGCTGGTGCATCGCTAAGTGTAACGGTACCCTAACTCTTTTTTCTTATCTTTCAGGTTACATCGAGGGCTTATCTACAGCATTACAGAATGCTGTAGATAAGCCCCTGATGGCGGTGCCAGCAGCTCATATTCGAAAAAAGGGGTGTCAGATTCCCTTTAACGAGACTTTCAATATGACTTAGGATAAAAGCCTAAGCTTTGCACTTTTTGCATTGTTTGTTTGAAAAAAATAACACCACGTACATTAAGCAAATTCTTGCAATGCAAATTCAAACCCTACAATGAAGCCACCATTACATGGTTAATACATTCGTTTCTGTTTCTTGGGACTGGAATGAATGAGATCACAAATGAACATTCAGTGACATTTCTCAGTCCTTAGATCTCAGCGTACTTAGTGTCAGGCCTATCATTGAGCAATCTGACACATGGCTTTTACATATGGAATCCACAAATTATACTAAGCAATGCAACATCGAAGGAAATGTCTTTAATTAGTACCAGTCCTATTCTGTCTATGCAATACGCTTATAATGTAAATCATTAACAGAGTTTGCAAATGTTTCATTGTCATGAAATGCCCAAGTTATTAAAGTTCTAAGTTCAAGTTTATTTATCTCCAAATAGACCATAAAACACGTGGGTATACTTTATTGTGTGCCCAGAACGTGGCTCCTAAACCCTTCTGTAATGACGAGACTCAAAGGAAATGGCTAATGGCTGTCGAACGCTATTAGCTGTCCAAATAGAAATAACTGGGGATCTAATTGTTTCAGCCAGCTTTTTTATGTATCTTACGTGATATATTCCTCAGTATGCGTATTTGATGGACTTGACACTTTTAATTACTTTTGATTTATACATTTCTTTATGATATTAGTAGAGGCAACAAGCAAGATGTCAATGGCAGGTTCTTGTTACATTGATGTGTCTGGCTGCCTTTTCATTTGCCTGTCTGTAGAAATAATGACGCCATTTGGACATGCCACTAGTATGAGATCATCGATTTATAATTGTAATGATGCGTATGTTAATTGTATATACTCTTTTTTGCACAGAATTATTTGTACTTTGAAAAAAACAATGTATGAGCCCCTGGGGTGTAATTATGGAAAAACAATATCAGGAGGAGCGCAATCTCACATGCAAAAATTGGCAAGTCTTCCAAATACGCACTGACGTGGTTTTTAACATTGCTAAAACAAAGACAAATGCTATTGATTAGCTCCATGTCCAGCATTTCTAATTCCATTTTTGACATCAATGCAGAGGTAGCAGTTGCAGAGGTGGCCCCTATTCTTATGGAGCCTAAAGCCCCCATTACACACTGCGATATCGCTAGCAATATCGCTGTAAAGTCACCGATTTTGTGACATTGCAGCGATATTGCTAGCGATATCGCTGCATGTGATACTTACCTCCAACCGGCTCCCCCGCTGGTTATCGCTGATCGCGCGAGAAACTTCTGGACCATTCCTCGTCGGCCACTTCCTGCTGGGGCTTCCTGTGGCGCCGACGAGCGACGCGTGGAGCCGGGCGGGAGGACGCAGGATCGCCGCGTCTGAGAGGTAAGTAGCGATTCCCGTCCCCAGCGATGTCGCTGGTGAGATCTGCCTGTGTGGTAGCTCACTAGCGACCACCTAGCGATGCACCAGCGATCCTGACCGCGTCATATCGCTGGTCGGGATCGCTGGTGCATCACTAGGTGTAACGGTAATACTCCAGCAGTAATCAAGTTAAGGCACAATGACTTATCATAACTGCACAGTGATGTAATGACAGTGTACAAATTAATATTTATTAAGATCCTACACCGCCGTGTCATGTGATCAGATATGATGTCATTATGAGTATTGCTGGTCATTCATACAAGGGCCCAGCAGCCTTAAGGCCCTTTTACATTTAGCGATGCACCAGCGATCCGACCAGCGATCCGACCCGGTCAGGATCGCTGGTGCATCGCTAAATGATCGCTAGTGAGCTGTCACACAGGCAGATCTCACAGCGATGCAGCAGCGACGCAGCACACGATACTCACCTTTCACACACAGCGATCCTGGCGTCCTCCCGCCCGCGTCCACGCGTCGCTCGTCGTCACAGCAGGAAGCTGACGACGAGAAATGGAGCAGGACATTCTCGCGCGATCAGCGATAGACAGCGGGGAAGCCAGTCGGAGGTAAGTATCACACATAGCGATATCACTATAACTTCACAAAATCGGTGATGTTATAGCCCCCTTAAAACTACTTCTCTACTCTTATGTTCTAAATTGGAGACATGGATTTCATTTACCTACCTTAATGGACCTTTTAACCGTACATACTGCTTCCTTCAATTTTACAGCCATCTATCCAACTAAATACTTATCTGGCCTGAAACCTTTGGTTTGGTAGAGCATATTCAGTGAACCATATGTTTTTAGTTTAGTTTACTCTAATTCAGTTTCCAGGTATTTAAAGAATACTTTGCAATTTCCACTAATGATAGGAAACGTCATTTAAAGAAATTTCCACCTACAAATAAGATAAAAATTAATGAAATACAAAGAAAGGTTAGCGAGTTAGCAAAAGTTTACATTTCATGCCCCAACACAGTGCATCATGATGGGGGAGAAAAGTGATCTTGTAAGGTATGTATCTTACAGTTTAGTAAAAAGCAGCATAAAAAAGTATAGGGTGCAGAGCCTCATAGGTACATACCAGTCCTCCAATGAAAGATTGTGGTTCAAATCTTGGCTTTGCCCTGTGAAAATTAAATTAAAATAAATTATATGCTAAGGCTCCTAACACTATAATACTACCTTAGGTGGCTGTTATAACTGTTAAAAGGGCATGACCACCAACATGAGAGACTGGGGTTCAAATCCCAGCTCTGCCCTGTTGGAAATAATATACCAGTAGTAGTCCAGTAGTCCTTGGGCAAGACTACTACACTATAGTGCCTACCTCAATAAACATTCAATAAACATGAGAGTGTCACGAACAAAGAGATCTGAAACAGAAGATCTTAGATAAACTAAATACCCTCAATACCAGAGATCGACTGCCATGGCTCAGCAAAGAAACACCACCAGACAGTATGCTAGAAGATGCCAATAGAGCACTTGCATCAATATCTACCACCACCATAACTCAAACTAATAGACTGATCTATGCTACTGCCTCGGCAATCATGGAAATGCTTCACTATACAACCCCTTAGAAAAGAAGACTGGAGACAAAGATCAAGGTGACAAGAAGGGAAGTCAGCCAACTAACAGAAATACAGAAAGGTGTAAAGATCAAGAATAAGACCAAGCTGGACAAGTACAAAGGCCTGACACCAACTGAAACCCTATAGACTGCTAAACAAAGGCTCACAGCACTCACTGCAAGACTATGGAGATACACTAGAGAAGCAGAGGCCAAGAAAATAAATGCTCTGTTCTCCAAAGAACCATCCATGGTGTACTCCTAACTACAGAGTAACAGCACAAAGGCAGCAACTCCACCAATAGCAGAGACTGAACAATACAGGAGGAACATATGGGAGAAGGAAAAAAGGCACAACACCAGTGCAATGTGGCAGCAAGATCTGAAAATGAAACACAGCAACCACCTATAGCAAGACCCTGTCACCATTACAGAAGCAGATACCCAACAACAGGTCAAGAACATGAAGAGCTGGACAGCACCTGGCCCAGACATGTTCCACACCTACTGGCTAAAGAAATTATCAGCGGTAAATGAACACATGGCAAAGCAGATGAACCAACTGCTAGAAGCAGGCCACCACCCAGCTTCACTAACACAAGGAAGAACAGTGCTGATCATGAAGGATCCTCACAAAGGAACAGTTTCATCCAACTAACACCCAGTAACCTGCCTTAGAACAACATGAAAATCCTTTCAGGCATCATAGCCACCCAGCTACAGAACCATATGAACCAGTACATGAATCCAGCTAAGAAAGGCATTGGGACCAACACCAGAGGCTCCAAGCACCAGCTCCTAGTAGATAGAGCAGTCACTCAAGTCACAATATCCAGACAGACCAATCTCAGCACAGTCTGGATTGACTACAGGAAAACCTATGACTCAATGCCACAAACAGATCCGTGAACGCTTCGCCCTCTACATTGTCAACAGGAAACTCAATGGGACTATGGAGAACAACATTGGAAGTCAACTCAAGACAACTAGCACAAGTGACCATCAAATATGGCATATACCAAGGTGATGCACTGTCCCCATTGCTGTTCTGCATAGGCTTGAACTTCCTCAGTCAGATAATTACAGAGTCTGGCTATTGATACAAGTTCAAGAAAGGAAGCACCATCAGCCACCTCCTCTACATGGATGACGTCAAGCTGTATGTGAAAAACAAACGAGACATCAATTCACTGATCCACCTGACAAGGATCTACAGCGAAGACATCAGGATGTCCTTCGGACTGGAGAAGTGCGGCTGGTTGGTAAGAAAGAGAGACAAGGTATTCAAGACTGACAGAGTGGAATTACCAGCAGGGCACATAGCAGATATACAGACGTGATACAAGTACCTCGGCATCTCACAGGGATACGGTAACCATGATGAGGAGGCAAGGAAAACAGCAACATCCAGATACCATCAAAGGGTAAGAAAGGTCCTGAAGACCCTGCTGGCATAGTGTGCTGGCCAAAAGAAGAGATGGAAGCTGCACATGTGAAGACGCAAAAGCTTCTCACAATGCATAGAGGTCTCCACCCTAAGTCTAACACCCAAAGATTATATACCAACAGAAAGTACAGTGGTCGAGGCTAGATAAGCATCCAAGCCACCATCACGGATGAAACAAGGAGTATCCAGGAATACATCAGAAAAATTACACCAAAAGATGAGATGCTGAGAGAATGCAGAAGGCAGCAACAACAACAGATCTGGAAAGAAGAACAGGAACATGAAGCTCCACGGCAAGACAAGCTGCTGCATGGAATATACCATCGACAGATAATGGAGGTGGCTGATATGGAGAAATCCTACCAATGGCTGGAGAAAGCTGGACTCCGAGACAGCACAGAGGCACTAATCATAGCGGCACAAGTGCAAGCACTAAGTACCAGATCCATAGAAGCAGGAATCTACCACACAAGACAAGACCCAAGATGCATACTATGCAAAGAAACCTCAGAAACAGTCCAACATGTAGTGGCAGGATCCAAAATGCAACCAGGAGTAGCATATACCGAACGCCACAACCAAGTAGCGGTAATTGTATACAGGAACATCTGCACAGCATATGGGCTAAGTCCGCCTAAGTCCAGGTGGGAGCCCCAGAGAAAGGGGTGGAGAATGAAAGGGCTAAATTCCTGTGGGACTTCAAGATCCAGACAAATAAGCAGGTGTTGGCTAACCAACCAGACATTGTGATAGTAAACAAGGATCAGAAGACAGCAATGATAATAGATGTGGCAGTGCCAAGTAACAGCAACATCAGAAAGAAGAAATAAGAGAAGCTGGAGAAATACCAGGGCCTCAAACGAGAATTGGAGAAGATGTGGAAGGTGAAGGCAACAGTGATTCCAGTGGTGATAGGAGCACTTGGAGCAGTGACTCCTAAGTTGGAAGAATGGCTACTAGTGATGAGCGAGTATACTCGTTGTTTGGGTTTTCCCGAGCATGCTCGGGTGTCCTCTGAGTATTTTAGCGTGCTCAGAGATTTAGTTTTCATCGTCTCAGCTGCATGATTTTCGACTGCTAGATAGCTTAAATACATGTGTGGAATGCCTGATTGTTAGGGTGAGTTCACATGCTGCGGATTCTGCTGCTGGTTTTTTCCTGCGGAAACGCAGGTAAAACCGCAGGTAAAGTGACCTGCGGTTTTGCTGTGGTTTGGCCTGCGGTTTTGCCCTGCGGTTTCACACCTCTACTATGCTAAAGGTGTGAAACCGCAGCAGAATCCGCAGAAACAATTGACATGCTGCGGAAAAAAACCCGCAGCTTTTCCGCAGGTAAAAAACCGCAGCGTGAGCACTGCGGTTTTGAAAACCCATAGGCTAACATGGTGAGGTACCATGTCTGCGGAACTGCTGCAGTTCTGCAGGGCCAAAACCGCAGCAAAACCGCAGCGTGTGCACATACCCTTAGGGAATTCCCACATGTATTCAGCCTGTCTACAAGTCGCAAATTATGCTGCTGAGACGATGAAAACTAAATCTCCGAGCACGCCAAAATACTTGGAGGCACCCGAGCATGCTCGGGAAACCCCGAACAACGAGTATACTCGCTCATCACTAGCTACAACAGATCCCAGGAGCAACATTTGAACTCTGTCCAGAAAAGCGCAATGCTGGGAACAACTAAGATCCTGCGCAGAACCCTCAAACTCCCAGGCCTCTGGTAGAGGACCCGAGAATGAGAAAGGACAACAAAGACCACCCCCATTGATGGGTGAGAAGGAAGTTTTTTATGCACACACACAAATATATATGTGTATACATTCATATTGTTTTAAAGATATGCTTACAAAGGTCTTCAATGTGTAATCAGTAAGGTCCGACATATTCACTTAAAGTTCACTTCAAATAAGTTAAAGGGTAATTAAACTTTTAAAAAAACATGTTATATCCATATCTCAGGAGTTCGGATAATTGATGTGAGCAGAAAACAAACCCACAGACATTCGATTGTGCTAATGCAACACTTTACCAACTCTAATCAGGAGTGAGGAACCTCTGATACCTGGGGGGCAAATACGCAGGGACCGCAGAATTCTGGCCAGCAGCTGAATTTTGTTGACCCCTTAACTGAAACCTCCTGTTATATATATGTCCCAACGTGTCCTGTCATGTTTATGGCTCAACATTTCCTGTGATGTATATGCCCCAGTCCCAGTGTATCCAATGTTTTATATATATATATATATATATATATATATATATATATATACAGCAGTCTCAGCGTCTTCAATGTATTGTATATGCTGCAGCCCTAGCATCTCCTATGTGATGTGTGTACATAGGTCTCAGTGTCTCCTATGCGAGGTATATAGAGCAGTCTTGGTGTCTCCTATGTGATGTATATGGCAGTATCAGTGAATCCTCAGTGCTGTATATACAGCAGTCCAGTGTGTCATGTTTTTACAGAAGACCACCCACTTCTTGAGTTCTATAAATAGAATGTAGTCAGCGATGAACTTCCCACTGTGAAAAGACCTGCAATGTAATATACATTTGTGTTCAGAAAAACTTACTGCTGCAAGCTCTTTTCAATTCTCATTGCAAAGAGTCGTCTGCTCTCGAGACCGACTCAAACCTGGAAAAGTAGTTGTGAGTAATACCATCATCAATATCAACTAACATCACAGCTGTATCAAAGAGAAGCATGTCATAAAAGGCTGCAAGGCACTCCTCAAAAAGTAGTGCATGAATAGGATACCACTTCAAACAGTTCAAAAATATATTCAGCACTCCAAGGTTAATTGCAGGAAAACATAGGTAGCGTTTTATTAACTAAGGTACAGCCACTGTATATAAGTATTTGAAGTTTCGGCCAGCACTAGGCCTTCATCAGAAATATTCTTCCGTTCTCAGAGACGACACAGCAGATCAGGTGTAACTGACCAGTGGAATATAAGAATAATAAAACAGAGCGCTGGGGTTACTGCAATAAGGTGCTGGAGATCGAGAAGCAATCATCACATTAGGGGTGAGTTAATTAAATGTTTTACCTAAGATAGAAAAATAAATTTTAAGTTAATAATTTTGTACAGCCTTGAATGATGTTATAGATATCCAACTGGCCCCTGCAAAAAAAAAGTTTCCTCACCCCTGCTTTAAAGGATAATCAGTGCACATCTACCCCTTTGATTCAGTGATTGGAAAGGATCTCAAGACCCTGACCCCATCAATTTAAACTTCTAACATGTGGCTATAACAGTTGAAGAGCGACCACCTAGTACAGTGGGCTTTTGGTATAAATTCCCCTCTTCTTGGTCAGTCAAGAGCAACCTGTACCTCTAATTACTGAATCAAATACTTGAGATGGGATAAGTTTACACCAGGAGCACAGGTTTTTATCTCTCTTTTTGTACAGCTCATACTCTTAGGGTGCTTTCACATTGCACTTATCTCCAAGTTCATGAGTCACAACGAGGCTTGCGTCCAAACCCCCTGAAAAACAGGATTCAGCAGTATATGTGGGTCGCCCTCTCAGGGCCGCGGGGTACTCTGTACCGGGCCGGTCTCTCAGAGGGGAATGTCACAGCAGCGGTGACCCGGTCCGTGGCCCTTGGCGCCCATGTAAAAGGGGGAATGTTCAGTGTGCTTATGATGATTAGAATGAATGAGTCGTGACGCCACCTGTGGTGCTCGGCAATGAAGGTGTTCAGCCGACGCTGCAGACAGATCCTCTGGGACAGATGGTGTGGTGCAGCAATGATGTTATAGCCCTCCACAGGCAGAGCTTTAGTCCCAGGGCAGGGTAGATGAAGTGACACTTAGACGGTGTAGTGTCAGGCGCAGGGGATGTAGCAGTGTCGGGCAGGTTGACGCAGGAATAAGTGGAGGACACCAGAGCATGTAGTTCCAAAGCTTTCCTCACAGTCTGTTGTGGCACAAGAGCCCGCATCCGTGCCGTGTCCTCCGGGTCAGGAGCTCAGCCAACCTCCAGGCAAGATGAAGTACTCCTTTCCAACACTCCGCCAACTTATATGCCTTTTCTGAACGTCTCCCTCTTAGCGCCTTTAGTGAAGTACTCACAGTACTGAGTTACACTGGAATTCCTCCTGTCCGATGTTCCTATGAACGCTACTTGTACAGCATACAGCTGTAGCCTACTTTGGGGGCTCCTTACTACCTAGTCCCGGCTCACTATAGATGCTGTTGTGCCCCCAAGTCTTGTGTGGGAATAAAGTGTTGACAACTTTTATTCCTCCGGGGTCTACTGCAGGAACATTAGTATCCATACAACCTCAGGGACCGGGCCCTGGCCTTGCGCTCAGAACTTGGGAAAGGTTCTCCTCTAACCCTAATCCTTAGTTCTCTTCTTCTCCTCACATTCCATACTAATTCTTTCTTTCTTATGGAGAGTCAGGCTTTTTATCAAAGTTCCTTTCCTGTGCCAGCACTGAGATCGGCTGCAGCACTTCCTTCATCCATCCCACTCAGGGGATCTTCTCTCACAGACTGACCTCGTCAGACTCCTGTGACAAACTGACTAAATCCTACACTCTTCCCGCTCTTTTAGTGCAAAACTAAACTCCACCCACCTCCCAGCGCGCTTCATTTTCCAAGCAGGGAGCCACCAAAGGGTGCTTTGCAACACTACTATGTTGTGTGGGATGCAGGTGTTGGAATGTGGTCAGGTGTTTCCACCTTACCTGGATGGTGGGGTACAACACCTCAGGAGCAGGTGCAGTACCTCTGTGGCGACTGAACCCTCAGGGGCGCCACATATGCCGTTGGGTTTATAGAATATAATGTTGCCAACAGAGCAAATGTGTGCTCTAATATGCATCATTTTCGGGCGCAGTCTACTTCAGTAGGCAAACACCCCCGAATTATGCACGTCAGAACGCAATTTCACTCTGTTAGCACCATTACAGTCTAAGGCCCCATCGGCACATACGCCTGAATCCCATTTTGCAAGAAAGTAGAAAAGCTACTGACCAAAGAAAGCAGGAATCACCAGAAAATATTATAAATTTTATTGGACAACCATAAACATCACCATATAAAAACACTTAAAAGTCATAGACATGACAAAGCATACACAGGGCTCATAGTAAAGCCTACAAGAACATCCCCCACATAATAAGAGAAAGGCTAAACAGTTTAATATAGTATGTAAACCAATAATAAGTAATGGACACAGATTGTAAATTCATATGGTACACTAATGAGGGTTTAAAGATCAAAGTGTAAATAATATCATCATCCCCTATCTATAACAACAGTGATACTAACTATTTGCCCGTAAAGGTAGTACATCAAAATGCTATAGCGGTGAAAAAAGGCATCTGAGATATTCACAAAATATTGAGCAAGGAAATCAATAACACACAATTTGCAAAAAATGCCCTGAAAAGTGACCAATGGGTTAATTGATATAATCACAGTATAAAGAAATACCATGGAGTTTGGTCCATAACAATGAATAAACCGTGGTTCTAATGAATACTAGCCATATCCAGCAATACAGCAGCAGTGCGGAAAGAAATTAAAAGACAGGCTAAGAGAAATCCTAGATAAATGGAGACCATACCCCGCATCACCTAAAAATAGAGAGATGCAATGTACTCCTGCCCGCACTATCCTGGTAATCTACATACATGGGGGTGCTTGTGGAGCGCCCAACGCGTGTCGCCACCGCAAGGTGGCTTCGTCAGGGGCTGGAGAGTGTGTGCAATGGAAGTCCTATAAATATATTCCATAATAGACATAATAGATTGCAGCTGTGGCAGGTTACCTGATCGGCCGCATTGGATGGAAAACACGAGGACACACCGTCAGACAGAGACCAAGGCATGACCCGTGACACAACCATACTTCCGGGTAAATGCTCGTAAGTTCATTGGAAATGCCCGGCATGGCAAATATTACTGCGCATATGCAGGAGAGATGGTTGTCACAGTAACCAAAAGATGCTAGTATTAAAGAAGATCACATTCTCATACAAATATAGCGTGCAGATTCATTAGACATATGTGACATAGCAATTCACCAATGCACAATGCATTGGGCATGGGCATTTCCAATGAACTTACCAGCATTTACCCGGAAGTATGGTTGTGTCACGGGTCATGCCTTCATCTCCGTTTTAGAGAATACGTCCACGTACTGTTGATAGTGCTTAGGGAGCGAAGAAAGATCTGCGGGGACCTCAGTGGAAGCTACCTGAACGCACTCCCTCACGCATCTACCCTCACAGGACTTGCTCCAGCCAAGTATTCTCCCCGAGGAGCACTCTATGTGAGGACAGTGGCAAGGCAACCAGGGAACTCCTAGGAGAACCTGATCGATGCCCTCGGGCATAATGAGGAGAGACATGGACTCCATGGTGGGACAGAGACAGCAAGAGCGTAAAGGGAGCAGTCTGATGTGTAATTTGGGAGGGTAGTGTCGAGCTGTTCACCACCCTGATGGTAACAGGGTGAGGTAGCAGCACCAAAGGGTGTAAAAAACGCGTATTCTTATATAATATTCAGGATTAGTTACCAGATGACAATGTTCTTATAAAAAAATGTAGTGGTTTATTTGGATTCTTCCATCAAATAAAAGATAAAAATAGGTTAAAGAGAGACTGTCCATTTGTTCATAACTAAGCTTGTAACCTTCTTTTCTGGAACTCTGAAAAAGACATGTGTCTTGTAGTGCGTAGCTTCACTGGATGGTAGTTGGATTACATACCAGCTGTCAATAGTGTCATGGCCCAGCACAGATGACTCCTCGAAAGTGTTTCATGGTGATAGAGAAGGAGAGAGCGAGCGACCCCTAGAGTGAGCCATGAATTATATATCCGTCTGTTAGAGCACGTGGTCTATACAGTACATATATGGAGTTGACCTTTACCATGAGCTAATCTTACATATGTAGTGGAGTTGACATTTACCATGAGCTAAACTTGCTAAAATAACACATGCAGTGTCAGCGAAAGCAATGTACAGAACTGAGTATAATATGAAATTAACAACCAAATATATGAATATTTAACAATTCCCCCTTTTGAGGGTGAAAGACATTAATTGGAACCCTCAAAATATAAGATCTTTTTTCTTCTTTAACAAAATAGTTTAATTTCAATAATATCAAATTATTGTTATACGTACTCAATGACATAATTGATGTGAATTCATGTTATGGTAAGCCGTGAATAATATTCATATAAAATATGCATAATTATACTTCCCTAAATCTAAATTGAAGCACCTCAGGTCCAGTCATCATCATCTGATGTCATCTGGTCTTCATTTTGATGTCTTCTGTCTTCTTTCTGGTTCTTTTAAAAACACAGTTTTTCTCTATTATAATTCCTTTCAGATAGCATAAAGATGTTGTAGGAATCGTGTCATGCGTCAAATCAAAGTCCATAAATGTTGATAAGTAAACAAAGTCTATAGATGAAATGTAGCTTTAATATCTGTGCAGTGTCACCTTTAAAAACCTGGACTTACATTGGCTCGCCTTGGATATTCTGGAATCCTCCATCGGCAATGGACTTTGAACAGGTGTGACGACTTTGGTCAGCAAAGCAAGGGTTAAAATGACTCTTCCTTGCTAAACATAACACCATAACCAGTCCTTAGTCCTAATGCACAGGACACATGTCAGGGTTGTAGCTTCCTGACAATTACCTTCATTGTTCACCAGCTTTTCATTGAAGCTTTACAGGTGATTGAAAACCACTGGAACTTGATAAGAACATGATAACACAGTTCATCTCAGCATCATAGGATCATTGTCCTCTGGTTGTCAGGTTAGACACTTTAATTGTGACTGTCAGTGGTGGATACTGCACTTGTGGCTGTCAGTGGTGGATACTGCACTTGTGACTGTCAGTGGTGGATACTGCACTTGTAATTAACACAGTCTATTATTCAGAAATCATAGCTTTGTTACCTTCTGGGACTTCTGGATCGCATTCTTCTTCTTGCAACTGATAAGAATCAATTGAATTTAGAAATATAAAAAGTCTTTATTAACGTAATTTCAGTATCTTGCTTGAAGTCTTCATTCCCTATTCTATACCAAATCTGGTAATTTTCCTAACCTATAATATCACAGCGTACCATAGCAATCAGTAATATCCATATAATTATTATCAGAATTTGTACCATATATGGATTTCAATATTTAGAATAATAAAATAATAATAATAATAATAATAATAATAATAATAATAAGTGATAATACATTATTAACCATATTCTTCATGTGATAGAACATTTTTTATGTCATAGGTGTAATTACCTTTTTAACCCATAGGTGTCAATGTGTTTTATGTAACAAGTGTTTTCATCTTTATTAATAAGGAATATATTTATTATACCCATAATGTAAGTATGTATAACCACGAACCAAAATACCAAAATAAGAATATATGAGTGAGTGAATGAATGAAAGAATTGTTGCATATAACTCAGAATTGAAACATTTTTCTTTGTAATGGAACCATATCATTGCTATATTTAATTAAGCAATATTCTCATAGTAGATATTACTTTATTAAATATTGATGGGCTTTTTCTTGGTTGACAGAAAAAATAAAAATTTAAGAATTAAAAATAGTGAAAAATAAAAATTAGAATAAAATAAGAAATAAAAATAAGAATAAAAATAAGGCCTTTATGTTGATACCAAATGCAGAGTAGTTATGTCCTCAGTAACATATACCCTTAATATTTCCATGATCTGGACTATTTCATATTTGTCATAAACTTGTATTACCAAAATATTCAAATTATGCAACTTTGCATATGATACTCTTCTTAATGTAAAGAAATGACTCTTTATAATTCTTAATGTTATTATACCCAATACTTATACCATAGTACCTTATCTATATTTCTTCTTTATTAAAATTTGTGAGAAAGAGGTATTAATCAAATGTGATGATGTAGTCAGGATCAAAAACATATTTCCCCCTTAA
Source organism: Dendrobates tinctorius (assembly GCF_039654945.1). Classification (NCBI taxonomy): domain Eukaryota; kingdom Metazoa; phylum Chordata; class Amphibia; order Anura; family Dendrobatidae; genus Dendrobates; species Dendrobates tinctorius. Next base: position 45,423,177 of record NW_027361684.1, read on the forward strand.
TACCAAAAAATACTGTTTTACGAAATAATTCATTTATCAAAACCAAAATGAAAAATAATTAATTTATAAATTGTGTGAATTTATACTTGCTTTATATCATATTTGTAGATGTGTAACCATCTATGTAACCATTAAAAATAAAATTGAATATCATAAAATTATCCTTTGGAAAAAAAAAAAAATAATCTAAATGTAGATTTTCTTAATAAACCATTTTGATGTGCGATTGGTCTTATTAACAAATATTCTAATAATTTAACTGATCTGCATATTTCTCCTAAAGACAGTTTTTTTCCATACAGAATCCCAAGGCGTCTCATACATCAAACGTATCACATTACTCCTAAGCAGCTGCTCATACACGCATCTGTCACTCAGACTGTGTCACATATAAGTTCACACCACAGATTCCACATACGAAGGTGTGATGAATACATGTATTTTAACCCAAATTATAGTATCCTAATGATCAATGCGCATTGTAAACGATTCAATTTAGTATCTTAATATTTCTTTAAATATTCCCAAAATACACATAACATAAATATATATATTGTATTAGCTATACTTGAAACTTAATTCCTTTGACTAGTAAAGACTGGGGTCTCTCAAAAATTCTTTTCACTAAGGCTACAGGCATTACAGCACTAAAACCAGGGACATGGTATACCTATTATTAGAACAAGGTTCAGATTTCACATGCTGTGTTTGTCATATCAAGCCATGCAGCACACAGAAAACTATTTTTTTTAGATACAGTTAGTTATATGAATATTATTTAAGTGTTATATATATAAAATCATGCAATTATTGCAACTTTCTGTGTAAATAAAGGCATAAATCCTTGTAAGAGAATTTTTCCCGATTAAGTCCTGCTTTGAAATGAAAATTCTAAGGAAAAATAAAAGAGAAGGTTAATATCATATTTGTCCAGAAACAAACCAATTGCAATATAATATACTGGAGTAAATTTTATTTTCACTACAAAATACAGTTCCACAATCTCTATTTCTACAAACACTCTATATATACTGTATGAATATGTATCTCTACAAAGCTATAGAACTACAGAATTATACTCTATATAATAATTACATATAACTGACTAATACATTGTATAACACTTTTACCCAACATATAATTACTTTTTTAGCCAATTCCTAAATCCAAACTTATTTTCCTGTAAAAAATGTCTCGAAAAGTTCTTGCGATTTTGAAGCTGATGGATTCTTGGAGCAGAGTATTCGGTTTAAATCCAATGATCTCACTCACCACCTGCTTCTGTCTGTCAAATTCCGCCATCTTTTTTACAGAAAGAAAATCAGAACGTTGAATTTTTCTTAACTCAAACTGTGAAGTTTTTTCGGTGGTCCTTTGCATAATTTCATACGGTTTATAACAAATATGTGATTTTCTTCGTTCTTCATAGATTTGATTTCGGGGATACTTTGATACAGGCTTCTCATAAGATTTTACTTTGCCTGTCTTTACAAAATTAGCACGATTTATTTCCCTTTCACGATTCTCATGTTTTCTGGCAAAATCAAGGGATTGCGCACATTCAAATAAAGAATCTTTTTGTGACGCAATAACACGAAATGCAGGATTTAGAAACCAAAATTTGTTTACAAAACTCTTAATCATGGACTGTGTTTTGACATTCTCAATGACTGTTCTGTACAAGCGGTCAAATATGGACATGAATGTGTAGGTACATTCCTTCCGACCAATCTTTAAATTTTGAAGAATATCAATATCTGGATAATTTTCATTTGATGCACAAAAAATCTGAATTTTTAATCTGTCTTTATCATTTAAATTCACATGTGTTTCACCAGATATAATTAAAGATAATCGCCTGTAAAAGTTTACAGGGATCCACATTTTAAATAACTGATTCCTTTCCTCGTTACTCAAATCAAATTTGTCAACACAGCTTTCAAAAACCTCAGAGTTTCTACAAACATAGATTTTGTTATCATATGCAGGAATGATTTTGCATATTTTAACAAATTTTTCTAACTTTAATTTGGAGTTGGGCCTGTAAGTGATCCATTTTTAGTGGTACGTCTTTCCCTTGTACGGCATCTACGTCAGTTCTGAAGTCTCCTCCTACTTCTCCATCTTGTTCCACATCTGCAAGGTCACCTTCAATGGCTGCTGCTATTTGCCTTTCATCTTGTAACTGCTTTTCTACATTACAATGTATCTCGGGAACATCACTATTTTCCTTTACACAACAATCATTTTTGGATTTCTCTGACACAAATTTGTGGAATACATCTACCATTTGTAAAATATTTTTTAATTTCTCTCTTTCTCTACTAAAGGTCAATAGCATAGAATCTAACTTTAGATTTTCCACTTCACATTCTGCATATAAGCTGAGCCATAAAATGTCTACATTAGACTCATCTACAGACTTAAATTTCAGTTTACTCTGCTTAGAAAAAGAAGTAATGACATCCATGTTTCTTACCTTGAAATATCTCAGTTTGTAGTTCCTTTGATGGACAACGCTGGGCTCTTGTCTTCACATGTCTACCTTCAGCACGTCTGGCACTTGTAGTACTTCTCAATCCATCTGGCAATTCTTAGTCCTCCCTTCTAGGTTCTGTCTGATTCTTGTGACTTGTCCATAATAGTGGAGTTCCTGATAACTTGCACATATGACGTTAGCAAAGTTCATTCCCCCTTTTGGGCAAGTTGAGGAAAATCCGTAAAAAAGTACAAAAATTCAGATCTGGCTGGCTCTCCAATGTAAAAAAACGTGTATTCTTATATAATATTCAGGACTAGTTACCAGATGACAATGCTCTTATAAAAAAAAGTAGTGGTTTATTTGGATTCTTCCATCAAAGAAAAGATTATTACAGAAAAACATAAAAATAGGTGAAAGAGAGACTGTCTATTTGTTCATAAATAAGCTTGTAACCTTCTTTCCTGGAACTCTGAAAAAGACATGTGTCTTGTAATGCGTAGCTTCACTGGATGGTAGTTGGATTACATACGAGCTGTCCGTAGTGTCATGGCCCAGCACAGATGACTCCTCGAATGTGTTTCATGGTGATAGGGAAGGAGAGAGCGAGCGACCCCTAGAGTGAGCCATGAATTATATATCCGTCTGTTAGAGCACGTGGTCTATATATATATGGAGTTGACCTTTACCATGAGCTAATCTTACACATGTAGTGGAGTTGACATTTACCATGAGCTAAACTTGCTAAAATAGCACATGCAGTGTCAGCGAAAGCAATGTACAGAACTGAGTGTAATAAGAAATTAACACCAAATATATGAATATTTAACAAAGGGACTGTGTGCCGTTGGGCGAAGGCTGAAGACATAAAATTGCCCTCTGCCCCACAGTCCACGCAGACCTCTACCACCAAGGTGGAAGCACCACTCTCTAGCATCCCCTTAAAGGACAGCTTGGAGGAGAAGGTTTCAGTGTCTAGTAGGCCTCCTCTGATTATCACTAGATGAGGGCGTTTCCCGACCGCTGTGGGCACCTATTGGCCAGGTGACCATGCTGTCGACACTGGAAACAGAGTATGGGGGTGTGCTGTTATGAATGAGTCACCGTAGGAGGCAAAAGCAGAAATACAAGCTAAGTCCAGAAAACCAGAGAAGTTGGCAACTATCAGATTGCAGACCCCTGAACCTATCAACACAACTAGCAGTAGCCGTGGGGGTTTCCTACGATGCACTAGACCCCTCGATCACAGCCGGAGAATTACATAGGCCTAAAGAAAGAAAGGGGAAATCTAAACTGCCCCAGAGCAGACCCCAAAGCAATAGGCAGCCCCCAACATATAATGACGGTGAAGCAAGATGAAAATACTAACACAGACAGAAAGATAGACTGAGCAAAGACGGGGCCCAAAACTACCTAGATAGGAAAGGACAGGAAGGCTGCTGTCTGCAATCTGCCAAAACCCTATCAAAGACATAAGCCAACAAGCTGATATGAAAAAGGCCCTGAAGCAGCTAGGCTTCAAAAACTAAATCAGCACTCAGGTATTTTCAGAAGACAGAGCTAAATGAATTCAGCACACCCCAGCAGGGAATGGCAGAAATCCAGAAAAACAAAGCAAAACAAAGTCAAAGCAACAAAGCAAAAGGCCGAGCAGCAAACTTAGCTTTAGAGGAGCAGGAATTCAGACTGGTCTCCAAGGATCCCACAGAGAAATCACCCGCAGGGCAGAAGGGCGTCGGCAGCCTTATATCCAGTCAGTAACTCCACTCAGCCAGTCATCATCATCAGCCTCAGGTGTTTGATAATCAGGCTCACTACCCTTTCTTTACCAGAAGAGGGAGTTCCTCGGGCCTCAGTGATGAAGGGGAAAATGAACTCACAACAGTACCTCCCCCTTGAGAAGGGGTCACCGAACCCTCAACTACGCCACCAGGGCGATCAGGGTGAGCCCGATGAAAGGCACGCACCAATCTTTTGGCATGACTATCAGAGGTAGAGACCCAGGAATTATCCTCCTGACCATAACCCTTCCTCTTAACCAAATACTGGAGTCTCCGTCTAGCCAGCCGGGAATCCAGTACTTTCTCTACCTCATATTCCATGTTACCTTCAACCAATACAGGGTCTGGAGGTGCCACCCCCGGGACAACAGGTTCAACAAACCTCTTCAACAAAGATTTATGGAACACATTATGGATTTTAAATGTGACAGGAAGAGCCAAACAAAAAGAGACCGGATTAATAATCTCCACAATCTTGTAAGGTCCAATAAATCTAGGCTTAAACTTAGGAGAAGCCACCTTCATAGCAATATTTTTTGATGATAACCACACCATATCACCAACCTTAAACTGGGGTCCAATGGTCCTATGTCGGTTGGAAAACCGCTAGGCCTTTTCCTGGGAGAGAGATAACTTATCCACCACTTGGTCCCAGATCTGGTGCATTCTCTCCACCACAGTGTCAACACCTGGGCAGGCAGAGGGCTCCACCTGCCCTGAAGAAAATCGAGGATGAAACCCAAAGTTACAAAAAAAAGGTGACATCAAAGTGGCAGAACTAGCTCTATTATTTAAAGCAAATTCGGCCAAGGGCAAAAATGAAACCCAATCATCCTGATCAGCAGAAATAAAACATCTCAAATTTGACTCCAAGGTCTGGTTTGTTCTCTCTGTCTGCCCATTGGTCTGAGGGTGAAAAGCAGAGGAGAAGGACAACTGAATTCCCAGCCTGGCACAGAAAGTTCTCCAAAATCTAGACACAAACTGGACTCCTCTGTCAGATACAATGTTCTCAGGAATCCCGTGCAAACGAACCACCTGTTGTAAAAACAGGGGCACCAACTCAGAGGAAGACGGCAACTTAGGGAGTGGTACAAGATGAACCATCTTAGAGAACCTATCACAAATCACCCAAATAACAGTCATCCTCTGAGAGACAGGCATATCAGAGATGAAATCCATTGAAATATGGGTCCATGGCCTCTTGGGGACAGGCAAAGGCATCAACAACCCACTAGAGTGAGAACACGATTTAGACCGGGAGCACGTCCCACAGGACTGCACAAAATTCCTGACATCACGAGACAAGGAGGACCACCAAAAAAACCGACTCACCAGATCTCTAGTACCAAAAATACCTGGATGACCAGCCAAAGCAGAGCAATGAACTTCAGACATCACTCTCTTCTTCCACTGGTCAGGAACATACAACTTTCCACTGGGACAACGCTCAGGTTTGTCCTCCTGGAACTCTTCCAGAGCACGTCTCAAATCGGGCGAGATGGCAGAAAGAACTACTCCTTCGCCTAAGATGGTAGCAGGCTTGGTCACCACAGGAGAATCAGCAAAGAAGCTCCTAGAGAGGGCGTCTGCCTTGACATTCTTTGTTCCAGGAAGAAAAGAAACCACAAAATCAAAACGTGTAAAAAACAAGGCCCACCTAGCCTGTCTAGGGTTCAAGCGCTTAGCCGACTCTAGGTAAATCAAATTCTTGTGGTCAGTGAGGACCACGACTTGATGCTTAGCTCCCTCCAACCAATGTCTCCACTACTCAAATGCCCATTTCATGGCCAACAGTTCCCTATTCCCCACATCATAGTTACGTTCAGATGGAGAGAACTTTCGGGAAAAGAAAGCACAGGGATTCATTTTAGATGTTACAGGATCCTTTTGGGACAAAACAGCTCCTGCACCAATCTCAGAAGCATCCACCTCTACCTGGAATGGAAGTGAGACATCAGGTTGCCGCAAAACCGGGGCGGAGGTGAATCTTCGCTTCAGCTCCTGAAAGGAAGAAACAGCCTCCGAAGACCAATTTAACACATCAGCACCCTTTTTAGTCAAATCAGTCAATGGCTTGGCAATACTAGAAAATTTTGCTATAAATTTCCGATAAAAATTAGCAAAACCCAAAAACTTCTGGAGGGCCTTCAAAGAAGTGGGCTGAACCCAATCGTGAATGGCCTGTACCTTGGCCGGGTCCATTTCAATAGTTGACGGGGACAAAATAAATCCCAAAAAAGAAATCCTCTGTACTCCAAAAAGGCATTTAGATCCTTTGACATACAGGGAATTCTCCCTCAAGATCCGGAACACAGTCCGAATATGTTCCACATGAGAATCCCAATCCTTGGAGAAGATCAAAATATCATCCAGATAGATAATCAAAAATTTATCGACAAAATCTCGGAAAATATCGTTCATGAAGCACTGGAAGACAGAAGGGGCATTAGTGAGCCCAAAAGGCATCACCAGGTACTCAAAATGTCCCTCCGGAGTATTAAACGCCGTCTTCCATTCATCCCCATGCTTAATGCGAATAAGATTATACGCCCCCCTGAGTTCAAGCTTGGTAAACCAGCAAGCACCTTTAACTCTGGAGAATAGATCAGAAATCAGGGGTAACGGATACTGATATTTAACAGTAATTTTGTTGAGGGCACGATAATCAATACAAGGTCTTAATGATCCATCCTTTTTGGCTACAAAAAAAAAACCGGCACCTAAGGGTGACGAGGATGGTCTAATATGACCCTTCTCCAACGTCTCCTTAATATAGGATCGCATAGCCTCGTGCTCGGGTACAGATAAATTGAAAAGCCGACCCTTGGGAAATTTACACCCCGGGCTCAGTTCAATTGCACAGTCATAATTCCTATGAGGAGGCAGAGACGCAGACACATTCTCACTAAATACATCATAAAAGTCCGCCAAATAATCAGGAACATCATGCGACTGAGGAGAGGTGGAAAACACCGGAGCCTCACTAAAGGCACACCGACAACCCCAACTCACCACAGACACAGATTTCCAATCCAAAACTGGATTATGAATCTGTAACCAGGGAAACCCCAGAACAATAGTATCATGCAGATTATGCAACACCAAAAATCTGCAATTTTCTTGATGGTCTGGGGCGACCCGCATTACCACCTGGGTCCAAAACTGAGGTTTATTTTTAGCCAAAGAAGTAGCATCAATCCCCCTCAAAGGGATAGGCGTCTGCAGAGGTGTCATCGGAAATCCACAACGTTTAGCAAAATCCAAGTCCATTAGGTTTAGGGCTGCTCCCGAATCCACAAAAGCCTTGGCGGAAAATGTGGACAGGGAGCAGATCAGAGTAATAGCCAGAAGAAACTTAGGTTGAACACCCCCAACAGAAAACGTGTGTGCAAAGCGTTTCTCTCGTTTAGGACAGACATAAATAATATGCGAGGCATCTCCACAGAAAAAACACAACTTATTACGCCTTCTGAACTCCTGACGCTGCTCTCTGGAAAAAACTCTATCACATTGCATAGGTTCAGACATTTGTTCAACAGGTGGCAACACCTCTCGTGCAGCTTTGCGTTCACGCAAACGCCGATCAACCTGAATGGCTAATGACATAGAATCGTCAAGACCAGAGGGAACAGGAAATCCCACCATAGTATCTTTTACGGCTTCTGACAACCCCTTCCGAAAGAGAGCAGCCAAGGCATTATCATTCCAGGTAGTAAGTACTGCCCACTTTCGGAATTTTTGACAGTACAATTCTGCAGAATCACGACCCTGGCTCAATGCCAGCAGGGTCTTTTCAGCCTGATCAATGGCATTAGGCTCGTCATACAACAACCCCAAAGCTTGAAAGAATGCATTCACATTAGTCAGAATAGGATCATCTGGTTTCAAAGAAAACGCCCAATCCTGGGGATCGCCACGCAGCAAAGAGATGACAATTTTAACCTGCTGCGCGGAGCTCCCTGACGAGTTAGGCTTCAAGGCAAAAAATAATTTACAATTATTTTTGAAATTCAAAAATTTAGACCGATCCCCAAAAAATACATCAGGTGTAGGAATCTTTGGTTCAGCAGCATGTGAATGAGCAAGGTAGGCGGAAATTCCCCGCACTTCCGCAGCGAGCTGCTCCACACGATCAGACAATTGCTTTATCTCCATTGAGAGAAAAAAAAATTCCCCCTACGGCCTCAGAGATATAGAGGAAAAAATATACACACTTTTTTTTTTTTTTTTTACAATTCTTTCCTGCTATTGAGTACCCTAGGATCTGCGGTATGGCGGGTGATTCTGTTATGAATGAGTCACCGTAGGAGGCAAAAGCAGAAATACAAGCTAAGTCCAGAAAACCAGAGAAGTTGGCAACTATCAGATTGCAGACCCCTGAACCTATCAACACAACTAGCAGTAGCCGTGGGGGGTTCCTACGACGCCCTAGACCCCTCGATCACAGCCGGAGAATTACATAGGCCTAAAGAAAGAAAGGGGAAATCTAAACTGCCCCAGAGCAGACCCCAAAGCAATAGGCAGCCCCCAACATATAATGACGGTGAAGCAAGATGAAAATACTAACACAGACAGAAAGATAGACTGAGCAAAGACGGGGCCCAAAACTACCTAGATAGGAAAGGACAGGAAGGCTGCTGTCTGCAATCTGCCAAAACCCTATCAAAGACATAAGCCAACAAGCTGATATGAAAAAGGCCCTGAAGCAGCTAGGCTTCAAAAACTAAATCAGCACTCAGGTATTTTCAGAAGACAGAGCTAAATGAATTCAGCACACCCCAGCAGGGAATGGCAGAAATCCAGAAAAACAAAGCAAAACAAAGTCAAAGCAACAAAGCAAAAGGCCGAGCAGCAAACTTAGCTTTAGAGGAGCAGGAATTCAGACTGGTCTCCAAGGATCCCACAGAGAAATCACCCGCAGGGCAGAAGGGCGTCGGCAGCCTTATATCCAGTCAGTAACTCCACTCAGCCAGTCATCATCATCAGCCTCAGGTGTTTGATAATCAGGCTCACTACCTTTCTTTACCAGAAGAGGGAGTTCCTCGGGCCTCAGTAATGAAGGGGAAAATGAACTCACAACAGTGTGCACTGAGCGGGACTTGGAGCCCGTGCAAGACACCTCCATGGCCTCAGGAGGCTTGATCCCCTGATCCGGGGGTTCCAGAGGTTTAGAGAAGGTGGGAGCCAACCTAACCCTCAATCTGGACTGGAAGCGCTCCAACCCACGCTCCATGAAACGGAGATATATGCGGGTGGAGATGGTGATAAGCTCCTCCAGATTAACGGGAACCTCCCTAGTGGCCAGAGCGTCCGTGACGTGCTCCGCCAAACCCCTCCAAAACACTGGTATAAGCACCTTGTCAGGCCATTCCAGTTCGGAAGCCAGTGTCCGGAACCGGACGGCATAATGGCTGACCGAGGAGGAACTGTCACATTGCCGTCAGACTCGGGGCCTGCTGTCCCGGCCTCAGCCACTAGGAGGCGCCGGACGGTCACGTCGCCGTCAGACTCAGGGCCTGCTGTCCCGGCCTCGGCCACTAGGAGGCGCCGGACTGTCACATCGCCGTCAGACTCGGGGGCCTGCTGTTCCTGCCTCGGCCACTGGGAGTGATGGTGGAGACAGAGAAGGGGGCACCTGCACAGGCATCTGATGGACGCAGGCTCCGCTCCTCTGTCAATCATGAAGGGGTTGGTGCATCACCATCTGGCCTGGTCCTAGGGGTGGTCCTGATGACATCATCAGTCCGGGAGCCTGTGAGGGATGACCTGATCCCTCAAATACCTTGGGACTGGTCTTGCAAGCCGCCGGATATATTCTTGGTTCCTCTATGTGCTACTGTGTGATTTGCTATTGTTTGACTCTGACCTCAGCCTGGATTTCTGACCCCTCTACTGCCTGACGATTCTGTACCTCTGCCATTCTCCCCTTGGCCTGGATATTCGACTCTGCTACTTCCTGCCGCTTTTGTACCTTGCCACCCTCCCAGTTTGTGACCTTGGCCTGGATATTCAACTCTGCTACTGCCTGCCGTTTTTGTACCTTGCCGCTCTCTCATTTTGTGACCATGGCTTGGACTGTCAACTCTGCCACTGCCTGCCGTTTCTGTATCTCCGCTGCTCTCCCGGTTTCTGACTACGTTTTTGGTTCCCCGCCTTCTTCCCTATTGGCGACCGTCCTGCTCTGGCGCACTGCTCCACCAGACAGCCACCCCCATGCCTTGCTACAATTCCAGATCCCTGTATAGGGGTTAAGGGTCTCGGGGTGCTATCCCTACTGCAGTCCATTTCCGCGGACGGACGTCACAGGAACCCTGTACCAGTGCCAACAACAGAAGCGTGGTATCATGTGTGACCCGTGGCCCCAGAAAGACCTTCTTCAGAGAGACCATGAACTGGGAGGCACTCTGTACCACGGGGTCACCACGTTTCCACAGTGAAGTGGCCCATACCAGAGCCCTGCCCGACAGGAGGGAGATAATGAATCCCACCTTAGCCCGTTCTGAGGGGAATCGCGTAGCCAGCAGCTCAAGCTGAATAGAGCACTGGCTCATGAAATCCCTGCAGGAGGTGCTTTCAGCCGGGAACTTATCAGGCAGCAGGAGACGGGACAACGTCGGGGCAGGAATGGACGTGGAGGCGCGGGAGACAGCTTCTGCAGCTGCCTGAACAGCGACTGCAGTGACATCCGCAACTGAGGCTGACCGCTCGAGAGCTAGCAAACCTGCCCTCCAGCTGCTGGACATATCTCTGCAGACGCTGAGCGTCCATCATTGCTAGCCAGACCCTGGCGCTATGATAATGTTAGAGGCTGGGGAAACGCACCAAATAATAAAGATAGCATAAGGTATATGGTGCGTTCGCAGCCTGGGGTCCACCGAGCAGAGGTGATAAACTGCAGCTAGACAATGACGAATGATATATAACAAGAGGTAGCTGGATACCGGCGGGTAACCACTGACCCGATGCATGCAAGGACAGACTCAGTTACTTCAAGGAGTCCGCACTAGCCGGCGTATAAGCGTGAGCTGTTAAATGTCACAGACCACAACTAAGTAAACTACCGCTCAGAGCGGGTACAATGTCTACCATGGTGGACACCACTAACCAGCTTAAGAACAGTGCTGGCAAGCGCACGTAGCTGCGCACGGTGCCGCTCTGGCAGACACTGCGGTATCAGCGGTATGTGAGACCTGTACAGACAGGCGCCCTAAGGCGCTACTTGACGGAGAGCTGACTACACTGTGGCGCTAAGCAGTGCTAGTGCTAGATGGAAACTCAGACTCTAGGACCCTAAATCATGCATATCAAAGGGAGGGAGACTTAATGAGTCAGTTTTACCTCAAAAACATCATCCTCTGAGACAGGGTCAGGATTGGTACCCGGATCCTTAAAGAAGGGGCTCTAAACTACTGGTTTGAGGAGAGAAACATGAAAGGAGTTAGGCACACGTAGGGAAGTAGGCAACTTCAGCTTGTAAGAGACTGGATTTATTTGTCTCAAGATCTCAAATGGTCCGATGAACCGGGGACCCAATTTGTAGGATGGCATCTTTAAAAGCATATACTTTGAAGAGAGCCATACCTTGTCTCCGGGACGAAAGATAGGCGCATCCAAACGTCTCTTGTCCGCATGCCTTTTCATATGCTGGGAGGCTTACTCCAGAGCAATTTTGGTGTCCTTCCAAACCTTCGAAAAATCTTTGGAGAAAGTATCGGCAGCCGGAACGCCAGATGATCCGGAGATGGGAAGAGGTATTCCGGGTTGCAGTCCAAAGACAATCTGAAAGGGAGACTTTCCAGAAGATTCACTTACTTGGTTGTTGTAGGAAAATTCAGCCCATGGCAGTAAGTCTACCCAGTCCTCAAGGTTGGGCTGGGTTGTTTGGTTACAACACACATCCTTAGTGCAATCAGCGCAAACATTCATTGGCTACTTCAAAGTCATGTTTATGTTCTAATACATGGACAACATTGGACTTTTGAAATTTTTTCACTCTCCTTTCATAAAAATAACACTGTATTAATATACAGCATAACAGCAAGCCAATGGCTTACCAACAGATTCCGATTAAAGAGATTTCCTTCTCACCTCTACAATTTTTCCCTAAATGAAGTGCTCGCCAAAAATCAGATCAAATTCCCATAATTCCTGTCTAGAAGGTAATTGGTTACTTTATTAGTATTCAAACTTCTTTTAACCCTTCGATTCTTCAGTCTCTACACACTCTTCACTTGTGGCCTGTCAAGTAGACAAAGCTTGTTATCTCTGCAGTAGCTTAAAGCTTGCTGCCTAACAACCAGGACCTAGCTTCCTGAATGTCCATATACCTCCTCCCCACCTGGGCTGACGCTGTTAACCCTATCACAGCCTCACAAACTGATGCAGAGCACAGTACATATAAAATCACACATAAAACAGGTGATCTCTATACATTGGAGCAATATATCTTCAGAGAGTGTGTTAGGACAACTTCTCCACCTTTAGTTGTCCACCATTCAAGTGTACATTGCAGCCAATTCCTTAGTCTATTCAGTAATTTTGGCATATATGGCATGTGATCACTGAGGCAATTGAATGTAAATAACCTTATGTCAAGGAATCACACAAATCTCCCGGCTGGTTACAGTTTGTCAGAAAGCAACACTCCGCTGCCTCCAATCATCAGGACAATTACGCAATTGACTAGTGGGTGATGTACAAGGCTGCAGCTGATGTCACCTGACAATACAAAGGTGAAATCAACCCCACAAATATTACCCCACTTGCTACCGCACCAGGGCAAGTGGGAAAAGCAAGACTAAGCGCCAGATCAGGCGCTTCTTATGGATGCGCCATTTCTGGGGTTGCTGAGGGCTCATGTTTGTAACCTGGGGGTGGGCAATATCTCTAACTCCTTCCCAGGCTATTAATATCAACCCACAGCTGTCTGTTTAGCCTTTGCTGGTTTGAATTTATAGGGGGACCATTTTTTTTCTGAAGTCCCCGGTAAATTCACCAGGAAAGACTAAGAAAACACCGGTGAGCTGCTAGTAATAGCCTGGGAACCTTTTGGAGTGTTGTCCCTTTTCCTAGGTTGTTAACATCAGCTCCCATCCATGCAGGTTATGAAAATTACGCGTGAACCCACTCCATTTTTTTTATTCAATTCTTTATTATACACAGGAGGGACACAGCAGGTGCTGAATACAACTCCCATCATTGTTGCCTGGTCACGCTGATCTCAGGGAGACCAGGAGACAATGATGCAAGTTGCCTTCAGGAGCCGGCGCCTGGGTTAATCGCAAACTGTACTGCTTTTCCCAGGTGCCGGTACGTGTCACATGGACAGCACACGGATGTGACACACAAGCAGACAGCAAACGGACACTACACGGATGTCACGCGGACACGGATCTCATCAGTACTGTTTTTTTCCAGCATAGGAATCACCAGCAGAAGGCCTTACTTACAATATGAGACTAGCAATTTATTTTCTCATAGATGACATATACAGATGTAGCACCCACCAAAATGATGACCAGGCATACTATGTTAACAGTGCAGCATAGCACAGTGGCATAATACTCAAGTAGCATAGTTGCGCTATTTTTTCAAGATACGGTTGTGTAGTTGTCTTGTTGGCATGGCTATGTATTTGTACATGCAATGCACTTTCAAGGAGCTGAATAGTGGCCAGTAAAGACAGTGGAGGGGGATATCCAAATCTCCATTTTCCAGCATCCCTACAATTAAACTAATACACAGCAAACTTTAATGACCTCTGTAGGATAAAAGAAAAAATACTAAGCTACCCTAAATCACTTTAGATCTTTAGATGATGTAATAATAGCAAGTAAATGTTAATATCAGCGAGCACTCTTCAGGTTCTTTAGGCAGTGCATGCCAATTCTTCAAATGGTGAGAGATGTGTAAAAAACTTGTTGGCCAAATGGCCATGATGACTAAATTGTTATTCTTTCCAACCTCTAAACTCAATAAAATTCCATGTTTAATTATTTGTTTTTCCTTCATAAATATTTTTTATTAGTATTTGTTCATGTTTTTTCAAAGATATTTCTTTTGGAGTCTATTTTCCTTGGCTTCCTAGTTCATTCATAATGTATATCTGTGTATTATATATTTAAATAAGAGGAAATGAATATCAGCTGTTATTTTATTCTCACAGTATGAGTCTATAATATGAGGATGGCATAAAAAAAAATCACTATTAAACAGTATGTGCAGATTGTGCAACTGATTAATGGGACTTTCTCCTTACGTTCGCTTACGCTTTTATACGGGACCCCATTGAATCAAATAATAAGACTGGTTTCTGAGAAAAGCAAACCCTGTATCTGGTTAACCTGGAGCCTGGGGCAAGCGATGAAAATGCATAATCACTCATTTCACTTATAATCAATGACATACAAGTATAACATACACTATAAACTATAAATACAGTATGGCAATTTTTCCCATTATTTGGCTCTATTAGGCAATAAGAAAGTGAACTTGGAACCATAAATGTAAGTATTTAGCAATAAATCTCCCTATATTATTTAATATTGTATCCTATTCTTCACAGGCCACCAAGAATGCCTCTATTATAAACCTCCCTGCAGTGCTATGTAAACATGCATTGAATAAACACAATTCAGTCATTGGTTTTTGGGTTTTGCATTTAAGGTATTCACGATATAGTAAGAATTACCCGTGAACATGACTCTCCAGATTTAGGCGATTACAATGATACCAAGCTTATATAGATTTTTTTATTATAAAAATACACGATTTGTGATAATAACATCACTGAAAACATTATCAAAACATAAATATATCACCAAAACCACCATTTGTACATATATACAGCTCTGGCAAAAATTAAGAGCCCACCACATCAAAACCCTGTAATGGGCAGCCCATTCTCCAGACCTGAACCCCATTGAAAACCTCTGGAATGTGATCAAGAGGAAGATGGATAGTCACAAGCCATCAAACAAAGAAGAACTGCTTAAATTTTTTCACCAGAAGCAGTGTAAAAGACTGGAGGCAAGCATGCCAAGACGCATGAAAGCTGTTTTTAAAAATCATAATTATTCCACAAAATATTGATTTCTGAACTCTTCCTGAGTTAAAACATTAGTATTGTTGTTTCTAAATGATTATGAACTTGTTTTCTTTGCATTATTTGAGGTCTGAAAGCACTGAGCGTTTTTTTTTTTATTTTGACCATTTCTCCTTTTCAGAAAAAAAATACAAAATTTATTGCTTAGAAATTCAGAGACATGTTGCCAGAAGTTTGTAGACTAAAAGAACAATTTACATTTTACTCAAAAATATACCTATAAAGAGAAAAATCAGATAAACTGAACATTTGGAAGTGGTCTCTTAATTTTTGCCAGAACTGTATATCATCAGAACCACCGCCAGTACAGGAACCCAGGACCACCATTAGCACATGAATACAGCACCAGAACAATACATCACCAGATTCATCAGCAATACAGGAATACATTGCCAGAACCAACATCAGTACAGGGGTAGAGCACCAACCTTAAAACAAATATGTCTGCAGGATTTTGCTAAGTAAAATGCAGGCATTGTCAGGTTGGCAGTGTTAAACTGATTAAAATGATCAGGGGTTAAGAAATCCATCTTGTGGTTTTTGTGTAATCAGTGTTAGAAGTCTTCAGTTAATAATATGCTCATGCTCCAGGACAAGACCATAAGCAGGATCCTCCTCTGTCATGCCGGAGTCACTTTGGTTTTCAATTATATTCATATCTGCAGGACATGAATACTATTAAATACCGATAGCAGGAACCAGCATTCTTCCTGTTGTCCGAGTCAGCTGTCAGTATAACTGCTGGCTTGGAGAAGCAGCCAAGTTCCACTGCTGGGGGAAGCGTATTCCACAGATTTTCACTTGTGACAATATGCTCATCTTGTTTCATGGCAGAAGTAGCCTTGAATCATAGAATCATAGAATCGTAGAGTTGGAAGGGACCTCCTGGGCCACCTGGTCCTACCCCCTGCTCAAAGCAGGATTCGCTAAATCATCCCAGTCAGATGTCTGTCCAGCCTCTATTTGAAGACTTCCATTGAAGGAGAACTCACCACTTCTCGTGGCAGCTTGTTCCACTCATTGATCACTCTAACTGTCAAAAAGTTTTTTCTAATATCTATTCTGTGTCTCCTCCCATTCAGTTTCATCCCATTGCTTCTAGTCTTTCCTTGTGCAAATGAGAACAAAGTTGATCCTTCTACAATGTGACAGCCCTTTAGATATTTTTAGACAGCTATTAAGTCTCCTCTCAGTCTTCTCTTTTGCAAACTAAACAATCCCAAATCCTGCAACCTTTCCTCATAAGACAGGGTTTGCAGACCGGTCATCATTCTGGTTGCTCTTTTCTGAACTTGCTCCAGTATGTTGATGTCTTTTTTAAAATGTGGCGCCCAAAACTGGACACAATATTCCAGATGAGGTCTGACCAAAGAGGAGTAGAGGGAAATAATGACTTCACGTGATCTAGACTGTATGCTTCTGTTATTACATCCTAGAATTGCATTTGCCTTTTTTGCTGCTGCATCACACTGTTGACTCATATTCAGTCTGTGATCTATTAGTATACCCAAGTCTTTTTCACATGCCACCTGCTTATTTAGGTCAGATTGACAGACTTCCAGTTTCACCATCTCTATATATAAAAATGAATGTGTGTGTGTATCACCAACCAATCATGAAGCATCTTTCATTTCACCACAGCTGTTCAAAAGAAGCTGAGCTGTGATTGGTTGCTATGACCAACAGTTTTGCCACTTGACAACACCTCAGCAGACACTGACATGATGGGAGAAATAGAGCATCCCTGGGAAAATAAGCTTCCAGCCATTATCTGACCCCCCCAGAAAGGAGAAGTGAGTACATAACAGAAATGAATCCCCCCCTCCCATGCCTATATACACATCACACATCCTCCATCCCATAGGCACATCTTCCCTCTTAAAGGGATCATTGGTATGGAAGTTAGAGCAAATCCATCCAGCACTTTGGTTTTGACCCCAGGCCTCTCTTAAAGGGATTCCTGGTATGGAAGTTAGGACAGCTCCACTCAGCTCTGTGGTTCTGACCCCAGGGTCTCTTAAAGGGATCATTGGTATGGAAGTTAGGGCAAATCCACTCTGTGCTTTGGTACTGACCCCAGGCCCTTCTTAAAGGGATCTCCGGTATGGAAGTCAGGGCAAATCCATCCAGCATTTTAATTCTGACCCCATGCCTCTCTTAAAGTGATACCCGGTTTGGAAGTCAGGGCAATTGCCTTCAAATGCTCTGGTACTGACCCCAGGCTCTCTTAAAGGGATCTCCTTTATGGAAGCTAGGGCAAATCAATCGGCGCTCTGATTTTGACCCAAGGATCTATTAAAGGGATCATTGGTATGCAAGTCAGGGCAAATCCACTCAGCGCTCTGGTTCTGATCCCAGGCTCTGTTAAAAGGAGGATCCCCGGTATGGAAGTTAGGGCAAATCCGCTCAGCGCTCTGGTTCTGACCCAAGTCCCCTCTTAAAGGGATCCTCGGTACGGAAGTGAGGGAAAATCCACTGTGCGCTTTGGTACTGACCCCAGGCCTCTCTTAAAGGGATCTCCAGTATGGAAGTTAGGGTAAATCCCTCAGCGCTCTGATTCTCACCCCAGGCTTCTATTAAAGGGATCCCCAGTATGGAAGTTAGGACCATTCCACTCAGCGCTCTGGTTCTGACTCCAGGCTGATGGGATGATGTGGGATATTAGTGGTAGTTGTCCGGTGGCTCTGGCTGATGGGATGATGTGGGATATCATGGGTAGTAGTCCGGTAGCTCTGGCTGATGGGATGATGTGGGATATTAGTGGTAGTAGTCAGGTGGCTCTGGCTGATGGGACGATGTGGGATATTAGGGGTAGTAGTCCGGTAGCTCTGGCTGACGGGATGATGTGGGATATTAGTGGTAGTTGTCCGGTGGCTCTGTCTGATGGGATGATGTGGGATATTAGGGGTAGTAGTCCAGTGGCTCTGGCTGACGGGATGATGTGGGATATTATGGGAAGTAGTCCGGTAGCTCTGGCTGACGGGATGATGTGGGATATTAGTGGTAGTAGTCAGGTGGCTCTGGCTGATGGGACGATGTGGGATATTAGGGGTAGTAGTCCGGTAGCTCTGGCTGACGGGATGATGTGGGATATTAGTGGTAGTTGTCCGGTGGCTCTGGCTGATGGGATGATGTGGGATATTAGGGCTAGTAGTCCAGTGGCTCTGGCTGACGGGATGATGTGGGATATTATGGGAAGTAGTCTGGTAGCTCTGGCTGACGGGATGATGTGGGATATTATAGTGAATGTGGCTATGCGGAATGGGCGGGGCTCTACACTCAGCTTTATATATATAGATATAATCATTATAATTTGTTATAACTAACCGTAGTTAGTTACTATGCCCGGGCAGTGCCGGGCTCTTCAGCTAGTGTATTATATTTACCAACCATATTTTTTTAGAAGTCTACTTCAATAAAATTATGGGTGGGGTGGTCATCTCAAAAAGGGTCAACGGTAATCATTTTAATGTACTTTACTAAGATTTTTGCCTGTGCCCTCACATTACTAGAACTGAGTTTAGAGTTATACAGTCTTCATTCATTTCAGTATATTTCCTATGACTCTACATATTTCTGGTTCACATTATTTGCTGGTGTTATTTTTCCGGTGTCATGTGAAATCTTCCAGAATGGATTACTTTTATAAAGTGCTTCCAAACTTACAAGCGAATCCCTTATTCCAAGTAGAAGTATTTTTCAATCTTGTAACTTTCACAATTGTTGGCCTTAACTATGAATACAGGCTTAATATACTATACTAAATCTGTATTATGTAGCCTTAATTTATCATTTATTTAAAGTTTTCAACAATAGAATACAATATGGAACAGTTTTTTTTTCTCTCCCGTGATAATATAAATAAAGTTTGATAGGTTGAACACAACCTCGCATGTTTTGCGGCTGTTAGACAGCCAAAAAACATGCAGGGATTGCTACTGCCATATACGGTAATGCTGTAGCCATGTTGGCTACTGGCATTACTGTGATTGGCCTGCCACATTGCAAGATCGAGTCATATTTAAGACCTAATGATGTGATGCTCGGCACTTTCTCCTCTGGAAGCGTAAAGTTTGCAGGCATATATTATATACATAATTTAAAAAGTGCAAGGCGTGCGGGAAGGGATGGGGAAGATGACGTGCTGCTTATGGGCCAGGTAAAACTGTGTCTGCTGTGGGAGCTCAAAAAACACTCACACACGAGATGTTGCTTCCTGTCCCACTTTGCAGCAGGGTGCCGGACACCATTATTGAAGCCAGAACAGTGCGAACAGGTGGTCGGTTGGATGGCAGATAATGTTTTCAATATATCTCCCAGCACCACCCTATCTTCCACACGGTCCAGTCTCACTAGTCAAGAGTCTGCACCAGAGAATCCTCACCCCATGGTGAGTTCCAGCAGACAAGTGATCCCATACTTGGACACTCCGAGGAACTCTATACATGTACATTTATTGATTCTCGCCTCTTGCCCTGCACGTATCAAGAGGGACATGAGGAGATTCCTGTAAAATCCATCTTATCTTTGGTTTTGTATGTTTTATTGTCAGGCCATAAAAATGGAGTAATACTCTGACAACATTGTTCCCAGCAGTGACCTGGGAGCCAGATAGGCATCCAGGTGTCTTCCCCATGATGTTACCATTACACTTGAGCACTGCTTCCATCCACGTCAGTGATTTTTCTGCCTCCCCAGCCCTCTTATTAGGGAGTTTCATATTGACTTCCATTATGCGCGGTACTTGAGTTGAGCCCATCCAAGTGTTCGACCTCCTTGATTCGAGTACTGAGCACTCAAGCATATTAGTGCTCGATCATCACTATTTATTATTATTTGGAGGCACATAGGGGTGCATTATTACTATGAGGTGGCACAGATGGGGATGTATTACTACAATCAAGTACAGTGGTGCATTAAAACTACAGTATGTCAAAGCACAAAGGGTCATTATTACTATTAGAAGATACAAAGGGGGCATTATTACTATATGGTGGGGCACAAAAAGAGGGTATTATTTCTTTGCAGATTTACAGAGGAGAATTATTACTATTTAGGGAGTTATGGATAGTACTATGAAGTTTGTTTTGTGGTGGGGAAAAGTGGATAGGGTGCTGGAAAATCAACCTGCCAAAGATGTCTGTGAGTTACATTCTATAGACAAGCCTCATGGATCGAAGTGGTTCTGGCCGTCTGAACCAAATGGAACAGAAAAGAGAATAACTGATCAGAAAAAAACGTCCACTGTCATGTCACGCTTAGAGAGCCCCTGATGTGCCTAATCAGTGGAAACCCCCCACAAGTGACTCCATTTTGAAAGCTAGACCCCCCCAAGGAACTTATCTAGATGTGTGGTGAGCACTTTGAACCCCCAAGTGCTTCACAGAAGTTTATAACGCCCAGGGGTGAAAATAAAAAAAATCATATTTTTTCCACAAACATGATCTTTTAGTCCTCAAATTTTTATTTTCCCAAGGGTAACAGGAGAAATTGGACCCCAAAAGTTGTTGACCAATTTGTCCTGAGTACCCTGATACTCCATATGTGGGAGAAAACTACTGTATGGGCACACGTCGGGGCTTGGAAGGGAAGTAGTTGTTTTGGAATGCAGGCACTGATGGAATGGTCTGCGGGTGTCATGTCGCGTTTGGAGAGCCCCTGATGTGCCTAAACAGTGGAAACCCCCCACAAGTGACCCTATTTTGGAAACTAGACTCCCCCAAGGAACTTAACTAAATGTGTGGTGAGCACTTTGAACCCCCAAGTGCTTCACAGAAGTTTATAACGTAGAGCCATAAAAATTAAAAAATCATATTTTTTTGCCCCCAATTTTTTACTTTCCCATGTGTAACAGGAGAAATTTGACCCCAAAAGTTGCAATGCAATTTGTCCTGAGTAGGCTGATACCCTATATGTGGGGGTAAATCACTGTTTGGGCTCATGGCAGAGCTTGGAAGGGAAGGAACACCGTTTGACTTTTTCAAGGCAGAATTGGCTGGAATTGAGATCAAACGCCATGTCGCGTTTGGAGAGCCCCTGATGTGCCTGAACAGTGGAAACCCCCCAATTCTAACTCCAACCCTAACCCCAACACACCCCTAACCCTAATCCCAACCCTAACCTTAACCCTAACCCTAACGGGAAAATGGAAATAAATAGTTTTAAAATTTTTTTATTTTTCCCTAACTAAGGGGGTGATAAAGGAGGGTTTGATTTACTATTTATGGCGGGCTTTGTTTGGCAGCTGTCACACGCTAAAAGATGCTTTATATTGCAAAAAATAGTTTTTGCATCACCACATTTTGGGAGCTATAATTTTTCCATATTTTGACCCACAGAGTCATGTGAGGCCTTATTTTTTGCGGGATGAGTTGACATTTTTATTGGTACCATTTTCGGGCACATGACATTTTTTGATCGCTTTTTATTCCGATTTTTGGGACGCAGAATGAAAAAAAACAAGCAATTCATGAATTTCTTTTGGGGGGTGTTTATACCATTCCGCATGTGGTAAAATTGATAAAGCGGTTTTATTCTTCGGGTCAGTATGATGACAGCGATACCTCATTTATATCTTTTTTTATGTTTTGGTGCTTTTAAACAATAAAAACAATTTTATATAAAAAATAACTAATTTTGCATCGCTTTATTCTGAGAGCTATAACTTTTTTATTTTTTCGCTGATGATGCTGTATGTGGCGTACTTTTTGCGGGACAAGATGATGTTTTCAGCGGTACCATGTTTATTTCTGGATGAGCTGCACTACCTGAGCCACTTGTGTGGGTTGTAGAGTCCGTCTCATGCTACCACGAGTGTGAAAGCACAACCAACATTCAAAAGTGACCAAAACATTAGCCAGAAAGCATTGGTACTGAGATGTGGTCTGTGGTCCCCACCTGCAGAACCACTCCTTTATTGAGGGTGTCTTGATAATTGTCAATAATTTCCATCTGTTGTCTATTCCGTTTGCACAACATGTGAAATTGATTGTCAATCAGTGTTGCTTCCTAAGTGGACAGTTTGATTTCACAGAAGTTTGATTTACTGGGAGTTATATTCTGTTTATGTGTTCCCTTTATTTTTTTGAGCAGTGTACAATATATAGTGTCAGATCGCTGATCTGACACTTTGCACTGCACTGTGTCAGATCAGCGATCTGACAGGCAGTGCAGGTGGCTTCTCATCACCTGCTCTCAGCAGGCACTGAGAAAGCCACCTCCCTGCAGGACCTGGAAGGCCCTTGGAACAACGCATGTGTGGCGCCCCTGAGGCTTCAGTCACTACAGAGGTACTGCACATTCTCCTAAGGTGTAGTGCCCCACCATCCAGGTAAGGTGGGAACTCCTGACCACGCTCCACACCTGCATTCCACACACAGGATAGTTCAGTGTGGCCACCTAACAGCTTCAGGCTGGGGGTTAGCAGAGCACCCCTCGTGGAACCCTGCTTCGTAACACGAGATGTGCTGGGAGGCGGGTGGAGTGAGATGATATAAAAGAGTGGGAAGAGTGAAAGTTAGGGGGAGTAGTTGGTTAGAGAAGAGAGAAGATGGGTGTCTGAGGGACGTGCTGCAGCAGGTCCCAGTGATCTGGGCTGCTGGCACGAGAAAGACCAGAGAAAGAGACTGATAAGATTGATAACCTAACCTTCCATAAGAGAGATAGAACAGATCGGAACGAAGGAGAATAGAAGGACGGTGGGAAGCTGGTTGAAGAAAGATAGAGAACCCTTCCAGTCCAGAGAGCGCAAAGGCCGGGGCCCGGTCCCCGAGGTTGATTGGATCTTTATGTCCGGCAACAGACACCGGAGCAGTAGTGAGCCGCTAATGCCTTGCTCCCATCATAGACTTGGGACACAACAACAACTGAATAGAGAGCCGGGACGCAGAGTGGAGTCCCCGAAGCAGGCTACAGCTGTCTGTCATACAAGTAAAGACTAGGAACACCTAGAGAGAGGCATTCCAGGGTAACTAAGTACTGGAGTGCTTCGCACCTAAAGGCGCATTGGAGGAGTCGTTCAATAAGATACATGTTGGCGGAATGTGGAAGGGAGAATCCTATCCTGCCTGGAGGTTGGCTGGAGCCCTGACCTGGAGAACACGGTACGGAGGCAGGCAGTTGTGTGAACTGCAAACAGTGAGTAAAGCTTTGGAACCGCATACTCTGGTGTCCTCCAGTTATTCCCGCACCGTTACACCTGAGTACCAGCATCCATACCATCCTGCGCCTCTCCTCATCCATTGCACCCACACTGCCCTTGGACTACAGCTCCACCTGTGGGGAGCTACACCATCTTTGCTGCACCACACCATCAGTCCCAGCAGATCTGCATGCAGCGTTGGCTCAACATCTTACTTGTCAAACACCACGGGTGGCGTCACGAACTATTCTAATAAACTCTAACACCATTAACTTCACCGCCATTGATATTGGGCGCCCAGGGCCACGGACCGGGTCACCGCTGCTGTGACACGTTCCCGCCTGACACCGGCCCGGTATCGAGTACCCCACTGCTCTGGGTGTGCGAGGGCGACCAACATGCACATTGTGTTGTTCCGAGGGTCTCAGGGAAGCACGCAAGGAGCCTCCTCCCTGTGATGCTTCCCTATGCCCCTGGAACACTGCAATCATGTTTGATCGCAGTGTGCCGGAGGTTAATGTGCCGGGAGCGATCAGTGACCTCCTGGCACATAGTGTGGGGTGTCAGATGTGATAATCAGCTGACACCCAGCAGTGATCAGCTGCGCTCCCCCCATGATCACAGCTGATCATGATGATGTACTATCCCGTCCATGGGCATATGGGCCCAAGGCACATGGACGGGATAGTACGTCAGATGTCAGAAAGGGGCTAAAGGACCAAAGAGTGTTTGGAGATAAGATGTCACGACTAGAGTTGAGCGAAACGGGTCGAAAAAATTCAAAAGTCGCCGACTTTTGGCAAAGTCGGGTTTCATGAAACGAAACCCGACCCTAGGATGAGGTCGGCCACGAGGTCGGCGACTTACGCGCCAAAGTCGCGTTTCAAAAGTTTGTTTTGCGCTCTTTTTCAGCCAATCAGGATCCACGGACACTGTGGGCAACGTGATGACATAGGCACGGGTCACCACCATCTTTCAGAAGGGCATGCAAGTGATTGGCTTGCTTTGGTGGGCGTCACAGGGGGTATAAAAGGACGTGCACGCCGACCGCCATCTTACTTCTGCCGATCTTAGTATAGGGAGAGGTTGCTGCTGATTCTGTAAGGAGAGCGTTAGGCAGGGAAGAAGACAAAAAAACTGCTTCTGCTGCTAGCGATTTGGCCTGCACAACACACAAGTCACTGTGTGTGCAGTGCAAGGGGAGGCTATATTGTGGTGTATCAGTGGTGTTGGTTGTTGGGCTGCCTTTTAAGGCTTCCTGACACGCTGGCATTGCTGTTTACCCACTGCTCCGCAAACTGCTTTTTTAAAAGCAATCCAATCTCCCTTATCCTCTCGTCACTTTGGTCACAGGCAGCTGTGCCATCGAGCGTGTCACATAGCGCTCAGATATCAGTGGGCCGCACACAATCCACAAGTGTCCAGTGTCCAAAAGTGTACGCAGAGATTCAAAATCTCCATTATCCTCTCGTCACTTTGGTCACAGGCAGCTGTGCCATCGAGCGTGTCACATAGCGCTCAGATATCAGTGGGCCGCACACAATCCACAAGTGTCCAGTGTCCAAAAGTGTACGCAGAGATTCAAAATCTCCATTATCCTCTCGTCACTTTGGTCACAGGCAGCTGTGCCATCGAGCGTGTCACATAGCGCTCAGATATAAGTGGGCCGCACACAATCCACAAGTGTCCACTGTCCAAAAGTGTACGCAGAGATTCAAAATCTCCATTATCCTCTCGTCACTTTGGTCACAGGCAGCTGTGCCATCGAGCGTGTCACATAGCGCTCAGATATAAGTGGGCCGCACACAATCCACAAGTGTCCACTGTCCAAAAGTGTACGCAGAGATTCAAAATCTCCATTATCCTCTCGTCACTTTGGTCACAGGCAGCTGTGCCATCGAGCGTGTCACATAGCGCTCAGATATCAGTGGGCCGCACACAATCCACAAGTGTCCACTGTCCAAAAGTGTACGCAGAGATTCAAAATCTCCATTATCCTCTCGTCACTTTGGTCACAGGCAGCTGTGCCATCGAGCGTGTCACATAGCGCTCAGATATCAGTGGGCCGCACACAATCCACAAGTGTCCAGTGTCCAAAAGTGTACGCAGAGATTCAAAATCTCCATTATCCTCTCGTCACTTTGGTCACAGGCAGCTGTGCCATCGAGCGTGTCACATAGTGCTCAGATATCAGTGGGCCGCACACAATCCACAAGTGTCCACTGTCCAAAAGTGTACGCAGAGATTCAAAATCTCCATTATCCTCTCGTCACTTTGGTCACAGGCAGCTGTGCCATCGAGCGTGTCACATAGCGCTCAGATATCAGTGGGCCGCACACAATCCACAAGTGTCCAGTGTCCAAAAGTGTACGCAGAGATTCAAAATCTCCATTATCCTCTCGTCACTTTGGTCACAGGCAGCTGTGCCATCGAGCGTGTCACATAGCGCTCAGATATCAGTGGGCCGCACACAATCCACAAGTGTCCACTGTCCAAAAGTGTACGCAGAGATTCAAAATCTCCATTATCCTCTCGTCACTTTGGTCACAGGCAGCTCTGCCATCGAGCGTGTCACATAGCGCTCAGATATCAGTGGGCCGCACACAATCCACAAGTGTCCAGTGTCCAAAAGTGTACGCAGAGATTCAAAATCTCCATTATCCTCTCGTCACTTTGGTCACAGGCAGCTGTGCCATCGAGCGTGTCACATAGCGCTCAGATATCAGTGGGCCGCACACAATCCACAAGTGTCCACTGTCCAAAAGTGTACGCAGAGATTCAAAATCTCCATTATCCTCTCATCACTTTGGTCACAGGCAGCTGTGCCATCGAGCGTGTCACATAGCGCTCAGATATCAGTGGGCCGCACACAATCCACAAGTGTCCAGTGTCCAAAAGTGTACGCAGAGATTCAAAATCTCCATTATCCTCTCGTCACTTTGGTCACAGGCAGCTGTGCCATCGAGCGTGTCACATAGCGCTCAGATATCAGTGGGCCGCACACAATCCACAAGTGTCCACTGTCCAAAAGTGTACGCAGAAATTCAAAATCTCCATTATCCTCTCGTCACTTTGGTCACAGGCAGCTGTGCCATCGAGCGTGTCACATAGTGCTCAGATATCAGTGGGCCGCACACAATCCACAAGTGTCCAGTGTCCAAAAGTGTACGCAGAGATTCAAAATCTCCATTATCCTCTCGTCACTTTGGTCACAGGCAGCTGTGCCATCGAGCGTGTCACATAGCGCTCAGATATC
This sequence comes from Dendrobates tinctorius, assembly GCF_039654945.1. Classification (NCBI taxonomy): domain Eukaryota; kingdom Metazoa; phylum Chordata; class Amphibia; order Anura; family Dendrobatidae; genus Dendrobates; species Dendrobates tinctorius. The sequence continues at coordinate 45,449,940 of NW_027361684.1, forward strand.
AGTGGGCCGCACACAATCCACAAGTGTCCACTGTCCAAAAGTGTACGCAGAGATTCAAAATCTCCATTATCCTCTCGTCACTTTGGTCACAGGCAGCTGTGCCATCGAGCGTGTCACATAGCGCTCAGATATCAGTGGGCCGCACACAATCCACAAGTGTCCAGTGTCCAAAAGTGTACGCAGAGATTCAAAATCTCCATTATCCTCTCGTCACTTTGGTCACAGGCAGCTGTGCCATCGAGCGTGTCACATAGCGCTCAGATATCAGTGGGCCGCACACAATCCACAAGTGTCCACTGTCCAAAAGTGTACGCAGAGATTCAAAATCTCCATTATCCTCTCGTCACTTTGGTCACAGGCAGCTGTGCCATCGAGCGTGTCACATAGCGCTCAGATATCAGTGGGCCGCACACAATCCACAAGTGTCCACTGTCCAAAAGTGTACGCAGAGATTCAAAATCTCCATTATCCTCTCGTCACTTTGGTCACAGGCAGCTGTGCCATCGAGCGTGTCACATAGCGCTCAGATATCAGTGGGCCGCACACAATCCACAAGTGTCCACTGTCCACAAGTGTACGCAGAGATTCAAAATCTCCATTATCCTCTCGTCACTTTGGTCACAGGCAGCTGTGCCATCGAGCGTGTCACATAGCGCTCAGATATCAGTGGGCCGCACACAATCCACAAGTGTCCACTGTCCACAAGTGTACGCAGAGATTCAAAATCTCCATTATCCTCTCGTCACTTTGGTCACAGGCAGCTGTGCCATCGAGCGTGTCACATAGCGCTCAGATATCAGTGGGCCGCACACAATCCACAAGTGTCCAGTGTCCAAAAGTGTACGCAGAGATTCAAAATCTCCATTATCCTCTCGTCACTTTGGTCACAGGCAGCTGTGCCATCGAGCGTGTCACATAGCGCTCAGATATCAGTGGGCCGCACACAATCCACAAGTGTCCACTGTCCAAAAGTGTACGCAGAGATTCAAAATCTCCATTATCCTCTCGTCACTTTGGTCACAGGCAGCTGTGCCATCGAGCGTGTCACATAGCGCTCAGATATCAGTGGGCCGCACACAATCCACAAGTGTCCAGTGTCCAAAAGTGTACGCAGAGATTCAAAATCTCCATTATCCTCTCGTCACTTTGGTCACAGGCAGCTGTGCCATCGAGCGTGTCACATAGCGCTCAGATATCAGTGGGCCGCACACAATCCACAAGTGTCCACTGTCCAAAAGTGTACGCAGAGATTCAAAATCTCCATTATCCTCTCGTCACTTTGGTCACAGGCAGCTGTGCCATCGAGCGTGTCACATAGCGCTCAGATATCAGTGGGCCGCACACAATCCACAAGTGTCCAGTGTCCAAAAGTGTACGCAGAGATTCAAAATCTCCATTATCCTCTCGTCACTTTGGTCACAGGCAGCTGTGCCATCGAGCGTGTCACATAGCGCTCAGATATCAGTGGGCCGCACACAATCCACAAGTGTCCAGTGTCCAAAAGTGTACGCAGAGATTCAAAATCTCCATTATCCTCTCGTCACTTTGGTCACAGGCAGCTGTGCCATCGAGCGTGTCACATAGCGCTCAGATATCAGTGGGCCGCACACAATCCACAAGTGTCCACTGTCCAAAAGTGTACGCAGAGATTCAAAATCTCCATTATCCTCTCGTCACTTTGGTCACAGGCAGCTGTGCCATCGAGCGTGTCACATAGCGCTCAGATATCAGTGGGCCGCACACAATCCACAAGTGTCCAGTGTCCAAAAGTGTACGCAGAGATTCAAAATCTCCATTATCCTCTCGTCACTTTGGTCACAGGCAGCTGTGCCATCGAGCGTGTCACATAGCGCTCAGATATCAGTGGGCCGCACACAATCCACAAGTGTCCACTGTCCAAAAGTGTACGCAGAGATTCAAAATCTCCATTATCCTCTCGTCACTTTGGTCACAGGCAGCTGTGCCATCGAGCGTGTCACATAGCGCTCAGATATCAGTGGGCCGCACACAATCCACAAGTGTCCACTGTCCAAAAGTGTACGCAGAGATTCAAAATCTCCATTATCCTCTCGTCACTTTGGTCACAGGCAGCTGTGCCATCGAGCGTGTCACATAGCGCTCAGATATCAGTGGGCCGCACACAATCCACAAGTGTCCACTGTCCACAAGTGTATGCAGAGATTCAAAATCTCCATTATCCTCTCGTCACTTTGGTCACAGGCAGCTGTGCCATCGAGCGTGTCACATAGCGCTCAGATATCAGTGGGCCGCACACAATCCACAAGTGTCCACTGTCCACAAGTGTACGCAGAGATTCAAAATCTCCATTATCCTCTCGTCACTTTGGTCACAGGCAGCTGTGCCATCGAGCGTGTCACATAGCGCTCAGATATCAGTGGGCCGCACACAATCCACAAGTGTCCACTGTCCAAAAGTGTACGCAGAGATTCAAAATCTCCATTATCCTCTCGTCACTTTGGTCACAGGCAGCTGTGCCATCGAGCGTGTCACATAGCGCTCAGATATCAGTGGGCCGCACACAATCCACAAGTGTCCACTGTCCAAAAGTGTACGCAGAGATTCAAAATCTCCATTATCCTCTCGTCACTTTGGTCACAGGCAGCTGTGCCATCGAGCGTGTCACATAGCGCTCAGATATCAGTGGGCCGCACACAATCCACAAGTGTCCACTGTCCACAAGTGTATGCAGAGATTCAAAATATCCATTATCCTCTCGTCACTTTGGTCACAGGCAGCTGTGCCATCGAGCGTGTCACATAGCGCTCAGATATCAGTGGGCCGCACACAATCCACAAGTGTCCACTGTCCACAAGTGTACGCAGAGATTCAAAATCTCCATTATCCTCTCGTCACTTTGGTCACAGGCAGCTGTGCCATCGAGCGTGTCACATAGCGCTCAGATATCAGTGGGCCGCACACAATCCACAAGTGTCCACTGTCCACAAGTGTGTGCAGAAATTCTAAAACTCCCCTGTCCTATAGACACCTTGTACCTTGTTTTACATTACTATATAGTTTGTTGGATTTTGTCTACATTTCTACCAAAAATGAGGAAGGCTGGTGGAAGAGGCCGTGGAATTGGGCGGGGGTTGGCAGCTGGTAATGATGGTGTTGGTGGTGGATCTGATGGTAGTGGCAAGAGCAAAATAGGACCGAATGCAGGAGGTGCTGACCCTGCGTCATCGTCTGGCTACATAAGGCCTCGAACGCTTAGTTTTCTAGGAGTTGGCAAACCGCTTTTAAAGGCAGAGCATCAGGAAAAAGTTTTGTCTTACATTGCTGACTCAGCCTCCAGCTCTATCGCCTCCTCTTCTTCAGTTGTAAAAAGTAAAAGCACTGAGTCGTCATTGGAGGCTCATGTTCATGAACCACACCTTTCCTTGTGTCCTTCACCCCAACCAAGATTGAAGGATCACGCAGGCCATACTACTGATTACTCCATGGAGCTGTTTTCACATACCATGCCTGGATTATCAAGTGAAATGGTGAATTACCCAGGCCAAGATGAATCTGACATGGAGTGCACTGATGCACAGCCGCTGATGGATGATTCTGCTGGTACATTCACTCAGAGCACTACATTGTCCTCGCAGTGTACAGAGCCAGATTTTGACCCTGATGAGACTCAGGTGCCCCTTCCCGCACACTATACCACCATACACGGTGACACAGAGAAAGGTGCACATGACATAGAAGAGGAGGTGATGGATGACCCAGTTGTTGACCCAGATTGGCATCCATTGGGGGAAGAGGGTGCTGCTTCCAATAGCTCAGATGAGGAGCATCCACAGCAGACATCGACATCGCAACAGCTGTTATCTGGCAGGCCCGGAGCACTCCAAAGACAGGTTCCAAACATCAAAAGAGTTGCTGGACAGCTTGTTCAGAGGGTCAAAAGATCACAGCGTGCTAGGCCGCAAAATGTCTGCCAAAGTAGGAAGAGTGCAGTGTGGCAGTTTTTTTAACAAAATCCTCATGATCAGGCCAAGGTTATCTGTAAGAAGTGCGCAAAGACCTTTAGCCGAGGGAAAAATCTGAAAAATTTGAATACCAGTTGCATGCTTAGACATTTAACCAGCATGCACTTGCAAGCGTGGACACAACACCAAACCTCAAGTGCCACATGTGCAACTGATCACAACGAAGGTAGTCAGCAACGCTACATTGTTTCCCCCACTGTAAGCCCACCGGTTAGCACAGCAGCAAATGTTGAGGTGTCGTTGCAAGGCCACAGCAGTCAGGGAATCCCACTGTTATATCAACGAAAGACTGATTCTAGGCCATCAGAAAGAACACCAACTCCATCACCATCATCAACCCTCTCTCAGTCCGCCCTGTCCACCGCTACTTCCACCATATGCAGCTCTCAAGTCCAGCTCACCCTCCCAGACACTATGAATAGGTCAAGAAAGTACTCAGTCTCTCATCCGCGTACACTGGGTTTGAACGCCCACATTGCCAAACTAATCTCGTTTGAGATGATGCCCTTTCGGTTGGTGGAAAGCACAGCTTTCCGCGAACTCATGGCCTATGCAGTACCACGCTATGACCTACCCAGTCGCCACTTCTTCTCTCGCAAAGCCATCCCAGCCCTCCACCATCATGTGAAAGACCGCATTGTCCATGCACTCAAGCAGTCAGTGAGCGGAAAGGTGCACCTCACAACTGATGCATGGTCCAGTCGGCATGGCCAGGGCCGTTACGTGTCCATCACTGCGCACTGGGTTAATGTGGTGGATGCAGGGTCCACAGGGGACAGCGGTGGTGGGACAGTGCTGCCTAGCCCACGGTATAGGAAACAGTTGGCTGTAGGCGTTTGACCCTCCTCCTCCTCCTCCTCCTCCAGAAGCGACAGCTCGTCCACAGAGCGCAGTCGTACGAGCACTCCATCTGCAGCTGCCACTGTTGCACACGATGTGTCCCCCTATCGAGCAGCTAGTGGAAAGCGTCAGCAGGCTGTGTTGCAGATGATGTGTTTGGGCGACAGACACACCGCCGAGGTGCTGGCCGAGTACTTGAAGCGACAAACTGAGTCATGGCTGGGCAGTGTACATCTTGAGGCAGGCAAGGTAGTTAGTGATAACGGCCGTAATTTTGTGGCAGCCATAGCCCTTTCAAAACTCAGCCACATACCTTGCTTGGCTCACACCTTGAACCTGGTGGTGCAGTGCTTCCTCAAAAATTATCCGGAGTTAACAGCCCTGCTCCAGAAGGTGCGAAGACTGTGCGCGCACATCCGCCGGTCGCCTGTACACTCCGTTCGTATGCAGAAGCTGCAGCGATTGCTCCAGCTTCCCAACCACCGCCTCATTATCGACATTGCAACAAGGTGGAACTCCACCCTGCACATGGTGGAGCGGCTGTGCGAGCAGAGGCAGGCCATAATGCATTTGTGGGAGGATACACGGCCAGGCACTTTGAGAGCAGACATGGAGTTGACAGGTGTGCAGTGGTCGAAGCTGAAAGACCTCTGTAAAGTCCTTCAGTGTTTTGAGGAATGCACACGGCTGGTAAGCGCAGACGACGCCATCCTAAGCATGAGCATCCCACTTATGCGTCTGCTCATGCAAACTTTGACGCACCTTAAGGAGCAGGCGTCTGCAGCCAATGTTGATGAGGAGGAAGAGGAGGAGGGAATCCTTGATGACATTCAGCCATTGTCTGCTCAGGGACCTCTCCTGGACGAGGTGGAGGAAGAAGAGGAGGAGGAGGAGGATGATGGAGATGATTACTTAGGGGAGGAGGATGCATCTCGTGGGGCAAGTGAAAATGTTGGCGTGGCAAGGTCTGGTACAGGGTTTGTGCGTGACTGGAGGGATGTGGATTTGCCAGAAAGTGCTCCTCCACCCAGCACTCGCAGTGCATCATTGACACCGGGAACATTGGCCCACATGTCAGATTATGCCTTGCGGACAGGGCCGCCATCAGGGCATGACAGGCATTACACCTGTATGGGGCCCGGTGATTTGGGGGGCCCGCCCGGGCCCAGCAGCCGCGGCGGCGCCTGAGCAAGCTGGGCGCTGCAGCCTGGTCCGCGCTCGCTGCTTGGGTCCCGGCCGGGCCCCCCCTACAATTTTTTCAGCGGTTCGGGGCCCCCCGTCCTCGCCCTCAGCCTGCTCTGCCTGGTGTTACATTCACTCACTGTGATGTGACAGACAGCAGGGAAGCGCTTGGCTCCTCCTACTCCTCCTCTCTCCCTCCCCCCCAGTGCACCATGGTCGGATCTGGTCCATATTCCAGCACCGCCCCAGGGCCCGGCTCACTTGACGTGACGTCACACGCTGCTCCTGCTCTTCACTTCCTCATTCTTGAGAAAGCAGAAGAGCGGTGTGCACGTGGTGTCGGCATGGCTGAGACTGGGAGCGGCTGCAGGCCTGCAGAAAACGTCGGTCCCTGGGTGACGTGACGGTCTAACGGTGCGGTGGACGGCCAGCGAGCAGGTAAGTGAATATTCTTTTTCTTTTATGTCTGACTCTGTATGCAAAGCCTGCTGATCTTGGGGACATCGGGGGCCTGTTGTCCAGACTCAGTCTGTTCGGGGGGGTCTGGGGGCCCCGGCGCCGGATGTGTCTAATCATGGGGGACATTGGTGGTCCTGTGGGGACCCAGGTCCCCGGCTTATTGCGGAGGACCAAGGGGCCCGCCCTGCTGTCTGTGGGGGGGTCTGGGGTACCCAGGGGCCCAGCTGTCTGTGGGGGGGTCTGGGGTACCCAGGGGCCCAGCTGTCTGTGGGGGGTCACCCAGGGGCCCAGCTGTCTGTGGGGGGTCACCCAGGGGCCCAGCTGTCTGTGGGGGGTCACCCAGGGGCCCAGCTGTCTGTGGGGGGGTCACCCAGGGGCCCAGCTGTCTGTGGGGGGGTCACCCAGGGGCCCAGCTGTCTGTGGGGGGGTCACCCAGGGGCCCAGCTGTCTGTGGGGGGGGTCACCCAGGGGCCCAGCTGTCTGTGGGGGGGTCACCCAGGGGCCCAGCTGTCTGTGGGGGGGTCACCCAGGGGCCCAGCTGTCTGTGGGGGGTCACCCAGGGGCCCAGCTGTCTGTGGGGGGTCACCCAGGGGCCCGGCTGTCTGTGGGGGGGTCACCCAGGGGCCCGGCTGATGATGGGGGGGTACCCAGAGGCCCGGCTGATGATGGGGGGGACCAGGGGGCTGATGGGGTGATCCAGGGCTCAGGGGGACAGATCTCCAGTGCCAAGATTAGTAGGCACGTTGTTGACTGTCTCGACCTGCAGCTCTCGCCCGTAGTCCTATCCTTTTAGTTATCACAGACTGTGCTGACCAGTACCAGCATGTTGACTGTCTCCACCTGCAGCTCAGCCCGTAGTCCTATCCTTTTAGTTATCACAGACTGTGCTGACCAGTACCAGCATGTTGACTGTCTCGACCTGCAGCTCAGCCCGTAGTCCTATCCTTTTAGTTATCACAGACTGTGCTGACCAGTACCAGCATGTTGACTGTCTCCACCTGCAGCTCAGCCCGTAGTCCTATCCTTTTAGTTATCACAGACTGTGCTGACCAGTACCAGCATGTTGACTGTCTCCACCTGCAGCTCAGCCCATAGTCCTATCCTTTTAGTTATCACAGACTGTGCTGACCAGTACCAGCATGTTGACTGTCTCCACCTGCAGCTCAGCCCGTAGTCCTATCCTTTTAGTTATCACAGACTGTGCTGACCAGTACCAGCATGTTGACTGTCTCCACCTGCAGCTCAGCCCGTAGTCCTATCCTTTTAGTTATCACAGACTGTGCTGACCAGTACCAGCATGTTGACTGTCTCCACCTGCAGCTCAGCCCATAGTCCTATATGGGGTATCAGCCTACTCAGGACAAATTGCACAACTACTGTTAGGGTCCAATTTCTCATGTTACACTTGGGGAAAAACAAACATTGGGGATGAAAAGATCATTTTTGTGAAAATAAAATTAGATTTTAGATTGGCACCTAATAAAAACCAAATACAAGCCGTTAGTATGTTAATCAACAGCACAAGACAATAGAAAAGGCCGCTTTGTAAACAGGTTTAAAGTTAGAGTAGAAAAAAAAGGGTTACTAGAAATACTAGGGTCAATGATAATACTCGCGGAGGGATTTTGGAAGGTTCGCATGGTGGAGGAGGAGCTAGGGTGGAGGCGGAACTGGGGGTGGAGTCTCAAGGGGGCCCCATAAATTTTGCCAGTATGGGGCCCCGAAATTCCTAGTGGCAGCCCTGCTTGCGGATCCTAAAAAGGGACCCCCGCATTGCCAAAATGATGAACGATGACGACTACTGGTTGGCCAGCATCCTGGATCCACGCTATAAAGGCAAATTACAAAACATCATGCCACAGGAGAACCTTGACCTAATATTGGCTAATAAACAAGCAACTCTGGTAAATCGGTTGCTTGAGGCATTCCCAGCACACAGCAGCGGTGATGGTTCTCACACGAGCCGTACGGGCCGGGGGCAGCTTGGCAGAGGTGTTCGTGGTGCACACAGCAGAAGTGGCGTTGGAGACAGGGGTTTCATGACAATGTTGTGGACTGATTTTTCAAATACCGCTCACACAACTGGTAATACTGCATCGATGGAAAGTGACAGGAGACAGCAGTTGTCAACTATGGTTACAAACTACTTTTCCTCCCATATCGATGTTCTCCCACACAGGTCATTCCCCTTTGACTATTGGGCCGCTAAACTGGACACCTGGCCTGAATTGGCCCAATATGCCTTACAGGAGCTCGCTTGCCCAGCTGCAAGTGTGCTATCGGAAAGAGTCTTCAGTGCAGCTGGATCAATCCTGACAGAAAAAAGGACCCGTCTGTCAACCCAAAATGTGGATGATCTAACCTTCATTAAAATGAACCACGCATGGGTTTCCAAGGATTTTGTCCCACCTTCCCCTGATGACACATAGGGTGACAGAAAAATGGCTTGCTTTGGTCCACCTCTTCCTGGTACTTCACCTATTTCGCCTTTTGCATCAGCTGAATGTCGAACATCAACATATGCCACTTTCTAAAACTCCCTAACTGTGCTGCCTCCCCCCCCATGGCCGGGGTCACCACCTAGCGCACGACACCGTGCGAGTGCCGTTGCCCTGGACAGGTGGGTAGGCCGACTCTTGGGCGCGGGCACTGGCACAGGGTCTCTCATAGTGCAATCAAGTGTCTCTGACGGTGGTGGTGCACACCCGCCATCAGACACACCGCTGTACTATGAGGGGCCCAGTGCCAGTACCAACGCCCACGAGTGGGCCCCCCTTGCTTTGCCAGGGCCCCAGCATTTGCAATCTTTACCTCTCCCTGCTCCTCCGCTGTGTAATCTGGGCCGTCAAATCCATACTGTGCCTGACACCGTCTGAGCCTGCCTCCTGAGACATATATTTTGAATGTGTACGCTATCCATACATGTTATCCAGGGATACGGTACCCTTTCTAACCTTTGTGCAATGACGTGCAATCCATACTGGGCCTAACACCGTCTGAGCCTGCCTCATGCTGTATAGACATATATTTTGAATGTGTACGCTATCCATACATGTTATCCGGGGATACGGTACCCCTTCTAACCTTTGTGCAATGACGTGCAATCCATACTGGGCCTAACACCGTCTGAGCCTGCCTCATGCTGTATAGACATATATTTTGAATGTGTACACTATCCATACATGTTATCCGGGGATACGGTACCCTTTCTAACCTTTGTGCAATGACGTGCAATCCATACTGGGCCTAACACCGTCTGAGCCTGCCTCATGCTGTATAGACATATATTTTGAATGTGTACGCTATCCATACATGTTATCCGGGGATACGGTACCCCTTCTAACCTTTTTGCAATGACGTGCAATCCATACTGGGCCTAACACCGTCTGAGCCTGCCTCATGCTGTATAGACATATATTTTGAATGTGTTATCCATACATGTTATCCGGGGATACGGTACCCCTTCTAACCTTTGTGCAATGACGTGCAATCCATACTGGGCCTAACACCGTCTGAGCCTGCCTCATGCTGTATAGACATATATTTTGAATGTGTACGCTATCCATACATGTTATCCGGGGATACGGTACCCCTTCTAACCTTTGTGCAATGACGTGCAATCCATACTGGGCCTAACACCGTCTGAGCCTGCCTCATGCTGTATAGACATATATTTTGAATGTGTACGCTATCCATACATGTTATCCGGGGATACGGTACCCTTTCTAACCTTTGTGCAATCACGTGCAATCCATACTGGGCGTGAGAACGGCTGGCGAGCTGTTAAGCAAGCTACAGCACCTGTCCAGACAAGTACAGGGATTCCCTAGCGAGGAGACTTATTTGATTGTTTTCTATGTTGGGACAGCAATTTTTGGGGAGCACTATACTCTGGAGAATGATAGATGGGGCCCACCATACACTGGAACATTCCAAAGGTGGACATCAGACACTGGAGCAGCATTTACAGGGCCCATTATACACTAGAGCATTAGAAATGGGGCCCATTATGTTTGGAGCATTATTTGGGCCCATAAGACAGTGGAGCTTCATCCATGGGGACCAACATATACTGTAGCATTATGTGGAGCTCATCATATACTGTTTCAAACATTATATGGGACCAATGATTTTGTATGGAGAAATAGATGGGCCTCGTCATGAGATGTAAAAAGTGAGGTATTTTTCATTGTACTATACCGCTATTTCTCTGCCGTATCGGAGCATGATGAGTTGTGGTATGTGTTAAAGGGGCGCTCTTTCGCCCAGGGCACATGAAAACCTGCAGCCAGCCCCCCCCCCCACAAATTTAGCCAAATAACCCCCATTTTTCAGTGCGTAACTTGTATTATGAAGTTAATTAAGGTTGACAAGCTTAAGTAAGAAGAATTGATGCTTTTGGCATTCAAATGGGCACTGTAGGTGTGTTTCCTGTCCTCCTCTCACTGCCGACTTTTATTCCCCATTGACTTACATTGGGTTTCGTGTTTCGGGACGACCCCGACTTTTCCCTATAATCGGACGATCTTGCTCGACCCGACTTTTGGAAAAGTCGGGTTTCACGAAACGAAACGCGACCCTAAAAAACCAAAAGTCGCTCAACTCTAGTCACGACTACAGCCGCAGACGCGGCCCAGCAGGCGCCTCCACGCCAATGACGAGGGGCGGGCATCCCCCGGGGACGCAAAATGGACCCTCTATACCACATAGGGGGACCCGGGCCTACCCAAACTAGGGAAGGGCAGTGACCGGGATACTATGGCAGCTGAGCATGTGGACAAGGACACGTAGGACTTGATGACACCGCACAACTTCAGGTATAATTAAACTAAAGTTTACGTAAAGTCACAGTACATAGACAAAACCAGGACACACGAGGTCATCAGGACATCAGGACACATGAGGTCATCAGGACACACGAGGTCATCAGGACACACGAGGTCATCAGGACATCAGGGTCACCCACAGGACATCAGACGAGAGTCGTTTGGTTCCGGACATCCAACACGGTCTACAGGCACCACTGCAGTCATCCAGCTCCAGGCAGCGGTACAGGACAGGTACAGGATCAGGATCAGGGATTCAGGCCCGGATATACCGCCTCCGGGGCAAGGCGAGGGAACTGGACAAATCAGGAATCAAGGCAGGGAATTTGGTACCATAACAGAGACAGACGAGGTCCACAGACACAAGACACACATGGCAAAGTCCAGGAGCTTTGTGAGTAGCTCTGGCCCCGCCCATAGGGCAGAGTCATTTTATAAAGGAGCTGCCCCTCAGCAATTGGTTGGGGACAGCATTTCATGTACACAAACTAACCCTGATAAAAGCAGGGGAGGTGTGGCCGTGCACACTTTAAGCACACAGAAACCATTGCAGCACAATCAGTGCAGGAACTGCAGCTTAGAGCACCTGGCAATGGCTGCCAGCCAAGACAAACGTGGAAAGTCATGCACCAGCTGCAAATGACCTCGTAACCCGTGGACAGCTTCCACAGCGGCAACCAGGGACCGCTCATGCGGATGGTCAAGCAGCAAAGCAAAGACCTAACAACACATGTGCAGCTACGCAGCAGAGCAGGCTCCATACAGGTAAAAGCCAGCAGTATCCTGGCTCCATTAGGGGGAAAGGAGTAATGGGTTAAAGCAAACACATGCATTGTCATGCCGACAACCAAATACAAACAGAACGGCATGACATCATCCCCTCCTAAAGTCCCCTCTTCTGAAGTCCCAAAAAAAAAATACACAGAAATTTTTCTTGGGATAGGCGGTAAGTCCCAGTTCACAAGCAGCAGAGATCATTGCTCCAGAAATCCAAACCGCTTACCAAGCGCAGGGTTGAGCAACCTAGTCCACTACCAGCTGGGATCCGAGCCATCTCATCCGCTGGCCAAGCGGGGCTCAGAAAAAGTCCTACCGTCCATACATGCTCAGCTGAGTCCAAGGCCAGAGCTTCTGTCACGACTGCAGCCGCAGATGCAGCCCAGCAGGCGCCTCCACGCCGATGGCGAGGGGCGGGCATCCCCGGGGACGCAATATGGACCCTCTATACCACAGAGGGGGACCCAGGCCTACCCGAACTAGGGAAGGGCAGCGACCGGGATACTGTGGCAGCTGAGCATGTGGACAAGGGCACGTAGGACTTGATGATACCGCACAACTTCAGGTATAAACTAAAGTTTACTTAAAGTAAAGTCACAGTACATAGACAAAACCAGGACACACGAGGACATCAGGACCCACGAGGTCATCAGGACACACGAGGTCATCAGGACATCAGGACACACGAGGTCATCAGGGTCACCCACAGGACATCAGAGTCACCGGCAGACATCAGACAGGAGTCATTTGGTTCCGGAAACCAACACGACCTACAGGCACCACTGCAGTCATCCAGCTCCAGGCAGCGGTCATAAGGTTCCAGACTGCGGTCGTCAGGCTCCAGGCATCGGACCTAGAAAGGAACTCAAGCGTGATGGTACTAACACCGCAGGATTGCTGGGCCTGCATGGAGCTAGCACCACATGGTAGTCAGAGCATAGCATAGTAGATGCTCAGCAGGAACACCGAGTCTCAGAGTCACTGGGTGCAGGGCTCCAAACACAGAGGGATTCCAGGAACACAACATAGCAGACAGTTCAGACATGGTCAGGTACAGGATCAAGGATTCAAGCCTGGATACACCGCCTCTAGGCCAGGGCAACTTTAGACAGGGTCAGGTACAGCACAGGTACAGGATCAGGGATTCAGGCCCGGATATACCACCTCCGGGGCAGGGCGAGGGAACAGGACAAAGCAGGAATCAAGGCAAGGAATTTGGTACCATAACAGAGACAGACGAGGTCCACAGACACGAGACACACATGGCAAAGTCCAGGAGCTTTGTGAGTAGCTCTGGGCCTGCTATAGGGCAGAGTCAGTTTATAAAGGAGCTGCCCCTCAGCAATTGGCTGGGGACAGCATTTCAAGTACACACACTAACCCTGATAAAAGCAGGGGAGGTGTGGCCGTGCACACCCTAAGCACACAGAAACCATTGCAGCACAATCAGTGCAGGAACTGCAGCTTAGAGCACCTGGCAATGGCTGCCAGCTAAGACACACATGGAAAGTCATGCACCAGCTGCAAATGACCTCGCAACCCGCGGATAGCTTCCACAGCAGCAACCAGGGACCGCACATGCGGATGGTCAAGCAGCAAAGCAAAGACCTAACAACACGTGCAGCTACGCAGTAGAGCAGGGAACTGAGTAGGCTCCATACAGGTAAAAGCCAGCAGTATCCCGGCTCAATTAGGGGGAAAGGAGTAAGGGGCTAAAGCAAACACATTCATTGTCACGCCGACAACCAAATACAAACAGAACGGTGTGACATAAGATTTGCCAAAATGCCAGTGAAATCTCTGACAGGATAGATTAGGATGTTTACCTCCAATGACCCAAGCATTGAATTGAGCACAGGGTAAATTTTTCATTGATCCTACTAGGCTAAATGCTCGGGAGGCAAAGGCATAGCTAGGAGTTTGGTTCAGGGGGTGAGTGGGCAAACCTTCTGAGTGGGCCCCTAACCAGGTAACCCTTATTACAAATACGGTGTAGCACCCCAATGGTGGATGTATTAGAACCACAGCAGATTATAGAGCTGTTACTAAAAAAAATCTCTATGCAAAGACCAACACTGATATTACTGCCATATGGTGACATATAGTGGTAGATACCAGTTCTGCAGAACATATAAGTAATTACATTACAGTTATCTATAGTAACAGTTACCTCTGGTAGAGTCATTCCCTTTTCCCGTCTTCTTCATCTGGCCCACACCAACATGGCAACTTCTCCAGCAAGGACTTGTCTGCAGAGATGACAACAAAGACACAACTGACTTCTCACATTTCCAGCACCATCCCCATCTATCCCCAACCTGCACAAATTCCTCATTCTGCTGATACCCCAATGATGAGCTGATGCTGCCATATGTGTCCCTATTACTACACCTACTGTGTGCGCTCAAATTTTCCTCCTACAGGAGCCCAAGATTCCCCTTTTATTGTACTCATAAAGTATGATGTCAACAAAAGTGCCCCGCAAACACTAAGGTACCCCTTCAGTGAATTCCTCCAAACGTACAGTATGATGACCCTACTGTACCCCACCTCTCGACTGCCCCGGAAAAGTATGGTAACCCAACACAGTATGATCCTCTGACTATGACCCCCACACAGCCCTCCATCCTGTATAATGGGCCTACAAACAATTTAATGGCCCGACTCCTCTCCCAACTAGATAATGGCCTCCAAACAGCCCTCCACACAGTGTGATGGACCCCACACAAACCTTCACACTATATAATTGCTTGCATACAGTATAAAGGTTCCCATATAGCTCTCCAAATATTATGAGAGACCGAACATAGTTTTCCATACAGCATAATGCACCCTATAGTCCATACAGCATAATATACCCCATGGTCCATACAGTACAATGCACCCAATAGCCTATAATAATAATCTTTATTTTTATGTAGCGCTAACATATTCCGCAGCGCTTTACAGTTTGCACACATTATCATCACTGTCACCAATGGGGCTCACAATCTAAATTCCCTATCAGTATGTCTTTGGAATGTGGGAGGAAACCCATGCAAACACGGGGCGAACATACTAACTCCTTGCAGATGTTGTCCTTGGTGGGATTCGAAGACAGGACTCCAGCGCTGCAAAGCTGCAGTGCTATCACTGAGCCACCGTGTGGCCTATATAGTATAATGCACCTTATAGTCCATACAGTATAATGCACCCTGTAGCCTATACAGTATAATGCACCACATAGTCTACACAGTATAATGTACCCCATAGCTCATACAGTATAATGCATCCCATAGTCCATACAGCATAATGCACCCCATAATCTATACAGAACAATACATCCCATAGTCTATACAGAACAATACATCCCATAATCTATACAGTATAATGCACCTCATAGCCAATACACTATAATGCACCCAATAGTCCATACAGCATAATGCACCCTATAGTCCATACAGTATAATGCATCACATAAATCATACAGTATAATGCACCCCAGAGTCCATATACTGTATCGTAATGCACCCCATAGCTCATACAGTATTATACACCCCATAGCCCATACAGTATAATGCACCCCAGAGTCTATACAACATAATGCACCCCACAGTTCATACAGTATAATGCACCCCATCATGGCCAGCTTTGCCTACGTGCAAGTGGTGCAGTGGCGCAGGGCGACAACCAGCAGACACAAAAGGGGGCGCTGAAGGGCCCAGGGCAGCCATTAGGGCACATTACTGGTCTTATTGGCGTAAGGGTGGCATATTTGTTTCCTGTATGTGGTATTATTCGGTCACTATGCGGTGGCAATATGTGGTCTGGTCATGGTATGGTGGTATTTGTTCCCTGTATGTGGCATTATTCGGTCACAATGTGGTTGTAATATGAGGTCTGGTCATGGTGTGACGGTATTTGTTCCTTTTATGTGGTATTATTCAGTAACTATGTGGTGGTAATATGTGGTCTGGTCATGGTGTGGTGGTATTTGTTCCTTGTATGTGGTATTATTGGTCACTATGTGGTAGTAAAATGTGGTACAGCCATAGTGTGACGGTATTTGTCCCTTGTATGTGATATTATTGGTCATTTTAAAAATTGAAAAATAAATAAAAATAGTTAATAGAGTAGGGCTTGGCCAAAATAGTCTACCTTGTCATGGTGTCAGCTTAAAAAATCTTTCGGCCAAAACAAAAGCTGATGGCTATGTATGTGATTTGGTATTGATTGGGAACTGTTAATGTGAGATTGGTGAGGACGTGGTTCAGAAGTGGAGATTTCCCAAGAGTGGGCGGTGGGACTGTGGAAGGTTTGAGGGATGGAGGCAGAGCTGGGGTGGAGCCCGGTGGGCAGATCACATGTAATGGTTTAATGTGAAATAAAATCCATTCTGAGAAACGTTAGCAGCTATACTGGTGTTTATTATGAGGTTCTACAGCAGCTGAGATTTGTATTATGAGTTTCTGCATTAGCTGTGGTGTATTGTGAGATGAGGTGTATTAGGCTACTTTCAGACTTGCGTTAGGAGGGGCAGGGCCGCCGCTAAGCTCCGCCCCTGGCCACACCTCCTCCGGTCAGCTCCTCCTCTGGGCGCATGACGCTGCATGCGACCGGCGTACCCTATATTAAGCGTTGGGTACGCTGGCCGTGTGCTGGTATGTTTTTGCCGGCGCATGTGCCCTTTTTGCGCTGCACCGACATGCGCCAAACGCACCATGTTGCATTTTTGTGCACTCGGCACAGCGCAAAAAGGGCGCATGCGCCAGCAAAAACATACCAGTGCAGGGCCAGCGTAACCAACGCTAAATATAGGGTACGCCAGTTGCATGCAGCATCATGCGCCCAGAGGAGGCGTGGCCGGGGGTGGAATTTAGCGGTGGCCGTGCGCTGCGCCTCCTAACGCTAGTGTGAAACTAGCCTTATGAAGTTCTGCAGCAGCTGAGGTGTCTACAGGGTGGGCCATTCATATGGATACACCTAAATAAAATGGGAATGGTTGGTGATGTCAACTTCCTGTTTTTGCCACATTAGTATATGGGAGTATGGGAGGGGGAAAATTTTTTAAGGTGGGTGGTGACCATGGTGGCCATTTTGAAGTCGGCCATTTTGGATCCAACTTTATTTTTTTCAATGGGAAGAGGGTCATGTGACACATCAAACTTATCGAGAATTTCACAAGAAAAAAAATGGTGTGCTTGGTTTTAACGTAACTTATACTAATGTGCCACAAACAGGAAATTGACATCACCAACCATTCCCATTTTATTTAGGTGTATCCATATAAATGGCCCACCCTGTATTATGAGGTTTTGCAGCAGCTGAGGTGTGTTTTATGATGTTCTGCAGCAGCTGAGGTGTATTATGAGGCTCTTCAGTAGCTGAGGTGTATTATGAGGTTCTGCAGTAGCTGAGGTATATTATGAGGTGCTGCAGTAGATGAACTGTGTATTATGAGGTTCTACAGTAGCTGAGGTGTGTATTGTGAGGTTCTGCAGCAGTTGAGGTGCATTATGAAGTTCTGCAGCAGCTGAGGTGCATATTATGAGGATCTGCTCCAGCTGATGTGTGCATTACGAGGTTTTGCAGTAACTGAGCTGTGTATTATGATGTTCTGCAGCAGCTGAGGTGTATATTATAAGGTTCTGCAGCAACTGAGGTGTATTATGAGCTTCTGCAGCAGCTGAGGTGTGTATTATAAGGTTCTGCAACAGCTGAGGTAATTATTATGATGTTCTGCAGTAGGTGAGATGTATTATGAGGTGCTGCAGTAGCTGAGGTGTGTATTATCAAGTTGTGAAGCTGCTGTAGAACCTCATATTAGACACCTCAGCTGCCGTAGAACCTCATATTAGACATCTCAGATATTGCAGTACTTCATATTAACCCCTTCACACCACAACCCTTTTTCGTTTTTGTGTTTCTGTTTTTTGTTCCCCTTCCAAGAGCCATAACTTTTTTACTTTCCCGTCAAGATGGCCATATGAGGGTTTGTTTTTTGCAGAACGAGTTGTACTTTTGAACTCGAAAACAGGAAAAAAAAATTCCAAGTGCGGAAAAATTGCAAAAAAAGTGCAATTACACAACTGTCTTTTGGATATTTTTTTACCATGTTTACCAAATGCTCAAATTGACCTGCCATTATGATTCTCCAGGTCATTATGAGTTCGTAGATACCAAACATACACAGGTTCTTTTTTATTCAAATAGTGAAAAAAAAATCCAAAGTTTGTTTAAAAAAAAAATGCGTCATTTTCCCCAGACCTGTAGCATCTCCATTTTTCGTGATCTGGGGCTGGGTGAGGGTTTATTTTTTGCATGCCGAGCTGATGTTTTTAATGATATTATTTTGGTGTAGATATGGTCTTTTGATCACCTGTTATTGCATTTTAATGTAATGTTGCAGTGACCAAAAAACGTAATCCTGGGTTTTGACCTTTTTCGCTACGCCGTTTACCGATCAGATTTATTCTTTTTAAAGCTTGATAGATCGCGCGATTCTTAGCGCGGCAATACCAAATATGTGCATATTTTACTTTTTTTTAAACTGTTTTATTTTGAATGGGCCGAATGGGGGGTGATTTGAACTTTTTAAAAACTTTTTTTTTTTAACTTTTTGCTTGCTTCAGTAGTCTCCATGGGGGACTAGTAGTTGCGATAACCCAATCACCTCTGCTACATAGGGGCGATGATCAGATCGCCTGTGTGTAGCAGAAATGCTCACTTGCTATGAGCACCGACCACCGGGCGGCGCTTATAGCAATCCGGCAATGACAACCATCGAGGTCTACTGGAGACCTCTGGTTGTCATGCCGACCCATTAGTGACCCGCGATCATGTGACGGCATCACTGATGGGCTGGATTAGTGACACGCTTCCGGCGTGATCACATTAAATGCCGCTGTCAGCTATTGCCAGCAGCATTTAACGGGTTAACAGCCGCAGGTGGATCACTATTCCACATGCTGCTGTTAGGGGAACATGTCAACTGTTCAAAACAGCTGATACGTGCTGGGAGAGATGTGGGCTCAGGGCTGGAACCCACATCAAAGGGAGGGACACGACATACGCCGCAGCTGGCGTCGGCATATATCGCACCGCACCACACTCGGATGATATCCAAGAGCTGTGCATGGTGTCACTCGCACCCATAGACTTATGTGGTGCCCCTGAGGCTCAGTCGCCACAGAGGTACTGCACCTTCTCCTAAGGTGTGGTGCCCCACCAACTAGGTAAGTTGGGAACTCCTTTCCACACTCCAACATCTGCACCCACACACAGGATAGTTCAGCAATGGACCAGATTGTGGCTTGCTCTGAATTTCCCCATGGTGGGACGATTAAAGGATTATCTTATTTCTTATTTCATGCTTAGAGGGTAGCAAAGCACTTTTCGTGGGTCCTTGCTTCCTAACACGAGATGTACTGGGAGGTGGGTGGAGTTGAGATATATAAAACGTTGGGAAGGCTTAGAATGACAGGTCAGTCTGACAGAGGGTCAGAGAGGAAGGAAGCCACTCAGGAGGAGTGGGGATCCCTGGAAGAGGGATGGAGGAAGGAGTGCTGCAGCTGCCTCAGTGACCTGAGCTAGCTGGCACGGGAAAGGAACAGAAGAAGAAAGACGTAGAACTGCAACCTAAGCTTCCATAAGAGAGAGAAGGAACAGCGCGGAACGAAGGAGTAGGAGAACAGAGAGGAGTTGTGGGTTGGAAGAGGAACCCTGCCTATAGGTTCTCAGCACAAGGACGGGGCCCGGTCCCTGAGGTTGTATGGACACTTATGGTTCTGCAGCAGACACCGGTGGAGTAGCTGGCTGTAAATGCACTATTCCCATCTAAGACTTGGGACACAACAGCAACTGAATAGAGAGCCAGGACTCTGGAGAAAGGAGTCACCGAGAGAGGCTACAGCTGTCTGTAGTACAAGTAGAGTTGTTAGGAACATCTGACAGGAGGAACTTCAGAGTACCACGGTACTGGAGCTCTTCACGCTAAAAGGCGCAATAGAGGAGTCGTTCAGGAAAGGTACATGTTGGCGGAGTGTTGGAGAGGAGAATCCTGACTTGCCCGGGAGGTTGATTCTCTGCCCCGGAGGACACGGCACGGAGGCATGTTGTGAGTTCATTTTCCCCTTCACCATTGAGGTCTGATGAACTCCCTCTTCTGGTGAAGGAAGGTAGTGAGGCTGATTACAAAGCACCTGAGCAGAATGATGATGACTGGGTGACTGGGATTGCTGACTGGAGATAAGGCAGCCGATGCCCTTCTGCCTTGCGGGTGATTTCTCTGAGCGATTCTTGGAGACCAGTCTGATTTCTGCTCCTCAAAAGCTAAGTTTTCTGCTCTACTTTTTGCATTTGTGTTTTGGTTTTGTTTTGCCTTGTTTTTCTGGATTTCTGCCTTTCCCTGCTGGGTGAGCTGAATTCCTTTTTGCTCTGTCTTCAGAAAATACCTGAGTACTGATATAGTCGTTTTGAAGCCTAGCGTCTTCAGGGCTTTTTTCCCTATCAGTCTGTTGGCTCTTGTTTTTGAGAGGATTTTGGCGGATTGCAGACAGCAGCTTTTCTATTCTGTCCTATTTAGTTAGCTTGGGCCCCATCATTTGCTCAGCCTATCTTTCTATCTGTGTGAGTGTTTTTTCATCTTGCTTCACCGTCATTATGTTGGGGGCTGCTCTGGGGCAGTTTAGATTTCCCTTTCTGTCTTTAGGCTATGTAGTTCTCCGGCTGTGATCGAGGGGTCTAGGGCACCGTAGGAACCCCCCACGGCTACGGCTAGTTGTTGTTAGGTTCAGGGGTCTGCAATCCGATAGCTGCCAACTTCTCTGGTTTTCTGGACTTAGCTAGTATTTCTGTTTTTGCCTCCTACGGTGACTCATTCATAACAGAGGCAGGCACCAGTGGGTACCACGAACTGGGAGTAAAGCTTTGGAACTGCAAGCCCTGGTGTCTTCCATTCCTTGTGCACCAACACTGTCAGCACTGCTACATCTGGGCACCAACATTCCTCACACCGCCTGCGCCTATACACTGCCCTGGGGTTACAGCTTCACCTGTGGGGAGCTACACCATCTATGCTGCAACACACCATCAGCCCCAGAGGATCTGCACGCAGCATTAGCTTAACATCTTGCTTGCCAAACACCACAGGTGGCGTCACAAACTATTCCATTTCATTAACTACATTTCCCCATTACTTGGGCGCCCAGGGCCATGGACCGGGTCACTGCTGCTGTGACACATCCCCCTGACACTGGCCCGGTACCGAGTACCCCACAGCCCTGGGACGGGGTGACCCACTTACATGGGTGCAAGTGAGCCGAGACTCAGCCGAGTCTCGGTGCCAATTGCAGCATGCTGCAATTGTTCTCGCATGCCGATTCGGCATGAGAAAATAATCGCATATGTGAGTTGCCCCATAGAGTAACACTGGGCTGAGCGCTATGCGATGTTTTATCGCATAGCACTCGACCATATTCTATGGTAGTATGACCCCGGCCTAATGCTGAGCTGCTGTCAGTCAGTGCCACATCAGCGCCGCCCTTATGGCTGAAAGCCGAATGTTACAGGGAGGAATAAAGTGAATTTCCTCCCACTAGCGTGGCTCTAAGTGCGGGCGCTGGGCAAGTTCAGAATGCTATTAACCTGGAAATTAACCCCATATCTGCAGGTTAATGTCGTTTTTTCATGTGACAGATTCCCTTCATGCTACATCCCCACGACGTGTCTGTGTGCTGTCTGATTTTTTTTTTTTATCAACAACATATACACCCATTGTCCTATTCTAATCACCCAAATCAGATCAGAGTAGAATAGGACCACTCGGATCCGTCATTTTCACAGCTGTGTGAATAGATCCATATGGGTCTGTGCTCCGACAGTCAGCTGTGCAGGGCAGGACTTCCTTGTTCCTGGTGCATTCTGGGAGCTGCAGTCCTAATACAGACAAGCCTGACTGTGCTGCTAAGGTATTGTACCGGCAAACCCTCGTCCATTGTGTCAGCTGCATATTGTTTCCTGGGGTGATGGCTTCCAGTCAGGGGCTTCAGGGCTCCGTCCATGACAGGACACGTAAATTCCATTAACCTCTCGTCACACATGTGTCTATTTCTGAAAGACCAGCAGTTGTCAGTCCATAAATCCAAGTACACACGAGACATATATATAAAATAGTTTGTGTCTTATGAAAGCTGTACACGTTCTCTTCCAACGTCTCGACCCATGTTTTGTAATATATGTAATGAAAATTGGATTATCCTTTTTACAGAATGATCCTCGTAAACAGGCCTTCTTGGCTAAAAAAAATGGGACGTAATTTTAATTTAATTTTTTTTTCAAATGCCAGAAAATATTTGCAGAAAGATTGGCGAAGCTGTACGTTCCTGGCCAGGGTTGTATACTCTCCACGAGGGTTCCTAGCCTAAATAGTTTGTGTCTATTTTCCACTTGCTCCATTGTTTTATGATATATGAAAACAGGCACAATCTATGTGTCTTTTCTGGCTTGGTCGGTTCAGTTTACGCCAAGGCGCATATTTCTAGTCTGCTTTTTATTATATAAATCGATATTGTACATAACAGCCTTGAAAAATGTGCTGTGGCCAAACGCGCAGGAAAAAACCCCTCATGTTTTGTCTATTGGATAATAAAGCAACCACGCGTCTCTGCCAAATCCACTCACTTTCCATGTTTCACTTGTCACACAATAAAGGAGAAGTCTCCTCCATGTTTTTTTCTTTTAGACATGGTATTAGGACGCCGAGGTTTAATGGTGAGTACAGGGCTGTGCTTGGCATAAATGAAATGTGCCGTAATTATGATGCAAAATATGGAAACGTTTTGTAATGTGGCGCCGGAGCTAAGATTTTAGTTGATCCAGCTTGACAACCATTTTACTGCAAGATCACATGGCATAACAAAAATTAAGGGATTAGACATTGCCTTCAATATAGTAATCTACCCTACCACTGGCGGACACAGACAGATGAGGGCCCCTGTGCAAGAATGATATGTCTGCCCCAGCCCTAGGCTCAAAAGCATGTATGACCAACCTCAAGGTATAAATGCATGCAACACATTTCTCCCCTTGCAGCAGCCATTTTAGGGTGCTTTGTGACACTTTCATACTGTGTTCCTGTCGGGGCTTACAACCGAATCCTCCGCAAAATGGGATTCGGGCATAGATGCCGACGGGACCATAGGGCCAGTGCACACAGTGTGGATTAACCTGCGGATTTGCAGGTAAAGTGACCTGTGGTTTTCCTGTGGATTTGCCAGCGGTTTTCCCCTGCGGATTGACACCTGGACAATGGAACAGGTGTCTAACCGCTGCAGAATCCGCAGTGTGTGCACATACCCTAATGGTGCTCACAAAGTGAACATGTGTTCTGCCGTGCATCATTTTTTTGGGAGTGTGCGCCTACTGGAGACGGACACCCAGACGCAGTCTACTACATTTAATTATCAGCCTCCAGTATGTGTACACTCCCAAAAATGATGCACGGCAGAGCACATGTTCACTCGGTCAGCATCATTATAGTCTATGGCCCTGTCGGCACCTATGCCTGAACCACATTTTATGGAGGCATCAAACAATCCCCAATGGGACAAAAGAATGGTTGCCAAAACGCAGTGTGAAAACACCCTAAGGATTCACACATCCACAGGCCGTGTACGAACTGCGACTTGCTTATCAACCAAGAATCTCTGGACTTAAACTCAACTGCCTCACAGGCATAGAAAGTACGTGGCTTTTGAGTTTCCGGTCAGGAAACCTGTGCCCAGTCCTTACATTGCATAACATGATTTGTTGATGTGTAAAACTAGCCTCCCTAAGGCTGTGTGCACACGTTACGGATTCTGCTGCGGATCCGCAGCGTTTTTGGCCCTGCGGATCCGCAGCAGATTCTGCAGCAGTTTCTGCAGCGGTGTACAGTACCTTTAAGGCTATGTGCACACGCTGCGGATTCACCAGCGGATTTTTCCGTGCGGATCCGCAGGTAAAACCACAGGTAAAGTGGCCTGCGGATTGGCCAGCGGTATTCTCCTGCGGTTTGACACCTGGACAATGGAATAGGTGTCAAACCGCAGCGGAATCCGCAGAAAAAATTGACATGCGGATTTCAAACCGCAGCTTTTCCGCAGTGAAAAATCCGCAGCGTGTGCACTGCGGATTGTAAATCCCATAGCCTAACATTATACTGTACACTGTCTGCGGAACAACATGAATTGCTGGCTTTTGTTGATGCTGCCTCACAAAAATCGGAATAAAAAGCGGTCAAAAATGTCATGTGTCCGAAAATGGTATCAATAAAAACGTCAACTCGTCCCTCAAAAAACAAGACCTCACATGATTCTGTGGGCCAAAATATGGAAAAATTATAGCTCTCAAAATGTGGTGATGCAAAAACTATTTTTTGCAATAAAAAGCATCTGTCATGCGCCCAAACAGTGGTTCCCCCCCACATATGGGGTATCGGCGTACTCTGGAAAAATTGCACAACAACTTTTGGGGTCCAATTTCTCCTGTTACCTTTGGGGAAAACAAAAAATTGGGAGCGAAAAGATCATTTTTGTTGGAAAAAAATGACTTATTTTTACAGCACTACATTATAAACTTCTGTGAAGCACTTGGGGGTTCAAAGTGCTCACCAAACATCTAGATAAGTTCCTTTTGGGGTCTAGTTTCAAAATTGGTGTCATTTGTGGGGGGTTTCCCACTGTTTAGGCACATCAGGGGCTCTCCAAACGCGACATGGCGTCCGATCTCAATTCCAGCTAATTTTGCATTGATAAGTCAAACGGCGCTCCTTCCCTTCCGAGCTCTGCCATGCGCCCAAACAGTGGTTTACCTGCACATATGGGGTATCAGCGTACTCAGGTGAAATTGCACCACAACATTTGGGGTCCAATTTCTCCTGTTACCCTTGGTAAAATAAAAAAAATTGGATCTGAAGAAAAATTTTTGAAGAAAAGTTAAATGTTCCATTTTTTTTAATTTTTTTAAACATTCCAAAAATTCCTGGAAAACAGCTGAAGGGTTAATAAACATCTTGAATGTGGTTTTGAGCACCTTCAGGGTATGTGTACATGTTGCGGATTCTGCTGTGGACTTTTCCGCACGGATTTTGCTAAATCCGCAGGTAAAATGAGACCTGCGGGTTTAGTGCGGATTTTCTGCAGTTTTTGTACGGATTTCCCCCTGCGTTTACGTTTTTACACCTGCGGATTTCTATAATGGAGCAGGTGTAAAAATGCTGCGGATTCCGCACAAAGAATTGACATGCTGCGGATTCAAATCAGCAGCAAATCTGCGCGGAAAAATCTGCAGCATGTGCACAGCGTTTTTTTGTTTTGCATTGATTAGAATGGTACTGTACACCGCAGGAGAATCTGCAATGTGTGCACATACCCTCAGGAGTGCAGTTTTTAGAATGGTGTCACTTTTGGGTGTCTTCTATCATATAGACCCCTCAAGGTGACTTCAAATGTGATGTGCCCCCCCCCCAAAAAAAAACAAAACAAAAAAACAAACCCTTATAACTTCCTAAGGAAAAAAAAAATGTTGGTTCCAAAATTGTGCTGATATGAAGTAAACATATGCAAAATGTTACTGATTTCGGTAAGTATTTTATGTGACATCTGTGATTTAAGGGCATGAAAATGTCAAAGTTTTTGCCAAATGTCCATTTTTTTTTTTTTTTTTTTCCACAAATAAACGCAAGTCATATCAAACAAGTTTTACCACTGTCATGAAGTACAATATGTCACGAGAAAACAGTGTCAGAATCACCAGGATACATGGAAGCGTTCCAGAGTTACTAACTCATAAGAGGACAGTGGTCAGAATTGTAAAAATTGGCCTGGTCATTAACATGCAAACCACCCTTGGGGTTAAAGGGGTTAATGCAATGTTGCGGCAACCAAAAAAACGTAATTCTGGCGTTTTGAGTTGTTTTTTTTTTTTTTGTTTTGTTTTTTTTTTCTCCTCGTTACCCTTTTTACCGATCGGGTTAATTTATTTTTTTATATTGATAGACCAGGCAATACTGAACTCGCGATACCAAATATGTTTATATTTGTTTTTTTTTTTTTTTGTTTTTTTTTTATTTTGAATTGGGCGAAAGGGGCGTTTGGCATGCTTCAATAGTCTCCATCGGCTCTGCTACATACAGGCGATGATCAGATCACCGGTATGTAGCAGCATTGCTGACTTGCTATGAGTGCTGACCACCAGGCGGCACTCATAGCAATCTGGCATTGACAACCATAGAGGTCTCCTGGAGACCTCTGGTTGTCATCCTGACCCATCAGTGACCCGCGATCACGTGATGGGGGGTCACCAATGGGTGGGTTTTCGGTGCCATTTCCGGAAGTGCACTTTAAATACCACTGTCAGAGTTTGACAGCGCAATTTAACGGGTTAACAGTCGGGGGTGGATCACAATTCCACTCGCAGCTGTTGCGGGCAAGTGTCAGCTGTTCAAAACAGCTGACATGTGTCTGGAAAGATGTGGGCTCGGCGCCAGAGCTCACATCAAAGGGGAAGACACGACATGTGCAGTACTAATACAGCGCATGTCGCAAAGGGGTTAAGCACAGAGCCACAGTCTCTACATTTACGGCACATGTCGAAAGTGGGTGTATGGAGTCGGCTCAACCACTAGCTAATACAGGTGATGGCTATGTGTAGCAGCCAGGATCTGCCTCATTTGGGGGTAGAGCGGACCTTTGCCCATTATTGTTAACCTGTTAAATGCCACTGTCAATTTCTTACAGTGGCATTTAACACGCTGGCTTGGGGGTGAACACCGATCGCTGATGGGTTGCTATAACAGCCAGAGGTCTATTGAAGACCTCTGTGCTTGTCATTACGGAGCTACTTTGAAACTCTGCCTGTAGTTGGGATTCAAAGGAGGCCATGATTTCTTGCTATATAGCAATGCTATAGTATTGATGTATATATCACAAGCGATCAGGCAATTAGGCTAGTTTCACACTTGCGCCAGGAGACGCAGCGCACGGCCGCCGCACAGCTCCGCACCCTGCTGCGCCCCCTCCGGTCAGCTCCTCCTATGGGCGCATGATGCTGCATGTGACCTGTGTACCCTATCGTTAGCATTGGGTACACAGGCCCTGCACTGGTATGCTTTTGGCAGCGCATGCGCTCTTTTGACAGTGCGCCGACGTGCACCAAACGCACTGTGTTGCATTTTGGTGCGCTTGGCGCACTGTCAAAAGGGCGCATTCGTCGCCAAAAGCATACCAGTGCACGGCCTGTGTACCCAATGCTAAAGATAGGGTACGCAGGTCGCATGCAGCGGCAGGGGGCGGAGCTGCACTGCGGCCGTGCGCTGCGCCTCCTAACGCAAGTGTGAAACTAGCCTTACAGGTTCAAGTACCCTCAGGGAACTAACAAAAACAGTGAAATGAAGAAAAAATGTAAAAAAATAAAAATATAAGTTCAAATCAGCACTCTGTTCTCTTGTAATGCAGGTGTCTGGATATAGTGCACAAAGGCACGAGGCAGAAAAAGTCAGGGATCATTATATTTCTATTTATATGCAGTGATTTAAAGTATCTCTAAACATCTAGTGTTAGTAACTCGGTAAATTAGCATTCAAACAAAGATGACAAACATGAAAAAGCAAAGAAAATCTATCTAACGTCAATGTTGTGGGAGCCACCAAGTTCTCTCTCTGCAAGTCTGGCCCAAGCGCAGGTCATCATGTTTTCCCGCTAGGCCATAGACTACGTCAGAGTATAGAGACTGAGCCTTCCACGTACCAACCGACCCCAGTATCATAGAGGATAGTTGGAAGTGATGGCCCTGCTTACACGCACTGTCCTTCCACAGTCACAGGTGGGTCCCACCTGTTGCAGTCTCCTCATGGATCTTGTTGGCTTGACGGATGGTAGAAGTCTCTTAGGATTTGAAGCAGTGGATTACGCCTCAGGTCTTGAGGCTTACTGGCATCTGCCATGGATCCTGGTCCCGACTAGCGCCGTCAGAACTCGGAGACCTCTTGTGTGTAATCTGTGTCTTTTCAGGTGATGGCTGACTCCTTGATGTTGCAGACATTCTGCTGAGTCCTTTTACTCTGGCTTCAGCGACATCCCTGGAGCATTTCTGCTCCACTCTCTTGTCTGGTGCCAAATCTGCCTGTGGCTTGGCGCAGAGCTTTTATATCGAAGTCCTTCCTGTGGGTCACCTGATCAGGTCCAGTGCACAAAGTGTTTCCACCTGCCAATCTTCCAGCATAATTTGGTTCCACTTGATTGCCAGCAGATGGCATTCTCTTCTCATTAATGGCATATCTTGCAAGGGCTCTTCAGGGATTTCTCTGCTTCTTATTACATTCCTCCCCTTTTTGCTTGCCAGTCCTCAGGCAAGTGGAATCCTTTCGAGTTTGAAGTTTCCTGACAGGTAGGCCCGAGTTCAGCCAAGTGTTGAGCACATGCCTTGGCTTTTCTGCTGTATCTGGGACTAGACAAATTCATCCTGAGCATACTGGTTAGGGGGAATCCTGGCATTGGCCAGCTCAGTCCTGCAGAGCTCTTCCTGTAGAGGCGCTTTTGGGGTTCTTGAAGACTCAGCCACCGGAGGTTGTAAGTTGACTTCTGGATCGTTTTCTGTTCCATTAGAAAGCGGCACCAGCTTCTCCAGTGAACTCATCAGCCCTGCAGACTTTCCGCTGAGGCCTGTTACTCTGGCCTCCGCAACATACCTGGATGGCTCCACTTGATTTCGCCTGGTCAGCAGATGATAGTCTCTCCTCATTAACAGCACATCCTGCTAGGGCTCTTCAGGAATTTGTCTGCTTCTTATTATAACCCCCATTAAAAATAAAGCTAGTAAAAGAATTAAAGAAAGAAAAAAAATACACGTGGTAGCGCCGCTTTCAGAAAAGCCAGATCTAAATATAAAAATAATTAACCCATAAATGAAGAAAAATCCAGAACGGCCAAATGACTTTTACAGCTCCACGACAAGAAAGTAAAAACTTTACGTGTCTCGAAAAATGGTGACACAACCCAAAAAAATGGTTTCTTGCAAAATTCTGATTTTTTTTTTCACTACTAAAATAATTTAAATCTCTCCGTATTTGGTATCGCTGTAATCATACTGAAGAGCAGAATCATACTGTGAGGTCATGTTTATCACAAAATTTACATTGCAAAAACAATTCCCCTGAAAAAATCAATTTTTTTTTCCATAATTTCTCCCTACTTGAAATTTTTTCCTGTTTTCCAGTACACTGTGCGATAAAGTGAATGGTGTTATTCTAAAATACAACTTGTCACGTAAAAAACAAGGCTTTATATGTATATGTGGACAGAGAAATAAAAGTAATGGCTCTGGGAAGAAGGGGAGGAAAAAACAAACACAAAAATGTAAACTGGCCCTGTCGTGAAGGTTAATGTATATGTATAACCATATATTGGGTCTTTATTTGTGAGTATAAAATATATAGCACCACGGCCGGAGTGGGGGTGTGGGGTGAAGTGCAATTTGTAAGTCTATATGTATAGCATCCACTTTATAAGTACCGCCAGTGCAGACAAGCGTTTGTATGTGTTAAGATGTCAGCAATCACCCAATGTATCAACAAAACTGGAATAAAATACAACATTCTCGGCAGTACATCGTGCAGTGTAAGCAAGATATATGCTACCAATAACGTGATATTGTAAAGAGGCTGGTAAACGCTCGCCACCTGACTCCAATATACAAGGTGCAGCTCACAAAATTAGAATATCATCAAAAAGTCAATTTATTTTAGTTCTTCAATACAAAAAGTGAAACTCATATATTATATAGTCATTACAAACAGTGATCTATTTCACGTGTTTATTTCTGTTAATGTTGATGATTATGGCTTACAGCCAATGAAAGTCATTATCTCAGTAAATTAGAATACTTTATAACACCAGCTTGAAAAAATGATATTAAAATCCAAAATGTTGGCCTACTGAAATAAATGTATGTTCAGTAAATGCACTCAATACTTGGTCAATTACTGCATCAATGCGGTATGGCATGGAGGCGATCAGCCTGTGGCACTGCTGAGGTGTTATGGAAGCCCAGGTTGCATTGATAGCAGCCTTCAGCACATCTGCATTGTTGGGTCTGGTGTCTCTCATCTTCTTCATGAAAATACCCCATAGATTCTCTATGGTCAGCAAACTCGCCTGTCCTTAACCCCAATCAAGCACAGTGATACTGTTTTTAAACCAGTGTGAGGCAGCGACTAGTGTTAATTGCGAGGGTTGCAATGTGTCCCCCAGGATGTGCTCAGAAGCATATTAGATCCGCTGGAGTGCCTTGTGGTCACAGCAGGATGCCTGTGAGTCACAAGGCAGAATAAAAGTAAGCATGAACCTGGTCAAGTTATTTGGCCAACGAATTGTTCAGAAAAACCTGGTATTTGCTTTTAGTTTTGAAACGGACTGCAGGAAGGTAGTGGGTCCGGTCTGTTTCTTCCAGGCCGGATCTTGCAAGTGGCCCATGGCCACAGATTCCAGTTTAGAGAAAAAAAACCTGCAGAAAGGGTTTGGGTGTGTCAGTGAGGAGTTTTCAGCAAGCAGAGCGGACGGCTCTGCAAAAGCTCAACCTGTGTGAGGGAACACAAAGCCAAGCAAATGGAATCCTGGCACCCCGCAGCAGGATACAGTGGTGCAATCACCCTTGGCAACCTTTTGACTATGTGGACTGTTTTGTTTCACGGCTGCGAACAAGAAGATACAGAGTGCTGTACACTTGTGTGAGCTTGTGGCATTAAACACGTCTTTTGCTTTGAACTTTGCTGGATCACTGCCTCATTAGTACACAGGCTGATACCTCTGCTCTACACCAGGTATTGGTACTTTTGGCAGTGTGGACAGGTGCCAATTTCTGCTAGAGAATCAAATCTCCATCTCCAATAAGCTTGTCAGAGGGAAGCATGAAGTGCTCTAAAATTTCTTGGAAAACAGCTGCGCTGACTTTGGTCTTGAAAACACAGTGGACCTACACCAGTAGATGACATGGCACCTGAAACAATCATTGATTGTGGATACTTCACACTAGACCTTTAGGCTGTGTGCCCACGTTGCGTTTTTTTTAAGCGTTTCCGCAGCGTTTGTGCCGGCTCAGACGCTGCAGAAACGCTTAAAACATGCTTCAAATTAATTTGCATGCTTTTTTATGGCTTTTTGTGCCAATGCATGCGTTTTTAACCGCTCAGGAATCGCTTAGCGGCTAAAAACGCAGCATGCTCATTAATTTCCGCATTGCTGAATGTTTTTAGCCTTCCCCAATGTTCCCAGAAAACGCGCTGCGCTTTTTTGCACAAAACGCGCAAGAATCGCGCGGAAAAAAGACGCGCATTTTCTGGGAAGGGGATCAGTTTCCTGAGCGTTTAAAAATGCTAGCGTGGGCACACAGCCTTAATCAGACCTTAATCAGCTTGGATTGTGTCTCTACACTCTTCCTCCAGACTCTGGGACCTTGAGTCTATGGAAGAATATAAAGCTTTATGGAGATGGCATAGAGTCTCTACATCTCCATAATATAGGGACTCTGTGTCCTACAATCTCCATGCATTTCTATTAGATCTAGAAGGTTAGATTGTTATGACCCAAGCTGATCAGACTGCAGACAATGTGCCCAAAATAACAATTCACTCATCTGCCAGTACTGGCCAAATATGTGAACATGTTTTCTACTAAAACACATTTCTTAATTGTAGCAAATTTTCAACATAGTATCTGGAGAATGTGAATATATTGTCTGGAAAGCCAAAGAATGCAATGTAAGTTCTTTACAAGGTAAAAGAAATCATTTAATTCTTAGAAATGGCTTCTTGAACTGTGCACATCCAGCACATTTACGACAGATCAGTTCTCTATTAAAGCTCTCTAGAAGATCTGATATTAGGAAAGTCACATCAATAGTGTTCCAAAAACTAGACTTGGATTTGAAGGCTTTGTTCCAATATTTTAGTCATATCTGGAAGAAGTTTCAGGAATTTATATAAATGTAGAATTTTCATTTCAATTGGAAATAATCCATATGGATGTTTTCACATAGCGTTTAGCACATATGTTTAATATAGAGCAACATGGCTGTCATCAGCGTTGTGAGGACCTTTTGACTAGATGATGACAAGCTGTCATGGTATTAACACTGCAACTACATCTATACCCAATGGTGATATCTTGTCTACGTATCCGCCTACAATAAAGTTGGTTTATAAACTCTGATGCAGAATCTATACACCTCTTGAAGCAGGCAATTCAAAGTACAGTATATAGGCTATTGTACATCACCTGGTGAGGTATATTCTCAAAGCCATGTGTCAGAGTGAGCAGCACAGACCGGAGCGGCACAGCGTAATGGGTCTTGTCAGTTAGCACATGGATCAGTGAGGATTAGACAGCTGGGTATGCAGGACGGAAGATAGAAGACAAGTGGAGATGGAAACACCAGCAGACACTTAGCAAAGTCTGCAGATATATATACAGGTACATTTAAATGTATAGTCAATTTGGGTCTTGGAGCAGAAAAATTGTTAATGGCTGAGACATATGCAGTCAGCAGATAAATGGTTAACTACAAAAAAAGCAGTGGTGAATAGGCAAACTCAAAACTTCCTAGCAGAGAAGATTACATTCTGTGCAGCAGAGTTGTAGGTAGAAAAAGCACCTATTTTAACAGAGAAAAGTTCTTCATCAGGTATTTTTGTAAGCGAGTTGAAAGTACAGTAGCACCAGTAACTAAAGAGCCGAGCTTAGTTGCAGAAAGTTGAATTGCAGTTTGCTGAAGAGATAATTAGAAAGTTAAGAGAAATAGATAATGAGGCAAACTCCAGTTCTGCACAGGTCAACTAAATGCTATGCTTCCTGAATACTCAGACCGCACGTGCATGTCTGAGTCAGCCTTATAAGGCCTTGGATGATGATGTCAAAGGTGATTGCCGATTTACCACAGTATTCAAGCATGAGCTTGCACAAATGGAACTGGAATGGAAACGATGGGACCAAGACATGGCACCTGATCCAGGAGAGTAGAGCAAGATGGATCTACTTTGTGATGCCTGGATTCTGCTGACAGGCAACGGAATTTATTTTCCTGCTGCTCACTGTTTAGTATGTGTCTTATATGGCATGGCCTGTCCTTTTCTAGCGCCTATTTTCTCTCTGGCACATTTACTGAAACTGCTCCCAATAGTAAAGAGAAAAATTCAGATAATTAAATTATATTAGGTGACAGTTTATAATCCAATTCCCCAATATAATATTCAAAGTAGATCAGATTTAAGCACTGTAAAACATGCACCTGTTCTCCACAAGAGGGCGTATTCCCATTTTTCTTGCCATGCAGACAAAACAGCTGGTGATGTTAAATAATAAAGCCGAACCATGTGGATTAGTCGGACAATTTAGATCTGTTTTACTATACATGAACTGTGAGTGATTAAATGCTTGTTTAATCATTTCTAAGGAGATTTCGAGAGAACATTTTTACAGTCGTATTTTTATGTTTTTTTCTCTTATAAGAGACCGCACCTTTGGCAGATATGTAAATACAGCATTCTAGCCAGGACTCTGCTGCAGCCACCAACAGTCACTTTTGAAGGCTTTTCACATTTTTCTCATAGTAAAAAAAAAGTCTAAATTCCATTTTACAGGAGGAGAATGTTCTGCATTAGCACAGCTGACACGAAGGTGCTGGAACGAGGGAGTTATTCATGAACATAGCTTTCATATAATGTTTGCTCATGGTTTCAGGAAAATGTGAATATTGGAAATCCATGTCCAGTTTATCCAGATTCATAACTGAAAATTATTAATCTGAGCTACGTGGCCTGAGTACAGGTTGTAAAAGTGTAAGTGTGATATGGAACTACACCGCACAAGAAGGAGTAGGCCGAGTGCTTAAAGAGGTTGTCCATTATCATTGATGACAGGTCATCAATGTCTGAGTTGGGGTCCGACACCCAGCACCCAATCGATCAGGTGATATCTGGCAGCTGCGGAAGTGGCCAGAAATGCTCCATTGCAGGAGCTGATGTCTTCTGCTAGTGGCCACCGCAGGTTACTGCACATCCGCCTCCTATTGATTTGAATAAGAGGCAGATGTGGGGTGCCACGGCCACAATCAGCTTCACAGTTGGGCATATCTGGCCGGCGGGTGCCGCTGCCAACACTGAGAACAGCTGATTGGCATAGTGCTGGGTGTTGGACCCCGACCTTATCATACACTGACGACTTATCTTAAGGATAGGTTAGCATTGATAAAGTAGGTGACAACCCCTTTAAGGACGAGTTAGATTTGAGCTTATCCAATTCTATATTTAAAAAGAAAAGTTGATTAGTCTGCTACCTCCTCTAGCGCATAGTTGCTAATTCTATAATTAACAAAAGACATTGCAGTGCGATTAATAAAAGGTTTAAACCCTTTACTGACACATCACGTACTGGCAAGTGATATGCTGGCTCCTTGACTTTGATGCAAGCTCAGAAAGTCTGCATTTCTGCTGGCAGATGATGGCTGTGTTGTTCAGACATCAGTTCCCTATAACAGCCATGCATGGAGCAAAGCTCCACCCACATCTGTTATGGTAACCAGTTAAATAACTCTGTCAGTCTGCGACAGCAGCCTATACAATGTGCCGGCAGCATGTTGCATCGTTCTAACCAACCATCAGTTCCCCTTCCATGTGCCAATAGGTTGTCATAGCAGCCAGGAGGAGACTGTGATATTTGCTATATACAGAAATAATGTTGATTGGGTTATCACATATTTAAGTCCCCCAAGGGAACTAACAAGTACAATAAAGAGTTTAAAAAATATTTTTGAAAAGTTTTAAAAAGAAATCTGAAGTTTAAATCATCCATCTTTTCCCCATAAAAAAATACACACATCTCATAGCTTTACGTTTGTAAAACTGATCTAACAAAATATAAAATGAATTTACCTGATCGGTAAATGGTGTAATGAAAAAATTAAAAAGCTAGAATTGCTTTTTATGGTGAAACATCACAGGAAAAAAAAAATCCTTATCAACACCAAGTTAAATTACCAACACACTAGCAGACCCCCATGATAAAGGTGGGGGCAGCACAAGTGCAAAATACTGACGCAAACAGCCTCTCACTAACCTACCAGTTCATGGTGGGGATAACTGTAGTATTAGAGATGCACACAGATGAGGCTTTCATAGAACGCCAGTCACACAGATACGTGTGATGCATAGTGTTAGGCGTCGGGTTCCTGCAGCTGCACAGCGGGAATCCAGAGCCTTGCATACAGCGGTCTCCCATTCTCCAGCAACCGCAGAGGAGCCTGCTCAGCAGTCCCGTCGTTCCCGACATTCTGCTCAGACCAGCTCTATGGGTCTGGTTGTTGCTGCCAGCTCTGGGCCAGCAATATCAACGCAGGCTGTTCAGCAGCAAGCCACTCCAGAGGCTAAGTCCTTCTGTCGCTCCATTGAGCATGCTCACGAGACGATCTCCCATTGGAGATCGGGAGTCACATGCACAGGTCCTTCTCCAGATCTGATTGGTCCATCTCGGGGATCTGGAAGCTTCCGGAAGGTCCCGGCTATAAAAGGTTTGCATGGCCGCTCGGCCATGCGCTAGTATAGACTCTAGTTGCTACCTATGTGAATGATGACGGATGCATGGACTTGCAAATGACTCATTAAGATTCCCCTCCCTCTGATATTACGTGTGTGGATAGGGAACTAGTGATAGTCAGTGCCAGTCAGTGGCAAGCTACAGGCCACAGTGCATATCATCCACGGTACTAGCGTCCGACAGTATGCCTGCTACCAGGCATTGTCATACAGCGACAGTGTCTGTCTCCGCGCTGCAGTCAGCAGTACTTATTGGCGTCCGCGGTTGTGACATTGCACGCACGGTAGGTCTAGAGGGATGCTGACCCTGTGTCTTGGACCAGAGTCCTGTGACCACATACCGTGTGTGCATTCCGCTGAGCTCTGTGAGTTCAACAGGCTCGGCAGTTGTGTTTAACGCTTCGGCATCTCTGTGAAGTAACAGAGTCCGCCCAGCGCACACCGGGTGACGTTCAACCCGCGTGCGTTATACCGCCATATTGAGCGTCTGCCATTACGTAGCAGCAGCGTAACACCTCTGAACTTTGTTTTGGAAACTTACTAAATCATGTCTGAATTACATGTTTTACTGCGTTATCGCTTCTAAACACTAAAAATGCATATGCATTGTTTTATCTGCACAGTTTTTGCGTCTCATTTATCTTTGAGGAAAATACACAAAAATTCATGTATACTGCAAGAGAAATTGACAGGTTGCAGATTTCAAAATCGCACAGAACATTTACATAGTTCCCATCCACTTTGCTGTAACTGTAATAGGCTTTGTCTTTTACGTACAAAATTACCCAGTAGAAAAAAAATGCACCAAAAACTTAACATGGGCATTTAGCCTTAGGGCTCATACAAACAGGTAGTTAAATCAGATTTTTAATTGGCTAGAACACAGAGAGCGCACTGACCCATGTTATTCAATAGGGCTGTTCTGTTGAACGATTGTTTTCCACACTGACAGTCGGACTGAAAATTCAATCACCGCATGCACTTCTTCTTTCTTCCAAGTCTTGTATGAGACTCGCCCATTCAAGTCTACGGGTACGAGGAGGAAAAGAGGGGAAAAAAAAGGATCCCATATTGAACATCTGATTGACATTTTGATTTTTTTTTTTATTTTTATGGATACATATATAATCGCCAGTTGGGACTTCCGGCCGCTGTCCCCCAAATCCCATAAGGCACCGCAGCAGTATCATTTGCGCAGGTGACATTCACGTCACTGCTGTTCCCGCGCATGCGCAGTAACAGCCACAACTGTGTGTTCTACCCGCGCATGCGCGGTTATGACGCAGCTGTTACTGCGCCTGCGTGGGGAAAATTTCACCGCACTCCCGATGTGATAGCATCGGGCCTATTTCTAGTTTCTATTATAAACCTGGGAAAACTGTAATTATGTACCGTACATCTTTAGTGTAGATTTATGAGACTGACATCATGCACACGTAAATAATGGACACATGGATGGCACTTGGATGATAATTAGTTGAAAATCATCCCTATTCGTTGAAAGTCCAACAATTTTTCATACGTTCATCTACAGCCAGTCTTATCACAAAGTTTTGCACAATTCTCGTCCAGTGACCATGTTGGTAGTCTGTTGCACAGAGAAAAACTGAACACCAATTCCTCATAAAAAAGAAAAAAAAAAAGCTGCAATGACTGCATAATCTACAAATAAAAGGGTACAGTAGCACTCAGTAAGCAGTTCGATGTAGTCAAACTTTGACGCTAAGAAATGTAAACTGCATTACTGCTATAGGAGCTGAGTCTGATAGGAGCAGACAGTGTTTTTGAGACATTAATCCCAGCTTAGCTACATTGACTTGGCAACCTGGAAGAGAAGGAGGAGCAGCAGAGGACTAATTGGCTGAGCAAGCTGGAGAAGGAGACCAGACTAGAGTACATGAGGTTTGTCAGCCATTACTGAGGAGAGACAGCCGTGAACCAGAAGTAAAGTACAGTATGCTGAATGATCCTTCTCTCACATGGAGCTGCAGAACTGTGAGCTTTGGAGCTGCACTACAACTACAGACCAGATACTTTGCCCACCTCCTGCTTGCTTTCCATCAAGGAGAAGAACTCTGCCTTGCATCCCAAAGCAACTGAATACTGAAGCTCCAGGCCGGAACCCTGTGTGACTGTGACCCGTCCCGGAGGCAGTAGGGTACTCGGAGCAGGAAACGTTGATTTCAATGGGAGATGTCACAGTGGCAGTGACCCGGTCCGTGGCCTCAGGCAGTCAATGTAAAACGGGTAGAGTGATGCAGGAGTTTGACCAGTGCTGCAGGGTAGCTTCTCTGGGACAGATGGTGTAGTGCAGCAATGATGTTGAAGCTCCCCACAGGTAGAGCTGTAGTCCCAGGGCAGTAGTAATAGGTGTTGAGGAAGAGGGTGCAGTGATAGGCACAGAAATGTAGCAGTGCTGAAGGGGTTGCAGGAAGAAGGCAATGACACAACAGGGTGCAGTTTCCTTTACCTTTACTGTGCTTTGTCAGTGCAGTCCAGGATCCAGATAACAGATGGAACAGGAGTTGATTAGCCTGGAAGCAACTTAAAAATCTCTCTATGCAGATGGGTTGTGTATGTAAGAAAAAGAGTCCTGATTGGGAGAGTTGGAAGAGCCGGGAAGAAGGGCTGAGACAATCTCTTATCAAGCTGAGGTCGAAGTTTATTCAGAGATACACGGCAAAACAGAACAGATAGTTAGAGAAGTTGAAATATGCGGGCAAAAACAGGAATTCAGACGGGTAGAGATTCGCTAGGAAGTCTGGCGATGATAAGGCTCTGTGCCCTGGCCATGGTGAGGCACAGCGGCATGATGGCGATGGAATGGCCCCAAGAAACAGTAACAGGGGCTTTTTATACATTATGCAAACAAGCTGTATACATATTATAGCAAAAGGGCGTATATGGTTACATCATATATTTTTGGACAAAGGAAGAAGTAACACAACATTACATCAGTAATTAACTTTTCACCAGACCACATTAAGAAACACATAAATCCAATATCTCTAACTACTGTCATTAATCTTATTACTGCTCTTAGACTAAACCCATAAATTCATACATTTGACAATTGGAGAAGTCTGTTTCCTACTAACACTATCATAAATACACATATCTACCATATATTCGTTGGTTTTATTTTCTCATTGCCCTGAGGCTGATCCAATTTACCTGTATGCACATCTACCAAATTTGTTAATGGGCATGATCTCATTTTACATCCTCCATCTGCTTTTACAGAGTACATCGTATTATTTCTATTGTAAAAGTTGAATATATTCTTTCCTACCTTTCATAAGATGGCTGCCTCGTTGCTCATGGCCGCTCAGTATATTATAGCTGACCATTCTCTTACAAATCCCCCTCTTGTACTCTGTCCAGAGAACAACATACAGTGTTGTAATATTCATGGGTGAATTATTGAAAATAAGAATATTGAGGTAATTCAGCGCTTTATGCACGTGTGTGTGTGTGTGTGTGTGTGTGTGTGGGCAAAAGTCCCTAAAAATAGCACAAACACATAATAAAAAAAAATTCAAATAATCCCGAAAAAATAAGTTGCACAATAGTCAAGTCTTTTTCTTCTCATTCTGGATTTTCCTGATCTTCACCCCCTCTCACACTATCAGAGTCCCACTGTATAGTGTGAAGCATCTTCTCCCGATCATCCAATAAATCCATGGTCCTAGGAGTCGAATATGAAAATCTTCAGCTGACCTGGAGAAGATAGAAAAAAAAAGTGGAGTATCAGTCCTTACCAGAAATCTCAGTAAGATAATTAAGAAGTCTACACTGATCAATATGAACAATTTTAACAACTTTGTAGCTTGAAATTTGAGCAAAGACTTAATCATTGTTGTTGGGATGTAAGGCACTAGCCTGTCCCCTTCAATGGGCAGGGACTCAGGGGAATTGAACAGAGATGAGTCTCCATCCTTCTCTTGTGCCTTTACGAGATCTTGAAGGAGAAAAAACAAGGGGGGCTCGTCCAGGATTTTTTTAGTGACTGCAGCGATGACTTCTTGGGGATATTTGTCATCGCCCGTGAGTGCAGCTTCCTTGGTTGCGTGGTCTACATATGCATTGCCAAGGATGTGGGGGTCAGGAATCAACCTCTGGTGCCCTTTAATTTTACAGAAAGACCATAAATTCGGGGATACTTGACCCCGCTGCTCAATTTGTTTTAGAATGTCTGCATGTTGCAAAGGCTTATTCTGTGAATGAACCATCCCCCTCAGGGCCCATACATTGAGATACAGGGTGAGGGATGAAACACTGAAAATATTCATTGGCTCTGTACACACAAGAATGACCTGTAAAGCTGCTTCTAATTCAGCTCTTTGAGCAGAGAAATGACCTGGGAGTTTATACTGCAGCAGCAATGGCTTAGCTGGAAGCCACACAGCGAAGCCGGTGACGTAATGCTCCTCATGCCAATATCGAGCTCCGTCGATATAGGCACAAGAAATTCCTTCTTGGAAATCTGCTCGGAAGGGGGAGGGAGTGACATTAGCCTGTTCAATTTGACAATCGTGACTTTTTCCTGCATATTGCATCATCTGGGCTAAACCACAACAAGAGAGCACAAAATGACAAATTTGAAAAAATACTCTGCAGTAAAAAACATATAAAAGTAATCAGCAAGTGCTGTATATGTTTTTAATCATCTGGGCTAAGTGATATTTCTCACCTACTTCAACTTGTAAGTCTCTAGTCTCAAAATCAATGATCCATTGGGCCATTCTCAGTGAAATAATACCTGAAGCTTTTCCTTTCAGCAAAGTTTTTAAAGTAACATGCGGGGTTTGTAAAATTAAAGGAGCAAACTGTTGTGAGTTCATTTTCCCCTTCACATCTGAGGCCCGAGGAACTCCCTCTTCTGGTAAAGAAAGGTAGTGAGCCTGATTATCAAACACCTGAGGCTGATGATGATGACTGGCTGAGTGGAGTTACTGACTGGATATAAGGCTGCCGACGTCCTTCTGCCCTGCGGGTGATTTCTCTGTGGGATCCTTGGAGACCAGTCTGAATTCCTGCTCCTCTAAAGCTAAGTTTGCTGCTCGGCTTTTTGCATTTGTGCTTTGACTTTTTGTTTTGCTTTGTTTTTCTGGATTTCTGCCATTCCCTGCTGGGGTGTGCTGAATTCATTTAGCTCTGTCTTCTGAAAATACCTGAGTGCTGATTTAGTTTTTGAAGCCTAGCTGCTTCAGGGTCTTTTTCATATCAGCTTGTTGGCTTATGTCTTTGATAGGGTTTTTGCAGATTGCAGACAGCAGCCTTCCTGTCCTTTCCTATCTAGGTAGTTTTGGGCCCCGGCTTTGCTCAGTCTATCTTTCTGTCTGTGTTAGTGTTTTCATCTTGCTTCACCGTCATTATATGTTGGGGGCTGCCTATTGCTTTGGGGTCTGCTCTGGGGCAGTTTAGATTTCCCCTTTCTTTCTTTAGGCCTAGTTAATTCACCGGCTGTGATCGAGGGGTCTAGGGCATCGTAGGAACCCCCCACGGCTACTGCTAGTTGTGTTGATAGGTTCAGGGGTCTGCAATCTGATAGTTGCCAACTTCTCTGGTTTTCTGGACTTAGCTTGTATTTCTGTTTTTGCCTCCTACGGTGACTCAATCATAACAGCAAACCCCACTATATGTCTCACTTGGTTCATATAGTACAAAAACCTCGGCACACAAAATTCAAATGAAACTCAAATAAGTATGAGTAGAGACCAAAGTTTGTTGATTCCAGAATATCATAAAGACCAATATTCCACAGAAAAAAATTTCACAGAAGAAAATTCCACAGAAAAAAATTCGACGTTTCGGCTATAGCGCCTTTTTCAAGAACTTATCTTTCTTGAAAAAGGCGCTATAGCCGAAACGTCAAATTTTTTTCTGTGGAATATTGGTCTTTATGATATTCTGGAATCAATAAACTTTGGTCTCTACTCATACTTATTTGAGTTTCATTTGAATTTTGTGTGCCGAGGTTTTTGTACTATATTCAGTATTGGATTTTACCTCTGAGCACCTAATATAACAGTGAGCACCCCGTTTATCTTTATATATCACATGGTTCATAGTCCAGTGCACGCCCAGTAGGTGCTTCATGCACAAAGTGAATCCTTTCTCCACGGGTGTAAGCAACCTAGAGTAGTAACCTAGGGCATACAACTGACTAGACACTTCTGGGCTTTCTTTGGGCCATTTTTGTAGAAGCACAGAAGAAATAGAGACATCACCGGT
The DNA here is from genome assembly GCF_039654945.1 of Dendrobates tinctorius. Classification (NCBI taxonomy): domain Eukaryota; kingdom Metazoa; phylum Chordata; class Amphibia; order Anura; family Dendrobatidae; genus Dendrobates; species Dendrobates tinctorius. The sequence goes on from NW_027361684.1 coordinate 45,491,861, forward strand.
ATGAGTCTGAATGTAAAAAGGCTGGGAAGGGTCAGGGTTAACCAATGCAGTAGCTGCCGTAAGGGTGCGCTTCAATCCCTCAAAAGCCTGTAAGGCGGCTCCCTCCACATTGACAGGTGCAAAATCATCCTTAACATCTTTCAATAAATCATACAGTGGTTTAGCCAGATAAGCGAAATCTTCAATAAATTCTCTGGAAAAATTGATAAGACCCAAAAATTTTCTGAGTTCAGTAATATTAATTGGTATGAGGACAGCCTGAATAGCTTTAACCCTGTCATGCATAGGTTTATTTCCTTCCGCTGAGACAGACACACCCAGAAATTTAACTTCTGATTTCATCAATTGTACTTTGTCTAGACTCATTGTGAGTCCTGCATCTTGTAAAGCCTGACAAACATTCCCAAGGGTCTCTTTGTGTTCACATTCATCGACAGTTTGAATCAATAAATCATTCACATACTGTAAGACTTTGTCTCCGTAGCCAAGGGGTTCTAACACTTGAGCCAATGCCTGATGGAAATACACAGGAGAACTGTGAAATCCCATGGGCAACCGCGTGAACAAGTATTGCACATTCTCAAAAGTGAATGCGAAGCGGAGGGCAGATTCGGGCGTTAGGGGTACTGAGAAAAAGCCATTTGCAATGTCTAAACAAGAAAACACTTTACAATCACTCCTCAGCTGTGACATAACTTCAGGGACAGATGCAACAAGGTGGGCTGCTGAAGGAGTGTACTTATTTACAAGTCTCAGGTCTACTACCATTCGAAAACTGCCATCTTCCTTTTTTACAGGTAGAATAGGACTATTACATGGAGAATTACCTTTCACAACAACACCTTGCTTTTCCAACTCACTGACTGCAAACCTTATGTAAGGGATTGCGTCCTCAGGAATACGGTACTGACGCTAGAAAAGTGGCAGTTTTTCACCATCAATTTTAACCTGAGTTTGCATTAACCAACAATCAGTTTTCTTTGAGATCCACAATTCAGGGAACCTTTGCTTCAATTCATTTTTCAGAGCATCATTGTCAGTATTTTCAACATTTTCATTAGTACAGAACCCGAAGCTTGCAATGGGTAATTTGTGACTCCCCTCATCCTCCTCCACAGGTACAATTACAGAACAGATAGTGGCTTCTTTGTTCTGCCATAGAACTTTGTTACATAAATCAACAACAATTCCCATTGCTCCTAAAACATCAGTACCCAAAATAGTGGACCGTAACTGTGGGTTTACCCAAAAAGCGCATCGAAGACCCCTTTGCTTCGATCCCCCTGTGTCCTGAAATCTCAGGTTCACTGGACGACTTTTTACTGCTTGAATACAGGAGCCCTCAAATCCTACAAACGTAGTGGTCTCAGGCAGTCCAGGGGGTGTTTGCAAATTGTGTCTTGTTACTGAAACTGAGGCTCCTGTATCGGTGAGGATGTCTTCCCACGGCAACCCCTCTATTCTCCCTCTGACGTAAGGTCTACCGTCCCTGCCCAGGGAAAGGGGGGTAAGGGGAACAGGGGGAACACTCCTCAATCAGTGTTACCTGCCGTGGGAAGCCCGAAAAATCCATCATCCCCATCTGAACATGGCTTCCGTCCAACAGCTGCCACCTCCGCCCCAAAGAGATCCTTAGGGTCCGGTCCTCATGTTCCTGTAGCTCCCTAATCAGCGGAGCATAGGGACGAGGAGGAGTGACCCCTCCCTGAATAGCATGGACCTCAGGGTGCGGATGAGTGAAAGCTATTGGGGAGGGAGCAGGAGCAGAAGGCTCCTGTGAGACTGGGTTAACCATTTGAAGACCGTTGTACTGCTGATACTGCCTAGGGTCATTCACTGCTGGATACGAAAGGTGGTCTAGAGAACTCCTGGGGCTGTTGGGGGTTAAATGGTGCCCGGGGTTCTCGGGGTACAATCCCTGCCACTAGGTTGGGACAAAAACGTCTAACATGTCCTAGATGTCCACAAAAATAACACAAGGGGGACCTCTCATGGGATCCCGTGGGGGCTCTGCCGAATGGGACCTGCCCATTCTCGGCAGCTGGCCATACCCCCCCAGTACTCCTGGCCTCCCTGAATCAGCAGATACACCCCGAGGTGAATGGTATGCAAAAACATTAGGCTCATCACCCTTCACCTCGGATTGCATCGTCCTAACAAAACACTCCCTTACTTTCCTCCCAATTAGGCAACATTTTTTTAATAAATTTAAGATGGACCAGGGACATTTGGCCAGGGATATTTTTCTCGGGATTGAAGCAGCATCACACCTAACCTAGGGTCTGCATGTGCTGGCGCTGTCGGGACAATATATCTTTCCTCAACTGTGCCTGCATAAGCTGGAGCTGTTGGGACACTATATCTTGTTATGTACTACTTCATTCATTCTTCTAACTCTATTCTCCAGTCTACAACTGTATTTACATCAGCACTGTGTCTCGAAGCTGCAGTGTCCATCTGTGACATAACTGCTCTTAGCTGCTGCTGCTGCTGCTCGCACCCCTCCTCTCTGTGCTTCCGTGCTAGCTCCAGCATCTCACTCAGCTTTTCTAATCTCTCCCTATACGCTGCCCCTCCCCGGGTGATCATGTTAACATATTGTTGTGTAAGATGCCTATCAAGAGCCTGATCAAAAGTTATGACTGTCTTACACAAAGCCGCTACTTGGCTATTAGCTTAACCTAGCGAATTTTTTCTATCTAGTTCCCTGTTCTCTGTGGTAAACCATCACATACAATTTAGCCACGTGGTTTCCACATTAACCCCTTCCAGCTGGGGTGTGCCAGCATATTTCTCTGCCTGCTTCCGTAACCACTCCATATTTACAGTGGTCTACAAGGACGAGTTTTACTCTGTTCTAGTATCAACAAATGCAATTTAAGCAAAGTTAGATACTCTCACCGCTCTCAGATGGAAGACCTCGCTGCAGCTTTTTGGGGTCGACCAGATATCAAAAGAGGTGCAGCCGTGATTCCAACCTCACTCGTTAGCTTGCCAGGCGTCTCCCCACGCCCTTTTAAAGCTTCTTGCTACCGGGCACAAAAAAATTCTCACGTCCTTGTAGATAGCTTCTTCTTAGTTACTCATCTTTTTATAGTCTTTTTCTTTGTCCGTGGTTTTCTTATAAAAAATCGGGCAGGCGGTCTCGGAGCGATCACGAGAGGTTCTCCTTCAGGCTGGCTTCCTTTGATCGGTTTCACGTGTGGCCACACGCGTTTTTTTTTTTTTTCTTTACTCTTCCAACCTCCAAGCCCTCCTCTACAGCTTTCTTCTGGAGGCCGCTCTCCGGAGCTGCTCCTCCTGGCTGGCTCGCCACTTGTAAGAAAAAGAGTCCTGATTGGGAGAGTTGGAAGAGCCAGGAAGAAGGTCTGAGACGATCAAGCTGAGGTCGAAGTTTATTCAGAGATACACGGCAAAACAGAACAGATAGTCAGAGAAGTTGAAATATGCGGGCAAAAACAGGAATTCAAACGGGCAGAGATTCGCTAGGAAGTCTGGCGATGATAAGGCTCTGTGCCCTGGCCATGGTGAGGCACAGCGGCATGATGGCGATGGAATGGCCCCGAGAAACAGTAACAGGGGCTTTTTATACATTATGCAAACAAGCTGTATACATATTATAGCAAAAGGGCGTATATGGTTACATCATATCTTTTTGGACAAAGGAAGAAGTGACACAACATTACATCAGTAATTATCTTTTCACCAGACCACATTAAAAAACACATAAATCCAATATTATCTCTAACTACTATCATTAATCTTATTACTGCTCTTAGACTAAACCCATAAATTCATACATTTGACAATTGGAGAAGTCTGTTTCCTACTAACACTATCATAAATACACATATCTACCATATATTCGTTGGTTTTATTTTCTCATTGCCCTGAGGCTGATCCAATTTACCTGTATGCACATCTACTAAATTTGTTAATGGGCATGATCTCATTTTACATCCTCCATCTGCTATTACAGAGTACATCGTATTATTTCTATTGTAAAAGTTGAATATATTCTTTCCTAACTTTAATAAGATGGCTGCCTCGTTGCTCATGGCCACTCAGTATAATATAGCTGACCATTCTCTTACAGCGTAGTCTCCTTCCTAGCGCTTATCTGAGGTACTTGCAGGACTGGGTTACACTGAAGTCCCCCTTGCTTGCTCTCTTTAGAACGCCCCTCGTATGGCAGGCAGCCATAGCCTTCTATCTCTTCTGGCTCACACACGTTACTGCTGTGCCTCCGAATCTTAGTTGGGAACAGAGCATTTACAGCCTTCTGTTCCTTTGGTTTCTGCTGCTTGGTTTCAGCATCCATACAACTTTGGATACCGGACTCCGAACCATCCGCTTGAAGCCAGAAGTGGGCCTGAATTCCCCTCAATCCTCCAGCTACTCTTTTCCCTCCTCACAGAACTGACTTATCTTCCCCTTCCTGGCCCCCAGAGAGCAGCTCCTCCCCAGTTTGGTTCAGAGCTCCCTCTGCTGGTCTGGAGTGGGAACTGTGCTGTGTGCTGTATTTACCTGATAGAGAGACCCTTCATTGCTTCCAAGCATGACATCACCCTCCCTAGGAGGAAGGTAATGCCACTGTGGCGACCATACTCCTGGGGGCGCCACATTGCCCCCTAGTGCAATTCAGTACTCCCGGACTGAAGAAAACATGCAAAACATATTAATAAATGAACAATTGTAACTGTTACAACATTTGAAAAGTGAAAAATTACAAAAACCAAAGCTCAAAAATAGTCTTTGTGACGATTAGTCCATGCGTCAATGTCTATGGTCCATTTCCTGAGCAGTTGGTAACTATATACAGGATAGTTTTGGCCACACATAGACCTGTGGCCCAATTGTCCATCAAAAGATTTTTGCAGAGTCTCTGTAGGCACATAAGCTTGAAAAGTTGCATATTTACAGTTTACCATTCACATAACTTATTTATATAAGAAACCTTTGGGGTGGTATACCTTGGGTACTGCGGACAGACCTACGTAGCACTGGTGTTGGGTACCTTACTGGATGCCTTGTGTTAACTACTACTGGTGTAGTGTGTGTTGTACTGGCTACACTACTGTTTGGTTCTGCGTAGCACAGGGATACTAGATTTCCTAGGACCACTTCTACTCACCGTGGGCATGACAGATTCACCACTGGCAGGGCGAGGATTCTCTTGCTCCACTGCTGGTGTGGCATCCGCTGCCTGTACTTGCTGGTTTTCAGGGTGGTCTTGAGTCACTTCTTCTTGCACTACCAGTTGGGGAAAGGTCAAAACTGGCACCACTATGACCTGATTCGCTCAGTCCAATTTGCAGGGAATTCTCCGAGTACAGTGCTGACCTTTTCTTCTTCTTCCTCTATGGGCTGAAGGTTGTTTTGCTCTTCCATCCTGTCCTTTAGTTGGTCAGGGCACAGTTTCAGATGATCCCTCGACACTGCTAATGAGGTTTCTCCTCCATCCTTACTGATAAGGCACACTTTGGTGTTGTCAAAGTTTGATGGTAGGATGGTGTAGGGTTCAGCTTCCCATTGGTCATCCAATTTATGCATCCTCCTTTTCCTCTTTAGGACTTGCTCTCCTGGTGACAAGGGAACTGCAGGTGCATGTTGATTGTAGTTCTTTTCCTGCTTTCGTCTTGCTGGCACTAGACTCTTTTCCACGCACTCTTGCATTTTACGGTACTGCTGCTGTCGTACTGTATCCCAGTCAGCATCTGGTGATGTCACCTCAGGTGTAAGGACTGCTATATACAAATCAATAGGCAACTTGCCAGGCCTCGCTCTCATTAGGTAGACTGGTGCGCAGTTGGTGGAATTTACAGGAATGTGATTGTAGAGATCTACCAGATCTGGCAACTTCTCTGGCCACAGATTCCTCTCTTCCAAAGGCAAGGTCTTCAGTAGATCGATCACCACCTGATTCATCTTTTCACACATGCCATTGGTCTGTGGATGGTACGGTGTTGTCCTGATCTTCTTGCAACCGTACAAGTTACAGAATTCCTGGAACACTTCTGCCTCAAAGGCTGGACCTTGATCTGTAAGCACTCGCTCGGGATATCCGTGTGGTCGACAAAAGTGCTGTTGGAATGCTCTGGCTGCTGTCCTGGCTGTTTGATCCTTGACAGGCACGACTACCAGGAATCTCGAGTAGTGGTCAGCGATGGTAAGAGCATAAACGTAGCCTGAACGGCTTGTGACCAGCTTCACATGGTCCAGGGCTACCAACCTGAGTGGCTGTTTGATTATTATTGGCTGCAAAGGAGCTCGCTGGCGGTTACGGTCCTTCCTGCACAGGTTGCATTGACCACACTCCAGGCACCAATTTTCAATAGCCTTCCTCATACCAGCCTAATGGAATCTCTCTCGGAGCAAGGCCTCCAACTTCTTCCATCCAAAGTGTCCTGCTCCATTGTGGTACGCTTCGAAGACCATTGATGCCTCTCTCTTTGGGACTACCACCTGCCAGACCAACTCATGAGTGCCGGCATTGATGCTCCTCCGACACAACCTTCTCTCATAGATGAACAGCCTGCCTCTTTCCTTCCACAACTGCTGGGTTTCTTCAGGATCATCTGGACTTGGGTGTGAGTCAGCTTGTGACAGTAGCTCCTTTTCCAGGCGGACTACGGGGTCGCTATCCTGCGTTTCTGCCCAGTCATGATGAGGTAATTAATTTAGGGTGGCCTTTTTCATGATAGATCGTCTGTTTCTCACTCCTTGGGCACATTGGGCCGGTGGAAGGCAGGTAACTCTATTTCTTCGAGTGCCTCAGGCTCTTCTCCTGCACCTGGCAGATTGGGCATTCTGGACAGCACATCAGCATTGGCATTCTTGTGCCCCGCTCGGTACTTGATGGTAAATTCATAGTTAGACAGCCGAACCATCCATCGCTGCTCCAGTGCACCTAGTTTTGCAGTTTCCAAGTGAGTTAGCGGGTTGTTGTCCGTGAAGATGTTAAACTTGGCTGAAGCTAGATAATGCTTGAATCGTTCAGTCACAGCCCAGACTATGGTGAAGAACTCCAGTTTGATGGAACTGTAGTTGTCGGGGTTCCTTTCAGTGGGACGAAGCTTCCTGCTGGCGTAGGAGATGACTCTTTCTTTGCCATTCTGTACCTGTGACAGTACTGCTCCCAGTCCCACATTGCTGGCATCAGTATACAGAACAAATGGTTGGTCATAATCTGGGTAGGCCAGAACTTCATCTCCTGTGAGAGCCATTTTCAGTCGAGTGAAGGACCTCTCCAGTTCCTCATTCCATTCAAATGTAGGACTCTTCTTCCTGTCTTTCTTGGGCTAGCCCACCAGAAGATTTTGCATAGGTGTGGCTATCTCAGTGAAGCCTTTGATGAATCTTCGGTAGTAGCCTACCAACCCGAGGAATTGACGTACCTCACGGAGGTTGCTGGGCTTCTGCCAGTCCCGGATGACAGTGACTTTGTCAGGATCTGGTGCCACACCTTCTGCACTCACTACATGACCGAGGTACTGTACCTTGGGCTTCAGGAGTTGGCATTTGGATGGCTTCACTTTCAGGCCAAAGTTGGACAAGGCTTCAAACACCCCATCCAGGTGCTCCAGATGGTCTTCATAAGTCTTGAAGAAAACAATGCCATCATCAAGGTACAACAGAACTGTCTCAAAGTTCTTGTGTCCAAGACAGCACTCCATTAGCCGTTGAAATGTCCCTGGGGCGGTGCAGAGCCCGAACGGCATGTAGTTGAACTTGCAGAGACCCATTGGTGTGGTAAACGCTGTTTTCTCCTTGTCTGCCTCTGCCACGGGAACCTGCCAATAACCACTAGTGAGATCTAAGGTGGAAAAACAGTTAGCAGCTAATGACTCTTCAATTCTGGGTAATGGGTAGGCATCCTTATGTGTAATGCTGTTCATTTTTCTGTAATCAACACATATTCTCATGGTACCATCTTTCTTTTTCACAAAGACTATTGGAGCTGCCCAGGGGCTACAACTATCTCTGATCACCCCAGCTTCCTTCATTTCCCTCAACATACTTTTGGCACATTGATATTGTGTTGGGGGTATAGGCCGGTACCTTTCTTTTAATGGGTGGATTATCTCCTGTGGGGATATGGTGTTGAACCCCTTTTGCCTTTCCAAAGTCTAGTGGGTGTTTGCTGAATACCCGTTCATACTCCTGAGCCACTTGGTAAACCCCACTCTTTTGGTATGAAGGGATGGAGTCAGTTCCCACATGCAGCTGCTGACACCATTTCTCCAGCTGCTTTACAGAGCCATTGTCCCCGCCTGGTCGTATGAGACAAAGTGCTCTGCTGCCTGTATTGTGTTGTTACTGACAGTAAATAGCTTAGCAACTGTGGCATACCGAGGTATTGTGGCCTCCTCCTCCCCACAATTCAAGAGGCGCACAGGTACTCTCCCTTTGCGAACATCAACTACCCCTCTGGCTGTCAGGACAGTGGGCCGGTTATCAGAGTACACTGGCTCTATCAATGCTTGGTAATCTTTTCCTCTGAGGCCTATGGCTGCCCGACACCAAATTAACATTTCACATCTGGGGGGTATCGCAATGGGGAATGAATCACTCACTCTGACGCTGCCAATTTCTACGCCAGAGAGTTCTACCTGCTGTCTTTGCATCAGGGCCTTGATCTCCTTCTGCAGGACTCGTTCACTGGAACCAGCAGTCTCAGCTACCTGTTGCAACAAAACAATAACCTTGGCAAGACAATTTTCAATCACATTAGTACCTAAGGTCATCATTGGGTTACATTCTCGTCGATCAATGTCTACAACTATCAGACCTTGAGATTTTAACTCTACTCGCCCCACCTTAATGGTAATCTCTTTACATCGTACTTATGGCAAAGACTGACCATTGCTGGTAACTACTGTCAGCTCATCACTTGGGCCGCTAGTAAGTTCAGAGTCAGCCCAATACCGCTTTTAAAGATATATGGCATAGTTGTCATCTGAGAGCCAGTTTCCAGCAAAGCGTTCATGGCGATGCCGTCAATCCCCATTGGGAGGACAGGTCACCCTCCAACATACTTGGCTCGCCAGTTCTTTGGACCTTGTGGTCCTACTCCTGGGGGTTGGCCCTCTGCCCCAGGGTGGCAGAATCTTGCTATGTGGCCTGCTTTGCAGCAGTAACGACAGATGGGACGTCCATTCTGGACATAGCAATCGATGTCTCTCGCTTGGAGTGGCGGGATCCTCTTCTTCCGTAGCCACGGGACATCCTCTGGACTGGAGGCCAGCTAGATCTTCTCCTTTGAGGACACCTGCATGGACTGCACAGTTTTGGCAAGTGCAGCCATATTTTTGGTCAGCTCTTGGACCTGAAGGCACAGTTCTGTAGATGGATCATTATCCAGAGTCTGTGCGTCAGCCCCCAGAGGGCTTTGAGGGAAAGATGCTGCTTCTTGCTGGTATGTAATTGCCGGACGCCTAGGGGGCGCTGGACGGCTGACATTTGGTTCATGCAGCACCCGGATAGCCCTGTCTTTAAAGTCTGCAAAGTGTAGATCAGGGTTCTGTAGGGCTATGATGCACAGCTGTGCTCTGTGGGTACTGGATAGGAGTCCCTCAATAAATTGCTCCTTTAACAGTCTGTCTCCATCTTTCACACTGTCTGGGTCAATCTGCTTTATGGCTCGCAGCGCCTCCTGCAGGTTAAGGCCTCTTTCACACATCAGTTTTTTGCCTTCAGGCACGATCCGGCTTTTTTTGGAAAAAACGGATCCGGCAAAATGCAATGCCGGATCCGGTTTTTCCCCATTGACTTGCATTAGCGCCGGATCGTGCCGGATGGCATTGCGTTTCATCCGTTTTTTGCCGGATCCGGCAACTTGTCTCATTCCGGCGTCTTGAAAAAACGTCTACTGTAACGTTTTTTGTCTCCGGCGAAAAAGCCGGAAGCGCCGGATCCGGCGCTTCCAGCTTTTTGCTACAATGAAAGTCTATGGGCGCCGGAATGGCCGGATCCAGAAAAAGACGGATCCAGCCACCGGATCCGTTTTTTTTAAGTCTGCCCATGCTCAGATCCAATTGGCCAGCCTCCAGGAACAGAGACGGATCCAGCAAAAAAACGGATCCGTTTCTACAGTTCTCCAAAATTTATGCCGGATCCGTTTTTTCTAAAAAAAAGCCGGATCCTGCCTGACGGCAAAAAATTGATGTGTGAAAGTAGCCTAAGAGCAAAATTGACCAGCCCCGGAGGCAGTAGGGTACTCGGTGCCGGGCCCGTTGATTTCAATTGGAGATGTCACAGTGGCAGTGACCCGGTCTGTGGCCTCAGGCAGACAATGTAAAAGGGGTAGAGTGATTGGGATAAAGTTATTGAGATGATTTGTGATGCCACCTGTGGTTTCTGGTCAGTTTGACCAGTGCTGCAGGGTAGCTTCTCTGGGACAGATGGTGTAGTGCAGCAATGATGTTGAAGCTCCCCACAGGTGGAGCTGTAGTCCCAGGGCAGTAGTAATAGGTGTTGAGGGAGAGGGTGCAGTGTTAGGCCTAGAGATGTAGCAGTGCTGAAGGGGTTGGAGGAAGAAGGCAATGACACAACAGGGTGCAGTTTCCTTTACCTTTACTGTGCTTTGTCAGTGCAGTCCAGGATCCAGATAACAGATGGAACAGGAGTTGATTAGCCTGGAAGCAACTTAGGAATCTCTCTATGCAGATGGGTTGTGTAGTCTCCTTCCTAGCACTCATCTGAGGTACTTGCAGGACTGAGTTACACCGAAGTCCCCCTTGCTTGCTCTCTTTAGAACGCCCCTCGTATGGCAGGCAGCCATAGCCTTCTATCTCTTCTGGCTCACACACGTTACTGCTGTGTCTCCGAATCTTAGTTGGGAACAGAGCATTTACAGCCTTCTGTTCCTCCGGTTTCTGCTGCAGGACCATCAGCAGCCCCCCCCCCCCCCCAGTTTGGTTCAGAGCTCCCTCTGCTGGTCTGGAGTGGGAACTGTGCTGTATTTACCTGATAGAGAGACCCTTCATTGCTTCAAAGCATGACATCACCCTCCCTAGGAGGAAGGTAATGCCACTGTGGCGACCATACTCCTGGGGGCGCCACAACTGCAGAACTATCAAATTGAGGTGTGAATTGTGTCTCAATACACTAGGAGTTATAATAGGACCAGGCGTGGAATGATTTTATTCCTATGGCATTACATGCACTAATGGACTCTGCCAGTGTGCCATCACCGACGGCAACTGAGCCCCATCGTTGAACTTTGATATTTCCATTCCTGCAGCCATTTTTTAGTTTATCCAGTATTAGTTAGGAGTGTGCTTGTTGCAATTTAAAGGGAAAGCGTCATTCCTAACATTCAGGTTGACTGCAAAGCCCTGTCTTGCATTTGCAATTGTAGATAGTATTACACAATTTACTTGCTATTCCCCACACCATATTCACTTATCTGAATCATAGAATCGTAGAGTTGGAAGGGACCTCCTGGGCCATCTGGTCCAACCCCCTGCTCAAAGCAGGATTCGCTAAATCATCCCAGTCAGATGTCTGTCCAGCCTCTGTTTGAAGACTTCCATTGAAGGAGAACTCACCACTTCTCGTGGCAGCCTGTTCCACTCATTGATCACTCTAACTGTCAAAAAGTTTTTTCTAATATCTAATCTGTGTCTCCTCCCATTCAGTTTCATCCCATTGCTTCTAGTCTTTCCTTGTGCAAATGAGAATAAAGTTGATCCTTCTACAATGTGACAGCCCTTAAGATATTTGTAGACAGCTATTAAGTCTCCTCTCAGTCTTCTCTTTTGCAAACTAAACATTCCCAAATCCTGCAACCTTTCCTCATAAGACAGGGTTTGCAGACCGGTCACCATTCTGGTCGCTCTTTTCTGAACTTGCTCCAGTTTGTTGATGTCTTTTTTAAAATGTGGTGCCCAAAACTGGACACAATATTCCAGATGAGGTCTGACCAAAGAGGAGTAGAGGGAAATAATGACTTCACGTGATCTAGACTGTATGCTTCTGTTAATACATCCTAGAATTGCATTTGCCTTTTTTGCTGCTGCATCACACTGTTGACTCATATTCAGTCTGTGATCTATTAGTATACCCAAGTCTTTTTCACATGTGCTGTCACTTAGCCCTATTCCTCCCATTCTATATATGCTTTTTTCATTTTTATTGCCCAGATGTAGTACTTTGCATTTCTCCCTGTTAAAAACCATTCTGCTAGTTGCTGCCCATTTCTCCAGTTTATTTAAATCTTTTTGAATCCTCTCTCTCTCTTCTCTAGTATTAGCTATCCCTCCTAGCTTTGTGTCATCAGCAAATTTAATCAGTTTACCCTCAATTCCTTCATCTAAATCATTGATAAAGATGTTGAACAATACAGGGCCCAGGACAGAGCCCTGTGGTACCCCACTTGAGACATTCTTCCAACTGGATGTGCAGCCATTTACGACCACTCTTTGGGTCCGATCACTAAGCCAGTTATGAATCCACCTAACAGTTGCCTTGTCCATTCCATACTTAGTCATTTTTTCAATAAGGATTGTATGAGAGACTTTGTCAAATGCTTTGCTGAAGTCAAGATATACTATATCTACAGCATTTCTTTGATCCACCCAATCAGTGATACCGTCATAGAAGGAAATTAAGTTAGTCTGACATGACTTATTAGTTACAAACCCATGCTGACTCTGTTTAATCACTTCATTCTTATCCAGGTATTGACATACATGTTGTTTAATAATTTGTTCAAAGATCTTTCCTGGTATAGAGTCAGACTCACCGGCCTATAGTTTCCTGGGTCCACCTTCTTCCCCTTTTTGAAGATAGGAACAACATTTGCTCTTCTCCAGTCTTCTGGCACTTCTCCTGTTCTCCAAGAATTTTCAAAGATTATGGAGAGGGGTTCAAAAATTTCTTCTGCTATCTCCTTCAGTACTCTGGGGTGTAATTCATCTGGACCTGGAGACTTGAATTCATTTAGGTTAGCTAAGTGTTTCCTCACTATCTTTCTGTTTATAGATATCCTGGATTCTTCTATTCCCTTAATAGGACAGTGAATAACAGTTGATGTTTCATTTCCTTTCTGAGAGAAAACAGATGCAAAATAGGAATTTAAAAGTTCAGCCTTCTCAACATCCTGTCTTACCATTTCATCATTTTCATCCTGTAAAAATCCTATAGCATCTTTGACTTTTCTTTTACTTTTGACATATCCCCAAAATCCTTTATTATTGCTTTTGACATCTCTTGCAAGCCTCAGCTCATTTTCAGCTTTAGATAATCTGATTTGTGCCCTGCAGGTTCTGCAGACAGCATTATATTCTTCTTTAGATATGCCTCCCTCTTTCCATTTTATAAACATTTTTTTCTTCCTTTTTAGCATGTGCTTAAGTTCTGTGTTCATCCATCCTGGTTTCCTTAAATGCTTCCTATTCTTCCCTCTTTTCGGAATTGTTAACAACTGTGCTTTGAGAATTTCATTTTTCAAGATTTCCCATCCTTCCTGGACATTTTTGTCTTTAAGGATATCCAGCCATTGGATCCCTCCAATTCTCTTTCTGAATCCCTTAAAATCTGCCTTTCTGAAATCTAACCTTGACGTCTGAGTCTTCACAGGTCTTCCGCCTCTAGTTATCCAAAATTCTAAAATAGCATGGTCGCTACTTCCTAGGGTCCCAGCCACTTTTACCTCCTCAACCATTTCCTCCCTGTTTATAAGGATTAGATCCAAGGTAGCAGTTCCCCTTGTTTTCTCCCTTACCTTTTGGAAGATGCAAGTTGTCAGCAAGAGAGGATAAGAATTTCCTTGACCTGTTAGTATTGCCTGAGAGAGATTCCCAACAAATGTCTGGATAGTTGAAATCTCCCATGACAACTATGTCATATTTTTTGGAGAACTTGGCCATCTGATGCATAAAGAGTTCATCCATATCTTCGGCTTGCACAGGCGGCCTGTAGTAAATGCCTACAATGGTGTCCTTTCCATTGTTCTGTCCTTGTATTCTTACCCAAACAGTTTCCACAGAACTCCCAGTCTCTGAAGCTTCAATCTCTGTGCAGATATACGCGTTTCGAACATACAATGCAACACCCCCTCCTCGTTTATCAAGTCTGTTTCTTGAAAATAAGTTGTATCCTTCTAGTCTTGTATTCCAATCATGTGTATTGTCCCACCAAGTTTCAGTGATTCCAATGACATCATATTTCTTTTCCTGTGTTAGTAGTTCCAATTCTCCTTGTTTGTTGCCCATGCTTTGTGCATTAGTATAGGAACATTTTAGTTTGTGATTGGTTTCTCTTTCTCCAATATTTTTATTAATTAGATTCTTTCGTCTTTGTTCTTCCTTTCCACTTCTAATAGCAGAGTTCTCAATAGCATTTGTCAGGTGTATGGCTTTTTCTGGTCTTTTGCTTCCCTTCCCATGTTGTTCTAGTTTAAAGCTCTCCTTACAAGTGTAGCAAGGCGACTTCCAAATACATGCTTTCCAGTCTTCGTAAGGTGCACCCCATCTCTAGCAAGTAGTCCATCGTATAAGTAGTTCACTCCGTGATCCAGAAATCCAAATCGTTGCTGACGGCACCATCGACGTAGCCAGTTGTTCACCTGCAGAATCTTATTCCACCTCCTTGTTCCATGGCCATCCACTGGGAGGATGGAAGAGAAGACCACCTGCGCTCCCAGTTCTTTCACTTTCTTGCCTAAGTCTTCAAAGTCTCTGCAGATGGTTTCCAGGTCGTTTCTTGCGGTGTCATTTGTCCCCACATGTAGTAGCAGGAATGGGTAGTCATCTGTAGGTCTGAAGAGTCCTGATATCCTGTCAGACACATCTTTAATTTTTGCACCTGGAAGACAGCACATTTCTCTTGAAGTCATATCCGGTCTGCAGATAGCGGCCTCTGTTCCTCTCAGCAGGGAATCCCCCATGACTACCACTCTCCGTTTCTTCTTCACAACATTTTTCTTTCTCCATCCAGGAGGACTCTGAGGGCGTACAAGGTTGCTGTTTGTTGGCAAAGTCTTATCCTGATGTATTTCTTCATCGTTTTCCTGCGTGAGAGCCTGGTACTGGTTTCTGAGCAGTATGGGTGCTGACTGCCTCCTGATCCTCCTGCTTCTCTGGGTCACATGTCTCCATTCCTCTGTTTCTTCAGGTGCACCTCGAATTTCTTCTCTTTCTGTAACATGAAGAGATAATTCTGCTCTGTCCAAGAACTCTTCACCTTCCTTAATGATCTTCAACGTAGCTAACCTCTCTTCGAGATTTTGCAACTTTTCCTCCAACAGGGACACAAGCTTGCATTTGTGGCATGTGAAGTTTGGCTTTTCCACTGGTAAATCTGTGAACATGTAGCAAGAAATGCAGGTCACCAAATGGCTCCTGGCCTCTTCCATCTTGAGATTTCTTAAAAACGATGAAAGATGAGCCAAATTTCGCACGGTTTTTCCGATTTCCTCTTTTCAGCTGCAACGGCCAAAACCCAGTGATCGTTGAGCTCGCAGAGACTCTTCACTTAACCCAGAAGGTACTGGGAATATGCAAATGATCTCCTCAAGACTCTTCCCCTGGTTTTCCGATTTTCTCTTTTCAGCTGCAACGGCCAAAACCCAGTGATCGTTGAGCTCGCGGAGACTCTTCACTTAACCCAGAAGGCACTGGGAATATGCAAATGATCTCCTCAAGACTCTTCCCCTGGTTTTCCGATTTCCTCTTTTCAGCTGCAACGGCCAAAACCCAGTGATCGTTGAGCTCGCGGAGACTCTTCACTTAACCCAGAAGGCACTGGGAATATGCAAATGATCTCCTCAAGACTCTTCCCCTGGTTTTCCGATTTCCTCTTTTCAGCTGCAACGGCCAAAACCCAGTGATCGTTGAGCTCGCGGAGACTCTTCACTTAACCCAGAAGGCACTGGGAATATGCAAATGATCTCCAGACTCTTCCCCTGGTTTATAAATAAACCTGTTAATTGTTCCAACCGCCTCTCTTGTGAGTGTATGTGGCGTGCAGACAGGGGGTTTCCCAAGTTGACCCCTGGCAGAATAGGAAGACCCTCATGCATCCCACTACAGCTCCTAGTCAAATTCGGGTGGAGGCTCAGCACCATATTGAAGTATGAAATACCAGATGCCCTGCCCACGGAGGCAGCTTAAAGGGGTGTTATAGTGGAGGCACTGCTGAAATCGATCAAGACAGGTACATCCATTATGGAAATGTTAAATGAAGCACAAATGTCCATGTGGTGTGGGGAGAGAAGCATCACAGCGGAACGCAGTATTGCAGTATGTGGTAAACTCACTGGTGCATCTGATGAAGTGCTACAGAGGATCAACCAACTTCAGGAAGTTGTTAATCCCCAAGTGGTTGACGGAGGGATGGGAGGGGCCAATCATTAGCGGCCCTGATTACTACTTTAAGTACCCTAGAAAGGAGTACTTCCCATCAGTCATTACTGTACCCTTTAAAACATGGACAGCAGTGTAAGATCACTTGGCCTGAGAAGCCTGCAGCAGAGGCGTCGTGTCCAGAGTCAAGCACGCACTCTTGGAGGTCTAGTAGAAGTTTACCTCCTGCCCATGCTTGGGACAAGCCTGAAGAAACTGCCACTACTGTGGATGTGGTGGTGGCAGCCATGGAGAAGTTTGTTGCCCTGTTTGCCAAATTGCAGCCTGAAGAGGCCGACCATTGTCTGATAACTTTTTCAAGTGTCACTCCCGTCCCAGCTGGTGAAGAATGGTAAGATACGTGAAGGGATGTTGCTCTTCAATATATAGAACAATTACAGTGCTGTGAAGAAACAGGGCATTGTGGAGAATCTGAGGTCCTGTTATGGAAGTTGGGCAGGCTGCTCGGAGAAGCCCGCTGGAAACAGCTGCCAAAGGCTACATGATGGCTTTACAAGATGCTTTTTGGACCCCAGAGGATGCCACAAATCTCTTTTATAAACTCCGCACCACTTACCAGGACTCTGGTGAGATGTCAGATTACCTCTATCAAATGGAATAGCTGATGCATAGAATACTATCCAAGGGTGGACTTGGGCCTGGACAAGTTGACAAGTGTCATCTGGATCAAGTGCTATGAGGGCCCTGACTAATGATCCCATTGCTCAATGACTGAGGTGTTGTGAAAGAGCAGATTACCCATTCCTTCCATCAGCTAGGTAAGTGTGTGCCCAGGTTCAGTACCATGATAGGGACTGATAGGGATATTATTTGAAACCTGACCCCTTGAAATTGTGACTAAGGAAAACCAGAAATTGGTGAGATTGTTCCGTTTCTTTTACGACTTTTTGATTATTGTATGTGAACAATGTATGTTTCTAAAAATAAGCTCTATTGAATGTTCTACTGATGAATTGGGCTATCTGTTGATTCACATAAAATGATATAGATGGTGTGACGGAAGGCAAATAATTTTTTTTTTTTCTCTTACCAAACAGGGAGTGAAAATATCTGTAATTTATCCTGGACAGGAAACATAATTGTGTTTAATAGTGTTTTTATGTATATTTGTGCACTAGTTTATTGGTTCACTGGAAATTTATTGAGGTGATAACTTTTACTAGTTAGATTTCTAAAAAAGTTTGTTTTAACTCCTTAGTGACCGAGCCATTTTGCAGCTTAAAAGGAACCTGTCACCTCCCCCCCCCCCCCCCGGGCGTTTTTAATTAAAAGAGCCACCTTCAGCAGCACTAAGGCTGCATTCTGTTAAGGTGGATCTTCCGTTTCTGACCCCTAGTTTCTGACCCCCAGTAACGCCCAAATATTAACTTTTATAAATAGGTAATCATACCTGGAATGCGTCCTATAGGTATGGTGTGTCCCCCTAAGGCAGCCGCCTCCCCGCTATCAATCATGTCTCTGTAGCGTCTGGGCCCCGCCTACCATAGCCGTCCATCATGCCCCTGCTCTGCTGTCTGTGCCCCGCCTCCTATAGCCGTCATCATGCCCCCTGCTCTGCCGTCAGGGGGACAGAAACGGAAGAGCAACCTTCACAGAATGCAGCCTTAGTGCTGCTGAAGGTGGCTCTTTTAGTTAAAAACACCCTGGGGGGGCTGACAGGTTCCCTTTAATGACCAGGCCAATTTTTACAATTCTGACCACTGTCACTTTATGTGGTTAAAACTCTGGAACGCTTTAACAGATCCCTGTGATGCTGAGATTGTTTGGTAAATGGTACATTTTGCAATTTTCAAACTTTAAATTTTTATGCCCTTAAATCAGAGGGATATGTCACACAAATTTCTTATTAAATACAATTTTCCATGTCTACTTTACATCCGCACAATTTTGGAAACAATCTTTTTTTTGTTAGGAAGTTATAAGGGTTAAAAGTTGACCAGCGATTTCTCATTTTTACAACAAAATGTACAAAATTTTTTTTTTTTTTTAGGGATCACATCATTTAAGGTCATTTTGAGGGGTGTACATGACAGAAAATACCTAAAAGTGACACCATTCTAAAAACTAGACCCCTCAAGGTGCTCAAAACCACATTCAAGAAGTTTATTAACCCTTTACGTGCTTCACAGGAACTGAAGCAATGTGGAAGGAAAAAAATTAACATTTAACTTTTTTTTTGCAAAAAGTTTACTTCAGAACCAATTTTTTTATTTTCACATTTGTTGTGCAATTTCTCCTAAATACGCCAATACCCCATATGTGCCGGTAAACCACTTTATGGGCACATGGGAGAGCTCGGAAGACTTTGATGGAATGTTCTGCGGGCGTCATGTTGCGTTTGCAGAGCCCCTGATGTGCCTAAACAGTGGAAACCCCCCACAAGTGAACTCATTTTGGATACTAGACCCCCCCTTAAGGAGCTTATCTAGATGTGTGGTGAGCACTTGGAACCCCCAGGGTGCTTCGCAGAAGTTTATAACGCAGAGCTGTGAAAATAAAAAATACTAATTTTTTTTTTTTGCCCCCAATTTTTTTATTTTCCCAATGGTAACAGGAGAAAATAGACCCCCAAAGTTGGTAAATGGTGGAAACCCCTCAATTCTATCTCCAACCCTAACCTCAACACACCCCTAACCCTAATTCTAACTGTAATTCTAACCGTAACCCTAATTATAATCTTAACCCTAGTGGAAAATGAAAATATTTCTTTTTTATTTTATTATATTTACCTAACCAAGGGGGTGATAAACGGGGGGGAATGTACCTGTAAGGCTGGTTTCACATTAGCGTTTTTTAGCGCAGCACATCGTGCGCGTCCATGCGCCCCTATGTTTATCATGGCGGGCGCATGGTCTAGCGTTTGCACGCCTTCGTATGCGTTTTCGTGCGCATGCTTTTTTTTGGTAGTGTGTGTCTAGGCACGTCCAATGCAACCTGTTGCATTTTTGGGTCCGTCCAACGGCGTAAAAAAAACACATGCGCACGAAATGCGACAAAATAGCGCATTACAATCTATGAGAACGCAGGCGTGGACACGAGGGACAGCTTTCTCCAAGAAGCCTGCAACAAAGGCCTACAACAAGGTATATGAGCCCTTCGGAGATGGATACCAGCGTGAGATGAGGTCTTTGAGAAACTCAAGACCTGCTTGACACAGGCACCAAGTGTTGGCCTATGCAGACCTCAACAAACCAAATCTATTTCATGTGGATGCTTCTTTTGAGGGGCTTGGAGCAATCTTGTACCAAGAGCATAATGGCATCCTGTAACCAGTCTACATCAGTCGAGGATTGACTCCGAGTGAACGCAATTACCCAGCAAATAAACTTGAGTTCCTAGCATTAAAGTAGGCTGTGATAAAAAAAAGCTACACGGCTACCTGTATGGGGTGCATTTCAAAGTTCACACCAACAACAATCTGCTGACTTAAGAAGAAGCTTGGATTTAAGTCCCGGCCACAGAGGTGAAAGCTGTGTTTCATCAACACCAAGGGAAGACTGTTCATTCCAGGAGCTGAGCTACCTTAAGAGTTTCAACGTAAGCTCCTCCATCTTTATTCTGTCAGTTGACTAAGGTGGCCGTCGGCTTCATGCCTCAACTGACTCGAACTCAAGTTGAAAAGGTACAACAAGAAGATCCTTCTGTGGAGGTTGTTTAGTGGGTAAAAAAGGGACCAAAGGCCTTAGAGGAGTGCAGTGAGGACCAAAGATTCTGTCTTACTGAACAGATACTCACTTGTGAAAAATGGATTGCTATACCGAGAGGTCAAGCATCAGAACAGGGAAGTTCGTAGGCAAAATGCACAACCAACACACTGGCGCTCCCAGGCTCTTGGTAACTAAAGCTGCTGGAAGTTAGACAGTTTCTGTGTGCCGACCTGTCTGATTACTAATTGAAAAATAAAGTAGCAAGAAAAAGCTCCTGCGTTTTATACCACCTGATGGCAACAGAATCCTATTGCTGTTGGATAAAGCAAACCTGATATGGTGTCATAAAAGTGATAAATCCTGTGGGATTGAATTATTAGTGAAATAGCAATATTTAATTCTTCCCTTTAGCTGACCTGCTGCTATTTATTCTTTGATGGCTTTGATAAGCAGCACTTGGTCAGGGTAACCACATACAATAGTGGATAGAGTGAACAGACCTAAGGAGCTCAATAGGCTTGAAATGTTCACTAATGGCTGTGTAAGAGAGCTGCAAGCTAACACTATCAAGTAAGCATATGCCCAACAATTAGTGCCAGTATTAAGTTTGTAGGCAGCTGGTGCTTCTCACTCAATTTCGAAAACTGGTCATGAAGGCGCTGCATGACAACCATGGGCACCTGGTTGTTCAGAAAACTACTAGTCCCGTAGAAGTTTGTTTGTTTTTTTCTGGCCAAAACTGGAAGCTGACATTGAGAGTTATTGTAAATCCTGTGTGCGGTGTGTCCTGAGGAAAACTTTGCCTTCTCGGTCCGCCCCCCTTATCAACATTACCAGTGACGGCCCCCTTGACCTAGTGAGCATTTACTACCTTTCAATTGAGCATGATTAAGGAAATACCGGCAACAATCTAGTGGTCACTGATCATTTCAAGATTATACCACCGAAGACCAGAGGCAACCACTATGGCTAAAACATTGTGGGAGAATTTCTTGTGTATTATGGGCTGCCAGCACATATTAATTCTGACCAGAGAAGAGACTTTGACAGTCAACTCATTAAGGGTTACTTATAAGGAAGCATTGCTGGGACTTGTGATTCAACGCACTAGGAGCTACTGTATAATAGGACCAGCTTTGGCCCCAACCTTGAACTTGGTTTCCATTTCTGCAGCCATTTAT
This sequence comes from Dendrobates tinctorius, assembly GCF_039654945.1. NCBI lineage: Eukaryota > Metazoa > Chordata > Amphibia > Anura > Dendrobatidae > Dendrobates > Dendrobates tinctorius. Next base: position 45,513,059 of record NW_027361684.1, read on the forward strand.
AATTTAAGCAGTATTAGTTAGGAGTGTGCTTGTTGCGATTTAAAGGGAAAGCTCATCCCTAACATTCAGGTTAATTGCAAAGCCCTATATTGTATTTGCATTTGTAGATTGCGTAATACTATTAGTTTTATTGATACTGGCTATTCCCCATACCATATTCACCATTTATCCACTTTATAAATAAACCTGTTAATTGTTCCACAGTCATCTTTTGTGAGTGTATGCAGAGTGTGGACAGGGGTTTCCCGAGTTGACCTCTGGCAGAAGAGGAAGTCCCTCTTGCATCCCAGCAAGATTCAGGTGGAGGCACTGCACCATATTTAGATGTGAACTACCAGACACTGGCCCATGGAGGCAGCTTAAAGGGATGTTACATAATATTCTTATAAAATTAAATTGCACAATTTTTGTGAGTCCACCAGCCACAACAAGGTTACCTTTCTGTTAGGACCCTACACCTAATATTTCTCAAACGTAAATCTCCTGGAAAAAAAATTTAAGAATTGCTTAAATTTCTATACTTGCATATTTGTTTTCTACAGGAAAAAGTAGATGGCTTTTTACTGCTACTTGAATGTGATTGTTCACTTTAGTCAATTCCAAAGAACTTGGAAGAATGTGTATATGTAAAAAAAACAATAATACTGTACAATGATTGGAAATCTTATAACCATGCTTTATGCACAAGAGAACAGAGGACACAGATGAGAAATTGGAAGTTAGACATTTTTTCCTCTTCGCCACGACAGCACCCACTGAGAGAGGGGATCCGCCCCCGGAACAGGAAACCTACAGAGAGATAAATGGGGCGGTCCCCCTCGCTCCCTCAGTTTGGTTTCCTGTTCCTGGAAAGGAACCCGCAGAAGAGGATGCCTGGTCTGGTAGCCGCCTGCGTGCAGAATATGAGCAGCAGGGGCCCCAGGACCGGAGGCAGCGTCGGGCGGAGAGGTGTATTCCCCCCCCAGAGCTGGTGTAATGCAGGTGAGGCTGGAGGCGACAGTGGTGCCAAAGCTCACTGGGGGCATGGCTATAATCCCCCCGAGGGGGTAGACGCATTACTAGCGCCATCTGGGCGTACTGAGGCCGCGCGCCCCCCCGAGTGGCAGAAGGGCTTGAGCATGTGTGCTGAGCGGCGCCGCTGGGAGTCATACCTGCGGCAGGAGAAGGACCCCGTGCGTGGAGGGGGGGCGCAGACGCGCGGTGTCGCCGGCCGCATCACTATTTGCGGTGACCCAGCGCTCCAGGAGAGGCAACCCGGAAGTGGAGGAGGACTTCCGGGATCAGGCTGAAGGCAGAGACCGCGGGACAACGCCCGCGCATGCGCAGTAGGGGGAGAAAGAAGAAAAAAAAAAAAAATGGTGGACAGAGAAAAAAAAAAAAAGAGGAGGAGCAGTTATGGCAAAGGCTTTAAAAGGAAGCCACAGACACAGCGCTAGTGCGCAGTCATGTCATCCTTAGATGACCCAGCTTCGCTCCCATTAGGTCAGCTAGTGGTATCCCCACTTGGCAGTAGACAGAGCAGTGCTACAAGGAGAACCAATAGCATCAGAAAAAGTGGCAGCTCTAGGAAGGAATCCAGTGGACCTTCCAGGCAAGATGAGCCGTTAGAGAAGAAACGTAAGGAAAAGAAGTCGTCCCATGCCTCGCCTCAGCCTGGGTCTCGGACACCGCAGCCGGTAGTTGCTGACGAAATTCACGGGTGAGTGTTTTTTTGGTCAGGATACATAATTGATAGCCTTCTCTTTCTGGTCCATACCCCTTTAGGCTAAAAGAACAGAGAAGGCGAAACATAGAGAGTGTGCCTTATGTTCGCAGCCCCTCCCGGATGGCCACCCAAAGAGATTATGCCAATCATGTATTGAGGAGGCCTTACAGGAGGAATCCTCACGAAAGAAGGAGGATATCCGGGCAATGATAAGAGAGGAACTACGGGCCTTAGGCGGTTCCAGTAGTCTAGGGGGTCACTCCTCCGTGAGAGAAATACGTTCGCCTAAAGGAGGAGTCTCGCTGGCGTCAAAGTCGCCGTCAGATACCGGAGAACTAGATTCCGATAAGTCCCAGGAATACCTTTCCTCAGAGGACGAGGATCAGACGTGTTTCCCCACGGACAGTGTCAGTAATCTTGTGAAGTCTGTCCGAAATACCATGGGGTTGCCGGAGAGTAAGGACCCCAAGACCCCTCAGGGCATAATGTTTGCGGGTATTTCCCGTAAAAAGGTCCGAGCATTCCCAGTGGTCCCAGCTGTAAAAGACCTAGTTAAGAGGGAATGGGAGAAACAAGGTCAGAGAACCTTCCTCCCCTTAACGTCAAAGCGTAAGTATCCCTTTGACGATGAGGAGTTAACAGCCTGGTCGAGAGCCCCCAAGGTGGATGCGGCAGTGGCCTCTACCTCCCGTAGATCCTCCTTGCCGGTAGAGGATTCGGGAACTTTGGCTGATTCTTCGGATCGTAAGACCGATACATTCCTCAAAAGATCTTGGGAAGCTTGTACGGCAGCCTTTAAGCCCGCAATAGCAGCCACGTGTACGGCAAGATCAATGTTGGTGTGGCTGAACGACTTGGAGGACAATATTAAGAATGGAGTAGCTAGGAGTAGACTTCTTTCCTCTATACCCCTCATTAAGGGAGCAGCGGCCTTCCTCTCCGACTCCTCCGCGGACTCTCTCCGGTTGTCGGCTAGAGCGGCAGGACTGACCAATGCAGGCAGGCGGGCCTTATGGTTGAAGGGGTGGAAAGGAGACACACAAACAAAAACTAGCTTGTGTGCTATACCCTGCCAGGGTAAGTACCTGTTTGGTACGGAACTGGATGAGATTTTGACAAAAGCGGGGGAGAGGAAGAAGGGGTTCCCTAACCCGTATGTTCCGTTCAACAGGAGGGCCTACAGGAAGCCGCCGTTCGGTAAAAAGAAGGACTTTAGACCCCAGGACCGCTGGGGAAATAAGGACCCCAAGCAAAGAGGCAACCTATTCGGGAAACGTCCCTTCAGGGGAGACAGATCCCGATAAAACCGTTACACCGGTAGGTGGCAGGCTATTAAGATTCAGCCGCCAATGGATGAAGGTGACATCAAACCCGTGGGCCCTAAATATTGTATCATCAGGCCTAAAATTAGAATTCGTTCGGTATCCACCGAACTCCTTCTTATTGACTTCTATGAAGTCCCGATCACAGCAGGAAGCACTGGAGATGGAGATTGCGGTACTGCTAACTAAACAGGTCCTAGTAGAGGTCCCAGACGACGAGATAGGGATGGGCTTTTATTCTCCTCTATTCTTAGTCCCAAAACCAGATGGCTCTTACAGGACTATAATAAATTTAAAGAAACTTAATACCTTCCTAAGACTAAAGTCGTTTAAAATGGAGTCGATTAAGTCTGCAATAAAGCTTTTGTTTCCCAGGTGTTATATGGCAGTCTTGGACCTAAAGGACGCTTACTACCATCTCCCCATATATCGAGGGCACCAGAGGTTCCTGCGGGTAGCAGTCTGGTTCAGAGGTCGGATTCAGCATTTCCAGTTTGCGGCAATGCCATTCGGGCTATCCATGGCTCCTCGGGTATTTACCAAATTAATGCTGGAAGTAATGTCGTATGTAAGGCTGAATGACACCCTAGTTGTCCCTTACTTAGACGACCTACTCATAGTGGGGAATTCTGTTACACAGTGTGAAGCAAGAATAGCTAGGATTATCTCATCCCTACAAACACTGGGTTGGCTAATTAACTGGGAGAAGTCCAGACTAGAGCCAGTGACCTGTCAAAGGTTTTTGGGCCTGCAAGTGGACTCCGTAACTGAGGAGTGCTTTCTGCCAAACGCCAAAGTAATGGCCATAATCGATAAAGTACAGAATACTACAGGAGGACCCGTAATATCATTGAGACAGGGCATGTCCTTGCTGGGGTCTCTGATATCGTGCATTCCAGCGGTGCAATGGGCTCAGTTCCACTCCAGAGAACTACAGTGGGCTATTCTGCAGGAGACAGACTGCAGGGGCGGCTGGAAGGGAAGATGTCCCTATCGCCCGAGGTGGTTGAATCCCTAAAATGGTGGTTAATTCCTTCCAATCTATCGAAGGGAGTACAGTGGTGGGTGACTCCCTCCAAGATACTCACCACGGATGCCAGCCCCTTAGGTTGGGGAGCCCACCTAGAGGAGCACATGGTACAAGGCTGGTGGCGTGAGAATGAAATAGAGGCCTCCTCTAATGTAAAGGAGCTAACAGCGATTTTTTTTACGCGATATCCTACTTTCTCCCGCAGTTAAGAGGCGCCCACGTAAAGATCCAGACAGACAATACCACCGCAGTGGCCTATATAAACCAGCAAGGAGGCACGCGGTCAATGCCACTGATGTCTATCGCGGGAAAGATTCTGGAGATGGCCGAGGTCCATCTTCTCTCCTTGTCAGCGCTCCATATAAGAGGAGTGGACAACTCCCGAGCAGACTATCTCAGTCACCAGGCCCTATACCAGGGAGAGTGGGTCCTCAGCAGAGACGTCTTCGAAATGATAGCGTCAGAGTGGGGCAGACCGGAGATAGACCTATTCGCAACCAGAGCCAACAGGCGCGTAAAAAGGTTTGCTTCTCTCTACAGGTCGGACAACCCAGACATTCTAGATGCCCTCCAAGCACCCTGGGAATTCCAACTAGCCTATGCCTTCCCTCCAATGGTGCTACTACCAACAGTAGTCAGGAAAATAAGACAGGAGAGGGCGAGGGTCATCTTGATAGCCCCGTTTTGGCCAAAAAGACCGTGGTTTTCATGGCTGAGAGCCATGTCGGTAACCGACCCGTGGATCCTGCCGCTGCACCAGAATCTTCTCTCGCAGGGACCCTGCTACCATCCACAGGCCAAAGCCCTGCACCTAGCGGCCTGGAATTTGAAAGGGAGCTACTGAGGCAGAAGGGTTTCTCAAAGAACCTAATCAATACCCTGCTACAAAGCAGGAAGGAGTCCACGACAAAAATATATGCTAAGGTGTGGAGGAAGTTCCTGGCCTTTCACCCAACAAAACTAGCTGGTGAAGTACCCATTACGGCCATTCTAGTTTCTACAAAAAGGCCGAGAACTGAGACTCTCAGTAAACACTCTTAAGGTCCACGTGTCAGCCCTAGGAGCCCTGTTTAACTATAACGTGGCAGCAAATAGATGGGTGACTCGGTTTATCTCGGCTTGTCAACGAGCAGAACCGGTGCATGTGCCTCGGCTACCAGCGTGGAACCTTACTCTAGTTTTGGATGCCTTCACTCAGGCACCATTTGAGCCCATAAGCTCAGCATCAGTAAAGTGCCTCTCATTGAAAACGGCTATGCTGGTGGCCTTAGTATCGGCCAGGAGAGAGAGCATGAAGATCACTCAATCAGTAGACCCACCGTTCCTGTTAACAACACGAGACAGTCTCATTTTAAAGACGGACCCGTCCTACCTGCCCAAACGGGCAACTAAATTTCATAGGTCTCAAGAGATATGCCTACCTTCATTCTATGAGAACCCGTCAACACAGGACGAGGAGAAATATCACACCTTAGATGTGAAAAGAGCCGTGCTAGCCTATCTAGATAGGACCAGTCCCTGGAGGCAGAGTAGGTCTCTTTTTGTCTCATTCCAGGGCAGCAGGAAGGGGTCTGCAGTTACATCAGGCACGATATCCAGATGGATTAGAGATGCGATCACAATGGCGTATCTGACAAAAGGAGAAGACCCTCCACTGGGGATTAAGGCGCACTCCACTAGAGCCATATCATCCTCCTGGGCCGAGAGGGCGAACGTCCCAATTGAACAAATATGTAAGGCTGCAACCTGGTCTTCTCCGTCTACCTTTTATAGTCACTATAGACTAGATTTGTCCTCTACCGAGGATCTAACTTTTGGTAGATCAGTCCTTAACACGGTGTGCCCGCCCAAGTGATTATCTCTGGAAATCTCTCAGTGGGTGCTGTCGTGGCGAAGAGGAAAAACCGGATTACTTACCGGTAATACTCTTTTGTAGCGTCCACGACAGCACCCGCTCACTTCTCTCCCGTAAGAATTTTTCACACATGGGTCTCCTTGGTGGTGGAGATTGTGATTTAAGTTAGATATGTGATTAAACTTAGTAAACATAAAACTACATAGGGGTAAGATAGATGAATTGCCCAAATAAATTGACTATAACATGTATGGCGGTTCCTCTGTTGTTCTCGGTAACACAAACTGAGGGAGCGAGGGGGACCGCCCCATTTATCTCTCTGTAGGTTTCCTGTTCCGGGGGCGGATCCCCTCTCTCAGTGGGTGCTGTCGTGGACTCTACAAAAGAGTATTACCGGTAAGTAATCCGGTTTTCCATTTCATTTGAAAAAACTTTTTTAGAAATTGGCTGCAACACATCTGAAAAAACTTAGGATAAAGCCATGTCTACCCTTGTATAGCATCCCCTCTCGTTTTTACAAGTCTGTTGAATGTTGTCCCATTCTTGTCTCTTTAAAGATTCTCACGGCTCAACATTCCTGGGTAGTCTTTGATGGCTTTTTTGTACTTTTTAAATGTTTCTTATTCTATTTTCAATACATTTTATGGTAAAGTGAAAGGTAACATTCAAAACTGCAACTGGTCCAGCAAAAAACAAGGCCCCTTATGGCTAAGTCGATGTAAAATTTTTAAAGATCTGGCTCTTAGAATAAGGGGAGGAAAAAGATGAAAGCACAAAAAATGAAAATTGGCTATTGTGGAAGAAGTTGAGAAAGGTGCAGTTTAATTACATTGGGTACCCAACTTGGAGAAAAAACAGATGAGGTCACCCGGTTGGAGTCATAATGACTGGTTTTGATCAATGTATGTTGTTTGGTAGTACTAGGCAGGAGGCCTTGCACCCTGACAGCTAGATTATTTAGGACATGTATTTATTGGACAGATCAATTGATGCATTTTGTCATCCTCTTGCTTAGAATTAACAGCCACCTTTCCTCTCAGTTACTATAGATGGAAAATGGCTATACAAGCAAGGTAAAAATTGAGTATAAAAACCTAGAAAATTAGAATGAAGAGAAACAAAAAAACAGAACATGAAAGCATTCCTGAACACAATCTACAAGGAACTTGGTGTTTTACTAGGACAATATGGTCATATGTCTGTCAAGCAAATGGAAGAACAGATGAAGAAAGTAATAACCTGGTAGTTGTAAAATATTCCAATCTAAAACTAGGAACAACAAAGATTATAGAGAGGACAGGTGGACCTAGGGGTCCTTTACCACACACACTCTCACTTATGGATTTTCAGTAATCCCATACAGGTGAAAAGCAGCACCCAAGTGATCACAGATCCATGTACAATAGGTCACTCTTGAAGTCTAATTTGAGTGGCAAGCTCAACTGTTGCCATCACTCCCATTAAGCTTTAGCTGAGTGGAGAGGGTCATGGGCAAGTATCGTCATTTCTATAGGTGGCTTACACCGAGAGGTGGGTTCTGATTCTTTGGGTTGATATAGAGCTAAACAAATTTTACCCAATCCCTGGAAACAAGGTTCAAGATTCTGCAGGTCAGGAAACTGAGAATCATTGAGAAACTCCTAACGCATGTGAATAAAATAAACCTTCCACCTAATAACTTCTTACAATTAATTCTACTTATTGCTGTTTGGCAGGAACCACATGACAAAGTACAGTGAGTAAAAGGAATTCTTGTTCCTGTCTAATAGCTCTGTTTCCTCAGTTGATGAATAGCACCATACTGGAACTATTTACCTAATGCATTGCACATCTTCATATGGGCCTCCAGTCTACCAATAACACACATGTGTAAAGTGGTGCAGAGAGATCTGAGCTTCTAGGAAAACATACAACAAGCTATTCAATTTGTAATGGAAGAAGTATAGAAGATGTCATCTGATCTGTCATGTGAACCTCATAGACAAGTGATAAGTGAATTTTTAAGATATTGTCTACTAGAAAATGAACAATTTTTTAGTACATATTTTCATGATAGAACCTTGGACCTTTCATTTAAATAAATGTCTAATAAAATGGGCCCCCTTCACAGTCAGCTGATCGCTGGAGGACCAGCTTCAGGAAGAGGGCCACGGATTTCTTCTGCAGCTTAAATTTGATTTTACATGAATGGAGCAATTCTGTCCAGGGAGAGTCAGTCAGCAGCTGATCAGAAAGTCGGTCGCCTATAGATTTCTCCTGCAGCAACAGGCTAATATATCTATATCAAACAAAGAAGAACTGCTTAAATTTTTGCGCCTGAAGCAGTGTGAGACTAGTGGAAAGCATGCCAAGATGGATGAAAGCTGTTTTTACAAATCATGGTTATTCCACAAAATATTGCTTTCAGAACTCTTCCTGAGGTAAAACATTAGTATTGTTGTTTCTAAATTATTATGAACTTGTTTTCATTGCATTATTTGAGGTCTGAAAGCACTGGGTTTGTTTTTTTTTTTTTGTTTTGTTTTTTTTAATTTTGACCATTTTTCTTTTGTCAGAAAAAACATACAAAATTTATTGCTTGGAAATTCGGAGACCTGTTGTCAGAAGTTTATAGACTAAAAGAACAATTCACATTTTATTCAAACATATACCTATAAAGAGAAAAATAAGACAAACCGAACATTTGAACGTGATCTCTTAATTTTTGCCAGAATATATATATATATTATGGCGCAATACAGACACCATCCATTTAGCTTCCATTTTTAATAAATTCATTGCAGTGATTATGCATAAAAACGGATTTCACGTGAATGTCATACTGATGGCAAAAACGGACATATGACTGCATACAGATGACAATACAAATGAAAGATCTTTAATTTTTTTTTCTGGATTTTATGATTCTTCATACACTTGTGTGAACCTAATAGATGATTCAGAGAGTGCAGCATATTATACTTCTCTGTACTGTCCATATACAAATCTGATAGTTTACGGACAGCACACTGACCAATACAAGTTAATGTGCTATTTCACATGACTGAGGGCTCATGCGGACGAGTGTATATGTGATGTCCGATTTTTAATTGATTAGCACATGGACAGCACATTGCCCCATGTTACTCAATAGGGCTGTTGAGTATGTACTAATTTCTTCCAAATTTCGGATGAGACTCACTTATTCAAATCTGTGGGTTTGTTAAAAAAAAAAAAAATCCAACACGGAACATCGAAGTGGCATTCGATTTTTTTTTTTTTTATATTTTTTTTTTTTTACAAAACATCTAGGATACTGTTTGTGATTACATACATGTTTTCACCTAGTTGCATGAATACAGATCACACACGGACATCACACGAACATAAAACACAGACAGGTGAAAATCGGATGAAAACTAGCAGAAAAAATTTTGAGTTTTCTAGATTAAACTAAGACAATACTTCATGATCGTATGCAACTTACATAATGGTCCAAGGGTAAAAAACCATAGCATACACTAGTCTGATCTGTTTTTCGGTTCAGACTTGCCAATTAAGCTTAGTGGGTGCAATGAAAAAAGATGATACAAGACCCCATGCTTATGACATCCTTTACTATTAACATGCGTAGGTAATTGTACTTGTCTTGTATGATATTTCAATGGCTATCTAAAATGGATGTCAAAACAGACATAAATATGAAAATACGGATGAAGTATGGTAAAAAGAAATTCCTGGATGAAAAATGGGTGATTTTTTTTTTTTTCATATGCTGGTCAGAAGTCAGCCTAATTGATAAGAGTGGAAACTCTCTCTATGGGGTTCATATAAGCCGAAAAGGCATATTGGCTTCATGCTAGTATATATTAATATTCTATAAACATTCAATGCATTTCTGATAAATGGCTATATTTAGTGTCGTAGATATGTTAGTTGGCACTCCTCGTTTTTGGGTGCCCGAGAATGGTTCCAATCCGTACACTGCACAATTGAGAAAATGTGTACTTTTTCTGATTAATTTTATTATTGAACAACTAGGGTTCTGTCAATCCAAGTGCTTACTAAACCTGAATATGTAATTTTGTCTTTTTTAAGAGAATATCTGTGTGCAGAATTATTGGGCAACTATTAGTGCACAGAATCATTATGCAACTAAATGAAAAACTTAAATTTTCCCATCTCAATTGTTTTTTGTTTTTCATCTGATAAAGTGAGAACAATAACTCAAAATGTGCAAAAAATACATTTGACATTTCCAAATATCAGTAACCAGTATAGCCCCCCTTTTCAATGTCACTAACCATCCATACATCCATGGAGTCTGCCAGTCTCTTAATCTATTGACTATCAACTTTTTCAGCAACACCAACCATGGCCTCCCTGACACTGTTCAGATTTGGTGTACTGCTTCCCTTCACTGTAAATCTCCCGATTTTAAGAAGGGCCTAGAAGTTCTCAATAGGGTTTAAGTCGGGTGACGAACACTGTGACCAGGAGGTCCTGGAGGATGAGACCCACTTCCTGCTACACTGCTCCAAGTACTCAGCAGTGAGGGACACTCACTTCAGGAGACTCACATCTCTTCCCGGATTTCATCACCATGAAGGAGGAAGAGAAAACATATCCTGCTGGGGGAAGAAGAGAGAGCAGTGGAGATAGCAGCGTGGTATGTGACCGAATGTCATAGACTGTGAGAAGCAACTATGATATGCTATGGACTTCTATGGCCCCCACCCTGGATCTGCCCCATGCCCCCCCATCCACCTTCCCTATGCCATGGACTTCTACAGCCCCACCCTGGATCTGCCTCATCCCCCCCATCCACCTTCCCTATGCCATGGACTTATAGCCCCCACCCTGGATCTGCCCCCATCCCCCCAATCCACCTTCCCTATGCCATGGACTTCTACAGCCCCATCCTGGATCTGCCCCCATCCACCTTTCCTACAGCCCCTACCCAACATTCCTACAGTCCCTATCCCTATTCCCTCTTGTACACTTGCTTTGGCAAAACTAATGTGTATTTAGTCCTGAATATAAAGCTTCTTTGAATTGAATTGTGTGCCATATTATTATTCTTTCATCTTTAAGACTATACTAGCTAGCCAAGCAATGGATGATTTTGATGCATACGATAGAGCATTGTCTTGAATAAAAAATCATGTTTTTTTATTGAAAGAGGCAGACTGTTTCCTGTACCATTGCTTAAAGAACGTGTCTTCTCAAAATTGGTTTGGGATTTGAATCCATGTTCAACTTGCTCATCTCTAATAAAACCAGCCCATAGCTGTAACACACCTCCACCTTACTGGAGTCAAAGTAGATGTCTGTGTCTGTTACTGATCCAGCCATGGGCCCATGCATTTGGTCCATCATCTCATCAAAACATAAAACCGTTGAAAAAAATCTATCTTCAATCATTTCTTGACCTAGTCTTGACATTTCCACTTCTGTTGTCTTGTTCAATGGTGGTCAGGTTTCAGCCTCCCTTACCTTGGCCATGTCTCTGAGCACTGAACACCTTGTACTTGTGGGCACTCCAGAGTCTTTGAAGTTCTGGGAAATGACAGCACTTGAGGATAATGAACTCTTGGTTGCTTCACGTTTGATTCTTCTCACGTATTTGGTAGTTAATGTACGACTTATTTTTCTTAACCCAAATTTGTGACCCTGACTATTGCCTACAAAACGTTTTAATGGTTCTGTGATCACGCCCCAATATCTTACAATTCTTGATACAGCATTCTTGAAATTGCTAAGTAGACTACAAGTAAGACTTGTAACAATCTTTTACTTTTCAGAGTCAATTAAATATCTTTCGGCCCATTTTACCTGAGGAAAACAAGCTGCTTAATAATTCTGCACACCTTGATAAAGGGTGTTGTATCTTTGGGCCACAACTTCCCTCATTACACAGATACACATCACCTGATCTGCTTCATCCAATTGTAGGGAAGGTGACCTGACGGATGGACGGACTTGTGAGTTATGATAGAAGGAAAACAGCTGAACAGTGTAGACAAAGTGCAGTACCCTGGATGACCACAAGATGGCAGGGGGGAGTGTGAGTTCAGGATTTGACAGCAGCCTAGGGCTTTTGAAACCGTTGGTCATGGGGGGGCGGAGTTACAGGGAACCAGGAAAGTTATAAATTTGACAGGAGGGTTACAGAAAGTTCCAGTCCCCGGGAGGAGCTCAAGAGACGAGAAGTCTGTGACAAACTATGTGTTGTGAGGAGAGCTAAACCAGGGGACTGAGGAGGAAAGAAGTCAGGGGGGTGGTCCTGACACGAAGTACTGCAGTACAGACGAGGTCCCAGGGGAAAGCATACCGAATTTGACGACGACAGCTGACCAGTAAAATTGCTGTTGGTGTACAGGCCTAAGGCGGCCACAGTGACCAAACTGGCAGGAACGTCACTAAGCTGAAAAAGGGACGGTGTGTGTATCCACGTCTCAAGTGAAAGTACGGTGTGTGTATACCGGGGCCTGGAAACGGAGGGCCGTGAAAGGATTGCGGTGTATTGCTGGGGCCGTCAGACGGACGGCTGGGAATAAACTTGGACCTGTTGTACCTGAAATCTGCCTCCATCTGGTGTCTGTGATGTCTTTGCGTGGTAAAAGAGGAACCACCCCCCAGTCCGGCCCTCGACCCTACATTTGGCGTAGTCGGCAAGATCACCGCCGCTAATACGATACCTTCCGTGGCAGGCCTGCATCTGTAGAACCGAGAAGGACTTGGACTGTTATGTTGTGGAATATCAACACCTGTGGATTACAAATTGCTGACCTGTGGATTACAAATTGGGGACGCTGTTGTGGATCTGTGCTACTGACAGAGGATCCGGGGCGGCACCAGGTTCTGTCCAAGATGGCGGTGGTGCTCCAACGCAGGGGAGAGGCCCGGGTGTTTGCAATTGTTCCGGACGGCCTGGGGCCCCCTCCAACGTACCCCTGGGGGAAGAGAAGTGTGCCAGGAGGCCGCCGCTCCCACATACTGGACCCTGGCAGCTGGGTGGAGAAACCGGCCATTGCCCCACCCAACAGAGGGAGTGGCTCGGAAGAAAAGGCAGGCTGCGGCTGTTTGGCGCCATTTGACTGTTGCCCACCGGACAGGATGCGAAGCTGTAGTTGTCGAGGCCTCGGACGCCTGGAGTGGCGGTGGCATCGGGAAATTGAGTCTCGCTGGGAGACCTGCACCTGGGAGTCACGGACAGCCATCCCGACCTCTGGCAGAGAAGAGGAGCGAATGCAGGCCCCGCGGGAGCAGCCGCCACAGACAACACCAGAGAGCCTCCCCGCGGAATCCCTGAGCCTGGAGGCTAGCCCCGCCAGATGGCGGGGTGAAGAGCGGAGGCTGCTGGATGATGTGCCGGAGGCCGCGGCGCCGGGGAAGGTGAGAGTTCCTCCGGCTCAGCAAGCGGCCTCCACCACTCGGCCGCAGCACATGGCCTCCCGTGTACCTGAGAGCCTACCCGCGGCCGACGCTGCTACGTTCCCCCTGCCAGCAGCACCCTCGTCCATGAAACCGGCCGCTACTCTGGCCCCGTCTGCAACTCCGGGTGCGGCCTGCCCCGCGGTCACTTCTGCGTCATCACCGGAGTCGGTCGCAGCCTACTTGTGGAGCTCTGCGGCTTATTCATCGGAGACTACGGCTGCCCCTACCAGCCGCCTGGCCCCAGCGGCTGCTGGGCCATTGACATCTACGGCCGCCTCTGCTCCGCCTTCAACCCTGGCTACGTCCCGCCCACTGGGGCCTACGCTGGACCCTCTGTGTCATGGAGGTCATCAAAAAGAAGAAGGCCAGGGAGCGGGAAGTGTGGAACCTGCTCCATGAGAGGGGAGAGGCTGGTATGGCTGCTACACGATCCTTGGGATGGCTCGTGTATACTAACTTACAAAAAGGGTACGGGTTCATTCGAGACCTCGCAACCGGCCAGAAAGTGTATATTAATGTGACCTCTATACGTCATGGCTGGGCCTTGCAAGAGGGGGACTTGGTATCCTACTATAAGGAGTATTGTCCCCGCGGCTACTATGCGGTAGCTGTGCTCTCTGAACCCGAGGAACATGAACCCCCGTAGAGAGGACTCTAAGGACACTCCCTGTATCCTGGGAGCTCCACGGCTGTGGGGCCTCTTGCTACCAGCCACCAGAAGATGGTTTGGACTGTCGGGAAACTGCTGCATCGGTATTCAGATCATGGGGACAGTTTGCGTCCTGGTTAAAGGAAAAAAAAATTTTGTGTGTTTTTTTTCCCCTCTTACACCTATAGGAGAGTTAAAATGTTTTGCCTGACATAGCGGGGATGCAAATACAGAAAAAAAGGGGAGTGTCAATGTCCAAGGAAGGGGGAGTAAACCTGTTATGTTTTTTTGTGTGTTGGCTAAAAAGAATCAGTAAATGAAAAAGGGGGTACTTGTGCTATTATAAAGTTGGTTTAATGTGTAATATGCATAAGAAAATTGCAACAGGTCCGGGTATGGGGGTCTGTGTGACCAAAGGGACTATGAGATAAGAGGGTCAGTGTGACCGGGACGCCGACCATGACTTGTTACTGAGAGAGAGGCAAAGAGATGGAAGATGTGGAAACAGACAGCAGTCCAAAATCAGGTCCCTGACACCACGGACACCCCAGAAGAAAGAAGGCGGACGCTGACAATGATCTGGTAGGCGTGAGGCCTCAGTCAGGGCATACCAGATAGTGAAAGGTGACAGAAGGGGAAAGTAGGGGAAGCTTCAAAATGACGAAGGCAGGGACTATGATTGTCGGGGAAGACAATAGGCAAAGGAAGGGAAAGTGTAGGGAAGGTGACCTGACGGATGGACGGACTTGGAAAACAAGCTGCTTAATAATTCTGCACACCTTGATAAAGGGTGTTGTATCTTTGGGCCACAACTTCCCTCATTACACAGATACACATCACCTGATCTGCTTCATCCAATTGTAGGGAAGGTGACCTGACGGATGGACGGACTTGTGAGTTATGATAGAAGGAAAACAGCTGAACAGTGTAGACAAAGTGCAGTACCCTGGATGACCACAAGATGGCAGGGGGGAGTGTGAGTTCAGGATTTGACAGCAGCCTAGGGCTTTTGAAACCGTTGGTCATGGGGGGGCGGAGTTACAGGGAACCAGGAAAGTTATAAATTTGACAGGAGGGTTACAGAAAGTTCCAGTCCCCGGGAGGAGCTCAAGAGACGAGAAGTCTGTGACAAACTATGTGTTGTGAGGAGAGCTAAACCAGGGGACTGAGGAGGAAAGAAGTCAGGGGGGTGGTCCTGACACGAAGTACTGCAGTACAGACGAGGTCCCAGGGGAAAGCATACCGAATTTGACGACGACAGCTGACCAGTAAAATTGCTGTTGGTGTACAGGCCTAAGGCGGCCACAGTGACCAAACTGGCAGGAACGTCACTAAGCTGAAAAAGGGACGGTGTGTGTATCCACGTCTCAAGTGAAAGTACGGTGTGTGTATACCGGGGCCTGGAAACGGAGGGCCGTGAAAGGATTGCGGTGTATTGCTGGGGCCGTCAGACGGACGGCTGGGAATAAACTTGGACCTGTTGTACCTGAAATCTGCCTCCATCTGGTGTCTGTGATGTCTTTGCGTGGTAAAAGAGGAACCACCCCCCAGTCCGGCCCTCGACCCTACATTTGGCGTAGTCGGCAAGATCACCGCCGCTAATACGATACCTTCCGTGGCAGGCCTGCATCTGTAGAACCGAGAAGGACTTGGACTGTTATGTTGTGGAATATCAACACCTGTGGATTACAAATTGCTGACCTGTGGATTACAAATTGGGGACGCTGTTGTGGATCTGTGCTACTGACAGAGGATCCGGGGCGGCACCAGGTTCTGTCCAAGATGGCGGTGGTGCTCCAACGCAGGGGAGAGGCCCGGGTGTTTGCAATTGTTCCGGACGGCCTGGGGCCCCCTCCAACGTACCCCTGGGGGAAGAGAAGTGTGCCAGGAGGCCGCCGCTCCCACATACTGGACCCTGGCAGCTGGGTGGAGAAACCGGCCATTGCCCCACCCAACAGAGGGAGTGGCTCGGAAGAAAAGGCAGGCTGCGGCTGTTTGGCGCCATTTGACTGTTGCCCACCGGACAGGATGCGAAGCTGTAGTTGTCGAGGCCTCGGACGCCTGGAGTGGCGGTGGCATCGGGAAATTGAGTCTCGCTGGGAGACCTGCACCTGGGAGTCACGGACAGCCATCCCGACCTCTGGCAGAGAAGAGGAGCGAATGCAGGCCCCGCGGGAGCAGCCGCCACAGACAACACCAGAGAGCCTCCCCGCGGAATCCCTGAGCCTGGAGGCTAGCCCCGCCAGATGGCGGGGTGAAGAGCGGAGGCTGCTGGATGATGTGCCGGAGGCCGCGGCGCCGGGGAAGGTGAGAGTTCCTCCGGCTCAGCAAGCGGCCTCCACCACTCGGCCGCAGCACATGGCCTCCCGTGTACCTGAGAGCCTACCCGCGGCCGACGCTGCTACGTTCCCCCTGCCAGCAGCACCCTCGTCCATGAAACCGGCCGCTACTCTGGCCCCGTCTGCAACTCCGGGTGCGGCCTGCCCCGCGGTCACTTCTGCGTCATCACCGGAGTCGGTCGCAGCCTACTTGTGGAGCTCTGCGGCTTATTCATCGGAGACTACGGCTGCCCCTACCAGCCGCCTGGCCCCAGCGGCTGCTGGGCCATTGACATCTACGGCCGCCTCTGCTCCGCCTTCAACCCTGGCTACGTCCCGCCCACTGGGGCCTACGCTGGACCCTCTGTGTCACGGAGGTCATCAAAAAGAAGAAGGCCAGGGAGCGGGAAGTGTGGAACCTGCTCCATGAGAGGGGAGAGGCTGGTATGGCTGCTACACGATCCTTGGGATGGCTCGTGTATACTAACTTACAAAAAGGGTACGGGTTCATTCGAGACCTCGCAACCGGCCAGAAAGTGTATATTAATGTGACCTCTATACGTCATGGCTGGGCCTTGCAAGAGGGGGACTTGGTATCCTACTATAAGGAGTATTGTCCCCGCGGCTACTATGCGGTAGCTGTGCTCTCTGAACCCGAGGAACATGAACCCCCGTAGAGAGGACTCTAAGGACACTCCCTGTATCCTGGGAGCTCCACGGCTGTGGGGCCTCTTGCTACCAGCCACCAGAAGATGGTTTGGACTGTCGGGAAACTGCTGCATCGGTATTCAGATCATGGGGACAGTTTGCGTCCTGGTTAAAGGAAAAAAAAATTTTGTGTTGTTTTTTTTTCCCCTCTTACACCTATAGGAGAGTTAAAATGTTTTGCCTGACATAGCGGGGATGCAAATACAGAAAAAAAGGGGAGTGTCAATGTCCAAGGAAGGGGGAGTAAACCTGTTATGTTTTTTTGTGTGTTGGCTAAAAAGAATCAGTAAATGAAAAAGGGGGTACTTGTGCTATTATAAAGTTGGTTTAATGTGTAATATGCATAAGAAAATTGCAACAGGTCCGGGTATGGGGGTCTGTGTGACCAAAGGGACTATGAGATAAGAGGGTCAGTGTGACCGGGACGCCGACCATGACTTGTTACTGAGAGAGAGGCAAAGAGATGGAAGATGTGGAAACAGACAGCAGTCCAAAATCAGGTCCCTGACACCACGGACACCCCAGAAGAAAGAAGGCGGACGCTGACAATGATCTGGTAGGCGTGAGGCCTCAGTCAGGGCATACCAGATAGTGAAAGGTGACAGAAGGGGAAAGTAGGGGAAGCTTCAAAACGACGAAGGCAGGGACTATGATTGTCGGGGAAGACAATAGGCAAAGGAAGGGAAAGTGTAGGGAAGGTGACCTGACGGATGGACGGACTTGGAAAACAAGCTGCTTAATAATTCTGCACACCTTGATAAAGGGTGTTGTATCTTTGGGCCACAACTTCCCTCATTACACAGATACACATCACCTGATCTGCTTCATCCAATTGTAGGGAAGGTGACCTGACGGATGGACGGACTTGTGAGTTATGATAGAAGGAAAACAGCTGAATAGTGTAGACAAAGTGCAGTACCCTGGATGACCACAAGATGGCGGGGGGAGTGTGAGTTCAGGATTTGACAGCAGCCTAGGGCTTTAGAAACCGTTGGTCATGGGGGCGGAGTTACAGGGAACAGGGAAAGTTATAAATTTGACAGGAGGGTTCCAGAAAGTTCCAGTCCCCGGGAGGAGCTCAAGAGACGAGAAGTCTGTGATAAACTGTGTGTTGTGAGGAGAGCTAAACCAGGGGACTGAGGAGGAAAGAAGTCAGGGGGGTGGTCCTGACACGAAGTACCGCAGTACAGACGAGGTCCTGGGGGAAAACATACCGAATTTGACGACAGCTGACCAGTAAAACTTCTGTTGGTGTACAGGCCTAACAGAAGAGAAAAGATGCGCACTCTTGCTATGGAGGTAGGTGCTGACTGTACGTGGAGGGTCCACAAACAATAGTCAATAGATGAACAGTCGCACTCGAGTGGATTAATCTTGCCAAACAATCTTCAAGATTTTCAAAATTTTTGAATTTTTTATTTTATTTTCAATAAATCAAATAGTGTAACACCGCAGACAAAAGAAGTATCCAAGATGTGAGTATAATATGGTTATCCAGGATGTGAGTATAATATTCCCTGGAAACGGAGGGCCGTGAAAGAATTGCGGTGTATTGCTGGGGCCATCAGACGGACAGCTGGGAATAAACTTGGACCTGTTGTACCCGAAATCTGCCTCCATCTGGTGTCTGTGACGTCTTTGCGCGGTAAAAGAGGGACCACCTCCCAGTCTGGCCCTCGACCCTACACAATAAGCCTTCACGTTTCTACAGTTTGGCGTTTGAAAATCTGCATAAACGTTATGATCAAAATACTCACTTTATACACACAAATAATTATGCACATAGTGTATATAGATCAAGAACAAAGAACTTGACACTCCATTATAAGAAACACTCATAAATACTCTGTTGTAAATTATATGTAACAGTAAGTAGCAAGTGCTAGTAAAAGATGTTAACAAAACCAGGGTATTTAGTTGATACGTTTTTGTTTTTGCAAAAAAATGAACGCTCAGCCACTCCACCACATCACGGTGTACCCTTCTCGGAGCAGTCCTATCTAATATATTTAAAACCTGATCATGTGAACAATTCCATCATGAGCAGGGTTCAGTAAGACCCTTTTCACACCACCCAAGAACTAAGACACAGAAAAAATCTTTTACTAGCACTTGCTGCTTACTGTTACATATATTTTACAACAGAGTATTTATGCACGTTTGTCATACTGTGTGTTTTTTTGTGTCTTAGTTCTTGGGTGGTGTGAACAGGGTCTTACTGACCTGGTCACTTTGTGTATGTGTCATGTGTTCTGACTCCATTATAAGAAGCAGACAAAGGTCCGGATTGTGGACTCGCACGTCACTCAGAAAATGACTGTTTTAGTCCACAATCCAGCCCTTCGTCACACCCAATAGATTGCATGTTTACCATGCTTTACCTTTAGCATTATTTTCTGCTTAATCCGCTTTTAGTGTTTTAGCAGAAAATATCAGCCGTGTCTCCTGTTCCCACACAATCCATTGGGTCAGACAAAGGTCAGGGTTGTGGACCAAAACATCACACACTTTCAGTCTTGGATTCTGTCTGTTGGGTATATAGTGGGAATAATAAGTATTTGATACACTGCAGATCTAAAACTTTGTCCCTGGGCTCTTTGGTCTTGGCCATGGTGAAGAGGTTGGAGTGTGATTGATTGTGTGGACAGGTGTCTTTTATACTGGTAACGAGTCCAAACAGATGCAATTAATACAGGTAATGAGTGCACAGTAGGAGGGCTTCTGAAAGAAAAACTAGCAGGCCTGTGAGTCAGAATTCTTGCTCTCTTATTTCATGCAATAAAATGAAATTAATTATGTAAAAATCATACAATGTGATTTTTCTAGTTTATTTTTAGATTCTGTCTCCCAGGTGAAGTGTACCGTATTTTTGGCTTTGTGAGATGCACTTTTTTTTTTCGCCCCAAACTTAGGGGGAAACTGGGGGTGCGTCTTACAAAGTGTACATGCCTTACCTGGTGTAGGCCGCAGGGGTGTCCAGTGGTGCTGTGGGTGTTTCCGTTGCCCATCAGTGTCTCTGGCACTGCCAGAGCCCTGGGGCACTTTCTCAATTCCCTCTGTGTGATGGACTGGAGGGAACCATGAAAGTGCCCCGGGGCTCTGGCCTGTTGCAAAATGTCAGCAGAGCCTCGGACAGTGTCGGAAACACTGCTGGACACCGGAGACACTTGGCAGCTGCACAAGACCCCCGCCGCAGCATGCTACACATTGGAGCACCCCCTCATCCCTGCCTGCGGCCTGCAGCATCACCACACTCCTGCCTCCTCCAGCAGTGACCCTGGGACCCCACTTCACTGCGGCCACCACCCCCGGTAAGCAATAAGATGCATGGATTACAAGAAGCACCAACATTTTATTAAAAAATATTTTTTTCTTAATTTTCTCCTCAAAATTTGGGGTGCATCTTATAATCCGTTGCGTCTTATAAAGTGAAGAATACGGTATATACAATAAAAATTACAGACTTCCATTCTTTATAGGTGGGAAAACTTGCAAAATCAGCAGTGTATCAAATACTACTTTTCCCCTCTGTAGGAATGAATGAGTGAGTGTGCGTGGTCCATTATAAATCAGAGACTCGATGCTGTATGCTTTATTCAACTTCAGTACAATTATGATACATATTTTAAATGTCCTTTTTTTCTGATTTTTTTTTTTTTTTTTTCTGTTTTTTTTTTTTTTTTCCCAGAAATCTTTTGAGGACAAGTGTAATGTGCCATTTTTAAAAATCTATAAACATGGCGAATAGTGATAAAGGACTACAAGAAGTCAGAGATATAATTGCAGCTGCTCATAAAGACTGCTCTCTCTCGGACAAGCTACAGTTTTACGACCGGTGGGCTACACGGTATGAAGAGGTAAGAGATCCTGGCTATCTAGACAAATTGGGTCTTAATCCCCCGACTACAGATAAAGAAGGATACGCCATATAGGCAAACGAAACACAGGATTTATGGCCGGAATAGCTGAAAAAAAGAAACATGCTGCTTGCGTAGATAGCATTCCCATGAAATAGAATTTGGACACACCTGACTATAAGTATGTTTCTCATGATCGTTAAGATATTTTTATCTCAAGGCTAATGCTCAAATGCTTGAAAGGAATTTTTGAAACACAAATAAGATTTATTTTATTCAATACAATAGTGGAGGTGGAGAATGCTGGCTCTGGGATTATCACCATATACTGTAAATCTGTTCATGAGCCGTAAATTTGTTCCCAATTAGCAAAGCCTTTCCATAACGTATGGACTCTGTAGTGGCTCATAACAATCTCGGCTCTTTAGAAGGACATTTATCGCGGTAGTTCATAATATGAGAATGGCCACTGGAAAGACCAAAACCTCCTTATAACGCACAGTATAGGTTTAGAGCAACATACCACAGAAATCATTTGTTTTCTATACCACAGATAGGAGGCTAAATACATCTTTAACGTTAATCTGTTGCCGAATGTATGCTGCCCCAGCCGACAGCACTGAAGTACCTACCGTACTTTTTTTATTCGGTTGTTTTTTTAAAAAAATAAATGTAGTTCTTTTGATCATAATTTTGGTATGTGCACACAGAGTATTTGCAGCAGAAATTTCTTGACCAGAAACTCGTCTCTTGGCAGGAAAAACGTTGCACATACTATGCGCATTTATATTCGTTTTTTTGCCTATGTTTTTGATTTTGTTTTTTCATTTGAATGAGAAAAACGCTGCAAAAAATGCTATAAAAAATAGGAGAACTACTTGCAAGTGGCCACCTTAAATACCTTTTCTCATGATTTGATACACCTGGCTATGAAGTTCAAAGCTCAATGAGGTTACAAAGCCTATTTAGTGCTTCAGGAAATCAGTAAAAAGTAGTTAGGAGTGTTCAAATCAAGAAAATGATAAGGGTGCCCATACTTTTGCACCGGTCAATTTTCTGTTAGTACAATAAACCTCATTTGAATCCAGAAATATAACGGAGTCCATCAGTTATTAGATATATGAAACTGAAATAGTTGTTGCAAAAACCAAAATTGCTATAAAGAAAAAAGGTTAACATTAATAGGGGTGCCCAAACTTTAACATATGACTGTAGATTTTACAAAATTTCATATTACAGAAAATTTCTGTTCAATAATTGACACTCTGTTCATATTTTAATATCGCAAGCATGTCCATACATGACTTACTGTGCATTGTGTAAAAGATATATAGCATAAAAATCCACAATAAGTCTTCAACATACTGTAATAGCTTTCTATAGGAGCAGCTAATGACTTTTACGCTATAATGTATACATGACTTAAATTTTGTATGTTTTTGTCGTGTTTTTTTTTCATTAAAGGATGTCTCAATCTTAGAATATAAAGCCCCACGTTTAGCCGCGCGGGCCTTGGCCTCAGTTTGTCTGGTAAATCGAGAGTTGCAGCTTGTTCTGGATGTAGCATGTGGAACTGGACGTGCAGCAGAAGAGGTACAAATGTTACCTGCAATACACAGTACAGCCACTAGTGGGCAGTAGTGCCAGTGATATTTCTATATACGGTAGTTAGCACCATAGTAACATAGTTAGCAAGGCCAAAAAAAGACATTTGTCCATCCAGTCCAACTGTAAAAAGTCTGAAATTATGGGAGGTTGTGGATAATTTGGAAAATATTGGTTAAGATGTCTGCATAATCTGCAAGATTTTAAGTAATGTATGAATGTAGAATTAATGAAAATGGATACACAATACAATTGTGCACTAGCGCTGCCACTTAATGTCGGAGCTTGAAGCTACATCTGCTAACACACTGCACAATGTACTGTACTGAAATAAACAATGCTGTGCACTACAGGCACCTGCAGTGCATATAAATATCAATAGGTGGAAGAGCGTCTACCTGTCAATGAGTTGTCTCAATGTATTTTGTGTAAATATCCATTAATTTTTCGCTGTTGACATTTGATGTATATGATTTCCTCCCCTCCAATGTTATGTTGGTTTTTTTTTTTTGGACATTTTCTATACCCCAAAAAGACCTTCCCTTTAATTTACCTTTATGTGCTACCTTATAGTGATATGATATTGGGTGGACTACAAAAAAACTGTTTGTTATGTATGTGCTCTTTAATTCTGACTCTTGATTCACATTTTGTTCTGCCTATATATAGTTTCTGGCACACTTTATGCAGTATGTGACCCCCTTGGTATAGCACTTTATGTGAATTTTTCTCGTAAATGTTCCTTCTGGAGTTTCAAATGCATATAATAGGTTATGATTTTCTATTAATTTGCACATTGTGCATTTTGTATATGTAGAAAAAAACATTCTGCCTCTGGTTATTTTGTATTGCTTTTCATGTATTTCTGATCACTGTAAGGACTATTTTGTTAGCTAAATTCCCTGCTTTTCCAATACAAAGCTTGGCTGGGGTGGAATAAGTTCCCCCTTAATTTTGTCTTCATGTAAAATGTGTGTCTTTTTTAACATTTGTTTTATTAACTTACACTCATGATCATATTGGGTTATTATAGGTATTTATCTCTTTCTGCATTGTTTGCCGTATTGTATTTTAATGACAATGGAATTTTTTATTAATTTCTTTTAGCTTGGCTTGATCATATCCTTTTTGTACAAATGTATTTTTTGCGATTCTTCACAGTAATCCTCCACTTTGGTACAATTTATCCTATTCACATGAATTGTCCTCTCAGGATATTTTCAAACCATGAGTATAAATGGGTAGATAAGTTTCCGCTTGAATGTAACTATTGCTATCTATGGGTTTCCTGTATATCTTGGTAGCTATGTTATTCTCATCTATAAATATAGTGATGTCTAAGAAATTCATTGATGTGGTACTAGTAGTAGAGTAAAATGTTAATTAAGATGATTTTCATTAATATCATTTAAAATTGGGTCAATGAGTCTTCTTGTCCACTGGACCAAATGAAATAAATATCTTCGATAATGCGTTTCCAGTGGACCAGACCCCCTTCCACCTGCCCATGTAGAGATTAGCGAAACTTGGTGCGAATCTTGCCCCCATCGCCGTACCCCAAATCTGCATGTAAAACTGATCATTAAAAAAGCTATTAATGTTTGCTTTAACTCACAATTTTAAATATGAAGTCTATCTGTTTTGATGGTATTTCTAGATCAGCCTTTCCCATTTGTAGGAAAACCTCCACCGCTTCCCATCCCTTTTCATTGTTGATGGCTTTATATAGTGACAATATATCTAATATCCACATAATTAATGCGATTCCCATTTGATTTATTTTAGTATTTGTAAAATGTGTTTAGGGTCTTTGATGTAAGTTGGTAAAGTTAGGACATATTTTTGTAGAATATGATCTAAATATTCAGAAAGGTTGGCTGTTAATTCATTACCGATATGAACAAGCCTGCCTGGTGTATTACGTTCATCTTTATGAATTTTTGGTACTTGATAGAACATGGCCAAGCATGGATTCTGGGTGTTTATATATCTTATATTCCTGTGCTGATAAGATGTTACTTTTTTTCCCTACATCAACTAAGGCTTTTAATTGTTTTTTTTTTAAATTAATGGTATGACTAAACTTTTTTTGTTTTAAATTTTTTATCCTTAAGCAGCCGCATAGCTTCAGCGCGGTATGTCTCTTGATCTAAAATAGTGATTCCCCCACCTTTTATCTGCTGGATGTATCAGTTTTTCCTGATTTTCTTGAAGTTTTTTTTTTTATATTTTGTTGTTCCATTTTTGGCAAGGCTATTATAGTTCTTTTTACTTACTTTCCAAAACTTGGTAAGCAGAGATATTATTATTAAGCTTCTGAATATTCCTTGATGTGGACTTGCATTTAAGATTAGTGTGTATATATTGCGTTCCATTTTCCTCATATTTTTGATCAGATCCAAGTTTTTTGCTAGTCGCATCAATGATGAGATTATTGATCTTCTTTTTATATGATAATTTTTTAAGGCTAAATTGCCCATGAATTTTTTTTTATACTTATAAAAGCATCAAATTCATTATAATAACAGGTGGGAGCACATTTTAAACCCTTTTGTAGTAAACTTAGTTCAGCATTTGTTAATTCATGTTTACGGAGATGGAAAATTTTTTGGCCTGCATCTACATTGTTAGTAGCGGTTTCTTTTTTTTGGTAGATTATCCCCCCTCATTAGTATTTTTTCTGGGCCATTCTTTTATCAGAGGGATGGATCTTGGTGTTGCGTTCTGTGATGTGTTCTCAATAATTTCAATAGACAAGATCTCAAAGCGATTATGAGTGATAACAGGATCTGGTTGGGTATTAATGGTAAGTAAGAAATCGCTCCATTTGATTTAGATTAATTTGGGATCTACTCGTTCTACTGGTGGTGAGATTGGTAGTAAATATCTTCTATGATCCCATCATTTTCGGTAATGTGAATTGAATTTTGGAATGAAGTGGTATGGACTGTAATCTCTAGTGAAGAACGTTCCATCGAATTGTCCATTGATTCTTATTTTTAATTCATAATTTTGTCTAATTGGTATGATCTATTTTATCAACATGGGGAATTTTGTCTCTGAAGAGTTTATATTCGGTAGCTTTTTTTTCCCTAATCTCCTGCTCTTTATCATGTACCCGCTTTTGTATGTTAATGGACAATGCGTTTTCTTGTGCAGGCCATCCAATATCATTTCACAAGGTAGCACATAATGGTAAATTAAAGAGAAGTACGGTACTTTTTGGGGCATAGAAAATATAAACAAAAAACATTGGAGGGGAGGAAATCCATATACATCAAATGTCAAGAGTGGAAAGTAAATGGATGTTCACATTAAATACATTGAAACCAGTAGGTCTCAATAGTGAAATGGAACTGTTTGCTTTTTAGGATATGATCAAATTAGTATTTGGACCAATGTGCTGTGGTACTTGCCTATAAAAGAACTGTCATTCACTATGGAGTGTAATCCCTGATGGAGGAGGACGGTAACTCAGAAACACGTAAGATAACCCAAACTCTTCTTTTTTTGCCTTGAAGAGAGCTTGTATCAAGCGACGTCTTGTGTGCACAGTGCAGCAGTTTTCTTTTTCAAACATGTAAAAATTAGCAAGCGAGACCGGCCGGAGCGCTGATGACACTGTTTGTCTAGCACAGCACGGATCCAAGGTGAAAGATCCACTGCATTCTCACAATTATACCACAGACCACCATTTATTACAGAAGAATCCAAACGCCATCAATATAGAGACAAATCATATTGACAGGTAGCCACTCTTCAACCTATTCATATTTCTATTCACTACAGGTGTATTTGGTGCATACCATCATTTTATTTCAGAATTCGTGAAGCAAAGTATTTAAAATGCAAGTGCACAATAAAAAAAAAATATATATATATATATATATATATATATATATATATATATATTTGTACTATGACCATATATATTCACTACTCCAACAGATCTCCGAATATTGCAACGGGCTTCCCTTGGAACGCCAAACGTTGCAATGGACTTCCAGGGAAAGTCCGTGTTTGAGTCCGCTCATCCCTACTCACTACATGTTGTGTGTTTCTCAATAAAATTTCCAGCTTTATTTTGTCTCCAACATTTAGTGACAGTTATCTTAGGTAATTCACATTTTTCGCTTTTATTGAGGCCATGTCACCACTTTTCATCAATAATATTAACACAGGGCAGTGTACGGGATCTGTAGACAATGCTAGGGGTTACCGATTTCCTTTTTATAAATTGTTCTACGTAAGAGGCCCAAAATCTTTCCAGTTTACAGAGCAAATATTGTTTTCAGGAATCCCACTCTGGATTGCCAAGTCACTGTCGGCGCTTCTACATCAATGTCATTTACAAATCTTCATACAGAGACAGAGCTGAAGATGCTCAGTCTAATGCAAAATCTGAAAGGGTATGTGTAATCTGGACAAGGGTTAATTTGACTTGTTACACCGAGACTGTCACCCCAAACTCCACCGTACAATGTTTAGGATCTACATTCACGCCAACATGCACAATTTATTATCGTGCCTTTATTTTGTGCATTAAATCCACATTGCTGACAACTGTTGTCTCAGTGCCATCCCTCAATGTAAAGCTTATGACCCATGAAATTGATTTTCCTTTGCGTCTAGGAAGCCTATAATCAGGACTGGATGTGCATGACTAGCCAAGGGAAGCGCTGTGCATTTCTTTCTTTACAGCTTCAGGCAAAATCCATAATGAAAGCTGGAGAAGTCTTTTTCACATTTGTTCTTGCATTTAGCCATTATTGTCACATGTCTTTCCTTTGAATGGGTTTAATCTGTGCTGTATAAATTCAGGGAAAAACTGGCTTGTTGAAAGCATTTCTAAATATATAAATTCCACTACATTTGTCCGACAGATTTCACCAGAGGTTCTGAGCATCCTTCCACAGCTGGCAGCTATGAGGGGCACATTGTTCAGCTGATCGTTTCAGTACCTGATTCTCTAAATCCCCTAAGAACTGACTTCTCCTGGGTTGTACTAGTACATGGCAGTTTTACAGGAGCACTATGCTTGGTAGCGAGGCACCTTTTAGTAGGGCTTCTATGCACAGGCTTAGTCATTCACCTGACAAAACTACATGTGAAACGCACGTTGGGGTGCTGGGCAATGTGGTTCTTCTTGAAAATCGCACATGGTCTGTATTTGTGAGCCTTGCTTATATGTATATTATGCATGCTACTTATTTCTATTTGGGGGTTACTGCTAACATACAGGGAACCGTATCATAGCAGGACAGTCTTATTGCTGTTCCTTGCATATGGTCTTGCTCCTTAACAGTCTACCTTAGTTATGCATATTTATGAGGCTTAGCTTGTCATAAATATTCATTATGTTATGCATGCCTGTTTTTTCATACATGTATGAATCACGCAGTCCCAACTGTTTTTTAAAGTTTTTGTTCAGTTTTGTTTTTTTGTACTGTTCTCTCATTGAGTCATTCATGAAACAGATTATTTTTTTTAATCATTTCTGTCTTCTGTCATAACAAAGTGGTGGTATTAAGTCTGAAATGATCTTTTGAGTGCTTACCCCACATACGGTTTATTTCCCTATACATAGTGGGTCTACAAATGCTTTTTATTGTGCTAAATATTGTTAATTGTGTTATTTTGGTGGCCAGTTCAGCTTGCGTGTATATTATAGCATCTTCAACGACAGATCCTTTGTGTCACTCAGCTCAGGGTTCCCAGACATTACATATACTGGGATAATTCATGAACTAGTACGGTAATTCCATTTAGTAACGTTAATAACCTTCACAGATCGCCCCTATTATCTTTGGCCAATGCTTAGTATGGTCGCTACTAAAGTAAAAACTTTTCTACTAGGTTCAGCAAATATAGGAAATGGGGACATTACGAAATAAGATTTTAGTAAGGTGATGTGTTATGAATGAGTCACCGAAGGAGGAAAAAACAAAAATACAAGCTAAGTCCAGAAAACCGGAGAGGTTGGTAGCTATCGGATTGCAGACCCCTGATCCTATTCACACAACTAGCAGTAGCCGTGGGGGGTTCTTACGGTTCCCTAGACCCCTCGTACACAGCCGGAGAACTAAATAAGCCTAAAGAAAGAAAGGGGAAATCTAAACTGCCCCAGAGCAGACCCCAAAGCAATAGACAGCCCCCAACATGTATTGTCGGTGAAAAGCAGATGAAAACACAGACAGAAAGACAGGCTGAGCAAACAATGGGGCCCAACTAACTAAATAGGAAAGGACAGAAAAGATACTGGCTGCAATCCGCAAAAATACTGCCAAAAATAATGTCCAACACGTCTGATAGAAAAAAGGCCCTGAAGTCACTAGACTTTAAAAACACTATATCAGCACTCAGGTATATTCTGAAGACTGAGAAAAAGATCAACTTGACCAGAGACAAAAATGGAGCCCAGCCTGTACCAACAAGGGCAGGCAGAACACACACACTAAGTAAGCAGACAATATCTCATGGAAAAATAAGAGAGCAAATACTTAGCTTTCAGAAGACAGGTACTGAACTGGTTTGCAAGAGCTCAGAGCAGAAAGGATCACCAGCACCCCTGTAGGGCGTCGGCTGCCTAATATCCACTCAGTGATTCCGGGTGTCCAATCAGGCTCCACCTGTTCAGATGACAGGTTCTTCCCAACCCAATCAATTTCACTACCTCTCTTCACCAGCAGAGGGAGTTCATCAGACATCAACGGTGAAGGGGAAAATGAACTCACAACAGTGATGACAAGTTAAAGGGGTATTCCAGTTTTCAGCAAATAAAAGTATGTAGTTTTTACTATGTAGTTTCTTTATGACTTCCTCCCTATTTTAAAGAGCTGTACGTGTTGACTTGCAGTATTTAAATGTTGCTGGTCTGGTCGGACGGGCATCCTCCCTGCAGTGTCTGTTCCTCCTCTCTGCTAGTAAAAGCTGTGCTCCGGCTCTGATTGATGTGGATGACGGCCGGCGATGTTACAAGACTTCATTCAGCTATGTGGATGATGAAGGACATGTCATCCACATCAATCAGACCTGGAGAACAGGTTTTACTAGCGGAGAGGAGGATGCCGCAAGGAAGGATGCCCATTGGACCAGACCAGTCTCCTTTTTAAGTACAATGTGGGACCAAATCAAATGGTATTTTTGAGGTGTACAGGTGGAATCAGAACACCATGTAATCGCTTGTGAAATGCAGAAAAACAGCAGAAAAAAGTGGTGACATTTGTTGGAATATTAAACAGGTGACAGGTTCCCTTTAAAGCTCAAGGCTGCTGGGGAGATTAAAGTTCATTTCCTTCCAGCATCCGGGTTTTCAATGCGGCTGCAGCATGACTTTAGCTTTCCATTATCCTCCATAATAAACACATTTGCACGTTAATAGCATTCTTTGACATGATAGGTTCCTTTAAGAAGGCGAACATCACTAACTTTACTGGGTTCTACAGTTTTTGGAAACCTTTTTGTCTCCTGCAGATTTACCAATTCTCTGAATGCTGAGTTTTGTATAACCCTGCCCACACCACTGATTGGTAGCTTCTGTATACACTTTCCATAGGCAGAAAGCTGCCAATCCATGGTGGTGGGAGTGGGGATATGGGTCGGGTTGGCTACCTGGGAGTAGTCCTCTAGTGATTATTTTCAGGCTAATAAAACAGTGATTTTGTATAACTACAGTGGCTTGCGAAATCTCACAACCTGGAATTTTAAGTTTTTTCACTTTGGATAAGTCTTTATGAACTTTCCACATCTAGCCACTGGGATTTTTGCCCATTTCTCATCACAAAACTGCTCCCGCTCCTTGAAGTTTACTGTTCACTAGATGTAGTCATCGATCGTCAAGTCTGACCATAGATTCTCAATCGGATTAAGATCTGCGCTCTCATTAGGCCACTCCAAAACGTTTACGCATTTCCGCTTAAACCATCGAGTGTTGCTCTAGCAGTAAGCTTTAGGTCATTGTCTTATTGGCAGGTGAACTTCCATCCCAGTCTCAAATCACTAACAGACTAAAACCAGTTTTGCTCAAGAATATCCCTGTATTTCGCACCATCCATTTCCCCCTTGTCACTGACCATTTTCCCTGTCCCTACTGCCAAAAAACATCCTCATACCATGATTCTGCCACCACCATGTTTCACTGTGGGATGGTCTTCTTGGGGTGATAAGCTGTGTTGATTTGGTGCCAGACATAGCATTTACCTTGGAGACCAAAAAGTTCAATTTTGGCCTCATCTGACCACAGCTATTTCCTCCATACATTTGGGGAGTCTCCTTCATTTCTTTTGTCAAACTCAAAATAAACCTTACAATTTTTGAGTGAAGACTTTTGAGTAAATGCTTTTTTTCTACCCACTCTTCCATAAAGGCCACCTCTATGGAGTGTACGGCTTATTGTGGTAGTAAGGACAGATACTTCAGTCTCTGCTTGGGAACTCTGCAGCTCCTTCAGGGTTACCTTTGCTCTTTGTGCTTCCTCTTTGATTACTGCCCTCCTGGTGACACTTAGATAGCACACAAGTGAACTTCCTGTCACTAATCATGTGACTTATGAAGGTAATTGCTTGTACCAGAAATTTTAAGAGGCAACATAGCAAAAGGGATGAAAACATAGGCAAATCTTTTCTTATTTGAGCCTATAAATTTAATTTATGCCTATATTTTTCTCACTTCACTTCACCAACTTGGACTATTAATGCTGATGCATCAGACACACAATACAAAAATATTTAAACACAGATTGCAATTACAATCTAATGTAACAAAGTAGGTAAAAAGCCAAGGGGGTGAATATTTGTGCAAGCCACTGTATACTAAGCAGCTGGGTAAGTGACACATCGCTGGAATTAGGGTCTTTGCCCCTATATTATGCTGCTCTCAGATTAGGAGGCAAAAACCCTGTGACCGATTCCCTTTATCAAATGCCTAACTCAGCTCTCTGCCATTTTTGTAAGTCTATGAACTGCTTTTTGTAATCTTGCCTGCAGTTCTCCTACATTACATCCCAGTTTTGATGCATTCCTCATGGGGTGAACACATCTGTTATTAAATGTACCCTTATACAAATACCAAATTCACTTCGCATCTGCTATGAGGTCAGTAAAATTACTATCAAGCTAATATATACATATACATGATGGAATGCCTCTTACATCCCTTTTCCTGAGCATAGGTTTGATATTAGCACTACATGCAATACCATGATGCTCTTCATTATTATCACCTCATAAATTTACAGTATAGTCCATTACACTACAATTTTCATTTTTAAGGATGTTAATTCGTTTGATTATATTTTATAGATGACAATGCTTCATTTTTCTGGTACAAGACCTCAAAATTACCTTCTCACCTGCTTTAGCCATAATTAATGCGAAGCAGCTGACCTCCGGTTCTTGGCAGTGGCCGCTGTATAGTGATTGGAGGTGTACTTTTAAGCTCCATTCAATGTTTATATGCAACCATAGCTAATACAAGCTGATCTCTGGGGGAGAACATGTGTTGGACCCACAACAATAAGGGATAAGTCATCAGTGACAGAGGCTTTGCTAGGTTTTTGGTTCGGGGGTGGGGGGACTTCTGAGTGGGCCTCTAACCAGGTAACCCTGATAGCAACTATGGTGGCACAACCTAATAGTGGATGTAGGAGAACCTCAGCAGATGACCGGGCTGTTACTGAAAATCATCTCTATACAAAGACCAACAGTGATCATACTGTCATATGGTGACCATATAGTGGTAAATATCGATGCTGCAGAACATATAAGTGATTACAGTTCAGTTACAGATAGTGACTTACAGATGTGTGCCCCTTCGACAGTCACTATAACCGGAGTTCCCCTATAACAATAAGTGACCTTTTAACATTTAATAATGTTCTCAGTCTCCCCATTGTACAACTCCCCTCTACACAGTGTGATGCTTTCTTACTCATAGTATAATGCCCTCTCACTCTATAGTACTCCCCCCCACACACACACACAGTCTGACCCCCTTAGTAGTCCCCAAATTGTTTAATGTTTCCAATACTGTATGATGGACCCCACATTATCTCCAATACTGTATGATGCCCCCCTCACTGTAATCCCCATAATGTATGATAGCCCCCTAAATAGCCTCCATTTAGTATAATGCACTTTTTATGCACCTCTATATAGTATAATGCACTCCCCATAGGCATGCTCTATATAGTATGATGAATTCCCCATAGGCAGGCTCTATATAGTAAAATTATTGTTACTTATTATAGCGCCATTTATTTCATGGCGCTTAAAGGGAATCTGTTACCCCTTTTTTGAGATCATATAATGATATCATTCAATTGTGTGTCACATAAGGATTCCCTTAGTACTTTTGCTTCCCCCTGACGCCGCACCTTTCATGCATGAATACTTTTTTTATATCGGTTCAGATGTATGTAAACTGCCACGGTCCGGTCCGATGGGCGGGGCTTATTCACCTGCTCCCCCCTCCCTGTCTTGCTCTACGCATTTCTTCTTGTGTAGAGCAGGACAGGGAGGGGGGAGCAGTTGAATAAGCCCCGCCCATCAGACCGGACCGTGGCAGTTTACATACGTCTGAACCGATATAAAAAAGGTATTTATGCATGAAAGGTGCGGGGTCAGGGGGAAGCAAAAGTCCTAAGAGAATCCTTATGTGACACACAAATGAATGATATCATTATATGTTATCTCAAAAAAGGGGTGACAGATTCCCTTTGTGAGGAGGGGTATACATAGTACATACAAGTACAATAATCGTAAACAATACAAGTCACGACTGGTACAGGATTAGAGAGGACCCTGCCCACGAGGGCTCACAATCTACAAGGGAAGAGCTGGTCGTGCAGCGGTTTGGTGGATTGGTGGTTACTGCAGGTTGTAGGCTTGTCGGAAGAGGTAGGTCTTCAGGTTATTTTTGAAGGTTTCCATGGTAGGCACTCCCCGAAGGTTTCTACATAGTGTAATGCACCCCTCATAGGCTGACTGTATATAGTATAATGCACTCCCCATAGGCAGACTATATATAGTATAATGCACTACCCAGAGGCCTCCATATAGTATTATGTATTCCCCATAGTCATGCTCTATATAGTATAATGCACTCCCCATAGGTCTCTATATAGTATAATGCACCCCCATAGGCAGATCCGATATAGTATAATGCACCCACATAGGCCTCCATACTGTATAATGCAATGCCCATAAAAGAATACAACAGTTACCCCCTCCTCCTCGTTCCCTTGCTGCTCCCTGCGGCCGCACATCTCAGGACTCCGGGTGTCAAGTAATGACGTCATCTGACGCAGAGGGGGATTGATGGGGAGAGGCAGTGTGATGCTCCCTCCCTCATCATTGCTTTCAACTGTATCTGCACAGAGTGACTGCAGACTTTTCATTTTAGACCGGATAGTATAGTCCACTATAATGACCCTACATGTAGTATAATGGGCCCCACTTATTAATGCATACAGTATAATTGGTCCCATATATTGTTACATACAGTATAATGGGCCCCACATAGTTCTACATACAGTATAATGGACCCAACAGAGTGATACATACAATATAATGGGCACCATATATTGGTCCATACAGTATAATGAACCCCTTATATTACCCCATACAGTATAATGTGTTCCATATATTGGTGCATACATTTGTTTTCAAAATTCTAAATTCCCAGGTAAAATCTGTATCAGTGAAGATGGATTATTACATTACTGAGATGAAATGGCAGTTGGCGCTGATAAGATCACATGTAGAAGGCTTACTTCTATCACTTCTACATATAATCTTATTAGCAGCTGCCATCTCCTATCTCCGTAATGTAGTAATCTGTCTTCACTGATACAGATTTTACCTAAGAATTTGAATTTTAATGTAAAAAAAGCTGTTCAATATCATAAAGAAAATGTCTGTATAAGTTATGTCTGTATAAGTTATTAAAGGAGTTTTCCCAAAATTACAACTTGCTGTCTATTGACAGAATGGGACTTAAGTGTCTGCTCACTGATGGTCCCACCATTGCGTCCACCACCTGTCAGGAGAATAAGGGTCTTGTGTCCCTAATGTGAATGTCCATAGTACTGACAAAGATAGCCAAGTGCTGTACTCCACTATCTCCATCAGTCCTATAGACAGTGAATAAAGTGTCAGCATGTTCTCCAGAGGCCTGATCTCATGACTGATGGGCATCAAATTGGCCCTTACTTAAATAGTGTTGTCATTACTCAACACGTACAAGATCTCTACTCACTGTCAGCAGATGGCGACAACTAGTGGCTCAGCCGATACATCTTTGTTTCTTCACTTTTTATTATGCTATGAAGTTTCCTTATTTACAGAAACCCCTTAAATCTAATTCTACCAAATGATTATGAAGATGTTAAGGAGTTCCACTCA
The DNA here is from genome assembly GCF_039654945.1 of Dendrobates tinctorius. Taxonomy (NCBI): domain Eukaryota; kingdom Metazoa; phylum Chordata; class Amphibia; order Anura; family Dendrobatidae; genus Dendrobates; species Dendrobates tinctorius. The sequence continues at coordinate 45,547,928 of NW_027361684.1, forward strand.
CCCGTTGTGGGTGTCACATCTTCAGGGTATTTATTTAGCCGTCTGGCTGGGAGTTTCTGGAGGTGCGATACATTTCGACACATAATCAGTGTTCATTTATTGGGGGTTGGCTGTGATACAATACATGAATTCTTTCTTGGTCTTATTTACCGCTAATCATTACAATAAGTATATTATTATTATAATGTAGTGTACCTGGCTTCAGCGTTTAACTTTTCTTTCCAGTTGCAGCGCTACGGCTTTAACTTGTTTCATGGTTTGGACGGCAGCGCAGGAATGCTGGAAATTGCTAAGAAGAAAGATTTGTATCTGGAGCTGAAGCAGAGCATGCTGGGACAGGAACAATTGCCATATGATTCTGGTAAAGAAAAAAAAACAGTTCTAGAGAGGTTACAGGGTTATTTGATACTAAGATTATCTATCTTTAGCATAGGCAGTATATTAGTATCAGATGGGTTGAGTACCCCTATCAATCAGCTGCTTGTGCCTAGTGAAGCTGAACTGCAGAGTCAGACCTTCTCACGTTTTTAGTTTTTAAAGGGAATTTGTCACCCCGTTTTCGTCCTTTAAGCTGCGGCCACCGCCATCAAAGGGCTTATATACAGCATTCTGTAATGCTGTAGATAAGCCCCTGATGTAACCTGAAAGATAAGAAAAACAAGTTAGACTATACTCACAGGGGGGTGGGTGTTGCGGTCCGGTCCGGCGCCTCTCATACTCTAGAGATGACGTCCTCCTCCTTGCTTCATGCTGCGTTCCTGCGCAGGCGTACTTTCTCTGCGCAGTGCGCAGGCGCCGGGAAAGGTCAGAAAGATCCGGCGCCTGTGCACTGAAGTACTTTACTCTACCTTCAACAGGGCAGAGAAAGTACGCCTGCACAGGAACGCAGCATGAAGCAAGGAGGAGGATGTCATCTCTAGAAGATGGGAGGCGCAGGACCGCACCGCGCACCCATCAGACTGGACCGGACGCCCGGGTGAGTATAATCTAACTCTTTTTTCTTATCTTTCAGGTTACATCGGGGGCTTATCTACAGCATTACAGAATGCTATAGATAAGCCTCTGATGGCTGTGGCCGCAGCTTATAGGCCGAAAATGGGGTGACAGATTCCCTTTAAGTCCCACGTAGCCCTTTGAGAGAGAACATTTGTGCAGGCTGTGTAGCTCCACATGGTTGCTATCGGCACAAGGTTTTCACATGGACATGAATGAAAGATTTCAATCCCCTGCACTGTGCTAATGATCTCAATTGTTAGTGGCGATATAGAGGAACGCTCTGGTGAGTGGTGATCTAGAGGAATGCTCTGATGGTATTGATAACAAATTAGTTGTTTGGACAGCAATAGGTCCATAATATTATATTACAGGAGCTGTCTTTTCATCTGTGTCAAACAAAGTAGCCCAACATTTCCCAATTTGACCACAACCAACAAGGGCAGCACCAAATTGTTGAAGACTTGATGTGGATGTTCTGCCGCGTTGCTGTAGCATTTCCTCAGTGTTTTAAAGTGAACCTGTCAGCAGTTGGCTATTTCCCGGCATCGCGCACCTGCGTAGGCGTACTTATCTGCCTTGTTGAGGGCAGACCAAAGTACTGCAGTGTACAGGCGTTGGGCCTCTGACCTTTCCTGGCGCCAGCTCATTGTCGTACTGTACTCTGGCCTCAACATGGCAGATAAGTACACCTGCGCAGGAGCGCGATGTCGTGTAGCGATGAAGCAACAGGAGGGCGGCATTGCAAGAAGATGGGAGGCGCTGGACGCGGACCTGCAACACCCATCGACTGGACTGCCCCCCGCAGGTGAATATAATAAAACTTACTTTTTTTTTATCTTTCAGGTCGGACAGGGGGCTTATCTACATACAGCATTCTATAATGCTGTAGATGAGCCCTGGAAGGCTGTGGTCGTATCTTATATCGGCCAAAACTGCTGACATGTTCCCTTTAAGCTTCATAATCTGAATTTATTACATGTGAATTTTTTTCCGGAAATGTATTGGATTATACGGGGTGAAGTCCACAATGAATTCCACACAATGAATGGACATGCTGAGCATTGGTAAATCCAAACGGCAGGTCAATTTACATTTGGAAAATGTGTCAAATATGTTAGATTTCAAAAATCTCAACAACTTTGTATTTTCTACACTCAAATCCACACAGAACATGTGCCCTAAACATGCACCATCTGATGTATGCCACTGTATATGCATATAATGACTGATGTTGTCTGTTGACTCGCAGGTTAAAAAAAACACTACGTGGTGTGCTTTTTTTTGGGGGGGGGTTTTGTAGATGCCTCTGAGTAGATTAGCAGGCCTAATGCACCCTTACAGATGGGTATGAAATAAACTATTTCAAATGATCATCAGACTAACCGTATGTCTTGAGTATTGGATATATACCGGTATGTAATAATGAATGTCAGACCATGATGCAATGGAATTTATCAATAACTTTACATCGTCTGTTTTCAGAAAAGTATGATGCTGTTATTATAGTAGGAGCCCTCAGTGATGGACAGGTCCCAGTATCGGTGCTTCCCGAACTGCTTCGTGTTGCAAAACCAGGTGAGAATATAGATATTATGGGCCTGACTCCTTAAGAATTGTGTTGTACACGCCAATCTAATGAAGTTATTTTGTGAGTAGGATGCTTCGAATTTATTAGCATACAGTCCGCTTAATGAATTTGGCTCATCTTCTCGGTGCCATGCGTCTGTTTGCAAAACGCCAGAAACTTAGTAGTCTGGAACTTGGGTAACATTTGCAATGAGGTATGCCAGGAAAGTGGCATAATTCTCCATAATTTGGGTGAACGGGTGCTGCCACACCCCATTTCACCCATATGCCGCCCACTTTAGTGCTGGCTTGGGATATCAAAAGTTGCAGAATATGTTGGCGCTATCTATATCGTACCCATGACAATTTTAAGTGTATGTCATGGATACATTCACTGCGGTTGGCAATTAATCTCACATGTATGGCAATAATGTATGTGCATGTAAGGTAATGAGCAAAGTCCTGCATATGCTTCTGCACAGTAATAATACAAATTTGGAGTACTCCCATTTTTTTCTTATTTTCCTACTTTTTTGTAGTTATTGATTGCTATACAAAGAACCTGAGAAAAGGTCATTAATAAATTATTATAAATTATTATGAAAATATACTTAATATTTCAGCCCCACCCTAAACTAAAGACTGTGTTTTTCTGCCCACATGTAGGTGGCTTTGTGTGCATGACCACACGTAGCAACATCTCCAACTTGCATTACAAGGCTGAACTTGAAGAAGAAATAGCGTCTTTACACAGCAAAAGATTGTGGAAGCACGTCCTGGTACAAGAAGTGGAGCAGTGGGAGAAGGCTACGTCAGACAAGGAGATTACTCAAGAAAGTGATTATATCCCCGGCGTCATATATATCTTTAGAAAAATGTTACCCCTTCCTATCGTCAGTTAATAGTACATGAACTACCCTATATATCACTTTACATTTTATTGGAGTTTTTCAGTAAACTGTTATTCAAAAAGCTTACATTTTCTTGTGCTAAGTCCCAAGGGCTGACATACGTTATGTACAACTGCACAGATGCCCAATGTTCATGGGCCGCCATTCTCATGTGTAGGGTTTGCTCAAACTAGTGTATTAAACGGACGAGTGCCATGCGAGGAAAAAAATCGCATTGCACTCTGATCAATGTTAGTCATTGAGTCGGTGCTGATCTGTGTATTTTTTTTTTTCTCTGCTGTATTTAGCATGAGAAAAAATAGCAGCATGCTGCAAATGGCCACGCATATTAGACGAGACTCTCCAATGCAAGTCCCTGCATCGCAAAGATCATCCCATGAAAGGAAGTAACCACACAGCAAGTGTTGGCACTAGTGTTGAGCGATACCGTCCGATACTTAAAAGTATCGTATCGGATGGTATCGGCTGATCTAAAAAAAATATCGGGTATCGCCGATTCCGATACCGGAAGTCCCATACAAGTCTATGGGACTTCCGGTATCGGAATAAGAAAAACCCTATTTTTGCCTTGTACAGCCTCTCTGGGGTCTGTACGGGCCTTTCGGGGGGCTGTGCCTGCCTGCCGGGGGGCTGTGCCGGCCTGCCGGTGGTCTGTGCAGGCCTGCCGGTGGTCTGTGCAGGCCTGCCGGTGGTCTGTGCAGGCCTGCCGGTGGTCTGTGCAGGCCTGCCGGGGGGCTGTGCCGGCTTGCCGGTGGTCTGTGCCGGCCTGCCGGTGGTCTGTGCAGGCTCCGGGGGTCTGTGCCGGCCTGCCGGGGGGGCTGTGCCGGCCTGCCGGGGAGCTGTGCAGGCTCCGGTGGTCTGTGCCGGCCTGCCGGGGGGTCTGTGCCGGCCTGCCGGGGAGCTGTGCAGGCTCCGGTGGTCTGTGCCGGCCTGCCGGGGGGCTGTGCCGGCCTGCCGGTGGGCTGTGCAGGCTCCAGGGGTCTGTGCAGGCATCGTCCGATGGGACTACAAGTCCCATCGGGCGATGCCTGCTACCATGACAGTGATTGACACATTAGCCAATGATGGGACAGTAGTAGTCCCATCATCCGGCTAATGTGTTGAATGTAAAGAAAAAAAAAAAAAAAAATTACATGCTACATACATACAACATGCATACTACATATATACTACATGTAACATACATACTACATATATACTACATGCAACATGCATGCTACATACTACATGCATGCTACATACATGCTACATACTACATACATAATACATATATACTACATGCATGCAACATACATACAACATATATACTACATGCATGCAACATGCATACTACATATATACTATATATACTACATGTAACATACATACTGCATATATACTACATGCTACATACATGCTACATACTACATACATGCTACATACTACATACATAATACATATATACTACATGCATGCAACATACATACAACATATATACTACATGCATGCAACATGCATACTACATACATGCTACATACTACATGCATGCTACATACATGCTACATACTACATACATACTACATACATAATACATATATACTACATGCATGCAACATACATACAACATATATACTACATGCATGCAACGTGCATACTACATATATACTATATATACTACATGTAACATACATACTGCATATATACTACATGCTACATACATGCTACATACTACATACATGCTACATACTACATACATAATACATATATACTACATGCATGCAACATACATACAACATATATACTACATGCATGCAACATGCATACTACATATATACTATATATACTACATGTAACATACATGCTACATACATGCAACATACACACTACATGCTACATACATGCAACATACATACTACATACATGCTACATACATACACACTACATGCTACATACATGCAACATACATGCTACATACATACTACATATATACCACATGCATGCAACATGCATACTACATATATACTACATGCATGCAACATACATATATACTACATACAATACATACATATAGACATACAGTACATATAACAGAGTACATACCGTCACTTGTCACTTTGATCCCAGACGGCGACAACCCTGGCACACGGTGCAAACACGTTTCCTGCAGCGGTGCTCCAGGTGCGCCGAACGTCTGTGGAGAAAATCCAATCTACCCGAAGATTTCATCCATTTTAAGTTTATGCTTAGAACATACAACACTGCCCTTCACCTCTCCAAACAAACCTATTTCAACACCCTCATCACCTCACTGTCCAATAACCCGAAACGTCTCTTTGACACTTTTCATTCTCTACTCAATCCAAGAGTACAGGCCCCAACCACGGAGCTCCGAGCTGACGATATGGCCAATTACTTCAAAGAAAAAATTGACCAGATCCGACAGGAAATTATCTCCCAATCACCTCATACCATGCACTGTCCTCCCTCCCCCACTGCATCTAACTCACTCTCTGATTTTGAACCAGTCACAGAAGAAGAAGTAAGCAGGCTCCTTGCATCTTCTCGCCCAACTACTTGCACCAGTGACCCATTTCCGTCACAGCTCCTCCAGTCCCTTTCCCCTGCTGTCACCCCTCACCTAACTAAAATATTTAACCTCTCTCTCTCTTCTGGTATTTTTCCCTCCTCATTTAAGCATGCCATCATACATCCACTACTTAAAAAACCATCCCTCGACCAAAACTGTGCCGCTAACTATAGACCTGTCTCTAATCTTCCCTTCATCTCTAAACTCCTGGAACGCCTGGTCCACTCCCGTCTTATCCGCTATCTCTCAGAAAACTCTCTTCTCGACCCTCTCCAATCCGGTTTCCGCTCTTTACACTCCACTGAAACTGCCCTCACTAAAGTCTCTAATGATCTGCTAACAGCTAAATCAAATGGTCACTACTCCATGCTAATTCTCTTGGATCTCTCTGCAGCATTCGACACTGTGGATCATCAGCTCCTCCTCACCATGCTCCGTTCCATTGGCCTCAAGGATACCGTTCTCTCCTGGTTCTCCTCCTATCTCTCCGACCGCTCCTTTACTGTATCTTTTGCCAGTTCCTCCTCCTCTCATCTTCCCCTTACTGTTGGGGTCCCCCAAGGATCGGTTCTAGGCCCCCTCCTCTTCTCCTTGTACACTGCCCCTATTGGTCAAACAATCAGTAGATTTGGTTTCCAGTACCATCTCTATGCTGATGACACCCAATTATACGCTTCTTCTCCTGACATCACGCCAGCCTTTCTAGAAAACACCGGCGATTGTCTAAACGCTGTGTCTAATATCATGTCCTCACTATATCTGAAACTGAACCTGTCAAAGACTGAACTCCTGGTGTTTCCTCCCTCTACTAATGTACCTATACCCGACATTGCTATTTCTGTGGGTGGCTCCACTATTACTCCCCAGCAACAGGCCCGCTGTCTTGGGGTCATACTTGATTCCGAGCTTTCCTTTGCCCCCCACATTCGATCACTGGCTCGCTCTTGTCATCTGCACCTCAAAAACATTTCTAGAATTCGACCTTTTCTTACCTTTGACTCTGCAAAAACTCTTACTGTTTCTCTTATTCATTCTCGTCTCGACTATTGTAACTCTCTTCTAATCGGTCTCCCTCTTACCAAACTCTCCCCTCTCCAATCTGTCTTGAATGCTGCAGCCAGGATCATATTCCTCACCAATCGTTACACCGATGCCTCTACCTTGTGCCAGTCATTACACTGGCTACCCATCCACTCCAGAATTCAGTATAAACTTATTACCCTCACTCACAAAGCCCTCCATGGCTCAGCACCACCCTACATCTCCTCCCTTGTTTCAGTATACCACCCTACCCGCGCCCTCCGTTCTGATGACCTGAGGTTAGTATCCTCAATAGTCAGAACCTCCCACTCCCGTCTCCAAGACTTTACACGTGCCGCGCCAATTCTTTGGAATGCACTTCCCAGGTCAATACGATTAGTCCCCAATCCCCACAATTTTAAGCGTGTCCTGAAAACGCATTTATTCAGACTGGCCTATCGCCTCAACACATTAACCTAATCTATCCCTGTGTGGCAGAGCCAAAAGTTTTACCATAACCAGGTTCCCCGCATCATTCTCCCACATGCTTTATGCATCCATTAGCCCTCTGTGTCCGTACTGTCACACACCTAACATTATGGCTGGTCCATACAATCAGGGCAACTGTTACCACCCACCTTTCGTGTCTACCTCTTTCCTCATAGACTGTAAGCTTGCGAGCAGGGCCCTCTTTCCTCTTGGTATTTGCTATAATCTACTGTATGTGATTATTGTTATGCTGTAATGTCTATTGTCTGTACAAATCCCCTCTGAAATGTAAAGTGCTGCGGAATATGTCGGCGCTATAAAAATAAAATTTATTATTATCCCCGAAGCCATTGTCCCCTTGAGGAATAAATATCAAAATAAAAAAACACCAATATACTTACCCCGATCCGCAGAAGTCCACGAGGGTCCCACGTCCATCTTGCGTGGAGAACAGCAGCATCAGCTGATGCTACCGTTCTCTACCAGCTCCAGGAATACAATGACGGAAGGTAGGTATCCTTCCGCACTGTATTCCTCCACCACTTTAAGAAAAAAAAAAAAGTCCCTAGTCTCACTTTATGCCATTGCTGCGTGGGAAATTCCCACGCAGCAATGGCATAAAGTGAAACTAGGGACTTTTTTTTTTAAAGTGGTGGAGGAATACAGTGCGGAAGGATACCTACCTTCCGTCATTGTGTTCCTGGAGCTGGTAGAGAACGGTAGCATCAGCTGATGCTGCTGTTCTCCAGGCAAGATGGACGTGGGACCCTCGTGGACTTCTGCGGATTGGGGTAAGTATATTGGTGTTTTTTTATTTTGATATTTATTCCTCAAGGGGACAATGGCTTCGGGGAACAAAGTGACAAGTGACGGTGAGTATGTACTCTGTTATATGTACTGTATGTCTATATGTATGTATTGTATGTAGTATATATGTATGTTGCATGCATGTAGTATATATGCAGTATATATGTAGTATGCATGTTGCATGCATGTGGTATATATGTAGTATGTATGTAGCATGTATGTATGTTGCATGTATGTAGCATGTATGTATGTTGCATGTATGTAGCATGTAGTGTGTATGTATGTAGCATGTATGTAGTATGTATGTTGCATGTATGTAGCATGTAGTGTGTATGTAGCATGTAGTATATATGTAGTATGTATGTTACATGTAGTATATATAGTATATATGTAGTATGCATGTTGCATGCATGTAGTATATATGTTGTATGTATGTTGCATGCATGTAGTATATATGTAGTATGTATGTAGCATGTATGTAGTATATATGTAGTATGTATGTAGCATGTATGTAGTATGTATGTTGCATGTATGTAGCATGTAGTATATATGTAGTATGTATGTTACATGTAGTATATATAGTATATATGTAGTATGCATGTAGTATATATGTTGTATGTATGTTGCATGCATGTAGTATGTATGTAGTATGTAGCATGTATGTAGCATGTAGTATATATGTAGTATGTATGTTACATGTAGTGTATATATAGTATATATGTAGTATGCATGTTGCATGCATGTAGTATATATGTAGCATGTATGTAGCATGTATGTAGTATGCATGTTGCATGTAGTATGCATGTTGTATGTATGTAGCATGTAAATTTTTTTTTTTTTTTTTTTTTTTTACATTCAACACATTAGCCGGATGATGGGACTACTACTGTCCCATCATTGGCTAATGTGTCAATCACTGTCATGGTAGCAGGCATCGCCCGATGGGACTTGTAGTCCCATCGGACGATGCCGGCACAGCCCCCCGGAGCCTGCACAGACCACCGGCAGGCCGGCACAGCCCCCCGGCGCCTGCACAGACCACCGGCAGGCCGGCACAGACCCCCGGAGCCTGCACCGACCACCGGCAGGCAGGCACAGACCACCGGAGCCTGCACAGACCACCGGCAGGCCGGCACAGACCCCCGGACAGTCGGCACAGCCCCCCCGAAGGCCCGAACTGACGGCGCATCATGATGCGCACAGACAGCGCATCATGATGACGTCATTTCGGCAGCCAATCTGAGCCACAAAAGTGGCTCATTGCATTTTGGACTTCCGATTCCGGTATCCGATACGAAAAAAGTATCGGTACTCGGTATCGGAATTCCGATACGGCAAATATCGTCCGATACCCGATACTTGCGGTATTGGAAAGCTCAACACTAGTTGGCACCCTTCCCAAAGTTTTTTTTTTTTCAAGCCAAAATATACACACCTCCACAGAGAATAGCAGAAAATATGTCTTGGCACATCAATGGTGAGATGCTCCTGGTCCTTGTACAGGAGCGTCCTGAGCTATGTGTCACTAGGCATTCTGAGTATGCCGACAAAGTGAAGCAGACTGCGTCAGATCTATATATGCCGTCAGATCTACCCACAGTACGACGCCAGCCCAATGGATGTCAAAATTGGAATTGGTACGTTTTGGGGGTTTTCTCTCAAAAATGTATTGTTTCCTACCCTTATTATCTGTTCTGCATATGTTATATTGAATTTCAGTAGATCTACTTCCAGTTCATTTATAGGCATTGATTTTGCCCACCGTATCTAATGCCACATTCAATGCCAACATGTCTAACACATGGGCTTTGCCTAATTTTTTTTTTTTTTTTTTTTTTTTTTTTTTAAACCTGTGCTAAATAAACCTGTGGATGCGGGTGAAATTATGTAGTATAACACGGGCCTTAATGACACCATTAACATTTTGTTCTCTTAATTGGTGGGCACTCAAGACCCTCCATTTAGCGCACAAAATGCCAAAGGCGCATTCGACCAGATGCCGTGCCCTAGTTAGCCTGTAATTAAATATGCACCGTCGCCGGTCGAGATCTTGGCGGGGATAAGGCCTCATCACATGGCGGCTCAGCTGAAAGGCCTCATCCCCAATTAGGATGAACTGGACAGTTTCAGCACTTGAGCCAGGTAGAATCTGTGGAGTGGAACACCCATTTCATTGCTCAGAAGTCGCTGACCCATTACGGAAGAATTGAATATTTGAGAATCTCCAGTTATTTTTTGTTTTTTACTCATTTATATAGCGCCATTAATTCCACAGCGCTTTGCATACATTATTGGCTCTGTCCCCGATGGGGCTCACAATCTAAATTCCCTATCAGTATGTCTTTGGAATGTGGGAGGAAACCCATGCAAACATAAGGAGAACATACAAACTCCTTGCAGATGTTGTCCTTGGTGAGATTTGAATCTAGGACCCCAGCACTGCAAGGCTGCAGTACTAACCACTGAGCCACCATGCAGTTCTTCCATGGGGCACAATATCTACTATTCCAAATCGGTAGTTGCTGTCATCCAAGGCAAACGGCACTACTGAAAAATATTGTTTTTAGTTATGGTATTGGGACCCTAAGTTCTGCGGCATCTTTACACTGTTGACTGCTCCAAGACGGGGGATTGACATTTGGTAGACATTCCTCAGGCAATGCGGACTTTGTCTTCAGAGGTTGGCTCAGGCATCACTTTTGGCTGAAGTCGGTCTCTGATTGAAGCGTTGCTCACATGATCCCTGAAATATCCACACAAATCTAAAGAGGCTAAGAAAATCCAGAAAATGAGGTAAAAACAAGATCACGCAAAGAAAAAAAAACAGATGACAAATTACATTAAAAAATGAAGGGCTCAGTTGGCTCATAAGCACTATGCTAAATGAAACTCAATTAATAGACCCAGATTAGAGGATATGAAATCAGGCCCTAGAGACTTACCACCTGTAATGACATATTAGAAACATTTAAAGCACATATGTGCTTTGGGCAAAAGTTGCAGGCTGCATATTGAACCCAAAACCAGTGTAGCAAACACAAGATGCTGGATTAAAACACCCAAAGAATAGAGGACAGGGCTAAAGCAGAACTCGTAAATACTCGATCGATGTCATGTTGGCCCTCTGTTATTCTAAGCTGAACATCATTAGTTCAAAAACCAAAAAATTAGCCAGTCGAAGGTCATGATTGACATTTGCAGTACGCATACAGTGGGTATGGAAAGTATTCAGAACCCCTTTAAATTTTTCACTGTTTCATTGCAGTCATTTGGTAAATTCAAAAAAGTTCATTTTTTTTCTCATTAATGTACACTCTGCACCCCATCTTGACTGAAAAAAAACAAATGTAGAATTTTTGCATATTTATTAAAAAAGAAAAACTGAAATATCACATGGTTGTAAGTGTTCAGAACCTTTGCTCAGTATTGAGTAGAAGCAGCCTTTTGAGCTAGTACAGCCATGAGTCGTCTTGGGAATTATGCAACAAGTTTTTCACCCCTGGATTTGGGGATCCTCTGCCATTCTTCCTTGCAGATCCTCTCCAGTTCTATCAGGTTGGATGGTGAACTTTGGAGGACAGCCATTATCAGGTTTCTCCAGAGATGCTCAATTGGGTTTTGGCTGGGCCAGTCAAGAATGGTCACAGAGTTGTTCTGAAGCCACTCATTTGTTATTTTAGCTGTGTGCTTAAGCCCCCGTTACACACTGCGATATCGCTAGCAATATCGCTGTAAAGTCACCGATTTTGTGACGTTGCAGCGATATTGCTAGCGATATCGCTGCATGTGATACCTCCGACCGGCTCCCCCGCTGGTTATCGCTGATCGCGCGAGAAGCTCCTGGATCATTCCTCGTCGGCCACTTCCTGCGGCGCTTCCTGCTGTGAAGACGAGCGACGCGTGGAGCCGGGCGGGAGGACGTCAGGATCGCCACGTTTGACAGGTAAGTAGCGATCCCCGTCCCCAGCGATGTCGGTAGTGAGATCTGCCTGTGTGGCAGCTCACTAGCGACCACCTAGCGATGCACCAGCGATCCTGACCGCGTCATATCGCTGGTCGGGATCGCTGGTGCATCGCTAGGTGTAACGGTACCCTTAGGGTCATTTGTGGCACCCCAGGAGTTTGGTTGCCACAATGGCCTTGCCTCCCTCCAGGGGGAATGATGTCATACCTGGAAGCAAAGAAGGAATCCCCTTACCAGGTAGTTCCAGCATACAACACAGTTCCTGCCCCAGGCCAGTAGGGGGAGCTCTAAACCCAACTTCAGGGGAGCTGCACTCTCTGGTCAGGAGGAGGAAGTTAGTGGTGTTGGCATATGCAACAGAAATGGACTTGTTTATGTAAAGGAGGACGTTACACTAGCCTGACAGCAGATGGCGATAGTGTGAAGTTATATGTTTGCTGTATTGTGGGGAGGGAAGCTTTCTTGTTGTTAGTTTTACTTTCACTTTTGTCTGTTATACCAGCAGCACGGGCTGTGTGCTTCTGAATTCTCTTATCTCATGTTTACCCATAAGAAGTAAATGCTGTTTACTCAAGATAACTTGCTCAGTGAAGTTCTCTTATGTGTATCGGTGGATTCTCAAAAGATACACTCTGCTACAGTTTATGGGCCCAGAACAGGAGATAGTCCCAGGCACCCAGGACAGAGACACCCAGGAGATAGTCCGAGAAGATAATTACCAGCAATAACCTCAGACATGGAGAAGCAGATAAGCTCTGTTAACAGAATGAGATAAAACCCAGTGAACGGAGGCTGAAAAAAAACATACAGAGGGACGAAGGAATTTATGACCCAGGAACTGGAGGGCCAGACACACGAGATAATTACAGAGAATCACCACACACAGGATACACAGGAACTCGAAAGAAGAATATCTTCATAAAACAAGTAAGATTATATAAAAATGATGTGCAGCACTGAGCTGAAACTCACAGTAGCTAAGCTGAACAGTGAAAATTATCAATTATGGAAATTCAAAGCAGAGATGTTATCTAAAGATGATTTATGGGAAGTAATTAGTACAGATAGACCTGATGAAAATAATCAGACATGGGATAGAAAGAATAGAGAAACTACAGCCACCATCAGCTTATTAGTGGATGATGCTCAATTAATACACATAAGGAAAGAGGATACAGCAAAAGGAATGTGGGAGACATTGAAAAAGCTATATGAAAGACCCAGTTGAAATCACAAGTTATTTCTATTAAGAAAGCTTTACAGTATGAGATTGAGTGCAAATGACGACATGCAGAAGCACATTCTCAATGATGGAAGTAATATCACAGCTAAGGTCTATTGGTGAAGACATTAAAGAAAGTCATGTAGCAGCAATACTATTGTGCAGTTTACCAGATTCGTATACAGCCTTGATAAATGCCCTAGAGACAAGACCAGAAAAAGACATCACATTAGATTTTGTGAAAACCAGACTAATAGATAAATATCAGAGAAGAAAAGAACAGTCAAATGATTCTTCTACTGAAAAGGACAGTGGAAACGCTCTTAAAGCTACAGAATTTAAAAAACCCTATAATAGACAAAAGAATGCTTCAGGTGTAAGAAAAAAGGTCTTTTAAAGAAAGACTGTACCATATGGAAAGCAGAACAAAAATTACAACATAAAGAGCATACACAGAAAGTGAAAAACACAATTTCCGATTCATGTGAGAATAATTGGAATGGCACATTTAAAGTAACAGACAAGAAATCATCACTTGGTTGGTTGGTTTATTGATTCAGGAGCAACAAGTCATATGACAAGTGACAAGAATTTCTTCACTGATCTTGATTTAGATAAGAAAGAAGCCATTTATCTTGCAGATGGCAGCAAAATAACCGCAGAAGGTATAGGACAAGGTAAGCTAAACTGTTCAAACAAGTTCGCACAAAATTCAAAGATACTCGTACAGAATGTGTTGTATGTTCCAAAATTGGAAGGCGGATTGTTATCTGTGAAGCGTTTAACAGCCAATGGACTCACTGTAAAATTCAAAGACAATGAGTGTGTAATTCTAGCAGGAAACAAGGAGATAACCAATGTCAAGGCAGATGAACAATTATATCATCCCGACACACCAAAGGAACAGATGAAGGAATGTACACATGATCACAAGAACTGTATTCACATGTGGCATAGACGTCTAGGACACAGACACCCTGACAGTATAAGGGAATGTGATGGTGTGATATGTTATATGGATATTATTTTGTATATATTGCTATTTCACTGATTTGCATAGTGTTAATCTTGATGTCTTGTATGTCTGCAGCCTGACTTTTATCTATGACTCTTGATGAACCCCTGTAGTGTCATAATCCCCCAGGCACCTTTTGTCAAGTCTGGGAGGCCTGAAAACCGGCCCCCAACCTGTTTTGACTCCCTGGACATAATGAGGGGGGCTGGGGAGGATAGGGGCTGGGCAAGTCAGTTGCTGTGTGCAGAGCATGGTGTGAAGACAGGACTTCTGAGAGAAAGAAGAATATATGGAACATGTTATCACTGTCAGCTGGATTTTGGACTCTCATCTCCCTGGGCATGTTATACTGTTACTGAACTGCATTCTTATTCTGGACTATCTTATCATTTGTGGGGTGGACTGAATATGGACCTTTCATATTTTTGCCTAAATAAATGTCTTGGAATTGTTCACTCTTTGCTCGCTCTGTTGATTGTGTGATACCAGAGAAGGACCCCGTGACAGGGAACTACAAAGAAAAGAATTGACAAAAGATCTAAAGATATCAGATTGCTCAATTACCGTAAGATGTGAATGTTGTATAAAATCTAAAGCCACAAGAATATCTATTCCAAAAGAAAGTGAGATGAAAAGCAAAAGACAACTTGATTTGGTGCATACTGATGTAAGTGGACCCATGAAAGTTACTACATCAGGAGGAAATAGATACATGGTGACTTTCATAGATGGCTACTCAAGATACACAGTCACATACTTAATTACGAACAAAAGTGAAGCTTTTGATAAACTTGTAGACTACGTAACAAGGTCGAGTAACAAATTTCAAAGGAAGCCAATTGTCGTCAGTAGTGATAATGGAGGTGAATTTACAGGACACAAAATAGAAAACTACTTAAGACAAAATGGAATAGAACACCAGAAAACTGTTCCGTACACACCTGAACAAAATGGAGTAGCAGAAAGGAAAAACAGAACTCTGACAGAAATGATGAGATGTATGCTGACAGATTCCAAACTACCAGAGAAATATTGGGGTGAGGCAGCAATGACAGCTACATATCTACAGAACATAATAATAATAATAAATACACCTGATAGAAACTTGCGCTAATTAGATGTGTCTTGGTTAAATAAAGATATCTTATGAAGAAATCTATTACCTTTACTGAAGCTAAAAACTGGCAAGGCAGGGAAAAAGGTCTTCAGAATGCAGGGTGGATTTCCAGGTCCTTTCCCAATGATAATCCCCGACACAGGTATATAAAAAGTAACTGGAGCTAAAGGGTGCTACCTCCTAGCATGCCGCCGTCCCGGCCGGTGACTGGCGCGCAGCTGGAGGTGTATATCGGCAGGCTGTAAGAGTACCAGCCGCCGCTTGCAAAAGCAGGCCTGCAAGGTCCGGAAACGCTGAAGGACCTTGCGTGACGTCACAGTCACGTGATAGATCACGTGACAGGCAAGAAAGCCCTATGGGGCGCTGATGGATTTGCCATTGCTTTTTGGCCCCATCAGCGCCCCATAGGGCTTTCTTGCCTGTCACGTGATCTATCACGTGACTGTGACGTCACGCAAGGTCCTTCAGCGTTTCCGGACCTTGCAGGCCTGCTTTTGCAAGCGGCGGCTGGTACTCTTACAGCCTGCCGATATACACCTCCAGCTGCGCGCCAGTCACCGGCCGGGACGGCGGCATGCTAGGAGGTAGCACCCTTTAGCTCCAGTTACTTTTTATATACCTGTGTCGGGGATTATCATTGGGAAAGGACCTGGAAATCCACCCTGCATTCTGAAGACCTTTTTCCCTGCCTTGCCAGTTTTTAGCTTCAGTAAAGGTAATAGATTTCTTCATAAGATATCTTTATTTAACCAAGACACATCTAATTAGCGCAAGTTTCTATCAGGTTTATTTATTATTATTATTTTATGGAGACAACTTGAGTGGTGTGTTGTCTTATTACTTGCTGCTTTGTGTTCTGTGGGTGTACGCTTTAGCGCCATTGGTATATACATATATCTACAGAACAGACTTTTTTCCAGAAAACTGAAGAAAACTCCATATGAACTATGGCAAGGTATGAAACCAAGTGTCAATCATTTAAAAGTTTTTGGATCTAAAGTTTTTATATTCATTCCAGCAGAAAAACATTCCAAACTTCAAAACAGATCCATGGAGGGAATATTTGTTGGATATAGTGAAAATTGCAAGGGATACAGAATCCTAGATCCCAAAACAGACAGTCACGGTGAGTAACAGTGTGACATTCATTGAGGATCTAAATGAAGACACTATGATTTCAATTGACTCAAAAAATGAGAAAAACAGCAGTGACATAGCTGAAGAGGTATCTGATAAGAAAGTAGTTGAAATTGATGAACAGAATACTGAAAATGAAGAAATACAACTGCAAACAGACACAACCAAGACGTTCAATGAAAGAAAACAAAGGTAAACCACCAAAACGTCTCTCATACAAGACAAGCACAAGTAAAATTTATGAACCTACTTCTTGGGAAGACATATCTAAACTCCCTAAAAAAGAAGCTAATAAATGGATAGAAGCAACAGAAACAGAAATGAAATCCATGCATGACTTAAATACATGGACAGATTTACCAGAAGGAAGAAAAGCCATAGGATGTAAATGGATTTTTAAAGTAAAATACCAAACAGCTGGCACACCTGAAACATACCGAGCTAGACTCGTAGCTAAAGGGTATTCTCAAAAATATGGAGAAGACTATGATGAGACATTTGTTCCAGTTGTCAAACATACTACAATAAGAACTTTAATTACAGTTTCAGCAATGAAACAGATGGAACTGATACATCTGGATGTAAAGACAGCATTTTTGAATGGAGATTTAACAGAAGACATTTACATGGAACAACCTCCAGGATTCAAAGATGAAAGAAACCCAAACAAAGTTTGCAAATTACAGAAAAGCATATATGGTTTAAAGCAAGCAGCGAAAGCGTGGAATGACAAAATCACGGAAGTGCTTACAAATTAAAATTTTCAAAGAAGCAAAGCTGATCCATGCTTGTACACAAAAAGGCTGATGAATAGATGGATTTATGTACTCATATGTAGACGACATTTAGATTTGTTCTGAACAAGAAAGGGATAAAGAAAACATTCTGAAAATCCTGAAGCGACATTTCGAAATCAAAGACTTGGGAAATGTGAAGTATCATTTCTTGAAGGATTATCCTACTGAAGAAATGACAACAGACGTCTTCACAAAGGCATTGAATGCTGATAAACACCAGAGACTAATAAAAAGGTTGGGTTTGACTGAATACGTCCTTACTGTTAAGAAAGGGTGTTGGAATATGCAACAGAAATGGACTTATTGTTTATGTAAAGGAGGACTGTACACTAGCCTGACAGCAGATGGCGATAGTGTGGAGTTATACGTTTGCTGTATTGTGGGGAAGGAAGCTTTCTTGTTGTTGTTAGTTTTACTTTTGCTTTTGACTGTGTTATACCAGCAGCACAGGCTGTGTGCTTCTGAATTCTCTTATCTCATGTTTACCCATAAGAAGTAAATGCTGTTTACTCAAGATAACTTGCTCAGTGAAGTTCTCTTATGTGTACCGGTGGATTCTCAAAAGATACACTCTGCTACAAGTAAGAGTTAGAGCCTGAACAAGGCTGAGTGAGTACGTGTGGAGAGAAGCTGGGGAGCTTACCCCAGGCTTGAGCGCCAGTGACCGGGCACCGGAACCTGAGGCTGTGTGGCTACTAAAGTCCCGGCAGCAGAATCCAGAGGGCAGAAGACCGTAGATCCTCTGTCCCCAACTGATACTCAATGACACAGCAGCATGTGTGAGCCAGAGACACGACACAGGAGCAATCCCCAAAGCAGGCTACAGCTGCCTGTCATGCGAGTGGAGTTCTACCTAAGCATCAGACAGAGAGAGGGACTTGAACAGAGTTTACAGCAGCAAGTACCTCAGAGAATAGCGCTAGAAAGGAGGCCTCACAACACACTTGACTAAGGAGATTCCCAACTTGCTTTCAAGCTGACTGGCTCCAAGAACCATCTGTAACATGAGCTCCGGACTGTACCTGCACTGTTCAGTAAAAGGTAAAGGAACCTGCATCCTGCTGTGTCTTCTGAATCTTTCCTGCGTCACCTGCTCTACACCACACTCACTAACAACATCACCTTTAATACCCCAACTGTCCTGGGATACAGCTCTACTCGTGGAGAGCTTAACCATCTTTGCTGCCCCATCACTATCCCAGAGGATCTGCATTGCAGCGTCGGTCCCTTGACCGAATACCACGGGTGGCGTCACGAACACTTTATTACAAACCTTGTTTTCCCCTTCCTCATCAGCCCCCTTTTTATTGAATGCCCAGGGCCACGGACCGGGTCACTGCCGCTGTCTACTTCCCCTTTTAAGAAGCGGCCTGGTACCGAGTATCCTCACTGCCCTGGTGGGCGATCCACATTGTCTTGTTGGAAGATGAAACTTCGGCCAAGTCTGAGGTCCAGAGCACTCTGGAAGAGGTTTTCATCCAGGATATCTCTGTACTTGGCCGCTGTCACGCTTACCTGTTGTAACTGTCAGGATTGGGGTGACAGGCAAGCGTCAGAGGGCCCTGAAGATACTGAGACTCCAGAGGATGGTCACTCTAGGTGGCCGGGTAGGGGCGCAGTATCTAATATCAGGAAACCGGTCCAAGGACCTGCAGGAGGGAAGGAGCGGTGGAGAGGCGCTCAGTGCCCACAGGACCTTCCACCATGTGACCGCGCATCAGAGGAGGGGTGGGGCTTACCCCCGGGACGCAGCGGTGGCAGGCAGGGGACTAAGCTGCACAGGGGCTGAACAGTAGCGATAATCAGACGAAGCAGAAGGTAATACACAGACCTAGCAGCGCGGTACAGACTCAGAATGGCAGAGGATGGTCGGGGGAAGCAAAGGGTCAGACACGGGTCGGGCAACGCAGTACAGAATCAGAATGATAGAGAATAGTCAGGAGAAGCAGAGGGTCATACACGGGTCAAGCAGAGCGGTACCAAATCAGAAGCCAAGAGACTTCAACCAAGTCCAAAACGGATCATACACCAAGCAACGTACGAGAACAGGCGAGAGGCACTAGCGATGCAGGGTCGTGCACACTCAAGTTAGGAGTATAAACGACAGGGAGAGGTGCTAACCTGAAGCTATAAAAACCCTCCCTGGCGTCAAAGAGAGGCTCTCCCTATTAACCCCTGCACCATTTGCCCAGAATCCTGAATAAACCATGACAGTACCCCTCCCTCAACGGGGGGCCTCCGGACCCCCAGGCCTCCCCAGATATCGCGCATGATATGCCCTGACCAGACGATCTGCGTGCACCGACCTGGCCGGTACCCATGATCGATCCTCTGGACCATACCCCTTCCAATGGACGAGATACTGCAGAGAACCGCGAACCCAACGAGACTGCACAATGTTTTGTACCTCGAATTCCAAATGGCCGTCCACCGATAGCGGGGATGGTAAAGGTGTGGGTTCCTCCCTCACCGAACCTACCGGTTTGAGTAAGGATCTATGAAAAACGTTATGCAATTTCAAAGAAGACGGAAGGAGCAAGCGATAAGCCACGGGGTTAATCACTTCCGTTATCACATAGGGACCAATAAATTTGGGGCCCAACTTCGTGGACGGCAGTTTTAAAGTTATGTTTCGTGTCAAGAGCCATACCTTGTCCCCACAACGTAGGGTCTTCCCGGATCCTTCTTATTATCCGCAAAGTGTTTGTACTTTTCCTGCGCCTTCCCAATACTTGCTCAAACCTTAGCCCACAGATCACCAATCTGGCTGACCGAATCTTCGGCCCCCGGACAGTTTGAATCCAAACGTGAAAACTCACCAAAATGCGGGTTTAATCCCAGATTAATGAAAAAAGGTGACCTACCAGTGGATTGAATAATCCGGTTATTAAAAGCGAACTCCGCCAAGGGCAATGCGTCGCACCAGTCATCTTGCAATGTTGAGGTCAAACACCGGAGGATTTGTTCCAATGACTGATTGGTGCGCTCCGTTTGTCCATTGCTGTCCGGGTGGTATGCTGAGGAGAAAGACAGAGAAATCCCCAACTTCCTACAAAAGGCTTGCCAAAATTTTGCTATAATTTGTGTCCCCCTATTGGATACAATATTAGTAGGTACCCCGTGGAGATGAATGATTTGGGAAAGGAAATGCTTTGAGAGAACCTCGGCTGAGGGTAGTTTGGCCATGGGTAAGAAATGTGCCATCTTTGAGAATCTATCCACGACTACCCAGACCACCGTGTTACCCCGGGATGGATATATAGGAAGGAGAGAAATCCGGCTTTCAGGATCGCGCTGTTCGAGTCCAAAGTTCACAAGGAGTTAATCCAATGACCAAGCAGTGATTATAACTTCCTTTTTATTCCATAAACTCTACGCGTTTCGTGTACACACTGTACACTTCCTCAGGAGCAAATTGCTGCAGTTCATCGGATCCTACCCATTTGTGCTTATGGTTGTTGTGTTTCACACAACTGAACCAGGTGAGTGGATCCATATCTGTGAAACGTTTATATCACTGGATAAGACCCTATTGTGCGCTTCTGTCTCCCTCTTTTTTATACCCCGGGATGGAGGGAGATTGGTGATGAAGTCCACGGACAGATGCGTCCATGGTCTTCTCGGAATAGGTAAATTTACCAATTCGCCGGCCGGAAATGAGAGTTCTTAGAACGGACGCAAACCCCACAGGCTGTGACATAATTCTTAATTTCTGCAGACATAGAAGGCCACCAAAACACTCTTTACTGCCTCACATGTGGCCGTAAAACCTGGGTAAGCACCCAACTTAGAGTCTTGAAACTCCCGTAACAACTCGGAACGTAGATGCTGAGGTACAAACTATCTATGAGGAGGCTTGGCCCTTGGAGCGAAACATTGAGCCCCCACAATCTCTCGCTCCAATTCTGACGATAGCTCTGCAATAACCACCCTGGGTTGAAGAATGGATGACGGTGGCTCAGGGGTAGACAATGGTTCAAAACTTCGTGATAAAACACCCGCCTTCACGTTCTTGGATCCGGGCCGGAAAGTAATAGAGAACTGAAACCGAGAAAAAAAAAGTGACCACCGGGCCTGTCTGGGAGTCAATCTTTTTGCTGTTTTAATGTACTCCAGATTATTGTGGTCAGTGATGACCGTAATTGGATGTTCTGCCCCCTCCAAAAAATGTCTCCATTCTTCAAGCGCCAGCTTTATTGCAAGGATCTCTCTATTTCCCACATCGTAATTTCTCTCCGCCGGAGAGAATTTTTTGGAAAAAAATGCACAGGGTCTGAGATTGGTCAGAGTAGCTGGTCCCTGAGACAAAACAGCCACCACCCCCACCTCGGAGGCATCGACCTCCACAACAAAAGGCAGGGATGGATCAGGCTGTACCAGCATCGGAGCAGCCATAAAACAATTTTTCAGAATCACAAAGGATTGTTTGGCCGGGAGAGATCAATTTTTGGTATCGGCCCCTTTACATGTGAGGTCGGTGAGGGGTTTCACTATCTGTGAAAAGCCCCTAATAAATCTCCGATAATAATTTGCGAATCCCAAAAAGCGCTGAAGACCCTTTAAGTCCTGGGTAGAGTTGAGCGAAACGGGTCGAATAATTTCAAAAGTCGCGACTTTTGGCAAAGTCGGGTTTCATGAAACGAAACCCGACCCTAGGATGAGGTCTGCCACGAGGTCGGCGACTTGCGCGCCAAAGTCGCGATTCAAAAGTTTGTTTTGCGCTCTTTTTCAGCCAATCAGGATCCACGGACACTGTGGGCAATGTGATGACATAGGCAGGGGTCACCACCATCTTTCAGAAGGGCATGCAAGTGATTGGCTTGCTTTGGTGGGCGTCACAGGGGTTATAAAAGGGCGTGCATGCCGACCGCCATCTTACTTCTGCCGATCTTAGCATAGGGAGAGGTTGCTGCTGCTGATTCTGTAGGGAGAGCGTTAGGCAGGGAAGAAGAAAAAAAACTGCTTCTGCTGCTAGCGATTTTGCCTGTACAACACACCAGTCACTGTGTGTCCAGTGCAAGGGGAGGCTATATTGTGGTGGATCAGCGGTGTTGGTTGTTAGGCTGCCTTCTAAGGCTTCCTGACAGCTGCATTGCTGTTTACCCACTGCTCTGCAAACTGCTTTTTTAAAAGCAATCCCAATTTTTTTTTTTGTCCTGCTGAGGTACTGAGCGTGCATTTTTTCACACCATACAGCGGTGTACGCTCCTCACACAGTACCGTGTAATGGCTGTTATCACAGCCACAGTGAAGCTATCTGTGTGTCACTCTGTGAGAATAAGTCGAGAACATGTTCCGTTCTTACAGACCTGCACCTACTAGTTTTGTCTAGCTTTCAAACAGTTAAATATATTTGCTGTTTGATCACATTCAAAGCTATAGAGAGACAGCGTGTGTCAGTCCGTATACTTAAAAAACACGGAGCTTGACAATTTTACGTACACCGGACAGCCGTGTACGTGCACGCTCCTCTCAGTACCGTGTAACGGCTGTTATCACGGCCACAGTGAAGCTATCTGTGTGTCACTGTGGAAGGATAAGTGGAGGACTTGTTCCGTTCTTACAGACCTACACTCTAGGGAGATTCCTATTCTGCCCAATTCTACATACACCTTGTAGTTTGTGATACACTAGCCAATTTCTGCCTGTGACATAGCGCTCTGATATTCAGTGGGCCTCACACAATCCAAAAGTGTCCAGTGTCCACTAGTGTGTGCAGAAATTCAAAATCTCCCTTATCCTGTAGTCACTTTTTTCACACCTGTGCCATCGAGCCTGTGACATAGCGCTCTGATATTCAGTGGGCCTCACACAATCCATAAGTATCCAGTATCCACAAGTGTGTGCAGAAATTCAAAATCTCTGTGATCCTGTAGTCACTTTTTTCACACCTGTGCCATCGAGCCTGTGACATAGGCCCACTGAATATCAGAGCGCTATGTCACAGGCTCGATGGCACAGGTGTGAAAAAAGTGACTACAGGATCACAGAGATTTTGAATTTCTGCACACACTTGTGGATACTGGATACTTATGGATTGTGTGAGGCCCACTGAATATCAGAGCGCTATGTCACAGGCTCGATGGCACAGGTGTGAAAAAAGTGACTACAGGATAAGGGAGATTTTGAATTTCTGCACACACTAGTGGACACTGGACACTTTTGGATTGTGTGAGGCCCACTGAATATCAGAGCGCTCACACAATCCAAAAGTGTCCAGTGTCCACTAGTGTGTGCAGAAATTCAAAATCTCCCTTATCCTGTAGTCACTTTTTTCACACCTGTGCCATCGAGCCTGTGACATAGCGCTCTGATATTCAGTGGGCCTCACACAATCCAAAAGTGTCCAGTGTCCACTAGTGTGTGCAGAAATTCAAAATCTCTGTGATCCTGTAGTCACTTTTTTCACACCTGTGCCATCGAGCCTGTGACATAGCGCTCTGATATTCAGTGGGCCTCACACAATCCAAAAGTGTCCAGTGTCCACTAGTGTGTGCAGAAATTCAAAATCTCCCTTATCCTGTAGTCAATTTTTTCACACCTGTGCCATCGAGCCTGTGACATAGCGCTCTGCTATTCAGTGGGCCTCACACAATCCAAAAGTGTCCAGTGTCCACTAGTGTGTGGAGAAATTCAAAATCTCCCTTATCCTGTAGTCACTTTTTTCACACCTGTGCCATCGAGCCTGTGACATAGCGCTGTGTTATTCAGTCGGCCTCACACAATCCATAAGTGTCCAGTGTCCACAAGTGTGTGCAGAAATTCAAAATCTCCCCTGTCATATAGACACCTTGTACCTTGTTTTACATTACTATATAGTTTGTTGGATTTTGTCTACATTTCTACAAAAAATGAGGAAGGCTGGTGGAAGAGGCCGTGGAATTGGGCGGGAGTTGGCAGCTGGTAATGATGGTGTTGGTGGTGGATCTGATGGTAGTGGCAAGAGCAAAATAGGACCGAATGCAGGAGGTGTTGAGCCTGCGTCATCGTCTGGCTCCATAAGGCTTCGAAGGCTTAGTTTTCTAGGAGTTGGCAAACTGCTTTTAAAGCCAGAGCATCAGGAAAAAGTTTTGTCTTACATTGCTGACTCAGCCTCCAGCTCTATCGCCTCCTCTTCTGAAGTTGTAAAAAGTAAAAGCACTGAGTCGTCATTGGAGGCTCATGTTCATGAACCACACCTTTCCTTGTGTCCTTCACCCCAACAAAGATTGAAGGATGACGCAGGCCATACTACTGATTACTCCATGGAGCTGTTTTCACATACCATGCCTGGATTATCAAGTGAAATGGTGAATTACCCAGGCCAAGATGAATCTGACATGGAGTGCACTGATGCACAGCCGCTGATAGATGATTCTGCTGGTACATTCACTCAGAGCACTACATTGTCCTCGCAGTGTACAGAGCCAGATTCTGACCCTGATGAGACTCAGGTGCCCCTTCCCGCACACTATACCACCATACACGGTGACACAGAGGAAGGTGCACATGACATTGAAGAGGAGGTGATGGATGACCCAGTTGTTGACCCAGATTGGCATCCATTGGGGGAAGAGGGTGCTGCTTCCAATAGCTCAGATGAGGAGCATCCACAGCAGACATCGACATCGCAACAGCTGTTATCTGGCAGGCCCGGAGCACTCCAAAGACAGGTTCCAAATATCAAAACAGTTGCTGGACAGCTTGTCCAAAGGGTCAAAAGATCACAGCGTGCTAGGCTGCAAAATGTCTGCCAAAGTAGGAAGAGTGCAGTGTGGCACTTTTTTGAACAAAATCCTCATGATCAGGCCAAGGTTATCTGTAAGAAGTGCGCAAAGACCTTTAGCCAAGGGAAAAATCTGAAAAATTTGAATACCAGTTGCATGCTTAGACATTTAACCACCATGCACTTGCAAGCGTGGACACAACACCAAACCTCAAGTGCCACATGTGCAACTGATCACAAAGAAGGTAGTCAGCAACGCTACATTGTTTCCCCCACTGTAAGCCCACCGGTTAGCACAGCAGCAAATGTTGAGGTGTCGTTGCAAGGCCACAGCAGTCAGGGAATCCCACTGTTATATCAACGAAATACTGAATCTAGGCCATCAGAAAGAACACCAACTCCATCACCATCATCAACCCTCTCTCAGTCCACCCTGTCCACCGCTACTTCCACCATATGCAGCTCTCAAGTCCAGCTCACCCTCCCAGACACTATGAGTAGGTCAAGAAAGTACTCAGTCTCTCATCCGTGTACACTGGGTTTGAACGCCCACATTGCCAAACTAATCTCGTTTGAGATGATGCCCTATCGGTTGGTGGAAAGCGCAGCTTTCCGCGAACTCATGGCCTATGCAGTACCACGCTATGACCTACCCAGTCGCCACTTCTTCTCTCGCAAAGCCATCCCAGCCCTCCACCATCATGTAAAAGACCGCATTGTCCATGCACTCAAGCAGTCAGTGAGTGGAAAGGTGCACCTCACAACTGATGCATGGTCCAGTCGGCATGGCCAGGGCCGTTACGTGTCCATCACTGCGCACTGGGTTAATGTGGTGGATGCAGGGTCCACAGGGGACAGCGGTGGTGGGACAGTGCTGCCTAGCCCACGGTATAGGAAACAGTTGGCTGTAGGCGTTCAACCCTCCTCCTCCTCCTCCAGAAGCGAAAGCTCGTCCACAGAGCGAAGTCGTACAAGCACTCCATCTGCAGCTGCCACTGTTGCACATGAGGTGTCCCCCTATCGAGCAGCTAGTGGAAAGCGTCAGCAGGCTGTGTTGCAGATGATGTGTTTGGGCGACAGACACACCGCCGAGGTGCTGGCCGAGTACTTGAAGCGACAAACTGAGTCATGGCTGGGCAGTGTACATCTTGAGGCAGGCAAGGTAGTTAGTGATAACGGCCGTAATTTTGTGGCAGCCATAGCCCTTTCAAAACTCAGCCACATACCTTGCTTGGCTCACACCTTGAACCTGGTGGTGCAGTGCTTCCTCAAAAATTATCCGGAGTTAACAGCCCTGCTCTAGAATGTGCGAAGACTGTGCGCGCACATCCGCCGGTCGCCTGTACACTCCGTTCGTATGCAGAAGCTGCAGCGATTGCTCCACCTTCCCAACCACCGCCTCATTATCGACATTGCAACAAGGTGGAACTCCACCCTGCACATGGTGGAGCGGCTGTGCGAGCAGAGGCAGGCCATAATGCATTTGTGGGAGGATACACGGCCAGGCACTTTGAGAGCAGACATGGAGTTGACAGGTGTGCAGTGGTCGAAGCTGAAAGACCTCTGTAAAGTCCTTCAGTGTTTTGAGGAATGCACACGGCTGGTAAGCGCAGACGACGCCATCCTAAGCATGAGAATCCCACTTATGCGTCTGCTCATGCAAACTTTGACGCACCTTAAGGAGCAGGCGTCTGCAGCCAATGTTGATGAGGAGGAAGAGGAGGAGGGAATCCTTGATGACATTCAGCCATTGTCTGCTCAGGGACCTCTCCTGGACGAGGTGGAGGAAGAAGAGGAGGAGGAGGATGATGATGGGGATGATTACTTAGGGGAGGAGGATGCATCTCGTGGGGCAAGTGAAAATGTTGGCGTGGCAAGGTCTGGTACAGGGTTTGTGCGTGACTGGAGGGATGTGGATTTGCCAGAAAGTGCTCCTCCAACCAGCACTCGCAGTGCATCATTGACACCGGGAACATTGGCCCACATGTCAGATTATGCCTTGCAGATCCTAAAAAGGGACCCCCGCATTTCCAAAATGATGAACGATGACGACTACTGGTTGGCCAGCATCCTGGATCCACGCTATAAAGGCAAATTACAAAACATCATGCCACAGGAGAACCTTGACCTAATATTGGCTAATAAACAAGCAACTCTGGTAAATCGGTTGCTTGAGGCATTCCCAGCACACAGCAGCGGTGATGGTTCTCACACGAGCCGTACGGGCCGGGGGCAGCTTGGCAGAAGGTGTTCATGGTGCACACAGCAGAAGTGGCGTTGGAGACAGGGGTTTCATGACAATGTTGTGGACTGATTTTTCAAGTACCGCTCACACAACTGGTAATACTGCATCAATGGAAAGTGACAGGAGACAGCAGTTGTCAACTATAGTTACAAACTACTTTTCCTCCCATATCGATGTTCTCCCACACAGGTCATTCCACTTTGACTATTGGGCCGCTAAACTGGACACCTGGCCTGAATTGGCACAATATGCCTTACAGGAGCTCGCTTGCCCAGCTGCAAGTGTGCTATCGGAAAGAGTCTTCAGTGCAGCTGGATCAATCCTGACAGAAAAAAGGACCCGTCTGTCAACCCAAAATGTGGATGATCTAACCTTCATTAAAATGAACCATGCATGGGTTTCCAAGGATTTTGTCCCACCTTCCCCTGATGACACATAGGGTGACAGAAAAATGGCTTGCTTTGGTCCACCTCTTCCTGGGACTTGACCTATTTCGCCTTTTGCATCAGCTGAATGTCCAACATCAACATATGCCACTTTCTAAAACTCCCTAACTGTGCTGCCTCCCCCCATGGCCGGGGTCACCACCTAGCGCACGACACCGTGCGAGTGCCGTTGCCCTGGACAGGTGGGTAGGCCGACTCTTGGGCGCGGGCACTGACACAGGGTCCCTCATAGTGCAATCAAGTGTCTCAGACGGTGGTGGTGCACACCCGCCGTCAGACACACCGCCGTACTATGAGGGGCCCAGTGACAGTACCGACGCCCACGAGTGGGCCCCCCTTGCTTGGGCAGGGCCCCAGCATTTGCAATCTTTACCTCTCCCTTCTCCTCCGCTGTGTAGTCTGGGCCGTCAAATCCATACTGTGCCTGACACCGTCTGAACCTGCCTCCTGATGTATAGACAAATATTTTGAATGTGTACGCTATCCATACATGTTATCCGGGGATACGGTACCCTTTCTCACCTTTGTACAATCACGTGCAATCCATACTGGGCCTAACACCGTCTGAGCCTGCCTCCTGATGTATAGACATATATTTTGAATGTGTACGCTATCCATACATGTTATCCGGGGATACGGTACCCTTTCTCACCTTTGTGCAATCACGTGCAATCCATACTGGGCCTAACACCGTCTGAGCCTGCCTCCTGATGTATAGACATATATTTTGAATGTGAACGCTATCCATACATGTTATCCGGGAATACGGTACCCTTTCTCACCTTTGTGCAATCACGTGCAAGCCATACTGGGCCTAACACCGTCTGAGCCTGCCTCCTGATGTATAGACATATATTTTGAATGTGTACGCTATCCATACATGTTATCCGGGGATACGGTACCCTTTCTCACCTTTGTGCAATCACGTGCAAGCCATACTGGGCCTAACACCGTCTGAGCCTGCCTCCTGATGTATAGACATATATTTTGAATGTGTACGCTATCCATACATGTTATCCGGGGATACGGTACCCTTTCTCACCTTTGTGCAATCACGTGCAAGCCATACTGGGCCTAACACCGTCTGAGCCTGCCTCCTGATGTATTGACATATTTTTAATGTGTACGCTATCCATACATGTTATCCGGGGATACGGTACCCTTTCTCACCTTTGTGCAATCATGTGTAATCCATACTGGGCGTGAGAACGGCTGGCGAGCTGTTAAGAAAGCTACAGCACCTGTGGTTTGCACACGTAAGTTTTTCATTTTTTCAGGAATGACGGTTAGGCCTAATTCCGGAACTGCGGTTGACCTGCACTTACTGGGAAATCATCGTTCGCGGGTAATAATTGTAATCAGTGATCCCCATCACTAACGTTGTTCAGCGGGTTATCTGCACCTGTAAGCGACAAACGCTGGCCTTTTCAGTGTAGCGCACATGCAGCCACGGACATGTAAGGGCATGACACACCAGTTATTGGCCAATCTCATGTGCCAGAGCCTCACGTGTCCCTCTAGTAAGCCGGACTCGGACCGCGGGGCATGACGGAGTCTCGTTCGTTAACGGAATTAAGCTTGCAAAGTGTGCATCTTTTCTGTAGCTGGCATGGTTGAGGTTTCCCAGGTGGAGTCGAATTTAACCGTAGGCTCCACTCCTGGTGGTGCCCTTCTGGACATTCCTTTAAGGTTCAGCTTTGCAACCATACTGCCCACGTAAAACAAACACTTTGCCTTCATGAACGCTGTTTGGAGGGTCAAGACTCGTGGGAATAACGCCGCAAAATCAGGTAACCTGCTAGAGAGATCCTTCATTGCTCCCAAGCATGACATCACACTCCCTAGGAGGAAGGTAATGCCACTGTGGCGACCGTACTCCTGAGGGCGACACAAGTGCACTGATGCCCAGCCACTGCTCGATGAATCTGCTGGTACATTGACCCAGACCACTACATTCCCCTCGCACGCTACACGGCCTGAATCTGACCCTGATGAAACTCAGGTTACCCTTCCCATATACAGTTCCATCTTACACGGTGACAAAGAGGAAGCTGCAGATGAAAGTGCAGGTTCGGCCCACCCGCCATCAGACACACCACCGTACTATCAGGGGCCCTGTGCCAGTGCCGTCGCCAACGAGTGGGCCCCCCTGCTTGCTCAGGATCACAGCACTTGCAAGGTTGAAATACTGTGCAGTGAGATGGAAGATGGGGACGACGAGGAGTCCAGACTAGTACAGGGATTCCCTAGCGAGGAGACTTATTTGACTGTTTTCAATGTTGGGACAGCAATTTTTGGGGAGCACTATACTCTGGAGAATGATAGATGGGGCCCACCATACACTGGAACATTCCAGAGGTGGACATCAGACACTGGAGCAGCATTTACAGGGCCCATTATACACTAGAGCATTAGAAATGGGGCCCATTATGTTTGGAGCATTATTTGGGCCCATAAGACAGTGGAGCTTCATCCATGGGGACCAACATATACTGTAGCCCCCCCGCGTTTATCGGGGAAACTGAAGGTCTAATATGACCTTTACGGAGACTTTCAGCTATATAATCTTTCATTGCCAGACGCTCGGGTCCTGACAAATTAAATAGACGGGCTTTGGGTAATTTGGCCCCAGGGATCAGGTCAATGGTGCAGTCGTATGGCCTGTGTGGGGGTAATGCCTTGGCCACGCTTTCTGAGAACACGTCCTCAAACTCCTTCAGGTATTCCGGAATACCCTCCAGACAAATAGAAGACTCATAAACAGGTTTTGCAGGTGAAACACAACACACAGTTTTATAGGAACAGTCAATACAATTCGGGCCCCATTTAACAATTATTCTTTTCTCCCAATCAATTACCGGGTTGTGCCGGTGAAGCCATGGCATGCCCAATACCAGCCCTTCGGGCAGATTGTCCATCACAAAACATCTCATGTCCTCCAACATGGGAGGAATCAACCTGTAAAACGAAATTATTGGTAACATAACAGATACCCGAACGGGTGAGAGGGGAAGAGTCAATGGCTACGATTTTCAGGGGGGTCTCCAACCTGACTGTCCCTATCTTGAACCTGGAGACGGTGCTGGAACTGATCAAGTTCAGGGATGAACCGCAGTCCACCAAGGCTGTAGAAATAAAACGATTATTGTCTACCACCAGTTCGATATTCAGCAAAAATTTAGGACATGAGGAAAAAAGTACCTGAGGGTCTGGGCAGCCTCTTCGATCACTACCGAGACCTAGTAGTTTCCCGACGGCTTGGCAGACGCCGGACAAGACGGGCAGTCTCTCCTCCAGTGTCCTGATTCCCCGCAGTAGAAACATAGTTGTTTATCACGCCGACGTCTCCTCTTCTTTTCTCTGATCGAGGTGGTGCCAATTTCCATGGGCATAGAACTGGCCTCCACCTCCTTGCTTCCAGAGAACAGATGTTTCGGAGTGCATCACTCCTCTGGCTCTCAGCCGGCGATCCATCCGTACCGCCTGGGTCATGGCCTCATCCAGAGTATCGGGATGCGGGTGCAGGGCCAGGGTGTCCTGAAGGCGTTCTGACAGACCTCTACGAAACAGTCCCCGGAGTGCAGCATCATCCCAAGTGACCTCGGCAGACCACCGGCGAAACTCCGAACAAAACCCCGACCCTGACGTGCACTCATCACCATGTCCTCCGCCAGGCGTACTCTGTCAGGCTCATCGTAAATACGGCCCAAGGCCTCAAAGAACGCATCTACAGTCATACGTTCGGGTGCTGTATGTGCTATCGAGAATGCCCAAGCTTGAGGGGCACCCTGCAGCAAGGAAATAACTACCCCCACCCTCTGAAATTCTCCCCCAGATGAATGGGGCCTCAGGGAGAAGAATAATTTGCATCCCTCCCGAAAAGCCCTGAACTCCTTTTTGTCTCCGGAAAAGAAATCAGGCAAATTAACCGGAGATTCAGGAGCCATGAGAGACACATCCCTATTCTCAGGAACCATAGCCCCTTGCACAGTACTGACCAGCTGTTGCTGGGTGTGGGCCAGACTGTGTTTTTCCACATTCATCTTTTGGAACATTTGTAAGAGCTGCTTAACTTGCTCGGATAATGCCTGCACCGGATCCATGGCTATAGCAGAAGCCCCCACACCCACACACACCCGGTCAGAGGAAAGCAAGAGGAGAGGAGGAAAAGAATGGTCAGGTCGTTTACAATGTCACGCTTACCTGTTGTAACTGTCAGGAGTGGCGTGATAGGCAAGTGTCAGAGGGCCCTGATGATACTGAGACTCCAGAGGATGGTCACTCTAGGTGGCCGGGTAGGGGCGCAGTATCTAATATCAGGAAACGGTCCTAGGACCTGCGGGAGGGGAGGAGCGGTGGAGAGGCGCTCAGTGCCCACAGGACCTTCCACCATATGACTGCGTGTCAGAGGAGGGGGCGGGGCTTGCCCCGGGACACAGCGGTGGCAGGCAGGGGACTAAGCTGCACAGGGGCTGAACAGTAGCGATAATCAGACGAAGCAGAAGGTAATACACAGACCTAGCAGTGCGGTACAGACTCAGAATGGCAGAGGATGGTCGGGGGAAGCAAAGGGTCAGACACGGGTTGGGCAACGCAGTACAGAATCAGAATGATAGAGAATAGTCAGGAGAAGCAGGGGGTCATACACTGGTCGAGCAGAGCGGTACCAAATCAGAAGCCAAGAGACGTCAACCAAGTCCAAAACAGATCATACACCAAGCAACGTATGAGATCAGGCAAGAGGCACTAGCGATGCAGGGTCGGGCACACTCAAGTTAGGAGTATAAACGACAGGGAGGGGTGCTCACCTGAAGCTATAAAAACCCTCCCTGGCGTCAAAGAGAGGCTCTCCCTATTATTCCCTGCACCATTTGCCCAGAATCCTGAATAAACCATGACAGCCGCATTCATATTTCTTTCAATTGCAACCCGTCCTTCTGTCCCTGCAGCTGAAAAACACCCCCATAGCATGATGCTACCACCACCATTTTTCACTGTTGAGATTGTATTGGGCAGGTGATGAGCAGTGCCTTATTTTCTCCACACATACCGCTTAGAATTATGACCCAAAAAGTTCTATCTTCATCTCATCAGATCATAGAATCTTATTTCTCATAGTCTGGGAGTCCGTCATGTGTTTTTTTTTTTAGCAAACTCGGGCTTTCATATGTCTGGCACTGAGGAGAGGCTTCCGTCAGGCCACTCTGCCATAAAGGCCCAACTGCTGGAGGGCTGCAGTGATAGTTGACTTTGTGGAACTTTCTCCCATCTCCCTACTGCACCTGAGGAGTACAGCCACAGTGATCTTGGGATTCTTCATTACCCCTCTCACCAAGGCTCTTCTACCACGATTGCTCAGTTTGGCTGGATGGCCAGGTCTAGGAAGACTTCTGGTGGTCAAAAACTTCTTCCATTTAAGTATTATGGAGGCCACTGTGTTCTTAGAAACCTTGAGTACTGCAGAAATTCTTTTGTAACCTTGGCCAGATTTGTGCCTTGCCACAATTCTGTCACTGAGCTCCTTGACCAATTGATTTGACCTCATGATTCTCATTTGGTCTGACATGAGCTGTGAGGTATTGTATAGACAGGTGTGTGCCATTACAAATCAAGTCCTATCAGTTTACTTAAACACAGCTGGACTCCAATGAAGGAGTAGAACCATCGCAAGGAGGATTACAAGGAAATGGACAGCATGTGACTTAAATATGAGTGTCTAAGCAAAGGATCTGAAAACTTATCCAGCAAAAAAAGGGAAAAAAAGGTAAAAAAAAAGTGGACCCGTGGAAGAGTCTCTGACTCAAAACGGCCGTCTTTGTTCCCCACATGCCTTTGTTCACCTGCCCTAAAAACCGCTGTTCATGCCGAATATGGTAAAGTAAAGGACTCTGGTTACACTGCAATCTGGTGAGTACAGCAATTTTTTCCATTTTTGCTGGATTCCCATGTTGTTTGTTTTATGCTGAACACCAACTTTTGAGTGCAAATTTTTACCACCACTTGATCTGTTAAGAAGGGACGTGATCAGGACACAGCCAAGCGAGAAGTACCTGAGTGCCGTTCTTTTCTATTCTACATTTACTGAACGGAATACCTACCATGTAATATTTCATTTTTTATTTTTTAATAAATCTGCAAAAAATTCTACATTTGTTTTTTTTTCAGTCAAGATGGGGTGAAGAGTGTTCATTAATGAGAAAAAAATGAACATTTTTTAATTTACCAAATAGCTGCAGTGAAACAGAGTGAAAAATTTAAAGGGATCTGAATACTTTCTGTACACACTGTATGCCTCCATCTTTGGTACTTATTATATTTGACTGTGAAATGGACAGCTGTAAGTTGACCATAGACCTTAGCTGGCTGTCAGACGAACAATGCTTCAGCTGATCCTTAGGCCAATGGCTATCTTGGTGGTCTCTACCATACACAGGAGCTCTCGCTCGGCCAAGTGCTCATGTGCTGTCTATGAGAAAGCCACTGACTGGCATCTCTGCCTTATATCCGGGAGAACAAAGCAATCGGCAGTCAAAAATCGGACATGCTTGATTAACATCAACCCCAACAATCCGTTTGCTAGTGTCCTCGTACACAATAGTCTTGGCCGAACTCATCGACATCTGTGGATTCAGCTAAAATTAGTCTAATATGTATGGAGAATTTTAATTTAGCCACATTCTGCGTTTTTCACTAGGAAAAACATGGTCTAGGCTCCTTTAGCATCTCTTATCACTGGGGATAAGAAGAATTGGATATATAATAATATAAAAATCTATTCCATTTTACTCATTGTTATCCCTGATGAAGATGTCAGGATCTTCCAACAATTATCTAATGTCTCAGCCTTAAACCTTAGGATGCAAATGACAGGTGATAACTTGCAAACTGTTAGGGGCTCCAATGATGAGAACCCTAATATGACAGAGAAAACTCCACTGCGTACATTTGCACCAGTCATTCTATAGGACTGCTGAGGTAGTCAAGTGCTGTATTCGGCTACCTTTGGCAGTGCCATAGACAATGAATGGAGCAGTGGCACTTCAGAGCCTTGATAGGAAGCTTTGCTGAAAATGTTTCCTGAAAAGACCAGAAATAAAAAAAAAAAATGCCCATTGGCAATTGAAAAAAAAAAATGCATGTAACGCAAAAACCTGATTTAAACAATGGGTGATTTTCTGATGATACATGCGCTTTAATCAGTCATCACTAGTGTTGAGCGATACCGTCCGATACTTAAAAGTATCGGATCGGATGGTATCGGCCGATCTAAAAAAAATATCGGGTATCGCCGATTCCGATACCGGAAGTCCCATTCAAGTCTATGGGACTTCCGGTATCGGAATAAGAAAAACCCTATTTTTGCCTTGTACAGCCTCTCTGGGGTCTGTACGGGCCTTTCGGGGGGCTGTGCCGGCCTGCCGGGGGGGTCTGTGCAGGCTCCGATGGTCTGTGCCGGCCTGCCGGGGGGCTGTGCAGGCCTGCCGGGGGGTCTGTGCAGGCTCCGGTGGTCTGTGCCGGCCTGCCGGGGGGCTGTGCAGGCTCCGGTGGTCTGTGCCGGCCTGCCGAGGGGCTGTGCCGGCCTGCCGGGGGGTCTGTGCAGGCTTCGGTGGTCTGTGCCGGCCTGCCGGGAGGCTGTGCCGGCCTGCCGGGGGGTCTGTGCAGGCTCCGGTGGTCTGTGCCGGCCTGCCGGGGGGTCTGTGCAGGCTCCGGGGGGCTGTGCCGGCCTGCCAGTGGTCTGTGCAGGCTCCGGGGGGCTGTGCCGGCCTGCCGGGGGGCTGTGCCGGCCTGCGGGTGGTCTGTGCAGGCTCCGGTAGTCTGTGCAGGCATCGTCCGATGAGACTACAAGTCCCATCGGGCGATGCCTGCTACCATGACAGTGATTGACACATTAGCCAATGATGGGACAGTAGTAGTCCCATCATCCGGCTAATGTGTTGAATGTAAAAAAAAAATTAAAAAAAATTTGCATGCTACATACATGCTACATACATACAATATGCATACTACATATATACTACATGTAACATACATACTACATACATGCTACATACTACATGCATGCTACATACTACATACATGCTACATACATACTACATACATAATACATATATACTACATGCATGCAACATACATACAACATATATACTACATGCATGCAACATGCATACTATATATATATACTACATGTAACATACATACTACATATATACTACATGCAACATGCATACTACATACATGCTACATACATGCTACATACATAATACATACATAATACATATATACTACATGCATGCAACATACATACAACATATATACTACATGCATGCAACATGCATACTACATATATACTATATATACTACATGTAACATACAGTACATACTACATATATACTACATGCATACTACATACATACTACATACATGCTACATACATACTACATACATACACTACATGCATGCAACATACATACTACATATATACCACATGCATGCAACATGCATACTACATATCTACTACATGCATGCAACATACATATATACTACATACAATACATACATATAGACATACAGTACATATAACATAGAGTACATACTCACCGTCACTTGTCACTTTGATCCCCGAAGCCATTGTCGCCTGAGGAATAAATATCAAAATAAAAAAACACCAATATACTTACCCCGATCCGCAGAAGTCCACGAGGGTCCCACGTCCATCTTGCGTGGAGAACAGCAGCATCAGAAATTCCCACGCAGCAATGGCATAAAGTGAGACTAGGGACTTTTTTTTTTTAAAGTGGTGGAGGAATACAGTGCGGAAGGATACCTACCTTCCGTCATTGTATTCCTGTAGCTGGTAGAGAACGGTAGCATCAGCTGATGCTGCTGTTCTCCACGCAAGATGGACGTGGGACCCTCGTGGACTTCTGCGGATTGGGGTAAGTATATTGGTGTTTTTTTATTTTGATATTTATTCCTCAGGCGACAATGGCTTCGGGGATCAAAGTGACAAGTGACGGTGAGTATGTACTCTATGTTATATGTACTGTATGTCTATATGTATGTATTGTATGTAGTATATATGTATGTTGCATGCATGTAGTATATATGCAGTATATATGTAGTATGCATGTTGCATGCATGTGGTATATATGTAGTATGTATGTTGCATGCATGTAGTGTATGTATGTAGTATGTATGTAGCATGTATGTAGTATGTATGTAACATGTATGTAGTATGTATGTAGCATGTATGTAGTATGTATGTAGTATGCATGTAGTATGTTGCATGTATGTAGCATGTAGTGTGTATGTTGCATGTATGTAGCATGTAGTATATATGTAGTATGTATGTCACATGTAGTATATATAGTATATATGTAGTATGCATGTTGCATGCATGTAGTATATATGTTGTATGTATGTTGCATGCATGTAGTATATATGTATTATGTATGTAGTATGTATGTAGCATGTATGTAGTATATATGTTACATGTAGTATATATGTAGTATGCATGTTGTATGTATGTAGCATGTATGTAGCATGTAAATTTATTTATTTTTATTTTTTTTTTACATTCAACACATTAGCCGGATGATGGGACTACTACTGTCCCATCATTGGCTAATGTGTCAATCACTGTCATGGTAGCAGGCATCGCCCGATGGGACTTGTAGTCCCATCGGACGATGCCTGCACAGACGCCCGGAGCCTGCACAGACCACCGGCAGGCCGGCACAGCCCCCCGGCAGGCCGGCACAGACCACCGGCAGGCCAGCACAGCCCCCCGGCAGGCCGGCACAGCCCCCCGGCAGGCCGGCACAGACCACCGGAGCCTGCACAGACCACCGGCAGGCCGGCACAGACCCCCGGAGCCTGCACAGACCACCGGCAGGCCGGCACAGCCCCCCGGCAGGCCGGCACAGACCACCGGAGCCTGCACAGACCACCGGCAGGCCGGTACAGACCCCCGGACAGTCGGCACAGCCCCCCGAAGGCCCGAACTGACGGCGCATCATGATGCGCACAGACAGCACATCATGATGACGTCATTTCGGCAGCCAATCAGAGCCACAAAAGTGGCTCATTGCATTTTGGACTTCCGATTCCGGTATCCGATACGAAAAAAGTATCGGTACTCGGTATCGGAATTCCGATACGGCAAATATTGGCCGATACCCGATACTTGCGGTATCGGAAAGCTCAACACTAGTCATCACTGTGATAAGTATTCTAATTTATATTCTTTTCAGAAGAAATAAGGGTCTAGTTAGGTTTCCAAGATCATCTAGTCCTTCGATAATTTGAACACATATCTTTGTTTATGGCAGCACTCGTTGTATTTCTACAATCTGCTCTGTCAGATGACAAACATGAAGTATAACTCTCATGTAATGGAATGGAGCGTGGAGATCTTAAATTTAAAATATTGAGACTGCATCGTTAGCATACAGTATACCATCCATCACTCCTTTTAGTGACATTTGCATAATAATGTTAAAAATAAATTACAGCTTTTCCAGGAAGCGTCATAAATTGCAGCATTGCTTCCTGTATAAGATTGTGAGGTTTATACATTATTCAAACTCTGCAGAAGCTGAATAACAACCTATGTGGGTCCTGCAAATGTGTGGTGAACCAAAATCCACAAAAACAATTACAAAATATGCCCTGTTTTTCTCACTTGGAAAAACTACATTACTCTTCATACTATTTTTTCCTTCTGACCTGATATTAAAATGCCACAATGATGCAAGCACTTTTTATTTGCTTCCCTTGTGTAACCTTAACCAAACTTTACATTTAAGCCAATGTAAAGGGGCCTTCACATATAGCAATATCGCTAAAGCATCACCGATTTTGTGACGCAGCAGCGATATTGCTAGCGATATCGCTATATGTGACACCTCCGACCGGCTCCGCCACTGGCTATCGCAGATCGCGCGAGAGCTTCCTGGGCCGTTTTGCGTCGGCGGCTTCCTGCTGGCACCGACGAGTGATGCGTGGACGCGGAAGGGAAGACGTCTTCATCGCCGCGTCTGACAGGTAAGTAATGACCGCCGACCACTGCTGCATCGCTGATGAGATCTGCCTGTTTGGCAGCTCACTAGCGACCATTTAGCGATGCATCAGCGATCCTGACTGGGTCGAATCATTGTCGGGATCGCTGGTGCATCGCTAAATGTAATGGGTCCCTAAGGTTATGTGCACATGGCAACGTTTTCATGTTTTGAAGTAATGAATGGCCCTTACAACTGAGTTGTTCTTCCCATATTGTGGCTGAGATCAGTTGTAGAATACAGTAGAGCTCAGCAATGTATGAAGCGGTATACCAACAATGCCAGCTTAAGAGGAGTATCAATATTCCACCATATTATATCATATGATATCTCTGTGGGTCTAAA
Organism: Dendrobates tinctorius; assembly: GCF_039654945.1. Lineage (NCBI taxonomy): Eukaryota > Metazoa > Chordata > Amphibia > Anura > Dendrobatidae > Dendrobates > Dendrobates tinctorius. The sequence continues at coordinate 45,587,336 of NW_027361684.1, forward strand.
ATATATATATATACTGTTTCAACTGTAAATATATATATACTGTATATATATATATATATACACAGTATATATATATTTACAGTTGAAACCAGAAGTTTACATACACTATATAAAAAGACACATATACATGTTTTTCTCAATATTGGACATGAAATCAGAATAAACCTTTCCTGTTTTAGGACAATTGGGATTAACATACTGTAAATATTTATATTTGCCAAATGTCAGAATAATGAGAGAGAATGTTTTAAGGCATTTTTATTACTGCAAAATCAAAAGTTTACATACATTTCATTAGTATTTGGTACCATTGCTCTTAAACTGAATTACTTGGGTCAAACTTTTGGGATATCCTTCCACAAGCTTCTGACAATAGTTGGTCGGAATTTGGGCCCATTCCTCCTGACAAAACTGGTGTAACTGATCCAGGTTTCTAGGTTGCTTTGCTCGCACCTGCCTTTTCAGCTTTACCCATAAATTTTCATTAGGATTGAGATCAGGGCTTTGTGATGGCCACTCCAAAACACTGACTTTGTTATCCTTAAGCCACTTTGTTACTATATTGGCAGTATGCTTCCGGTCATTGTCCATTTGGAAGACCCATTTCTGCCCAAGCTTTAACTTCCTGGCTGATGTCTTGAGATGTTGCTTCATTATTGCCACATAATCTTTTCACAGTTGGGATGATGTTCTTAGGCTTCCAAGTTTCTCCCTTTTTCCTCCAAACGTAAAGATGGTCATTATGCTCAAAAAGTTCAGACCACAGGACATGTTTCCAAAAATTAAGGTATTTGTACCTATGTGCATTTGCAAACTTTAATATGGCTTTTTTTATGTATCTTTTGGAGTAATGGCTTCTTTCTGGCGCAGTGGCCTTTCAGCCAATGTTGATACAGTACTCGTTTCACTGTGGATATTGACACAATCTTACCAGCTTCCACATGTCGGACCAAAACATGTTCATCTCCGGGACACAAAACCCATCTCCTTCCTGAGCAGTAAGATGGCTGGACATTCCCATCTTGTTTATACTTGCATATAATTGTTTGTTCTGATGAACGAGGCACCTTCAGGTATCTTGAAATTGTACCAAGGATGAGCCACACTTGTGCAAGTCCACAATTCTCTTCCTGATATCTTCTCTCACAAGAAAAATTGATCCAGGAAATAATCTAATATGTGCACACATATTCCCTTATAAAAACTAGATTCTTTATTTTCAAAATATTTTAAAAACACCAACCCAGTGAAAAAAGGTATACACCCAGATATACCAAGAATAAAAACTAACCTAGCAGATACCCTACAAAATACCTATGATGATTCTTACCTGACTGGAGGTTGGCACCCTAAAAGAACGATTTTTTTTAGCACCCCCACTCAGTGTAGGCTATCCCTCACTCCCCTATTACACCCTACTAAATAAAGGTGGGAAAACAATGTATCATAGGGCAGAGATGAAGAGAGTCTGAAAACTAAAGGCCCCGTCACACATAATGACTCACCAGCGATCCCGACAACGATATCAACGTGTCAGGATCGCTGGTAAGTCGCTATGTGATCGCTGGTGAGCTGTCAAACAGACAGCTTCACCAGCGATCAGCACAGCGACGCCCAGCACGCGACGTCGCTGTGTTTGTTAGTTACCAGCGCGCTGATGCAGGGAGCTGGTAACTAACGTACACATCGGGTATCCAAGGGACATGCGTCACCAGCTTCACCAGCGATCAGCACAGCGACGCCCAGCGCGCGGCGTCGCTGTGTTAGTTACCAGCGCGCTGATGCAGGGAGCTGGTAACTAACGTACACATCGGGTATCCAAGGGACATGCGTCCCTTGGATACCCGATGTGTACGTTAGTTACCAGCTCCCTGCATCAGCGCGCTGGTAACTAACGTACACATCGGGTTTCTAAGTGACGAACGTCCCTTGGATATCCGATGTGTACGTTAGTTACCAGCTGATCGCTGGTCTCCCGCCTGTCACACGCAGCGATGCGTGCTGGCCAGTGGGAGACCAGCGACCAAAGAAAAGTCCTGGGCTTTCCTACAGCGATCAGCGATACCGGCAGGGGGGCCGGTCGCTGATCACTGTCACACACAGCGATCTCGCTGGTGAGATCGCTGTTGTGTCACAAAACTTGTGACTCAGCAGCGATCTCACTAGCGAGATAGCTATGTGTGATGGGGCCTTAACAGGGTATCTGGTAAGTAATGACACACAAAACCTGATTCATGATATTTTCTTCATACACTCCAATAATTAAAAGGACTGCCCATTCACAGTTATGCTCTGATAACAAAAGAGGCAAATACCCCTCAAGCATTGCTTATCTGACAACCAATCCAGTGTTGCAGTGAGACATACAGCATTAAAGCAATCCCAAACGTTGGTCACTCAAAAACATTAATAATAAGACTGGGGCACAAAACAGTGTGACTCCCTAGCTCAATACCTGATATAGCCTGTGCCTACAAAAGACCAAACCTATGTGCAAAAATAGTCTCACAATCATATTCGCAACACAATTCCATTAAAGCAATGCAGACAATAAATCATGCCATATTAATCTCTCATGGTGTAGACTTATCATGAGTCAGGTGCACCCCGACGCATTTACCCATGGGTGACACGGTTCATCAGGAGGTTCAGAAGATATGGATGCCGGTGTCATGGTTTGATCAGGGTTCTTACCCTGCACTCACAAGGTTAAGTGTACGTGGCCTCTTTCTGGATCTGGGAGGGGTATTTATACTCACTCTTTACCTGGGTTCTCTGTCAGCTATACTGTTATTCTGGCTGTGTGTCTGACCCCCTGGTGTGCTTGTATATTGCATTGCTTGTTTGCTTCCCGTGTATGACCCGGTCCGTCCCCTCACTCAGTACTCCGTCTCTCGTTTGGGTACTATTGTCTTTTCCGGTTCTGACCTCCTGGCTTGGCTATCGTTACTCCATTACCGTTTGTCCCTATTGTACCGTCTATTGCCTGTTCTGGTTATCTGATCTATTGCTACGTCGTGACTATCCATTCTGTCTAACCCTTTGGTACTGTCGTGTGATCTTGTGCTGTGACCTCGGCTTGATCTGGTTTCTGTCTCTGTCTATGCCCCTTGGTAACATTGTCCAGTAGTTACCTTTCTAGGAGTTTCCCTGCAGCTCCTAGTTCTGTGGAGCTTAGGCCACGCCCCCAGCAGTCACGTGCTTCAGGTCCTGTGAGCCTGGAGCATGCATCGTCACCACTGCTGTCCCTCTCCGCATGTATCTTTGTGCACAGTTTTTGTACTCAGGACACGCGCACTGGCTCAGTGAGCAAGTGCAGTGCGGTGTTCCTGACAGCCGGTTGCCATAATGGATGATGTCACCATCCATTATGGCATCCATATCTGCTGAACTTCCTAATGAACCGTGTCACCCACAAGGAAATGCGTAGGGGTGCACCTGACTCATGATAAGTCTACACCATAAGAAATTAATATGACATGATTAATTGTCTGCATTGCTTTAACCCCTTTCTGCCATCCGACGTACTATCCCGTCCATGGGACCTGGGCCCCTATGCCCATGGACGGGATAGTACGTCGGCGCGATCAGCGGCGCCCACGTGGTGAGCGCCGCTGATCGCGGCCGGATGTCAGCTGATTATCACAGCTCACACCCGGCACAATGTGTCAGGGGCGGTCACGGACCGCCCCCGACACGTTAACCCCTTGCACACCGCGATCAAACATGATCGCGGTGTACCGGGGGTTAAAGGGAAGCATCGGCAGGGAGGGGGCTCCCTCCGTGCTTCCCTGAGCCCCCCACGGCAGCGCAATGTGCAGCACTGCTGCGGGGGGCTCCTTTCCTCCAGGCCCCTGAATCCAAGATGGCGACGGGGGCCTTCGGGGGCCTGAGGAAGCTGGCTTCCTCAGTGCCTGCAAAGCGCAAGCATGAGGAAGCCTTCTGCAGTGCCTGTGTCAGATCGCTGATCTGTCACAGTGATCTGTGATGTGACAGATCAGCGATCTGTCACAGGACAGTGATGTCCCACCTGGGACTATTTATTAAAATAAAAAAAAAATTAAAAAAAGTGTTAAAATAATTTTAAAAAAATCGCCAAATAAATTAGAAAAAAAAAAAAAAATATTCCCCCAATAAATCCATTTTTTGGAAATAATAAAAAAAAAAACAATAAAAGTACACAAATTAGGTATCGCCGCGTCCGTAATGACCCGCCCTATAAAACTGTCCCATTAGTTAACCCCTTTAGCGAACCCTTTAAAAAATAAAAATAAAAAACGAAGCAAAAAATAATGATTTATTATCATACCGCCAAACAAAAAGTGTAATAACGCGCGATCAAAAAGACGCATATAAATATCCATGGTACCGCTGAAAACGACATCTTGTCCCGCAAAAAACAAGCTGCCACACAGCATCATCAGCAAAAAAATAAAAAAGTTATAGCTCGCAGAATAAAGCGATGCAAAAATAATTATTTTTTATATAAAATAGTTTTCATTGCATAACACCGAAAAAAACATAAAAAAACGACCTAAATGAGGTATCGCTGTAACCGTACTGACCCGAAGAATAAAACCGCTTTATCAATTTTACCGCACGCGGAACGGTGTAAACGCACCCCCCCCAAAAGAAATTCATGAAACGCTGATTTTTGTTCATTCTGCGTCCCAAAAATAGGAATAAAAAGCGATCAAAAAAGTCACATGCCCGAAAATGGTACCAATAAAAACGTCAACTCGTCCCGCAAAAAATAAGACCTCACATGACTCGGTGGGTCAAAATACGGAAAAATTATAGCTCTCAATATGTGGTGATGCAAAAACTATTTTTACAATAAAAAGCGTCTTTTAGCGTGCGACAGCCGCCAAACATAAAAACCGCCATAAATAGTAAATCAAACCCCCCCGATATCACCCCCTTAGTTAGGGAAAAATAATAAAATAAAAAAAAAAGTATTTATCTCCATTTTCCCGTTAGGGTTAGGGCTAGGGTTAGGGCTAGGGTTAGGGTTAGGGCTAGGGTTAGGGCTAGGGTTAGGGCTCGGGTTAGGGTTAGGGGTGTGTTGGGGTTAGGGTTGGAGTTATAATTGGGGGGTTTCCACTGTTTGGGCACATCAGGGGCTCTCCAAATGCAACATGGCGTCTGATCTCAATTCCAGCCAATTCTGAGTTGAAAAAGTCAAATGGTGCTCCTTCCCTTCCAAGCTCTGCCATGCGCCCAAACAGTGTTTTACCCCCACATGTAGGGTATCAGCCTACTCAGGACAAATTGCAAAACAATTTTTGGGGTCCAATTTCTCCTGTTACCCTTAGGAAAATAAAAAATTGGGGGCAAAAATATCATTTTTGTGGAAAAAAATGATTTTTTTATTTTCACGTCCGAGTGTTATAAACTTCTGTAAAGCACTTGGGGGTTCAAAGTGCTCACCACACATCTAGATAAGTTCTGTGGGGGTCTAGTGTCCAAAATGGGGTCACTTGTGGGGAGTTTCAATAGTTTAGGTACATCAGGGGCTCTCCAAACGCACATGACACCCGCAGACCATTCCATCTAAGTCTGCATTCCAAAACGTCACTGCTTCCCTTCCGAGCCCCGACGTGTGTCCATACTGTAGTTTTCTCCCACATATGGGGTGTCAGCGTACTCAGGCCAAATTGGACAACAACTTTTGGGGGTCCAATTTCTCCTGTTACCCTTGGAAAAATGAAAAAATTGGGGACTAATTGATCATGTTTCTGGAAAAAATACGATTTTTTTATTTTCATGCCCTGGCATTATAAACTTCTGTGAAGCCCTTGGGGGTTCAAAGTGCTCACCTCACATCTAGATAAGTTCCTTAGTGGGTCTAGTTTTCAAAATGGGGTCATTTGTGGGGGGTTTCCACTGTTTAGGTACATTAGGGGCTCTCCAAAGGCAACATGACACCCGCAGACCATTCCATCAAAGTCTGCATTCCAAAACGTCACTACTTCCCTTCCGAGCCCCGACGTGTGCCCATACAGTAGTTTTCTCCCACATATGGGGTATCAGCATACTCAGGACAAATTGGACAATAACTTTTGGGGTCCAATTTCTCCTGGTACCCTTGGGAAAATAAAAAAATGGTGACTAAAAGATCATGTTTGTGGAAAAAATACGAATTTTTTATTTTCACGCCCGGGCGTTATAAACTTCTGTGAAGCACTGGGGGGTTCAAAGTGCTCACCACACATCTAGATAAGTTCCTTGGGGGGTCTAGTTTCCAAAATGGTGTCATTTGTGGGGGGTTTCCACTGTTTAGGTACATTAGGGGCTCTCCAAAGGCAACATGACACCCGCAGACCATTCCATCAAAGTCTGCATTCCAAAACGTCACTACTTCCCTTCCGAGCCCCGACGTGTGCCCATACAGTAGTTTTCTCCCACATATGGGGTATCATCATACTCAGGACAAATTGGACAACAATTTTGTGGTCCAATTTCTCCTGGTACCCTTGGGAAAATAAAAAAAATGGTGACTAAAAGATCATGTTTATGGAAAAAATACGAATTTTTTATTTTCACGCCCGGGCGTTATAAACTTCTGTGAAGCACTGGGGGGTTCAAAGTGCTCACCACACATCTAGATAAGTTCCTTGGGGGGTCTAGTTTACAAAATGGTGTCATTTGTGGGGGGTTTCCACTGTTTAGGTACATTAGGGGCTCTCCAAAGGCAACATGACACCCGCAGACCATTCCATCAAAGTCTGCATTCCAAAACGTCACTACTTCCCTTCCGATCCCCGACGTGTGCCCATACAGTAGTTTTCTCCCACTGTTTTGGTACATCAGGAGTTTTCCAAACGCGACATGGTGTTCGATCTCAATTCCAGCCAAAAACGTCAAATGGCGCTGCTTCCCTTCCGAGCTCTGCCATGCGCCCAAATAGTGGTTTACCCCCACATGTGGGGTATCAGCGTACTCAGGACAAATTGCACAATAACTTTTACGGTCCTGTTACCCTTGGAAAAATAAGAATTGAGGGTGAAAAGATCATTTTTGTGGAAAAAATATGATTTTTTAATTGTATGGCTTTATGTTATAAACTTCTGTGAAGCCCATGGGGGTTCAAAGTTCTCACCACACATCTAGATAAGTTCCTTATGGGGTCTAGTTTCCAAAATGGTGTCATTTGTGGGTGGTTTCCACTGTTTTGGTACATCAGGGGTTTTCCAAACGCGACATGGTGTCCGATCTCAATTCCAGCCAAAAACGTCAAATGGCGCTGCTTCCCTTCCGAGCTCTGCCATGCGCCCAAATAGTGGTTTACCCCCACATGTGGGGTATCAGCGTACTCAGGACAAATTGCACAATAACTTTTAGGGTCCTGTTACCCTTGGAAAAATAAGAATTGAGGGTGAAAAGATCATTTTTGTGGAAAAAATATGATTTTTTAATTGTATGGCTTTATGTTATAAACTTCTGTGAAGCCCATGGGGGTTCAAAGTTCTCACCACACATCTAGATAAGTTCCTTAGGGGGTCTAGTTTCCAAAATGGTGTCATTTGTGGGGGGTTTCCACTGTTTTGGTACATCAGGGGTTTTCCAAACGCGACATGGTGTCCGCTCTCAATTCCAGCCAAAAACGTCAATTGGCGCTGCTTCCCTTCCGAGCTCTGCCATGCGCCCAAATAGTGGTTTACCCCCACATGTGGGGTATCAGCGTACTCAGGACAAATTGCACAATAACATTTAGGGTCCTGTTACCCTTGGGAAAATAAAAATTGGGGTGAAAAGATCATTTTTGTGGAAAAAATATGATTTTTTAATTGTACCGCTGTACGTTATAAACTTCTGTAAAGCCCTTGTGGGTTCAAAGTTCTCACCACATATCTAGATAAGTTCCTTGGGGGGTCTAGTTTCCAAAATGGGGTCACTTGTAGGGGGTTTCCACTGTTTAGGTACATCAGGGACTCTCCAAACGTGACATGGCGTCCAATCTGAATTCCAGCCAATTTTGCATTGAAAAAGTCAAACGGCGCTCCTTCCATTCTGAGCTCTGCCATGCACCGAAACAGTGGTTCCCCCCCACATATCAAGTATCTGCGTACTCAGGACAAATTGCACAATAACTTTTGCAGTCCAATTTCTCCTGTTACCCTTGGTAAAATAAAAAAAATTGAACCTGAAGTATTTTTTTTATGAAAAAAAGTTAGATGTTCATTTTTTTTTAAATATTCAAAAAAATTCCTGTGACGCACCTAAAGGGTTAATAAACTTCTTGAATGTGGTTTTGAGCACTTTAAGGGGTGCAGTTTTTAGAATGGTGTCACTTTTGGGTATTTTCTATCATATAGACCCCTCAAAGTGGCTTCAAATGTGATGTGGTCCTAAAAATAAAATGGTGTTGTAAAAATGAGACATCGCTGGTCAACTTTTAACCCTTATAACTTCCTAACAAAAAAAAATTTTGGTTCCAAAATTGTGCTGATGTAAAGTAAACATGTGGGAAATGTTAGTTATCAAGTTTTTTTTGTGCCGTATCTCTGTGATTTAAGGGCATAAAAATTCAAAGTTGGAAAATTGCGAAATTTTCAAAATTTTCGCCAAATTTCCGTTTTTCTCACAAATAAACGCAAGTTATTTGAATGAAATTTTACCACTAACATGAAGTACAATATGTCACGAGAAAACAATGTCAGAATCACCGGGATCCATGGAAGCGTTCCAGAGTTATGACCTCATAAAGGTACAGTGGTCAGAATTGTAAAAATTGGCCCGGTCATGAACGTGCAAACCACCCTTGGGGGTGAAGGGGTTAATGGAATTGTGTTGCGAATATGATTGTGAGACTATTTTTGAACATAGGTTTGGTCTTTTGTGGGCACAGGCTATATCAGGTATTGAGCTAGTGAGTCACACTGTTTTGTGCCCCAGTCTTATTATTAATGAAAAAATGTAACTTTAAACTCCAGCGGACAAAATCCAGGATGCAAAATTTTAAAAAGTTTTTTCTTGCATTAGCAAAGATTTTTATTATTAAAGTCCATCATAAAATAAATCCACACTTCTGGACAGTAGATAAATAGATTAGGGGAAGGGGGGGTTAGCCTCTCAGACTGAGAGGCTAACCCCCCTCTTTGTCTGAGAGGCTAACCCCCCCTTCCCCTAATCTATTTATCTTCTGTCCAGAAGTGTGGATTTATTTTATGATGGACTTTAATAATAAAAATCTTTGCTAATGCAAGAAAAAACTTTTTCAAATTTTGCATCCTGGATTTTGTCCGCTGGAGTTTAAAGTTACATTTTTTCATTTGAATCTTTCATGGCTGGCTCCTGCTCTGGTCTCCGTGCAGACTTTCTCCTGGATTGATATTGGACCTCACACACCGGGGTGTACGGGTAAGCTGGCTTTGAAAATCTGGAGGTTTTTTGTCTTATTATTAATGTTTTTGAGTGACCAACGTTTGGGATTGCTTTAATGCTGTATGTCTCACTGCAACACTGGATTGGTTATCAGATAAGCAATGCTTGGGGGTATTTGCCTCTTTTGTTATCAGAGCATAACTGTGAATGGGCAGTCCTTTGAATTATTGGAATGTATGAAGAAATTAATATCATGAATCAGGTTTTGTGTGTAATTTACTACCAGATACCCTGTTAGTTTAAAGACTCTCTTCATCTCTGCCCTATGATACATTGTTTTCCCACCTTTTATTTGGTAGTGTGTAATAGGGGAGTGAGGGATAGCCTACGCTGAGTGGGGGCGCCAAAAAATCATTCTTTTAGGGTGCCAACCTCCAGTCAGGTAAGACTCATCATAGGTATATAAGAATTGTTTAAAGGCATATCAATCTTAGTGTATGTAAACATTTGACTTTTCAGTAAGCAAAAAAATGCCTTAGAACAGACATGGGCAAATGGTAGCCCACGGGCCACATGCGGCCCTCTGCTTGTTTCTGCCTGGCCCGCAGACAGAAACACCGAAAGTGCAGGAGCTCAAATGTGAGCTCATCGCTTGGTGTTAGCCCCGCCCTGCTGTCTTACTATTGGTGGAGCGGCTTCTGCCGGAGGAAGCGAGGAGCTGCTGAGATCACTCACAGACAGCAGCTCCAGCTTGTGTTGTAGCATCCCTGAGAAGTCACTGCAATACCCAGCAGCTTTTGCACATACCTGGTAACAGGCCCGGATTGGTAATATACCCAACCGGGCATTTTCCCACTGGGCCGCTGTCATGTGGGCCGCAGGAGGCAGTGCCCGATCATCTGGCCGCTTGCAGCTGATGCGGCCACTGGCCTGGCTGTTGTTCCTGCCGCCAGCCCTCTCCGGGCAAGGCGGTTATAGTTTCTAACCCTCCCGGGATTTTTCTATCCCGCACTGCAGGGAGATGAGCCGCCACGCCCCCCCACGCACTCCATCCACACCCTAGCATGAGACCTCCCCCCCCCGCAGCCATTCACAGCGTCGCTTGCCTGCTCTCTTCTCTGTACACAAGACCTTTGATGAGGTCACAGGAGGGGAGGAGTCAGGGGTCACATGATCAGGAGCCTTTGTCCAGAACCGTGATCATGTGACCCCTGACTCCGTCCCTCCTGTGACCTCATCACAGGTCCTGCGCGCACAGCCCTGCCTCTTGGTGTCTGTAGGACTCGGTTGTGCTCGTTGTCATGGTGCTGGATGAGGGAAGTATGTGTGGGGTCAGGAGGGGTTTACAGGATAGATGTAGCAGAGTTGTGTGTGTATGAGGTGTACGGAGAGGAGCCGTGTGTGTACGAGGTGTACGGAGCGGAACCGGATGTGTACAAGGTGTACGGAGTGGAGCCGCATGTGTGTACGAGGTGTACGGAGCGGAACCGTGTTTATGAGGTGTACGGAGCAGAGCCGTGTGTGTACGAGGTGTACATAGCAGAGATGTGTACGGAGTGGAGCCGCGTGTGTACGAGGTGTGCGGAGCAGAGCCGTGTGTGTACGAGGTGTACATAGCAGAGATGTGTACGGAGAGGAGCCGCGTGTGTACGAGGTGTGCGGAGCCGTGTGTGTATGGGGTGTACGGAGAGGAGCCGTGTGTGTACGAGGTGTATGGAACGGAGCCGCGTGTACGAGGTGTACGGAGCGGAGCCAAGTGTACGAGATGTACGGAGCGGAGCCGGAGGTGTACGGAGAGGAGCCGCGTGTGTATGAGGTGTTCGGAACGGAGCCGCGTGTACGGAGTGAAGCCATGCGTGTACGAGGTGTACGGACCGGAGCCGCGTGTGTACGGAGTGGAGCCATATGTGTACGGGATGAACGGAGCGGAACCAAGTGTGTACGAAGTATACAAAGTGGGCTTTTCCCACGGACACAGGAGTACACAGCGGAGCCCCACGGAACATTTTAAAACTTGCACATGACGTTCCACCTGAAGTGATGTGCTGGAAGTTGACCAGAAAATAGATAATTTCATGAGGAGATTGTGACAGAACTAGGAATGCTTCAGATCCATCACCATGTCCTCCTCCGACAGCGCAGACAGCAGGATCGCCTTGGAATCAGGGATGCCAGCCATGTGAGCGGATCATGATATGTCCTGCATCGGGAGGCTCAGGTGGGCACAACAATGGGAGCTGGGCTGCTATAGTATCTTTATAGAATATTTCTTTATTTCATTCTTTCTCTGTTCTTTCTCATTCTCTGTTCTGTCTTTCCCTCATTTTCTCTCTCTCTGTTCTTTCTTTCTCTCTTTAATCTTTCTTTTTTCTTTCTCTCTCTCTCTGTTCTTTCTATCCCCTCTTTCTTTCTTTTTTTTCACTCTCTTTCTCTCTGTTCTTTCTTTCTTTTCTTTACTTCTTTCTTTCTCTCTCTCTCTGTTCTTTCTTTCCCCGCTTTCTTTCTCTCTGTTCTTTCTTCTTTCTCTCTCTGTTCTTTCTTTCTCTCTAGCTCTCCTTTCTTTCTCTGTTTTCATTTTTCTCTCTCTCTCTGTTTTCTCTCTTCCTTAGTGCCAGTCAGTGTGCCCATAATGGCAGCCACTGTGCCCTCAGTACCAGTCAGTGTGATCATCAGTGCTAAATGGGTGCGGTTGGGCGTGGACATGGGTGTGACTAGTTGTGAAATGGGTGTGGCCAGGGCGTGGCCTAAAATTTGCAGCAGTGCGCTGAGTGCACCGCAGTCTTTGTCCCTCTTTCCCTTCTTCAAAACTTGGGAGGTATGATAGGGGCAGCTATGTCCAGGGGGTCTGGTTACCCAATGGATAGCAGTTCTGCTAGGAATTCTGTCATCGTGCGTACAAAAGGGGACAGAGCTTTGGGAGGAGTACTGTTGTGAGTTCATTTTCCCCTTCATTACTGAGGCCCGAGGAACTCCCTCTTCTGGTAAAGAAAGGTAGTGAGCCTGATTATCAAACACCTGAGGCTGATGATGATGACTGGCTGAGTGGAGTTACTGACTGGATATAAGGCTGCCGACGCCCTTCTGCCCTGCAGGTGATTTCTCTGTGGGATCCTTGGAGACCAGTCTGAATTCCTGCTCCTCTAAAGCTAAGTTTGCTGCTCGGCCTTTTGCTTTGGTGCTTTGACTTTGTTTTGCTTTGTTTTTCTGGATTTCTGCCATTCCCTGCTGGGGTGTGCTGAATTCCTTTAGCTCTGTCTTCTGAAAATACCTGAGTGCTGATTTAGTTTTTTGAAGCCTAGCTGCTTCAGGGCCTTTTTCATATCAGCTTGTTGGCTTATGTCTTTGATAGGGTTTTGGCAGATTGCAGACAGCAGCCTTCCTGTCCTTTCCTATCTAGGTAGTTTTGGGCCCCGTCTTTGCTCAGTCTGTCTTTCTGTCTGTGTTAGTGTTTTCATCTTGCTTCACCGTCATTATATGTTGGGGGCTGCCTATTGCTTTGGGGTCTGCTCTGGGGCAGTTTAGATTTCCCCTTTCTTTCTTTAGGCCTATTTAATTCTCCGGCTGTGATCGAGGGGTCTAGGGCATCGTAGGAACCCCCCACGGCTACTGCTAGTTGTGTTGATAGGTTCAGGGGTCTGCAATCTGATAGTTGCCAACTTATCTGGTTTTCTGGACTTAGCTTGTATTTCTGTTTTTGCCTCCTACGGTGACTCATTCATAACAGAATCACCCGCCATACCGCAGATCTAGGGGACTCAATAGCAGGAAAGAATTGTGAAAAAAAAAAAAGTGTGTATATTCTTTCCTCTATATCTCTGAGGCCGTAGGGGGAATTTTTTTTTTCTCTCAATGGAGATAAAGCAGTTGTCTGATCGTGTGGAGCAGCTCGCTGCGGAAGTGCGGGGAATTTCCACCTACCTTGCTCATTCACATGCTGCTGAACCAAAGATTCCTACACCTGATGTATTTTTTGGGGATCGGTCTAAATTTTTGAATTTCAAAAATAATTGTAAATTATTTTTTGCCTTGAAGCCTAACTCGTCAGGGAGCTCCGCGCAGCAGGTTAAAATTGTCATCTCTTTGCTGCGTGGCGATCCCCAGGATTGGGCGTTTTCTTTGAAACCAGATGATCCTATTCTGACTAATGTGAACGCATTTTTTAAGGCCTTGGGGTTGTTGTATGACGAACCTAATGCCATTGATCAGGCTGAAAAGACCCTGCTGGCATTGAACCAGGGTCGTGATTCTGCAGAATTGTACTGTCAAAAATTCCGAAAGTGGGCAGTACTTACTACCTGGAATGATAATGCCTTGGCTGCTCTCTTTCGGAAGGGGTTGTCAGAAGCCGTAAAAGATACTATGGTGGGATTTCCTGTTCCCTCTGGTCTTGACGATTCTATGTCATTAGCCATTCAGGTTGATCGGCGTTTGCACGAACGCAAAGCTGCACGAGAGGTGTTGCCACCTGTTGAACAAATGTCTGAACCTATGCAATGTGATAGAGTTTTTTCCAGAGAGCAGCGTCAGGAGTTCAGAAGGCGTAATAAGTTGTGTTTTTTCTGTGGAGAGGCCTCGCATATTATTTCTGTCTGTCCTAAACGAGAGAAACGCTTTGCACACACGTTTTCTGTTGGGGGTGTTCAACCTAAGTTTCTTCTGGCTATTACTCTGATCTGCTCCCTGTCCACATTTTCCGCCAAGGCTTTTATGGATTCGGGAGCAGCCCTAAACCTAATGGACTTGGATTTTGCTAAACGTTGTGGATTTCTGATGACACCTCTGCAGACGCCTATCCCTTTGAGGGGGATTGATGCTACTCCTTTGGCTAAAAATAAACCTTTGTTTTGGACCCAGGTGGTCATGCGGGTCGCCTCAGACCATCAAGAAAATTGCAGATTTTTGGTGTTGCATAATCTGCATGATACTATTGCTCTGGGGTTCCCCTGGTTACAAATTCATAATCCAGTTTTGGATTGGAAATCTGTGTCTGTGGTGAGTTGGGGTTGTCGGTGTGCCTTTAGTGAGGCTCCGGTGTTTTCCACCTCTCCTCAGTCGCATGATGTTCCTGATTATTTGGCGGACTTTTATGATGTATTTAGTGAGAATGAGTCTGCGTCTCTGCCTCCTCATAGGAGTTATGACTGTGCAATTGAACTGAGCCCGGGGTGTAAATTTCCCAAGGGTCGGCTCTTCAATTTATCTGTACCGAGCACGAGGCTATGCGATCCTATATTAAGGAGGCGTTGGAGAAGGGTCATATTAGACCATCCTCGTCACCCTTAGGTGCCGTTTTTTTTTGTAGCCAAAAAGGATGGATCATTAAGACCTTGTATTGATTATCGTGCCCTCAACAAAATTACTGTTAAATATCAGTATCCGTTACCCCTGATTTCTGATCTATTCTCCAGAGTTAAAGGTGCTTGCTGGTTTACCAAGCTTGACCTCAGGGGGGAGTATAATCTTATTCGCATTAAGCATGGGGATGAATGGAAGACGGCGTTTAATACTCCGGAGGGACATTTTGAGTACCTGGTGATGCCTTTTGGGCTCACTAATGCCCCTTCTGTCTTCCAGTGCTTTATGAACGATATTTTCCGAGATTTTGTCGATAAATTTTTGATTATCTATCTGGATGATATTTTGATCTTCTCCAAGGATTGGGATTCTCATGTGGAACATATTCGGACTGTGTTCCGGATCTTGAGGGAGAATTCCCTGTATGTCAAAGGATCTAAATGCCTTTTTGGAGTACAGAGGATTTCTTTTTTGGGATTTATTTTGTCCCCGTCAACTATTGAAATGGACCCGACCAAGGTACAGGCCATTTACAATTGGGTTCAGCCCACTTCTTTGAAGGCCCTCCAGAAGTTTTTGGGTTTTGCTAATTTTTATCGGAAATTTATAGCAAAATTTTCTAGTATTGCCAAGCCATTGACTGATTTGACTAAGAAGGGTGCTGATGTGTTAAATTGGTCTCCGGAGGCTGTTTCTTCCTTTCAGGAGCTGAAGCGAAGATTCACCTCCGCCCCGGTTTTGCGGCAACCTGATGTCTCACTTCCATTCCAGGTAGAGGTGGATGCTTCTGAGATTGGTGCAGGAGCTGTTTTGTCCCAAAAGGATCCTGTAACATCTAAAATGAATCCCTGTGCTTTCTTTTCCCGAAAGTTCTCTCCATCTGAACGTAACTATGAGGTGGGGAATAGGGAACTGTTGGCCATGAAATGGGCATTTGAGGAGTGGAGACATTGGTTGGAGGGAGCTAAGCATCAAGTCGTGGTCCTCACTGACCACAAGAATTTGATTTACCTAGAGTCGGCTAAGCGCTTGAACCCTAGACAGGCTAGGTGGGCCTTGTTTTTTACACGTTTTGATTTTGTGGTTTCTTTTCTTCCTGGAACGAAGAATGTCAAGGCAGACGCCCTCTCTAGGAGCTTCTTTGCTGATTCTCCTGTGGTGACCAAGCCTGCTACCATCTTAGGCGAAGGGGTAGTTCTTTCTGCCATCTCGCCCGATTTGAGACGTGCTCTGGAAGAGTTCCAGGAGGACAAACCTGAGCGTTGTTCCAGTGGAAAGTTGTATGTTCCTGACCAGTGGAAGAAGAGAGTGATGTCTGAAGTTCATTGCTCTGCTTTGGCTGGTCATCCAGGTATTTTTGGTACTAGAGATCTGGTGAGTCGGTTTTTTTGGTGGCCCTCCTTGTCTCGTGATGTCAGGAATTTTGTGCAGTCCTGTGGGACGTGCTCCCGGTCTAAATCATGTTCTCGCTCTAGTGGGTTGTTGATGCCTTTGCCTGTCCCCAAGAGGCCATGGACCCATATTTCAATGGATTTCATCTCTGATATGCCTGTCTCTCAAAGGATGACTGTTATTTGGGTGATTTGTGATAGGTTCTCTAAGATGGTTCATTTTGTACCACTCCCTAAGTTGCCGTCTCACTCTGAGTTGGTGCCCCTGTTTTTACAACAGGTGGTTCGTTTGCACGGGATTCCTGAGAACATTGTATCTGACAGAGGAGTCCAGTTTGTGTCTAGATTTTGGAGAACTTTCTGTTCCAGGCTGGGAATTCAGTTGTCCTTCTCCTCTGCTTTTCACCCTCAGACCAATGGGCAGACAGAGAGAACAAACCAGACCTTGGAGTCATATTTGAGATGTTTTATTTCTGCTGATCAGGATGATTGGGTTTCATTTTTGCCCTTGGCCGAATTTGCTTTAAATAATAGAGCTAGTTCTGCCACTTTGATGTCACCTTTTTTTTGTAACTTTGGGTTTCATCCTCGATTTTCTTCAGGGCAGGTGGAGCCCTCTGCCTGCCCAGGTGTTGACACTGTGGTGGAGAGAATACACCAGATCTGGGACCAAGTGGTGGATAAGTTATCTCTCTCCCAGGAAAAGGCCCAGCGGTTTTCCAACCGACATAGGACCATTGGTCCCCAGTTTAAGGTTGGTGATATGGTGTGGTTATCATCAAAAAATATTGCTATGAAGGTGGCTTCTCCTAAGTTTAAGCCTAGATTTATTGGACCTTACAAGATTGTGGAGATTATTAATCCGGTCTCTTTTCGTTTGGCTTTTCCTGTCACATTTAAAATCCATAATGTGTTCCATAAATCTTTGTTGAAGAGGTTTGTTGAACCTGTTGTTCCGGGGGTGGCACCTCCAGACCCTGTATTGGTTGAAGGTAACATGGAATATGAGGTAGAGAAAGTACTGGATTCCCGTCTGGCTAGACAGAGACTCCAGTATTTGGTTGAGTGGAAGGGTTATGGTCAGGAGGATAATTCCTGGGTCTCTGCCTCTGATATTCATGCCAAGAGATTGGTGCGTGCCTTTCATCGGGCTCACCCTGATCGCCCTGGTGGCGTAGTTGAGGGTTCGGTGACCCCTCCTCAAGGGGGAGGTACTGTTGTGAGTTCATTTTACCCTTCATTACTGAGGCCCGAGGAACTCCCTCTTCTTGTAAAGAAAGGTAGTGAGCCTGATTATCAAACACCTGAGGCTGATGATGCTGACTGGCTGAGTGGAGTTACTGACTGGATATAAGGCTGCCGACGCCCTTCTGCCCTGCGGGTGATTTCTCTGTGGAATCCTTGGAGACCAGTCTGAATTCCTGCTCCTCTAAAGCTAAGTTTGCTGCTCGGCCTTTTGCTTTGTTGCTTTGACTTTGTTTTGCTTTGTTTTTCTGGATTTCTGCCATTCCCTGCTGGGGTGTGCTGAATTCCTTTAGCTCTGTCTTCTGAAAATACCTGAGTGCTGATTTAGTTTTTGAAGCCTAGCTGCTTCAGGGCCTTTTTCATATCAGCTTGTTGGCTTATGTCTTTGATAGGGTTTTGGCAGATTGCAGACAGCAGCCTTCCTGTCCTTTCCTATCTAGGTAGTTTTGGGCCCCGTCTTTGCTCAGTCTGTCTTTCTGTCTGTGTTAGTGTTTTCATCTTGCTTCACCGTCATTATATGTTGGGGGCTGCCTATTGCTTTGGGGTCTGCTCTGGGGCAGTTTAGATTTCCCCTTTCTTTCTTTAGGCCTATTTAATTCTCCGGCTGTGATCGAGGGGTCTAGGGCATCGTAGGAACCCCCCATGGCTACTGCTAGTTGTGTTGATAGGTTCAGGGGTCTGCAATCTGATAGTTGCCAACTTCTCTGGTTTTCTGGACTTAGCTTGTATTTTTGTTTTTGCCTCCTATGGTGACTCATTCATAACAGAGTACTGTACCTAAGAGCAATAAATAGGACTGAGCTGAAATACTGGGCACAGCTGTGACTACATGTTATATAGTCGTGTTAATCTCCTCTCACTTCTTGTAACCTACAAGTGTACAAAAATATTATATAGTCACCATGTGACTAGTGGGCCTGTGTAACTTCAAATGCCAGGGCTGAATTTTAGTCCCAGTCTGGCCCTGCCTGGTAATCAGTCACCTTGTAAGCGGGGATGTTTGTGATTAGAACTAGGAGGTAGTTCTGGGTCTGTGCTGTGTAAATGATGACCAGCAGAGCCTGTGTGCTTTAGGGTATGTGCACACGGTGCGGATTCTGCTGCGGTTCCGCAGCGTCTCTGCAGCTGCGGGTCCGCAGCAGATTCTGCTGCGTTGTACAGTACCTTTATTTCCTATGGAAATAAAAAAACGCAGTGCACATGCTGCAAATTTTTCTGCGCGGTTTTGCTGCGGTTTATAATCCGCAGCAAGTCAATTGTTTGGTGCAGAAACGCTGCAGTTTTACACCTCAACCATTATGAGGTGTAAAACCGCAGGCAAAACCGCAGATAAACCGCAGGAATTTTGTCCTGCGGATTTATCTGCAGTTTTCAATACAAAATCTGCAGAGGCAAAAAAACTACGTGTGCACATAGCCTCAACCCCACAACTGCTAGATAACAGGTTGAAATCATACCGGAGGGAGAGCAGCTAATTATTAGCTGCTGCACCCTTCCCTCCCTCCCCAGCCACTTCTAGCAGCGGATCAGGATGATAGGAGATAAAACACTTGGGCCAAGTATACAGTGTCCAGTAGTGTAGTGCACCCTTTTTCATACAGCCTGGAAATCTCACCCTCCCTTTATCCTCCATTACTGAAATATGCTTCCAAACTTCTCTTTTTTTGTGTGCCCCATGTACTCTGGTGGCTGGTTTGTGTGTGCGTGTCTGTGTGTGCCCCATGTACTCTGGTGACTGGTCTGTGTGCGTGCGTGTCTGTGTGTGTGTGTGCCCTATGTACTCTGGTGGCTGGTTTGTGTGTTTGCCTGTGTCTGTGTGTGCGTGCGTGTCTGTGAGTGTGCCCCATGTACTCTGGTGGCTGGTCTGTGTGCGTGCATGTCTGTGCTGTGCATGTGTGCGTGTCTGTGTGTGTGCCACATGTACTGTGGTGGCTAATCTGTGTGTGTGTCGGTGGGTGTGCCCTATGTACTTTGGTGCTTGGTCTGTGCGCGCGCGTGTGCCCCATATACGCTGATGGTTGGTATGTGTGCGTGCGTGTCTGTGCGCCCCATGTACTCTGGTGGCTGGTCTGTGTGTGTGTGTTTTTGTGTGTGTGCCCCATGTAGTCTGGTGGCTGGTCTGTGTGTGTGCACGCCCCATGTACTCTGGTGGCTGGTGTGTGTGTGTGTGTGTGTGTGTGTGTGCGCATGTGTCTGTGCATGCATGTCTGTCTGTGTGTACCCCATGTGGAGATGTGGAAGGCGAAGGCAACAGTGATTCCAGTGGTGGTAGAAGCACTTGGAGCAGTGACCCCTAAGGCCTTTTTCACACTTCAATCTTTTGACGTCAGTTGCAAACCGTCAAAGTGTGAAAAAACGGATCCGTTTCCACTATGTAAAAAAACGGATGCACCGCATCCGTTTTGTGGATGGATTTGCCAGTGTATGAAATTTAAAGGAACACAACTCTGGAAAAGGAGGGAGAGAGAGAGAGAGTGATTTTTTTGGTCTGTTCCAGAACGGCATTTAGGGTTAAATTGCTTGCATGGTAAAATCTTCTGGGCATGCTCAGTTTAAAAAAGCAGGTCCGCTAAAAAAAACGCTACTTTGTCCGTCTACTCCAGACGGCGGATGCTGAAATTCAAACGGATCCGTAAAAAAACAGATGCAACGGACGACCATCCATCACAATCCGCCACTAATGCAAGTCTATGGGAAAAAAACGGATTCCACCAAAAAAAATGGTGGATCCGTTTTTTTTCTAAAATCGGCGGATTTCAACTGACGTCAAAAGACTGAAATGTGAAAGAGGCCTAAGTTGGAAGAATGGCTACAACAGATCCCAGGAGCAACATCTGAGCTCTCTGTCCAGAAAAGCGCAATGCTGGGAACAACTAAGATCCTGAGCTGAACCCTCAAACTCCCAGGCCTCTGGTAGAGGACCTGAAAATGAGAAAGGACAACAAAGACCACACCCAGTGGGGGTGGATGGAGGTGGTGGTGGATGGAGCGAGACATGATGTCCCAGATGTGCTCAATCGGATTCAGGTCTGGGGAATGGGTGGGCCAGTCCATAGCTTCAATGCCTTCATCTTGCAGGAACTGCTGACACACTCCAGCCACATGAGGTCTGACATTGTCCTGCATTAGGAAGAACCCAGGGCCAACTGCACCAGCATATGGTCTCACAAGGGGTCTGAGGATCTCATCTCGGTACCTAATGGCTGTCAGGCTACCTCTGGTGAGCACATGGAGGGCTGTGAGGCCTTCCAAAGAAATGCCACCCCACACCATTACCGACCCACTGCCAAACCAGTCATGCTGAAGGATGTTGCAGGCAGCAGATCGCTCTCCACGGCATCTCCAGACTGTCACGTCTGTCACATGTGCTAAATGTGAACCTGCTTTCATCTGTGAAGAGCACAGGGTGCCAGTGGCGAATTTGCCAATCCTGGTGTTCTGTGGCAAATGCCAAGTGTCCTGCATGGTGTCGGGCTGTGAGCACAACCCCCGTCTGTGGACGTCGGGCCCACAAACCATCCTCATGGAGTCGGTTTCTAAAATGTGCAGACACATGCACATTTGTGGCCTGCTGGAGGTCATTTTGCAGTGCTCCTCTGTTCCTCCTTGCACAAAGGCGGAGGTAGCGGTCAGCTGCTGGGTTGTTGCCCTCCTACGGCCCCCTCCACGTCTCCTGGTGTACTGGCCTGTCTCCTGGTAGCGCCTTCAGCCTCTGGACACTACGCAGACAGACACAGCAAACCTTCTTGCCACAGCTCGCATTGATGTGCCATCCTGGATGAGCTGCACTACCTGAGCCACTTGTGTGGGTTGAAGAAAGCACAACCAACATTCAAAAGTGACCAAAACATCAGGCAGAAAGCATTGGTACTGAGATGTGATCTGTGGTCTCCACCTGCAGAACCACTCCTTTATTGAAGGTGACTTGATAATTGCCAATAATTTCCATCTGTTGTCTATTCAGTTTACACAACAGCATGTGAAATTGATTGTCAATCAGTGTTGCTTCCTAAGTGGACAGTTTGATTTCACAGAAGTTTGATTTATTTGGAGTTAGATTCTGTTGTTTAAGTCTTCCCTTTATTTTTTGAGCAGTGTGTATGTGTGTGTGTGTGTGTGTGTATATATACAGTCATGGCCAAAAGTATTGACACCCCTGCAATTCTGTCAGATAATATTCAGTTTCTTCCTGAAAATGATTGCAAACACAAATTCTTTGGTATTATTATCTTCATTTAATTTGTCTTAAATAAAAAAACGCAAAAGAGAATGAAGCAAAAAGCAAAACATTGATCATTTCACCCAAAAATGGGCCGGACAAAAGTATTGGCACCCTCAGCCTAATACTTGGTTGCACAACCTTTAGCCAAAATAACTGCGACCAACTGCTTCCGGTAACCATCAATGAGTTTCTAAGGCTGGTTTCACATTTGCGTTTTTTAGCGCTGGAAAAAAACGCATACCTGCGCATGCGTTTTTTCCCCTATATTTAACATGGGTGCGCATACCTGCGCGCTGGTAAGCGCATGTATGCGATTTTCATGCGCTGCGTTTTTTTGGGGTGTGCGTTGGTATTTTCCAGACGCAGCATGTTGCATTTTTTGGCCCTGCAAAAAAGCGCATGCGCACATATGCGCACGTTTTGCGCTAAAAATGGCCATTATAGCCTATGGATGCGCATATGTGCGCACTGGCATGCTCATGTATGCGTTTTTTTTTTTAACCATGGAATTTAGGGGTTTGGGTTAGAGTTAGGGTTAGTTAAGGGGGTTTAGGGTTAGGGTTAGGGTCAGGGTCAGGGTTAGGGTTGGGGTTTGGGTCAGGGTTAGGGTTAAGTATGGTTTGGTTAAGGGTTAGGGTCAGGGTTAGGGTCAGGATTAGGGTTAAGTATGGTTTTGTTAAGGGTTAGGGTCAGGGTTAGGGTTAGGGTTAGGGTTAGGGTTAGGGTTAGGGTCAGGGTTAGGGTTAGGGTCAGGGTTAGGGTTAGGGTTAGGGTCAGGGTTAGGGTTAAGTATGGTTTTGTTAAGGGTTAGGGTCAGGGTTAGGGTCAGGATTAGGGTTAAGTATGGTTTTGTTAAGGGTTAGGGTCAGGGTTAGGGTTAGGGTCAGGGTTAGGGTTAGGGTTAGGGTCAGGGTTAGGGTTAGGGTCAGGGTTAGGGTTAAGTATGGTTTTGTTAAGGATTAGGGTCAGGGTTAGGGTCAGGATTAGGGTTAAGTATGGTTTTGTTAAGGGTTAGGGTCAGGGTTAGGGTTAGGGTTAGGGTCAGGGTTAGGGTCAGGATTAGGGTTAAGTATGGTTTGGTTAAGGGTTAGGGTCAGGGTTAGGGTTAGGGTTAGGGTTAGGGTCAGGGTTAGGGTTAAGTATGGTTTTGTTAAGGGTTAGGGTCAGGGTTAGGGTTAGGGTTAGGGTCAGGGTTAGGGTTAGGGTTAGGGTTAGTTAGGGTTTAGGGTTTGGGTTAGGGTTAAGTATGATTTGGTTAAGGGTTAGGGTCAGGGTTAGGGTTAGGGTTAGGGTCAGGGTTAGGGTTAGTAAAGTCATGGTTTGGGTAGTGTGAGGGGCCACCTAAAAATGTTGGAAAAAAACGCAAACGCGGTAAAAACGCACTAAAAACGCATACAAACGCATAAAAACGCTGCGTTTTTTTCATGCATGCTCATAAAAATGCTTGAAAAAAACGCAGCAGTTGTATGCTTATGTATGCGTTTTTTCAATGCGTTTTTTTGCGGGAAAAACGCGCTGCAAAAAAAAGCAAGTGTGAAACTAGCCTTACAATGCTCTGCTGGAATTTTAGACCATTCTTCTTTGGCAAACTACTCCAGGTCCCTGATATTTGAAGGGTGCCTTCTCCAAACTGCCATTTTTAGATCTCTCCACAGGTGTTCTATGGGATTCAGGTCTGGACTCATTGCTGGCAACCTTAGAAGTCTCCAGTGCTTTCTCTCAAACCATTTTCTAGTGCTTTTTGAAGTGTGTTTTGGGTTATTGTTCTGCTGGAAGACCCATGACCTCTGAGGTAGACCCAGCTTTCTCACACTGGGCCCTAAATTATGCTGCAAAATTTGTTGGTAGTCTTCTGACTTCATTATGCCATGCACACGGTCAAGCAGTCCAGTGCCAGAGGCAGCAAAGCAACCCCAAAACATCAGGGAACCTCCACCATGTTTGACTGTAGGGACCATGTACTTTTCTTTGAATGCCTCTTTTTTCTCCTGTAAACTCTATGTTGATGCTTTTGCCCTAAAAGCTCTACTTTTGTCTCATCTGACCAAAGAACATTCTTCCAAAATGTTTTAGGCTTTTTCAGGTAAGTTTTGGCAAACTCCAGCCTGGCTTTTTTATGTCTCGGGGTAAGAAGTGGAGTCTTCCTGGGTCTCCTACCATACAGTCCCTTTTCATTCAGATGCCGACGGATAGTACGGGTTGACACCGTAGTACCCTCGGACTGCAGGGCAGCTTGAACTTGTTTGGATGTTAGTGGAGGTTCTTTATCCAACATCCGCACAATCTTGCGTTGAAATCTCTTGTCAATTTTTCTTTTCCGGCCACATCTAGGGAGGTTAGCCACAGTGCCATGGGCTTTAAACTTCTTGATGACACTGCGCACGGTAGACACAGGAACATTCAGGTCTTTGGAGATGGACTTGTAGCCTTGAGATTGCTCATGCTTCCTCACAATTTGGTTTCTCAAGTCCTCAGACAGTTCTTTGGTCTTCTTTATTTTCTCCATGCTCAATGTGGTACACACAAGGACACAAGACAGAGGTTGAGTCAACTTTAACCCCTTCACCCCCAAGGGTGGTTTGCACGTTCATGACCGGGCCAATTTTTACAATTCTGACCACTGTACCTTTATGAGGTCATAACTCTGGAACGCTTCCATGGATCCTGGTGATTCTGACACTGTTTTCTCGTGACATATTGTACTTCATGTTAGTGGTAAAAGTTCATTCAAATAACTTGCGTTTATTTGTGAGAAAAACGGAAATTTGGCGAAAATTTTGAAAATTTCGCAATTTTCCAACTTTGAATTTTTATGCCCTTAAATCACAGAGATACGGCACACAAAAAACTTGATAACTAACATTTCCCACATGTTTACTTTACATCAGTACAATTTTGGAACCAAATTTTTTTTTTGTTAGGAAGTTATAAGGGTTAAAAGTTGACCAGCGATTTCTCATTTTTACAACACCATTTTATTTTTAGGACCACATCACATTTGAAGCCACTTTGAGGGGTCTATATGATAGAAAATACCCAAAAGTTACACCATTCTAAAAACTGCACCCCTTAAGGTGCTCAAAACCACATTCAAGAAGTTTATTAACCCTTTAGGTGCGTCACAGGAATTTTTTTGAATATTTAAAAAAAAATGAACATCTAACTTTTTTTCATAAAAAAAATACTTCAGGTTCAATTTTTTTTATTTTACCAAGGGTAACAGGAGAAATTGAACTGCAAAAGTTATTGTGCAATTTGTCCTGAGTACGCAGATACCTGATATGTGGGGGGGACGACTGTTTCGGCGCATGGCAGAGCTCAGAATGGAAGGAGCGCCGTTTGACTTTTTCAATGCAAAATTGGCTGGAATTCAGATTGGACGCCATGTCACGTTTGGAGAGTCCCTGATGTACCTAAACAGTGGAAACCCCCTACAAGTGACCCTATTTTGGAAACTAGACCCCCCAAGGAACTTATCTAGATATGTGGTGAGAACTTTGAACCCACAAGGGCTTTACAGAAGTTTATAACGTACAGCGGTACAATTAAAAAATCATATTTTTTCCACAAAAATGATCTTTTCACCCCAATTTTTATTTTCCCAAGGGTAACAGGACCCTAAAAGTTATTGTGCAATTTGTCCTGAGTACGCTGATACCCCACATGTGGGGGTAAACCACTATTTGGGCGCATGGCAGAGCTCGGAAGGGAAGCAGCGCCATTTGACGTTTTTGGCTGGAATTGAGATCGGACACGATGTCGCGTTTGGAAAACCCCTGATGTACCAAAACAGTGGAAACCCCCAACAAATGACACCATTTTGAAAACTAGACCCCCTAAGGAACTTATCTAGATGTGTGGTGAGAACTTTGAACCCCCATGGGCTTCACAGAAGTTTATAACATAAAGCCATACAATTAAAAAATCATATTTTTTCCACAAAAATGATCTTTTCACCCTCAATTCTTATTTTTCCAAGGGTAACAGGACCCTAAAAGTTATTGTGCAATTTGTCCTGAGTACGCTGATACCCCACATGTGGGGGTAAACCACTATTTGGGCGCATGGCAGAGCTCGGAAGGGAAGCAGCGCCATTTGACATTTTGGGCTGGAATTGAGATCGGACACCATGTCGCGTTTGGAAAACTCCTGATGTACCAAAACAGTGGAACCCCCCCACAAGTGACACCATTTTGGAAACTAGACCCCCTAAGGAACTTATCTAGATGTGTGGTGAGCACTTTGACCCCCCAGTGCTTCACAGAAGTTTATAACACCCGGGCGTGAAAATAAAAAATTCATATTTTTTCCACAAACATGATCTTTTAGTCACCATTTTTTTATTTTCCCAAGGGTACCAGGAGAAATTGGACCCCAAAAGTTGTTGTCCAATTTGTCCTGAGTATGCTGATACCCCATATGTGGGAGAAAACTACTGTATGGGCACACGTCGGGGCTCGGAAGGGAAGTAGTGACGTTTTGGAATGCAGACTTTGATGGAATGGTCTGCGGGTGTCATGTTGCCTTTGGAGTGCCCCTAATGTACCTAAACAGTGGAAACCCCCCACAAATGACACCATTTTGAATACTAGACCCCCCAAGGAACTTATCTAGATGTGTGGTGAGCACTTTGAACCCCCCAGTGCTTCACAGAAGTTTACAACGCCCGGGCGTGAAAATAAAAAATTCGTATTTTTTCCACAAACATGATCTTTTAGTCACCATTTTTTTATTTTCCCAAGGGTACCAGGAGAAATTGGACCCCAAAAGTTGTTGTCCAATTTGTCCTGAGTACGCTGACACCCCATATGTGGGAGAAAACTACTGTATGGACACACGTCGGGGCTCGGAAGGGAAGCAGTGACGTTTTGGAATGCATACTTTGATGGAATGGTCTGCGGGTGTCATGTGCGTTTGGAGAGCCCCTGATGTACCTAAACTATTGAAACTCCCCACAAGTGACCCCATTTTGGACACTAGACCCCCCACGGAACTTATCTAGATGTGTGGTGAGCACTTTGAACCCCCCCAGTGCTTCACAGAAGTTTACAATGCCCGGGCGTGAAAATAAAAAATTTGTATTTTTTCCACAAACATGATCTTTTAGTCACCATTTTTTTTATTTGCCCAAGGGTACCAGGAGAAATTGGACCCCAAAAGTTGTTGTCCAATTTGTCCTGAGTACGCTGACACCCCATATGTGGGAGAAAACTACTGTATGGACACACGTCGGGGCTCGGAAGGGAAGCAGTGACGTTTTGGAATGCAGACTTTGATGGAATGGTCTGCGGGTGTCATGTGCGTTTGGAGAGCCCCTGATGTACCTAAACTATTGAAACTCCCCACAAGTGACCCCATTTTGGACACTAGACCCCCCACGGAACTTATCTAGATGTGTGGTGAGCACTTTGAACCCCCAAGTGCTTCACAGAAGTTTATAACACTCGGACGTGAAAATAAAAAAATCATTTTTTTCCACAAAAATGATATTTTTGCCCCCAATTTTTTATTTTCCTAAGGGTAACAGGAGAAATTGGACCCCAAAAATTGTTTTGCAATTTGTCCTGAGTAGGCTGATACCCTACATGTGGGGGTAAAACACTGTTTGGGCGCATAGCAGAGCTTGGAAGGGAAGGAGCACCATTTGACTTTTTCAACTCAGAATTGGCTGGAATTGAGATCAGACGCCATGTTGCATTTGGAGAGCCCCTGATGTGCCCAAACAGTGGAAACCCCCAATTCTAACTCCAACCCGAACCCCAACACGCCCCTAACCCTAACCCTAGCCCTAACCCTAGCCCTAACCCTAACCCTAGCCTTAACCCTAACCCTAGCCCTAGCCCTAACCCTAACCCTACCCTAACCCTAACCCTACCCTAACCCTAACCCTAACCCTACCCCAACACACCCCTAGCCCTAACCCTAGCCCTAACCCTAATGGAAAAATGGAAATTAATACATTTTTTTTATTTTATTATTTTTCCCTAACTAAGGGGGTGATAACGGGGGGTTTGATTTACTATTTATGGCGGTTTTTATGTTTGGCGGCTGTCGCACGCTAAAAGACGCTTTTTATTGTAAAAATAGTTTTTGCATCACCACATATTGAGAGCTATAATTTTTCCGTATTTTGACCCACCGAGTCATGTGAGGTCTTATTTTTTGCGGGACGAGTTGACGTTTTTATTGGTACCATTTTCGGGCACGTGAAATTTTTTGATCGCTTTTTATTCCGATTTTTGGGACGCAGAATGAACAAAAACCAGCGTTTCATGAATTTCTTTTGGTGGGGGTGCGTTTACACCGTTCCGCGTGCGGTAAAATTGATAAAGCGGTTTTATTCTTCGGGTCAGTACGGTTACAGCGATACCTCATTTAGGTCGTTTTTTATGTTTTTGTCGGTTTTATGCAATGAAAACTATTTTATATAAAAAATAATTATTTTTGCATCGCTTTATTCAGCGAGCTATAACTTTTTTATTTTTTCGCTGATGATGCTGTGTCGTGGCTCTTTTTTTGCGGGACAAGATGACATTTCAGCGGTACCATGGATATTTATATGCGTCTTTTTGATCGCGCGTTATTACACTTTTTGTTTGGCGGTATGATAATAAATCATTATTTTTTGCTTCGTTTTTTATTTTTATTTTTTAAGGGGTTAGCTAAAGGGGTTAACTAATGGGACAGTTTTATAGGGCGGGTCGTTACGGACGCGGCGATACCTAATATGTGTACTTTTATTGGTTTTTTTTATTATTATTTCCAAAAAATGGATTTATTGGGGGAATATTTTTTTTTTTTTTTCTAATTTATTTGGCGATTTTTTTTTAATTATTTTTACACTTTTTTTTATTTTTTTTTTTACTTTATTAAATAGTCCCAGGTGGGACATCACTGTCCTGTGACAGATCGCTGATCTGTCACATCACAGATCACTGTGACAGATCAGCGATCTGACACAGGCAGTGCAGAAGGCTTCCTCATGCCTGCGCTTTGCAGGCACTGAGGAAGCCAGCTTCCGCAGGCCCCCGAAGGCCCCCGTCGCCATCTTGGATTCGGGGGCCTGGAGGAAGGGAGTCCCCCGCAGCAGCGCTGCACATTGCGCTGCCGTGGGGGGCTCAGGGAAGCACGGAGGGAGCCCCCTCCCTGCCGATGCTTCCCTTTAACCCCCGATACACTGTGATAATCAGCTGACACCCGGCCGCGATCAGCGGCGCTCACCACGTGGGCGCCGCTGATCGCGCCGACGTACTATCCCGTCCCCGGTCATACGGGCCCGGGTACCGTGGACGGGATAGTACGTCGGATGGCAGAAAGGGGTTAATCCATGTCAACTGGCTGCAAGTGTGATTTAGTTATTGCCAACACCTGTTAGGTGCCACAGGTAAGTTACAGGTGCTGTTAATTACACAAATTAGAGAAGCATCACATGATTTTTCGAACAGTGCCAATACTTTTGTCCACCCTCTTTGTTATGTTTGGTGTGGAATTATATCCAATTTGGCTTTAGGACAATTCTTTTTGTGTTTTTTCATTTAAGACAAATTAAATGAAGATAATAATACCAAAGAATTTGTGTTTGCAATCATTTTCAGGAAGAAACTGAGTATTATCTGACAGAATTGCAGGGGTGTCAATACTTTTGGCCATGACTGTATATATATATATATATATATATATGTATTTAATGGCGCTATATAGGTGAGTAAAATAAGTAAATATATATAAACTATAGCAGGATCAGTGCTCAAAGAAAGTCTCCTTACCTTCTATCTCATGTTCCCTGGGACGCATGAATATTATCATTACTTGAGTATAATTGGTAGAGAATGTCCTTAGATAGTGTAATTTTATTGTCCTGCAGGAAACTGTCTCGTTCCTGGCTGCCATAGTGAATAACATCTATATCAGATCACTCACAGGAGGGAATGTCCTGTTCTCACTCAATTGCACCATCCCATCAGATATCCTATCGATCGGCTTAATTGTGGCAATACTGTTGCATTTATTCAGGGAATAAAGAACGGCACCTGATTACTTGGCCCTGATAATTGGCAGCTATTTGCAGATAAAGTCATACTTATTGTAACAAACTTCAAAATAATGAGTGACATACAGTGCGTTCTGGATTTCTCTCTTAATACAATATAACAAAAAGAGTTTTCTTCTGTTACTTTTGAGTTTATGGTATCAGGGTGTCTTACAGGGCAAACTTACATAGAAAAAAATCTACATAAGCCAAGTAGTATTATAAATACAGTCCACTGTATTCACATTTCTGTCGAATTTATAGCTAAAATCTCCATGCATTCCTGAGTCAAGGTACACCAAGTGGTGAATGGTATCCGGGGAAGTGTCACATTTACACAAGCTTCTGCATGTGAGATGGTATTGATAAATTGCTATGGAAACAAGATTTTTTTAAAGGGGTTGCGTGGACTTTAATATTCATGGCCTATCCTCAGGATGGGTCATCAATGTCTGATTGGTGAGGTGTGACACCCGGTACCCCCGCTTATCAGCTGTTCCAGGTGTCAAACTGCTCAGCTTTGGAGCTACACAGCGTAGCTTCGTCGATCGAATAGCTGCCACGACCCGGATACTGCAAATCTGTAATAATTAGTGTTGAGCATTCCGATACTGCAATATTGGGTATCGGACGATATTCGCTGTATCGGAGTTCCGATACTGAGTTCCGATACTTTTAGAATATCGAATACCGGAATCGGAAGTTCCCATAATGCAATGAGCCAGTTTGATTTTATTCAGCCAATGAGGAATCCTAAGAAGTGTGGGCACATCCTGTTATGCATGTTAGGCATGTTAACTAATGGCATGGCTGTGATTGGCTGCTGCACCCAGCTGCTCCTCTCCCAGACACACGCTGAACAGTGATCTATGGAAAGTGAAACTAGTGAGGGAGGAGGAAACGACCAGTTCTCATTTCAATGCCAGAACTCCCCCCCCCCCCGGACGTTTATCTTAGAAGCAAGAGATGATATCTTGGAAACCGTGCAGACTAGCCACAGAAGGTAAATTACTTATTGTCAGCATTCTGCAGCCCAGATATGCACTGAGATTATGTGAAAAGCCCGGACAACCCGTTTAACATAGTCAATATCTTTGTAACTCCGAACGTGTTAAAAAAAAATTAATTCCTGCTATTCCATTTGATTGGGCTAAACCTCTATGCCTTTAATGTCTCCTCCACCTCCCCCAGTACATTCTACATTATTCTTAGTTGTTTTCCTTCATGTAGAATTAACCTACAAGGAAAGTAAGGGTTTATTTTCATTCCGATATTTGTGTCCCATTGACTTGTATTGGTTTCCGGTATCGGAATCGGCGATATGCAATATTTTTGGGGTATCGGTCCGATCCAATCCGATCCGATATTTCGCGATATCGGAAGGTATTGCTCAACACTAGTAATAACGTGCAGGAGGAATATATGTCACCATGGAGCAGGCAGACCAACAGTAAAAGGGGAGGTTTATTTACAGGGAGTAATACTGGTAAACATATAATATAACAGAGAAAATGCTGTAAAAGGTTATATCAAAAACTGGAGAAATAACAGAGGTGCAAAACAACAGAAAGTTATTCTCTTATGGAGAAGAAACTTATCAGTTCCTGGAGGTCTTGATTGCAGAGATAACTCTTCTTCCACGTAGGCACCGAGGCACAAGCGGTGCTTGATGTCCTCTGTCTCTGGGGTCCTAGGTATAGTCCAGCTGGCATATGGGGGGTTAACGTGTGAACCCAAGGGGTATGCAGTTGGCGGTATCCCCCTGTACTCAAGGTCCTACCCTCTGCTGCGGCAGCGGCGTTCTCTCACCAAGGTCAGGGGCTCTGCCTGGGACAGTCTCTCTTGGCAGGTCAGTGTCACGTTACGGTACGTCCCTTGGTCATAGGGAAGCGTCTCAGGGTAAGGCAGGGTCTCACTGCAGGGGAATGTCTTGTCAAGGCACGCGGTCTGTCGGTGTGACAAAGTCTCTACCAGGAGGGGAGTGACCAGCCCTCCAAGCGGTGCAGTGACAGGCTTCTCATACTCAGTGCTCACCGCCTGTGTCTGCGGTCCCTCAGTGTTCAGTCGCTGCACCCGTCTCCTCTCCTCTTCTGTGTCAGCGTCCTCTCAGCTCCCATCCCTGCGCTGCTCTGCTGAAAGCGCGCGCAATTCTCCCACTCTCAGTCCTTCCCTCTTCCTGTTCCTGGTTCTAGTACAGTTCCCTAAAGCATCCCCCTGGGAACCTAATGCCCTGCTCGATGGTTCCAGGCACGGAGCTAGGAAGGCAACTCCCCCTCGACTCCTTCGGTGCTTCACCCCTTTACAAATCCACCCCCTATTGATTTGTACAGGTGCAAATGTGCAGTATCCAGCTGCGGCCACTATACAGTCGACGGAGCTGTGCAGATCCGTAACTGGGCAGTTCTGGCCACTGCCAAGATCAGGAGCAGCAGATCGGCGGGGGTGCTGTGTGTCGCATCCTCTTTAACTTTGAGAAGTGTATGTGCTCGGCTTTAGCAGAAAAGGTCATATCATTATGAAATTGTGATTAAGAAAAGTTAACCATTTCAGATGAGCATTGGGACTTCAGCTAAAACTTTCCAAAGTTATTCTTGTTTTTGCAGAATAGTGTGCCTGCCCACTATCTCTTTCCAAAACTCCAAAAAATCATTGAGAGGATGAAAAAGTACAACAAATGAGACGGTAATTGAAGCTGTGGAGTTGTGGTTCACAGAACAGATATTTTTTTTCTAAAGGACTAGAATTACTTTTTGATGGATGTATTAGAGGTGACTAAGTGAATAAAATAGCATTACTACAAAAGCATGCACTTGTTTTCTAGGCTAGGCCAACAATATATCAATACCCCTTGTATTAAAGTGTTAATCCTAAAATATTAAGTTATCCTTCCACTATATAGGATGAGGAAAACCTTCCTGATCACTGGGGGTTTGACCACTGACACCCCCAACAAATCTCACAATCATTTTCCATGGAGTGGAGGTACTCAAGCTAGACCACCGCTCCATTCATTGTTTGTGGGACTGCCGGAGAAAGTTTCGCACAGTGTCCGTCTATTTCAGGCAGTCCCATGGGCAATAACTATAGTAGGGGTCAAGCATGTGCACCTCACTCCATTCAAGAGGAGGCTCTGTGGAACCCATGTGTATTCCAGAGCCCTGATCTTGAGAACTCCGGGGGTCCCAGCAGTTTCTCCCTCAGCGATCAGCATGTTATCTTCTCTCCTCTGACTGCTTTGAGAATAAGGGCCCCGTCACACATAGCAACACACCAGCGATCCCGACAGCGATACGATCTTGTCAGGATCGCTGGTGCATCGCTACATGATCGCTGGTGACCTGTCAAACAGGCAGCTTCACCAGCAATCTTCATCTCCATAATAAAGCATGGGGAGTCCTGTAGAAAGTCTGAGCCAAATGTCTCCTGTCAGTTCTCCGCTGCGGGATGGACACAGCACTGTCTCTATCGGTGTTGGTCCCACCTACACCAGTGGAAAGGCAAAGGAAGAGTGGTAAAAACAAGGCAGAGCGCTCCTCTAGCCTCTATAGCAGTCAGTTTGGAGATGAAGATAGGGCACCGACCTCAGAGACTGAGGCAGCTACAGCAGAGAAGAGCATGTTAGATAATGTGACTCCCCAGTGCTCCATATGTCTCTGTCGGGGCCATTTTTGAGATGAAGATAGGGTACCGACCTCAGAGCCTGAGGCAGCTACAGCAGAGAAGAGCATGTTAGATAATGTGACTCCCCAGTGCTCCATATGTCTCTGTTGGGGCCATTTTTGAGATGAAGATATGGTACCGACCTCAGAGCCTGAAGCAGCTACAGCAGAGAAAAGCATGTTAGATAATTGACTCCCCAGTGCTCCATATGTCTCTGTCGGGGCCATTTTTGAGATGAAGATAGGGTACCGACCTCAGAGCCTGAGGCAGCTACAGCAGAGAAGAGCATGTTAGATAATGTGACTCCCCAGTGCTCCATATGCCTCTGTTGGGGCTATTTTTGAGATGAAGATGGGGCACCGATCTCAAGAGATGGTTGCTGCGGCAAGAGATAGGAACACATGAGGTACAGTGACTGGACATTAAAAATCTATAGTCATATTTGTTACGGGGTGGCTTTAAGGTAGTTTGTTCAATTAATATTTACCCCCAAAAAGGATTTGCCCAATTTTCCCATACATAGTGATGCCAAATACTTGTGAACCTTGTGTAATGTATGACATTCTGCATTGCTGAAAAAAAAGATTTTTAAGCATCTCCTTACCTCAATGTACCACAGCCTCTGTACGTTATATGGGAGGCGAATACAGTCAATTACATAACACCATAATAGTGAAGGAAGTGGGAGGCACATGGCCAAGGATAAATGTGAGGAGACTTAGGATCCAGCAGGGGGACCCCCAACAATCAGACGTACATCACCTCTCCTGTGGATCGGCCCATTATGAGACAACCAGTCTTTCATGGGAAAAGAGTAAAATATTGAAATTAAATCATTTCATGTGCCTCTGTGCATTTGCATTTAGATTTTTATTACAACTATTCTGCCCAAAGTATCTAAGGACACAATCACAAATTCATCACAGAAGGGAACATAATGATTTTATAGCTCATTAGTTGATGGTTATAAAACATAAGAACACTAAAGGGGAAAATTGTATGACCTTATTCTCATGATTAGTCTAGAAATCAGTACAACTTAAAATGAAATATACATTGGGGTCGTGAGGATGAAACAGGGGCATCAAGGCTGCGCAAAATTTTTGCAATTTTTGGCATTTTCATGCCATTTTCATCCAGCTGCAACAAAAATAGTTGGATGGGGTCAGGACAGGGTGTGACAATCCCCATCAAATTAGTACCTTACATCCACAAATCTAAATGCAGCCCCTGACTGGTGTAGACTTGTGGCAAGATACTTTGCGCCTCAGCTGATTCATTAAGATGTGTGTGAAAAGTGTATTGATGAATCAGGGCCATGGTGTTACATAGGACTGCAGGTATCAGCATGTACTACATTATCTGTAACATAGTAACATAGTAAGGCCGAAAAAAGACTTAAGTCCATCCAGCTCAGCCTATAAAATTCTGTCAGAATAAATCCCCAGATCTACGTCCTTCTAAAGAACCTAACAATAACTGTAAGATACAATATTGTTACGCTCCAGGAAGACATCCAGGCCTCTCTTGAACCCTTCGACTGAGTTCGCCATCACCACCTCCTCAGGCAGGGAACTCCAGATTCTCACTGCCCTAACAGTAAAGAATCCTCTTCTATGTTGGTGGAAAAACCTTTTCTCCAGACGCAGAGAATGCCCCCTTATGACCGTCACCTTCCTTGGTATAAACAGATCCTCGGAGTGATATTTGTATTGTCCCCTTATATACTTATACATGGTTATTAGATCGCCCCTCAGTCGTCTTTTTTTCTAGACTAAATAATCCTAATTTTGCTAATCTCTCTGGGTATTGTAGTTCCCCCATCCCCTTTATTAATTTTGTTGCCCTCCTTTGTACCCGCTCTAGTTCCATTACATCCTTCCTGAGCACCGGTTCCCAAAACTGTACACAGTACTCCATGTGCGGTCTAACCAGAGATTTGTACAGAGGCAGTATAATGCTCTCATCATGTGTATCTAGACCTCTTTTAATGCACCCCATGATCCTGTTTGCCTTGGAAGCCCCTGCCTGGCACTGGCTCCTCCAGGTAAGTTTATCATTAACTAGGATCCCCAAGTCCTTCTCCATGTCAGATTTACCCAGTGGTTTACCGTTCAGTGTGTAATGGTGATATTGATTCCTTCTTCTCATGTGAATAACC
Source organism: Dendrobates tinctorius (assembly GCF_039654945.1). Classification (NCBI taxonomy): domain Eukaryota; kingdom Metazoa; phylum Chordata; class Amphibia; order Anura; family Dendrobatidae; genus Dendrobates; species Dendrobates tinctorius. Next base: position 45,622,666 of record NW_027361684.1, read on the forward strand.
TTACATTTATCATTGTTAAACTGCATCTGCCACCTTTCGGCCCAAGTTCCCAACTTATCCAGATCCATCTGTAGCAGAATACTATCTTCTCTTGTATTGACTGCTTTACATAGTTTTGTATCATCTGCAAATATCGATATTTTACTGAGCAAATCTTCTACCAGATTGTTAATAAATATGCTGAAGAGAATAGGTCCCAACACCGACCCCTGCGGTACCCTACTGATCACAGCGACCCAGTTAAGAGAATATACCATTTATAACCACCCTCTGCTTTCTATCACTAAGCCAGTTACTTACCCATTCACACACATTTTCCCCCAGACCCAGCATTCTCATTTTGTGTACCAGCCTCTTGTGTGGCACGGTATCAAACGCTTTGGAAAAATCAAGATATACCACGTCCAATGACTCACCTTGGTCCACTCTATAGCTTACCTCTTCATAAAAACTGATTAGATTGGTTTGACAGGAGCGATTCCTCATAAACCCATGCTGATATGGCGTTAAACAGTTATTCTCATTTAGGCCTCTTTCACACATCCGTTTTGCGCCGTCAGGCGAGATCCGGCTTTTTTTTGTAAAACCGGATCTGGTGAAATGCAATGCCGGATCCGGTTTTTCCCCATTGACTTGCATTAGCGCCGGATCACGCCGGATGGCATTGCGGTTCGTCCATTTTTTGCTGGATCCGGCTATTTGTCTCATTCCGGCATCTAGAAAAAACGGCTACTGTAACGTTTTTTGTCTCCGGCGAAAAAGCTGGAAGCGCCGGATCCGACGCTTCCGGCTTTTTGTCACAATGAAAGTCTATGGGCGCCGGAACGCGCCGGATCCAGTAAAAGACGGATCCAGCCACCGGATCCGTTTTTAAAGTCTGCGCATGCTCACATCCAATTGGCCAGCCCCCAGGAAACAGATATAACCTGCTAGACGGATCCGGCAGAAAAACGGATCCGTTTCTACAGTTCTCCAAAATTTACGCCGGATCCGTTTTTTTCTAAAAATAGCCGGATCCTGCCTGACGGCAAAAAACTGATGTGTGAAAGTAGCCTAAGATAATCCAGAATAACATCCCTCAGAAACCCTTCAAATATTTTACCAACAATAGAGGTTAGACTTACTGGCCTATAATTTCCAAGTTCACTTTTAGAGCCCTTTTTGAATATTGGTACCACATTTGCTATGCGCCAGTCCTGTGGAACAGACCCCGTCGCTATAGAGTCTCTAAATATAAGAAATAATGGTTTGTCTATTACATTACTTAGTTCTCTTAGTACTCGTGGGTGTATGCCATCCGGACCCGGAGATTTATCTATTTTAATCTTATTTAGCCGGTTTTGCACCTTTTCTTGGGTTAGATTGGTGACCCTTAATATAGGGTTTTCTTTGTCTCTCGGCATTTCACCTAGCATTTCATTTTCCACCGTGAATACCGTGGAGGATGTTTAATATATTAGCTTCTTCTTCATCATCTACAACCAAACTTTCCTCACAATTTTTTAATTTGCCTATACTTTCACTTTTGATTATTTTACTATTGATATAGTTGAAGAACAGCTTGGGATTAGTTTTACTCTCCTTAGCAATATGCTTCTCTGTTTCCTTTTTGGCAGCTTTAATTATTTTTTTAGATAAAGAATTTTTACTGTACTAAGAGAGTTATCACCATGTGTCATGTGGGGCTTTAATTTGGACTTCAGGGAATAAATACATTACCTGTAGACCGAGAGTTATCACTGTGTATCTATGGTGTTACTTTTTTTTTTCAAGAGGCGTGGTCGAATATATTGGGGGTTTGTGTCTCTCCTCTTTTCTGAACCCAGCAAGGCCCCTGGGATGAGGTACAGGTTATCCTGGGGTCACCAGTATTTAATTATAAATAATATTTTGAGCAATTCATAAAACCTCCAGCAGAGGGTGTCTGTCATCTGCTTTAAAAAACTGAAATCTGAAAATGTGCTTGGAAAGGAAATGTAAAAGTAAACAGGATTCTCTAAAGTGCCCTCACCCAGGACTCCTCCAGTTCTAACTTTCCTAAAAATTATCTTCATGGTTAGAAATAACATTACATCTACAAAAGTAACAAACAGAGCTCCCACTGAAACTAATCACAATATGATATATATAGTTGTGGCCAAAATAATTGACACCCCTGCAATTTTGTCAGATAATACTCAGTTTCTTCCTGAAAATTATTGCAAACACAAATTCTTTGTTATTATCTTCATTTAATTTGTCTTAAATGAAAAAAACACAAAAAGAATGGTCCTAAAGCCAAATTGGATATAATTACACACCAAACATAAAAAAGAGGCTGGACAAAAGTATTGGCACTGTTCGAAAAATCATGTGATGCTTCTCTAATTTGTGTAATTAACAGCACCTGTAACTTACCTGTGGCACCTAACAGGTGTTGGCAATAACTAAATCACACTTGCAGCCAGTTGACATTAATTAAAGTTGACTCAACCTCTGTTCTGTGTCCTTGTGTGTACCACATTGAGCATGGAGAAAAGAAAGAAGACCAAAGAACTGTCTGAGGACTTGAGAAACCAAATTGTGAGGAAGCATGAGCAATCTCAAGGCTACAAGTCCATCTCCAAAGACCTGAATGTTCCGGTGTCTACCGTGCACAGTGTCATCAAGAACTTTAAAGCCCATGGCACTGTGGCTAACCTCCCTAGATGTGGACGGAAAAGAAAAATTGACAAGAGATTTCAACGCAAAATTGTGCAGATGTTGGATAAAGAACCTCGACTAACATCCAAACAAGTTCAAGCTGCCCTGCAGTCCAAGGGTACAACAGTGTCAACCCGTACTATCCGTCGGCGTCTGAATGAAAAGGGACTGTATGGTGGAAGACCCCACTTCTTACCCCGAGACATAAAAAAGCCAGGCTGGAGTTTGCCAAAACTTACCTGAAAAAGCCTAAAACGTTTTGGAAGAATGTTCTCTGGTCAGATGAGACAAAAGTAGAGCTTTTTGGGCAAAGGCATCAACATAGAGTTTACAGGAGAAAAAAAGAGGCATTCAAAGAAAAAAACACGGTCCCTATAGTCAAACATGGCGGAGGTTCCTGATGTTTTGGGGTTGCTTTGCTGCCTCTGGCACTGGACTGCTTGACCTTGTGCATGGCATTATGAAGTCTGAAGACTACCAACAAATTTTGCAGCATAATGTAGGCCCCAGTGTGAGAAAGCTGGGTCTCCCTCAGAGGTCATGGGTCTTCCAGCAGGACAATGACCCAAAACACACTTCAAAAAGCACTAGAAAATGGTTTGACAGAAAGCACTGGAGACTTCTAAGGTGGCCAGCAATGAGTCCAGACCTGAATCCCATAGAACACCTGTGGAGAGATCTAAAAATGGCAGTTTGGAGAAGGCACCTTTCTAATATCAGGGACCTGGAGCAGTTTGACACAGAAGAAAGGTCTAAAATTCCAGCAGAGCATTATAAGAAACTCATTGATGGTTACCGGAAGCGGTTGGTCGCAGTTATTTTGGATAAAGGTTGTGCAACCAAGTATTAGGCTGAGGGTGCCAATACTTTTGTCTGGCCCATTTTTGGAGTTTTGTGTGAAATGATCAATGTTTTGCTTTTTGCTTCATTCTCTTTTGTGTTTTTTCATTTAAGACAAATTAAATGAAGATAATAATACCAAAGAATTTGTGATTGCAATCATTTTCAGGAAGAAACAGTATTATCTGGCAAAATTGCAGGGGTGTCAATACTTTTGGCCACAACTGTGTGCATATATATATATATGATAATCATAGTCTATCGTGTTTTGATCTGCAATACAAAGCAGGTATAAAGTTTACACCTCTGCTCATCATAAATCAGGACTGGGACAATACAAGTTCAGGGGCTACTGGAGTTCATATGTCAATGACTCGATTTAATGATGAGCTTACAGGACTGGTGACACATCAATAACACTCAAAAAATAACCCATTCTATTTACCTTCCTTCCCTCCACTACCTCACAGCATCCTGTCCTGATGCCAGCAGCTGATTTCAGCATGTAAGCAGCACATTGTAGTGACATCATGTGCTGGTTACAAGCCGAGGTCAGCTACCTGAATATTCACTGCTCCCCATGCCTGAAACAATGGGTGTGTGGGGCAGTGAATATTTTCTTTAATATCAGGCACACTGTTAGCCACAGCCACCAGCTTCCTGCAGCAGCTTAGTGATCACTTATGCCCGCTATTAAAGAAAATGAATATTCACTGCTCTCCACTCCCATGCGCGTGGGGAGCAGTGAATATTCATTATCTTTAATAGCGGCCATACGTCATCAGCTGCTGGAGCTGGCGGCTGAGGCCAACAGAGTGCCTGCTATTAAAGATAATCCTGCCCACCTGTTGGCTCCGACTTCAGTGAATATTCATTTTCTTTAACAACTGGAACAGGTGTTTGCTGCAGCAGACGGCTCCTGCTTCCTGTGACCCGCTCCTGCTCCGCTGCCACTGCCCCCCATCCACAGCCGATACATCCACACTATAAGACGCACCCCTCATTTTCCTCAAAAATTTTGGAGGAAAAAAGTGCGTCTTATAGTCCGAAAAATACGGTAACATATACATGTTTGGTATCTGTGTACTCGTACTGACCTGGAAAATCATATTGGCAGGTCAGTTTTAGCATTTAGTGAACATGGTAAATAAAAAAAAATCAACTCTGGAATTGCACTTTTTTGCAATTTCAATGTACTTGGATTTTTTCCCATTTTCCAGTACACTATATAGTAAAATTAATGATGTCTTTCAAAAATACAAGTCATTTCACAAATAACAAGCCATCATATGGCTATATTTGCAGAAAAACAAAAAAGTTATGGCTTTGGGAGGAAAGGGAGCAAAAAAAGTTAGCTCAAAAACGGAAAATCACAAGGTGGTGAAAGGGGTTAAGGGGCTATTCCCTTCTAAATATATGGGTATTGTTGGATAGTACTTGTAAAACAAGCAATGTACTGCTTATTACATTTTTTAGTCGCTTGTGAAATATTAACACTTTTTTCTTTTTTCTTTACTTTTGCTGACCAGTTGACCGAACATCGCTGCTGTCTACCAATGGTGGCCGATAATGAACCGCATTCATGAGATTTCTCTATTGAGCTTGTAAGTACTTCCTTGTAGCTGGCAGAGATTCCTGAAATGTCCTGTTATATTCTGGTCATGGGCCACTTTAGTGAAGTTCTTACAAGTTGGACAGTAGAGGTGGTTGGTCTCGTAGGCAACGAGCTCAAAAATGAAAAGAAGATGGTAAAGAGGTGGTCTGGCGCCTAAAATGTCCTTTCTAAGTATCTGTCTTTACATCCAAACCACTTTTCTAAATCTCCCTACCTAGGTAATCCCTGAATGTTTTTTTTTTACTTCACTTCGTGTGATGTTTTGTTTGAGAGAAGTCCCAAACAAGACGTCACAGGAGACTGGGACTGCACTCTTTTCCCTGCAGCGTCCTTCACCCCACCTGGAACAGAACGCCATCAGGGGAAGCGATGCAGTTACTCACTAGTTCATTGCATTGTCATCCTCTGAAGATGTCCTGGAGTCATGTTGATAGACATTGTAGGAGAGGTGAGTGCAGTACCGGCACTAGGCTTAATTCCCCACCGAATATTTTAACTGTAAAATAAGACTTTGTAAGGGTCTGGAGATAGAAGCAATGAGCAAAACCAGCGCTGCCCCAGTGTTTCAAACACCTCCCTCAAATAAATCGTCATCAGAGGCTGTGCTCCTATCACTCACAGCTTCTATCTCTGCCTCCCCTGACAATGTCTTGTTTCACGATCAGAAGATGTGACATGGGAAAAAACATCAGAAAAAAATTTGGGGGAAAAATGCAGAAAAAAATGAAATCTGTGCACAAACCCTCACCTCACACATTTAACAACTTCTTGCCTGGCTAAGAAATAGGGAGTAGACAAAGTAGAGTAACAATTGGATAGCCCAACATGCCAAAACATGAGACACAGAATTCTCCATTGTATGGCCGGGGTCACACTAACCGACGCAAAATACGGTCCGTAGTTTACAGGCGTAATACGGATGAATGACCCCTAAATAGTGCTCCGTATGTCATCCGTAAGCAAGGTGTGGTCGCGTATTTTGCGCATGTAAGCATCCGTATGTAATCCGTATGGCATCCGTATGGCGAGATTTTCTCGCAGGCTTGCAAAATGGACATATAATGGAGCCCTATGACAGGTTTTATAAAGAAATGAAAGAAAAGATATAGACACATAGAATGCGTGTATATATATACACATATATGTATTCTATGTGTATATATCTATTCTTTCGTTTCTTTATTAAACCTGTCAGTGTGAGTTTACTGTATCGCGCACTGAATTGCCGGCTTTGCTAAAAGACACCGGGTGCATATTTCTCGCAAGTCACATGTGTGGTCCGTGTGTAATCCGCATTTTCTGTGCACCAATAGACTTGCATTGGCGTACTACGGGCGTAGTACGCTGACAATTGCAGCATGCTGCGATTGGCACGGAGCGTAGAATACGGATGAGAAATATACGGCTGGTGGGAGCAAACCCATAGAGAATCATTGGTCCGTGTCTAATGCGTGCTTTTAACGCCTCTCACTCATCCGTATTCCTCGCCAGTGTGACCCCGGCCTACCAGCACTCTTCAATCATGAAAGATACAGCTGCAGGACTTGGCACTCTGCCTGTGAGTGAGTGAAAAATCCACATTAAATTAATTTTTCACATAGATCTGTATATGGACACACAAGTCAATGTTCCCAACCCATCAGGAATTTTTCAAACCAGATTGCAAAACAAAGATGTTCCTCATCAGCTACTTATTAGACACTAATTGCTTTCTTTGAACTGCTGTACATTGAGCAACTAGTGATAAAAATAAAATGATGAAAAACCGGTCTTTTTTTTTTTAACTAGTGAGTGCCACTAGATGTGCAAGGAAACTAGATTCTAAAGCTGCTAGAGGTAAATTGATTATTAACTTTTAACACAATGTCATGTAGGAGAACTCCTTATATTTGTATTGTGTTTAAAATGGGAAAGTTTTGTGCTGTCTGTGGGAACACATCCAATTATTTTGTTATTTACTACTCAAAGTAAGCAAATTAATTGCTTATTTTATGTCAGGAAATTCCATGGTTGTCACCACAGAAATGCATGGGGCCTGTATTGGGTTGTTGCAGGATGGACTGCAAGCACTTCCTGAGTCCATTTCAACAGTCTAGGATTGTACGCCTTAGGGCCAGGGGTATTTTGGTGCCCTAGAAAGATGGTTCCCCTCTGCCCCCCGATGAATCCTCAGCCTTTAAGTAAGGAATGGGTCAGAGACAAAGGTAGACAGACACCGAACGCACTCCCTTCAATATGTCAGCCCTGATGAACACCTCCACTAGAATTGTTACCTGTTTCACCCAAAAATACCACCAAAGTAAAAAAAAGTGGGGTACTTGACCCCTTCATGACGGAGCCCTTATTGCGTTTTTGCTTTTCGTTCCCCTTCTTCCCAGATCCATAACTTTATTTTTCTGTCAGTATGGCCATGTGAGGGCTTGTTTTTTGCGGGACGAGTTGTACTTTTAAATGGCATCATTGGTTTGTTAAAAAAAAAAAATTGCGCCATTTTCTGATAACCATAGCTTCTCCATTTTTTGTGATCTCGGGTTGGGTGAGGGCTTATTTTTTTGCGCACTGAGCTGTAATTTTTAATGAAACCATTTTGGTGCAGATACAATCTTTTGATCGCCAATTATTGCATTTTAATTCAATGTCACGGTGACCAAAAAACGTAATTCCGGCGTTTTGACTTTTTTTTTCTCGCTATGCCGTTTAGCAATCAGGTTAATCCTTCTTCTTATTGATAGATCCGGCGATTCTGAACATGGCGATACCAAATGTGTATGTTTGATTTTTTTTTATTGTTTTATTTTTGAATTGGGCAAAAAGGGGTGATTTTAACTTTTATATCTTTTTTAGATTTTTTAAAACTTTTTTTTTTACTTTTGGCATGCTTCAATAGTCTCCATGGAAGACTAGAAGCTGCCATAACCCGATCGGCCCTGCTACATAGAGGCGATGATCAGATCGCCTATATGTAGCTGAATTACTCACTTGCTATGAGCGCCGACCACTAGGTGGTGCTCACAGCAAGCCAGCAGTGACAGCTATAGAGGTCTCCAAGAGACCTCTGGTTGTCATGCCAACGAACCAGTGACCCGAGATCACGTGACGGGGGTCACCGGTCTGAGGATTTCCGGTCCGATGGCCAGAAGAGTGTGTTAAATGCCGCTGTCATAGTTTGACCATCCTGGATGTCAGTTATTATATAATCCTCTGCAATATATTGATGTAGGTCATCTCTTACAATGCCCTCAAAAACTTTGCACACTACTGATGTCAGACTTACTCTTACTGAACGATAGTTTCCTCGATCAACCATCTTTCTTTTATTTTCTTAAATATCGGTATCAAGTCAGCCATTCTCCAATCCTGTGGCATAAACCCTGCTACAATAGAGTCTGAGTGTCATGGGGTTAACGCAACAGTGTAGAGCCAGGAGACCACAGCATCTGATTGCTCCTACTCCACAGAAGCACTTCACCTTCATTTTAATGGTGTTTATTCGTTTTGGCAGAACAGGAGTTAATCGCCAATGTTGGAAATCTCTGAACTCTCATCTGAGCTCAATTAGCCACTCCATTCCCCTTTATAAGCTGCGTTCTGATGCAGATCCATGTCAGAGCTAGCATTTGCTGTATAACTTGAGGAGGAAGAGGTGTTCATATGAAACGGAGTATTGGAGAAGTTATCTGTGACTGTTGCATGGTTTGTAAGTGTGGTAATTCCCTTCCATTCTCTACTTATGTTTATTAAGGTCCCGTCACACTAAGCGATCTCGCTAGCGAGATCGCTGATTTTGTGACACATCAGTGACCGGCCACCCTGCCGGTTATCGCTGATCGTGCTGGAGCAGCCTGGGCCGTTTTTCGATCGCTGGTCTCCCGCTGCCCAGCGCGCATCACTGCGTGACAGTGAGAGACCAGCGATCAGCGACGCTGGACGCTGGTTTCCAAGGTAAACGTCTGGTATCCAGGAGTCACGCGTCTCCTAGATACCCGATGTTTACCTTGGAAACCAGCGTGTACGCTGGTTTCCAAGGTAAACAGTGGGTATCCAGGAGTCGCGCGGCTCCTGGACACCCGACGTTTACATTAGAAACCAGCATCCAGCGTCGCTGGTCCTAATCGCTGGGGCTGTCTATGTCCCAGCGATCCCATCATGTCGGATCGTTGCTGGGATCGCTGGGACATCGTTTAGTGTGACGGGGCCTTTACCCTACCTCCACTCCCCAGTGCATTCCTTTGTTATTTGTGAGTAAATATTTTGTATGCCTGGAGTTTTCAGTTAACCCTTATTTGTCAGCCTTGGTTGGTGTACTGCGGTTCACAGTAGCGCCCCTCTTCTCTGGGTGGGGGAAGAGAACAGACAGAGAGCTAACTTAGGAGATAAGGCAAGGGTGGCAGCCCCAGCATCTTTAAGGGCCTGTCACACTAAGCGATATCGCTAGCAATATCGCTGTAACGTCACTGGTTTTTGTGATGTAGCAGTGATATTGCTAGCGATATCGCTATGTCTGATACTTACCTCTGACCGGCTCCCCGCTGGTTATCGCTGATCGCGCGAGAACGTCCTGGCCCGTTTCTCGTCGTCAGCTTCCTGCTGTGCTTCCTGTGGCGCCGACAAGCGACGCGTGAACGCAGGTGGGAGAACGTCAGGATCGCCTCGTCTGACAGGTAAGTAGCGACCCCCGACCTCTGCTATGTCGCTGGTGAGATCTGCCTGTGTGGCAGCTCACTAGCGACCACTTAGCGATGCACCAGCGATTCTAACTGCGTCATATCGCTGGTCGGGATCGCTGGTGCATCGCTAAGTGTGACAGTACCTTAACTTTCAGAACATTCCTGAGAAATAGGGCAAGCTAAGGCGCCCCCTAGTGATAGGGTCAGGGAAAGAGTCCCTGGTCACCTGACAGCTGTGTCATGACACTGCGAAGATAAGATACAGTGGTCTGTCAATTACTGAGCTCAATTCCCTCAATATCCATTGATGAATGCCATTTGGCCCAGGGGATTTGTCAATGTTTACTTTGCTCAAACGCAGACATACTTGTTTTAGTGTTAAACTAGTTAAATCAGATGATTAACTTTGATTTTTGCCTTGTTGAATGATTCCTGGAGCAGTTAGTTCATTGGTGAACACTGAAAAGTGCCTTTTCTCAGCCTTTTCTTTGTCTTCTATAATTATCTTGTTATTATCATCTTTTATGGGGTCGATACCATCTGTTTTTTCTTTTTGGCATTGATGTATTTAATACATTTTGGGGATTTTAATGCCCCTGGCAATTTTGTTTCTCTGTAAATAACTTTGCCAGTTTGATTTCTTTTTTTACATTTCTTATTGAGATATTTATACTCCTGAAATGCAAATGCTATGTCTATATTTTCGGCCTTCAAGGTTTTGAATTCCCTTTGTTTTTGTCTTATTAAACTTTGTACTGACTTATTTATCCATTATGGTTTCTTTTTATTCCTGGACATTTTATTACCAGAGGGTTTAAGTCTTTCAGAGCATTTCATCCTCTACCTGTTCATCTATAGTTGGATATTACAGTCTTTAAAAGCACACTTAATTGCCAAGAACTCCAATATCAACGTCATAATTTTTCTCAGAGGACGATAGTTTCTTAGAAAAATATGCACACAGATACCATTTACTAGAAGCACCCTGCGATAATACAATTCAGACACATCAGCTTCTAAAAAAAATGGCTGAGTGATGTCACACTGTATAAGGATTGGCGCAGTTACAAAACATCTTTTCAAGGTGTCAAAAGCCTCCTGGGCCAGACTAGACCATTTGTAGAGTCCGTCCCTTTCCTGTTCATATCCGTCAGAGGTTTGGCCATTACCGAAAAGTTTTTGATGAACTTTCGGTAGTAGTTGGCAAAACCCAAAAAACTTTGCAAAGCGTTTAGGTCCTCAGGACGATCCCAATCCAGTACCGAATGGACTTTTGCCATATCCATGCGAATCCAGTAGACAATAAAAAATAACCCAGAAAAGGGATCTCTTGAACCAAGAACAAGCATTTCTCTGGTTTGACAAATAATTTATTGTCCCTGAGTATCTGAAGGATCTGCCTGACATGAATCTGGTGTGACTCAAGGTTAGGTGAATAAATCAAAATGTCATCACGGTAGATTACAACAAACCTACCTGCCAGGTGACTAAAAATGTCATTAACAAAGTGATGAAAGATAGCCACTCATCCACCTCCTTGATGTGAACAAGATTATAAGCCACCCTGAGATCCACTTAAAAAAACATTTGGCTCAACCTGAACCCAAAATATATCTCCCTGACAGGTTCTCTGGAGGGAGAGATACATTTTTGTTTTTTAAGGAGGCCTGTAAGCTATTATTTCAGGCTCCACCCTCGTTCTTCAGGGAGTGATAAAAAGCGTGTGGGAATTATAGTCTCCATTCTCAAGGCTGATCCCCATTCCTGGGCCTTCTCCCTGCCGACCGATTCACCATCTTTGCGAGTAGACGAGTTTTTTGCAGAATTGGCGCTTGTGTATGGGGATCCTGATGGAGTCTCCCTGGCTGAGTTTAGACTCTGTAAAATCAAGGAGGGGGGCCGCTCAGAGTTTACAAGATGGGCCACTGATACGCAGTGGAACGACCCTGCTCTTAGGAGCCATTTTTGTCAGGGTCTGTCAGCTAGGCTTCAGGATACTCTGGTGCAGTATGCTACTCCTGAGTTGTTGGAAACTGCCATGGCCCTTGCTATCTGGGTGGATAGACACCTCAGGGAGAGACATACACCGAATCTACCCTCTGTTGTTCTTTCTAGGGAGGAGGAAACATTAGTGCAGAAGGACGAACCTATGGAGGTGGGAGAAGTCTCTTCTCAAACTGAGTTACCTGCAGTTCACCATGGGATAGGGGCATATTTCTACTGTGGTCTTACGGGTCATTACATTAATGTCTGCCGATCTCACACCAAAGTTGGTACTTCATCTCAAAGCCACAATCCCCTGGTTGTGTGGAGGGAGACAACCAGGGTGTGTATATTTCCTTCACCTTTACATCTCAGTTTTCCATTTCTGCTGAAGTGGAGGTTGGTGAGGAGACTGAGATGGTACCAGTTCTTGTGGATAGTGGAGCTGGGGTCAGTCTTGTGGATTCTCGCTTTGTTCTGACCCACGGTATGATCGGTAGGATGCTGGCGAGACCCATTTCCAATGTGACCCATAGTGTGACCCAAGTCGTAGATAATATTAACCTGCACCTAGGGACTCTTCACGAAGAGTCTCAGTCGTGCTACGTCTTGGAGGTTTTGCCAACTCCCATCGTCTTAGGCCTTCCCTGGCTGAAGAGGCACAATCCAGTCATAGATTGGCAGTCTAGGGAAGTGGTGAGTTGGGACCAGTCTTGTAAGGACTGTTGCCTGAGAGCTACTGTCTCTGCCATCCTTCTTAAACCTACCCCTTCTTCTTAGTTGGAGGCAGCTAAGGTGTTACCTGGAAGTAGGGGCAGGATTCATCCCTCACCACAAGAAAACCCTGAGTCTTGATGTTCTCTCAGGTGGTTCCCTCTGTATGTAGTGAGGGTATGAATTTGGTGACACAGGGGGACGCCTCTGTTGTCGGTTCCTCACAGAGTTCACCATCCTTTGGCAAACGCATGCGTGGAAATAATGTACAGGTCCAGACCTGTGTGTGAATGAGTACATGTGAGTGTCCACCAAAAACATCAGGTGGAAGTACACATCTGGATCAGGGACCTGGAGTTCTAGGGTGATCGGGCCGTATCGGGTGTCAGCCATTCTCTGCCCGGGGAGATACACACCTAGTAGTTGTGCCTGGTATCTGATGTATATACTTTCCATCAAGTTGTTAAGTAAAGGAAGGTTTATTTTTGGACTCTGGTCTCCCTCATTCACAGCTACCTCATCTGGTCCTGGCTGGCCATGTAAAGGGGCAGCATGGGGTCTGCAGAGTGTTATTACCCAGGTAACAGCAGTATACACACACAGCCAGGACCCCCATTTTCCTGTAGAGTGGCGGAGCATGGACAATGCGCACCTCGGTCACAGCTTCCGCCCCCCATATTACAGTTCTCCCTGAGATAAGCTGCTGGCCAACATGTCAGGAAAGCAGCTTTCTCGTAGAGAACACAAACTGGCTGAGCAAGCACTACTGAGTATGGAAGTGTCAGCTGAGATGGCTGTCGCCTGAACGATAGGCCGAAGCTTAGTTCAGTTGACAACCATCTAATGTGTAATGCCACAATCAATGGTATTGTTGCAGCTGGGCCAAGTATCATCTAATGGCCATCAATGACACCAGTACTCTGTTGTTTCGCAGGAGAATACTAGATCCCTTATAAAGATTGTTTGATGCGGTGATTCTTACATACCTCTGACAGGTAAATTTTTGTGTGCATTTAAAGTCAAATTATATTATGAGACTACGAGGGCAGGAGCAGGAGTGGAACGAGTTTTTCTAGTTTTTGTTTGTGAGTCACAATACCTGTATTTATAAAAAGTGGAAGAAGGAAACCATTCATCTCTTCATCTGGGTCGCCCGCCAGGGCCGTGGGGTACTCGGTACCGTGCTGGTATCTCAGAGGGAAGTGTCACAGTAGCGGTGACTCGGTCCGTGGCCCTGGGCGTCCATGTAAAAGGGGTTAAGTGATGGGGATAAAGTTATTAAGATGATTCGTGATGCCACCTGTGGTTTCTGGTCAGTTTGACCAGCGCTGCAGGGTTGCTTCTCTGGGACGGATGGTGTGGTGCAGCAATGATGTTGTAGCCCTCCACAGGTAGGGCTGTAGTCCCAGGGCAGAGTAGATGAGGTTGGCAAATAAGGAGTTAGTGAGAAGTAGATGGTGTAGTGTTAGGCACAGAGATGTAGCAGTGCTGAGTGGGTTGGCGCAGGAAGAAGGCAAGGAGACAGATGAATGCAGTTCCAGTTCTTTTACTCACGTTCTTGGCACAGACAGGTGCCCGCTTCAATGCTGCGGTCTCCAGATCAGGGGCTCAGTCAACTCCCAGGCAGATGGAATTAACCTTTCCAGCTCTCCCTTTCGTGTGCCTGTTCTGAACGTCTTCTCATTAGCGCTTATACTGAAGTACTTGTAGTTGTGTGTTAAACCCAAGTTGCTCCTTTCAGATGTTCCTTTGAAGTCTACTTGTACGGCAGACAGCTGTAGCCTGCTTCGGGGACTCCTTGCTATCAAGTCCTGGCTCACTCACATTGCTGTTGTGCCCCCAACTCTTAGGTGGGAATAAAGTGGTAACAACTTCTATTCCTCCGGTGTCTGCTGCAGGACCATCAGTATCCATACAACCTCGGGGACCGGACCTCGGCCATGTGCTTAGAACTTGAGGAAGGGCTCCACTCCGACCCTAGTCCCTATTTCTCTTCTTCTCCTTATGTTCCGTACTAAACTTTCTTTCTTCTGGAGAATCAGGCTTTCTCTTTCCCGTGCCAGCAGCTTCAGGTCACTGAAGTCTGCTGCAGCACCTCCTTCATTCCATCCCTCTCAGGGGATCTTCTCTCACAGACTGACCTTTTACTAATATTCTCCTGCTCTCTTGTGCAGTCTAAGCTCCACCCACCTCCCAGCACTCTTGTGTTCCAAGCAGGGAGCCACCAAAGGTGCTTTGCTACACTACTATGTTGTGTGGGATGCGGGTGTTGGAGGCTGGTCAGGTGTTCCATCTTACCTGGTGAGTGGGATACTACACCTCAGGAGGTGGTGCAGTACCTCTGTGGCGACTGAACCCTCAGGGACGCCACATATCTGTTTTATTCACAGCAGTGATTAAGCTTCCATATTACCAACAAGTACATAGAGCTGGTGTGCACAACGTGTGGCCCGTGGGCCACTTGCAGCCCTTGATGCCTTTCTGTGTGACTCTCAACTATCTGGTCACAAAAATGTCCGACATTGTCTGGTAGCAGCTCATATGTATTTTCAATGTTAGGGAGTAAATGAGTGTTAGGCAGTGTTCACATTTCACTCACATATCACTTGTAAAAATCAGTTCTCAGGTGGAGATAAAGGGATTTATTAGCTCACTGAGAAATCAGACTATACCTGCTACTCATAGAATGTTATGAAGATGGAAGGAAAAGTTTGCCGCAAAGAAGGAGAGTGAGAAGGAGAGTGAGAAGCAGAGAGACACACAGAGTTGGTGCCGTTTCTAAGTGTTGTATCTCACTTCCATACTGGAGTCACAGCTTCACTGCTGACTGCTGCTATATAATGTCCACCATGCTGTTTACTTCTAAGTGCTCTATTTCACTTTCATACTGGATTCACAGATACTCTGCTATATAATGTCCTCCATGCTGCTGCTACTTCTGAGTGTATGTAAATGTGAGGTAGGGGAGCAGAGTCTCCTATGTTCCTTTTGTATAGAGTACCAGAGACAATAAAGCAGATAGTCTCTGCCCCTGAATTCACTGACCATTGAAAATTAGAGAGAGAGCTTAAAGAGAGAAAAAATGCTGATAAATGTGCAATATATTTGTCATATAATGGTAAAATAAAATGTTCTCAGTGTTATATTCTGAATGGTTTGGATTTTTGCTTACTGAGTATATCAGCAGTTCCTGTGCATTATACTTCGCACAAGCACAAGGAAATTATTGTATTTGCATACCTAATGCAACATACCACCACTAAATCCTTTATAAGTGTCCAAAAAGTTTCAAAAACAAAGGATACCAACTATTTTTATATTGCTGCTCCTTTCTACTTCCCACATTTGTAAGGAAGGAAGAGGGTTCAGGCAGATGTAAATTGAAAATGAATAAATTCACTGCTCCCCCCTCACCCACTTCTAGGCACCTGAGAAGATTTTTAGTATCACTGACCCGGCGCCGACAGGTGGGCCTGCCACTGCGCCAGGGCAATCGGCAAGAGCCAAGGCAAAGTGCCAGAATTAGCAATATCTAATGTGATAAATGATTTCTGGGGCGACTGAGGCCTAGTATTTTTAGGCTGGGAAGGGTAAAATCTTCCCATCCTATTACTATCAGTTTACAGCTGTATGCTTTGCCTTTGCTGGTTAAAAAAAATGGAGTGGCTCTAAAAATATGACGTGGGCTCCTCCCATTTTTGATAACCAGCAAAGGCAAAGCAGATGGCCATGAGCGGATATTAATAGGCTGGGAAGGTCCATGGTTATCTGACCCTTCCCAGCCTAAAAATATCAGCCCTCAGCCTCCCCAGAAATGACACATCACATTAGATACGCCAATTCTGGCATTTAACCTAAGACCTTGCCATTGCCCTGGTGCAGTGGCAATCGGGGTAATGTTTTGGGGTTGATGTCAGCAGCTAGCGCTGACATCAAGCCCAAGGGTTAGTAATAGAGAGGTGTCTGTCAAACACTCCCATTACTAATCCAGTGGTAAAAATAAACACACAAAAGTCCTTTATTTGAAAGAAAAACAAATTCCCTCTTTCACCAACTTATTAAAAAAAAAAAAGCGGTCTGCCATTCCTCACATGTAGGTCCCACGACGATCTCCGACTCTGTTGTCCAGTGTGCGGAGCCCCGTTCAGATGACAAAGCTCCATAGACTGGAGTGGCACTCACTGCCGGGTCTTATGCTGCAATCCATGAGACCCAAAGGCTGTGATGAGGGGTTACATCAGTAAGGTTGCCGCAGTCCACAGCCACTGGGTCACATAGACTGTAGCACGAGAGCCAAAATGATGAGCGGTGACACCAACGCTCATCAATTCAGCTCTCACGCTGTCCTCTGTGTGATGTGGTGACTGTAAATTGTGGTAACTTTATTGATGTCACCCGTCATCACAGCCGCTGGGTCTGGCGGAGTTTAGCCTGAGACCCGGTGGTGGCTGCTGCTAAACCTATAACACGTCGTTCTCAGAACGATGCTGAATAGGTTTTGGACAACGTGGGACCTTGTGAAAATCCATGGACTTCAGTAGACCAGCATGGGAGTTTTTTATTTTTCTTTCCTACATTGGAAAATGAGGGAAATTGTCAGGGAGTTTTTTTCAAATAAATATTTTTTTGCATGTGTTTATTTCTTTTTACTACTGGGTTAGTAATGGGGATGTCTGACAGACGCCTCTCCATTACCAACAGCAGGGCTTGATGTCACCCAGCTGCTGACATAAACCCAAAATCATTACCCCGATTGCCTAAAACTAACTTTATTAAACATGTACTGTGGACAAATGATGCATATAATCTGCAGAAAAATGCAGCAAATAATACAACTTCTTTACTACCAAGAGAGCAGGTTTTGGCTGCAGACAAAAAAACAGCCAAAAAAAAGCAATGTGTAAACAAAGCCGGACGGGGACAAGGAGTAAGCAGGGTAGGTGGCTGCTTAGGGCGCCATTATCAGGTGAAGCAGGAAGGGGCACAATATCGGATGAAAAAATGTACCGGTACCTTAATTGAAATGAATCTCCACCAGCACGCACTGTTACTGATGCCGCTCTGCATGCTGGTTTCTTGTGAACCTGGTGCGCACATCAGCGCTGTCATCAGCACTGCTGCTTATGTCACCCCAGAATAGTGCCATCGGTCCTGGCAACTATGAGATCTGTGAACATAGTATACCACTATAATATAAAGAATAATACAGACATCAGCTGTTATACAGTATACACACTGTCATATACATGGATATACATACAACAATGTGTATACTGTTATACAGTATATAATATGCCAGTCATATGTTAGGACTCTTTCACACGTCCATGTCTCCGGTACATGTGGTGACAGTTTTCACACGTACCGGAGAAAGGTACTCACGTAGACGCATTCAAATGAATGGGTCTGTGCACATATCAGTGTGTTTCCACAGATCATGTGTCTGTGGGCAAAACACGCTAACATGTCAGTTTTTTGCTGTCAGCATGGACGGCAAAACATCCCGCAAGCGAGCAGACTGAGAACACACATTGATGTCCACTGTGTGTCGTGCATCGGGAAGAAGCGCTACAGTAAGGCTGTGTTCACACACAGCGTTTTTTTAGCGGTATTTTTAGCGGTTTTGCCATAAAACCGCTAAAAATAAGCTTCCCATTAATTTCTATGCATTTTGCCCTTTTTGTGCATATTGATGCGTTTTTTACCGCGAAAAAAACGCATCGTGGTAAAAAACGCAGCATGCTCATTAATTTCATGCATTTTTCCGTGTTTCTGGCTAGTTCAATGCGTTTTGAAAACGCGCCGGAGAAAAACGCATCAAAACTGCGCAAAAAACGCGCAAAAACCGCAATGAAAACGCGAAGACAAAAAAGGCGCGGTTTCTGGGAAGGGAGTCAGGTTTTTGAGCAGAAATTTTCTTCTACGTGTGCACTTAGCCTTAGCGCTCTTCCCTGGAGGCTGGTGCTGAAGCCGGTTGTTATCATTCTCCCCTGCTCTGTCAGCGAGCAGAGGAGAACGATGAGCGTTAGGCTAGAGTCACACACAACGATGAAAAAAACGGTCCGATTTTAACGGTCCGAAATCGCACAAAGGTATCTTAACCAGTGATCCGTATTTGATGCGATTTTTGTTCATTGATGCGATTTTAATCGCATGTAAGGATCCGTTTCACATCCGTCTGCCGATTTTTTTATCTGACCATTCCAAAATTGACAAATATCGGTTTTTAGGCCTGAAACTCATTTAAAAAATCATCGCACCCTATATTTATGGCCTCTCCTACATGTGTGAGGCTGCTACCTTTGACATACAGTCACTGCTTGGATTTGGTTAGCTCTGCTTTGTGCTAAACATGACAGACAGGCTCACTTTTAACACCACTGAGCGTGTTGTTTTCTATTGGGTTTTATCCCGACGTTTTGGGGAGCAATACCCTGTGATTGTGGATCCGAGGAGGCGTAGGCGAATGTGGGTCCATCCCCTTTTGCTCCGAAGGATATCTAAAGGCCATTTCCACCGTCTCTATACATCTCTGCGTAGCCATCCGGAGAAGTTCTATCAATATTGTCGGATGAGCCTTGCTACCTTTGATATTTTGCTGGAGATTATGCACCCTGGGATCACGTTTCAGGACACGAGGATGCGCAAAGCTATTCTGCAGAGGAGTGTCTACTCCTCACCTTACGGTATGTCTCAAACCAATATGTTGATGATGTGTGAAGCTGCATATTTATTTAACACTCCTTGAATCTTATTTCGTATTGCCCTATTATCTTAAATGATGTAGAAATCATTTACCAAAACAAATTTTATGCTTGTGGCTTACGTAACCAAGCCATGGCATGTAATGTAATGTTCATCATGCCTACTTTAGACTTTCTCGACTTTAAATGTTTTTGAAACTGTATCTCTTGTTTGTTGGCCTGTGTACTCAATGTTTTTTTTTTCCTTTTTTTTAGGTTCCTTTCAACTGGCCTTTCATATGCTGGTCTGCATTTAGAATTTTTAATTGGGAAATCAACAATCTCTGGCATTGTACGGTCTACATGCTCCGAAATCTGGACCAGACTCCATCATGTGGTAATGCCGGAGCCCAAAATGCCTGACTGGTTGCGTATCTCCTGTGGATTTGAGGACACGTGCCAGTTTCCACAATGTATTGGAGCCCTAGATGGGAAGCACATCCGTGTGCGTAAGCCGCCCAACTCAGGGTCCCAATTCTATAATTATAAACAATATTTATCAGTAGTATTGTTGGCTTTGGTTGACACTCACTACAGGTTTATAATTATAGATATTGGGGCCTATGGAAGAACTGGAGACTCCAGAGTCTTCACTTCTTTCATTATGGGTCGGCGACTGCGTAACAATGAGCTTGACCTACCACCACCACGTCAGCTTCCCAACTCAAAGCTGGAACCGGTGCCTTATGCTATTGTAGCAGATAAGGTGTTTCAATTGAGCAGACATGTCATGAGGCCATATCCACGACGAACCCTTGACCACCGGAGGAGAATATTTAACTATCGCCTATCACATGCTCGGCGACTGGTGGAGTGTGCCTTTGGCATTCTTACGGCCAAATGGAGGGTCCTACAGTCTGCAATTCAGTGAAGTGAAGCTAATGTCAATGAAGTTATTAAAGCCCGTGTTGTCCTACATAATTTCACAAGAATTCATGACTGCCCTTCATATGATGATGCTCAAGTGGACTCTGCTAATGTGTCTAGGCCTAGGACACATGTAAACCCACCCCGTCGTCCAATTTCCGGACTCAAAGTACGTGATGTGTTTAAAAATTATTTCATAACACCTCAGGGTGCAACTCCATGGCAAGATGATGCCTTATCTATGTAGTGGTTTGGTAGTGTTGTGTTCTCATAAAGATTGTTTGCTTCACCTTTTTGTTTATATTTTTTAACCAGTACTTGTTACAATATCTATCTAACACATTACAGAACATGTACGTACATGAACAGACACACATTGTGAATGTAACCAAGTTTATTACTTGTTTTTTTTTTTGGCTTATTGCTGTACCAAATACCCATAGTACTGGCCTATGGCCTAATGTTGTCAGCACATTAATATTAAACATTACAATCAAAAAATTAAACATCATGTAGAATACACAAAACCTACCAACAAGGTGAAAAGGAAAACCTACAAGTCATCGTAGGTTGGGGGTGGTGAAGGTGGGGGGCCTGTTTGTGCATTTGGCCTTGGTTGCTGGCCCACATCTCTGTCCCCCTGTGCACTGGCAGCTGGTTGTGGCATCTGTTGCATCCTGCCAGGATCATTTTGTTGGTTTTGGTAGGGGTAATTTGGATATTGTTGTGGGTAGTCCTGGTAGGACTGCCCAAATTGCCCATATCCCCCAATATGTCCATGTCTAACATACCCATGTTGGGGCCAAGCACCAACATTGGTTAAGTTAAAGTGGCCATATTGGGCATGTGCGCCCTGGGCCATATATTGGACCTGTGGAGCCACATTGGGGATGTGTGCAGGCTGAGGCGGAGGTGTTGGCACCCGTGGAGGAGGAGGAGGAGGAACAGGTTCCAAGGATGGTTGACTTGTCACATCAAGTCCAACCAGCCTATAATTCTGATTCTCATCTGACAGCTGCCACCTTTCAAGAAACTGAAAGACAGTGCGGGGATTATTGGGTGGTGTGCTGGCATCCAAAACAATGTGGAGAGCCCCTCTCATACGCAGCCTGTACCCACGGGGAATTGCCCTCAAATACTGTGCGAGACTGCGCCCATAAGCCTCCTCCCCATCATCCTGAGCAGCTGTGGACAAGTAGTCCAATACACCTCGGTCAACCTGCATCCTTGTTCCCGAAGCTGCTCCTTCTCTCCTGCGCCTGCCTCATCGTGGTAGGGCAGAAGGCTGTGGCGAGGTCTCCAGTGGCATGGTGGGGCTGCTACTGTTGCCCCGGTCATCAGGCTGTGCTGGCTGGCAAACTGATTCTGGTGGTGGTGATCTTGGTGGTGGTGGTGTTGTTGCTCTGGGAAGTCCTGCAGATGGGCCTGAGCCTGCAGCAACATCCGACTCAGGATCATTCAGCACCTCAGAGTCGGAACCCGTCTCCCTCTGTGAAGTTTGACTCGGTGCTACAATGGTAAAAATAACATAAAGTAAATTGTGCATACAGAATATACAAAGTACTACATTAAACCATGAACTTACGGTCTCAGCTCCATCACAGGAGCCAGGAAATGTAGGCGGTCGTAATAGAGGTATTTCCTCTTTGTGGTTCCGGCCGCTCCACTACGGGACCTCAGCTGTCTCTCCCTCTTATATGTGTCCCTGCAGCTGCGCCAACGTCTTGTCACATCAGTCACTACAATGTGAACAAAAACACAGGATGTAGTTACAACACACATATGGCTATGGTATCAAGGGTTAACCTATGCTTAGGCACACATTTTACAAATGATATGATTTATATTCCTGTTGACTCCACACCAATCCAAAAATAAAAAAAAGGTTGAGGCCTACTACAAAGGACCATCGAAACAACATAATTGCTAAAAAAAATGTAAAAAATCCTGTGGTATTAATGCGAACATCTATGATGTTTTTATTACAAAAACACTAGTTATATAGTGGCTAAGATACGGGCCCTAAAAAAAAGAAGATCACTGCATTTGGTGGCAGAACAATTAGCTAAACAATGTAAATTTTTTTAAGGCAAAATCTTCATGCTGCCACCAGTCAGGGATTTGTAATGTAGATGTTGTAAATATGGGCCAAAAAAAAGGCAAAGTAATTAATTACTCATATCTGAGCAATGACCACACTTATTGGGCCTTACATTGTGCAGATTAGATTTGGGGATTTGATTATGTGTACACATTCTTTCACTTAGGGTACCGTTACACCTAGCGATGCACCAGCGATCCCGACCAGCGATATGACGCGGTCAGGTACCAGAAATAAACGGATGTGTGAAAGAGGCCTTTTCCTGTATGTGATAGGGTCTGTGCACATGTTGCAGATTAACGCAGATTTTTCTGTGCAGATTTGTCACAAAACCTGAAGGGATTCCTGATGCCAGCAAAGTAAATGAGATCTCTGAAATCTCATGCACATGCTGCTTATTTTTTAATTGCAGATTTAAAGCAGTTTCAAATCTTCAGAATGACCATTTTTTTAGCATTTCAAATATTCCAATGAGTGGGGAGAAAACGCTTAAAAAAAAATCGGCATCAAAAATGTGTGTATTTTATGCAGCGTTTTTTCAGCCAATAGACACATTTTTGGTGCAGAAATGTCTGCAGAAAATTCTTAGCCAATGCATATAACCTTAGGTTTTGTGCACACGTACAGGATTTGCAGCAGAAAATTCTGCTACAAACCCTGATGTGTTGGTATGGAAAAGGCTGCTTAAAATACATTTGTTTTTGTCTTGTTTGTGACATGCATTTTTGTTGCGTATATTTAACCCACTAATTAGTATGGGTGAAAAAAGCTGCAAGAATTGACATACATGTATAGCAGATTTGAATCTGCTGCAAATCTACAAGGGGAAAAAAAACAACGTGTGCATTCACTTTGCTGGGACAGCAAAACACGGAGTATTTTCCTTGCCAAATTTGTGCTGAAAAAAATGCATCAAACGTGCAACATGTGCACATGGCCTTAAACAAGATTTGCACCACATTTTTAAATATATCCAAGTCTACTTCAAATAAAGGATATAACTAGAAATGAGGGGATCAATATGTGTGAATACAGTCCAGCATCCAGTTGAGGGGTACCTAGCAGCTAGACAAGAAGCCTGCTAATCTCTTATCTGACTTCACTTGTGGGGATGGGGCAGGTCTCTGCTCACTCTTTACTTACAATGTGCAATGACAGTACGCTCTGTTGCTGGCTTGTTACTTCTGATCAGAAAAAGTGAAAGAGCGCACTGTCACTAAAAATCTGATTGTGACATTAAATAGCTAGAGATCTAGGAGTAAAATAAAATTTTGTTTTACACCACCCCTTTATTGAATCAGAGTCAATAAGTATAGGCTGCTAATCATGGGCCACTGCTTTGCACTTTTTCCAGGCCAAAATTTGCCAGCCAGTCCCTAGCGCCACTCAGGCTATGTGCACATGTAGCAGAACTCTCGCGGAAGTTACCGTACACCTCACACTCCATACAAGGTGTACGGAGCGGAGCTGCGTGTGTACGAGGTGTAAGGAGCGGAGCCGCGTGTGTACGAGGTGTAAGGAGCGGAGCCGTGTGTGTGTACGAGGTGTATGGAGCGGAGCCGTGTGTGTGTACGAGGTGTACGGAGCGGAGCCGTGTGTGTGTACGAGGTGTATGGATCGGAGCCGCACGTGTGCGAGGCGTACGCAGCAGAGCCGCGCATGTGTGAGGTGTACAGAGCAGAGCCGCACGTGTACGAGGTGTACGGAGCAGAGATGTGTATGGAGCGGAGCCGCACGTGTACGAGGTGTACGGAGCAGAGCCGCACGTGTACGGAGCAGAGCCGCACATGTACGAGGGGT
Organism: Dendrobates tinctorius; assembly: GCF_039654945.1. Lineage (NCBI taxonomy): Eukaryota > Metazoa > Chordata > Amphibia > Anura > Dendrobatidae > Dendrobates > Dendrobates tinctorius. The sequence continues at coordinate 45,646,678 of NW_027361684.1, forward strand.
ACAGAGCAGAGCCGCATGTGTACGAGGTGTACAAAGCAGAGCCGCACGTGTACGAGGTGTACGGAGCAGAGGAGATTGTGACGGAACCATGGAGGCACTTCAGAGAATGCTTCAGATCCATCACCGTGTCCTCCTCCAACAGCGCTGACAGCAGGATCGCCTTGGACTCGGGGATGCCGGCCATGTGAGCGCATCATGATGTGTCCTGCATCGCAAGGCTCAGGTGGGCACTACAGTGGGAGCCGGGCTGCTATAGTATCTTTATAAAATCTTTCTTTCTCTCTCTGTTTCTTTATCTCTCTAATCTTTCTTTTTTTCTTTCTCTCTCTCTGTTCTTTCATTCTCTCTCTGTTTCTTTCCTTCTTTCTTCTTTCTTTCTCTGTTCTTTCTTTCTTTCCCCTCTTTCTCTCTCTCTTCTTTCTTTCCCCTCTTTCTCTCTCTGTTCTTTCTTTCTTTCTTTCTCTCTCTGTTTTTCTTTTTTCTCTCTCTGTTCTTTCTTTCTTTTCCTCAGTACCAGTCAGTGTGCCCACAGTACCAGTAGAATAAGGGGGGTAGGAAACTAGGTGGCACTGGTCACATTGAGCCTCTATTACTTTTTACTGGTGTTTAATCATATGCCGTGAGCACCCCCATAAAGTGGGCCAGCCCCAGACAACAGGGTACAAATAAATCACTATTACTATCAGTCCAAGTGTACAATTATATATGTAAAGTTAATGATGTCCCTGTGCCAAGCAGTGCGGAGGATCAGAATACACTGAGGAGACCAGAGCAGCGGGGTTTGGGGAGAAGAATTATATAGGGCCCATTATACTGTATGAAGTAATATTTGGTGCCCATTATACTGTATGAAGTAATATATGGTGCCCATTATACTGTATGAAGTAATATATGGGGAACATTATACTGTATGAAGTAATATATGGTGCCCATTATACTTTATGAAGGAATATATGGTGCCCATTATACTGTATGCAGTAACATATGGGGCCCATTATACTTTATGAAGTAATATATGGTGCCCATTATACTGTATGCAGTAATATATTGGGCCCATAATACTGTATGAAGTAATATATGGGGCCCATTGTACTGTATGAAGTAAAATATGGTGCCCATTATACTTTATGAAGTAATATATGGGGCCCATTATACTGTATGAAATAATATATGGCGCCCATAATACTGTATGAAGTAATATATGTGGCCCATTATACTGTATGAAGTAATATATGGGGCCCATTATACTGTATAAAGTAATATATGGGGCCCATTATACTGTATGAAGTAATATATGGGGTCCATTATACTGTATGGAGCATTATATGGGGCCCATTATACTGTATGAAGTAATATATGGTGCCCATTATACTGTATGAAGTAATATATGGGGCCCATTATACTGTATGGAGCATTATATGGGGACCATAATACTGTATGCAGTAATATATGGGGGCCATAATACTGTGTGGTGCATTATGTTGGGATAGGGGATGACTTTCTGTTTGTTGTGGATCTGACCGCTGGGACCCCATGATCCTGGGAAATGTAGCTTTGAAGAGCAACATGTAAATGGAGCTGTGGTCAATCATACGCACTGTGGTGCCATTCACATGTGGCTCTTCAAATAACTCCTATAAGAGAGTGATGAGGGGACGAAAAAGTATAGCATAAATTCACTAATCGGGGCTGAAGAGTGTTATAGTTTGTGGGCTGGTGGGATTTGTGTGGCAGGGCTGCATTTTTGTCCCAGTCTGGCCCTGTGCCAGGCCTACCATTGCCATTAATGAGCCTTGTTCTGGATACTTTTGTGTTGTTCTTCTATGTGCGTGTGATGCCGCTGACATCCTTGTGTTTGAGCGGATCGGAGCACAGCTGCGGAGGAAGCAGAGAAACTAATTTCTTCATCTCCTCCATTGCCAGCGTCGGCGTATATTGCCCAGCACTTGGATGATATCAGAGTGATGTGCGCTGTCACTCGCATCCATAGCCATATATAGGTGCGAGTGCGCCAAGTTTCGTCCGAGTGTCAGTGACAATCGCAACGTGCTCCAGTTTCACTCGCAAGTACAATACGGCCGAGGAAAAAAACGGTGATGGGAGCTGCCCCATAGATGAATACTGGTCCGAGTGCTATGCAATGTTTTATCACATAGCACTCGTCCGTATTCATCGCTAATGTGACGCCGGCCTTATGCTCAGATGACGAGAACGTTGGCCAGTCCATGCATTGCCATCTGATCTTGGATCGATTTGTACAGATGTCTGAACGTGTCCTTTGACAGATTGTGTTCTTGATGCTATGCGCTATGGTGAAGATTCTTACTTACCATATATATATATATATATATATATATATATATATATACTAGCTGACTAACTGTGGTTAGTTATAACAAATTATAATTATCCTCCATCCCATTGTCCCGTGCCCATATACCCATCATACATATCCACCATCCCATAGGCCCGTGCCCATATACCCATCATACATATCCTCCATCCCATAGTCCAGTGCCCATATACACATCACACATCCTCCATCCCATAGTCCCATGCCCATATACCCATCATACATATTCTCCATCCCATAGTCCCATGCCCATATACCCATCATACATATTCTCCATCCCATAGTCCCATGCCCATATACCCATCATACATATTCGCCATCCCATAGTTGAGTGCCCATATACCCATCACACATCCTTCATCTCATAGTCCCATGCCCATATACCCATCATACATATCCTCCATCCCATAGTCCCGTGCCCACATACCCATCATACATATCCGCCATCTCATAGTCCCGTGCCCATATACCCGTCATACATATCCTCCATCCCATAGTCCAATGCCCATATACCCATCACTAGAGTTGAGCGATACCGTCCGATACTTCAAAGTATCGTATCGGATGGTATCGGCCGATCTTTAAAAAAAGTATCGGTATCGCCGATTCCGATACCGGAAGTCCCATTCAAGTCTATGGGACTTCCGGTATCGGAATAAGAAAAACCCTTTCCTGCCCTTGTACAGCCTCTCTGGGGTCTGTACGGGCCTTTCGGGGGGCTGTGCCGGCCTGCCAGGGGGTCTGTGCAGGCTCCGGTGGTCTGTGCCGGCCTGCCGGTGGTCTGTGCAGGCTCCGGGGGGCTGTGCCGGCCTGCCGGGGGGCTGTGCCGGCCTGCCGGGGGGCTGTGCAGGCTCCGGGGGGCTGTGCCGGCCTGCCGGGGGGCTGTGCCGGCCTGCCGGGGGGCTGTGCCGGCCTGCCGGGGGTCTGTGCAGGCTCCGGGGGTCTGTGCAGGCATCGTCCGATGGGACTACAAGTCCCATCGGGCGATGCCTGCTACCATGACAGTGATTGACACATTAGCCAATGATGGGACAGTAGTAGTCCCATCATCCGGCTAATGTGTTAAATGTAAAAAAAAAAAAAAAAAATTACATGCTACATACATACAACATGCATACTACATACTACATACATGCTACATTCATACTACATAAATACTACATGCAACATACATACTACATATATACTACATGCATGCTACATACATACTGCATGCTACATACATACCACATATATACTACATACATACTACATGCATGCTACATACATACAACATACATACTACATACATGCTACATTCATACTACATAAATACTACATGCAACATACATACTACATATATACTACATGCATGCTACATACATACTACATGCTACATACATACTACATATATACTACATACATACTACATACATACTACATGCATGCTACATGCATGCTACATACATACCACATACATAACACATATATACTACATGCATGCTACATACATACTACATGCTACATACATACCATATACATACTACATGCATGCTACATACATACTACATGCATGCTACATACATACTACATGCTACATACATACTACATACATACTACATGCATGCTACATACATACTACATGCATGCTACATACTACATGCTACATACATACTACATATATACTACATGCATGCTACATACATACTACATGCTACATACATGCTACATACATACTACATATATACTAACTGCATGCTACATACATACTGCATGCTACATGCATGCTACATACATACTACATACATACTACATGCTACATACATACCACATATATACTACATACATACAATACATTCATACAATACATACATAGACATACAGTACATATAACATAGAGTAACATACTTACCAATACTTGTCACATTGTTCCCCGAAGCCATTGTCGTCTACGGAATAAATATTAACATAACAAACCACAAAAATACTCACCCACGATCCGAAGCAGTCCACGAGTGTGTCCCACGACGATCTTGGGTAGAGAACTGCAGCATCAGATGATGCTGCCGTTCTCTACGGGCTGCAGGAATCCAATGACGGAAGGTAGGTATCCTTCCGCACTGTATTCCTCCGCCACTTAAAAAAAAAAAAGTCCCTAGTCTCACTTTATGCCATTGCTGTGTGGGAATTTCCCACGCAGCAATGGCATAAAGTGAGACTAGGGACTTTTTTTTTTTTAAGTGGCGGAGGAATACAGTGCGGAAGGATACCTACCTTCCGTCATTGGATTCCTGCAGCCCGTAGAGAACGGCAGCATCATCTGATGCTGCAGTTCTCTACCCAAGATCGTCGTGGGACACACTCGTGGACTGCTTCGGATCGTGGGTGAGTATTTTTGTGGTTTGTTATGTTAATATTTATTCCGGAAAAGACAATGGCTTCGGGGAACAATGTGACAAGTATTGGTAAGTATGTTACTCTATGTTATATGTACTGTATGTCTATGTATGTATTGTATGAATGTATTGTATGTATGTAGTATATATGTGGTATGTATGTAGCATGTAGTATGTATGTAGTATGTATGTAGCATGCATGTAGTATGTATGTAGTATGTATGTAGTATGTATGTAGCATGCAGTATGTATGTAGCATGTATGTAGTATGTATGTAGTATATATGTAGTATGTATGTAGTATATATGTAGTATGTATGTAGCATGCATGCAGTATGTATGTAGCATGCATGTAGTATATATGTAGTATGTATGTAGCATGTAGTATGTATGTAGCATGTATGTAGTATGTATGTGGTATGTATGTAGCATGTAGTATGTATGTAGCATGCATGTAGTATATATGTAGTATGTATGTAGCATGTAGTATGTATGTAGTATGTATGTGGTATGTATGTGGCATGTAGTATGTATGTAGCATGCATGTAGTATGTATGTAGCATGCATGTAGTATGTATGTAGTATGTATGTAGTATGTAGCATGTATGTAGTATGTATGTGGTATGTATGTAGCATGTAGTATGTATGTAGCATGCATGTAGTATATATGTAGTATGTAGTATGTATGTAGTATGTATGTGGTATGTATGTAGCATGCATGTAGCATGCATGTAGTATGTATGTAGCATGCATGTAGTATGTATGTAGTATGTATGTAGTATGTAGCATGTATGTAGTATGTATGTGGTATGTATGTAGCATGTAGTATGTATGTAGCATGCATGTAGTATATATGTAGTATGTAGTATGTATGTAGTATGTATGTGGTATGTATGTAGCATGCATGTAGCATGCATGTAGTATGTATGTAGCATGCATGTAGTATGTATGTAGTATGTATGTAGTATGTATGTAGCATGCAGTATGTATGTAGCATGTATGTAGTATGTATGTAGTATATATGTAGTATGTATGTAGTATATATGTAGTATGTATGTAGTATATACACTCACTGGCCACTTTATTAGGTACACCTGTCCAACTGTGTGTTAAGACTTAATTTCTAATCAGCCAATCACATGGCGGCAACTCAGTGCATTTAGGCATGTAGACATGGTCAAGACAATCTCCTGCAGTTCAAACCGAGCATCAGTATGGGGAAGAAAGGTGATTTGAGTGCCTTTGAACGTGGCATGATTGTTGGTGCCAGAAGGGCTGGTCTGAGAATTTCAGAAACTGCTGATCTACTGGGATTTTCACGCACAACCATCTCTAGGGTTTACAGAGAATGGTCCGAAAAAGAAAAAAAATCCAGTGAGCGGCAGTTCTGTGGCCGGAAATGCCATGTTGATGCCAGAGGTCAGAGGAGAATGGGCAGACTGGTTCGAGCTGATAGAAAGGCAACAGTGACTCAAATTGCCACCCGTTACAACCAAGGTAGGCAGAAGAGCATCTCTGAACGCACAGTGCGTCGAACTTTGAGGCAGATGGGCTACAGCAGCAGAAGACCACACTGGGTACCACTCCTCTCAGCTAAGAACAGGAAACTGAGGCTACAATTTGCACAAGCTCATCGAAATTGGACAGTAGAAGATTGGAAAAACGTTGCCTGGTCTGATGAGTCTCGATTTCTGCTGCGACATTCGGATGGTAGGGTCAGAATTTGGCGTAAACAACATGAAAGCATGGATCCATCCTGCCTTGTATCAACGGTTCAGGCTGGTGGTGGTGGTGTCATGGTGTGGGGAATTTTTTCTGGGCACTCTTTGGGCCCCTTGGTACCAATTGAGCATCGTTGCAACGCCACAGCCTACCTGAGTATTGTTGCTGACCATGTCCATCCCTTTATGACCACAATGTACCCAACATCTGATGGCTACTTTCAGCAGGATAATGCGCCATGTCATAAAGCTCGAATCATCTCAGATTGGTTTCTTGAACATGACAATGAGTTTACTGTACTCAAATGGCCTCCTCAGTCACCAGATCTCAATCCAATAGAGCATCTTTGGGATGTGGTGGAACGGGAGATTCGCATCAGGGATGTGCAGCCGACAAATCTGCGCCAACTGTGTGATGCCATCATGTCAATATGGTCCAAAATCTCTGAGGAATGCTTCCAGCACCTTGTTGAATCTCTGCCACGAAGAATTGAGGCAGTTCTGAAGGCAAAAGGGGGTCCAACCCCTTACTAGCATGGTGTACCTAATAAAGTGGCCAGTGAGTGTATGTAGTATGTATGTAGCATGCATGTAGTATGTATGTAGTATGTATGTAGTATATATGTAGTATGTATGTAGCATGTAGTATGTATGTAGTATTTTTTTTTTTTTTTTTTTTATTAACATTTAACACATTAGCCGGATGATGGGACTACTACTGTCCCATCATTGGCTAATGTGTCAATCACTGTCATGGTAGCAGGCATCGCCCGATGGGACTTGTAGTCCCATCGGACGATGCTTGCACAGACCCCCGGACATCAGCACAGCCCCCCGGCAGGCCGGCACAGCCCCCCGGCAGGCCGGTACAGACCCCCACAGGGTGCACAGACCACCGGCAGGCCGGCACAGCCCCCCGGCAGGCCGGTACAGGCCCCGGGCAGTCCACACAGCCCCCCGGCAGGCCGGCACAGCCCCCCGGCAGGCCGGCAGAGACCCCCGGAAGGCCCGAAATGACGGCGCATCATGATGCGCACACACCGCGCATCATGATGACGTCAGGCCGTCAATCAACTTTGAACTTCCGATGCCGAATTCCGATATTGAAAAAATATCGGAAGTCGGTATCGGAATTCCGATACAGCAAGTATCGGCCGATACCCGATACTTGCGGTATCGGAATGCTCAACACTACCCATCACACATCCTCCATCCCATAGTCCCGTGCCCATATACATATCCGCCATCCCATAGTCCCGTGCCCATATACCCATCGTACATATCCTCCATCCCATAGTCCAGTGCCCATATACCCATCACACATCCTCCATCCCATAGTCAACCATTATGACATCATGAGCAGAGGCAGGGCTTGCAACCTATGATGACATCAGCATCACCATGGCAACCATTGTGACATCATAATGAGGGGCGGGGCTTGATACGCACACACTGTTTCCCCAGTATGCAAATAGGGGCATTATGACATCATAATGAGGGGCGGGGCTAGACGCGCACACACTTTTTCCCCAGTATGTAGATAGGGGCAAAATTGGTGAATTGGAACGCGCAGAGTTAAAATTTCACCTCACAACATAGCCTAGGATGCTCTCGGGGTCCAGACGTGTGACTGTGCCAAATTTTGTGGCTGTAGCTGCGACGGTGCGGATGCCAATCCCGGACATACACACATACACACACATACACACATACATACACACTTTGAGCTTTATATATTAGATATGTATGCGGAAGCTGAATATTCTCCATCCCATAGTACCCTTCCTCATACTGTTAGGAACGGCGGAACGCACTAAATAAAAATATAAATAAAGTGTGTTCGCCGCTCGGGGTCCACCGTGCAGTAGGTGAAATAACCGCTGCTAAGTGGTGGCAGGAGCAATATGGCGGAATTGCACACAGGGTTAAACTCCACCCAGGTGTGCAGAGCAATCTCAGTTAAACTCACGGAGATACCAAAAGTACAAACACAAATAACTGAGCCTGTTGTAGTCGTAGAACTCAGTAAAAAACGCACACACGGTATACGGTCACAGGAGTAGCCCAAGACGGGGGCACTACGTCCATCTAGACCTACCGTGTGCGCGGCATTGCAACTGCAAACGCAAAGGAGGCTGCTACTGCAATGTCGGACGCTAGCAGCTGTGCAAGTTGAAGCAGAGGAGCGGAGCGCTGGCACTGAAACTAGCTCAGTCCCTATTCACATGTGTAATATCAGAGGGAAGGGGTTTCAAATGAGTCAGTCACCAGAATCATGCATCCGTCCTCATACACACAGCAGCAAGTATGACTATACTAGTGCATGGCGGAACAGCCATGCGCGCCTTTTATAGCAGCCGGGACCTTCTGCACGCTTCCAGATCTCTGAGATGGACCAATGAGAACTGGAGCGGGACCTGAGCACATGACTCCCGATCTCCAATGGGAGATCGTCCCATGAGCATGCCCAGAAAGAGGACAGAAGGACTTAGCCTCAGGAGAGATTTGCTGCAAGGCAATCTCCTCTGCAATCTCCTCTGCAATGGCAAAATAGGAGGAGAGTGCAGAATGTGAGGATCTGGATCCCTGCTGAGTAAATGCAATCACATACAACCTATTAGTTTACTCATGTTTGTTGCAGTATTGGGGGGAGGCCCGGGAAGATTTCTTGCACAGGGGCCCTCTGCAGTCTGTGTCCGCCCCTGCTGAGGGCTGTTATTTTTAGCCTGGAAAGGGCCAGATATTAATAGGCTGAGAAGATCCATGGTTATCAGCTCACAGCTGCCTGCTTTGCCTTTGCTGGTTATCACAAATATAAGGGACCCAAAGTCACTTTTTAAGGACTCCCTCAACAATTTTTTATAACCAGCAAAGGCAAAGCAGAAAGCTGTGAGCTGATATTAGTAGACTGGGAAGGTCCATTGATATGTGGCCCTTCCCAACCTTGTAATATCAGCCCTCAGCTGTCTGCTTTTCCTTAGCTGGGTATTAAAAATGGGGGTACTCCATATAGTTTTTTTTATTTAATACGTTAAAGGTAATAAGTCAGGCGATTTTATTTTTCTACCATACAAATTATATCCTAAAAAAGGGTTTTTCTTGCTGTCCGCACCAGAGAAGTGAGAGCCGAGCACAAGTTAATCAGATGTAAATTGAAAATGAATATTTGCTGCTCCTCACGCCCACCTCTAGGTGCCAGGTCAATGAAACTAAAAATTTTCTCAGGTGCCAAGAGATGAGTAGGAGGAGAATGTGCTGAGGAACGCATCACGGGGTCTTCTGTGCACTTCTGACACAATGTGACCTGTCAATCACAGTAATGCCAGTAGCCAATATGGATACGGCATTACTGTGTATGGGTGGCAGTCCCCGTATGTTTATTGTTTGTCTAATAGCCACAAACCATGCTTGATGGGGACTCGAGCACCTGTGATACTCGATCGAATAATGACCGAGCACCTCAATGCCCGATTGTTGTGAATTCTCTCTCTGGCTTCCCTCTGGTGATTACTGAAGGTAGTGGAGCTGGTCAGATTGAAAGAGGGGTTGCGAGTTCTCTTTCTGGGCTCCCTCTGGTGGTTACTGGAGGTAGTGGAGCTGATCTGATTGACAGAGGCTTGCCACCTGATAATGAGGAAGACGATTGGAGATCTGGGGTTTCAGATTGGGATTTAAGACAGTCGACTCCCTCTATCCCTGCTGGTGATTTTCTTCCTGTGCCTCCTGAGGTCTGATATCTCCTGCTCTATCCCTGCATGTTCAGCTAAGTGGTTCATTTGCTACTCTGTTTGCATTTGATCTGGTTTTGTCTATCTCTGCTTTGTGCGGGTCAGCCAGCTCCGGCTGGGGCTGTGATGAATCACGGCCCATATGTTACTGCTTGTGCCAGTTTGTTTTGTCCCCTGTTATATTGGTATGTGATGTACTGTGTACAATTCATATGGCGTCTTGTGCTTTGGTGCGAGGAAAAACACAGGAGACACAGGTGTGATTAGAAAGGACTTGTATTACTTCATACAAGTAAGCCAAAAGGGTTACCAGTGCTGGTGGACCGGCACTTCTGGGGTTAATAGTTTGATCTCAGTGCAGACTCTTACCTGCACACCTGGGACTTATTATGGTGGCCTATCATTGGTTCTGGGAAAGCTTCTTATTGCCCCAGGAAGCTCCCATCCCCCCGTCAGTTATACTTTCGCTCTTGGCATTGTGTGGTGACCCCTGAGTGTGTTTGTGCTATGTTTTGGTTGCTTGATACTCTGTGTACGACTTGGTCTGTTCTCTGGATATTGCTTGTTGGATTCTGCTTGGTACCTTCTATGTCTGTTTTGGTTTTGACCCCTGCTTGGCCCCGACTATCCATTCTGTCTCATCCCTGGTACTTTACTGCTATCTCTGTGTATGACCTCCGTTTTGCCTGACTCTGAGTATTTCTGTATAGTGTCCAGCCATCTCTGAAAGCAGGACGCTAAGCCCCGCCCCCTTGCAGTCACATGACCGTAGGTCCTTCACTGCTTGCTAAACTTCAGCGTCCACAGGTCCTGTGTATCTGTACTTTCCGGCTGTACCTTACCCCGGGCCCCCCTACAGTGCGGGTGAGTCCCTGCTCAGCGGAGGCTACACGCCGGCACTGGCAGGATCCTGACAGGTTCACACAGTTTGCAGATACAGAGGCAGGAGACACAGCAGGCCAGAGTAAACATTAAGCACAGCAGAACTTCCACAACAGGTTCATGGTCTCTCTCTGTTACTTCCCTTGCAAATGTGGATTTATCAGGCAGCAGGTATCCAGTGACCACAAGTGTTCAAAAGTTCCTCAGCAGGAGATGGCTGGAGTACTAAGTTCAAGACTTCCAGAAGAAGGTCACAGGCTAACTGGAGACTTGATTCTGAAGCACTGATTGCTCAGCTGAGGCTGCTTAAGAGGCAAGAGGGAGAGAATCAAGGCGGGAACATGAAAGCTGGAAACTCCATATTAACTGAGGGCAAGATAGCTGCAGCAGGACAGAAAGCAAAATGGCCGACGGAAAAAACTGAATTTCAAAAACATGTAAAAAAGACTGAGAACCTTTCATGGTCTCTTTTTGCTTTGCATTCAGAATATACCAGAGTGCTGAAATAGTGGGGGCAAAGTCGTGCGACTTCAGTGTTTTTTATGCATCAGACGTGTTGGACTTTTGTAGGGTTTTTTGTGTGATTGCAGACAGTGTCTTTCCTTGCATGCGGCCTGCATACCCCATCTTTAGCATTGGGTACGCAGCCCACACGCAGGTATGCTTTTGCAGTCGCATGCGTCTGTTACAGAACCCCCCAGCACCTCGAATAGGAGATGCATGTATGATAGGTGCAATGTGAGATGCATACCCCTGATGCAGCAACCGACCGGCTGCGACCCCTGGGCAGAGGTAAACGAGATATCCCACTTCTGACCTCCCCCCCACCTTTGTAAATCCCACGGTAAATGATCGGGGGTCGCCGGCCACCTGCGGCTATTGTAATGTACGTCTGGCATCTTAATTGGAGCCTGTTATCTACTGGCCCGCCACATATTGATTGTGCTGTCCTCTGTATGTATTGTGGTGTAATGACCACTGTGTCCACGAGGGGGCGCTGTGTGGATGTCCCAAGAGTGTGAGTGGTTGAAGAGCCATTATGTATCTCAAGGTGGGTGACCTTGAGATAGAGACATATGTATGTTTATGAATGCTATTGTAAAGTATATATGTCTGTGTGAAGGACCTGTGGTGAGGTCATAGTCATGTGACCCGGTGGGCGTGGCTATGGACCATATAATGTGGCCAGGTTAGGTCACATGGGGTGAATGCTGGGACCTGATTGGTCCAGATTGGAAGGTCCCGTGAGGACAAGGATCTCCTCACTAACAGCAGCCTGTGGAGCGGCTGTGTGTGTAATGGCGGCCAGTATCTGAGAGTCCCTGAGGAGTGAGTGGACTTCTGCGGCCTGGAGAAACAGCCATATGGGAACCCTGACGTGGGTGAGATAACCCTGGGGCTAAATAGCCTGTATAATGGACGCTCTCCTGTAATGCTGTGTGTATTGCTGCTGGAGGTTTATGAAGGATGAATAAGCCTCATAGACTATGATTTGTTGGAAAATCCTGTGCCGGATGTGTTTTTCGATTGCTGCAAGCGAGAACCCCTTACTTACATGACAGCGCTACCTCACATATGGTGGAGAAAGCAAAGGGCAATATTGTAGCCTTGTTGCTAGGGGCAACGGAAAAGGACTGCAGATTCGGCTGCTGGGGGCAACGCTGAGCCAGGAGGGCTGACGGTCTTAAAGCCATGTGATGTGCTGACAGGAGTCAGTGGCAAAGACTTATAGGATACCTCTGCGGTAGAGAGGTCCGAGAACCTGCGCGGCCAGCAGGTGCCGGTCGGGAAAGAAGGAAGAAGAAAAAAAAAAAAAAAAAAAGTGTTTTACTGACCTGGGTCAGTGGTAAAGACTGTGTTCCTGGAGGGTTCAGTGAGCAAGGTCCTGGAGGGTCAGTGTTGGGAAGAGCCCTGGAGCACATGGTAGGACCTTGGACCTGGTGAGGCTTAAGTGTTGGGCAGTCTCAGGCCGAGACGGATGTCCTGAATAGCACCCGCTGAGCCCCTGGACCTGGTGAGGCCGGTGTGTGGGGAGACCCTGGGAGGAGGGTCGCTCCCTGAATCTCACCCGGTGCGCCCTGTGTGTTGGACGGTCTCAGGTGGAGACAGGAGCGTCCTGAATAGCGCACAGTCAGGACACCTGAGTTTTTTTTTGTGGTGTGTTTTTTTTTCTTTTTTCTCGACTCAGCCTGCGGTGGCTCAGTGGGAGTCAAGAAGGTGACAAGCGGCTTGATGTGGCTCAGTGGGGTCACGAAGGTGACAAGCGGCTTCCGGTGGATCGGCGGGTCCATGAAGACGGCGCAGCAGGAGCTGCAGTGACTCCAGCCGCTGTGTGTGTGAACAGCAGCCAGTGGTGCCAGTGATCGGTGACAGCAGGAGCTGTGGTGGTGCCAACAAGGACTTGTCTGGTATCGTGAGAGACATAAACTGTGTGGTGTGAACTGTGGTCTGAGAAGACCGGTATAACAGACATGGGGAGATCCCGAAAGGGGGTGGAGTCCCAAAAGGGGGCGGTGACCCAAATTGGAGTGGTAACCCATAAAGGGGTGGAGTTCCAAAAGGGGGCGGTGACCAAAATTGGGGTGGCAACCCAAAGCGGGGTGACTGTGGCTCTGAGAAAGAAAGGGAGCACAGAATAGAAGGGCTAGAGAAAGAAGTCTCTGAGCTCAAAGGCCACATGGTAACGTGGCAAGGACTGAATAAGGCCCTCAGAGAGGAGGTGGATGAATGTGTCAAACAAGAAAGAGGCCTGAGACAAACAGCTGAGCACAGAGTGGATGAGCTGGAGAAGGAAGTCTCTGAGCTCAGGGGTCACCTGTCAGCGTGTCAAACTATGAACAAAGCTATAGTGAAGGATATGGAGGTGCTCAGAGAGGCCCAAGAGAAGCATCAACAGGAGATTCTCAGGAGAGAGGATGAGCGTCGCTACCTGGCAGAGGAGCGAGATAAAGTTCTGCAAGAACTCAGTGGAGTAGTAAAATGTCTTCTGTGGGAGAAGTGGATGGGCGAAGACGTACAGCGGCCGTCCCCGACTGATAGCAAGGCAGAACTGACAAAGCCCATCTTGGAAAAGGGTCCTGAAGACTGTAAATTTCAGGAAGATGGTGAGCCAAGAGCTGCACAAGACAGTCATCCGGTCATGACACTTATCTTGAGGGAAGTGTCCGTGGGGAACCCAGAGCCATCTGTCCAGGATGAGAGCAAGTCCACGACCTTCAAGGTTGTAATTGATGTACCAGAAGACATGCAAGAAGCCTGTGCTGAGGAAGGTGTGCATGAGGCTTTCAAAGAGGCGGTCAAAGCGTGTAAGGTGCACTGGGCACCTGAGACTCGGCAGTTGGTGATAGTATCAGCTAGGGAAAACACATCAAACCGAGTAGCTGTCCTGAAAGAGATGCATTTGCAGTGTCTACGTGTCAAACAATTGGTTAGGCGGAGTAATATGAAGGCTGCTCGACGCCTAGAGATAGCAAGAGAGGCTATGGATCGGTTGGGTTTGAGGAAAGATGTGGTTCCGGTACCCAAAGCTCTGATTGGGAGAATCATTGGAAGGTCCGGGAAGGTGATGCAGGACCTTGTGAATGTCTCCGGTGTGGTGAGGGTGAGGATCCCTCCTGATGACGAAGACCAGGTGTCTGGTGAAGTGGGAAGGATTCCCATGATGGTGGTTGGCTCCATGGAAAGCCTGAGGAACTTTCAATTGCTCTTGGAGTATAGAGTGGAGTACCTGCAAGAGATTGAACAGTTGAAGCTGGACCGCCAGCGGATTAATAAAGAAGTGCGGAATACCAGGTGGCGGCCGCCTTCATACCAAGATGTAAGGACCCCAGGGGTACCGCCAAGAAGTGACATGGCAGATGGCCGAAGAATGTCAGCGAGTGGCAATTCGACAGACCGTACGAGGTTGAAGGGCTGTAGTTCCTGTGAGACGTTGACTGAGTCAGACTCGTGCCAGACAGCAGGATCGACTAAGACTTATGACCGC
Organism: Dendrobates tinctorius; assembly: GCF_039654945.1. Lineage (NCBI taxonomy): Eukaryota > Metazoa > Chordata > Amphibia > Anura > Dendrobatidae > Dendrobates > Dendrobates tinctorius. Next base: position 45,661,721 of record NW_027361684.1, read on the forward strand.
ACCAACCGAGAGAGACGGTCAATGAGAGAAAGATCAGGTGACAAGGGGCACTGTAACAGTGTGGTGACTAAACAGTGTCTGATGATGCAGACAGACCGTGACTGGAGGGTCAAAGACAATGACCGGTATTATGACCGCTGGGGGCGGGGGAGGCCTAATGTAGAGATGAGGCCGTATGACAAATGGAGACAGTTCTCTCGACCTGTGGGGCAAGGTGCAATACGTGCCCGGTCTCGAGACCCTGGTGTGATGTTGTGTGTTCAACCCCACAAGTTTGATCATAGGGGGGAGGTATGTGGTGTAATGACCACTGTGTCCACGAGGGGGCGCTGTGTGGATGTCCCAAGAGTGTGAGTGGTTGAAGAGCCATTATGTATCTCAAGGTGGGTGACCTTGAGATAGAGACATATGTATGTTTATGAATGCTATTGTAAAGTATATACAGTGGGGAAAAAAAGTATTTAGTCAGTCAGCAATAGTGCAAGTTCCACCACTTAAAAAGATGAGAGGCGTCTGTAATTTACATCATAGGTAGACCTCAACTATGGGAGACAAACTGAGAAAAAAAAATCCAGAAAATCACATTGTCTGTTTTTTTTTCATTTTATTTGCATATTATGGTGGAAAATAAGTATTTAGTCAGAAACAAAATTTCATCTCAATACTTTGTGATATATCCTTTGTTGGCAATGACAGAGGTCAAAAGTTTTCTGTAAGTCTTCACAAGGTTGCCACACACTGTTGTTGGTATGTTGGCCCATTCCTCCATGCAGATCTCCTCTAGAGCAGTGATGTTTTTGGCTTTTCGCTTGGCAACACGGACTTTCAACTCCCTCCAAAGGTTTTCTATAGGGTTGAGATCTGGAGACTGGCTAGGCCACTCCAGGACCTTGAAATGCTTCTTACGAAGCCACTCCTTCATTGCCCTGGTGGTGTGCTTTGGATCATTGTCATGTTGAAAGACCCAGCCACGTTTCATCTTCAATGCCCTTGCTGATGGAAGGAGGTTTGCACTCAAAATCTCACGATACATGGCCCCATTCATTCTTTCATGTACCCGGATCAGTCGTCCTGGCCCCTTTGCAGTGAAACAGCCCCAAAGCATGATGTTTTCACCACCATGCTTTACAGTAGGTATGGTGTTTGATGGATGCAACTCAGTATTCTTTTTCCTCCAAACACGACAAGTTGTGTTTCTACCAAACAGTTCAAGTTTGGTTTCATCAGACCATAGGACATTCTCCCAAAACTCCTCTGGATCATCCAAATGCTCTCTAGCAAACTTCAGACAGGCCCGGACATGTACAGGCTTAAGCAGTGGGACACGTCTGGCACTGCAGGATCTGAGTCCATGGTGGCGTAGTGTGTTACTTATGGTAGGCCTTGTTACATTGGTCCCAGCTCTCTGCAGTTCATTCACTAGGTCCCCCCACGTGGTTCTGGGATTTTTGTTCACCGTTCTTGTGATCATTCTGACCCCACGGGGTGGGATTTTGCGTGGAGCACCAGATCGAGGGAGATTATCAGTGGTCGTGTGTGTCTTCCATTTTCTAATTATTGCTCCCACAGTTGATTTCTTCACTCCAAGCTGGTTGGCTATTGCAGATTCAGTCTTCCCAGCCTGGTGCAGGGCTACAATTTTGTTTCTGGTGTCCTTTGACAGCTCTTTGGTCTTCACCATAGTGGAGTTTGGAGTCAGACTGTTTGAGGGTGTGCACAGGTGTCTTTTTATACTGATAACAAGTTTAAACAGGTGCCATTACTACAGGTAATGAGTGGAGGAAAGAGGAGACTCTTAAAGAAGAAGTTGCAGGTCTGTGAGAGCCAGAAATCTTGATTGCTTGTTTCTGACCAAATACTTATTTTCCACCATAATATGCAAATAAAATGAAAAAAAACAGACAATGTGATTTTCTGGATTTTTTTTTCTCAGTTTGTCTCCCATAGTTGAGGTCTACCTATGATGTAAATTACAGACGCCTCTCATCTTTTTAAGTGGTGGAACTTGCACTATTGCTGACTGACTAAATACTTTTTTTCCCCACTGTATGTCTGTGTGAAGGACCTGTGGTGAGGTCATAGTCATGTGACCCGGTGGGCGTGGCTATGGACCATATAATGTGGCCAGGTTAGGTCACATGGGGTGAATGCTGGGACCTGATTGGTCCAGATTGGAAGGTCCCGTGAGGAGAAGGATCTCCTCACTAACAGCAGCCTGTGGAGCGGCTGTGTGTGTAATGGCGGCCAGTATCTGAGAGTCCCTGAGGAGTGAGTGGACTTCTGCGGCCTGGAGAAACAGCCATATGGGAACCCTGACGTGGGTGAGATAACCCTGGGGCTAAATAGCCTGTATAATGGACGCTCTCCTGTAATGCTGTGTATATTGCTGCTGGAGGTTTATGAAGGATGAATAAACCTCATAGACTATGATTTGTTGGAAAATCCTGTGCCGGATGTGTTTTTCGATCGCTGCAAGCGAGAACCCCTTACTTACATGACAGCGCTACCTCACAGTATATATATTCTGAGACCGGTGAGTAAAATGTTGTCACACTGGAAATACGTGGAGAAGCAGTGTTCTTTTATATGTTCCCATGTTACAAAGCCTTTCGAGCCAACGTCCTTCATCCAGAAGTGAGGAAAAGCAGAGTGGACCTCCTGAAACACGGGTTGGTAATGTAAGAGGTATTACAGCACAGAAGACCCCGTTACACTGGTGGCAGCGGCGGGATATGATACCCCGTCTATAGGAGTAAAGGACTGAATGGAAAACAACTACCAGAAGTTAAAGAGGAATATATTAAAAGACCTGGTGGAAGCGCGAAGGTTAATCGCCAGCAACAAAACAAAAATCGGATTTGATAGCAGCCATCATGGAACATGACAGTGCAGCGCCTCCCAATGTGAACGTGGAAGAGACTGAATTCCAGAGGGAGGTAAAGAGCAGACTGGCGTTCTATGGCCCAAACCCTGCAGTAGAGATCGTTCGAGAGGTGATGGCTGATGTGCGTACTGATCTGAAGAAAAAGATGGCAGAGCGGAGAGAGGAGAGTCAGCGAGCAGGGGGATCTCTGGCCTCCGCCCAGGTACCATCAGCAGTAAGCCACAAAAAATTCCAGTATAATGCCTTCTGACAGCTGGGGGAGGCAGAGGAAGACATTGATGGCTTTCTGCAGGACTTTGAGCGGCAATGTGCCCTTCATCAAGTGAAGCCGGAGGATTGGGTTCAGGTTCAGGCCAGCAAGCTGACAGGCCGGGCAGCAGACGCCGGTACCTGATGAGAACTGCAAAAAAACTGCATGGACTATGAGCGGGTCAAAGAAGTGATCTTGGCCCGGTATGCGCTGACACCAGAGGCATACCGTCAAAAGTTCCGCAGACTTATAAAGCAGGTAACAGATACCCACGCTGAATGGGCCTGTAAACTACGGCGGTCACTGCTATAGTGGATACAAGGGAGCCAAGCAACCACTAAGGAGGATGTCCTCCAGCTCTTCTTGTTAGAGCAATTCTTTACTGGCCTAAACCCCAAGACACAAGAATGGCTTCGGGACAGACGGCCAATGACTCTTGAGGAGGCCGCTCAACTGGCCGATGAACATCATGATGCCAGGAGGTCTCTGTTGCCAGGATCAAAGACTGTCACTAGGGGCCCTCCCATGGGTCTGGAGGCCCCTAAACCACAGAAGATTGTCAGGGGACCAGCTAAAACCCCGGCCTACCAGAGTCCCCCTAGGGCGCGAAGCTACACCTGCCATCAGCTGGGGCACCTGCAAAGACAATGTCCCAACCGGACTCAGCATACCCAGTGGCCAAAGGTGGGAACGGCTGCCATCAACCGGGCTGCTGTACACTACTACCAAGGCGAAGCTGACCCGGCGTTGAGGGCTAGGACTAATCCGGGGATGCAAGAAATGGAGGAAGTGCTGCATGAAGTAGACCCCGTGCAGGCAGCCCGGGCAGATAATCGACAACAGCATCGACAGGCGGTGTGGGTTAATGGGAAACGTATGCAGGGACTAAGATTCCGGAGCAACTTTGACCCTTGTGAAGCCTCATCTCGTCCGGGACCAAGAGATGACGGACCGGACAGTGGCCGTCCGTGTAGCCGGGGGAGCCATATATCGACTGCCCACTGCCAGGATTCACCTGAACTGGGGAGTCGGGATGGTCTGGTTGAGGTCGGCCTGATGGAGGATTTGCCTGCGGACGTCTTGCTGGGAAATGACTTGGGGCCCATGTTGTCTGCATTCTCGGTCGCTCCTCTGGCTGAGACCTATCCTGTGACCACCCGGAGACAAGCTCAAGTTGCGGAGGTGGAATCACACTCAGAGGAGGCCCAGGTAAGACACCCCAGCCCTACACGTATTCCCATAGCCAGACATATTTCTTGGGCCACCCCAGCTGAGTTTAAAAGGGAGGTACTTGAGGATCCCTCATTATAGGGGTATCGTGGGAAGGCACAGGAGGGGAGAGGAGTACTGGAAGGGGAACAGTTTGTATGGCATCAGGGACTCCTCTACCGGGTTACAGAGCAGCACCACACAGGGACGAGCCCCACTATAAAACAACAGCTGGTAGTGCCCAAGAAGTATAGGCAGGAGATACTGCGAATCTCTCATGACATACCCTTGGCCGGGCACCTCGGCATCAGTTGCACCAGGCATCGTCTGACACAAAATTTCTTTTGGCCGGGGGTAACCTATGATGTTCGTCAGTACTGCCAGACCTGTGACAGTTGCCAGCGCATTCGCAAGAGGGGAGATCGCTGCAAGGCAAAATTATACCCCCTCCCCATTGTGGAGGAGCCATTTAGCCGAGTAGCGGTCGATCTGATAGAGCCGTTAGCCAAACCCAGTCAGTCAGGGAAAAAGTATATATTGACAGTGGTAGATTATACCACACGGTATCCAGAGGCGGTTGCATTACCTAACATACTGGCAGAGACGGTGGCGGCTGCCCTGCTTCAGGTTTTCTCACGGGTTGGATTTCCCCGGGAGGTTATCTCGGACCAGGGTACCCAGTTTACAGCAGAGGTGACCAACCAACTGTGGAAGCTGTGCAGTGTAAAGTCCATTAGAAGCGCCCCATACCACCCGCAAACCAATGGGTTGTGTGAACGTTTTAACGGAACATTAAAACAACTCATTGGGACTTTTACCAGGACCTACAGGGACTGGGAGAAATTCTTGCCACACCTCCTGTTTGCCTATCGGGAGGTGCCCCAAGAATCCACGGGGTTCTCCCCATTCTAACTGTTATACGGGAGGCGGGTAAGGGGACTCCTAGACTTAGTGCGAGAACACTGGGAACCATAGAAGGCCCTATTGTGCCCTATGTGCTGGAATTCCAGGACCGCCTACAGGAGCTGACTCAGGTTGTACGTGAGAACATGCAGGCGGCCCAATGGCGCCAGCACGTGTGGTACGATTGGAGGCCAGAGAACGCACCTTTGAGATAGGACAGAAGGTCCTGGTGTTAGAACCAACTAGGCAGAACAAGTTCAAAGCTGCATGGCAGGGGCCCTACCAGGTAGTGGGGAAAATAGCCGACACCACCTACAATGTTGCCGATTGTGACGACCCCAGGGTTATCTGCGTGTTCCACGTGAATATGCTGAAGCCCTACCGGGAGCGCCCTGAAGAGGTAGTGGCCATCTGTGCACCCAAAGCAGAGGATTTAGCAGGACTCCCCTTGCCTGATGTCTTAGGGGAGAGGACTTAGTCTAAAACACGGGACCAGGTACACTTGGGAGAAAACCTAGGGCACCGGGAGAGACAGCAGGCAGATGTGTTGTTGAGGCAGCGACAGAGGATGTTTTCAGAGAGACCGGGGTACACCCGCCTGGCACAACACAAGGTTGAGACCCAGTATCAGACCCCCCTGAGACAACCCCCCTTCCGTGTCTCTGAGTCTGTACGAGAAGGGATGCGACAAGAGATATGAGATGTTGCTTTTAGGGGTCATTGAAGAGTCAGTCCCTGGGCATCCCCAGTAGTGTTAGTACCCAAGAAGGATGAGACTACCCGGTTTTGTTTAGACTATCTCAAGCTAAATGAGAAAACGGTGACAGATGCGTATCCTATGCCGCGTGTGGATGAGTTGTTAGACCGGCTGGCGGGGGCAAAGTATTTGACCACCATCAATCTATGCAAAGGCTATTGGCAGATCCCCCTAAGTCCTGACGCTATTTCCAAGTCTGCATTTGTCACCCCGTTCGGCTTATTCCAGTTTCGAGTTATGCCATTCGGGATGAAGAATGCCCCTGCGACCTTCCAGAGGCTGGCTGACCGGCTTCTGGATCGTCTCCAGGACTATGCTTGTGCCTACCTAGATGACATCACAATCTACAGCGCGACATGGGATGAGCATCTAAATCACCTAGAGACAGTATTGGACAGGATCCACAATGCCAGAATCACCTTGAACCCCAAAAAGTGTCATGTGGGCAAAGCAGAGGTTCAGTATTTAGGATATTGGGTGGGAAGTGGGAAACAGCGACCAGAACCAGCCAAGATTGAGGCCATAGCCAAATGGCCCACCCCACGCACTAAAACCCAGGTCATGGCGATTCTAGGGACAGCAGGGTATTATAGGAAATTTGTCCCCAATTACAGCAGCATAGCCAAGCCCCTCACTGATCTGACACATAAGAACCTCCCCCGCCAGGTAACCTGGACCCCCGAGTGTGAGGAAGCCTTCTGCCAACTAAAGGACGCCCTCACAAATTCCCTGGTATTGGCTGCACCCGATCCAACTAAACGTTTCCTTGTTCACACAGACGCTTCTATGTTTGGACTGGGGGCAGTGCTGAGCCAAGTCGGGCCGGACATTCAAGACCACCTGGTAGCTTACCTGAGTCGGAAACTACTTCCCCGCGAAGTAAGCTATGCGGTCATTGAGAAGGAGTGCCTGGCAGTAGTATGGGCACTCAAGAAGTTACAACCATATTTGTATGGATGACAGTTTTCCCTCCTATCGGACCATAATCCCCTAGTGTGGCTTAATCGGGTCTCTGGAGACAACGCTAGATTACTGCGGTGGAGTTTAGCCCTACAACCTCTAGACTTCACCATCCACTACAAACCTGACAAACAAAATGGTAACGCCGATGGACAAACGAAACTTGTACCAACCCCATAGACTTCAGCCAATCCGTTAAGGATCAGACTGTGTATGCCGATCGCGTCGCTGAAAAGGGGGAGCCGTGTTACAGAACCCCCCAGCACCCTGATTAGGAGATGCCTGTATGATAGGTGCAATGTGAAATGCATACCCCTAATGCAGCAACCAACCGGCTGCGACCCCTGGGCAGAGGTAAACGAGATATCCCACTTCTGACCTCCCCCCACCTTTGTAAATCCCACGGTAAATGATCGGGGGTCGCCGGCCACCTGCGGCTATTGTAATATACATCTGGCGTCTTAATTGGAGCCTGTTATCTACTGGCCCACCACATATTGATTGTCCTGTCCTCTGTATGTATATATATTCTGAGACCGGTGAGTAAAATGTTGTCACACTGGAAATACGTGGAGAAGCAGTGATCTTTTATATGTTCCCATGTTACAAAGCCTTTCGAGCCAGCGTCCTTCATCCAGAAGTGAGGAAAAGCAGAGTGGACCTCCTGAAACACGGGGTGGTAATGTAAGAGGTATTACAGCACAGAAGACCCCGTTACACTTTTGACAGTGCGGCGACCTGCACCAAACGCAACGTGTTTAAGAGAAATACCTATTAAAATGTTTAGTGTAAGTTATGAGTAGTAGGTTGTGGGCACCAATGCTCTTTCAGCTTGATTGAATATATTCATGTAATTTGGCGCTTGTTTACTGGCCTCTTTACACACACTGGCTGGTAAGGAAGGATGGGGGTAGAACAATCATTAACAGATCTTTCTGTAGTTATGCATATCATGTTATGGGCAGTACCTCTCCTCTTAGCATCAGGCGATGTGCTGACAAAAACAATGATTTTTTTCCAGCATAAATGATCCAATTCACCGATGAAGAAGCACCATTTTGTTTGATTGTTTGGTGATTGCTGATAAACCATACTTTGCATTGTCGTTATTTATAAGTGTGGATGACACACACACATTCACACTACATATGCTCCATACAGTATATTAAGCACACACAATGTTTTTCGCACACACAAATCAGTGTATTACACACACACATCAGTATATAATATAGTATAGAAGACTTCCCATGTTCCCTCATCTTCTGATCCTCCCGCAAGGTGATAGACTTGTGGCTACATGACACATCTAACCTTGGAAACGGCACTGATAATGTGCAACGGGTTGGGTGGTGGAACCACTGTGCCGAAGCCCAAGGAAAACCTGGAAGAGCGTGACTAGGAGCATCACCAAATCTGACCACGGATACGCAGAAGCGTATGACACTGAGATCCGAGGCGAGACAAGGGAGGTGGTCCAGGTGGTACTCCAGGACTTACCTTGGGGAGGTGGCAGCTGACCCCCTAGGAACGGGTAGCTGGGGGGCCCCGAGGAAATATCCAATATATGCATGCAGGCGGAGTAAGATGACAGGTACCACAGATGCATACGGGACCGGCTGACAGAGAGATGAGTACTGGCAAGTACAACTGGACCAGGTGACATAGACATGAGCACTAGCAGGTATAGTGGGACTGTCTGACGTTGAGATGAGAACTGACAGGTGCAATAGGACTGGCTGACGTTGAGATGACCACTGGCAGGTGCAGCGGGACTGACTGACGTTGAGATAAGAACTGGCAGGTGCAGGGTACAAGGATACGAGCGCTGGGACCTGAAAACTCACAAGAATGTTCGGAAACAAACTCACAACATTGCATAGCTATTGGCCGGGGACACTTTTGAGGAATGCATGCGTCCCCTTTAAGAAAGGGGAAGTGTGCATGCACACACCTAACCGCCGTGCCCGGGGACCTGTGTGCGGTGCACGCACCCCAAGTAGCAAGAGATCCGGAAGGAACAAGATGGGGCCACGGCGGTGAGTACACTGGCACCTCTGCAGGGTGAGAGGGACTGCAGGCAGAGATGCCGGCGCTACATAATGCAGGACTAGCATTATCTGTGCAGTTTCTGTTTTTAAAGACTGGGGGTCTGGGGCGTAGATACGGGATCCGCACAGGGGAGGGTGAAACATCTAAGTGGACACCTAAATAGTGTAACCATGTTTGCAACTATGATAGCGCACCCTAATCATATTGTGTAGTATGATGGACCCCAATACGTCCCACATAGTAAGATGGCCTCCCACAGAATAATGTCAACACAGCCTACCACACAGTATGATGGACCCCACAGCTCCCCACACAGTATGATGGACCTCACAGACCCTCACATAGTTTGATTTTCCCCACAGACCCTACACAGTCTGATAGTCCCCACAGCTCCCTGCACAGTATGATGTCCATACTGCCCCGTTAGACAGTATGATGGTCCTCAGAGCCACCGCACATGATTGATTCCACAGCCCCCTTACACACTGTATGACCCTAACACAAAGTAGGATACCCCCGGACACTATGACCTTAGACAGTATGATAACACTGCAGCAATACCCACCACACATTATAATCTCACCAAATTTCTCTACAATTACTGAAACATAAGATGAGAAAATAAACACTGTATACTCACCTAACCCTGGATACTGTTTCACCCATCGCACAGTCAGTGTCCTAGCTTGGGTTAACCAACATGGTAACGTCATCATGGTACCTTTGTCGGAACTCTGATGTCTTAACCATGTGTTACGTGCACGCCACTAGGTTCAGATAGGGGCCGGACAGGTCTCATGAATTCTTTGGAACTCTGGGGGAACCGTTACTCAGGGCTACCATGCACTGCAGCTTCCTCAGGCACAAGATGGACCACTTGCACTCACAGACACAATTGATATCATCCTCATAAACAGTGTAGTTTAATATCACAGCACGTCCAGTACAATTCAAGTCTCTAAAGCACAGGCTTCATAACAGTACAGCTGCTTCTTAAAGGCACATTGACTAACAGTCTCTTTTGATGGCACAGTTCAGCACAGATCAAGACTGTTTACAAAGGCACAGTAGTGCGCAGCATTCCTTTTAGCACAGAGAAATGGAGGAGGAGGGGGGGTTGCTGAGGGAGATGATACCTGTGACACAATTTCTTCCAGTCCTTAGCTTCCAGCTAGACTTTCTCAACTAGCAGCACCGTGCTTAGCCCAGCTTCACTCTTTAATGGAATCCTGCGTCCCTATGGTTCACTTGCCTGAACTTTTGTGAGAAACACATCACACACCACTCATCCCTTGGCTGCTGCCAGAATAGTAAACAAGTTCCCCACAATCCCCCTGGGGCTCTGCTAACCACTCCCTGTTTCCTGTGACTGTGTTAACCCCTCTAGTTGTTGGATACCTTTGAAGCAACAGCACTACTTCTATATGTCACACATGTTAATACCATTCTGTAGGATGCAGGTTCAAAGCAACCTACGGCCTCCAGAATAGAATGCAGTAGGGCAGGGAAATTATGGCTCCATGTTCTACAGCAGAGTTTACAGGGACTCTGTCAGCACAGAATGACTAAGTACCGCTGCTCAGTACTTCATTGGGGGGCCAATTATTTAAATACACCTTCATACCTGTTTGTTTTCCCTCAATCTACACCCAACTCTTCTTTGATTGACAGGTCTGGGTTCATAGAGCAAGAGAATGGTGGAGATAGATGAAAACCAAGCAGGTGGGAAAGTGTGTATCAATGTTTGGCCCTGCCATGAAGCACTGAGCTCCTGTACTTGGTTTGAATAGTCACTTTGTGATGACAAAGTCACTTCAATCTGTATTGGCATGCGATGCATGCCAATAAAGTTATAAATGACAGTTGTTCTAGGTGGGCTACTGCGTGTGAGTTGGCATGGAGCGACAGCCCCCTTTGCTTCCCCTGGAAGGTATTTTGCTGCTAAGGGCCCTTTTTTAGCAGGATGCCCTAGCAAATACCCAGTTTGCCCAGCCTAAAGTCGGTGCTGAGTAGTGCCCAACCAGCTGGATAATCAGTTCACTATCTTAACAGCATATTCAGACAGCTGCGTGGATGTGTTAACAATAGTTTTAGCTGAACATATATATATATATTTGCAGAAAGCAGTTTATAACAATAAAGTAACAGAGACTTTATTGTATAAGCTCAATGTATGTCAGGTATCTAACAGCCCAAGGGAAGAGAAAGCAGAAGGGGTTCATACCACCAAATGTTTTGTAATAACAGATTAATGAAAAGGAATCAGTAAAGGGAACTGGGAATAAGTGACTTACAAAACGATCATCAACAGGGTGTTTTGCCAACACTACAGTGTAAAATTGGTTGTGTGGCACTGATTTGTCTCCAATTTTAACTTACTGTCCGACGCGGTTTCCAAAAAGGGGTAAAAAAGTATAATTTGGAATTCATTTCACACGAACACCTGTTGAATTCTATAGGCCCATATTATTGCTCCAGAAACCTTGATTTTACTCCAAGGCTTGGCTCCTTCTTTACCTTCAGAAAACTTCAGTGGGCACAAAGTAGCGAGGTGAGCTCCGCACCTATCAGGCATTTATGTCATATCCATTGAACTCTATAGCGCCACCTGTTGGAGGCAGTGATCCTACAAGTCACCATCGGTCATTTAATGAGCCTTGAAATATGACTTCTGATAAAAGCCAAATCAGAATCTCAACCTGCAGACACAGTGCTCCGTGGTATTGCCTCTCGTTAGTGCAAAGTATGAGATATGATTTGGCTAGGTGAGAGGCTAAGACTGGGATCTAAGGGGTAAGGTTTCTCCTAGTGCAGAGTAACATGCCAGGTTTGGCACACCAATATGAGGAGACTTAAACGCCTTGCATGTTCCTCTGGGAAATTAAATATGCAAATTGTCTGTGAAATACTGATCAAATACTGATAGAGTAACAATGGCCTGAAAGAAACAGTGAATTTGTGATTGAGCTATTAATGCATTATTTGGCATCACTGGTAAATTCATTGCATGATGGAAAGTGAATCGTGTTCTGTAAAGGCTATATATTCACCAATCAAAAGGAATTAGCAAATTGAACAAGGAATGTGAAAGGAAAAAAAAGATAAAAATATAATTGTATTGCACAAACTATTCCTTAAAGAGTAACTGAACTTTCCTAAATATGCCTCAGAAGTATGATAGGTGGAAATGTGGGTGCTGAGACGTCCACCAATTACTAAGGGTGAGTGTAAAGCTATGGTCGGGACCACCACAATGCAGGGAGACTACAGTACGCAAGATGAGGTGCAAACAACAAAGGGTTAATTTATTTACATGCAAGGAATTGCAGAGTTAGGAACGTGTAAACAGGGGTATGTAATGACATAAAACAATTTACAAAAGTGATATTCTCTAGCTGGGCCTTACAAATGGCATGGTGCACCAACTATTACAGATCAGTGTATTTTTCAAAAGGCAAAACAATACAATAAAGTATAGTATGCTGCTATTCTAACTAGAGCCTGACTGGCCGCTGCTACTCCGGCCGCACGGCTACCGTGCTCTGTCTATTGCAGCCTATCCTAAGCTCTAAACCTGTCCGCACACGAGGTTAACACTCACAGTAAAGTTGATGTCTAAGTTCCTTCCCGGGGGGGGGGGGAGCTGCAGTTCTCTGCAAGATGATGCAATGTCCTCTGGAAGCTCTGTGCAACATGGTCTTGTCCTTGTGTGAAGATTCCAAGCCTGTTCCTAGAAATGGTGAATTCTCTCCTCTGAATTCCTTCCTTGTATATCTTTGTGGCTCCTCGCAGAAACACAGGAAAGACAACTTCGTTATCCCCAGAAGGGTATACACAATCCCACAAGTTCAGTCAGTTACAAGCTGCACGTTTTTCTCCTCACAGAATCCAGCACGCCAGCTTCCTGCAGACTCCCAGCTCAGCACACTCACTGGAAAAACAGCCCCTCCCCTCTCATAGCTGGCAGAACAAACTAAAACCAGTCTTATTGCAGGGAGAGCCGAATGTCCCATTGCTCTAGCCAAGGTGGTTCTGTCTCTTAAAGTCGCAGTTTGTCTCTACTGTCCATAGCAATGCCACCCCCTTACAAGTGCACACAGTGCGGATTGCAATGCAGATTTTTCCGCGCAGATTTGCAGGTAAAACTGCAGGTAAAGTGACCTGCGGATTTGCCAGCGGTTTTCCCCTGCGGTTTGACACCTGGACAATGGAACAGGTGTCAAACCGCTGTGGAATCCGCACAAAGAATTGACATGCAGCGAATTTAAAACCGCAGCAAAGCCACGCGGAAAAATCCGCAGCATGTGCACTGCGGATTCTAAAACCCATTGATTAACATTATACTGTACATGCAGTTCTGCAGTGGATCCGCAGAGGCCAATCTGCTGCGGATCCGCAGCAGAATCCGCAGCGTGTGCACATACCCTAAAACAAACGGCCAGAAATGCTCAGCCAAGTGCTACTCTCCTCCAAGACTAGAAACAGATTGTCCAGGACTTGGATATTAGGGTCCTATCCTTAAAGGGGTTATCGGAGACCTGTTTTTGGCTATGGAGCTAACTTATTAACTTGCTTAACTAACAGGCAGGCAGTTGCTAATGATCTGGATGTGCCTAGTGATGATCTCTGTCGGCTCAGAGTGGTCATGAACCTCTCCTGACAGTGATTCTGCTGCTTCATTGAACCTCCCATCAACATAGCAGTTCCTTCTCTTCTGCTCTTCTCTGTCGATTGGGTGTCACTGCAGATGTCATTTTGATTGACAGCTGTCACTTGGTGGGTAGGCAGCAGTGATGTGGCTGTCAGTCATCATGACATTGGCAGAGATGCTCCTGTCAACATAGCAGGGTGGAAGAGAAGGCGCTGCTCCGTAGACGAGACATCGCTGGAAGTCACAGAATCACTGGCAGAAGCTGTCCATGACTGCTCTGCACCAGCAGAGATGAGTGCCAGGCAGAAAAGACAGGTAAGTTAGCAATTACCTGCCTGTATGTTCTTGCAAAAAGTAAGCAAAGTCCCAGATAACGCCCCTGAAATCAATATCAGAATAGTGGGGGTCCAATACTTGATACCTCAACAATCTGCTATTAGTAGATGCCACGAAAACAGCTGGAACGCCACACGCTGTACTCAATGTAATGGGCTGCTCAGGAGAACTGCACCCCAGCTTCCATTGAAGTAAATGGATCACATGTGCCTTTGCTTAGATGCCAGTAAGTTATATAGAAGTATATGATCGGATTTATTTATCCAGTAGTAAACTGGCAGTAATATATTAATAGTCAGTAATTATCCCCAGTAATACATTGATTATTAATGTGTTACAATTGGCCCACACCTTAAATTCAATATTCTGTATTGTGTAAATCTTATGATGATGAAAATGATTGATGAAATGCTTACAAATGGGTAGGGCCATATTAACACTTGGGTGAGACCATAGCAGAAATCTATTGAGTGAAATTCCCTTTCAGGAAGATATAGCACGTCATTGCGGTGTGCACAATAGCATCCAAGCATTATAAGAAAGCTTTGTGCAGACTTGGTTGTTAATGTGCACACCACAAAGGCGTGCTATATTGAGGGAAGTCCGCTCACTCAGTTCCAGTTCTCAGGTGCCTGCACACAATGATTCAGCAACAGACGGCATCCGAAACCCCACCATAAACATTAGATGGCTGTCAGCCAAACAATGGTTCTGTCAATCGTTCGGCTGGCTAAATCTTGGCTTTCTCTCACATTGGCCGAGCGCTCCTGTATTTTCTAAGAGAGAGTCACTGTCAGACATGTTGGTGGTGGCTTACCTCAGGGAGAACAAAAGGATTGGCAGCCCGAATTGGGACTGCAGATATACTGGGAGATTATCAACATGGCTTCTAGAAGAGAATACCAGTATATCCTGCATGGCTGAGCACAAGGACCTCTGACAGCTAGTCTTGCCATTTCATAGTTAGGTAAAGCAACGCAGAGTTGAAGTCTGATTTATTTAATTGTGTTACTCAGCCATGTTATTTTGATGTATAAATATTGCAATTTTTATTTTTTTTATTTCTGTGATACAACAGAATTGCAAATGATGGCCTTTAGACCACATAAGATGCAAGTAATTACATTGTTACTTGAATTAGCAGGGGGAATAAGCCCCGACAGGCAAAAAGTGCATTCTTCTTGGTGTCACTGCTTAGAAAATGTAATGTATGAGGTCATGCCAGTGGTGGATAAGGGTTTTGCACTGTGTACTTAAAGGGAATTTGTCCCCTATTTTTTCGACTTTCAGCTGTCGGCACCGCCATTAGGGGCTTATCTACAGCATTCTGTAATCAAAACTGGTCCAGGTCCAGTCTTGGTCCGATGGGTGTCACGGTCCGGTCCGGTGCCTCCCATCTTCTAACGGTGGCGTCTTCTTCTTTGCTTCCCATTGCGGCTTCTGCGCAGGCGCACTGCTCTGCCCTGTTGAGGGCAGAGCAAAGTACTGCAGTGCACAGGCGCCGGGAAAGGTCAGAGGTCTGGCGCCTGCGCACTGCAGTATTATACTCTGCCCTCAACAGGGCAGAGCAGTGCACCTGCGCAGATGCCGCAATGGGAAGCAAAGAAGAGGGCGTCACTGTTAGAAGATGGTAGGCACCGGTCCAGACCGCGACACTCATCGGACCGGACCGCACCTGAGTGAGTATAATATAACTCGCTTTTCTTATCTTTCAGGTGACATCGGGGGCTTATCTACAGCATTACAGAATGCTGTAGATAAGCCCCTGATGGCAGTGCCGGCAGCTGATAGTCGAAAAAATAGGTGACAGATTCCCTTTAATGTTTAATGTGCACTGGGTTGCAAATGAACCACTTGGGTCAGGGTTAGCGAGGTGTGGGCCCTCATATTCCCTGGTAGTGTCTCAGAGAGTACAAATACTAGGACTTTTCTGGAAGTAGAGCTCAGGTTCACAGACAATACAGACAGGAAACGGGGAGGCTGTGCTGGAGAAATGCCATTGTCATTAGGTTGCTACTTGTGGGGTAAGTACTTACTATTTAGATGCACCAGCTTCGGACTTAGAAAGAACCACAAAGAGTAAGAAAAGTTCCAAGCTGTAGCATGTGAAGAATATGAGGTCTGTACATAATGCAAGAGACCAGCCCCTCTGGGCAATAGAAAACTGTCATTAGAAGGGCAAGAATTGCCATAGCAAAGAGGTGCCGTGAGGCTTATGGGGCCTTTTGAAGAGTGCACAGGTTGAATATGAGGAAGAGATAGATGCAGGAGAGGGAAGAGCAATATGAGAGGTGAATAGAAGTGCTATGCCAGAGAAGACCAGGAGACTGATGCCAGCGTGTGAAAGAATGTGATACATACAGTTGAAACCAGAAGTTTACATCCACTATATAAAAAGACACATATGCATGTTTTTCTCAATATCTGGCATGAAATCAGAATAAAGCTTTCCCGTTTTTGGTCAATTAGGATTACCATAATTATTAATATTTGCCAAATGTCAGAATAATGAGAGAGAGAGAATGTTTTAAGGCATTTTTATTACCTATTGCAAAGTCAAAAGTTTACATACACTAAGGCTGTGCTCACACACAGCGTTTTTTTAGCAGTTTTACCACTATAAAACTGCTATAAAACCACTAAAAATAAGCTGCACAGTCATTTCTATGCATTTTGCACTTTTTGTGCACATTGATGCGTTTTTACCGCGAAAAAAACGCATCGCGGTAAAAAACGCAGCATGCACATTAATTTTGCGGATTTTTCGCGGTTTTGGCTTCTTCCATGTGTTTAGAAACGGCTGCGGAAAAAAAACGCATTAAAAATGCATCAAAACCGCGCAAAAGACGTGCAAAAACCACCGCAGAAAAATAGGTGCGTTTTCTGGGAAGGGATTCAGGTTTTTGAGCAGAAATTTTCTGCAACGTGTGCACATACCCTAAGAATACTATGCCTTTAAACAATTCTGGACTCCCAATTTGATGATGACATGCGTTTGGCAACATCTGAGTTAATTAGAGACACATAATGTCAATGTTTTGGAGTGGCCATCACAAATCCTTGATCTCAATCCTATTGAAAACTTATAGGCAAAGCAGAAAAGGCAGGTGCGAGCAAGGCGACCTACAAACCTGGATCAGTTACACCAGTTTTGTCAGGAGGAATGGGCCCAAATTCCGACCAACTATTGTGAGAAGCTTGTGGCATGATATCCCAAACGTTTGACCCAGGTCATTCAGTTTAAGGGCAAAAACATTCTCTCTCTCTCATTATTCTAGTATTTGGCAAATAATAATTATGGTAAGTTATGAGTTACAGCAGAAGAATGCTGCTAAAGAGACAGGACAATGAGGGGTGGCCACTAAACTACTGCTTAGAAAGTGAAATAGAGATTACACAGTGATGGAGATCCTGCTGAGGAAAATCCCTGCAGACTGTCCAAGGTGTCAGAAAACTATATATTTTCTAGTCATTCAAGTGTGGGGAAGGTGACTTGACGGACAGACTTGACTGGAAGTAGGAGGGGACGGTTTGTGCACTATAGACGGAGATTGGCAATGACAGAAGGGTAACAGCTGGGAAAGATAGAAAAGAGTGTGCAGCACCTAGAATTGACCACAAGATGGCAGGGGGGAGTGTAGTTCAGGATTTGACATCAGCTTAGGGCTTAAGAAACCGCTTAGTCATGGGGGGCAGGGAGATAGGAACCCAGGAGGGAAATTCCCAGTGAGAGAGGGGATAAATAGGACAGGTTAGGGTTCCAGGCTAGGCTAGTCCCAGGAGGAGCTCAGGAGGAGAAGACTCAGGACAGACCGGTGGAAGAGTTCGACCAGGGGACTGACAGGAAAAGACAGAGGGGTGGACCTGACATGACAGACCGCAGGACAGACGAGGCCTCGGGGGTACCGATTGGACAACAACCTTGGGCAGGTGAAGCGCTGGCGGTAGATTGGTCTAGAACAGCCCCAGCAAAAGATCCGCGAGGGACGTCACTTCGACAGAAGGAAAGGTGAAAGTACCCGGGCCTTGGAAATGGAGAACTGTAAAAGAACTGCGGTGCATGGCTATGGTCGTCAGGAGGACGGCCAATAAACCCGGATCTGTTGCAACTGAAATCTGCCTCCGTCTCGTCTTTGCATCGCTTGGTGTCTGTGTCGTCTGGACGTGGTAATAAGTGGACCACCCCCCAATCTGGTCCCTACCACACAACTTTATGCCTCATTTTGGAATGCTGAAACCATCAAACTGTTTGCCTCGTTTACGAATGCCTACCACCAAGCTCATTGCATACTGGCACGTAAAGTTCTTCAACTGACATCTTTGTTTGCATCCTTTCATCCTTCTTCCATGAATGACTCCACCATCAAGGACCACTTCCTATTATATTTAAAAAGAAATACTATTCCACATCTCTTCTTTAAAGTGGTTTGGCTCTGTACAACATCAAACGAACCAACTCTTTTACATGTAGAAAGATAGGCAACAATATACATAGAAGTGTACCAGAGATTACACTATGGGTAATTCTTGTCATATTATACTCAGTCTATGGAGTACTATGACAAACACAAATATTATCATATAACAATTGGAATAGTGTATGTTTAGCCCGCCACTGGACCCTTTATCTCTTTTCTCCTAGTGGGGAACATATGCCCCTTCTTCAGGTGCAACAAACAGTGGAGCTCATTTAGTTTGAAAATGGGCAAGCCATCACACATGGCGCCATTGCAATGTAATATGGCAATGCATGGGTGGCATTGAGGATTCGGCCTTTCATTCTGACTGCCACTAAAGCAAACTTTACCTATAGATAGCCATGACATAAGATCTTAGGATCAGTATGTGTAGTTGCTGGGACCACTGAGTACGTAGCAGAAGGCAGAACATACAGTATATGGGTGGTTGTAACATTATTGCTTCTATTCAGTAGTTTGTGCACCAATTTTAGGAGACATATCGGTGAATGGAGCATGGACAGCGCCCAAAATCCAGAAGGGTTGGGAGGTATTTACAGGTCACAGGAGGGCATAGCCCAGCCCAGCACAGTCTGCATTGCTATAGCTATGCTTCTATTAAGAGGGAGTGAATAAGAGGCCTTATAGAGGCTGCAAATACTTGTGCTGCTGGGGGCCAGCTAGAATACTTGCAAAAATAGTTCTGTAAACAGGTTTTTACAAGCACATTTTAACTGTGATAGCCCCTCAGGGTGGACCACCGGCCTCACATTTTATTTACCTTATAAGCGCTCACGTTGGGTAACTGATATAAGACTTTCCGTATGAGAAGTCTTCGAGGCTCAGAATGTTCAAAACCTTTTCGAGTGTCAACAAGTTTTCTAATCATATTACACTTCTGTATTGAAATAAATGAAAGCTTTGACAGCTTGCCCCCTCGAGATAATCCGGGACTGTTTTCTCTTAAAAATGAAATATGCTACTTTTATTATCTAACATGTAACTAATAGTTTGTTAGTAATTTAGTAATTAGCTTATTAGTAAATGTTCACTTAGTTTGTAAAAAAGTAATGACAGCATATCGTGCAATGAAGTGAAAATGTTTTGTTTCTCACATGACAACAAATATGAGTCATCCCATACATCTTGGGAGTTTCCACATATGTTCCTCCATCATTCTCATCGCCTTTCACCCATCAACATTGCCTGTACTTACAAGCTATATACAGATGTCCAGCGCCATATTATTGTACGTTGCTTCATATTGTGTTCATATTTTAGAGAAAGTGCGCACATACGATAAAATATTTGATTGTCAATAGTCTGCGTCTGGTGTCACAGCTCATCCCGGTTCACTTGAATGGTACTGATTTAATGGTACCTGTTTTTTTTTTAAGAATAAAAAAGCAGACCTTCTTTTTTAATCTCATACACCCCTGTTAGTCACTTAACCCCTTCACCCCCAAGGGTGGTTTGCACGTTCATGACCGAGCCAATTTTTACAATTCTGACCACTGTCCCTTTATGAGGTTATAACTCTGGAACGCTTCAACGGATCTAGGCGATTCTGAGACTGTTTTCTCGTGACATATTGTACTTCACTTTAGTGGTAAAAAATTTTTGCTATAACTTGCGTTTATTTATGAAAAAAACAGAAATATGGCAAAAATTTTGAAAATTTTGCAATTTTCAAACTTTGAATTTGTATGCCCTTAAAACAGAGAAATATGTGACACAAAATAGTTACTAAATAACATTTCCCACATGTCTACTTTACATCAGCACAATTTGGGAAACAACATTTTTTTTTGTTAGGAAGTTATAAGGGTTAAAATTTGACAAGCGATTTCTAATTTTTACAACAAAACTTACAAAACCATTTTTTTTAGGGACCACCTCACATCTGAAGTCACTTTGAGGGGTCTATATGGCAGAAAATACCAAAAAGTGACACCATTCTAAAAACTGCACCCCTGAAGCTACTCAAAACTACATTCAAGAAGATTATTAACCCTTCAGGTGCTTCACAGGAGCAGAAGCAACGTGGAAGGAAAAAATGAACATTTAACTTTTTAGTCACAAGAATAATATTTTCGCAACAATTTTTTTTATTTTCCCAAGGGTAACAGGAGAAATTGGACCCCAAAAGTTGTTGTCAAATTTGTCCTGAGTACGCTGATACCCAATATATGGGGGGGAACCACTGTTTGGGCACATGGCAGGGCTCAGAAGGGAAGGAGCCCCGTTTGACTTTTTCAACCTAAAATTGGCTGGAATTGAGATCGGACGCCATGTCGCGTTTGACGAGTGTCTGATGTGCCTAAACAGTGGAAACCCCCCACAAGTGACCCCATTTTGGAAACTAGACCCCCTATGGAACTTATCTAGATGTATGGTGACCACTTTGAACCCCCAAGGGCTTCACAGAAGTTTATAACACCCGGGCATGAAAATAAAAAATCATATTTTTTCCACAAACATGATCATTTAGTCCCCAATATTTTGTTTTCCCAAGGGTAACAGGAGAAATTGGACCCCAAAGGTTGTTGTCAAATTTGTCCTGAGTACTCTGATACCCAATATGTGGTGGGGAACCACTGTTTAGGCACATGGCAGGGCTCAGAAGGGAAGGAGCCCCGTTTGACTTTTTCAACCTAGAATTGGCTGGAATTGAGATCGGACGCCATGTCACGTTTGACGAGCGTCTGATGTGCCTAAACAGTGGAAACCCCCCACAATTGACCCCATTTTGGAAACTAGACCCCCTAAGGAACTTATCTAGATGTGTGGTGACCACTTTGAACCCCCAAGGGCTTCACAGAAGTTTATAACACCCGGGCGTGAAAATAAAAAATCATATTTTTTCCACAAACATGATAATTTAGTCCCCAATATTTTGTTTTCCCAAGTGTAACAGGAGAAATTGGACTCCAAAGGTTGTTGTCAAATTTGTCCTGAGTACGCTGATACCCAATATGTGGGGGGGAACCACTGTTTAGGCACATGGCAGGGCTCAGAAGGGAAGGAGCCCCGTTTGACTTTTTCAACCTAAAATTGGCTGGAATTGAGATCGGACGCCATGTCACGTTTGACGAGCATCTGATGTGCCTAAACAGTGGAAACCCCCCCACAATTGACCCCATTTTGGAAACTAGACCCCCTAAGGAACTTATCTAGATGTGTGGTGACCACTTTGAACCCCCAAGGGCTTCACAGAAGTTTATAACACCCGGGCATGAAAATAAAAAATCATATTTTTTCCACAAACATGATCATTTAGTCCCCAATATTTTGTTTTCCGAAGGGTAACAGGAGAAATTGGATCCCAAAGGTTGTTGTCAAATTTGTTCTGAGTACGCTGATACCCAATATGTGGGGGGGAACCACTGTTTAGGCACATGGCAGGGCTCAGAAGGGAAGGAGCCCCGTTTGACTTTTTCAACCTAAAATTGGCTGGAATTGAGATCGGACGCCATGTCACGTTTGACGAGCGTCTGATGTGCCTAAACAGTGGAAACCCCCCACAAGTGACCCCATTTTGGAAACTAGACCCCCTAAGGAACTTATCTAGATGTGTGGTGACCACTTTGAACCCCCAAGGGCTTCACAGAAGTTTATAACACCCGGGTGTGAAAATAAAAAATCATATTTTTTCCACAAACATGATCATTTAGTCCCCAATATTTTGTTTTCCCAAGGGTAACAGGAGAAATTGGACCCCAAAGGTTGTTGTCAAATTTGTCCTGAGTACGCTGATACCCAATATGTGGGGGGGAACCACTGTTTAGGCACATGGCAGGGCTCAGAAGGGAAGGAGCCCGTTTGACTTTTTCAACCTAAAATTGGCTGGATTTGAGATCGGACGCCATGTCACGTTTGACGAGCGTCTGATGTGCCTAAACAGTGGAAACCCCCCACAAGTGACCCCATTTTGGAAACTAGACCCCCTAAGGAACTTATCTAGATGTGTGGTGACCACTTTGAACCCCCAAGGGCTTCACAGAAGTTTATAACACCCGGGCGTGAAAATAAAAAATCATATTTTTTCCACAAACATGATCATTTAGTCCCCAATATTTTGTTTTCCCAAGGGTAACAGGAGAAATTGGACTCCAAAGGTTGTTGTCAAATTTGTCCTGAGTACGCTGATACCCAATATGTGGGGGGGAACCACTGTTTAGGCACATGGCAGGGCTCAGAAGGGAAGGAGCCCCGTTTGTCTTTTTCAACCTAAAATTGGCTGGAATTGAGATCGGACGCCATGTCACGTTTGACGAGCGTCTGATGTGCCTAAACAGTGGAAACCCGCCACAAGTGACCCCATTTTGGAAACTAGACCCCCTAAGGAACTTATCTAGATGTGTGGTGAGCACTTTGAACCCCCAAGTGTTTCACTAAAGATTATAATGCCCAGGCGTGAAAATATAAAATCCTGTTTTGTTCCCACATAAATGATCATTTAGTCCCCAATTTTTAATTTTCCCAAGAGTAACAGGAGAAATTGGACCCCAAAAGTTGTTGTCCAATTTGTCCTGAGTACCCTGATACCCCACATGTAGGAGAAAACTACTGTTTGGGCACACGTCAGGGCTCGAAAGGGAAGTAATGACGTTTTGGAAAGCAGACTTTGATGGAATGGTCTGCGGGCGTCATGTTCCATTTGCAGAGCCCTTGATGTTCCTAAACAGTAGAAACCCCCCATAAGTGACCCCATTTTGGAAACTAGACCCCCTAAGGAACTTATCTACATGTGTGGTGAGCACTTTGAACCCCCAAGTGTTTCACTAAAGATTATAATGCCCAGGCGTGAAAATATAAAATCCTGTTTTGTTCCCACATAAATGATCATTTAGTCCCCAATTTTTAATTTTCCCAAGAGTAACAGGAGAAATTGGACCCCAAAAGTCGTTGTCCAATTTGTCCTGGGTACTCTGGTACCCCACATGTGGGAAAAAACTGTTTAGGCACACGTTGGGGCTCGAAAGGGAAGTAGTGTTGTTTTGGAATGCAGACTTTGTTGGTCTGCTGGCGTCATGTTCCATTTGCAGAGTCCCTGATGTGCCTAAACAGGAAAAAAACCCACATATGACATCATTTTGGATACTAGACCCCTATGAACAAATCTAGATGTGCCCCCAACTAATCTAATGTAAATTAGTAGTGCATGGAGGTGTGGTACAATTTGAAGCAATCCTTCATGCACAGGCCAGGTTTTTCGGGGCAGGTGTCGCACTGGTAAATGGTGTCCCTGCGTATTCCTTTTTTGTAACACACTCGACACCTTTTTTGCGGCTTACCTTTTCTTGGGGTTGGCGGGACCACCCCCGGAAAATGCTGACCTGGGACAATACGAGCACCTTCAGTTCCTGAAGTACTGGGCCCCGCTCCTTCCTGAGCGCCAAACATCATGGCCTTAACCACTACCTCCTGGAAATGAAGGTACGACGTATCGCGGGGGCATGCACATTGTGACAGCAGGAATGCGTTGAGCATTGCCATTTGGACGATGTGCACAGCCAGCGTTTTGTACCACACCTTGGCCTTCCTCAATGCATTGTACGGTTGGAGGAGTTGATCGGAGAGATCAACTCCCCCCATTTTTTTGTTGTACCCCACTACACATGTCGGTTTGAGGACCTGTGTAGAGGTACCCCGTACAGTGCAGAGGGTACTGCCATCACCGTGTATGGTGGTCAAGAGATGGACATCTCTCTTGTCCTTGTACTTGACCACCAGCAGGTGGTCGCTACATTGGGCTCTGCTCTCACCTTTTCGGAGCGTCTGCCCAAGTAGCGTCTTCGGGAGGCCTCTCTGATTTTTGCGGACAGTACCGCAGGCTGCGGTACGTCGCTCAGAGAGGGATTTGTAGAGTGGGATGCTGGTATAAAAGTTATCAGTGTAGAGGTGATAACCTTTATCCAGCAGTGGGTGCACCAAATCCCACACAATTTTCCCACTCA
Organism: Dendrobates tinctorius; assembly: GCF_039654945.1. Taxonomy (NCBI): domain Eukaryota; kingdom Metazoa; phylum Chordata; class Amphibia; order Anura; family Dendrobatidae; genus Dendrobates; species Dendrobates tinctorius. The sequence goes on from NW_027361684.1 coordinate 45,686,140, forward strand.
CTCCCAGGAAAGGAGAACACTCAGGGGGTTCAATCCGGGTGTCCTTCCCTTCGTAAACTCTAAACTTGTGGGTGTACCCTGAGGTACTCTCACACAACTTATAGAGTTTGATTCCGTACCTGGCCCTCTTACTGGGAAGGTATTGACAGATTCGCAGCCTTCCCTTGAAGTGAACCAAGGACTCATCCACGCAGATGTCCCTTTGGGGCACGTACACTTCAGCAAACTTTTTGTTGAAGTGTTCGATGACCGGCCGAACTTTGAACAGACGGTCAAAGTTGGGGTCATCTTGTGCGGGACACTCTGCATTATCAGTATAATGCAGAAACTTGTGGATGGCCTCAAAACGCCTCCGGGCCATGACCATTCGGAACACTGGAGTGTTGTATAAAATATCAACACTCCAATATTGCCGAATTTCCGGCTTCTTCAGTATCCCCATATGGAGGACCAGGCCCCAAAACTGCGTCATTTCAACTGCGTCTACAGGAGACCAGTTTGAAAATGTTGAACGCGGGTTTTGCTCCAAAAATTGACGAGCGTACAAATTAGTTTGCTCCACCATGAGGTTAACAAAATCCTCAGAGAAAAAGACTTTGAAAAAGTCAATTTCTGTGAGGCCGGTGGTGTCAAACTTGATTCCTGATTCTGCCACAAAATCAGGAATCAGTGGCTCGTAATTTTCGGGGGGCGAGGTCCATACGGGGAGCACTGGGTCAGCTGCGGGCATGGTGGGCGCTGCCTCATCTTCTGTCCTGGAGCGTCTGCGTGGCGGTTCCGCAGGACCCGAGGAGGAAGATGAGGAGGGGGAAGAGGAAGAAGAAGAGGATGAAGAATCCGAAAAATAAAGAAAAGTCGGATCGTCATCCAAATTGCTATCAGTTTCGGAGGCAAGTAAAGCATATGCCTCCTCCACTGAATAGCGCTGTTGGGATGAATTTGATGACATTTTTGTGTAAGTATGGTGCTTGGGTGTACACTTTGAAAACTGTATGTGTACGTGAGGGGGGGGAGTGATTGGTGTAAACTCTCTGTAAAGAAAAAGCTGTGGAAAAAAGTCTAAAACAGCAGGCCCTAGCTGATGTGTCACTTATCAAAACTAGGCTGCTGGATGTGCGCACGGGGTGGCGCAAGGGGGGGGTGGAAAAAAAAAAAAAAGGAAAACGGCAAACTCTGATAAGTGAACTGTGTCACTTATCCAAGTTTCACAGCTGCGGGATGTGTGTACGGAGGGGCTAAGGAAAAAAAAGCGAGCTCAAGTGTTGATCGGTGAACTGCGTCACCAATCAACGCTCGGCGGCTGCGCACGGAGGTGGCGCAAAAGTGGGGTGGAGGGGGGTAAAAATAGGGGGAAGGGGGTGGATGAAGAGAGATTGGGCAGGGATCAACAGTTAGGGTTGTAGTTAGGTGGCACAAAGGGGGGTGAAAAAAATGAAAAGCGGCAGGCACAAGCTTGGATAAGTGACGTGTGTCACTTATCCAACTTTTGCGGCTGCGGGATGTGTGTACGGAAGTGGCGCAAAGGGGGCTAAGGAAAAAAAGCGAGCTCAAGTGTTGATCGGTGAACTGCGTCACCAATCAACGCTCGGCAGCTGCGCACGGAGGTGGCGCAAAAGTGGGGTGGAGGGGGGTAAAAATAGGGGTAAGGGGGATGGGGGGATTGGGGTGGATGAAGAGAGATTGGGCAGGGATCAACAGTTAGGGTTGTAGTTAGGTGGCACAAAGGGGGGTGAAAAAAATGAAAACGGCAGGCACAAGCTTGGATAAGTGACGTGTGTCACTTATCCAACTTTTGCGGCTGCGGGATGTGTGAACAGAAGTGGCGCAAAGGGGGCTAAGGAAAAAAGCGAGCGCGAGTGTTGATCGGTGAACTGCGTCACCGATCAACGCTCGCCGGCTGCGCACGGAGGTGGCGCAAAAGTGGGGTGGAGGGGGGTAAGAGGGGGGTGGAGGGGGGATGGGGGGATGAAGATAGATTTGGGGGGTGAAGATAGATTGGGCAGGGGATCAGGGATCAATTAACACTTACAATTGTCGTTTTCTTTCTTCTTCTTCTGCAGGGATTGTGATGCTACAAGCTGTGGCACCACAATACCCAGCACAGGAGCTCTTGCTGCGTCCGACCTCTCTGCAGGAATCCTCAGCTAGAGTGAGGACCCCTGCAGACAGGTCAGACAGGTCAGAGGCAGGTCAGGGGGCAGGTCACAGAGCGGTCACATCGCTGCTGTGACCTGTCATTGGTGGGATCGAATGATTACATCGATCCCACCAATCCCTGATCTGCCTGGTGACCATGGCAACTTCCTAGAATCGGAGCTCACAGCTCCAATTACTAGGCAGGTCATGCCCAGGTCACCAGCAGGGCACAGAGCGGTCACATGGTGACCGCAGCTGTGCCCTGTGGTTGGCGCGATCGCTGATCTAATCGATCGCGCCAGCCAACTCCTGCAGGCCCTGCTGGGCCTTCATCAGGCTCCAGCACAATCGGTGCTAATATAGCACCGATCCTGGCCGGTACTGGCAGTGCACAGCGGCGATATAGCGCCGCTGTGCACTGCGATTGGCGCGATCGATCAGATCGCGCCAATCCGGGTGCTTTTTGCCGGTGCCTGGCGTTGCCAGGCACCGGCTCTAGGATCGAGTACATCGGTACTCGATCCCAGCCTAGGACATCATTGTTTCAGCCAAGCTGATTGGCTGAAACAATGAGAAACGCTGCGATTGGCTGTTCAGAATTGAACAGCCAATCACAGCGTTCTGGATGCCGGGGGGGCGGGATCGCAGCCCGGGATGCCGACGCCATCTTTTCTAAGGTGAGATGGCGTCGGAATTTTAATGCGATCACCGCGACTTTAGTCGTGGTATCGCATTAAAGGGCCCGACGTACTATCCCGTCCACGGTCATACGGGCCCGGGTACCGTGGTCGGGATAGTACGTTGGATGTCAGGAAGGGGTTAAAGGGGTTGACCATTTTCATATAATGTTTTCCTGCTGGATTACGGTGAACAAAATAAACTGCACTTTACTTACCCTCCCAGGTTTCAGCATTGTGTCTCTTAGGCTAGGTTCACATTTGCAGTTGAGTTCGCAGTGTATCATCTGCATCCCTAAGCGCATGCAAACGCATGTTTACGCAGCGTTTTTATCCGCATCATCTTATGCATGACGTAAAAAAACACAGCATTTACATGCGTGTATGCGTTTTAACACGCGTTTGCTTTTTTATGCGCATGCGTGAGAAATTTCCAATTTTTTTCAGAAGCTTTTGATTGACATCAAACACCCAGTAGACGTGTCTCATGGGATTTCTATACATATACACACACTGCACTGAGGAAATCCTCGTCTTTGGCTGCTGTATCTACCTGCAAGATGGATCTTGATCTGGACAGCTTCCTAGAAGATCTGGATTTACAATTGAAGTTGGCTGCTGCCTTTGCTTTTGCTTGTCAAGAACACAGAAGAAGAGAAAGACTGAGAAGACGTCGTCATCACTATTGGCAACACCCCATCCTTGAACTCAGAGAGAGCCGTGGAGCCTACCAATCCTTGTACACCGAGCTGCAGCAAAACCCAGAGAAGTTTTATGACTACACGAGGATGTCGCAACAGAGCTTCCATGAGTTGCTGCTACGTGTCCAAGGATCCATCACCAGGCAGGACACACAGCTCCGGTGAGCAATTCCTACTGAGGAACGTCTCTTGGTCACCCTGAGGTACGTAGTGTTGAACCCTAACCCTACCATATCCCTAATCCTATCCCTAACCCTAAGCAGTGTACAGATTTTTGTTTTTCATTTTCTTTTCCGCAGATTCCTGGCTACTGGAGAGACATTGTCCTTGTTACATTTCCATTTCCGGATTAGGGTATCCACCCTTTCTGGGATTATTATAGTCACTTGTCATCCTTTATTTGGCATTCTGCGGCAAGAAATCCTCCCCCAACCCACAAGTGAACTCTGGATTGAAAATGGTTCCAAATTCCTGGAAATTTGCAATTTTCCTAATTGTGTGGGGGCTGTGGACGGCAAGCACATTAGGATTATGAAACCAGCTGGAAGTGGAACAGAGTATTTCAATTATATAACATATTTTTCTATAGTTCTAATGGCTATTGTGGATGCCGATTGTAAATTCGTTGCCGTGGACATTGGCTTTTTTAGATGAGGCAATGACTCGCCGACATTCAAAAACTCAGACATGGGCCAGCGTCTGTTTGTGAATGATTTTAATTTTCCGCCGCCACGACCTCTGCACAACACTGATGGCCCACCAATGCCTTTTGTTGTTGGTGGTGATGAGGCCTTCCAAATGTATGCCAACCTCATTAAACCATACTCTAGTAGAAACTTAAATCACACCAAAAAAACTACAGAATGACAAGTGTTGTGAGTTCATTTTCCCCTTCGTCACTGAGGTCTTGTGAACTCCCTATTCTGGTAAAGGAAGGTAATGAGCCTGATTATCAGGCACCTGAGTCTAATGAGGATGACTGGCTGAGTGGAGTCACGGACTGGATATAAGGCTGCCGACGCCCTTGTGCCCTGCGGGTGATTTCTCTGTGGACTTCTAGGACACCAGTCTGATTCCTGCTCCCCTAAAGCTAAGTTTTTTTGCTTTGCCTTTTGCATTTGTGTTTTGTTTTTGTTTTCCTTGCTTTTCTGGATTCTGCCATTCCCTGCTGGGGTGAGCTGAACCTCCTTTTGCCTGTTGCTCTGTCTTCAGAATATTCCTGAGTACTGACATAGCTTTTTGAAGCCTAGCGTCTTCAGGGCCTTTTTCACTGTCAGTCTGTTGGCTCTTATTTTCATAGGGTTTTTCACAGATTGCAGACAGCAGCCTTCCTGTCCTTTCCTATGTAGTTAGCTTGGGCCCTGTCTTTGCTCAGTCTATCTTTCTGTCTGTGTTAGTGTTTTCATCTTGCTTCACCGTCATTATATGTGGGGGGCTGCCTATTGCTTTGTGGTCTGCTCTGGGGCAGTTTAGATTTCCCCTTTCTTTCTTTAGGCCTATTTAATTCTCCGGCTGTGATCGAGGGGTCTAGGGCATCGTAGGAACCCCCCACGGCTACTGCTAGTTGTGTAGATAAGTTCAGGGGTCTGCAATCCGATAGCTGCCAACTTCTCTGGTTTTCTGGACTTGGCTAGCATTTCTGTTTTTGCCTCCTACGGTGACTCAATCATAACAGACAAGGGCACGAAGAACTGTGGAATGTGCATTTGGATTGCTGGGATCGAAATGGCGCATTTTGTGCACATCCAGTAACCTAAAAATTTACACTATTGATGAGGTTGTGAAAGCATGTGTTCTTCTGCACAACTACATAATGGTAAAAGAGCGACGAAGCATACAACTTGAGGAACCTGTTACATTGCATGACTACCAATTTCACCCTCTGAGAACCACTGTTGAAGTTGCCCAGATGATAGATTAGTTTGCTGCTTACTTTGTTTCAGATAATGGACGTGTGGACTGGCAAGATGAAATGATTTAAGCCTCTAAGTTAAAAGTACCTGTTATGTTTTGTACCTGTAAGGTCAAATATTACATACCTTTTATGTTTAAATGTACCTGTGATGTTAGCATGTACATGTAATAATTTACCCCTAATGTTTCCTAATATAAATATAAACTACCTTGCCACCCAAAAAAAGTGTGTTTGTGTTGTACTTTACCACAAAAAACAAATGTGTTTGTGTCGGCGGCGGCGCAGAAAGATAAAAAAAAACAAGGTATAGTGGTAACAAAATACAACAATTTTTATTTTCAACATTTTTAACAAAAAAAAGGGTTAAGGTTGGGGTGATTTATTTTTTCTTCGGGGTTTACGCGAGGGTGAAACGGGTAGGACCTTGAGGGTGTGGAGCTGTGAGGATTGGGTGGTAGTTAATGAGGATGGGGTTGCAGGGGAAGGGTCTACAGGTGGAAGGGGCAACCAATTGAATGATTGGATCAGGGATGGCAGTGAAGACATTGGTGATAGATGACAAAGTGGAATCATGGGAATCGGAAGGAACAGACAGCGTTACAAGGGAAGGAAGTGACAGATTGGTAGGTGAGGGTGGAGGTGATGGGTTCAAGATGGGAAGATTTTTTTTGGCTCATGGTTTTGGTCCTGATGCCAAGATTTTTTTATAGACCTTTCTTTTCCTGGCCGACTGGGAGTGCTGGGCTCTGTAGCAGTCATCGGCCATGGTGCTGGACTGGGCTGCATTAGGGGTGCTGTAGTGGGCAGGGGTGCTGTAGTGGGCAAGGGTGCTGGACTGGACAGGGGTGCTGGACTGGGCAGCATCGTAGGTCCTGATGGCTGCAGGGGTGCTGTACTCTGGAGCATGGTGGATGGTGCCTGCTGCAGGGTTGAAGTTCAGTGAACTGGAGGCGGTGGTGGTGGCGGATAGTTCGGTGCTGTGGGAGCTGGATAGTACATTTGCTGCTGGTAGTATCCTCCGGCCTGTTGAGTGTAGGATTGTGACTGCTGCTGCTGTAATGCATGGCTGTAAGCAACCTGGCAGGCCTGCATGATGGACAGCTGGAGTTGAGGCGTAAGGTTTTCCGACACGCTCTGCTCAATTGCAGAAAAAAAAGGTCGTGCCAGTCTATTAAGGTCGGCTTCCAGGCGGTCTCGGGGTTTGTTGACTTCCTTGAACCCACTCTTCACTCTGTCAGCAATCAACCTAACCCCATCCTGGAAGACTGAGCTTAATTGAACAAAATCAGGCATGCCTGACCTCTCCCAGGCCCTCTGCCACTGACGAAAAGATCCAACAAAAGCAGAGGCAGAGGGCTGGGAGAGGGGAAAACCTGATGAACCGGCTGCCTCTTCCCCAGCCTGTGAAGCCTGCAAGGTTGCTCCATCACTGGTGGATGACTGGGACTGCGTCTGTTCAGTGGCTGGTAGATGAGGGGCCGTTTCACCCGAGGAGGCTTCGGGTTGTGTGGTGCTGCACCAGGTTCTGTGAAAACAAGAGAAAAACATTAGTGAAAAAATAAAGTTTGTATTGTGCTTCTTCAGGTTCTGTGTGGGGGAAAAAATTAAACATTAGTCAAAAGAAAAAAAAAATTCTATACTTACATTCGCTGAGCAAGCACAGGCCTCAGAAAGGCAAGGTCCTGATGGTATTTGTATTCTCTAAACCTTGCAGCAGAACCACTTCGAACCCAAAGCTCCTCTCTCATTTCCTTGTTGAAGCGGTCCTTCATCAAGCGCCAACAGATTTTGATTCGCTTCACTGTGAAGGGGAAAAAAATAAATTAGTAAACAATGCACATCCATTCACAGGTTCACTGCTGTTTCAGACCACATTGCAATACTTACCAAAATCAGTTCTGGCTCGCGGCGTGGCACGGTCCCAACCAGGCAGCAGCGATGTTGCCACTTCTTCCCAGAGCCTTCGAATCATCACATTGACGGTGTGCTGACGGTCACGGGTGTCCCACACCAGTCCTCGCTCATGCACTAGGTGGATGAGTTGTTCATTATGTATATCTAGTGTGGCTGGTTCCCGTTGTGAAACCGTGAAACCTATAGACAGTGGCGGATTATAATGAGGTCAATTTGGGCAGTTGCCCCGGGCCCAGTGGGGTTAAGGGGCCCACAGCCCAGGCCAGTAAATTGCCCCATTATAATCCGCCACCGCGCAGGGCCGGATTATAGGCAGAGCAGGCGGGGCTTCAGCCCCGGGGCCCCCACCACAAGAGCTTCTAAGGGGGCCCCCACCACATTCCTGCTGGCTGCTGCAATGGCACTCCATCTTCTCCCCACCTAAAAGTGAGTGACCGTGGGGGCGGCATTATGTGCTCTGCTACCAGCAGCATCTACAAGTAGCGTGAACGCTGATGCTGCTGGTAGCGTGCAAAGGCTTGTGATGAGCTCACAGGAGGGAAGGTGTCAGGGCCCCCGATCATGTGACCCCTGTCTCCTCCCCTCCTGTGACCTCATCACAGGTCCTGTGCGCACAGCACAGAGCACTGAGAGCAGCCATGTATGTGGAGTGCAGGTGGAGGTCGGTGCTGGAGGCTCCATTATTCTCTATGTGGAGTGTGGCTCTGCGGGTGGAGGTCGGTGCTGGATTCTCCATTATTCTCTATGTGGAGTGTGGCTCTGCGGGTGGAGGTCGGTGCTGGAGGCTCCATTATTCTCTATGTGGAGTGCGGCTCTGCGGGTGGAGGTCGGTGCTGGAGGCCCCATTATTCTCTATGTGGAGTGTGGCTCTGCGGGTGGAGGTCGGTGCTGGAGGCTCCATTATTCTCTATGTGGAGTGCGGCTCTGCGGGTGGAGGTCGGTGCTGGAGGCTCCATTATTCTCTATGTGGAGTGTGGCTCTGCGGGTGGAGGTCGGTGCTGGAGGCTCCATTATTCTCTATGTGGAGTGGGGCTCTGCGGGTGGAGGTCGGTGCTGGAGGCTCCATTATTCTCTATGTGGAGTGCGGCTCTGCGGGTGGAGGTCGGTGCTGGAGGCTCCATTATTCTCTATGTGGAGTGCGGCTCTGCGGATGGAGGTCGGTGCTGGAGGCTCCATTATTCTCTATGTGGAGTGTGGCTCTGCGGGTGGAGGTCAGTGCTGGAGGCTCCATTATTCTCTATGTGGAGTGCGGCTCTGCGGGTGGAGGTCGGTGCTGGAGGCTCCATTATTCTCTATGTGGAGTGCGGCTCTGCGGGTGGAGGTCGGTGCTGGAGGCCCCATTATTCTCTATGTGGAGTGCGGCTCTGCGGGTGGAGGTCGGTGCTGGAGGCTCCATTATTCTCTATGTGGAGTGCGGCTCTGCGGGTGGAGGTCGGTGCTGGAGGCTCCATTATTCTCTATGTGGAGTGCGGCTCTGCGGGTGGAGGTCGGTGCTGGAGGCCCCATTATTCTCTATGTGGAGTGCGGCTCTGCGGGTGGAGGTCGGTGCTGGAGGCTCCATTATTCTCTATGTGGAGTGCGGCTCTGCGGGTGGAGGTCGGTGCTGGAGGCCCCATTATTCTCTATGTGGAGTGCGGCTCTGCGGGTGGAGGTCGGTGCTGGAGGCCCCATTATTCTCTATGTGGAGTGCGGCTCTGCGGGTGGAGGTCGGTGCTGGAGGCTCCATTATTCTCTATGTGGAGTGCGGCTCTGCGGGTGGAGGTCGGTGCTGGAGGCCCCATTATTCTCTATGTGGAGTGCGGCTCTGCGGGTGGAGGTCGGTGCTGGAGGCTCCATTATTCTCTATGTGGAGTGCGGCTCTGCGGGTGGAGGTCAGTGCTGGAGGCTCCATTATTCTCTATGTGGAGTGCGGCTCTGCGGGTGGAGGTCAGTGCTGGAGGCTCCATTATTCTCTATGTGGAGTGCGGCTCTGCGGGTGGAGGTCGGTGCTGGAGGCCCCATTATTCTCTATGTGGAGTGCGGCTCTGCGGGTGGAGGTCGGTGCTGGAGGCTCCATTATTCTCTATGTGGAGTGCGGCTCTGCGGGTGGAGGTCGGTGCTGGAGGCTCCATTATTCTCTATGTGGAGTGTGGCTCTGCGGGTGGAGGTCAGTGCTGGAGGCTCCATTATTCTCTATGTGGAGTGTGGCTCTGCGGGTGGAGGTCAGTGCTGGAGGCTCCATTATTCTCTATGTGGAGTGTGGCTCTGCGGGTGGAGGTCGGTGCTGGAGGCTCCATTATTCTCTATGTGGAGTGCGGCTCTGCGGGTGGAGGTCGGTGCTGGAGGCTCCATTATTCTCTATGTGGAGTGCGGCTCTGCGGGTGGAGGTCGGTGCTGGAGGCCCCATTATTCTCTATGTGGAGTGCGGCTCTGCGGGTGGAGGTCGGTGCTGGAGGCTCCATTATTCTCTATGTGGAGTGCGGCTCTGCGGGTGGAGGTCAGTGCTGGAGGCTCCATTATTCTCTATGTGGAGTGTGGCTCTGCGGGTGGAGGTCAGTGCTGGAGGCTCCATTATTCTCTATGTGGAGTGTGGCTCTGCGGGTGGAGGTCAGTGCTGGAGGCTCCATTATTCTCTATGTGGAGTGTGGCTCTGCGGGTGGAGGTCGGTGCTGGAGGCTCCATTATTCTCTATGTGGAGTGCGGCTCTGCGGGTGGAGGTCGGTGCTGGAGGCTCCATTATTCTCTATGTGGAGTGTGGCTCTGTGGGTGGAGGTCGGTGCTGGAGGCTCCATTATTCTCTATGTGGAGTGCGGCTCTGCGGGTGTAGGTCAGTGCTGGAGGCTCCATTATTCTCTATGTGGAGTGCGGCTCTGCGGGTGGAGGTCGGTGCTGGAGGCTCCATTATTCTCTATGTGGAGTGCGGCTCTGCGGGTGGAGGTCGGTGCTGGAGGCTCCATTATTCTCTATGTGGAGGTCGGTGCTGGAGGCCCCATTATTCTCTATGTGGAGTGTGGCTCTGCGGGTGGAGGTCGGTGCTGGAGGCTCCATTATTCTCTATGTGGAGTGCGGCTCTGCGGGTGGAGGTCAGTGCTGGAGGCTCCATTATTCTCTATGTGGAGTGTGGCTCTGCGGGTGGAGGTCGGTGCTGGAGGCTCCATTATTCTCTATGTGGAGTGCGGCTCTGCGGGTGGAGGTCAGTGCTGGAGGCTCCATTATTCTCTATGTGGAGTGCGGCTCTGCGGGTGGAGGTCAGTGCTGGAGGCTCCATTATTCTCTATGTGGAGTGCGGCTCTGCGGGTGGAGGTCGGTGCTGGAGGCCCCATTATTCTCTATGTGGAGTGCGGCTCTGCGGGTGGAGGTCGGTGCTGGAGGCTCCATTATTCTCTATGTGGAGTGCGGCTCTGCGGGTGGAGGTCAGTGCTGGAGGCTCCATTATTCTCTATGTGGAGTGTGGCTCTGCGGGTGGAGGTCAGTGCTGGAGGCTCCATTATTCTCTATGTGGAGTGTGGCTCTGCGGGTGGAGGTCAGTGCTGGAGGCTCCATTATTCTCTATGTGGAGTGTGGCTCTGCGGGTGGAGGTCGGTGCTGGAGGCTCCATTATTCTCTATGTGGAGTGCGGCTCTGCGGGTGGAGGTCGGTGCTGGAGGCTCCATTATTCTCTATGTGGAGTGCGGCTCTGCGGGTGGAGGTCGGTGCTGGAGGCCCCATTATTCTCTATGTGGAGTGCGGCTCTGCGGGTGGAGGTCGGTGCTGGAGGCTCCATTATTCTCTATGTGGAGTGCGGCTCTGCGGGTGGAGGTCAGTGCTGGAGGCTCCATTATTCTCTATGTGGAGTGTGGCTCTGCGGGTGGAGGTCAGTGCTGGAGGCTCCATTATTCTCTATGTGGAGTGTGGCTCTGCGGGTGGAGGTCAGTGCTGGAGGCTCCATTATTCTCTATGTGGAGTGTGGCTCTGCGGGTGGAGGTCGGTGCTGGAGGCTCCATTATTCTCTATGTGGAGTGCGGCTCTGCGGGTGGAGGTCGGTGCTGGAGGCTCCATTATTCTCTATGTGGAGTGTGGCTCTGTGGGTGGAGGTCGGTGCTGGAGGCTCCATTATTCTCTATGTGGAGTGCGGCTCTGCGGGTGTAGGTCAGTGCTGGAGGCTCCATTATTCTCTATGTGGAGTGCGGCTCTGCGGGTGGAGGTCGGTGCTGGAGGCTCCATTATTCTCTATGTGGAGTGCGGCTCTGCGGGTGGAGGTCGGTGCTGGAGGCTCCATTATTCTCTATGTGGAGGTCGGTGCTGGAGTCCCCATTATTCTCTATGTGGAGTGTGGCTCTGCGGGTGGAGGTCGGTGCTGGAGGCTCCATTATTCTCTATGTGGAGTGCGGCTCTGCGGGTGGAGGTCAGTGCTGGAGGCTCCATTATTCTCTATGTGGAGTGTGGCTCTGCGGGTGGAGGTCGGTGCTGGAGGCTCCATTATTCTCTATGTGGAGTGCGGCTCTGCGGGTGGAGGTCGGTGCTGGAGGCTCCATTATTCTCTATGTGGAGTGCGGCTCTGCGGGTGGAGGTCGGTGCTGGAGGGTCCATTATTCTCTATGTGGAGTGTGGCTCTGCGGGTGGAGGTCGGTGCTGGAGGCTCCATTATTCTCTATGTGGAGTGGGGCTCTGCAGGTGGAGGTCGGTGCTGGAGGCTCCATTATTCTCTATGTGGAGTGGGGCTCTGCAGGTGGAGGTCGGTGCTGGAGGCTCCATTATTCTCTATGTGGAGTGCGGCTCTGCGGGTGGAGGTCGGTGCTGGAGGCCCCATTATTCTCTATGTAGAGTGTGGCTCTACGATTCGTGACCCCCGTCATGTGACGAGGGGGGCCCACAGAGTCTGAACTGCCCCGGGCCCTGGCTACCCTTAATCCACCCCTGCCTATAGATAAAATAGAAAAAAATAATTTTAAGTAAAACTGAAAAACTTTTATTACAACTCTGATGAAAGGAATACTTACACCCCGTCTTTCCTCCTGAGACACATGAGCCCAACAACCCTGGGAGGATTCCTCTCCACTGGACTGCTCCTGCTCTTCATCACTGCCAGGTACCTGTAAAAAAATTAAATGATTTAACACATGTGGAGTATTGCTAGTCAATACATACTAGAGTTGAGTGAAACGGGTCGAAAAATTTCAAAAGTCGCCAACTTTTGCAAAGTCGGGTGTCATGAAACGAAACCCGACCCTAGGATGAGGTCGGCGACTTACGCGCCAAAGTCGCGTTTCAAAAGTTTGTTTTGCGCTCTTTTTCAGCCAATCAGGATCCACGGACACTGTGGGCAACGTGATGACATAGGCACGGGTCACCACTATCTTTCAGAAGGGCATGCAAGTGATTGGCTTGCTTTGGTGGGCGTCACAGGGGGTATAAAAGGGCGTGCACGCCGACCGCCATCTTACTTCTGCCGATCTTAGCATAGGGAGAGGTTGCTGCTGATTCTGTAGGGAGAGTGTTAGGCAGGGAAGAAGAAAAAAAAACTGCTTCTGCTGCTAGCGATTGTGCCTGTACAACACACCAGTCACTGTGTGTGCAGTGCAAGGGGAGGCTATATTGTGGTGTATCAGTGGTGTTGGTTGTTGGGCTGCCTTCTAAGGCTTCCTGACAGCTGCATTGCTGTTTACCCACTGCTCTGCAAACTGCTTTTTTAAAAGCAATCCCAATTTTTTTTTTTTTTTGTCCTGCTGAGGTACTGAGCTGCAAACTGCTTTTTTAAAAGCAATCCCAATTTTTTTTTTTTGTCCTGCTGAGGTACTGAGCGTGCATTTTTTCACACCATACAGCGGTGTACGCTCCTCACACAGTACCGTGTAACGGCTGTTATCACAGCCACAGTGAAGCTATCTGTGTCACTCTGTGAGAATAAGTCGAGGACATGTTCCGTTCTTACAGACCTGCACTCTAGGGAGATTCCTACTCTGCCCAATTCTACCTACACCTTGTAGTTTGTGATACACTAGCCAATTTCTGCCTGTGACATAGCGCTGTGATATTCAGTGGGCCTCACACAATCCAAAAGTGTCCAGTGTCCACAAGTGTCTGCAGAAATTAAAAATCTCCCTTAGCCTCTAGTCACTTTGGTCACAGCTGTGCCATCGAGCCTGTGACATAGCGCTCAGATATTCAGTGGGCCTCACACAATCCAAAATTGTTCAGTGTCCACAAGTGTCTGCAGAAATTCAAAATCTCACTTATCCTCTAGTCACTTTGGTCACAGCTGTGCCATCGAGCCTGTGACATAGCGCTCAGATATTCAGTGGGCCTCACACAATCCAAAATTGTTCAGTGTCCACAAGTGTCTGCAGAAATTCAAAATCTCACTTATCCTCTAGTCACTTTGGTCACAGCTGTGCCATCGAGCCTGTGACATAGCGCTCAGATATTCAGTGGGCCTCACACAATCCAAAAGTGTCCAGTGTCCACTAGTGTGAGCAGAAATTCAAAATCTCACTTATCCTCTAGTCACTTTGGTCACAGCTGTGGCATCGAGCCTGTGACATAGCGCTCAGATATTAAGTGGGCCTCACACAATCCAAAAGTGTCCAGTGTCCACAAGTGTCTGCAGAAATTCAAAATCTCACTTATCCTCTAGTCACTTTGGTCACAGCTGTGCCATCGAGCCTGTGACATAGCGCTCAGATATTCAGTGGGCCTCACACAATCCAAAAGTGTCCAGTGTCCTCAAGTGTCTGCAGAAATTCAAAATCTCACTTATCCTCTAGTCACTTTGGTCACAGCTGTGCCGTCGAGCCTGTGACATAGCGCTCAGATATTCAGTGGGCCTCACACAATCCAAAAGTGTCCAGTGTCCACAAGTGTCTGCAGAAATTCAAAATCTCACTTATCCTCTAGTCACTTTGGTCACAGCTGTGCCATCGAGCCTGTGACATAGCGCTCAGATATTCAGTGGGCCTCACACAATCCAAAAGTGTCCAGTGTCCACTAGTGTGAGCAGAAATTCAAAATCTCACTTATCCTCTAGTCACTTTGGTCACAGCTGTGCCATTGAGCCTGTGACATAGCGCTCAGATATTCAGTGGGCCTCACACAATCCAAAAGTGTCCAGTGTCCACAAGTGTCTGCAGAAATTCAAAATCTCACTTATCCTCTAGTCACTTTGGTCACAGCTGTGCCATCGAGCCTGTGACATAGCGCTCAGATATTCAGTGGGCCTCACACAATCCAAAAGTGTCCAGTGTCCACTAGTGTGAGCAGAAATTCAAAATCTCACTTATCCTCTAGTCACTTTGGTCACAGCTGTGCCATCGAGCCTGTGACATAGCGCTCAGATATTCAGTGGGCCTCACACAATCCAAAAGTGTCCAGTGTCCAAAAGTGTCTGCAGAAATTCAAAATCTCACTTATCCTCTAGTCACTTTGGTCACAGCTGTGCCATCGAGCCTGTGACATAGCGCTCAGATATTCAGTGGGCCTCACACAATCCAAAAGTGTCCAGTGTCCACAAGTGTCTGCAGAAATTCAAAATCTCACTTATCCTCTAGTCACTTTGGTCACAGCTGTGCCATCGAGCCTGTGACATAGCGCTCAGATATTCAGTGGGCCTCACACAATCCAAAAGTGTCCAGTGTCCACTAGTGTGTGCAGAAATTCAAAATCTCACTTATCCTCTAGTCACTTTGGTCACAGCTGTGCCATCGAGCCTGTGACATAGCGCTCAGATATTCAGTGGGCCTCACACAATCCAAAAGTGTCCAGTGTCCACTAGTGTGTGCAGAAATTCAAAATCTCACTTATCCTCTAGTCACTTTGGTCACAGCTGTGCCATCGAGCCTGTGACATAGCGCTCAGATATTCAGTGGGCCTCACACAATCCAAAAGTGTCCAGTGTCCACTAGTGTGAGCAGAAATTCAAAATCTCACTTATCCTCTAGTCACTTTGGTCACAGCTGTGCCATCGAGCCTGTGACATAGCGCTCAGATATTCAGTGGGCCTCACACAATCCAAAAGTGTCCAGTGTCCACAAGTGTCTGCAGAAATTCAAAATCTCACTTATCCTCTAGTCACTTTGGTCACAGCTGTGCCATCGAGCCTGTGACATAGCGCTCAGATATTCAGTGGGCCTCACACAATTCAAAAGTGTCCAGTGTCCACTAGTGTGAGCAGAAATTCAAAATCTCACTTATCCTCTAGTCACTTTGGTCACAGCTGTGCCATCGAGCCTGTGACATAGCGCTCAGATATTCAGTGGGCCTCACACAATCCAAAAGTGTCCAGTGTCCAAAAGTGTCTGCAGAAATTCAAAATCTCACTTATCCTCTAGTCACTTTGGTCACAGCTGTGCCATCGAGCCTGTGACATAGCGCTCAGATATTCAGTGGGCCTCACACAATCCAAAAGTGTCCAGTGTCCACAAGTGTCTGCAGAAATTCAAAATCTCACTTATCCTCTAGTCACTTTGGTCACAGCTGTGCCATCGAGCCTGTGACATAGCGCTCAGATATTCAGTGGGCCTCACACAATCCAAAAGTGTCCAGTGTCCACTAGTGTGTGCAGAAATTCAAAATCTCACTTATCCTCTAGTCACTTTGGTCACAGCTGTGCCATCGAGCCTGTGACATAGCGCTCAGATATTCAGTGGGCCTCACACAATCCAAAAGTGTCCAGTGTCCACTAGTGTGTGCAGAAATTCAAAATCTCACTTATCCTCTAGTCACTTTGGTCACAGCTGTGCCATCGAGCCTGTGACATAGCGCTCAGATATTCAGTGGGCCTCACACAATCCAAAAGTGTCCAGTGTCCACTAGTGTGAGCAGAAATTCAAAATCTCCCCTGTCTTATAGACACCTTGTTTTACATTACTATATAGTTTGTTGGATTTTGTCTACATTTCTACCAAAAATGAGGAAGGCTGGTGGAAGAGGCCGTGGAATTGGGCGGGGGTTGGCAGCTGGTAATGATGGTGTTGGTGGTGGATCTGATGGTAGTGGCAAGAGCAAAATAGGACCGAATGCAGGAGGTGTTGAGCCTGCGTCATCGTCTGGCTCCATAAGGCTTCAAAGGCTTAGTTTTCTAGGAGTTGGCAAACCGCTTTTAAAGCCAGAGCATCAGGAAAAAGTTTTGTCTTACATTGCTGACTCAGCCTCCAGCTCTATCGCCTCCTCTTCTTCAGTTGTAAAAAGTAAAAGCACTGAGTCGTCATTGGAGGCTCATGTTCATGAACCACACCTTTCCTTGTGTCCTTCACCCCAACCAAGATTGAAGGATGACGCAGGCCATACTACTGATTACTCCATGGAGCTGTTTTCACATACCATGCCTGGATTATCAAGTCAAATGGTGAATTACCCAGGCCAAGATGAATCTGACATGGAGTGCACTGATGCACAGCCGCTGATGGATGATTCTGCTGGTACATTCACTCAGAGCACTACATTGTCCTCGCAGTGTTCAGAGCCAGATTCTGACCCTGATGAGACTCAGGTGCCCCTTCCCGCACACTATACCACTATACACGGTGACACAGAGGAAGGTGCACATGACATTGAAGAGGAGGTGATGGATGACCCAGTTGTTGACCCAGATTGGCATCCATTGGGGGAAGAGGGTGCTGCTTCCAATAGCTCAGATGAGGAGCATCCACAGCAGACATCGACATCACAACAGCTGTTATCTGGCAGGCCCGGAGCACTCCAAAGACAGGTTCCAAAAATCAAAAGAGTTGCTGGACAGCTTGTCCAGAGGGTCAAAAGATCACAGCGTGCTAGGCCGCAAAATGTCTGCCAAAGTAGGAAGAGTGCAGTGTGGCACTTTTTTGAACAAAATCCTCATGATCAGGCCAAGGTTATCTGTAAGAAGTGCGCAAAGACCTTTAGCCGAGGGAAAAATCTGAAAAATTTGAATACCAGTTGCATGCTTAGACATTTAAACACCATGCACTTGCAAGCGTGGACATAACACCAAACCTCAAGTGCCACATGTGCAACTGATCACAACGAAGGTAGTCAGCAACGCTACATTGTTTCCCCCACTGTAAGCCCACCGGTTAGCAGAGCAGCAAATGTTGAGGTGTCGTTGCAAGGCCACAGCAGTCAGGAAATCCCACTGTTATATCAACGAAAGACTGATTCTAGGCCATCAGAAAGAACACCAACTCCATCACCATCATCAACCCTCTCTCTGTCCGCCCTGTCCACCGCTACTTCCACCATATGCAGCTCTCAAGTCCAGCTCACCCTCCCAGACACTATGAGTAGGTCAAGAAAGTACTCAGTCTCTCATCCGCGCACACTGGGTTTGAACGCCCACATTGCCAAACTAATCTCGTTTGAGATGATGCCCTTTCGGTTGGTGGAAAGCGCAGCTTTCCGCGAACTCATGGCCTATGCAGTACCACGCTATGACCTACCCAGTCGCCACTTCTTCTCTCGCAAAGCCATCCCAGCCCACCACCATCATGTGAAAGACCGCATTGTCCATGCACTCAAGCAGTCAGTGAGCGGAAAGGTGCACCTCACAACTGATGCATGGTCCAGTCGGCATGGCCAGGGCCGTTACGTGTCCATCACTGCGCACTGGGTTAATGTGGTGGATGCAGGGTCCACAGGGGACAGCGGTGGTGGGACAGTGCTGCCTAGCCCACGGTATAGGAAACAGTTGGCTGTAGGCGTTCGACCCTCCTCCTCCGTGGTGTGGCAAGATCTGGTACAGGGTTTGTGCATGTCTGGAGGGATGTGGATTTGCCAGAAAGTGCTCCTCCAACCAGCCCTCACAGTGCATCATTGACACCGGGAACATTGGCCCACATGTCAGATTATGCCTTGCAGATCCTAAAAAGGGACCCCCGCATTGCCAAAATGATGAATGATGACGACTACTGGTTGGCCAGCATCCTGGATCCACGCTATAAAGGCAAATTACAAAACATCATGCCACAGGAGAACCTTGACCTAATATTGGCTATAAACAAGCAACTCTGGTAAATCGGTTGCTTGAGGCATTCCCAGCACACAGCAGCGGTGATGGTTCTCACACGAGCCGTACGGGCCGGGGTCAGCTTGGCAGAGGTGTTCGTGGTGCACACAGCAGAAGTGGCGTTGGAGACAGGGGTTTCATGACAATGTTGTGGACTGATTTTTCAAGTACCGCTCACACAACTGGTAATACTTCATCGATGGAAAGTGACAGGAGACAGCAGTTGTCAACTATGGTTACAAACTACTTTTCCTCCCATATCGATGTTCTCCCACACAGGTCATTCCCCTTTGACTATTGGGCCGCTAAACTGGACACCTGGCCTGAATTGGCACAATATGCCTTACAGGAGCTCGCTTGCCCAGCTGCAAGTGTGCTATCGGAAAGAGTCTTCAGTGCAGCTGGATCAATCCTGACAGAAAAAAGGACCCGTCTGTCAACCCAAAATGTGGATGATCTAACCTTCATTAAAATGAACCATGCATGGGTTTCCAAGGATTTTGTCCCACCTTTCCCTGATGACACATAGGGTGACAGAAAAATGGCTTGCTTTGGTCCACCTCTTCCTGGGACTTGACCTATTTCACCTTTTGCATCAGCTGAATGTCCAACATCACCATATGCCACTTTCTAAAACTCCCTAACTGTGCTGCCACCCCCCCCCCCATGGCCGGGGTCACCACCTAGCGCTCGACACCGTGCGAGTGCCGTTGCCCTGGACAGGTGGGTAGGCCAACTCTTGGGCGCGGGCACTGGCACAGGGTCCCTCATAGTGCAATCAAGTGTCTCTGACGGTGGTGGTGCACACCCGCCGTCAGACACACCGCCGTACTATGAGGGGCCCAGTGCCAGTACCGATGCCCACGAGTGGGCCCCCCTTGCTTGGGCAGGGCCCCAGCATTTGCAATCTTTACCTCTCCCTGCTCCTCCGCTGTGTAGTCTGGGCCGTCAAATCCATACTGTGCCTGACACCGTTTGAGCCTGCCTCCTGATGTATAGACATATATTTTGAATGTGTACGCTATCCATACATGTTATCTGGGGATACGGTACCCTTTCTCACCTTTGTGCAATCACGTGCAATCCATACTGGGCCTAACACCGTCTGAGCCTGCCTCCTGATGTATAGACATATATTTTGAATGTGTACGCTATCCATACATGTTATCTGGGGATACGTTACCCTTTCTAACCTTTGTGCAATCACGTGCAATCCATACTGGGCCTAACACCGTCTGAGCCTGCCTCCTGATGTATAGACATATATTTTGAATGTGTACACTATCCATACAGGTTATCTGGGGATACGGTACCCTTTCTAACCTTTGTGCAATCACGTGCAATCCATACTGGGCCTAACACCGTCTGAGCCTGCCTCCTGATGTATAGACATATATTTTGAATGTGTACGCTATCCATACATGTTATCTGGGGATACGGTACCCTTTCTCACCTTTGTGCAATCACATGTAATCCATACTGGGCGTGAGAACGGCTGGCGAGCTGTTAAGCAAGCTACAGCACCTGTGGTTTGCACACGTAAGTTTTTCATTTTTTCAGGAATGACGGTTAGGCCTAATTCCGGAACTGCGGTTGACCTGCACTTACTGGGAAATCATTGTTCGCGGGTAATAATTGTAATCAGTGATCCCCATCACTAACGTTGTTCAGCGGGTTATCTGCACCTGTAAGCGACAACCGCTGGCCTTTTCAGTGTAGCGCACATGCAGCCACGGACATGTAAGGGCATGACACACCAGTTATTGGCCAATCTCATGTGCCAGAGCCTCACGTGTCCCTCTAGTAAGCCGGACTCGGACCGCGGGGCATGACGGAGTCTCGTTCGTTAACGGAATTAAGCTTGCAATGTGTGCATCTGTTCTGTAGCTGCCATGGTTGAGGTTTCCCAGGTGGAGTCGAATTTAACCGTAGGCTCCACTCCTGGTGGTGCCCTTCTGGACATTCCTTTAAGGTTCAGCTTTGCAACCATACTGCCCACGTAAAACAAACACTTTGCCTTCATGAACGCTGTTTGGAGGGTCATGACTCGTGGGAATAACGCCGCCCAATCAGTTAACCTGCTAGAGAGATCGTTCGTTGCTCCCAAGCATGACATCACACTCCCTAGGAAGAAGGTAATGCCACTGTGGCGACCGTACTCCTGGGGGCGACACAAGTGCACTGATGCCCAGCCACTGCTCGATGAATCTGCTGGTACATTGACCCAGACCACTACATTCCCCTCGCACGCTACACGGCCTGAATCTGACCCTGATGAAACTCAGGTTACCCTTCCCATATACAGTTCCATCTTACACGGTGACAAAGAGGAAGCTGCAGATGAAAGTGCAGGTTCGGCCCACCCGCCATCAGACACACCACCGTACTATCAGGGGCCCTGTGCCAGTGCCGTCGCCAACGAGTGGGCCCCCCCCTGCTTGCTCAGGATCACAGCACTTGCAAAGTTGAAGTACTGTGCAGTGAGATGGAAGATGGGGCAACGAGGAGTCCAGACAAGTACAGGGATTCCCTAGCGAGGAGACTTATTTGATTGTTTTCAATGTTGGGACAGCAATTTTTGGGGAGCACTATACTCTGGAGAATGATAGATGGGGCCCACCATACACTGGAACATTCCAAAGGTGGACATCAGACACTGGAGCAGCATTTACAGGGCCCATTATACACTAGAGCATTAGAAATGGGGCCCATTATGTTTGGAGCATTATTTGGGCCCATAAGACAGTGGAGCTTCATCCATGGGGACCAACATATACTGTAGCATTATGTGGAGCTCATCATATACTGTTTCAAACATTATATGGGACCAATGATTCTGTATGGAGAAATAGATGGGCCTCGTCATGAGATGTAAAATGTGAAGTATTTTTCATTGTACTATACCGCTATTTCTCTGCCGTATCGGAGCATGATGAGTTGTGGTATGTGTTAAAGGGGCGCTCTTTCGCCCAGGGCACATGAAAACCTGGAGCCAGCCCTCCCCCCCCCCCACAACTGTAGCCAAATAACCCCCATTTTTCAGTGCGTAACTTGTATTATGAAGTTAATTAAGGTTGACAAGCTTAAGTAAGAAGAATTGATGCTTTTGGCA
Organism: Dendrobates tinctorius; assembly: GCF_039654945.1. Lineage (NCBI taxonomy): Eukaryota > Metazoa > Chordata > Amphibia > Anura > Dendrobatidae > Dendrobates > Dendrobates tinctorius. Next base: position 45,707,528 of record NW_027361684.1, read on the forward strand.
TTCAAATGAGCACTGTAGGTGTGTTTCCTGTCCTCCTCTCACTGCCGACTTTTATTCCCCATTGACTTACATTGGGTTTCGTGTTTCGGGACGACCCCGACTTTTCCCTATAATCGGACGATCTTGCTCGACCCGACTTTTGCAAAAGTGGGGTTTCACGAAACGAAACGCGACCCTAAAAAACCAAAAGTCGCTCAACTCTAATACATACCAATCAGTAAAGCGAATGTGATTACATAATCTTTGTCTGCTGCACCATGGGAAGAAGTCTATTCTTCACTTGAGGACATGGTTGAAGAGCAGGCAGCAGCCAAGTGAAACACTAGAGAAAAAAACAGAAGGAAAATTAAACTTGTAAAGATCAAAAAACAATGTAGACCAAAAAAAGGACAATACTTATGGGTCGCCCTCCCAGCGCTGTGGGGTACTCGGTACCGGGCCGGTGTCAGGGGAATGTGTCACAGCAGCGGTGACCCGGTCCGTGGCCCTGGGCGCCCAAGTCAATGGCGGAATGTCTATGTAGTTAATGGAATAGTTTGTGACGCCACCTGTGGTGTTTGGCAAGCAAGATGTTAAGCCAACGCTGCGTGCAGATCCCCTGGGGCTGATGGTGTGCTGCAGCATAGATGGTGTAGCTCCCCACAGGTGAAGCTGTAACCCCAGGGTAGTGTAATTGTAATAGATGTGGATAGGCGAAGGCGGTGTGGGAATGCTGGTACGCAGATGTAGCGGTGCTGACGGTGTTAGCGCACAAATGAATGGAAGACACCAGGGCTTGCAGTTCCAAAGCTTTACTCACAGTCCGTGGTACACACTGGTGCCTGCGTCTGTGCCGTGTCCTCCGGGGCAGAGACTCAATCAACCTCCCGGGCAAGTCAGGATTCTCCTCTCCAACACTCCGCCAACATGTACCTTTCCTGAACGACTCCTTTATTGTGCCTTAAGGTGTGAAGAGCTCCAGTACCATGGTACTCTGGAGTTCCTCCTGTCAGATGTTCCTAACAACTCTACTCGTATGGCAGACAGCTGTAGCCTCTCTCGGGGACTCCCTTCTCCGGAGTCCTGGCTCTCTATTCAGTTGCTGTTGTGCCCCAAGTCTTAGATGGAAGTAGTGCATTTACAGTCAAATACTCCGCCGGTGTCTGCTGCAGAACCATAAGTGTCCATACAACATCGGGGACCGGACCCCGGCCTTGCGCTGAGAACCTATAGGCAGGGTTCCTCTTCCAACCAACGTCTCCTCTCTGTTCTCCTACTCCTTCGTTCCGCACTGTTCTTTCTCTCTCTTATGGAAGCTTAGGTTGCGGTTCTACGTCTTTCTCCTTCTGTTCCTTTCCCGTGCCAGCTGGCTCTGATCACTGAGGCAGCTGCAGCACTCCTTCTCCTTGGACTCGTCCTCAGACTCTCCTGACTGACTGTCCTTCTCCCGCCTGACCTCCCATCAGACTGACCTCCAGACTCCACTCCTCAGACTGATCTGTAATTCTAAACCTTCCCACTCTTTTATATGGATCTCAACTCCACCCACTTCCCAGCACAGCCAGTGTTCCATGCAGGGAACCACCAGAGGTGCTCTGCTACTCTCTAAGCACTGAGCCGCAATGTGGATATGCAGAACTACCCTGTTGTGTGGGGTGCGAGTGTTGGAGCGTGGAAAGGAGTTCCCACCTTACCTGGATGGTGGGGCACTATACCTTAGGAGAAGGTGCAGTACCTCTGTGGCGACTGAGCCTCAGGGGCGCCACACTTACATTACAGGTAATAGTCCAAAACCACAGCAGTCAGCACAGGCCAGGGACAGACGGCAGCAACAGGAGCCAACCACAGCACCAGGAGACGACCACAGGAAAACCGCTCCACCAGGAGACTCCCACTGCACCACAGAGAATCGGCCAGTCTACATGGAGCAGAAAAAGAATTCAGAGAGACAGACATTTCCAAAGCTTCTATACTTACATAGACAGTGTTGTCCTCACCACGACAGAAAGCAGCACCAGGAGATGAAATGGAGAAAACCGCTGCACCAGGAGACACCCAATGCACCACAGAGAATCAGCCAGTCTACAAGGAACAGAAAAAGCATTCAGAGAGACAGAAATTTCCAAAGCCTCTATACTTACCTACAGTCTTGTCCTCACCACAACAGAAAGCAGCACCAGGAGACAAACAGGAGAAACCCACAAAGTGGGCTCGGTGGAACTCAAAATTTTTGTATTTACAATAAGGTGCTTACGGTTCCCACAGGAATGCGACTAAGGTTAAGCTTTAAGTCTGGATTGGTAGTAGTGTTAGGTTAGTTTAGTCTTTAGTTTAATACTATTAAGATAAATACAACAGTAAAATGTTTAATGTTTATGAAGTATATTGTATGGCATGTTTTGCAAAGCATCCATTATAAAAGAAGAGTTCTCTAAGTTTTATATTATTCCCTTTTCCCTTTTGTTCACCCTTCCTTCCCTTATGAAAAATTATTTGAAAAACAAACAGGAGAACCCTACTGCGCCAAGAGCCAACAGTGAGCCAACCAGGAGCCAACCACTGTACCAGGCCAAGCAACACGTCTAAAATTAAACAAAGAAAAAAATTATTAGAAAGTAAAAAAAGCAGTGAGAGACTGACATTTTTTAAGGTTGTATACTTACATAACCGGTGTTGTGGTATCATCCAGAGTGTTATGGCCTTGCTGTGTCCACACTTCCTTTTATAGAGCTCTCAATTATCAAAAAGATGAATCACTTCCTGGACCAACTCATTAAAGAAACACATGCAATTCCATAGACAGTAATGGCTTTATTTGATGCACTCATCTGCATGCGTGTTAGGTGTCGGATTTCTGTCGCTGCACAGCAAGAATCCCGAGCCTTAGTTCCAGCGGTCTCCCATTCCTCTCCAGCCACAGAGGAGGTTGTTCAGCAAACTCGTCGGTCCAGGCGCTCTGCCCAGGCCAACTCCATGGGTTTGCTTGCTGCTGCCACCTCTGGCACAGCTATGACAATGCAGGCTGCTCGGCAGAGAGATTCTCCAGGGACTAAGTCCTCATGTCGAGCCACTGAGCATGCCCGTGGAGTGATCTCCCATTGGAGATCGAGGGTCACGTGCTCAGGTCCTGCTCGTGTTCGGATTGGCCCATCTGAGAAGCCAGGAAGGTCCCGGACACCCGTGGTTATAAAAGGTTCACATGGCCACTCGCCCATGCGCTATGATAGACTGTATTTACAGACTATGTGGAGCGAGTGATGTATGCATGTATGAATGTCTCTGGTGAATGACTCATTAAGAAACCCCTACCCTTGGTACGCATGTGTTGTGCAGCCTAGCCTGCTAGCGCCCAGGCTTAGGTGTAGGTAGGACAGAGGTTGAGTCTGGCATCAGTCCTCACCAGGGACGCGGCACGCCTCAGTGCACGTGCTCCACTTCATAGCCAGCGTCTATAGCGGCGCTCGCGGTAGCGACGCCGCGCGCTCAGTGGGCCTAGAAGGACTCTAAAACCGTGTCCTTGGGGTAGAGTTCTGTGGCCGTACACTGTGCCCTCTTTTGGCCGGGCTCTGTGAGCTAAACAGGCTCCGGCATCTACGTTCAGCGGTTGTGCGACTCTGTGCATTAACAGAGGTCGCACCTGTTCACATTGGGTGACGTAACCCACGTGTGACTGTTTTTACGCCGCTCTATTCTTCCGCCATTACCTAGCAGCAGTGTACCACCTCTGCACGTGGACCCCAGGCTGCGAACGCACCTACTATTATTTTATAATTTGGTGCGTTCCGCCAGCCCTAACAATGCGCATGACTGCGCATATTTGCCGAATTTTTGCCGCTTCCAAAAATCCAACATGATGCTTTCGCTGGACCCCACCGCACACACCGAAAAACAACGCATGTGTACGCTGACGCATGCGAACTGATGCAAACGCATGCACCGGCATACATCTTGTTAAAGATAGGTAAACATGACGCATGCTGATTGCTGTGGATGAAACGCTGCGCAAACAGACGCTAATGTGAAACCAGCCTTAGACATCCTCTGTTATTTTTCTTCACTGGTGACGTCATGCCATGACAATGCTGCAGCCAATCAGTGAGCTTAGCGGCTCATGGTGCCTCCACAGCCAGAGTCACTGAGCATAATGATTGGCTGCAGGGTTTTTGAAGTAATGTAACCGCCGCAAACGTAACAGCAACGCCGAAGACAAAGCGCTGGACCTGGGAGAGCAAGTAAAGTGCGGTAAACTAAAGTTATCTGACTGAAGACAATCCCTTTAACCATAAAGCATTTGTGGTTTTATAGCTGCATTTCAATGCTTATGGAACAATAGATATATGGAATATTTTATATAAAGGTCTTGTAATTCCTTGTGTTTTCTAAGCTCTATCTTCCTCAATATAGCTTTTGATATTATTAGAGTTGAGCAAATTTGTTCGGGTCCCTGCTTATTCGACAAGCTATAGTGCTTACCGAATAAGCTACAGCGGGAACCCGGATACATGGAGCGCTCCGGCTGATCAGCTGATCGGTGCCGCAGCTGCATGTGTCGCGACTGTGTGACAGTCACAGCACATGCATGGAGAGCCTGTGTGTTGGGCTCTCCATTCATGTGTTGTAACAGTGACACAGCCGCAACACATGCAACTGCGGCGCCGATCAGTTGATCAGCCGGAGCACTCCATGTATCCAGGTTCCCGCTGTAGCTTATTCGGTAAGCGCTATAACTCCAGCCTGGCTTTTTTATGTCTCGGGGTAAGAAGTGGTGTCTTCCTGGGTCTCCTACCATACAGTCCCTTTTCATTCAGACGCCGACGGATAGTATGGGTTGACACTGTTGTACCCCCGGACTGCAGGGCAGCTTGAACTTGTTTGGATGTTAGTCGAGGTTCTTTATCCAACATCCGCACAATCTTGCGTTGAAATCTCTTGTCAATTTTTCTTTTCCGTCCACATCTAGGGAGGTTAGCCACAGTGCCATGGGCTTTAAACTGGCTGCAAGTGTGATTTAGTTATTGCCAACACCTGTTAGGTGCCACAGGTAAGTTACAGGTGCTGTTAATTACACAAATTAGAGAAGCATCACATGATTGTTCGAACAGTGCCAATACTTTTGTCCACCCTCTATTTTATGTTTGGTGTGGAATTATATCCAATTTGGCTTTAGGACAATTCTTTTTGTGTTTTTTCATTTAAAACAAATGAAATGAAGATAATAATACCAAAGAATTTGTGTTTGCAATCATTTTCAGGAAGAAACTGGTGCAAAATCTCTCTCTTGATGCTGCACACGTCATCTCGTTTGCCATAAGTCGGTGACTTATGAATCTGGCCGACCTGTTTCGCTCATCTCTAGTAAGCGCTATAGTTTGTCGAATAAGCAGGGACCCGAACAAATTCGCTGAACTCTAGTTATAATCCAGAATATAATAACCCCACGGTTCTTTATATCACCCTATTGTAAATGACCCTAACAAGACTACTGCACCCCCAGCCTACCGAGCCAAGGCATCAACCAGTGGTCTAAAGAAACACAACAAACTGTTGCAGGTTTGGACGCATCTCTTTTTATTAGAAGAGTATTCTGGTAACAATCTTTAGAGGAACTACAAGAGCAAGTATTCAGTTTTTTAGCACTATAGCAGGGAAAATGAGGCAGGGGAGCGTCACAGAATGGTGGACAACTGAGTTACTTGACTCATTGATTCATGAGAAATTGCTTTCCTTTCCTCTCCATCTTCTGATTGTACTGCATAAAGTTACAACATGTGCAGACTATAGGAAAGAAAGAGTGCAATAGGGTCTTATCCGGGTAGATATTGGAAGAAATAAAAGAAATTTACTCACCCTTTCCAGGAGAGATTAAGGTATATCAGATCAGTTGTCAGCTTGCTGCACGTCCAAAGGTCCACTCCGTGACCGCCAGTATCAATCTTTTATGGAATAAAATTCTTGGACTTATGGGCGCTGCTAGACAAAGTATCACATCCAGTTTATGTAGAAAGATTAACCATTTATTTTCCAACGCGTTTCGAAGTACATCACACTTCTTCCTCAGGGGATGACATGTACGGACAAATGGTGTGTGATGTATGTCCGGGCCTACGAGAAGCAGGACGTCACCGTGCTGCCCAGAGCGGGGAATTTGAAATTTGAACATTGCAAGCTGCCAGCTGGGTATAATGAAAACAAAAGTGACAGTCAGTCGCCTCACTAATAACGCTGTCTAGCTTATTACAAACATATACAGCATCCAGGTAGCAAAGCATCATGGAGACTAAACTGTAAACTGTCTCCTTGGGGTAATGACTACAAGTTTCCCTAATAGCTAACATCACTATGGAGGGACGCTGCTCTCCGGCATCCATCATTAACTGGAACAGCTAGCATCTTCGTCCTTGGTTTCGTGGATGTATATAACTGGAGACAACTCCATCTGTCCATACATGTCAACCCCTGAGGAAGAAGTGTGATGTTCTTCGAAACGCGTTTGAAAATAAATGGTTAATCTCTCTACATAACCTGGATGTGATACTTTGTCTAGCAGCGCACATAAGTCCAAGAATTTTATTCCATAAAACATTGAAAAAGTTACAACAGCCAGAGCTTCTTACCAGCTGTTGTACCTCTGTGAAAACAGACCAAATGAGGAGGGGAAGGCAGTACAAACAGCAATTCAGGCAGGAATCAGTCCATGAGTCTTTTACTAGTGCTGGATATGACAGTGATCTGCAGGAATCATAAGTCACAAGTAATGTATTTTGTGTAACTATATGTGTGTGTATATAATGTTTACATACGTGTGTGTAATATTTTTATGTACGCGTGTTTAGAGTTTGACTTTATGATATTGATGACCTACCCCAAGGATGGTTCATCAAAAATCCGATCGGTGAGGGTGGAGTTACGACACCAAGCTGTCCCGTTGATCAAAGGCTTTCCACTCTTGATGGACATAAACTGTGAATGAGCAGGAACAGTATAATAATAATAATCTTTATTTTTATATAGCGCTAACATATTCCGCAGCGCTTTACAGTTTGCACACATTATCATCGCTGTCCCTGATGGGGTTCACAATCTAAATTCCCTATCAGTATGTCTTTGGAATGTGGGAGGAAACCGGAGTACCCGGAGGAAACCCATGCAAACACGGGGAGAACATACAAACTCCTTGCAGATGTTGTCCTTGGTGGGATGGTTCCAACCACTTTGAAGTGGTCATTGCCACTATATACTGTATTCAATTGATTAGGAGCTGAACTGCAGTTCTCGGTAAGAGCTACTACAAGTTGTCCAGTGAACGGAACTATTACATTTTGGCTTTGTTCACTATATACAGTATATGAAGCCGGAGCTGGTAAAAGCTGATCATTGATGGGTACTGCGTGTCAGAACCCCATCAATCTTATGTAAATTACATTTTCTAAACATAGTTCATCAATAGCAGGACAAAAAATAACTTTAATGTACATTTATTAGTATACATGTGAGTAATGCATGAATTTGTATGTTTGTATAGTACAGATATAATATATCGTATGAGTGTATGTACAACACAATGTTTGTGCATTACCAGCAATACCACATATGTGTATAACAGTACTAATAATAATCTTGATATGGTGCCACTACCATTTACTTAGATTTTTAGCTGAGTTAAAGATGGTAATTTCCTCCCACCTGGCATGAAGGCAGGGGCGTAACAACTGCAGTCGCAGCGGTGATCGCTGCTGCGACCCAGCCCGGCGGGTTAGCTGAAGTGTATTGCGGTGCACAGACCCATCGAGCCAGACAATCAAGAAGCCAGCAGCTGACCTCTGCGTACACATGACTGCGGGCACATGGAAGTGACGTCATGCGCTCACGTCACTTGCATGCTGAAGTATGCTGCCAGATTCAGAAGAGAACGCTGTACGGTGGGGGAGCAGAGGGAAGGTGAGTATTTTTTTGTTAAATCTGCGAATACACGGGAGCCATACTACTACCTGGAAGACTATGGGCTGCACATTATAATACATCAATGACTATGGGCTGTATATATTATATAAAAGCTATGGGCTTGTGTCTTATACTGATATGAAGGTGCATTATACTAAATGGAGAAATATGGAGTGCATTATTATATATAAGACTATGAGCTGTGCATTACACCATATGGAGGACTATGAGCTGTGCATTATACTATATGGACGATTACAGGCTGTGCATTATACTATATAGAGGACTATGGGCTGTGTATTATACCATATGGAGGGCTATGGGCTGTGTATTATACTATACTAGCTGAAGAGCCCGGCGCTGCCCGGGCATAGTAACTAACTACGGTTAGTTATAACAAATTATAATGATTATATGTTATATCTATATATATATAAAGCTGAGTGTATAGCCCCGCCCATTCCACATAGCAACATTCACTATAATATCCCACATCATCCCGTCAACCAGAGCCACCGGACAACTACCACTAATATCCCACATCATCCCGTCAGCCAGAGCTACCGGACTACTACCCATAATATCCCACATCATCCCGTCAGCCAGAGCTACCGGACTACTACCACTAATATCCCACATCATCCCGTCAGCCAGAGCTACCGGACTACTACCCATAATATCCCACATCATCCCGTCAGCCAGAGCTACCGGACTGCTACCCATAATATCCCACATTGTCCCATCAGCCAGAGCTACCGGACTGCTACCCATAATATCCCACATCGTCCGATCAGCCAGAGCCATCGGACTACTACCACTAATATCCCACATCATCCCGTCAGCCAGAGCTACTAGACTGCTACCCATAATATCCCACATCATCCCATCAGCCTGGAGTCAGAACCAGAGCGCTGAGTGGATTTGCCCTGACTTCCATACCAATGATCCCTTTAATAGAAGCCTGGGGTGAGAATCAGAGCGCTGAGGGATTTACCGTAACTTCCATACCGGAGACCCTTTAAGAGAGGCCTGGGTCAGTACCAAAGCGCAGAGTGGATTTTCCCTCACTTCCGTACCGAGAATCCCTTTAAGAGGGGACTTGGGTCAGAACCAGAGTGCTGAGTAGATTTGCCCTCACTTCCATATTGGGGATCCCTTGAAGAGAGCCTGGGATCAGAACCAGAGCACTGAGTGGATTTGCCCTGACTTACATAGCAATGATCCCTTTAATAGAACCCTGGGGTCAGAATCAGAGCGTCGAGGGATTTGCCCTAACTTCCATACAGGAGATCCCTTTAAGAGAGCCTGGGGTCAGTACCAAAGCATTTGAAGGCAACTGCCCTGACTTCTATACCGGGGATCCCTTTAAGAGAGGCCTGGGGTCAGAATTAAAGCACTGGATTGATTTGCCCTGACTTCCATATGCAGTATGCATTTGGCGGCGCATGCGTCCTTTTGAGGGTGCGCTGAGCGCAGCCAAATTGCAACAGGTTGCATTTGGCGCTGGTCGGCGCACCGTCAAAAGGACGCATGCGCTACCAAACGCATACTGCACACGGCTTGCGTCCCCAGTTTTAAAGATAGGGGACGCAGGACGCATGCAGCGTCATGCGCCGGTAGGCGGACCTACCGGAGGAGGCGCTGCAGGGGGCGGGGCTTAGCGGCGGCCGTGCGCAGGCCGTCTCTGCACCCTAAAATGCTAATGTGAAACCACCCTTACTTAGAGCATGGCTTCCAGTGCACATTCCCCACTTTTCCCTTTCTTCTACCCTACACATCTGAATACAGACATGCACCCATCATTAATATATAATTAGTTAATTAGTTATTATTAATCCACCACTGCGCCCCCACCAACTATAAATAGCCATTTTCCACACTTAATAAATATATACATTAATTAGCCTTTGTACTCTTTCATCCAATTCATTAAGTCACTGCATCCTCAACGCCCCCACTATGAGTCTCACGATCCCCCGATTCAAAATATTTACACGCCCCAATTCATTGTCATGTCTTCTCTCTCTCCCACCCCCACCCTCTATTCATTATCAACTACTCTCCCCCCACATTCAATACATCATTTACTCCCACCACACTCAAAATTCATCATTATTTGCTCTCCCCCAGGTCCTCATTTGCTTTCCCCGACCTCCACCTTCAATTCAATTGCTGTCCCCCATCCCTCATTTCATCATTTGCAGTCCCCCTCACTTCATCATTTGCTGTCCTCCTCCCTCTCATCATTCGCAGTCATCCTTCCCCCCTCACTTCATCATCCGCAGTCATCCTTCCCCCTCACTTCATCATTTGCAGTCCCACTTCCCCCCCTCACTTCATTATGTGCAGTCCCATCGTTCATGTGCAGTCCCCCTTCCCCTCCCTCACATCATCATTTGCAGCCCCCTCCATCATTTGAAGCCCCCACTGCATCATTTGCAAATTACAATCCCCTCCATAATCATTTGCAGCCCCCTTCATCATTATTTGAAGCCTCCCTCCATCATTTGGAGATCCCTCCTTTCATCATGATCAGACTCCCCTTTCATCATGTGCAGGTCCCCCCCATTCATCATGTGCAGATCCTCCCTTTCATCATGTGCAGAACCCCCCTTTCATCAAAACCAGAACCCCCCTTTCATCGTGTGCAGACCCCCGTTTCAACATGTGCAGACCCCCCCTTCATCATGTGCACACCCCTCCCTTTTGTCATGTGCAGAACCCCCCGTTTCATCATGTGTATACCCCCTTCATCATGTGCAGAACCCCCCTTTCATCATAAGCAGAACCCTCCCTTTCATCATGTGCAGACCCCCCTTTCATCATGTACAGACACCCCCTTCATCATGTGCAGACCCCCCTTTCATCATGTGCAGACCCCCCTTTCAACATGTGCAGACCCCCTTTCATCATAAGCAGGCAGAACCCCCCCAGCGCTGGGCTCATTTTCATCCCCCCAATGCATGGCTGGGCTGACGCCGCTCACCTGTCCAAAGCGCGCGGTCCCACTCCGGCCTGCACGTGTATGTTGTTTACCGGCACCTGTATACTTCTTGTGTGAGCGGTCACATGGTACCACTCATTAAGGTCATGAATATAGTTGCCTCGCCTATGGCAGTGGAGTGGCGTCCATATTCATGACCTTGCGGTACCACGCGATAGCTCACACTGGGAGAGGATCCTGTGCCACAGACCATCAGAATTGCAGGCACCGCTGGAGGAGGAGTGTATAATGTCATCAAGGGGGAGGGGAGGAGAGGGGGGCGACCCCAGCAATCCCATAGCCCCGTGCCCATGTACCCGTCATATATATCCTCCATCCCATAGTCCAGTGCCCATATACCCATCACACACGCTCCATCCCATAGTCCCGTGCCCATATACCTGTCATACATATCCTCCATCCCATAGTCCAGTGCCCATATACCCATCATACATGCTCCATCCCATAGTCCCGTGCCCATATACCCATCATACATATCCTCCATCCCATAGTCCAGTGCCCATATACCCATCACACATCCTCCATCCCATAGTCAACCATTATGACATCATAAAGAGCGGCTGGGCTTGCAACCTATGATGACATCAGCGTCGCCATGGCAACCATTATTACATCATAATGAGGGGCGGGGCTTGATGCACACACTTTTTCCCCATTATGTAGATAGGGGCAAAATTGTTTGGTGAATTGGAACGCGTGGGGTTAAAATTTGGCTCACAACATAGCCTAGGACGCTCTCGGGGTCCAGACGTGTGACTGCCAAATTTTGTGGCTGTAGCTGCGACGGTGCGGATGCCAATCCCAGACATACACACACACACACACACATACATACATACACACTTTGAGCTTTATATATTAGATAGAGGACTATGGGTTGTGTATTATACTATATGGAGGATGATATAGTATGATGGGTATATGGGCACGGGGCTATGGGATGGCAGATATGTATGATGGGTATATGGGCATGGGACTATGGGATGGACGATATGTATGATTGGTATATGGGCATGGGACTATGAGATGAAGGATGTGTGATGGGTATATGGGCACTCGACTATTGGATGGCGAATATGTATGATGGGTATATGGGCACGGGCCTGTTGGATCGTGGATATGTATGATGGGTATATGGGCACGGGACTATGGGATGGAGGATAATTATAATTTGTTATAACTAACCACAGTTAGTTACTATGCCCGGGCAGCGCCGGGCTCTTCAGCTAGTTATACTATATGGAGGACTATGGGCTGTGTATTTTACTATTTGGAGGATTATGGGCTGTGCATTATATTATATAGAGGACTATGGGGAGTGCATTATCTGCGATGGGGCCCCATGATTGATATGTGTCGCCCCTAGTGAATATAATGGTTTATTTTTTTCTATACATTACATTTTTAATTAGACACATAAAAATTACCTGGACAAAAAAGATATATACTACACAATAATGATGTTATATATTATTACTGAAAAGAAACACAAAGAGGAAGAGATTATGTCATTTGAACTACCGTACTTCTATTTTCACTTACAACATAGAATCTGTGTTATTACCTTCCCCAACCTTCAAGTGAAAAAACAAATGTGTATCTAATGCAAGTACTGCCATGCAAATGCAGATGCCTCTCCTCCGTGTACGCGTATTTCCAAACATACCTGAATTTCAATAATACTTGTCTATCACAAAAGAAATACATTTGTACAACGAGATTGGTTAAGTTTTGTTTTTATTTTAGAAACAGGTTTTAAAATCTGAATAGCATATACATTTATGAAAACATATAAAAATAATAGTTTAAAAAATAGCAACATACATTTATATTTCTTCACGGACATGAAGCAGCAATGGAAGAAGCACAGATGATAGGAGCATTGTGCACACACAGTAAATTGTGATCACTGTTAGTCTGAACAGTAAAGGAGGGCATATTACATAGTATGGCTAATGTAAAGACCAGCTATGGTATATATCATCTTAAATATACATACAGAATTAAAATCATCCTAACAAGCCAGGTTTCTACTGTACATCTCACATTTTGATTTGGCAGAAAAGCACTTGTAGCAGAAAACCAAAAGTGCCTCTATGAACTACGACTCCTATCAGGTTATTTCGGTTGCTGATTGGGAGTTGCCTTTCATCTAAGAGCACAGATGGTTGGCAATATGAAATACTGAAATATTACAACCTCCATTAGATATCATTAGTATAAATCACTATAACATAAATCTCAAGTAGGTTCCATTTTCCCACCACTCTTCTCTTTAGACATTTTCTGCTCCCTGAGATCCTTATTTTGACAGCACAGACAAGATTTTGGCTTTTGTGGCTTGGATTTTTTTTTTTTTAACTGTTGCATATTTACTGACCAGAGTAAGTATGGCACACTGCCTGCATGCACCTATGTAGCCCAATATTTGTACAGATCAGTTATTACTTTCCCACCCAAAACCGCACCCCACCCAAGTTACAATTCTCTTCATTGCGCATCTAATTAGTCAATGACAGCACCCTCTGCTGGACAGGGGCTGTAAAGAGTTTCTTTGATGGGCTTGTGCAATTGTAGCATATCTAAAGAGTGAAGGAACAACCAAAATCATGAAGTGACTCTTCTAAGATGACCCATGCTACAGTCTGTGTCCATATATAAGGGAAAGAAAAAAATTGATGAATGTTCAATGTCCTTTAGTCCATAGTGCCTAATTAAACGTAGTTGCTGGCTGGTCCAGATCGTGCAGCAGAGTATTTGGCAGAGTAGGGTTTCTGATCCCTTGGTGGGCAGTTGCAGCACAGCATGGCACCACCCAGGAGAAGCAAGGCGGCTGCAGCCCACCCAATGTACAGTGAGGCTCCCAGTTCTCTCTTCTGTGCTTCAACCACCAGTGGGTTGTAGAAGTCCCTGATGATGTTGTTTGCAGACCAGGAGACAGGGATCAAAGTAAGGATTCCGGACACGATGAAGACAATTCCACTGACGATCATGATCTTGGCTTTTGAAGACTCATCTTCCACGCAGTTGGTGCACTTTCCTCCAATAATGGACAACATAACTCCCAGGAGAGCCACAACTATGGCTATGACAATAAGAGCTCTGGCTGCTTGGAGATCCTGGGCCAAGGCAAGCATGGAGTCGTAGACCTTGCATTGCATCTGTCCAGTGCTTTGAACAACACAATTCATCCATAGTCCTTCCCAAACGATTTGAGCCACCACAATGTTGTTACCGATGAAGGCAGTAACTCTCCACATAGGGAGGGCACAGCAGACCACAGTGCCCAACCAGCCGATGATGGAAAGGGCGATGCCCAGGACTTGTAGACCCATGGAAGCCATTGCTTCTTTTTCCTTTGCTGAGCTGAGAAATGAGAAAGATGCTGTGTCTTGGATGAAAAGGAGTGCAAGTGTGAGGTGTGAATGCAGGAGGCTAGATATATCCCAAACACCCATGGGAGGAGTTTGTCTGCATTAATCCAGTTCTCCATCTCACAGAAACTCACCAGAAGCCATGAAACTAGTTGAGCTGGATTCTGTGTTTGTCACAACAATGAGTGGTTTCACCCACCCTTCACCTCCCCCATCTTCTGAGCAAAATTGTCGCTGGGCTGTATGTGTCACAAGAGTCAACAGGGTTTCCTAGTATCATATCACTGCAACATGAAAACAGAAAGTCTGGGGACAGCGTATGTATTAATCACAGGAAATAGGGTCATAAAGCTGAAAAAGCTAAATATGTTACCTCATCCTGTTGTCATACAGGTCACAGATGACTAATCATGTATGTGATATGCCGTGTGCCTCTAAGCCCACCTTTATGGACAGTATCCCCTAGAAATTAATGTTCATGTACTGTATGAAATCGGCACAAGAAATATACACAGAATGCAGGAATCTGAGCAGTGAATTGCCTGTAGAAAAGAGCCGCTGGCACACATTTGTGCCAGGAAATTTTCGTCACAAACGATCAAAACTGCTTAAATCGAATGAAAAATCACTACATTTTAAGCTTTTACATTTATGGGACTGATTTGAAGTTTGTGAACAGAAAAGCAGCAGAAAATGTTTTCAAATCTGTCTTGGAGGGCAAAAGAAAAACTACATAGCCACTAATAGAAGGGAGGCGTAATAACTAGAGTGGTCAAGATATTTGCTTCATTGCCATTAGAACGGAAAATAAATGGAATTGTTCCATTAAAGCCCTCTTATTGTTCCTGCACATTTTTCCACAAACTACCTGACCCCTTTTTTAATATTTACGTCAGAAATATTCTTGAAAAATTCAATATCTGCTGCACCATATTTCTCCATACATGTGAGTCACGTTGGGTACCTACCAGGTTCCTGAGAAAGCTATGTTGTGGTGGTGACCCTTCTCTCTCCTGCTCTCTGTTTTTGGGGATTACAAAGTTCAACTTGTTAAATTTTCACTTTCTAAATTCTTTGTTCAACTGTGAGATACGTGGAGCCGGATGTATCTGACAGCCACTTTTTGCCTTATTGCAATTATAATGTATGCTTAATCCCTGGTTTTCTTGTGTTCAGCCTTATGGGGCATTTGAGCTCCATACAGGGAAAACAAAGCCCTGACCCTTAGTATTACAAGCTGTATAACATTTAACTTGCTGAAAATACACTGTAAATGACTCACATGTGCTACTGCTAGGAGTGCCGAAGAAGGAATTAGGGGAATAGGTGGCGGAGGCCCCCTGGACACCAATTACCCCCTTTTACCTTCCCTATAATCTAGTCCTGTACAGTACATACAGGCATCCTACAGTGTGGCTGCTGAAATTCGCAGGTGGCCATATATTTGGTGTGGCACATGACAGCATCACATCCATAGCCGTTCTGCAAAAGAAACCACTATAAGTCATGTGTGTCAGATATGTGACATTTGTGGGAACAGGATGGCACGGATAAAAGTGCCACCAAATAGCTGAAAAAGATGACCTTCTTCAAAAAGTCGTTGTACAGCAGACGTTTCTGTCTAGACCAAATCTTACACTATTTTTCTGTCAAAAGTAATCATCTTTATCAGATTTACATTGCTGCCTCCATAGATAACAGTCATCAATGAGGCCACACCTTAATGGGGATATCTGTTCTAAAGAAAAAGCTGCACACAAAAACAATGCAGCTAAAATAAATAGACAAAAGAAATCTACGCCTACCATAAATGTTAGCTGTTGGCCAAACAATCGTTCAGCTGAAAACTTTCTCTCACAACTCCCTCATACACAGTAAAGGAACTCTCGGCACTCCTGTGTTCTCTAAAGCCGCAATACACATTAGATGGCTGTCAGCCAAACAATGCATAGGCTGAGTGCCCGATCGACAGCCATCTCAGCCAACTTTTCCATACTCAGGAGCGTTCTCTCGGCCCAACACTCCTTTGTTCTCTAAAGCCGGCCATACAAATGAAATGGCTGTTGGTCAAACGATGCATCAGCCGATTGATCAGCCAACCGCCATCTCAGCTGACTCTTCCATACACAAGAGCGTTAGCTCAGCTGAGTGCTCCTGTGTTCTCTATGAGAAACCCTCTTGGTGACATGTTGGCAGGCAGCTTATCTCCTGGAGAACAATGTGATCGGCAGTCGGAAATTTGCAATTGACATATTTCCTGAACATCAGTTTGCCGGCGTCCCCATACATATTAGACTGTCAGCTGAACCCGTCAA
Source organism: Dendrobates tinctorius (assembly GCF_039654945.1). Classification (NCBI taxonomy): domain Eukaryota; kingdom Metazoa; phylum Chordata; class Amphibia; order Anura; family Dendrobatidae; genus Dendrobates; species Dendrobates tinctorius. The sequence goes on from NW_027361684.1 coordinate 45,724,141, forward strand.
TATTAGAGGGCGTTCAGCCAACATTAGGCCAATGTGTATAGGGGCCCTAAAGCATCACCGATTTTGTGACGCAACAGCGATATCGCTAGCGATATCGCTACATGTGACACTTACCTCCGATTGGCCCCTCCGCTGGATATCACTGATCGCGTGAGATCGTCCTGGTTCATTTCTCGTCGTCAGCTTCCTGCTGGCGCCGATGAGAAACTCATGGATGCAGGAGGAAGTCGTCATCAGAGCTGCCGTCTGACAGGTAAGTAACGACCGCCAACCCAACCTCTGCTGTATCACTGGTGAGATCTGCCTGTTTGGCAGCTCACTAGTGACCATTTAGCGATGCACCAGCGATCCTGACCGGGTCGTATCATTGTCGAGATAGCTGCTGCATCGCTAAATGTAACGGGACCTTAAGGCCCCGTTACACATAACGATGTCCCAGCAATCCCACAAAAGATCCGACATGGATAGGATCGCTGGGACATCGTTAGGCTGATCGCTGGTGAGATGTCACATAGACAGCCCCTCCAGCGATCAGGACCACCGAGCAAGCTGGTTTCCAATGTAAACATCGGGTATCTAAGAGCCGCACGGCTCCTGGATACACGCTGTTTACCTTGGAAACCAGCGTGTACGTCAGTTTCCAAGGTAAACAGCGGGTATCCAAGAGCCGCATGCTAGCCAGCGGGAGACCAGCGATGAAAAAACGGCCCAGGCCGATCGAGCACAATCAGTGATACCCGGCAGGGGGGCCAGTCGCTGATCCCCGTCACACACAGCGATCTCGCTGGCGAGATTGCTGTGGCGTCACAAAATCAGACAGGGCCTACAGTGTGTTACAGGGTCTTTAGCGTGAGCCACTGCCAGACTTCCCTAGCAGCATGCTTATCTCTGTGCTGAACAAAATGATCTGCCATTGAAAATAAACAGCTTCAATCTTCTTGTCCTCTGTTCTTGTCATCATTGAGAGGCCCTCATACATATTAGATGGTCAACCTATGACAAAGTGCTCCCGTGTGCACCAGAAACGCGTCAGGTTTCCTTTTAATTAACGCTATTTTAATGTTTAGCAAATACATTTTTGTATTTTAATATATGGATGGACGTGCCAGAAAAAAATCCTTTCCTTCTCTATATTGGCTGCACTCACTAGTAGGATGGTCACCAACCTTTGAAGTTCCTACCTCAGCAGATTCATGGTACAGTGTGGTAAGCTCCACAACCTGCATTGTATTTTATATGGTATGCATTGCTGAATACCCACCACTTTCCCATGCTCCTGTATGCCCCATGTGAACTGCATTGTATTTTATATGGTATGCATAGCTTACCCATCTTCTTGTATCCATAATTGTACTCCATCTTGTTATCTTTGCCACACATCTAAGTGGTCTGTATTAAGGGCCTGTCACACTAAGCGATATCGCTAGCAATATCGCTATAACGTCACTGTTTTTTGTGACGTTATAGCGATATTGCTAGCGATATCACTATGTGTGATACTTACCTCCGACCGCTCCCCCGCTGGTTATCGCTGATCACGCGAGAACGTCCTGGACCGTTTCTCGTCGTCAGCTTCCTGCTGGGCTTCCTGCTGTGGAGACGAGCGACGCGTGGACGCGGGCGGGAGAACGTCAGGATCGCCTCGTCTGACAGGTAAGTAGCGACCCCCGACCCCTACGATGTCGCTGGTGAGATCTGCCTTTGTGGCAGCTCACTAGCGACCACTTAGCGATGCACCAGCGATCCTGACCGCGTCATATCGCTGGTCGGGATCGCTGGTGCATCGCTAAGTGTGAGAGTACCTTAACCCCTTCCCCCTTTTATGACCTGTGCTTAAATCTGCATTTGGCCTGGGCAGTCACTCCCCACTTTCACTCACACCTGATTGTCTTTAGCTGCACATATATTCAGCACCATGGGTCTGCTCCAGACGTAGTCAGTTCCATCAATTTCAAAATCCTTATTTCAAAGTACTGATTTCTAAATACTCTGAATTAGACTAGAATTGGGCTGGAATTTGACTGCAAGGTAACAGCCTATAACACCACAACAATGTTTCGCCTTCTTTTTACTATCACCCCCATACTACTCTATTTCTCCCTAACTCCTGCAATCCCCCCTCCTAGTAAGGAACTATTCATCTCCCCCTCCATTCTCCCCAGCCACCTAACCTTCTCCTCACAACTGTTCCTCCACATACAATCCTTTTTCTCCAGACACACATGGCCACATCATGTCCTATCCTGCTCCCACTTTTAATGCTCTGTCTACTACTCCTTATTGCTGGCGACGTATCCCCAAATCCTGGCCCTCCTCAACACATCCCTACACTCACTTCTACCACCCTGCCACGATCCTCTACATGTCCTCGCAACCATGATAACCTCATACCCATTCATCCAGCCCCCACTCCCTCAACCCCCTTACCTGGAGCCCTATGGAACGCACGCTCTGTCTGCAACAAGCTATCACTTATCCATGACCTCTTTATCACCAACAAACTCTCCTTCCTCGCCATCACTGAAACCTGGCTCACTCCCTCTGACACAGCCTCTCCAGCAGCGCTTTCCTATGGCGGATTCCATCTCTCTCACTCCCGTCGCCCCAGCAACAAACGTGGTGGAGGAGTTGGCTTGCTCCTGTCTGATACCTGCTCCTTTACCCCAATTCCTCTGCCACCCTCTGCTACTCTTCCCTCGCTCGAGGTGCACTCCGTCCGCATCTATTCCCCCTCCAACCTCCAACTGGCTGTCATCTACCGCCCCCCGGAACTAGCCATCTCCACCTTTCTCGACCAATTCACCACCTGGCTACTCCATTTCCTTTCTGCTGACATCCCCACCATCATCATGGGCGACTTCAACATCCCCATTGACACTTCCACCCCAGCTGCCTCTAAACTTCTATCGCTCACGGCTTCCCTCGGCCTCACTCAATGGTCCTCTGCGGCCACTCACAAAGATGGTCACACACTGGACCTTATCTTCACTCGTCTCTGTTCCCTCACTAATCTCAATAACTCACCCCTCCCCCTGTCTGACCACAACCTCTCTTCCCTCTCCTCTCCTACTGCGCAACCCCCGCTCCATAAACTCGCTCACCCTCGCAGAAATCTCAAACACCTCAATTTACAAACACTCCCTGAGTCCCATCTCCCTCTTTCAGACATAGCTTCCCTTCATGACACAGATGCTGATGCCACTTTTTATAACACCACAATAACAGCAACACTTGATTCGGCTGCCCCCCTCACGCATAGCAAAACTCGAACAATCAACAGGCAGCCCTGGCTGACCAGCCTGACCAAAGAACTGAGATGGTTTTCCAGGGCCGCTGAGCGGAGATGGAAGAGAACCCATTCTACTGAGCACTTCAACGCATACAAGCAGTCCCTTGTCAGCTTTAAGTCCACGCTCTCTGTCGCAAAACAAACTTACTTCGCATCTCTCATATCCTCTCTGTCTCACAACCCTAAAGAGCTCTTCAACACTTTCAATTCTCCACTCCGTCCCACAACACCTCCTCCCCTCCTCTCATTTCTGCTGACGACTTTGCCTCCTTCTTTAAGCAGAAGATCGACACGATCAGATAAAACTTTGGCCCGCAGCCCCAATGCCCCTCTTAGCTGCTCAGCCCTGTCCTGCAAAAGCCAACTTCTCCACCATGACAGAAGATCAGGTCTCCACACTTCTGTCAAGATCACACCTCACCACTTGTGCCCTCGACCCACTCCCGTCTCACCTCATCCCTAACTTGGCCACAGTCCTCATCCCATCTCTAACACACCTATTCAACCTTTCACTTACAAATGGTGTCTTTCCCTCATCCTTCAAACATGCCTCAATCACACCCATCCTCAAAAAGCCCTTCCTTGACCAATCCTCTGTGTCTAACTATCGCCCAATATCTCTTCTCCCTTATGCCTCAAAACTACTGGAACAGCATGTATATCTTGAACTGTCCTCCCACCTCTCCTCCTGTTCCCTCTTTGACCGGTTAAAATCTGGCTTCCGACAGCATCACTCAACTGAAACTGCCCTAACTAAAGTCACTAACGACTTACTAACTGCCATGAGCAAGAGACGCTACTCTGTCCTCCTTCTCCTGGACCTGTCCTCTGCCTTCGACACCGTAGACCATTCCCTCCTGCTACAGTCTCTCTCATCTCTTGGCATCACAGACCTGGCCTTATCCTGGATCTAATCATACCTAACAGACCGAACATTTAGTGTCTCCCTCTCACACACCACCTCCTCACCTCACCCCCTGTCTGTCAGTGTTCCCCAAGGCTCTGTCCTAGGACCCCTACTGTTCTCCATCTATACCTTCAGCTTGGGACAGCTCATAGAATCCCAAGGTTTGCAGTATCACCTCTATGCCAATGACACGCAGATCTACCTATCTGGACCCGACCTCGCCTCCTTACTGACTGAAATCCCACAATGTCTGTCTGCTATCTCAGCCTTCTTCTCTGCTCGCTTTCTCAAACTGAACATGGACAAAACAGAATTTATCATCTTTCCCCCATCTCACTCTACCCCTCCACCAGACCTATCCATCAATGTCAACGGCTGCTCTCTTTCCCCAGTCCCGCACGTTCGGTGCCTTGGGGTGATCCTCGACTCTGCGCTCTCTTTCAAACCACATATCCAAGCCCTCGCCTCCTCCTGCCGCCTCAAACTCAAAAATATTTCCCGGATCTGCTCATTCCTCAACCACGAAGCCACAAAAACACTAGTGCATGCTCTTATCATCTCCCGCCTCGACTACTACAACCTCCTACTCTCTGGCCTCCCCTCTGGCACTCTGGTTCTGCTCCAGTCCATCCTTCACTCTGCTGCCCGACTAATCCACCTGACTCCCCGCTATTCCCCAGCCTCCCCCCTATGCCAGGCCCTTCACTGGCTTCCTATTGCGCAGAGGCTACAATTCAAAACCCTAACCATGGCATACAAAGCCAACCTCCATACATCTGTGACATGGTCTCTAGGTACCTACCCGCACGCAACCTTCGATCATCTCAAGATCTCCTTCTCTACTCCCCCCTTATTTCTTCTTCCCACAACCGCATACAAGACTTCTCCCGTGCTTTCCCCATACTCTGGAACTCCCTGCCGCAACACATCAGACTCTCACCATCAACGGAAACCTTCAAGAAGAACCTGAAGACCCACCTGTTCCGACAAGCCTACAGCCTGCAATGATCCTCGGTCTACTGAACCACAGCAAGACCTGCTCTACCCTCTCCTACTGTATCCTCACCCATCCCTGTAGACTGTGAGCGCTCGCGGGCAGGGTCCCCTCTCCTTATGTACTTGTGTGTACCTTGTCATACACATGTTTATTATATTTGTCTACATTTCCCCTTTTCACATGTAAAGCACCATGGAATAAATGGTGGTATATAAATGCATAATATCAATAATAATAACCTCTTCCTCCAGAACATTGAGTAGCTGAATACCACAAAAGGCAGTGCCACACTCTGGGCACACTGTGCATCATAGCCATGGAAAATGCCACAAACAGAGCTGCATTACATTAATAGTAAAGGACTTAATAAGGGTCACTTAAGCAACTTCAGCAGATATGGCTGCACACTGACCTTATTATTACCCTATAGTCAATGGCCCGATTCAGACAAATAATTTTAAAACCAGACAAGAAATTGTGTCCAATGGAAAAAAAAATTGAATAGATTACAACGACCATAGAAAGCATGGACTTTGGATCCACTTAATGAGTATAATTTTGAAAAGATGATTCGTTTGGGGCAATAAAAATGAACAATTACAAAATGCTTCTAATAATTGCCCCTTAATACCCTTACACGGTAAATACCCCACACACAGTGAATATCACCACACATAGTAAACCTCCCCCAGCCCCTTTATACTAAATCTCCCCCACACAGTAAATTTCCACCACCACAGCAAATCTCCCCCACTCTAATTGTTCACTGGGTGCCTGTGTGATGTACATTCTGTGAGTCGGCATCAGCTTGACAACCAGCTCAGAGACTGCCGACTCCCAGTCCGGGGAAGGCAGCAAAATGCAACCTCCGGGGGAGACACTTCAGACCACCACATTAGGTGGACCGACTGCGCCCTCTTGCCAGCTGTGCCCAGGGAACATGACCCGGCTCCCCCCCAGATACAATTCTGCCACTACCAAGAAAAGAGCCCTTTTCACAGTTTTTGGAAATCAAAATAAGTTTTGGCATTTAAAGGGGATATCCGTGAAGGGGCAACTAATGTACATGTTACAGAAGAAGTTATACATTTTATTATAGACTTGGTTTCTGTTCAGTCCACCAACGGCTACAGATTTGTTTGCACACAGTGTGTCCTTGGCTGTGTAATATGTACATAGGGATCTATGAATGTATTCCTTAAATAAATGACCGACTATTGCATACACTGTTGATTATTTAAAACCTGTTACAAAATCTGTAGTAGCAACCTACCAACATTAAAGGCCCACATACACGTTAGATTGCTGGCAGTTAAATTATTGTTTGACAGCTATCTCCCTATAATCTAGAACACACGACTCAACCAAGTGCTCCCCTATTTTCTATTAGAGAAGAGCTGCCAAACTATCTTGTTGCTGAACAAAATGGCCACCTACTGGAATTCTAATTTCCTGATCCTTTCCCCCCCAACATCATCCATTTGGAGAGAGTCAGGTGTCCAACCATACACATTGGCCGATCATGCCAGCTTCAATGTTTAATAGATAAAAATGCCCAGCGAAATGAGTCACCGGTTGTCTACTGTTAATCTGACCTTTACTGTGTATTTGGACAGTATGACTGTCCCCCGGGAGCACCCTGTGAATTGAAAGAAGGTTGGGGCATACTGTACATGATTTCAACATGGCTAATCATTTACCCACCTTGAAGGTAATTGTCCCCAGAGGTATGTGACATATTTTTATATGCCTCTTTTTATAGCAGTTAACGTGCAAATCTAGACAATAGGGAGTCCGGAATGATATATATTCCTTTGGCCAGCTCTAGATCTGAGACCCATATGAATTGTGCCACCATAGATATATTTAATGAGCTGTTCTCATCAAGGACACTCAAGGCACATTGTAATAATAGTTTTTATTTCTATAGTGCCAACATATTCCACAGCACTTTACTTTTTAGAGGGGACTTTCTCCAGACAATAAAAGACATTACGGAATAACACATAACACAGATACCAAAAGAAGTGAGGGCCTTGCTTGAAAGCTTCCAATCTGTGACAGGATATGCCATAAATATCTAAAACTAGCTGAAGAGCCCGACTCTCCCCGGGCATAGTAACTAACTGTGGTTAGTTATAGCAAGTTATAATTATCCTCCATCCCATAGTCCCGTGCCCATATACCCATCATACATATCCTCCATCCCATAGTCGAGTGCCCATATACCCATCACACATCCTCCACCCCATAGTCCCATGCCCATATACCCATCACACATCCTCCATCCCATAGTCCCATGCCCATATACCCATCATAAGATAAAACAAACGAAAAAACCGAGGAAAATGTCCAATAATTAAAATTTCTTTATTTTATTATTTAACAGACAAATGTATACATTATATATATAATTAAAATAAATTAAATAAGGGGAGGCCAATGCCAAAATGAAGGCACAGCCTGGGGACAGCTGTAAATACTTAGTAAAATGCACCCACAATAATAACATACAAAATCAAGTGAAAACAAACAATAAAAAATATAATTAATGTATAATATATATATATATAAACATATATATCAAGTGCAAAACTACAGATGATAAGTGCAAGCACATAAAGTGCAATGTGCCTCGGTGATGTAGTAAATCAGCGCTTATAATATAAATATAATGAAAAAATAATAATAAAATAATGTGAGCACATTGTAGATACCTTTCAGCTGCTTCTGTCCCCAGGATGTGCCAGCCCCGACGCGCGTTTCGGCGTACCTTCGTCAGGGGGCTGGCACATCCTTGGGACCCTGACGAAGGTACGCCGAAACGCGCGTCGGGGCTGGCACATCCTGGGGACAGAAGCAGCTGAAAGGTATCTACACTGTGCTCACATTATTTTATTATTATTTTTTCATTATATTTATATTATAAGCGCTGATTTACTACATCACCGCGGCACATTGCACTTTATGTGCGGCAGTTTATTATTTATTATTAATTATCCCAGCATTTGGTTTTAAATATATGTGTATATATATTTATACAGGGATTTTTTTGCACACGTTTTTTATTCACTATTTTATATCACATTGCACTTTATTTGTGGTAATATATCTATTATTAATTAATTAATTTTTTTCAGTGTATATCTATTTTTATTTTATTATTTTTTACACAGTTCTTTCTTGCTTGCACTTATCATCTGTAGTTTTGCACTTGATATATATGTTTATATATATATATATATTATACATTAATTATATTTTTTATTGTTTGTTTTCACTTGATTTTGTATGTTATTATTGTGGGTGCATTTTACTAAGTATTTACAGCTGTCCCCAGGCTGTGCCTTCATTTTGGCATTGGCCTCCCCTTATTTAATTTATTTTAATTATATATATAATGTATACATTTGTCTGTTAAATAATAAAATAAAGAAATTTTAATTATTGGACATTTTCCTCGGTTTTTTCGTTTGTTTTATCTTATTTGTCCGAGTTGTCTTTTATATATATTTTCCATGGGTGCATAATTATGATTTTTAGGTGAATTTTATACTGCACTTTCCTTGAGTTATCTTATTCCATATACCCATCATACATATTCGCCATCCCATAGTCGAGTGCCCATATACCCATCACAACACACATCCTTCATCTCATAGTCCCATGCCCATATACCCATCATATATATCATCCATCCCATAGTCCCGTGCCCATATACCCATCATACATATCTGCCATCCCATAGTCCCGTGCCCATATACCCGTCATACATATCCTCCATCCCATAGTCCAGTGCCCATATACCCATCACACATCCTCCATCCCATAGTCCAGTGCCCATATACCCATCACACATCCTCCATCCCATAGTCAACCATTATGACATCATATTGAGCGGCGGGGCTTGATACGCACACTTTTTCCCCATTATGTAGATAGGGGCAAAATTGTTTGGTGAATTGGAATGCGTGGGGTTAAAATTTCGCCTCACAACATAGCTTAGGACACTCTCGGGGTCCAGACGTGTGACTGCCAAATTTTGTGGCTGTAGCTGCGACGGTGCGGATGCCAATCCTGGACATACACACATACACACACACATATACATACACACACTTGAGCTTTATATATTAGATATCCAGAAAAGGGGTCTTCATCTACTATTTTTCCTGGTAAAGGAACCATTGACTACTGTATCCAGATGGAGAAACGAGTGTACATGTGCATGGTTCCCGTCCATTCACATCTATCAGGGTCACATATATAGCCATCTGCCTCATTATTCATTCCCAATCTCCATTTACAATGGTGTTTGAGGGGCCCATGTTCCATAGATACAAATCCCAGATATGGGACCCACATCCGTCAAGTATTTATGTCATACTCAGTGGATAAGCCATACAGTGCAAAGCTGGCAATACCACTTTAATGCTTCACAATGCATATTTATAGGGCCCCATCAACTTTATACATGGGAAAACTGTCTGTCATGTCCGCCATGTCTGCCTTGTCTGTTTTGCCTCAAGAACCCCTGGAGCGGTGTGCACGCACATCTCGTGTCTGCTATCCTGCATGTTCCCTAGAGCAGTGTGCACACTCACCTCATGTCTGTTGAGCTTCAGATGCCTGCGTTTCTGCTCTGCCTTCTGTGATCATCTCGTCATGTCTAGAGTCCCTGATCATGTGTCCTTCCTATGTTCTGGCATAGGCTGGTTCTGCATTCGTGAAGATATGGATGAACTCTTTATGCATCAAATGGCCAAGTTCTCCAAAAAATATGACATAGTTGTCATGGGAGATTTCAACTATCCAGACATTTGTTGGGAATCTCTCTCAGGCAAAACTAACAGGTCAAGGAAATTCTTATCCTCTCTTGCTGACAACTTTATCTTCCAAAAGGTAGGGGAGAAAACAAGGGGAACTGCTACCTTGGATCTAATCCTTATAAACAGGGAGGAAATGGTTGAGGAGGTAAAAGTGGCTGGGACCCTAGGAGATAGCGACCATGCTATTTTAGAATTTTGGATAACTAGAGGAGGAAGACCTGTGAAGACTCAGACGTCAAGGTTACATTTCAGAAAGGCAGATTTTAAGGGATTCAGAGAGAGAATTGGAGGGATCCAATGGCTGGATATCCTTAAAGACAAAAATGTCCAGGAAAGATGGGAAATCTTGAAGAATGAAATTCTCAAAGCACAATTGTTAACAATTCCGAAAAGAGGGACGAATAGGAAGCATTTAAGGAAGCCAGGATGGATGAACACAGAACTTAAGCACATGCTAAAAAGGAAGAAAAAAATGTTTATAAAATGGAAAGAGGGAGGCATATCTAAAGAAGAATATAATGCTGTCTGCAGAACCTGCAGGGCACAAATCAGATTATCTAAAGCTGACAATGAATTGAGGCTTGCAAGAGATGTCAAAAGCAATAATAAAGGATTTTGGGGATATGTCAAAAGTAAAAGAAAAGTCAAAGATCCTATAGGATTTTTACAGGATGAAAATGATGAAATGGTAAGACAGGATGTTGAGAAGGCCGAACTTTTAAATTCCTATTTTGCATCTGTTTTCTCTCAGAAAGGAAATGTAACATCAACTGTTCTTCACTGTCCTATTAAGGGAATAGAAGAATCCAGGATATCTATAAACAGAAAGATAGTGAGGAAACACTTAGCTAACCTAAATGAATTCAAGTCTCCAGGTCCAGATGAATTACACCCCAGAGTACTGAAGGAGATAGCAGAAGAAATTTTTGAACCCCTCTCCATAATCTTTGAAAATTCTTGGAGAACAGGAGAAGTCACAGAAGACTGGAGAAGAGCAAATGTTGTTCCTATCTTCAAAAAGGGGAAGAAGGTGGACCCAGGCAACTATAGGCCGGTGAGTCTGACTTCTATACCAGGAAAGATCTTTGAACAAATTATTAAACAACATGTATGTCAGTACCTGGATAAGAATGAAGTGATTAAACAGAGTCAGCATGGGTTTGTAACTAATAAGTCATGTCAGACTAACTTAATTTCCTTCTATGACGGAATCACTGATTGGGTGGATCAAGGAAATGCTGTAGATATAGTATATCTTGACTTCAGCAAAGCATTTGACAAAGTATCTCATACAATCCTTATTGAAAAAATGACTAAGTATGGAATCAACAAGGCAACTGTTAGGTGGATTCATAACTGGCTTAGTGATCGGACCCAAAGAGTGGTCGTAAATGGCTGCACATCCAGTTGGAAGAATGTCTCAAGTGGGGTACCACAGGGCTCTGTCCTGGGCCCTGTATTGTTCAACATCTTTATCAACGATTTAGATGAAGGAATTGAGGGTAAACTGATTAAATTTGCTGATGACACAAAGCTAGGATGGATAGCTAATACTAGAGAAGAGAGAGAGGATTCAAAAAGATATAAATAAACTGGAGAAGTGGGCAGCAACTAACAGAATGGTTTTTAACAGGGAAAAATGCAAAGTACTACATCTGGGCAATAAAAATGAAAAAAGCATATACAGAATGGGAGGAATAGGGCTAAGCAACAGCACACGTGAAAAAGACTTGGGTATACTAATAGATCACAGACTGAATATGAGTCAACAGTGTGATACAGCAGCAAAAAAGGCAAATGCAATTCTAGGATGTATTAACAGAAGCATACAGTCTAGATCACGTGAAGTCATTATTTCCCTCTACTCCTCTTTGGTCAGACCTCATCTGGAATATTGTGTCCAGTTTTGGGCACCACATTTTAAAAAAGACATCAACAAACTGGAGCAAGTTCAGAAAAGAGCAACCAGAATGGTGACCGGTCTGCAAACCCTGTCTTATGAGCAAAGGTTGCAGGATTTGGGATTGTTTAGTTTGCAAAAGAGAAGACTGAGAGGAGACTTAATAGCTGTCTACAAATATCTAAAGGGCTGTCACATTGTAGAAGGATCAACTTTATTCTCATTTGCACAAGGAAAGACTAGAAGCAATGGGATGAAACTGAATGGGAGGAGACACAGATTAGATATTAGAAAAAACTTTTTGACAGAGTGATCAATGAGTGGAACAAGCTGCCACAAGAAGTGGTGAGTTCTCCTTCAATGGAAGTCTTCAAACAGAGGCTGGACAGACATCTGACTGGGATGATTTAGCGAATCCTGCTTTGAGCAGGGGGTTGGACCAGATGGCCCAGGAGGTCCCTTCCAACTCTACGATTCTATGATTCGTCTCTGCATGTCTGAAACCCTGATCATGTGACCTTTCCTAGGATCCTGCACTGTCCGGTTCTGCAATTGTTTCTGCATGTCTGGAATCCTGATCATGTGACTGCGCTCTGTGATCCTAGAGGAACTGAACTGGAAGCTCTTCCCTGGTCCTGACCCGGAAGTGGTTGTGCTATGCCCTATATCAGACCGCCCCTTCCTATGCTCAGGGCCTGAGTATTGTGTTGCTTCCCTGCATGGCTGCTTGGTCTGCTGGGTCGCTCCCTCTATTCTGTGCCCTTGCACTCTGCTCTGTCGTGCGTCTCTGCACACACTCCGTGCTCGTATTCCGTCTCTTGTCTCGTGTCTTGTCTAGTGTTTGTCCTTCTTGCCATGTTTGTCCGTGCCTTGCTTTGCCTTGTAGTACGTTCTATGTTCCCTGCCTTGCCTGTTTTTGCTATGCCTTGTTCCGTACCTAGCCTTGCTCTGCCTTACTCCTCGCTCTGTACCTTGTGTTTCGTGCGCCCTTGCACTTTCCGTACTAGGCTTTGCCGTGCTCGCATGAGTCTCTGTCCTGTACCTTTGCCTAGCCCTGCCTTGTGGCTCCGTGCCCTCGTACACGTGCCTGGTCGCCCTGTGCCTGCCTGTTGTGCCTCAGCCGTGCTGCCTCTAGTAGTGCTCGCCTGTGTGCCTCAGCCGTGCCCGCCATCCAGTGCTATAGTGGTTACCGGCTGTGTGAGCTGCAGCTGTGCCACCTCTAAGTCGTGCCCGCCTGCTTATGCCACCGTCAGTACCGCCTGCCGGTGCCCCGGCCGTGGTTTCCGTGCTCCCTTGCACGCACGCTGGTTTTCGAACTGTGCCTTTTCGTGCTACTCTTGCACAAAGTCTTTTGCTCTTTGCTCTGCTCTGAACCCTGTCTTGCCTGTGCCTCTCCCTGGCATGCCTCTTGGCATGCTCAGTCCACCGTCCCTGTACCTGTCCCTGGCGTGCCCTCTGCACGCACAGGCCTCCGTTCTTGTACTCTGTCCCTGGCGTGTCCTCGCACGCGCAGGCCACCGTCCTTGTGCCTCTCTACCTGGCGTGCCCTCTGCATGTGCAGGTCTCCGTCCCTGTACCTGTCCCTGGCGTGCTCTCTGCACGCGCAGGCCTCCGTTCTTGTACTCTGTCCCTGGCGTGTCCTCGCACGCGCAGGCCACCGTCCTTACACTCTGTCCCTGGCGTGCCCTCTGCACGCGCAGGTCTCTGTCCTTGTACCTGTCCCTGGCATGCCCCTTGACATGCGCAGGCCTCCGTCCTGTGAACCTGACCCGGGCGTGTTCGTTGACACGCATCATGTCGCTAACCTTATCTTGTCTCCTTTCATGGAATCCTGGATTACTTTCGGATGTCGGGATCCTGCCGATTGCCTACAGAGTCTGATGTCCCGGTTGATCGTAGTCCGCTGTCCGGAGTCCGAAGTCATCGTGCCCTGCCTACCTTCAACACGTACCATGCCTTGGACCTCGGCGTGCCCTTGCACGCACCCTGCTATGTGTTCCCTGTGTATTTACGTTTGGCACCTGTTATTACCCTGAAGTGTTCCTTAATGACGTTACTTTGAACTAACGTCTTGTCTCGCCTTGTCTTGTTTCCCTGAGCCGGCCGTCTGGTCCAGCTGCTGTGGTGGCTTACCCCCTTGGTCTTGCCCCTGACACTCCCTGTATAGGGGGTGGATTCTCACTAGGTCAGCTCGCCCTAGGTGGGTGGGTGCCACGGCCCAGAGGGTCCACTCATTCAAAAGAAAAACGACTCAGCTTAAGCTGACGCTCGTCACACTGTCATTTCAGCATACATCAAAAGAGATATCATAATTAATTACTCTACTAATACGGAGGCATCATGCAGTATAGGTTTTATTTAAAATGGTAGTCAATGGGCAATGTACAGTACGTCACCGTATACCCGTACAGTGACATCTGTTGGATGCCCACTTTGTACATATACTGTACGTTGGAATTATTTGCCACCTATATATTTAATGTACACTATCTTAACATAGCCTTGAGGAGGATAAAGCTACCCATACACTTTAGATAGCTGTCAGCCAAACAATGGTTCAGACGATCGCTCAGCGGGCAGCAGCTATCTTCTCCCAAACTCCAATGCGGTATACAGGAGTGCTCATTCTGCTGAGTGCTCTCTATGAGAGAGTCGCTGCTAGACATCTCTAGCAATGGCTTATCTCTAGAGAAAAAAGGATTAGCATTCCAAAATCAGACAAGCAAGATCCTTAGGGTACCGTTACACCTAGCGACTCACCAGCGATCCCGACCAGCGATATGACGCGGTCAGGATCGCTGGTACATCGCTGGGTGGTCGCTAGTGAGCTGCCACTCAGGCAGATCTCACCAGCGACATCGCTGGGGACGGGAATCGCTACTTACCTGTCAGACGCGGCGATCCTGCGTCCTCCCGCCCGGCTCCACACATCGCTCGTCTCTCCACAGGAAGCGCCGCAGGAAGTGGACGATGAGAAATGATCCAGCAGCTTCTCGCGCGATCAGCGATAACCAGCGGGGGAGCCGGTCGGAGGTAAATATCACATGCAGCGATATCGCTAGCAATATCGCTGTAACGTCACAAAATCGGTGACTTTACAGCGATATTGCTAGCGATATCGCAGTGTGTAATGGGGGCTTTAGCTTCCCCAACAATCATCCATTGTGGGACCCCATATGTACTCAACTGTCGACAGAACCTGTCAATATCAGCTAATTGGGATGATTTTATTCTAATGTGTATGGGGGCCTTAAGATATCTTTTTGACTTTCTTATATAACCCTCTCTACTTCACTCTGCTGCCCGACTAATTAATCTCTCTTCTCACTACTTTTTGGCTTCTCCCCTCTGCAAATCTCTTCATTGGCTCCCAGTTCCCCAACATATCCAGTTCAAACTACTAACATTAACCTACAAAACTTTCCATAACCTTTCTCCTCCATATATCTCTGAACTAATCTCCCAATATCTTCCTACACATAATCTAAAGTCCTTCCAAGGCCTCCTTCTTTCCTTCACACTTATATGTTCCTCACCCAATCGCCTCTAAAGGGTACTTCACACATAGCGAGATCGTTAGCGAGATCGCTGAAACGTCACAGGTTTTGTGACGCAACAGCGACCTCGCCAGTGATCTCTCAATGAATATCACAAGCTTGATTTTCAGGAGCAGATTTCACTCATGTCATTAAAAGAATTGTCAGGGGATAACAGTAATGTTGATGTCCCAATCAACCAGTCTGATGCTCTAAAAAAGAGGAATCCGTTTTTTTATCCGATTCAGTCACGTTCAGAATGTATGGATCGTTTTCAGGATGCTGTGGAGCGTGAATTGAAAATCTTGAAAAGTAATACAAGTGAGCATAAGAAAAGAATCAATCTTTCAACCAAGGAGAGAAGGGCAGTTCAGGAGTTAAAAGATATGACGGACATTGTTATTAAAATTTCGGATAAAGGTGGAGTGGTGGTGATAATGAATTCCTGTGATTACCAAGCTAAAATACAAGAAATGCTTTCTGAATCTTCTATATATAAAAAATTACCTGGTAATCCAACTCCTTCAAACAAAATCAAGGTTGATAGAATTATTCAGGATGGTATCGCATTAGGAGTTCTAACGAAAAAACAAGCTGATTTTTTGGAAGTCACCAATCCGATTTTGCCAATATTGCATGGTTTACCGAAGATTCATAAAAATGAGAAGTTTCCCTCAATGAGACCTATTGTCTCAGGAATTGGTTCCATAAATGAACATCTGAGAGAGTGGCTGGATTCTTTGTTGCAGCCTTTGGTCCGTGTGATTCCTGGTTTCATTAAGGACACTAAAGATGTTCTGGATGTTCTAACACAGAAAAAATGGTTGAGTGATTATTCGTGGGTGAGTTGTGATGTTATAGCTCTCTATGCGAGCATACCACATGATATTGCTTTGAAAGCCTTAGAATTTCATCTTACAAAATATAGTAATTATTCTTTGGATTTAATTAATTTCGTGTTACAGGTTACATCTTATCTTTTGACTCACATTTTTTTCTCTTTTGATCATCAGTGTTACTTGCAATGTAAAGGAATGGCGATGGGTGCCAAATTTTCACCTTCCCTGGCCAATATTGTTATGGCATTTTGGGAATACAATTTTTTGTATTCAGCATCTAACACTTTTGCCCCCTACATTGTCTGGTATGGTAGATACATTGATGATACCCTGATTATATGGAAGTGAGATGTTTCTACCATACCAGACTTTGTGGATTATATTAATTCCAACGATTATAATTTGAAATTTACATTTGTGTGTAACAGAAACGAAATTTCTTTTCTGGATTTATTTTGCAGGGTACTCCGGATCATTTGATATCTACATGTACTTATTCAAAACCATTGGCAGGCAATACCATCCTACACGCTCATAGTGGTCACCCCAAACTTACAGTGAAGTCAGTCCCTGTTGGTGAGCTTACAAGGATAAAAAGGAATTGTAATAATAATGATAATAATTTGCAGCAGGAATTGATTAAATCCTGTAATAAATTAAGAGACAGGAATTATCCTAAGTGGATGTTAAACAGAGCTTTGAATTTAATAACAGAGGATGGGTCTTTATCAGGTGACACTAAAGAGAAAAAAAACTATCATGTCTAATAATCCTTTTGAATGTTTTCAGTATAGTTCTCAATTTAATGAAATCAAAAGGATCATAAATAAGTTTTTACCATTACTTTATGAAGATCTCGTTCTGGCCACAGTATTAGAACATGGTTGCAATGTGGTAGCACGTAGAGCCCCCACTCTTGGTAACATTTTATCCCCTAGTCTTTTTTCAACCAGAAAAAATAGCGATACATGGTTGAGTAATAAAGGGAATTACAAATGTGGAGGGAATAATTGTAGGACTTGCAAACATATGGTGAAAACTAAATTTTTTTTAATAATGACAACACCACATCGTATAGAATAAATAACTTTATTAATTGTAATACGGATTTTGTGGTGTACAAAATTGATTGCACCTTATGTAATAAATCCTACATAAGATGTACATCTAGAAAATTGAAAACCAGGATTGTTGAACATTTGTATGATGTAACTAATGTGTCAGATGGAGTCCGTAATGTTTCATCTGCTGCTAAGCATTTTATTAATTTTCATTCTCGTAATGTCGCCTCTTTCCAGGTAACAGGCATTGAAAAAATCAGGAACTCTTCTAGGGGTGGTGATACCAGAAGGACACTGCTTAGGCCTCTTTCACACTTCCGTTTCTGACAATCAGTCAAGATCCGCCAATTTTGAAAAAAAACGGATCCGCCATTTTTCTTTGCGGATCCGTTTTTTTCCCCATTGACTTTTATTATTGGCGGATCCTGACTGATTGCCGTCCGTTGCATCCGTTTTTGTGAGGATCCGCCACAATGTTAGTGTCCGTCAACATCCTCAAAGATTTCCAAACGGAGCTTGCAACGTTTTTTTGGCCAGCGGATCCTCCAGACACTGAATTAACCCCAAATTCTGTCTGGGTGCCGGACAAAAAAAATTCTCTCTCTCTCTCTCCTCCCCGGCTAGCGGTTCCTTTAAATTTCCTCATATTCAGGATCCTGTGCCATCCGTTCACATCAGTTGAGAACGGATACGCTTGTCTGCCTTTTTGGCGGATTTTAACTGATGCAAATAACTGAAGTGTGAAAGAGGCCTTACCCGGGAGCCTTTCTGGATTTTTAATTTGGGAACCCGATTTCCTGATGGATTAAACAGAAAAAACGAAATCATGTTCCACTATTGAATTTTCAAAGTATTTTCATATGAATAATGTGTTTTATATTTGTATGTTCTTTACTACATGTTTTTTCTTATCATTCATGTGAATCATATATGATTCCGATAATTAGTATATGTTAGCAGAGAGAGATCCTCTGTAGTCACATGACTTACTAACATGTAACGAAATCAGATTGGTTTTGATATAATTGTAACATTTTACATCAAGAATGTTTTTTTACATCTATATAGTTACATTTTATATACTTGTTCTGTATAAATTTGATGCAGTTTTTTTGGTTTCGTTACTTTGTGAATTGTATTACTTAGAACAGGTCCTTCTGGTCATGTGACATGTACTAGATAGATGATTGGTCCTTGTTTCTTTTTAAACTTGTGTGTGATTTTGATGTCAGCTTTGATAAAGATCGCATGTAGTGATCGAAACGCGTTGCTTATGTCCCTCCTGTGTGAGCTGATGCAGTCTTGGAGCTTAATTCGTCCATTATCCATGTTGGAATAAATTTGGAAACTTGATTCTCGTATGGAGCTGGATTTTTCTTCATTCTTCAAAACTTTCCATAACCTTTCTCCTCCATATATCTCCGAACTAATCTCCCAATATCTTCCTACACATAATCTAAAGTCCTCCCAAGGCCTCCTTCTTTCCTTCACAATTATATGTTCCTCACCCAATCGCCTCTAAAGGGCACTTCACACATAGCGAGATCGTTAGCGAGATCGCTGAAACGTCACAGGTTTTGTGACGCAACAGCGACCTCGCCAGTGATCTCACTATGTGTGACACATAGCTGCGACCGACCCCCCTCTGCAATGTTGCTGATCGAGCTCGAATGTCCTAGGCCATTTTTTGATCATTGGTGTCCGCTGGCCAGCATGCATCTCTGTGTTTGACACCATAACAACGACGAGCGACCTCGTTGGCGACTCAGAACTCAGGGACGCAGGCGTGATTTTGCTTTGTCTTTTCAACGCCCTCTCAGCTCCGATTGGTGGCCACTACTGCGCTATCATTCTCTGATTGGGCGACCTCGTCATAAAAGAAGACAACGTAGTAGCGCTTCCATCCTTTGTTCCTGAGCGCTGTGGATCATATTATACGGTTTTCAGACAGGGACGCTGAAGTAAACCGCGTAGTGAAATCCACGAATAATAATGCACTAGCGACCCCGTGTCAGTGACTGTGGATCCACGAATAAATAGCGCACTAGCGACTCAGACAGGGATGCTGAAACAAACCGCATAGTGATAGCGCAGTAGTGGCCACCAATCAGAGCAGAGGGGTGTGGAAAAGGCAACGTTGAAGCACGCCTATCGAGGTCTGAGTCGTCAGAATAGCTGCTGTGTGACAAGGTCCCAACGACCGCCAAGGTCGTTATACGGATCGCTGTATCGTTGCTGCGTCGTTGAGTAGATCTGCCTGTTTGACAGCTTACTAGCGACCATGTAGCGATGTACCAGCGATCCTTACCAGGTCGTATCATTGTTGGGATCGCTGGAGCATCGCTATGTGTAACGGGACCCTAAGACTTCTCCCGAGTATCCCCCACCCTCCAAAATTCTGCATCCTAACACGTCTGATTATCCGCCACACTTTAAGAGGCAACTTAAAAACCCATCTCTTCAGGAAAGATTACAGCATGCAATAACCCCGCTGCCACCTCAGCACCACCGGAGTTGCTGCAAAGCCCCTTCCCCCCCGACCTACTATCTCCTTCCCCATTACCCGTGGACTTCAAACCTTCAAGGGCTGAGCCCTCTCCTTTCTATACCAGTTTGTAATTATTACCATAGTTCCTTGACTGTAATTTACACTTATGTTTCATATGTAACCCCTTTTCATTTACAGCAGTACAGAATCAATGGTGCTCTATAAATGAATAATAACAACCCTTAAGCTGGAGTCACACATAGCGACTTACCAGCGATACCGACACCGATATCAAGGTGTCAGGATCACTGGTAAGTCGCTATGTGATCGCTGGTGAGCTGTCACACAGACAGCTTCACCAGAGATCAGCACAGCGATGCCGAGCGCCCGGCATCGCTTGCCATCCCTGTAAAAAATAGAATTAAAATAAAAAATATTGTTATTCTCACCTTCCGACGTCCCGCGCAGCATTCCTCTCTCCACGCTCCAGTCCCAGTAATCCTTTGCGAGAATGACCGCGAGAGTCACGGTCTCGCGGGAGCGCGAAGTCTCGCGGTCATTCGTGCAAAGGATTACTGGAACCGGAGCGTGGAGAGAGGAATGCTGCGCGGGACGTCGGAAGGTGAGAATAACAATATTTTTTATTTTAATTCTATTTTTTACACCTGATCGCTGGTCTCCCGCCTGTCACACGCAGCGATGCGTGCTGGCCAGCGGTAGATCAGTGACCAAAAAAATGTCCAGAGGTTTCTAACAGCGATCAGCGATACCGGCAGGGGGGCCGCTCGCTGATCGCTGTCACACACAGCGATCTCGCTGGTGAGATCGCTGTTACGTCACAAAAGTTGTGACTAAGCAGCGATCTCGCTACCGAGATTGCTATGTGTGACTCCAGCTTTAATGACCTTGTTTCAAGGAACTGCTTGACTTTTGATCTTATTAGTCCTCAGAAAACATTCGGACAATGCTGTGCCACCTCGATTATCATGTAAAAGCAGGCAAAGACAATTGAAATGCAGAAAATGCTTTACATGATGCTTCCTTTCAGCATTTGAAAATACCTCCCCCACCTAATCTCATTCACATAAGTATTGTTTACTGGACAGTAAAGTTACCAGAACATTATGCAAAGTTGAAGACAAAGACATGATTGAGAAACAAAGAGTTTACAATGTATCCCTGTGATACTGAATGCAGTGTATTGTTTCCGATAGCTCTTCTGCAGTTCTCTTCAGTTGTGGTTGTTCTATGGGATATATCAGGAGTGATCCCATCCCTGCACCATAGAAAGCAGATTACCAAATAATATGATGACATTTGGGAGTGATCACTCACTGCTGACAGAATGAGAGTTATTTTGGGAAGGCTTCAGTATAAATGTGAGGACTATTTGTTCTAAGAAGGTGCCGCCACTCCCTTATACTGTGTTTTCATTACATTGTAGAGTATTACCCACATTTTTTCAACTTTGTTTTTATTGAATTTAAATAATGTTCTTGAGTTTACAAAAACAAACATCGCTGTAGGAGTGGGAGAGAAAGTGTGGACCTAACTCCCTTTTAGTTGTTACTTTAAGAGGGTTTCCATTTGTGGAGATTAAAGGGGTATAAAAGAAAGTCTGCAGTCACTCTGTGTGACTGCAGACTTGTGAACCCTCACGGCTCACACACTGTGTATTGAGCGAGGTCATGCCCAATAGATGGGTTCTGCCCGGGAGTATGCCTGTCACATACCTGACCTCCATTCCCGAGGCAAATCCTCACAATGCACAGTAGGGTACACCAGTCTGCAGTCATGCAGAGTGACTTCAGAGCTTTCATTTTAGACTGGACAACCCCTTTAAAGTCCATCATCAGTCTTTTGAACTGATTCATTAAAGAGTAATCAACTTTTAATTTTTATTCCATGAATCAATAATACTCAAAAAATAAAAAAAACTTTGTATATATTTTAAAGGCAAAATCTGCCTTCACTCTCAAAATTATCAATTCATGGGTAAAATCTGTATTCAATGAAGACAGATTGTTACATTATTGAGATAGGAGATGGCAGTTGGTACTGATAAGATTCTATGTAGATGAGAGGGGGGAGGAGCTAGAGGCAGAGCTCCTCTCTCTTCTTACCACCAATTGATCTAGGGGTGCAATTATATTGACACCACATGTGCCTCATAGACAGAGGCGTAGCTACGAGTTTGGTTTAAGGGGAGGCGAAACAGAATGCAACGCATAGCCCATACAGAATAAAGCACCCCATAGTCCATACAGCATAATTCATCCATTAGTCCATAAAGCATAATGCCTTGGGGAGGCTCAGGAGCAAATTTTAATAGCACCAGTCAGTAAATCAATGGTGTGGAATTATAATAGGATATAGGTAGCGGCTTTATCCCATGCCCTTGTATGAAATGAGATATAGCTATTAAGACATTGAGCACTTTAAAAGACGTCAGTAAGCAGTATGTTAGTTTCCATAAAGGTATACTGACCAGTGGGGATTTTAATATTTTCCTTTAACAGTATTATTAAAAGTTAAATTTTATGGTCTTCAATTAGGGATTATTTGACTTTTGGCAATTTGTGATTTGTTATATGGTTACCCTACGCTAACTTATGGACAGTATTTGTTTTGTTATTAATTAGGGCTCACGCGCAGTCTCGTAATCTTAAAGGGACAGCGCGCTGTCTTTAAGTGTCCCCGGCCAATGGCTGGGAGACACTCATTATTTAAGGCACCTCCACCTGAATGGAGGTGCCTGTGCAATGTAGTAAGTTTGTTCCTAAACACTCTTGCTAGTGCTCAGGTCCCAGTGCTCGTATTCCTGTATACCTACCTGCCTATCAGCCATGCCCTCCTCCCTGTCTGTCAGTCGTGTCAGCTTCTCTGTACATCAGCAGGTCCAGGCCATACTTGCCAGTGTCCTTCTGTACATCAGCTGTTCCCGCACTCACCTGCCAGTGGTCATCTCTACATCAGCCGGTCCAGTCCGCACCTACCAGTGCCAGTGTCCTGTATATCAGGTGGTCCCACACACACCTACCAGTGCTGATCTCTACATCAGCTAGTCGAGTCCACACCTGCAAGTGCTCATCTGTTCACCAGCTGGTCCTGCACACACCTGCCAGCACTCATCTCTACATCAGTTGGTCCAGTTAGCACTTGCCAGAGCTTATCTGTACATCAGCCAGGCCAGTCTGAATAGGTGGTTCCAGTGTTCCTACAGTGCCTGCCTGCATCTACTATTACTTTTTCAGGACCGATCCTACTACCTGGCCCTAGAGGGTCAGCTACCATCTACCCAAGGTCAGTCCTGGTGTAGCACTTGGTCCCACCTCCTTTGTCTCTCTTCGGACCACGGCAGCATCTGCTGCTGTGTATCTGAGGTTGATTTGGTGAGGCACATAGTTGACCCCCTCCAGGTATTCCTTAGGCCTTGGCACAGTGGTTCCATCACCCAGCCCATAGAATCCACTGGCTTCCAGGTTCTCCCTCTCTCAGACCTGTACCTGGAGGTCTCCTGCCAGAAGGAGCAACAGGGCAAAACGCGCTTCTACTTGCGGACAGTAACCACCCGTCTTTATGCACAGACAAATCCATCGACATCCAAATCTACGCCAGCTGCGACCACCTCGTCCATAACCCAACACCCTGCCAGCTATGTGCCCAGCTCCAGATCCCGTCTGTCTGCACCTCCACGCTATGGTGGTAACCTTGCCCTATGTCGGGGGTTTATTAATAAGTGCACACTGCTCTTCAAACTTGTGGTTCATCAGTTTGTTTATGACTGAGTCAAAGTGGCTTTTGTTATGTCTCATCTCACTGAAGAAGCTTTGGTATGGTTCAGTCCCCTATGGGAGAGAGGCGACTCTCTTGTGTCGAACCTGCAGTCTTTTCTAGAGGCCTTCATGATGGTTTTCGATGAACCCAGCCATGCTTCCTCTGCATCTTTGCTATTCAGGCTGTGCCAGGGTAACCTAACAGTGGGCCAGAACGCTGTTCGCTTTCGCACGCAGTCACACGAACTAGCCTAGAATGAATCTCTAGTGGCTACCTTGTGGGAGGACGTTTCTGGACAAATCAAGGATGAGCTGGCTGGTCGTAAGATACCCACCTCACTGGATGACCTGGTGTCCTTGGCAACCTGAATAGACTTCAGGTTTCATGAGTGATCCAAAGAGGTGATCCTTAAAAGAAGATCTGTGCACCTACCTCCAACCTTCCAGAGGCCGGTCACACAGCAAGCCCCGGCTTTGGTACCTTCTTCAGAGTCCATGCAGATGGACCAGGTGAAGTTGGCTAAGCATCATCAGGAGTCTCACCGAGCTGAGGGAAAATGTTTTTGGTGTGGCAGCCCTGAATATCTTATTCGATCCTGTCCACAGATAATAGGAAACTCCAGAGCCTAAAGCCCCCGTTACACATAGCGATATCGCTAGCAATATCGCTGTAACATCACCGATTTTGTAACGCAGCAGTGATATTGCTAGCGATATCGCTATGTCTGATACTGACTTCCGACCGGCTCCCTCGCTGCTCATCGCTGATCGCGCGAGAAGGTCCTGGAACATTTCTCGTCATCAACTTCCTGCTGGGCTTCCTGTGGCGCCGACGAGCGACGCATGGACGCAGGTGGGAGGACGTCAGGATCGCCGCGTCTGACAGGTAAGTAGCGACCCCTGACCCCTGCGATGTCGCTGGTGAGATCTGCCTGTGTGGCAGCTCACTAGCGACCACATAGCGATGCACCAGCGATCCATATCGTTGTCGGGATCGCTGGTGCATCGCTACGTGTAACGGTACCCTAAGGTCAGCTAGAGAGGCTAACCTGGGTGCGAGACACTCCTCTCCATCACTGACTCTGATCGTGTCCATCTCCTGTGGCAGCATCTAGTTTCTTGAGTCAGCCTACCTGGACTCTGATTCTGCAGGTAATCTCATCCAACAGGACATTGTGGAGCGGTATGAAATCCCAGTCCAACATTTACAGGATCCGTTGGTGGTTTCTTCTATGGATGAGTGACTTCTTTCCCAGACCATCCTCTTCATTACCGAGCCAGTGGTACTTCAGGTAGGAATGCTACAATCGGAGAAGATTTCTCTCTACATGCTGTCTGGTCTGTCTCACCATTTTCTTCTTGGTCTGCCATGACTGTGGAGACATGAACTTGTCCTGAACTGGAGATCTGGAGAAGTACTCCATTGGGAACAGGAGTGCTACGAGACTTGTTGTCTTCCCATTCGACCTGCTTGCCCTCCAGCTTCTCCATCCAACTTATCTGGATTTCCTGTGCCATATTGGGGGTGCACCAATGTCTTCGACAAGAAGGAGGCTGAGACTTTACCACCTCATAGGCCTTATGACTGCCCTACTGATCTTCATTTTTCTTCCTCGAGGCCTTGTCTATCCCCTGTCACAGGCTGAGACCCTTGCCATGTCAGAATGCATTAAAGAGAAACTTGCCAGGGGTTTTACTTGGAAATTTTCCTCCCTGGTTGGAGCAGATTTCATCTTTGTGAAGATAAAGTACTGTTCTCTACGACTCTGCATCGACTATAGGGGTCTCAACAAAATCACGATTAAGAACAAATGTCCTCTGCCTCTCATCTCTGAGCTATTTGATTGCCTGAAAGGTTCCAGAGTATTCACGAAACTCAACGTACGAAGGGTGTATAACCTGATTCGAATTTGCCAGGCAGACGAATGGAGGATGGCTTTTAACACCAGTGATGGTCATTACGAGTATCGTGTTATGGTGTTTGGACTCTGTAATGCCCCAGCAGTCTTCCAAGAACTGGTCCATGACATCTTCTGGGTCTTCCTCTACACAAGTGTGGTTGTTTACCTAGATAACATCTTGGTGTTCTTTTCTGATCTGCCAACACACAGGAGAGACGTTCGCTAGGTTCTGCAGAGGTTAAGAACGAACCGTCTGTACGTCAAATATGAAAAATTGACAAATGCTGGATTCCTTAATGGAAACCAAACAGCCCTGATTATAGTTACACTTTATTAGTTTTCATAACTATCCTTAGTTTTCATAATTATTTAAAACTAGCTGAAGAGCCCGGCGCTGCCCGGGCATAACAACTAACTACGGTTAGTTATAACAAATTATAATGATTATATCTATATGGGTCACCCTCCCAGGGCTGTGGGGTATTCGGTACAGGGCCGGTCTCTCAGATGGGAATGTCACAGCAGCGGTGACCCGGTCCGTGGCCCTGGGCGCCCATGAAAAAGGGGTTGAGTTGGAATAAAGTTTATAGTGATTCGTGACGCCACCTGTGGTGTTCGGCAATGAGGGTGTTAAGCCGACGCTGCAAGCAGATCCTCTGGGACAGATGGTGGGGTGCAGCAATGATGGTGTAGCCCTCCACAGGCAGGGCTGTAGTCCCAGGGCAGTGTAGATAAAGGTTTAGGACGAGGGTGCAGTGTTTGGCACAGAGATGTAGCAGTGCTGTGGATGTTGCAGGAAGGAGGCAAGGACACAGTAGGGTGCAGTTTCTTTACCTTTACTTGGCAAACGCAGTCCAGGGTCCTGGTTACAGATGGCACAGGAGCAGGCTAGCCTGGAAGCAACTCAGGGATCTCTCAGATGGGTTGTGTAGTCTCCTTCCTAGCGCTGGCTTGAGGTACATGCAGTACTTTGTTACACTGAAGTTCCTCCTTATCTTCTCTTAGAACTACCTCATATGGCAGACAGCTGTAGCCCTCTATCTCTCTTGGCTTACCCATCGCTTCCTATTCCTCTGGTTTCTGTTGCAGGACCTTCAGTATGCATACAACCGTGGAGACCAGGCTCCAGATCATGCGCTATCACTGGGAGGGAGCTCTCTATCCTCAGCTCAACCTCCAGCTTCTCTCTACACTCGACGCCCTCCTCACACTAACTGACTATTTCCCTTCCTGGCCCTCAGAGCGTGCTCCTCCCCAAATCCTGGTTCAGAGCTCCTTCTGCTGGCCTGGAGTGGGAACTGTGTTGCATGACATGTTTAACTGCTAGAGAGACCCTTCATTGCCTCCAAGCCTGACATCACCCTCCCTGGAGGAAGGCAATGCCACTGTGGCGACCATACTCCTGGGGCGCCACATTTATATATATATAAAGCTGAGTGTAGAGCCCCGCCCACTCCGCATAGCCACATTCACTATAATATCCCACATCATCCCATCAGCCGGAGCTACTGGACTACTACCCCTAATATCCCATATCGTCCCGTCAGCCAGAGCCACCGGACTACTACCCCTAATATCCCACATCATCCCGTCAGCCACAGCCACCGGTCAACTACCACTAATATCCCACATCATCCCGTCACATCCGCCGGACTACTACCACTAATATTCCACATCATCCCATTAGAGCCACCAGACTACTACCCCTAATATCCCACATCATTCCGTCAGAGCCATCGGACTACTACCCCTAATATCCCATATCATCCTGTCAGCCAGAGCCACCGGATTACTACTCCTAATATCCCACATCATCCCGTCAGCTATAGCCACTGGACTACTACCCCTAATATCCAACATCATCCCTTCAACCAGAGCCAGTGGACTACTACCCCTAATATCCCACATCATCCCGTCAGCCAGAGCCACCGGACTACTACCCCTAATATCCCACATCATCCCATCAGCCTGGGGTCAGAACCAGAGTGCTTAGTGGAATTGCCCTAACTTCCATACCAATGATCCCTTTAAGAGACCCTGGGGTCAGAACCACAGGGCTTAGTGGAACGGTCCTAATTCCATACCGGGAATCCCTTTAAGAGAGGCCTGGGGTCAAAACCAAAGCACTGGATGGATTTGCCCTAACTTCCATATCAATGATCCCTTTAAGAGAGGCCTAGGGTCAGTATCAGATCGCTGTGGGATTTGCCCTAACTTCCATACCGGAGATCCCTTTAAGAGGGAAGATGTGCCTATGGGATGGAGGATGTGTGATGGTATATGGACAGGGAGGGGATGATTCATTTCTGTCACGTGCTCTCTGCTCCTTTCTGGGGGGGCAGACAATGGCTGGGAGCTTATGTTCCAGGGGATGCTAGATTTCTCCCACCATGTCAGTGTCTGCTGAGGTGTTGTCGAGTGGGAAAACTGTTGTTCATAGCGACCAATGACAGATCAGCTTCTTTTACACAGCTCTGGTGAAATGAAAGATGCTTCGTGATTGGTTGTTGATACATTCAATTTTATATATATGGATATATATACAGTACTGTATGTGTGTGTGTATATATATATATATATATACATACATATATATATAAATATTTATTTATATTTTTTTTTTCTATTTATATATATATATATAAATATATATAATTATTATTATTATGTCAGTTTTTTTAAGTATTTTAACTTTTTTTACTTTTTTACTTAGTCGGACTATGTGACTTTGACTTTCAGCACTGACTGCAGTTATAAAGCACAGCAATGTAGGAACATTGCTGCACTGACACAAGTTAGGCTGGGTTCACATTGCATTTGTGGGCAGCGTTCAACGCATCCGTTACATAGCGGGATTAACGATATGTAACGGATGCGCAATAATGTAGCGCATCTTTAATGCATGTCATAAGTGGCATGCGTTAGCGATGTGCCGTCATTCTGTGATGGACCCTCGGTCGCAGTCTGCAGCGTTCGAGGGTCCGTCACTGCTAGCACAGATGAAGCATCTGCGCTAGTGCAATTGCATTAAGGGAGGAGCGTTAACGCAGCCCGTCAACGCTATACATTGAATGGACTGCAATAGCGCTATGTGAACCTGGCCTTAGATCATGCACTGCGCATGATCTAACTACAGTAACTTGCTAGAGCCTGGTTACCCAAATGTCATCATGACAACATCGGGTCACCATGGCAACGATCGGGCCCCTGCGATGACGTCACGGGAGCGCTAATTGGAGGGCAGAGGGGGCTCCCTCCTTCTGTCTTCTAAATGTTGCGATCAATATCGACTGCAGCATTTATCGGGTTAAGCTGCAGGGAGCCGTGCAATTTTCAATTGTGTAAAAATATTGCAGCTTAGTAAGATGTTTTACGCTTGAAGCCAGGCGTACACACAAGAGATGAGAAGATCGCTTTGCACACCACAGGTCCATGGTCCAGGTTCGAGCTCTCTGGCCGTAGACAGGAGCTGCGCTAATTTCCTGAACTTCTGGTTCCCCTGGCACTGCGCTTAAATTGTACCCTGGTGTGACATCGATGATCTGTGCAGCGTGAGGCTCACATGTGATATTTGATCAGCCCAGGCAATCGCAAGCTGAGAATGGAATCGCCAAGGGTAAGGAAATTCACAAAGCTCATATCCATATATCATGTGACCACAAGTATATGTTTTATATACTTCCGGCCACATTCCAACTAGACTGTGTCCAGCCTCATTCAATAAACATGCATTGCAAGAGGCCGGATACAGTCTAGTCGGCATGTGACCACATGTGAGCAAATCGCATACTTGCAATCACGTCCCTTCCTCTTCCAGGGCCGACAGAGCATACCTTCTGAGGATTCACAAGTCTGCAGTCACATAGTGTGACTGCAGACTTGGAGTTTAAGACCGGACAACCACTGTAACCGCTCTGTGTGGTTAGAATTCTAAAAAATCCCACTTAGTACAGTGTAACATCTGGTATGTAAAAGCTGTGCAAATCAGCATGGAGACGAGCCAGTAAAGGGAAACACTTGTATAAATATACATACTTAGAAATTTGCTCCATTTCTCTATTTTATGTACATACCATGTGAACTGACACTAGTGTGAATGTTACACTAACAATTTCAGAACTGTATAGTAATCAGCTTCTTTACAAGGAGGAGTGTTCAGATTACACGTCAGGGATGTAAGCGAACCTCAGGTTGGTATCAGAATGTTCCTTCTTGTGGAGGGAGAGACTCATTTGTTTACTGTAGTTTTAATTTCCTGACTGGACTCCAGAGCCATAAAACAGCTTGAATTGGGATGATAGGTTGGCAGGGAAATGGAAAGGAATTTAAAGAGCACATAAAAATCCTGAGCTTGTGCTACTTTCCCTTTGCACCAGTTTTTGTACCAGTGGATTTGTGTTATGAAAAAGCACTTTTGCTATTTTCACCTTCCTAAGGTGACCCTGGGACTAGACAAAGCTCGGTATGGGCAGTCATGATGAGTCCCGGCCATAAAAGGAAAATTAGTAAAAAAAATATGCTTACAATTACAGTGGGAGAGACAAAAATATGTCATTATCAACAGTTATATACTTTATATTGGTGTCCTACACACAAAATAGTGTTTTTCTTATCATTACAGTTTATGCTTTCAATGGCTGTGGACATGAGCTTCTCTAAAGGATAGACCTCCAGAACCGATGTGTGGAGTGAAGTTATAACTTATCCCTGGTGATGCTTGTAGAGGTTTAAATGTGTTTTACATATTTATTTTTTTTGTCTTTGATTCCTAAAGCCCCCGTTTACACACAGCGAGATTGCTAGCGATATCGCTAAAGCGTCACCGATTTTGTGACGCAGCAGCGATATTGCTAGCAATATCGCTATGTGTGATACTTACCTCCGACCGGCTCCCCCACTGGTTATTGCTGATCACGCGAGAACGTCCTGGACCGTTTCTCGTTGGCCACTTCCTGCTGGGCTTCCTACTGGCGCCGACGAGCGACTCGTGGACGCGGGCGGGAGGACGTCTTCATCACCGCGTCTGACAGGTAAGTAACGACCGCCGAACGCTGCTATGTCGCTGGCGAGATCTGCCTGTGTGTCAGCTCACTAGCGAGCATTTAGCGATGCACCAGCGATCCTGACCAGGTCGTATCGTGGTCGGAATCACTGGTGCATCGCTAAATGTAACGGTACCGTAAGGCTTCTCTGGATAAAAATAACATGATGACCTTACTTATGACTCGCCCCCAGAGGCCGTGGGGTACTCGGTGCCGGTCCTGTTGATTTCAATGGGAGATGTCACAGTGGCAATGACCCGGTCCGTGGCCTCAGGCAGTCAATGTAAAAGGGGTTAAGTGATGGGAATAAAGTCATTGAGATGATTTGTGACACCACTTGTGGTTTCTGGTCATCAGTTTGACCAGCGCTGCAGGGTTGCTTCTCTGGGACAGATGGTGTGATGCAGCAATGATGTTGTAGCCTTCCACAGGTAGGGTTGTAGTCCCAGGGCAGATTAGATGAGGTTGGCAAATGAGGAGATAGTGAGGATAAGTAGATGGTGCAGTGTTAGGCACAGAGATGTAGCAGTGCTGAGAGGGTTGGCGCAGGAAGAAGGCAATGAGACAGATGAATGCAGTTCCAGTTCTTTTACTCAAGTTCTTGGCACAGACAGGTGCCCGCTTCAATGCCGCGGTCTCCAGATCAGGGGCTCAGTCAACACCCAGGCAGATGTAATTAACCTTTCCAGCACTTCCTTTCATGAGCCTGTTCTGAACGTCTCC
Source organism: Dendrobates tinctorius (assembly GCF_039654945.1). NCBI lineage: Eukaryota > Metazoa > Chordata > Amphibia > Anura > Dendrobatidae > Dendrobates > Dendrobates tinctorius. The sequence goes on from NW_027361684.1 coordinate 45,755,429, forward strand.
TTTCTAGCGCTTATACTGAAGTACTTGTAGTTGTGTGCTAAAGCCAAGTTCCTCCTCTCAGATGTTCTTTGGAACTCTACTCGCATGACAAGTGACTGTAGCCTACTTCGGGGACTCCATCCATCATGTCCTGGCTCACTCATAGGTTGCCACCGTGTCTTTGGTGGGAATAGAGTGGTCACAGCTCCTATTCTTCCGGCGTTTGCTGCTGGAACATTAGTTTCACAAACAGCCTCGGGGACCAGACCCTGGCCATGCGCTTCAAACTTCAAGAAGGGTTCTGCTCTGACCCTAGTCCTTAGTTCTCTTCTCCTTACATTCCGTACTAAACTATCTTCCTTCTGAAGAATCAGGCTTTCTATGGCTCTTTCCAGTGCCAGCAGCTCCAGGTCACAGGAGTCTGCTGCAGCACCTCCTTCACTCCATCCCTCTCTGGGGATATTCTCTCACAGACTGACCTTCTCCTAATATTCTCCCGCTCTCTTGTGCAGTCTAAGCTCCACCCACCAGCCACAAAGGTTGCTCCGCTACACTACTGTGTTTGTGTGGGATGCAGGTGGTGGAGTCTGGTCAGGTGTTCCATCATACCTGGAGAGTGGGATACTACATCTCAGGAGGAGGTGCAATACCTCTGTGGCGACTGAACCCTCAGGGGCGCCACACTTACCCCCTGCCACTGCAGCGCCTCCCCGTTCCTCAACAACCTACGGTTTCTGGAGCACTGTACTCAGGATTACAGCTTGTGACCACTGCAACCAATCACTGAGCAGAATGGTCATGCAAATGTAGACATCACAAGACCACTGAGCCCAGAGATTGGCTGCAGCAGTCACAGGCTCTATTTGTGTTGTCATCTCCACAACTAGGTCAACAAAGAACGAAGGTAGCAGGACATCGGGCACCACTGGAACAGCAGAGGGTGGATAATTTCACGTTTTGATATTTGTACACTGACAAAGACTTAGAAATAAAGAAAAAATGGACCTTTCACCATGATGTGTAGTGAAGAGTCTTGAGGAGATCATTTGCATATTTGGGCTCATCTTTCATCGTTTTTAAGAAATCTCAAGATGGAAGAGGCCAGGAGCCATTTGGTGAGCTGCATTTCTTGCTACATGTTCACAGACTTACCAGTGGAAAAGCCAAACTTCACATGCCACAAATGCAAGCTTGTGTCCCTGTTGGAGGAAAAGTTGCAAAATCTCGAAGAGAGGTTAGCTACGTTGAAGATCATTAAGGAAGGTGAAGAGTTCTTGGACAGAGCAGAATTATCTCTTCATGTTACAGAAAGAGAAGAAATTCGAAGTGCACCTGAAGAAACAGAGGAATGGAGACATGTGACCCAGAGAAGCAGGAGGATCAGGAGGCAGTCAGCACCCATACTGCTCAGAAACCAGTACCAGGCTCTCACGCAGGAAAACAATGAAGAAATACATCAGGATAAGACTTTGCCAACAAGCAGCAACCTTGTACGCCTTCAGAGTCCTCCTGGATGGAGAAAGAAAAATGTTGTGAAGAAGAAACGGAGAGTGGTGGTCATGGGGGATTCCCTGTTGAGAGGAACTGAGGCCGCTATCTGCAGACCGGATATAACTTCAAGAGAAATGTGTTGTCTTCCAGGTGCAAAAATTAAAGATGTGTCTGACAGGATATCAGGACTCTTCAGACCTACAGATGACTACCCATTCCTGCTACTACATGTGGGGACAAATGACACTGCAAGAAACGACCTGGAAACCATCTGCAGAGACTTTGAAGACTTAGGCAAGAAAGTGAAAGAACTGGGAGCGCAGGTGGTCTTCTCTTCCATCCTCCCAGTGGATGGCCATGGAACAAGGAGGTGGAATAAGATTCTGCAGGTGAACAACTGGCTACGTCGATGGTGCCGTCAGCAACGATTTGGATTTCTGGATCACGGAGTGAACTACTTATACGATGGACTACTTGCTAGAGATGGGGTGCACCTTACGAAGACTGGTAAGCATGTATTTGGAAGTCGCCTTGCTACACTTGTAAGGAGAGCTTTAAACTAGAACAACATGGGAAGGGAAGCAAAAGACCAGAAAAAGCCATACACCTGACAAATGCTATTGAGAACTCTGCTATTAGAAGTGGAAAGGAAGAACAAAGACGAAAGAATCTAATTAATAAAAATATTGGAGAAAGAGAAACCAATCACAAACTAAAATGTTTCTATACTAATGCACAAAGCATGGGCAACAAACAAGGAGAATTGGAACTACTAACACAGGAAAAGAAATATGATGTCATTGGAATCACTGAAACTTGGTGGGACAATACACATGATTGGAATACAAGACTAGAAGGATACAACTTATTTGCAAGAAACAGACTTGATAAACGAGGAGGGGGTGTCGCATTGTATGTTAGAAACGCGTATATCTGCACAGAGATTGAAGCTTCAGAGACTGGGAGTTCTGTGGAAACTGTTTGGGTAAGAATACAAGGACAGAACAATGGAAAGGACACCATTGTAGGCATTTACTACAGGCCGCCTGTGCAAGCTGAAGCTATGGATGAACTCTTTATGCATCAAATGGCCAAGTTCTCCAAAAAATATGACATAGTTGTCATGGGAGATTTCAACTATCCAGACATTTGTTGGGAATCTCTCTCAGGCAAAACTAACAGGTCAAGGAAATTCTTATCCTCTCTTGCTGACAACTTTATCTTCCAAAAGGTAAGGGAGAAAACAAGGGGAACTGCTACCTTGGATCTAATCCTTATAAACAGGGAGGAAATGGTTGAGGAGGTAAAAGTGGCTGGGACCCTAGGAGGTAGCGACCATGCTATTTTAGAATTTTGGATAACTAGAGGCGGAAGACCTGTGAAGACTCAGACGTCAAGGTTAGATTTCAGAAAGGCAGATTTTAAGGGATTCAGAAAGAGAATTGGAGGGATCCAATGGCTGGATATCCTTAAAGACAAAAATGTCCAGGAAGGATGGGAAATCTTGAAAAATGAAATTCTCAAAGCACAGTTGTTAACAATTCCGAAAAGAGGGAAGAATAGGAAGCAGTTAAGGAAACCAGGATGGATGAACACAGAACTTAAGCACATGCTAAAAAGGAAGAAAAAAATGTTTATAAAATGGAAAGAGGGAGGCATATCTAAAGAAGAATATAATGCTGTCTGCAGAACCTGCAGGGCACAAATCAGATTATCTAAAGCTGAAAATGAATTGAGGCTTGCGAGAGATGTCAAAAGCAATAATAAAGGATTTTGGGGATATGTCAAAAGTAAAAGAAAAGTCAAAGATGCTATAGGATTTTTACAGGATGAAAATGATGAAATGGTAAGACAGGATGTTGAGAAGGCTGAAATTTTAAATTCCTATTTTGCATCTGTTTTCTCTCAGAAAGGAAATGTAACATCAACTGTTATTCACTGTCCTATTAAGGGAATAGAAGAATCCAGGATATCTATAAACAGAAAGATAGTGAGGAAACACTTAGCTAGCCTAAATGAATTCAAGTCTCCAGGTCCAGATGAATTACACCCCAGAGTACTGAAGGAGATAGCAGAAGAAATTTTTGAACCCCTCTCTATAATCTTTGAAAATTCTTGGAGAACAGGAGAAGTGCCAGAAGACTGGAGAAGAGCAAATGTTGTTCCTATCTTCAAAAAGGGGAAGAAGGTGGACCCAGGTAACTATAGGCCGGTGAGTCTGACTTCTATACCAGGAAAGATCTTTGAACAAATTATTAAACAACATGTATGTCAATACCTGGATAAGAATGAAGTGATTAAACAGAGTCAGCATGGGTTTGTAACTAATAAGTCATGTCAGACTAACTTAATTTCCTTCTATGACGGTATCACTGATTGGGTGGATCAAGGAAATGCTGTAGATATAGTATATCTTGACTTCAGCAAAGCATTTGACAAAGTCTCTCATACAATCCTTATTGAAAAAATGATTAAGTATGGAATGGACAAGGCAACTGTTAGGTGGATTCATAACTGGCTTAGTGATCGGACCCAAAGAGTGGTCGTAAATGGCTGCACATCCAGTTGGAAGAATGTCTCAAGTGGGGTACCACAGGGTTCTGTCCTGGGCCCTGTATTGTTCAACATCTTTATCAACGATTTAGATGAAGGAATTGAGGGTAAACTGATTAAATTTGCTGATGACACAAAGCTAGGAGGGATAGCTAATACTAGAGAAGAGAGAGAGAGGATTCAAAAAGATTTAAATAAACTGGAGAAGTGGGCAGCAACTAACAGAATGGTTTTTAACAGGGAGAAATGCAAAGTACTACATCTGGGCAATAAAAATGGAAAAAGCATATATAGAATGGGAGGAATAGGGCTAAGTGACAGCACATGTGAAAAAGACTTGGGTATACTAATAGATCACAGACTGAATATGAGTCAACAGTGTGATGCAGCAGCAAAAAAGGCAAATGCAATTCTAGGATGTATTAACAGAAGCATACAGTCTAGATCACGTGAAGTCATTATTTCCCTCTACTCCTCTTTGGTCAGACCTCATCTGGAATATTGTGTCCAGTTTTGGGCACCACATTTTAAAAAAGACATCAACAAACTGGAGCAAGTTCAGAAAAGAGCGACCAGAATGGTGACCGGTCTGCAAACCCTGTCTTATGAGGAAAGGTTGCAGGATTTGGGAATGTTTAGTTTGCAAAAGAGAAGACAGAGAGGAGACTTAATAGCTGTCTACAAATATCTAAAGGGCTGTCACATTGTAGAAGGATCAACTTTATTCTCATTTGCACAAGGAAAGACTAGAAGCAATGGGATGAAACTGAATGGGAGGAGACACAGATTAGATATTAGAAAAAACTTTTTGACAGTTAGAGTGATCAATGAGTGGAACAGGCTGCCACGAGAAGTGGTGAGTTCTCCTTCAATGGAAGTCTTCAAACAGAGGCTGGACAGACATCTGACTGGGATGATTTAGCGAATCCTGCTTTGAGCAGGGGGTTGGACCAGATGGCCCAGGAGGTCCCTTCCAACTCTACGATTCTATGATTCTATGATTCTAAGTCCTTTACAATGTCCTTATAGCAAACTTTTCAGCAAATGTTTCATGTTGAACTGGACACATGATGCAATAGTGGCAATAGTGCAGAATACAAGGTTTTTTTTTCCAATTTAGGCTACACATTGTAGCTATATTAGCAATCACAGTATTTAGGCCCTAATGAGTTACCTTTTATTAGGTCCAAGTGGGTTCTCTTAGATAGTTTTCACTGGTGGAGTGTAGTTCTTCTCCCTGTATGACTTGCCCAATCATAATCAGGCAGCAATACAGCAGAAAATAATACACCCCACCATAGCTTAGGTTTCTCAATGTGTGAGATGTAATGATGCAGCTGTGATCTGCTGATCTAATTTCTTGCATGAGTCACTGTGTGGAGAGGGGCAGTGCAGCTGAGTTTAGCTGTGTCACATTACATTCCCTTTTATCAGCTGTCCCTTTCTTTTAGCACTATCATCTTTGCTGTACTAACCCTTTCCCCAAACTGTCAGCCTAGTGATGATTCACAGTTATGTCTGTTGTGCTAAGAACAGCTCGTAGTCACTCTGCAGTGATCAAGTCATCAAGCTACTCCTGTGTGAGATGTAATCACACCCAGTTCTGTTCTCATTACAGATGGATTACAAGATGCTATGAGCACAACAGACGTAAGTGGAGCTTATGTCCTTACAAGAAATGTGGGGAGTGATGCAATGTAGCAATGATAACAGTGCTATGAGAGAAGAGCTGATAGAAAGGTTCCTATGTGACACAGTTATAATGAGCTGCATTTTCTAATCGTGAAGGAGGTTAGACCAGGAGATCAGAGCTGTATCCTTACATTTCACACACTGAGACAGTAAGACATTGTGGAGGAGTGCTGTTTTTCTGCTGTTTTGCTGTCTGCTTATGATTGGGTAACTCACACAGGATGTACTGTATCCCACTAAAAAATATCTTATAACACCCATTTGGACATGAGACAAAATAAAATAACGAAAGGATTTTATTCTGTACTGCAACTACTATAACATTGTGTGTCCATTTCAACATGAAATATTTGGTGAAAAGACCTCTAAGAGCATTGTCAAGGACTGCAGTACATCAGATTTTAACAGGTTGTTTGTTTTTACAAATATGTTTATATATTTTACAGGTTTTATCCTGTATCATGTGTGCTGTTTTATAATTAGAGGGGCTGCTTATGTAACCATGTTAGACTTGCTTCATCGTCTAGCCCACAAAAGCTTATATTACCCAATACAGAATAATTATACAGTGTCAGCAGAGGAATATTACAGCCAGTATTTCTCAATGTATGCAACAGTGTCTTCAAGGATTACAACACAGGTTTGAATATCCTGTTTATTTTTATCAGTTCCTATTTTTTTTTTTTAAAGTGGCTTTAATTTTGAATAAATGATTACACAACGTGTCGCAAAGTTTAATAGGAAAGCGGCATGGCCTAAAGTGCAAAACAGTAAACCAAAAAATGAGTCAAAATTGTGGTGTACCTTTATGCCACAAAGTTAGCCAACTGATAAGGCCTGTTTCACACATCCGTTTTTGGTCATCAGTCAAAATCCGCCAATTTTATAAAAAAAAAACGGATCCACCAAAAAAAGGGGCGGATCCATTTTTTCCCCCATTGATTTGCATTAGTGGCGGATTTTGACTGATGGTCGTCCGTTGGGTCCGTTATTTGACGGATCCGTGAGAATTTTAGCGGCTCCCTAGCGGACCAGATGGACACTGCAACGTTTTTTTTGGTTGACGGTCCGCTATTTTTAACTGCGCATGCCCGAAAGGTGAAGTCGGGAGCAGTTTTAACCCTGAAATGCTCTCCCGGGAGACGCTGAACTTCTCTCTCTCTCTCTCCCTCTCCTTTTTTCCAGGCACGGGTGCCTTTAAAATTCAACCTTCTCCGGATCCGTAAATACAACGGTCCGGTGCCGCACGTTGCTGTCAATCCGCCGACGGATCCGTTTTCCGCCATTTTCGCAGATTAAAACTGATCTGAAAAACAGATGTGTGAAATAGGCCTTAGCGGAGTAAACTTCGACTAGAGTCTTAAAATTGGACAGACTTATCAAACGGCATGAATCGCCATGATAAATGTGGCCATTTTCAGACTCTGTCTAGCAGTCTAAGTTTAAAATTCTGCAATACTGATAAAGCTGCCCCAATGTGATTTTTGGGCACCATGTAATGCTCACTCCACAATTACAGACAGATGCATCATATACGTTGTCTACTTTTTTGTTTTGTGTGAAACCGGGATGTTATCTAAAAAATAAATTGTATAAAGCTTTCATTTATGCCCCTCTTCCCAATCTCACTTTAAAAAAACAAAAACAGAACAAAACAAAAACAGAAACTCTGTATCAGACTGTGCAATGCTGTGTCTTCAGTGTGTGGCTGTATTCTAATTTGGACCGATGCACTGAAAGACAAGACTGAGTGGCTATCATGGTGAGAGGAGTTTTCAGCGCCTTCTATTCTTAGGGTACCGTTACACCTAGCGATGCACCAGCGATCCCGACCAGCGATATGACGCTGTCAGGATCACTGGTGCATCGCTAAGTGGTCGCTAGTGAGCTGCCACACAGGCAGATCTCACCAGCGACATCGCTGGGGTCGGGGATTGCTACTTACCTGTCAGACGAGGCGATCCAGCGTCCTCACGCCCGGCTCCACGCGTCCAGCAGCTTGAAATGGTCCAGCAGCTTCTCGCGCGATCAGCGATAACCAGCGGGGGAGTCGGTCGGAGGTAAGTATCATATGCAGCGATATCGCTAGCAATATCGCTGCAACGTCACAAAATCGGTGACTTTACAGCGATATTGCTAGCGATATCGCAGTGTGTAACGGGGGCTTTACTCTTAAGGTTTGTTTAGACAATTTTCGGTCCGAGTGCGATCCGACAAGACATCATTGTTATTATATGGGGCCGAGTCCAATTGTTTGGACTCTGTCCGAGGAACAAAATCGCAGCATGTACAATTTGCATAGGATATTCGGATCGCACTTGGCCGTGCAAGTCAATGAGTCTGTGGGAAAAATCAGACTGCACTCAGATGACATCTGAATGCAGTCCCATTTCACAGACTGACAGAATGGAGAAGATGGAGAAGTAGTTTTTTTTCATCTTCTCCTCATTTGAGAAAATAGGATCACACTACGATCACACTCTGATCAACCTATGATCAGAGTGTGATTATCATAATCTGATATCCTTGGATGAGTAAGTGTATGATCTTTGACCTTAGCCTTAAAGAGGATCTTTTACCAGGTGAAAAGTGGCAAGTTTATGCTCTTATTTTATTCCTGCTGTTCCTCAAAGTATGCCTTTTTTTAATGTAATTTTTTGTGGTCTTTTCCAAATGGGTTTTGCACACAGGATTCTTTAGACTGCTCTGCATTATTTGTCTGTGAACGCACCCTTCGTAAAGGCCATAAAAATTAGCCCTTAATAAAAAAAGTTCATATCTCTGTAACTCTGTGGTGGATTTAAAAAAAGAAAAAAAAAAGGAGTATTCATAGGAGCAGCAAGAATAGGTCCTCCTTAAAGTCTTCCATAGGGCCCCAATTCTAACAAAATAGTGAGCATCAGTCAAAGCTGAACCCTTAGGCCGGCGTCACAGCAGCATAAAGTATCGGATGCGATATACTAATGACCCTTGTCTCCTGCTCTGCTGCGAGCGTGGGCCGAGAGTCAGTGCTACTGTGCTCCGGTCCTCTCACATGACGGGATTGGAGCACAGTTGCGGAGGAAAAGGAGAAAGTAATTTCTCTATCTCCTCTGCTGCTGACGTCGCCGTATATCAGACTGCATTCGGGTGACATCCGAGTGCAGTTCGATGTTTCACCCATTGGCTTGTATGGCTGAAAGTGAGTCGAGTCTCACTGTCAATTGCAAGTCACATAGACTGACTGCAGACTTTTATCAAAAGACCAGACAACCCCTTTAAATAAAAATTAGAATGATAGGTACCCTTTAAGGTCAAGTAGGTGCATTCAGGTACATTCCTAAATAGCCTACTGGACATTGATACCACAGTCTGTGTGTAAAATAATCAATCGGGGATCACAATGATGTTGAAAATTGTCATGCATTTATAACGTATAGCTGAAGGTGGATCTTTAGATTTATTTTCTTGAATGGACCACCGTTATCTAAGGCCTCTTTCACACATCAGTTTTTTGCCTTCAGGCGCAATCCGGCTTTTTTTTGTAAAACCGGATCCGGCGAAATGCAATGCCGGATCCAGTTTTTCCCCATTGACTTGCATTAGCGCCGGATCGCGCCGGATGGCATTGCGTTTAATCCGTTTTTTGCCGGATCCGGCTACTTGTCTCATTCCGGCGTCTGGAAAAAACGGCTACTGTAACGTTTTTTGTCTCCGGCGAAAAAGCCGGAAGCGCTGGATCCGACGCTTCCGGCTTTTTGCCACAATGAAAGTCTATGGGCGCCGGAATGCGCCGGATCCAGAAAAAGACGGATCTAGCCACCGGATCCGTTTTTTTAAGTCTGCGCATGCTCAGATCCAATTGGCCAGCCCCCAGGAAACAGATATAACCTGCTAGACAGATCCAGCAGAAAAACGGATCCGTTTCTACAGTTCTCCAAAATTTAGGCCGGATCCGTTTTTTCTAAAAATAGCCGGATCCTGCCTGACGGCAAAAAACTGATGAGTGAAAGTAGCCTAAGAGATTATCCATTCTGGTTGGACTACACCAACATCTTTAGCGCTCATTCTTGGATCTGTTTCCTTAAAACCCAAGCCACTGACATCCACAAATTTCGGATGTGATTGTCTCCATGTGCAGCTCCTCGTGCTCGTCCACATAGCGGATGGGGGCAGGAGTTGCCTGCTATTTACATACACTAGTGTGGACCATAAATCGCACCAGACTAATGCATGCTGTGATTTTTTTTCCATGCAGAATCTTGGTACATGTAGAAAATCGGCCATGTGCACAGGCACATTAGCTGTAATGGCTTTGTGTGCAGTCCATGGCGCACCCGGGACAGCACACATCCTCACTGGATTTAGCCCTTAAAAGCTTTGGTAACAGCCATATCTTCTTTCATCCGAGATAATCAGCACTTGATCAGCGTGTGATCATAGTGTGATCTGATCTTCTCAGATGAAAACATGGAAAAAAAGTGTCTCCATCTTGTACACTCTGTTAGACCATGAAATCCAGCCCGCTTCCGAGTGTAGTCCAATTTTTTGCACAAACTCAATGACTTGCATGGCCAAGTGTGATCCGAATATTGGATGCAAATCCTGCATGCTGCGATTTTTTTTTTCCTTGGATAGACTCTATCTGAGAAAAAAAATTGGCCAATTGCATGGGGCCTATAGACTAACATTGGTCCGAATGTAATCCGATGTTTTGTCGGATCGCACTCAGACTGAAAATACGGCCATGTGCACAAGCTCAAAGTCTTACCAATTTTATTTTGCAGAGAAAAGACTTGATTGCTGAGAGTCTTAGGCTAGTTTTACACAAACGTATGGCCGAGCTGCGGACTTCCTCCGTGAAGCTCCACCCACAGCCGCACCTCCTCCGGTCAGCTCCGCCTACGTCGGCATGCGGCGTGCGTACCCTATCTTTAGCATTGGGTACGCAGGCTGTGCCGATGTATGCGGATGCCTCCACATGCGTCGTTTTCACGGTGCCATGACCTGCGCCGAACACAACGAGTTGCATTTTTGTGCATTCGCCTCGCCGTCAAAACGACACATGCTGAGGCATCCTCATACATCGGCACGGCCTGCGTACCCAATGCTAAAGATAGGGTGCGCACGCCGCATGCAGACGTAGGCGGAGCTGATCAGAGGAGATGCAGCCGTGGGCGGAGCTTCACGGAGGAAGTCCGCAGCCCTCCACAGCTCCTCCATATGCTAGTGTGAAACTAGCCTTAGTGTATTAATCTCATTAAATATGACATCCAACTCATGACATCCCCAACAAACAACTGATTTTGTCAGGAAGTTGCATCCATCCATCTCAAATATAATATTAGGCAGGGGCTCTTCTTTTTTCTGAATTACCATATATTGGGATCAGAAGCAGAGGACCCCCTTCTGTGACATCCTTTGCATAAAGGCCCCGTCACACTTAGCGATGCACCAGCGATCCCGGCAACAATATGACGCGGTCAGGATCGCTGGTGCATCGCTAAGTGGTCGCTAGTGAGCTGCCACACAGGCAGATCTCACCAGCGATGCAGCGACGCAGCAGCGGTCGTCACTTACCTGTCAGACGCGGCGATGATGACGTCCTCCTGCCCGCTTCCACGCGTCGCTCGTCAGCGCCAGCAGGAAGCGGCCGACGAGAAACGGCCCAGGACGTTCTCGCGCGATCAGCGATAACCAGTGGGGGAGCCAGTCGGAGGTAAGTATCAGACATAGTGATATCGCTAGCAATATCGCTGCTGCGTCACAAAATCAGTGACACTTTAGAGATATTGCTAGCGATATCGCTTAGTGTGACGGGGCCTATACAGGGGTTGTCCAAATACCAGTTCTCAAGAGGGGTAAAAGATTTTACACATATATTCCATTTTCACATGTACAATATTTTATATATACCAAGCCATTTAACATTTAATAAGACCTGACATGAGACCTACTCTACTATGACTCTGTCCATATGTCCGGATTCCCCATTAGCGCATCATACATTCAGTTAACGCTAGATTCCAAAATGTCTCATGAAGTACAGTCGTCTGTGTCCTCAAGTAAAGAAGATGACGCGATGCTGACCGGCTCTGGACATTCCACCACATAAGTGTCCGTATTAGTGATGATTCTATAAGTAAAGAATGGATACAATTCTTTAGAACGTCTTATTTAAATTCTTTTGTCATTTTTAATACAGTTAAAGTGGCTGTGCAGTTGTGAGCTGAAAGATAATTTGTAAGTTATTACTTAGGTCATCTCCATTAAGAAAGGAATGCTGAGCGGTGTACAACCCTGCCCACTGTACACTGTGCATTGACAGAAAGCTGCCAATCAGTGGTGGGGTTACACAGAGCAGTGTCAGATAAAGTGCCAGTTTAATCACTTTTGATCCTTTCATTAGTGTGCTTGGCTCAGGTAGACATTTATGCTGAGGATGGAGGAGAGGCTGCAACACATCAATGGTGCAAATTATCCTGTGGTGAATAAAAAAGATTCCAGAAAAAATTAATAAACTATTACTTTTTTGCCCAAGAATGATCTGGCAATGTTCCTTGTACATCACAGAGAAGTACACAAGGGTGTGTAGACATGAAGGGTATGGCCGCTTTATTCTAACAGATGTGTTGGGGACATGATTCTGTGCCACTTACTAATATATAAGCTATATATGCTCAGTAATGCCCGTTTGCTACTGCAGACTTGCTCACTCTCTTCACTGACTAGACTTCGCTACTAGACTTTAACACTCTCTCCCCAACCCAGAAAACTTTTCTGTATAAATCTGGCCTATCCCCTTCATAACTGTGGGCTAATCCCAACTGTTAACTGCCTAATGCCCTGTGTCAGTGATCCCAAACCTGTAGCTCGGGAGCCACATTTGGCTCGCAGGCCTGTGATGTATGGCTCGCGGCTGTCTGCCAGCTTGGTGCATTAACACCAGGTCTAGCAAACAGTTATTAAGTGTACATCACTAGATGGTGACTTTTGTGTGTAGCCCCCCAGCACAGAAGAACTTATCTGAATGGGGGTAAGATCGGAAACCCTGGAGATTGGCATATTGCCTTGGTATGATTTAAGTGGAAAAGCTTTGGTTGTCATTGTATCAGTAATAGGGGGATCTGGGTATCACTATTGTGAGTGGGGTAGGTGCTTTAGCACCAAGTCTAGCAAACAGCTGGGAAGGACAGATCTTCAGATGGTGACTTTTATATGTAGAAGAGCAGAACTGGATGGGCATATACTGGCCTTGTGGTCGCAGAGGTACATTAAGTACTAAACTGGACATAGGATGATACTGCCAGATAGAGGAGGTGCATGGTGGGAGTACTTGATGTAAGAATGAGGATAAGGTGGGAGTCCATGGATGTAAGTATTGTGGCTTGATATGACTTATTAAACTTGTAATAGGGGCTCTGGTTGTAACTACTGTAGGAGGAGGGAAATCTCTGGATGTGGCTCGCGACCCTCTTTCAGAGCTAAATGTGGCTCTCAAGATGAGTAGGGTTGGGGAACACTGCCCTGTGTAATGCAAGCTATAGTCCTATACCTAGTGTAGTTCTCCTAGTGGACAGACCTCCTGCATTCCCACAGACAGCCTTAAGGCAAAGCCTAGAGGAGAACAGAACACAACACCGGCTATAGGAATAAAATAAAATCTTTTTAAATAATCACACGTCAACACCAGCATATTAAACTACAAACAGCATCATGTCATCCCACCTGTTCACCTGTTGCTATGACATTGTAAGGGAGGGACAGGACTGTAGTCGTGACCTGTATTACTGCAACATTTATGGCCAGTCCTTCCCCTACAGAAAACTGTATTCTCTTTAGCGTACCTGCATCTCCAAATTCAGCTTCCCCTGGGCACTTCCCAGGTAATGACAGTCCCTCTTCCAGGCGACCCCCAGCAATGGAGACACAGTCCAAGATAACTTTAACATTCTCTTTACTGAATACTTCACACATTACATCCACAGTTAGTACATCATGGAATCCACCTGTTTCCTCATTTTTCCCTCTCTGGCTGTCGCTTCTGTGCAGTACACGCCCAGACCGGACCATCTTAGACTGATCCCCAGTTAGTTCCTGGCTTAACCTCGCCATGATGACAATTCTTTCTGCCTGTTTTGACTCGAAATCATCAGTCACCAGGTTTGGTTGCCTGTGGTCAAGTGGGTCGCCCTCCCAGGGCTGTGGGGTACTCGGTATCGGGCCGGTGTCAGAGGAATGTGTCACAGCAGCGGTGACCCGGTCCGTGGCCCTGGGCGCCCTAGTTATGGGGGAATATAGTTAATGGAATGGAATAGTTTGTGACGCCACCTGTGGTGCTCAGCAAGGGAGGTGTTAAGCCGACTCTGCATGCAGATCCGCTGGGACTGATGGTAGGGTGCAGAAAGGATGTAAAAGCTCCCCACAGGTGAAGCTATAGTCCCAGGGCAGTGTAGAGGTGGTTGCACGGGGATGTAGCAGTGCCGTAAGGGTAGGAAGCAGACAAGACACAGCGGGGTGCAATTTCTGTACCTTTACTTGATAACTGCAGTCCAGGGTCCTGATTACAGATGGTAACGGAGCAGGCTAGCCTGGAAGCAACTCAGGGATTCTGTCTCTGCAGACGGGCTGTGCAGTCTCCTTCCTAGCGCTTGTTTGAATGAAGTATTCCTAGTACCGAGTTACACTGAAGTTCCTCCTGTCCGATGTTCTCAAGAATCTTACTTGCACGGCAGACAGCTGTAGCCTATCTCGGGGGCTCCTTAATCCTGAGTCCCGGCTCTCTATCCAAGCTGCTGTTGTGCCCTCAAGTCTTAGATGGGAGTAGGGCATTTACAGCCTCCTACTCCTCTGGTGTCTGTTGCAGGACCGTTAGTATCCGTACAACTGTGGAGACCAGGCTCCAGTTCATGCGCTCACCGTGAGGGAGCTCTCCTTTCCTAGCTCAACCTCCAGCTTCTCTCTACAGGTCTGCACACTTCACCCTCCGCAGACTAACTGACTACTCCTTCCTCTTGGCCCTCAGAGAGCACTCCTCCCCTTAATCCTGGTTCAGCGTTCCCCCTGCTGGCCTGGAGTGGAACTGTGTTGCATGCATAGATTGACTGCGGGAGGGACCCATCATTGCCTCCAAGCCTGGCATTATCCTCCCCTGGAGGAAGGCAAAGCCACTGTGGCGACCATCCTCCTGGGGGCACCACACAAGCATCCAGCCAGTCTGTACTGATCTCATCGAAGCTCCAACTTCCTTCATCTCCTCAGTCTAACCAACTCCTGCCCTAAAGGCATCCGCCCAGGTAATGAGTCGCCACATCTTTCCTTCCCTGTTCTGGCCCACTGCAATGATGCACAGTGGCCGTGGACAAAGTGGGCTGCAGCGCTTTAACGTTATGTGGCTGCCAAGCTGTCCGGGCCTACAGCCCATGTGGACACTACGGGTACCCTGGCCTTGTCTGACCTAACTTCCTACAAACTCATGTCTTACCACCCAGCAGCTCCTCCTACATTTAACCCTCTATAACCATCCTATCAACTGTACCTAACAGTGCACACTAGTATGCCCCCATCTAGTAGCCCACAAATGAACTACACTTACCCTTGTCTATAAGAACTATATACTAAGGTGCCCTCCTCTAATGTCCCAAAAGGATGCACCTTACTTTCCCTAAACTGCACATGAACATTAGTACACATCACATATATTAAATACAGTATTACACTAAAGGAACACAACACAATATAATACAGTTCTCTAAAGAATGGTAACACATGTATAAATGTGGCAGTACCATAAATGTGAGCGATAATACATCTTACTATGTAGCAGTACCGCAAATATTTATCATAGACATTATCATCATTAGCATATGTAAGCATCAACAGGTGGAAGCCAATTAGAGGAAGGGAAGCAAGGAGGCAATTCTATCTCACCCCATTACAACACCTTCATCAACCCTGCCTCCCTGCTACTGAAGTACCAGCCATTAAACTTGTATTCTCACCACCACCATTTTCTAGAAGACACACTGCAGTGTGTCTTCAAGAACATGGCGGCAGAAAACGAGGACTGCTCAGGCGCCCAGTCCGGCACTACATCACGCCCAGAACAGGAACGTACTGGACACAGGGAAGAAAGGTGAGTATAAATGTTTGTTTTTTTTAATGTGTGCAGTTTAATAGGGGTGAGGGGGACCATTTATATCAGGTGTCAGGAACACCGCACTACACTCGCTCACTGAGCCAGTGCGCATGTCCTGAGTACAAAATCAGTGCTCAAAGATACCTGTTGAGCAGGGCAGCAGTGGTGACAATGGGTGCTTCAAACTATCAAGACCTGAAGCATGTGACTGCTGGGGGCATGGCCTAAGCTCCACAGAGCTTTGAAGGAGGTGGGCAACTGTAATCTGTATGCCACCAGGTTGATCACCTCTACAATCTTGTATGGGCCAATAAATTTGGGGCCCAACTTCATAGAGGGTATTTTAAGTTTGATGTTACGGGTGGACAGCCAGACTTTTTCCCCCACTGTCAATGCAGGAACCAACCCCCTCCTCCTGTCTCCAAAATGTTTGAACTTCTTCTGGGCTTTGGAGATGTTCCCCTGCACCTCCTTCCAGAGGGTTTTTAATTGTTGCACCATACCCTCGGCACCAGGGCAATCCGAATTCATACGGGAAAATTCCCCAAACTGCGGAACAAACCCATAATTGACCTGAAAGGGAGACTTTCCTGTAGACTGATTAATCTGACAGTTGAATGCAAATTCTGCCATGGGTAATACCTCACACCAGTCTTCCTGTCTGGAGGAGGCCAGGCATCTCAGAATCTGCTCCAATGACTGGTTGATGCGTTCAGTTTGTCCGTTGGATTCTGGGTGATAGGCAGAGGAGAATGACAACGTGACCCCCAACTTCATACAAAACGCTCTCCAAAACCTGGCCACAAATTGCACACCCCTGTCCGACACCACGTTCACAGGCACTCCATGCAGTTGAACAATGTGCTGTATAAACAAGCGGGCCAAGGTTTCAGCAGATGGTAATGCAGGTAATGGCACAAAGTGGGCTTGCTTAGAAAATCTATCAACCACTACCCATACCACTGAGTTGCCCTTGGAAGGTGGAAGATTAGTGATAAAGTCCATGGACAGGTGTGTCCATAGTTTATCCGGAATTGGCAAAGGCACCAATTCCCCGGCCGGCCGGACCTGAGAGCTTTTAGAGCGCACGCACACCCCACAAGTATTCACAAACCTTTTTATATCAGTGCCCACAGAGGGCCACCAAAAACCCCTAGCTACTGCCCCCTGGGTAGCTGCAAAACCAGGGTGTGCACTTAACACAGAATCATGAAATTCTTGAAGGAGTGTGGGACGGAATTGTTCGGGTACAAACAATTTACCTGGGGGTTTATTCCTGGGAGCTTGTGCTTCCAGAATCTCTCTGTCAGGATCCTGTCAGCGCCGGCGTGCAGCCTCCGCTGAGCAGGGACTCGCCCGCACTGTAGGGGGGCCCGGGGTCAGGTACAGCCGGAAAGTACAGATACACAGGACCTGTGGACGCTGAAGTTTAGCAAGCAGTCACAGGACCTACGGTCATGTGACTGCAAGGGGGCAGGGCTTAGCATCCTGCTTTCAGAGATGGCAGGACACTAAGCAGAAATACTCAGAGTTAAGCAAAACGGAGGTCATACACAGAGATATCGGTAAAGTACCAGGGATGAGACAGAACGGATAGTCAGGGCCAAGCAGGGGTCAAAACCAAACAGACATAGAAGGTACCATGCAGAATCCAAAGCAATATCCAGAGAGCAGACCGAGTCGTACACAGAGAATCAAGCAACCAGAACACAGCACAAACACACTCAGGGGTCACCACACTATGCCAAGGGCGAAAGTATAACTGATGGGGGATGGGAGCTTCCTGAGGCTATAATAAGCTTTCCCAGAACCAATGAGAGGCCACCATAATAGGTCCCAGGTGTGCAGGTAAGAGTCTGCACTGAGATCAAAACATTAACCCCAGAAGTGCCGGTCACCCAGCACTGTTATCATGACGGTACCCCCCTCTCAACGGGGGGCCTCTGGACCCCCAGGCTTGCCCGGGTACCTAGCATGGAAAGCCCGAACCAGGCGATCCGCATGCATCAACCGAGCCGGCACCCAGGACCTGTCCTCCGGCCTATACTCCTTCCAATGAACTAGGCACTGTACTGACCGCCGTACCAACCTAGAATCTACGATGTGACCAATCTCATATTCCACATGTCCCTCAACCGAAACCGGAGGAGTAGCGGACTCGGATTCTCCCCGGACTGCTTCAAAAGGCTTCAGTAGAGATCTATGGTAGACGTTAGGGATCTTGAAAGAGGGTGGAAGGCACAGTCTGTATGCTACTGGATTGATTTTTTCCACAATCTTGTATGGGCCAATGAATTTGGGGCCCAACTTGGCTGACGGAATCTTTAACTTAATGTTTCGCGTGGAGAGCCAAACTTTCTCTCCAACCTGAAACATGGGACCAGGTGTTCGTTTCCGGTCCGCAAAAAACTTATACCTGCCTTGAGACCTAGATATACGCCGCTGGACTTCTGCCCATGTATCTTTTAACCGCTGAACAAAGTCCTCAGCCCTGGGACACCCCGAATCCAGACGAGAAAACTCACCAAAATGAGGACTGAACCCATAGTTGATCAAGAAAGGGGACATACCAGTGGATTGACTCACCCGACTATTGAAGGCAAATTCAGCCAACGGCAGTATATCACACCAGTCATTCTGTCTAGCAGAAGTCAGACATCTGAGGATCTGTTCCAGAGACTGATTAGTGCGTTCCGTCTGACCATTATTCTCAGGATGGTATGCAGATGAAAAGGACAGAGATATCCCTAATTTTTTGCAGAAAGCACGCCAAAACTTAGCCACAAACTGCACACCACGATCAGACACCACATTCAGGGGTACCCCATGCTGCACAAACAATCTGGATAAGGTCTCAGCAGAAGGTAATGCAGACAGGGGTACAAAATGAGCCTCCTTTGAAAATCTGTCCACCACTACCCATACCACCGTATTACCCCTGGAAGAGGGAAGATTGGTAATAAAATCCTTGGATAGGTGGGTCCATGGTCTTTCGGGAACTTCCAAGGGCATCAGCTCCCCCCCTGGCCGCCTATGGGAGCTTTTAGAACGAGCGCAGACCCCACAACCAGAAATGAATTTCTTTATATCAGAACCAAGGGTAGGCCACCAGAAAATCCTAGCCACCGCCAGTCGTGTGGCTGATATACCAGGGTGAGCACACAACTTGGATTCGTGGAACTCTTGCAAGAGTTTAAGGCGAAGTTGCTCTGGGACAAACAACTTGCCCCCTGGCTTGGCCGCAGGAGCCAGCGACTGGGCCCCCTCAATTTCCCGTTCCAATTTAGACGAGATCCCTGCTAACACCACCCCAGGGTGCAGAATGGAGGACGGTTGCTCAGGGGCAGACACAGGGTGAAAACTATGAGATAAGGCGTCAGCCTTGACATTCTTTGACCCTGGACGGAATGTAATAGTAAACTGGAAACGAGAAAAAAAAAGTGACCAACGGGCCTGTCTGGGCGTTAATCTTTTAGCAGACTCAATGTATGACAAATTTTTGTGATCAGTGATCACAGTAACTGGGTTACTGGCCCCCTCCAAAAAGTGCCTCCACTCCTCAAACGCCAACTTGACCGCAAGAAGCTCTCTATTGCCTACATCATAATTTCTTTCAGCAACAGAGAACTTCCTGGAAAAGAAAGCACATGGCCTGAGGTTGGTTAGAGTGGCAGGCCCTTGGGACAACACTGCCCCCACCCCCACCTCGGAGGCATCCACCTCCACCACAAATGGTTTGGACGGATCTGGCTGTACCAACACAGGAGCAGACATAAAACATTTTTTCAGCATCGCAAAGGCCTCTTTTGCGAGCGAGGACCAATTTCTCACATCCGCACCTTTTGCATGTTAGATCCGTGAGAGGTTTGACCACCTGCGAAAACTCCCAGATAAATTTGCGGTAATAATTTGCGAACCCCAAGAAGCGCTGAAGTCCCTTAAGATCTCGGGGTTGCACCCAATCCGCAATGGCCTGCACCTTCTTGGGGTCCAAGCGAAAACCCTCACAGGATACAATTAATCCCAAAAAAGACAATTCTTGCACACAAAATACACATTTCTCCAATTTGGCATACAGATGATTTTCTCTCTGTCTTTGGAGAACAGTTCGTACATGTTCCAGATGAGAATGCCTGTCGGAGGAGTATATCAAAATATCATCTAAGTAGATAACGACAAAACGACCAATGAGATCCGAGAATACCACGTTGATGAAATTCTGAAATATGTCGGGGGCTTTGGTAAGACCAAACGGCATGACTAAATTTTCAAACAGTCCCTCGGACGTGAGGAACGCAGTTTTCCATTCATCCCCCTCTTGAACCCTTATCAAATTATATGCCCCTCGAAGATCTAGTTTAGAAAACCACTTTGCCCCTGATAGTTGGTTACACAAATCGGGAATCAACGGAAGGGGTACGTATTCCGTACAGTAATCTGATTAAGCTCCCGAAAATCGAGACAGGGACATAACCCGCCATCTTTTTTCTTAACAAAAAAGAAACCTGCCACCACAGGTGAGACTGAAGGACGTATGTGTCCCTTGCACAGACTTTCAGCAATGTACTCCTTCATAGCCAAGCGCTCAGGGCCGGCTAAATTAAACAGACGGGCTTTAGGTAATTTAGCCCCCGGGACCAGCTCGATAGCGCAGTCAAAGGGTCTATGTGGCGGTAACGTCTCGGCCTCGCTTTAAGAGAATACATCTTCGAAGTCCTTCAGGCATTCCGGAGTACCTTCCAGCTTGACAGATGATACAGACACAGATTTAACAGGTTCAACCAGCAGTGTGGATTTATCACATAACTTAAAATCATTAAACCCACATTGAACAATCTCCCCCATTTTCCAGTTAATAACTGGGCTATGGCGTTGTAACCAGGGCATGCCCAAGACCAACCCTGCAGGTAGATTGTCCAGAACAAAACAACTTAGGTTTTCCACATGAGTAGCGCCCACTGAACAAAAACAAGTCAGACATAAAGAGAATTCCCTCCTTAGTGAGGGGAGAGGAGTCAATGGCCACCACCTTGATCGGAACCTTGAGCCTAACTGTCCCTATCTTGCAGTGTGTGACCAATTGGGAGTCAATGAGATCAATCGATGATCCGCAGTCCACGAAGGCTGTAGACGGAAAAGAACTACCGTCCACAAACAGTTCCACATGAAGTAACACTTTAGAAAATGAGGAAAAGGGTACCTGAGGGTCTGAGTAGTCTCCCCGTTGACTACCCAGACCTAGTCGTTTCCCGCTGACCATTTCAAAGATGGGCAATCAGGACATTCCCTTTTCCAATGTCCCGTTTTACCGCAGTAAAAGCATAACTGCTTGTCCTTCCGGCGTTTCCTCTCCGTATCCTTCAGGGAGAGGGCGCCTACATCCATGAGCTCAGGGGCAGTCTCTTTTCCACTGGGGAACAATGGAGTCTCCACCTGCATCACCCCTCTGGCCCGCAGCCTGCGGTCCATCCGGACGACCTGGGTCATGGCGTCCTCGAGAGAGTTAGGTGGGGGATGTAACGCCAAGGCATCCTGCAGCCGCTCGGACAAGCCTCTGTGAAAGAGTCCTCGGAGTGCGGCGGCATCCCAAGAGACCTCTGCGGCCCAGCGGCGGAATTCAGTACAAAACCACTCAGCCAAGTGTTTCCCCTGACAGACGCTCATCACCATGTCCTCTGCCAATCGCACTCGGTTAGGCTCATCACTATCATAAATTTGCCCGAGAGCCTCAAGAATACATTCACAGACATTCTCTCAGGGGCAGTGGGAGGAAGGGAGAAAGCCTAAGCTTGTGAGAACCCTCTTAATAACAACATAATGACCCCTACCTTCTGGTTGTCGTCCCCAGAGGAACGTGGTCTCAAACTAAAAAAAAGTTTGCACCCCTCCATGAAGACCCTGAACTCCTTTTTGTTCCCAGAAAAAAAGTCAGGCAGTTTAACAGGTGGTTCCAGGGACACCAGAACAACATCCCTCGCCCCAGCCCCTGGAGACCCAGCAGATAAAGCCCCTCGCACTGTCTCAGAAAGCTGCTACTGAGAACGAGCCAGAGCTTGCTGCTCCAGAGATAAACCCTGAAACATCTGACTCAGACTTTTCATCTGGTCAGCCAGAGACTGTATGGGATCCATAACTCTCTGCACGAAAAACCCCCAAAAACTTAATGGTCAGTTATAATGTCAGGATCCTGTCAGTGCCGGCGTGCAGCCTCCGCTGAGCAGGGACTCACCCGCACTGTAGGGGGGCCCGGGGTCAGGTACAGCCGGAAAGTACAGATACACAGGACCTGTGGATGCTGAAGTTTAGCAAGCAGTCACAGGACCTGCGGTCATGTGACTGCAAGGGGGCGGGGCTTAGCATCCTGCTTTCAGAAATGACACTATACAGAAATACTCAGAGTCAGGCAAAACGGAGGTCATACACAGAGATATCGGTAAAGTACCAGGGATGAGACAGAACGGATAGTCAGGGCCAAGCAGGGGTCAAAACCAAACAGACATAGAATGTACCAAGCAGAATCCAAAGCAATATCCAGAGAACAGACCGAGTCGTACACAGAGAATCAAGCAACCAGAACACAGCACAAACACACTCAGGGGTCACCACACTATGCCAAGGGCGAAAGTATAACTGACGGGGGATGGGAGCTTCCTGAGGCTATAAGAAGCTTTCCCAGAACCAATGAGAGGCCACCATAATAGGTCCCAGGTGTGCAGGTAAGAGTCAGCACTGAGACCAAAACATTAACCCCAGAAGTGACGGTCACCCAGCACTGGTATCATGACACTCTCTGTAAGTCAGAGGAGATTTCGGCTACAACCACTCCCGGTTGAAGAATGGAGGAAGGAGGTTCTGGAGGGGACACAGAATCAAAACTTCGGGATAAGGCATCCGCCTTTACATTTTTAGACCCTGGTCGGAACGTGATGGTAAAATGAAATCGAGAAAAAAAAAAGTGCCCACCGAGCCTGTCTGGGGGTCAATCTCTTAGCAGACTCGATATAGGCCAGGTTTTTATGATCAGTGATGACCGTAATGGGATGAGCGGCCCCCTCCAAAAAATGCCTCCATTCTTCGACGGCCAATTTAACTGCTAACAATTCCCTGTTACCGACATCATAGTTTCTCTCGGCCGAAGAGAACTTCTTAGAGAAAAAGGCACAGGGTTTGAGGTTAGTCAGGGTAGAGGGGCTCTGTGACAATACTGCCCCCACCTCCGAAGCGTCGACCTCGATGATAAAAGGTCATGACGAATTGGGTTGTACTAACACAGGGGCTGTTTTAAAACACTTCTTTAATGTTAGGAAGGAATTTTTTGCGGCCACGGACCAATTTTTTACATCTGCCCCTTTAAGAGTGAGGTCCGTCAAGGGTTTCACCACCTGTGAGAACCCTTTAATGAACTTCCTATAATAATTAGCGAAGCCCAGAAATCGCTGCAACCCCTACAGGTCATGAGGCTGCACCCAATCTGTAATGGCCTGAACCTTCCCTGGATCCATGCGGAATCCCTCCCCGGATACAATTACACCCAGAAAAGATAGTTCTTGTATAAAAAATGAGCATTTCTCCAGCTTAGCATACAAATGGTTCTCCCGGAGTCTCATAAGAACTGTACGCAGATGGTGCAAGTGTGACTGACTGTCCTCAGAGTAAATCAAGATGTCATCCAGTTAAATCACTACGTAACGTCCAATCAAGTCAGAAAAAACAACATTAATAAAGTTTTGAAAAAGGAGTGTTAGTGAGGCCGAAGGGTGTAACCAGGTTTTCAAACAGCCCCTCAGTTGTCAGGAACGCTGTTTTCCATTCGTCCCCCTCCCGGATCCTTATAAGGTTATAAGCCCCTCGTAGATCGCGCTTAGAAAACCATTTGGCCCCCGTGAGTTGATTGCATAGATTAGGAATCAACGGGAGAGGGTACGTGTTCTTAACAGTAATTTTGTTCAGTTCTCGAAAGTCGAGGCACGATCGCAACCCACCATCTTTTTTTCTTTACAAAGAAAAACCCCGCTGCCACGGGTGAGACCGAGGGCCGAATATGCCCCTTGCGGTGGCTTTCTTTAATGTACTCTTTCATAGCTTGGCGCTCAGGCCCGGACAAATTAAACAAACGAGCCTTGGGTAATTTGGCTCCAGGTACTAAATTGATAGCACAATCATATGGTCTATATGGTGGGAGCGCCTCAGTCTCGCTTTCGGAAAACACATCTTTAAAGTCTCTCAGGTACTCCAGAATACCCTCCAAACCGACAGATGACACAGATACAGATTTTATCGGATTGACAAAAGGAACCGGGTTACAACACAGACCAATATCATTACATCCCCATCGGGTGATCTCCCCCTTCACCCAATCAATAAGAGGATTGTGGCGTTGTAACCAGGGCATTCCCAAAACCAGTCCTGCAGGCAGATTATTCATAATGAAACAACTTAAATTTTCCATATGAGTGGAACCCACTTTCATAGAAAAAACTTCAGACATAAAACAAATTCCATCCCGGGTAAGAGGGGATGAATCCACAGCCACAATTTTAACAGGGTCTTTTAACCTCACTGTTCCTGTCTTATTAAGTCACAACTTGGGCATCAATCAGATTAATGGAGGAACCACAGTCGACAAAGGCGGTGGTCATAACAGGACCGCCAGCAAGTTCCAATTCAACCTGGAGCACCATTTTTATACGTGAGAAAAAATGTACCTGGGAGTCTGGACAACCTCCTCGATTGTTGCCCAGACTCAGTCATTTGTCTGATGGTTGCTCTGAAGAAGGGCAGGAGGGGCAATTCCATTTCCAATGTCCAGAGGCTCCACAGTAAAAGCATAGTAGGTTGTCTCTACAGTGCCTTCTCTCTTTCTCCTTAACCGAGACTGACCCAACCTCCATGGGCTCAGATACAGGTGCAGTGTCACACAATTTGAGGTACAAGGGAGACTCTTGTTGCATCATTCCTCTAGCACGGAGTCTCCGGTCCATACGGACCGCCTGCATCATGGCGTCCTCCAGGGTATAAGGAGGTGGATGTAATGCCAGAGCGTCCTGCAGACGGTCTGACAGGCCCCTGCAAAACAACCCTATCAGGGCGGTGTCATTCCAGGATACTTCGGACGTCCAACGTCTAAACTCTGAGCAGAACCATTCAGCAGAGTGCCTCCCCTGTGTCACACTCATTACCATATCCTCTGCCAGACGCACTCTATCAGGCTCATCATAAATGTGCCCCAGAGCCTCAAAGAACAATTTCACAGACATACGTTCAGGAGCAGAGGGAGAGAGAGAAAGCCCATGCTTGCGGAGCCCCCCGAAGTAGAGAAATAATGACCCCCACCCTCTGGAACTCATCCCCGGAGGAGCAGGACCTTAGAGAAAAAAAAAGTTTGCATCCTTCTCTGAAAGACCTGAACTCCTTTTTATCCCCTGTTAAAGGGTTTGGCAATTTGACCGGAGATTCGGGGGATGCCAATGACACATCTTTACCCCCAGAACTAGAAGCCCCTGCATCGACAGCCCCCTGCACAGTAACCACCAACTGTTGCTGGGTATGGGCCATCGTGCGCTGTTCCACATTGAGTTTATGGAACATTTGGGTCAGGTACTTGACCTGATCAGCCAAAGCTTGTATGGGATCCATGAGGATAACACACTTTTTTTTTTTCCCTTCAGAGAAAAAAAAAGAACTGAAACGGTCAGCTATAATGTCAGAAACACCGCACTGCACTCGCTCACTGAGCCAGTGCGCATGTCCTGAGTACAAAAACAGTGCTCAAAGATACCTATTGAGCAGGGCAGCAGCGGTGACAATGCGTGCTTCAAACTATCAGGACCTGAAGCATATGACTACTGGGGGCGTGGCCTAAGCTTCACAGAGCTAGGAGCTGCAGGGAAACTCCTAGAAAGGTAACTACGGGACAAGTTACCAAGGGGCATAAACAGGGGCGGAAACCAGATCAAGCCGGGGTCAATGCACGAGAGGCCGGCAAAAGTTAACCCTGTGAGAACAGGACATTAACCATGTCCTAACCATGACATCAGGATTGGGGGGTGAGGGGACCATGCATACCAGGAAAGGGGGGTGAGGGGACCATGCATGCCAGGATTGGGGGGTGAGGGGACCACGTATACCAGGATAGGGGGGTGAGGGGACCATGCATACTAGGATTGGTGGGTGAGGGGACCATACATACCAGGATTGGGGGGTGAGGGGACCATGCATACCAGGATTGGGGGGTGAGGGGACCATGCATACCAGGATTGGGGGGTGAGGGGACCATGTATACCAGGATAGGGGGGTGAGGGGACCATGCATGCCAGGACTGGGGGGTGAGAGGACCATGCATACTAGGATTGGTGGGTGAGGGGACCATACATACCTGGATTGGGGGGTGAGGGGAACATGCATACCAGGATTGGGGGGTGAGGGGACCATGCATACCAGGATTGGGGGCTGAGGGGACCATGCATGCCAGGATTGGGGGCTGAGGGGACAATGAATGCATACCAGGATTGGGGGGTGAGAGGACCGTGCGTACCAGGATTGGGGGGTGAGAGGACCATGCATACTAGGATAGGGGGTGAGAGGACCATGCATACCAGGATTGGGGGGGTGAGAGGACCATGCATACCAGGATTGGGGGGTGAGGGTACCATACACACCAGGATTGGGGGTGAGAGGGGACCATGCATACCAGGATGGGGGGTGAGGGGACCATGCATACCAGGATTGAGGGGTGAGAGGACCATGCATACCAGGATAGGGGGGTGAGAGGACTATGCATATCAGGATTGGGGGGTGAGAGGACCATGCATACCAGGATAGGGGGGTGAGGGGACCATGCATACCAGGATAGGGGGGTGAGAGGGCCATGCATACCAGGATTGGGGGGTGAGGGGACCATGCATACCAGGATAGGTGTGCCGAGGTCAGCTTACGCTGAGTAGATTTTTTGAAAGTGGACCCTCTGGGTCGTGGCACCCACCCACCTAGGGCGAGCTGACCTTGTGAGGAACCACCCCTATACAGGGAGTGTCGGGGCAAGACCAAGGGGGTGAGCCACCACGACTGCTGGAACCAGACGGCCGGTTCAAGTAGACACTAGGTACGAGTGTCTGATGACAAAGGACGTGCAGGAAACAAGACAAGACAATACGTGAATTCAAGGTATCTTCATTAAGGCAAATTCAGGATAACATTAAGTGCAAAACGTGATAACAGGGAAAACACAGCAAGGTGCGTGCGAGGGCACGCCAAGGTCCATGGCATGGTACGTGCTTGATGGCACGCCTAGGTACAAGCAAGGCTTGATGGCATCGGACTCCGGACAGCTGGCAACGATCGACAGGATCAGGGCATCAGGCTGCGGACATCAGCTCCGGACATCAGGCCGCAGTCGTCAGGCTTATGATCTCTGGCAGCGATTGGCACGTTCCGGGCATCCAGCCGGCAAACCAGGGTACAGGCAAGGAGGCACGACAGATCTCCAGACATGGTGCGTGTTAGGGAACATGCCGAGGTCCAAGGCAAGATTCCAGGCAGGGTGCATGCTAGGGGCACACCAGGGTCCAGGGCAAGGTGCAAGGTGCGTGTGTAGGGACACGCCAGGTTCAACGTGCAAAGTACGGTGCGTGTGTAGGGGACACACCAGGGTTCAAAGTTCAACATACGAGACAAAGTCCAAGGCAAGGTCCTGCCCGTGCCGAGGGACACGCCAGGGTCAGGGTACAAGGCAAGGTCCTGCGCGTGCCGAGGGACACGCCAGGGACAAGTTTCTAGGCAGAGTCCTGCGCGTGCAGAGGGGCACGCCAGGGTCATGGTTCAAGGTAGAGTCCTGCACGTGCAGAGGGGCACGCCAGGGTATAGGCTAGGACCTGTGCGTGCTAGAGGGCACAAAAGGGTACATGGCAAGACCTGCGCGTACTTTTACAGAAACACGGGGAGGTATGCCACGGGGCAGGCGAGGGCCTGCGCGTGCTAATAGAGGAGCACGCAAACACAGTGCAGAGACAGCGTGGGTGCAAGGAAGCACAGAGGGCATGGCTGGGGCACTGGCTAGCTGGTCGGGCTGCAGCACAGACAGGCGGGCAAGACTCCAGCGAACCCAGCTGGGGCATAACAGGCGATACAGCTGTCACTGGCCGACGAGTACAGCTGAGGCACAAGCAGGCGGGTACAGCTGAGGCACAAACAGGAGGCTAGGAAGGCCAGGCGCATGCAAAGGGCACACGAAGAAACAAGGCAAGGCAAGAAACAAGGCAAAGCTAGACTAGATATGGAACAAGGAGCGGAACATAGGCAAAAGCACAGAGCGGGGTCAGAGAGAGAAAAGGATTAGCAGCGGAGCGTAGGCCGAAGCCCAGGGCAGGGTCAGGGGAGTACCTTGAGACTAGTCATGAAATGTGCTAGAGAGCACAATAGGACAGAGTCTAGCAGGGGAGCGTAGGCCGAAGCCCAGAGCCGGGTCAAGGCAGAACCTTGAGACTAGACATGGAATGTGCTAGCAAGCACCAGAAGACAGAGTAAGGAAAACCAGGCAAAGACAGGGAACATGAAAAGTAGCTCAAGGCTCAGAATAGCAAAGACCAGACATTGTGAAACAGGCAAGGCAGAGAACATAGGAAGTACTACAAGGCAAAGCATAGCAAGGACACAACATGGCACAAAGGACAAACACAAGACAAGGCACGGGACAAGAGGGACAAGAGGCAGAGTACAAGCACAGAGCGTGTGCAGAGACGCACTACAGGGCAGAGTGCACAGAATACAGAGAGCGACCGAGCAGACCAAGCAGCCATGCAGGGAAGCAACATGATACTCAGGCCCCGACCATAGGAAGGGGCCGTCTGATATAGGGCATTAGCACCTGCACTTCCGGGTTAGGACCAGGGGAGAACTTCCGGTTCAGTTACTCCAGGATCATAGAGAGCGTTGCTAGATCAGACTGGGCTGGACCATAGAGGTCACATGATCAGGGGCTCTACAAACACTGAGAGGTTAGCTGGGTCAGGCAGTGCTGGAACATAGGAAAGGTCACATGATCAGGGGCTCCAGGAATACAGAGAGGATTGCAGAATCAGAGCAGAGACGGATGGTTACCTAGCAACAGCGTGCAGCCATGAGGTAAGGCGCGCGTGCACACTGCTCCAGGCATCTTGCAGCACAACAGTCATGAGGTGTGTGTGCACACTGCTTCCAGGGATCTTGCAGCATGAGACATAATAGGCATGAGAATTCAGTGCACGTGCACACTGCTCCAGGGGTCATGCTGCACAACAGACATGGCGGGCATGACAGGCATAACGGACATGGCGGGCATGACAATAGGTTGGTGAGGGCACCATGTATACCAGGATTGGGGGGTGAGAGGACCATGCATACCAGGATAGGGGGGGTGAGGGGACCATGCATACCAGGATTGGGGGGTGCGAGGACCATGCATACCAGGATTGGGTGGTGAGGGCACCATGCATACCAGGATAGGGGAGTGAGAGGACCATGAATACCAGGATTGGGGGGTGAGAGGACCATGCATACCAGGATAGTGGGGTGAGGGGACCATGCATGCCAGGATTGGGGGGTGAGAGGACCATGCATTCCAGGATTGAGGGGTGAGGGCACCATGCATACCACGATAGGGATGAGGGGGTACCATGCATACCACAATAGGGATGAGGGGGCTGCCATGTATACCATGATAGGGATGAGGGAGGTGCCATGCATACCAGGATTGGGGGGTGAGAAAACCATGAATACCAGTATATGGATAAGGGGGCACCATGCATACCAGGATTGGGGGTGAGGGTACCATACATACCAGGATAGGGATGAGGGGGGCAGCACATACCAGGATGGGAGACCATATACCAATAAAAATGCCCGCCACCCGGGCGTAGAACAGGTTCATAGCTAGTATTATATAACCCATGGATATGACTGTGTGGAAGGGGCCCGGTTTGGGGGTGGTCCACTGCTTACCACGACCCGGATGATGCAAAGACGAGACGGAGGCAGGATTCAGTTGTAACAGGTCCGGATTTTATTCGTCGTCCTCCTGACGACTACAATCACGCACCGCTGCCTCTTTACAGTTCTCTATCTCCAGGCCTGGGTACCTGCACCTTTCCTCCAGTCGAAGCAACGTCCCTCACGGATCTTTCGCTGGGGCTGTCCTAGACCAATCTACCGCCAGCGCTTCACCTGCTCGAGGTCGTCGTCCAAACGGTACCCCGGCGGCCTCGTCTGTCCTGCAGTCTGTTAGGTCAGGGCCACTCCCCTGCCTGTCTCTTTCCTGTCAGTCCCCTGGTCGAGCTATTCGCTGTTCTCCGTCTTCTGCCAAGCTCCTCCCAGGACTAGCCTGCCTGGAACCCCAACAAGTCCTATTTATCCACTCTCTCACCGGGAATTCCCCTCCTGGGTTCCTATCTCCCTGCCCCCCATGACTAAGCGTTTCTCAAGCCCTAAGCTGCTGTTGAGTCCTGAGCTACTCCACCCTGCCATCTTGTGGTCATTTCTAGGTACTGCACTCTCTTGTCTGTCTTTCCCAGCTATCACCCTGCTGCCCTTGTCAATCTCCGTCCATAGTGCACCAACCGTTCCCTCCTACTTCCAGTCAAGTCTGTCCGTCAAGTCACCTTCCCCACAACTGCAGACAATATTCCAGCACACTCAGCAAAAGGTGATTAAATGTATCATAAGGTGTAAATCTGACATTATTAATAGAATATTTACATGGGGGGTTTTCTCCAAATTAATATGGCGCATTAAATGTGGACATTAGTACATACTGGTATTCCTCACTGTCCACTCTACGCTACAGGCAGAAAAGCTTTGATGAGGATGTGTCAGAATGAGTAACACGGTAACAAGTCTTCTCCCTAATTTCTTATTTGAACTCCAATTATCCGGAGTTGTGGGTGACACATGATTATGCGCTTCAGATTCATAGTGCACATTCATAGTACACATAGAAATGTTAATTTTTTCCATTGCACCTGCTGGCTCAGTATTTCTCCGGGGAGGGTTAATAAGAGAAGCTTCAAGCTTAGGTTTACGGTTGTGCTGACACGCACCTCGTGTACCTTACAGAACAGGAAAGTCTGCACTGAGACAGGTGTGCTGTGCGGATATCTACGTGGTCAGCATCACATTTCCACAATGTTTCTGTTCAAAAGGAACCAATGAAGATACGTGGTTTATTTGTAAAAGGACCAATTGGACTAACTCAGCCGGATGTGCTTCCTACAGACCTTATATAGCTGTAATGTGACGGCTCGGATAGTGACGTGGACACTACTGTGTGCAGACAGTCCTGGAGAGGGCACACGGTAGATTCCTTGCATGCAACACAAAACATTTCCAGGCAGTGATATTCTATTACATACGGCTAAATCTCATACTGATTCAAATGTCATTTACATAGTTTTCATCGTACGTTTTCATTAAAATGAGAAGAAAAAAAAAACATCAAGCAATGTTTCCCTAAAGTACTTTTTATAGATCTGGTAGGACTTTATTAGCACATTTTTTTAGGGTTTTGTTCTTTTTTGGTTATACAAAATGAAGGAAATAAAGAAATCAGAAAATCTGTCAAAATATATTGAGACTACCCCTTTTTGCACAGTTATTTGTAGCACCCCTAATCTTCACCCATTACATATTTTTGGTGGTGCCCAGTATTTTCCTCTTCTCCTGTTAAAATATATTGGTGGATTTCAAAAACCATCAAGTACCTGCTATAAATAAGGATGAAGATGAAAATTTGTTCTATGTATTTACCTAGATTTGATGCAAGCAGACTATCAGTTCCCACATTGTTAATAGATTAATTGGGTTCGGCTTTTCACTTAAACATGAATTCAGCTGTGCAGATTTAATTATTTTGTGAACGCCATGAAGAAACGTGTTGGTGGATAATACGGGGTTAAGCAAGGTGAAATTATTATAATAAAACAGTAATATAAAGGAGAAAATCTATATTCTATAAAATAGCAGGTTTACCTGCCACTTTATGTGAAACCAACAGATCATGATATCAGTTATGCCAAATTACACAGATGTAAGCTATAACACTGTTCACATCATACCTGTAAAGTCTGCTCAGGGTGTATGTCCAGAACAGGGTCGGCATCGGGGGGGTCCACTCGCCGTCTGGAAAACTGGCGCACTATGGGGAGTCCAGTGCCAATGCCCCCCTCAAATACTCATCTCTCCCTGTTCCCCCACAGCTCCAGTGTCTTCAGCATCTTCTAACTTTGTGACGTCTCAGAGCAGAGGGCGCTATGATGTCACTACAGCGCGCCCTCTGTGCTGAGCAGTGCAGAGAGTCAGAAGACACAGAAGAGCTGTGGGGAAAGGGAGAGGTGAGTATTTTATTTTTTTTAATGTGTGGTGCCTTATATGGGGTCCATTATACTGTATGGAGCATTATATGGGGCTCATTATACTGTATGGTGGATTATATGGGGCCCATTATATACTGTATGGAGCAATATATGGGGCTCATTATACTGTATGGAGCAATATATGGGGACCATTATACTGTATGGAGCAATATATTAGGCTCCATATACTGCATGGAACAATATATGGGACCCATTATACTTTATGGAACAATCTATGGGGACCATTATACTGTATGAATCAATATATGAGGCCATTATACTGTATAGAGCAATATATGGTGCCCAAAATACCGTATGGAGCAATATATGGGGGCCCATTATACTGTATGGAGAACTTTGTGGTGCCTATTATACTGTATGGAGGACTATGTGGTGCCCATTATACTGTATGGAGCAATACTGTATATGGTGCACTGCCCATTATACTGTATGGAGGACTTTGTGGTGCCCATAATACTGTATCGAGGACTATGGGATGCCCATTATACTGTATGGAGCAATATATTGTGCCAATAATACTGTATGGAGGACTATGTGATGCCAATAATACTGTATGGAAGACCATACTGTCCGATGTAAAATGATAAGTCTGCAGTCACTCCGTGTGCTGTGAACTGCCAGGATTTGCCGGTTTCTGAGCTATTGCAGAATTTACAATAGATATCACTTATGTAATGTAAGAAGTAAGTGAAATCTTTGTCATTGTACTATACCTACACACATGGTCAAAATTGTTGGTACCCCTCGTGTAATAACAGAAAACCCCATCATGGTCACAGAAATAACTTGAATCTGACAAAAGTAATAATAAATAAAAAAATGAATGAGGCTGGACAGACATCTGTCTGGGATGATTTAGCGAATCCTGCTTTGAGCAGGGGGTTGGACCAGATGGCCCAGGAGGTCCCTTCCAACTCTACGATTCTATGATTCTATGAACAAATGAAAGTCAGACATTGCTTTTCAACCATGCTTCCATAGAATTAAAAAAAAAATAAAACTCATGAAATAGGCCTGGGCAGAAATGATGGTACCCCTGAAAATAATGCGACAAAAGGTGTGTCCACTAATTAGCATCACAGGTGTCTACAATCTTGGAATCAGTGAGTGGACCTGTATATAGGGCTACAGATACTCAATGTGCTGCTTGGTGACATGGTGTGTATCACACTCAACATGGACCAGAGGAAGCAAAGGAAAGAGTTGTCTCAGGAGATTAGAAAGAAAATTATAGACAAACATGTTAAAGGTAAAAGTTGTAAAAGTTACAAGGCCATCAAGCAGCTTGATGTTCCTGTGACTACAGTTGCACATATTATTCAGAAATTTAAGCTCCATGGGACTGTAGCCAACCTCCCTGGATGTGGCTGCAGGTGGAAAATTGATGAGAAATCAAAGAGATGGATAATACGAATGGTAACAAAAGAGCCCAGAAACACTTCTAAACAGATTAAAGATGAACTTCAAGCTCAAGGAACATCAGTGTAAGAGAGCACCATCCGTCTTTGTATGAGTCAAAGTAGTTTTTATACCTATTTCATTGACGGAAGTCATTGTAAACATTAGTAAATGTTCTGGACCAGGACTGGCTAAAGGTTTTTGTGGGCCCCAGGCAAAAGAGTCCGCGAATAAAATTTGAATGTTTTCATACAAGGAATTGGGACATGCAGTTTTTTCTACCTTTTTTTATTAATTCGGTTGATGGTCAGCACTCCCATATCCTAAGACAAGTTTCTTGAAATATCAGCAGGCAGCAGGATTACAAATGAGGTAAGCCCTGATCTTTTCATGTTCTTGTATATATGGTGTGGTAGATCGACTCACTTGGCTGCATCACGGAGGTAGACAGAGGCATACTGTCTCTTTAAGACTCTCACTAGTTTATTAATGGTGCTCCATAAGCCAGTGCAGAGTTAGCAAAAATAATCAAGGCCTTTCTGGCCTAAGGAAAAACAAAACAAAACATATAGCACAGTTCGAGTTTTTGCGGGGTTCCGCCCGTTCATGGAATTCACATATAATGGTTCAGCATTCAGAACACATAACACTGCATTTCAACTCTTCAAATCTACCGAACCATGAATGCCTCAGAAGGTTGACTATTTAATCCCTTAACGACCGCCGATACGCCTTTTAACGGCGGCAGTTTAGGGGCCTTATTCCTCAGCACGCTGAGATATAAGTGCATAGCGACCCCCAGCGTCGGAAAATCTATGTGGTCTCGGCTACCAGGAGTAGCTGAGACCCTGGAGAACATGATTCTGGGCGGTTTTTACCATCCCCAGTCTTGTTATCGCCGTTATTCACAGAATAATAGCGATCACAAAAAAAGTCTGATTTCACATTCATTTCTCTCTCCTCTGAAATGATCTAGCATACCAGAGGAGAGAGAAATGGGGTCCTCCGAGCCCTCCTCTGGTACCTCTGCCATTCCAGAGCCCTCCGGCTCCATCCCCCAGCCCTCTGTGTCATTTTCTCAGAAGAAAATGGCGGGCGCATGCGCAGTGCACCCGCCGAGATCTGTTGGCCAGCACCCAGCAACAATAGGAGATTTTTCCTATTGGTTCATTTTGATCACTGTGATGGGGTCTATCTCAGTGATCAAAACAAAAAAAATAGTAAATCAAACCCCCCTTTGTCACCCCCATAGTGAGGTAAAAATAAAATAATAAAAAATGTATTTTTTTATCCTTTGCAGATAGGGTTAGGGTTGGGACTAGGGTTAGGGTTGGGGTTAGAGCTAGGGATAGAGCTGGGGCTTGGGTTAGGGTTAGGGTTGGTGTTGGGGTTAGGGTCAGGGTTGTGTTGAAGTTATGGTTAGGGTTGGGATTAGGGCTGTGTTAGGGTTGGAGTTAAAATTGGGGGGGTTTCACTGTTAGGTATATCAAGGGGTCTCCAAACGTGACATGATGCCCGTCATTGATTCCAGCCAATTTTGCATTCCCTTCTGAGCCCTGTCATGCGCCCAAACAGTGGCTTTCCCCAACATACGGGAACAGCGAGCGCTCCTTCTCCCATCATCCCCCTCTCCCTGACAGCGGGCGTGATGACGTCACTGCCCGGCACCAGCAGTCAAGAGATGAGCGGGATCAGTGAGCAGCGCAGGAATCGGGAGTCTGCCTATGGGGGCTGCATTATACTATATTGAGGACTATCTGGTGTATTGTACTATATGGAGACTATCTAGGGGGCCATCATACAGTGTGGAGATTACAGTAAGGGGGCCATGATACAATGTGGAGATTACAGTGAGGGGGCCATCATACAGTGTTGGAGCCATCATTGGGGAATACTAAGGGGTCAGTATGTATACAGTGAGGGGGGCATTATACTGTGTATAGGGGAGGTGTACGGGGGGAGACTCAGGACATTATTAAATGTAAAGTGGGCACTTATTGTTATAGGGAACTCAGGTTACTGTGACTGTCAAACGGGGCACACAGAGGGCAATATTACATTCTAGGTGACAAAATGTGGGCACTGTTTTCTAGGGCACTTGCACCCGGCATTACTATATTATAGAGGGATGCTTTAGAATTTAGAGGGAACACAGAACCACACAATAGGTGAAGTAATAGGAACGCATACAGCAGCAGAGGCTCAGTATTGGGGTATCAGGTGCAGTAATAGGGACACATACGGCAGCAGCGTCTCAGTATTGGAGTATCAGGTGCAGTAACAGGGACACATACGGCAGCAGCGGCTCAGCATTGGGGTATCAGGTGCAGTAATAGGGACACATACGGCAGCAGCGGCTCAGCATTGGGGTATCAGGTGCAGTAATAGGGACACATTCGGCAGCAGTGGCTCAGCATTGGGGTATCAGGTGCAGTAATAGGGACACATACGGCAGCAGCGTCTCAGTATTGGAGTATCAGGTGCAGTAATAGAGACTCATACGGCAGCAGCATCTCAGTATTGGAGTATCAGGTGCAGTAATAGGGACACATACGGCAGCAGCGGCACAGCATTGGGGTATCAGGTGTAATAATAGGGAAACATACGGCAGCAGCGGCTCAGCATTGGGGTATCAGGTGCAGTAATAGGGACACATACGGCAGCAGCATCTCAGTACTGGAGTATCAGGTGCAGTAATAGGGACACATACGGCAGCAGCAGCTCAGCATTGGGGTATCAGGTGTAGTAATAGGGACACATACGGCAGCAACGGCTCAGCATTGGGGTATCAGGTGCAGTAATAGGGACACATTCGGCAGCAGTGGCTCAGCATTGGGGTATCAGCAGGATTAGGAGTTTGTGCAGGTTGGGGATAGATGGTGATGGGGCTGGAATATGAGAAGTGAAACTTGTCTTTGTTGTAATCTCTGTAGCCGAGTCCTGGCTGGAGACGTTTTCATTGTCGGTCTGGGCCAGATGGAAGACGTGAAAAGTGAATGATTCCATCAGAAAGAACGGTAAGTCACCAACTATAACTGTGCAGTAATCACTTGTATGTTTTGTAGGACTGGTATTTACCGCTGACCATATGGCGGTAATATCCATGTTGGCCTTTATATAGAGATTATTTTCAGTAACAGCGCAGTCGTCTCCTACATCCACTATTAGGGTGCGTCACCGAATTGTAATCAAAGTTACCTAGTTAGGGGCCCACTAAGAAGTTTCGCCCCCCCCCCGAACCAAAACCCTAGCTACGCTTCTGCCTTCAACATAAAGACATACAGCTCCATTTGTCTGTTTCATATTTCCAAATGAAGAATGAGAATTAGGGTTTGTCCAATACTAAAGTATTGATGCTCAGAATAGGTCATCAATATCAGATTGTTGGGGGTCCGACACCCACACTCCTACTAATAGGCTGTTACCAAGTTCTGTAGCCACCAGAATTACACAGTCTAAAGGCCCCGTCACACTAAGTGAGATCGCTAGCGATATCGCTTAAGCGTCACCGATTTTGTGATGCAGCAGCGATATTGCTAGCGATATCGCTATGTGTGATACTTACCTCCAACCGGCTCCCCCGCTGGCTATCGCTGATCGTGCGAGAACGTCCTGGGCCCTTTCTCGTCGGCCGCTTCCTGCTGGCACTGACGAACGACGTGTGGAGGCGGGCGGGAGGACGTCTTCATCGCCGCGTCTCATAGGTAAGTAACGACCGCCGACCGCTGCTGCATCGCTGGTGAGATCTGTCTGTGTGACAGCTCACTAGTGACCATTTAGCGATGCATCAGCGATCCTGACCGGGTCGTATCGTGGTGCATCGCTGGTGCATCGCTAAATGTGACTGTACCCTAAGGAACCTTAATACTAAAGCTTCATACACTGTCTAGAGACCTTTCTCATCTTCTGCAGCTCACTCCTATTCACTTAATATGAGTGAAGCTGCAGCATCCAATAACAACGTCAACATAATGTTCTGAGCTGTGGTATATCAGCTTTGTACACTATGTGCTTCTGACAGCCAGGGACCTGACAGCAGGTGATTGATAGGAATTCTGGGTGTAAAGGGGGCTTTACACATAGCGATATCGCTAGCAATATCGCTAAAGCGTCACCGATTTTGTGACGCAGCAGCGATATCACTAGCGATATCGCTACATGTGATACTCACCTCCGACCGGCTCCCCCGCTGGCTATCGCTGATCGCGCGAGATCGGCCTAGTCCATTTCTCGTCGTCGGCTTCTCGCTGGCACCGACGAGCAAGCCATGGGCGCAGGCGGAAGACGGACACCCTCACCGCGTCTGAAAGGTAAGTGCGACCGCCGACCGCTGCTGCATCGCTGGTGAGATCTGCCTGTTTGGCAGCTCACTAGCGACCATTTAGCGATGCACCAGCGATCCTGACCGGGTCGTATCGTGGTCGGGATCGCTGGTGCATCGCTAATTGTAAAGGGGCCTTAAGACCCCCATGGATTATATATTGATGATCCACTCTTTGGGTTCACCTACAGGAACTGAGAACGGGGTACTATACAATCACTGATTGGTAAATATTTAGACAGGCCAGCCATGCTAAATGATGGCCAATGATCTGTAATAGATCACTCTGTGTGCATAGGCTGCCATTGTTCTCAGCAGCTCGAGTCCTCTTTACTCATAACAATGATTTTCAAACAAGCTTAAAAATTATTACACCCGACAAACAAGAGTTTTGGTCACACATTGGGTGTTTAGCAACCTGTTTACACTATAAATTTGTTGTGAAACAGACATTTTAATTGTAAATGTACCTTAGTGTTAGTCCATAAATATCTTAAGGGGCATTTATACTGCAATATAATCATGAAAGACCATAGTTAAAAATGATTGTTTCACAATTATGTTGCTGTGTAAATTGGGTGAAAAGATCTTTTGTGCTGCATAAAAGATTATCATTCTCGGTGGAGCTCCGTCCTGTGTAAACAGAACTTGCACTACTGAGAACTGTGGTAGCCTGTGTGCATTGCGCAACCTAGTATAAAGGGCCTGTCACACTAAGCAATATCTCTAGCAATATCGCTATAACTTGTGACGTTATAGCGATATTGCTAGCGATATCGCTGTGTGTGATACTTACCTACGACCGGCTCCCCCGCTGGTTATCGCTGATCGCGCAAGAACAGGCTGGACCGTTTCTCGTCGTCAGCTTCCTGCGGCGCTTCCTGTGGAGAGACGAGCGACGAGCGTGGAGCCGGGCGGGAGGACGCAGGATCGCCTAGTGTGACAGGTAAGTAGCGACCCCCGTCCCCAGCAATGTCGCTGGTGAGATCTGCCTGTGTGGCAGCTCACTAGCGACCACTTAGCGATGCACCAGCGATCCTGACCGCGTCATATCGCTGGTCGGGATCGCTGGTGCATCGCTAAGTGTGACAGTACCTTAAATCTCTCAATGCACATCATTTGCATTTCTCTGCCTAAAAATTTACCAATCAGTACCCATATCGTGTCTTCAGGCGATCTGGCAACGGATCTTTAGGCTGTGCCATATTATAAATTAAGGAACTCCTTCTCTGCAGCATTGCTTGTTTTAGACTCTTCAGTTTGTGGCATTATTATGTAATATTGATCTTTACAATGGGAAGCTTGTGACTAGATTAGTTTGTCTTCTCATATGTAAACCAACAATGAACAATAAATCTATTGAAATGTAAAATCTAAGCATGCAAAGGTGAATAGTAAAGAAATAATCAAATAAAACAAAAAGTCCTGGTTTTTGGGTGAGGGGGAATCATTGGATGTCTCGGCTCATTGACCACCACCAATGTTTCTATCAGTCTAGAACCTGAAAATAGATTTTTAGCCTTTTTTATCACTTCTAATGTCTATCAGATTTGTAAAGAAGTCTTTCTTGCCCGTTACCTGCACACAAGATAATTTTCTTCGGCAATCATTATTTTGGACGGTTCACAATGGAATTTCTGTTTCACTCGAGAAGTAGCATTTGCTGTAAGGACACACCTGGCGGGCTACCAAATAACTGACTATATTGTTCGACCTTCTG
Source organism: Dendrobates tinctorius (assembly GCF_039654945.1). NCBI lineage: Eukaryota > Metazoa > Chordata > Amphibia > Anura > Dendrobatidae > Dendrobates > Dendrobates tinctorius. Next base: position 45,795,100 of record NW_027361684.1, read on the forward strand.
TCTTGTTAAAGGACATTTGTAAGAAAGGAGACTTGTGGTTTCTTAGGTTAAGACTTAAGGTTTCTCAGATTCATCTATTACACAGGAATTTTTTGTAAGCACAGTCTCAGAAATGTCCAACGAGCAGTATCAAGCTTCAGGCACTTCACAGTGAGCAGGTCCTCCTTCATATTGGGAATCTATGGGAAGACTTTCTTATATTCCTAATCTTATGTGAGTCATGTCATAAGAGTTGAATTCTCATTCAGAGAAGCCAAACAGAAGTTTCACTCTTCTGTCTTGTATACATTCCTTACAAAAAGAGGGTTCTCTCTGGAGCAGAAAGTCGCTGTCTTATGGACAGGAAGCTGCTAAAACTTGTAAGCTGGCCATACACACTACATAGCTTTCAGTCAAACCACCATCACACTGAAATGCTTGACTTTGCTATGTGTTCTTGCATTTATGAGAAAGGTCATCTTATCTCCGCAACAATCAAAAGGATTAGGTGATTGAGATTCTTAATCTCCCCACATAATCTGTCAGGTGGCAATTAGGAGGCACCCGTACACATTAGTTGTTTGACCAATTCTGTCTCCAACTTTGACCAAGCCACAACGTCCCACATATGTGAACGTTGGGCTGAATGTGTTTGTATTCATAATGGAGAGAAGACCATACGCTGCTACCAAAAACCTTCAGTGGTGGTTTATCTCTGCCAATAAGAAAATAATCACGAATATTGAAATCCATCTGCCCCTTTTTTTTATTCCCCTCCAACATCTGCAGTGGGACTGAAAAGTTGTGTTATGCCTATAAATGTTATATGGTCAGCCATACCGATATGGCACCTCCTGGCCACCTGCTGTACAGGAAGCTGTGAGGTATCTTATTAATTTGAATATAACTATGTTGCAGTTCCTTGCATAGGCAGAGATCCAACTCACACCGATAATAACATTATGGCACATCCCAGTGACAATCTCTTGCATACTTAGATAGGGGTAACCTTCTAAGGGTCCATTTAAATGGATTAATGGGTGGCATAATACAAGCACCGATCGGTAAACTTTTACCAATCCGCTGATGTTTAAATGCCTGTTTACACAGGCAGACGAAAGTAAACGATGCGCAATGAGCGAACTGAAGTAGATCATGTAGTGCACATAGGCTGCCTTTGTTCTCAGCATTGCGAGTCCTGTTTACACAGAAAATGCACGGCTGGGAGCGATGATTTTTTGAGCTATGCAAAAAGATCATTTCAATCAATGAACGAGCATTCTGCTCATTCATCAGGTGATTGGCAGCCTATTTACACCACAAGATAATCGAGCTCCACCTCCTCTTCAACTCTTGACCCACCTGCTTCCTCCTCCCCCATCAGGGACTTTGCAGTGATGTAGAATTGTTGTTCTAATGATGACTCTTTCCTAGAAAATTAATTTCCTGTTTCTACATAGAGCTTAGAAGGATTCATCTACTCTGTTTTTCATCGCGTGATGTCATAGAGATAATGGAAAGGAGAAGAATTAACTGGGTAGAAGGGAAAATGAGCAATTGTAAGCACACAGTGATGTATAATATGATAACTGCAATATATTAAGAAGATGGGAGGGCTTCTTTAAGTTGCTCCAGTATATAACAAAACTAAATATAAAGACAACATTAAAGCAAATAAAATAACACATGGCATGGTATGACAAATGGTATGACTAACAGGTCAAATATTGTTATAGTTTCTTGATTATATCAAAACGGAAAACACCTAGAGAGTATCGTATGGGTAAACTGTTTATTTGCATTGCCAGAATAGAGATGAAATTATGGGAAATAATAACTACTCATGGTGACGTTGATACTTTGGAAGCCTCTGCATAAAATTTATGTATGGAATAATTGGCTGCTATAAGGGAGACAACGTGTGTGCACAACATAAGATGACAGAGTAAATAGAAGTCTAACCTAACCATTACATAAACTGCAAAAAATGTAATTATAGTTCTCTAAAGAAAGGAAATGATCTATTGCATGTGTAAATTGGCTATTACGGCTTTGTCCTTTGACATGGGCTGTAAATGTGTCCTCAAATGTCAATATTTGAATCCCAAATGGTGGGACATTTTGAACCCATCCATAGTGCCTAGAAACATAGCTTGTATAAGACCAGCGTATTTACACACACATTTGTAGGACAGTGTTGCCCAAAACTGGGCTGTTTGGATATAAGCGGGAAGTTTAGGAAGCATGCAGATGTTTTATTATAAAATTGGTATGTATCCATCAACTCAAAAAACTACCAGGGGCAATCTTTAATTGAATAGGAACTGATTTTCAATTTTCAACAATGGCCACTAAACTGTGCAGGGAGCTGTGCTGTTTACATCCACTGTAGCTGACAACAGATGATTGGTGGGGGTGTGGGTGACAGACCCTAACCAATCTGTATTGATGACCTATTGTATGGCTAAGGCCAGATAAACCCTTTAAGAAGTAGAGTGAACTTAGTGCTAACCCAGGTCAGAATGCAAAGACTCAATCCAATAAACATACCAAAAGCAGTGTACAATACAATATAACTAACAAAGTACAGTGGAAACATGGAGGTCTAAGTAGGATGCTGTCAGCCCCTATAGTCCATAGAGCCAACCCTCCAACTGGTCTGTTGGATAATACTAATTGTGAGAACTTGTGGAACTCCTAACGTGAACCTGCAGGGCCACGGCAACGAATCACCCTCGGGTGAGCTGACCTGGTGAACCACCCCATATACTAGGTGCGTCAGGGGCAGGCCCAGGGGAGACTATCGCTGCAACAGCTGGTACCCAGGGACGGACAGTAGGAGACACAAGCGGGAGACAGCGGACTAGCAGAGAGGCTGACAGCAGGAACCGGAGACCACAGGGAGAGACTACTGCAGGTTCGGTGGGGAGAGGCTGAAGTGGAAGCGCGCGGGACGCCGTGGACTGGTAAGTATGCCGGGGCACGGGGGACGGCAGAGATAGCGGTGTGATACTAATCATAGTAATTGGCCAGTAGGAACTGTTTAAAAACATCACTATTCTTGGTTAGCTGGGCCTCCCATAGTACACCACCTACAGAGTAATAATAATAATAATCATTTTTATTTATATAGCGCCAACATATTCCGCAGCACTTTACAATTAAGCGGGGACATGTACAGACAATAAATTCAATACAAGTTAAGACAATTTAAACAGTGACATTAGGAGTGAGGTCCCTGCTCGCAAGCTTACAAGGAAATGGGGGGACACAGTAGGTGAAAAGTGCTTGTTATTTCAGGTCTGGCAATTATAATAAATAGGGATTTTCAGAGTACAAGCCAATGGAGTAAAAAATTGTGAAAATGAAAAACCCCATGAAAAAAACTCAATTACCGGGTTTTTTAACCCCTTCACTGACCATCCTGTTTTCACCTTCCTGGCTAGGCCAATTTTTTATATTCTGACCAGCATCAATTTATGTGACTCGGAGATTGTTTTTTCATGAGACGTTGTACTTCATATTAGTGATAAATATAGGTCAATATGATTTGCATTTATTTATGAAAATGTGACAAAATGTGAAAATTTAGCAATTTTCAAACTTTTGAATGTTTTTTCCCTTAAACCAGATAGTTATGCCACACACAATAGATAATCATAGGCATATTATAATGAAGGGGGAGTGCCAGATTACCCTCATCATAAAATTTTGTGCACTGCCAAAGGCAGCGCACATATCCCGGCAAGGACCTCTCCTGAAGCTTCACTGCCGACGATTCAGAATAGCAGAAGAGCTCAAGGGGAGCTCCCATCGCCTCTGCTGTGTCATGCTGGCACGATGACATCATCAGCCGGTATGCACCACAAGTACTGTACAATTGGAGCCTCGGGGACCGGAACAGAGCACCAAGTGAGCGAGGTGAGTATGTGGTGTTTCTTTTATTAATGTGTATGAGATGTATGCCTATATATATGGACTCGTACTGCATATAGGTTGCTATGTGGAGGCTATATAGGAGGCTATATGGGTTGCATGCTGTATATAGGCAGCTATGTGGGACTTATACTGTGCATAGGAGGATATGTGGGGGCTCATCTTATATTATATTGAGGCTCACTTTATATAGGCAGCTATATGCGGCCTTATATTGTACAGTATATAGGCAGCTATGTGGGGACTCATACTGTATATAGAAGGTAATATGGGGGCTCATAATGTATCAAGGGAGCTATGTGCGGGCTCATACTATATATAAGGAGCTATGTGCAGGCTCATACTGTATATAAGGAGCTATGTGCAGGCTCATACTTTATATAGGGTGCTATATAAAACACTTATTAACACAGCTATTGGTAGTCCATGCCAATAACGTGACTTTGAGGTATATGGGTTTTTAAACTAAGTAAAGATAGAATCTTTTACATTTTTTTGTTAGGGTTTACATATAATAATAATAATAAATTTTATTTCTATAGCGCCGACATATTCCGCAGCACTTTACATTTCGGAGGGGATTTGTACAGACAATAGACATTACAGCATAACAATAATCACATAGATTATAAAAAATACCAAGAGGAATGAGGGCCCTGCTCGCAAGCTTACAATCTATGAGGAAAAAAAGGGAGACACGAAAGGTGGGTGGTAACAGTTGCCCTGATTGTATGGACCAGCCATAATGTTAAGTGTGTATCAGTACAGACACAGAGGGCTAATGGATGCATAAAGCATGTGGGAACATGATGCGGGGAACCTGGTTATGGTAAAACTTTTGGCTGTGCCACACAGGGATAGATTAGGTTAATATGTTGAGGCGATAGGCCAGTCTGAATAAATGCGTTTTCAGGGCACGCTTAAAATTGTGGGGATTGGGGACTAATCGTATTGACCTGGGAAGTGCATTCCAAAGAATTGGCGCAGCACGTGTAAAGTCTTGGAGACGGGAGTGGGAGGTTCTGATTATTGAGGATGCTAACCTCAGGTCATCAGCAGAACGGAGGGGGCGGGTAGGGTGGTATACTGAAACAAGGGAGGAGATGTAGGGTGGTGCTGAGCCATGGAGGGCTTTGTGGGTGAGGGTAATAAGTTTATACTGAATTCTGGAGTGGATGGGTAGCCAGTGTAATGACTGGCACAAGGTAGAGGCATCGGTGTAACGATTGGTGAGGAATATGATCCTGGCTGCAGAATTCAAGACAGATTGGCGTGGGGAGAGTTTGGTAAGAGGGAGACCGATTAGAAGAGAGTTACAATAGTCGAGACAAGAATGAATAAGAGAAACAGTAAGAGATTTTGCAGACTCAAAAGTAAGAAAAGGTCGAATTCTAGAAATGTTTTTGAGGTGCAGATGACAAGAGCGAGCCAGTGATCGAATGTGGGGGGCAAAGGAAAGCTCGGAATCAAGTATGACCCCAAGACAGCGGGCATGTTGCTGGGGAGTAATAGTGGAGCCACACACAGAAATGGCAATGTCGGGTATAGGTACATTAGTAGAGGAAGGAAACACAAGGAGTTCAGTCTTTGACAGGTTCAGTTTCAGATATAGCGAGGACATGATGTTAGACACAGTGTTTAGACAAACGCCGGTGTTTTCTAGAAAGGCTGGCGTGATGTCAGGAAAAGAAGCGTATAACTGGGTGTCATCAGCATAGAGATGGTACTTTAAACCAAATCTACTGATTGTTTGACCAATAGGGGCAGTGTACAAGGAGAAGAGGAGGGGGCCTAGGACTGATTCTTGAGGAACCCCAACAGTAAGGGGAAGGTGTGAGAAGGAGGAACTGTCAAAAGATACAGTAAAGGAGTGGTCAGAGAGATAGGAGGAGAACCAGGAGAGAACGGTGTCCTTGAGGCCAATGGAACGGAGCATAGTGAGGAGGAGCTGATGATCCACAGTGTCAAATGCTGCAGAGTGATCCAAGAGAATTAGCATGGAGTAATGACCATTAGATTTGCTGTTAGTAGATCATTAGAGACTTTAGTTAGGGCAGTTTCAGTAGAGTGTAAGGAGCGGAAGCCGGATTGGAGAGGGTCGAGAAGAGAGTTATCAGAGAGATAGCGGGAGTGGACCAGGCGTTCCAGGAGTTTAGAGATGAAGGGAAGATTAGAGATAGGTCTATAGTTAGCGGCACAGTTTTGGTCGAGGGATGGTTTTTTAAGTAGTGGATGTATGATGGCATGCTTAAATGAGGAGGGAAAGATACCAAAAGAGAGAGAGGTTAAATATTTTAGTTAGGTGAGTGGTGACAGCAGGGGAAAGGGACTGGAGGAGATGTGACGGAAATGGGTCACTGATGCAAGTGGTTGGGCGAGAAGATGCAAGGAGCCTGCTTACTTCTTCTTCTGTGACTGGTTCAAAATCAGAGCGTAAGCTAGATGCAGTGGGGGAGGGAGGACAGTGCATGGTATGAGGTGATTGGGAGATAATTTCTTGTCGGATCTGGTCAATTTTTTCTTTCAAGTAATTGGCCAGATTGTCAGCTAGGAGCTCCATGGTTGGGGCCTGTACTCTTGGGCTGAGTAGAGAATGAAAAGTGTCAAAGAGACGTTTCGGGTTATTGGACAGTGAGGTGATGAGGGTCTTGAAATAGGTTTGTTTGGAGAGGTGAAGGGCAGTGTTGCATGTTCGAAGCATAAACTTATGATGGATGAAATCTTCGTGTAGATTGGATTTTCACCACAGACGTTCGGTGCACCAGGAGCACCGCTGCAAGAAACGTGTTTGCAGGGTATGCCAGGGTTGTCGCCGTCTGTGTTGTAGTGTTCTATTTATAGCGGGTGCAAATTCATCCTGGGCACTTTGAAGTGCTTCATTGTAATGCTTCAGTGCAGAATCAGGACATGAGAGGGAGGAGATAGGGGCCAATGAAGACTGCAAGTTCTTCGTAAGTTTCTGGGTGTTAATGGCCTGTATGTTTCTATAAGTATGAACAGTGGGGGTGACCTGAGCAGCCTGGCAGTTCTTGATAGAGAATGAAAGAAGATTGTGGTCAGAGAGCGGGAGAGGGGAGTTTGCGAAATCATCCACTGCACAAAGCCGAGAGAAGACCAAGTCGAGGGAGTTTCCGTCTTCATGCGTTGGAGAATTAGTAAGCTGCAAAAGGCCAAACGAGGAGGTTAGAGATAAAAGGTGAGTAGCAGATGGGGAGAGGGGAAGAACAATGGGGATGTTGAAATCTCCCATGATGAGTGTAGGGATGTCACAGGAGAGAAAATGTGGAAGCCAAGTGGCAAAATGATCTAGGAACTGATGGGAGGAGCCGGGAGGACGATACACCCCCGCCACTCGCAAGGAGAAGGGGGTGTAGAGTCTGACGACATGGACCTCAAAAGAAGGGAAGACTAGTGAGGGTAGTTCAGGGATAACCTGAAAGGTACATTTTAGTGATAGAAGCAGACCAACGCCTCCACCTGCTCTATTGTCTGATCTTGGGGTATGAGAGAAGTGTAGTCCACCATATGAAAGAGCAGCAGCGGTAGTGTCTGACTGCTGGATCCAGGTTTCAGTAAGAGCCAGGAGGTTAAGAGAATTAGAAAGGAAAAAGTAATGAATGAAGGAGAGTTTGTTACACACTGAGCGAGAAATCCAAAGTGCACAATTAAGAGAGACAGATGGCATGCAGGGAATATTAATAAGATTAGAGGGGTTTCTGAGTGTAGCAGTTGGGGGTTTGACTTTCTATAACATGGGGGACCAGGGTTGGGAGCAATGTCTCCTGCGACTAGGAGAAGGAGGATAGAAAGAGTGAGCAGATGGTTAAGTGATTTGTGAGAGCGTCTCTCATGTTTAATGGGGGGACTGACTGGATCTGTGCAATTTAACAATGTGAAAAGAGCATGAGTGCTATACATAGGAGAGGAAAGAAGCGAGGGGCCGATATGGATGGAGTGTAGAGAGTTAATGCCAGGGCGGTGGATGTGTGTGAATGCAGCGGCCAGGATATAAATTAGACAAATGCATATGGTATATATTTGTTATACTCCAAATGTACAGGAAGTAGATGTATATAAATGTCTTACCTGTCTCCTGCCCTGTCTAACTTCCATGTTATAACTGCCAGTACTTTGATAAACTATACTTCGATAAAGTGTGCATAAATGCCCCCTGCATAAATGCTTTCCCTAAACTATGTCTGAATATATAGGAGGCTAAGGATTGTTTGGGTTTTTTTTTCTCTCTTCTCGTTAATCAATCAAACTAAATTGAGATAGCAGGGCCCAATAAAATGTTGTGGTCAGATAAACAGATGTCCAGCGCTACATGGATCATAAAGCACTTTGAAAAGTTTCTTGACCTCACAACATAAGGGGACAAGCAGAGTAAGTTGAAATAACTATATACCATGTATATGGACCCCATAGGTTGATTGATTGCTTTGGTTGTTTAGTGAGTGGGCTATATGGGGCCTCATACTGTATATAGGGGGTGCCAGCATACCTAATTCTGCAGAGCAGAGTACTGCAGTGCGCAGGCGCCGAACCTCTCTGACCTTTCCCGGCGCCTGCACTACAGTACACTGCTCTGCCCTCAACAGGGCAGAGAATTACACCTGCGCAGAAGCCGCGACAGGAGCAAGGAGGACGACGTCATCACTAGAAGATGGAAGATGGGATCATATAAAAAAAAATTATAATTGATATTGAGCAGAATTAATTTCAACCTATTGTGGCCCGTTGGGAAAATTAATCTCCCAAGCCTGCTCTATTATGTATAGCGCTATGTTATGTATAGTGCTGTACACAAGGGAAAAATTTGCACAGTGTGTACTCTCTCTGTCATTTTCCATCTACTGATGAGCACTTGATTGTTACTCACATTACCTATCACATCATATATCAAAGGGGATCACGTGACATGTCACGTGATACATTGGGTACCTGGGGGGGATGCCTTCTAAACCACCCAGGGCCCTGGCTACTCTTAATCCATCCCTGTAGATAATATATGTCTACTTTACATCAGCAGCATTTTTGATACATATTTTTTTTTATGTTAGGAAGTTAGAAGGGTTAAAAGTTTATCTGCAATTTCTCATTTTTCCAACAAACTTTACAAAACCATTTTTTAGGGACCACATTCATTTTGAAGTGACTTTGAGGGGTCTATATCACATAAAGTACCCAAAAGTGACACCATTCTAAAAACTGCACAACTGAAAGTGCTCAAAACCACGTTCAGGAAGTTTATTAACCCTTTAGGGACTTCACCAGAATTAAATCAATCTGGAAGGAAAAAAATAAAATGTTACTTTTTCCCACCAAAATATTGATTTAGCCTTAAATTTTGCATTTTCCAAAGGGTAACAGGGGAAATGGACCATACAATTTGATGTGCAGTTTCTCCTGAGTACACTGATACCCCATATGTGGTAGAAAACTACTGTTTGAGTACACGACAGAGCTCGGAAGGGAAGGAGCACCCTCCAACTTTTGGAGCTCAAAATTGGCTGGAATCGATAGCAGATGCCATGTTTGTGTAAGGCGGCCAGGGTGGTAGTCATGGCAACAGACTGTATGGTTCCCACACTCTGGCACCTCACAGATGAAATACAATGTCCCTTGTACTGCATGTGCAGCATGCACCACAGCTCACTCACAGGCTCTGTCAGATTCCCCTCAGCTGCTGCCATGTTGACTCCACATTCATGAGCTCCACAAATCACTTCAGAGACGTCTTTTTCCAACAGCTTAACTTTACTAGACAGCAGTGTATTCATCACATAGGCAGCACAAGTCAAACACAGAGACATCTTGTTATCTCTCCCTGTCATCCGGATAGACTTTATCTTCTGCATCAGCTTCCGTTTACCAACAAGCTCAACTATATCCCTGGACAATCCGTGTTCCACCTGTTTCCTTGGACAATCCCTGTCCCGTTTCTGTACAATCTCCGTCCCACTCATGCTCCAGGCCCACCAGCTTCCTGCTGCATCCCTGGTCTGGCTGCGAGTTTGTCATGTCGGACGCTGTTCACACCACAGCGTCCGGCAGGCAGAGGTAGTTCCACCTCCAGCCACTATAGCCTCAGTGGCGCCGGCTTGATCTTCAGGCTCTCGGGGGTTAATCCTGCTGGAGACCAGGTTGGAAGGTTAGTCACGCCCACGGTCTTTAAATAGTCATACTGGCATATGGGCGTCGCCGATTATAGCTTGTGTTTCATACCAAGTGGTTCCGGTCTGGAGTGGAGGTGTTGCAGAGAGAGAGAGAGATTTGTATCTGGTGTCGTATGATCCGTCGTTATCCTTTCTCCTTCCCATATTTGTGTTTAGTTGTGCCCTGTTCACATTACTGTATATTCCTGTGTGTGTGCGGCGCAGTGCAGTTTAAGTTCTCCCTGTCTGTCATTATTTGTGTGGGAGCTTTGGTGGTGTGACTCCTCACTGGGTGGAGGGTGGAGGGTTAAGTGCAGGGCTGAGCAGGCGATAAGGAAAGGTCGGAGGCTCAGGCATTTGCACCTTCAGCAAAAACCCTGGGTTGAGGGTCAGACAGGGTTTTCCCTAGTTATAGGGACATCACAGGGGCCCGGGAATTACAGCCTTAGTTGAACTAAGCCCTCGTGACATTATAATCGGCCCACATTTTTTCAGGAGTCCATGGATCCATTAGATTCCATAACCCGCCAGTTGGCGGCGCTGTCCTTACAGGTCTCCGAGTTGAAAGGGGCAGTTCAGCAGCAGGGCCTGGTAGTAGCAAAGGTGCAAACGGCATCTGCAGGTATCGGTGCAGAGCCGAAGTTTCCGCTGCCAGAACGATTTTCAGGCGATCGCAGCAAATTTGTCGTATTTCGGGAGGCCTGCAAATTATACTTCCGCATGCGGCCAATATCCTCAGGTAATGAGGCCCAGCGAGTAGGGCTGGTGTTGTCATTACTGAGTGGTGACCCCCAAGCATGGGCATTTTCCTTACCAGCTGACTCTGCTACATTTCATTCGGTCGATAATGTTTTTTCTGCCCTCGGGCTCATTTATGATGACCCTGACCGACTGGCTCTAGCGGAATCTAAAATCCGCTCCCTCCGCCAGGGGGAGCGCTTGGCAGAAGACTATTGTTCGGAATTTCGCCGCTGGGCTGTAGACACACAGTGGAATGACCCAGCACTGCGGAGCCAGTTTATTCATGGGGTATCAGGGAGGGTGAAACAAGCCCTCCTGATGTATGAGACTCCGGCATCATTGGAGTCTGCCATGAGTTTGGTGATACGTACTGATCGCCGTTTTCGTCAGGGGGCACAGGAGACGCTACCTCTGGGGGAAAACAGAGGTGCAGGTGTGGTTGAAGTAGATGAGTCCCCTGAACCTATGCAGATTGCTGGCGTGGCACAGGTTCAGCCTCGCGCTCCGGGATTCCGGAAGCCCGGAGCATGTTTCTACTGTGGTAAAGGAGGTCATTATGTTAACGTTTGCCCGGTACTACCCAAGAGGGTCACACCGGCGGAAAACTGTTAAGCTCAGAGGGTATGGAGGAGACCCAACTGAGCGTATGCATATCCTCCATGATGGTATCTCAATGTATGCTCCCTGCCAAGGTCATTATCGCCGGCAGAGAGCTACCTATATCAGTGTTTGTGGATAGCGGTTCCGCCACCAATCTCATAGATGAGGAGTTTGCACACCCCGCCGGGTTTAAGATCGAAAAACTTCCTCACCCCATACAGGTGGTGACCATTAATGCTGTTCCCCTCCCTCAAGGGGAGATTACTGAGTTTGTGGCAGAGGTGAAACTCCACATTGGGGTCCTACATTCTGAGTCGGTTACATGTAGGGTCCTCCGTAATCTCCCAGCTCAAATGGTCCTGGGTTTTCCATGGCTGTCCAGGCACAACCCGGTAATTGATTGGAAAACTCAGGACATAGTACAATGGAGTGGTTTCTGCCAAGACAATTGCTTGGCCACATGTGTGTCCGCCGTGACGCCCAGCCTGCCGGAGGCTTTGCAGGATTTCGCGGATGTTTTCTCTGAGAAGGGTTGCTCAGAACTGCCTCCACATAGAGCCTATGACTGTGCGATTAGGTTAAAACCCGGGGCCAAATTACCTAAGGCCAGGATGTTTAATATTTCTGGTCCTGAGAGACAAGCTCTGAAAGACTACATCGCGGAGAGTCTGAGCAAAGGTCACATCCGGCCTTCGTCCTCGCCTGTAGCCGCGGGGTTTTTCTTCATTAAGAAGAAAGATGGGGGGTTACGCCCGTGTCTGGATTTCCGAGAGTTAAACCAGATTACTATCCGTGATCCCTACCCAATGCCGTTGATCCCGGATTTGTTCAACCAGGTAGCGGGGGCGAAATGGTTTTCCAAGCTGGACCTCAGGGGGGCGTATAACCTCATAAGGGTCCGTCAGGGGGATGAGTGGAAGACGGCGTTTAACACTCCTGAGGGTCATTTTGAGAGTCTGGTTATGCCGTTTGGGTTGACCACCGCGCCTGCCGTTTTCCAACATTTTATTAATGATGTATTTGCTCATGTCCTGGGGAGATTTGTGATTGTATACCTGGATGATATCCTCATTTATTCTAGCGATCGGGACACTCATTTGGAGCATGTTAGGCAAGTGTTACAGTTGCTCCGGGAGAACCAGCTCTATGCTAAGCTGGAAAAATGTTTATTTTTTTGTCCAGGAGTTGCCCTTTTTGGGATATATTGTGTCCGCAGCCGGTTTTAAAATGGACACCGCTAAGGTGCAAGCGGTGCTGCAATGGGAGAGGCCGGAGAGTCTGAAAGCACTCCAGCGGTTCCTTGGGTTTGCGAATTATTATAGGAAATTTATAAAACACTTTTCGACTGTCGCCAAACCGCTCACGGACATGACAAAAAAGGGTGCCGATCTGGCGAACTGGCCTGAGGTGGCTATACGTGCATTTGAGCGTCTGAAGAATAGTTTTGCTTCAGCCCCCATTCTGGTGCAACCAGACGTGTCTAAACCTTTTGTGGTAGAGGTTGATGCGTCGGAGGTGGGAGTGGGGGCAGTACTGTCTCAAGGCTCGTCCTTGAGCGAGATGCATCCATGCGCCTACTTCTCCAAGAAGCTGTCGCGGGCCGAACGGAATTATGATATCGGCAACAGGGAGTTGTTGGCCATCAAACTGGCTTTTGAGGAATGGCGACACTTCTTGGAGGGGGCGGCTCACCAGGTCACAGTTATCACCGACCATAAGAATCTGCTCTACCTGGAGTCGGCCAAGCGTCTGTCTCTTAGGCAGGCTCGCTGGGCATTGTTTTTTACTCGTTTCAATTTTCTTGTGACGTACCGTCCCGGGGCTAAAAACACCAAGGCGGATGCTTTGTCTAGGTGTTTTCCGGGGGGAGAACCTCGGGAAGAGCCGGTACCCATCCTCCAGAAAGGGGTAGTGGTCTCGGCTCTCACGACTGAGGTAGAGGCGGAGATTGCCGAGGCCCAAGAGGAGGTACCACCAGGTCTTCCCGCCAACAAATCATTTGTACCCCTGCATCTTCGGCTTAAGGTGTTGAAGGAACACCACGATTCGGTACTGGCTGGTCACCCAGGGGTGAAGGGCACCTTAGAGCTGGTATCGCGTCGTTTCTGGTGGCCCAAAATCCGGCAGGACGTGGTCTCGTACGTGGCAGCTTGCATCACGTGCGCTAGGGCTAAGTCACCCCGAACCCGTCCTGCTGGCACGCTACAGCCTCTGGGGGTACCCAATAGGCCATGGACAGAAATCTCCATGGATTTTATCACTGACTTGCCAGCCTCGGCAGGGAACACGGTCATCCTGGTGGTGGTTGACCGTTTTTCAAAGATGGCGCATTTTGTGGCGTTGTCTTCTTTGCCCAATGCTAAGACGTTGGCTCAGGTATTTGTGAAGGAGGTGGTCAGACTCCACGGAGTACCGTCTGACATAGTATCTGATAGGGGTACGCAATTTGTGGCGAGGTTTTGGAAAGCTTTTTGCTCAAGGTTGGGGATCAAGTTGTCACATTCATCGGCGTTTCATCCACAGTCTAATGGACAAACTGAGCGCATGAACCAAAATCTAGAACAGTATTTACGATGCTTTGTGTCCGACAACCAGGAGGAGTGGTCTACTTTCCTTCCTCTGGCCGAATTCGCGTTAAATAATCACCGCCAAGAGTCATCAGGAGAGTCTCCATTCTTTTGTGTGTACGGTCAACATCCTCAGTTTTGTACCTTACGTCAGGGTGACTCCGGGGGTGTCCCGGAGGAGGATCAGCTAGGAGCCCAATTGTCATCAGTCTGGAGGCGGGTGAAACAGCGTTTGTTGAGCATGAGTGCCAGGTACAAACGGGTGGCTGACAGTAGACGCGTGCCAGGTCCGGACCTGTGTGTGGGTGAATGGGTGTGGTTAGCTACGAAGAACATAAAACTCAAAATCCCATCTTTAAAACTGGGTCCAAGGTTTATTGGGCCTTTTAGGATTTCTGCCATCATTAACCCAGTGGCTTATCGGTTGGAACTTCCTGCGGTGTACAGAATACATAACGTTTTTCACAGGGCTTTATTGAAAAAGGTGGTAGGCTTGGTGGACACGACGCCGATGCCACCTCCAGTCATGGTGGATGGCGATTTAGAGTTCGAGGTCGCCAAGGTAGTGGACTCTCGAGTAGTACGCCGTACTCTTCAGTATTTGGTGCACTGGCGGGGGTATGGTCCGTAGGAGAGGTCTTGGGTTCCAGCCTCAGACATACATGCGGATCGGCTGGTCAGTTCTTTTCACCGTCTTCATCCGGACAAGCCGGGTCCTATGAGTCTTGAGGGCCCTGGGGTCCCTCGTAGAAGACGGGGTACTGTCATGTCGGACGCTGTTCACACCACAGCGTCCGGCAGGCAGAGGTAGTTCCACCTCCAGCCACTATAGCCTCAGTGGCGCCGGCTTGATCTTCAGGCTCTCGGGGGTTAATCCTGCTGGAGACCAGGTTGGAAGGTTAGTCACGCCCACGGTCTTTAAATAGTCATACTGGCATATGGGCGTCGCCGATTATAGCTTGTGTTTCATACCAAGTGGTTCCGGTCTGGAGTGGAGGTGTTGCAGAGAGAGAGAGAGATTTGTATCTGGTGTCGTATGATCCGTCGTTATCCTTTCTCCTTCCCATATTTGTGTTTAGTTGTGCCCTGTTCACATTACTGTATATTCCTGTGTGTGTGCGGCGCAGTGCAGTTTAAGTTCTCCCTGTCTGTCATTATTTGTGTGGGAGCTTTGGTGGTGTGACTCCTCACTGGGTGGAGGGTGGAGGGTTAAGTGCAGGGCTGAGCAGGAGATAAGGAAAGGTCGGAGGCTCAGGCATTTGCACCTTCAGCAAAAACCCTGGGTTGAGGGTCAGACAGGGTTTTCCCTAGTTATAGGGACATCACAGGGGCCCGGGAATTACAGCCTTAGTTGAACTAAGCCCTCGTGACAGAGTTATAGGGTAACAGGCTCGCCGACTCAGCTACCTTCTAATCCCAGCCACTAGCTTTGGATCCTTCCTTGGAACGGTTCTGTATAAGCTGGTGACCACCTGCACGATTCTTAGCCTGGGGCCCCTTACTGACACAGCTTTATCCACACAGCCTGTAATACTCTGCTCACACGTCCTGCCCTTGAGCAAAGTGCCCGGGTATCTGCCTCTAATCAGGAAGTTCCTTTCCTATACCTCCCTACTCTGTGCTGCTCTGCTGTGTGACTCCTCCCATCTGCTTAACCCCCATGCTGCCTGTATCTAACGAACACTCTTATCTATCTGTAATGCGCCCCCTCTAGTCTAATCCCCTTATGGTCCTGCGCAACTTCCTAACTATCCCTAAGCCTATGCGCAACACATGACAAATACATTTACATTACAGTGCATCCAATAGAAAAACATTAATAAAATGTCAGGGTGATGCATGTGACACAGGTGAACAGCGATAAGGAGAGAGAAGGTACATGAGGGTCCCCGCCACCTCCTTACATTTGCAGCGCCCCTGATGTGTGGTGAGCACATTGAATCTGTAGGTGCTTCAAAGAATTTTATAGCGTTTAGTCGTGAAAATAAAGAATCACATAATTCCACCAAAAATGTGACTTTATACCCAAATTATTTTCGCAAGGATAACAAGAGACACTGGACCATACAGTAGCTGTGCAATTTCTCCTGAGTACACCGATACCTCATATGTGGTTGAGAACTATTGTTTGGGGGCAGGACAGGGCTTGGAAAGGAAGAGCACTATTTGACTTTTAGAGCTCAAAATTGGCTGGAATCTATAGCGGACGCCATGTCGCATTTGCCGACTCCCTGATGTGCCTAAACAGTGGAAATACCCCAAAAGTGACCCTCATTTTGGAAACTATACCCCTCAATCAACTTACGATATTTAGAGGTGGGGTGAGCACAGTGAACCCACAGGTGTTTCACAGAATTTTATAACATCGAGCTTTAAAAATTAAAAAATATATTTTTTGGGCAAAAAATGTTGCTTTAGCCCCAAATTTTTCCTTTTAAAAAGGGTAACAGGAGAAAATGGACTTCAAAATATGTTGTGAGATTTCTCCTGAGTACACCGACACCCTATATGTTTTGAAAAACTAACGTTTAGGAACATTGCAGGGCTTGGAAGGGAAGGAGCACCAATTCAATTCTGGAGCGTAACTTTGGCTGGAATGGATTGCGGATGCCATGTCACATATGAAGAGCTCCTGAGATGCCAAAACAGCAGAATCCTCCATATGTGACCCCATTTTGAGGAATTCATCTAGGGGTGTAGTGAGCATTTTAACCCTCAGGAAATTCACAAAATTGTACAACATTTGGCTGAGTTAATGGAAAATTACACATTTTTCCACTAAAATATCACTTTAGCCCCAAGTTTTTAATTTTCATAAAAGGAAAATAGGAGAAAATGTACCATTCAATTTGTTACGCAATTTCTCCTGAGTACATCATTAGCCCATATGCGGCTGAAAACTACTTTTGAGGCACAGTTGAAAGCTCAGAAGGGAAGGAGTTCCTTATTGGAGTTCAAATTTAGCTGGAATGATTTGGAGGTTCCATGTTACATTAGAAGAGCCCCTGAGGTGCTAGAACATCAGAACCCTTCATAAGTGACCCCATATTACAAACTACACCTCTCAATGAATTAATCTAGAGGTACAATGATCATATTGACACCACATGTGCCTCACAAAATTCTATACCATTAGGCAGTGAAGAAAGAATTCAATTTTTACCACTAAAATGTTGTATTAGCCCCAAGCTTTTAATTTTTATAAGGAATAATAAGAAAAAATGGACCTCACAGTTTCTTTGGCAATTTCTCCTGAGTGTATCAGTACTGCACACATAATCAGGGACTACTTTTCTGGCAAAGTGCAAAACTCAGAATGGAAGGAGTGCCATAATTTAGTGCAGATTTGGCTGTTATGGTTTGTGGGTGCCATGACCAACTGGAAGAGCCCCTGAGTTGCCAGATCAGCAGAACCCACAATAAGTGACTACATTTTACAAACTACACCTCTCAATGAACTAATCTAAGGGTGCAATGATAATATTGACAGCATGGGTGTGTCACAGAATTTTATGCCATTGGGCAGTGAAGAAAAAATTATTTCATTTTTACTACAAAAATTTTGTTTTAGCCCCAGATTTTACATTTTCACAACAAAATTTGTCACACAATTTCTGATGAACGTGGCCATATTCCATATGTGTCTGTACAGTACTGCCTGGCCACATGCTGAGACACGGGAGGGAAGGAAAGCTGTTTGTCTCTTAGAGAAAAAATGATTGTAGAATAGTTTGCGCACTACATGTACAAAGCACCTAAAGGGCCTGTCACACTAAGCGATATCACTATCAATATCGCTATAACGTCACTGGTTTTTGTGACGTTATAGCGATATCGCTAGCGATATTGCTATGTCTGATACTTACCTCCGACCGCTCCCCCGCTGGTTATCGCTGATCGCGCGAGAACGTCCTGAGCCGTTTCTCATCATCAGCTTCCTGCTGGGGCTTCCTGCTGTGACGAGAGACGCGTGGACGCGGGCGGGAGGACGTCAGGATCGTCTCGTCTGACAGGTAAGTAGCGACCCCCCGACCGCTGCGATGTCGCTGGTGAGATCTGCCTGTGTGGCAGCTCACTAGCGACCACTTAGCGATGTACCAGCGATCCTGACCGCGTCATATCGCTGGTCGGGATCTCTGGTACATCGCTAAGTGTGACAGTACCTTAAGTTCCAAAAGAGCAGAAGATTCCCTCAAGAGACCCCATTTTGCTAATTGCACGTCTTTAGGAATTTACCTACAGGTGTAATGATGATTTTGATTCACATGTGTTTTCCAGAAACAAGTAGTACTGGATGTTGCGGAGTAAAAATTGCAAATCTGCCATTGTAGAGCTTGTACATTGCAGTGCCCACTAGGTTGTAGTGCCCAGTACATTGTAGTGTCCATACATTGTGCCCAGCTCCTGCTTCTGGAGATATGGACCCCATAAAATAAGTGGGCAGTCATCGCTACAGAAATGCCAAAAGTGGCCTTTAAATGTGGTTTAGGCACACTATGTGTCATGATCTGCTGAGTTCGTGGGATCAGGTAGTTTAGAGGTTAATCTGGACAGCCTCACTCTGAAATTCTGGGAGGCTTTTTATAGCCTCATTGTGGGCTCACTCCTTGTCGCTTATACTCAGACCCTTGGCCGAGTGTGTGACCCTGGTGTGCTTTGTGACTGTGATATTTTATGCTTGCTTGGTTTTGATCCGGTTCTGTCCCTGTTACGAGTTCTGCCTGTTCCTTTTGTACTGCTCTGCTATTCCTGTGTATGACTCTTTTGCCTTGGACCTGACTACTCTCTGACTGCCTCCCTTGTACTGCGTTGCTATCTCTGTGTATGATTCATTGCTTACGTTTTGACTATTCTCTGCTTGTCCCTCTGGTACTGCGCTGTCCTCCCCGTGTATGACCCCCGCATGTCTGACCTGAGTCTCCCTAGCCTTTGCTCCAGGATTCCTGTAATAGAACTCTATCCTGCAGCAGGACGCTAAGTCACGCCCCCTGTGGTCACATGATCGTAGGTCCTTGTACTGCTAAACTACTTTCAGTGTCACAGGTCCTGTGGTCTGAACTTTCCCTGCAGTATCGGACCCCGGGTCCTCCCGTAGTCTGGGCGAGTTACCCTGTTCAGCAGCGGCAGCCCGCAGGCGCTGACAGGATCCTGATACTATGGGGTTCAAAAGGGAGATGGCATTTGGATTTGAGAGCACAAAATTTGCTGGATTTCTTTTCGGGGGGCGAGGAGCTAAAGTACTTTTCCAGAGGCTTTGTGCTACCTGTAACGTGAAAGCCATCTAAATTTCCATTGACAGATAATGGGCCTGATTGGGGACTTGCTTTTTTAGTGGATTAAGTTGAAGCTTTTAATGGGAAAATTTTACATAACATTTTGGATCACATTTATCTTGCGCTCTATGTTGAGCACTTACTTGAGGTTTCCATCTTAATCTCCGAATGACGCGATTCAGATGAAACCCTGAGGGATCCATTCACGATCAAAAACTTGATTCCAGCTCACCCAGTTGCTCTATGCTCATCCACCTGGGGTCAGACACCGGCCTCGCTCTAGCCTCCCATCAAAGACAATAGAAAAAATTGGAGTCCAGCTCCACAGGACCGGATTTTTCTTTTCTTTTTATTTTTCAAAAGAAAATATAGTGCACACAAAAGAAAATTTCCGTGATCGACATGACCCAGTGGATGCGCTTCGACTGCACTAAGTCATGAGTAAGACTGCTTAGTGCAGTCGAAACGAGTCGAGTGGGTCATGTCAACCATGAAAATTTTCTTTTGTACGCACTATATTTTCTTTTGAAAAAGAAAAGAAAAATCCAGTCCTGTTGAGCCGGACTCCAATTTTTTCTATTATCCATTCCATATATTGAGGCAGCAGAGTTACTCTAGACTCCGTCTGGCTTCTTGTTCAGCAGTGTCCTTTTTTCAGAGGTGAACAAAACTGTGGACGACTGTGCTTTTATACATGCCTAAAAAGACATACACCTCTGAATCAAATGACAGAGTCCATAGTACCTAAATCTGCCTCATTATAGGGAATCTTCCGCCGGTTAAATAGTAATAACC
The DNA here is from genome assembly GCF_039654945.1 of Dendrobates tinctorius. Classification (NCBI taxonomy): domain Eukaryota; kingdom Metazoa; phylum Chordata; class Amphibia; order Anura; family Dendrobatidae; genus Dendrobates; species Dendrobates tinctorius. Next base: position 45,815,149 of record NW_027361684.1, read on the forward strand.
TACAAACAACAAGTGCTTTGCTATGTATTAAGTTTGTGTAAGAAGTTCCACTCCTTATATTGACCTCTCTTTAATGTGCTTATCACTTGCAATTGTAATATCATAATCATAAATGTTGTTTAAATGTAAAAGTCATTTTCTAGCTGAAAACTACAGTTCACACTGGATTGTTGACTTTTGCAACACCAGAGCAATCAAAAGTTAATGTTCAACTGTTTTTATGACTATACCCTGTCCTCATTACGTTAGAAATTGAGTACCATAGCAATATCAAAATCATTTATATTGGATATACTGAATGTTGTCCATTTATTTATCTGCAAAGCCATATCTCGCTGATAAGAGACATTGGGGAAATGTATCAAGATAAATAGGTGGCACCCCAGGGGCACCCCAGGAGTCCGGTTGCCACAGTGGAATTGCCTCTCTCACAGGGGTGATGTCATGTCTGGAAGCAAGGAGGGGTCCCCTTACCAAGTAACACCAGCATCCAACACTTTTCCTGACTCCAGACCAGAAGGGGGAGCTCTAACACTTGGTTTTAGGGGAGCTTCCCTAAAAGTTCTGGCCTGGAGGAGGGGATAGGCAGTCTGAGAGAGAGAGCAGTGAGGGAGAAGAGGGAAGTCGAGGAGAACCTGGGGAGTGGAGCTGTAACCAAGCTCACCCCAGAGCTGAGCATCAGAAACTGGACGCCGGAGTCCGTGGCTGCGCGGGTACAGAAGTCCCTGCAGCTAAATCCGGAGGGCAGGGGACTGCAGTACTCCTGGCCCCATCAAACACCGGTCGGCACAGCAGCACCACAGAGCCCGGAGCCGCCACGAAGGAGCGACACCTGTAGTAAGCTCAAGCTGTCTGCCATACGGGCAAGGACTTAAGCACAGGAAGCAACATAGGACCAAGCATAGCTTTAAGTAGCAAGGACCTCAGAGAACAGCGTAATAGGAAGGCCTCCAAACCCATCTGGCTTAGTGGACTCTAAATTGCTTCCAGGCTGCCCAGATCTCCATTTTCATCTGTTATCAGTGCTCCGGTCTGCACCTCGAACCATCAAATAAAGGTAAAGGAAACCACAACCCCTGAGACTTGAGTCATTATTCACTCCCTCAGTCCTGCACCTCAACGTCCACAATCCCTTATATGAACAGTACCGGTAGCCTTGGAACCCTGCTCCACCTGTGGGGAGCAGAACCATCCCAGCTGTGTCACCATCGGCCCCAGTGGACTCCTTAGGCTGGTTTTACACACACCGTATTTTTGCGGGCCGATTTTGCGGCCCCAATAGATTTCTATGGAGCTGCAAAATCGGCCTGCAAAAATTCCATGGTGCGCCATGTGCCGCACGGCCGGGATGGCCGTTTTTGCAGCCGTGATGAAAGATCGAGCTTGCTCGATCTTTTATACGGCGTATGGACACGGCCCAATTGTAAATCAATGGGGCCGCAAAAACAAACGGAAATTTGTTTCTGCTGCGTGCCGTCACTTCCGGTTTTGCGGAACGCAGTTTTTTCCAATACTATTTCCATAGTATTGGGAAAAAACACGGCAATCAGCAAACTTTTTTGCAGCTCGTTATTGCGGTACACCACAAAAAATGTGGCGATACAGCAAAAACAGACCGCAAAAAATGCAGTAAGTGTAAAAGTAGTAACTTCGGCTATCCATTGCCGAACACCACAGGTGGCGTCATGTTAAATCCCCTATAGACTTCCCCCTCAGCATTTTATTGCACGTCCAGGGCCACGGACTGGTTCCCTGCTGCTGTGACAACCCCCGGGAGGACTATCCGGCCCGTACCGAGTATCCTATGGCCCTGGTGGGCGTTGCAAATACACAGGACGTGTTGCAGACAAGCATTTTGTTCCTTCATCAGGTGAATGGCAGACTTTTTACACTGCCTGATTATCGGAAGACGAGTGTTCTTAGGCCCCGTCACACATAGCGACGCAGCAGCGATCCCGACTGCAATATTACCTTGTCAGGATTGCTGGTGTGTTGCTACATGATCGCTGGTGAGCTGCCAAACAGGCAGCTTCACCAGCGATCAGCACCAGCGACAGGAGGTTAACAAGCGACGCACGGCGCTTAGTTACCCACTGAGTACCTTAGTTACCAGCGCGCTGGTGCAGGGAGCTGGTAACCAAGGTACACATCGGGTTTCTAAGCAGCGAGCGACACTTAGAAACCCGATGTGTACCTTGGTTACCAGCTCCCTGCACCAGCGCGCTGGCAACTAAGGTACACATCGGGTTTCTAAGCACTGCGCATCACACGCAGCGATGCGTGCTGGCCAGCGGGAGACCAGTGATCAAAAAAATGTCCTGGCCATTCCAGGACGATCAGCGATACCCGACAGGGGGGCCGGTCGCTGGCAAGTGTCACACACAGCGATCTCGCTGGTGAGATCGCTGTTGTGTCACAAAACTTGTGACTCAGCAGCGATCTCACTAGCGAGATCGCTAAGTGTGACGGGGGCTTTAGAAAGGCTCGCTCATAATAATCAGGTAGTGTAAATCCAGCATTAAATAGTATTGATACATGTGCCCCATTCTGCTCCTGTCTGATTTATAAAAATCAAGTCAATATCGAATTTCAACATTGTTTAATCCAAGTTTTTATGTTTACGATATTTTATCATTTATTTTTTATTAAATCTTCTTTTTTTCCAAGTCTGACACTTGCTTGTCTGTCACTTTCCAGCACTCATTATTATAATCAAAGCTAGAAACACAATGAAATTAAGACAGACATACAGATAAATCAGGATCTTGTCACTATGCGATGTCACAGCTTCCTCTTCCTCTCTGCAAATGATCATAACATTGATAAAAGAACATACTGTGACAGAGTCACTGGGGAAGTGATGGAGGGGAGATAAGTGTCAATGCGCATGATGGTGTCAGTGATATAAAACCAGGGTAGTTTCCTCCAGCACACTATGTGTTGGGTGGATTAAATGTAGGTTATGTTATGGGCTGGTTTTAGTGGACCATCATAGAAGGGTTGGAAGGAGGTCCACCGTATCTCCTCCTGCAGAGTCCTGACAAGACCAGTATGATGTCGAGATCATGTGATCAGTGATATGATGGAGGAGTCACGTGGTCTGGGCTTAAATGGCTGACTGGCAAAGCTTTCCGTGTTCAGTGTGTGCCTGGAGAGGGAGTATTTCGGGAACGAAGCTCATTTTATGCTGTCTACAATAAACTAAGCCTTTTGTTAAAGAGACAGTGCTTTGGTTATACCTCTGTTTCCAGCCGAGTGGGCAGCTCTACCACAATACCTAGAAAACCCTTCCATAGAAGTTAATAAACATCTTATTGTTTCCTATGGGCCATGTTAGTGCTGTAAAGGATATCTCTTAATGCTTTAAACAGAAGCATAGGCAAGATGCTGCTCTTGTAACATAAACCATACAAAGTCAAAAAATAGCATATACTAGTATCTGGTCTTAATTATTAAAACATTTTATAGGGGATAAATTCATTTTAAAGGTAATCTGTTAGCAGGTTTTTGCTATGTAATCTGTGGATAGCATAAGGTAGGGGTTAAACGCAGAATCTAATGATGTGTCATATATTAAGTTTTGTGCTGTTATTTATCTACACTGAAGGTTTTATCACCTGGTGATTATCATTGCAATGACTAGCTGGCGTAGGGTGCTTGAAAGTCTGACTTCGCCCCTACTGTGATAAGCACCACACTGTCAATTTACAATGTACACAGAAAGCTGTGGTGTAGGTGGGGTTAGCATTCTTAGCTCTGCTGCATTGCTAAATCTTAAAAATTTGATTGTATCGAAACTGCACCTAGTAAATTAAGTGATTCATCCTTGCAATGAGGGACATTGCCTACATCATACTGCTCTTAGATGAGATAGCAAAAACTTGCTGACAGATTCCCTTTAAGAGATTCAGAGTATTGGCGTGCACTCGGTCGGTTTTTGAGATGCCGGTGTAACGGGGTACATGACCGAACAAAAAGAGTTTATTTGCAGGAGCAGGTAAAGACAAAATTATAGCTGTGACATGTCCCGGGAAAGATATGGGCTCAGCGCAGTATCCCACATCAAAGAGAGGGAGTCCGACATCGGCGTAAATATATGCCCAGTGTCGGAAAGGCGTTACTCTCTGGACAAATGATCATTCTCTAGTAAGTCTAATGGCCCGATTTATCAAAGCTTTCATGCCAAAATTCTGGCATGATGAGCGGCGGAGTTCCTTATGAAATACATCTTACTCCTGTCTCAGATTGGAGTAAGATTTCTGGCCAGGCACACACCACTTGTTAGACATGCCTGATTCATTTAGAAGCAAGCACCTATTAATAAAACAGGCACCTCACGCATCATCTCACCCGTTTATTGATAGCAGCATAAAAAAAGCATTAGTCTTGATGTATCGGGGTCTATGTGTATGCATGCCACACGTGGAATGTTATAGTCCCCCTCTTTTTCTTACTCATTTGTGAAAAAAAATCTAGTACATTGTTCTCAGTCAAAATGTTTATGGGGAAATGTGTGTCTAGCTGTGATCATTGGTTTCCTTATTGATTTTTAACAATGAATTAATAGGCAGAAAGCTTTCGGTGGCTTCATGCTGAATATAAACAGAATTCTGCAGTATCATGTTTAACCTACAGGGGGCAGTGCACAACACTAAGTAAGTCTTATTATATAATTATGAGTGTCACGAATGATTTACTGAAGCAGAAACATTTTATATTCCTGAGGGTTAACTTTTGGTTCACCTATCTAAATATATTTGTTAACTGATCAATTACATAAGTATGCAAACTAAAACTTAAGGAGGCTGGTTTCCAAGGCTCCCAACTGGATGACTTTCCTGAAGACTAAAGGGCCCGTTACACATAGCGATATCGCTAGCAATATTGCTGTAATGTCACTAGCTTTTGTGACGTAGCAGCGATATTGTCTGACACTTACCTCCGACTGGCTCCCCCGCTGATTATCGCTGATCGCGCGAGAACGTCCTGGACCGTTTCTCGTCGTCAGCTTCCTGCTGGGCTTCCTGTGGCGCCGACGAGCGACGCATGGAGCCGGGCGGGAGGACGTCAGGATCGCCGCATCTGACAGGTAAGTAGCGACCCCCGTCCGCAGCGATGTCGCTGGTGAGATCTGCCTGTGTGGCAGCTCACTAGCGACCACTTAGCGATGCACCAGCGATCCTGACCGCGTCATATCGCTGGTGCATCGCTAAGTGTGACAGTACCTTAAAGCATTGCCGTTCCAAAATAGCACATAATAAAAAACTCACATCAGTCAGACTCATCACCATTAAAAATGGTGACCCGGTTTACCAAATGTAAGGGGTATTCTCAAGTTTGAAGAACTTCCTGATCACTGGGAATTCGAGCACTTTGACCCCACTAATCCCGAGAATGGGGACTTTGAAGAGCCTCCCACGTGGATTGTGCTTTGGACGCTAATGCGCACTGCCGCTCCATTCATTCTTCTAAAGGCCCCGTCAGACACAGCGAGATCACCAGCGAGATCGATGATTTTGTGACGCCACAGCGATCTCGCCAGCAACATCGCTGTGTGTGACATGGATCAGCGACCGGCCCCCCTGCCGGGTATCGCTGATCGTACTGGAACGTCCTGGGCCGTTTTTAGATCGTTGGTCTCCCGCTGGCCAGCACGCATCGCTGCGTGTGGCAGCGAGAGAACAGCCATCAGCGACGCTGGACGCTGGTTTCCAATGTAAACAGCGGGTATCTAAGAGCCGCGCGGCTCTTAGATACCCGCTGTATACATTGGAAACCAGCTTGCTCGCTGGTCCTGATCGAGGGTGGGTCTGTCTATGTGACAGCTCACCAGCGATCACCTAACTATGTCCCATTGATCCCATCCACGTCAGATCGTTGGTGGGATCGCTGGGAGATTGATACGTGTAACGGGGCCCTAAGAATGCAGAAGACCAGTCGAGCGCTGAATGAATGCAATGGCAATGCGCATAATCAACCACTGCTTCACTCACACAGGGCTCTGACGACTGTTTCTCGGGATTGTGGGGGTCCAGCAGTCAGACCACCAGCAAATGGAAATTTATCCCCTATCTCATGGATGGGATATTACTTCTAAACTTGAGAATACCCCCTTTTTGCTACCAATGTTTTTTTTTCATTGAAACATGAATATGTATGTCCATATTTTTCACTCTTTTAATTATTGTTTCATAGAGAACGGATATGCAAAGGACAAAATCTATCCTATTACTAAGTGAAGGTGAATTGGTATCAGTCTCTTCAATTTATGACATTGTTTGCATTCCTGGCTTTCTCTCTTCACGTAATCTCTCTCCATTGGATTTGTTGGAGTTTCTCCCCTCCCCCATTGCTCCATTTTCATATAAACACTCAGGATGACACAAAGATCTCTCTGTCCCTCCCTAGTCTCAGGTGTCACATTCTTTTCTCACTCATCTGCTCGCTACCTGTGTCACATGGCAGTGACGTCACCCCGCCGCACCCTCTCCCCGAGCAGCTACGACGCTTCCATTAGTTTCTGTCTTGGCAGGATGCACATATTTGGTCAGAAGGCAATTTCTTTGCGTTCTTCTGGAATTACTGTACGAGCATTAGTCAGATAAAGAAAGTCGCTAATTTTAGATACCAATGAATGAATGATACAAGATGCAATTTTGCAAGAAACTAAAAAGTTACAGTTCTAAGGTAATGTAAGGCCTGTTTCACACTTCCGTTTTTCAAAATCAGTCAAAATCCGCCAAATTTTGAAAATGGCGGATCCGCTTTTTTTTTGGCGGATCCGCCGTTTTTCCCATTGAAATACATTAGTGGTGGATTTTGACTGATGATCGTCCGTTGGGTCCGTTTTTTGACGGATCCGTGAGAATTTTCGCGGCTCCCGGGCGGACCAGACGGACACTGCAACGTTTTTTTTTGGTTAACGGTCCGCTATTTGTAACTGCGCATGCCCCGGAAGGTTTGCACGGGAGCAGTTTTAACCCTGAAATGCCGTCTCAGGAGCCGCGAAAAGTCTCTCTCTCGCTCTCTCCTCACCTCACCTGAACTCGCTCGCTTCGACTCACGACCTTGATTTACATGCCGCGATATCGCGGCGATGGAAGATGCCGCGAGATAGCGGCGCTATCGCAGCGATGGAAGATGCCGTGAGATGGCAGCGATATCGCGGCGATGGAAGATGCCACGAGATGGCGGCGATATCGCGGCGATGGAAGTTGCCACGAGATCGTAGCAGCGATATCGCGGCGATGGAAGATGCTGCGAGATCACGGCGATCGAGGATGCCGCGAAATCGCGGCGGCGTTATCACGGCAATTGGCATCAACCTCAACTTCCAGCCAGCGGTCACTTTAAATCACGTTGCTTTCCATCTTCCACGGATCCGTACTGCAACGTGGTCCGCTATCATCCGTACGTCAATAAACAGATCCGTTGTTTTGAACCTTTGGCGGATTTTAGCTGACTGCCGACAACGTAAGTATGAAACAGGCCTAAGTAAGGGCACAATGAGGAATTAAGGCTAGTTTCACACTAGCGTATCTTCATGCAGCGCACTGCGCCGCTAAGCCCTGCCCCCTGCCCGCCTCCTCCGGTCATCTCCTCCCTACTATCGCACAGCGCTGCATGCGATCTGCGCACGCTATGTTTAGCATAGGGTGCGCAGACCATGCGCTGGCCGTGCGCTAGTAGGATTTTTGCATGCGCTGCACACTTTTGAAGGTGCGCCGATGTGCACCAAAATGCAACATGGTGCTTCAGTGCACATCGGCGCACCTTCAAAAATGCGCAGCGCACACAAAAATCCTACTAGTGCACGGTCTGCGCACCGTATGCTAAATATAGGGTGCGCAGATCGCATGCAGCGCTGTGCGATAGTAGGGGGAGATGACCAGAGGGGGTGGGCAGGGGACGGGGCTTAGCGGCACCGCGCGCTGCGTGAAGATACGCTAGTGTGAAACGAGCCTAAAGGAGCTCTACCAGGAAGGGTTTTTTTTTTTCACTAAATCTGTGTATATGTGCAAACAGCGTAGTGTTTGTGTGGGTTAACATACTCACCTACCGCCGACCTCCCTGTAATCAGCGCCCGTCTGCTCTTTTCTTAGTGATGATTTGGACCTCCCGGGTCACACTGGCATAGCTCACACGAGTGCTGCAATGCATGAAACCAATGATCAAAGAAAAAAATATTTATGTCCCGCAATGCGAATAAGTGAAAAAGTAAAAATAAATAAATAATATATATGTAAAAAAGTAAGAAAAAACCAAAGTACACACATATCACAAAATCACACAGCCTTTGTGTTAAAATTTAAAAAAATTTACACATAATTGGTATCGCCATGCCCGGAACTATAAAACTGTTACGTTACTTATTCCATACTACAAACATTGCAAATAAAAAGTGAAAAACATACCAAAAATGTACCATTTTCACCATACTGGCACGCAAAAAAATTGTATAAAAAGTGAACAAAAAGTCATATGTAAAAAAATGGTATAAATGAAAATTCCAAATCGTCCCACAAAATTCTAGCCCTAATATGGCTCAAAAAGAAAAATAGTTACAGTTCTCAGAATAGAGCTGTGCAAAAACAATTATATTTTTGCAAAATATTGTTTTTAGTGTGTAAAAGTAGCCAAAAAAGCAACATAAATCTTATATCACTAAAGTTGTACTGGCCGGCACAATCGGACGACTCGCAATATAAGACACCCCCCATTTTCCCCAAGAAAAGTTTTGAGAGAAAAAAATGCATCTTATAGTCTGAAAAATACGGTTACTATGTGTAGAAAAATGTAAGGAGAGTAAAAGAGGTAGTTAGCTGAAAGTAAGTGTTGGCCAGCCTGTCTGGGAGCCCTACTGTTACAGGCAATACACATGAAGGAGTTCCAACTTGGTGTCCAACCATTTCCAAAAATTAGGGGCCTCAATTGGCCCACAGTAGAAATTTTATAATGCCCTGCAGCAGTCAGGCATGGGCCATGCATGATAAAGGGTCTGTGACAGCATTTATAGTTTTGAATTTAAGATAAAATTGAATCGCCTAACTGACTGTAGGACTGTAGGGAACCACAGATTGGCAAGTCTACAAAAATGTTCACACATTTTATTCCAGGGACATCAGAGCTCTGCTATAAAGACTCACAGACTCAAGAGAAGGAAAGCATCTGCACCGATGACCAACATTCTTTCACTTGGATTCGGGTCCGGACAAAGTAGAGTCTGAGCAGAATGTAGACCCTCATCACCAGATATTAACCCCCGGGGGTGGAGATGATCCTGATGAAACTCAGATATCGGAAGCATACGCGGACTGTACTGTACTGCCAGGGTACGAAGAGGAGGAGGGTGACTCTTAGGCCGGGATCACACATGCGAGGAATATGGACGCGTCTCGCATGTTAATACCCGGCACTGCCGCCGGCACTCAGATCGGAGCGTGGGGACACAGAGCAATATATGGAACCGCACGCTCCGCTCTTGAGTGCCGACGGCAGTGCCGGGTACTAACATGCGAGACTCGGCCGTATTCCTCGCATATGTGATCCCGGCCTTAGGGTGAGGAGTGAGAGAACAGAGAGGATGACCCCCACCCTGGATCTGCCCCATCCCCCCATTCACCTTCCCTATGCCATGGACTTCTATAGCCCCATCTTGGATCTGCCCCATCCACCTTCCCCATGCCATAGACTTCTATAGCACCATCTTGGGTCTGCCCCCATCCACCTTCCCTATGCCATGGACTTCTATAGCCCCATCCTGGATCTGCCCCCATCCACCTTCCCCATGCCATAGACTTCTATAGCACCATCTTGGGTCTGCCCCCATCCACCTTCCCTATGCCATGGACTTCTATAGTCCCATCCTGGATCTGCCCCCATCCACCTTTCCTACAACCCCAACCCAACATCCCTACAGTCACTATCCTCATTCCCTTTTGTACACTTGCTTTGGCAAAACTAATGTGTATTTAGTCCTGCCAATAAAGCTTCTTTGAATTTGAATTTGGATGACGACAAGGTTATAGATCAAACTTCGTGTGATCCCAGAGGCACACAGCTGAGTTGCTCAGCAGAGGAGGAGGAGTAGGAAGACAAGGAGGTTACATTGCAGCTTCCCACACAGATACGGAGTGATGCAACTACGACAAGCCCTGCATCCTCAGCCACAACTCTAGCTGTGAATAAAATAAACAAAAAAAGTTGCACTCTGTAGTACTAAAGCATGTCAATGTGAATTATATGAAATATGAATAGCAATACTGCTTCTGGATACTAGGAAAAAATGAAACTCTTAGCACATAATTTGGCCAATTCATGCATGCCCAACAACCAACGACAAGGTGGTCTCAAAACTGTTGGGTCCTAGCATGTTTTTTGTGAATACCTCTCTAAAACTGAAGTCTGAATTCCTGAGTAGATGCTATTCACATTTCATATATTTCATATTGACAAGCTTTAGCACTACAGAGTGCAACTTTTTTTGTTTATTGTACAGTGGAGAAAAAAAGGATTTAGTCAGCCACCAATTGTGCAAGTTCTCCCACTTAAAAAGATGAGAGAGGCCAGTAATTGACATCATAGGTAGACCACACCTATGAGAGTCAAAATGAGAAAACAAATCCAGAAAATCACCTTACCTGATTTGGCAAGATTTATTTTGCAAATTATGGTGGAAAATAAGTATTTGGTCACCTAAAAACATGCAAGATTTCTGGTTCTCACAGACCTGTAACTTCTTCTTTAAGAGGCACTTCTGTCCTCCACTCATTACCTGTAGTAATGGCACCTGTTTGAACTTGTTATCAGTATAAAAGACACCTGTCCACAACCTCAAACAGACACACTCCAAACTCCACTATGGTGAAGACCAAAGACCTGTCGAAGGACACCAGAAACAAAATTGTAGCCCTGCACCAGGCTGGAAAGACTGAATAAGCAATAGGCAAGCAGCTTGGTGTGATGAAATCAACTGTGAGAACAATAATAATAAAATGGAAGACATACAAGACCAATGATAATCTCCATCGATCTGGGGATCCATGTAAGATCTCACCTCGTGGGGTCAAAATGATCACAAGAACGGTGAGCAAAAAGCCCAGAACCACCTAGTGAATGACCTGCATAGAGCTGGAACCACCGTAACAAAGGCTACCATCAGTAACATACTATGCCACAAGGGACTCAGATCCTGCAACGCCAGACGTGTCCCCCTGCTTAAGCCAGTATATGTCCGGGCCCATCTGAAGTTTGTGCGAGAGAATTTAGATTATCCAGGAGAGTACTGGGAGAATGTCATATGGTCTGATGAAACCAAAGAAGAACTGTTTGGTAGAAACAAAACTCGTCGTGTTTGGAGGAGACAGAATGCTGAGTTGCATAAAAAAGAACACCATACCTACTGTGAAGCATGGGGGTGGCAACATCATGCTTTGGGGCTGTTTCTCTGCAAATGAACTAGGACAACTGATCCATCTACATGAAAGAATGAATGGGGCCATGTATCGTGAGACTTTGAGTGCAAACCTCCTTCAGTCGGCAAGGGCATTGAAGATGAAACATGGATGGGTCTTTCAGCATGATAAGGATCCCAAGCACACTGCCAGGGCAATGAAGGAGTGGCTTCGTAAGAAGCATATGAAGGTCCTGGAGTGGCCTAGCCAGTCTCCAGATCTCAACCCCATAGAAAACATTTGGAGGGATTTGAAAGTCCGTGTTGCCCAGCGACAGGTCCAAAACATCACTACTCTAGAGGTGATCTGCATGAAGGAATGGGCCAACATACCACCAACAGTGTGTGCCAACCTTATGAAGATTTGCAGAAAACGTTTGACCTCTGTCATTGCCAACAAAGGATATATAACAAAATATTGAGATGAGCTTTTGTAAATGACCAAATACTTATTTTCCACCAAAATTTGCAAAATAAATGTTGCCAAATCAGACAAGGTGATTTTCGGGATTTGTTTTCTCATTTTTACTCTCATAGTTGTGGTCTAGCTGTGATGTCAATTACAAGCCTCTCTCATCGTTTTAAGTGTGAGAACTTGCACAACTGGTGGCTGACTAAATACTTTTTCCCCCCACTGTATATGGAGGTAGCTGATCCTAGTTTGCAACTGTTCACATTATCTTGGAAGTGCCAGTCAGCCCTTTTGTCACAACTCTAGCTGTGGACAGCAACGTTCACAGGTCTGCAGTTTGCATGGGTGGCAAGGGTTGTCTAGCCTGGGCATTTTTTGAGACTGAAAAGACTCAGTAGAGGCAAAAATTCCAAAAATTTGACTACTACATGCATGATCCGGCATACGCATTAGTTTGGGAATCTCACTGCCTTAAAATGCGGCCTAGCGGGTCTCGCCAACAACAGACCCCCATCAACCTCATCTGCTGCTTCCTCTTCCATCACTGTGGCAAGAGTTCGCACACAGGTCTTCGGCCGCAGAACTTCCACTTGTTTACCCGCTATAATCGTGGTGAGTGACAGCCCGTTAGCTGATACGGAAGTAGACATGCCTGCTGTTGATCAATCTCAGACACCAAGCAACTCACATCTTTCTCAATCCACCAAAAAATCTCCACCTCATTCACAGTTCAGCAGTTTGTCGTGTTCACCCTAATCCACCCTCTCTCAGAAAAGCAGCTTTAGTCCTGCAGTTGTGGTCACCTAAAAGATTGTTTCCTCCTACACATGAACTTCACCATCTCCAATCTGTTGGCCACGGAAATGCTGCCTTTCCACCTCGTGTATACAGACGCTTTCCGAAAGCTGATGGCCATCGCAGTCCCCCATTAACAGTTTCCTAGTCGCCAATACTTCTCTAACAAATATGTGCTTGTGCTACACCAGCATGTCACCTGTTCCTTGAAAAAAATCAATGTCTGCCAGGGTGCATTTCACCACTGACACCTGGATGTTCAAGCATGGCCAGTGGCATTACAACTCGGTGACTGGGCTCTGGGTGACTCTTGTGGCTGTGGGGGCAGGTGGGGAAGGGTCTGCTCTACAAGACTTGGAATCCCCAAGGCTTGCAGGGCGCTTGGACATGGAGAACTAAACCACTAGACAGTAGATGATGGAGAACTAAACTACTAGACAACAGTGGCTGGAGAAATAAACTACTAAACTCCTATTGCTGGATAACTAAACCACTACACACCAACGGACAGTGAACTAAACCTCTAGACATCAAGTGATGGAGAACTAAGCCACTACACACCAGAAGAAAAAAAAATCTGTCTTTTGTTTTTCTCCTATGAGGACTTCTTCACATGTCCGTATAAAACACTTCGTGGAAAACCATTACCATTATCATCAGTGTTTTCCATCAGTGTGCCATCAGTATATCTTAAGTGTGTCCGCTTTTTACTATCGGTGTGTAATCAGTGTTTTTCCAGTATGGATAAAGAAAGAAAGAAATGACAAAGCTTTTCCTATACTTTGCAAAGCCTATATACCAAAGCCAGCACCCACGAATTGTGATGCTAATCGAAAGATAAACATATGGGGGTGCAAATGATATAGGGAAAAGGTTCAGTGCAAGGATAATGAAGATAATATAGAGAAAAAAAAGCACTAACAAGAACCAAAGTACTAAAAGTAGAAAACTTTATTGAAATAACAATAAAAACACAAGTGTAGAAACAAAGGGGTAATGACAGGGAAAAGACAGTAAGCCAAAATGAGAGAACCATGGTTTGCAGACAGGTAAGGAAGACTACAGCCAAAGTAAACAATTGTAAACAAATAGGTCTGCTCAAAGGTGCAAATGCATTGTGCAACAAGATGTGCCAGTGTAAATAGTAAACATAGAGAGTATATCAAAAGGTAAAAGTACACTTGGAGTGCAGAGAAAAAAACCCATAGAGGCTGACCTACACAATAGGAAGGAATGTACAGAGCAAAAGACCGTAAAGATAAGGTACATATATGCCTGAGGAATTACCAAGGCCCTCCAGGTAATCCCTCAGGCATATATGTACCTTATCTTTACGGTCTTTTGCTCTGTACATTCACTCCAGTAATGTGTCTGATTTAAAAATTATTCCAATCGAAAAAATAAATACGAGACACCAAGGAGGGGACATAGTGCAGGAACTGTATAAAAAAGAAGCACGCTGGATTCTGCGTTTAAACACTAGAGCTCCCTTAGGCTTGAACCAGAAAACAGACTTAAGTTATTTTTATTAGTTTTTTCTCATAATTTAATTTTTGATATATAGTAATAATCTTTAGGCTGTGTGCACACGTTGCGGATATTGATGCGGATCCGCAGCGTTTTTGGACGCACATTGCACAATATCCGCAATGTAGTGCACAAACAATGTTAATCAATGGGAATCCTGAATTTGTTGTGCACATGTTGCAGAAAAATACGCACGGATTTGCAGCGCTTTATTTTCCGCACTATGTCAATTCTTTTTGCAGATCTGCAGCGGTTCTGCACCCATTGACTACCATTGAGTCAGGCAAATCCGCAGCAAAACCACAGGTTTAAAAAGATATGCGGTTTTGCTCTGGAGTTGCATGCGAGAAACGCTGCAGATCGGGTGGAGGAATAGTGTGGGCGGAGACTGTGTGTGGGCGGAGACTATGTGTGTGCAGTAAATATGTGTGTGTCTGTGTGTGCGGGGGTCTGCGGGTGTGTGTGCAGCTGTGTGTGTGTGTGTGGGTGTCTGTCTGTGTGCAGGCATCGTCCGATGGGACTACTATACCATCCGGCTATGTCTGCTGTCACATAGAACAGTGACAGCATTAGACGATGATGGGATAGAAGTCCCATCATTCGGCTACTGTATTCAAGTGTAAAAAAAAAACAACATTCACATACTCAATCAGCTAATCCCCGAAGCCATCGATCCCCTGCAAAAAAATAAATAAATAAACCAACAGTATACTCCCTGTTCCGACGCAATCTATTTAATAACGATTGTCCCACAACGATCTCCCGTGTAGAGCTGTCACATTGGGAGATGTGACCAGTCTCCAGGGGCCTCCAGTGATACAATGACGGAAGGTGTATCACTACGCTGCCTAGAGGTCACTGGAGTTTGTCATGTCACTTGCAGCACCGCTGTGTGGGAAAATTCTCATGTAGCTGTAAGGTTCTATCAGAAAAACAGGATGCAGTGACGAGCAGGAGGCAGAGCAAGAGTTAATGGGTTGTTTATAAAGAGTTATTATAACAGTAAATAGAGTGAGGAAATATAGGTGCACAAAGCATATACAATTATAGAACAATAGTATAAGTTCAAGTAACGGGTTAACTTATCAGTCTGTGATTGTATTAAATTTTTTTGTGTGTGAAAAACAACATTTTTGGAGTATTTTTTTATAATTTTTAATTTTGTGGTGTTCATCGCACAGAATAAATTGACAGTTTTATATGTCAGGTTGTTCTGGAAGCGTTGATACCAATTATGTATACTTTTTTTTGTTAATTTTTGTGTTAAGGCAAAGGCTATGTTTTTAGTGGCGAAGCGGATTTTCGTGGTTTGTGTGCACTTTTTATGGTGTTTTTTTTACTTTTTTACACATTTTATTTGATTATTTTTCAATTTGTCACTTACTCTCGTTGTGGGACATGTATAATTATTTTTCTGATCGATGGTCTCATGCAACGTGTAGAGACCTTCAGTGAGTCTGCTTATAGCTGGATATAACAGACACTGTGGTCATCAGATGGGTACCATGCACGAAAACCATTGGCACCAAGAATTACAATAGAGGGGGGGGCTGATAGTGTCAGAGGCGGTCTTTTAACCCCCTTTTACCACTTAGTTGCTGGTGTTGTGATTGACAGAGGTATTTAAGGGGTTACTTGTCCTCGATCAGTTCAGAAACCGGTCAGGGTCGATGACGCAGATGGTCAGTTGTCGTATACAGCTGTTAACGCCAGAATTTTTCCCGCAGGGGGGGATTTATTTCAGATTGCTGTTTTGAAATGGCGATGAGCGAATAAGCCCCTTAATGAACACAGTTTTAATCTGCATCAGTGGTCGTTACAGAGTTTAAAGTAATCCCAACATATTGCAGTTTCCACATCGACCACTGATTACACAAAATTCTGATACTCACTGTTCTGTAGCGCTAACTTCTCAGCATTTGTCTTACTATCACAGGCAGGATTAAAATGACATGTAAGGGCTCGTACAGATGTCCGTGGATCTCAGTCCGATCACAGACCACAATGCAAGGACTGCCCGCGGGTCTCCCATCCCAAGTGTGATGGACTCATAGAAATATATGGTGCTGTCATGCTCCAGTCTGAAGACCCGCAGCCAGTCCATGCATTGTGCGTCATCCGACCAAGCTTCACGGATGTCTTCATGAGCCCTAACACTTTGATTATAAAGCTGGAGGCAGGTAACACCTTTCAAGGTTTAAGGCCCCTTTACATTTAGCGATGCACCAGCGATCCGACCAGCGATCCGATCCAGTCAGGATCGCTGGTGCATCGCTAAATGATCGCTAGTGAGCTGTCACACAGGCAGACCTCACAGTGATGCAGCAGCGATGCAGCACACGATACTCACCTTTCACACACACAGCGATCCTGACGTCCTCCCACCCGCCTCCACGCGTCGTTCGTCGGCACCAGCAGGAAGCGCCCGACGAGAAATAGAGCCGGACATTCTCGCGCGATCAGCGATGGACAGCGGGGGAGCCGATCAGAGGTAAGTATCACACATAGCGATATCGCTATAACATCACAAAATCGGTGACGTAATAGTGATATCGCTAGCGATATCGCTATGTGTAAAATCTGTCAGGGTCATGTGTGTCTGGACACAGCGAGTACCGCAAGGCGAACCCATGACACGCGTGACCCTGGATACACCGCCTACAGTTGGGCGAATTTAAATAATAAGACGTGCAGCTGGATACACTGCCTTCAACTGGCGAATTTAGATATTACACGTATATATAAAGTAGTCTGGAAACCCCGCCTCCAGTAAGGCGAATTTAAATAATAAAGGGGAACCTGGGTAACATTAACAATGGTGGGCCCTGCAATAGGGAATAGGGAAGTGGAGACCTCCTGAACTCCCCTGAGCCAGTGTCCCTGCACTCCTAACGTTCCCTATGCCGGTTCCGCACCAGGCAACGCACAGGAACCTAAAAACCCTAGCTCGCCCTGAACCTAAACCCTCACTAGGGAATTGGTCGGTGCAGAAACTAATCCCACCACTGCACTAAACACACATGAGGGAAAATGACAATACAGGGGAAACACCACTTAGCTTTGCTCTGTTGCGTACGCTCCTAGCAACAGAGCCCACCACCTGTGTGCATCTTCTCCTCCACCCGGATCCATCACCATAACTGGATCCTTCACCATAGTGCAGCCTTGGAGCAGAGTCCACCACCAGTTGTAGCTGTCCAGCAACAGAGTCCCAAAGATGAGTTCAGCTCCTGCCCAAAAAGTCAAGCATGCTTGAGTCCAGCTCTCAGCAACCAAGTCCCGCATGCTGAGTGCAACTCTCTCCATAGTCGTCACTCCACCAAGCCATGCGAGCACTTCCTGCCGACACCATAAACTGTGACTCCACCACGCCATGCCAGCCCTTCTTGCAGACCACCTAGCTGCCACTTGTCCCCTCCTGCTGGGCTGCGCAGGACTCATGTTCAGCTCCTTCATCACCCAGCTTCCTTCCCAAATGACAAACTCACAATATCACCAACAGTGATTGAACACACCTGGCTCTCTTTTATAGAGCCTAACACCTGATTTATAATTACGTGCACTAAACCAAAGAAACTAAAGTGCACTACCACTCACCAACACCGGGGCAACTTAGAATGAACGACACCACGTGTAATAATTCTAATGGCCACTGGGGGCAATCACATCACTTTGGCACATAGCCAAAGGGAAAAAAGTTCACTTATCCATTTAAACTGTCAGATCCACGCTGGATCATGACAGTACCCCCTCCTTAATGAGGGGCCTCTGGACCCTCAAGACCACTCCCCATTAGGGAAACACCAACAGCGGGGATGCCCAGATCCTGAGTTCACCCCACCACTACCTGACACTTCAGGTTAATGACAAATGCACTGCTGGTATTGGCAATAATGTTCGTTTTGGAGGCACCACTCATCTCCACAGTGCCGAACCGGGAGTATCGAGGTTATGTATGTGAATGTTTAGTATGCGCTGGTAACACTTCGCAACACACTTCCACTGATGATTTTTTTTTTCTTTTGGTGGCCAACCATACACGCTCGTTCACACACAGGTCCGGACCTGAACGTTTATTGCACACATTCGTTAGTCATAAATTTGGTGAACTTATTCTGGACTCGACAACAGAGGCGTCCCTCCACTGTCACCACACTCACACCCCCACTATTCACCAAGGGACACCACCCTCCAACCCTTTCACCATGAGGTCTGCGCCTCCCAGGGTTGGTTAATGGTGAGGGTTGAGATATGCCCCCACTCCTTCGCAGCGCACCTGCTGCTCACACCTGGAGGTGAAGGGACCGGGATATGGAGGAAATATACACTCGCTGGTCACCTTCCTCCAAACGACCAGGAGGGGCGGCTTCATCGGTGGTATTGAAGATTTGACGTGAGCCCAGCGGACTATCACCAGTCTGCTCACTACAGGGATGTACCCCTTCACCTCGGGGAACCCCAGACAGCACCATGGGGATCACCAACTCCATCCACCTGTCTGGTTACTTCCGCCTGTATGAACAAGTCCCGCTCCCCAGCAGCGAATCTAGGGGGCACTTTGCCAGAGCAGCAGGGACATGGAGGAAAAATACACTCGTTGGTCGCCTTCCTCCACACAACCAGAAGGCGGCGGCTTCTCCGGTGGTATTGAAGATTAGGCATGAGCCCCGCAGACTATCACCAGTCTGCTCACTACAGGGATGTACCCCTTCACCTCGGGGAACCCCAGACAGCACCATGGGGATCACCAACTCCACCCACCTGTCTGGTTATGTCCACCTGTATGAACAAGTCCCGCTCCCCAGCAGTGACTCAAGGGGGACTTTGCCAGACCCACAATATGCCAAAGCCGCCATTTTGATTTCCTGGTTGCCTGAGCAGAGGCCCCAGACCATGATAACTGCTGCTGCAGCAGCTCTAACACACCTTGCCGCTCCCCACTCACCTCAGTGAGGCCCGGCAGCAATTACTCACAGGTATCCACATGGCCAAAGCTCACCAGAAAAAAAAAATGTAGGGTTGGTGATAAAGTCAAGGTCACGTGTGTCTGGACGCAGCGAGTACCGCAAGGTGAACCCATGACACGCGTGACCCTGGATACACCGCCTCCAGTTGGGCGAATTTAAATAATAAGACGTGCAGCTGGATACACTGCCTCCAACTGGCGAATTTAGATATTACACGTATATATAAAGTAGTCTGGAAACCCCGCCTCCAGTAAGGCGAATTTAAATAATAAAGGGGAACCTGGGTAACATTAACAATGGTGGGCCCTGCAATAGGGAATAGGGAAGTGGAGACCTCCTGAACTCGCCTGAGCCAGTGTCCCTGCACTCCTAACGTTCCCTATGCCGGTTCCGCACCGGGCGACGCACAGGAACCTAAAAACCCTAGCTCGCCCTGAACCTAAACCCTCACTAGGGAATTGGTCGGTGCGGAAACTAATCCCACCACTGCACTAAACACACATGAGGGAAAATGACAATACAGGGGAAACACCACTTAGCTTTGCTCTGTTGCGTACGCTCCTAGCAACAGAGCCCACCACCTGTGTGCATCTTCTCCTCCACCCGGATCCATCACCATAACTGGATCCTTCACCATAGTGCAGCCTTGGAGCAGAGTCCACCACCAGTTGCAGCTGTCCAGTAACAGAGTCCCAAAGATGAGTTCAGCTCCTGCCCAAAAAGTCAAGTATGCTTGAGTCCAGCTCTCAGCAACCAAATCCCGCATGCTGAGTGCAACTCTCTCCATAGTCGTCACTCCACCAAGCCATGCAAGCACTTCCTGCCGACACCATAAACTGTGACTCCACCACGCCATGCCAGCCCTTCTTGCAAACCACCTAGCTGCCACTCGTCCCCTCCAGCTGGGCTGGCCAGGACTCATGTTCAGCTCCTTCATCACCCAGCTTCCTTCCCAAATGACAAACTCACAATATCACCAACAGTGATTGAACACACCTGGCTCTCTTTTATAGAGCCTAACACCTGATTTATAATTACGTGCACTAAACCAAAGAAACTAAAGTGCACTACCACTCACCACCACCGGGGCAACTTAGAATGAACGACACCACGTGTAATAATTCTAATGGCCACCGGGGGCAATCACATCACTTTGGCACCTAGCCAAAGGAAAAAAAGTTCACTTCTCCATTTCCACGCTGGATCATGACAAAACCCCCTTTACACCCTGCTTGTCGAATTTCCTGATTGCCGACTCTTGCTCCACACAGGTTCTCCTTGACATGAAAGAGATCTTAGATTTACATTTTTGCTGTACTTGATTTCTGCCTACTTGCACCCACACAGATGTCCCTGACAAAGACCACTTCCGCTAGAAATGTTGGACAATATCTGTTTTTGACTCCTTGCCGGATCAAAATAAATTTACACTGCAGCAAGACCTAAGTCCATTTTTCATAAGTAAAGAACATCTCTAATTGCTTTTAACAGATGTTAACAGAGTAGAGCAGCAGCTCAGATGCAATATACACAATATCTGTTGATTCAAGGCCATGCACTGTGAACAAATTTCCCAATATGTGATCAGTGTGAAAGTTACAAATATCTAAGGTAATGATTTTTTAGCTTTTGGCAGATTTTAGCAGCAAATACCTGACACTGACTTCTCAAATATTGTTTAATTTGATGTACACCTTGGTAGACAGAAGGTTACTAGACCATATTTATTAGTGAGAGGGGAAATGCAGCGACATTTGTTTTTTGCTGCCTTTACAGAGCTTAATTATCAGCCTATAATTAAATATGAAGGTGTCTACAAATATGGCCTTTCGGATTTTAGCATTTTTATAGCGTTTTTGGTGTACTAACATTTTTTATGAAAGCAAGCCATGCTAGAGGTATGGCAATTTTTCAGACATTTTTTTCTAGTCTTTTGTAAAATAACAAAAAAAACAAAAACAAAAGGGTTGTCAAAGAAAAAAAATAAGCAAAATGTCCAACAAATATGTTTTAATCTCTTGGCTTTTTTCTTCCAAGAATTTAAAACTTGAGATATTAAAGAGGACATAATATCATGTGTGTTTTTGTAAATATTTGATTGTGTTAGATCCAGATCTGGACCTGCTCTATCGACATCTGCCTCTGTCGCCAGGCGCCACCATATTCACCCTGCTTGTGTGGTGCCCCCAGGAGTATGGTCACACAGTGGCATTGCCTTCCTCCAGGGAGGGTGATGTCAGGCTTGGAAGCAATGAAGGGTCTCTCTAACAGTTAACCATGTCATGCAACACAGTTCCCACTCCAGACCAGCAGAGGGAGCTCTGAACCAGAATTGGGGGAGGAGTGCTCTCTGAGGGCCAGGAAGGGAAATGAGGAGGTAGTGTGAGGAGGGCAAAGAGTGTAGACGTGTGGAGAGAAGCTGGAGGTCGAGCTGAGGATAGAGAGATCCCTCCCAGTGATAGCGCATGATCTAGAGCCTGGTCTCCACAGTTGCATGGATACTGAAGGTCCTGCAACAGAAACCAGAGGAATAGGAAGCTGTAAATGCTCTACTCCCACCTAAGACTCGGAGGCACAACAGCGACGGGTGAGCCAAAATAGAGGGCTACAGCTGTCTGCCATATGAGATAGCTCTAAGAGAAGTTAAGAAGGAGGAATTTCAGTGTAACACATACTGTATGTACCTCAAGCCAGCGCTAGGAAGGAGACTACACAACCCATCTGATAGAGAGATCCCTGAGTTGCTTCCAGGCTAGCCTGCTCCTGTGCCATCTGTAACCAGGACCCTGGACTGCGTTTGCCAAGTAAAGGTAAAGAAACTGCACCCTATTGTGTCCTTGCCTCCTTCCTGCAACATCCTCAGCACTGCTACACCTCTGTGCCGAACACTGCACCCTCTTCCTAAACATTCACCTGTGGAGGGCTACAACATCATTGCTGCACTACACCATCTGTCCCAGAGGATCTGCTTGCAGCGTTGGCTTAACATCTCCCTTGCCGAACACCACAGGTGGCGTCACGAATTACTTATAAACTTTATTCCCAACTCAACCCCTTTTACATGGGTGCCCAGGGCCAAGGACCGGGTCACCGCTGCTGTGACAATCCCCTTTTAGAATAATGAGGATGAATGACCTCATGGAGATCAACATCCAACACTGCGGAGACACCATCACATGTTTCTCAACGCAGTGATGCTAGCATGTGATGGTGTCTCCGCAGTGTTGGATGTTGATCTCCATGAGGTCATTCATCCTCATTTTTCACAGTCTTCACTAGGCATTGCTCCTACTAGCCAGTTTCCTACTCCACACTGATGAGGGGCAATACCCCGAAACAGCTCTCTGTGGATGGATACCATGTTTTGGCATAGGTGGTTTCCTTCATTGGAGAGACTGCCCTTCCCGTGGTTGTTCCTTCCTGGTGAAAGACCTGGCTAGTCATTGCTTGCGTTGAGAAACATGTGATGGTGTCTCCGCGGCTGTTGATTTACAATCCCCTCTTAGAGACCGGCCCAGTACCGAGTACCCCACAGCCCTGGGAGGGCGACCCACTTGCAGCGCTGGATGTGGAGGAGACATTATGGCCGTTAACACTGTGATATGCATGCTCTATTCAGGCCTGTGATATAGGTGGGGCTGGGAACTACGGTGCCACCCAGTTGGGCGAATTAGTGCTTCTGCTGACCGCTGACCAGCAATCTAATAAATGTAATCATTTCTCTACTGTAATCATTGGGCCAGTACCACACCCTGCTTAGGGTGTGTGCACACGCTGCGGATTCTGCTGCGGATCCGCAGCGGATTTGGCCGCTGCGGATCCACAGCAGTTTTTGCTGCGGTGTACAGTAGCATTCTAACCTATGGCAAAAAAACCGCTGTGCAGACGCACAGACGTACAAAATCCGCGCGGCCAAATCCGCAGAGCATTCCGCAGCGTGTGCACAGCGGTTTTTTTTTGCCATAGGTTAGAATGCTACTGTACACCGCAGCAAAAACTGCTGCGGATCCGCAGCGGCCAAATCCGCTGCGGATCCGCAGCAGAATCCGCAGCGTGTGCACACACCCTTAAACTTCCAGCATACTGCTGTGAGTTGCTAGTTTCTGGGCTTGGATTCATCCTCGTGTTCTGTGGCTTTTTGGCAGTTCTTTTTAACCAGATTTAAATCCAGCTTGTTATCCTGACAATGTCTTTCACTGTAAATATTCCTGACTTTGACCACGGCCTGTCTCACTTAGCCTTTGTCTGACCTCCTGGTATCTGAACATGTCTATTCCCTGAACTACAGTTTTGTCTTCTGTATCTGACTCTGGTTTGTTCCTTTTGATACAGATGTTGCTTTATTGTGACTATCCTTGCGTCCCTCTCGCTTCTCCAGCCAGCAACTTCTCCTTGGATGCAACCCAGGGTACCCAATTGTATTTCGAGATAACTGTATTGTGATAAATAGTGAAGGTGGGGTCCCTCTGGAATCTGCTAAACAAATTAACTAGTGTCAAGTCTGTCCAAGGTAGCTTCTTTGAGCTATGATGTAAAGTGCTGCGGAATATGTTGGCGCTATAGAAATAAAATTATTATTATTATTATTACTGCCTCTTGACAGACTTTAATGTATTTCCAAATAAATAAAAATATTGGGGCAGCTTTGCTGAAGTATGCAGTGTAGTGAAATTCCTCTGTTATTCTTTGGGAATTGTATAAATACATTCACTTTGGGATGTTACAATTCCCCAAGTCAGTAGGGTATTTTCCATCACACAATAGTACTGTCAGCACCAATTGGACATATTCTGGCTATGTAGTTGACTATAGTTATACCCACTTGTCAATTTATTAATCTCTGAACTCCTCTGATGCTACTGCTTTTTTCTGTTTTGTGCTGTATTGCTCCATTGCAGAAATATTCATCTTTGCTACTCTTGGAGTGCAGTATGTGAAATCTTAGTTTGCAGTTCAACTAGGAGTTTCTTCACAGTCTTCTCTGGAGGCGTGTGCTTTCACCCCCATTTCTCCTAGACACTGGCAATGTCTGGACCGGAGGGATGAAAGCACATGCCCCCACAAAAAAACTGAGACTGTTAAGCCCCCGTTACACACTGCGATATCGCTAGCAATATCGCTGTAAAGTCACCGATTTTGTGACGTTGCAGCGATATTGCTAGCGATATCGCTACATGTGATACTTACCTCCGACCGGCTCCCCCGCTGGTTATCGCTGATCGCGTGAGAAGCTCCTGGACCATTCCTCGTCGGCCACTTCCTGCGGCGCTTCCTGTGGCGCCGATGAGCCGGGCAGGAGGATGCAGGATCACCGCGTCTGACAGGTAAGTAGCGATCCCCGACCGCAGCGATGTCGCTGGTGAGATCTGCCTGTGTGGCAGCTCACTAGTGACCACCTAGCGATGCACCAGCGATCCTGACCGCGTCCTATCGCTAGTCGGGATCGCTGGTGCATCGCTAGGTGTAACGGTACCCTTAGACTGCTGAGCTGTAATTGGTGCCATCTGATAAGTGAGAGGTGAAAGCACATCCCCCAGAGAAGACTCTGAAGAAGAACGCAGTTGAACCACAATGTCACGCGGGGCTTAGGTCAACTAAGGCAGAAATACCCGGGGCCCCTGTGGTGTCCCTTTCACTAGGGGAAACCCTGTCTGACCCTCAACTCAGGGTTTTTGCTGATGGTGCAAATGCCTGAGCCTCCACCCTTTCCTTATCTACTGCTCAGCCCTAAGCTTAACCCTCCACCCTCCACCCAGTGAGGAGACAAACCACCAAAGCCCCACACAATAAAGACAGACAGGGAGAACTTAAACTGCACCACGCCGCATACACACAGGACTATACAGTAATGTGAACAGGGCACAACAAAACACAAATATGGGAAGGCGAGAAGGTAACAATGGATCATACGACACCAGATATGAATCTCTCTCTCTCCAACACCTCCACTCCAGACCGGAACCACTTGGTATGACACACAAGCTCTAATCGGCGACGCCCATAGGCCAGCACGACTATTTAAAGACCGTGGGCATGACCAAACATCCAACCTGATCTCCAGCTAGATTAACCCCCGATAGCCTGAGAAACTCAAGCCGGCGCCATCGAGGCTATAGTGGACGGAGGTGGAACTACCTCTGCCTGCCGGACGCTGTGGTGTGAATAGCGTCCGACATGACAGTACCCCGTCTTCTACGAGGGACCCCAGGGCCCTCAAGACTCATAGGACCCAGCTTGTCCGGATGACGACGGTGAAAAGAACTGACCAGCCGATCCGCATGTATGTCCGAGGCTGGTACCCAAGACCTCTCCTCCGGACCATACCCCCGCCAGTGTACCAAATACTGAAGAGTACGGCGCACTACTCGAGAGTCCACTACCTTGGAGACCTCAAACTCTAAATCGCCATCCACCATGACCGGAGGTGGCATCGGCGTCGTGTCCACAGAGCCTACTACCTTTTTCAATAAAGCCCTGTGAAACACGTTGTGTATCTTGTATACTGCAGGAAGTTCCAACCGATAAGCAACTGGGTTAATGATGGCAGCAATCTTAAAAGTCCCAATAAACCTTGGACCCAATTTTAAAGATGGAATTTTGAGTTTTATGTTTTTAGTCGCTAACCACACCCATTCACCCACACACAGGTCCAGACCTGGCACGCGTCTACTGTCAGCCACCCGTTTGTACCTCGCACTCATGCTCAACAATCGCTGTTTCACCCTCCTCCAGACCGATGATAATTGAGCTCCTAGCTGGTCCTCCTCCGGGACGCCCCCCGAGTCACCCTGACGTAAGGTACAAAATTGAGGATGTTGACCGTAAACACAAAAGAACGGAGACTCTCCCGATGACTCTTGGCGGTGATTATTTAACGCGAACTTGGCCAGAGGAAGGAAAGTAGACCACTCCTCTTGGTTGTCGGACACAAAGCATCGTAAATACTGCTCCAGATTTTGGTTCATGCGCTCAGTTTGACTATTTGACTGTGGATGAAACGCCGATGAATGTGACAACTTGATCCCCAAACGTGAGCAAAAAGCTTTCCAAAACCTCGCAACAAATTGAGTTCCCCTATCAGATACTATGTCCGACGGAACTCCGTGGAGTCTGACCACCTCCTGCACAAACACCTGAGCCAACGTCTTCGCATTGGGCAAGGAAGGCAATGAGACAAAATGCGCCATCTTTGAAAATCGGTCAACCACCACCAGGATGACCGTGTTCCCCGCCGAGACTGGCAAGTCAGTGATAAAATCCATGGAGATTTCTGTCCATGGCCTATTAGGTACCCCCAGAGGCTGTAGCGTGCCAGCAGGACGGGCTCGGGGCGACTTGGCCCTAGTGCACGTGATGCAAGCTGCCACGTACGAGACCACGTCCTGCCGGATTTTGGGCCACCAGAAACGACGCGATACCAGCTCCAAGGTGCCCTTAACCCCTGGATGACCAGCCAGTACTGAGTCGTGATGTTCCCTCAACACCTTAAGACGAAGATGAAGGGGTACAAATGATTTGTTGGCGGGAAGTCCTGGCGGTACCTCCTCTTGGGCCTCGGCAATTTCCGCCTCTACCTCAGTCGTGAGAGCCGAAACCACTACACCTTCCTGGAGGATGGGTACCGGCTCTTCCCGAGGTCCTCCCCCCGGAAAACACCTGGACAAGGCATCCGCCTTGGTGTTTTTAGCCCCAGGACGGTAAGTCACTAGAAAGTTAAATCGAGTAAAAAACAATGCCCAGCGAGCCTGCCTAGGAGACAGACGCTTGGCCGACTCCAGATAGAGCAGGTTCTTATGGTCGGTGATGACTGTGACCTGGTGAGCCGCCCCCTCCAAGAAGTGTCGCCATTCCTCAAAAGCCAATTTGATGGCCAACAACTCCCTGTTGCCGATATCATAATTCCGTTCGGCCGGCGACAGCTTCTTGGAGAAGTAGGCGCATGGATGCATATCGCTCAAAGATGAGACCTGTGACAGTACTGTCCCCACTCCCACCTCAGACGCATCAACCTCCACCACAAAAGGTTTAGACACGTCCGGTTGCACCAGAATGGGGGCTGAAGCAAAACTGTTCTTCAGACGCTCAAATGCACGTATCGCCACCTCAGACCAGCTAGTCAGATCGGTACCTATTTTTGTCATGTCCGTGAGCCGTTTGGCTATAGTAGAAAAGTGTTTTATAAATTTCCTATAATAATTAGCAAACCCAAGGAACCGCTGGAGCGCTTTCAGATTATCAGGCCTTTCCCATTGTAGCACCGCTTGCACCTTTGCGGTGTCCATTTTAAACCCTGTGGGGGACACAATATATCCCAAAAAAGGCAACTCCTGAACAAAAAATAAGCATTTTTCCAGCTTAGCATAGAGCTTATTCTCACGGAGCAACTGTAACACCTGCCTGACATGCTCTAAATGAATGTCCCGGTCGCTCGAATAAATGAGGATATCATCCAGGTATACAATCACAAATTTCCCCAGGACATGAGCAAATACATCATTAATAAAATGTTGGAAAACAGCAGGCGCGGTTGTCAACCCAAATGGCATAACCAGGCTCTCAAAATGACCCTCAGGAGTGTTAAACTTCCACTCATCCCCCTGACGGACCCTTATGAGGTTATACGCCCCCCTGAGGTCAAGCTTGGAAAACCACTTTGCCCCCGCCACCTGATTGAACAAATCAGGGATCAAAGGCATCGGGTATGGATCACGGATCGTAATCTGGTTTAACTCCTGGAAATCCAGACACGGGCGTAACCCCTCATCTTTCTTCTTAATGAAGAAAAACCCCGCTGCTACAGGCGAGGACGAAGGCCGGATGTGTCCTTTGCTCAGACTCTCCGCGATGTAGTCTTTCAGAGCTTGTCTCTCTGGACCAGAAATATTAAACATCCTGGCCTTAGGTAATTTGGCCCCGGGTTTTAACCTAATCACACAGTCATAGGCTCGATGTGGAGGCAGTTCTGAGCAACCCCTCTCAGAGAATACATCCGCGAAATCCTGCAAAGCCTCCGGAAGGCTGGGCATCACGGCGGACACACATGTGGCCAAGCAATTGTCCTGGCAAAAACCACTCCATTGGACTATGTCCTGAGTTTTCCAATCAATCACCGGGTTGTGCCTGGACAAAACATGGAAAACCCAGGACCATTTGTGCTGGGAGATTACGGAGGACCCTACATGTAACCCACTCAGAATGTAGGACACCAATGTGGAGTTTCACCTCAGCCACAAACTCTGTAATCTCCCCTTGTGGGAGGGGAGCGGCATTAATGGTAACCACCTGAATAGGATGAGGGAGTTTTTCGATCTTAAACCCGGCAGTGCGTGCAAACTCCTCATCTATGAGATTGGTGGCGGAACGGCTATCCACAAACACTGATATTGGTAGCTCTCTGCCCGCGATAATAACCTTGGCAGGGAGCACACATTGAGATACCATCATGGAGGATATGCATACGCTCAGTTGGGTCTCCTCCATACCCACTGAGCTTAGCAGTTTTCCGCCGGTGTGACCTTCTTCGGTAGCACAGGACAAGCGTTAACATAATGATTCCTTTTACCACAGTAAAAACATGCTCCGGGCTTCCTGAACCCAGGAACGCGACGCTTAACCTGTGACACCCCCGCAATTTGCATAGGTTCAGTGGGCTCACCTGCAGCAACCACACTTGCACCTCTGCTTTCCCCCAGGGGTAGCGTCTCCTGTGCCCCCTGACGCAAACGGCGATCAATACGTATAACCAAACTCATGGCAGACTCCAACGATGCCGGAGTCTCATACATCAGGAGGGCCTGTTTAACTCTTCCTGAAACCCCATGAATAAACTGACTCCGCAGCGCTGGGTCGTTCCACTGAGTGTCTACTGCCCAATGGCGAAATTCTGAGCAATAGTCTTCCGCCATACGTTCCCCCTGACGGAGGGCGTGGATTTTAGATTCCGCTAGAGCTAATCTGTCAGGATCATCATAAATGAGCCCGAGTGCAGAAAAAACATTATCGACAGAATGAAATGTAGCAGAGTCAGCTGGTAAGGAAAATGCCCATGCTTGGGGGTCCCCACTCAGTAATGATAACACCAGACCCACCCGCTGAGCCTCATTACCTGAGGAGACCGGGCGCATGCGGAAGTATAACTTGCAGGCCTCCTGAAATATGACAAATTTGCTGCGTTCCCCTGAGAATCGTTCTGGCAGCGGGATCTTCAGCTCTGCACCGATACCTGCAGATGCCGTTTGCACCTTCGCTACAACCAGGCCCTGCTGCTGAACTGCCCCTTTCAACTCGGAGACCTGTAAGGACAGCGCCGCCAGCTGGCGGGTTATGGAATCCATGGGATCCATGGACTCCTGAAAAATATTGGCCGATTATAATGTCACGCGGGGCTTAGGTCAACTAAGGCAGAAATACCCGGGGCCCCGTGGTGTCCCTTTCACTAGGGGTAACCCTGTCTGACCCTCAACTCAGGGTTTTTGCTGATGGTGCAAATGCCTGAGCCTCCACCCTCTCCTAATCTCCTGCTCAGCCCTAAGCTTAACCCTCCACCCAGTGAGGAGACAAACCACCAAAGCCCCACACAATAAAGACAGACAGGGAGAACTTAAACTGCACCGCGCCGCATACACACAGGACTATACAGTAATGTGAACAGGGCACAACAAAACACAAATATGGGAAGGCGAGAAGGTAACAATGGATCATACGACACCAGATATGAATCTCTCTCTCTCCAACACCTCCACTCCAGACCGGAACCACTTGGTATGACACACAAGCTCTAATCGGCGACGCCCATAGGCCAGCACGACTATTTAAAGACCGTGAGCGTGACCAAACATCCAACCTGATCTCCAGCTAGATTAACCCCCGATAGCCTGAGAAACTCAAGCCGGCGCCATCGAGGCTATAGTGGACGGAGGTGGAACTACCTCTGCCTGCCGGACGCTGTGGTGTGAATAGCGTCCGACATGACACACGAGTAGAGATTTCACATACTGCACCCCAAATGCAACAAATTTGAATATCTCAGCAATAGAGTGGCCCAGCACTAAACGAGGAAGAGAGGCAGAATCAGGGGAGCTAAAGGAATTCATTTAGCTCAATTTTTTAAGCAAGTGACAGGTTCTCTTTATACAGGCTTAATAGAAGAGATAAAAGGTTCTGTTTAAATAATCTGCTTCAAGATTTGCATTGTGGCCAAAACTTAATTTTAGGTAGCTAATATAGATTTTAAGGGGGCATACAACCATAAAACTGAAATATGAACTGCAAATTGCATATCTGAGTAACTCTTATCATTCACCAGTAATTATCATTATTATGCTTCAGAGCTTTTTATCTTTCAAAACAATGATTCCTTTATTTTCTATTAACCTTTCTGTGTCACCTACGGACATTTGCTGCTGTAGATTAAGCTGGTGCTGCATAAAATCTCTATGTAAGTCAGCCACTACTTACTTGTGCTGAGATCACTGTGATATTCTGCAAGTTACAGAACTTCCTGACCAAAACTGGTATGTGCCAATAGTTCAACAATTCTTATCTGAACGAGATAACGTCACCTGATAATCAAAACTACACAAGTTATATCTTACATAAACAACTTCGCACACTTTGTTTCATATTCACTTGTGAATTTTGTAGATTTTTGTAACTATAATAATGT
Source organism: Dendrobates tinctorius (assembly GCF_039654945.1). NCBI lineage: Eukaryota > Metazoa > Chordata > Amphibia > Anura > Dendrobatidae > Dendrobates > Dendrobates tinctorius. The sequence continues at coordinate 45,845,967 of NW_027361684.1, forward strand.
ATTAATCCACATATTTCAAAGATAAAGGGAGCACATAGCATTAATGCCACATTCTTAAGGCCCCCACACACATTAAACTGAAGTCGGCCAAGCAAAGCATTACCACGGAATGGCAATAGCAGACAGGAGAAATGAAAAAAGGTGCAAATAATAATGCAAACTGTGTATCACTGAAGGTAATATGCAGAAGATTCACCTAAAGATGTCTTTAGAAATTAGCAGTAGAACCTACAGGACCTCTGTTCTCGAGGCTCCACTGACCACAAGAACAAAGGGATTGTTGGTCTCCCTTTCTGAGCTAATCATTTCATCTACAGTGTGGGAAATAAGTATCATATTTGATCTCTTGCTGATTTTGTAAGTTTGCCCACTGACAAAGACATGAACAGTCTATAATTTTAAGGGTAGGTTCATTTTAACATTGAGAGATAGAATATCGAAAATAAAATCCAGAAAATTACATTGTATAAATGATATAAATTTATTTGCATTTTGCAGTGAGAAATTAGTATTTGTTCCCTCTGGCAAACAAGATTTAATACTTGGTGGCAAAACCCTTGTTGGCAAGCACAGCTATCAGACGTTTTTTGTAGCTGATGATAAGGTTTGCGCACTTGTCAGGAGGAATTTTGGACCACTCCTCTTTGCAGATCATCTCTAAATCATTAAGGTCTTGAGGCTGTCACTTGGCAACTCCCTCCATAAGTTTTCTATGGGATTAAGGTCTGGAGACTGGATAGGCCACTCCATGGCCTTAATGTGCTTCTTTTTGAGCCACTCAAATGTTGCCTTGCCTGTATGTCTTTGGTCCTGGTGGACGAAAGGAGGTTTTCACTCAGGATTTTACGGTACATGACTCCATCCATTCTCCCATTGATGCGGTGAAGTACTGTGCTGTTAGCAGAGAAACACCCCCAAAACATAATGTTTCCACCTCCATGCTTGACAGTGGGGACAGTGTTCTTTGGGTCATAGGCAGCATTTCTCTTCCTCCAAACATGGTAAGTTGAGTTAATGCCAAAGACCTCAGTTCGGCCTGCAAAAAATAAGCTCTCACCCATCCCGAGATCCTGAAAAATGGAGACACTACGTGAAAATGATGCAATTTTTTTTTCAACAAACTTTGGATTTTGTTTTTCACGACATAAAATAGAGCCTATGCATGTTAGTTATCTACGAACTCATAATGACCTGGGGAATCATAATGACAGATCAATTTTAACATTTAGTGAACAAGGCAAAAAAACAAAAGCAATTGTGAAATTGTCCTTTTTTTGCAATTTCACCCCACTTGGAATTTTTTCCCATTTTTCAGTCCATGATATGGTAAAACCAATGATGTCATGTCAGTCGTACAACTTCATCTTGTAAAAAACAAGCCCTCACATGGCCATATTGATGGAAAAATAAAAAAGCTATGGCTCTGGGAAGAAGGGGAGCAAAAAACTGAAACACGAAAATGGCCTGGGGGTGAAGGAGTTAATGTACAGAAGAAAATAAATGATTATGCTCATCAGGGGCTTACATATAAGTCATGGGACTCCATAAAAGAAGTATAATAAACCCCCCATAGTCCTTCATATAGTATAATGCATTCCATAGTCCTTCATATAATATTCTGCACAGCCCATAGTCACCCATATTAGCATAATACACAGCCTATATCCTTCATATAATATAATGCTCAACCCATATTCCACCATAAAGTATAATGCATGGCCTATAGTCATCCATAAAATTTAATGTACCTCATAGTAGTCATCCATAAAATATAATGCACCCATAGCCATCCATAAAGTATAATGCACCCACATAGTCATTCACAAAGTATAATGTATCCCAATATTCTTTCATGAAGTAAAATTCATGGCCCATAATCATCCAAAAAGTATAATGCTCCCCATAGCCATCTATAAAGTATAATGCACCCCATAGCCGTCCATAAAGTATAATGCACCCCATAGTCATCCATAATGTTACAAAAACTGCAGCCGCAGACGTGGCCCAAGACCAAAAACGTCCCCACGCCGACCGACCATGACGGCGTTGGGCGGGCGTCCCCTGGGGATGCAATATGGACCCTCTATACCTCAGAGGGGGACCCGGGCCTACCCGAATTAGGGAAGGGCAGCGACCGGGATTCTGTGGCAGTTGAGCATGTAGACAAGGAAAAGACACGTAAGGACTTGATTACACTGCACAACTTCAGATATAGAGAACGTAAAGTTTACTAAAGTAAAGTCACACAGTACGTAAACCAAACATGACTATGCCAGGCTCCCGATTCCACACCTCCCAGAAGGGTACCACCCAGTGGACCCCAAGGCACCAACGGATTACCGAGGCACATATAGGCGGGACATCAGGACACAGGCAAGACATCAGGGTACAAGAGGTCATCAGGATGCAGGCAGGACATCAGGATGCAGGCAGGACATCAGGATGCAGGCAGGACATCAGGGTACACGAGGACGTCAGGACCTGAGGAAACAGGCAGGACATTAGGGTCACCGACAGGACATCAGAGTCACCGGCAGACATCAGACAGGAGTCATTTAGTTCCGGACATCCGACACGACCTACAAGCACCTCTGTGGTCATCAGGCTCCAAGCTCCAGGCAGCGGTCATCAGGTTCCAGACTGCGGTCGTCAGGCTCCGGGCATCAGACCTAGGAAGGAACTCAAGCGGGATGGTGCAAAAACTGCAGGATTGCTGGGCCTGTGTAGGGAAGGTGACCTGACGGACTTGTCAGCAAGTAGGAAGGAGGGTTTGCACATTTTAGGCAGATAGCAGTTATGACAGTGGGGAAACAGCTAGGAAAGTGTAGGTGATGTGCAGTACCTGGGGTTGAACACAAGATGGCAGGGAGGAGTGTGAGTTCAGGACTTGACAGCAGCTTAGGGCTTTAGAAACCGTTGGTCATGGGGGGCGGAGTTACAGGGAAATGGGAAAGTTATAAATTTGACAGGAGGGTTCCAGAAAGTTCCAGTCCCCGGGAGGATCTCAAGAGGAGAGGAGCCTGTGGCAAAGTGGGTGTTGTGAGGAAAGCTCAACCAGGGGACTGAGGAGAGAAGAAGTCAGGGGGGTGGTCCTGACACGAAGTGATGCAGTACAGACGAGGTCCCGAGGGAAAGCATACCGAATTTGACGACGACAGCTGACCAGTAAAATTACTGTTGGTGTACAGGCCTAAGGCGGCCACAGTGACCAAACTGGCAGGAACGTCACTAAGCTGAGAAAGGGACGGTGTGTGTATCTATGTCCCAAGTGAAAGTACGGTGTGTGTACCGGGGCCTGGAGACGGAGGGCCGTGAAGAAATTGTGGTGTCTTGTCAGAGCCGTCAGTCGGACGGCGGTAAATAAACTTGGACCTGTTGCACCCGAAAACTGCCTCCATCTTGTTTCTGTACGTTACTGCACGGTATACAGAGGGACCACCCCCCAGTCCGGCCCACCGACCCTACACCTGCATGGAGCTAGTACCGCACGGTAGTCAGAGCACAGGGTAGCAGATGCTTAGCAGAAACACCGGTTACAAGAGACTCAGAGTCTCTGGGTGCGAGGCTCCAGACAAAAAGGGATTCCAGGAACACAACACAGCAGACATAGTTCAGACAGGGTCAGGTACAGGATCAAGGATTCAGGCCTGGATAAACCGCTTCCAGGACAGGCACAGGAACAGGAATCAAGGCAGGGACTTTGGTACCAAAACATAGACAGGAGAGGTCCAGGAACACAAAACACACATGACAAAGTTCAGGAGCTCGCAACCCACGGACAGCTTCCACAGCAGCAACCAGGAACCGCACATGCAGATGGTCATGCAGCAGAGCAAAGACCTAACAACACATGTATGGCTATGCAGCACAGCAGGGAACTGAGCAGTCTCCATAGAAGTAACAGCCAACAGTATCCCAGCTCAATTAGGGGGGAAAGGAGCAAAAGGTTAAAGCAAAAACATGCATTTTCACGCCGACAAGCAGATACAGACAGAACGGCGTTACACATAATGTATAATGTACCCCATAGTCAGCCATAAAATATAATGCACCCCCTAGTCATCCTTGTACTAGTATGGCCACTGATTAAAAAAAACTACATAAATACTACCTTCCCTTCCCTTCAAGTGTCCTCTTCTGAAGCCAGCAGATGACTTTGGCGTGCAATGGAAGCGCATGATGTCACTGCCATGCACTCCGTCAAGTGCATGCTGATATCAGCTGCTGTCTTCTGATTGGCCGGCAGCGTGTATTGTCACGCACGGACATGCGCCGTAATACACTTCAACTGGTAGTGTTTCTGTCTATGACATCATGTGATTAAAAACAGACAAGCTCAATCCTTCTAAGCTCGATTAGAACTGCAAGTCTACATCACTGACAAAATCAGGAGGCAGAGCAGAGCTGTCAGGGACTTTGTAGTGGATAGAATTGTAATTCTAATGATGACTTATGCAGGGAAAAGAGCCTTCCTACATAGAGCTTAGAAGGATTCAGCTAGTCAGTTTTTAATCACGTGATGTCATAGACTTACTGGAAAAGATAATCCTTTAATCGTCCCACCATGGGGAAATTCAGAAGAATTAGCTGGATAGAAAGACAAAATGAAGAATTGTAAGTACACAATTCTGTATAATATGATGACTGCAATATATTAAGAGGATAAAAACTTTGATGGGAGGAGGAGTGCTTCTTTAATGCTCTTTGATGTACAATTTCTGTCCTCTTAGCCTATTAGGTTAGGTGCTATCAGTGCAGGAGTAGGGCTTCAGTATGGGATCGATAGACCGCTTATTTGAATTGTCTCATGTTCTAGATTCAATATTATTTTGTCTCTAGGCAGACGACAGGTAATGAAACTTGAGTTTTCCTGAAGACAAAAACATACATTTCAATAGCTCTTAGCTTTTAAGAAGAAGAAATAGTGACACATAGCTTTTTTCTTTCTCATCTATCAAAACAATTGGAAAGTATTAATGAAATACTAATTCTTCATACTACAAAGTGGACTTGCCGAACTTTTAAACTTTACTGATGGTGTATACATCTTGTCCCCATTAACATATTTCATGCCTGACCGATTGTCATACAGCATGACGACTCAATAAATTGATCATGCAACTGACCTTCTTTAAGAATTTGATTAGTGAAAGGTTTAGGAATCTAGTCGGCAACTTAGCGATACTTGATGAATTTGATTACATCTCATTATCTATTATCCGCAGACTTTCAACTAGTCAAATGTGATGTACTTTTTACTTTTAGATCCTATGACTCATGAGCCTGCTTTGTCTTATATAGACGTAATAGAATAGTTCAAGGGCAGCTTTGGAGGGGACATTCCTTTCTGCCAATATTATCCATTATATGACATCTGTTTATTTTTGTATTCATTAATTAACATGATAAAATGAAAGAGTTTCAGCATTCACCCCTAGAGTTGTGTTATCCAGACCAATTTCTGGTTACAGCATTTATCACAAGATGTTGAGGTCTAGCCTTTAGCCAATTCTCTGGAATACATGTGCTCCACCTAATCTGCTGAAGCAGGCGTAGCAAGAGAAAATATGTCTGGCTGGAGAATCCATGTTCAAGCCTTGAAAGTCTCTGATATGAATCAATTTTGATTTGATTGATATCAAATATTATTTTGACCTCCACAAGTTTTATCTTGATGTGATCTTTATGCTTTATGATCTTTAGAAAACTGATTATTGTTTGGCTCCAAAAAGACATTTTCAGCACAGTGTCTCAGCGGTTACCACTGGTGGTTTGCAGAACCTTGTGTGAAATCCCACCAAGGAGTTTATAAGTTTGCATATGGAATTTGTGTGTACAATGAGTTTTCACGCACCATCCAAAGACAAACTGGTTGGGTATTTAGATTGCGCACCCCAATAAACTTGGCGCTATATTAGAATCATAAATAAACATAATCCGTTTGGGAAAGGCCAATTATATATTTTTCCAAACTGCTTTTTCTAATTTGTTTGTAGCATCATAATCCCAGTTCTCCACAAGTCACTGATAGTTTATAAGTTAAGCATAATAATAATAATAATAATATAATAAATCCCTGAAAACCAGATGCCAAAAATGTTTAGATTATGCTGTCCTAAAGTAGAAAATACTGGAATTATAACTATATTAATGACTGCAAGGTGTCACGGCCACGCGCGACTGGACACAGCGCCTCTAGCAGGGCGGATTTAGATGACACGTGTGACCCTGGATACGCCGCCTCCAACAGGCGAATTTCGGAAATACACGTATGTCTGGAAACCCCGCCTCCAGTAAGGCGAATTTAAACAATAAAAGGGAAAACCTGGGTAACAATAACAATGGTGGCCCTGTGATAGGGAACAGGGAAGTGGAGACCTCCTGCACTCCCCTGAGTCAGCGTCTCTACACTCCTAGCGATCTCTAGGCCGGTTCCGCATTGAGCGCCGATCAGGATACCTAATAACCCTGACTCGCCCTGCACCTAAACCCACACTGGTGATGAGGATGGTGCGTAAACTAATCCCACCACTGCACTAAAACACACATAAGGAAAAGAGACAAAACAGGGAAACACCACTTAGCTTTGCTCTGTTGCTTACGCTCCAGAGCCCACCACCTGCGTGCATCTTTTCCTCCGACCGGATCCAACGCCATAGTGCAGCCTTGGAGCAAACAGAGTCCACCACCTGCGTGCAGCTGTCCAGAAACAGAGTCCAGCATATGAATCCAGCTTTCCAGCAACCGAGTCCAGCATCATGAGTGCAGCTCTACACCATAGCTGCCACTCCACCAAGCCATGCAAGAACTCCTTGCTGACACCATAGCTGCAACTCCACCAAGCCATGCCAGCCCTCCTCGCAGACACCATTGCTGCCACTCCAGGACTCTCACTGAGCTGCCCGGGACTCTCCTTCAGCTCCATCCTTCACCCAGGCTTGCTTGTAACTGAGGACTATCACCAACAGTGATTACCACACCTGACACTCTTTTATAGAGCAATCACACCTGTTTTATAATTATGTGCACAAAACTAAAGCAACCAAAGTGCAATGACCCTAATGGCCACCGGGGGGAAACTAGAAATGAAACCACCACAGTGTAATGACCCTAATGGCCACCGGGGGCAAAAACCAAACTTTAGGACACAGCTAAAGAAAAAAAGGTTACTTGTGCATTTTCTCTGTCATATCCAACCTGGATCATGACACAAGGTTTTGGAGCCATTCATGATGGGAGCCACTATTGCCTTTAAAGGTAACTGTCACGTCGGATACCACAATTAATCTGCAAATATAAGGTGCTTAGCTGCTGTACTGAAAGTGTGGTTCCCAGGAGAAAATTATCTTCATTCTTCCCATGAGTCACCAGCTTTCAGTCATACAGACACGTTCCAGCGTGGCTACCGTCATTACTCATAGCACTGTGAGTGGAAGCTATAAGCATGCCCTGGCGGCTGGCACTGTAACTGACAGCCAGTTCTGCACTGATGTACTGCAAAGCGAGCCGTCAGTCAAAGTGCCAGGGCGTGCTCATAGCACTATGAGTGGCAACTGTAAGCATGCCCTGGCACTGTAACTGACAGCCAGTTGTGCACTGATGCACTGCAAAAGCAAGCTGTCAAAGTGTCAGGGCATACGTACAGCTGCCACTCACAATGCGAAGAGTGATGACTGTAGCCACGCTGGAACATCTTTTGACTGAAAGCTGTCAATCAAAGTGCCAGAGCATACTCATAGTGCTATGAGTGGCAGCAGTAAGCATGCCCTGGCACTGTAACTGACAGCCAGTTATGCACTGATGCACTGCAAAGCAAGGTGTCAAAGTGCCATGTCATATTTACAGCTGCCACTCACAATGCGAAGAGTGATGACTGTAGCCACGCTGGAACGTCTTTATGACTGAAAACCAGTGGCTCCTAAGAGGAAAAAAGTTAATTTGTTCCATTCAGTACAGTAGCCATGAGCCTTCCAAACTCTACTAAAGGGGTTGTCCACTACTCAGACAGCTCCATCTGAATCCTTATGTTTCCCTTCAGTAAAATAATAACTCCCATACTCATCTTCAGGTTGCGGTGCAATCGCAGCAATGTCAGCACTGATTCTCCCTTGAATTGGGGCTTGCGTGACATTGTTATGTCACCCGATCCCTGAGGCCAGTCAGAGCTGACTTGACTCTCTCCTCAGTCAGACAAATCAGACATCTGGAGGACATCAGAGCTGGCTGTGCTCTCACATCCTCTGGTTGTCAATAACATGTGAGCCCCAGTAGAGCCAGTGCCAACACCTCTGGAATGGCACTGGAACCGGAGGTGAGTATGGGAGTTATAATTTTACTGAGGGGAAACATAAGGATTGAGAGGGGGTTGTTTGACTACTATATCTGCAGGCTAACACCATTTGATGTGACAGGCTCTAATTATGCAATGTGGAGAAGCTGAAAAACAATAGTGCAATAATGTCTTATCCGGGTGACTAGGATATTAGGCGACAGGGAGTTGCTCACCTGGTCGGGTTGTGAAACCACAACATATAATGCGCCTGATATGGCTGCTGCAGACCCGCACAGCTGTCCACAATATGATAGCAAGGGAAAAAAGGGGTTAATTTCTGCGCTGCCACAAATCCCAATGGATATTCCAGAGAAAGAGTCAGGATCCAGGAAAAAGGAATGTGTTTTATTTCTGACAATTTTCAGAGTATAACAAACTTCTTCCTCAGGAGAAACCACACATGTTTTGACAATAAATCGCATCCTGAATCTTTCTCTGGAACATCCATTAGTATATTCGTGTCAGCGCAGAAATTAACCCCCTTTTTCCCCTTGTTATTGTATCGAGATTCTCTTTATGCACATATGTATCATCACTAGTTATGGTAGACATGTTTATTTATTGCTTTATTTACATATAATGGATATACCTTGCAATTTTAGAAGTTGGGTCTTAGTTTGGTGATTTTTTTATGACCATGAAGCATCTTGCATGTAAATCTATTAGATGTGGAGAAGGAAATGGGGCATATTTTTGTAAGTGGCCCAGTGCAGATACATTGAAATTTTGTGTTTGAAACCCATTTCAAGTAGATGCTGGGAAATACTTCTGACGTATACATTAAAGAGGAGCTGTGACGGTGTTAGCACCACACCGGATTCCTACTCTGACAGGCAGGGTCTCCGATGTGTCACTTCACTCCACGTGCTGCAGTCGGTTCTCCCCTTCCTCATGCTCTGCATGCTTCTAGCCATGTCCTTAGGGCACGTGCATGTGTGCTCCCGCTCTCTTAATGTGTCAGCGCATGCGCTTGCTATTTCCTCCCCACTCTGCCAATGGCTGAGAGGCATTGTGTATATATTGCTTCTTCTCTACTGGGAAGGTGCCTGAGCAACCTTCCTGTTTGCTGTCTATGTTGTGTAAAGTTGCATACCGGTCCCTGCCGCACTCTGGTGCAAATTCCCGCCTGCTGCACTCTGGTGCAAATCCCGCCTGCTGCACTCTGATGCAGACCCTGCCTGCTGCACTCTGGTGCAAATACTGCCTGCTGCACTCTGGTGCAGACACTGCCTGCTGCACTCTGATACAAACTCTGTCTGCTGCACTCTGATACAAACTCTGCCTGCTGCACTCTGGTGCGAACACTGTCTGCTGCAGTCTGATGCGAGCTCTGTCTGCTGCATTCTAATACAAACTCTGTCTGCTGCTGTGAGTCCGTTGGTCTGTCCTGGAGTGGCAGCTGGCGTTCATCGGGAGCCAAGTCTAACCTCACCATCAGAGGCTCTAGTGAACAGTCCAGTGCTCGCTTAGTCACTCCCCTCCAGGTTCTCCATAGTCCGTGGCACAGTGGTTCCACAAACCACGTTCGTGACAGACGGATGCCCAACAGTTATCGCTGCCGTTCATAAATTAAGTAGCATATATTCACTGGACACATTGTGAGCTATTTCATGACATATCCATTTAAGAAATGTGATTAGAGCCTATGGTTTATAGTTGCCACTGATGCACTTGTTCAATACATAGTCACCCATAGGCTATAATGGCCAAAGTACAGCAGTCTATCTCCCCTTTACATGAACGAAAGGTAAACTGCAATAATCGGCAGCAACTGCCAAGCAATACATGGAGCTGCGCTGTTCTGTTCTGTACATTGCTTACATCTGGCGACTGCTGGAGCAGATATCAGGTGATCAGCGGTGGTTCCAGGTTTCGTCCCCCCACAGATCCCATATTGATGACCTATTCTATGTTTAGATGATCATTATGTAACTTCCGGAAAACCTGTTTAACAACATAACTTACTTTTTTTTCTGCTTGTTTGTTATGTTGCCTTCAAAAGCCAAATTTTAAGACATGTTTTTTAAATATTGGCATGTTGTATGAGCAGCTGAAAGGTCTTTAATAATAATAATAATATATTTTTTATTTCTATAGCAACAACATATTCTGCAACACTTTATATTTTAGAGGGGACTTGTACAGACAATAAAGACATTACAGGATAGCGGATACCAAAATATGATAAATAGAGTATTCACACAATGCTGCATGAAACGATCACCAGCCAGACTGTGTACAAGTATGGACACAGAGGGCTATTAAGTGCATGGAGAGGGTGTGAACAGATGCTACAAGGGTCCTGGTTTTGAATAAAATGTTGTATGAGCAAAACGGGGATAGTTAGATAAGTGAGATAAGGCGATAAGCCAGTCTAAAGAAATGCGTTTTTAGGCCACGCTCACAACCGTGGGCATTGTTAATTAGTGAAAGTGTCCTTGGTAGTGAATTCCAGAGAATTTGTGCAGCACGTGAGAAGTCTTGGAGACGGAAGTGGGAAGTTCCATTTTCTATTTTCTACCATTATCTACCTGGTGACAAAGTGATATAAAGTGTAAGGTCAGCTTTAGTTTAGTCACTGATTTACCAGACATATCCTATGAGAAACTGCCATCTATGAAATAAATAGAAGTGCAGGAAATAAAAATCCATGTTCTATGTTAACACAGCTTTACCTCAAATGCCCCGATACCATGAACTTCTAAAACTGTTACATCCTGAGTTGTAAAAGTTGCCAGCAAAACTGTAGAATCCATGATTAATATCAAGAAAATACTGAAATACAGAAGGAATTTACACATAGTAAGAGCAATGGAATGTCTGGGGGATGAAAAAGTAATGATTATACGAAGGAGGCGATGAGGCCAGGAAAGATAAGCTTTGGAGTTTCACTAAAGTCATTTATGGTACAAGGAATATTTGACATGGAAAGTTTCGGGCAACAATGGCCAATTTAACAATGTCAACAGATGGATTGAAGTTATTGAAACGCAGTAAATATTTATAGTGATCCCCCAAAAAACACTTACCATTAGAGTAATGATGATCAAAATCTGATGGTCACTTATTGGGAAACCTTAGCAAAATGTATCTCTAATGTGACATATTACAGCTTATAAGTTCTTTATATTGCAATTACTGTGTACCTGTATAAACTATACTTTTTTATCCCAGTGGATGTTTGCACTGAATGTTGTTATGATCGTCATTTGCTCACATGTTCATTATGGATCAGTCAGTCATATTTGCTTATTGTAATAAAGAGGTTGTTTGGGATTTTCAGAAAGTTTTCTATTAACATAAAGTGTTATAAATAAAAGACAACTATTAGGCCTTATTCAGACGTCAAGTTTTTTTTAAGTATAAGAAAAACAGACCGAGATTTATCAGTGATATTCATCAGAGTTTTATCAGAGTGTCATTAGAGCTTTATCAGAGTTTGGTCAGAGTTTTATCAGTAGTTTTCACTGATTCTCCACCTTCTCCTATCTAAGGGCCCCGTCAAACATAGCGATCTCGCTAGCGAGATCGCTGCTGAGTCACAAGTTTTGTGACATAACAGCGATCTCACCAGCAAGATCGCTGTGTGTGACAGCGATCAGCGACCGGCCCCCCTGCCGGTATCGCTGATCGCTGTAGGAAACCTCTGGACATTTCTTTTGTCGCTGGTCTCCCGCTGGCCAGCACGCATCGCTGTGTGTGACAGGCGGGAGACCAGTGATCTGCTGGTAACTAACGCACACATCGGGTATCCAAGGGACGCACGTCCCTTGGATACCCGATGTGTACGTTAGTTACCAGCTCCCTGCATCAGCGCGCTGGTAACTAACGAACACAGCGACCGCGCAATCTCGGTGTCGCTGTGCTGATCGCTGGTGAAGCTGTCTGTGTGACAGCTCTCCAGCGATCACATAGCGACTTACCAGCGATCCTGACACGTTGATATTGTTGTCGGGATCGCGGGTGAGTCGCTATGTGTGACTCCAGCTTAAGGGTACCGTTACACTTAGCGATGCACCAGCGATCCCGACCAGGATATGACGCGGTCAGGATCGCTGGTGCATCGCTAAGTGGTCGCTAGTGAGCTGCCAAACAGGCAGATCTCACCAGTGACATAGCAGCGGTCGGGGGTCGCTACTTACCTGTCAAACGAGGCGATCCTGACGTCCTCCCGCCCGTGTCCATGCGTCGCTCGTCTCCACAGCAGGAAGCTGACGACGAGAAACGGCCCAGGCCGTTCTCGCGCGATCAGCGATAACCAGCGGGGGAGCCGGTCGGAGGTAAGTATCAAACATAGCAATATCGCTAGCAATATCGCTGCTGTGTCACAAAACTAGTGACGTTATAGCGATATTGCTAGCGATATCGCTTAGTGTAATGGGCCCTTAAGGGCCCCATTACACACTTCAATGTCCCAGTGATCCCACTAACGATCCGACGTGGATGGGATCGCTGGGACATAGTTAGCTGATCGCTGGTGAGCTGTCACATAGGCAGACTCACCAGCAATCAGGACCAGCGAGCACGCTGGTATCCAGGGTAAACAGCGAGTAACTAATTGCCGCGTGGCGCTTAGTTACCCGCTGTTTACCCTGGATACCTGATCAGGATCAGAGAGCATGCTGGTATCCAGGATAAACAGCGGGTATCTAAGTGCCGTGCGGCTCTTAGTTACCCGCTATTTACCCTGGATACCAGCTCCCAGCGTCTGCTGTGTGGCGCTGGGAGCTCACTGATCGTTGGTCTCTCGCTGTCACACGCAGCGATGTGTGCTGCCCAGCGGGAGACCAATGATAGATTTATGGCCCAGACCATTAGGCAACGATTAACGATCAGCCAACTGATCATTGCACACGCAACGATGTTGTTTCGACATCGCTGCAACGTCACCAAACTGGTTCACAATATCATTGTGTGTAACGGGGCCTTAACAGTAAGTGAAAAACTGACAGCACACAAAACGGCATCTAAGTGTTGTCTGATTTTGTCATGGACCCATAGACTTGCATTGCTGACCACTCAGTTCAAGGAAAACATTGAACATGTGAACAGCCCCATAGACTGTCACAGGTACTAGCGCTACTAGTGAAAAAAATAGATAGCGCTCGTACATGAACAACTGAGCCGTTACTCACCCTTAAAATCTCGCTGCTGTGTTCCAGCATAGCCATCATTTCATTTTATCCACTTTTTTAAAAAAAAAATTTCAATGCAGGGATGTGATCAAGAGGTCAAGGGTGCCAGACCATTGGTACAACCTAGGCAGCTGCACAGGGGCCCAAGAGGTAAGGGGGCCCACCTCCAAAACTGGAAGAATTCTGCGTTATGATGAGCTATATGAGTGAGAAGGACCCACACATTGTTCTTGTACAGGGTCCCGCTTCTGTCTTTGTCTGCCCCTGCCTGAGATCAGAGTAAATGCCACTATTAAATATATATCTGACTATAATAGAGACTAAAAGACATTCATTATATAGCTAAAGATGTAAAATAATCCTAATTTATTAGATAAAGGAAGAAAAAAGTTAAAGGGAACATGTAACCTTTTTAGGTTATGTTCACACATGGCATTTTTTAAGTGTTTTTTTTCTACACCAAAAACCATTGCAAGGAAAAACACTGGGTACAATACATGCATGTTTTTGTTGTATTTTAACTTGTGTTTTCTTGCTGAATTTTTACTTGCACTTTTAACCCATTCACTTGAATGGCTGTACAGCACTGCAATAACACTGAAAGAATTGACACGCTGCGTCTCAGCAAAAACGTAGCAGGGCCCAAAATCCGCAAGTAAAAAACAGGTATGTGGATGAGATTTCAGAAGTCTAATTGGTTTTACTGGTACTGTAAAACACTGCGTATTTTATACATCATTGCATAAAAAATGCAGCAAAAACGCCACATGTGGACATATTATCATATTATTAAACTCACAATCGATAGATAGATAGATAGATAGATAGATAGATAGATAGATAATAGATAGAGAGATAGATAGATAATAGAGAGACAGATTACTAGATGGATAGATAAATAGATAGATCTTGTAGAATAACAGAATATTTGTACAGCCCTGGTACAGTCAGCTTGTATATTATTTTAGAATCTGATTTGCTGACTACAGCTTTCTACTGAATCATGCAAGACATAAAATTGTGATCGATGGAGATCTAATCACTCTAAAATAGAGATGAGTGACTTTGCCTTTTTTCAGGTCGACTTGGGTTTCATGAAACCCGACTTTCGCAAAAGTCGGGTCGAACGAAATCGGCCGATTTTTGTGAAAAGTCGAAGGCCGTCTGAAACACGAAACCCAATGCAAGTCAATGGGGAAGCAAAGTCGGCAGGGAGTGGAGGCCAGGAAACACACCTACAGTGCCCTTTTGAATGCCAAAAACATCAATTCTTATTACTGAAGCTTTTCAACCTTAATTTACTTCATAATACTAGTTACGCACTGAAAAATGGGGGTTATTTGGCTAAATTTGTGGGGGGTAGGGCTGGCTCCAGGTTTTCATGTGCCCTGGGCCAAAGAGCACCCCTTTAACACATAGCACAACTCATGAGGCTCCGATACGGCAGAGAAATAGCGGTATAGTACAATGAAAAATACTTCACTTTTTACATCTCATGACTGATATCCATTTTAAATTCTCCAATAGCTCCAAAAACGGACAGTACATTACTCCATACAGTTTTATGGCCACCGCATAGTGCCCTATACAGAGTAATGAGGCCCATATATTTCTCCATACAGAATCATTGGTCCCATATAATGTTTGAAACAGTATATGATGAGCTCCACATAATGCTACGGTATATGTTGGTCCCCATGGATGAAGCTGTACTGTCTTATGGGCCCAAATAATGCTCAATATATAATGGGCCCCATTTCTAATGCTCTAGTGTATAATGGGCCCTGTAAATGCTGCTCCAGTGTCTGATGTCCACCTTTGGAATGCTCCAGTGTATGGTGGGCCCCATATATCATTCTCCAGAGTATAGTGCTCCCCAAAAATTGCTGTCCCAACATTGAAAACAAATAAGTCTCCTCAAATAAGTCTCCTCACTAGGGAATCCCTGTACTAGTCTGGGCGTACAGACGTGATGTCATTGCGCTCTCTGATCAGAATATCACTGTCAGGAAACGCAGAAGACGTCATGGCGGTGGAGCAGGGAGAGGTAAGTATTTCAACTTTGCAAGTGCTGTGATCCTGAGCAAGCAGGGGGGGCCCCCTCATTGGCGACGGCACTGGCACAGGGCCCCTCATAGTACGGCGGTGTGTCTGACGGCGGGTGGGCCGAACCTGCACTTTCATCTGCACCTTCCTCTTTCTCACCGTGTAAGATGGTACAGTATATGGGAAGGGTAACCTGAGTTTCATCAGGGTCAGATTCTGGCTGTGTAGAGTGCGAGGGGAATGTAGTGATCTGGGTCAATGTACCAGCAGAATCATCTAGCAGTGGCTGGGCATCAGTGCACTTGTGGCGCCCCCAGGAGTACGGTCGCCACAGTGGCATTACCTTCCTCCTAGGAAGTGTGATGTCATGCTTGGGAGCAACGAAGGAACTCTCTAGCTGTTAAACCAACACACAACACATTTCCCACTCCAGGCCAGCAGGGAGACCTCTGAAACTGACTGCTGAGGAGCTGCTCTCTGTGGTCGGGAGGAGGTAAGTTAGGGCAGTCTGTGAAGGGAAGGGGAAGTGTGTGGACGTGAGAAGGGGAGCTGGAGGATGAGCAGAGTTAAGGCTCACTCCTAGCTGGAGCGCATGGTCCTGATTCCGGTCTCCGAGTTTGTAGGGACACTGACGTTCCTGCAGCCGAAACCGTAGGAAGTAGCAGTTGTAAATGCTCTGTACCCAACTAAGACTCGGAGGTCCCAGCAGCGACGTGTGGGAGCCAGAAGGAAAAGGCTACGGCTCCCTGCAATACGAGAAAGTTCCAAAAGAGAGTCAACAGGGGGAACTTCATTGAACTTAGCACTTCAAGTACCTCAGATAAGCGCTAGAACGGAGGCCACACTACCTATCTGCAAAGAGAGAATTCCAAATTGGCTTCCAGGCTGACCAACTCCTTCTCCATCTGTACTCTGGGTCCTGGACGGCACTTACCAAGTACAGGTAAAGGAACTGCACGACTGTGTCTGTCATCTTTCTCCTGCGCCTGGCTCACGGCTCTGCTACATCCTGCACTGCACACCATCTACCAACTCTTTCATCTGCCCTGTGACTACGGCCCTACTGGTGCAGGGCTTCTACATCTTAGCTGCACCACAACATCTGTCCCAGAGAAGCGACACTGCAGTGCTGGTCAATCTAATCATAAACCACAGGTGGCATCACGTATTATTCACCTATAAACGTTATTCACCCCTTTGCATGAACGCCCAGGGCCACGGAACGGGTCACCACCAACGGGACACATCCCTGTGAGACACCGGCCCGGTACCAATTAACCCCACTGCCCTGGCTGGCCACCCACACTCCATGTCAGATTCATCTTGAACTGGGGAATTCACGATTTGACTTGGTAACCCAGGCATGGTATGATAGAAAGAGCTACATGGACTAATGTGAAGTGTGGCCTGCTGCATCATTCACTTTGGGTGGGGTGCAGTACACAAGGAAAGGGGTTCTTCCTGACCAGGAGCCAGCACTTGACGACTCAGTGCTTGCATTTTTTGAAACTTCAGAAGAGGAGGGCATATTTGCTGGAGTCTGTTTCAGCAATGTAAGCCAAAACCAGTTCCTCATGCTCCGGCTTTAAAAGCGGTTAACCTACTCCCAGAAAAAGTAGCCTTCCAGGCGTTCTGGAGCCAGACCATGACGCAGGCTCAACACCTCTGCCTTAGCTGCTATTGTGCTTTTGCCACTACCAGCAGATGCACCACCACCATCAGCACCAGCTGGCCCCCCCACGCCCACGTCCACGGCTTATTCCACCAAACTTCAAAGTTTAGCACAAAATAGACACAAAATAACATCAGATATATGGCAATGGCACTGTATCAGAAGCGTACAGCTCTATTCAGTCAAAGGATAATTGTCAATCTCCATATATATTCCATCAGTCACACAGAGACGCTCACAGGCTCAGTATGGACTAGCTGCTGTGTGAAACCTGATACCATAGTTGGTCTGCAGAGTTTCAGGAAGGAAGATATAGCTGTGTGCTGTCTTCTCAGGCTCATTGGTCCCGAACACATCACACTTTATAAGGTTGGTATTTAATGTTTTTAGTCATTACTATTGTTTCTTTAGCTTGTTTTATGAATGGATAGAGGAAGGTTTGTGGATATATTTCATATAAATAAGGCAGATTTTCTTACAAATGAAAGTGTGCTTCTCATGCACATTGTTCCCTAATGCATATTCTCTTTCTTGCATCTGATTACTTTTATGTTGAGTAAATGGGTTTGTTTTGCACCTGATAATGTGTAGTCTCTTTTATTACATCCCTATGAAGGTCTCTGATCACTTTTAGATCACTGAAATTGAGAAAATTAGATATTCTAGGCATTTTTCTAGCCTGCGCCTGACAGGCACATTGTTCCATTACGAGTTAGTGCGAATATTGTTCCTGACGGAGGGTTAAAGGAATGTCCAAAAGGGCACCACCAGGAGTAGAGCCTGCGGCTTAATTGGACTCCACTCGGGAAACTACAACCATGCCACCTCAAGAAAAGATGCACACATTGAAAGTTTTGTCGATTCTGTGTGTGGTGTGGTATGTCCGTTTGTAGTTGTGCTAGCGATTTGTCAGTTTTATTCCGTTAACGAACGAGACTCCGGCATGCCCCCCGCGGTATGCGTCAAGCTTACTAGAGGGATACTCGAGGCTCTGGCACGCGAGATCGAGCAATAACAGGTCTAGCATGCCCTTACATGTCCGGGGCTGCATGCGTGCTACACTAAAGGACCAGCTTTTGTTGCTTACAGGTGCAGATAACCCACTGAACACCGTTAGTGATGGGGATCTGTGATTCCAATTATTCCCCGCGAACGATGATTTCCCAGTAAGTGCAGGTCAACCGCAATTCCTGAATTAGGCATAACTGACATTCCTGAAAAAATACAAAATATTACGTGTCCAAACCACAGGTGCTGTAGCTTGCTTAACAGCTCGGCACCCGTTCTCAGACCCAGTATGGATTCGACAAGATTCTAGAAAGTTGATAAAGGGTACAGTTTCACCAGATATCACGTATATATGTAGCATAGTTAACACATTAAAAACCTATGTCTATATATCAGGAGGCAGGCTCAGACGGTGTCAGGCCCAGTATGGATTAGACGTGATTGGACAAAGGTGAGAAAGGGTACCGTATCACTGGATAACAGGTATGTAGGTATGTATAGCATAGTTTATACATTAAAAATATATGTCTATAGATCAGGAGGCAGACTCAGACGTTCTCAGGTCCAGTATGGATTTGACCAGATTGTACAAAGTTGAGAAAGGGTACATTATCACTGGATAGCAGGTATATATAGCATAGTTTAAACATTTAAAATCTCCGTGTTCTCAGTATTGATTAGACAACAATCTAAAAAGTCGAAAAAAGGAAATGTATTTGAAGCGTACACCAGTATACACTTTTGGTGGTATTTTTTAATCTTCATATATATTTCTGTGTCAGTAAGACAGTCCAGACTCTCCGCAATAGGAAATGAGATGCATACAATTACTGACATAAAGCCTAGTGATTGCAGAAATCAGGAATTACTATTCAAGGGAAAAACTTCCATCACAATTCTCAGAGGCGATGCTGACCCTCAATTAATTAGTGTGTGGAGACAGCAAAAACCTTTCTTTGTGAAGAAAGTGTTGCTGTATCGCAGTACCGTTGATTCCATCGCCGTTACTCATATCCATCCAATTTTGATCACAGGGAGAGATGTAAACATGGTGCTCACTGCCTATCATGATCTGTCACGTAACTTTGGAGTGCAAAACACAGAAGCCACAGGAAGTAGGCGATTCAATTGGATTGGCATGAGAGGGCACATTTAAAAATGTGCGCTGGAATGTCACGCGTCTGTGGGTAGGAAAACTGTGAAAGCTGATGAGAAACCACCACTGCACTTGTGAGTCGACGTCCATAAGAAATGGAAGCCATTGATCATCTGAAGCTAGAGCCCGGCCAGCGGGACAGGGCATAGCTACATCTTAACCATCATCTTCTATCAGTTCACCAAATTTGTAGTGGCAGTCCCAGTGAAGGATTTGACAGCCCAGACTACACAGCGGAGGAGCAGGGAGAGGTAAACATTGCAAATGCTGGGGCCCTGCCCAAGCAAGGGGGGCCCACTCGTGGGCGTCGGTACTGGCACTGGGCCCCTCATAGTACGGCGGTGTGTCTGACGGCGGGTGTGCATCCCCACCGTCAGAGACACTTGATTGCACTATGAGGGACCCTGTGCCAGTGCCCATGCCCAAGAGTCGGCCCACCCACCTGTCCAGGACAACGGCACTCGTTGCGTGCGCTAGGTGGTGACCCCGGCCATGGGGGGAGGAGGCAGCCCTGTTAGGGAGGTTTACAAAATGACATATGTTGATGTGGGACATTCACCTGCTGCTAAAGGCGAAATTAGTCAAGTCCTAGGAAGAGGAGGACCAAAGAAAGCCATTTTTCTGGCAACCTATGTGTCATCAGGGTAAGGTGTGACAAAATCCTTGGAAACCCATGCGTGGTTCATTTTAATGAAGGTTAGATAATCCACAATTTGGGTCGAGAGACGGGTCCTTTTTTCTGTCAGGATTGATCCAGCAGCAGTGAAGACTCTTTTCGATAGCACACTTGCAGCTGGGCAAGCGAGCTCCTGTAAGGCATATTGTGCCAATTCAGGCCAGGTGTCCAGTTTAGCGGCCCAATAGTCAAAGGGGAATGACCTGTGAGGGAGAACATCGATAAGGGACGAGAAGTAGTTTGCAACCATAGTTGACAAGTGCTGTCTCCTGTCACTTTCAATCGATGCAGTATTACCAGTCGTGTGAGCGGGACTTGAAAAATTAGTCCACAACATGGTCATGAAACCCCTGTCTCAAACGCCACTTCTGATGTGTGCACCACCAACACGTCTTCCAAGTTGCCCCCGGCCCCTACGGCTCGTGTGAGAACCATCACCACTGCTGTGTGCTGGAAATGCCTCAACCAACCGGTTTACCAGAGTTGCTTGTTTGTTAGCCAATATTAGGTCAAGGTTCTCCTGTGGCATAATGTTTTGGAATTTGCCTTTATAGCGTGGATCCAGGATGCTGGCCAACCAGTAGTCATCATCGTTCATCATTTTGGCAATGCGGGGGTCCCTTTTTAGGATCTGCAAGGCATAATCTGACATATGGGCCAATGTTCCCGGTGTCAATGATGCACTGCGAGTGCTGGGTGTAGGAGCACTTTCTGGCAAATCCACATCCCTCCAGTCATGCACAATCCCTGTACCAGACCTTGCCATGCCAATATTTTCTCTTGCCCCACGAGAAGCATCCTCCTCCCCTAAATAATCATCCCCATCATCATCCTCCTCCTCCTCTTCCTCTTCTTCCTCCACCTCGTCCAGGAGAGTTCCCGGAGCAGACAATGGCTGACTGTCATCAAGGCTTCCCTCCTCCTCTTCCTCATCATCCTCGGCTGCAGACGCCTGCTCCTTAATGTGCGTCAAAGTTTGCATGAGCAGACGCATAAGTGGGATGCTCATGCTTATGATGGCGTCGTCTGCGCTTACCAGCCGTGTGCATTCCTCAAAACACTGAAGGACTTTACAGAGGTCTTTCAGCTTCGACCACTGCACACCTGTCAACTCCATGTCTACCCTCAAAGTGCCTGCCTATGTATCCTCCCACAAATGCATTATGGCCTGTCTGTTCGCACAGCCGCTCAACCATGTGCAGGGTGGAGTTCCACCTTGTTGCAACGTCGATAATTAGGCGGTGCTTGGGAAGGTGGAGCAATCGCTGCAGCTTCTGCATACGACTGGAGTGTACCGGCGACTGGCGGATGTGCGAGCACAGTCTTCGGACCTTCTGGAGTAGGTCTGTTAACTCCGGATAATTATTGAGGAAGCACTGCACCACCAGGTTCAAGGTGTGAGCCAAGCAATGTATGTGTCTGAGTTTTGAAAGGGCTATGGCTGCCACAAAATTCCGGCCGTTATCACTAACTACCTTGCCTGTCTCAAGATGTAGACTGCCCAGCCATGACTCAGTTTGTCGCTGAAAGTAGTCGGCCAGTACCTCCGCGGTGTGTCTGTCGCCCAAACACATCATCTTCAAAACAGCCTGCTGATGCTTTCCACTAGCTGATCGATAGGGGGACACCTCGTGTGCAACACTGGCAGCTGCGGATGGAGTGCTCGAGCGACTGCGTTCTGTGGACGAGCTTTCGCTTCTGGAGGAGGAGGAGGGTCGAACGCCTACAGCCAACTTTTCCTATACCGTGGGCTAGGCAGCACTGTCCCACCACCGCTGTCCCCTGTGGACCCTGCATCCACCACATTAACCCAGTGCGCAGTGATGGACACGTAACGGCCCTGGCCATGCCTACTGGACCATGCATCAGTTGTGAGGTGCACCTTTCCACTCACTGATTGCTTGAGTGCATGTACAATGCGGTCTTTCACATGAAGGTGGAGGGATGGGATGGCTTTGTGAGAAAAGAAGTGGCGACTGGGTAGGTCATAGCATGGTACTGCGTAGGCCATGAGTTCGCGGAAAGCTGCGCTTTCAACCAACCGATAGGGCATCATCTCTAACGAAATTAGTTTGGCAATGTGGGCGTTCAAACCCAGTGTACGCGGATGAGAGGATGAGTACTTTCTTGTACTACTCATAGTCTCTGGTAGGGTGAGCTGGACTTGAAAGCTGCATATGGTCGAACTAGCGGTGGACATGGCGGACTGAGAGAGGGTTGATGATGGTGATGGAGTTGGTGTTCTTTCTGATGGCCTAGATTCAGTCTTTCGTTGCAATAACAGTGTGATTCCCTGACTGATTTGCCCTTGCAACGACAACTCAACATTTGCTGCTGGTGGTGTGCTAACTGGTGGGCTTACAGTGGAGGAAATAATGTAGTGTTGCTGACTACCTTCTTTGGGAGCAGTTGCACAGGTGGTACGTGAGGTTTGGTAGTCCGTCCATGCTTCCAAGTGCATGGTGGTTAAATGTCTTAGCATGCAACTGGTATTCAAATTTCTCAGATTTTTCCCTCGGCTGAAGGTCTTTGCACACTTCTTACAGATAACCTTTGCCTGATCATTAGGATTTTGTTAAAAAAAGTGCCACACTGCACTCTTCCTACTATGGAAGACATTTTGAGGCCTTGCACGCTGTGCTATTTTGACCGTCTGGCCAAGCTGTCCTGCAACTCTTTTGGTTTTTGTAACCTGTTTTTGGACTGCTCCGGGCCTGCCAGATAACAGCTGTTGTGTTGTCGATGTCCGCTGCGGATGCTCCTCCTCCTCTTCTGAGCTATTGGCAGTGGCACCCTCTTCCCCCAATGGATGCCAATCTGGGTCAACAACTGGGTCATCCATTACCTCCTCTTCAATGTCATGTGCACCTTCCTCTGTGTCACCGTGTATGGTGGTATAGTATGCGGGAAGGGGCACCTGAGTTTCATCAGGGTCAGATTCTGCCTCAGTACACTGCGAGGACAATGTAGTGCTCTGAGTGAATGTACCAGCAGAATCACCTATCAGTGGTTGTGCATCAGTGCACTCCATGTCAGATTCATCTTGGCCTGGGTAATTCACGATTTGACTTGATAACTCAGGCATGGTATGTGAAAACAGCTCCATGGAGTAATCTGTCGTGTGGCCTGCCGCATCCTTCAATTTTGGTTGGGGTGAAGGACACAAGGAGAGGTGTGGTTCATGACCATGAGCCTCCAATGACGACTCAGTGCTTTTATTTTTTAAAACTTCAGAAGATGAGGCGATAGAGCTGGAGGCTGAGTCAGCAATGTAAGCCAAAACTTGTTCTTGAAGCTCCGGCTTTAAAAGAGGTTTACCTATTCCCAGAAAAGGGAGTCTTCGAGGCCTTGTGGAGCCAGACGATGACGCAGACTCAACACCTCCTGCATTAGGTGCTATTTTGCTTTTGCCACTACCAGCAGATCCAACACCAACACCAACACCATCATTACCAGCTGCCAACCCCCGCCCACTTCCACAGACTCTTCCACCACCCTTCCTCATTTTTGGGGAAAATGTACCCAAAAAACCACCAACTATATGGTACTTTAAAAAAAGGTACAAGGTGTATATAGTAGTGGGGAGATTTTGAATCTCTCTAGACTTCAGAACACAGTTGGATTCTGTCAGGCCCTGTTTATATTACACCGCAATGTGACAGGCAGATTCTGGATGGTGTAAGAAAGGTGTATAGAGGACTGGGGAGAATTTGAATCTCTCTAGACTTCAGGATACAGTTGGATTCTGTCAGGCCCTGTTTATATTACACCGCAATGTGACAGGCAGATTCTGGATGGTGTAAGAAAGGTGTATAGACGACTGGGGAGAATTTGAATCTCTCAAACTACAAGGTGTATATAGAATTGGGCAGAATTGGAATCTCCCTAGAGTGTAGGTCTGTAAGAACGGACAACTCCTCGAGTCACACACTTAGATAGCTTAAATTTGGCCGTGATAACAGCCGTTACACGGTACTGTGAGAGGACCGTACACGTACACCGCTGTACGGTGTATGTAAAATTGTCAAGCTCCGTGTTTTTGTATACGGACTGACACACGCTGTCTCTCTCTAGTTTTGAATGTAATCAAACAGCAAATATACTAAACTGTTTGAAAAACAGACAAAACTATAAGGTGTAGGTCTGTAAGAACGGACAAACTCCTCGGCTTTTCCTTACAGAGTCAAACACTTAGATAGCTTCAATTTGGCCGTGATAACAGCCGTTACACGGTACTGTGAGAGGACCGTACACGTACACCGCTGTACGGTGTATGTAAAATTGTCAAGCTCCGTGTTTTTGCATACAGACTGACACACGCTGTCTCTCTCTAGTTTTGAATGTAATCAAACAGCAGATATACTAAACTGTTTGAAAAACAGACAAAACTATAAGGTGTAGGTCTGTAAGAACGGACAAACTCCTCGGCTTTTCCTTACAGAGTCACACACTTAGATAGCTTCAATTTGGCCATGATAACAGCCATTACACGGTACTGTGTGAGGAGCGTACACCGCTGTACGGTGTTGAAAAAATGAACGCTCAGTACCTCACCAGGACAAAACAATAAAATTTGGATTGCTTTTAAAAAAGCAGTTTGAACACCAGTGTGCACACAGCAATGCAGCTAGCCTTAAAAGGCAGGCTAATCACCACCAGCGCTGCTGCACAAAAGCAAAAATCTTCACCTTTCACTGCACAGTAACTACAGTGAAAAGCGCTATCAGCACAAGCAGTTTTTTTTTCTTTTTGCCTTCCTAATGCTCTCCCTACAGAATCAGCAGCAGCTCTCCCTATTCTGAGATCAGCATGAGTAACATAGCGGTCGGCGTGCACGCCCTTTTATACCCCCTGTGACGCCCCACAAAGCAAGCCAATCACTTGCATGCCCTTCTCCAAGATGGTGGTGACCGCTGCCTATGTCATCGCGTTGCCCACAGTGTCCGTTCTTCCTGATTGGCTGAAAAAGGGCGCTAAAGCATCTTTTGAAACGCGACTTTGGCGCTAAAGTTGCCGACCTCGTGGCCGACCTCACGCTGCGACTTTTGAATTTTTTCAACTCGTTTCGCTCAACTCTACTCTAAAACAATTCCAGAAATAAACGGATACAATTCTCTATTCTTGGTGTAGAGGTTATAACGTCCATTGCCGGTGTCCCCGCATGGTTCCCCTGCTCTCTCCATGCTGGGACGCCGACATACTCACCACTCCGGCAGCATCCACGCACTCCTCTCCATTTTTCTCCTGTGCACACCACAGTGACTCCAGGTGGCGCATCTAGTGTGCGTGCACTCCCCTGCTTTTAATGGGGCAGCCCTTACCGGCAAAGATGCCCCCAGCCAATAACTGGGAGGCATCTTATATAAAAGGTACCCTTACCAATAGGGAGGTGCCTGAGCAACCCCTATAGTTTGCTAGTGGTAGTGTATGTGCAACTGTATGTTGCCAGGTCCCCCATCCTTAGTCTAATAAAGATATTTCCCTATAGTGTTGTGAAGCTTGTACGTGACCCTGAAGCTGCTCCGGCGTTACCTGAACTCTTTAGCTGCATCAGAACTACATAAACCGTTTCTTGAGACCTGAGTGTCTGAACAAGTACCTATACTCTAAGTACATGTTGTCTAATACTGTCCGTCAGTCTCCAAATCCTTCCTGTCTGTGACTCCTCTCCCGTGTCCCCCGTCCAGTGAACCCGACCTTTAGGATAGGCAGCTACAGTACCGGGGACTGCCTAGGAGTGGTACCTGGTGTCTACCTGCAGATCAAGTCTGACTCCACCATCAGGAGCTCCAGTGAACACCAGGTAGCTGCTTAGCTACGCACCTCCTAGGCAAACCTGGCCCCGTAGCACAATGAGCCCACAAATTACGTGTGACAGAGGTGATTGCACAGGTGTTGTCCCTCTTCACCGCAATGAATGGGAGTTAAGAAAGTCTCTACTTAGAAGTCAAAAGAAACTGAAGAAAATCTAACAATCTGATATTAAAAATCAACCTCTTTGCTATCTGGCAATTGCAGTCATTTATGTGAATCAAGGATGGCTCAATAGAATTCTTTCATACACATTCTTATCAGTGCTTTTAACTGTATCACAGCACCAGTCGCACACATCTTACATAAAGGCAAGTTAGAATGAAAACCACACTTCCCTTGTTTATAACTGATATGTAAAAAAGGGATTTGTTGAGTATCTTGTATGTTGTGATTGCTTAAGTTACAAAGCCAAAGCCTGAGGCTGCACTACTGAGGAACTCCAGTGGGGGGGTCTAGGAAGCATGTGACCCTTACTCTATTTCTGAAGGAGCAAAACTGTCATGTCCCATGACTTGGTAATAATTCAGACACTATTGTATTATCGTTATATTGAGCTATTTCATTGCTATGTAATAAGTTTTGTCTCTCTTCAGAAGTTTGTCCTTCCTCTCTTATGTCAGTAACCCCTCCCTTTTTCCTTACTCTCCTTCCTCATTCACTGTCTATTAGCCATCTTAAAACCCCACGTATTTGTATCTCTGATTTGGAAAAGTCTTTTTTACTTTCTGTATTTGAGCATATCTACAAAAATTCAGCTGGAAAATAAGTTTCTTCTGGAAAACTTCATACGTGCCTCCTGCAGTCGAGTTCAAGCTATCTGATTATGCATCTACGTGTGAGTACTGGCTCATACTGAGGCAGTTTAGAAACGGTGTCTCAAGCCTCCTACTCTTGCAGTCTAGTAATGGAATCAGTATACAAACCGAGATTGTGAGTTCCAGCAGCAGTTTATGCAAATGATGAATCAGAGGATGAAAGGAGGACATTGCAGGAACCTGTGCCTGGGACATCAGCATCAGTACTGACTGCCGACATCCAACTGCAGCAGCGGAAACAAAACTAGCTCAGATCCCAGCCGTTGAAAAACTTTAGATACTGCAGACACAAATGTATCCAAGCAGTTTTAGGAAGAGGGCCCATCCTGTTGCCCTACTGCAACCAGCGCTCTAGGCATCTTGGTCTGCCACATTTGAAAGTCAATCAGGCCATACCAGGGGAATAAGTTGTCTGTCACGTGTTATATATATATATATATATATATATATATATATATAGAAAAACATGGGTGTGATCCTCCAACTCCACTGGCAAATGGATAATAATGATATATAGGAGAAAATAAGTTGCACTCCAAACAGCAAACCTTCTGCCACTCCTGGTACAAAAATTTAAGCAGTTCTACTTTGTTTGATGGCTTGTGACTATCCATCTTCCTCTTGATTACATTCCAGAGGTTTTCAATGGGGTTCAGGTCTGGAGATTGGGCTGGAATTTTGATGTGGTGGTCCGTCATCCACACATTGACGTAGCTGTGTGGCATGGCGCATTGTCCTGCTGGAAAAAACAGTCCTCAGAGTTGGGGAATAATTCCTGAGCAGAAGGAATCAACTGTTTTTCCAGGATAACCTTGTTTGCGGCTTGATTCATACGTCTTTCACAAAGAATAACCTGCCCATTTCCAGCCTTGCTGAAGCATCCCCAGATCATCACCGATCCTCCACCAAATTTCACAGTGGGTGCAAGACACTGTGCCTTGTACGCCTCTCCAGGTCTCTGTCTAACCATTAGACGACCAAGTGTTGAGCAAAGGTGAAAATTAGACACATCAGACAAGATTACATTACTCTAGTCCTCTATGGTCCAATCCTTCTGGTCATGGGCAAACTTCAGCCTGGTTCTCCTTTGCTTCTCATTGATGAAAAGCTTTTTTCTAGCTTTACATGACTTGAGCCCTGCCTCTAGGAGCCTGTTATGAACTGTTCTTGCCATGCACTTCACCCCAGCTGCCATTTGCCATTCCTTTTGTAGGTCACTTGAAATCCTGCGGTTGCTGAGTGACAAGATGACGGTCATCCTGATCAGTGGAGAGTCATTTTCGCCCCCTTTCGGTCTGTAGTTTTGTTATACCCAATGTCTGCTGCTTGACCTTGTAATGGACTGCCATCTTAGAAATGTTAAGGATGGAGGCAACATGATGCTCACTGTATCCCTCTGCTAGTAAAGCCAGAATTGAGCCCTTCTTTTCCTCACTCAAGACTTTTCTTTTCAACTCCTTTGGCATGGTTAAAAGTTATTTCTTCATTCCTATTATTTTTGTGATATTACTAGCACTTGTTTTGCCATCCAGCTTGTCCTATTGCAAGAGGATTGTGAACACCACAGCAGGGTTTTTATACTTTCCTTTGTTAAATAAGATTTGGTTCAGGTGATCACCTAATCAAAAGCACATTAAGCAGAATGAGGTGTACTCTGGTTGGAATTCAACTGACACTGGAATGGAATGGCTGTCAGACATGTAGAGAAGCTGATGTTTATAAAACTGTGCAGTGGTCTCTTAATTTTTGCCAGAGTTGTATATGTATACATATACCTGTATTTCTACTGCAACTGTAAAAAATTAACATAATAAAATCCAGACATAATGCATTTTCTTTTCCATAACATAAGCATCTATACAAGGGTTTAAAGATCTTAATTGACTAGCCCATAATTTCTTAAGGTTTTGGTGAATTTTTGCTGAATAGCCTTTTTTTACAGCCTAGAAGACCAAGCTATACAAGGGAAATTGCATAAATCTTCAATAGTCTCTTAAAGGATGTTGAGAACAATGATGGAATGTATCTGTAAGTCACATGGTAATGAAAAGCACATAAATACCTTGTCAAATATATCACTTGCCAATGTAATGACATATATGGATAAAAGTCTTATTTTAGCATAGGAAAAGTTGTAAAAGTAATCTGGATACAGGCATATGTATTTATGTACAGTATGTTCCATTGCAGAAAAGGCTACATGATTTGTGATCTTACTTGTGTGTTTCTGTAGTTAAAATCAAAACATGTTTAATTGTTTGTTTTCTTTTAGAAGACAATTTAAACACCACAGTTTAGTGTTTTACGTTTGGAGTTATTGCTACATTCTTAATATGTTCCGTGTGAAAAATATATGTGCCTAACATCTGATTCTGTAACGTGTCAGTGTTACTTTAAGACTCCCTCCTCCCTTCGAGTGCTGTGACATCACTTGCACCTGATGCAGATATAAAGGACAGGTGCAAGGATCCGTTACACACTGGCTCGTCTCAGACTGCAAAGTCTGAAGGCACAGGTAGACAAACCACCATCTGTTATCTGAAGCATATTCTACTTGGGCTAACCTGGGCAGTAGTCCAGAGAGAACACTCAGCCAGGGACAGATCACGAGAGAGCACCAGGAGGTACTGAACAATACCAAGGCATATTCCTCCACAACCCTGAAAGATTGTAGGAGCAACAGCTAAAGATCTCTGACCTGGAGAGAAGGAGACAGAGGAATCTTATTCAACAAGAGAAAATTATTCCCTACACAGAACACTTTTTGGTGGTGAGTGTTAATCTGAAGCAAGACGAGAAATCATTCGAAAGGGGTGTTGAAATTCAGTTGTGGCTAGACTCATAGACTAAGAATAATAATTTTGCCCAAAATTTGAGACTTTGCAACTGCCATCATGTCTATGGGACTTGAGATCCTAGGTGTAGCCCTATCGATAATTGGCTGGCTTGGTGCTGTTGTTTCTTGTGCTCTTCCCATGTGGAAGGTGACTGCGTTCATCGGCAACAACATTGTGGTGGCCCAGATTATCTGGGAAGGACTATGGATGAATTGTGTAGTGCAAAGCACTGGGCAAATGCAGTGCAAAGTCTATGATTCTCTACTGGCGCTTCCTCAAGATCTACAGGCTGCTCGAGCCTTGATCGTCATCTCCATCGTCATAGCCATAATTGGAGTCCTCATTTCCATTATTGGAGCCAAGTGCACCAACTGTGTCCAAGATGAATCAACAAAGGCCAAGATCATGATCGTATCTGGAGTTATCTTTATTCTTTCAGGACTCATGACCCTTATCCCAGTCTCCTGGTCAGCAAATACAATTATTCGTGATTTCTATAACCCTCTAGTTGTGGATGCTCAAAAAAGGGAGTTGGGAGCCTCCATGTACATTGGGTGGGCAGCGTCGGCTCTTCTAATGCTTGGTGGTGCCATGCTCTGCTGCACTTGCCCACCAAAACAGGAGAAATACCCAGCTTCAAGAGTGGCTTATTCAGCAGCCAGGTCTACAAATCCTGGTGGATATGACCGTAAAGACTATGTTTAAATGGAAAACAACTCTTCTACAAACTTAAAAACTTTCACATATCATGTGAGCAGAGGGGCTTCTGACCTGCAAAGGCAAGAAAACTCAATATCACTGACTTAAAGCCCTACATGTACAAAGCTTCTCCTGTAAGCTGTAGCATTTTATATACCATATATTGTAGACAGCATTGCCTCTAGATGTGTTTGTGCATGTACGTGAATATAGAAGGTCCATGAATGGTAGTTCTCCATTGTCCATTGTCGTGGCATCGGTAGATTATTCTTGAACTGGGAGGGGCAATCTCTCCTGGCAGAGATGAGGTGGCCTTAGTCATGTAACTCTTTCCATACCAAGATGCACGTCAATGATCTACAGCTGCAGGGTCAGCTGGGGGAACTCTCCTACTCATTCCATCTTCATCCACTTCTTACTTAATGTTAGAGAAAGTATTTGTCTTTTAATCGATGAAGACAATGTATATAGCTTTTTTTTTATTGTTTATGTATGAAGATATTATTTCTATTAAACGGCTTGAGATTTATGCCTTAATAAATGTCTTATTTATCCAACCGTACTGACATATCAATACTATTATTTCTATAGCTTGTAAATATTACTGGTCTTAAACCAAGGCTTTATGCATGCTGATATGCACTGTTAGAAATCCACACTTTGCCGAAGCGTAGATGTCGTTACAAATCTCCAAGGCATTTGATAACAGAGAACAATAGACGCATATGGCAATGCATGTGGAGGGGCTGGTCATAAAACCTTATAGCCTTCTGGGTCCGATGTACAATTTCAA
Organism: Dendrobates tinctorius; assembly: GCF_039654945.1. Classification (NCBI taxonomy): domain Eukaryota; kingdom Metazoa; phylum Chordata; class Amphibia; order Anura; family Dendrobatidae; genus Dendrobates; species Dendrobates tinctorius. The sequence goes on from NW_027361684.1 coordinate 45,876,950, forward strand.
AGGCCAACAGAAGCATCTCTAATTAAGGATTAAATGATAGACTTTACTGATACTATCAGTGCATACTTCTTGGCTTCAGGTTCCTCTTGTCCTTTGTCCACTCCTTTCCCTCCCTCCTTCTCTAAAACATTAATGCTCTGCTGGAATTTGACCCTTTTCTTCTTGCTTTTAATTCTCTCCTAGTTCCCGCTTATTGTATAAGTGTGTGTCTTTCTTTTATTGAACTTTTACATCTCCCATAGGAAGTTTGTCCAGGAGTTTGTCCCTGTTTTTCCTACAGCTTTGTAAATTACATGGTAGATAAATTAGACCCTTGTTAATAAATAACATTCTAGAAATTCTCCTTTAATAAATGAGCCAGTTACACATTCACATTCATTAGCTCAGTTTAACAATATCAAAGAGTTAGTGCGTGCCTACAAGTCACCGACGAAAAAGCAGGGTCAACAAAAAAAATTCTGATTAAGTTACATTCATTTATAGGTCTACAAGACCCTGCTGTTCTCGACCTCCGCTAAGCAGATGAAGCCCATGAAGCAGAATTTGAATTGAGGATTTGGTTTACAAGAAATTTCATATTTGCATTTTGTACTTTTCATAATGGAATATTGATGAGCCTTCTAAACTGTATAGCGTCAGCACAGAAGAAAAGCCTGAATTGGAAAAATTCAGATTATTTCAAAAAAGAAAAAAGAAAAATCAAGAGCTTTATCCCATCAGTAATGCAAAAGTGCACATCTGTAAATCTATATGGCGTTTGCACATGAAATACAAATTTTAGTTATTGAGATCGATTGCATAAAATGTTTGTAAAAGAAAAAAAAAGCCATAAGGAAAAGAATGAAAACTATTTTTGTCTTAGAAAAAAACTAAAATCTTGAAACATCTAAGACAAATCTAATATTAAGACCTCAATGGGAAAAATGAATTTAATAATAAAATGAAGAATAACAATAAATGCACTGAAATATAATATGAAGAGTCCTTTCTTATAAAGTTGCGGAGACAAAAAGGAAAAAGAAAAAACAACATGCAGAAAAATGAAACTTTTTTTAGGCCACGTTCAGTATTTGGTCAATATCTTACATCAGTATTTGTAAGCTAAAGCTAGGAGTGGAGCAATCAGAGGAAAAAGTATAATAGAAACCCGTCACCACTTCTGTATTTTTCACCCACTCCTGGTTTTGTCTTACAGATACTGATGTGAAATTCTGACCAAATACTGACCGTGTGAACGTGGCCTTCATAGTACACAGTTACGGTTTTTAGATGTTCGTCTTCCCATTCATAGGAATATAAAAAAAAAGTTGTATTCATCAAATTGTGTTTTTCAATCCAGTGCTGTGCATATATAGTAGGAGGAATGTTGTTAAAAAATAGCCTCATAAACTCACTTCATGTATGGCTGCACAGAGCTTTGCAGAAAGTTAAGGATAGCCTGTATTTAAATATTTTTTTCTTACTAGCAGTTTTTTTGCTTGCATTTTTTCATATAAAATTAAAATTAGATTAGTATAAAAAAAATTTAAAAAAAGACGCCAGAAGTATAGAACATTCTTTAAAACCCCTAAAAACTTAAAGTATAAAACTGAGCAATGTGAACATAACCTAATATATTTGGCACTGAAAAGGATTAATAAAAATGACATTCAGTAAACATTCATGTGACATATCACACCTTCCATCCTATTTATTTATCCAGGAACTGAATAAATTGTACGTAATGCCAGGACGTTTCTGTAAGTGCCTAGCTTGTAACCTGTAAAGAATGGAGCATTTACTCTTTGCATTTCTTATTGTGGAATTGCTGTTTGTTTAAGTTTTTAAGTCAAGTTTTCAATAAAATATGCTCCTGTATACAATGTTTGGCTTTGTGTTACATGAAGACCATGGTCCCATTGTTCCCAAGAGAAAACAAAGGCCATTGACCCAGGTATAGAGACAGCATCCCTGGTATCTGTTACAGTTTATGATATCATGTGTCCTCCAAATTCAGGTAACACAATAATGATGTATAAGATGAGTGCGAAACAGAACATTAAAAACTGCACAACCTTACGGAGCTGAGACAATTGTCATTCCTGTAGTCACTGCAGGTACATACCCTTCAATGTAATTCTGAAGGTGGGTAGGAAGTGGAGAAAGCACTTATCAGGTATTATTAGGGTAGTGGAGTGCTTCCTTCTTATACCTTCCTCCATACAATACAGAGTATTAAATATAATTGTAGTATCCCATTCTATGGGAAGACATTTGTTCCTTCCAGGTAGATGTTCTATAGGAATATCCTATATATAATGGTGTATGTGTGCTTCTGTCAGAAGCAAGGATAGGCGGTGCCTACACAGTGTGGCGCAGGAGTCAGCGTGTGCGCATCACATCAGAGTCAGTGTATGCTCATTCTGCACTACGGTGCCATTTTATTGTAGACACTGTATGCGAATTCGCAGAAACAATGTCTGCAGCAAAATGGCGCCGGATATCGTGGGATGCGCATGCATTGGCTCAGACTTAATTTTATTGAAGAATTCTGTCACAACGTCAACAAAGTATTGCACATGCGCTAGCCATCGCCATTCTCCCTATGGACGGCGCGTGTGCACTGTATGCTGACTACACAGTGTGGCGCCAGAGTTAGAACATGCACATAGCGCACTACAGTGCCATTTTATTGAAAACACTGTGTATGTGAATTTGCAGACACATTGTCTTCAACAAAATGACGCCAGATATCACGGGATGCGCATGCATTGACTCCGGCAACATTTTATTGAAGAATTCTACTACAACGTCAACATAGCGGTGAGCATGTGCGCCATCACCAACGGGTTCAATAGCTATTAAATCTATATTAGCTATACAGCATAAGAGTAATAAAATAGTTTAAAGGTACAAGACAGAGATATGAAATAAAGAATCGGCTTATTTATCATGCATGAGTATGTAAAGGTAAAATCATTATCAGAACTGGTCCTTGGCTGTGACGAAACATTGACTGTTTCTTCTCTGAGTATATTAGGGGTTTTAGTGGTCATTCAGCCAACAACTATTCCTCCTGACTCCACCATACACATGCACACTCGGCTGAACGTTCATATGTTCTTTACAGGAAGAGAGAACAAGCTGCTGCCATATACCTTTGGCAGTGACTTACCTGCTGTGAGAACAAAAGATTGGACATATTGACATTCAACATGCCCTATATGTTTTTTCCTCCCAACAACTGCGTAACAACAAATACATTACGTGGCCTGCCGTACCAGAGCAATTGGAAAACTTAGCCAACCTTAGTCTAATGTGTAATGCCACCTTTACTAACACTGGTGGATATCTTCATAAGACAGTGTAATGTGGTCCTTTTTCTTCAAGAAAATTTTTTGCCGTCAGAGAATGGCTGAAATTGTAGAAACTATTGTTTCAGCAATTTAAGCAGGAAACCCCCCCAGCCTTCTGTACCTTGCTCTACTGTAATCGAATCATCTCCTCTGGATCATGAGACATTATGCCCAGCCTTCTCTATGGGAATCAGTCAGGTGGTACCAAATAACAGTCATCTTTTGTGTAAAGCAGAACTGCTGTAAACATATCTATGCCTGCAGCAATGCAAAGATTCCTGACAGTGATTCTTACTGTACAGTAGTCCCAATCGGACACATTACTTAACTATGGGATGTCATTACATGGGGTGAAAATGTACATCTCATCAGGAGTCCTAGTTGGATGTTTGGTGTTTTCAAAAGTAGTAAAATAGGATTATTTATTATATACATACCAAAAACCATTTTTTTTTTTAAAAAAAAGCATTATTAATGTATAAAAGTAGAAAACATTAAAAAAATATATATATATATATAAATATATTCCCTGTGCTCGTTGCTGAGCAGTTATGTTGGGGTTTATGTCTAAATCTCCAAAATACGTGATTCAGACAGAACCCCTAAGGAACCATTCACTAGCAGAGGCAGATGGAGGCACTCTGAAGACCAAATGATTTCTCTTAACTCCATCTGCCTGTATTATGGTGGCATCTCGTGTTTTTAGGTATCCACAAACGTGCAGTGAACTACGCTTTTGTACGCTTCTAAAAAGAACAAAGGCAGAGTCCAAAGTGAGTCAGTCTACTTCATTAGAGTGAATGGTTCTTGCTAAATCCTGTTTTTCGAAGATTTAGACTAAAACCCAACATAAATGCTTTATCATGGAACATCCAATAAATGTGAACCTTACTTAAAAGCAATAAAAAAGGTTATTTACCCAAAAATGGTACCAATAAAAAGTTCAACTCATCTCACAAAAATAAGCCACCAATCAGGTCCATCGTCTGTCAATGCAAAAAAAATACAGAAAAATCTGTGCTCCTAAATCTAAATGCACATTCCCTTTTGAGCCCCAGTGTGCCTAAGCCACAGTTTCAGTCCATGTGTATGCATTACTCTACATAACAATTTATGCGGTGCGTGTCTCCAGCTGGGCACAATGTATGGGTACTAAGCTGGCATGTATGCCATTTTCACTCTGCAGCATCCACTGCATCCTTATTTCTGGAAAACATCTGTGGACTCAAAATAGTCACCATACCCACAGCTGAATTCCCAGAGGGTGGTCTGCTACTCTAGCATTAACAGGTGTTCCCAAAAGAGCCCACAAGCTATTCAAGGAAAATCTGTGCTCCCAAATCCAAATATCGCTCCTTCCCTGTTGTTCTGTTATTCAGGAGAAATTTGTGTAACAAATTTTGGGATCCAATTTTTCCTGCTAACCTTTGTGAAAATGAAACCTCTGGGGCTAAAACAATAGTTTGGAAAACGTCATATTTGTATCTTCACAACCAGATGGTAAAAAATCCTGTGAACCACTTGTGCATTCAAAATGCTTTGAACACTCCTAGATGAATTACTGATGAGAACCTGTCAGTAGGATTTAGCACTATAAATAATAGGCATGGCCATAATGGTGCTGTATGCTGGTTAAACAGATACCTGCAGTGCTATCATTGGGGTGGGCAGCAGGAGCGCAGTCTGATTCCACAGATAGTCTTCAATGAAATGGTGCCAGAGGTGGCGCATGCACAGATCGAGATTTTGGTGGCACGGAATATCAAAAAGAAGACAAGGTCACCTGCAAAAGAAATACAGGATGCAGGCAGTGGGGCACAGGAGCAGGAGAAGACCCTACCCTCTAGGCTCGCCAAGATGCTCAGACATAGCATTACAAGAAAACTTTAGAGTCTGATTAATCAATATATCCAGCCTAGACGATACTATTAGAAATTAACTTTTATTTGTAACATAACTTAAAATTCAAAGAACCCAATTCCGAAATCTTACATCTACTGTCACAGAAAAGCATTTTCATCCAGTTGTAAGAATGCTAACATAAGTATCCGACTAGTGATGTTAGGACAAAATGAGTAAAGTGTCACAGTGCAATAAAATGAATGGAAAAGGAAGAAAAATTGTGGATCTCACCCAATTGAAGTGCAGACTGTTCTCCGGGTCACGTCCATACAGGTAGAAGCATCCCTCACTCTGCCCTGTCATGCCCTCTGAAGTTGCTTCTGCTCTAACAAGTGCAGGACCCAAGTAGAGCTATTTTCTCCCCCAAAAAAGGCTCCCTCCCGACGCGTTTCTTTCTCCGTTAGGAAAAGTCAACAGGGGAATGTACTTGCTATTTGAGGGCACCAGCATGAAGACACAAAATTTGTTCTAGGGTAGAGGAAAAGTGTCTCTGTGCATAAAAAGTACCATTGCCAATGCTTGACGATATCTTGGGAATCCCAAAGTGGTGGGTATTCCCCTAGGGTACAGAGTGCTGTTACTCTGATAAAAGAGAGATGAGGAGCAATCCAAGTCAATCAATACCTTTACATGGTCAGTCTGTTCATCCGTTTCTGAGAAATCAGCGTCACTCCAGCTCTATTCCCTACCTAGTGCTATATCCTCCTCTTGGTAACAGTATGTGCACATAACGTGTCTGAACAGTCGGGCATGGATCTTGCTCTGCTCTTATCTATATTGAGGTCGGCTGACACAAAATAGTGTTAACTAAGTACTCTATGTTATTTACATGTACTATTACTATTTACTTATTTATTACTGTAGGATATTTGCTCATTTTGTTTTTTCTTGGGTTTTGTCTGTGAAAAGGCCAGAATGTGAACATGCCCTTGCACATTGCTCAGTTACCAACTTATACTCTGGCTTTTTGGGTTAGCCTGTTTAGACAGACTGAATTTTGCTAGTTCACGATACTCAACCAGTATAAATTCACCCTTACATATAGCCAGTAGGTGGTCATTTATTTGTCATGATCAAGTAAAGAAAATGCAGCATGTGAGTGAATTATTGGAACAAGCCCCCGTAGTGTAAAAAGGCAGCCAATCACCCAATGAAAAACCAATATGCTCGTTTGTTGGATATGATTTTTAACCCCTAAACAACCTTAGACATGTCCACTTCCCGACCACATCCTGGCGTGTGCACGTGCGATCGCCACCGGGTGTTCAGCTGACACCCGGCACTCACTGCCAGGAGTGGTGCCCGCACTTAAGGGCTTTGTATATAGAGTCTGCAAACTATTCTAGGCAAAAATCTGTGCTCCAGGAGGCAAATAGCGCTCAGTTTCTCCCGAGTCTCGTCGTGTGGTTAAGAAAGACTGCACAGCCACATGTGAGGAATTTCCACGTCCAGCAAAAATTGTGTGACAAATTTTGGTGCCATGTATACCCATTAATCCTTGTAAAAATGGAAATTCTGGGGCTAAAACAACATTTTTGTGGTAAAAATGTAATTATTTTTTCTTCACTGACCAATGGTATAAATTTCTATGACACACCTGTGGACCTGAGGTGTCAATATGATCACTGCTCCTTTAGGTGAATTCATTGAGAAGTGTAGTTTGTAAAATTGAGTCACTTATGGGGGTTTTGCTGTTCTGGCACCTCAGGGGCTCTCCGAGTGGGTCATGGCACCCGCAAACCATAAAAGTAAAATATGCACTATAATATGGAGCTCTTTCCCTCCTGAGCTTAGCACTATACCTGAAAAGTATTTTCCAATTACAAGTAGGGTATTGGCGCACTGAAGAGAAATTGCACAAAAAACTGAGAGGTCCATTTTTTCCTATTAGCCCTTATAAAAAAATTAAAAATTTTGGGCTAGAACAACATTTTAGTAGTAAAAATGTAATTTTTCAGCGCCCAATGGTATAAATTTTTGTCAGGCACATGTGGTATCAACATGCTCACTGCACCACTAGATGAATTTAATGAGAGGTGTAGTTTGTAAAATGACGTCACTTATGGGAGTTTCTGCTGTTCTGGTATTTCAGGAAAATCTGATCTCCGATATGGCTCTTCTTCCATTTTGAATATTGCACTGTGCCTCAAAAGTAGTTTTCGCCCAGATATGGGGTATCAGTGCACTCAGGCGAAGTTGCACAACAAATTTTATCAGGCAATTTCATCCTGTTATCCTTGTGAGAATAAAAAAAAAAAATTAGGCAAAATGAACATTTTTGTGGGAAATATTTGATTTTTTTTCACAGCCCAACTTTACAAACTCCTATCAAGCACCTGTGGGTTCAAGGTGCTTACCACACATCTAGAAACAGTGCTCCTTCCCTTCCAGGCCCTGCCATGCGTCCAAACAGTAATTATTTTGGGTATCAGCGTGCCCAGGAGAAATTGCACAACAAACTTTAGGGTGCATTTTCTCATGATACCCTTGTGAAAATAAAAAAATTGGGGTCTCAAGTAGCATTTTTGTGAAAAAAAAGTTACCAGATTTTACGGACTATAAGACGCACCCCAAAGTTTTGGGTGGAAATTAGGAAAAAAACAGTTTTTTAATATAATGGTGGTGCGTATTATAGTCGGGTTTTATTGGTAGCCTACCATAGGGCGGTGGCGGTGGACAGATGTCACAGGAGGCTGGGACGCTGCTTCAGGAGGCCAGCGGCGGCGGTGGAGCGGGGTCACAGGAGGCAGAGTCGCTGCATCAGTCTTCTGAGATCTCAATCTGTGCATGACCCACCTCCAGCAGCCATTTTACTGAAGCATTTAGAATCATAGAATCACAGAATCGTAGAGTTGGAAGGGACCTCCTGGTCCAACCCCCTGCTCAAAGCAGGATTTGCTAAATCATCCCAGACAGATATCTGTCCACCCTCTGTTTGAAGACTTCTATTGAAGGAGAGCTCACCACCTCTCGTGGCAGCCTGTTCCACTCATTGATCAAACTAACTGTAAAAAAGTTTTTTCTAATATTAAATCCGTGTCTCCTCCCATTCAGTTTCATCCCATTGCTTCTAGTCTTTCCTTGTGCAAATGAGAATAAAGATGATCCTTCTACAATGTGACAGCCCTTGAGATATTTGTAGACAGCTATTAAGTCTCATCTCAGTCTTTTCTTCTGCAAGCTAAACATTCCCAAATCCTGCAACCTTTCCTCATAAGACAGGGTTTGCAGACCGATCACCATTCTGGTCGCTCTTTTCTGAACTTGCTCCAGTTTGTTGAAGTCTTTTTTAAAATGAGGCGCCCAAAACTGGACACAGTATTCCAGATGAGGTCTGACCAAAGAGGAGTAGAGGGAAATAGTGACTTCACGTGATCTAGACTGTATGCTTCTGTAAATACATCCTAGAATTGCATTTGCCTTTTTTGCTGCTGCATCACACTGTTGACTCATATTCAGTCTGTGATCTATTAGTATACCCAAGTCTTTTTCACATGTGCTGTTGCTTAGCCCTATTCCTCCCATTCTGTATATGCTTTTTTTCATTTTTATTGCCCAGATGTAGTACTTTGCATTTTTCCCTGTTAAAAACTATTCTGTTAGTTGCTGCCCACTGCTCCAGTTTACTTATATCTTTTTGAATCCTCTCTCACTCTTCCCTAGTATTGGCTATCCCTCCTAGCTTTGTGTCATGAGAAAATTTAATCAGTTTACCCTCAATTCTTTCATCTAAATCGTTAATAAAGATGTTGAACAATACAGGGCCCAGGACAGAGCCCTGTGGTACCCCACTTGAGACATTCTTCCAACTGGATGTGCTGCCATTTACGACCACTCTTTGGGTCCGATCACTAAGTTGGGTCCGATCACTAAGCCTACCACAGAAAGGCTGAAAGGTAATTCCACCGACATCTTATGAGAGCCCAGGGCCCGCAGCATTGCCCAAATCTTGCTGCCGTTGTTAGCATCCTAAAGCAGCAACCCTACCTCTTGTGACCCCGCTCCACTGCAGCTGCCCCCCCGGTAAGAAGGCAAGCGCCGAAACATACATAGGGAACTCGTAGGACACATCTATGCACTGGTAAATGTATTTTATTACTTTCACCTTTACCCTGTTCTATTGCACATGCACCTTACTGCAGATTTAATTATGGTTATATAGCCAGTGATTATCTGGCACTCCCAGACATGCAAGGAAGGTATTGACTATTTACTGGATTTACACTTGACTTAAACATTATGATGTCTACCTAATTCATCAGATACAGTTGTGGGCAAAAGTATTGACACCCCTGCAATTCTGTCAGATAATACTCAGTTTCTTCCTGAAAATGATTGCAAACACAAATTCTTTGGTGTTATTATCTTCATTTAATTTGTCTTAAGTGAAAAAACACAAAAGAGAATGAAGCAAAAAGCAAAGCTTTGATCATTTCACACAAAACTCCAAAAATGGGCCAGACAAAAGTATTGGCACCCTCACCCTTATACTTGGTTGCACAACCTTTAGCCAAAATAACTGCGACCAACCGCTTCTGGTAACCATCAATGAGTTTCTTACAATGCTCTGCTGGAATTTTAGACCATTCTTCTTTGGCAAACTGCTCCAGGTCCCTGATATTTGAAGGGTGCCTTCTCCAAACTGCCATTTTTAGATCTCTCCACAGGTGTTCTATGGGATTCAGGTCTGGACTCATTGCTGGCCACCTTAGAAGTCTCCAGTGCTTTCTCTCAAACCATTTTCTAGTCCTTTTTGAAGTGTGTTTTGGGTCATTGTCCTGCTGGAAGACCCATGACCTCTGAGGGAGACCCAGCTTTCTCACACTGGGCCCTACATTATGCTGCAAAATTTGTTGGTAGTCTTCAGACTTCATAATGCCATGCACACGGTCAAGCAGTCCAGTGCCAGAGGCAGCAAAGCAACCCCAAAACATCAGGGAACATCCGCCATGTTTGACTGTAGGGACCGTGTTTTTTTCTTTGAATGCCTCTTTTTTTCTCCTGTAAACTCTATGTTGATGCCTTTGCCCAAAAAGCTCTACTTTTGTCTCATCTGACTAGAGAACATTCTTCCAAAACGTTTTAGGCTTTTTCAGGTAAGTTTTGGCAAACTCCAGCCTGGCTTTTTTATGTCTCGGGGTAAGAAGTGGGGCCTTCCTGGGTCTCCTACCATACAGTCCCTTTTCATTCAGACGCTGACGGATAGTACGGGTTGACACTGTAGTACCCTCGGACTGCAGGGCAGCTTGAACTTGTTTGGATGTTAGCCGAGGTTCTTTATCCAACATCCGCACAATCTTGCGTTGAAATCTCTTGTCAATTTTTCTTTTCCGTCCACATCTAGGGAGGTTAGCCACAGTGCCATGGGCTTTAAACTTCTTGATGACACTGCGCACGGTAGACACAGGAACATTCAGGTCTTTGGAGATGGACTTGTAGCCTTGAGATTGCTCATGCTTCCTCACAATTTGGTTTCTCAAGTCCTCAGACAGTTCTTTGGTCTTCTTTCTTTTCTCCATGCTCAATGTGGTACACACAAGGACACAGGACAGAGGTTGAGTCAACTTTAATCCATGTCAACTGGCTGCAAGTGTGATTTAGTTATTGCCAACACCTGTTAGGTGCCACAGGTAAGTTACAGGTGCTGTTAATTACACAAATTAGAGAAGCATCACATGATTTTTCGAACAGTGCCAATACTTTTGTCCATCCTCTTTTTTATGTTTGGTGTGGAATTATATCCAATTTGGCTTTAGGACAATTCTTTTTGTGTTTTTTTCATTTAAGACAAATTAAATGAAGATAATAATAACAAAGAATTTGTGTTTGCAATCATTTTCAGGAAGAAACTGAGTATTATCTGACACAATTGCAGGGGTGTCAATACATTTGGCCACAACTGTATATCTTACCTACCTTGCTTACTCTTTGAGGAGACAACACCATGGTTTGCACTTTATCTATGTTTAATACATCTGCCATTATTATGTGCATGTGATAATTTACCTTTATTTTGTAGTGCCCTACCTCTGGTTCAGCCTGTGTTTTTTTAACCCTTTAACTTGATTTCTGTTTAAATACTTTAGTAAAACGTATATATTGTTTATACTTTACTTGTATGGTTTTTTGTGCACCAGTTTTTTTTGCAACAGAAGTACGAAAAGTGGACAACGTTGTAAACGTTGATTTGGACAAAAGTCAATAGACTAGGCACTGATGGGTGCAAATGGTAAAACAAAAGGGGCTAATGTATCGAGAAATTGAAGGAACTGTCAAGGAGGAGGAAGCCTGATGATATGGGGTTGTTTCACAGCCAGAGGCGTTGGATACTTGAACAGAACCACTGGTGGTCTCAATGCTGAGCTCTATGTGAGTATCCTACAAAAAGAATTACTTCATACACTCAAGCACTATGGGTTTGAAAAGGACGACATACTGTTCCAGCAGAACAATGATCAGAAGCATACATCGAGATTGGTAAAGAAATGGTTCAATGACAATGAAGTAGAGGTTCTGGATAGGCTCCCATAGACCCCAGACCTTAACCCAATCAAACACTTGTAGAGTTGAAGAAAAAACTGTATACATGCCCAATCGCTATAAATAAACTCTCACTTGAAGCATATTTCGCAACTTGTACGTGTGCAGTGATTACATTAACTATAGTTGCCCCAGTCTAGCGTGATAACATAATTTGCACTCGCCGGCGTCATCACCAGCTCACGCAAATCTAACACATGCACTCCGCTCATTTCGGCAGCATTAATGCATCTCTGAAGCCGGGTGTACACTTCTTGGCTTCAGAGGTGAACTTCACATGACCAGAGGTCATCTTCTGAGTCTCCGATCATGCGCTATGTGTCTCTGAAGCCGGGAAGCGTACACCTGGCTTCAGAGATGCACTGACACTGCTGAAATGAGCGGCGTGCACGCACTAGATTTGCGTGAGCTGGAGATGAGGCCGGCTTATGAAAATTATGTTTTTATGCCCGCAGGGATGTGGGACTGAGAAGGTTCAAGGGGTGGAGGCGAAGCTGGGGTGGAACCTGGGCATAGACTCAAGGGGGCCCGAAAATGTTGCCAGCATGGGGCCCAGAAATTCCTGGTGTACATATCTGATCATATCCTAATAATTGCAAGTCAAATTTATGTATGAGATAGCAAAGATGACTGTCTATAAAATTATGTCAGTCTCACGTTTGAAGCAGTAGTGGGTGGTGAGATATGGAGCCTGAAAGTCAAAAGTTCAAAACATTGATACCCTTTTGCTCATCGGTGTATGTCATGTGAAAAAGTTATAATAAAGTGATAAAGAGTAAACAAGGAAGGAAATTAAAAGAAGTCCTAAGTCCTGTCAAGTCTTTACCAGTCAAAATGGACAGTCAGGTCATGTACAGTAGCTCAGTTGTCACAAAGATCCTCTTTCCAACTCAATAAAGTAGGTGAATTGGCAGTGAGCCAGTGGTCGCTATAGGATTCCATCTTTGGTATAAAATTAGGAATATTTATACCACAAAGCCTAAGGCCTCATTCTCACGTTCGATTTTCTTGTCAAATGGCAACAGTTTTTCTTGCACGCAAAGAAAAAAAAAGTTTCTCCACCTTCTCCTTTGTAATTGTCCGTGACAATCGGACCGCACTCGAATGTCATCCAAGTTTGATTTTCTCACCAACCCATAGACTTGCATTCCCAATTTTGATCTGACCCTTGGATCAAAATTTACCACGTCTCCACAATTTTCTGTACTCGTACGTGAAAATCAGACATGTGAATGGGACCTAAGAAGAAAAACCTCTGTCTAGAACCTCTCTGTAGTTGGACAGCTCCACTGGTGGCTCCTGAATGGTGTGCAGAATGTGGGCTCCTTCTATAATAAAGCAAACTAAGAGTTTCATATGCTATATACACAGCTGAGATACTGGATGAGCCACATCTAAATACAGTCTCGGAGTGTTTTCTAATAATACCGCCCAAAGTGGACCTAATTATTGCTCTCATTGATCCTTTATATTGGTCAGGAACCATACTAATTATTATTTATAGCAGTGAATATAAGCACAGAAAATCCAGCTATATATAGCTAGTGATATAACTGTTTTCACATTCTACAGTGTTATTTCCCAGTGATACTAGCCAATAGAGCATTATATAGTCTTACATAGGGCTTATGAATCAAAATGCTAGATGTGTATAATTGTCAGATATAATAGCATGTATAGGCTTGGACTCGCCTGGCTTGGAATGACCATTAAATGAATAAAGTTTATTGTTAACAATAAATAAAATAGGAACCACAGAGGTTCATAAAAACATGTAAAAAACTAATGGGGGGTAACACAGCACAGGAAAAAATGGTGGGTATGGCTGAATATGGCAAAATGTATAATGTATAGTAATGGGGGTACAATATTGATTATTATAAAGTGCAAGTGCCCATATCAATGTATATATATATATACTGTATATATATAAAGATGTAGTATTGTGGTTTCAGAAAAACCATGGCCGAAGTAGATAGGTGTACGTAGAGTGATACAAAATAATAAACTAAACCCCCAAACAATATGCACAAATCATATTTACCTAATAAAAGCTGCAAGACAGGGACCCACCAGATCCGACGCACATTTCGCTACGGAAAGCTTCGTCCTGGGATGGTGGGTAGCTGGGAGAAAGGTTTTTTTACTTGTCATTGGACAATGACAGAGAGCGACGTTGTCTCCCTTAATTGATTACACCTATGTCACACTAAATTACCATCGGCTGAAAGGTTAAACAGAGTGGATAACCCCACACTGCACATCAAACCCTGGGTTCCAAACTCTGCTTGTCGGCAGAGGGAAGTACGAAGTGCTCTAAAATCTCCTGGTAGACTGCTGCGCTGACTTTGGGCTTGATAAAACACAGTGTACCTATACCAGAATATGACATACAGTAGCTCCCCAAACCATCATAATGTGGAAAGATGTAGAGAGAGTTAATGCATACAAAGAGCAACATGTTTCGACCCTGACATGAGGTCTTTTATCAGTATGAGAATCCATCTGGATCTACTGTTGGATGAGGCAGTGGATCTCCACTGGTTTCAGCTAAATGCATGCTATTGGTGCCCAATACACAACACTTCCAGGTGAGCAAGACTTTGTGTTCCCACATACTTCTTGATCCACTTAGTACATCAGTAAAGCCCATTTATTTCAGCAGTAAGATGTGCATAGTTAAACGAGTGATAATAAAACACTCATTGTGAATGTTTATCAGCCTTTCCCACACATAGATATTACAACAGATATGTCCTCTCCAGAATGTCTGACTTCCCTTTGACCAGACAATAGCTCTGTAATGGTGGAAGAGGTTACAACCTATCATGTGGTTGTTTTCCTGAAGAGAAACTATGAAATAGTAAGGGGAACTAGTGTAAAGGTCTTTTTACATGGAGCAACTATTGTCCGAATGTGTGCTTATTAAGATCCTCATTCCCATTCATTGGCCTGTGTAAACAGGGATGTGATGAGACAAAGTGAAATCACTCGTTCATTGGCTGATCGAACATTTTACATGGTTTAAAAAAATGGCATTGGTTGGTAACACATAGCCTAGTGTAAAAAGCTGATTGTCCCAAAAGAGGTTGCCCAATAAACAATGTACCAATGTACATCACATTTCCTAGCTGAAGCCAAGGGAGACCCATTCTTGCTCCCAGCATCTGCCCAGACTGCTACCGAGAGAGGAGAGAAATAAGTTTTCAGGGGAGAGTGAAACCACACAATCTACTTTAGATTTATCAGGAGGCAGCCCGGTAAGGAAACCACATCCTGAGAATCAATAATGACAAAGACACACGTGCAAAGGGTGACACACAAGTGAAAACAATGAATTAAATAATGGAGGTGTTCCTAGTGTAATACTAGCTGCAGCTGGACCTTCTATTGGGAATTTGAAATTCCCCACCCTAGCCATAGGCCCGGAAAAGGGTATGTGCTCAAAATTAATAAAAAGGTAAAGTGCAGTGCAAATATGCCCAAAAGTCAAGTGGGTATCCCATGGCCAGTGAGTTAGGGCACTCCTGGGTTACCACTCCTCACACATCAGGCTCTCAAACTTACCTAATGACCTTGATCCTGGAGGGCCAGATTCTCCAATAGACAACTATATAACCACTCAGTGTACTACCCAGCACATCAAACACAGTGTGCCGCCTTTTCAAATAATTCTAGACTTGATCTTAGCCAAAAGGTGAGAAGCAATACATGCTCACTACTGCTCCATTCTAACAGGGGACTTTGAGCGTCCTTTCCCGGGATGGATGGAGTTCTCAGCAGACATACCCCAGAAATAATTCATCTATCATTAATTTTGTGGATAGTTTATAAAAGCTGTTGTAACAGCAGCACCTTTAACGATCTTTCGTTCTCCATACAGTTTGTACTGGCCCCCCGTGAAAGGCCTACTGTTTGACTGGAAATATTGTCGATCAGTGCTCATTAGGGCAGGAAATCTACTCATGTATATGCAGTGTTAGTTATATTTTACATTGTGATGTTATAAAAGGGACATTTTCAACTCTATTAAATGTCACGTCAGTAGCAGCAGCAGGAGACAGTCTGTTAGTTTGCATATAATGGAGATCTGAGTAATGTTTGTTTATAGACAGACTGAACTTGAGCCACATACAAGAATACAATGATACCGCCTGCAAGGGAGGAAACCTGTTACTGGAACAGGAAGCCCAGAGCGTCATCTCCATATAATCCAAGGCATTGGATGGGGAGACTGTTCCCATAAAATTCTTTTATTGTACAGGAACAAACATTTGTACATTATCCTGTGCTATCTAGAATTGCAACATTAACACTATATGCCGCTTACTAAGAACTGCTTCTAGTTATAATTCTAGTGATGAAAAGCTTTCTGATACATACAGTATAACCAACATTATCTCCATAGGCTTTACCCTCAGCGGAGACAGAAAAGATCTCATATTGCAACTAAATTTAATGTATAATTCCGTGTGCATACCTAAAAATCCATAGGGTCAAGAAATAGATTGTTTCCTCTATAGTGGAAAAGACCCTACATCACGGGCCATTTATGAAAACTGTCACAGACATGATATTGTTTTCTGTTTGCAAGTAACACTTCTACAAGAAAAAATAACAGGGACACAATAGAAAATTATGTTGGCAAAAGGCAAGTGGTCATAAATGTTGTGGGGTCAATTTGACAGTTTGTGCTTATGCCTTCACTAAGTACCCCACCAGTTTTTCCTCATTGCACCAGCCTATCTCGCATACTTTACTGATTGTAGTTTTTTTTTCAGAAATCATGGAAAAAAAACATTCCAGTTCTATAATGTTCATGGCAAAAAAAAAAAACGCACAGCAGCTGTGACGTGTGATTGCAGCCTTAGTTGTTATCTCTTCTACTTTTTGTGTGTATTTAGACATTCAGGTTTGCCTCACACAGATCTGATAGTTCTTTACAATTTTTCAGATCAGTAAAGGTCCCATAAAGTACGCCTGCGCAGGAGCCGTGGCAGAAGTAAGAAGGAGGACATCATCGCTAGAAGATGGGAGGCGCCGAACCAGACCGCGACACCCATCCGAACGGACCCCCGGGTGAGTATAATCTGACTCGTTTTTCTTATTTTTCAGGTTACATCGGGGGCTTATCTACAGCATTACAGAATGCTGTAGACAAGCCCCTGATGGCGGTGGCTGCAGCTTATAGGCCAAAAATGAGGTGACAGATTCCCTTTAAAGAGTGGTCTGCCTGAAGAGGCATGATTGATCCACCCCCATGCTTAATGGTTGGTGAGATGTTCTTTTCCTGAAATTCTATGCCCTTTTTTCTCCACACATACCTTTGATAATTGTGACCAAAGAGTTCTGTTTTTACCTCACCAGTCCACAGGACTTGTTTCCAAAATGCATCACGCTTGTTCAGATGTTCTTTTGCATACTTCTCATGCTGAACTTTATGGTGAGGACACAGGAGAGGTTTTCTTCTGATGACTCTTTCATGAAGGTCATATTAGTGCAGGTGTCTCTGAACAATAGAACAATGTACCACAACTCCACAATCTGCTTAAATCTTTCTGAAGGTCTTTTGCAGTCAAGCAGGGGTTCTGATTTGCCTCTATAGCAATCCTACAATCAGCTCTCACTGAAACTTTGCTTGGTTTTCCAGATATTGTTCCTGCCATTTCTTAATTACATTTCAAAAAAGAAAGGGCAATTTGAAAATGCTTTGCTATCGTCTTATAGCCTTCTCCTGCTTTGTGGGACTCCACCATTTTCATCTTCAGAGTGCTAGGCAGCTGCTTAGAAGAACGCATAGCTGTTGTTTTTTGGCACAAGGTTAGAGGAGGCTGAGATTTTTTAAAGCTGGGAAATCTCAGCTTTCAGACCTTTTCTAACTATGATAGTGAGCAAGCCATAACCATAACTGGCTAATTAAGGTCTGAAACCTTGTTAAAGTTATCTGAGCACACAAATCATGAAAGGTGCCCAAACTTTTGCATAAGCCCATTTCCTTTTTTGTAATTTTTTTAATGAAAAAAATGATTTTATATATATATATATATATATATATATATATATAAAAATATATATAAATATATAATGTTTTTTATAAATATATAAAGGAAACGTGTCATCTTTAACTTTAGGCTTTTTGGAGATCAATTAATCTTCAACTTGCTTAACTGTTCACAATAACAGTAATTTTGACGAAGGGTGCCCAAACTTTTACATGCCACTGCATTTATGCTGTGTTATATGTATGTATATGCTGATTCAGTGTAGCACTTCACAGGTGTCACATTACAGCGTGGAAGAAACGCCTGGTAATCTACTTCCGTATTATGCAAAGAAAACTTTATTGAGAGTACAACTCACGATTTCGATATAGTGCTGGATGATGCACCCCTAGGTTGGAAGGCACTCAACAAGCTACTGGGGAAGAGCCAATGGTCAACCCAATCAATGCTATTGATGCGCCAGGATCAAAGCTGCAGAACGTTTTGGTGCTGATATTGCTTGGTCGAAAGAGAAGATTAAAAGCTGCATAGATATCATAAAGTTCAGAACTTGGAAAGTACAAACCTTGAACCAAGGCAAACTTGACATCATCAAAGCAGAAATGGACAGAACAGGACTCGACTTTCTTGGAATTAGTGAATTACGATGGCCTCAATACAGAAATTTCCAGTCAAACAAACATTGGGTCTACTATTCTGGCAACAATAACCAAAGAAGAAACGGTGTCGCTTTTATTCTCAACCAAAGATTGTCAGCCACTGTCCTGAAGTACAATGCAGTTAAGGAGTGCCAGTCCATGTCACAGCTATACAATTCTACTCACCACCAACAGAAGCCAAGGAGGAGGACATTGAACTATTCTACGATCAAGTTCAAGAGGAAGTCGACAAGACACTAAAACAAGACTTACTCATTATCATGGGAGACGTGAATGCCAAAGTGAACCATGGCAAACATGGAACCATTGTTGGAAAGATTGGGCTCAGTTAACGAAATGAGGCTAGAGCAAGATTCATTGACTTTTTTGGACATGATAACCCTGAAGATCCCTTCCAACTCTAACATTCTATGATTCTATGAATACAACAAGAAAATCTATCACCAGGAACTTTGGAATACCATAAAAGATACGGGTGTGCCAGACCACCTGACCAGCCTCATTTGGAACCTTTAGATTGACCAAGGCTGTCGGAACACAGCAACACGGCATGGTTCAAAGTATAGCGAGGCATCAGACAAGGCTGGCTCCTGTGTCCATTTCTCTTCAATTTATATGCAGAAGTTATTTTCAGGAAGACTGGGCTTCCCAAAAAAGAAGGAATCCAAATTGCTGGACGAATCATCAACAATCTTAAATGCACAGATGATACAACATTGATAGCCACAAGCATAGATGGAATGAAGGACTTATTAAGGAGTGTCAAGTTGGAAAGCTCAAACATGACACCGCTACTCAACACAAAGAAGATGAAGATATTACTACTGCTAGGTATGAACGCAACACATTTGAGATGGATGACAACATTCTGCAAGTTGTAAAGGACTTCCACCTACTCAGACCGATGACTATTCTAGATAAGGTGATGACACCGGAAGGCATTAGGCAAATAGCTATGGACAAATCAACAATGAAGTCACTGGACAAGGTTTTCAAATCGAGGATTTAGTGCTTGAGAAGGATGTTATCAATACCATTGATCGCAGCTACAACTTGCCTACTTTGTAAGCTTCATACCAACAGATCAATCACTGGAGAAGTACATCATTGTAGGAGGAATAGATAGAACAAGGTGAAGGGCAAGATCAGTAACCCAATGGCTTGATACTATCAAGATAATGGTTGAAAAAATGCTGGCGGACTCATCTTCCTACAGAGCGTTCATCCATCAAGTCGCCATGGCTCGAGATCGAACCGAAGGCCATTAAGTAATAATAAAATAATTACATGTATGTAAACCCTCTTCAAATGTACAGCAACATGGAAATAATGGTGATTGAAAAATAAATAATAATAATTTACCAATAGAAAAATATTCAGGATTGAGAGTCCTCAGTCTAATTTACCAATAGGCATTCAGTTAATGCCACAAAGTCAGGAAATGTAAACCCACCACAAGGAGACATGAATAAAGCTTGGCACAACCTAATGTTATTCACAAGCATCTCCATATTGCCCAATAAGCACACACCTTGTAAAGGAAAATAATGTACACAATACCAGAAATATCTATGTAAGTAAATCTTGCCTCAGTTCCTATGCTGCAATGAATGAATCAACAGCATGACCATGCAATATCCATTAACACAATAAATATCAGCCATTGTTACCCATGCAAAACTGGCAACAAACCTACACTTTAATGTAAATAAGTAACCCTCTGTATTTCATACACAATCAATTGACTGGGATTGTAAGAAAACTGTCTGGAAGTGGGAAATACTGTACAATAAAAAAAACCCGACTTCTTAAATCCAGAGCCATCCAGAGTTAATTTGTATTTTATACCAATTCTTGCTCTTAGGTAACCTTTTTAAAATCACAAACAACCCCTCTAAGCTAGAGTTCATATAAACTGCTTATGCTTCATTCATAAAGCGTGTTTGGTTGTGGTCAGGAGTCAGGACCATGAGTCACTTAAAATGTCAGAAACTATTTTTATAGTTAAAGGACAAGGAAGAAACAATTTCAGATGACCCACTTAGTGTCTGTTTGATTGACCAGACCTTCATTTTATTTTGAATATATTGTGAAAGCTTTGTAAAGATGCTGTTTAGCGATTTCAGAGTGCGTCGTTTTGTTCCGGCCTATGCCAGTATGCCTGTTAACTGTGCTCTATATAAATGGGCTATAAAGGGCTATAAAAATGTTTATGGCTTTTGAATCTGCAGACTAGACTGTATAGTTATATAAAAAGTTTTATACTGGATATAACCTTGCTGAGCCATTCTTAGAACAAGTCATCAATCAAGTATCACCCTTACAACCAGCATCAATCATCTTTACTTCAGTGCACACACAACACGGCCCATATAACACACTGATCGGCCCACTCAACCTGCAATTGTATAGGGTGTTGCTGGGGCCTTTTAATTGATGAGAGCCCTTAGTAATAGCCTAGTTCCCCCCCCACCACCTCACCCTCTTCCAAACAAACAATAAGGGCTTTCACATTATTTTCAGGTACCCGTTCAACGGCCCCATCGGGGCTTACGTCCGAACCCCCAGCAAAACTGAAAGCAAACGTATGTGTCGAAAGGGCCATAAACTATAATGGTGCCACTGAGCAAACGTGCACTCTGCTGTGCATTATTTTCGAGTGTATACGCCTACTGGAGGTGGACACTCAGACGCAGTCTACTACGTCTGAGTGTCCACCACCAGTAGGCGCACACACTCGTAAATGATGCATGTCAGAGTGCACAATCGCTCTTTTGACACCATTATAGTCTATGGCCCTGTAGGCGCATACGTCCGAATCCTGTTTCGCTGGGGGTTCGGATGTAAGCCCCGACGGGGCTGCTAAACGGGTGCTGAAAGCACCCTAACTATCAAAAGTTTTCACATTCCACTAAATGTGGACCATTAATTTACAAATTTGCTTAATGAATCATGTGTATTGCAATCACACACCAGCAATCTTATGTTGGAAAACATGGAAAAATAGAATACCGATAGTAGGAACCCTACTATAGATATGTTATGGCAGTGCAGCTACTTAGTTGGGAGATTCACCCTCAAAATGTTACAGTCTGTATGCAAAAAAATTATGCAGACATATTTTATAACATAGGACAGAATAATGGAACACGCAGGTTTAGGAAGGTTCCACATGTCCTCATGCGTGTTCCCTACTAACCATGTGAGGTTGTGTCATACCAGTTATATGTTTTTCTTTTCCTGGTTCACACATCCACCCTATCATAGGATGCAAAAGAACCTTGAATTTTATGGGGGTTTTCTGCTATTTATATAGCCATTGGTAGCTTTTAAAGTTGTTTGTCGAAACTGTTGGAATTTTAAAGATGGAGGGAGTGGTCATTGAATACTGGAATGAAACTTTGTAGAGCAATGCATGTTGTGAGTACTATTTATTGCAGAACAAAGGTGACAATGTAGGAGGGGATTTGGCCCCTACCTTTAGTAAATGTGTAACTGAGTAACACAGTAGCACTTAACCTTTGACTGCTGCTTGAACAACTAATGAATTGTTTGTGCATACAAATAAGCAAACTCCTATATCTTCAGTGACTATGTCTCACCTGAGATAATGAGGTTCAACCATTGATGACACAACTTAAAGTAAATCTCCATATTTGAATATAATTTTAGATTAAACATTCTGTGATTTATTTCTAAATATATTTTTAAAGTGATCAGAATTCATTTTTTTTTATACAGATCTCAACATGCATAAATGTGCAGCTCAAAATTGGAATTCTGTCTTCCTGCAGCCACCACTAGAGGGAGGTTACAAGATTTCGGCATACCGTGTTATCGCTCAGGTCAATGTATAATCAGTATGCAGGAAGATCTCACGTGGCGGCTATGAACAGGTGGATTTGACCCTTATTAACCACTAACTGACCATGAGCAGATGATGATAATTATTTACGGTACCTGTTTATATGGAACCGAAAATTTGGCAGTGCTTGATTACTCAATGTCTACCTATGTAATCATGGGCAGAACATATAAACTTCTTGCACATGTCATCTTTGGTCAGATTTGAAATCTGGACCCCAGAGCTTTAAAGCACCAATACGGCGTTTTTGTTTTTGCAGCGCTGGAGTGATGCTATTAATGTAAGGTCCAATCTTACTCATACTTACCATCCGCCGTCTTCACCTTCTATCACTGTCACTCCTGTCGCTGTCCAGTAGTTGTGACCCGCAGGATCGCTCCAGTGTTTGCTGGAGCCGGAGGTCGCGTTTCAATACAAGTCTATGAGAACCCCATTCTGGCTCTCATAGATTTACATGGAGAGCTTGTGACTGCTACTTCTCACTTCCTGTCAGTCAAAAGTTCAGTTCACATACATACACAGAAACTGAGAGTATGGCAAAGAGTATGTGCAAGATTTGGACCCATCCTTGATAGGTGTGTTTAGAGACCTTTACCCTTATAGTACAGCCAAAAATAGCAGCCACCAGACAGGCCCAAGAGGATACGGGCAGATGACAACTATACCTTTAACTGGAGTCAATGGGCAATGTATGCCTCTCTTTGCCCATACAATGGCATTCAATGCAGACTGCTGCCTTAAAGGGGCTGTCCGGTCCAAATCAATAAGTCTGCAGTCACTCTGTGTGACTGTAGACTCATGAATCCCCCCCAGTGCTCCCACTGTGCGCTCCGGGGATTCGCTGGTTTCTGACCCGAGTCATACATATTCCCGGCCAGTGTGTGTGTGTCCTTGCTCTCTTTACACTTGTATTGATCAATGCCATGCCCTCTAGTTGGCCATGCCCACTGGCCGGCCGCATCATAAGACGGGGTGTGACCTTGACTCAATAAAAGTGTATGAAGCAAGGCTGTGCCTACAGGCAGGAAGTATATATAATGAAGTATTTATTTCTGGGACGGAAACTGGCGAATCCCTGCAGTGCATGCAATGGGGGGGATTCATTCGTCTGCAGTCACACAGAGTGACTGCAGACTTTTTGATTTGGACCGGACAACCCCTTTAAGGTACTTTTACACTGCGTTTAGGGACGCATCTGAGTGACCATCTCCAGTAGGCATGCACTCGTGAAAATGATGCATGGCAGAGCACACGTTTGGTGCATATGTCCAAATCCTGTTTTGCGTAGGGTTCAGACATTCAGACATAAGCCCAACGAGGCCACCGAATGGGTGCCGGAATGCAGTGTAAAAGTGCCCTTAACAAATCGACATGTCCGATTTCAGACTGCTGAGCCTTGCTCAGATAAGTCACTAAGGGTACCGTTACACCTAGCGATGCACCAGTGATCCCGACTAGTGATATGACGTGGTCAGGATCGCCGGTACATCGCTAGGTGGTAGCTAGTGAGCTGCCACACAGGCAGATCTCACCAGCGACATCGCTGGGGATGGTGATCGCTACTTACCTGTCAGACGCGGCGATCCTGCGTCCTCCCGCCCGGCTCCACGCGTCACTCGTCGTCACAGCAGGAAGCGCCGCAGGAAGTGACCGACGAGGAATGGTCCAGCAGCTTCTCGCGCGATCAGCGATAAACAGCGGAGGAGCCGGTCGGAGGTAAGTATCACATGCAGCGATATCGCTAGCAATATCGCTGCAACGTCACAAAATCGGTGACTTTACAGCGAGATTGCTAGCGATATCGCAGTGTGTAACAGGGGCTTAAGTCACCATCAGAGATATCTGGCAGTGACTCTATCATAGAGAACACGGAGCGCTTGACAGAGAGATTAGGGGAGATAACTGACAGCTGAATGATCTGATGAACCATGGTTTGGCCCAAAGCTTTCTAAAGTTTATGGGTGACTTTAACCAGACACCACACACCTTTGGTGCCACTTATCTCAGGGAGAAACAATAGAATAAGACAGATTAGCTACATGGTCAGCCTGATACTGGATTTTCTAAAGATAATCTTTAAAAAAAATCTCTGATTTCACTCTCTTCTCAACTTTCTGTACACCAAGTGAAACTATGGACCTTGCAGCCCTGGGTGTAACCAGGATTGTGTTAACTATATGATTAATTTGTCTAGCAATATACACGGCTGGTGCATGGTTTACTATATAAGATAAGGGTTCAGCAAAGTACCGCATTTGTCTACATCTTTGTCATTGATTTCGAAATATCATTATATAGTCCTATTTGCCGACTTTCTTTAGATATAATTTCCATATCTATTGAGTTTAAATCCACAGGGTAATTTATCACACAAATTATAACAATCCATATATTAATTACAATAAATCTAATCTGTAGTCTGTGATAATAAGACTATAATCATGTAGCACATGCTCAGGCGCACTGCTCCAGTGATCCCCACCAATGCAGCCGGGATGATGTCATGACCATCGTACATGTCACTGCTTTAGCCAATCACTTGCCTCACGGTTACATGCCGTACATGCAAGTGTTTGGTTGCAAACCAATGGAAGTGATTGAAAAACCAGAGTGGATCACCGTTGAATCAGCCCTGGAGCAGAGGGGAATCAAACAGGAAAGAAGAGATGACCAGAAAGACTCACAGTACCCAGATCCCATCTCTGGTCCGGTCCTCTGCTGACTTTACTTCTGCGGTCACCGTCTTCGGCCCAGCATCTCCTTGCCACTTTTGTTGCTTCCTGGGCCCCTCAACATCATGAGCGTGTATTATAGGATTACAGTATATTATCTGTGGCCGGCAGATTGGGTCCAACTTTTCCTGGGCGCCTCTGTTGCCTCCTACCTGATTTCAGAATGTTGCTTGGGAGGGGGTTTCGAGTTGGCCACACGTTCTTTGATTGCACTAAATTTTGTCAAGTTTCCGTTAATTGTCCCGATTTGCTTTTTTTTGTAATAAAATATATTTTGTATTGTGGATTATAGATTTTTGGTGAGTGATCTTATTCCTTATACACACTGGGTGGAATTTATCATTCCTTTGCATCAGTTTTCTGGCATAAAATAAGTCACAATTTATGGTGAACATCATATTCGCACAATAATTTGCTACTATTTGCCATTTTTTAGGCCACTCACACTAGGTGGAGAAAATGGGTCAAGTTTAGCCGAAGAATTGAGCCCAGGATATAAATGCCGGTCTCAAAGGGTTTTTCCACTTTTAAAAAAGTAGTCCCCAAAGGACAGTAGTTAAGAATGAGCGGATTGCATTGTGCTACTCTGGTCCACGGTCTGTGCGCTCTGACCGTAAACAGGAGCTGCATGAATTTCCTTACCATCTGGCATGCCAAGCTAGGCTTACGATTAGCTGGACTGACCAGATGTCACCTTTGCACACCACAGATGACATCACGCCAGTCTGGCGAATCAAAAGCCACAGAGGGAACCCGGACCCTCAGGATGTTCATGCAGCTCTTGTCCATGGCCAGAATGCACTGACAAAGACAGGAAGTAGTGGAGGAGAACCGGCATTGAACCCAGGAGGGTGACTACTATCAGATCTTGTTATATTTTATTACTGCTGTCCTTAGGGGCTACTTTTTTAAGTGGAAAACCCTTTTGATAAATTTGCCACTCAGTCTCTCTCTTTATATTGTGCATACAGTACATATTAATACACCTCATCCCTAACTTTGCCATAGTCTTCATCCCAACTCTAACACACCTCTTCAGCCTTTCACTTACAAATGGTGTCTTTCCCTCATCCTTCAAACATGCCTCAATAACACCCATCCTCAAAAAGACCTCCCTCGACCCATGCTCTGTGTCTAACTATCGCCTGACATCTCTTCTCCCTTACGCCTCAAAACTACTGGAACAGCATGAATATCTTGAACTGTCCTCCCACCTATCCTACTGTTCCCTCTTTGACCGGTTACAATCTAGCTTCCGACCGCATCACTCAACTGAAACTGCCCTAACTAAAGTCACTAACGACCTACTAACCGCCAAGAGCAAGCGACACTACTCTGTCCTCATTCTCCTTGACCTGTCTTCTGCCTTCGACACCGTGGACCATTCCCTCCTGCTATAGATTCTCTCATCTCTTGGCATCATAGACTTGGCCCTATCCTGGATCTCATCATACCTAACAGACCGAACATTTAGTGTCTCCCTCTCACACAACACCTCCTCACCTCGCCCCCTGTCGGTTGGTGTTCCTCAAGGCTCACTCTTAGGACCCCTACTCTTCTCCATCAACACCTTTGGCCTATCTGGACCAGACCTCACCTCCTTACTGACCAAAATCCCACAATGTCTGTCTGCTATTTCAGCCTTCTTTTCTGCTCGCTTTCTCAAACTGAACATGGACAAAACAGAATTCATCATCTTTCTCCCATCTCACTCTACCCCTCCACCAGACCTATCCATCAATGTCAATGGCTGCTCGCTTTCCCCAGTCCCGCACGCTCGGTGCCTTGGGGTGATCCTCGACTCTGCCGTCTCTTTCAAACCACATATCCAAGCCCTTGCCTCTTCTTGCCGCATCAAACTCAAAAATATTTCCCGGATCCGCGCATTCCTCAACCATGAAACCACAAAAACACTAGTGCACGCCCTTATCATCTCCTGCCTTGACTACTGCAATCTCCTACTCTCTGGTGTAACGAATGGAAGCGGAGGCAGAGATGGTGAAGTTCACATTTGCTTTTATTTTTAAAGTGGAACCTCGGTTCGGGGGGCTCCGAAGGGGGCGTGACTAGTGAGCCCCGGGCACCCGTAGTAAAGCCCCACAGACAGGGCCAGAATGGAATACCTGGAGGACACAGGTGCTACCTCCAGTTAGACCCCGAACACGTGGCAGCTGTCCCAGCGGGACCAAAAGGGATAACAGTAGTTACAGCAGAGTCCGTAATGAGCCGAGTCCTGGATCCGGGTAGATGGTAAGGAGTCGGTTCCAGTGACCTTCTCACAGTCCTCAGACACAGATGGCTGTCGGCAGAATGGGATGGCTTTCGCCCAGATGGTTGCAGATATAACCAGGAAGCACAGGATACAGATATGCTGTGGAGACAGAGAGCATTAGGAAATGCACAGAGACTGCAGATGCAGCGCAGACAGGTTAGCATGAAAACCAGATGTAGCAATGATAGGTACTCGTTGCTCCGGCGCTCTCCCTATGGAGGAGAGGCCAGACATAGCAGCCAGTGCGCTGCCATTGGTTAATTGCATTTTTTTGAATAATGCATGCCGTCCCTTTAAGAAGGCAGGACAGCGGGCTGGCGGGCCCTAATAGCCTTAGCTACAGATCTCCCCACAGGAGGTGGAGGCAGGAGGGAGACCTGAACGCTGAGCAGCAGCATGAGATCCAGAGGATGCCGGCTGCCGCCCAAGGACAGCACGTAAGGCTCGAGGTGAGTGCCCAGAACGAGGGGCAGTGGCAGACCTGGACACAGCGCCAGGACAGGGACCAGGTGTAACAGTGGCAGACCTGGGTGCCGCGCCAGGACAGGGACCGAGTGTAACATTTGGCCTCCCCTCCAGCACTCTGGCACCACTCCAGTCCATCCTACACTCTGCTGCCCGACTAATCCACCTGTCTCCCCGCTATTCCCTAGCCTCCCCCCTATGCCAGGCCCTTCACTGATTTCCTATTGTCCAGAGGCTCCAGTTCAAAACCCTAACCACGACATACAAAGCCATCCACAACCTGTCTCCTCCATACATCTGTGACAAGGTCTCCCGGTACCTACCCGCATGCAACCTTCGATCCTCTCAAGATCTCCTTCTCTACTCCCCCCTCATCTCTTCTTCCCACAACCACATACAAGACTTCTCCCGTGCTTCCCCCATACTCTGGAACTCTCTGCCGCAACACATCAGACTCTCACCAACAACGGAAACCTTCAAGAAGAACCTGAAGACCCACCTGTTCCGACAAGCCTACAGCCTGCAATGATCCTCGGTCTACTGAACCGCCGCACAACCAGCTCTACCCTCTCCTAGTGTATCCTCACCCATCCCTATAGACTGTGAGCCCTAGCGGGCAGGGTCCTCTCTCCTTCTGTACTTGTGTGTCCCTTGTCTTACACATGTTTATTGTACTTGTCTATATTTCCCCTTTTCACATGTAAAGCGCCATGGAATAAATGGCGCTATATAAATGTATAATAATAATAATAATAATAAATTAATAGGGCACATGAAAATAAGAAACGTACTAACACTTAGAGAATTTTTACTTTTTATTACAGTTTACTCAGCAATTATGATAGATTTTGTGTTCGCATAAATATTGGTCTCTACAGAGTGCTGCTGCGTTTCTCCTTTTGCAAGTTATATATTCATTGCAGTAGGCACCTGTTCGTACTATATGGTGGTGCTGGTCAGGTTTTTT
Organism: Dendrobates tinctorius; assembly: GCF_039654945.1. Classification (NCBI taxonomy): domain Eukaryota; kingdom Metazoa; phylum Chordata; class Amphibia; order Anura; family Dendrobatidae; genus Dendrobates; species Dendrobates tinctorius. The sequence continues at coordinate 45,905,689 of NW_027361684.1, forward strand.
GTTCTATGGAGTAAAACTTAGAGAAATCTGCTTCTGTCTCTTCTAGGAATGAGCGGTATTTAGTGAAGATAGACTTTCCAATTTCTGAGATAGATGACAATTGGTGCTCATAATGTTCTATGGAAAATTGTAACTGGCATTTCTGGAGAACTTGCAGCAGAATGTCTGTTTCTGCCTCAAGTTCCTCCCTCCATCACCCCCCCTCCATTGAATTTTAGAAGCACCAACTGTCATCTCATATCTCAGTTATGGGAAAATCCAAGAAATTAGATTAAATCCAGGAATTAAGGTGAAAGAAGCAGATTTATCTGATAAGATATATTACAATGTTGCTTATTTTTATGTTGTGTGCTATTAACATATGAAATACAAATTACACCAACAGTTACTCTTGGATGGCAAATTCCCATGATATTTTGGGCCTGGGTAGTCACAATGGATGGACGCCATGGTAAGCAAGCCTTGCTGTAGGTGGTGAGCCACATATAAGCTGAAGGAGTGTCGCCATTCTGGTCAAGCTTTTCATTTGCTGTAATTCTGTATGGTTATTTAAATAAAGGGTGGCACAAGCCACAACATTAATGCCAAGATTTTATAACATTGCATGTTTATTGATAGATTGTTTGAATTACTAGGGGAATAGCATGTGCTACATGACAAGTGGCATTACTTACCCTGCATAATGGATGGAAATACCATGTGATCGCCATATCTACAAGTGGAACACTATTGCATTCTCCTGTCCCATACTGTACATAGCTTGGGGGGAGATGCAAATTATGGGTAGAGATCCTCTGAGCAACATATGGAATTTTAATAATAGTTCATATAATATTTATAATAAAAAACAAAGAAAAAGCAATAAAAGGACATTTAAAAATTCCCCGAATAATTCAATTATAGACATAGCAAAAATGCAATGGTATTTACATCTATTTTAGTAGGTGTGTGACTCACGTGGGAGAAAGTTGTAGCACCCTAATAGTACAAACGCATCATGCATTTCAAGTTATGCAACCCGTCTCAGGCTGCTATCAATCATCTGAATTGCTAGCCTAGCATTGCTCTACAGCAGGGATGAGGAATCTTTTTTCAGCAAAGGGCCATTTGGATATTTATACAGTATCATCCTTCGGGGGCTGTACACATAGTGCGCTAACTCCGCCCCAAAGAACATCCTGACGCTGGCACTGGCGTCAGGACATAATCTTTCACTGCACGCGCCTCAGCGTTGAGTAGGGAACATTGCGCGCACGGGCTCACAGAGCAAGAAGAACTTAATGGGTCGGTGGCCGTCAAAATACAGCTGCTGGTCCAAGCAATGCGGCCCACAGAAATCTGCACAGTGACCAAATAAAAGGTCATCAAGGGCCTGAGGTTCCCCATCCCCGCTCTAAGGGAACAGAACCGTTGACCATAGATAACCAAGGTCAATGATTTTGTTTCTAAATTGTTTTTTTTATGCCTAAAATTAACATTGAGATCCATATTATATTATGTGCTGTATACAATGGATATTACATGGCATGGGTGTACACACTATACACAATCATTACATGGCATAGGTACAATGAAAGCTGCATGCTAAGGACCCTGGGGGAAGTAGCTGCCATGTCCCTGGTACGCGCCCTGATATGTATGATATACATGTCTTAAAAAGCCTATCACTATTAATAAATTACATAAATATTTATAAATGACTCTTTTTTATGAGTTAAAATTAGTGTTAAAATTTCACCCCCATGCCATACAAGAAGGAGTGACAGTAATGGGGCATCTCATGAGGATAGAGGAAATATTTGCAGTAGTTTCTGGAGATTCTACCAAATTCATTGTGGCCTGGCCTAATCAAATTTGTTGTCAAGGCTCTCAAGAATTTCAAGAGTATTTTATGTAAGTCATCATGTGGACATGAGATATAGGAGAACACCACGTCATCCGCCCTATTTTTTAACCCTTTATTATTCCTATTTTTCTTTTTTTCTTTCTTCTTTATTTTTTTATGTTGTTTGTTTGCTGTTGTTACAATATTATACTAGGAGTAGATGCCTTCTTGCTGGAAACGAGGAATGTGCAAATGATCATGGCTCCACTGGTTTTGATGGAACTGGTGGAGATACAGTAGCCAAGTTGTCGGTCCCATAGAAGCAAATAAAATAATGATCATACATAACCACAAAGGGGACCATGGCAGTCTCTTTCTTGGGATTAGTAGATCCCCAAGTATTAAATGAAGTTTCTAAGCAATCCCTCTCAATATAATGTGCCAGCCAGAAAAGAAAACGATCCATAGACAAACCAACCCAAGACCAGGTGGACATTTGAAGTCCCGCAAAAATCAAAACCGAAATTTATAGCAAAAGAAAATGTGCCAAAGAATTCCAGAGAATGTCTAGGTGTCTTGATTACCTGATATCTAAGATTCGTCCACCCCTGCATACTAAACATAATCTGGGCCTAGGGAGTATGGGGACATTATATTTTCACTTTCATGTGGACATTATATAATAATTTCACTTACACGTGATATTGCTACATGTGATCTAGATCTAGATATGCCGACCTAAACACTACCGTCATTCATAAAGGTAATTACCATAATTAAAGTGCTTGATAAATACACCTAGTGTGCTTTACTGTATATTAAGTTATCACATCAGCCTTATAATTACTAACATGTGACTCACACAAGATAATCTTGCAAAATTTCCAATGCGTGTTTGCATGGGAAAAAACATAAACCGTACATATGCTGAATACATTTGTTGTGGTTTAGCCTGACAGGGCACACAGTTTAAAGCTTGGCACATTATGATGATGGAAATTCAGTAGAAAATGTAATACAATTAAAGAGTTGGATGTTACCATTCAGACGCATCCAAGTGGAAACTTTCTTCTTAACCTCTTGCATCAGTTCAGTTATGAAAATGAGATATGGAGGACTGGAGCCCTATGGCATCGCATGTACTGTATCTGTACAAACGTTGACGTCCATGAATAGAGTCTATAGATCTATAACATGAAAATGTCTCAAGAATCAGAGATTCTTTTTAAAATGCCTGGTGCCTACAGTGAAACATGGTGGTAGCAGTGTCCTTTTGTGGGGCTGATTAGTGCCCATGGTCCCAAGAAGCTATACTTCATTGCTGGTATCATGCGTTCACAGATATACTGACCTATATTGAATGAGAAGATGCCACCATCACTCCGTTCCCTTGGTAGACGTGCACTTATCCATCATGACAATGATCCAAAGCACACATCTGTTGCATTACCGAAGAACAAGGTAAAAGTGAATCAGTGACCAAGTACGTCTCCTGATCTAATCCACATCGAGCACCTATGGGAAATTCTGAAGAGACAAGTTGTCATCATTCTCCAGCCAGAATCCAGAATGTAAAAGAGGTCGTTCTTCAAGAACTGAAAAAAGTAAATATTACAATATGTCACCAACTCGTTCAACTTGTACATCCCATGCCTAGAAGACATGGTGCTGTCCTTAAAGATCATGGAGGTCATACAAAATAGTTGATGTAGTAGTTTTTGATGTGTGGTTCATTCATTTTTGCATCACGTGATCTGAATAAAACTGAAGATTTTGTAATGAAAAATATATTATCAACCTTACTTTTATGTTAAGGGTTAAAAAATGATCTAAGAAACTCATTTTTGTCCAAATTTTGGAGGGTTTCAGAGAAAATATACCTTAACCCGCAACTGGTGAGGTGGGGTTTGCCACACCCCAGGGAATTTTTGTTCGGCTGCCATTCATTGAAAAATTCTGGTATGAGGATACGTGTCTCACTAGCTTCCATCCATTTCCTTGTCAACAGGATGACGTCAAGCATAACAGAGCTAGCTGTCGCTAAGTGCTGTCTTGGCCTTGCTGAACCCCACATCACTACTCATGTAGTTCTTTTTTACACATTTTCAAATTTTGAAAATGTGTAATTGAATCATCAAAGTATTACATTTTCTGATACATGTGGGTGTCAAAAATTTGTTATACTCATGTGTAATCAATCGCCAATAAGAAAATGATTAAAACAAACGTCATCTTTGTATTTTCTGTAAAAATAATATATTTCTAAACAATGGGGTATAGGAAACCCCACATCACCAGTTGCGTGGCAAAAACTCCACCTCACCAGTTGAGGGTTAAAGATCCATTGATCCATCAGGGGACCATAGCAGGAAACTAGACTGGTCCAGCACCGCCCCCAGGCCGCCTCTTCCTCTGCTGAAGTTGATTGACAGGTCTCTCCCTTGCAAGTACAAAGAAAGAGACCTGACAATCACCTCTAGCAATGTGTGGAAGAGCGTGCCAGGAGCTTGTCACGTCTCTGGCTATGGTCCCCAGCAGGATCTTCAAACTATATTTTCACTAAAACACTGGAGCTTTTTCAGAGAATGTTTTCCTGATTTCCTGTAGCAAAGGGAGGAAACAGACAGTTAATGCTTACAGTATATTAGAAACTTTATTGAGTGCTATACATTACCAAAGTGATATATACAGTCATGGCCAAAAATATTGACACCCCTGCAATTCTGTCAGATAATACTCAGTTTCTTCCTGAAAATGATTTGCAAACACAAATTCTTTGGTATTATTATCTTCATTTAATTTGTCTTAAATGAAAAAACACAAAAAGAATTGTCCTAAAGCCAAATTGGATATAATTCCACACCAAACATAGAAAAGAGGGTGGACAAAAGTATTGGCACTGTTCGAAAAATCATGTGATGCTTCTCTAATTTGTGTAATTAACAGCACCTATAACTTACCTGTGGCACCTAACAGGTGTTGGCAATAACTAAATCACACTTGCAACCAGTTGACATGGATTAAAGTTGACTCAACCTCTGTCCTGTGTCCTTGTGTGTACCACATTGAGCATGGAGAAAAGAAAGAAGACCAAAGAACTGTCTGAGGACTTGAGAAACCAAATTGTGAGGAAGCATGAGCAATCTCAAGGCTACAAGTCCATCTCCAAAGACCTGAATGTTCCTGTGTCTACCGTGCGCAGTGTCATCAAGAAGTGTAAAGCCCATGGCACTGTGGCTAACCTCCCTAGATGTGGACGGAAAAGAAAAATTGACAAGAGATTTCAACGCAAGATTGTGCGGATGTTGGATAAAGAACCTCGACTAACATCCAAACAAGTTCAATCTGCCCTGCAGTCCGTGGGTACAACAGTGTCAACCCGTACTATCCGTCGGCGTCTGAATGAAAAGGGACTGTATGGTAGGAGACCCAGGAAGACCCCACTTCTTACCCCGAGACATAAAAAAGCCAGGCTGGAGTTTGCCAAAACTTACCTGAAAAAGCCTAAAACATTTTGGAAGAATGTTCTCTGGTCAGATGAGACAAAAGTAGAGCTTTTAGGGCAAAAGCATCAACATAGAGTTTACAGGATAAAAAAGAGGCATTCAAAGAAAAGTACACGGTCCCTACTGTCAAACATGGCGGAGATTCCCTGATGTTTTGGGGTTGCTTTGCTGCCTCTGGCACTGGACTGCTTGACCGTGTGCATGGCATTATGAAGTCAGAAGACTACCAACAAATTTTGCAGCATAGTTTAGGGTCCAGTGTGAGAAAGCTGGGTCTACCTCAGAGGTCATGGGTCTTCCAGCAGGACAATAACACAAAACACACTTCAAAAAGCAGGTGGCCAGCAGTGAGTCCAGACCTGAATCCCATAGAACACCTGTGGAGAGATCTAAAAATGGCAGTTTGGAGAAGGCACCCTTCAAATATCAGGGACCTGGAGTAGTTTGCCAAAGAAGAATGGTCTAAAATTCCAGCAGAGCATTGTAAGAAACTCATTGATGGTTACCGGAAGCGGTTGGTCGCAGTTATTTTGGCTAAAGGTTGTGCAACCAAGTATTAGGCTGAGGGTGCCAATACTTTTGTCCGGCCCATTTTTGGAGTTTTGTGTGAAATGATCAATGTTTTGCTTTTTGCTTCATTCTCTTTTGTGTTTTTTCATTTAAGACAAATTAAATGAAGATAATAATACCAAAGAATTTGTGTTTGCAATCATTTTCAGGAAGAAACTGAGTATTATCTGACAGAATTGCAGGGGTGTCAATACTTTTGGCCATGACTGTATATAAAAACTCTTAAAAACACGAAAGGTAGTAGAAAAAGGCTGCGATTCATTTCACTTGCTATTTTTAGCAGCATGAATCACCTGACAGGTTCCCTTTAAAGGGAAACTGCCACCAGGTCTTTGCAACCTTATCTGAGAGTAGTATAATGCAGACAAAGAGACAATGATTCCAATGATGATTACTGGGCTGATTGCTGTAGTTTTAACAATACCGCTGTTTTATCAGCAAGAGATTATCACTAGAGGGCTAGTAAACCTGCTGCCATGTAGTCCTCCATATTCATGAGCTCTATATAATCACACCACCGCCACTGATTGTCATCTTTCTGCCTATGCACAGTGTACACATAAAGCTGCCAATCAGTGGTGTGGGCGGAGTTATACAGAGCTGAGCAATCAGAGAGAACTGCTAGATCTGGAGCAGATAAAACAGCGATTTTATCAAAGCTGCAGCAAGCAGCCCAGTAAGTGACACAATGCTGGAATCAGTGTCTCTGCCCCTACTTCATGCTGCTCTAAGATGGGGTAGCAAAAACCTGGTGACAGATTCCTATTAACATATGTGTGACATTGAAATCTGTTGCATCAAACTGAGATCAACTGTGAATGTGTTCGAATCTCCCAGCAAAAAATAAAATTGTGGAGTGTTACTGCATTGCTTCTACCACTAAATACCCACATCATTTTGTGTGGAGACACCATGTGGCAGAACACAGACTGTCTATGCTCTCTGCCATCTGCATAAGCTCTCAGACTAGAATCTTATAATAAACCCTAGCAGGACAATAGGGATACGTCCATAGCTGACCAGCTTTCAAAAACGTGGCAATATTGGATTAACTTTTACAGGAGCACACAGTGCAAGATTATTTTAAATTATATTGACATTAATGATTGCATGGAGCATAGGTAATCATATTAATTAGTAGCCAAAATATGCCTTACAGGACCGTCAAATAAAAACCAAACGGCTCTGTTCACATTGTGAGGGAAACTGAGACGTTCCTGCGATACCTTCCTAACAAGAAAAGTTCCGGAAAATACTGATTGGATGAGAAGTGCACTGTTTGTCTTGCTCTGGTATTGTGAAATCTTTCTCAATGTTTGTAGTCACTGATGGTATTTCCTGTAAACCCTCAGCCGGTGCTGATCAGGTATCATATTGACAGACGTAGTATTTCCTACACTGACTGCCAGGTGGCTTATAACAATGCTTCTCCATTTTCCAAGGCAGGTCAGGTATCAGCAACAGCCCAGAAAAGGACAATGGGGTTCTCCAGTATATTCTTGTTTACACTGAAAGATTACCATGAATGAGCGCTCGTTTCACCATAATCTTTCCGTGTAAACCTGGTGTCGATCACACGATACGCGAGCAAAATGCTTATTCATTGGGTGAAACTATCTTTTGTGCAGCGCAAAAGATCATCGTCCTCCGTGGTGCATCGTGCTGTGTAAACAGAACCTGTGCTGCCGAGAACAATGGCGGCCTATGTGCACTGAGCGATCTACTCCATATTGTTCGGTGCACATCATTCACTGTGGTCTACCTATGTAACCAGGAAATGAAACGACTGATGATGCGTAAATGTTTACAAATTGGTGGTTATTTAGTGAAAATTTAGCTTAGCTGAACGAGCGCGCCTATGTATGGGAGAAACGGCCAAGATGGCTGACAGACTCACAATTGGCCGTAGCGTCGTTCAGCTATGAGCCCTCTAATGTGTATGGCCAGGGTGCAATATTACAACCTGCGGCTAGTACAGAACCTGAGGCCACATTCACATGTTCAGCATTTGGTGATTTTTTTACCTCAGCCAAAACCAGGAGTGGGTGATAAATCCAGAAGTGGTGAAGTGTTTCTGTTATACTTTTCCTCAGATTGTTCTTCTCCTGGTTTTGGCTCATAGATACTGAGGTAAAAAACTGAGGTAAAATACTGAACGGGGCCTAATAAGGCCTCTTTCACACTTCAGTTTTTTACAATCAGTCACAATCCGCCAGGTTTTGAAAAAAACGGATCCTCAATTTTCTTTTGAGGATCCGTTTTTTTTCCCCATTGACTTCCATTAAAGGTGGATTGTGACGGATTGCCGTCCGTTGCATCCGTTTTTTTTGAGGATCCGCCAAAAGTTCCTGTCCGTCACCATCCTCAAAGATTTCAAAACGGAGCTTGCAACGTTTTTTTCTCTGGCGGATCCTCCAGACACTCATTTAACCCGAAATTCTTTCTGGGTGCCGGACAAAAAAAAAAACACAACAATATTCTCTCTCTCTCGATTCCTTTAAATTTCCTCATTTTCAGGATCCGTCTGAAAACGGATCCTGTGCCATCCGTTCACATCAGTTGAGAACGGATCCGCTAGTCTGACTTTTTGGCGGATTTGAACTGATGCAAAAAACTGAAGTGTGAAAGAGGCCTAATTATGTGTGCAAATGGCCTAACTGTTCTTTTACTTAACCATATAATCTCCTCACAAGCAGTGATTGACTATCCTGCATATCGATCAGTGCCCGTTACCCCTCTATTCACATACATGAGGTAATGATCGAGAACCAACGTCATGAGAGATCGCGCACTAAAGAGTTCACCTGCATAGTGTTACAAATGAATGGTGTAACGTGTTGCTTTTGGGCCCCATTGCAAGAGCTCCAACGGGGGCCCCAATTATTGTAAGTCTTTAATAGTCTTTTTTTCACATGGGACAAAGAGACTAGAGATGAGTGAATTTTGTTCGGATTCGGTTCCGAATACGATCAGAATCGAATATTGTTTTTGCAGTATTCGTTGCACACAGCCGACCGTCATTAGTCAATGGGAGTAGAAATTGCCGAATATGTTCGGAACCGATCATAAGACAAACATTCAGCATGAATATTGTTCGAATATGACTCGAATTTGTCAAAATCAAATTCGGGGACAAAAGCCTAACAAATTCGCTCACCTCTAAAAGAGACCTTTTAAGCCCCCCAAGGTTCTAGGGCCAGGGCATGATTACAACCCCTGCACCTATTATATCTTATAAACAACCAAATTAAAGAATTTTCTCTAATTTCCAGTCAGATTAAACATCCAAAAAAAAGGATAGGCTTTTTTTTTTAGGTAAAATGTTCCTTTCTCCTCATGTACCGACACATCTAGCGACGTTATCGGTTCCTGTACACATAACACCACTTCATTCCAGAGATTCCACTTCACATTCCGTCCAGAGAGCTGAGATTTTATAATGCCTAATGCAGAAGGATTTGGTTGACGGCTCACAAGATGCCCTTCTCCCCCTGCCCCCTAGCACCTGGCACCCAAGGCCGCTTCCTGATTACGACTTCTGAACTCCCTTTCCTTTTTGTGCTGATCTCTTTGTCTGGGTTGTGCCTGTGTTTGTGTAATTGCAGAGTCGTGTTGCTGTGTGATCACCCCTCACCTCCTCCCATCACTCCAGCTAAGGTTCCCTCTGGATTAGGTTCTGCTCTCAGCAGCCAGGTGAAACTTTTGTGTCACATGATCGATACTGAAACAGGTGCGGGAAGGAGGGGTGGAGGGGAAGACGGTGGTTAACCTCTTCCTCATCCTGTGGTCAGCATTGCCTACTGGGCAGCTCTGAGTAATGCCTCCAGCACCAAATTGTGACTCAAATTATGCATTTTTTATTCTTGTCTATTTCGTTATCTTTCAAGGTCACGATACAAGAATTACATATTAACCACAAAAACATATCTTCCACCCCCGGAATTACTTCCCAGCCGCTCTTTCTGCTTCACATCATTTTCTGAACTAGGACTACAATATTTGCAGCCATTTATTAATGTAACGACTAATGTGCTAGTTATGGGAAGGATTACAGTCACCTGCGTGCTATGTGATATTTGCTATGCTACAGGTTTAGCCCAAGCTGCTGCTTTGTTTAAATAGAAAGTGGAAATTCCTGTTTAGATTGACGCTTTTGAACTCTATTCACAATACAGCAAAAGCCAAGTCCATCTCTGCAGGTTCCCATTGTGTCCGGCTCCGGACCCCCGCTCCGATCCCCCGCTATGCAGAGGTTCCTGGACTCAGGACAACTTCATCAACAACGGTTATTTTTTTTTTTACAAGCTGGAAATCTTAATGACTGTTGGCTTCTCTAACCTTATCGTTGTCGGGATCGCTAGTGCATCGCTAAGTGTAACGGTACCCTAAGAAAAGGTCATGTCCTTCAAAAAGACCTTTTCTGACAATTTAACAGGTGCACACTGAAGGTAAAGGTTAAATCTATTGCAAATCTATAAAAGTACATAAAAAAAACAACAAAAACAATGAAAAGCAAATTTTAAAGTATATAATAATTCCCAGAATTATTTTTTCATTTATTTACTTTCCTTCTCTGTTTTGTACGATCCAGCTTGGGATCAACCCTCTTTTTAGGAGATGCAAAAACAGTGTATAGACCTCAGCTGCATTTTTATTACGCCCCATGGGCCATAATGTACGGTTTTTGTTTTCATGCAGCAAACCGGAATGAAATGCGAGTCGTCGCCTTTTTTTTTCTGTTTAATGAATAATGTGAATTCTATGTTCATTTACATACGGTAAGTAAAATAACGGACCTTGCAGTAGCTGGAGCATTTTGTGTGGTTTTTTTTCTTTGTTCATTTGTGATACCTTTTTCTTTTTTTTTGTTTTCAGTGTAAAACAACACTAATCCCTACCAGCTAAAAATAATGTAATTACAGATAATGAATGGGTACAGAAGGTGGGATACACCCTGGAGATATGTCTCTGGGAGAATAAATACTAAGCTATTGTGCCGCTTTGAATTGTGTCTAATAATAAAAAAGATATCACGTCTGAATTATTATAGCATTATTATTATCAAATTTTTCCATTTTTAGGCTGTTTTTTTGTTTGCACCATATTCTTCTTTTACGTTGTCCCTATTTTGAAGGCTTTTTTATCCTTTTTTTGTGGCTGGTTGACCATTTGTAAATTTTGAAAAGGTCTCATGTTGTTTGAGCAAATGTACTCCAGTTTTCCCCTTGGAGCCATTTTTTGGTTTGTCACTAATTTTTGTGCAAATCTTAGCTGCACACGGAATATTTTAAAGGATTGTGCTTTTTGATCTAAAATCGTACAGAAAAAAAGAGAAAAGAAAAAAAAAAGCATCTTTGATTTTGCGCAAAATTGAGCAACTAGCATGCCCTATTCTGAAGAATTTGGTATAAAAAATGCAACAACTACCACAAGGCAAAAAAATAACTTAAAAAAATGCAAATAGTGAATGAGGGCCATCCAAAACTAGTTAATGATCAGAAGAGGTAGAGTCATATGACTTTGATAAGTATTTGATCAGTGGCATCAGTTTTTCCCAGACATAGAGAGAAAAGAAAAAGTTTTTCCACTTTCACATTTTTGTCAGACTGTGAAAATCGGACCACACTCAGATATTATCCAAGTATTGTCCGATTTTTTTCACAGCCCCATAGACTTGCATTGCTGATTTTGATTCGACACTTGGATCAAAACTGGAAGTTTCTCCATTTTTTCTCTCTGACCACTCAGTTCGAGGAAGAAATCGGACGTGTGCAGCCACATAAAATATCATAGGTACAAGTGCTATCTGTGAAAACCACAGATAGCACTCGGATGAGAAAATTGGTCATGTGTTTAAGCCCTCTCTGTGCATAAACAGCAAATATAAAACTATTCTTTATAGAGCAAAATTCATCGTTAAAATATGAAATATTGCTAACGTTAGCAGTAAATGCAGGAATGCAGCCCAATTATAGTTAACATGACCGGTGCAGCCAGCCACATGACAAAACCATGTCATATCACCCGCCGGGAACAGCACAGCCAACATCACTGTAAGGGCAGAGACACACTGGCGAATTTTTCTACAATCCCCACCCCACAAACTTTCACACCCTCGCAGAAATCTTAAACACCTTGACCTACACTCATTCTCTGAATCCCTTCTCCCTCTCATAGATATAAGTTCATAACACAATGCGGATGACGCTGCCGCTCTATATAACACCACAATAGCTGTAGCTTTGGAATCCGCTGCCCCACTTACACATACCAAAGCTCGCAAAATCAACAGACAGCCCTGGCACACCAGCCTGACCAAAGAGCTGAGGCGAGCTTCCAGGGCTGCTGAGCGCAGATGGAAAAGATCCCACTCCAACGAGCACTTCTTCGCATTCAAACAGTCCCTCACTACTTTCAAGACCACACTCGCCACAGCTAAACAAACCTACTTCTCATCTCTCATATCCTCCTTGTCTCACAACCCTAAACAGTTATTCAACACCTTCAATTCTCTCCTCCGCCCCCCAGCACCTCCTCCCTCCCCACTCATCTCAGCTGAAGACTTTGCCTCATTCTTCAAGCAGAAGATTGATAACATCAGAGAAAGTTTTGGTCAACAACCCCCAGAACCCTTCCTCCCGACTTCCCAGCCCTCCACCTTCAAAACCAACTTCTCCACCATTACAGAAGATCGACTCTCCACTCTACTCTCAAGATCACATCTCACCACCTGTGCACTCGACCCGATCCCATCCCACTTCATACCAAACCTCACCACAGTCTTCATCCCAACCCTAACCCATCTCTTCAACCTATCACTAACAACTGGTGTTTTCCCCTCAAGCTTTAAACATGCCTCCATCACACCTATCCTCAAAAAGCCCTCTCTTGACCCATCCTCTGTATCTAGCTATCGCCCTATATCACTTCTCCCCTACGCCTCCAAGCTACTGGAACAACACGTCTACCTTGAACTGTCCTCCCATCTCTCTTCTTGCTCCCTCTTCGACCGCTTACAATCTGGCTTCCGGTCACACCACTCCACTGAAACTGCCCTTACTAAGGTCACCAATGACCTCTTAACCGCCAAGAGCAAGCGACACTACTCTGTCCTCCTCCTCCTGGACCTGTCGGCTGCCTTTGACACAGTGGACCATTCCCTATTATTACAGACCCTCTCATCCCTCGGCATCACAGACTTGGCCCTATCCTGGATCTCATCATACCTAACAGACTGGACATTCAGCGTCTCCCACTCACACACCACCTCCTCACCTCGCCCCCTATCTGTCGGAGTCCCACAAGGTTCAGTCCTTGGGCCCCTGCTGTTCTCTATTTACACCTTTGGCCTGGGACAGCTCATAGAATCTCATGGCTTTCAGTATCATCTCTACGCTGATGACACACAAATCTACATCTCTGGACCAGATATCACCTCCCTACTAACCAGAATCCCTCAATGTCTGTCCACTATTTCATCCTTCTTCTCCGCTAGATTTCTGAAACTCAACATGGACAAAACAGAATTCATCATCTTTCCCCCATCTCACGTGACCCCCCCTACGAACCTATCAATTACAGTAAATGACTGCCCACTCTCCCCAGTCCCACAAGCTCGCTGCCTCGGAGTAATCCTTGACGCTAATCTCTCCTTCAAACCACATATCCAAGCCCTTTCCACTTCCTGCCGACTTCAACTCAAAAATATTTCACAAATCCGTTCATTCCTCACCCAAGAATCTGCAAAAACCCTAGTCCATGCCCTCATCATCTCTTGCCTTGACTACTGCAACCTCCTGCTCTGTGGCCTCCCCTCAAACACTCTCGCACCCCTCCAATCTATTCTAAACTCTGCTGCCCGACTAATCCACCTGTCCCCCCACTATTCCCCAGCTTCTCCTCTCTGTCAATCCCTTCACTGGCTCCCAATTGCCCAGAGACTCCATTACAAAACCCTAACCATGACATACAAAGCCATCCACAACCTGTCTCCTCCATACATCTGTGACCTCGTCTCCCGGTACTTTCCTGCACACAACCTCCGATCCTCACAAGATCTCCTTCTCTACTCCCCTCTTATCTCCTCTTCCCACAATCGCATACAAGATTTCTCTCGCGCATCACCCCTACTCTGGAACTCTCTACCACAACATATCAGACTCTCACCTACCATCGAAACCTTCAAAAAGAGCCTGAAGACCCACCTCTTCCGACAAGCCTACAACCTGCAGTAACCACCGATCGACCAAACCGCTGCACGACCAGCTCTACCCTCGCCTACTGTATTATCACCCATCCATTGTAGATTGTGAGCCCTCGCGGGCAGGGTCCTCTCTCCTCCTGTACCAGTTATGATTTGTATTGCTTAAGATTATTGTACTTGTTTTTATGTATACCCCTCCTTACTTGTAAAGCGCCATGGAATAAATGGCGCTATAACAATAAATAAATAATAATAATAATTTTTCGTCCGAGAATCGGATCGTAAAACTTGCCCTGGCCGGCACCTCTCCTGACCTGAACTTGACAGCTGCATAGTAATCCATCACGCTGTCATGCTCAGGTCAGGAGAGGTGCCGGCCAGGGCAAGTTTTACGATCCGATTCTCGGACGAAAAATTCGCCAGTGTGTCTCTGCCCTAAGGCCTGGATCACACAGGCGAGGGATACGGCTGAGTCTCGCATGTTGATACCCAACACTGCCGCCGGCACTCAGGAGTGGAGCGTGCGACTCCGTGTGTTGCTATGTGGCCACACGCTTCACTCCTGAGTGCCGGTGGCAGTGCCGGGTGTTAACATACAAGACTCCGCCGTATTCCTCACATGTGTGATCCCAGCCTAACAGTGCTGCAGTGGGAGGTGAGTTCCCAATGTTTTTTTATTTTCTATAAGGCAGTGAATTGATTAAGCAGACATCCAACCCCTTTAAGACTGGCTTCACACGACCATATTTCACAGCGAGCATCATCCTATTTGCATAATAAAGCCAGTCCTTTGTCTTAATTGAAAGCGCTCTGTAGAAAAAAGCAAGCAGTGTCTAAAATCAGCTCAACTCCACGTTCAGTCTGCACCTTCACAGCGAGAATGTGCGCCTTTTTCTTCTTATTGCACCTAAACATTGACACTGGATGAGCACAGTGTGGGACCCCAAATGTCAGTGTGACCATACACACAATGTGGCTGCAGGTGCCCTCTGATGCCTTGCTCCTGCTTGTCTGTGGCTGCCATTCAATGCACCCAGAAGTGTAGCGAGCAAGCAGCTTAAGTGCGGAGGAGAGGGCGCTGTGACACGTGCATGCTGTCTGCTCACTCCAACACCCATTCCTCCTCACTAAGGCGAAAGACAGGTAAGAATCAGATGTCAGAAAGTGTCCACATTGACATTTGGATTTTTCAACAATTAATTAAACTGTATATAGCCTGGTATGATTGTGTAATAACCTGCAGGAACATGGGATGTAGTCACGCACGTGGAGGCAGAGCAATGGTTAAACAGATTTATTTACAGGGAGTGAGGGATTGTAGGGTGATGGCGAGGAATGGGGCAGAACTGGAAAGTTGGCAGGGTAGGCGAGAGATGAACGGGAGTCTAGTAATTAAGAGGTTAAACTTATCGGACTGTAGTCTTCTGTTGTGAGGGAGTACAGGGTTCCAACGGTGGCATCGGCAACAGCGGCGCAGGTCATCTCGTCACAGTCTCTGACAGGTGGGAATCCAATGGTGGCACCAACAACAGCGGCACATGCAGTATCTTAAGTCTCTGTCCATGAGAAAGAAACAGCCTCTGGGGAAAACAACAGGATGCTGGGCGGTGAGCGGGGGTCCTGCTCTCACCACTCTTAGCCAGAAGTCCACACTCAGAACATGTCACCGCATTGACAGTGCCGCACTCCTTGGTCAGTCCAGCTACTACTTTCAGGGACTCAGATCTGTCATTTCGCACGCCGGCCTGCATGCACTAACGATTGTCAAGGGAGTCTCCTCCGGTCACGGAGGCTGGCAGGTTCACGTTTACACAGAGGGCGCTCACCGCGTACTGTTGGTCTGTCTCAGTCCTCAACAGGACTCTTTTGAGTATACGATCACTCTTGGCAGAGCGGGTGCTGTACTCACTGTCTCCTAGCTTACGGAACCTGGCTTAGCTCCGCATGCTCCGCTCTGCTGGCACAGCTCCACACACTCCGCTCTGCTGGCACGGCTCCGCACACTCCACTCTGCTGGCACAGCTCCACACACTCTGCTGACACGGCTAATTCTCCCAGCACCACAGCTCCTATTCCGGGCAGCAGCAGAATGGCCTGTCACTCTCTGGAGAGGGAAGCAGAGCACGCTCTCCTCTGCTCTACGTGCTTCACTTGGCGCCAACTCCTGCTGCAGTGCATGCTTTTTCTCCTTCTCCCCCTGGCGTCAGCGTGCTCTCTCTGGGCTCTCCCTGCCCCCTTCTGCCAGCAGGAAACTCCGTCTCTCCTCTCCTTCCCTCCTGCAGCAGAGGAAGGTCCGCCTCCCTCAGGCTTCCCCCCAGAAACAGAGGATGCAGCCCCTTCAGTTCTGGTCCAGGCATGCAGGTACCCATGGTCCGGTCCACCGCCTTACAATTGTATAGGGGCTTCATCCTTTATCTAATTTTTATACAGCTTATTTTGTGGGTGCCAGAATCCATTTAAAGGGGTTGTCCGATCTTTTTCTAAAAGGCTCTTGAATCCTCAAGTTGCAAGCACTGTGTTCTGTCAGGATTCTCCAGTGGCTATGTGACTCCTTTCTTCTTTTAGCTGCAGCCAGAGGGGTTTATTAGCTGCTTATTCCCTCTTCCTGTTTATAACACATGCATACTCAGCAGAGTGAACATGAATATAGGGAGGCAGGAGGTACAATATAGTTTGCTTGGCCAGCAGCTATCTAAGTTGTATATTCTTCTTTGAACAGTCCTAGTGCCACTTCAACAACTCCGTAACGTAGCAAGTTATTGCTCCTAAAATGATGCCAGGAAGAGTGGCTGGTTCTGTATTCCGCCAGATACTATTATAGAGATACTTTTTAATTCTTACTTATTATTATGCTTAATGATATAGGGCCATCATATGCCAAAGCATTTTACTAACATCATCATCGCCGTCCCCACTGGGACTTTGGGACTCACAATCTACAGTTGTATGAAAAAGTGTTTGCCCCCTTCTTGATTTCCCATTCTTTTGTCACACTTAAATGTTTCAGATCACCAAACAAATTTAAATATTAGAGATAACACAAGTAAGGAACAAGTAAACACAAAATGCAGTTTTTAAATTAAGGTTTTTATTATGGGAAAAATACATGCAAATCTGCAAGGCCCGGTGTGAAAAAGTCATTGCCCCCTAAACCTAATAATTGGTTGGGCCACCTATAGCAGCAACAACTGCAATCAAGCGTTTGCGATAACTGGCAGCGTGTCTTTTACAATGCTCTGGAGGAATTTTGGCCCACTCATCTTTGCAGAATTGTTATAATTCAGCCACCTTGGAGGGTTTCTGAGAATGAACCGCCTTTTTAAGGTCTTGCCACAGCATCGGATTAAGATCAGGACTTTAACTAGGCCAATCCAAAGTCTTAATTTTGTTTTTCTTAAGCCATTCAGAGTTGGACTTGCTGGTGTGTTTTGGATCATTGTCCTGCTGCATAAGCCAAGCACGCTTCAGCTTGAAATCATGAATAGATGGCCGGACAGTCTAGTTCAGGATTTTTTGGTAGACAGCAGAATTCAAGGTTTCATTTACCACAGCAAGTCTTCCTGGTCCTGAAGCAGCAAAACAGCCCCACACCTTCACAAACCACCACTATATTTTACTGTTGGTATGATGCTCCTTTTCTAAAATGCTGTATTACTTCTACACCAGATGTAATGGGACGTATATCTTCCAAAAAGTTCAACTTTTGTTTCGTCAGTTCACAGAGTATTCCCACAAACATCATAGGGATCATCAAGATGTTTTCTAGCAAAACTGAGAGCCTTTATGTTCTTATTGTTCAGCAGGGGTTTTCGTCTTGGAACTCTGCTATGCAGGCCATTTTTGTCCAATCTCTTTCTTATGATGAGGTCATGAACACTGTCCTTAACTGAGGCGAGAGAGGACTGCAGTTCTTTAGATGTTGTTATGGGGTCTTTTGTGACATCTTGGATGAGTCGTCACTGTGCTCTTGGTGTAATTTTGGTCTACCGGCAACTCATGGAAAGGTTTACCACTGTCCCATGTTTTTGCCATTTGTGGATAATGGCTCTCACAAGCTTGAGAAATGGCTTTATAAGCTTTTCCAGACTGATAGATCTCAAATACTTTGTTTCTCATTTGTTCCAGAATGTATTTGGACCGCCGCATGATGTCTAGCTTTTGATGATCAATTGGTCTGCTTCACTTTGTCAGGCATGTCCTATTTTAGTGATTTCTTGATTGAGGACAAGTTTGTCAGTAATCAGTCTTGCGTGTGGCTACATAATTTGAACTCAGCTTCCCAAAGATGTGATAAACCACAGTTAATTTATGTTTTAAGGTAGGGGTGGTGGGGGGGGCAATCACTTTTCCACACAGGGATCTGTTTGGATTTTTTTTTCCCTTAATAATAAAGACCTTCATTTAAAAACTGCATTTTGTGTTTAGTTGTGTTATTTTTGTCTAATATTTAAATTTGTTGATCTGAAACATTTAAGTGTGACAAACATGCAAAAGAATAGGAAATCAGGAAGGAAGCAAACACTTTTCCACACAACTGTACATTCCCTATCAGTCTTCTGACTGTGATAGGAAACCGAAGAACCTGGAGGAAACCCACACAAACACGGGAAGTATATTCAAACTCCTTACAGATGTCCTTTTAACCCAGGACCCCAACGTTGCAAAGCAACAGTGCTAACCACTGAGCCACCATATTGCCATAAAACTTATATTATAATCCCATCTGCTTATTGAAAGAAACTCTCATTATTGTCCACCCCTGGTGACCGGCATCTTTGCACTGTTTGCATTCCTTGTTGTTTCGAGGAAACTGAAAAGTGAAGGAAAAAGAGCCAAATATCACATCATGTACTCATTATACTGCCCCGAGTCCAAAGATAGTGCTTTATCGTTTCATGATGTCGGAGAGGCTGCATGAGTCACATTCTCTCTAAATGAGGGATTCCAGCTCCTACATTGTTTCCTCTATCAACAGAATGAAAATTAAAATATAGCTGACACTATATGTACCAATGTCAGAGTCTATCTGACTAATATACCAGAAAATCACATTTTATAGGGGTGCAATGAATACGCTTATCTCACCCTTGTTGTTTTCTCAACATGCTTTAATATAATACTACCATCTGGTAACTGCTTTAAGACTGTCAGCTATGAGATCACATTGCTACGCTTAGGTTTTGCCTTCCAGCTGATATGTCTTTTAGCACAGATGATGTGATGTGGAATTACCAGGATGGTACATCATACAAGGTTATATAAGGTCCTGTAGGATGACACTCTCCATAATGTATACATACCGATAGATTCTTTGCTGTAAATCTCTAACTACACGTCAGATCAGCTTTTTCAGAGATATCACCTTGAGTCTATCATGTTTGGGTCACAAAAAACCTTTTGGCTGTCTAAAACTGATAGGTGTGGCAAGCTCTGATAGGAGCCTTTACTTCAGAGAGATTACAAAATACGAAGGGGCACAAAAAAAAACGAGAATTATTTTCTGTAGGCAAGTGGGTTGGCGGTGCTGCCCACTCCCACTAGGTACGCATACTAGACACTCTCCCTCCTCAGTTGGCCAAGAAGCATTCACGAGAAACCATCACAGCGGAGAGAGTGATAGTTTTCTCATGTCCCACCCAACACTCTCGGCTATTTTGCAATAGCAAACTTTAAGGAACAACCCGCCAATATCAAATTCTGCTTCCTGTTAAATGACCAGAGGGAGAACCGTCTGAAAGTGTGTCAGGAATTGAAAGAACAGGCACAAACTGACCCTGATTTTTTTGTCAAAAGTGATCACAGGAGGCAAATCTTGGTGTTACACGTTTGATCCTGAAATAAAACAGCAGTCCAGTCAGTGGAAGACAGATTCATCGGCCATACCAAAACAATATGGCAAGTGAAATCAAATTTGAAGTCAATAATGATTTGTTTCTTTTACATCAAAGGAGTCGTTCACGTTGAATTTGTTTCCCTTAGCACCACAGAGAGCCAACATTACTATCTGCAAGTACTGAAGCGATTTCCTGAGGCAGTGAGAAAAAAAATTACCTGAATTGTGCCGATCGGTGGACTGGGTGCTTCATCATGACAACGCGCCTGCCCACACAGTGGTGATAATCAACCAGTTTTTGAATAAAACATTTTAATTTTTGTTTTTTTTTGAGTGCCCTCCTCATACACCAGGTACAGCTCTGTTACAGAAAAGTTCTTAAGGATACAAGGTTGCATCTCCAGAGATCCAAAAGAAAAGAGTACTTTAGGCTACGTTCACATGGGTCACTGAACCAGTCATGTCCGCAAGTTGCAGCTATGACTGACCCAAGTGCAGCAACGTGTGCACTGCCGCATAGAGGTCTGCCTGATATCTACATGTAATAGCCAGGTCCACAAATTGACTAAAGCATGCTGCTATTTATTTTTCACCTGAAGTACACAAATAACCCAATCAATCATGTAAATAACGCAATAACATGGGCTAAAATTGGGTACGTGTGCTCTCCATTCTCGATACAGACCACACGCGGACCAAAATGACTCATCTGTCTGAGGCCAATTGCCCAGTCTATGAAACATGGATTGTGCTTGGACAGGAAGATTTGACCCGACCACGAAGTCTCTGGACCTAAGCTAGCTGCTTCATATGTTCCTCTAAAGAGACATACACAGGGTAAAGCCCCCGTTACACACTGCGATATCACTAGCAATATCGCTGTAACGTCACCGATTTTGTGACGTTATAGCGATATTGCTAGCGATATCGCTGCATGTGATACTTACCTCCGACCGGCTCCCCCGCTGGTTATCGCTGATCGCGCGAGAAGCTCCTGGACCATTCCTCGTCGGCCACTTCCTGCGGCGCCGACGAGCGACGCGTGGAGCCGGGCGGGAGGACGCAGGATCGCCGCGTCTGACAGGTAAGTAGCGATCCCCGTCCCCAGCGATGTCGCTGGTGAGATCTGCCTGAGTGGCAGCTCACTAGCGACCACCTAGCGATGCACCAGCGATCCTGACCGCATCATATCGCTGGTCGGGATCGCTGGTGAGTTGCTAGGTGTAACGGTACCCTAACATAAGAGTGGAAACAAGCTATTAGTGGGGGTGTCAGGGGTCAAACTCAAACTAATCTGATAGAAGAAGGGATCACTTGCTGATAAATACTGTAACAAAGATGTGATTACAGAGCATTGCTCACGTGTTTCGAGAGATCTGTTACACTAAAGGTACTGTCACACTAAGCGATATCGCTAGCAATATCGCTATAACTTGTGACGTTATAGCGATATTGCTAGCGACATCTCTGTGTCTGATACTTACCTCCGACCGCTCCCCCGCTGGTTATCGCTGATTGCTCGAGAACATTCAGGACTGTTTCTCGTCGTCAGCCTCCTGCGGCGCTTCCTGCTGTGACGACGAGCGACGCGTGGAGCCGGGCGGGAGGACGCAGGATCGCCTGGTGTGACAGGTAAGTAGCGATCCCCGTCCCCAGTGATGTCGCTAGTGAGATCTGCCTGTGTGGCAGCTCACCAGCGACCACTTAGCGATGTACCAGCGATCCTGACAGCGTTATATCGCTGGTCGGGATCGCTGGTACATCGCTAAGTGTGACAGTACCTTTAGGGTCTCAACTGTTAGATCCCCAGCTATCAGCAAGTAATTCCCTATCCCATGAAAAGGTGACAACTTGTTATTTTAAGAATATCGCTTTATAAAAAATAGTACATTCATGAGAGCTCTCAGTGGAGGTTGAGCATATACTAAGTTTGGCAATGGCCCTTTTTGATTTATGTGTATGCCCCAGAACTGCAGACTCCTGCCGCTCACATGTTACCAGCCCCTAACTGGGACTTTGACAATAATCTCCCTATCCTATACCTTGAAACTTCTATTGAGTATGGTTTGAGAAAGACCTATGGTTAGGTCGAAACGTAACCATATAACACTCACATCTGGAATATCTCCTTTCTTTGCCGTGTTTCACTATTTGATCTATTGAAAAATTCAAATAATTAAAAAAATCAAAATAATTTTTTCAAAGACTCTTTTGCAAGAATAATTCATTTTTGAGTGCAACTGTTCATTTATTGACTTTTGACTGTGGTTTATCCAGGCTCAGTCAGCACCTATCTCCATAGCAAGAGTGCGCGTCTTTTCTCTTCTACTACCAGCCCATGGCTGCACATTGCTCTGCCTGATAAGAAGGTGACGCTGTGTGAGTGGCTCTTTGCCCAATTCCTCACATTCTTGGCAAAGTAGCACTCACAAATCTCATGTCTACATTGCTCAATTGCTAAGAATAAAGAGATAGGTGAAGACTCTCCTCCCTCACCAGTTATGTTATTTAGTGGGTACATGTACCACCCTTTGTTTTAAAGTGGACCTTTCACATGTTTGAGCTTGTTAAACTGGGCTCATCATGGAATAGTGGCTGCAGAGCTGAATAAAACATAGTTTTTGTTTTTTATTTTCTCCTCTCCATTTCAGAGATATAAGGTTGTAAAGTTTAGTCTACAATTCATGTTAAATTTAACATGGGCATTACCACAGATTTGTCTGTGGGGTGTGTACTTCTTCCCATGCATGAGATTGACCAATCATAAGCAGGCAGCCTCATGCAGAGGAGAAAACAACACACCCTCCTCCTCTCTCCTCTCATTGATCTCTGCAGATACAGTGTATTTCTCATGTCACCGCAGTCAGTGTAGAGTGACAGCACTGTGAGATGAGATCTGCAAGGGTTTGTAATGATACATAACTCAGCTCAGCTGCATCTCTACACAGTAGTTGCACAATAAAATAAAAAATGTTTTCCTCAACTTTGCAGCCACTATTCCATGATCAGGCCAAAGTAACATGCTCAAACTAGTGAAACCTAGCACTTGCCATGAATGTGAAATTTTTTTACTTGGTGAAAATCATGCTGTTCTCCTGAATCTGGCATAGTGTTTTGTTTTTGTTTTGTTTTTTGTTCAGGCATCTCTCCATACTTCAAAAATAGC
This sequence comes from Dendrobates tinctorius, assembly GCF_039654945.1. Lineage (NCBI taxonomy): Eukaryota > Metazoa > Chordata > Amphibia > Anura > Dendrobatidae > Dendrobates > Dendrobates tinctorius. The sequence goes on from NW_027361684.1 coordinate 45,928,792, forward strand.
CCCTCTCTATAGGTAACTCCAATATTTTTAGCCAAGTGGGCATGGTCCTCAAAAGGGAAGACTTATCTCTCCTCCTTGGTTAAAAAGATTAGATTTACATGCAGGGAAAGGAGCTTTGTCAAAACTCAGGAAAGGAAATTATGCCAGATTAAGGAGAACAACACCAATTAAACCAGTTCAAAACATAATTATTAATAGCAAGTAACAGGTCTCCTTTAAAGAGATTTCCTATTGGACCTAATGATGGTATATTGTAAGGATCAATTACAGATGTTGGCGGTTTGACTTCCAAAATCAGAACTTGAATGAAGCTGTGCTGCAGTTCGCCGGACACTGGATGGATGTGACACAGTGTCCAGAAATCAGGTTCCCACCAATCATAAAATAAGTATCCTCTTAACATCTTAGTTACCTGAATCACTGTTATACATGTTTACAAAGTGGACCATTATTCAGATGGCCACAATGTGGATGCATTTTATCATGTGAATTATGGCTGCAAGGCAGACCCAATGAGAGTTATATAACATGATCTCTAGGCTGCTGTGAAAATTGGGTCATTTGGCTCGCAATCAAGCCAGGGATTGACATAAAATGAATGATAAAATGTGCTTACATTGCCACCATGTGAACGAGGCCAAATATTTATATGTAGAATTTTCATTAATAATTTGTTCATTGATATCATATAGTTTTGGAGGTATTAGAAGCTGTGTATATGCACATACACACTAAATTTAAAAATCTGCACACTGTAATCAAAACAAGGTTTTTTTTTCTGTTAATGTAACCTAATGCTAAGACTCTTACTGTCGCTCTTATTCATTCTCGTCTGGACTACTGCAACTCTCTTCTGATCGGTCTCCCTCTTACCAAACTTTCTCCTCTCCAATCCATCTTGAATGCGGCAGCCAGGGTCATATTTCTGTCCAGCCGCTTCACCGATGCCTCCATCTTATGCCAGTCATTACACTGGCTACCTATTCGCTACAGGGTCCAGTATAAACTCATCTCTCTCACCCATAAAGCTCTCCACTGTTCTGCACCGCCTTATATCTCCTCTCTCATCTCTGTCTATCGCCCTACACGTGCCCTCCGTTCTACAAATGACCTAAGACTAACATCCCCCGTAATCCGAACCTCGCACCTCCGTCTCCAAGACTTCTCTCGTGCTGCTCCAGCTCTCTGGAATGCACTTCCCCAGACGATCAGACTGATACCTAGCCCTGACCTATTCAAGCGCGCTTTGAAAACCCATCTCTTCAAAGAAGCCTATCACATCAACTACTCAGCAAGCTAACTTTGCCCTGTTCCCTCCTTCCAAATATTATTCTGAATCTGCACCCTACTATTCATCTGTCTCCACACCCTTCATGCACATAACTGCACTTGATACTTGTCTATTGCACTTAAACACACGGGCTGATGACCGGATCATGCAGCTTTATATGAAAATCCCTATTATAATTGCCAGACCTGAATTAACAAGCATTTCTCACCTACTGTGTCCCCCCATTTCCTTGTAGATTGTAAGCTTGCGAGCAGGGACCTCACTCCTAATGTCATTGTTTGAATTGTCTTAACTTGTATTGAATTTATTGTCTGTACATGTCCCCGCTTAATTGTAAAGTGCTGCGGAATATGTTGGCGCTATATAAATAAAAATTATTATTATAATTATTATTAATGTGTATTATAAATAAGAGCTCCCTGGTGGTAGAAAACTGAATTACAAGGCAATTACAATTTCGAATTATCAGAAGCACCAGTGACATCTAGTGGAAAGGCTGTAAAAACTTTCACATATGTACAGCTTTGGAGCACCTACAGACACTACATTTCTAAGCATCTGAAGTGCAAGATCGCCTTTACACCAGGCTGACCACAACATTTGTGCAAAACGGGTGATTCGGGAGGGCTGCAACCTAGGGGAACTCATGTCAAATATTGTACCAAAAATTACAAAAATGTGTTGGTTTAATATTAAAAAGGAAAGAAAATAAATAGGGAAATACCAATATCACCCTATGTACTTTTTTCTGAATTCGACATCAAAATCTAATGGCTCTACTGTGAGACTTTAGAAAAAGGCACATTGATATTTTTTAAAAGAGTTGTCCACCACTCAGACAACCCCTTGTCAATCAGCATGTTTGCCACACAGCAAAATAACACCACAGATACTCACCTCTTTTGGTGGCACCATTCCAGCGGTGTCATCACTGGCTCTCCCAGAGATTGTGTAACATTGTTATGTCATGCAATCCCTGCAGCCAATCAGCGCTGGCTTTACTCTCCCCACGTTCAGACAAATCAGGATGGAGGTCCATGGGAAGTGCATTATACTATAAGAAGGCCTATGAGGAGTGCTGAGATGAGCGGATGCTCAGAGCAGTGGAGGTAATGAGGAGGAAAGGTGAGAATTGTATTCTTTATGGGGAATGCATTATAATGTACGGAGGCCTATGGGGAGTGCCATATACTATATCGAGGCCTTTGGGGAGTGCATTATACTATATGGAGGCCTATGGCGAGTGCATTACACTATATGGAGGACTATGGGGAGTACATCATACTATATGAAGGCCTATGGAGAGTGCATTATACTGTATAGAGGCAAATGGAGAGTACATTATACTCTATGGAGACCTATGGGGAGTGCATTATACAATATGGAGGCCTGTGGAGAGTGCATTAAACTATATGGAGGCCTATGGGTATTGCATTATACTATATAGAGGAATATGGATAGTGCATTAAACTGTATAGAGATCTATGGTGAGTGCATTATACTATATATATATATATATATATATATATATATAAGAAATTTCACTGAATCCTACATGTGTCCAACCTCTATCATTCATCTTTGCAGCATATATAATGGTATTTAACTATTTCTAGCAATTTCACTGAATCCTGCATGTGTCCAACCTCTATCATTCATCTTTGCAGCATACATAATGGTATTTAACTATTTCCAGCAACTTCACTGAATCCTGCATGTGTCCAACCTCTATCATTCATCTTGGCAGCATATATAATGGTATATAGTTATTTCAAGTCACCCTGCTTGTCCCCTTATGCTATTGAGGTCAAGTAACTTTTCAAAGTGGTTTATGATCCATGTAGGCCTGGACACTTGTTTATCTGCTAAATACATTTATTGTGTCCTGCTGTCCTAACTTAGTTTGATTGATTGCTAACGAGTAAGGAGAGAAAAAAAGGAAGATCTTAGAACTGGCCTTCTATAAATTCAGAGCTAGCCTGGGGATGCATTTACGCAGGGGGGCATTTATGTACATGTAATCGAAGTACATGTATCAAAGTACTGGCAGTTATAACATGGCAGTTAGACAGGGCAGGAGACAGGTAAGACAAATAAATAAATCTATTACCTGTACATTTGGACTACCACAAATAATTACCATATGCATTTGTATAATTTATATCCTGGCCACTGCATTCACACACATCCACCGCCCTGGCATTAACTCTCTACACTCCGTCCATATTGGCCCCTCACTCCTTTCCTCTCCTATGTATAGCACTCACGCTCTTTTCACATTGCTAAACAGCACTGATCCATTCAGTCCCACCATTCAACATCAGAGACGCTCTCACAAATCACTTAACCATCTGCTCACTCTTTCTATCCTCCTTCTCCTAGTCGCAGGAGACATTGCTCCCAACCCTGGTCCCCCATGTTATAGAAAGTCAAACCCCCCCAGCTGCTACACTCAGAAACCCCTCTAATCTTATTAATATTCCCAGTCTGCCATCTGTCTCTCTTAATTGTGCCCTTTGGAATTCTCTCTCAGTGTGTAACAAACTCTCCTTCATTCATGACTTTTTCCTTTCTTAATTCTCTTAACCTTCTGGCTCTTACTGAAACCTGGATCCAGCAGTCAGGCACTACCGCTGCTGCTGCTCTTTCATACGGGGGACTACACTTCTCTCATACCCCAAGATCAGACAATAGAGCAGGTGGAGGCGTTGGTCTGCTCCTATCACCAAAATGTACCTTTCAGGTTATCCCTCAAGTACCCTCACTTGTCTTCCCTTCTTTTGAGGTCCATGCCGTCAGACTCTACACCCCCTTCTCCATGCGAGTGGCGGTGGTATACCGTCCTCCCGGCCCCTCCCATCAGTTCCTGGATCATTTTGCCACTTGGCTTCCACATTTTCTCTCCTGTGACATCCCTACCCTCATCATGGGCGGTTTCAACATCCCCATTGCTCTCCCCCTCTCCCCATCTGCTACTCACCTTTTATCTAACCTCCTCGTTTGGCCTTTTGCAGCTTACTAATTCTCCAACGCATGAAGACAGAAACTCCCTCGACTTGGTCTTCCCTCGGCTTTGTGCAATGGATGATTTTGCAAACTCCCCTCTCCCGCTCTGACCACAACCTTCTTTCATTCTCTATCAAGAACTGCCTGGCTGCTCAGGTCACCCCCACTGTCCATATTTATAGAAACATACAGGTCATTAACACCCAGAAACTTATGAAGAACTTGCAGTCTTCATTGGCCCCTGTCTCCTCCCTCTCATGTCCTGATTCTGCATGGAAGCATTACAATGAAACACTTCAAAGTGCCCTGGATGAATTTGCACCTCCTATACATAGAACACCACAACGCAGACGGCAACATCCCTGGCACACCCTGCAAACACATTTCCTGCAGTGGTGCTCCAGGTGCGCCGAACGTCTGTGGAGAAAATCCAACCTACCAGAAGATTTCATCCATTATAAGTTTACATACAACACTGCCCTTCACGTCTCCAAACAAACCTATTTCAACACCCCCATCACCTCACTGTCCAATAACCCTAAACGTCTCTTTGACACTTTTCATTCTCTACTCAACCCAAGAGTACAGGCCTCAACCACGGAGCTTCAAGCTGACGATCTGGCCAATTACTTCAAAGAAAAAATTGACCAGATCCGACAGGAAATTATCTCCCAATCACCTCATACCATGCACTCTCCTCCCTCCCTCACTGCATCTAGTTCACTCTCTGATTTTGAACCAGTCACAGAAGAAGTAAGCAGGCTCCTTGCATCTTCTCGCCCAACCTCTTGCACCAGTGACCCATTTCCGTCACATCTACTCCAGCCCCTTTCCTCTGCTGTCACCCCTCACCTAACTAAAATATTTAACCTCTCTCTCTCTTCTGGTATCTTTCCCTCCTCATTTAAGCATGCCATCATGCATCCGCTACTTAAAAAACCATCCCTCGACCAAAACTGTGCCGCTAACTATAGACCTGTCTCTAATCTTCCCTTCGTCTCTAAACTCCTGGAACGCCTGGTCCACTCCCGTCTTATCTGCTATGTCTTTGATAACTCTCTTCTCGACCCTCTCCAATCCGGTTTCTGCTCTTTACACTCTACTGAAACTGCCCTCACTAAAGTCTCTAATGATCTACTAACAGCTAAATCAAATGGTCATTACTCCATGCTAATTCTCTTGGATCTCTCTGCAGCATTTGACACTGTGGATCATCAGCTCCTCCTCACTATGCTCCATTCCATTGGCCTCAAGGACACCATTCTCTCCTGGTTCTCCTCCTATCTCTCTGACCGCTCCTTTACTGTATCTTTTGCCGGTTCCTCCTCCTCTCACCTTCCCCTTACTGTTGGGGTTCCTCAAGGATCGTTTCTAGGCCCCCTCCTCTTCTTGTACACTGCCCCTATTGGTCAAACAATCAGTAGATTTGGTTTCCAGTACCATCTCTGTGCTGTTGACACCCAATTATACGCTTCTTCTCCTGACATCACGCCAGCCTTTCTAGAAAACACCGGCGATTGTCTAAACGCTATGTCTAACATTATGTCCTCACTATATCTGAAACTGAACCTGTCAAAGACTGAACTCATTGTGTTTCCTCCCTCTAGTAATGTACCTATACCGGACATTGCCATTTCTGTGTGTGGTTCCACTATTACTCCCCAGCAACATGCCGGCTGTCTTGGGGTCATACTTGACTCCGAACTTTCCTTTGCCCCCCACATCCGATCACTGGCTCGCTCTTTTCATCTGCACCTCAAAAACATTTCTAGAATTCGACCTTTTCTTTCTTTTGACTCCTCAAAAACTCTTACTGTTTCTCTTATTCATTCTCGTCTCGAATATTGTAACTCTCTTCTAATCGGTCTCCCTCTTACCAAACTCTCCCCCCTCCAATCTGTCTTGAATGCTGCTGCCAGGATCATATTCCTCGCCAATCGTTACACCGATGCCTCTACCTTGTGCCAGTCATTACACTGGCTACCCATCCACTCCAGAATCCAGTACAAACTTATTACCCTCACCCACAAAGTTCTTCATGGCTCAGCACCACCTTACATCTCCTCCCTTGTTTCAGTATACCATCCAACCCGCGCCCTCCGTTCTGCTGATGACCTGAGGTTAGCATCCTCAATAATCAGAACCTCCCACTCCCGTCTCCAAGTCTGTACACGTGCTATGCCAATTCTTTGGAATGCACGTCCCAGGTCAATACGATTAGTCTCAAATCCCCACAATTTTAAGCGTGCCCTGAAAACTCATTTATTCAGACTGGCCTACCGCCTCAACACATTAATCTAATCTATTCCTATGTGGCACAGCCAAAAGTTTTTACCATAACCAGGTTCCCCGCATCATGTTCCCACATGCTTTATGCATCCATTAGCTCTCTGCGTCTGTACTGTTACACACTTAATATTATGGCTGGTCCATACAATCAGGGTAACTGTTACCACCCACCTTTCGTGTCTCCCTTTTTTCCTCATAGATTGTAAGATTGTGAGCAGAGCCCTAATTCCTCTTGGTATCTGTTATGATCTATGTGATTATTGTTATGCTGTAATGTCTATTGTCTGTACAAATCCCCTCTGAAATGTAAAATGCTGCGGAATATGTCGGTGCTATATAAATAACATGTATTATTATTATATGGAGGTCTATAAGGAGTGCATTACACTATACGGAGGCCTATGAGGCGTACATAGAATCATAGAATCGTAGAGTTGGAAGGGACCTCCTGGGCCATCTGGTCCAACCCCCTGCTCAAAGCAGGATTCGCTAAATCATCCCAGTCAGATGTCTGTCCAGCCTCTGTTTGAAGACTTCCATTGAAGGAGAACTCACCACTTCTCGTGGCAGCCTGTTCCACTCATTGATCACTCTAACTGTCAAAAAGTTTTTTCTAATATCTAATCTGTGTCTCCTCCCATTCAGTTTCATCCCATTGCTTCTAGTCTTTCCTTGTGCAAATGAGAATAAAGTTGATCCTTCTACAATGTGACAGCCCTTTAGATATTTGTAGACAGCTATTAAGTCTCCTCTCAGTCTTCTCTTTTGCAAACTAAACATTCCTAAATCCTGCAACCTTTCCTCATAAGACAGGGTTTGCAGACCGGTCACCATTCTGGTCGCTCTTTTCTGAACTTGCTCCAGTTTGTTGATGTCTTTTTTAAAATGTGGTGCCCAAAACTGGACACAATATTCCAGATGAGGTCTGACCAAAGAGGAGTAGAGGGAAATAATGACTTCACGTGATCTAGACTGTATGCTTCTGTTAATACATCCTAGAATTGCATTTGCCTTTTTTGCTGCTGCATCACACTGTTGACTCATATTCAGTCTGTGATCTATTAGTATACCCAAGTCTTTTTCACATGTGCTGTCACTTAGCCCTATTCCTGCCATTCTATATATGCTTTTTTCATTTTTATTGCCCAGATGTAGTACTTTGCATTTCTCCCTGTTAAAAACCATTCTGTTAGTTGCTGCCCACTTCTCCAGTTTATTTAAATCTTTTTGAATCCTCTCTCTCTCTTCTCTAGTATTAGCTATCCCTCCTAGCTTTGTGTCATCAGCAAATTTAATCAGTTTACCCTCAATTCCTTCATCTAAATCGATGATAAAGATGTTGAACAATACAGGGCCCAGGACAGAGCCCTGTGGTACCCCACTTGAGACATTCTTCCAACTGGATGTGCAGCCATTTATGACCACTCTTTGGGTCCGATCACTAAGCCAGTTATGAATCCACCTAACAGTTGCCTTGTCCATTCCATACTTAGTCATTTTTTCAATAAGGATTGTATGAGAGACTTTGTCAAATGCTTTGCTGAAGTCAAGATATACTATATCTACAGCATTTCCTTGATCCACCCAATCAGTGATACCGTCATAGAAGGAAATTAAGTTAGTCTGACATGACTTATTAGTTACAAACCCATGCTGACTCTGTTTAATCACTTCATTCTTATCCAGGTATTGACATACATGTTGTTTAATAATTTGTTCAAAGATCTTTCCTGGTATAGAAGTCAGACTCACCGGCCTATAGTTGCCTGGGTCCACCTTCTTCCCCTTTTTGAAGATAGAAACAACATTTGCTCTTCTCCAGTCTTCTGGTACTTCTCCTGTTCTCCAAGAATTTTCAAAGATTATGGAGAGGGGTTCAAAAATGTCTTCTGCTATCTCCTTCAGTACTCTGGGGTGTAATTCATCTGGACCTGGAGACTTGAATTCATTTAGGTTAGCTAAGTGTTTCCTCACTATCTTTCTGTTTATAGATATCCTGGATTCTTCTATTCCCTTAATAGGACAATGAATAACAGTTGATGTTACATTTCCTTTCTGAGAGAAAACAGATGCAAAATAGGAATTTAAAAGTTCAGCCTTCTCAACATCCTGTCTTACCATTTCATCATTTTCATCCTGTAAAAATCCTATAGCATCTTTGACTTTTCTTTTACTTTTGACATATCCCCAAAATCCTTTATTATTGCTTTTGACATCTCTTGCAAGCCTCAATTCATTTTCAGCTTTAGATAATCTGATTTGTGCCCTGCAGGTTCTGCAGACAGCATTATATTCTTCTTTAGATATGCCTCCCTCTTTCAATTTTATAAACATTTTTTTCTTCCTTTTTAGCATGTGCTTAAGTTCTGTGTTCATCCATCCTGGTTTCCTTAAATGCTTCCTATTCTTCCCTCTTTTCGGAATTGTTAACAACTGTGCTTTGAGAATTTCATTTTTCAAGATTTCCCATCCTTCCTGGACATTTTTGTCTTTAAGGATATCCAGCCATTGGATCCCTCCAATTCTCTTTCTGAATCCCTTAAAATCTGCCTTTCTGAAATCTAACCTTGACGTCTGAGTCTTCACAGGTCTTCCGCCTCTAGTTATCCAAAATTCTAAAATAGCATGGTCGCTACCTCCTAGGGTCCCAGCCACTATTACCTCCTCAACCATTTCCTCCCTGTTTATAAGGATTAGATCCAAGGTAGCAGTTCCCCTTGTTTTCTCCCTTACCTTTTGGAAGATAAAGTTGTCAGCAAGAGAGGATAAGAATTTCCTTGACCTGTATATTATAAGCAGGACTACAAGATGCATTATCCAATATGAAGGACTATGGGGAGTGCATTATATTATATGAAAGCCTATGGGCAGTGCACTATACTATATGGATGACTATGGTTTGCATTATACTATTTGTACACTATGAAAAGTGTAGCATGGAGATCTATGGGGTGCACCATACTATATGGAGGTTATTTAAGGGGCCATCATACAGGGAGGGGTTCATCATACAGCGTGGGGATTGCAGTGAGGGAGCAATCACACAGAGTGGGAACTAAAGTGGGGTCTTTTTATAGTGTGGGGGCCATCATACAGTGGTGAAGCCATCAGTTTGGGGGTTACTAAGAGGTCAGCTAAGGGTACCGTTACACCTAGCGATGCACCAGCGATCCCGACTAGCGATATGATGCGGTCAGGATCGCTGGTGCATCGCTAGGTGGTCGCTAGTGAGCTGCCACTCAGGCAGATCTCACCAGCGACATCGCTGGGGACGGGGATCGCTACTTACCTGTCAGACGTGGCGATCCTGCGTCCTCCCGCCCGGCTCCACGCGTCGCTCGTCGTCACAGCAAGAAGCGCCGCAGGAAGTGACCAACGAGGAATGGTCCAGCAGCTTCTCGCGCGATCAGCGATAACCAGCGGAGGTATCACATGTAGCGATATCGCTAGCAATATCGCTGCAACGTCACAAAATCGGTGACTTTACAGCGATATTGCTAGCGATATCGCAGTGTGTAACGGGGGCTTTACAGTGCGGGGGCATTACATTGTGTATAAGAGAGCATCATACTATTGTAGGGTTTCACTCACTCAGCTGTGGTTGAGGTAGGCACATGAAGTGGTTTTATTAAAACATCCAGACCAGGCATCTATTAAACTAAGACTTGAAAATATTGACCCGTATGTTGGCTAATAGACTTAATCAGTGGCTACCCTGGCTTATTAGGAAGGATCAAGTAGGCTTTGTCCCTTTTCGCCAGGGAGGGGACAACACCAGAAGGGCGATAGATTTGATTGATGTGTCCAACAAAAATACAACACAAACGCTTATTTTAAGTCTAGACACAGAGAAGGCATTTGACCAACTTAGGCTAGTTTCACATTAGCGTTTTTTAGCGCTGCGCTTTGTGCGCAATAGAAACGCATACAAAAACGCATCATGCGTTTTGCATGCTTTCGCGTTTTTTAGGCGCATGCGTTTTTACCAGTTTGTAGCCATGTTAACTCTTAAAATGCATGCAATTTCAAACGCAGGCGTGCGTATGTCCATGCGCACGCCTGCATTCCCATAGATTGCAATGTTATTTTTGTGGAATCCGTGCGCTAGCATGCGCATGCGTTTTTTTTACGCCGTTGGATGGACCCAAAAATGCAACAGGTTGCGTCAGGCGCGCCTAGGCGCACACTACAAAAACCGCATGTGCACGAAAATGCATACGTGCGCATGCAAACGCTAGACCATGCGCCCACCATGTTAAACATAGGGGCGCATGGCGCATGGAAGAGCACGAAGCGCAGAGCTAAAAAATGCTAATGTGAAACCAGCCTTAAACAACTTTTTGGAGAGAAACACGTAAGTTTTCATTTTCACATTCAAATGCTATAAACTTATGTGAAGCACCAGTGGGTACAAAAAAGTCACTACACCCCTGGTTGAATTCCTTGAGGGGTGTAATTTCAAAAATGGGGTTAATGGTGTCTCAGCTATATTTAAAAATGGGGCTGTCAGAAAGATGAAACTAGACTTTGATATTAAAGAATGATGGTGAGTTATAGTTAAAAGCGGTCTTTTCATTTTTTTAATTTTTATTGTTATTTATTTATATAGCACCACTGATTCCATGATGCTGCGAGAAGGGGTTACAATCAAAATACAGATATCACTTACAGAAAACAAATTAACTTTGACAGACTGATACAGAGGGCAGAGGACCCTGCCCTTGCGGGCTTACATTCTACAGGATGGTGGGGAAGGAGACAGTAGGTTGAGGGTTGCAGTAGCTCCGGTAGTGGTGAGGAGGCCACAGGGTCATTGCAAGCTGTAAGCTTTTTTGAAGAGATGGGTTTTCAGGTTCCATCTGAAGGATCCAAACGTGGTGGTTAACCGGATATGTTGGGGCACAGAATTCTAGAGGATGGGGGATATTCGGGATAAGTCTTGGAGGTGATTGGGTTAGGAGCGAATAAGCGTGAAGGAGGTCTTGAGAAGACTGGAGACTACGTGAGGGAAGATACTGAGAGATTAGTTCGGAAACATACGGAGGTGAACGGTTATGGATGGCTTTGTAGATCAGTGTTAGTAGTTTAAACTGGATACGCTGGGAAATTGGGAGCCAGTAAAGGCATTTGCAAAGAGGAGAAGCAGGAGTGTAGCGAGGAGAGACATTATTTTGTTGGGCAGCAGAGTTAAAGACAGACTGGAGGGGTGGAAGTGTTAGCAGGGAGGCCACAGAGGAGGATGTTGCAGTAGTCAAGGCGGGAGATGAATAAGGCATCTGGGTCAGAGAGGTAGATCTGAGTGTCAGCAGTATAAAGATGGTGCTAGAAGCCTTAGGACTTTATGAGTTGTCCCAGGCCAAGGATATAGATTGAGAAGAGAAGGGGTCCTAGGAGAGAGCCTTAAGGGACACCAACAGAGAGAGGGCAAGATGAGGTGGTAATGTGGGAGTAGGAAATGCTAAATGTGCGGTTGGTAAGGTATGAGGAGCTTTTTCTTCAGACAGCTACTTTTTCTGACTCCCCTATAATCATGCATGCTCTGCTGAACATGCATGTTTGCATTGATGACAAAAAGAGAAACAATCCTTTGCCAGACACCATTGAATGCCAGTCGTATCCCATAGGGAAACCAAGGATTCAACAAGTCTATTCCTTCCTTCTCGCTATATCCATCACCAGGATTTCTCCTGGGCTGCCCACATACAGAGAGTTGGCCAGTCCCACCCATATTCGTGTGTTCAACTTTCCTCATTTGATTAATTTCTCACCCAGGGTTCTTGGGGTTTTTAAACGATGATCAAGACCTCTCACTTATACAATAAGGAAAACACATTGATTTCAGCCTGCTCCAAGAAAAAGCACATCTTCTGAGCCAATCTACAAGAAGCCACAGGAATTATGGACTTCTTTACCCACTTCCCCCTATACCAGGCGTACTGGAGGCAGGACTGGTTTTAGCATTGGGAATCGCTGATGTCATGGTTTTGGTTATTATTGTGTTTCTAGTAAAACCCTATAAAGAGCTTCAGACGTCAGATAAGGAGAATGTGCGCTGGACGAGGTCAGATCACTGCTGATCGAGGCCTCTGAAGAAAATCTGGTTGCGGCTCCTCCCCATAGCGGTTTTCTCCTCCCTACAGAACGTTTGCGAATGCAGCCAGTAGGACTAGCTGTATTGCAGGACATGCAGAACCACCATAAAAGATCTACACAGCTGTCTAGGAAGGTCCCGATCCTTGCCCGCTCCTCTCCTGGCATTCCCTTGGGCCCCTGCCAGTATCCGAACTTCTTGAGCAGACAAGGGTATGTGAGATCACAGGGCCATACGACCACAACAGGACGTCGTCCAAAGTCTGGCTCTGTCCATGCTATTCCTGCTATAAGGACATGACCACTGCTGTCAATCAATGGTCGCAGCGGTGACACATCGGTCACAAACCTATCCTTACCGAAAGAGAGCGCTATGAAGCGCAGAGAACGCTCAGTGCCAGAATAGGAGTGATGGGAGTCAGCAGGCTAGTGTGCATGTGGCTATATGTGAAGGACTATGAATACGACAATCCCTTTCCTTTAGGATTTCTTTATTACCAATTGCCAGGACCCTGGGCCATCCTGAGACCCATGGAGCTGCTTCAGTGTCAGGTTATACCTACCGCCTGTCAGTAAGACTAGACTATGGGGTGTCATGTACTGTAGTCATGGCGAGAGCTGTGCGCTGCTCCTTTCTTTCCATGACACTATTGCGCTGAGCTAATAGCTATGGATACTGCCTTACAGCCCTGCGCATGCGCTTATATATCCCTTTAGTCACAGATCCCCTCGCACATGCGCTCAGTTGCCTCTGGCTCTGCCAGTAGTAATCATGATTCCTTTGGTTCGGTACTGGCAAGATCATGTGACACGAGCGAAGCCCCACCTACTCCGTCTGTGACCGCTGTAGAGACTCCGTCTACCCTCGGTGCCTCAGCTGTCACCGGCCGCAATAGACCCACAGAATGCCTCCACTGGTGTGTCACGTGTCCTCCGGGGGCTGCCGGACCTGGGGACTCTTAACGAGAATCGCACTGGGCGCCAGACCTTCTACTCTAACACACTGTAAAAGCCAATGCCATGGCGGGTGAGTGCGTGATGACGTCATCACGTGGCGCAGGCGTGCAGTAATCCCGTGTCACTTGCATTCATGGCAGAAAATCTTTTCACAGATAAGAATGTGGTTGTCAAAGATGTGCGGAGGTGCGGCGCCCCCTGCTGGGCTCAGGCTCGTGTCTGTGGCATGTGCAGACGTGCGGCGCCCCCTGCTGGGCTCAGGCTCAGGCTCGTGTCTGTGGCATGTGCAGAGGTGCGGCGCCCCCTGCTGGGCTCAGGCTCGTGTCTGTGGCATGTGCAGACGTGCGGCGCCCCCTGCTGGGCTCAGGCTCGTGTCTGTGGCATGTGCAGACGTGCGGCGCCCCCTGCTGGGCTCAGGCTCGTGTCTGGCATGTGCAGACGTGCGGCGCCCCCTGCTGGGCTCAGGCTCGTGTCTGTGGCATGTGCAGAGGTGCGGCGCCCCCTGCTGGGCTCAGGCTCGTGTCTGGCATGTGCAGACGTGCGGCGCCCCCTGCTGGGCTCAGGCTCGTGTCTGTGGCATGTGCAGACGTGCGGCGCCCCCTGCTGGGCTCAGGCTCGTGTCTGTGGCATGTGCAGACGTGCGGCGCCCCCTGCTGGGCTCAGGCTCGTGTCTGTGGCATGTGCAGACGTGCGGCGCCCCCTGCTGGGCTCAGGCTCGTGTCTGTGGCATGTGCAGACGTGCGGCGCCCCCTGCTGGGCTCAGGCTCGTGTCTGTGGCATGTGCAGACGTGCGGCGCCCCCTGCTGGGCTCAGGCTCGTGTCTGTGGCATGTGCAGACGTGCGGCGCCCCCTGCTGGGCTCAGGCTCGTGTCTGTGGCATGTGCAGAGGTGCGGCGCCCCCTGCTGGGCTCAGGCTCGTGTCTGTGGCATGTGCAGACGTGCGGCGCCCCCTGCTGGGCTCAGGCTCGTGTCTGTGGCATGTGCAGACGTGCGGCGCCCCCTGCTGGGCTCAGGCTCGTGTCTGTGGCATGTGCAGACGTGCGGCGCCCACTGCTGGGCCCAGGCTCGTGTCTGTGGCATGTGCAGACGTGCGGCGCCCCCTGCTGGGCTCAGGCTCGTGTCTGTGGCATGTGCAGACGTGCGGCGCCCCCTGCTGGGCTCAGGCTCGTGTCTGTGGTATGTGCAGACGTGCGGCGCCCCCTGCTGGGCTCAGGCTCGTGTCTGTGGCATGTGCAGACGTGCGGTGCCCACTGCTGGGCTCAGGCTCGTGTCTGTGGCATGTGCAGACGTGCGGCGCCCACTGCTGGGCTCAGGCTCGTGTCTGTGGCATGTGCAGACGTGCGGCGCCCCCTGCTGGGCTCAGGCTCGTGTCTGTGGCATGTGCAGACGTGCGGCGCCCCCTGCTGGGCTCAGGCTCGTGTCTGTGGCATGTGCAGACGTGCGGCGCCCACTGCTGGGCTCAGGCTCGTGTCTGTGGCATGTGCAGACGTGCGGCGCCCACTGCTGGGCTCAGGCTCGTGTCTGTGGCATGTGCAGACGTGCGGCGCCCCCTGCTGGGCTCAGGCTCGTGTCTGTGGCATGTGCAGACGTGCGGCGCCCCCTGCTGGGCTCAGGCTCGTGTCTGTGGCATGTGCAGACGTGCGGCGCCCCCTGCTGGGCTCAGGCTCGTGTCTGTGGCATGTGCAGACGTGCGGCGCCCCCTGCTGGGCTCAGGCTCGTGTCTGTGGCATGTGCAGACGTGCGGCGCCCCCTGCTGGGCTCAGGCTCGTGTATGTGGCATGTGCAGACGTGCGGCGCCCACTGCTGGGCTCAGGCTCGTGTCTGTGGCATGTGCAGACGTGCGGCGCCCCCTGCTGGGCTCAGGCTCGTGTCTGTGGCATGTGCAGACGTGCGGCGCCCCCTGCTGGGCTCAGGCTCGTGTCTGTGGCATGTGCAGACGTGCGGCGCCCCCTGCTGGGCTCAGGCTCGTGTCTGTGGCATGTGCAGACGTGCGGCGCCCCCTGCTGGGCTCAGGCTTGTGTCTGTGGCGTGTTCTTTATTCTGTGCTGAGCTGTTATTAGTACAGGGACAGAGCGGAGAACACGTGTACAGTGCAGACCCTGGTGACCACCGTTGGGGGTCATAGGGCGCTGTTAGCTAGCGCCGCCTTCATGTTTCAGATCCTATGATATATTACTATAGAAAACTGGGGAGCAAACACATGCGCAATAGGGGTCTAACTGGTAAAAACGGTGACAAACCAATGGGGTGCCAAGTCACCTGTTGGGGTTGCACAAAAAGCACCATGGACTACAACTTAAAGGGAATCTGTCACCTCATTTTTGGCCTATGAGATGCGGCCATCGCCATCAGGGGCTTATCTACAGCATTCTGTAATGCTGTAGATAAGCGCTGGATCTAACCTGGAAGATTAGAAAAACGAGTTAGATTATACTTACTGGGGTCCGGTCTGATGGGTGTTGCGGTCCGGCGCCTCCCATCTTCTAGCAATGATGTACTACTTCTTACTTCTGCCGCGGCTCCTGTGCAGGCGCACTGCTCTGCCCTGTTGAGGGCGGAGTAAAGTACTGCAGTGCGCAGGCACCGGACCTCTCTGACCTTTCCCGGCGCCTGCGCACTGCAGTATTTTACTCTGCCCTCGATAGGGCAGAGAAAGTACGCCTGCCCAGGAGCTGCGGTAGAAGTAAGAAGTAGTACATCATTGCTAAAAGATGGGAGGCGCCGGACCGCGACACCCATCAGACCGGACCCCAGTAAGTATAATCTAACTCGTTTTTCTTATCTTTCAGGTTACATCGGGGGGCTTATCTACAGCATTACAGAATTCTGCAGATGAGCCCCTGATGGCGGTGGCTGCAGCTCATAGAGCAAAAATGAGGTGACAGATTCCCTTTAAGTCAGCAGCAGCAGAGCATGGGTCTGGGGATCGGGGAAGAGATTCAACAAGTGGAGGAGAATACGTGACAAACCTGCGCTGCTGAAGGACCCAGGATGTCGGCTTAATAAAATCGTTTATTCTGAACAGGTTTAGCAGTCAACGCGTTTCAATGTCACACAGGACCCCTTTATCATAAGGTTTTTGTCCTGAAGAAGGGGTCCTGTGTGACCTTGAAACGCGTTAAATGCTAAACCAGTTCAGAATAAACGATTTCAAAGAATTAATCCGACATCCTGGGTCCTTCAGCAGCGCAGGTTTGACACGTATTCCCCTCCACTTGTTGAATCTGATCTTATGATTGAAGAGAAGACCTGCACTAAGCTGTCGAGAGCCCTGTCCACACTGCGCCGCTACCATCGGTTATACACATAGAAGTGCGCGCTCGAGGATCCGGATGCCGCAGTATGGCAGAGCGCAGCGAGCAGTGCTGTCACACAGCCAAAATGTCAGCAGCCCCATGTCCATGCACTGCACCCCTTCATGTCACATACAGGAGCTTTTCTCACATCCCAGGCTACAGCCATATGCGTAAATACAGAAGTGTCAAGTCTCCGCAGACATCACAGCTTCCACTCTTCGGGGAAGGATTTCTGTAACATTTTGGAGGTGTCTGTGGGAATTGGTGCGCATGTATCTATAGTATTTGTGAGATCAGACACTGCTGTTGGAGGAGAGAGCCGGGCTCACAGTCTCCATTCTAGTTCATCTCAGAAGTGGTGCATGGGGTTGAGGTCAGGTTCTCCCACGCCAAACTCCCACACAGTACAGCTGGAGTGACAGAGGCTTCAGATCTACAGACTCATTTACATATTCACTGAAATTCTGATTTCTTGGGAATGGAGGATCAGACTGGCCATGTAAAGGTATTACTAGACTTTGAAAGAGCTCTATGCATAGAAATAGTTTGGGGGAGAAATCCTACTTACAGATTATGTGTAGACTGAGCCAAGGGAACCTGGCTGTAAATGGTGGGGGTCAGTGCTGCCCCCTAGGGATCACATACTTCTCTTCTATCATGTGGATAGCTGATATGTGTTTATAGGACAACCCATTTAACATGTTATATTAAATATGAAAAACAAAGTTGGAATTTCTTTTTTTTCCATTCCCCAAAATGGTGCCAATAAAAACTACAACTCTGCTCCTCAAAACAAACCCTCACAAAAAGGGGAAAATGTTTACTCAATCTTGTAGGCTCTGAAGGCCCAAGGTCAATTGATTGTTTGGCTGGAAAAACCTCTCCTCGCTCCTCCATGGGCAGGAACGCTCGGTCGAGTGCTCATTTGCTCGTTACGGTTGTGCCTTTTCTCAGAGGAAAACACAAGTATCAGCCCTTGCAAACCCAACGTTCTGAGTCCTTCTTTCCTCTGACATAATCTATCGGGGGTGAGTCTGGAGGCCTCTGTGCACATTAGACTGTTGGCCAATGAAGGTTTGGCCAAGTATCGTCAATGTGTATGGGGCCTTATAAGGTAATATTATGTCAGCATTTAACCTTTTTGATGTTTCACAGGGACTGTTTCATTTACAGATGAGCTAGTTCTGCTCCCATTGTGCCTCCAAGTGTCTACCCTGTAAGTCGATAAGGTTTTTGACAATGTCCATGCTGCATGAACCTTGATGGAGGACATCTAGAGGAGCACAGTGTAGGTTGTCATATAAATTTGTGGTTTATGAGTTAACATTCAACCTTCTTTTCCAAAAGTTGAATGCATTTTAGTGGCTTATGCTTTGAAATATCTTCTCCGGCAGCCAAATTTAACAATATATTTGTTTTGTACTTACAGCATTGTCACTTTGTCCTATGACATGTATGAGGGAAAGGCACCTGGACCACCCCTTGTCTTGCTTCATGGATTGTTTGGTAGCAAATCAAACTTTCAGTCTATTGCTCGAGCTTTGGTGCGCCGGACAGGTAGAAAGGTAAGTGCTTGTCACTTTACCATCAAAGTCTCCAGAAAGCCGTTCTCATATCTCAGGTGTGAAATAGGGAATTGGAAAGGGTCTACAGCATAATTTAACATGATATAGATCTCAATCCAGCAGTTCTTGTCAGATTACACTAAAAAGTTGACCATCATACTATTATGTTCAGAAACATAGGCAACACTGATAAAAAGCATCCCAAGTTATATGCTTTGGACTCTGTGTAATTGAAGTCTGTGGGAGTATGTATGAAATATGTTTTTCTTTGCTTCAGACGTAAGCCACCAACAGCGCAACGTGGTCTGAACTGAGACTTAAAGCTTTGGTTGGGTTCAAGTCAGTCATTTTTTTGGAGTAAAGGTTGATTGGCAGAAATCAGTTCTTTCCCATCTGTCGCCTTCATATAGTCAAAGCCACACTCAAGATGTCTGTGTACCAATAGCTGACAATTTTAAGTATTTTGGGAGTATTGTTTCTCAAAATGTAGAACAATTTTATTGCTTTTAACATTGATCCTCTAATAGCAGAGACAGGGAGGCAACTGAAGTACAAAGAACATCTCACTCTGACCCTTAGGCTAAGTGCACACGTACCGGAAATCTCGCAGAAATTACCGCGAGAATTCCAGAATTCCAGTCCGCGGGAAAATCGCATTTCTCGTTCGCCTTATTGGGGGACACAGAGACCATGGGTGTATGCTGTGCTGCCACTAGGAGGCTGACACTATGCACAAAAAAAGGTTAGCTCCTCCTCCGCAGTATACACCCCACCGACCGGCAGGGAATTCCTCAGTTTAGCTTAGTGTCAGTAGGAGGTGGACACGGGTCTTTCATTAGACCCATATCTACCTCGTTGTGCGTCGTTCCTTTTCAGGTTCCCGGAGGGATACAGTGTGAACAGTCACAACTGTACTCCCACAAAGAGACTATGAGTACGGCGTGTACTGCCACCCCGTATCCTCATAGGTCTCTACAGCAGGACCAGGAGACCGTACACGGATGTGTGTCAGGCGATCCAGATGGTCCTCGTCCCCCGCCTCCCACCCACTCGCCTACCAGAGCCTGTCGGTTGGATGAGGCGCGGATACTCTTCGTGACAACACACACTGGATGAAGGTACCTTTATTATAGTGACGGAGGGTAAGTATGAGGCCAGGGTCCCATTCTCCTCGGCAGCCCCAGAGGTCACTGTGGCGGTACTGTGACGCCTCCGCACCGCCCGCGCTTCCCGGCGGCCGCCGCATTTAATTCAGGCCCCGGCTTCTCGGCCTGTTCTGCCGCAACTTGCCCCCAGTGCATTTCTAGGGGGGGGGGTTTCTCCTTTCCGGCCCCAGCGAGCCTCAGGAGCGGTCACCGCGGCAGTGCTGCGGGGCCTCCGCGCCGCCCCGTGCTGACAGGCGGCCGCCTCATCTAATCCAGGCCCCGGCTTCATCTTGGGCCTTGTCCTGCGTCGCGGCCACGCCCCCCGCCTTCTTTCTCGGGCGGGCTTTCCTCCCGCCCGCTTTAAGCCTGCCCACCGCCTTCTCCCCTCACGCCAAGTCTCCCCGAGGCGGCGCTGTCTCCACCCACCCCAGTCTGGATAGGACGGCGCCATTTTTAACATCGGCGGTTAGCCCCGCCCATCTTCTTCCTCGGTCTCTGCAGGGAAGTGCGCGCTTCCTGCTCTGTTCTCAGGCTGCCGCCATTTTCACAGCCTGTCAGCCGGACGCTGTCTTATCTGCCGTGCCCCCTGCAAGCCCAAACAAGCCGTGCACTTCATTTGCTGGAAGCTGCGACAGGACACCGGACCGTGAGTAGCTCTGCGACTGCAGACTGACACCCTCCTCTACCTCCTGTCCCCCAACCTTCCGGCACTGCCTCAGTGACTGTCCGTCAGTATGTCTAATTCTAAGTCTGACCGCTCTCGTCCTCCTGCCTCCTCTTGCACCTTAGTTAAGTACTTTGCGTGCTCTTCTTGCAATCGCAAACTTCCCTCAGGTCAGTCCACTTCCCTCTGCCTGGATTGTAGCAACCCTATTCAGCCTGACGCCGACCAGGAGCCATCTAGGGCCCCAGGCGAGAGTGAACCCCCCCCCCCATGCCTGGCTGGGCCTCGTCTCTATCACAGTCAGTGGCAGACCTCACCAGGGTGTCTCAGACCCTAGTAGCCGTCCTGGATAAGCTGCCCCTGGACACCTCTACAGGGTCCAGCAGGTCCCGAGAGATTCCATCTGAGTCGGCCAGCGATAGTCGCAAAAGACCCAGGCAGGATCCCCAGCCGGATTCCTCTCCTCGCCCCATGTCACCACATAGTCCTTCTCGGCAGCATCCCTCCCGGGCCTCCTCTCCCGAGTCAGGTGAAGCGCTCTCGGACGGATCATCTGAGGGGATCTTAGAGCTGGATTCGGATCAGGATGCGAACATGAGGGTTACTGTGCAGAACCTCATTGCAGCGATCCACCAGACCTTCGACATTGCTGACCCCCCTGCGAAATCCTCAAATCAGGAGGTTTCGTTCAGACGGGAGGAAACACCCTCCAGGGTATTCCCTTTACATTCCGAGTTTGGAAAGATTTTTACCAGAGAAAGAGGGGATCTGACCAGACGCTTTCAACGAGGGAAGCGTCTCGGCGTTCTGTACCCGTTTGCTAAAGAGCTCACGGACAACTGGTCTGCTTCTCCCTCGGTCGATCCGGCCGTGTCCAGGCTTTCTAATAACACGGTTCTCCCGCTTTCAGGCGTGGCGTCTCTTAGGGATTCTAATGATGGGATCATAGAATCCCTAGCGAAGTCTGCCTTCGAAGCGGCTTCGACGGCGGTATGCCCAATTTTTGCTTCATTTTAGGCAGCAAAAGCCATAGCCACTTGGGCAGAGGATCTTCGTCAGGGCATCCTAGAGAAAGCACAACCAGATCGATTGGCCGATCTTGCCAATCAGATTTCCCATGCGGGGGATTATCTGCTTTCTGCTTCTTTGGATGCCGCATCCTGCGCAGTCCAGGCGTCAAGTAACGTTGTGGCAATCCGACGTACAATTTGGCTCAAGGCCTGGCAGGCGGACCTGTCTTCTAAAAAGTCTCTTACTAATCTGCCTATTCAGGGAGGGCGCCTCTTTGGATCCCAATTGGACCAAATTATTAAGGACGCCACCGGAGGCACGAGTTCTCTCCTGCCTCAGGCCAAACCTCGCAGACCCCCACTGAGGCGTCAGTTTCGACCCTTTCGGGCTTACCGCCGTTTCAATACGGCGGAGACCTCCTCCAACCAGCAAAGACCGCAGGCACGCCAAGATAGGAAGATAGTTTCCTTTAGACCTACTCCCTCCTGACGCTCCCACTATTCGCGGGGCAGACCATCCAGATCCGGATCGGGTCGGCCCACATCAACATGACTATCCTCGGACTCCCGAGGGTCCCTCCCAATTGGGAGGTCGACTCCTGTTCTTCAAGGACGTCTGGCTGGCCTCGGTAGAGGACGCTTGGGTCAGGGAGGTTGTATCGTCAGGATACAAGATAGAGTTCATCTCTCTTCCACGGGATCGTTTCTTCGAATCCCGTCCTCTAAAAGATCCAGCTTTGATCCCGGGGTTCTTTACGGCCATCGACTCTCTCCTCAGTCCCGGGGTGATTGTGCCCGTTCCCGAATCGGAGCGGTTTACAGGGTTTTATTCAAACCTGTTTGTCGTGCCGAAAAAAGACGGGGCGGTCCGATCCATCTTGGATCTCAAGCTGCTCAACAAGAGAGTTCGTCAGAAGTTCCTGCGTTTTGCGGTTCGCCAGGAACATTACCAGTTCGTCGCGCTGCCCTTCGGTCTCGCCACCGCTCCCAGAGTCTTCACGAAGATCGTGGCTGCGTTGATGGCCTTGTTGAGGATCAGAGGTCTCGTTCTTTTTCTGTACCTCGCCGATATTCTGATCAAAGCTCCCTCTTTCCAGCAGGCGCGCCTAAGTTTGACGATCGTCCTGGACACTCTTTCCGATTTCGGGTGGATCATCAACAGGAAAAAGTCCTGTCTGGTCCCTACTCAACGTCTTGTGTTTCTGGGCCTACTGTTCGACACTCGTCCGTCAAGGGTCTTTCTCCCACAAGAGAAGATTCTCTCCCTGCAGCAGGCTGTGCGATCGCTGCAGACCCCACGATTTCCGTCCCTCCGAACAGCTATGAGGGTCCTGGGAAAAATGGTGGCGGCGATAGAGGCAGTTCCCTTTGCCCAATTTCACGCCAGACCTATCCAACATGCCATTCTGTCAAGGTGGAACAGGTCGGCTCTGTCCTTGGATCGCCCTGTTCGTCTTTCATGCCGGATCAAGCGGTCACTCAACTGGTGGTTGACGTCACCTCTCATCCTCTTGGGGTGGTCTTTTCTTCCTGTTCATTGGCAGATTGTAACAACGGATGCCAGCCTCCTCGGCTGGGGTGCAGTGTTCCGCAATCACACTGTTCAGGGTCGTTGGTCGACTCAAGAATCTGCTCTGCCGATCAACGTTCTAGAGATACGAGCGATCCATCTGGCTCTCGTCCACTGGGACAGACTCCTCGGGGGCCTGCCTGTCCGGATTCAGACAGACAACGCCAAAGCGGTAGCATATGTCAACCGCCAAGGAGGGACATGGAGTGCCTCAGCCCTGGCAGAAGTGTCCAAGATCCTTCAGTGGGCAGAGATTTCGATTCCGACAATCTCCGCGGTACACATTCCCGGCGTAGACAACTGGGCCGCCGACTTTCTCAGCCGCGAGGGTCTCGCGGCAGGAGAGTGGTCCCTACACCCGGAGGTATTTCTTCAGGTCTGCAGTCGTTGGGGAACCCCGGACGTAGATCTGCTAGCTTCTCGCCTCAACAGGAAGGTCCCACAGTTTGTATCCAGAGCTCGAGATCCTCTCGCAGTGGGCGCCGACGCTCTGGCCATTCCTTGGTCACAGTTCGAGCTCCCCTACCTGTTTCCTCCCCTGCCTCTTCTTCCCATGCTGTTGAAGATCAAAGCAGAAGGAATTCCAGTCATTCTCATCGCCCCGAATTGGCCCAGAAGGTCTTGGTTCGCGGACATTGTCAACCTTCTCGCGGACGCCCCCTGGAAGCTTCCAGACAGGGCAGATCTGCTGTCTCAAGGTCCGATTTGCCACCCCAATTCTCGGCCGTTCAATTTAACGGAGTGGCTGTTGAGACCGAGGTTTTGAAAAGGGCAGGATTCTCCGGTCGAGTAATTCATTCCATGATCCGAGCCAGGAAGCCATCATCTTCCAAAATTTACTACCGTACTTGGAAGGCCTATTTCACTTGGTGTGAGGCCAATAACATCGCGCCTATGTGCTTTTCGCTCCCTTCCGTTCTGGCGTTTCTTCAGGCAGGGCTGGATGCGGGGCTTGCGCTCAGTTCCTTGAAGGGTCAAGTTTCGGCACTCTCCATTTTATTTCAGAAGACTTTGGCCTCCCGCCCTCAGGTCAAAACCTTTCTTCAGGGCGTGGCTCACACGGCCCCTCCGTATCGAGCGCCCGTAGATCCATGGGATCTTAATCTGGTTCTTGAGGTTCTGCAAGGTTCTCCCTTTGAACCTCTCAGAGAAGTCTCCCTTTCCCTTCTCTCCTGGAAGGTAGCCTTTCTGGTGGCCATCACCTCCATCCGGCGCGTGTCGGAATTGTCGGCTCTTTCTTGCCGCTCTCCTTTCCTGGTACTTCACCAGGACAAGGTAGTTCTGCGGCCTCCGCCCTCTTTTCTTCCGAAGGTGGTGTCCTCCTTTCACCTCAATGAGGATATTGTTCTGCCGTCCTTCTGTCCGAGTCCAACTCACCCTCGGGAGCGGTCCCTGAACAAGCTGGATCTGGTCAGGGCAATGAGTCTATCTGTCTAGGACGTCTTCCTTGCGAAAAACAGACTCTCTTTTCGTCATTCCAGATGGGGCGCGGAAAGGTCACCCGGCTTCCAAAGCTACTATTGCTCGCTGGATCAGATCGGCAATTTTGGAGGCCTACCGGGTTAAGCATCGAGTGGCCCCTCCAGGGATCAGAGCGCACTCTACCCGGGCAGTGGGTGCTTCCTGGGCGGTACGCCACAGAGCCTCCGCGCTGCAGCTTTGCAAAGCTGCAACCTGGTCTTCGGTTCACACGTTTGTGAAATTCTACAGGGTCCACACCTACGCTTCGGCGGACGCCAGCCTAGGTAGAAGGATTCTGCAGGCAGCAGTGGTGAGTCCACTGGCCTGATGGAAGTTTGTTTCCCACCCCAGGGACTGCTTTGGGACGTCCCATGGTCTCTGTGTCCCCCAATAAGGCGAACGAGAAAACAGGATTTTTGGGTTGCTTACCGTAAAATCTGTTTCTCGGAGCCTTCATTGGGGGACACAGCACCCTCCCATGTTCTACAACTCCTGTTCTTACTTTGGTTGATTGGTTACAGTTGAGTTGTTTGTTCTGTTTTCAATCTATTCTGTTTCTTCTCCAACTGCTTTCTCACTAACTGAGGAATTCCCTGCCGGTCGGTGGGGTGTATACTGCGGAGGAGGAGCTAACCTTTTTTTGTGCATAGTGTCAGCCTCCTAGTGGCAGCACAGCATACACCCATGGTCTCTGTGTCCCCCAATGAAGGCTCCGAGAAACAGATTTTACGGTAAGCAACCCAAAAATCCTGTTTTTAAATTCTCGCGATTTTCCCGCGGAAAAACTAGCATTTTGCAAGCGTAATTAGCTTGCAAAATGCTAGCGTTTTCCAAGCGATCTGTAGCATCGCTTGGAGAACTGATTGACAGGTTGGTCACACTCGTCAAACATAGTGTTTGACGAGTGTGACCAACTTTTTACTACTGAGGCCGCCTATGCAGCATCAGTAGTAAAAGATAGAATGTAAAAAAAAAATAAGGTGTTATTCTCACCCTCCGACATCCCGCGCAGCTGTTCCCAGTAATCCTTTGCGAAAATGCCCGCGATGACGTCAGTTCTCGCGGGATCGCGACGTCTCGCGGTAATTCGCGATGACGTCGCACGAATGACCGCGAGACTTCGCGATCCCGCGAGAAGGGACGTCATCGCGAGCATTTTCGCAAAGGACTACTGGGAACGAGAGCGTGGAGAGAAGCGGGAAGACTGCGCGGGACGCCGGAGGGTGAGAATAACAATGTTTTTTATTTTAAATTCTATTTTTTACAGGGATATGGTACCCAAAGCCCGGAGGACAGTCTCCTCTCCTCCGGTCCATGGGTACCATCCGCAATTGTTCTGCTTACTTTCCGCATGGTGTGCACAGCCACATGCGGGAAGTAAGCGGAACAATGCATTCCTATGGGTGCGGGATCGCCGCGATTCCGCAAATTAATGAGCATGCTGCGGTTTTTACCGCGAAGCGATTCCGCCGCGGTAAAAACCGCAGCTTTAGCACAGCATTGCGGAATCCCATAGGAATGCATGGGATGCTTATTTTTCGCGGCAAAATCGCGCGGTTAAAACCGCCGCGGAAACGCGAAAAAAAGCCACTTGTGAAGTCAGCCTTATTGGGCACATACATCTCTTTACAATTATATATTTGCCCCAATTGGACATGATTTCACACAAAAGCCCCAAAATGGGCCTGACAAAATTGTTGTCACCTTTCCAAAATTTTGGGTAAACAACTTTGATTCAAGCATGTGATGCTCGTTCAAAATCACCTGTGGCAAGTAACAGGTGTAGGCAATATGAAAATCACACCTGAAACCAGATAAAAAGGGGAGACATTGACTCAATCTTTGCATTTTGTGTCTGTGTGTGCCACACTAAGCAGGAAGAACAGAAAGAGAAGAGAACTGTCTGAGGACTGTGACAGCAAGTGACACATCACTGAAATCGAGGTCTCTGCCCCTACATTTTGCTACTCTAAGATTATGTGGCAAAAACCTGCTGAAAGATTTCCATTAATCTTTCTGCACCAGGCAATCTCCTGTTATTAGTGTGTATGTGTTTCTCGCATAGGTACTTTTACAAAATAATGCATTTAGCATTTGTTGCATTTTCTGCAGGTGCTGACATTAGATGCCCGCAACCATGGCAGCAGTCCACATTGTGATCTCATCACGTACCCTGCGATGAGTGGCGATGTGCGGCACCTCTTGCAGCAGTTAGACATTTCCAGTTGTGTCTTAATTGGTCATAGCATGGGAGGCAAGACGGCCATGACCTTGGCACTGCAAGAAGTAAGGAATAGAAATGCAAAGTTTGTCAATGTATGTTAACATAGTTATATGCTAAGGTTGTAATCAGATGTGTATAGAACTTCCCACTGCTGGATGATAACTAACTTTGCTCAAACTCCAGGAGACTATTGTGATCCTAAAACAGTGCTGTACCCTGTGTCTAGTGTTGCCTCTCTTCCACATTGGCATGAATATGGCTCAGCTGTGCTCCATCATGTCACCTTCAGAACGACGTCCATTTTGATCTTGTGGTGCTGTATAATTTGCAGTTTTACAAGACAAGGCAACACTCTCAGACTCAATTTGTGTCAATATGGGACCCACCTTCCGGACAAGAGTGGAGTTGTGTCTGATAAATTCTTATTTCTGTCTGCACATTATTTTTAGTTAAACAAATGCAAAAGGAATCTGTCAGGTCCAATAACGCTATTACCCAGCCGATATAGGGTTAATTTGCAAATTAATAGTGTTATGAGAGTGCCCAGACTCTGTACAGAAAGTGCAGCACGTGGGAGAAAACGAACTTTATTTCTCCCGGGAACCGCCATCTTTGTTATACAGGGATGCCCGGAGCAATTGTAATCACCACACACAGCACTGTAAGTAGCGGTTCCTAGGAGAAATAAACTTCATTTTCTCCCACTTGCTGCACTTCCAGTACAGTGGCCAGGCACCTTCATAACACCATTAACCTGTAGATCAACCCCACATATCGAGGTTAATAGCTTACCAGACGTGACGGGTTCTCTTTAAGATGTAACTAACAAAATCTAGTTAATGCTTTACTTTTGCGTTCTAAATTAGGAGCTACAAGATTTTTTTTAGTTTTCCGTTGATTGCCTGCACTTGTCCAAACTAACGTCATTTATACTTAAAGAGGTTGTTAACTACTTTTTCATTGATGATCTATCCTTAGATCATGTTATCAATATCTGATCGGTCTGGGTCCAACACCCGGCATCCCCTCCGATCAGCTGCTTTCTGCGTCGTTGGCCGCCGGGCAGAACTGATCAATTGTGGTGCAGCGCCGTCTTTTGATACTGGCTGGCAGGATACTACACATCCGACTTCTATTAAAATCTGTAAGAGGCTGATGTGTAGTACCTTGAGAAGACAGAGCAGCTCCGCAATCGAGCAGTTACAGCCACCGACACAGAGAACAGCTGATTGCCGGGGGTGACGGGTGTCAGACCCCGACCGATCAGACATTGATGACCTATCCTAAGGATAGGTCATCAATGATAAAGCAGTGAATAACCTCTTTAAAGTATGGATACAAGACTGACTCTTTTCTTGTTCTCAGCCCCACATAGTGGAGCGATTAGTATCCGTGGACATAAGTCCTTCTCCAGCAGTGCCGCAGACTGGTTTCCCTCAGTATATTAAAGTTATGCAGAATGTATGTTTAGAAGGGAAGATGCCAAGATCTACAGCCAGAAGACTGGCAGAGGAGCAGCTGAGTACAGCTGTTAAGGTATGGACGCTTTAACTTTTATTTTCAATTATACCCTTTGAGATGACACAGAAGGTGGTAAAAGAGCATTCAGATAGAGGAGAGCATTTTCTCTTCATTCTGTTAAATGTATGTCCCCACCAAATACTCTACCACAGGTGCAGCCATATATCAGTTGTATGCCTGCACCTACACAATACTAAGTAAATGACATCTGTGTTATACAGCCAGCATCTTCCTGTAACAGCTATCTCTGATTGCTACTCTACAAAGGGGATCTCCAAGAATGTGTTAAAAATGGCTGCCGCCACATATTTCAAGCTGCAACCCATCCTAGTCATGTGTCAGGATGGGTTGCAGCTTGGAGCAACACTACTCAAGACATATGTCTCAACTGCCGGATGAGCAGGCAGCATCGTGAACAAACAATCCATACTCGGTTCCAGAGTTGTAACAGGAGAAAAGAAAAAAATATAT
Organism: Dendrobates tinctorius; assembly: GCF_039654945.1. Taxonomy (NCBI): domain Eukaryota; kingdom Metazoa; phylum Chordata; class Amphibia; order Anura; family Dendrobatidae; genus Dendrobates; species Dendrobates tinctorius. Next base: position 45,957,352 of record NW_027361684.1, read on the forward strand.
ATATCATCGACTGACTAAGCACAAATTTTTTTTCTCCCCAACTTCAGTACTGTTAGGTACTGATTTGTAAACCTGTTCTGCAGAGTCAGTCTGACAGGGTTTCAGAAGAACACGGAGACTAAGTGACCATGCAGCAGAACTGAAGCTGAAAACAAAAAGTCCATTGTGCTCAGTTTTCCTTTAGTTTTGCTTCACAGCTGAGCGAGCAGATCAGTTATGCTCCTTCCAAACTCTGCTCCTCTGACAGTTCATATACATGTCCCAAGCAGAGTTTCTTCAGACTGCAAACCATCATGATGACTAAGATGGTTTGCAGCCTGAAATATGTGCCGGAGGCAACATTTACCACAAGGTCACAAACCACATCTTTTTTTTTTTTTCATTTCTGAATTTACTTCCATCACTTAGGTAAAAGAAAAAAACTTACCTGTTTAATATTACCATAATTGCACTAACCTGGAAAATCGTTTGTAAACATAAGAAACAAGCAATGTCAGAATTGCCGATTTTTTTTTTTTTTTTTTCACTCTTGTTTTTCTTTCTCCTTTCATCAATTTGTTGTATCAAAAATTAATGTGTCAGTCAAAGCTACCACTTGTCCTTCAAAAAATAGTTGTCGGAAAAATAAAGTTATAACTCTTTGGAGAAAGGGAAAAAACAAAGAAACTGTAATAAAAAATTGGCTGTGGCAATTTCACACTGCTATCAAAATAGTGAGACAGACGTGAACCCAATTTCTGCCAACTTCAGTCTCCTTCTAAAACGTCAGTACTATAATTACCAAAGTAGACAGGATTTGTTTAGTTTTCTTATTGTATATATTAGAGGAGATTATGTGATAGACCCTCTTTTGGGTTTATGCACGCGACGTCATTTTAACTACTGTGAACCCGCCGAGTCTTTCACGCAGAAGACATTTCACAGCAATCTGTCTGTTTTTTTTTTTTCCTGAAGCTTCTTTTGTGTCTTTTTTCAGTCATTTACTAAGCGATTTTCCAATGGTTCTAGATGCTGCTGTATTTTGGAGGGTTTTCCCATAGTTTTTATGATGTCTTTTCTGCTATCATTTCTGGTTGTTTTTTTTTTTCCCTAGCCAGTATCAAAGAAGGGGACCATACATATGATCTGAAATTATAATGTGTCCCCATGTGTAGGTAGGTTTGTACAATGTTTGTTACTATATGTAAAATGTAGCTGATGAAGAAGCCCTTAGAGGAGATGCACATTGCAGACCAATTGTAAAAAGTGCAGCAGTATATGCCACAATGGACTCCACCATAGCATTGTTTCTGTGGGATATCCACAGATAAAATACACGTCTGAACATATCCTCAGATTTCATTTTCTGCCTTTGTTTGTATCATAGAATGTGCAGGATTGAAGCACAGTTTCAGATAGAAGATCTCTAAAGTGTAAACAATCTTAGTTAAAGGGGTTTTCAATATCATACCGACCGAGTAAAAATAATAACCAGCCCCTACTCAGCCTGCGCTCAAACCTGTGCATCCTGCACCGCTGCTTCTTCCCCCTTCTCTTCTTGATTTGGCTGCAGTACTTATGCACCAACATTAAGTGACCACAGGGGTGACTAACGCTGCAAGAGGAGAGACATACAAGGGGGCCCGGCCAGCTGGAATGGGGAGCAGTGGAAGATCCACAAGAAAGATCGGCAGGTATGTGCTGTTTATTATTTTCATAGCACACTCAGTCAATAAATGATATAAAAGAAGGAGATTGAAAACCCCTTTAATGCAGAATAATTCCAACTGTTACTAATCTGCAGTTTGATGTTTTTTTTACAGGAAGCATCTGTTCGCCAGTTTTTGCTCACTAACCTTGTGCAAGAAAATGGCCATTTTAAATGGAGAGTAAATCTTGAAGCCATCTCAAACCATCTCCAAGATTTACTAGACTTTCCAGATTTCCATTGTTCTTACCCAGGACCTACGCTCTTCTTGGGAGGAGCTAATTCTCCATACATCAGGTGAACTATCGGGCATTGTGTTAAATGACAGACATTCATTTTAAAGGCATATTCCAGGATCACGATATTGAAGGCCTATTTTTAGGCTAGGCCATCAATATTAGGGTCTGCCAATCAGCAGTTATTTTCCTTGTTCCATCAACCTGTTTGCCAGTTAGAAGCAGCTGGGCTTGGTGTTGCTGTATGGTCCTAATAAAGTACAATTTCCAGCAAATCCATTGCTTTGTAGCGATCACACAGGTGTATAAAGCTGTGTAAGCAATCATGAAGCTACAGGGCTCACACTTTCAAGCACTGCAGCCCCTTTAAAGGGAAGCTGTCAGCAGGCTTGTGCACAGTAACCTACAGTGTCAGGCCAGCACCGATATACTGATTACAATGATACCTTGGCTGATGAAATCCATCTTGTGGTTGTTTAATCCTTATTTTCAGTTTTGGTTTAATGAGATTCCTGTGCCGCTGGGTGGCCTATGGGGGGTCTATATGTGGTTCTCTGCTTAGCTATTCATAATGAAGACCACTGACAGTTCACTGATCCCTCACTGACCGGCCCCTTAGTTTGCATAATGATTGTTATATATACATACTGTAAAAAAAAAAAAAAACCTTCTGCAGGCAGGTGCCGGCCGTGGCACCTGAACTGCAGCATAATTGCATGTATAATGTGCATATAATTATTATGGTTGAGGTTATCCTGATATTTAAAAAAAAAAAAAAAATCCATTTGAAAATGGCACCCACCGCGCCTGCACAGTAGCAGCTATTGGTGTATATAGAGGTGATCCGATAGCTGCCATTGCGCAGGTGCCGGCAACGCCATCTTGCTAGAGAAGAAAAAAAAAATTCAGTTTAATGGTTTAACATATTTCTTGTATAGTATTTTTTACGCAATTTTTTTTTTTATTTTTCAGTTCAGAGAATTACCCTGACATAGAACGCCTCTTCCCATGTGCAAATGTGGAGTACATTCAGGGTGCAGGACACTGGGTACATGCAGAGCAGACACAGGATTTCCTCAATGCCATCTGCCACTTTGTAGAGCCGACATAACACAAGACAGACATTTCTGTAGATCCAAACTGTGGAAAATGGTTCTACTTGTTCAGTGATTTGTCATAAAGACTGCAGGAAAACGTTATTGCAGTATTATAAGGTTTACACATGAATGAAAGATGAATGAAAAATACATAAAATGTTAATATATCTGTACATCTGAAAGTAGAGAAGTAATCCATGTACACTACCGTTCAAAAGTTTGGGGTCATCCAGACATTTTTGTGTTTTCCATGTAAACTCATACTTATATTAATCAAATGAGTTGCCAAATGAATTTAAAATCTAGTCCACACATTGACTAGGTTTGAAAAAAAGATTTTTATTTGAAATAATAATTTTCTCCTTCCAACTTTGCTTTCGTCAAAGAATGCTCCCTTTGCAGCAATTACAGCATTGCAGACCTTTGGCATTCTAGCAGTTAAAGGAAGTCTGTCACCCCATTTTTGGCCTATAAGCTGCGGCCACTGCCATCAGGGGCTTATCTACAGCATTCTGTAATGCTGTAGATAAGCCCCCCGATGTAACCTGAAAGATAAGAAAAAAGAATTAGATTATACTCCCCCTGGCGTTCGGTCTGGTCCGATGTGTGTCGCTCTCCGGTCCGGCGCCTCCCATCTTCATACGATGATGTCCTCCTTCTTACTTCTCCCTTGGCTCCTGCGCAGGCGTACTTTATCTGCCCTGTTGAGGGCAGAGTAAAGTACTGCAGTGTGCAGTTGCGGAACCTCTCTGACCTTTCCCGGCGCCTGCGCACTGCAGTACTTTATGCTGCCCTCAGCAGGGCAGATAAAGTATGCCTGCGCAGGAGCCGAGGGAGAAGTAAGAAGGAGGACATCATCGTATGAAGATGGGAGGACCCGGACCGCGACACCCACCACACCCGACTCCGCCCCCCGGTGATTACAATCTAACGTGTTTTTCTTTCAGGTTTCATCGGGGGCTTAACTACAGCATTACAGAATGCTGTAGATAAGCCCCTGATAGCGGTGGCCACAGCTTATAGGGCTAAAATGGGTGACAGATTCCCTTTAATTTGCTGAGGTAATCTGGAGAAATTTCACCCCATGCTTCCAGAAGCCCCTCCCACAAGTTGGTTTGGCTTGATGGGCACTTTTTGCGTACCATACGGTCAAGCTGCTCCCACAACAGCTCAATGGGGTTGAGATCTGGTGACTGCGCTGGCCACTCCATTACAGATAGAATACCAGCTGCCTGCTTCTTCCCTAAATAGTTCTTGCATAATTTGGAGGTGTGCTTTGGGTCATTGTCCTGTTGTAGGATAAAATTGGCTCCAATCAAGCGCTGTCCGCATGGCTAAGTTCACAAATTCCCTGAAACCGGAAAGCACAACTCGAATACAATCTCACCAAAACAAATTACCATTCAATTAAGAAAAAGAGAACTTAGAGTTTTTAATGCTCAGAATATCAATTTTTATTAATAAACATGCTTAAAACATAAGTCAGAGCATATATACTACAAGGATACAGGGCAAAAATCAGTGTAACCTTATAGAGCACAAATTAGCACAAAAATTGTAAATTTTACATAATAGATGTGTATGAAAATACAGAATATAAAGTGCAGAAGTGCCTGCTAAAGGGTTAATCCATAAGAAGTGCAATTATTTCTACCCTACAAAAAAGACACCAGGCTGTATGCCTATTTAAGAGCTGGAAAGATATTCCAATACTCAGGTGTTAAACAAGGAGGATTACCATTAACCCTAGATATAATATATGATACACTCCCACATCAATAATATATTATCAGTACTGCATAAAAAACAAAATTAAAAATAAAGTGCTCAATAACATAAGGTGCCATAGTAGTGCAAACTTACATAAGTACAAGTAATAGCTCTGCCCTGGTCCACCGCCCCTACGCGAGTTACGCCGTGGCTTCTTCAGGAGGCGTGGTTTACTGTCAATTAGGTGTTAGTATTTATAGTCCAAGCCACCAATGAAAACGGTAGGCCCACTTTGTGATGTATGTCTTAGCGCATGCGCAATAGAATTTCACACAGAACATTTATATAGCTCATAATATAAAATCTGTCATGATCTCAGTGCGGGTTTGACTCGCACACGTGGGGTTAATGTCTGGAACCAGTGCTGATGACTGGCATTTCTGGGGTTAAAGGTTGTGATCCCGGTGCAGGCTTACCTGCACACCTGGGGCTATGATTGTGACCTCTCCCTGGTTCTGGGAGAGGCTTCTTATAGCCTCAGGATGCTCCCATCCCTGTCAGTTATAGTCTTGCCCTTGGCATAGTGTGGTGACCCCTGAGTGTGTTTTTGCTGTGTTCTGGTTGCTTGATAATCTGTGTATGACTCGGTCTGTTCTCTGGATATTGCTTTGGATTCTGCTTGGTACCTTCTATGTCTGTTTGGTTTTGACTGCTGCTTGGCCCTGATGATCCGCTCTGTCTCCTCCTTGGTACGTTACGGCTATCTCTGTGTATGAACCCCGTTTTGCCTGACTCTGAGTAATTCTGTATAGTGTTTTTCCATCTCACTAAGCAGGACGCTAAGCCCCGCCCCCTTGCAGTCACATGACCGTAGGTCCCGTGTCTGTTTGCTAAACTTCAGCATCCACAGGTCCTGTGCATCGGTACTTTCTGGCTGTACCTGACCCCGGGACCCCTACAGTGCGGGTGAGTCCCTACTCAGCGGAGGCTGCACGCCGGCGCTGACAGGATCCTGACACTCAGGACACGCACACTGGCTCAGTGAGCAAGTACAGTGCAGTGTTCCTGACAAAATCAACAACAGCGCATGCGTGTGGATCCAAGCGCTCAACACCGGAAGCTCTCATAGATCGCTTACATAGTTGCACGTATCAGATGTTACTTAGTAGTAAACGCCGCTTGTAGATCCCACATACAAAGTCAGGAGACCAACGGTGCATGCGTGAATGTTCCGTCCCACATAAATAGGAAACTCTCACTCAGTGCTCCCAGAATGAAGCAGAACGCGTTGCTTAGCAACCCGCAACCACAAACAAACCATGTGAGCACTTTGTGAGAGCCTCAGGTGAAGGAAGAAGCAGGCATGCGTTCGCTACCAGACCCATGGAAAAAAACAATTAATAACCATACTAATTAGACAGCCAGGAATCCTAAATATAAAATATCAAAAAGATTTTCTTGATAATAAAGGTGACAAAATTAAGTGACTAAATGAAATGATGTATAATATATAATACAATAATTATGCATATAAAATGTGATGTGAATAATTATACACAAAAATACAGTGATCAGATTTACAATTTGCCATATCATACAATGAATTCTACATAAAAAAGACATAAAGTGCTACATATGATATAATGTCACTATAATGAGTAAAATAGATAATGAATGCCATATTCCATATCTTGCAGTAAAGTCTTCATAGGGATCATCACGGGTACTTGGACATACAAGGAAGCTAAAATAAATAAGATATACAAATTAAAAGACTAAAACCAAAGAGTAAAATAAAATAAAGGACCCAAACAAATTTATAAAAAGGAGCCAAAACCGTTACTCTCATTCAACCCCTGAGGAGTCATGGCGTTAAGTCTAAAAATCTATCGACTTTCTACCTGTGACAAAATCTTGAAAATGTCACCACCCCTCACACCCAAGGATATCTGATCAATTGCGAAGATGTGTAGGCCCTCTGCTTCGGAATTGTGAAACATTCTAAAATATCTTGGCAGAGTCTTCAATTGATCCCCTTCCTCAGCATCTTGGGATTTTTGGATATCCCGAACATGTTCACGGATTCTTATTCTAAGTTCTCTAGTTGTCATACCTATATAAATTTTGTTGCATGGGCAACATGCATAATAGATTACACCTTTGGAAAAGTAAGTAAGACATTTTCTTATAGAAAACATCTTAGAATGATCCGAATTTACAAATTCCTTTGCTCTTTGAGTATTAGCACATGCCTTACAGCTTTTACATGGAAAAAAAACCCTGAACTATACCAAAAATCCCTCTTTGAATTTTTTCCTTCGGGGGAAGGTGACTCCGTACAAGTAAGTCAGACAGATTCTTAGACCTCTTAGCCGTAATACATGGTCTCTTTGTAAGAGTTTTTTTAAGGATAGGGTCCGTGTGGAGTATATGCCAATGGGAATCAATTTATATTAGTGAAATCATTTCATTGAGCATTAAATGGTGTGATCAATCTCACTTGATGTTTATCATCTACTTCAATTTTTTTCTTCCCATATAATAATTGATCCCTTGACATTTGTTGTACTCTATTGTAAGTACTACGGATAGTTCTATGTCCGTAACCCTTTTCTCGAAACCTAGAGTATAGATCAACGGCTTGATTTTGATATGCTTGCTCAGTAGAGCAGATCCTTTTTGCCCGCAAATATTGTCCTACAGGGATAGATCGTATAGTGGATTTTAAATGCGAAGATTCAGCATGCAAAATTGAATTTGTAGCTGTCGGTTTCCTAAATAAATCAGTACAAATTGACCCATCATCATTTACCCGAATATCAATATCGAGAAAATTGACTTGCTGTCCATATGAATAAATGAGTCTTATATTCAAGTCATTGTCATTGAGTGTAGACATCAGGGTTTTAAGTTCGTCAACAGAACCCTCCCACACAAATAGCACGTAATCAATAAATCGCATCCAATTATGGACTTTATCGATATCAGCCACGGGGGAGCATTGGAAGATTTCCCTTTCCCAAAACCCGAGAAATAAATTGGCATATGCCGGAGCACAAGCCGCCCCCATGGCTCTACCTTGGGTCTGTAGGAATATTTGATCTTGAAATACAAAACCATTATGTGTTAAGATAAATTCCAGCAGAGTCAATAAAAGTTATTAATGACGTGTCCAAATTGCTGTTTCTCAAAAACCACGAGACTGTTTTTAAACCTTGGTCATGGCGGATAGAGGTGTAAAGAGCCTCTACATCCGCCGTTACTAAAATCATTCCTTCATCAAGGTGCAATTGATCTAATGTCCTCAAGGCCGCTGTTGTGTCCGAAATATGAGAGGGCAGAGTGGTAACCAGTGGTTTCAAATAATAATCTATAATTTGACAAATCAGCTCACTGAGCTCCTCATTACCAGACACTATAGGGCGGCCGGGAGGATCTTCAATATTTTTATGCACCTTTGGAATTAAATAAAATGTTGGTAATTTGGGTTTAAGCACTTCAACAGTTTTAAGCAATGACTTGGGAATAACCCCACCCTCACATGCGTCAGTCAAAATCTCAATCAATTCTTTTTGATATTCAATCAAAGGTACATGGGTCAACTTTTTATAACAGCTAGTATCCGATCCGATAATAACTTATTAGCCTGTTTTACATATAACTCCCGTGGCCAAATGACAAGATTTTCACCCTTGTCAGCCCTTTTAAAAACGACATCGCTCCAGTTCTGCAATTCAGCGATAATTTTCCTCTCCTTTTTATTTGTAGGACTAGCATAATACTCACGTCCTAATTTTTCAATATCCAGAGTTACTAATTTAACAAAGATTTCAATTGCCGAACAGGTATTAATATTAGGAAATTTTTTTGATTTATTGAACAATGAAACGGGAAATGAACCAAAATTAACCAAATTTTTATATTTATATTGGTGTCTTTTTTGTAGGGTAGAAATAATTGCACTACTTATGGATTAACCCTTTAGCAGGTACTTCTGTTTATGCACTTATGCACTTTATATTCTGTATTTTCATACACATCTATTATGTAAAATTTACAATTTTTGTGCTAGTTTGTGCACTATAAGGTTACACTGATTTTTGCCCTGTGTCCTTGTAGTATTTATGCTCTGACTTATGTTTTAAGCATGTTTATTAATAAAAATTGATATTCTGAGCATTACAAACTCTTAAGTTCTCTTTTTCTTAAATGAATGGGAATTTGTTTTGGTGAGAGGGTATGGCATGGTGTTGCAAAATGGAGTGATAGCCTTCCTTATTCAAAATCCCTTTTACCTTGTACAAATCTCCCACTTTACCAGCACCAAAGCAACCCCAGACCATCACATTACCTCCACCATGCTTGACAGATGGCGTCAGGAACTCTTTCAGCATCTTTTCAGTTGTTCTGCATCTCACAAATGTTCTTCTGTGTGATCCAAACACATCAAACTTAGATTTGTATGTCCATAACACTTTTTTTTTTCGAATCTTCCTCTGTTCAATGTCTGTGTTCTTTTGCCCATATTAATCTTTTCCTTTTTTTAGCCAGTCTCAGATATGGTTTTTTCTTTGCCACTCTGCCCTGAAGACCAGTATCCCGGAGTCGCCTCTTCACTGTAGACGTTGACACTGGCTTTTTGCGTGTACTATTTCATGAAGCTGCCAGTTGAGGACCTGTGAGGCATCGATTTCTCAAACTACAGACTCTAATGTACTTGTCTTGTTGCTCAGTTGTGCAACGGGGCCTCCCACTTCTCTTTCTACTCTAGTTAAAGCCTGTTTGTGCTATCCTCTGAAGGGAGTAATACACACCGCTGTAGGAAATCTTCAGTTTCTTGGCAGTTTCTCATGGAATAGCCTTAATTTCTAAGAACAATAATAGACTGTCGAGTTTCACATGAAAGTTCTTTTTTTCTGGCCATTTTGAGAGTTTAATGGAACCAACAAATGTAATTCTCCAGATTCTCAACTAGCTCATAGCTTCTCTAATCAGCCAAACTGTTTTCAGCTGTGCTAACACACTTGCACAAGAGTTTTCAAGGGTATTCTAACCATCCATTAGCATTATTACACAGTTAGCAAACATAAAGTACCATAAGAACACTGAAGTGATGGTTGTTGGAAATGGGCCTCTATACACCTATGAAGATATTGCATTACAAACCAGACGTTTGCAGCTAGAATAGTCATTTACCACATTAACAATGTATTGAGTGTATTTCTGAATCATTTAATGTTAGCGTCATTGGAAAAAAAAAACTGCGCCTTTCTTTCAGAAATAAGGAAATTTCTAAGTGACCCTAAACTTTTGAACGGTAGTGTGTGACTTTTCTAATTTCAGAGATATTGTCATGTTTCTGTTTTGGTTGCAAAGTAAGAAATGCGGTCATATTGGCTGACAATATTAATATAAATTCCCATCAACATACTTAAAGGGAGTCTAGCAGCCCTAAAATACATTTTAAACTATACACAGAGGCATGTAGGAGACTTGGCGCTTTTAAAACTTAGCTGAGCTTGAGCTGCCGTGACCTCATCACTTACATTCTTCCACAGTCCGGAGGTCACAACAGGTCAGTTTTTAATTCATTCATTCTCCTCTGCTCATCGGCAGAGCAGTGGAGAATGAATGACAGCCGCATTCAGCACCTGCCTCCGGGGAACAGCAGTTTACAGTAACGCTACTTCCCCGGCGGCCGTCCGTGCACATGGAGGACAGTATGCAATGTTCTCGGTGCACGTGTGCAGCACGATTTGCGGCCCGTGTGTCCAGGTGAAACCGGACATGTCAGCGTGTTTTGCACACGGACGCACGGTCTGTGAAAACACGCTGATATGTGCATAGACCCATTCATTTGAATGGGTCTATGTGCGTCAGTGTCTCCAGGACGTGAGAAAACTCTCACCACACGTACCAGAATTATTGACGTGTGAAACCAGCCTAATAATTGCAGCTTTTTTGAAATTTTTTAAAAAGCACTATCACTCAGAGGGTGGAGTAAAAACTGAAGATACAGCTTTAGGTAGAAGAGTAAAGGTAGGTGCCTACTATCAGGAACTTCTGTTGGTTTGACGCTGCATATTTATGCAGCACCAAACCTGCAGCGGACAGATGTTACAGCATAGTGGATGGGATTTGAAGAAATCACCCACGGAGACGGACAAGCGGCTCATCTTTCAAGACTGGAGCATGTCAAATTCTCTTGCGGAGACACTAGTCTCCGCAAGAGAAATTACAGCAATAGAAAGTATCAAATATTCACCTGCTTTCAATAGAAGGCAGCGCTTTGGACACAGAAAACATACACTGCATCCAAAGTGCCGTTAGTTCTGGATCGTGGGCACCCGGCTTTAGGCCTCATTCACACATCAGCTTTTCAACTACAAGTGTAATTCATGTTTTTTCAAGTACAATGGCATGTAAAAGATTGTGCACCCCTGCTCAAAATTACTGTTATCAACAGTTAAGCAAGTTGAAGATAAACTGATCAATAAAGGAGCTAAAGTTAAAGAGGACTCATTTCATTTGTATTTTAGGCAAAAAAGTATATTCTCATTTTTTACATTTTAAAAATTACAAAAACATCACCTTGTTGGCCATGGGTTGTCCAGTCAAAATGAAATCACATGAGACCTGAGTAGTAAAGTTTATAAATGAATTTACTTTCTTTTCTAATTCCTCTGTGTTTGAGTCATTCTGAGATGACATAGCGGAGTCTCCACCGCAGATCTGAGCAGAGCTGTGTATGGAGGCGATGACTAGTAGTTCCATCTCACAGTGATAGAATTCGGCTCCTTCATTTTTCCGTCCATGTAAGGAAATCCTGTAAAAGTGAAACCTTTGTGGATGGTGACACGCTGTTCCACATTATGTACAATGTATTTCCTACTTCCTGGTCATTGTACACACAAGGCTCGGCTGTGCGCTGCAGATTGGACGTTGCTGCTACCCCTTTCTAAATGGAGGGTAACGTATCCTGTTTAGAAGTCCAAAGACTAACATGCATTCAATAACTGTCAGTCAACAGATGTTCTTCCTGTCCTCGCCATACACCTGGATACTAGGCTCAGGAGAGAAAGCATGTGTTCTATAAGGGGAGAGGGAAAGTGGTTGCTGCTTTCACATGGCAACATTTTGGTTAGTGGGTCTAAAATACTGAGGAGGTGTAAATATTACCACTCTATATTTCTCTTTTGCTGTTTTACTCATCATTTTGGTGTACAGAAACTCAAGTAAAATACTGCCATGTAAAAGGGGCCATACACAGATGTTGTCACAAGTCTCAGTACATTTCCTGTAACATCTGCATGAATTACAGAAGGGTTTTCGTGCAGCTTTCACCCTATACGTTGCATGTAAGTTGTGTCAAATAGGCAGAACAATTTATGTGCTGGAGTTAAAAAATCTACAGCATGCCCTCTCCCATGCTGTTTATTTTACTGCATATGGATGTGTTTTTGTTTGTTTTTTAAGCTATTTAAGTCTGATATAAAATAGTTGGTGCATTATTCAGCTATTGACTTCCTTCAAATCTGGCAGCAAAATCAGTCTTCTCTCCTTAAAGGGAATCTGTCACCCTATTTTTCGCCTATCAGCTGCGGCCACCGCCATCAGGGGCTTATCTACAGCATTCTGTAATGCTGTAGATAAGCCCCCGATGTACCCTGAAAGGGAAGAAAAAGGAGTTAGATTATACTCACCCAGGGGCGGTCTGGTTCGGGTCCGGAGGGAGTCGCTGTCCAGTCCGGCGCCTCCCATCTTGCAGCGATGGCCTCCTCTTCATTCCTGCCCGTCGCGGCTCCGGAGCAGAGAACTGCAGTGCGCAGGGGGACAGATTCCCTTTAAGACCATGTCCTGGATGAAGACACTTTCAGATAAAAAGAGAGGTTTGCCACCTCAGTATCACCATGAAGATAAGGTTTCGTTATCTTCTTGGAACATATGGCTGGAAGTGCCTTCGTACAAGTTTGCTCCTCGGTACTTTGATCCTGTCAAGATTCTCCGGTCAATCCTTTGTCCTATCAACTTAAGCTGCCACCCAGTCTGCGGATCCCGAATACCTTCCACGTCTCTCTCTTGAAGCCTGTAGTCCTGAATCGGTTCTCCAACGTTTGCTCCCCTAGTCCTACGTTTGTTGCTGGAGTTACTTTGGATATGTTCGAGGTAAAGGACATTTTGGACACTAAGGCCTCTTTCACACTTCAGTTTTTTACAATCAGTCACAATCCGCCAGGTTTTGAAAAAACCGGATCCTCAATTTTCTTTTGAGGATCCGTTTTTTTTTCCCCATTGACTTCCATTAATGGCGGATTGTGACAGATTGCTGTCCGTTGCATCCGTTTTTTTTTTTGAGGATCCGCCAAAAGTTGCTGTCTGTCACCATCCTCAAGGATTTCAAAACGGAGCTTGCAACGTTTTTTTTCTCTGGCGGATCCTCCAGACACTCATTTAACCCGAAATTCTTTCTGGGTGCCGGACAAAAAAAAATTCTCTCTCTCTCAGGCTGCGATTCCTTTAAAATTCTTCATTTGTCGGATCCGTCAAAAAAACGGACAGGTGGCATCCGTTGTCATCAGTAATAAAACGGATCCGCCATCCGTCCTTTTGGCGGATTTTGACTGATGCAAAAAACTGAAGTGTGAAAGAGGCCTAAGAAGGTCGAGGAAGAGATATATTAGGTGGACAGGAAGGGCTTTTGTCTCGAAGAGAGGTCTTGGGAGAACACTGGGAGCATCCACACCCCTGTTATTATCGAGAGGTTCCTCCGACAATTTGGCCAAAAAAGGAGAGGGCATAGGGGGGATAGTGTCACGGTGGAAACATGCATGCCCCCTCAATGTCGGCCCACACACCATGTGATTTCTCCTAGTGGTAGGCCTTTCTGCTGACTTTGCTTCCTCCGCTGCAGTACTAGTAATGCATGCTGCTTCCAGTTTTCCTAAGGCTATGTGCACACGCTGCGGATTCTGCTGCGGATCCACAGCATTTCTGGCCCTGCAGGTCCGCAGCAGTTTCTGCTGCGTTGTACAGTACCATTGTTTTCAATGGTCAAACCAAAAACGCTGTGCACATGCTGCGGATTTTTCCGCGCTTTACAATCCGCAACATGTCAATTCTTTGTGCAGATTCCGCTGCGGTTTCACACCTTATCCATTGTGAGGTGTGAAACCGCAGGCTAATCCGCAGGTAAACCGCAGAACTTTTGACCTGCGGATTTTTACAAATCCGTGGGCTAAAATCCGCAGCTCTCAAAACTACGTGTGCACATATCCCTAGGAGGGCATTGTTGGTCTCTACAGCATTTTAACTGTGCTGTGTCCTACAGAGATTAGGTTACGCAGCTTATCCGATGCCAGCAGGCTTCAAATGAGACAGCTCCTCCCACCACTCCTTGCTCAAACATTAGATCTCTACCTAGTAATCAATGTTCATGCTCATTTTTGTAATCTGGTTCCCGTTACCGACCTAGCTAGTTTTCCCATCCTGTCTGACCTCCCCGCTTCTAACCTGACCACTATGTCTTCTGCTCTCATGCTGCCTGTCCTGACCTAAGACCATCTGACCACGATTTTGTCTGTGCCCTTCCTGTCCTGCACACCCTTGTCTCTGCTGCTGCAGTCCTGAGGACTGCTCTAGATTATACCTGGTAACTAAGTTGATTTATTCAGCATTAAATATAAACACTACACGTAGAAATACACTTGTTTGTTGCTGGTCTTTTATACACTTAAAACATGCAAAAAAATAGTAAAGTTATTTTCTTTGCAGGTGTATATATATATATATATATATATATACAGCACGTAAAATAAATATTGAACACGCTATCAATTTTCTAAGCAAATATATTTCTAAAGGTGCTATGGACATGAAATTCTCATCAGATGTCGGAAACAACCCATCCAATCCACACAGGCAAATAAAATCAAACCATAGATGTTCATAAATTAAGTTGTGTGAAATAATGAGAAATGACAAAGAGGAAAAACTATTGAACACATGAAGAAAGAATGGTGCAAAAGCCATGGAAAGTCGTGACATTAGCTGAAATCTATCAGTTAATAGAAAGCAATCTTGCCACTTAGTGAAGAATAATAGCTAGTTCAACTTGTGGCCTATAAAAAAGGGTCTCATTACCAGAATAACACACTAGAAACATATTATGATGAGTAAAATCAGCAAGCTGTCTCAATACATTCACAACCTTATTGTTGCACAACATACTGATGGCATTTACAGAAGAGTCAGCACTGTTTGGGCAATAATCCAGAAGTGGAAAGAATATAATTTTACCATAAACCGGCCACCACCAGGTGCTCCCCGCAAGATTTCAGACAGTGGAGTGAAAAGAATTATCAGAAGAGTAGTCCAAGTGCCAAAGTCCACCTGTGGAGAGCTACAGAAATACCTGGAATCCGTAAGTGCAATTGCTTCACAGAAAACAATAAGTAATGCACGCCATTAAGATTGTATAACAACTCACACGGAAAAATAGGTAACACACTAGAAAGTGCAACTGACCCAGCTGATTCCTGTACAGACTACAGATTCTGAACCCGCAGTCCCTAGTGGTTCCTATGTGGGCTAGTATAGCCCCAAAAACAGACAAAACGATGGCAGCTCAGACCTATTCTTTGTTAAAGGCTGTCCGGTGCTTCACGTTCCTCCTAAGGAAATAGAGGGCAGTGCAGAGTTCAATTTACCTACATAAGTGGAGGTGTGCTGAGATAGAGATGCCAGAGTGAGTTAAAACAAACAGATACAAAATGAAAAAATAAGGTATGTACTGCTAGAGAGTATGCCACATACTTCCTAAACAAGGAACCGAAGATAGGTGCAGGGTGAAAAGCATAATCAGCAAACATATAAATCCTAGTTGGTGTTTCACTGACTGGCATACACCACGGCAGTATGGCTGGACATCTAAATGAGAATATCACCAGCAGGAAATAGCAGTGGGAAAGTATATATAGCCGCACCCAAAAGGTGATAGAGTAGATAAATAAAAACACCTATTAAACCTAAAAAGGCTAAAGCAAGGTTAACGGACAATAAACACCAGGAGAAAAGGTGTAACTGCTTTGACTCAGCAGATAAAGAAGCCGACCACAAAGCACATGATCAATGGTTTGAACTCAGACACATGACACACGCTCACCACACAAAACTCCATTACTGAACAAAAAGCATGTTCAAGTGTGTTTAAAGTTTGGTCAACAACATTTAGACCAGCCTGTGAAATACTGGGAGAATATAGTCATCAGATGAGACATAAATTGATCTCTTTGGATGCCATAATACACACCATGTTAAAACATCCTACCAACGGTGAAGTTTGGAGGTGGGATCCTCATGGTGTGAGCCTATCAGCATACAGCATAGCATGCTTCTTGTAATTGAAGGAAGGACGAATGGACAAATGTACCAAGACATTTTTGCTAAGAACACTGCTGCCATCCACCAAGATGATGAAGATGAAATTAGGGTATAAATTTCAGGAAGACAATAATCACAAACACACAGCCATTTAAACTCTCAATTGGTTTCAGAAAAAGAAAATTAAGCTGCTAGAATAGCCCAGACAATCAATGCATGTGAATCCAATAGAAAATTTATGGAAGGAACTAAACCTCAGAGTTCATAAAAGTAGCCCACGAAAGTGTCAGGATTTGAAGAATGTTTGTGTGGAAGAATGCATGCAACTAGTTTCTGCATCCGGAAGCGTCATGAAGCTGTCATCACCAGCAAAGGCTTTTGTATGAAGTATTAAACAAATTTCAGTAAGTGTGTTCAATATCTTTTTCCTATGTCATTTCTCATTATTACACATAACTTAATTTATGGACGTGTGTGTGGTTTCATTTCTTTGCCTGTGTGGATTGGATGAGTAGTTACCAACATTTTGTGAGAATTTAATGTCAATAGCACCTTTAGAAATATATGTACTTAGAGACTTGGTGTTGTGTTCAATAATTCTTTCACCTGCTGTGTGTAGATATATATATATTGTGGTGCAGCGGGGTTGGTGCAGTGTGACAGACAGGCAGTGACCCAGGAAAGATCAAGCCAATTCTTTTAATGTCCAAAGAAAACTTACACTAGAACCGGATCGCAGCCAGGACAACAAGATAGTCCATAACAGGGACCGGTTGCCATAGGTTACTGCACTGCCGTGTATGCTGAGGGGTGCCAGGTTTTTTGGCTCCGCTTGGCTCTGTGTT
This sequence comes from Dendrobates tinctorius, assembly GCF_039654945.1. Taxonomy (NCBI): domain Eukaryota; kingdom Metazoa; phylum Chordata; class Amphibia; order Anura; family Dendrobatidae; genus Dendrobates; species Dendrobates tinctorius. Next base: position 45,974,306 of record NW_027361684.1, read on the forward strand.
ACCTCACACAGGTTAAGTTCTGCAGAGCCTTCCGCTCTGCACGCTTGCAAACCAAAACTGACACACCCAACCCACTGCTGCAGGGGTTTTTACAGGGAACCTGTGGCTGTAGGCCACACAGAAAGCTCGGCCGGGGAAAAAAGCCCCACTACTATCCTGTAGTCCAGTTCAGAAATAAAAACCCATGGCAGGTTTTCCTTAAGTCTGCCTTGAGCAAATAGCTTGCCAAAGACCAATTCTTACTTTTATTTTGCACTGCAATCACAGCTATGCCTGTTGCTGCAATGCACTCCCACTGCCTCAATATGCTTTTGTGCGCATCCTGGGGGACACACAGCAACTCTCGTATGTGACACCGGTCACTGCCTCACAATATATATATATTATCAATGAGGTTATTAATGGCTGTCTGGGAGATGTTCTGTCTCCCTGAGTGTACGTTGGCAAATCATCAAGATTCTCTTCTGGCAGCTCCCTTTGCAACTGATGACCAATGAAGTCCCAGATGTGCTCTCGATGGGAGACAAGTCGAGAGATGCTGCAGACCATGGCACAACTCTTTGGACACACTGGCTTCTCACAGTAGTAAAAGCAACATGCACAGTGGCATTGTGTTGAAAAACATCTCTTTTGACACTTTGGACAATTGGCAGTCAACTGGTTCCATGACTAAATTGGTGTAATCGCAAGCTGTTAATGTACCTGGAATAAAGACTGGAGGGATCTGGCTAACCGTACATTATGTCACTCCACACCATAATCTCCAGCGTAGGATCAGAATGATATTCCATTGGTAATGACTCTTCTGTGATGCCCATGTGATCTGTATACCAATCTCATTGCTGAAGAGGATAGACCTCCAATCCAGCCTCCATTGCCCTCTTGCTCTGCATTATGATATCCTTTGAGAGTCAGGGCGTGAGGTCAGTGGAACACTTGTAGCCCAATATCATGCAAACGTCTTCTGATGGCTTGTGTAGACAATGTTTTAGCCATTATGCCATAAGATATTTGCTTGAAAGTTTTGGCATATTATTACATGTGTGGATAACAATGATCTGTTCCTCTAACGTTCTTTCATTTTGAATTCTATTCTCCAGATAAACTCAGAATCATCCGTCCTCAGTTAGTAGAACGATGCAGTTTAGCACTTCTACAAGAGTTGCTAGATGATTTGCTTTGTATAAAGGTACTAAGGGATGCAGAGGTGGAACATATCCAGGAAGCTTTCCCGGAGCGCAGAGACAAATGTCGAACACTGATTGATATCGTGATAAAGAAAGGAGACCAGAGCTGTAAGATACTACTCCAAAAAATCAGGGAAAAGGATCTGCCACTTAGTGAAGCCTTGGGAATAACAGGTAAATATGTAATTGTAGTACATTGCATTATTATGGCAATGACACCATAATGACGCTATTGCCTGATAATGACTCCATTAATCCTCATTTAAAATAATTGAGGTGTAATGCTCCCAGACAATCCCAAGCATGCTTGTGCAGGAAAAACTACACTGCCATGCTGCTTAACATAATAGTTTCATAGAAGAAAAACCCATTTATACCAATATAATAAATATATAACTATATAGTACTAAAAAAATGGGTGTGTAAGTGGACATAATAGGACTATCGCAATACTTAAATATAGAATATATAGGAAAAAATAGCGAAGAAAAGTCCAGTGCAAAAATTTACAAAAATACAAAAATAGTTTTATTGAAAACAATCAAAGGTACAGGACACAGTGAGATAAGAGTCATAATGACCAAAAAAAGGTACATGGGCAAAGAATAGAGCACACTGTTGGAGGTGATTTTCCTTCCTGAATATTTCCTATATAATCAATAACTCAAGTTTGGGAGAATGACAAAGATATTTAATGACAAGTAAAATAAAATAGTAATAAGACAATTCAAACAATAATATAACAATAAAACCTTTCTTTAATGTCCTAGAATTAGATAAATACCAATACAAATATCTATGTAATACAAGTATACTTAGCAATGGTTCTTCATGGCAATAATGAGAGAGAGAGTGAGAAAGATTGCCTTGATTCTTCCTTCATTTATACCCAGATTTCACATTCACACCCACATACAACCCATGACTCCACCCTTCTTCCGGTATCTTCTGTGGCAAATATCCAATCATCTTCCTGTAATAGGAACACTGTCATTGGCTGCAGTATTCAACATTTTCCTGTAGATGGCGTCCTTGTATTTAGCATAAAGTCCTGGTGTCAAAAGGCCTGAGGGTATTTAGTTTAGGCCAAGACTAGATGTCCATCTGATGAATAATAGTTAATCATCCAAGCACCACAGACATTGTGTATCAATATACATATCCATAGGCCGGAGACAGGATGTCTATCTCAGGAACACTTGTTCGTAATGGAAACCCACCGGAGCTGTGTACGTATGTAGATAACCATAGGTCACAAACAGGATAGAGGCTATTCATTCACGACCTCCACAATTTACACCTGTATCTTCTATTATGTTGGAAGGCCAGTATTCATTTCGTATGCAGATGCACTTTTATCTTATGTCTAAAACAAAAGACATCACACAGGAACGTAGGCCTTCTCATGTACATAGTCTTGCATCTGGTTTATCTCATGAATAGAGTCCTGGAATTATTCAGCTCTCATAAATTCAATATAAAGTTCAGTGATTCCTATGATATATATCGTTGTCCATGTCATCTTCCAACATACCCCCCTTTGTGTCTGAATGACACACAACTGTTAGGAGGCCACAAATCCAGAATCCTCTTCACCACTGTGGTTGATTCTTCTTAGGGCAAGGAGTCTTGATACACTCACTCATTAGCTGCCAACATTCACTCCAAAGAAGAAAAAAAAATAACTTTGCTATAGCTTGATTTCTATTAGGACATTGAAGGAGGCATGGAAAAAAAATACATCATATTATACATATAATCATTACATCACACAAAAATCATATAGAAAACAAGCAATTTTATAATTTGTGATAGGATACCAATTCCTTACTAGGAATTACCTATAGGTTTCGTTTTGGAATCAAACAACCTTTTTTACTGTGCCCTCTTCTGCCACAGTTCTCACATATTACAATTTCCTTTAATTCGATGGGAATTTGTACATCCGTGACACATGATGCAATTTTGACATTGGCTTGTCCTTTCACAGTTAAGCTCTGAATCTTCCTATATAGGTACCGGGTAACACAGCACATATAGACTTGTAAAAGGATTAAAATTACAGAAACAATACGCAATATAACAATCGGGTGGATTAAATAATTCAGTATGCCATTTGCCGCATTTGAATGACCAAATATTACCTCCCACCAATAACCCTTAGCATTATTTTCTAACAGATGGGTAACTTCCTTTAGTTCATTTTGGTCATGATGTAATAGAATTGTGGCATTGGCCTTTTCTTGATTAAGCTTCATCAACAAATATTCATCCCTATTAAATTTTACCAACCATTCTCCAAGTTCTTTTCCCATTCTAAGGCTTGCAAATTAACTGGAGTGTGGTATTTCAGATCAATTGACAGATTAGCAATAGTAGGAATTACATAATCCCAGTTAGTTGTCTTAATTTTTGTAACTCCACTAAGAGTGCACCATGCTCCCCTAGCTACAGATGTCATTACATAACAATGTTGTGTTGTTATAGATACATTGGCGGTATTTAGGAGAAAGAAACAAGCTCTTTGATGCCCTAGATAGAAGATTGGTGCTATGTCTTTTGAGATTGATTCCCCATCTAGAATACAAGTGGATGAATTATTCCAGCATTAGTCTTCAACTAACCTAAACTGTCCTGGCGTACATAGAACATGATGATTCCTTTCTATGCAAAGAGAAATGTCAACCTGTTTCCACTTTCCATTTCTCCGAATTACTTGAGGATGCTCTAATCTAGGGTGTAGTAATGTAGAATCTCCAGTTAAAATACCTATTGAACTAACTTTATGTATGAGCTCTAAAGGTGAATTAGTATATGGAATAAATGAAGAGGCATAGCATTTCTCAAAGTCATAGTTGTTGCACCCAACCCATGCGTTCACCCACCATTTTGAATGTGTACAGCTCATGAGTTCAGGTAACACTGTAGTAGCTTGAGACAACCATTCAAATGGCCATTGTCCATCATAAATAGCTTGTACTGCTAGCTTGATGTTAGTTGATAATTCCATTTGTCCTTGTGTACAGACTAGAGCCCAAATGTTGGAGGTGATTTTCCTTCCTGAATATTTCCTATATAATCAATAACTCAAGTTTGGGAGAATGACAAAGATATTTAATGACAAGTAAAATAAAATAGTAATAAGACAATTCAAACAATAATATAACAATAAAACCTTTCTTCAATGTCCTAGAATTAGATAAATACCAATACAAATATCTATGTAATACAAGTATACTTAGCAATGGTTCTTCATGGCAATAATGAGAGAGAGAGAGTGAGATTGCCTTGATTCTTCCTTCATTTATACCCAGATTTCACATTCACACCCACATACAACCCATGACTCCACCCTTCTTCCGGTATCTTCTGTAGCAAATATCCAATCATCTTCCTGTAATAGGAACACTGTCATTGGCTGCAGTATTCAACATTTTCCTGTAGATGGCGTCCTTGTATTTAGCATAAAGTCCTGGTGTCAAAAGGCCTGAGGGTATTCAGTTTAGGCCAAGACTAGATGTCCATCTGATGAATAATAGTTAATCATCCAAGCACCACAGACATTGTGTATAAATATACATATCCATAGGCCGGAGACAGGATGTCTATCTCAGGAACACTGGTTCATAATGGAAACCCACAGGAGCTGTGTACGTATGTAGATAACCATAGGTCACAAACAGGATAGAGGCTATTCATTCACGACCTCCACAATTTACACCTGTATCTTCTATTATGTTGGAAGGCCAGTATTCATTTCGTATGCAGATGCACTTTTATCTTATGTCTAAAACAAAAGACATCACACAGGAACGTAGGCCTTCTCATGTACATAGTCTTGCATCTGGTTTATCTCATGAATAGAGTTCCTGGAATTATTCAGCTCTCATAAATTCAATATAAAGTTCAGTGATTCCTATGATATATATCGTTGTCCATGTCATCTTCCAACACACACCAAAGGACTAAAGACGCCGGGACATATAGTTATAACAGTACATAATGAATTTTCAAAATCCTACATATATCCCATGGAACAACCAGCCAAGGTATATGCATATGGTGTATAGGTATCACTACTCCCAATAATGGACCCCCACCTACTACACACACAATATATGCAAAATATATTACAAAAAACACAAAGTAAATTGCTGCATAATATTACCTCTCTGACTGGCCAGTGATGTGGGTCTGCCCAGGTGTACCCTCCCCAACGTACGTTTCGGCCAGATGGCCTTTCTCAAGGGGTAAAGGAAGTGGGAAGTATTTAAAATGGGAAACCACCAATGAAATTGTGGAATCTAATGAGCCAATCATGTGATACATCTATAAGACCTTCCCAGGAAGTGACATATGTCGCCATGGAGATGGATAACTAACTAACTCCTCATGGACTTATAACAAGAGAAACGTCAAATAATCATAATCATGACACCAAAATTTACTAATATAGACAAAAAACAACAATTGCCCACCATATATATAATATATCATATCAAAGGAGCGCTGCATGATCACACGTTTAATGTCAAGTGTCAGGACTGCATGCTTAACCAGAGGGTTCAAGACCTATCTGCAAGGGCACTAATGTAGCGATAACATCCCCGCTACTATTGAATCATCAAAGCTACATATCACAGAAGTTAGAAAGATCTGCCCAAAATAACGCCACGTTACCAGGGCAAACATGGACAAAAAAGTGCCTCACACTGCTTATTCCTGTAGCGCGTCACGTCCTCCCACTGTGACGCAGGCGTCGCCGCGGCAACCCGGACACGGGGCGGCGTCGGCATCACATGACCGGTGACGTCACAGTCACGTTACCTGTCACCAGGCAACAAAGATGCCGAGAGCCGCCGAGCGTGTGGGGAGCAGCGGCACACATGCGTGCCAGAGCAACATGAGCCGCTAGGGGAAATAAAAGACATGCAGCAATCCTTTAATGGTGAACACACCAACAGAATAATTAAACCGCAAGTGTGAAGAGGATACACACAATAAAACAAAAATGGAGAATATCATCACATAAATCATAACCAAGAAAGAAAAAAAGGGGGGAAAAAAAATGAAAGGGGGGGGAGAAAAAAATAATTATATACTAAAAATAATAAAACAAGATTACAAAAACATCAAACTATGGAATATATGTTTTTCATGGTAGCAGCATACATATCACAGTCATGTAATAATCATAATCAAATACTAACTCAAGAGACACAATCCACATAGCTCTCCTATACAGAAATAATAAGGAAAATAAAAACAATAAAAATTTAATAGAAAACAAAATTACAACAAATAAACAAAAAATAAATGATATAAAAATATAAATAAATGATGATGAATCTACATCCAGGTCTTGCCATGTGTAGAATCCTCGCCCAAATGCACAGTCAGATGATATATAACCATAGTTCCTTGTTATAAATTTCCAAAGTCATGGGAGGTATAAACACAAAACATCAGTGGACACCACACTAAATAAAAAAATTAAAACACAATTTTAAAAACAAAGCACATGAACCAAGAATGGTCAAATGTCAAGCCGCATACAGTGGTCACAATAATGGGGCAAAGCTAATAGCCTCATTAAGTCCTTTCGGGTGTACTGTATCCAAGGACCAAATCCAGCGGGTTTCAACTTGTAATAACCTTTTAGTCAAATTTCCACCCCGTATGCCAGGTTTGATAATATCAATGCCCCTCACACGAAGTAATGAACTATCACAATCGTGTTTGAGCTTAAAATGCCTAGGCAACGTCCTGAGAGTGGCCAAGTCCTCATGGTCAACTGCCGCCTGTATCCCCAACACATGCTCGCGAACACGTGTTTTCAATTGCCGAGTGGTCATCCCAATATATATCAAATTGCATGGGCACACAGCAAAATATACCACATAACGTGTCGTACACGTGATATGGCTTCTGATGTCATATATTCTACTTCCTGAAGAATTAAAAAAACGGTTAGTACGGTCAATGTTGGGGCAGGCGACACATCGGCCACAAGGAGTACAGCCACTCCCAGGATGGCCGGCATCAAGAAATGTAGTTTTCAATTCTTTTTGATAACAACAACGAACAAGATGATCCCGAAGGTTTCTTGATCGTCTGATGGTAACACTCGGCATAGGTGGGAGAAACTGATTTAAAACGGGATCGGTCTGGAGAATAGGCCAGGCCCGTTTAAGACAGTCTTTCATGCGGGCAAATTGTGCATTATAATCAGTTATAAACCTTACTTTATTGTCTAATTTCGTCTCCCTCTTCTTATAAAGAAGAGAATGGCGTGTAGACCATTTAGCACAATTAAATGCTCTTTTAATTGCTCGTCCACTATATCCTCTTTCCCGAGACCTATCAGCAAGATCCCTTGCCTGCAGATCAAAATCTTGCTCGGTAGAGCAGATCCTGCGTAACCGCAGGAACTGCCCCACCGGAGCAGAATTGTTCATATGTTTAGGATGTGCAGAAGTGGCATGCAACAGCATATTGGAAGCTGTCTCCTTCCTAAAAATGCTGGTTTGTAATTTATTATCCACATCCCTCCATATTGTGACATCAAGAAAACTAATCTTATTTGCATCATAGTTGTATGTGATGTGAATATTTCTGTCATTTGAGTTTATCCCCGTCATAAATTCACAAAGTTGTGTAGAGTTTCCCTGCCAGATCATGAATATGTCGTCGATGTACCGCACCCAAAAGGGGATGCGGTCCATCGACAGACATTGATCTGACAGTGGGAGGTCCCTCTCCCACAGCCCCAGGAATAGATTGGCATACGCGGGGGCAAAAGAAGCCCCCATAGCAGTACCCTGGAGCTGCAGGTAGAAGGACCCTATAAACGTGAAAAAATTATGTGTCAAGGAAAAGTCAAGCAACTCAAGAATTAAAGAAATTATCTCACCTGGCAAATTTGACATATTAAGAAAATAACGGGTGGCTGCCAACCCATCTGTATGTTTGATGCTGGTGTACAGGGATTCAACATCACCTGTCACCAGCATCATGTCTTGACTAACGTGGAGGCCATCTATCCGTCTAAGGAACTCCCCTGTATCCAGGATAAATGATGGTAAACTCTCAACAAGGGGTTGTAGTTTCGAATCTATCCAGCGATTCACTTTTTCCAAAAAGTTACCTGTGCCGGAAATAATTGGACGTCCTGGAGGGGCTTCGAGGCTCTTATGAACCTTCGGTAGCAAGTATAGAGTAGAGATAGTTGGTTCATGTACCTGGAGGGCCAAAGCTAGATCTTTTGTAATAACACAATTTTGAACAGCCAAATTCAAAATTTTTGTTAATCTTGATGTAAAAGACAAAAGGGGATTAAATGTCAGACGCTTGTAGCAAGCCTTGTCATTAAGTTGCCTCAGCGCCTCCTGCTCATAGAGGGACCTCGGCCATATGACAATATTTCCCCCTTTGTCAGCTGGTTTCAAAACAATATCAGGAAGCCCCTTCAGAACATCCAATCTACCACGTTCCTCACGACTGAGGTTATCTCTACCCACCCCCTTCGGGATGTCCAAGAAATCCCTAGTTACCACCTGCACAAACAAATCAACAGCTGCGCAGGCTGTGAGAGGGGGGAATTTCTTAGATTTAATACGGATAGATGGGGGGATCTTACCTCCCTCACCAAGGGCATGTTCTGTAGATAGATCCTCGAGGTCTTGAAGTGCTAGTTGCTCCTCTTCTGTAGGGAATAAGTTTTGCAGGTGAGAATCAAAAAAATATTTCTTAAATATCAGGGACCTACCAAATAAATGCAGGTCCTTGATTGCCACAAATGTGTTAAAGTTGGATTTTGGAGAAAATGTTAAGCCTCAATAAAGACAAATCAGCATCAGTTAACTGATAAGAACTTAAATTAATTACCTTATGGCTGTTTCTCTTACGTTCAGGTGATTTAAATTGCATCCTCTTATAAGGGTGGAAATTCACGTCTCTCACTCTTTTAGGACGAGATCCAGACCTTGTTGTCATGGATGTGGTAGACCAGTCAGACGAGTCACTTACAGATGAAAGAGAACTCACTGAAGGTGCCTCCTGCATCCTAGGAGTATAGGTATTATATTTTCTCCAAAAATAAACGTTCCCACTTGCAAAGTCCTTACTGTCCCTTTGTAATTTAGCAGACTGTGTCTTATGGATCTTACTGACACAGGCATCCAAATTTTTCTCAATCCGAGATTCATAGCACGCCATTTTATCAGATGAACTTGCATTCCAAATCATCTATACTTTTATCAAGATCTGTGATAGCTTTGGAGTTGTGTTCAATTAATAATTGCATCAAAGAAGAGGAGCAACTACCACACACCTCCTCCCAGCGACTAATAAAATCCTTGATAAAAATTTAATAGAAAACAAAATTACAACAAATAAACAAAAAATAAATGATATAAAAATATAAATAAATGATGATGAATCTCCATCCAGGTCTTGCCATGCGTAGAATCCTCGTCCAAATGCACAGTCAGATGATATATAACCATAGTTCCTTGTTATAAATTTCCAAAGTCCTGGGAGGTATAAACACAAAACATCAGTGGATTCATGCTGCTGAATACCTCATGATCGATCATCCAAAGTTTTTTCTTCATCATTAAACAGAAGTGATCACCAGACAATTACCTATTGTTTTAAATCAAGGTTATATACAGTGGGGCAAAAAAGTATTTAGTCAGTCAGCCATAGTGCAAGTTCCACCACTTAAAAAGATGAGAGGCGTCTGTAATTTACATCATAGGTAGACCTCAACTATGGGAGACAAACTGAGAAAAAAAAATCCAGAAAATCACAGTCTGGTTTTTTTTCATTTTATTTGCATATTATGGTGGAAAATAAGTATTTGGTCAGAAACAAAATTTCATCTCAATACTTTGTGATATATCCTTTGTTGGCAATGACAGAGGTCAAACGTTTTCTGTAAGTCTTCACAAGGTTGCCACACACTGTTGTTGGTATGTTGGCCCATTCCTCCATGCAGATCTCCTCTAGAGCAGTGATGTTTTTGGCTTTTCGCTTGGCAACACGGACTTTCAACTCCCTCCAAATGTTTTCTATAGGGTTGAGATCTGGAGACTGGCTAGGCCACTCCATGACCTTGAAATGCTTCTTACGAAGCCACTCCTTCGTTGCCCTGGCGGTGTGCTTTGGATCATTGTCATGTTGAAAGACCCAGCCACGTTTCATCTTCAATGCCCTTGCTGATGGAAGGAGGTTTGCACTCAAAATCTCACGATACATGGCCCCATTCATTCTTTCATGTACCCGGATCAGTCGTCCTGGCCCCTTTTCAGAGAAACAGCCCCAAAGCATGATGTTTCCACCACCATGCTTTACAGTAGGTATGGTGTTTGATGGATGCAACTCAGTATTCTTTTTCCTCCAAACACGACAAGTTGTGTTTCTACCAAACAGTTCCAGTTTGGTTTCATCAGACCATAGGACATTCTCCCAAAACTCCTCTGGATCATCCCAATGCTCTCTAGCA